>NC_060121.1:681172043-683672043 GCF_021461395.2 Schistocerca americana
CGCTGCCTAACTGTGAGGCAGCCTAAAGCACGGGACCCTTAACGCTTTCTATATCTTACGATGTAGGTAATGCGGCACTGATGAAGGATTGTTCCAAAGTGTTAAACATTCCTGCTGTATGGGTGATAAGGAAAATTTGATCTAGTGACTGCGAAATTTATCGAAAGGAAAGTGAGAAGCACAGAAGAATGACTTAAGCTAACATATTTGGTTTATATGCTCTACCAAGTGAAAAAGATATAGGTTCCCTGAACGTGCGTAGTATTGATCGGCGTTTGGACCTGATAAAAATATGTTACCTCTAGAATTGGTATCTGATGGGCTAGACATCCATCAACGACGATCATCAGTCTTCAAACGAATCACTCATTCACTGATGAAGAAAATACGAATCCATTGATATTGGAGGCTTGCTCTATTGTCCAGTTTCTAGAGCCCGCACTGATCTTGTGTAGGCGGTTGCAGAGTGTCTTCATCGACACTACCATCGCGTTTGGCCCCAGAAAAGTACGGCGCCGCTGTAGTGCTCACTCCGCGGGAAACCCACGACACGTTAGTGGCATGTAGCGCTACCAACGGCCGCTGTTGACCTCAGGACCTCAAACTACGTGAGGCAGTGTGACTTTTCATACGCGTTGTTTAAATGACATGTCTTTGATTTCGACCAGCTGAATCCACAACCTCCCGTGATGAGACTTTATTTTCTCCGTGAAGTTACTAGGAATACGCTATTTAAGAACGAAATGATTCCTCGAGGCAACTTGATAGGCAGAGCACTCCCATCATACGGCAGTGCCTCGTTCACGATTATGGCCACAGCGCGCTGTAATGAACTACACCGACAAAAAATATATGATCCGACTAATAAGTAGCGATTTTCCTTACTCAGGAGCGTTGAAAAAGAGCTTAGAAAACGGGCAACTATGCAAGAGATCAAGGTGATGCATAACGTTTTTCAATAGTTCCTCTATCATTATGTTACAGAAAATTTCCTTGTCCCTTACATATTTTAGTTTCGTAAACAAGTTATCCCTTCCCTACCAACATTTTACACCACACCGCAGCCTCATCCCAAGTGAATTAACAGGAGATTCATTAGTGTCTTCTGTGACATACGTATGACATACCAGTACAATTAAAATGGAAGAAACGTATCTCTGTTTCGTTCTAAGTCTTATCTGATTTATGCGCTTTCATCCCTCTGTCCACCGTGTTCCGCTACAAAATGTAAACGAAGCTGACACTTTACCTTTAAAATCCCTTATTTTAATAACTGGTGGTGTGACAATCAATATATTTGAACTTTCGATCCTATTATAATACCACACTTCAGCTTCATATTTAACACTAAAAGAGAATTTAACTCTGTATTAAATCGTTGCTTCGTGGCTTTATCATTTCGCATAACATGTTGACATATGAAACTTCCTGGTACATTAAAACTGTTTTCCGGATTGAGACTCGAACTCTGGAACTTTACTATTCATTGGCAAGTGCTCTACCAACTAAGCTACCCAAGCGCAACTTACGATACGCCCTCAGAGCTTTATCTTGCTAGTACCTCGTTTTCTAAATTCTAAATTTCACAGCACCTCTCCTGCGAACCTTACAAGAAGAGGTACTGGCGGAAGTAAAGCTGTGAGGACGGGGCGTGCGTCTTTCTAGGGCACCCCAGACAGTAGAGCGCTTCGCCGCGAAAGGCAAAGGTTCCGGTACACGGTTTTAATCTGCCAGAAAGATTGAATATTAGCGCACACTCCACTGTAGAGTGAAAATTTCGTCCTGGATACATCCCGCACGCTGTGGCTAAGCCACGTCCCCACAATGTCCTTGCTCCTAGGAGTGCTTGTTCTGCAAGGTTCGCAGGAGAGCTCCTGTGAAATATGGAACGTAGGAGACGAAGTGCAGTGGAAGTAACGCTGTGAGGACGTATCGTAAGTCGGTAGAGCACTTGCCCGTGAACAGCGAGAGTCCCGTGTTCTAGGTTCGGTCCGGGACACAGTTTTCATCTGCCAGGAAGTTTCATGTCAACGCACACACAGCTGCAGGGTGAAAATTTCATTCTGTATGTTGACAGGTATATGAAGGTCACACAGCGCAGTTAGTTATGTGTTGTAGGTTCCATCAAAGTTCTTGCTATTTTGAGAACCATGTGCATGATGTTTCTCCGGAAGGCTGATGGTATGTCGCCAGTCTCGAAGACCTGCAACAGGTATCTGAATAATAGCTTGGTCGCCACGTCCCCCAATAATTTTAGAAAATCCAATGGAATGCTAGCTATCTCTTCTGCCTTGTTTGTACTTGTCTACCAAAGCTTTTTAAAATTTTGACTGAAAGTTGAATCCCACATCTTTAACACTGACTCTGACTACTTCTTTTATCACTTCTTCTGTAAATTTTTCCCCCTCACCGATGCTTTCGGTGTACGCTTTCCCCATAACCGGTCTCTTCTCCGCGTTTGGCAAGAAAATCCCAATGCACTCTTGACGTTGTCACCGTTGCTTTTTATATCACCGTAGGTTGTTTTGAATTAGTTTTTGTTTGGTCACTCTTGTCGAGGATCATATCTATTTTAGTTTCTACTTATTTTGTTTTCATTTTACTCCGAAGTGATTTATATTGCAGAAATCCTGTCTTTCGATGAACAGTTCTTCACTTCCTTCCTTCATCGCCGGCCGCTGTGACCGAGCGGTTCTAGGCGCTTCAGTCTGGAACCGCGAGACCGCTACGGTCGCAGGTTCGAATCCTGCCTCGGGCATGGATGTGTGTAATGTCCTTAGGTTAGATAGGATTAAGTAGTTCTAAGTTCTAGAGGGTGATGACCACAGAAGTTAAGTCCCATAGTGCTCAGAGCCTTTTGAACCTTCTTTCATCAATCAATTCAAACAGTTCGTCTGTACCCAAGGTTTCTTTGCAGTTACCTCCCTAGTACCTGTGATGATCTTTCAGTCATCTGTAATTGCTCCTTTTAGAGATGACCACTTATCTTCCACTGAACTATCTACGATGCTTTTCGCTATCGCAGTATCACATCTTTAGCAAACTTCAGACGCGTCTGAAGCTGCCTCGTTACGTCACTATCCCACTTCGCTTCACACTGATTCATCTGCACGATTCTCTTAAACTTCATTCTACGCTTCATCATTACTACATTGTGACCTGCGTTTATATCTGTACTTTGGTACGTTTTACAAACCAATCTCTGCCTGACCATTACGTAACCTAGCTCGATTCTCCCTGTCTCCGGGTCTATTCCTCCTCTTGTGATTCCTGAACAGAGTATTCACCATTACCAACTGATATATTTACAGAATTCAGTTATCTTTTCTTCTCTGTCATTAGTACTAAAGAGACCATACTACGCGGTAACCGTTTCTTCCACTCCATCCCAAAATACAGCGCCGTCCAATCCTGTATGATAATTATATTTTCACCAATTTTTATATGCTGAATCATTTGTTTCGTATCCTCGTAAGTTTTCTATATCCCCTCATTGATTTCAGCATCTTTTATACCTGAATTACCGTTGTCGGCGTTGGTTCGGTGTCGTTTTTGATGATTTCGTCCCTATCACTGTACAGTTCATAGTAACTGTAACCGACCTTCCTATTCATAATGAATCCTTCTCCCTTTATACCATACTTTCCTGGTGTTAATATTACCCTTTTCGTCGGATGAGGAATTCTTGTCTTCTTCCCATTTCACTTCATTGGCACCCATTATATCTGAGTCCTGGTGTAAACCTTTTAAAATTTTGTAGCTTGCTAGCACGTTCAGACTTCTGACATTCCACGTCCCATCTCGTAGAATGTTACCCTTCCGTTCACTATCGCATCTCTTCCTCGCCGTCACCTTCGTCTTGGCAGTCCCCACACTTTAGCATCCCAAGGACCCAGGACTGCTCCGAACTTCTGTCCACACCTTTGCCCTCCGTGACACGGATCATAGCAGAACAAAGGCGACGCCTTATGCCGGGAATGCTCAGCCGTCATTCCTGATGATTTTTGTTCAAATTCTTAAGCAATCACCAGATTTGGATCCGGCACTAAGGACACTTCGATTACTAGTCAACGACGCTAGCCCTAGACTGGGGATTATTATTGCTGTACTTTTGATTTACATTACTTTTATGTATTATTTGACTCAGTGATTTACATGTTTAGGGTATCTGATTTAGGTATTGTGACAACAATGTTTTTCGGATATCTAATTGCACATCGCCTGCTTCATGGAAGTTTGGGTGATATTAAATATGTTTCAAGGTCCTAAGTTATCACTGTTGTAGTAACTTTCGAGGTCTCCAAACATCGTTCCCTGTATACTGTTGCCGGCCGAAGTGGCCGCGCGGTTCTGGCGCTGCAGTCTGGAACCGCGAGACCCCTACGGTCGCAGGTTCGAATCCTGCCTCGGGCATGGATGTGTGTGATGTCCTTAGGTTAGTTAGGTTTAACTATTTCTAAGTTCTAGGGGACTAATGACCTCAGCAGTTGAGTCCCATAGTGCTCAGAGCCATTTGAACCATTTTTTTGTATACTGTTGGTTTTTATCACTTAAGTTTCAGTTCTTCGAATGTTTTGCTTAGTCGATAATTTTCTCTCGTTTCCCTAAACTGCTTCGTATCACATTGTAGTATACCTTTATGATTACTGCTACAGATTTATTGAGTTGTCCTTATCCAGTCTGTCATTGTGTTTATTTATAAATAACTCATCATCACTGTGACATAACAGCATTATCTTAGTTTCAGTTTGTGTGACTGCGGGCACCATGTCGTGGGGATTCATAACAGTAAATACATTTTGGGTTAACTGAACACGTAAATCCCAAGAAGCAGGGTTCAGGTCGCAAACGAATTCTTTTGTTTTCCTGACGCCATAGTAGATGTTGAAGTGAATACCTTCAGTGTTCTTAATTTAAAAAGATATTTACTAATGTAGTAATCAAATTTGTAACAAGTGTAGCTTTACTTCGGCAGCAAACTGTTTGGCGTCATAGGGAATCTGTCACGCGAACAAAAGTCAGCCTCAATCCGAATAATTCTTGTAATCTTGCTTACGTGAATGGAACAATATTAGTTACTCCCCCACTCATTTTAAAAAGTTGGTATCTGTTGATTCCTTATAGAGTTATTCAAACAAAAGCCAACTCCTTAAGGTGAAAAATAATACACGTCGTAAGTACCTAAACTATTGCACAGTGAGTTTATGCAACCCAGTTGCTGACAAGAATAATATTCAGAAAATATAATGGAAGACCTGTTAGATGATGCTGAGTTTGTCTTTGGGAGGGGTAAAGGAATAGGGAGAATGTGCTGACGTCGCACTTCATAATGGAAGCAAGAACGAAGTAAAATCAAAACATATTCCTAGGATTTGTCGATCTGAGAAAAATGTTCTAGACTCTAAAATAGTGCAGCATGGTCGAAACTCTAGAGAGAAACTGGAGTAAGCAAAGCGGACAGACGGGCGTTACAGAGTATGTAAAAAGATCAACAAAAGAAGAATACGATTGTAAAACCAAAAATGAAATCCTGACATAAGAATGGGTATAACAGAGGGGTGCTGTCTTCCGTCCCGCCTGGTCAATCTACACGTCGATAAAGGAATGACGGAATTCAAAGGAAGATTCCAGAGTGGGATTACAATTCCGGGTGAAAGAATGTCAATGATAACTATTGCTGACGACATCAGTGAAGATGAAGAAGGATTGTAGGAGCTGTTGATTGGAATGAGCACTCTAATCAGTCCAGAATATGGACTGGAAGTATGTCAAGGAAAGGCATACGTACTTAATGAGAAGTAGTAGGAATGAGGATAGCGATAAACCAAACTTCAGAATTGGTGATCATAAAGAAGAAGTTAAGGAACGAAAATAAATAATGACGAACGAGGCAAAGAAGACATAAAAAGTTGCCTAGCACTGCAAAAGTGGGCATTCATTTCGAAGGGAAGTCTAGTTGTATCATACATAGACCTTAATTTGAGAAAGTTATCTCTGGGAATGTATCTTTGGGAGTACAGCATTATATGATAGCGAATCGTGGACGGGGAAAGGGCAAGAGAAAAGAATCGAAGCATGTGTAATGTGGTGCCACAGGAGAACGTTAAAAATTTGGTTAAAGAAATGTGAAAATAGAAGAGAAACGCATGTTCAAAATACACAACGCTCAAAATACAATAGTCTTATAAATATTACAAAAGAACTCTCAATGAGAGAAAATCACTTGTGTATCGGTTTAAACAGGAACACTGAGACACTTTTTCTAAATATTTAGTTTGGGTTTCAGAAACTAATTTGGAGAATTACTTATAATTCCTCAAATTTGTTTCTGCAACCCAAACTAAATATATAGAAAAAGGTTCTCAGCGTTCTTTCAGGGGAAAGAATTAAACGAAAATCAGAAAGTGAAGAAAAGAAATGCACAATCATGGGTTAAATATTTAACAGCGTTGTACAAAAGTATATAATCACCAGGAAACGGAAAGAGATCAGATGTCAATACAAAAGTAAATGATGATGCAAGTGTTTCACTTGCAGAGGTAGAAGAACCATTAAGATTTTAAAAATTTACCAAGTGTCCAGGAAAAGATAGGATTCCCAATTTATTACTGAAGTATGGAGGATATCTGCTAACTGCACAAGTTGGTTAACAATGTTACGACTCGTAATAAAATTCCAAAGGAATGGAGAGCTAGTACTACAATTTTCAGTACCAAAAAGGAGGTAAGAAAGATCCATCCAGCTGCACAGGCTCAACTGTATTGAGCACAGTTGTTAAGTTCAGAACAAAAATAATAGGAAATTAAATAAAAAGCCTAACAATCATTGCGGAACAGCAGTATGGTTTTAGATCCGTTAAGTAATGGACAGGTGCAATGGTAATTCTTAGACAGGTTGTAGACAAGTCCACTGAAAATAACAGACCATCTTATCTTTGTTTCATTGATTTATAGAAGGCACTCGATAGGATTGAGTCAACAGATCTTTCAGACCTGTAGCACAACAGCAAGATTCTTTCCAACTTAATAAAAACAACTGGACTCATTTATTCCAACAAGTATATCGGTGAGAAAACTGGTTCCAGGTGAACTACCTGCATAGCAGTTAATAGTGATGTTAGGCAAAGTTACTTTTCAGCCTGGAGCATTTTAATCTAGGCAAGCATGAGGAGATAAAGAAGATATGGGCTGGTAGATGTTGTAGAATGACGGACGAATAAATAAAAATAATTTTTTATCTTGACATGTTGAAAGTTTTTCATGTATTTAACGTGGACCCAAAAACCTAAATATGGTCATATCCCCTGAATCGTGATTTATTTGCAAAGAATATTCTTAAGAATTAATTTTATTTACTAGGATTCATCAAGAACATTAACACATTTAATCACACTATGGAAGTATGGAAGTAGTCGCCAGGGAGTAACTGATAAAATTATAATCAAATTGCTTTTTAACAAGTGGGAATTTTATTCACTTTAATAGTGCCTAAAGGCATTTTTTAAAGGAAACGGATTTAAAATTAAAATCAGAAAGCACCCTCTAAATATCAAAGTTAGAATTTATTCAGAGGCAGAAAGAAACATGTTTAGACTGTATGAGTTTTCAGGTGGAGAACCTTGCCACTCCCTTTTGACACGGCCGTAGTTACGACTGCTCAGAACAGCCTCTGAAAGTCTAAA
The DNA here is from genome assembly GCF_021461395.2 of Schistocerca americana. Lineage (NCBI taxonomy): Eukaryota > Metazoa > Arthropoda > Insecta > Orthoptera > Acrididae > Schistocerca > Schistocerca americana. The sequence goes on from NC_060121.1 coordinate 681,179,725, forward strand.
CTGGTGCAAATCTGAAACATACCAGATAACTTCAAACTAAGAGTTTTAACAATTTGCACAAGCACACAAACTATGCACCCCCAGTAGGAACGACAAAAATGGTACAAAACACTAACAATTACAATATTAGCCTTGCCTCTGAAGGTGCAACTTGATTTTAACTTCTAAGAAAAATGTTACGGTGAAAGGGTGGCAATTTTATATACTACAATGATCGTTTAAATAAAAGCCGATGAAATGCATTCTTATATAAAATTTTACAAGGTTGTCCAAACAATAGTTTAGATGATCTGCAGAACACAGATACCGCCACTCAAGATCATAGGTAATAATATCAAAGTTTCCAAAGATCAAAACATATTTCAGGTATTAGGCCGTTACACTCCAAGCAATGATTTCGTTAACACACCAAATCCGACAAACATGACAGAAGCGGCTACTAACGTACGGTAGATTGATAGGGAGATTACCGAACAACCCGAACCGCAGGTTGCTCTAATCCGCCCCCACTCCACAAGGGAAAAACAGACCACCCAATTTATAAAGAACCACCCTCCCGCGGGTGGGCAAACTGAGAATAGTGGGACGACCCCAAAGCAAAACGGCTGGTCACCTCACGAAGAAAACATGTAGAATTTAACAAGAGTAAATCAAGAACATATCACCAATCACTTAACTTCTAATAAACTGCGATTTCTCGAGAAGACCTGACGCAGCACCCCCAAATTGCTCTCCCGAACCGCCCGCTGCCAGCCGCTTCAATGGGCGCAGGAAGGCGCGCCGGTCTCCCGTCTCACGGCGTCGCAGCTCGCACCGGTCAGACTGATGTCGTGGGTTGACTCCAGTTGCTCTCGTGTCGAGCGAAGTCACTACCCCTCGCTATACGCCGCGGCCCACTGGACTCACGTGGCGACCTGACATGCGCCGACGCTCAAGACGGACAAGTCATCATGTGTCTCAGTGCGCGACCGACCAACCGATCGATCCAACCGCCAATGACCATTGCCCGAGCAAACTCGAGCAGACTGGCGGCCTACCGTGCAGACTCAGATGCATGAACCCCGACCGGGCGACCACTCGCTGAATTCTCTTACTGGCGGAGAGGAAAGACTCTGTTTCTGGCTTTAAAGGTAGATCCGAACTACAGACATACTAGCACTCCGAACCACAGACAGACACTAACTGCCTAACAAATGCGGACGAGAGACAGACTAGCAAGCTTGGGGGCGAGAGACAGACCCAGACTGACTGACTGGCGAGCCCATAGCGCCCCTTAAATGCTCGTGAACAGCCAACCTTTCCCCTTTCCCACCAGAGGGAGACACCAAAGCTGCGATTGCCACAGCGGCGCCACCACCAGAAGCGGAGGGCGACTGCTTCACCCTACGCGCTTCAGTGCGCTCTTCAAAACAGCAATTTTTACCACGGCTCATCCACTCAAAAACCAAATGTATGACCACATCTGTGGAACAAATTACATGAAAACTGGATGTGTATGGAAAAATTATTGAAAAGATGTTGTTGTTGTTGTGGTCTTCAGTCCTGAGACTGGTTTGATGCAGCTCTCCATGCTACTCTATCCTGTGCAAGCTTCTTCATCTCCCAGTACCTACTGCAGCCCACATCCTTCTGAATCTGCTTAGTGTATTCATCTCTTGGTCTCCCCCTACGATTTTTACCCTCCACCCTGCCCTCCAATACTAAATTGGTGATTCCTTGATGCCTCAGAACATGTCCTACCAACCGATCCCTTCTTCTGGTCAAGTTGTGCCACAAACTTCTCCTCTCCCCAATCCTGTTCAATACTTCCTCATTAATTGAAAAGATAATGACATTTATATATCATTGCAATGAACTGTTCAGCAGTGGAAATGTCTAAAAAGAAATTAGAGAACAAAGTGGGAGGCTGTTTACATGATAGTATTTGGAGAAAAAAAATCATCAAGGAAAAGATGCAAAGGCAAGATATTCAAAACAATAGTGGACCAATTGTGACATACAAAGGCCAGAAACATCAAAATCGAAAATACTTTCGGAAACAACGGAAATGAAAATGCTGCGAAGAATTACAGACAGGTGTCTGAGAGACAGAGAAAGAAGTGAACGCATTAAAAAAAAGAACGTAATGTGGACTCCATTTACGACTGGTTGCATAACAGAGAGCATGAATGGAATGAACACACAGGCAGCATGGGTGAGCAGAAAAATGCGAAAATCGTAAAAAATAAAATTCCTGTTAGTAAAAGATATATTGGCCGTCCAAGGAAAAGACGGAGCGACAATCTGAAGATAGACTGAGGGGTACTGAAGGAAATGGGCTTTAGACTATGAAAAAAGAAAGACGAAAGAGAAAGCGAACATTATTCAGTCCCGCTGATGAGTTTGTCATTAGATACCTAGTCACGCCACGTTGTTCAAATTGATCACTACAGTGAAATTAGCGGTTTTGATTTTCAACCACCACTTCTGATCATAACGTAATTTAGAGCTCATAGACTAGCTTTATTCTTATGATTATTTCCTTTTCTGCTGAGTGGATCACATTTGGTTCTGAAGTTGGCGTAAGAAACTTACCAGAAGGGTATCAAATGCTCAAATTTATCTACCCAAAAAGTCTTTCACTTTAGATTTCATTTTAATAATCATGAAGAACCTGCGGGCTTCCAAAAAGGATTGTGATGGCGTTGTGGCCTTCAACTGTGCACCCACGGACTCAGAGTTGCAATAGTAAAAGCTTTGGCTAGTTTCGTTGTCTAGGGGCTGGGATATGTAGTTGCTGCATTACAGGCCAAATACTGCTGAGTCTACAGTATGCGATAAGAATACACTCATGAATCTAATGGTCGAATGTTTCTGTTACTCGGCAATTGCGAATTATGAATGTAACACATAAATTTATAAATGAAAGATTGCTATTAAATAAAATCGGCAGGTACTATCTTAACGACTTTAAATGATGAGTACGATAGTAGAAGTATGCGGTATATTTCTGCAAAACGCTTATAGGTGTCGATGGTCCAGCAATTAAGTAAAATACAAGTTAATAACAGGGAAATCATTGATTTCTACTTCATGTAATTAGTCATGAGCGTAGTTCGCAAGGATTTCTCTTCTGAACGCGTACTATGTTTTCTCGGCAGAAGCCACGGAAATCACACAAGAGCACAGGTCGGCAATCCGAAATATTTTTATCCTCCGGGACCACGTGCCAACTGCTCCACTGTCCAAGTCTCTCCGCCGACTGTCGCGTCCAGCACTTCCGTGTCCTGTGCCGTCTTCTCCAGCACTCCCTCGTCCTGTCCTGAACTACCACGTGTCCCCTCCAGAAACGATGTTCCTCCCCAACCTCCATACCTCTCTCTTAGCAACGAGCGCTGTGATTGGCTAGAGCGCTCCCTCCATATCTCTGTGCCAACATAGCCACACAAACATAACGAAGCACATTCGAAATATTGGACTTACATGTAAATAACTTGAAATTAAATAAATATTCCTACGGCTGCATCATAAACACGCTCTACCACACATTATTAGATACATAAACAAATTAAATAAACATATATCAAAGGAAGAGAACAAAAGGTAGGCCAGTAGCCTAAAGTTTCTGTGCTTTCTAAAACAAAGTAAACATTTAACCCATTTCTTCATGAATAGTATATATCGGATATAAGCAAAGACATAGATGAATAAATATATGTATAAGCTTGCTGCTACCGTTTTTTCGTGTAACTGTGGAGTACTTGTGGCCTGACGCAAGAGATAGTAATCGGCCACTTTGACCTCCAATAATTCATGTATTATTCAAGTTACATGCCTGTAATTGATACCAATTTAGGAGTAGACTAATAGCTTTCTAAAGACATGCCGGTCGACAAAATCGGATGATGCATTTAGATTTTGGAAATTCGTTGCTTGGTATTTCCTGTACAGATACTAAACTTTAAACTAATAAAGATATTGAAAATCTTATTACACCATCAGAATCGTCGTGTAAATAATAGTAATGTACATATTTCTTTTTGAGGTATCATGATCCATCTGGCTACTATTAATTTCTATAGAAACTGTGAAATGTCTGTGCTTAAGGTTTCACAAAGTCCGTCATCTTTGCACTCCCAGCGTGTCTCCTTCATCTAGACAACATCACCATGGAATTCCCAGCCTCGTGGTCCGGCCGTTGTGCGGCGTCACGCGGTTGCTAAACTAACAGTCGGCACCACATGGCTACTGCTGGGCCGCGACCCACCGAGATGCCCCAGCTCGGCCACACGAAATCTGAGGTTAGAATACTTTCAGGGCGCCACGACTCACCCGTTATCTCACAAACATGCCGTTAAACTCTTTATACTCAGTTAATTCGTCAAGAACTTTTAGGGTATGTATTAACTGCTGAAGTAGTTTTGTCTCAAGATCTAATATGCCAACTCAGTTTCTCCCACTCTCTAGCCATCTCCTACGTTTCAGGCAGTGATATGAAGCCCCACTGCTTTCTGTGTGATGTCTTAGCGTCTCGAAGACACCTGGATGCAAAAAAGTCTTAATAATAAACCTCGCTGACAGAAAAAGGAGACTTAAATCATAGAACTACACTACTGGAAATGGAAAAAAGAACACATTGACACCGGTGTGTCAGACCCACCATACTTGCTCCGGACACTGCGAGAGGGCTGTACAAGCAATGATCACACGCACGGCACAGCGGACACACCAGGAACCGCGGTGTTGGCCGTCGAATGGCGCTAGCTGCGCAGCATTTGTGCACCGCCGCCGTCAGTGTCAGCCAGTTTGCCGTGGCATACGGTGCTCCATCGCAGTCTTTAACACTGGTAGCATGCCGCGACAGCGTGGACGTGAACCGTATGTGCAGTTGACGGACTTTGAGCGAGGGCGTATAGTGGGCATGCGGGAGGCCGGGTGGACGTACCGCCGAATTGCTCAACACGTGGGGCGTGAGGTCTCCACAGTACATCGATGTTGTCGCCAGTGGTCGGCGGAAGGTGCACGTGCCCGTCGACCTGGGACCGGACCGCAGCGACGCACGGATGTACGCCAAGACCGTAGGATCCTACGCAGTGCCGTAGGGGACCGCACCGCCACTTCCCAGAAAATTAGGGATACTGTTGCTCCTGGGGTATCGGCGAGGACCATTCGCAACCGTCTCCATGATGCTGGGCTACGGTCCCGCACACCGTTAGGCCGTCTTCCGCTCACGCCCCAACATCGTGCAGCCCGCCTCCAGTGGTGTCGCGACAGGCGTGAATGGAGGGACGAATGGAGACGTGTCGTCTTCAGCGATGAGAGTCGCTTCTGCCTTGGTGCCAATGATGGTCGTATGCGTGTTTGGCGCCGTGCAGGTGAGCGCCACAATCAGGACTGCATACGACCGAGGCACACAGGGCCAACACCCGGCATCATGGTGTGGGGAGCGATCTCCTACACTGGCCGTACACCACTGGTGATCGTCGAGGGGACACTGAATAGTGCACGGTACATCCAAACCGTCATCGAACCCATCGTTCTACCATTCCTAGACCGGCAAGGGAACTTGCTGTTCCAACAGGACAATGCACGTCCGCATGTATCCCGTGCCACCCAACGTGCTCTAGAAGGTGTAAGTCAACTACCCTGGCCAGCAAGATCTCCGGATCTGTCCCCCATTGAGCATGTTTGGGACTGGATGAAGCATCGTCCCACGCGGTCTGCACGTCCAGCACGAACGCTGGTCCAACTGAGGGGCCAGGTGGAAATGGCATGGCAAGTCGTTCCACAGGACTACATCCAGCATCTCTACGATCGTCTCCATGGGAGAATAGCAGCCTGCATTGCTGCGAAAGGTGGATGTACACTGTACTAGTGCCGACATTGTGCATGCTCTGTTGCCTGTGTCTATGTGCCTGTGGTTCTGTCAGTGTGATCATGTGATGTATCTGACCCCAGGAATGTGTCAATAAAGTTTCCCCTTCCTGGGACAATGAATTCACGGTGTTCTTATTTCAATTTCCCGGAGTGTAGATGAATAAAATGGCCAGCATTATTGTCAACAAGTTACCGTTAACACAGCCGTGGCTAAAAGGATTAACTGTAGGCAGCTCGAGGAATAGTGACCTGAAGGTCTGGGTAAGTCACAGTGGTAAATAATATGAAAAGTATTTACGTTTCAGGAGCAAGATTTCAGAAATTAATCGAAGCACGAAAGATACCAAACAGTTGAAGGCGGATCCTTCAAGCAACGCGATCTAGCAGTATAAAATTTTTCTTCATAAACACATATCTTCAGCACCTGAAAACATGTACTATAAAACTCCAAAGTACAGAAAATATTGATAACAACTGAAAGACGCGATTATAGGTTTATGATATAACCAAGTAATAGTAAAGTAGCAAATAGGAAGTCACTGTAGTATTAAGCAAGGATGCCTATGATAAACGTTACTTGAAGAAAGAAAATATTAGTGTAATACCTGCATCAACCTTTATGAATACTTAATGAGGCAAAAAAATGCGTTTACTTTTCCACTGCTTCACCAATGGTGAAAATCCCAAGCAAAACGTGGACTCAGAAACCAGTAACAGCATAGTTGTTCAGTTAGCATCTAGTACTCCTTAATCTCCTACCAATTGTGTTTATTGGTCTCCTCTCATTCTCCAGCTGTCTGAAGATGGAACTCGATGAAGGTGTTTCTTATTTCAGAGTAATGACTGTAATGGAGCATCAATATGAGAACATGCAGAAGAGTTAAGAACGACGTTTGATAATTTTTCTATAGTGGTAGGTCATGATAAATAAATTTGCTTGCAGTAGAAAGTGATTCGGTGCTGGCTCGAGCAGCCCAAAGAGTGGTTACTTTTTCTTCTGTAAGTGCCAAGTTTAGCGACCAGTGGGCAACATTAATGTGATTCTTCCAATAAAATGGTAACCAAAGATTTTCTACAGGACTAGGTCAAAACTGGAACGTTCAAACCACCTTACAGTGTATTGTATTACGACACATGCATACCAATAGATTTAATTTTATAACTGCTATCATAGTGCGTTCATAAGCCAAAACATTATGACCACTACTGACAGCGACGTTGGGTGTCGCCTACTGGTGTGACGTGGTAACAAATGCATGTAAGCGGAGCCTACACGGGAATAAAATCGTCGTAGTGAAGATCTGGGCTGTAAATGGAGTAATCCACTGAGATAAGCGAATTTAACAAAGGGTAGATTATAATTGAGCAGAACCTGTGAAACAATGAGGCAGGTCGAATGTTGACGTGCTACTGCCGTGAGCATCTACAGAAAGTGGTAGAAAGATAATGAGACTACTACTAGGCGCTGCATCGTTGGACGTTCACCCTTCTTCACAGAACATGGGGTTCGAAGGCTTGTCTGCCCTGTAAAGTAGGATAGATGGTGATCAGTGGCATCTCTGCTCTAAGAGCACAATGTTGGTGCACGGCCAAGTGGTTCGGATGACACCTTTTACCACCCGTTGTTGATCTCTGAGCTCAACAGCGGGCCAGACTTACGATTTCATGTGCTCACCCAACGAAATCGTCAGTCAGGCTTACTGTGGGCTCGGGACCATCGGGATTCGACATTCGATCAATGGAAACGTGTCGGTTCTTTGGGCTGCATCACATTTTGCTATGATATACTAGGTTGATGGTCGTCTCAGGCTGTTGGGAGCAGTATTATGCTATGGGAGACATTCTCCTGCGCTTGCATGGGATCTGGGGTAGTAATCGAAGACACACTGAAGGCTTGCAACCATCCGCGTCCGTACGTGATTGATATCTTCCCCGACGGCGATGTAATCTTTAAGCAGCATAGTAAATTACGAATTTCCAGTATGTTGGAATAGCTGTGGATCAGCAACTTCTGTTAATGAGTACAAAGAAAAATCAACCCAATTCCAAATTTCACTCTCTTTATTCAATCGGTTATTAGTTTCAGAGCAGGATCCATTTTCATATCATCGTAACATAGTCAATAATGGTATTTCCGAAAATGTAAAAACCATGTCAAAACTGTGCAAAGACACAGTTAAAGCGCATTCCTTTTCTAGTATTAGTCTTAGTCGTAGGAAAGGAGAATTTTGTTAGAATTCAGTAAGGGCATGGTTGGGCGATCAAGACTGCGGTCGCTGGCAGTGTGTTGTAATAGTTAGCAGCCAGTAGGCCAGGCAGAGTAAACATGGCGCGGAGCTGCAGCGGCGTATTGAACGTACAATTTGTTTGAAGTGAAGCCACCACAAGGCAGGGAACTGCAGCATTGCTTTAAGTTGTTGCGATGTATGAGGAGAGGCATTAGGCCAGAGCCACGAGGGTGATGTGTAATGGCTGACGTATGGGAATTTACCCCTGCCTTAGTTTCTGTCTCTCTCTGACACTACTTCAGAAGCGAGAGGAAAAGCAGTATAAATAGTCAGGCACGTTTAGCTTGAGGGGTGTGCCAGGTCAGTTGAGAGTTACGTTGGACTTGTGCTGGTCTACGCTTATAGGGCCAGTCTGGCAGCGGTGCTGTAAATATCCTATGTAAATCTGTACTTTATTTCTATGTACTTGTTCGGACTGTATTTCACCTCTGGGGACACAACACCAGGGTGGGACGGAATGGCAGCCGGGTACCAGGAGATAGCACGGTCTTCCTGAAGGAGGGCAGTGACAGCAGTCTACAGCAGGTCCGGGATAGGCCATGTTTACACCTCTGGGGACACAACACCAGGGTGGGACGGATTGGCAGCCGGGTACTTGGAGATAGCACGGTCTTCCTGAAGGAGGGCAGTGACAGCAGTCTGCAGCAGGTCCGGGACAGGCCATGTTTACACCTCTGGGGACACAACACCAGGGTGGGACGGATTGGCAGCCGGGTACTTGGAGATAGCACGGTCTTCCTGAAGGAGGGCAGTGACAGCAGTCTGCAGCAGGTCCAGGACAGGCCATGTTTGCTTTCCACCTGGACTACCAGGGGCCAGGCGAGGCGTACGCTGCGGGAGTTGCTGCAGCGCCAGAGACGGCGGTGGGTGTTGCTATCCGGCAAGCACCACTAGCGGCAAGTAATGGCACATTGTCCAGAAGGGTGCGTGTTTGAGTCCGGTCCTGTCCTTGGAGCAGCGGCGGCCCGAGGGCCTCGGGTGACCAGTGCAACCACTTTCGTCCCATAGTTGGACAGAGCAGGCCAAACGGGGCAGATTGTGGCAGGGACCATGGACTGTAACAGTCTCCGGAGTTACGGGCAGCTATGTGATGCAAAACGCGACGCCTCGATGGGCAGCAACCAGGGAGGTCGCGGCCAGTTACCAGCTGAGCTGCCTTGATGACAGAGCAGAGCGTCGGCATACCAGGAGTTGCTCAGCCGGCTGGATTCACGCAACAGCGCTAAGGGTGGCACGATGACTCTATGCTGCACCCATCAAGTACCGTAAATTATGTGAATAAAGGAATACTTCCGAATACCGCTGTATCACTCTGCACTGCCTCTTGATGCTATTGAACTTGCTCAGCCTCCTGACGTAATACGGCGAGGTGGGTCCCAGCTTCAATGGTTCAGACATCACTCACATCCATGACTGTGGCATGATTCGAACCTGTGACCATAGCAGCAGCGCGGTTCTGGACTGAAGCGCCTAGAACCGCTTGGCCACGGCAGCCGGCGGTCCAGCTTCAGCTCGGCCATCTGGAGGCCTGGCTTCAACCATCGACACCCCACAACAGTGGTATCAGAAGTGGTGCCAGTTACAATTCTGGTACTGGATTCCCATTCCCACATCTTATGTCAAACAAGTAGCTCTGAGGTGTGCCTGAGTAGAGGGGTAGTTGAGGTGTTTGGTTGCGTTTGTGATGGATGTTCGTACACTTCATGATAAGTCTCTTCGTTAAGGAAGTGTTCGTACATACCAGTATAGGGAGGATAGCAGAACTGTCACTTGTGCACGAGCACGATAGGGATGGGTGAGTAAAGTTTGATTTATTGAATATGTATCATTATTTTCTGTTTTAAGGGGTTAAAACTCAATTAGGATGGACTTTTTGAAGGTAGCTTTTGTAAGGCCGGAGGACCCTGCAGGTTTATCTGAATTAAGGGGAAATGGGGTACATGACGACTTAGCGCCTAAGCGATGCAAGTTTTGTAACCTGTCAGGTCACGGATTACAGTGTACAAAGTGAGTGCCAAAGAGTTGTTTTATTTGTTGCAGATTTGTACATTTAGCGCGCAATTATTCATAAAGTATATGGGCGATGATTCGCCGCAAGAACTAAGTTTTTGGAGTGTCAGAGTGGAATTAATAAAAACAGTAGAGCTGTAAGCTACAATGGTGACAACACGGCAAGCAGCGGAGGCTGTGGCAGTGACTACAGTGTAAGCTGTAGCCGCTCTAACTGAACAAATTCGGGTATTGTCGGAGGGAAGGATAAGGGACAAAGAAAAATATGAAGAATTAGCGTGGAGATTTGGGGCACTGCAAGTAGGGGAAGAGATGTCAGGTGAAAGTAAATTGCAGTTCGGGGAGTGTCATAGACCATTAGATCCTGAAATCATGGAACTGATTAACCCCTTTTCAGGTAAAACAATGGAGGATGTGTCGGTATTCCAAAATGACATTATCACAATGGCTGAAGCCAATGGGTGGTCGGATGTTGTCATGTTGTGAGTGGCGATGTTACGCCTGATAGCGAATAGAGTGCTGTTTCAGGATGCCGAGGAGAGGGCGTTAGATGTGTTTTTGCGGGGAGTACCGCCGGAGATGTCACGTCGAATGAGAATGCAGAATCCCAGTGATCTTGCGGCGACTCTAAGGATTGCCACATACTTACAGTAGGTAAATTATACGACGAAGCAAACGGTGGAGCATAAAGTTCTGGCCACGTAGATTAAGTGTTTTGATTGTGGACTGGTAGGGCATATTAGGACTCAGTGTCAGCGTCAGTTGCGGTGTTACTCATGTAGGAAAATGGGTCACCAGGTAGTGAAATGTAGGAGAAAAGTAGGGGGGAACCTCGGCAACAGCAGCCGTTAAACGAGAACGGGACTGCTTCAACCGTCGGAGGGCGGTCCCAGTGAAATTTGGTAATGCGCTTGTAGGTGCAGACGGAATGCTGCTTATTAGGCTTGCTGAACGGAAGGGAACATAGGTTTCTGGTTGACACGGGGCACACGTGTCTGTTATTACTCTAGACCTGGCTAGCAGGAGAAGGCTTCAGCCACCACATTATAGGTTATGTGGGGTCGGGGATAATAAAGTGGAGTCATTGGGTACGACGGTAATTCAGTTTGTGATGCAGGAACTAAGTTTAGTGAGCGGGTAGAGGTTTTACCATGTGTGGGTGAGGAGTTTTCGGTGATTCTCGGACTGGACCTCTTTGACAAACATCGTGCGAAGATAGGTCTTTGGCAACAAACAGTGGAACTCAGTGGAACACTGATTTGCATGGGGGAAAGAGTTGCAAATGGATGGATGTCGCAAAATGCACTTAACGCGAAGGTGACGCCAGGTAAAATGCGAATGGATTCATTATAGGTCAGTCAGCAGGATAACATTCCGGCAGGTGCAGGGAAGGCAGTTTGGGTTTCGATAAATAAGGACTTACCGAAGGAGACGTTGTACATGGCTCAAATGGCTCTGAGCACTATGGGACTCAACTTCTGAGGTCATTACTCCCCTAGAACTTAGAACTAGTTAAACTTAACTAACCTAAGGACATCATACACATCCATGCCCGAGGCAGGATTCGAACCTGCGACCGTAGCGGTCTCGCGGTTCCAGACTGCAGCGCCTGGAACCGCACGGCCACTTCGGCCGGGCGTTGTACATGGTGGAGCCACTCTCGAGTAATGACAAGTTGGATAATGCGCATTGATTTGTGCGGAGGAGTTTAACTCACGCAAGTTCTGTGGAAGGAAATTATAGGGTACCTGTAAGTATAGATACTTTTGGCAGAGCGGACTTTGGCTTGTCGAAAGGGCTGTTATTGGCCACATTGGGCGTTTTCGATGAAGATGACAACGATAGGGAGGATTTAGAGGCCAGCCATAAGCAAAATGCCGATGCAGCGCAATTGAAGGGGAAATTACAGCATTTGCACGGAGATGACAGGGTCGCGTTGGAGGAATTATTGTTGACATTTAGCGATTTATCGGAACGGAGGGTAGGTTACCGGCAACACCGATTACGAAGCATCACATACCAACGGATGACTATAAACCAGTGTTTAGGAAACCATATAGGGTAGCACGTCACATGCAACCGGAACATGCAACATGGAATCATAGAGCATAGCGATAGTCCATATTCAAGCAATGTAGTCCTCGTACCTAAGAAGTCGGTGGATGGTACAAGGAAATATAGGTTCTGTTGTGATTATAGGTTTCTGAACGCGAAAACATTTGGGACGCATATCCGATTCCGAATATCACGAATACCTTGCATAATCTGGGACAATGTAAGTATTTTACGACGATGCACTTACGGAATGGATACCTCCAGTTGGAAGTAACGCCAGAGGATAGGGCAAAGACTGCGTTTACTGTTCCTGGGGGACACTATCATTATATACGTATGCCGTTCGGGTTGAAAAACCCACCGACCACTTTTCAGCGATTATTAGATGGAATTTTAAGAGGATTGAAACCAAACACATGTATGTTTTTCCTAGATGACATTATAGTATTTTCGAAGGATGTACCAGAACATGTACCGAGTTTAAGAGAAGTCCTTAGAAGATTGCGGTCGGCATGGTTAACATTATGTTTAGAAAAACGTAATTTTGGGCAGACGCAGGTCAGACATTTAGGTCATGTAATCAGTGAACAAGGGGTTCAAACCGATCCTCGGTTAACAGAGGCAGTTCAAAATTTTCCGACATCACGTACCACGAAGCAATTACAATCGTATATTGGGTTGCGTTCATATAATCGTAAATTTGTATAGGATTTTGCTAAAATAGCGTAGCCGTTAATACAGTTTAAGAGAAAGGTGTTAAATTTCAATGGACAGTGGAATGTCAGCAAGCTTTTGATGGAACTTCCTGGCAGATTAAAACTGTGTGCTCGACCGAGACTCGAACTCGGGACCTTTGCCTTTCGCGGGCAAGCGCTCTACCAAGCGGGTAGAGCGCTTGCCCGCGAAAGGCAAAGGTCCCGAGTTCGAGTCTCGGGCGAGCACACAGTTTTAATCTGCCAGGAAGTTTCATATCAGCGCACACTCCGCTGCAGAGTGAAAATCTCATTCTGGAAGCTTTTGATGAATTAAAAATGGGATTAATTTCTGGCCCGGTGTTGGTGTTTCCGAATTTTGAAGAAGTTTACATCTTATCATGTGACGCTTCAAATCACGCAGTCGGATGTGTTCTGGGGCAAATGGTAAAGGGTCAGGAGCATCCGAATGGCGTATACTTCCAGACAGTTAAATAGGACAGAGCAGAATTATTCTCCACAATGGGCTCAAATGGCTCAAATGGCTCTGAGCACTATGGGACTTAACATCTATGGTCATCAGTCCCCTAGAACTTAGAACTACTTAAACCTAACTAACCTAAGGACAGCACACAACACCCAGCCATCACGAGGCAGAGAAAATCCCCGACCCCGCCGGGAATCGAACCCGGGAACCCGGGCGTGGGAAGCGAGAACGCTACCGCACGACCACGAGATGCGGGCTCTCCACAATGGGAAAGTAGATGTATGCTGTAATATATGGAGTAACGAATTTTCGTTGTTACCTTTATGGTAGGAAGTTGAAGGTCGTGACAGATTATGTAGCATTGAAATGGTGACTGGGACTCAAGGATCCTTCTAGTCGATTAAGACGGTGGACTCTAAAATAAAGTGAATTTGAAGTAATTCGTAAGCCATGGAAGAAACATGGGAATGCAGATGCATTAAGTCGCAAGTTAGACGCATTAAAAATAATGGGTAAGAGTGTTGCGCAATGGCAAAGGGCACAAGCAGAGGATGAGGAGTGCCAGGGTTTTTAGACCTCAACCACATTTCATGGTGGAAGGAAATTTCTTGTGTAGAGTTACTAGGTGTGGACCACGGGTAGTGGTGCCAAAGAGTTTGAGAGAAGAAGTCTGAAAGCAGGTCCATTATCATGTGCTCTCAGGGCATGCGGCTCTTCGAGCAACGGAAAGGCGAGTAGCAGAACGATTTTGGTGGCGCACTCGGAGAAGGGATGTGGAACAGTACGTAGCAAATTGTGTACCGTGTGCGCAGCGAACGGATGTGACGCGCTCAAGAATTCCATTACAACGGTTACGAGAGGCTTCGAAACCTTTCGAGTTTATCAGGCCAAATATCTGCGGGCCATATAACAAAACACCGGCAGGGAATCGATACGTGTTAAATGTAATTGATCACTTTTCGCGGTTTCTAGCCGTGGTCGCAATACCAGACCAACAGGCAAGTACGGTAGCGCAATGTTTAATCAATAACTAGTTATTGAAGTTTGGGATTCCTGATACCATTATTACACATCAGGGAACGTACTTGATGTCCGAATTAATGACACAGTTGTGTCGGTTATTGCGAATTAGAAAATTATGGACCAGTCCATTTTATCTGTAGGCGAATGGGAGAACGGAGCGAGTACAGAAGACAATTTCAAAAATTCTAAGTTATTATGTGAATGGAAACCGTGGTAACTGGGACGTTTATGTTGCATGCATGGTATCGAGTTATAACACCAAAATACTTTCGGGGGTCGGAATGTCACCATCCTAGGTGGTCTATGGAAGAAACATCCCATCACTGTTTGAAGTTCCATGTCCGAAATCGGGAGCTAAAGGGGACGCAGCGAGGAAATTTGCACGGACAATACGGGAAGTCTGGAAGAGGGTAGAGAAGGCCAATACGAAAGCGTCAGGAAAAGCAGGAAGAACAGAATAAGAGATTGGGACCTGTACCACAGAACAGTGTGGGTCAATGGGTATTGATCACGAATCCATATACAACTAAGGGAAAGACGAAAAAATTCTTGATGAAGTACCACCGAACATACCAGGTCGTGGAGATGACTCCGCCTGTAAATGTGAAATTGCAGCTGCCAACAAAAACATCCCTTTATCCACGTAAGTAGAGTAAAGACTTTTAAAGGAATGTCGGACGGATTACCTCAGTTACAAGGAAGTGACCGAATTACAGAGGGTAGGAAAAAGCAAGCGGAAGAAGAAGGTCGTGGCGGAGGCAACAGCGGACGCATAACGTTCCGCATGCGTTACTGTCACGGGGTTAGTAAATTATTATATGTGTATGGCTTGTTTACATTTTGTGATTTTCTATCAAGGGATAATTTGCGTTTTTTTGTGTTTTGGTGGGGGGCAGAAAATAGTGGTGTTTTCTTGTTATTGTTTTAGTTTTGTAATTGTATGTGGGAGACTATTACTGAGAGTTCGATAGGGGATGTCATACGATGTTGTAGTAAGATGTGGTGGGAAGGGGTTCTGGAGATATTACTGATGCAGAATCTGACATATTTAAACTCCGCGTTAAATCCAGAGTTTTTGGAAACGTTGCATTCCTTTATCAATGCTCAGGAAGGATCTATCACGGTTAATAAAGTATTGGAACACGTTCGAATGTCACAACAGTATCGCACCTACAGATTAATGACAGTGAGCATTTCAGCCACAGGGTGTGCTGTTTTTCTATTTTTCTTGAGTATAGATTTGTGGAGAGTGCGGAAATATGCACCAGTAGAGGAGGAACCAACACATCAGTTACCAACAGCATGGGTAACGAGTGTAAACTTTGTCGAGGGGTTGCGTTAATGTTTGCATGTTCTCGTTAGTTATAGTCTGTAGCATATAAGTTTTGCAAACAAGGTATATTTACGCAGCCACAGGCCACGGCTATTATATTTCGATTCGGGACGAATCTTGTTGAAAGGAGGAAGATGTGCTGCACTAGTATTAGTCTTAGTCATAGGAAAGGAGAATTCTGTTAAAATTCAGTAAAGGCGTGTTTAGGCAATGAAGTCTGGGGGCGTTGGCAGAGTGTTGTAATACTCCACAGCCAGTAGGCCAGGCAGAGTAAACATAGCGAGGAGATGCAGCGGCGTATTGCACCTAAGATTTGTTCGAGTGAAGCAACAGCAAGACAGGGACCTGGAGCGATGCTTTAAGTTATTGCGATGTATGAGGCGGGGTACTAGGCCAGAGCAAGAGGGCGATGTGTAAGTGGCTGACGTATGGGAATTCACTCGTTCCATAGTTTCTGTGTGTCTCTGACACTACAGACACTACATCAGAAGAAAGGAGAAAACAGTATAAATAGTTGGGGTGGGTTGTTTTGGGGAAGGAGACCAGACAGCAAGGTCATCGGTCTTATCGGATTAAGGAAGGATAGGGAAAGAAGTCGGCCGTGCCCTTTCAGAGGAACCATCCCGGCATTTGCCTGGAGTGATTTAGGGAAATCACGGAAAACCTAAATCAGGATGACCGGACGCGGGATTGAACCATCGTCCTCCCGAATGCAGTATAAATAGTCAGGCACTTTTGGATTGAGGGGTGTGCCACGTCAGTCGAGAGTTGGGTCAGACCCGTGCTGGTCTACGCGTATAGGGACCAGTCTGGCAATAATGTTGTAAATATTCGATGTAAACCTGTACTTTATTTATATGTACCTGTTCTGGCTGTATTCCGCCTCCGGGGACACAACACTGGGGTGGAATGGATCGGCAGCCGGATACGTGGAGGTAGCGTGGCCAGCCTGAAGGAGGGCAGTGACAGTGGTCTGCAGCAGGTCCAAGATGGACCACGTTCGCTTCCCACCTGGCATACTGGGGTCCGGACGAGACATACGCTGTAGGAGGTGCAGCAGCGCCAGAGACGGTGGCCGGTGTAGCCATCCGGCAAGCACCACTAGCGGCAAGTTGCGGCACAGCGTCCAGGAGGGTGCGGGTTCGAGTCCGGTGCTGTCCTGTGATCAGCGGCGGCCCGAGGACCTCGGGTTACCAGTGCAACCACCTTCGCGGTGGGTCCCTGTTTCAGCTCGGCCATCTGGAGTCCCAGGTTCGACAATCGATGCCCTGTAACAGCATGCAGACGGTTTTTGAATTTTAGGAAATATCTTTTTTGACTACGTAACGGTGATATGAAAATGGGTCCTGGCCCGAAACTTTCATCGGCTCCTTAAAACAAATCAAATTTTGCCACTTTGGCCAGTTTCTCGTTGTACTGCATAATAAACTGTACATGTCTCGGAGCCAGAATCGTGCTGCAGTGGTTTGAGGAGCATTATGGTGAACTCACATTGATTTCTCCGCTACCAAATTGGTCTGATGTAAATCCTATGGAACGCATCTTTGTCGTTATTGAGCGCCACCATCGCGTGCGCATATTAGCGGCCCGTTTTTACGCTAATTACGTGACTTAGTGGCCGGCCGCGGTGATCTAGTGGTTCTAGGCGCGCAGTCCGGAACCGCGCGACTGCTACGGTCGCAGGTTCGAATCCTGCCTCGGGCGTGGATGTATGTGATGTCCTTAGGTTAGTTAGGTTTAAGTAGTTCTAAGTTCTAGGGGACTGATGACCTCAGATGTTAAGTCCCATAGTGCTCAGAGCCATTTGCACCATTTGACTTAGTGGGTAAAGATTCAGTGGCACATACCTCTAGAAAGCTACCGAAAACTTTCGGATCCCTGATACGCAGAATCTGTCACGTATTTCGTCCTAACAGACAGACAAACCAGCTATGAAGCAGGTGGTCATAACCTTTTGTCTTATTACTGTATGCCTGGTGTAACAACAACGACGCTGTACTATTGTACATATGAGTAAATTTTTTTCCATCTGATTTTTCGTTAAACTAGTGTAATTGATGTTCTGATTTCATTTCTTTCTTGTTTCATGTCATTGTGTTAAGAAAACTGTAAACATGTTTCAATGTGAATATTAATGTTAATGTCAAATGTCAAGCAATATTGTAATAGAATTGAAATGTAACAAATGTTGAAACTGTTGTAAGATGTTTGAAATTGTAACTGTGCGTCTGGTCCATACGTAGGCAATGTGTTAGGATATGTAGAATGCAAAACCTCGGGTGAATACCCTGTCTGTAAGGGAGCAGTAAAAGGTGGATGGCCGGCGAGCGCGGGAAAATGCGCACGGGCACTGCACGGCACAACGGACTCAGCAGTAGTAGTTGGAGTTTGGCACTGGTTTGAGCAACACCTTCTGGAGCGACGTGGCTCTCCTGGAAGACGTAGTTTCACTGAGCCTCGGGTATGCCGTTCCAAATCTCACACAGCATGGCAAAATTCCATAGGCACTAAATGGACCATAGAGTGAACTGTTCAATAATAACCCGAATTTTACCAGAACTTTCCCCTCATTTAATTATCCTCACAACTAATCTAGACAGGGTCCTTTTGAAATGTTGTGCAATCCGAGTGTCCCGAAATGAAATTTTAAATTTTGTGTTAATAATAATTTCTTGCAGACCTAGTTCTGTTAGAATGGTGTTTAAAGAACTGTTTTGTCAGTGAACCAGTAAATGAATAACGAAGGTCTAACGAAGTTGAAAGATAGCTTTAATATTGATATGGTAATGAAGTTTAACTATTTCGAGATAGATATAAAGGTTTTTAAATGAACAGTAAATAAGAAAAAAAAGAGTAGTAACTCATATACTGGAAATCTTCAACGCATAATAATTTCAGTAATCAATTTTTCTTTATAGTTTCAGAGTTCCCCCCCCCCCCCTTTTTATTCATTTGAATTCTGAGGTGCTCTAAATTGAATTTCACCAGCAAAAGTTAAAGTCAATATAAAAGCCAACATTTATCAGTGTTTTATCTTTATCAAAATTGACATTTTGTATCTGGCTCGAAAGTGCTATTTCTAGGGTAACCTATGCCCGATTTTAATCAGATCAATAGACAGTACGAAGTTTTGTAGTATACATTATAGTGTTGTGTTATGGCTCTGAGCACTATGGGACTTAACATCTGTGGTCATCAGTCCCCCAGAACTTAGAACTACTTAAACCTAACTAACCTAAAGACATCACACACATCCATCCCCCAGGCAGGATTCGAACCTGCGACCGTCGCAGTCGCGCGGTTCTGGACTGAGCGCCTAGAACCGCTAGACCACCGCGGCCAGTGTAGTGTTATGTATTCATGGTTTTTCCATATCAGTACAGAACGTGAAACTATCAGTTCAATAGATTTTCTGGTTCTACAATTTAACTATATTATGCAGTGTTACTACCTGTTGTTTTGCATGAATATACACCAACGTGTACAGGGAAGAAACTCAGTTTATGCCTAATTAGGCTGGCGACCGTATTGTTATCAAATTCGTAGCATCTTCAGTGTTGCGTTTGGTCCATACTGACGTGTAATTGCATTTTGAACTTGCTTGACGTATCATTGTTATTACAGAGTGGGTGTAAGTCTGATTTCCGACCATTCAGGTACACGCGGTCGATATCTATACAAAAATCCTTTCTCATAAGGTGAACCCCGCTCACTTACCATAGTACAGGCCTTAACGAGTATTGTGTGCCCCACGCGCACGTTACACTGGTACAGCATAATACGTGAAACTTTTGTCTGATACCTTTAAATGGCAATAAGTAACTGCAAACTCATCTTATGTATATATAACGGGGAATTCACGCAGTAAGCTATGAGAGAGGAACTGTTTCATTTTGAAGGGAGGGACGAATGCATAACATGAATTAATGAAAAGACGGGAAAAGTGATGTTGTTCGTTTTTCGTCAAAATTATGAAGACGCGAAGATAAAGATAACTGGATCGAATTCACATAAAGTACAGTGAGACACAAGTCAGCTGGTGGAATGGTATTTCCTACTACATTAGAAGAATATTACATACCTTGATTATTTATTTACATCTAGAATCGACTGTAATCGTTCATATTATACTGAAGGGATGTCGCACTTCCTTTCAATTCGTATGACGTCATTACGTAGGAGAAACAGTGAGAGCGATGCCCTATAGCGCGAAGAATGTCAGCATCAAAATTACAATAGACCACGATGGGCACGGTGTCCAGCTTGATATGAACACTTAGATTTTCAGGCATTAATCATAAGGGGGAAAAAATAAGGAAAACACGGACGAAAACGAATGGTACCCCTATCTAGAATTTCACGCACCGTAAGTGTATTCATCAAGTTGCGAAAGTGATTCGATTGTGAATACTATGTCGAGGACTCCGTTTTACAAATGCAGACATAGACTAACATTAAGATCTGTCGTGTTCTTCAGTTTCATGATACAGTTGTCCCGGTAGCCTATGTTGTGTTAGCACCTTCATCTGTGTATAGCTGCAGCAACCTACTACCTTTTTAACCAACTTACTGTAATCAAACAATTGTCTTCCGCCTTAGTTTCTATCTGTTTCCCCCAATATTGAAATTAAAATTTTTTGGTGGCTAGAATACATCTTGTCACCTATTCCTTTCATTCAGTTAAGACCAAAATTATACTACCTCAAGAATATTACCTTGCGCTCTACTGTTCCGGTAAACCTTAACGTAACAGCGAGATTTGTGCTTTACCGGTCTATAAATATGGCGAAGGTATGACAAGAGTTGGTTTAGTTATGAAATACTGTGAAACTCTTAACATCAACGCTCAGTTTTCCTACGCGGACCGGATGATTTTAGGGTGTTCTGCGATGGACAATTTCATTTCTAGTAATAAAAGGAAAGTTTCCTGCTTCGCGCTGGAGTGTAGATCAGTTTTTCACGTTAGCCAAACAGAAGAGGTTTCTCGTTGGGTTTATGCGCATAACCGAATACAAGCGCACGACATTTCCAGAGCACAAACTGCAAGCATGTCGCTGAAACGCTGTAAGGGCAGCCTGGTCAGATTTAACGTACCGTGAATATCGGCAGTTTCCTGATTCACTTGTTAACTGCATGTCGAGCATGAAATTGTATCCGCAGACGGCGGCTGCTGCACTACTTACACAATCAGGCCCGACGGCGGAATATATCCATAATACTGCCCACAGTGAGCGGCGTTCACGTCGCAGAAGTAAGCGTTGCTGCTTACCGCCAGCAGTATTTTCTACAGATGCAACTGGGCAGAAACAATGTTCGATTTCGATTGACTCTGGTAGAAGTCGTTCGATTTGGTCTTCATTGGTTGCGGATTTGCTGGCTTTTAGCACGAATGTAAGCAACTCCACAGTAATAGTAGGAAATAACAGTGGAAATATTACTCAAAGAATCCTAATTACCAACCAATGCGTTCTTGGGCAATTCCGTTGAAGCTACCCCGAGAATAAAATACAAATAAATCTAATCTACGCCACCATATTTCATATAACTCTTTTAAATATATCGCATAATGTATTAAAGTTAATTACATTAAACTCTAGTGATGTAATCAAGTCTTCGTTTACGCTGTAGTCTCGACGACATATGGAAGAAACAAAGAAACTTAGAGATCTAACATTTCATCGGTGTCGAAGTCGTCTGAGGCCGATCTAAATACCACACCTGCGTATCTTCTCCTTAAGCTGCCTTAGTAATGTATTCACGAATAGCCTGGTAATCTCGTGGTAACCTTTAGCTAGTAATCTGGAAGTGCTGAGTCTTGGGTTCAAATTCAGTCATTGCTTAAATTCTGAATAAAAATAAACATCAATGGTGGCCGAGGACTTTCGGAATAAGTAGTCGCCCTCTTCTGCCAATGGCCTTGTCAACGAGGGCAGAGTAGCGTTCAGAAGAACAGGGCACTCTCTTGCCCTCGGGGTAGGAAACACCCCACAAGGGGCTGAAGAGCCAGCAGTGATCAACGGCATAAAGAAGCAGAAACCGTAGGAAACTAGTGAATTAAGAAAATATACTGTGTACGAGGATATGGAACGGGTAATGGAGATGGGCACCTAATAGTCATGAGGGATTGGAACGCTGTTGTAGGGAAAAAACTGAAGAAAGGGTTACGGGAGAATATGCGGTTGGCACTAGGACTGAGAGAGGAGAAAGTCTAACTGAGTTCTGCAATACATTTCGAATGGTAACAAGGAACACTCTATTTAGGAATCATAAGACAAGTAGCTATGCTTTGAAAAAGCCGGGGACACTCCCAGATTCCAACTGAATTACATCATAGTCAAGCAGACATTCTGAATTCAGATACTGGATTTTAAGACTTATCCAAGAGCAGGTATAGTCTCAGATCACAATTTAGTAACGAAGAAGAGCAGGATGAAGTTTAAGAGAACTGTCCGAAAGATGCAGTATGGAAAGAAGTGGGATACCGACACACTTCATGATGGTACAACGCGCGTGAAGTTCGCTAATGATATGAATATTGCGATACGGAATATCAGAGTGGGTAGCTCAGATCAAGAGGAGAGGATGTCCTTAAAAAGGGGACATTAAAGGTACTCGCAATTACGAATATGGACCAACATCAGCAATATAATGGAATTACGACAATGGAAATTTGTGGCGGACGGGGACTCGAACTCGGAGTACCCGCTCATCGGGAGCATTCACCTTACCATCTGCGTATCCGAGCACGTCTCACAGTCTGACCCCAACTTCCTTATGCCGTAGACCACGGGTCCACAACCTGTACTCGTACATCCATTATGTATATTCCTGTACAAGGAAGACATTTTAATGGAAAGTCGCTTGCCTGGTCGCTAACGGAAACCGTCACTGCGTACGAAAATCAGCCTCCCGTGCGTAGATATTTAATGCAACGTACCTCCACAAACCTACCAACAAGCAGTCGGATCCCTGATACGCAGATTCAGTGACGTATTTTGTTCCAAATACGGACAAAAAGCTATTATGCACGAGGTCATAATGTTTTCCCTAATCAGTGTACTAGTTTTAATAACCCTAATATAAATTAATGAAGCGTTTTAAAATAGAAACGCCAGTAGAAACAGTTGTAGGATCGTTGAACGCTAGCTGGTGACGCTTCTTGTTAATGCTAGCTAGTGTCTTGTCGTATGATAAGTTCCTCAACTCGCCAGAGACCTCGTCTATTTCTTATTGTTGGACATTCGATTGAATCAATTACTTTATTGGTTCCTGAATCAAAGAGTTTGATACGGAAAGTATGAGATCTATTCCGACAGTATGTAGATTAACCAAAATACATTAATCGAATGATTAAGAATTTTATTATGATTTTAGCCGAATAGAAGGCAAAGCTAAGAAAAATGAGTGATTATTAGGGGTGCTACCAGAATGCTGCTGGCGACTTACAGTAGAAATGGAGCCCAGACACTTAAAAGACATGAGTGATGTATGTGTATTCAACCGTGACAGTGAAACTTACAATTACGTAAATGATGTTACAAAAATAGACATGAATTCGAACAGAGTTAACGACGGATCAAGAAGTAACGAAAGAATCGCAAACGTAATTACCAGTCGTGTGAACTGAACAACTAAGCGAAATGCCCTTTGAAACAAAAGTTGGACAGCAGAACACATGCGTACAAGAGTGTCAAGCACCTAGATCAAATTATGAACACGCTAAAAGTAGAGGTGCTTAATGAACTTCTCTCCCTTGACTATCGGGTTTTCTGAAGCTGGAGGTGCACCTTACAAACATTGTCTTATCGTGGCTGCGTTTGAGCTGGCTGCTGACGATTCACCATGCGCCATACTACAGTAGAAAGTAGCACTGGGTGATATGGGTCAGTGTGTTTGACTGCGATCCGCTAACCTCATAGTTTTCCCCATTACCGATTTCGGATAAGGAACAATATGTAAGCTCTGGGTAAGTTTAAAATAGATCTTAGTAGCCTTGACAGAGGGCAGAAGTCAAGAAAAACATGGAGCAGCGTGGAACCACGAGTTGCGTTAGAGTCAAGAGTTCCAAGCCAGAATGCCTTTGTACTTTTTGTTAGCCTTCTTTCAGGTCCCAGGTAGGAACCCAGTACGATCTTCGTAGTCAATCCCTAAAAGGGCCGAAGTGATCCTGCAATGAGGGATCTGGAAGTTTGTTCACTAGCTGCCACCAAAAACTTAAAGAAGTACCTGCCAACGAGATTCATGTTTATGGAAACGATAGCCAAGTGTCGCCTCATTCTCAAGGCCTGACTTGTTTGTAGAAAAATTCTGGCCATTTTGGTGTGAGCTTTGCAGTCCTTCCCATAGAATATGCAATGTTTGGAAGCTTTGCAGACTCGTCTACGGCGATATACTCATATTTAGCTTGTGGTATGGTGTTTAAAGACCAAAACACAGCGAATCACTGGAAGTCGACAACTGAAGACTCCACCTACAATTTACAAACTGTAGGGGTTCTCAATTCTTCCACCACCGTTTACTGTTCTGCTACTGAAAGTGCCGGTCAACAGTCCCACCATCCATTGTTCCGGGAGGATTTAGACTGAAAGGTCGCTTGGCTGCTTTTGTGGTTCACTAATATTAAAGTCACACTTTGAGCAATAGTCAGCTCCTTGAAAGCGGGATAAATCTTCACGTGTCTCCTTCAAAGTGGAGTTACCATGGCTGAAGGCTATAAACGTTAAAGAAGAAAGCTACTACAAGTATGAAAGGTAAAATTAGGTACAGAGAGATGACTTACCTACCCTGCATACATTCTGCAGGGCGGTTAGATGACTTTCCGGAACTTGAGTTTCTTCCCTCCCATTGGTTTTGTAACTGGTCTACCAGTTTCATTTTCACAGCTTCTTTGACCACTGAATCCTAACAGGGTGAGGCTGTGTAAACATTATAAAGGACAATCAACACGAACTGCAGAAGAGCTGTGCTCAGAACACCACCCACACACCCACCTTCTAAATCTCTGGAAGAGCTGAACATTCTATTCCGATAAGACATCCCAATGAGGCGTAGCGCCGTATAACGATCCTGCCTTGGAGACGGTTAAGTGTGAGAAGTCTCAGAGCTGGATAGTGACACATGGTGACGCGAGACTGGGCGCGCACGTAGTTTATGTATCAGCCGATAGAGGACAGTATTGGATAGTGATTTAATCTCGATTGTGACCACTAGAGTGCACTAAAGCAATAGAATGTTTGTCATAAACTATACTAGTATTTTCATAAAGTGTTATTATGTCTTTTAGTGTAGGTAAAATGTTATAAATGTTTTTTAGCAGTATGAATGATGCGTGAGTGTGGTTGAAGGTTAATATGAAGACAATTGTTTAGCGAGTTATGTAGTTGGATTTATTGTGGGAACATTTCGAAGAAGTATGGGTACGGACAAAGGAGATTTTTGTAGAATAGATTTGTCAAGTAAGTTTATGGTAAAGGGAATATTAATTCAGGTATAAATAACAACAGTGAATAACTGTATGTGTAAACAAAACTTCAGCATATTAGATAATTACGTCGGTAAAAAGTGCAGTCGTGAGGTTTACTATTTTGCGATTGGTTAGGGATGAAAAGCACGGACTGACGCGGAAGAATGTTGTTTTGCTATTGGCTGTTGAGCAAACTGACCAGTGGTGAAGCAATATTCTTCGCGCGCCTTTCTCTGCTGGTAGAGAAGACTTTTAGAGTATTCTAGAGAGGAGAGGGAGCCTAGCCATGAAATAGTTCGGACGTGTGTAATAGTAGTTCCGATGTAAATGATAATTTGCCGGACGTAGAGGTGATTCATGCAACAAAAGTGTTGTAAAATGACGGCATAATTATTCCGATGGGTGTGTAGAAATTTCGGAATTTTTAAGTGAATTTTGTAACTAGAAAAGACATATATTCCGCGTGGCGTATTGAGCAGGTCGGTGGCTAAAAACTGTGACAACATTTGGTACCGATAGACTTAATATTTGACGAGCATTATCAATAGAAAACAATCAGTATTTTTGTACCTATTACGAATTCGCGAAATGCAACACCATAAACTTGCTAACGTGAGTGAAATGGATTATGAATGACTGTGTTAAGACTAGCACGGGCTTGGCAGTGATACTTGTTCACCTAAGTCTCAGAATATATCAATTGAGGACAAAGTTTCAAACCTTTCATTTGTGTGAAAACTTTCTCCCGAAACGTAGATTAGTGACTTCAATTGCAGCCTGGTTCAGGTCGAAGTACAGTAGGTTACACTCGGCTTTCCTACTGATGATCGACTGCTACGGTCGCAGGTTCGAATCCTGCCTCGGGCATGGCTGTGTGTGATGTCCTTAGGTTAGTTAGGTTTAAGTAGTTCTAAGTTCTAGGGGACTGATGACCACAGTAGTTCAGTCCCATAGTGCTCAGAGCCATTTGAACCATTTTGAACTGATGATCTGCTGACACAATGTTCACAAGTAGATGCAGGTTAGTCGTAAAGAGATGGAAAGAACCGCGCCGCTGCACATGGATCAGGAGGAAGTCAAGATACTGGCAAAAGCCACATCCTATTAAGATCTCGTGGTGAAAGAAGCCTTAGAATTACAGTTGGCAGACAACATGCTAAATCGAGACGAGTGTTTCCAGCTCGGCATTCATGGACACCGAAATTTTCAGTTCCGAATAAAATTATTTCTGTTACTAGGCCACGCTATTATAAAACCCCAAAGCAACTAAACTGCTGACGTTTTGACCGACTTACTGCGCTCAGCTTCAGAGCGATTAACTGTTGGAAACTTGTGAATGTTTTCCCCTGTATACATTAGCCGGCCGGAGTGGCCTAGCGGTTCTAGGCGCTTCAGTCTGGAACCGCGCGACCGGTACGGTCTCAGGTTCGATTCCTGCCTCGGGCATGGATGTGTGTGATGTCCTTAGGTTAGTTAGGTTTAAGTAGTTCTAAGTTCTAGGGGACTGATGACCTCAGATGTTAAGTCCCATAGTGCTCAGAGCCATTTGAACCACTTTATAGTCTTCTTCTGCTATGTGATGGCTACCGATGTCACATGTCTGCGATGTAATTGAAAGGTTTGGAGGGAGATTTGCACTGAGGGGAATGGCTGGTACTCTGGTGGCTCTCTTCAGATTCTCCAGTGACGTTCTAGATAGATGACGTCGGGAGCCATCCCATAACTGAAATAGACACTATATACAGATATGGGAAGGAATTTACCAGTACCCAGCTGACAACCGCGCTGAAGAGGACCACAGCAAGTTCGCTGAAACGTCTTCAGTTTAGTAGTTTTATTGTTTTGTCATGACGCTGTCTTACTACGAAGTTACAGAAGTTTCAGTTGTGCGCCCACAGAAATATTAAGTTTCTGAATCTTCACTGCCTAACATTTCGACACACTATCCATTTTAATAAGTATTCACACAATTTGTAAGCTTATTGAACTTCCTGATTTGGTGGTTGCTGTACTCGTATTTTACTCTTAGACCCATTTACCTGTGGCGCTGATGTCCCGACTGCCTCATCTCGGACGCATCTTATTTTACTCCATAGGATGTTAATGAGTCAAATGGATTTAATTCAGTCAGTGAGGTACATGAAAGAGCCGTTACGATAACAGCCAAAATATCGGAGGAAGATATACCAGTGTCCCGGATGCACAACTAAGATACCTCAGTAACGAATCAAACAGCATGCCGAATACAGTAAGCCTACTGGGAGCTTGTAGACAGTTATTTTAGATTTGCCAAGTATTGCTTTCTGATTGTCAGTACGTTAAAGGAAGACGCCTTCGAAATGGTGGGCGTAACAGTCTATACACATAACTGTTGGCTGACAACATAATTTTGGTTCCAGTCGATAACAAAAATATAAACAGGACATAACTGTGCTGTATCTAGTAAGTCCGACTAATTTGAGGGCAGAAAATTGCGCTATACGAAGTGATTTTACACAAATACTACGAGTTTATAAGCGATAGCCTAAGTTAAATTGTTGCTTATTAATTGTTGAATATAGTAACTCAACTTACTTTGGAAAATTGTTTTATGAGGTCTGCTCAGGTTACGATGAAACTGTTTATCTCCCATCTTCCTTAATGATATGGATTGTATAATGACGTAACGTCCCTAGACATTGAGGTCATAGGACGTGGAGAAAAAGTGTTCGAGGAAAACAGCAGTGCTCTTTCACAGTAACCAACTCGCTGTTTGCCTGAACTGCCTCAGGGAAGAGCGGAAGCTTAAAATCTGCAAAGTGTGGGAGTACATTCCTATGCACGAAAACTTTAAAAGACTGACACAGCTGTAAGCACACATTTTGTTGCGGTGTACAAACAGAAACGGGTGGACGAGCGTGCGTGTTTACACGCGCCCACGTCGCTAGGTTGAGCCCAGAGGGGCAGCGTGTATGTCACGGTGTCGCCACTAGGTGGCAGCAACTTTCAGCCTCAGTGGTTGGTGGACACAGTATGGGAAATACCACGCCGGCCAGAGAGAGCAGGTAACGCACGCTCGCATTCGTGGGCTGGGAAAAATCCAAGACGTGCAGCCATTTGTGAAAGACATGGAAAGGGTGCCCACTATGAGTGACTTGAGTTACCATCATAAATATTACATAAGACTAGATTCAGTATAAAAACTTATAAATGCTAGTTACAGCAAAGCTAGTAACATCGTAACAAAAAGGAAGATAGGTGGAGTACATGAGTCAAAATTCGCCATCGACCGTAAAAATAATTGTTAAGTTATTAGAGGTGAAATGGCTTTATGATGAAGATGGAATTTTGAGATATATATGTCAACAACGCCTTCTTCAATTTTCGGAAGCTGTGTGTCACCTGAGATGGATCATGAAGTGTCTTATGACTACCACTGTAGATTATTTTTTGTTGTTGTAAAGATTATATATTTTAAATTGTAGCCATAATACGTGATCCGTGCATAAAAATGTGAAGTTTCGACATAATCATTGATAACACAATGAGATAAAGGCTGCATAGTAATATAAACTTAGGTATTTATGTATTAATGTATGTAATTGTTTTTAGGTATTAGTAACAAAGCAAGCTAATGAAGCGTCTGCGATAGCAAAATCTCAGTTATTGAAGAGCTATTAAATTTAGCAAAATATCAAGAACTTCAATAAAGAACTGAGAAAATTGACATACAAACTGATGTATAACACGCATGTGTAGTAGAGGAAAAATACTTCTTAAGCATGTTGCAAAAGACATAAATATATGAACTTGACTCATCACATTATGAGGGCTTAAAAGCCTGCAGCTATCTAGTAGCAGGTTATCTGGCTCTGAGGACTGGAGGAGACAACAAGTACTTATGAGTGTTGGTTAGATCATGTCTCGGTAGTATCAGACAATTTACCAAGTGTTGTGGTGGTACGCCACATAACGTGATTAAAATGATAGTAAATAACTTCGCAAAATACCACCGAATTACATAAATATCGTATACGAGTTGTGGAGGTACATAAAGAACCACCAAAACTGGAGCCCAAACCGTGTAGCTCGAATCACTTACATAAATATACTTGAACAGATGTGCAAACAACTACATAGCTGTATTTAGTTCTTGGTTAAACTCATAATCTCAAATTAAAACTTGGATCTTAGTGTATATTTTGTGTATGTAGAAATTCCAGGTGGTACATATTTTAATAGTGTGAAAATAAACTGTTTGATGTACTAATCCCATCAGAATCCTACAACCAACCTATCCATTTGTGAAAAGTGGCTGCAGTAACTGATCCTTGGGATACAGCTTCGAAAAAATGCAAATAACCAGAACAATAAACCAAAAACTACAAAAGGTAAGAGTGCAGATACAAGTGCCGCTGGCTGGTGGACAACAAGACATAAATGAGCAGCAGGCCAGGCAGTCTGGACAGTGAAAATTTTTAAATTGTCTACATATTTTAGTGAATTTACATTTGCATATTTTTGCAGTGAAGTCAAAACGATTCATTTACTAAACGCAGTGAATGATAGTGTTCAATTTGACTGTCTGACACCGATAGTTTAGTGCAGTGCATATTTCATACAAATTTGCTTGCTAGTTTTAGTTTAAGGTTATTTAAAGTAAAATGTGCACAAAGGTAATTTCAGATCATAGATCACAAGACAATTTTGCAGTGTTTTTGATAATTAACAATTCAGTATAGGTAAAACTTGCAGTGCAGTTACAGAAATTTCTGTATAGGTATACTAGTTCAGTTCATGTACAGAGTCAAGTTTAGAGTCAATTTGAAAGATTTTTAGTTAATGATAGGCCTACAGAACTAAAGCCAAATTGAATTTACGTGTAAAGTTTTAAATTTTGTCCTTTTTTTTAGTATATTGTGACTAAATTTCACTTAGTGTGTGTGATTTATTTGTTGTGTTTTTGTGTGTGTTTTGTATATAGTGTCAACGAATAAGCATGGGTAGGTTACGTAGGAAGAAACGTATCGAGAGTGAGCCTATATCTGAGACGAAAAGGGACGATAATGTGCACGAGTTCCAAATAACTAGCCCATCGGAGAATACCCATTCGCAAATTACTCAGAAGGTACCAGAACTGGGATCAACATTTCACGAGTTTACTGCTAATACTGAACAAGCTCAAGTGAGCACACATATTCATGAGAATAGTCCAGAATCAAAGACTGATATCACAGCATCGGCTGATGGTGAATCAGTAGCAGCAATTCCTAGTCATGATTTTCTTGCGTTGTTGTTAGCACAATCAGATATCCGGGAGAGACAACACGAGGAAAACGACAGACAAGAACGCATACAAGGCGAACAAGCACTTTTACGTCAGGTAAGGGAAGTGTTACAATCAGAACGTAACGAACGTGAGTAAAAAGAAAAGTTACACACCAAAGCTCTTGAAGAAAGACAAAAGGTTGAAGACCCGGCTAGAGAGAAAAGAGAAGGAGCGTGATGCCTTCCTTGTTCAGAAATTAAACTACCATTTAGAAGAGTGTTCTTGTCTGTCGTTTTCCTCGCGTTGTCTCTCCTGTATATATAATCGTGCTAACAACACCTCAAGAACATCGTCACTAGGAACTGGGTGCTACTGATGTACCATTAGCTGCTTATACATCGCAAGAGATGGATGTGATAAATCAACAAGTTTCGGAACTTGTAGAACAAAACAAAGACGTTCTGGAAAAAATCAGTGAACTTGATGATGGAATAACAAAGCGAGACAATGTTCATGACGTGCTCGAGGATCAACTAACAAGTTATCAGCTGGTCGGTTGGTGACCTCTCACAATACTTAGACCAACACTTTGGCGAGGGTATATCAGAAGCAGTGGGATGCTTGCAAATCAACCCACCCATGACATCACTCGTTGCCGGGAAACAACATATAAATCGGCATTCGCTGCAAGAAAATTACACAAAATACACAAAAAAATTCTCTAACTTTCCAGTGAATATAAGCCGTTATGATAAATTTGTCTGCGAGAGTCCGCCAAGCCAGACTTTTATGGCCATTGTTGCGGCCACGGATTCAGGCGTATTACCAACCTTGCCCAAGTAAGACATTATGAATCGTTGATAAACATAGTTTCAGATATACAATGATGAAAAACGGTTCGGAATTCTGTCATTTTTATAAAAAGTTTTGAAAACGTTTTGCCTCTCTCATGGACAGAGGCAAAAGATTCAGTTTGTCACAATCTTTATAACAGGAGATGCAGTGCTGTGGGCACTAGAAACTCCCAATATGTGCGCCTCGTTTTCTGATTTTGAAAACAAATATCTTGCAAGATTCTGGTCCTGATCTGTACAAGAACGTTTAAGAAAACAGGTCTACAAGCCCGAGATACTGGGATACTGGGATGAACCGATGTTGACAAGAGATGTACTGAGAATTCTTAAAGGAAAACTCGTGCATGTCGCACACACTGACTTAGAACAGTTTATGTGACCACTAGATTCTTTGGATTTAATCCAAGACGATGCACGTCAAAATGAATATGGCAATGTGGGCAGCAATGAGAACAACAATCAGTCACTACAGTCTAATAGTAGCAGCCCCAGAAAGAATTTAGAGAAGAATTATGACTCTTCAAATGGTGAAGAGTGGAAATAAAAGGCTGGTGGAACATAATCAGCAGTTGACTAACAATAATTGGCATCCTAACCATGCAGAAGGAAGTTTTAGAAAGGCGATTCCAAATTATGCTGCTGAAACATTCATTTGGCTTCTGTGTCTCACCATTCATACATTTCCTTAGAAGGTCAGGATGAGTGAAGTGTCTGAAAATAGTTTTAATTGCTGTAATAACAGCAGCAGGAAGAGAATGCTGGTGAGAATAAGATTCTCCAGTTGCCTGAGCCCTATTGTATTTGCATCACGAATTTTCTCCTGATGGACACAATACATGACATGGCTTATCATCAGTAAAGGATTTAGGGAAGAATATGGCCAAAACATCTCTCTTCATTGCTTCCAGGTTTTCTTTACTTCTCGTAATTGCCTGCCCGTTGTATACGTGCTAGATTTCTGTTTCAGTTTTAGTTAACCGACCCTCCCCGGTCAACGATTTTCCATCTTCTAATTTTTTCCTCTCATATCAACAGTTCGTTTTCTCAGCCTTGTTCCTAAACGTTTTTGAACATGGCCTACTCATTCTATTTAGCTAATAATGGCATCTCCATATGGCTCAGAGTTGACAGTCACTAGGTTGACAGTGGGTGACAGGAAAGTGGTTGTGGCACATAAACACACGTGGCAGTAAAATGCTCTTTAAAGGCTCGAAAACAAAAATAAAAATTCAGAAAAATCCATTTCAGAGTACTTAAATAAAACATTAATTATCTAAATACGATGAAAACCGAAAATCGATTTTTTTCGACCTGAACCACAGCGTGGTCCCCTTAAAGGGCGAACTAATATCTGAATCGCAACTGCAGAGTACGGATTATATGGAATTAGTTCAGGCTACCTTTCAGGCTAAAAGTAACGATACTTTAATGGCGGTTGTTCTGGACACTGGTGCCAGAACATCCGTAATAGATGAACAATTGTTCCGTCGTGTGGACAAGATCAGGAAGTGTAGTGGGACGAAATTGAAGCGTCACCCATCCACCAGTGTCAGCCCGGTTTGCAGGTGAATATAAGTTCATTTAGTTTTGTTTATGTACTTTTCTTAATATTTGTAATAGCTGTGAATTACCTAACAGTTTTGTATTTTTTTATGTTTCATGTACGGAGAGGGCGGCGCAACGAACGGAGACAGCATCTTCGCTGCCGCGACCAGAGAGGAAATTGCTGGCCACTATACGTCGCGGGTCGACAGCCAAAGAGCAACGGAAGATCCTGGAACCGTGTTGTTGCGTCGTGCTTCTAAAAATTAAAAATGAATTTTTTTGTACTCTTTTTGTACAACAATGACGTCATAGAGAGCTTAATCTTATTGAAAAGTCAGTCCTAGTTTGTCAACGGTCAAGTTCACATCTGTATGTGTAGGAAGCTAATAAAATAGTGGATGCTACTAAAGTTGAAACACGTGTTCTGAGGATTTATATATGAAGAATTATGTGAACGGATTAATAATATGTTTGACAAGATTATTGAATTCTGACAGCGTTCATCGAAACTTTGAATCTCAAAGGTTTATTCAATGTGTGATGCTGATATTGATTAAATCAAGATAACGTGTGTCAATATAATTTCTGAGGAGAAACAAACGAAATTTAAATCGAAAAAGCTTACGAAAACCAATTGGCCCAAGTGATGTAATTCTTTGCATACGACTCAACTGATGTTTTGCAGTTTCGTTCAAGAACCATTCTATGACAATTTAAAAAGAATATAAATCATTTTGAAGTGGGTTGTAACTGACGTAGGTGACGAAGTCTGCACGTGGTCATATATCAAACGAAAATCGGTTATAAAAAACTTACGTCGTTACACTACACCGTGGCGACCTTAGAAACAGGACTTGTGTGCACCTAAGGCACACAGGTACGAAACAAAACATCAAGAGTCCTTTGGAAGTCAACGCGAGTTTTCGTGGAGCCTTCACCAGCCAGCGGCGACTTCGCGGGTGTGGGCATCTGACGGAGCGCAGCCAAGCAGTACGGTCACGCAGTTGTTCCACTAGAAGGCGCATCTGTTGGGCAGCAGCCGAACGCTGCAAACCCCGACAACCTTTTTTCTCCCTAAACTAATAGGCCCAGTACGTCAGCTGCGGGGCGTTCCTCCGGCTGGTATTAGAGGTGTTGCTGAGGGCTTCGCCTGTCTACGGCGGTGCTGGGCGTGGTTGCAGCCAGTGACGTCTCCGGTGTTCGACTCAGCGTCCTGCTGGTTGCGGAAGCGGGGTCGCAGCATCTCAGCGGCTGCATCGACGGCTGTTACATCTGCAGCCCACAGCAGCACACTGATCATCGAGAACTACAAATTACAATATTAGTGTCCGGTGAGTTTGTTTCAAGTTGGAAGTGGAGTGTTGTACATAGGGAGTGTGCTTCTACAGGATTGTTGATTACAAGTCTGCGTGTGTAACTAGTTAATATTTTACAATAATGTCGGGAAGTGAAATGTCAGACAAAGAGCAGTCTATGTCCGATAGGAGCATGAGATCCCGTTTTAGGACGATCGCTAAATTGAAACAGGAATTAAAACAGTCTAATGAAGAATCTATTGCTAGATTAAAACAGTCTAACGACGAATCTACGGCTAGATTAAGAGAGGAAATGAAACAGGAATTAAAACAGTCTAATGAAGAATCTGTTACTAGATTAAAACAGTCTAACGACGAATCTACGGCTAGGTTAAAAGAGGAACTTAAAGGGGAGCTAACAAAATCGACAGACGGGTTACAGGAACATCTTCATGAAACCAGTCGAGAATTAAGTGATAAAATAGAGGCTTCTAAAGTTGAGATGCAGCAAAAATTAGTAAGACTTAGTAATAAGATTGCGGATAATTGTAAAAGGTCAGAAGAACATATCCAGGAATCGCGTGAGGAAGAAGCTCGCATGCTAAACGATATTACTGACTTAACCGAGAGACTAGATAGTGTCAATATCTTAGTTGTAAATGAAATACAGATAAATAACGATATGTTACGAGATGAATTTTCTATGCAAACAGAAACTGTTCGTAGAGAATTATTGGAATCTATTAAAGAGGTCTCTACCAAACCTGTAGAGATTTCGTCAATAGATAATGTAGAATTAGAGACATTAACTCATCAAGTAGGAAAAGATCATACCGAAATCGAAAACATGAAATTTTTAATTACTGAAATATGCAGTAACCTTGAGACTGCCAAAGATAATAACATTGACGAAGGTACAGAGCGTTCACATCGTGAACACAGTGAAGAATCGATATTAGCAAATCGCGTATCCAATACAGAAATGCGAATGCAGGAAATTACTAAACGGTTATCGGAATTAGATAATAATGAAAACATTTCAAGTAGTAGAAGCAATAACGTAATCAGAGACAACAGTCGCATCGAATTTGCTAGCTCGGACGACAACAATACGAATAAAGAAATCACGGCAAGCCAATCCGATGCAACTCCGTCTCTGCAATCTAAACAAAATCCAACTATTTCTCTCGCAGAATGTTTGGATGATATAACGACAAATTCAAATGTAGCAAGTCGATTTCCTGTATTCAAACCAGGAGGCGAACTTCACCCTATAATCTGTATAAAAGCTTTTCAAACATCATTATCTCCTAAATGGAGTAATGAAAAACGGATTCAATTTGTAATAGGACATTTAGAAGTAGAAGCTGCGGAATGGGCAGTACTGCATAGAACTGAATTTAGGGACTGGGATGATTTCGTTAAGCAGTTTAAACAAAATTATTGGTCAAGAGGAAAACAACAACACTTAACTTTAGAGTTGTTAGACCCTCCTCCATATTCCAAACGCTGGAGAGGTTATAGGAATTATTTCAAATGGCATTTAAACCGTGCTAAATTAATTGAAGAACCAATTATTGAAAGTCATCTAATACGAGTCCTGATTAGTAGGTTACCGTATTACATAAGGGAAAGAAAAGTGTTAATCTACGAATTGTCTATCCAAACGAAAAGATTTGCGAACAGATTGTTGAAAATGCTGAACGGAGAATTAAAAGTTATAATCAACATGCTATAGAACCCTCATTCCAGGTAGGAGATCTTGTGTTAGTACGATCTCATCCCAAAAGTTCTAAGATCGGTAAGGAATGTAGAAAATTCTTCTTTATCTTTGAAGGTCCATATGTTGTACATAAGATTGTACATCCCAAAGCGTTACTTCTTATGGAACCTTCATCAGGTGTAATTAAAGGATTATATAGTGTTGATCAAATGAAAACCTTCATTCCTAAATAAGTTAATATTTAGTATATGTTACACTCGGAAGAGCGTTCATAGTTTATTCATGTGAAGTTTTTCGTGATAGTTGCGTACTATTTTAAAGAATTAAACAGAAAGCTTAAACAAGTGTTCTACAATAATCTACTGGTACTTCGAAAAGAGAAAGATAACCAAAAGGGGGATTAATATGGAAGAAATTTTGCTATTAGGTCAAAAGGAAGTTTGTATATTTTAAATTTACTCGGATAGTAGGAACCAAAGGGGATGGTTAATAATTTTAGGGACCATTGGCGTCCAGAGCTATATGGCTCACGAGAACATAGCAGAGTGCCTTTAATAGAGGTTTGTAATAGTGTTAATATAGAATACACCAGACGGGTCTCTCTCGCTTGTTTCTCCTAAATTAATTGCCATTACCCAACAAGGTGTCCGAAGGTAAAGAAAGCCGCGCCGAGATTCTAAAGAAAGTTTTGCTTGATTTCTTCTTGACCTCAGGCATAGATAGGGCATTAGGGAAAAGAATGACGTAAAGTAAATTGTACTATTAGTTACTGTGAGAAACTTATTAGTAATATACACTTTTGGAAAGAATAACTCTAGTAAGTGAAAAAACTGAAACTAATTTATCACAATTTGAACGCTCTGTCCTAATGTAACAACGTTAAAGAACGTACTAAATTAGTATTTATTAGCAACTATAAAATGAAGAGGAGTAATCTACATATATTCGGTTATGAATTACCATAATAGCACAATTAAGAGTAAATGAGAAATACTCACAACAATATCGTATTAAAATGATTAAATCTATCAAAGAGCAAGGACTCTAGATTACGTAAAATGTGAGGAAAATGTATTAACAGTTAAATATGGTATATAGAATAGGTCTTATTTTCGGTTAAAACCTGACAAACTGAGCTTGTGGGTGGGGTATGTAGTGGGACGAAATTGAAGCGTCACCCGTCCACCAGTGTCAGCCCGGTTTGAAGGTGAATATAAGTTTAATTTAGTTTTGTTTATGTATTTTTCTTCATATTTGTAATAGCTGTGAATTATCTAAAAATTTTGTATTTTTTTATGTTTCATGTACGGAGATGGTGGCGCAACGAACGGAGACAGCATCTTCGCTGCCGCGACCAGAGAGGAAATTGCTGGCCACTATACGTCGCGGGTCGACAGCCAAAGAGCAACAGAAAATCCTGGAACCGAGTTGTTGCGTCGTGCTTCTAAAAATTAAAAAAATTGAGATTACAGAAGCTGCAAATTTTACCAGTGGAAAACTGTTGAGTGGTAAGAATCGTACAAGCTAAGGGGCAGTTAATAAAAACCCAGATACAGGTAGAGCTAATATTGAAAAAAATAAGCATTTATCTGCTCATTCCTCGCTGTACCCAGTATCCTTAGTTTAGAGGCTCTCTGTGAAACGTAGGTGAAAACTGACCTGGCACCAGACACCTGCACCTTAATACACCATGATACGCTGATCGAATTGGTGTTAATCAAGACATGCAACCATGAACTATTGTTGGCACATTAATGTAGACCTCTCTGACAGTCCCACACTAATGGAGGTGAACAATCTCTCAGTAGAGAGTGAAAATGAAATAGAAGAAGCCTGGTTTCAGAAACCATGGAACATTAATCAAAATATCGTCGAAAAGGTAGCCAAATCCACGTATTTGAATGACCAGCGACAAAGTGAACTGACACAGTCGTTTAACCCATTTGCTGATGTATTTACCGAAAGACCTGTAATAATCACAGGGTATGAGTACAATATGCAAGTCTCAGCACATGATACTTTCTGCTGCGCGACCTATTCTATCCCCTGGTAGAAAAAACAGGCGATAGGAGGGAAAATACAGAGTATGTTCAGATGCGAAATCATCGAGGCATCCCTGTCGCCATATAGTAGTCCATTACTACCCATGACTAAACCTGATAGTGCTAGATGCACGAGAAATAAACCACATTATACCTGTGCATACTCGACCAGAGACATAGAGGAGCAGATACAAAAAACTGAAGGGATAGAATATCTTACTAGTCTTGAATTTTAGTCCTGTTATTGGCAGGTTCTCTGAGCACCCGAAATGCGAAAGTATACAGCCTTTGCATCTGCTCAAAAAAGTAAACATCTATGTAGTCGATGTACTGGTAACCATGGAGAGGCAGTCCGAGCACATTGAAATACTCTGGTGCGCTCTGTATAAATTTCAGATGTGCAGAGTTACTGCCAACATAAGCAAAGTGAAATCTGGTTGTGAGGAAATTAAATTCCTGTGTCATATAATTTCACCTGCAGGGATATTACCCATCCGTAAAAAACTTTATGCGATCGAGGAAATGCTGTATCCCACATCCATAAAACAATTAGCGGCTTTCTTAGGGATCGCATCATCTTTTAGGCGATTTGTTTCTCAACAACGAGGACTTACTGAACTTATTAAGGAAAAATAGACCATTGATATTCACACAGGATCGCCGGAATGCATATGATCAGATAAAACAGGCTCTGATTACTGCAATCATACTACACGATCTTAATGTGTCTCAGGATTTCTACCTGGCGACGGACGCTTCTATGTCTGGGCTTTGAGTCTGGCTGTTCCATACAGATCACATGGAACAACAGACAGAAATAAAAATTATAGGATTCAAGAGTTGTGTACTGAACACCGGCAAGATATTGTACTCAGCTATGGAGTTGGAAGCACTTGCTGTCGTGGGGGCCCTTAAGAAGTATCATTACGATGTCTATGGCAGAAATATTATTGTATTTTGCAATCACCAGACATTGAGCTACATCTTAACTGACTGGCTATTACACAAAAGGCTCACCAGGCGGGTGTTAGAGCTGCAAGATTATAACCTACAGATAAGGCACATGAAATATGCTGACAATGTCGTCACAAATACTTTGTCTCATTTACCGTGAGGTTTACCAGAATTCTCCAATCTAGTGGAGCAATCCAGCGATTTTAAGATTCTCTTACTCAGAGATCCTGTTAGGAGGCCAACATAACTACGTATGTGCCATAACATCAGAGAACATCAGCGAGAAGACCCTACGTGGGAAAATATAATTAACTCCTCAGAAGGCAACAATGAAGGCAATATAATAAGGTATATGAATTGCACAATGACCTATTGCACCTCAGAAAGAGTGAACAATCAGAACATTGGTGTGTTTGCATTCCAGCAGGATTTATTAGTAATCTGGCCGGGTACACACACTCTTACTAGTGACGTTTTGGAGGCAAAAAGTGTGCCGATTTAATGGCCAGGTATTGCTATATCTCCAACCTGTACAGCAAAGTGAAGCAAATATTGAGAACTTGCCTTATGTGTCGGAAAACTAAGTCAACCATGCATTGTGCAACGAACGTACTTCTTCCAATAGTGCCAACTGGACCACTGCAAATCGCAGCAGTCGACTCCACTGGCCTACTACCCGTCGCATGGGGAGGCGGAAAGTATGTTTTTGCTGTATTTGACATCTCTACAAAGTATTTAAAGCTTTACCCATCAAAAAGTTCCACTTGAACTACTACAGTGAGGAGATTAGCAAATGATTTTATTCCCGATGTAGAAAAACCAACTTCCTTGCTAATTGACAATCCAGCTTACTTC
This sequence comes from Schistocerca americana, assembly GCF_021461395.2. Taxonomy (NCBI): domain Eukaryota; kingdom Metazoa; phylum Arthropoda; class Insecta; order Orthoptera; family Acrididae; genus Schistocerca; species Schistocerca americana. The sequence goes on from NC_060121.1 coordinate 681,219,448, forward strand.
TAAAACAGACAGTGTTAGCACTTCGTAAAAGATCAAGGTACAAAACATACACCTGTATCATACTTTAATCCTAGAGCCAAACCGGTCAATAGGTGCTTTCGCGATCTAAATAGATTTATATGGACTTATGCTGTCAATCAACAGACCAAGTGGTTAGAGTACATCCTGTTGTTCGAAAATATTTATAACCACTTACCAAATGAGTCAACTGGATACATGCTGGCCGAAGTCCTTCTTTCTAATTTGCCTGGCAACGAATACTTAAAACAACTTCCCATTATACCAAACGTAGTGACAAAAGAGAAGAGGTTGAGAAAGGTTTTTAGGTCGCTGCAATACCGGACAAACGATCAGGAAAGAAAGTTTGACAAGAATTTGGAAGAAGTGCATTCATACCGGACTGGAGAATTAGTTATACTGCGAAGTCATTCAAAAGCATCTAGTATTAAGAAAATAAATAAAAAGTGGCAAGTACTACATAGGGGGCCACATGTAATTGTGGGTATACCGAATGAAAGGTGCTATTTGCTAACACACCATGAGGCTAGAGAAATCCGTGGTTTATATCCACAGAAAGACCTATAACATTTTACTGGAAAAACCAGTGACATTCCTGCAACAAATCATTCAGTGAAAATTTTAGATTGATAAGCAAGCACACGTTGAACAAATTTGGGTTAGTGTGATTATGTATTTTTGTGATTTATGTGTGCTTTGTTCATTTTTGTGGACAAATTTGCTTGTTTTGTTTAGTCTGTAAGTGTGTGTATTCTTGCATGAGTTGAACTGAATTTGTGCATCATGTATGTACATGAACTAACATATGAGCAAATGAATCGGATGTACGTGTCCATAAATGACATACTAACACTTAGCACAGTGCATGCGCCCGATAATTTGACCCATTAAAATTTTGATAAAGCTGTCTCTGGACGGGATCGTTCGTCTTTCTCATTTCAATGACATTACAGCTTGACAGATTTAGCGTGAATACCAGCTAGAAGTACTTGTGGCTGTACTCTCACGTGCAAGGCAGCTGCAAGTGCGCAACCTACGTTAAGCTAATGATTCTGTGTTGAATAATAGTTTTATGTACAAAATTTACTGAACTCCCAATGTCAGAGTGGCCAAATGGCTTACACTACATGAATAAGAGGATTTGGCAAAGAGCATGACAATTTTCTAACAGACAAAGCATATTACTGACCAAATTACCTGTCGGTAAAACCGACAAAAAATGTAAAATCGGTTGTATATGTAGTTATCTATATAATTTTAATTAAAGGGAGGAAAATTTGCTCACTGTGCCTTTAATGTGAAGTTCTTTTCCGAACACTCAGATAGTGACATAAGGAAAGAAGCAACTTACACACTATAAACTTTAAAGAAAGTAAGAGTGAAACAGACTGTATAAGTTATAACTAGTCAGAAATTTTAAAAAAGCTGTAAAAAACATCGATAAACTGCACCAAAGTGCAGCAGTAATTAAGTAAATTTAAATGCGCGTCACATATGAGTGAACTGTAATAAGCGAAGTGCTACGTGATTGTTACAGGTTCACTGAACTGTGAATAGCAATAAACAGTGGTGTTTATGGCAAGGAAGTGAACCTAGTAGTTAAAACTGAGTGGTTAAGATACAGCAAGCCACGAGCTAAAATCACAAGCGAACGCTTTCAGCTGCACAGGTTTTAGCGGACACAGTGTGAAAGTGTCACAACGGTGAACCTTGTATGGACGCCCATCAGAGTGACGTACACGAAATGCATAGTGAACGCATGTGTTATGAATCATTCCTTACGTTAAGGTAAATGAGTGATCTCAAAAAGCCAAAATCCTAAGTGATCTACTGTTATTGTCTGTTCCCGACCAACGTACTACAGACACTTACAATTTTATTTATTTATTTTGTATTCGATATGCCAGATCCCTTACAGTACTATACACATTCAGCATGGGACACTTAATTAACATGCAAATGTATCAAAACATTATTCGTCATCAATTTAGTTACACACATTACAGTACTTACAAAAACATATAGTGCATATACGTTGTAATGTGTCAAAAAAATTAACAGTTAAACAGAAACACTTAAATAACAAAGCCAAGAAATGGCACATTTTGTGAGTCTATTCAGATCCTCTAGTGAACGGTCCTAAAAACAGTGAATTTCACACTCGATTATGTGTGCTTATACGGTAATCCTTTAAGCTATACTGTGTCGTAAGCAGCTGAGAGATCAATAAATACATACACTGTATTTCGCCGCAGTCATAGTGAGGATCGTCCACGTAGCCCCACTGGACCATCAGCTCGTTGCACCGTCCAACAGTAGTTCTCATTCTGTTTAGTGCCACCCAGGTTCTTCGAGGGTTGTTGAAGCCAAGGACACGAGCCAGGTTCTTTATGAGGTGTTAACATTTTCTTGTTGCCATAGGTGTTTCCACTCCACTATGGTGTCCCGGTTGTTCGAGGAGTGGTACCAGAAGGAATTTCTTGACTTTAATCGAGTCGGGCCATGCAGCCTGGTATCAGCAGAATTTTTTTGCATTTCTCTTTGGATTGCGTGTTGTCTGCGGAGTGAGGGAGGTTCAATGTTTGCCAACAAAGAGAGTCATGGTGTTGGGGTAGGTCTCACTGTTCCAGTTATTGTTCGCAAGGTGTCATTTAGGCAAACATCTACTTTACTGACGTACGAACGGTTGGCCCACACATGTGCACAGTACTCTTCAACGCTGTTGACTACAGCCAAGGAGGAAGTGCGAAGTGTCGTAGCTTTACTTCCCCAGGTAGAGCCTGCGATTTTCTGGACGATGCTGACTCTGCTTCTAAGGTTTTGGCTGACATCCTGCAGATGTTCTTTGAATGTTAGGCTACGGTCCAGCTTAACACCCAGGTATTTTGGTGCTCTTCCATACTTATATTCTGGCCTGCTACATTCAAGCGCAGCTTTCTGTCTACTTGTTTATTATTCGGGTGCATCACTGTGCTTACTGTTTTTCATGCTTTAAGCTTCAGTTTCCAAGTCCTATAGTAGTTATGAAGCTGCACCAAGTCGGAATTTAGGCCTGATTCCAATTGTTCGAATGACTCGCCATGTAAAGCAATAGCCAGATCATTGGCATATGTGAACTTCCATGATTTGGGTTCCGGCATATCTAAGATGTGCAAATTGAACAGTAAAGGAGGTAGCACAGAGCCTTGTGCAGTCCATTATTGAGGATTCGTTCTTTGCTGTTTTTTTCCGTGAAGATGCACTCTGTACTTCCTTGTCGATAGCATATTATAAAAGAGCCTTAATGACTTCTTACATATGACTACTGTAGCCAGCTTATACAATAATCCTTTAAGCCATACTATGTCGTATACAGCTGAGAGACCAATAAATACTACAACAGTTAATTTCTTGTTCTGAAAACCACGTTAAATACGCGAGGTTAGTGCCAGGACTTGATCGCTGCAACTCCTCTTCGACCTGAAACCAGCTTGCTCCACGGGTATTACTGCATTCACTAGGTGGGTCACTCTCTTCAGGAGAATTTCTCGAGAAGTTTGTACATCACACGCAGCAGAGAGATAGGTCCGTAGCACTTGGGATCTCTCTCGTCTTTTCAAGGATTAAAGATAGCTGTTATCTTCGACTCCTTCCATTTGTTTGGGATGTTTCCAATCTCAAGTATGGCGGAGAAAAATTTTCAGAGCCATGTGCGTGCTCTTGGACCTAGATTCTTTAGAAAGTCCGGTAGGATTCGATTAGGTCCGGCCGCTTTCCATCGTTTTATGTTATTTATTTCAGCTATCATCTCTTCTTAAGAGATAGTGCTCACAATGTCTAACTGACCTGCGCAGTTCTTCAGTGCTTCAGCCAAGAGTTTCCTAAGATCCTTCTACTGTTGTGTAGGGATGAGGACCTTCGAGTTTTCAAGTATAACTGAGCTTATCTGATTAGGATTAACAGCACTTTGTTTGGAACCAGGATTTACAGCACCGCCTAATTTTCTAAGAAGGTCCCAACTGTTACGGCTCGAACGGGCGAAGTCAAGCTGCTCAGCTAGCTCATGCCAACGTTTCCTTCTTTCTTCGTCAAGAAGCTTGGTCAGTGAGTCTGCTGTCTCTGGATTTCCAGTGTTTTATTCCTGGAGAAGAGATTCACATTGTTTGATAAAGCCTGGTATGTATTCTCTTCTAAGTCTATGTGGGATAGTTTCTTGGGCTGCTCGCAGCAGCAGTTTAGTAAACCGTTTATAGTTTATCAGAATTGCGGGAATTCTGGTCACAGTTTGTTCGACGCAAGACTGGAATTTGTCCCATTGTGCCTTACGAAGGTTGCAGCGGGGGATTGGTGGTCTATCTATGGCTGGTACCTGCAGGCCAATCTCCACTGTGATTGGTGGGTGTTGGCTTTTGGGCAGGCATGTCAAAAGAGTTCGCTTTGCTAGCACTGGGATCCCGTCATTACTGGTCGTCACGAAACAGAGATCTGGTGAAGCTGAGTTTTCCATGCATTTGATGTGAATGTGGCCTTGTCCTTAGCATCGTATTTGAGATGGGTATTGTTGACATCAGCTCAGTCTGTTAACTGGAGACCTGGGTCATGACAGGAGTGGTATCTCCATCTGAAATGGTGAGAATTGAAATCCCCAATGTACACTGCTGGGTGGCTTACAGCAGAAAGAACAGGTGATGCCTAGTTTTTGGATGGAGGTTTTTACACGTTGACTATCGTTAAGTGATTTGCTTTTATCCCTATGGAAAAATCAGTGGGCATGGAAAGCTCTAAAGTATTATTCAATAGTTCATTGTTAATTAGTTTTGCGATTCCATGCTTTTCATGGCCTTTGGAGGCAACTGAGGTAAATCTTTGCACTTGAAGTTGTTACGTTGAACTCTCATCGGTATGTGTTTCTTAAAGTGCCAGTACGTCTACCTCATTTTCTTTCATATTGTTGGGAGGATATCACCTTTGGCTCTGCTATACCATTCAATGTAGGCTTGGCAAATTCTTTGAACATGCCTAATTTTTGGTTTTTAAGTGAGTCGCATTCTGCTAGCCATCGAGTAGCGCATCTGGCAGGGCCGGCAGGTACGAGTACGTCCGGCCACCTCTTGGGAGTGACATTTGTTTCGTGTTTTGCTCATCTTTATCTCATCACATCGAAACACTACGAGGGGAGTGGGCCAGGTCGAGGCTGTCACCGTCCTCTCGAGACACTTACAAATATGACTGTTTAGCGTATGGCCTAATAACGTTTCCCTTACAACCACCGTATTTTGTAGTACTACTGGTGAGAAATCTGATGTGCGGTGGGTTATTTTTCATGTTGCGCAAGTGGTGAGCGGGCACGTAACAGTTCTGGACCTCTCAGCTGGTCGGCGCCGGACAACGCCCGCTTGTCCGTGGCCCCCGATGACGGCGTACGCTGGTCATCGAGGATGCTTTCCGCGCGCGTTGTTCCCGCTTCTGCCGCTGCCCTGCACTGAATACTCGCCAACACCATCGTTAACTGCGCCGTGACGATCGACGAATTTTCTTCAACTAACGTTGACGTGTAATATTTGTATAAAAAGCTTTGTAACAATAATACGAACGCTAACATGTATGTTTCCAATACCAAACTACATGAACACTTCACGAAAGCAACTGAGGAAACATAGAACGTTTTGTCCATGAATGTAAAGTCAAATGAACATTAATTGTTAAAGATCATAAATGCCAAGCTTTTCGCCAATATTTCTAAACTGACGAAGAATTTAGCCTTATACGCAAAACCAATGTAACTTGTTAGGGGCATTTTATGCAAATAGTTGAACCTTCAGTGACAAAATATGTCATGGACATTTTTAACCAGCGAATATGAAAACTTTCTTAAATAACTGGTACAACAATCATTTGCTACATGAACTTTTTTCTGTTGATGGAAATACTGTTTTACCATAATCGTTGTATATATGTATGTTTAAATGTCTACCATTCGAAAAATCATTAAATATCACATGAAAGTAGACAGTTTGAAGACTCCGGGCGGGGTTATTTTCGGCCCGTTTCTTTCCATACGCCGTAACCCGGATGGGGGAATTTATTCCTTTTGTTATCGCGTCGTAGGTTATTCTGAACTGTTCGCCTTCATGTGTAGACACAGGGCAAACAGTAAGTTAAACACTAGCCCTGACAAAAATAATTGTAAACCTGAAAACACATTTTAAACAAATACTGTATGTGTATGTTAAAGCTCTACTTGCTTAATAACGTGAATAGTCAAACTCAACTTGTTTAAATCGCAGTCACAAGTGTGACTGAAAACTTTAAAAATCATGTGAAGTGATCGGGTATGGTAATGAGTGACACCCAACATCAAAAATATTAGCTTACCCCCTCACTAGGGCCCCTGTGACGGTAAGCCACATAACGCGATAAAAATGACATTAAATAACTGTGCAAATATACCAAAACTGATGTCGTAACGAAATACGTTTTTGTGTGAATTTTCAAAGATATAAATATTATCTAATGTCGGAAAAATACCAAAGACTCTGTAATCAATTAATATGATCTGTAAATGTAATTGCAATTTTTTTTTTTTTTTTGCAAAAAATTCCTTCTCTTTCCTTTTGTTTTTTCGTAATGTAAGGAGCCGTTTTGCGACGAGGCACAAAAACGTGTACGTTTCATCCAATATTTAGCCTAAATATAATAAAATATTACTTAAAAGTGTTGTCAGTTTTTATATGCACCAGCCAATATATTCATGAAGTGGTAAAATTAATTTCTTTATGAAAATTTTACAGGGGATCATGGTGCAGAGGTCAGCACCATTGTTCAAATTGATAATGGCCCACAGTTGTAATGAATATCTTAGTATTCTGTAATTTTGACCAGTCAAAGTAAATCTAAGTGATTTCTCTTGATGAGCGGTTCTTCCTTTGCAAAAGTAAAAGTAATCAACGTGTTCCGTATTGAATCATATTCGAGTAAACTGAGCTCAGTAAGTCATTTTTCGATCCTCGTTTAACGAAATCGCGAGTATCTCCTTAGCCTTGTATTTTCACAAAAACAAAAATAATTAACGAAAGTCAATTCTAACAACAAATACAGTCATATATCGGGAATTTTGTTTCTTATTGGACCACAAGTTGAAAGCCATGAGATGAAAACGAGTCGTACGCTTAACCCATGTGCATTACAAAGATTTTCAAGCTGATACAGACGTTGTGGCTCGTAAAACGAAACTAATACAAAGCCGTGAGCTGCATGCTTTTCACTTTTTCTTTTAAGTTGTTCTGCAATATTCGCATTATTCAGAGTAGTACGTTAAATATGTGTAAGGGGACGTCTGTTTAATATAAAAACACCGTGTCGGGCAAATTAAATGCGAGGAACACCACAACTGAGTCACTGCCGCATACAATTTTCCGGTTGTGAAGCAGGCACAGTAACATTAACTTCAACTTTTCATAAAATATAAAAACCAATACATAAAGCACGAACACAGTGTCAACTCAGGAACGTTTTTCTTACAAATGTTTCGTCAGCCACTATCTGAAATCTGTCACTTTAGGTGAAATATAAATCTGAATCTTTTGTATGACTATTTGTGAGTTATATTGACTTGTAATATTAACTGCCTCGCTAATATGGAAATTTAACTTACAATTTACGCTAAATCAACTTTGCTTTGTTTCCCAGAACGTTACTGGAATTTTACCTCATAGAAGCTCCTCAGATTTGGTCCAAACTTATGAACAGTCGTACTTTAAGTCACTGATAAACAATTATTTAGTTTATTCTAAGTTAAAGAGACAAAGAATGATTCCATTTTTATTTAAATCATAGAACACAATGAGCTGCGCACATTGTATTTCATTGTATATTTATGCCTGCATGGCCCACGCAAACCGTCATCCGTAGTTTTAAGTTTCCCACATAAGTTAGCACAAAAAAGGCTTGCCTCATCACTGCAGTCCAAAGGGGAAGTGCACGTAGAAGCGAACCTCCACCGAGCTGTGCCGCCATCTGCATGCGTGTTCCTTCTAGGTCCGCTCTGGTAAGGTCGGGTGGTCGTCTGTTTGAAGACTGAGTCAGATCTTACAGTCAGACAGGTGGTAGGGGCACAGTACTCCAGCGGAGAGTAGAGTAGAGATGAGTAGATACTCATCTACGGGGCACTGAATGCAATACAGCTGAGGCTCGCAGGCTGCATTCACAACGTTTTCAAATACGACGTGTACCCTCTGCGCGCGTTTTTAGACGTAAAAAGATGAATTTAAGAACCGAGAGAGTTTTCCAGGTACAATGTCTCACGCACGGTAAACACAGCTTAAATGAAATTAGGGCATACGTACAATGTCGTAGAAACGAAAGTGTCTCGTCATATTGCATTTAGGTTGCAGCGGACCTGGGAATATCGAGGTGTTCGGTACAAAGGATTCTGGAGAAACAAAAATGGCTTCCCCTTATGCCGCACCTACACCAACAGCTATTTGGAAACGCTTTCTAGATTCGGGTATAGTTCTGCAGTCGTCGCGTATATAAAACAGCCTTAAGTGCTGATTTTATGTGGAGATTAATGATATTTGGCCAATGACGCCACTGTCAGTAGATGTAATCTACATTACTGGGCTCTTACAAATCCTTGCGGGTTACGACCACATCGCATGCAATCTCACTGGGTTGTCGACATATGCTGTGGCATTACAGGAGACCATATCATTGGATGAGTTTATTTGGCTCCCACCCTAACTGTGTCTGTAATTCCTACACAATGAGCTCAATCTTGGGCGTATCCTAGAAGACATCCCACTTCAATCATCTGCGACGCACTGGTTTCAGCACCGTCATGCTTGCGCTTCAGTATCTACAGAAATGGTAAGAAGTGTCCATGCTAACACCGAGAGGCGCTCACATCAACGCATCCAACAAGGCAGACGTGCATTTGAACATATGTATTATGAATAATAGTATTATAAAGATCTACCAGTCTATGACGTAGGTTTAAGGGAACATCATTTATGATATTCATTGTACTCATTGTACTTTATTCCAAACCAAAGGTATGATGGTATTTATGTAATACTGCAGTTGTGAAGCAGGAATTGGTGCATTATGTGTTCTTAATAAATGAGCTATTGCATGTTGATGTATGAAGAAACATTCATGTACTCAGACTTCGCAGTGCGATTCCTTACATACTGGCAGTATAAAAATGTCTCTCACAAAATTTCGTCCAGGAAAAATGTCGTGCATTAAATGGACGTTACAGATTGGCAGCCTTGCAAAACTGTAGTCAGAAGTACGGCAACTAATTCCTTCACCACACAACACGTTCTGTACTTGGTGCGGTGGATAGCGGTTTGGGTTGGCAAACAGGAGGTTGAGAGTTCGATTCTGGGTCGAGGAATATTTGTTTTAATTAGCTAAAATTACTTTGTGTGGTACGGTATCTGGAGTCTTTATCGTCATACATCGATTATAGTGGGTATTCTACAAAATATTTGCAGTTACGTACTACGAACACAGAAATGGAGGTACAATTGTTTTCATTGGTCATCTTTCAAAAAAGCCTTTAGTACGTCGCGAACGCGAACTGTTTCGCGCCACTGTAATTACCAGATTCCATACCTGTTCCCTGTTTACCTTCCCCCAATGGTCCAGTCGAAATTCCTGAACGTGGCAAGAATAATAGTTGGTATTCATCGATGAGACCAGTGGGGGAGGGGGGGGGGTATACATAAAAGACAATTTTGGAATATAATAGATGCAATGGTGTGAAGCAATTAGCCTCCACGACATGCAAATTGTTTTTTTGAAAGCTACCAACGAAAATGATTATATTTCCAATCCTGTGTTCGTTACATGTAACTGCGATAGTTTTGTAGAAGACCCGCGGGAATCCATGTATGACGAGTAAGACGCCTGATAACCGCACCACGCAGACTACTTTTAGCAAATAAAAACAAATAATACACGACCAAGAAACGAACCTTCGCCCTCCTGCATGCTAGCAGAAAACGCTATCCACTGCACCAACTGCACAGCTCTACTGCTGTGTTGTGATAGAGGTACTTACCGTAGAAGGGATTACATTGTTGCCAAATTTCCGATCTTTAACGTCCATTTAGTGCCCTAAATAAGCGCAGGACGAAATTTTGTGACAGACGTTTTTGCATTGCCATTATGTGAGGAATTGCGCTCAGAAGCCCGATTGCGCGAATTTTTCGCCACACAAATGTGTTTCGTTGGACCCTATACAGTAGCGTAGCTGAAGCACAGTAACCAGACACAGATTCATATAACCTGGGGACAGCGACTTCGGAGTAATTTCAACTTATAATTCGGGCAGGTGCATGTGGTGGCTGAAGAGTTAAAATCAGTAGACCGATTTGTATATCAGCATTTTATTCATTCATACTAATACCTAGCAGTGTCTTAATGCCCGGACCGGAGTCTAACCCACAATCATTTCGTGAACAATCTCGTGATTTGCCATCGCACTACATAGTTTAATGACGGAATTCTATCATATTATGTGGGGCAGTAACTATATATAATTCACGCGTGACATGCAGAACAGTAACTATATACGAAATCTGTTACTGTTTAATTTTAGTTTGTGTAAGTGGGTTTATGTTGCATACCGCACAATAGCGTAATGAACATAATATGGTTATAACTAAAGCAACGGGAAGTACAAGTCCAACCAGTGAGAAGCATGGCGTTATCTCGTTCACAACGATTGACGAATTGTAACATGTGTGGCGTAATACGCCCACACCGATAGCAATCTCTATAACACTACAATTCATTCGTTATTGATACAAACTGATAACTGTTAAACCACTTGTTTAGTGGTGTGGTCCAGCAGTGGTGATAGATCTGACTTTGTCGCTGGGTGGTATTCGTTCCGTTACCAGAAAACATAGAGTGTATCCTTCTTGCTGTTATTCCTAATTGTCAAACTAACTTCGGGAACTGGTTGGGGGGAACACAATAAAAATTATAATTTAGTGTGCAGAGTCTGATATGCCCTACTGTTCAAGCCGAACATAGAGCTGAAAAGTGCTTTTGGTTAAAGAAAAATGTGTTTAGCATATCATGTTCTGCAGCTGTCGTAGCTGGTACTTTATCGAATTCCGTCGAAACGTGGCGCGTAGTTATGTGAGCTGTATGTCATATTTTCATATATTTTCAAATTTAACTTACATGTACTGTGTATCAAGAATATCAACTACAAACATCCACACGAACTGAACTGGCTCTGTCTCTTAAACGTACGAATAATAGTAGAGGATGTTGTAAACACAGTTTTTAGATTTACAATAAACAGGTAAACGTACATACTGTTGTAAGTTTATTAATTAGGTCCATATAAGCAAATCAAATATCATAAATATTTTTTGTGTGGGACATTAGCATTGTCCATACAAAAAATGGTGGTATTTCATGTCCAAGCAATTATTTTCGAAATATTCAATTATTAAACAAAATATTCAAATATTCTAGTTACCGTCATTTGATACCACTCCCGTGCTGAAATGTTATCAAATAATAGATAGAGAAGTTTTTAAAATCAGATAAAGTATAGTGTATGATTAAAATGTCTACATTTTGAATGATCAGCTGTATTGTTTTACATGGTTTTCTAGAAATGTTTGCACTAGAAATTGCATTTTTAAAAACCGCTTTACAATAAAAAAATTCGGTCTTCCTGGAATTGGAACTAGTAAATTGACTGTACATTATCTGATCGAAAGTATCCACACACATGTATGAAGCGTGGAATTCAGCACTAGTCGTCATGAGTACGGTCTCGCCTATATTAATATAGGTCGAGAGAACTGTCTTGTCAGTACAGACGCAGTAACAAAAGATTGGGTTTTTGAGGTGACCTCAGCGACTTCGAATATGGACTACTCACTGGATGTCACCAAAGTAACACATGGTTCAAATGGCTCGGAAAACTATGGGACTTAACTGCTGAGGTCATCAGTCCCCTAGAACTTAGAACTACTTAGACCTAACTAACCTAAGGACATCACACACATCCATGCCCGAGGCAGAATTCGAACCTGCGACCGTAGCGGTCACGCGGTTCCAGACTGTAGCGCCTAGAACAGCTCGGCCACTCCGGCCGGCAAGTAACAAGTGCATTAAGGGCATATCAACGCTGCTGAAGCCGATCTAGTTAACCTTTGACTATGTGAGTGTAAAGTTTGAAACGCGAAGAAGCAAAACAGCGAAACCACGACCAGGTAGACCCCATGTCCTCACGGATAGGTACCGTCGAACATTGCCGCTAGGGGGTTGTAAAATACCACATGAAGTCAATGGAAGGAATCACTCGTCAGTTTCAAAGCCGAGCTAGTATCATTGTTGTGCCTAGGGACTTCAAATGAATCACTGTTGTTAACCAGCTCCTCAAAAGCCACAAATTTCTGACTGAAATAGAGTTATGTAGAGTGGTTAAGCACACCCTACCTTGTCTCAACGGTTTAGGTTTTCGAATGCCTGGTGAGCGTTATCTGCCACCATTATTAGTGCCAATGGAGAAGGCCGGAGGAAGTGGTGTTGCGGTATGTGGATGTTTTCTGTGGTTAGGCTAACGCCTAAGATTATGAATACATTGCACAGCATTGTGTACTGGATATAGCAGAGAAAGAATTCGGAGACGTCGATTGTGTGCAACCCATCATAAATCTTTATGTGCGAGGAAATATTTGTGGACAATACCATTCCTGATATGGCCTGGGCTGCCCAAAAACTGGTCCTGACCCTAGCTGGACACACATTGTGTGAGTTAGAACATCACAGCATCAAACATCGCTAGCTACTTTGTTTTCGTCCGCAGTGGGCACATCCCATATAAATGCCCGCTAATGTCAGGATACTTCCGATTACGAAGTGCATACGTATACACGAAGCACTGACCTATACAAACACATATTTAGCGTATGTAATGAGATAAAGATTTTTAATGTCTTGCGTAAAAACCTCTGTTGCGGTTATTGTGTGATTTATCCCTATAATGTATCTCAAAGCCTGTATATATTCCTGATCCAAATCGTACACTTTGTGGACGGCAACACAAGACTTCGACCGAAAGATTTCTCATTAATGAATATAACGGTTGTTCATGTACCAATTTGACATTTCGAATCTACACAAAACCAGACCGAAGATGAGGATCAGATTACAGTGCACGTACGAAGATGATAGAAAGGTGCCCATTGAAATAATCACTGGTCGTGTTCGTAGCCCACATTGGGCAAGTATCGTCGTAGCACTAAGGAGTACAATCACTTGATTTCCTGACGTGTGGAGCAATGTCGTTTTCAGCTATAAATTATACGTCAATGACCCTTCCAGAGTTACAGAGCTTTCTGTGTTTTACTGAATATTCATGTCTTTTCTCATGATGATTAAATTTTATTTAGTGTAAAATTATTTTCATTTCGGGAAAATTCTTTTGCTATCACTTACTAATTAGGTGGGACACGCAATTAAAAAATTAAATCAGCAGGTAAAGAAAGATATTAAAGCGAAGGTGAAGAAACAAGAGAATAAACTATAGGAGTTGGGCAGATATTGCGAGTTAGATATTGGATATTATTGACGTCATAAGTTAATAGCATTTCCTGAAAGTTTCTTATTAAGATGTTAGTACGTTCGACCACATCAACGCAATTAGACTACAGATGAACGAAGACCAGGTGGAACTAGATTTGAACCTAACTATATTTTGTACAACGAAAAACCAACAAAGCTGCAAATTTCCCTTTTTCATTCACTAGACGACTAGTTTTGGACCGGGATCCATTTCAAATCAAAAGATTGGTTCCGTCCCGAAACTAGCAATGGAATGGACAAAAAAATGTTAAATTTGCGTCTTTCTCTGGTTTATAATTGTACTGATTAGCAGAAGTTGCTGATGCACAATTATTCCAGCATGCTGGATGTTCGTAAGTATATTTTGTACAACAATAAAGGAGTGATACTGACCACAAACCACTGCTGTTTGCGGCTTCAGTGGAATCCAGCCTCAAGCGGGATCTCATTCGAGGACAGGGTGGAGGTCTGTTGTATTTTATGACGGGAGCTCGTTCTGCCTCTGTGCCAGACAAACCCGCTTGTAGATTAGAAGGAGACCGATTTAGGGCCTCCAACCAACCTGTCTGCGTGCTAGATGCACTGGACCTACACATGGAGCGCGATTTCGTAAAAGACCAGGAACACTCTCGTGGTTATCCCACGCACCCTGACTGCAAAGCTGTACGTCAGTCTGATGATTCGACATGCTGTGCTGCCATTCATGAACAGCAATCCGAGGAGTATTGTCCAACAGATAAAGCTCGACCACTTACCGCTGTTGTAGGACAACAAGCTCTACTGCGTGTCGACATATTGTTTCTACAAACACCGTTAACCGACCTTCAACTTACTGACCAAGTGCAACCAGGTATATAACTCCATACCATACACTGACACCTGGAACCTGAATAACATAATGCATGCACGTTTGCATGCTTGCATTCAACATTCTTGCCGTTACACGTTATTAATGTACCAGCACTTCACATTTGCAATTGCACTTGGAATTGTTAATCACTTAAACATATTACCTAGGCGTACTCCGAAATTCCATTTGTCTTTGTTGTTTTCTGGTGTCGCGATTTTTTTACGTCAATGTATTTAGCAATGGCACTTATGAAAACTTCGAAAGATGTTGCTGAAACAAAGGAAATAAAAATAAGGAAAACGTAACGGTAGACGGCAACTACTAAAGAGACGGCGGCAGTTTCGTGCAAGTCATTAAGTGAGTACACGGACAAACGAAACTATTCGGAAATATCAGCGAAAGGACTTACTAAATGTGTGAAGTATAGGATAATTCCCTCAAAACTGATAAAAGCTGAGATTGATTTACTACAGGAGAAGGACGCAAAAGATGTAAAAAAACCTTTATTTGTCAACTTAGCAAAAGTTATGTGCAGGATATTTACTAATATTATCAACAACCGCACAGAAAGAAAAAACGGTACTTTAATTTAGCTTAGTATGAAGTCCAGTTTAGAAAAGTAGTTATAGCTAAATGGATCGCATGCTCTTCGAAAACTAAATCTGGGTATAGGTTTCAAATATTTATATTTTTTTAAGCGTAACCTAAATGAGTAATAACACTACTTAAGAAACAAATCTTTGATTCACTGTACATTACCATAGGGAAGAATTATACGTCAGTCTTACATCCTCAGTGAGAGCTCCTTAGACCAAAAACTCAGAATTGAAAATTGCAACTTGATATTACTTTTATGTATTTACTATGCCAAGTCGTTAGTTTTCATGTTTCTGAAATCACAGTTCAGTGAACAATACGCTGTAGTATTCGTCCTACGGTCGTGTAGTTTTCGTCATCAGTTGGGCAAAACCGTAAGAGGACAGCTGAAGGGGCCTGTAAGTCCTGTAATAAAGTCTTAGGTTTACGTTTTACAGATATTTCTAATACGCAGTTCGCAAAGTTAAAACCAGGAATAACACGTAGAAATGCTACGAAAAATTAAAAACTAAATCCCCTCTTAAGAGGTCGCTGCTGTATGTTTAATGCGTTTTTATACTGCTGATAGGAGTGTTTCTCATTGCAGTCATTTGCACGCGAACAGTTTCGAATAACAGATTATGTTTTAGGTTTACTTCTCTGAAGAACAATTTTTCCTACAAGAAAATAATACGAGGGGTTAGTATGTAGTTTATTATAAAGTTAATTTATAGGGTAGGTCATTAATTTCTATTAATTTTTAAGTTTTTAATTAGAAACTTTCTGAAAATATTGCTCCTACCGAGTGCTTCCTAGGTAGTGAGCTCAAGAATGTCTGGAGTAAAAGCCCTTCAGTAAGCGCTGGACTTCAGTGTTTGAGGAGAAAGAGAGTAGTTGTCATAAGAGCAATATCAGTTGAAAATTACAGTTATATGGAAATTAGGTGGAGGAAGAAATGCCGGTTGTTGTACGGGGTGTATTTTTCAAGTAAGCACCATTTTGAAATAAAAATAGGGCACCTTGACTTTTCTTAGCAATTTTATTTTTACATGGAATCCTGTACTTTAATCCACATGTGTACATAATGCGCACCAATATTAAGGCACTTATCAAGTCGTACCATCAGCTTTGAATATCATTCTGTAGCAATTTATTGCTTGAGCATAACTTTCGATAGTTTAAACATTGTTTAACAATTGCATAAAGCACGTCGAAATTGTAAAGTACATGTTTTCTCCCATCTTTTACTCGACCTCCCGTACCAGCTGTTCAGTAACGACTGATGGTCGTCCACTTCTTTCTTCATCATTCACGTTAGCACGGCCATCTTTAAAAGCACTCACCAATCTCCGTATCATCCCATTTCTCATAAGTGTCAAGAAATGTGCTTATGAAAGTGTTAGAAAAGTCTAAACCATCAAAAATTACTCTCAGGTTTTAGATTTCTTTGAGGATAGTACTTAGAGATGGTTACATGAGACTAAGAGTGCCTCAATATTGGTGGTAATTACGAAGGAAAGTAGATCTAAGTTCAGGCTTTCATACAAAAATAAAATTACGAAGATAAGTATAGTTGTTTTATTTTACTACCAAACAACACTTACTTAAAAACGCTTATCATATGCCTATAGGGCATATGACAACGTTTATAAAAAAATAGTTTCCATTGGTTTCTTAGGTAGCCAGGATAAAGAAATGCTACATGAATGCTGTGATGCTAGCATAGTCGAAACAACTTTTTACAATACATCGTCTGTTAGGCATTTAGGTCTCATCAGAATTGGTGTTTTATTTACATGGGTTCTATAGCCAACCAGAACGAAACTGAGTGAAAATTTAACAGCGTAAAGGAAGTGTGCTTAAAATGACTAACATGTTGCAATGTCGCAAATGACTGTGCATTATTTCAGTGCTAAAGTGAAAAGCACGCATAAATACGTAGTAATTTTGGATTCAAGAAGCCACCCTTTGGTGAGCAGAGTTGTTCCTAAATTACGACGATGAACATTTACGGAAGCGTCGCGCAAAGGAATTCAGCTGGAACCACTTAAAGAGGCAATAAAATACGACGCAGCGAATGTAATTGATGTACAGTCGCATGCGAAGCAGTATCGGCTCCAGAATGGCCAATAGGCAGCGAGTCTCAGAAAGACGCATGGCCACTCAGACAGAAGAAATATCGATGCTCTTTTAAAATTTCACGCCATTTCTTTGGTGGGAAAACGACAAAGCTATAATAGGGTGTGACGAAAGTGGTGGGCCTTGCGGAGTGGCCGCGCGGTTAGAGGCGCCTTGCCACGGATTGCGTGGCCCCTCCCGCCGGAGGTTCGAGTGCTGCCTCGGGCATGGGTGGGTGTGTGTGTTGTCCTTAGCATAAGTTAGTTTAAGTAGCGTGTGAGTCTAGGGACCGATGACTCCAACAAATTGGTCCCTTAGGAAATCACAAACATTTCAGCATTTTGAAAGTGTTGGAAGTGAAAAGGTGAATCGACGTAGACGTAATTCAGATTACTACAATCTCACTTCCAACAATCGAGGAAACACTGCGTGAAATTTCCAAGTGCCTATTGCAGGAAAATATAGAAACAAGCAGAACGGTTAAGATAGGAAAATTACAGTTTATGAGAGCTAATAATGACCGAGGATAAATTTATGAAGCTAGTTTGGATGTGTGTGGGTTAGGGTGGGTAGGACTTCGAGACACGTGTTCTACTGATTTACATTGAAATAGTTTCATTTGTATGGTTACAGATTCATTTTAGCCGAAGAGAGTCTTCATTCAGCCTATTCCGTCATCAAGTGACTTCGTGGGTCATTGCAGGCTACTGGTTTCTTAGCGTGTAGAAATTGGAGAAAATCTACAAACACTAATGGGTTTGCAATTACCAATGATCTCAGAAGGATTGCTGAATACCTGTTATAGTATGAGAAGGTGCGTTTTTTCCATGTTTACAATTATACACTTTGGTTAAATACTTTCACCCGGAAACATATTGCCGAGTCATTTGCGTCACTGTGGGTCATCCATCAGTTCCTACAATCTACGATTACCTTCGGGGAACTACGTGATCACTACGTTACCTAGCACGGTCGACTCCTGTGATGATGCCTGACTCCGAATCGAGACAGACACGACACATCCATGGCACTCTGATATCATGCTCCTTATTAAAATGCCGTCAGGTTTCCAAATGCTAGTCAGCGCGCGGTGTTACGATATCACAGCCACGTCAAATTTTGAGCTATCCCACACGCTGTCCCTCGAAACTAGAAGCTACCCCTCATTCAGTTGCTTGTCGACGTAGGTTTGCAGATGAACACCACCATGTCCTAGACAGTATAGGGAATGGATGACATCAAACTTCCGTTACCACAAGCGATTTGTCAAGAATAGATAGCACGCATCGGTGACATAAAGTAACTCAAGCAGTGCACGTGTTGTGTGAATTCCCAGTGGACCAAACTGCTGAGGTCATCGATCCCTAGACTTACACACTACTTAAACTAAGTTATGTTAAGAACAATACACATACCCATGCCCGAGGGAGGGGTCGAACCTCCGGCGGGAGGGGCCGCGCAATCCGTGACATGGCGCCTCAAACAGCATGGCCACTTCGCGCAGCAGTGCACGTGTTCGCATACGTATTATAACTCTGCTGTAACTTAACCCGTTTATAAATTAGAAACTGCTGCACACACTGTTGCTGGGTCCTGCAACAAACATGTCTGTGACGTGCGACAACGCGCCGTCAAGCGCCACTGTGCTGGATAATAAGTGTTACGGTTGATTTTTTATTTGGATCGCAAGTCAGCACAGTATTTGTTAAAGGGAAGTCTACAAAAACGTGTTCCATCGTGATCTCTTGCTCGGAGGAAGCATTAGAAAGGTAGCCTTTCAGTGATCAGAATTTTACGATTGGCAGAATATTTAACAGAAACCTACAAGTAGCGAATGTCGCCCAAAATTGAATTATTCTTGACACTTGAAATTTTGTTTGAATCTCGTGACGTAGTTCTGTTACTATAGTTCAGTAACAGCTTTCGGGTATAAGTACACTAAGGTAATATTAATTCCTAAGTGCCTTGTGCTTAATGAACTCCAATCAACCGAGTATGAAATAATGTTAAGAACGAAACACTCCATCATCGTCAAGAAGAGCGTTAATTACAAACGAACTGATCAAATGGGGGCTCATGAAAATAGGGACGTGTGTCGGACAGCAATTCCATCGCATTATCCGGATTTATTTTGATATGGTTGATGCAGTGGAACTCCAGTAAATTGTGACTGGGCAGAAAAAGGGGTAAACTAGGAAACCTTTAGTCTGCCCAGCAATGGAAGTTATCACACTAATAATTACCCGTGAAACAGTAATAGTGAGACCAAGTCAGTTGTCTGAGTACATTAAGGCAATGAATAATAGTCTTTAATAGGAAACTGCCGACAGCGAAGTTAAATAATCTTCAGTAGCGAAGTGCCGACAGTAAAATCAAATTAATAGTCTTAAGCAGCAAGCATACTAAAGAATAAAATCGGATACAGAATCGTGTAAAAAGTATAAAGAAAAATTCGACAAATAACAAAAATGCAAACAAAACAACGCATCCCAATGATCGCTCGAAAACAAGATGAATTACGTATCGAAGCTATAATGGTAGAATGCAAACACATATTAGTTGAGAAATAAAATTCAAGCAAAGACGAAGTTCGAGTATAAAATAAAACTCTATTCGATCACACGGAAGTTAAAATCTATTAACATCGCGGAGAACGCGATATTAAAGAGTGATGGTGCACAGCATATATAGTGATTCTTTAAAATGAGAGTTGGCGTACAGGAAAAATGGACAGGTCTAGTCGATGAACTGCAACCACTGCAGCAAACCACGTCAGACCGTCGTCGTCGTCGTCGGCTGATACTCGTATCCGAGTTTTCATTTCTCTGCTGAGATTTCCTTTGTCACGGTTCAGGCGTGGAAGTGTCGTTGATGGCTTAGCAATCCAATCCTAGCGTGGAACAGGCGGCCACAGACATTACAGCTGATGGAAGGTGGAGGACGTGGCTGAGCCTGGAGGAGTTTACGTCTCTGGCGTTTGTCATTCTCCATTCTTCGACGTTGCAGCTCAAAGTTTTGAAGAGCATTTGAGGTAACTGAGCGCCAGCGACTTCGGTCTTCTGCTATTGTGGACCAGTTACTCGGATCGATGTTCAAGTTTTTCAGATTTTTCTTGTACTGATCCTTATAACGTTTGAGAGGGGCACCTCGTGGCCTTTTACCTGTGCTCACTTCGCTGTACAGCATTTGGCGTGGAAGTCTGTCATTTTTCATCCGCTGGACATGTCCGACCCATCTGAGTTGATGCCCAATGATAAGAGCTTCCATGCTATGCATTTTTGCTCTCTCTAGAACAGCCGTGTTGGATATGAAGTCATCCCATTTTAGGTTCATGATATATCTTAGCTTCTGTTGGTTGAAGCGTTCTAGTTTCTTCAGATCGCAGCGATACAACGTCCAGGTTTCGCAACCATATAGCAGGGTGGAAATGACTACAGCTTTGTACACCATCAGTTTGGTGTACAGTGTTAGGTCTTTATTCAGGAAGACACGCTTTGTAAGACGACCAAATGCTACATGTGCAGCACGTATTCTATTCTCCACTTCTTTTCCAGATGAGCAGTTGGATGACAGTATGCTTCCCAGGTAGAGGAAATGGTCCACTTGTTCCAGGAGTGTATCATAGATGGATATGCTGAAGTCAGGAACGGAGGAGCCAGGAGTTGGCTGCGCCATCACCTTTGTCTTTGAAATATTGATGGAGAGACCAAATCGTTCGTACGCCGTGCTGAAGGAATCAACTGACAGCTGCAACTCTGCAGGTGAATGAGCTGGAGAGGCATTGTCATCAGCATACTGCAGCTCTGTCACACGAGTGGTACTGGTGAACCTTTTTGAATGGAGTCTGGACTGGTTGAATAATCCTCCATCAAACCTGTACTTTAGTTCTATTCCTGCATTGTTTACGGTTGTCTCGTAAAGCATAGCTGCCAGATACAACGCAAATAATGTAGGTGCAAGAACGCATCCTTGTTTAAGCCCACTTGTTATTGGGAATTCACCAGTCATTTCATTCTGGCAGAGGACCTGTCCAGTCATATCAACGTGGAGAGCTTCAATCAGGTCAACAAAATGTTCAGGACAGCCGAAGCGTTTTAAGACCATCCACATGGCTTCTCTGGGAACTGTATCAAAGGCCTTTTCTAGATCGTAGAAAACAAGTAGTAAAGGCTTTTGCTGTTCTCTGCACTTCTCCTGTAGTTGTCGTGCACAGAAGATCATGTCAATTGTCCCTCTTGAAGGTCGAAACCCGTATTGAGACTCAGGTAGTATAGTCTCTGAAAGTGTCTGGAGGCGATTTAAAAGGATTCTTGCAAAAATTTTTCCAGTGACAGAGAGTAGAGATATTCCCCGGTAGTTACCACAGACGCTTTTGTCGCCCTTTTTGAAGATGGTGACAATTGTGGAGTTCTTCAAGTCAGCTGGTACCTTGCGGGTTTCCCACATTAATATAATAAGTGAGAAGAGTCTAGTTTTTAGAGGCAAGCCGCCACCCTCAATAAGCTCCATCGGGATGCTGTCAGGTCCAGGAGCCTTCCCAGGTTTCACACTCTTGAGTGCCTTGCAAAATTCTTGAAAAGTTGGAGGATCAGCCAGACAGGGTTTTGAAGGGTGCTGTGGGACATTTTTGAGAAAATCTCCAGCGGCAGTAGAAGGGCTGTTTAACAGTGAGCTGAAGTGCTCTTTCCAACGATTTAAGATGTCCTGACTTTCAGTAAGAATGGTGGAGTTGTCTGCAGCTTTAAGTGCTCCTGATGATGAGCGGATAGGTCCATACAGCTCTTTAATACCAGCATAAAAGCCACGCAGGTTCCTTGCATCAGAAAGATTTTGGAGTTCTGTGGCTTTCTGTTGCCACCATTTGTTCTTGATTACTCGTATTTCACTTTGACATTTCTGCTTGAGTTCTAGAAAGTGTGCTTTCTTTTCTGCGCAGGATGGATCTTGAGCAAGGGATAGGTAAGCATCCCGCTTTGCATTGATGATGGCTTGGATTTCTCCGTGGTTGTCATCAAACCAGTCACTTCTTTTCCGTGCACTACAACCAACAACATTCTCAGCAGTTTCTTTGATGATGTTCCTTAATGTGGTCCATTCTTGTTCGACGTCATCTGTGGTTGCTGGAGCTTTGTTAAGTTGTTCGGACAGTATGTCTTGGAAGTGTGAGCGAACATTTTTGTTGTTCAGGTTGCTTATGTTGAATTTTCTGCGTGGTGGGTTTGAAAAGTGGGATCGTGGCTTGCGATACTTTGGTACTCTCAAACGGCTGACTAAAAGTCTATGGTCCGTCCAGCACTCATCGATGTTTAGTGCTGCTTTTGTGATGAGAATGTCTTTCTTGTCACGCTGTCGCGTAATAACGTAGTCTATAAGATGCCAATGTTTGGAGCGTGGGTGCATCCATGTGGTCTTATAGCGGTTACGCAAACGGAATTGGGTATTGGAGATGAAAAGCTCGTGCTCAGCACACAGACCAAGAAGTAGCAACCCATTTGCATTGCAGTTTCCCACCCCTTGTTTACCCATGACTTCTCTCCAAAAACGGTTGTCCCTTCCCACTCTGGCATTGAAATCACCAAGTAAAATTAATTTATCTTGAATTGGTATTTTAGAGAGAGTACTGTTCAGTTGGTGGTAGAACTGATTATTTGTGTCTTCATCACTGTCTAAAGTAGGAGCATATGCAGAGACGAAGGTGATGAATCTGTCTGAACCAATGGGTACTCTAAGAGTCATCAGTCTTTCATTAATTGAGACAGGTGTAAGTCGAAGATCTTTCACTATTTTCGTTTTTACGGCAAATCCTGCACCATGGATGCGTGGTTCTCCTGCATCCTTTCCCTTCCAGAAGATGGTGTACCCTGAACGTACCTCACTAATGTGTCCCTCACCTGAGAGTCTTGTCTCACTCAAGGCAGCTATGTCTATATCTAGACGGGCTAGTTCTTGGGTGATAAGAGCAGTTCTTCTCTCTGGTCTGTAATTGTTCACGTCCAGGAGGGTCCTGACATTCCATGTCCCTATTGTCATAATCATTTCATTCTTCTTTTGTTTACGTCCGCAGTATAAGGAGTGACCTACTGGGTGCGGATTCCCAGCCCGGTTCAAGTGTGACTTCCGATGTTTAGCCCACATTTTCTAGGGCCTTCCCCATTCAGGGTGGGCAGCGGTCATCCTAAATAGGCCTGCCCAGTCGCAGGTGCAGGACCGGATTCCCGAGTAGTCACACGGGTTCTCAGGAAGGCGACCATCACACACCTGCCGCCAGTGTGCAGGTCCAGACTAGTAGCTTCCAGCCTCACTCGGAGCCTGCTACCATCGTCCTTATCCCATCGCCATTGGTCTTTAGAGAAAATGACAGGAGAAATTGCCATTTGCGTGAATTTGTTTAAGGTGGATTACAGCTTGCGAGGAAGTGACCCACACACTATGATTCTGGAACAATTCATCACGGCACATATGTATGTGACATGTGACTTCCGGTACCAGAACTGCAACGAACTGCCGCGAGCTCAATGATGGCTGAGCGGCGCCTTTACAGCCAGTTCGTCTGGCATGACCTCTTCCGCCTCCACGATCTTTGAGAACCTGGGATATTAGATTCTTCTTCCGCTCGCTTCGCCGTTGGGTCGGAGGGTAGATAATAGATACTAGAGAGGAAAGTGAAAGACACCCTTGGGCCTCGGAAACCTAATACCGTTGGGGTCGAAGAAACCAAGAGTTGGCCGAGGGGGGCCGGATAGGAAAGGAAACAGGAGAAGCCTGACACAAGTAAGTGGAAGTAATGCCAGGCTTAGCTAAGGGCCCGTGTGGTTGCCACCCACATACTCCCAAGACGGGAGCCCCCTGCGGAGCACGTCAGACCAACACACTTAGAAAAAGAAGTCCGTACTACTGTACCAGAGAAATGTTGCCTTGTGCTGAGCGCTACGCCGTGTTCGATTTTTTATATCACTATTTGTACATACATACAAGTTTCACAAGGTCAACCCGATCCAAGAAGTGCATCACGTTGCTTTCATGTAACAGTTCAAACGTGCCTACTACATATTGTACTCCGAAACATAAAGCACAGGTATTTTTAAGCAACTGGAACGACAATGCTACGACGTGATACATTAGATTAGCTGATTCTTACCATAATTTCAGTGAATTTCTGGCAGCCTTATTTAGTAAATTCTGAAGAGAGTTGGTGTGTCTTGTCGAGATTATTGACGCCATTTCCATACAACCGCAAGAACATTAACATTAACGAAATGTAGCAGGGGTACTGTGACTGCTACAGGCTCACCAAAAGTATAGCATTATCTCCCTGTACAGCCAAGAGAACTGTAAATCTAGATGAGACAGAGAGGCCTTTATGAGTGACTACTAGAACTTATCAATCTGACAACTTCAACTGAACTTTACCCTGCCCACATTGCCAATGATCACAGCTTACTTAAGGCCAAAATCATATTGCCTTTAAGAAGCAACAAGAATGTTGCAAAGCGTACCTTAAATAGATGAAAACTTTAATGTAGAGTCACTTGTGACTAAATCTACAGAAATTTCCTGTTAGAAACGATTAGGAACGGAAAGAGAACACCATTAAACCTACTTTTCAGTTCGGTTCTATATGACACGAAATGACTATAAATTTCCTTTCTTATTATTTAAATATCAGAATAACTTTATGAAATTTCGTGACTTCGTCGGAAAATGCAAGGGCAGTATGCGGTTAAAAAAGTTTTAAAGTAGTTTAAGTCATCTACACATAAACCGTAGGGCTACATACGTAATATTCGGTCAGTGTGACTTGACATTATTATGATTTCTCTAAAGATAAATACTTTCTGGTTGTCTCATATTTTATAATATTACTGGCTCCATTGTTCAGACTTACTCTCAACATTCAACAAGTAACAAAGGCGTTGCATTTGCAGTAATGGACTTGTCATTACGGCTTGTAAATTGTTAACTTGAGTTTGATTCCAAACACGTGCCCGACTCATACGATAATAGTTGGTGGTGACCTTAATTTACCCTCCGTATGTTGGCGAAAATACATGTTTAATTCCGGGGGTACGCATAAAATATCATCCGAAATTGTGCTAAACGCATTCTCTGAAAATTATTTCGAGCAGTTAGTTTATAAGCCCACGCGAATAGTAAACGGTTGTGAAAATACACTTGACCACTTAGCAACAAATAACCCTGAGTTAATAACGAGCGTCAAAACCGATATAGGGATTAATGAAAACAGGGTTGTCGTAGAATATTGTAATCCCCAAATGCTCGAAAAATAATTGACAAATATACCTATTAAAAAAAGCAGATAAAAATTCACTCGACGCCTTCCTGAGAGACAATCTCCACCAATTCCAAATTAATAATATAATTGTAGACCAGATATGGCTTAAATTCAAAGAAATAGTTTCGGCAGCAATTTAGAGGTTTATACCAAATAAACTAACAAACGACGGAGCTGATACTCCTTCGTACACAAAACTGGTTGGAACACTGTTGCAGAAACAACGGAACAAACATGCCAAATCTAAACAGATGCAAAATCCCCAACATTGGCGATCTTTTACCGAAGCTCGAAACTTAGCTCGGAGTTCAACGCAAGACGCCTATAACAGTTTCCACCTCGCAGAAAATCCAAAGGGATTCTGGTCGTATGTGAAGTATGTTAGCGGCAAGAAACAATCAATACCTTGTCTGCGCGATAACAATGTAAATACTATAAAAGACGGTGCTGCCGAAGCAGATTCACTAAACACAGCCTTCCGAAATGCCTTAACAAAGAAGGAGAAGTAAATATTCCAGAATTCGAATCGAGAACAACTGCCAACATGAGTAACGTAGAATTAAATATCCTCTAAGTAGTAGAGTAACTCAAATCACTTAATAAAACAAGTCTTGTGGTCCAGATTGTATACCAATTAGGTTCCTTTCGGAGTATGCTGATGCATTAGCTCCATACTTAACAATCTTATACAACCGTTCGCTCGACGAAAGATTCGTAGCCAAAGACTGGAAACTTGCACAGGTTACACCAATATTCAAGAAAGGTAGTAGGAGTAATCCACCAGATTACATGCTCAGATCGTTAACGTCGTTATGTAGCAGGATTTTGGAACATATATTGTGTCAGAACATTATGAATTACTTCGACGAAAACGAACTATTGACACACAGTTAACATGGGTTTAGAAAACATCGTTCCTGTGAAACTCTTTTATTCCTATGAAGTGTTGAGTGATATTGACAAGGGATTTCAGAACGATTCCGTATTCCTGGATTTCGGGAAGGCTTTTGACACTGTACCACCTAAGCAGCTCGTAGTAAAATTGCGTGCTGATAGAATATGGTCTCAGTTATGTGACTGGATTTGCGATTTCTTGTCAGAGAGGTCACAAGTCATCGAGTGAAATAGAAGTTATTTCAGGGGTTCCCCAAGGTAGTGCTATAGGCCCATTGCTGTTCCTTATCTATATAAAAGATTTGGGAGACAATCTGAGCAGCCGTCTTCGATTGTTTGCAGATGACGCTGTCGTTTATCGACTGATAAAGTCATCAGAAGATCAAAACAACCTGCAAAACGATTTAGAAAAGATATCTGAATGCTGCGAAAAGTGGTAATTGACCCCAAATAACGAAAAGTGTGAGGTTATCCACATGAGTGCTAAAAGTAACTCGTTAAACATCGGTTACACGATAAATCAATCCAATCTAAAAGCCGTAAATTCATCTAAATACCTAGGTATTACAATTACGAACAATTTAAATTGGAAAGAACACATAGAAAATGCTGTGGGGAAGGATAACCAAAGACTGCGTTTTTTTGGCAAGATCCTTGGAAAATGTAACAGACCTACTACGGAGACTGCCTACACTACGCTTTTCCGTCCTCTTTTAGAATACTGTTGCGCGGTGTGGGATCCTTACCATGTAGGACTGACGGAGAACATCAAAAAAGTTCAAAGAAAGGCAGCACGTTTTCTACTATTGCAAAGTATGGGAGAGAGTGTCACAGAAATGATACAGGATTTGGGCTGGAAATCATTACCAGAAAGGCGTTTTTCGTTGCGACGGAATCTTCCCACGAAATTCCAATCATTAACTTTCTCCTCCGAATGCTAAAATATTTTGTTAACACCGACCTACATAGGGCGGAAGGATCACCACGATAAAATAAGGAAATCAGAGGTCGTTCGGAAAGATATACGTGTTCATTCTTTCCGCGCGCTATACCAGATTAGAGTAATAGAGAATTGTGAAGGTGGTTCGATGAACCCTGTGCCAGGCACTTAAATGTGATTTGCAGAGTATCCATGTAGATGTAGATGATTTATCTATATTTCTTCTCGCTTGTGATCAATCTGAATTGTGACGTCATAGCGCTTACGTCACTGACTGACGCTGAGTTGGAAGAACTAGTAAACAGCACAACAGACAAAGGATCACTTTTCGAGTTTGAATATCACGTCAGTAATGCACCTGAAAGCAAGTGTTCTGATGATACCGGCGACAGTCCACAGTCTGATCAAAGTAGTTTGCAGACCTCTATTTCTAAAAACAGGAACACAGAATGGCAGTTGCAACCATTAGCACAACAAGGCTGCCTACCTGCTGCGAACGCCACCAGGAGTACCCCAGGCATGCAAGCAGCAGAATAAGTGATGTTAAATGTTCATGTGAAGTATTATTTTCTACAGCACCACAGTATAAAGTAACAGAGATGTCCAATACTGAGGGGCAACAAGTTTATGGCACACAATGGACAAACTCTGATGAAGTTCTTTTTCACACACTTGTTGTAGCTGTTGTTGTTGTGGTCTTCAGCCCCGAGACTGGTTTGATGCAGTTCTCCATGCAATCCTGTGCAAGTTTCTTCATCTCCCAGTACATACTGCAACCTACATCGTTCTGAATCAGTTTGTTCATCTCTTGGACTCCCTCTACGACTTTTACCCTCCACGCTGCACTCCAATACTAAATTAGTTATCCCCTGATACGTCAGAACATGTCCTACCAACCTACTCCTTCTTCTAGTCAAGCTCTGTCACAAATTCCTCTTCTTCCCAATTCTATTCAGTACCGTCTCATAAGTTACGTGATCTACTCATCCAATCTTAGGCATTCTTCTGTAGCAACATGTTTCGAAAGCTTCTATTCTCTTCTTGTCTAAACTATTTATCGTCCATGTTTCACTCACATACCTGGCTACACTCTAGACAAATTCTTTCAGAAAAACCTTCCTGACACATAAATCTATACTCGATGTTAACAAATTTCTCTTCTTCGAAATCGCTTTCCTTTCCATTGCCAGTCTACATTTTATATCCTCTCTTCTTCGACAATCATCAGTTATTTTGCTCTCCAAATAACAAAACTCATTTACTACGTTAAGTGTCTCATTTCCTAATCTAATTCCTTCAGCATCACCTGATTTAATTCGATTACAGTCTACCATCCTCATTTTGGATTTGTTGATATTCATCTTATGTCCACCTTTCAAGACACTGCCCATTCTGTTCTGCTCTTTCAGGCCCTTTGGTGTCTCTGACAGAGTTACAATGTTATCGGCAAACCTCAAAGTTTTTATTTTATCTCCGTGGATTTTAATTCCCTAATTTTTCTTTAGTTTCTTTTACTGCTTGCCCAGTATATGTCTTGAGTAACATCGTGGATAGGCTACAATCCTTTCTCAATCCCTCCCCGACAACTGCTTCCCTTTCATGCCCCTCGACTCTTATAACTGCCATCTGGTTTCTGTACAAATTGTAAATAGTGTTTTGCTCCCTGTATTTCAGCCCTGCCACATTCACAATTTGGAAGAGAGTTTTTCAGTCAACATTGTCAAAGGCTTTTTATAATTCTACAAATGTCGGAAGGGTTTGCCTTTCCTTAACCTATCTTCTATGATAAGTTGTAGGGGTCAGTACTGCCTCACGTGTTCCAACATTTCTATGGAACCCAATCTGACCTTCGCGAAGGTCAGCTACTAACCGCTTTTCCACTCGTATGTACACAATTTTTATTAATATTTTGCATCCGTGACTTATTAAACTGTTAGTTCGGTAATTTTCAGACCGGTCGACTCCAGCTTTCTTTGGGATTGGAATTAATGTATACTTCTTAAAGTCTGACGGTATTGCGCCTGTCTCACACATCATGCTCACGAGATGGTAGAGTTTTCTCATGGCAGGTTCTGCCAAGGCTATCAGTAATTCTAATGGAATGTTGTCTACTCCCAGGGCCTTGTTTCGACTTAGGTCTGTCAGTGCTCTGTCAAACTCTGCACGCAGTGTCATATCTCCCATTTCATCTTTATCTACGTCCTATTCCATTTCCACAATATTGCATCAAGTACAACACCCTTGTACAGACCCTCTATATACTCCTTCCACCTACGTGCTTTCCCTTTTTTGCTTGCACTGGTTTTCCATCTGAGCCCTTGATATTCATACAAGTGGTTCTCTTTTCTCTAAGGGTGTCTTTGATTTTCCTATAGACAGTATCTATCTTAGCCCTAGTGATATATGCCTCTACATAATTACATTTATCCTCTAGCCATCCCTGCTTAGCAATTTTACTCTTCCTGTCGAGCTCATTTTTGAGACCTTCGTATTCATTTATTGCATTTTTATATTTTGCCCTTGTGTCAATTAAATTTAATATCTGTTCTGTTACCCAAGGATTTCTACTAGCCTTCGTCCTTTTACCTACTTGGTCCTCTGCTGCATTCACTATTTCATGTCTCAAAGCTACCCATTCTCCTTCTTGTGCTGCTAGCACAAGTGCCTTTACAAGTACCACAGAACATGAGTTTCATGCACGATGGAGCTCATGCACATTTCAGTCGAAGTGTTCATACGCTTCTCAACAACAAATTCGGTGACCGATGGATTGGTATAGACGGACCAATTCCATGGCCTCCACGCTCTCCTGACCTCTACCCTCTTGACTTTCATATATGGGGGCATTTGAAAGCTCTTGTCTACGCAACCCCGGTACCAAATGTAGACAGTTTTCGTGCTCGTATTGTGGACGGCTGTGATACAATACGCCATTCTCCAGGTCTGTATCAGCGCATCAGGGATTCCATGCGACGGAGGGTGGATGCATGTATCCTCGCTAACGGGGGACATTTTGAACATTTCATGTAACAAAGTGTTTGAAGTCACGCTGGTACGTTCTGTTGCTGTGTGTTTCCATTCCATGATTAATGTGATTTGAAGAGAAGTAATTAAATGAGCTCTAACATGGAAAGTAAGCGTTTCCGGACACATGTCCACATAACATATGTGAGGAAATGTTTCCTGAAAGTTTGGCCGTACCATTTTGTATCACCCTGTATACCACCAGCTGAAGTCACTCCTCAATCCAGTACGATGTAAATCCACAAACTGAACGATCTAACTGTTTCATCTGCATAGGCAGTAGCAGCTGCATGTCTGCTAAAATATAGGACGGAACCTAGGCGCTTCAGTCTAGAACCGCGCGACCGCTACGGTCGCAAGTTCGAATCCTGCCTCGAGCATGGATTTGTGTCTTGTCCTTAGGTTAGTTAGGTTTAAGCAGTTCTAAGTTCTAGGGGACTGATGACCTGAGATATTAAGTCCCATAGTGTTCAGAGCCATTTC
Organism: Schistocerca americana; assembly: GCF_021461395.2. NCBI lineage: Eukaryota > Metazoa > Arthropoda > Insecta > Orthoptera > Acrididae > Schistocerca > Schistocerca americana. The sequence goes on from NC_060121.1 coordinate 681,250,228, forward strand.
AACAATTTTTTTACGAAATCCAACGAACTGCTAGAGGATAGGGTATTTCCACTAACTGAACAAATAATGAAGCGAGTTAACAATGTTAAAACTCATAATGAAATTCCAAATGAATGGAGAACTAGTATTACTATTCTCATATATAAATAAAAGAACGTAAGAAAGTCCTGCTTATTTACAGAGGGACAAATCTGTTAATTTCTTAAAGTCATAACAAAAGTTAAAGGAATATTAATAAAGTTATAATCTTTTCAGAGGAACACTGTGGCATTGGATCCCTCTGTTTTTCCACATATGCGGTATTCGTTCTTAGACAGGTTGTAGGGATGTCCACCGAATACAACAGGCCAGCCACATCTACATCTTCATCTACATTGTTACTCTGCTATTCACAATTAAGTGCCTGGCAGAGGAATCAATGAATAAACGTCAAGCTGTCTGTCTACCGTTCCAGTCTCGAACGGCGAGCGGGAATAACGAACACTTAAATTTTCCTGTACGACGCCTGAGTTCTCTTATTTTCTCGTGATGATCATATCTCCCTATGTGGGTGGGTACCAACCGAATGTTTTCGCAATCGGAGGAGGTAACTCGTGACTGAAACTTAATGAAAAGATACCGCCGCATGAAAAGATACCGCCGCAACGAAAATGGTCTTCGTTTTAAATATTGCCACTCCAATTCATGTATCATGTCTGTGGCACTATCTCCCCTATTTTGCGATAATGCAAAACGAGCCCCCCGTCTTTGTACTTTTCGATGTCTTCCGTCAGTAATCTCACACTGCAGAACAGTGCTCCAGAATAGGGCGGCAAGCGTGGTGTAAGTAGTCTCTTTAGTAGACCCGCTGAAAGTTGTAAGTGTTCTGCCAGTGAATCGCAGTCTTTGGTTTGCTCTATCCATAAGATTATCTATGTGATCGTTCCTATTTCGTATATTTGTTATTGTAATCCCTAAGTATTTACTTGAATTTGCAGCATTCATGTTTGTGTGACTTATCGTGTAATCGAAATGTAGTGGATTTCTTTTAGTACGTATGTGAATAACTTCACATCTTACTTTATTCAGGGAAAATTAGCACTTTTCGCACCATACATTTACCTTATGTAAATTATTTTGCAATTAGTTTTTGTCATATGATAGCTTTACAAGACGACAAATGACAGCATCATCTGCAAACAATTTATATTAATGACTTGCCATTCTATATTCACAAGGATGCAAAGCTGGTACTTTTTGCCGATGATACAAGTATAGCTATCACACCCAACAGACAAGAATTAACTGGTGAAATTGTAAACGATGTTTTTCAGAAAATCATTAAGTCGTTCTCTGCAAATGGGCTCTCATTAACTTTGACAAACCACGGTATATACAGTTCCACACAGTAAATGGAATGACACCATTAATAAATGTACACTTCGATCCGAAATCGGTAGCTAAGGTAGAAATTCAAAATTGCTAGGTGTATGCATTGATGAGGGGTTGAACTGGAAGAAACACACTGAGGATCTGCTGAAACATTTGAGTTCAGCTACTTATGCTATTAGGCTCATTGCAAATTTTGGCGATATGCATCTGAGTAAATTAGCTTACCACGCCAATTTCATTCTCTGCTTTCGTATGGCATCATATTCTGGGGTAACTCATCATTGAGTAAAAGAGAGTTCATTGCACAAAAGCGTGTAATCAGAATAATTGCAGCAGCTCATCCAAGATCATCCTGCAGACACTTATTTAAAGAGCTAAAGATCTTCACTGTAGCCTCACAATATATTTATTCCCTTATGATATTTATTATTAACAATCCGAACGAATTCAGAAGTAATAGCAGTACATGACTACAACACTAGGAGAAAGGATGATCTTCACTACTCAAGGTTAAATCTAGCTTTGACTCAGAAGGGGGTAAATTATGCTGCCACAAGAGTCTTTGGTCACTTACCTAATAGCATCAAAAGTCTGACAGATAGGCATATAGCATTTTACAGGGAATTAAAAGAACTTCTTAATGGCAACTCCTCCTACTCATTAGATTAATTTTTTGGATGTAGTAAGTAGGTAAATTCCCCAACCCCCGCAAAAAAATTAAGTTTCATGTAATACTTTGTGTAATGTAGTATCTTGTATGGGCCTGTATGTTGTATGTCGTATTCATGATTCATGGAACAAGTACCAATCTAATCTAATATAATCTACTCTACGACGACGACTAAGATTGTGTTCTATACGTTAATATAGGTCAGGACCTACAGAGGGCCTATAACACTTCCTTGGGGAACGCCGGATATTACTTCTGTTTTACTCGATGCCTTTCCGCCTGTTTCTACGAACTGTGACCTTTCTGACAGGAAATCACGAATCTAGTCGCACATCTGAAGCAATATTCGATAGGCACGCAGTTTGGTTAGAAGACACTTGTGAGCAACGGTGTCGAAAACCTTCTGAAATTTAAAAATATGGAATCAATTTGACACCCCTGTCAAGAGCACTCATTACCTCATGAGTATAAAGAGCTAGTTGTGTTCCGCAAGAACAATATTTCCTGCATCCGTGCTGACTGTGTTTCAAAAAATCGTTTTCTTCAAGGTAATTCATAATGTTCGAATACAGTATCTGTTCCAAAACCTTACTTCAAATAGACGCTACAGATATGGGCCTGTAATTCAACGGATTACTCCAACTTTCCTTTTTGGGTATTGGTGTGACTTTAGGTACGGATCTTTCTGTGAGTGAGCGGTTGTATATAATTGTTAAATATGGAGCTATTGTATCAGCATACTCTGAGAGTAACCTGGCTGGTATACAATCTGGGCAAGAAGCCTTGCCTTTATTAAGTGATTGAAGCTGCTTTGTGACACCGAGAATTTCTGCTTAAATGTTTCTCATATTGGCAGTAGTTCTTCACTGGAATTCAGAAATATTTACTTCGTCTTCTTTGGGGAAGAATTTTCCGAAAACCGTGTTTAATAACGCTGCTTTAGTACCACTGTCAACAGTGACTTCACCGTTGTTATCGCGCAGTGAAGGTATTAATTGCATCTTGACACTGGTGTGCTTTATGTATGACCAGAATCTCTTTGGGTTTTCTACCAGTTTTCGAAACAGAATTTCGTTATGGAAATTATTAAAAGCATCTCGCATTGAAGTAAGCGCTATATTTCGAACTTCAGTATAACTTTGCCAGTCTTTGGGATTTTGCGTTCTTTTAAATTTGGCATGCTTTTTTCGCTGCTTCTGCAACAGACATCTTTCCGAAACATTGGGGATCAGTACCATCACATAATAATTTATGTGGCTTATATCTCTTAAATGCTGTCGATACTACCTCTTTGAAATCGTTCCACAACTTTTCTATGCTTACACGACCAGATCGGAAGGAGTGAAGACTGTCTCTTAAAGAAGCGTTGGGAGCATTTTTATTAGCTTTCTTAAATAAATATAATTTGTGTTACTTTTTGATGGTTGTAGATGCTACGGGATTCAGCCTAGAAGCAACTGCCTTGTGGTTGCTAATCCCTGTATTCTTCACAATAGTCACTATTCATCCAGGATTATTGTTCCTAAGAGCTCAAGTATGCTTTCGCAACCATTCACGCTTCGAGTGGGCTCATGCATAATTGCTCAAAATAATTTTCTAAGAAAGCATTCAGTACAGTTTCGGATAACGTTTTATGCCTGCTGCCAGCTTTAAAGGTATAATTTTTCCAGCATATTGAGGGTATATTGAAGTCACCACCGACTATAGCTTTATTAGGTGGGTACCTATTTGAAGTGAAACTCAATTTTCTTCGAACTGTTCAGCAACTATATTTTGCGAGTCGTGGAGTCGGGAAACAACCCAATTAGTAATTTAGTCCTTTTTTCACGTATGTCCTCTACCCACATTATTTCGCACAAACTATCTACTTCAGTTTCACTACAAGGTAAACTACTTCTGACAGCAACAAATACTCCACCACCAACTTCATTTAATCTATCATTTCTGAACACTATTTGATTGTTTGAAAATATTTTGGATGAACTTATTTCCGGCTTAAGCAAGCTTTCTGTACCTAAGCTCTTTGAGCTTCAGTATTTTCTATTAGGGCTTGGAGCTCTGGTTCTTTCCCAACACAGTCACAACAATTTACAACTACAATACCGATCGTTTCTACAACTAACTTACTGTGTTTTACCTGTCCCCTTTTAGATGGACGCCCTTTTCTGTGGTTCCCTGTGACCCTCTAAGCTAAAAAAACCCCCAGTATCTTCCACTCAGCACCCTCTATTCAGGTAGCCGATACCAGTGTGTAGTGGACTCCTGACCTATTAACCGGAACCCGGAAACCCACTACCCGATTGCGCAAGTCAAGCATTCTGCAGCCTACACGGTCACAGAACCGCCTGAGCCTCTGATTCCGACCCTCCTTTAGGCTCTGCACCATTGCAGCACAGTCAAAATCTATCGACGATGCTACAGATGGTGAGCTCCGCCTCAATCTGGCAAGCTAAACTGGCAGTCTTTACCATTTCTGCTAGCCACCCGAAATCAGAGAGAATTTCCTCCGATCCAAAGCGACACACGTCATTGGTACCGACATGGGCGACCACCTGACGTTGGCTGCACCATGCACTCTCCATGGTTTCCGGAAGCACCCTTTCCACATCCGAAGTGACTCCCCCCTTATGCACATGGAGTGCACATTCGCTTCCTTCCCCACACTGGCAGCCTTTTTACTAAGGGGCCGCATTACGTCCCCAACGCTGGAGCTACCACCTACCAGCAAAACCACCTGCTGTTAACGCCCAGACCTTGTGCTCCGAGAAGCTTCCACGGGAAGCTTAGGGAAATTTTTGTCTTAAGGAAATTCTTTGATAGTATTTAGTTAAGAGACAGGGTAAACCAGCTATACATACGGGGCATACCTACCAACTTAATAAAAACAACTGAAGCCACTTATTTCAACAACATCCAGCCGAAAAATGATTGCTGCTCAACTACTTCTATAGCAGTTAATAGTGATAAGATGTGAGAGGTCCTTAATTTTTAATATATTCATGGACGAGATTACAAAGAAAGTGTCGGCTGTGGGGGATAGGGAGAGGGGAAGAAATAAAAATAATTTGTTGTACTGACAGCGCAATTTTAATAGCAAACAGCGAGGATATCCTGCAAATGTTTTTACATATATTTAATGTGGCAACGCGGCACATCCATTCAAAAAATCAAATGTGCGATCGTTTTTGTGGAACTAATTAGATGCAAAAGGGAAGTAGGTGGAAAAATAATTCACAGGTTATAACACTTAAACAAATAATTGTATATCGGATCCGCCATTTATGCAAAACACTGTGTTTCCTTATTACCCAAATATTTTTCGTTGCAGTGGGTTTTGCTTATTGAAAAATGATAAAAAATGAACTTATTTTAGGTTGTAACTGATCTAACAAATTGTTTGTACCTTGATTTTAGGCTATATGCTTTTGCAGGGCGATTTGTATGGTGTGCAGCACTGATAGTTTGTCATCTGCAAACCAAACGGTGTCAATCTCTATTTTATCAGTGACTTACCACATTTTTATCTTTTTTTAAACGTAATTTTGGTGTGGGAAAATTTTTTGCGTATGATTTTGTTATTAGGTTTTGTTGTGACTGGCCATTCTCAGTCCACGTTCTTAGTGCGCCGCACTCACACATTTAATGTACTTTGTGAAATTTCGGCTTCACAAGTGCCTTTCACTCAGCAAAACACGATGCGCACGATGTTGTTGTATGTCGTAACACCGTCGTCGTTCATTTGTTCCCGAGCGTGTTTGGCACCGAAAGTTTTGTTCACTTTTATTTCTACTTTTCCGCGCGCGCACGTGTGTGTGTGTGTGTGTGTGTGTGTGTGTGTATCCTTTAATGTGTTAAATAATGTGTCATTACAGAGCGCAGTGTATTCTTCATTTGTGTGGCCTTGTTGTTCGTAGCTACTTTCGTTCCATCGTTGCAATTACAAGGAAACGCCTAATCTATTCACTAGAAGCGTTTCGCTTTATTCAGGTAAAGCACCATCAGCAGAAATCACCACCACTGATGAAACTTTCCTTCAGTAACACTAAACATGTGTGGTGACAGAGAATGACGCGTTTTCTTGTAGTTGTAATGACGGAAAGAAAACACCGTCAGGAATTGTATTGTTGTTGTTTTTTTGTGGTCTTCAGTCCTGAGACTGGTTTGATGCAGCCCTCCATGCTGCCCTATCCTGTGCAAGCATCTTCATCTCCCAGTACCTACTGTGGAGTCGCGGAATAGTAAAGAGTTGTAAACGTGGAATATTGTCAAAGTTTCGTTGCCTATGCCGAGAGACAGAGGCAGTACGTTAGCCAAGAGGTAAGAGGATTGCACATATATCGGAATGTGTCGTCACGCAGGGGCAATGACCTGGTTACACTAAACAGGCGAGAGAGAATTGCTTAGCATGCGGTTTTGTGTTAGAAGGATACTTTCGTAGGGTGCAAGACAGATGTATAGCGTCTGCTGTACTGCATTTCACAAATTCGCGTAAGTCTGTCGCAACAACAAATAACTTTGTCGCAAGAACACCTAAGGGGCGCGTACGACAGATGAATCAGCAGTATAAGTGGAACGAATGCGGTCATTACAAACGAGCATGACGTCAGGACGTCGATCGCGCTTCCTTTAAATACGCCAGATTTGATAGCAACAAGGGACTCGCACTCGCACTCACAGTTAGACTTGCAGTTAGATGTGTACTGGGTCGTTGCGTAGCGCTCAGCTCGGTGATCATATTAATCTTCATTAAGGAGATGTTGCAGTAAGGGCGGCCCATCCAGCAGCAACGTGAGCGGACAGTACCAGTTCTGGTCCTCTCTGCTGCCACTGTCACTCATCGACCCAGGATTAGCAGACATCGCGGCAGACTCGCTCGCCGCCAATGCTGACATCAGTGAGCCGTCGTCGAGATCGTGCGGGGCCTAGCCCCTGTGCATCCGCCGTCACAACCGGGTGAGCCGACGACGCTGGGGGACTGCGGCCCGTTCCGCCCGTCCACCGTGGACGAGCCACCAGGAGCAGGGAAGAAGACGGGGTGGGATAGAGTACACTCCGCACTACGAGAACGCCTCTCATGCCGACAGCATCAGGACTCCAACCCGGAGCCACCTACGTGCAACAGCTTGCTGTCCGCAGCCGAGTCGACCAGTCAGCAGGGCGCCGCCAGCCACGCGCGGACGAAGTAAGGGCATTCCTCCTCTACGTCGTTGATATCACCAAGCCACATTGTACTCGGCAGGAACAAAGTTGTTATGAACTAATAATGTTTCTTTGGCGTTTCTGACGCTTCTACAGCCATCTCTTAGCATCCTGACAACTGGAGAGGTCACCGCTCGGGCATCCAGTTCACCGTAGGCGACCGGGACCACAGGGGCGCCTACACTATTGCAATCTACAACCTTCTGAGTTTGCTTAGTGTATTCATCTCTTCGTCTCCCTCTACGATTTTTACCCTCCACACTGCCCTTCAATGCTACATTTGTGATCCCTTGATGCCACAGAACATGTCCTACCAACCGGTCCCTTCTTCTTGTCAAGTTGTGCCACAAACTCCTCTTCTAACCAGTTCTATTCAATACCTCCTTAGTTATGTGATCTACCCATCTAATCTTCAGCATTCTTCTGTAGCACCACTCTTCGAAAGCTTCTATTCTCATTTTGTGTAAACTATTTATCGTCCATGCTTCACTCCCATACCTGGCTACACTCTACACAAATACCTTCAGGTACGAATTTCTGACACTTAAATCTATACTCGATGTTAACAAATTTCTCTTCCTTAGAAACGCTTTCCTTGCCATTGCCAGTCTACATTTTATATCGTCTCTACTTCGACCATCATCAGTTATTTTGCTCCCCAAATAGCATAACACCTTGACTATTTTAAGTGTCTCATTTCGTAATCTAATACCCTAAACATCACCCGACTTAATTCGACTACATTCCATTATCCTCGTTTTGCTTTTGTTGATGTTCATCTTATATCCTCCTTTCAAGACACTGTCCATTCCGTTCAACTGCTCTTCCAAGTCCTTTGCTGTCTCTGACAGAATTACAATGTCATCGGCGAACCTCAAGGTTTTTATTTTTTCTCCATGGGTTTTAACACCTACTCCGAATTTTTCTTTTCTTTTGTTTACTGCTTGCTCAATATACAGATTGAATAACATCGGGGACAGGCTGCAAACCTGTGTCACTCCCTTCCCAACCACTGCTTCCCTTTCATACCCCTCGACTGTTATAACAGCCATCTGCTTTCTGTACAAATTGTAAATTGCTTTTCACTCCCTGTATTTCACCGCTGCCACCTTCAGAATTTGAAAGAGAGTATTCCAGTCAATATTGTCGAAAGCTTTCTCTAAGTCTACAAATGCTACAAACCTAGGATTGCCTTTCCTTAATCATTCATCTAAGATGAGTCACAAGGTCAGTATTGCCTCAAGTGTTCCAATCTTTCTACGGAATCCAAAGTAATCTTCCCCAAGGTCATCTTCTACCGGTTTTTCCATTCATCTGCAAAGAATTCGTGTTAGTATTTTGCAGCAGTGACTTATTAAACTGATAGTTTCACACCTGTCAACACCTGCTTTCTTTGGGATTGGAATTATTATATTCTTCTTGAAGTCTGTGAAGTCTGAGGGTATTTCCACTGTCTCATACATCTTGTTCATCAGATGGTAGAGTTTTTTCAGGACTGGCTCTCCCAAGGCCGTCAGTAGTTCAAATGGAATGTTGTCTATTCCTGGGGCCTTGTTTCGACTCAGCTTTTTCAATGCTCTGTCAAACTCCTCACGCAGTATCGTATCTCCCATTTCATATTCATCTACATTCTCTTCCATTTCCATAATATTGTAGTCAAGTACATTGCTCATATATAGACCCTCTAAATGCTCCTACCACCTTTCTGCTTTCCCTTCTTTGCTTAGGACTGAGTTTCCATCTGAGCTCTTCATATTCATACAAGTGGTTCTCTTTTATTCAAAGGTATCTTTAATTTTCCTGTAGCCAGTATGTATCGTACCCTAGTGAGATAGGCCTCTACATCCTTACATTTGCCCTCTAGCCATCCCTGCTTAGCCATTTTGCACTTCCTGTCGATCTCATTTTTGAGTCGTTTGTATTCCTTTTTGCCTGCTTCATTTACTGCATGTTAATATTTTCTCTTTCATCAATGAAATTCAATATTTCTTCTGTTACCCAATGATATCTACTAGCCCTCCTCGTTTTACCTTTTTCATCCGGTGTTGCCTTCACTAATTCATCCCTCAGAGCTACCCATTCTTCTCCTACAATATTTCTTTCCCCGATTCCTGTCAATGGTTGCCTTATGCTCTCCCTGAAACTCTGCACAACCTCTGGTTTAGTCAGTTTATCCAGGTTCCATTTCATTAAATTCCCACCATTTTGCAGTTTCTTCAGTTTTAATCTACAGTTCATAACTAATAGATTGCAGTCAGGGTCCACATCTGCCCCTGGAAATGTCTTACAATTTTAAGCCTGATTCCTAAATCTCTGTTTTACCATCATATAATCTATCTAATACTTTCTAGTCTGTCCAGAATTCTTCCATGTATACAACCTTCTTTTATTATTTTTGAATGAAGTGTTAGCAATGATTAAGTTATGCTCTGTGCAAAATTCTACCAGACAGCTTCCTCTTTCTTATCTTACCCCCAATCCATATTCACTTACTACGTTTCCTTCTCTCCCTTTTCCTACTACCGAATTCCAGTCACCCATGACTATTAAATTTTCGTCTCCCTTCACTATCTGAATAATTTCTTTTGTTTCATCATAGATTTCTTCAATTTCTTTGTCATCTGCAGAGCTAGTTGTCTTATAAACTTGTACTACTGTAGTAGGCATAGGCTTCGTGTCTATCTTGGCCACAATAATGCGTTCACTATACTGTCTGTAGTAGGTTACTCGCACTCCTATTTTTTATTCATTATTAAACCTACTCCTGCATTACGCCTATTTGATTTTGTATTTATAACCCTGTATTCACATAACCAAAAGTCTTGTTCCTCCTGACACTGAACTTCACTAATTCCCACTATACATAACTTTAACTCATCCATTTCCCTTTTTAAATTTTCTAACCAACCTGCTCAATTAAGGGATCTGACATTCCACACTCCAATCTGTAGAACATCAGTTTTCTTTTTCCTGATAACGATGTCTTCTTTAGTAGTCCCCACCCAGAGATCCGAATGGCGGACTATCTTACCTCCGGAATATTTTACCCAAGGACCAATACCAGCACAGCATGGCCGTTTTGGTTAGTGTTACAAGGCCAGATCAGTCATTCATCCAGACTATTGCCCCTGCAACTACTGAAAATGCTGGTGCCCCTCTTCGGGAACCACAAGTTTGTCTGGCCTCTCAACAGAAACACCTCCATTGTGGTTGAACCTACGGTACAACCATCTGTATCGCTGAGGCACGCAAGCCTCCCCACCAACAGAAAGGTCTATGGTTCATCGGGGCGGGGGGGGGGGGGGGGCGGCGAATTGTATTGTATTCATACAATACATACTCTGACATATGGAATACAATAGCAGAATTCCAACAAGTTTTAAATTGTATTGTATTCATTTAAAACTTGTTGGTATTCTGCTACTGTCTTCTGTACGTCATAGTTCTCCTCTGCTTTAGTTTGTGATGCACACTGTGGCTGGATTTCAGTGTTTTTAAATCTGTTTTTATTGTAGTTGTTGTGGTTAATGGCTATTAAGTGGTCAGAAATTGTGTCATGGGTGCTGTCACTTTTTAGGGCTCTGATGGGTTCTGAGTATATTGTTTCAAGGTTCCCACTCGTTTGTCCCACGTTTCCTGATTGGCTAATGTTGCATGTGCGTTCATATGTTCCTTATCTGTTGAATTTATCTGTATGTGTCTCCAGTGTTCATAGTCTTCCGTTTGTTGTGTTGTCTGTCGCATATAGCATTTGAAAACCCTGTTTCATTAATGTGTTGCCTATTTCTGGGACAGTTTGGTGAGTACATGCAATTTTGTTTTCTGCTTTTCTGTTGCTTATATTTGCTGTCTTGCATGTGGTCACTGTTTGTGTATTCTGTTCGTAAGTGCTGTGAAAGATTTTTTGTTTTGCATTGAGCTTTCGTTTCTTTTCCATTTATAAATTCGCTGGTTTAATTATCTGTAAAATGGGGCCTGTGGACATATTCCGCAGCAATTTTTTTATTTTGTTTAGATTCTGTGTCTAATTGTATTCCCTTATCGGTGTTCTGGTGAATCTGTGAAGTATAGATCTAAAGCTTGCTCATTTCTGCACCAACTGATAGTTCGATAGATTGTGAATGGTGCTGCTTAACATTTTATGAATATTAGGGACGTATGGATATTGTTTATTGTTGTATGGTGAGATTCAGAAAATTTAGTAAGTCGTCTGCCCACGTTTCTAATAAAAGTTAATTTCTTTGGTTATTTCATTGTGTAGCTGTTCTATGTCTTCAACATAACAATACCAGTATATAACTTTGCTTCGTTTTGGTTTCAATATGTGTGTGAAGATCTTGTCTGCAAACTGTCCATGAAAATATTGGTCAAGAGGCCACTAATTGATTATCACATTGGCTGCCCTTCATGGTCAGAATAAAGTTCTTTGTTGAACAACAAGTTGTTTTGTGCTATTATTATTATGAATATAGTTTGTATTTCATATTTGTATGTCTGGTATGTTTCATTGTGATTTTAGTCTTTATATGATGATGCTGATTGTTTCATTTTTTTTAATGCAAGTTTTTATTAATGCGACTTCAAATGCATCTGGTATGTCTGTGTGGTTGTTTATCTCTACTAGTGTCACTGAGTATTCTAGGTCCACATTGTTTTCAAAAGTGTATAATTCCTTCAGCAATTTGTGTGTATGTTGGGCTAGGTGGTATGATGGACCATTTCTGACGTTCAAGAGCGATGAAATAATATGCCTGATTGTTGAACCACACATACACATAGAACAGGTAAACAATGATATAAACGAATTACACTGGTCAACACTCATTTTCTTGCCAAGGATATTTGAGTGGCTTTAGGATGGGTTAGTGGTGCTGAGGACGAATATAGCAACCATTTATGCAGTTTGGCTCTAGTTTTTGAGATAATGCATGATTTATTCAAAAAATTAGAAAAAATTGCTAACACTGAACTCGAGCGCTACAAACTACAATGAAAAAAGAAAATAATCTTTATAAATAGCTTCTATGAAAACCTGATAGGCATTTGTCCACGTATAAAACATAATTGAAAAGTTTCTCTATAAGTATATCATTTTCCGTCCATGACGAACCGCTTCCTGCACGCTTTCCTTTTATAGGTCTCTTCAGAACAGTCACGTTGCAGATTCCAGCAATAATCTGCCGTCATATGCCTGTCCCATCTTCCTTTATATCTTTCCTCTATTCCTTTCATATCTTGATGGAACCGCTCTCCTTGTTCCTCACTGAAATCACCTAGATTACGAGGAAATCGATCCAAGTGGCTGTGAAGGAAGTGCAATTTTATGCTTATGTTAGCTCCTAAGTTTTGAAAGTTAGTGAGCATGTTTTTGACCAGTTCCTCGTAATTGGGAGCTTTATGATTGCCCAAAAAACAATTTACAACAGCGACAAACTGTTCCAGGCCGATGCTTCAGTGACAGTCATGACACTTGTAAAATTGGTATCGTTGATGAGCCTGCGAATTTGAGGACCATCAAATATTGCTGCCTTAAGTTTTTCACTACTGAGTCCAGGGAACGTATTGCAGATGTATGTGAAGCAATTACCATTTCTGTCTAAAGCTTTGGTGAATTGCTTCATTAGCCCTAACTTAATATGTAATGGCGGAAGAACAATCTTGTCCCTACTAACCAGAGGTTCATTAATGATGTTTGCTTCACCAACAGCCATATGTTCCCTTGGAGGCCATGTTTTCTGCTTCCAATGTTCGTGCTTTGCCCTACTATCCCACATGCAGATAAAACATGGGTGCTTTGTGTATCCACTTTGTTGTCCAAGCAAGAAGTTCACCATTTTCAAATCAACACAAATCAACCACTGGTGCTGCATATACTGAATTTTCTGCAGAACCATCTTGATGTTAGCATATGCTTCACAAAGTTTTGTTGAGCGGGCAATTGGAATAGATCCGTAACGATTGCCATTGTGTAGGAGAACACATTTTAAACTTCTAGTGGAACTGTCTATGAAGAGACGCCAGTCCTCTGGTCTATATTCCGGCAGCCCCAATTCAAGTGAAAGTCCAGGTATATTGCTGCAATACACTATAACCTCTTCTTGGTTGAAGTATGGAAGAAGGTTTTCTTCTCTCGTCCGGTAAGCTGTTATTTTAACACTTGGATGAAGGCAGTTCTTTTCCTTAAGCCTGGATGCTAAGAGTTCTGATGCTTGCTTTGAAAGATTGAGTTCTCGTATCGAGTCACTGAGCTCCTTCTGGTCGAACTGCTGGGGTTGTGTCTCACGTCCTTCGTATTCCGAACCACTACTTGTACATTCCTCGCCGCGCACATCGTCATCTGATGATGTTAGCGTGGGTAATGTTGTGAAGGTTGGTACAGGAACATCGTTGCTGTGCACCACCGGTCTTCTTGCTGACTCCAAATCGGGATATTCCCACTTTCGTTTTTTGAACCTATTAAAACCTTTCACATTAACAATGCAAAAATAGCAATCATCTGTATGGTTCTTCTGCTCTCGCCATACCATAGGCACTCCGAAGTTTAAGCTTTTCCTTTTTCGTTTTGTCCACTGCCGTAAGCACTCCACACAGCATTTACAAACTTTATGGGATGCCCACGCCTTGTCTTGATCTCCAAGTTTAATTCCGAAATATGCCAGATACGCTTCCTTCACAAAAGGAGTGATATTCTTCCTGTTCTTTTGAAGAACGTATTCACCACAAATGTAGCAGAACTCATCTGGATGGTTCACGCAAAGATGGCGTGAAGAACTCATGTTTTCCTAAAACAAAATTGCACAACTACTACATATTATGCAGAACTTTCTTGTATTTACATGTCAATCACATCCAACAAACATCATTAATTGTTTTGTGTGAAATGAATACTCACCTCTTATTTGCTATGTCACGATGAAAAGGTTCTATCTCCTTGAAGCTGCACTGCACATGTGTGTGACTTTCGACCATCGCCATTTTTCTTGTTTACACTGAACGCTACCTATCGGCTGTTGCGGGGATTACCTCGGCCAACAAATGAATGTCGAGTACCGCCGAATTCAAATCTGCACAACCCTCAATATCTTCAACACACGCACCGCACAACAGGACTGAACACATGCTGACAGTGTGATGTTTGCATGATGTAATCTTCAACCACACAGATGCACTCCCTGAGCACAATTGTTTAATAAAGATAGTACAATATCACTAATTAAAAAACAGGTAGCAAATACGTTACACCATATATGGACCCTGCAGTCGATATTATCCACATGAAACTCTCATTTCCACAAATAACCTATAACTCAAAAACCAGAGCCAATTTGGAAAAAGTACAAATATACTCGGAATGAGTATCATAACAATATCCCATTTTCGTTCAAACTTCCCTGGCAACGAAAAAAAAAATTTTATTTTGTAGAGCTGTGTTATAGAAACGAAATTTACTTCACATTAGAAATAGAAACAGACATAATAGAAAATTTTCTGCATATCTCCATACGAGATACAGACAACACTCATGATTCCATAGTTTCAGGAAACTGAGAACCATGAACCTCGCAATTCATAATCTATTGCCTAGTGGCACATAAGAAAGCAGGTTTCAGATTCATGCACCACAGATGCAAAAGAACACCCAGAAGCAAACACTGTTACCCAAAGGAGCTAAACACAGTGAAACAAATAGCAGAAGAAAGTGGTTAGAAGCTCCATTTCATGGAGAAATTAAACCAACAAGTTGTTAAATGGAAACGAAATGAATTCACAACATACATACAAAACCTTACACCATATAGAAGAACACAATGCACAAAAAATGACTAAATCCAAGACACAACAGTGCAACAATACATTTACAAACCAAAATGGCACAAACTCACCTACAATAAAAAAATCGTTCACAGAATAGGCAACATGTTGAAGAAATGTGACTTCAATGAGGATACACATCAGACAACACAACAAAGAAGAATACTTAGAACATAGGAGGCACCCACAGATAACTTCAGCAGATCAAGAATATATGAACTCATGCAACACTAGCCAGTCAATATACATAGGATAAACGTGCAGGTACTTTAACACAACATACTCAGAACACATTGGAGCTGCAAAAAGTAACAGCACTAATAGCACATTTGCTGACCATCTTATAGACTGTAAGCACCACCAAACTACATTAGCAGCAGATTTAGAAATACTGAAAATCCACCTACAGTATATATGACAAACTTACTATAGAAGAGAACTTACACATATAGAAAAAATAGCAGAATACCAACAAGCTTTAAATTAATGAACTAAACTCAGTAAAGACACATTGTTAAACACATGAAAGGATACAGAAAGCTAAAGTAACATAAATGCGCACACACACTCATATGAAGAGAGATGAAAGTTAACAAAATTCAAATTCTGTGCCAAACTCACTCGTGAACAAATGAACGCCGACAAGGCTAGGACACAAAAAACATTGTGCACATGGCGTTATGCGAAGCGAAAAAGCATTTGTAAAGCTCAAATTACACAAAGTACACATAACATTCGATTGCAGTGCCTTCATATTGCGAAAGAAGGATCACTCAAAATAAGTCATGGAAAATAAGGAATATGTGAGGGGTCACTCCAAAAGAAATGCACACAATTTTTTTAAAAATCCATCTTTTATTCTACATATATGCTCAAAACTTTCTGCTACACAAAAATCAGGTTTTTAAAAATTTTATGTGTTGATTTTCTGATAAAATTCACTTTTACATTGTCTGTTTTGCAGATGACACATTATCAATGCAGAACACCATACAGACAGATTGGGAAAACAATATGATGTAAACTCAAGGTAAGAACAAAAACGAACAGAACTCAACTTTGGACCTCATTTTGTTAGGTAACAACCTAAAATAATTTCACGTTTTGGAGGTTTTCAATAAACAAAAGTCACTGAAGACAGCACAGAGGTAATGAAAAATGTTTGGGTAACAAAGAGAAACAGTGTTTTATATAAATGGCAGAACTGGCATCCAGTAGTTTTAACAGCAAACATGGGATTAATGCGAATGATGAATTTTTAACAACATTGACACTGAATTGTCCAGCAGTATGAAAGTTGGAAAAGTGATTAGACAACAAGCAGGAAGAGCGAAAATTATTATAATAGGAAATGATGTAGTGGAAAAATGTACAGGTATAATGAGTTTAACAGCAGATATTTTTATGTATAGCAATTCTATATAAATACACATCATTGTATTGGTATTCCTGTCTCAGTCTTGGATCGTCTTGCACACATACATCAGAAACTGTATGACCATACATTATCGACATTGCCGTAACTGTGCAACCAATTGTACTACGATTGTCAGCAGAGATTAAAACAATTTGTGTGTACCCATCCACACTTCATCATCTGATTTACTACCCAATTACAAATAAGAAGTAAAGGTTTCCTCTTGTCACATGTACTTGGAGGTACTAATAAATCTAATTGCATATATCTTGTAATAACTATAGTTCTTTGTCTGCAAATCACATAGATAACGATGGAATATGGTAACGTTGTTCAGCACACTGTCCTCAGTCACCAACAGAAATACTTGCACTTATGCTCATTACACCCTGTATAAGCAAGGATCAGAAACTTTCTGTTTGAGTGCATAGCTGCAGCATGTAAATGACCTGCCGCAACTACGGTGCAAGTATGTAAGTATTAACATTTACATTAGCTGTTAGAGGGTCTTCAAACAAACTAAATGATCTTCCCTAAATCGAAATAACAGTGACACCAATTATGACAAACACAACTTATACATGACCAGAAACATGTGGACTGAAACACTTTCAAAGTAGTATAATTATGATAGTTCGGGCAGAAAGAGCATTTTGGAGTAAAAATTCCTAGTTGCAAAACCTGAATCTAATGCTGCAATTTTCCCCAAATGAAAGATCTTATTTGCCTATATAGAAACTACCAAATTCTCATTTTTTCATTCAAAAGTTTTTCAAATATGGTAAATTTCAATTTATATAAATAAGAACTATCGAATCTCATTTGCCTATATAGAAAAACAGCAGTTACTCATATTCTCAGTTAGGAATGTTCGAATTCAATAAATTTTGTTGTTTCTAAATAAAGAATATCAAATCTAAAATCTCAATGGCACATTTTAACCAAAAACGACAAAAAAATAAAAAAAACAAATTTCATTGTATATAGATACAGTGAGAAAAAAATGACAAACGAACATGAACTGTTTAAAACTTAGAAGATTATAATTAATTGAAGTGTGGATTGGGTACAGAGATCTAGAAAATTGTTGCAACCAAAAATTGTTATTCAAATTGAAGTAGAGAAGGCCTGTTGTAATTTACTGATCATTTTAGTAGGAAAGGAATGAATAAAGAAATAAAGGAGGTACATCTGAAATAAAAAATTTTGAAAGAACTTGGATCAATTGCAAGAACAGAAAATCTGGAGAATCATTCCAAAAAAATAAACAATCTTATTACCAATCCAAATGAGAATATTTATGTAAATGGTAATGGCAATGAATTGAATGAAAAGCCTTTAAAAGAATTTCATCAAATCTGTAGAACGAAAAATAAATATATTCCTAAACTTAGAAAACTATACTTAACAGTTCTTGTCACAACATCTGAAGGTAAATTAAACAGTGACAATGATTTGAGTACAAAATCCTTAAGTGATCTTCATAAAATATATGAAACAAAAACTTTAACAAATTTTCCATTGCCTATAAACAACTGATCAATTTTATCAATAGATCTGGTTAAGAATACCCAAGAAAATTACATCACTTACTTTAAGATTTATCTTCAGCACCTGAAGAAGGAAATAAACTAGTAACAGCAGTTAATAATACTGAAAAGTCCGTTTTACATTACATAAATCTTAAACAGTGGTTATACCTGGGATTAATATTAAAGCAAAATTATAGGATATATTCATATGAAGTACGAGGTGCTTGAAGAAATAGATCGATTTTTATATAGAATTGTCAAAAAAGGCAACTAACAATTCAGAAAACCATTTGTACAAATTAATGAATAGTTTAATATAAGAGAAAACTATAGATAATAATAAAAATAGGCAAAATATTAAAATAATTATAGATCCAAGAAAACAAAGAATTATATTTCAAAGCCAAAGTACGAACATACTAATGTATTTTCGGAAAATTCAATACCTGTTCATATCAAAGAAATTACAATTTGTTGAGTAAACCTACTTGTATTGGAATCATTATTGTAGATGTTTTGAAAGTAAAAACGGATCATTTTCCCACCAACATTATGAAAACAAAACATAGTGAAAAATATTGACATATTTTATGTGGACACTGCTTGTTTCATTCGATACAACATGAAGATTTGCATAAAGAGATGAAACCAATGATGAACGAATTTGATATAAGTGATTATCAAAGAGATAATATTTATGAATGTCCATAAGTAAATAAGAAAGTCTTAGGAAAAATGAAGGGTGGAAAGTTTGGAAAAATTATGTTAGAACATGATAGTTTAAGATCGAAAGTGTATAGTTGTAAAGTAAAGAAGTTATGAAATGTTTGTGAAAAATGTTATTACATACAACAATCCAAAAAATGTGCAACTGATCAAATAAGATAATACAGAAAAATGAATTTGATCAGATAATTTACACATAAACTATGTACAATTGAATGTAACAAAATTGTTTACATTCTGATGATGACAAATTTGTTATACTTTTAAATTGAATTAATACTTCACCACATGGTCAATTTAAATTAAATCAAAAGATAGTTAAAGGAGTAAAATAGATTTCTTAAGAGAACTGTAGATTTGTACAGAAGATTAAACAGAAATAAAAAAATTTATTAGTTTTAAATATTTATCATGATCTGATAGTTTTGTATGTCTCTTCAAATAAAATTTACAAACCAATTTCCCGCAAAAACATTAAATTTTTCGATGATAGTACCTGCTTTCTCTCTTTTTGTATTTTATCATCTTTTGAATGATTACTGTTAAGAATATATCTACCAAAGAGTTTAATTCCTTTCCACACTTTTTAAAAATTAATTTTTTGATATGCCAGTTATGCAGAAATTATCTATGTATTCTACTATTACAATACATTAAACCTGGTTTGGAAGACGAATTACATGTTGTTTTGATTTCTGCATGAATTCCTTTTCCCAGGTTTCAAACCAGACAAATCATTATTTTTGCTTACCTTTTATAAGAAAAAATATTTATTTGAAAAAAAAAACTAAATATAAAAACTTTTATGTATAAATTAAGTAACTTATGGACCAAAAAACAATAGACTTATATATAACAACAAAAAGGTTTTAATAATCATTTACAAATCAAATATTATTTCTTATTATGCAAGTCAAGCAGTCAATAATTTAGGATTTGAACATCAAAACAATGATTTTAATTAATAATGCTATGTAATTGAAATAGTTTCAAAATGTACAGAATGAAATACATTTATCTGAAATAGGTATCCAAATTGTGAAGAATTTTTAAGAATTAATTATGTAGCAAATACAGTAAATTATATCAACAAACGACAGAATAATTATTAATTGTTTGCCATCGAAATTTTTTAGTTGTTTGCATAATTATTCATGGCTACAATTGTATGATGATATAAATAATCTTTCAAACCGTTCATAGAATTTATAACTTATTGCCAATTACTTTTTTCATAATGAAATTTCGTATAAAATTCATAAACACTTATATAGATTTTTTAATAAGCAAAACTAACTAAATCCAGCATCTGACTCTATGAACTGAACTTGATACTCTAAAATGATTCTGGCATTAAACCATTGTTGTTAACCTTTATTTGAACATCAATAAATACTATATTCAAACTCAAAAGTGTATAAATTTTCAATAACTAATTCCATTTGCATCCATAAACTTACATTAACATCTTAAAACATTTAAAAACTTTAAATTTAAAGTTACTGAAAAATAATAATTATTTTGTAACAGAAAAATCTATAAAATAAATTTATTTACCCAACTGCTGTCAGAATTATCGAAATCTAAGCGCCTGACAAAATTCACTACTATTCTTATGTAAAAGTTTTTGAACCAGATAAACACCTCGAAACCTACTTTTCAATTGCTATGATTCATAAAAGTTTTCTTTTATTTGTTGGCCTTTTGATCCTTTTATTTTTTATCTTATCAGGTTAGAATGAGTAACATCTTCAATTTCAAAAATTTCAGTTGGTCAATATGCAGTATATCCTTCTTCAAAAATATCTATAAGTTTCCTCGTATTCTAACTTTATATCCTGTTTTATAATTGGGGTCAGTTTGAAACAAAATCTTTATGTAAACCGTTTTCAGTAAGATTTTCTTCAGTTTCTCTATTTACATCTTTTCCTCGCATTTTTCTCATTGAATGATCAGTGTTTTTATATTTACCAACTAATTTTGGAATTAAGCCAACCCATTTATAGTGTCCTTAAAGAGCAGTTTTTCTTCAACAATTTTTCTTCCAAAGCTGTATTAAATCGTTCCACAGCAGCTGCTATAATTCACTGATAGATGAATGACGATTAATGTGAAATTTTTCACTTTTTCTTGAAATTCTTTATTACAAAAATCTTTAACATTATCTATTTAATATTTTTTCGTTTCTTCAACTCGAATATTTTCTCTAGTCACAGCTGGTCACTGGTTCGACTGGTTGAGGCAGCCAGCAGTCAGGGCACTCCACAGTTCGCTACTGCTGGTAGACTCTTTGACTCCACACACACCCCGGAGGATTCCAGGGCAAGGGCCGCAGATTCATACATCAGATACCAGGTGCTTGTTGTCGCCCGTGATCTGAATGATGGCGAAGAATCGTGCAGCAGGCCACCTGAGCCTCCCGCCGAGCGGCACTGGAGCAGCAGGAGGAAAGACTGCTGAGTTGACTGTGAGCACATCCTGATCCTGTGGATGTACAAGGCCGACACACGGCAGTGTGGGCACAGGTTGCTCAGGCAGCCATTCTGCTCCAAGTACCTCTACCAAATGCAGTGGCAGCTTCTGACACCGACTGTAACAGCAACACCAAATGTAGTGGAAAGAGGTAGAAGGCACCGTATCAAGACTCGTCTCAGCTTTCCAAGTGATTTATTATTTCCATCTACAGTGCTCCCGTTTGATTGGCCTGCGTCACTGGGTCGTGCAATGCTGAGTACACCACTTTGTTCTCTGCAAAACAGCTTGGCACAGAATGGCTGCCTCAGTGCCCCCTGCAACGCCCTGTGGTGTGACGGCCTTGTACGTCTGCAGAGTTGTTTCATCAGGATACACCGGTGGCTGAATCAGCAGCCTTCGCCTCTGCCGCCTCAGCGCAGCCTGCTGCAAGGCAACCCGTGGTGTGCTCTCTCTCTGGTGTGGCTAAGAACACGGCGACAATGAGCTCCCGCGATCTGGCATCTGAATCTGTGGCCCTCTCCCTGGTTGTCTCCAGTGTATGATGGGGGCCGACAAGACTACCCACACTAGCGAGCCGTGGCGTTGCATGCTGCTGACTGGGTACAGATACCCCAAGTCGGCCTCAGAGACTCCAACCAGCGATTTGCCGAGGACTGGAATGCTGGTGCTCCATCTGCTGCTGTGTGTAGCCAGTGCTGAGACACACCATTCCTGTCCAGGAGAGCTGCCACACTCGAATGCCCCACATTGGCCTCAGAGAGTCCAATCAGAGACTCAACATGGACTCGAACGCTAGCACCCCATCTGCTCTACATGTATGTGGTGGAGTGACATGCCCTGCCATGCAGGAGAGCTGCCACACTTGGAAAGCTCAGACGAGTCATAATATGGTGTCTTGTACCTCTTCCTGTTACATTCGATGTTGCTGTTACATTTGTTTATTTTCGAAATTCTTTCAACCTTCCTGAATCCATTTCGACTAACTCATATTGCCATAAATCAACAATTCCCAAAAAACTACATTGTTACTTTTAAAATTTTTCTAACTGGTTTATGTAATTCATTAATATTTTCTTCACTTGTATTTAGACCTTTACCTACAAAATATTATAATGCATATACTCTTTTTAGGCTTTAAAATTGATTTAATTCCCTCAATTCTTTGTTTTCTAAATTTTAATCATTAATCTCTGTGTATGAATTATTTCAGTAGACTTTTTGCACTTTTAACAGTAAATATGAATATCATTCTTCATGTATAATGAATACAAAATACTTAAATTATTTCTCCATGTTTTTTTTGGCATCAATCTACTGACTGGTTTCATGTGGCCCACCACCCTTCTTGTGCTAACCTCTTCATCTCAGAGTAGCACTTGCAACTTACGTCCTCAATTATTTGCTTGACGTATTCCAATCTCTGTCTTCCTCTACAGTTTTTGCCCTCTACAGCCCCCCCCCCCCTAGTACCATGGAAGTCATTCCCTCATGTCTTAGCAGATGTCCTATCATCCTGTCCCTTCTCCTTATCAGTGTTTTCCACATACTCCTTTCCTCTCCGATTCTGCGTAGAACCTCCTCATTCCTTACCTTATCAGTCCACCTAATTTTCAACATTCGTCTATAGCACCACATCTCAAATGCTTCGATTCTCTCCTGTTCCAGTTTTCCCACAGTCCATGTTTCACTACCATGCAATGCTGTACTCCAGACATACATCCTCAGAAATTTCTTCCTCAAATTAAGGCCGGTATTTGATATTAGTAGACTTCTCTTGGCCAGATATGCCTTTTTTGCCATAGCGAGTCTGCTTTTGATGTCCTTTTTGCTCCGTCCGTCATTGGTTATTATACTGCCTAGGTAGCAGAATTCCTTAACTTCATTGACTTCGTGACCATCAATCCCGATGTTAAATTTCTCGCTGTTCTCATTTCTACTACTTCTCACTACCTTCGACTTTCTCCGATTTACTCTCAAACCATACTGTGTACTCATTAGACTGTTCATTCCGTTCAACAGATCGTTTAATTCTTCATCACTTTTACTCAGGATAGCAATGTCATCAGCGAATCGTATCATTGATATCCTTTCACGTAGTATTTTAATTCCACTCCTGAACCTTTCTTTTATTTCCATCATTGCTTCCCCGATGTACAGATTGAAGAGTAGGGGCGAAGGGCTACAGCCTTGTCTTACACCCTTCTCAATACGAGCACTTCGTTCTTGATCGTCCACTCGTATTATTCCCTCTTGGCTGTTGTACATATTGTATATGACCCGTCTCTCCCTATAGCTTACCCCTAATTTTTTCAGAATCTCGAATAGCTTTCACCATTTCATATTGTCGAACGCTTTTTCCAGGTCGACAAATCCTATGAAAGTGTCTTGATTTTTCTTTAGCCTTGCTTCCATTATTAGCCGTAACGTCAGAATTGCCTCTCTCGTCCCTTTACTTTTCCTAAAGCCAAACTGATCGTCACCTAGCGCATTCTCAATGATCTTTTCCATTTTTCTGTATATTATTCTTGTAAGCAGCTTCGATGCATGAGCTGTTAAGCTGATTGTGCGATAATTCTCGCACTTGTCAGCTCTTGCCGTCTTCGGAATTGTGAGGATGATGCTTTTCCGAAAGTCAGATGGTATATCGCCAGACTCATATATTCTACACACCAACGTGAATAGTCGTTTTGTTGCCACTTCCCCCCAATGATTTTAGAAATTCTGATGGAATGTTATCTATCCCTCCTGCCTTAGTTGACCGTAAGTCCTACAAAGCTCTTTTAAATTCCGATTCTATTACTTTATCCCCTATCACTTCTAAATCGACTCCTGTTTCTTCTTCTATCACATCAGACAAATCTTCACCCTCATAGAGGCTTTCAATGTATTCTTTCCACCTATCTGCTCTCTCCTCTGCATTTAACAGTGGAATTCCCGTTGCACTCTTAATGTTACCACCGTTGCTTTTAATGTCACGAAAGGTTGTTTTGACTTTCCTGTATGCTGAGTGTGTCCTTCCGACAATCATATCTCTTTCGATGTCTTCATATTTTTCCTGCAGCCATTTCGTCTTAAATTCCCATCACTTCCTATTTATTTCATTCCTCAGCGACTTGTATTTCTGTACTCTTGATTTTCCCGGAACATGTTTGTACTTCCTCCTTTGACCAATCAACTGAAGTATTGCTTCCGTTACCCATGGTTTCTTCGCAGCTACCTTCTTTGTACCTATGTTTTACTTCCCAACTTCTGTGATGGCCCTTTTTAGAGATGTCCATTCCTCTTCAACTGTACTGCCTACTGTGCTATTCGTTATTGCTGTATCTATAGCGTTAGAGAACTTCAAACGTATCTCGTCTTTCCTTAATACTTCCATATCCCACTTCTTTGCGTATTGATTCTTCCTGACTAATGTCTTGAACTTCAGCCAACTCTTCATCACTACTATATTGTGACCTGAGTCTATATCTGCTCCTGGGTACGCCTTACAATCCAGTATCTGATTTCGCAATCTCTGTCTGACCATGATGTAATCTAATTGAAATCTTCCCGTATGTCCCGGCCTTTTCCAAGTATACCTCCTCCTCTTGTGATTCTTGAACAGGGTATCCGCTATTACTAGCTGAAACTTGTTACAGAACTGAATTAGTCTTTCTCCTCTTTCATTCCTTGTCCCAAGCCCATATTCTCCTGTAACCTTTTCTTCTACTCCTTCCCCTAAAACTGCATTCCAGTCGCCCATGACTATTAGATTTTCGTCCCCCTTTACATACTGCATTACCCTTTCAATATCCTCATGCACTTTCTCTATCTGTTCATCTTCAGCTTGCGACGTCGGCATGTATACCTAAACTATCGTTGTCGGTGTTGGTCTGCTGTCGATTCTGATTACAACAACCTGGTCACTGAATTCCATACACAGTTATATTTACATCAACTGGAAGAGTCTTAACAGAATATTTTTAATGTAACAATTACAGATTTTGGTTTACAAACTATTTTAACTGATTGGATCTGGAGTTATATTGTAACGTTTCTCAACAATGCTCATCGAAATATCGGAATCTTCCAATGTTAAATCTCTGTTTATGTTTACACCAACAACACAGGATGAAGCATGGTGTCAGCAGTAAAACATGGACATCACAGGAAGAAAGTAGTGGAAGAAGCTAAAACAATATAGCAGATGGTAGTGGCTGGCAGACAGCAAGGAAAGAAATGGAGGAGCCAGCCACTCTTCATTACACCAAAACCTCCAGCCTAAAAGTTTAGGACAGAGTCCAGACACATACGAAAACTTCAAACCCTAGTTACACTTGTCTCATCATCAGTTAAATAAAGTGCTGATGCCCACCAATGTTTGCTTCTGCCCTTGCATCACGGTATAAAATTCATTCTCTCAGTATGCGGCGAACATAGTGTGCCCACCACAAGCATCACAAAATCGGGGATCCTCCCGCCGTAAAAGAAAGTTATGTTTGAGAAGTCATTGCCAAATCTGAGGACATGTGAGGGTCAATACTTCCCGCCTGAGCAACTGGCAGGAGGAACCCCACAGCTGAGTTGTTGAGTTCAATAATCGCAGCCTATTCGCTGACACCGCCAGCCATTCCTCATCCCACAACTGCATGCACTTCCTGTGGAGTGCTGAATGAGAGGCTGCAAGGCAATAGGACACTGTGCCACATCCTGCTCTCTGCAGTCCTTCTTGGCAGCCCAATAGGCCTTTTCATTGCCCGATATTCCGACATGACCTGGCACCCAGCAGAATAACACCTGCTTTCCCCGCCGTTGGGGCAAGTACACTTGGGCCAACTCCTCAGCTGGGTACAGAGTCTGCGACGATTGTAAGGCACTATGCGAAACGCTGCTGATGAGAAACCGACTGCCCCAATACGATTCATCTGCTCTGTTGTGTGGAGGTTCGCTGCGATAACGGTATATTCAACAGGCAGGCTAATCCTGGTGACATGATCAGGGAACACTACAGAACAGCCTTGTTTGGAGCCAACAGTGTAGATCATGGTAAAAATGTGATGCACATCTAAAATGTTAAGAAACATAAATTGGAATGTAAAGTCTGGTTTACTATCTTTCTTCAAATTAGTGAAAACTAAAAAAGTCTGGGTTCCTGGAGGAGCCAAGGTGGAAATCTGCTCCAACCTTGACGTAAAGCATTAAGACCAGCCATATCCATCTGAGAAAGGCCGTCCTGTGAGCGAATCCCATTGGACCTTGTTGCTCATTGCCAGTTATGAAAAATCCATGCCAGAGGAAGCTGAGCAATGGTATGGTATGCAGGTGTGTATGGTGTGGACATTGTCTTATATGCTTGCCCTCCCATATGTAGCCATCGCTGCATATGAAGGGGTGGATCACCAGCCTCTGCACAGAGGCTTGGTATGGGCTTGTTCTGGATGCCCCAGTGGACAACTTAAACCCTTCATGGTGCACAGCATCCAACATCTTTAGATAAGTAGGTCTTGCAGATCCATACACCATGCACCCATAATCGAGCCGGTATCACACAAATGCCCTGTTAAATTCTGTCTGCTCCCCATGTAGTGTGTCTAAGACATTTAACATATTTAAAGCCTTAAGTGGCTCTTGTTTCTGGTCTCTAAGATGTGGTAACCAAGTAAGCTTGGAGTCGAATATGATCCTCATAAATCTCATTGTGTCATTGGTTCAAATGGCTCTGAGCACTATGGGACTTAACTGCTATGGTCATCAGTCCCCTAGAACTTAGAACTACTTAAACCTAACTAACCTAAGGACAGCACACAACACCCAGCCATCACGAGGCAGAGAAAATCCCTAACCCCGCCGGGAATCGAACCCGGGAACCCGGGCGTGGGAAGCGAGAACGCTACCGCACGACCACGAGATGCGGGCCATTGTGTCATTAAAAGTAAGGACAGTGCCCATCATCCTCAACTCAGGAAAGTTTGAAATCGAATGAGAACGGTCAAAAACAACGCAAACGGACTTCTCGGTGGAAAACTTAAAAGCACTCTTCTGTGCCCATTCATCCAAACGCCTAAAAGTGAGTTGCAACTGACATGTTGTCGTGGCAATGCTGGAAGAGGAGACAATCACAGAGAAGTCATCCACAAACAAAGAACACTGGACAGGACTTTGCACTCTGATGTAATACTATTAATAGCTGTAGCAAAGACAGTAACACTTAAAGAGCTACCTTGACGGACACCGTTCTCCAGCCCCATCTGTGAAGTTGCTCCTAGTGAGATACCTCCAAGTAGTATCGAAGGCCTTCTCTATATCAAAAAATACAACCAGAAGGTGATGACGGCATAGGAAAGTTTGTTGTATAGCTGCCTCCAGTAGGGAAATATTATCAAAAGTGGAACGAAACCGCTTGAACCCACACTGGCAACGACTAAGATGTTGCCAGGATTCTAAAATCCAGACAAGGCGGCGGCTGAACATCTACTCCAAGGTATTTGCTATGCAATTAGTGAGGGCACAGTAACTACTTTGGCATGTGCGGTCTTTTCCAGGTTTTAAAAGCGGAATTAAAACAGCCTCACCCCACGAGTCAGGAAAGCGACCTGACGCCCAAATGGCATTAAAAAGAGCGAAGAGGATATCTTTTTTGCGCCTTGTAATGCGCCGTAGCATGCTGTAATGGATCCTGTTGTGACCAGGGGATCTGTCAAGAGCCGCAGACAATGCTGAATCCAGTTCCCACATGGAGAATGGGCGGTTGTAAACTTCATTAGAGGTGGACTGGAATTCGAAACTATACCTCTCAGCAACCGCTCTATGGCGCTAGAAACTCAGATCCTGACGGGCTCCTGCAGTAACTATGGCAAATTTCGCTGCCATAGTCTGGACATCAAAAGCAGACTCGCTATGGCAAAAAAGGCATTTCTGGCCAAGAGAAGTCTACTAATATCAAATACCGGCTTTAATTTGAGGAAGAAATTTCTGAGGATGTACGTCTAGAGTACAGCATTGTATGGACTGTGGGAAAACCGGAACAGAAGAGACTCGAAGCATTTGAGATATGGTGCTATAGACGAATGTTGAAAATTAGGTGGACTGATAAAATAAGGAATAAGGGGGTTCTATGCAGAATCGGAGAGGAAAGGAATATGTAGAAAACACTGATAAGGAGAAGAGACAGGATGATAGGACATCTGCTAAGACATGAGGGAATGACTTCCATGGTACTAGAGGGAGCTGTAGAGGGCAAAAACTGTAGCGGATGACAGAGATTGGAATGTTGTTGTTGTTGTTGTTGTGGTCTTCAGTCCTGAGACTGGTTTGATGCAGCTCTCCATGCTACTCTATCCTGCGCAAGCTTCTTCATCTCCCAGTACCTACTGCAACCTACATCCTTCTGAATCTGCTTAGTGTATTCATCTCTTGGTCTCCCCCTACGATATTTACCCTCCACACTGCCCTCAAATACTAAATTGGTGATCCCTTGATGCCCCAGAACATGTCCTACCAACCGATCCCTTCTACTGGTCAAGTTGTGCCACAAGCTTCTCTTCTCCCCAATCCTATTCAATACTTCCTCATTAGTTATGTGATCTACCCATCTAATCTTCAGCATTCTTCTGTAGCACCACATTTCGAAAGCTTCTATTCTCTTCTTGTCCAAACTATTTACCGTCCATGTTTCACTTCCAATACATGGCTACACTCCATACAAATACTTTCAGAAATGACTTCCTGACACTTAAATCTATACTCGAAGTTAACAAATTTCTCTTCTTCAGAAACGCTTTCCTTGCCATTGGCAGTCTACATTTTATATCCTCTCTACTTCGACCATCAACAGTTATTTTGCTCCCCAAATAGCAAAACTCCTTTACTATTTTAAGTGTCTCATTTCCTAATCTAATACCCTCAACATCACCCGACATAATTCGACTACATTCCATTATCCTCGTTTTGCTTTTGTTGATGTTCATCTTATATCCACCTTTCAAGACACTGTCCATTCCGTTCAACTGCTCTTCCAAGTTCTTTGCTGTCTCTGACAGAATTACAATGTTATCGGCGAACCTCAAAGTTTTTATTTCTTCTCCATGGATTTTAATACCTACTCCGAATTTTTGTTTTGTTTCCTTTACTGCTTGCTCAATATACAGATTGAATAACACCGGGGAGAGGCTACAACCCTGTCTTACTCCCTTCCCAACCACTGCTTCCCTTTCATGTCCCTCAACACTTATAACTGCCATCTGGTTTCTGTACAAATTGTAAATAGCATTTCGCTCCTTGTATTTTACCCCTGCCACCTTTAGAATTTGAATGAGAGTATACCAATCAACATTGTCAAAAGCTTTCTCTAAGTCTACAAATGCTAGAAGCGTAGGTTTGCCTTTCCTTAATCTTTCTTCTAAGATAAGTCGTAAGGTCAGTATTGCCTAACGTGTTCCAGTATTTCTACGGAATCCAAACTGATCTTCCCCGAGGTCGGCTTCTACTAGATTTTCCATTCGTCTGTAAAGAATTCGTGTTAGTATTTTGCAGCTGTGGCTTATTAAACTAATTGTTCGGTAATTTTCACATCTGTCAACACCTGCTATCTTTGGGATTGGTGTTATTATATTCTTCTTGAAGTCTGAGGGTATTTCGCCTGTTTCATACATCTTGCTCACCAGATGGTAAAGTTTTGTCAGGACTGGCTCTCCCAAGACTGTCAGTAGTTCTAATGGAATGTTGTCTACTCACAGGGCCTTGTTTCGACTCAGGTCTTTCAGTGCTCTGTCAAACTTTTCACGCAGTATCGTATCTCCCATTTCATCTTCATCTACATCGTCTTTCATTTCCATAATATTGTCCTCAATTACATTGCCCTTGTATAGACGCTCTATATACTCCTTCCACCTTTCTGCTTTCCCTTCTTTGCTTAGAACTGGGTTTTCATCTGAACTCTTGATGTTCATACAAGTGGTTCACTTATCTCCAAAGGTCTATTTAATTTTCCTGTAGGCAGTATCTATCTTACCCCTAGTGAGATAAGCCTCTACATCCTTACATTTGTCCTCTATCCATCCCTGCTTAGCCATTTTGCACTTCCTGTCAATCTCGTTTTTGAGACGTTTGTATTCCTTTTTGCCTGCTTCATTTACTGCATTTTTATATTTTCTCCTTTCATCAATTAAATTCAATATTTCTTCTGTTACCCAAGGATTTCTACTAGCCCTCGTCTTTTTACCTACTTGATCCTCTGCTGCCTTCAATATTTCATCCCTCAAGGCTACCCATTCTTCTTTTATTGTATTTCTTTCCGCCGTTCCTGTCAATTGTTCCCTTATGCTCTCCCTGAAACTCTGTACAACCTCTGGTTCTTTCAGTTTATCCAGGTCCCATCTCCTTAAATTCACACCTTTTTGCAGTTTCTTCAGTTTTAATCTACAGCTCATAACCAATACATTGTGCTCAGAGTCAACATCTCCCCCTGGAAATGTCTTACAATTTAAAACCTGGTTCCTAAATCTCTGTCTTACCATTATATAATCTATCTGATACCTTTTAGTATCTCCAGGGTTCTTCCATCTATACAACCTTCTATCATGATTCTTAAACCAAGAGTTAGCTATGATTAAGTTGTGCTCTATACAAAATTCTACCAGGCCCGCTTCCTCTTTCATTTCTTAGCCCCAATCCATATTCACCTACTATGTTTCCTTCTCTCCCTTTTCCTACACTCGAATTCCTGTCACCCATGACTATTAAATTTTCGTCTCCCTTCACTATCTGAATAATTTCTTTAATTTCATTATACATTTCTTCAATTTCTTCGCCATCTGCAGAGCTAGTTTATCATATACACTTGTACTAATGTCGTAGGTGTGGGCTTTGTATCTATCTTGGCCACAATAATGCGTTCACTATGCTGTTTGTAGTAGCTTACCCGCTTTCCTATTTTCCTATTCATTATTAAACCTACTCCTGCATTACCCCTACTTGACTTTGTGTTTATATCTCTGTAGTCACCTGACCAGAAGTCTTGTTCCTCCTGCCACCAAACTTCACTAATTCCCACTATATCTAACTTTAACCTATCCATTTCCCTTTTTAAATTTTCTAACCTACCTGCCCGACTAAGGGATCTGACATTCCACCCTCCGATCCATAGAACACCAGTTTCCTTTCTCCTGATAGCGACATGCTCCTGAGTAGTCCCCGCCCGGAGATCCGAATGGGGGACTATTTTACCTCCGGAGTATTTTACCCAAGAGGACGCCATCATCATTTAATCATACAGTAAAGCTGCATGCCCTCGGGAAAAATTATGGCCGTAGTTTCCCCTTGCTTTCAGCCGTTCGCAGTACCAGCACAGCAAGGCCGTTTTGGTTATTGTTACAAGGCCAAATCAGTCAATCATCCAGACTGTTGCCCTTGCAACTACTGAAAATGCTGCTGCCCCTCTTCAGGAACCACATGTTTGTCTGGCCTCTCAACAGATACCCCCCCATTGTGGTTGCACCTACGGTATGGCTATCTGTATCGCTGAGGCACGCAAGCCTCCCCACATACGGCAAGGTCCATGATACATGGGGGGGGGGGGGGGATTGGAATACGTCAAGCAAATAATTGGGGACGTAGGTTGCAAGTGCTACTCTGAGATGAACAGGTTAGCACAGGAAAAGAATTCGTGGCGGGCCGCATCAAACCAGTCAGTAGACTGATGACCTAAAAAAAAAAAGTCTGGACAATGTCTCGCAGATCCATGTGAAGAGTGCCGTTATTCACTACAGCAGCCATAGGGCACCTCCCTCCTCCCCAGAAATTCTCCTGATGGTCTCACACACAATGAAACTTTTGGTGGAACGATTAATGATGTTCAGGAACTGTTAACACGACCTCTTCTTGCTCTCTTGAATAATTCGACGACATTTTGCCCCTGCCATTAGAAAGGCTGCAATATTCTCAGACGTTAGCCGACACTGGAACCTACGCAGAGCTGCACGCCTGGTCCTTATCGCAGAGTAGCATTCGGCACTCCACCAAGGGACAGGTTGCCTCTTCTGGTGACCCGTGGACTGTGGAATGGATGCCGCAGTGGCGTGATGGATCACTTTGGTAATATGATCCAACCATGCCTTTGCATTTGCACAGTGTTCGAACTGGGCCAACTGGCGATAACGTGTCCAGTCTTGTTCTAATGAGCACCCATCGCAGCAGTCTCCTTTCGGAACAAAAGCCAAATGGCAGGTGAATCCAGATCGGGAAGTGATCACTTCCATGCAAGTCACCGACCGCATCCCATTGAACACTGTGGGCAAGAGCTGGAAAGCAAAACAAAAGATCAATGGCTGATAACGACCCAGTGCAGAAGTGAGTGCTCTGTCTCACATTTAGCCATTAAGCACACAAAGACAGGAGAAGCCTCTAAATTGCTGTAGACCTGGGACAGGTAATTGCTGTGCCCCTAATCACATAGTGGGCTTTAAAATCACCACAGATAATGAACAGCTCAGGAAGATGTGTAACAAGGTCGGTAGAGGGCTTCTTCAGGACGTGCATCATGTGGGGGCAGGTAAAGGGAACATGTAGTAAATGGATGACACACATGCACAGACCCAGCAACAGCTTGTAAGATCGTTGTAAGTGGGAGAGGCGAGTAGTGGTTGTCCATCCTGAAGAAAATACCTATGCCTCCTCTAGCTCTCTCTCCACGCAGGTCGTTCATTTTGTGGAGTGTGTAGCCTCGAAGTTCAGGGGCTTACGATGGATGGATGTTAGTTTCCTGGAGACACAGGCACCGTGTTTGACCCTCAGAGAGTAGACGAAGTTCCTCTACATGCCTCCTGAACCCATCGAAGTTCCACTTAAGTATGGGAGCAATCTATGACAGGGGTAACACTTTTATACTGTCTTTCCGACGGGGTGTGGAGACTGCAGTACACATATACGTCATACTCCATCAGGTTTGGGGAAGAGTCGGATGAAACATCAAGTAAAATGACAACGACATGGTCTGATGGTTTACCGCTTGATTTGACCTGCTGCTGCTGCTTTATAGGAACTTTTTTTGGTTTGGTGGGCTTTGGTGGAACCGACGTGGGAGTAGTAATGGCAGTATTGGGCTTCTGAAGAGCCTCTGTTGTGGGAAGCGCCAGGGGCTGGCAGAAGTTGGCCACTGTACCTTTGTCTGCCATTCAAGTAGAGGCTACAGACTCTGAAACACTTGCTGCCTTTCAAGTGCACTGACATCTGCAACTGGTATTGGCAACAGTCGCCACTCCATCAGTGTAGAGGCATCCACTTTTGGAGTACGCTTCTGAACCATTGACGCAAAAGATGTAGTAAATGTGGGAGGCTGCATCGACCTGTAGATCTTTCTGGCTTCGCCATAGGGGATACGCTTGGCTATTTTTATTTCCAGGATTTTGCATTCCTCTAACAATATTCGGCAGTCACTACTCCCAGAGCAATTGATACATTTGGCTCGAGACGAGCAACCAACTCATTCATGAGCATCCTTACGACAGTTGACAGAAGTCGCTGCGCCTTTACACTAGTATGCCCAAAACACTGGCTTCTAAAACAGAATATTGGCGTTGGGAAATGAGGTGTCACACTAAGGCGAAGGAAGCCAGTCTTACCATGCTCAGGAACTTTCGTGCTACTGAAGGTCAGAATGAAGGAGTCAAATTTGATAATACTACCGTCTGCCCTCTTCATGATATGTTGCATGTCAAGTATACCTTCCTCCTTGGGAATGTAGACTAGATCCTGGCGTGTCACAACACCTTTGCTATAACTCCAGGTGTTGTGCAGTTCAGTGTCTATGGCATATTCCCCAAGGCATTTAGCAGTTTGGAGGTTAGCTGCCTGCTGGAATTGAAAGTTTCCACTGCCAAAGTCCCATTGTGCCAGTGCTTCACCAATAGTAAAAAGCCCTAGATTTCCTCCAAACCCTTTTGTATACAGAAAGGTGAAACCTTCTCGAAACTACCCTCCTTCACAACGAGAAACACATTCTGAATACCAGAGTGCATTCTGTTAGTGAAGAGTGGAATCGTTAAAGAAGTGCTGGAGTCAGCCGGACTGACTACACGAGCGCTCTTGAGAGACTTGTTCTTAAAACCCTCTAGTGGCCCACGAGCAGTTAGGAAAGTAAGAGTCAGACAGAGCCACACTGTGTAAGCCTTATACAACTGAAGTGCCGCAAGTTCCCCAGAGGTTGCCCGGCAACGTCTGTTCCACCTCGATGACTGTGCATCTCATCAGTGCACAGCACATCTTGAGATTGGGCGTTTTTTATAGAGGTTTATTCCATCCTAGCGATCTAGGCGGTCAAGCCAAGATCCCTATTCCCTGAGAGACACAACGTTCCACCGCAGAGCCCCATGGTGGTCGCTGAAGCAGACCCAGAGCTTACGGTGACAGGGGCTGGCGGCACTTACCAGGCCGCAGCTCAGGAACCCAGGGTCACCAAGCCCATACCCAAGAAGTGAATACTGAGCCCCTGGGGGCGATAATTTTTAAGTATAAAATCGTATTCATTGAATTTGTACATTTTCTGTTCAACTCCAGTCATAAAAAGAAATTCAATAATTTTGTATCACATACTTTTTCTTTAGGATTACTTAAAGTGTTTAAGTATGGAGTTAAATCTGTTTTGAGAAATATTTTGATAAAACTTTCTCAGTATCTTTCTTGGAATAATAATTACAAAACTTTTTAACACATTTACATATTATTGTTTCGGTTGTAAAAGTCTTTTTTCTGAAGAACTTTTACTAACTGCATCCAAGTCATCAAGTGGGTCGCTACTATTAACAATCCTTATATGAGGGTTGAAACTTTAACAGTGGCAACTATTTATATACAGCTCATACAAAAAGATACGTGTTTCAAAGTTTTAATAACCATCAAAGTAATCACCAGCACTATGTATAACCCGCTACCAGCGAAGTGGAAGTCGCATTGTCAGTTGTGTCGACAGTTTGAGCGGAGCAGTCTATTGCCCAACGAATTTGTACCTGTTCTGAAGTGAATGTTGTGAAATGATTACTTCAGTTTAGAAATCGAGTTGAACTCACGAGGGCCTAAATCAGGGGAGTACAGTAAGTGGTATAGCACTTAGCAGCCCCCTCAGTAAAAAAATCTGTAACAGCTTGCACTGTACGTGCTTGAGCATTTTTCTGCAAAATGATGGTAAAGTCCTGCAGAAAGTGACATCATTTTTGTCTCTAAACTGATCGTAGGTTGTTTTCCAAAAATGAACAACATAGAGACAGAAGTGATGACACTCTCTGCAGGACCTGCTGCAGTTCCAGCAGCAAGCGAATTAATTGTTCATAATTAATGTAATGTAACTAACAATAATAATAAAAATTCACCTTCTTGTTCTGTTTCATTTTTGTTCCTTAAATGTTCAACAATATTTTCCACAACAGGAATAGTTAATGAAACTAGTTAATTTCCACCAGTTTTTTGTTATTTATTTTTATTTTTTTATTTATCTATTTATTGTTCCATGGCACTAAATTAAGGAGAAGTCTCCATGGTCATGGAACGAGTCAATACAGGAAATTATAACACGATATTAGAAACAGATAAAAT
The DNA here is from genome assembly GCF_021461395.2 of Schistocerca americana. Lineage (NCBI taxonomy): Eukaryota > Metazoa > Arthropoda > Insecta > Orthoptera > Acrididae > Schistocerca > Schistocerca americana. The sequence goes on from NC_060121.1 coordinate 681,285,992, forward strand.
TAAATATAAAAAAACATATTCAGGTGACAAGTCGTAAGTATAAATGAAGAAAATCAACAATGTAACACTGGAATTTGCTTCATTTTTTAGCTCTTCCAGGAGCTCCTTGAGAGAATAGAAGGAGTGAGCCATGAGGAAACTCTTCAGTTTAGACTTAAAAGAGTTTGGGTTACTGCTAAGATTTTTGAGTTCTTGTGGTAGTTTATTGAAAATGGATGCAGCAGAATACTGCACTACTCCCTGCACAAGAGTCAAGGAAGTGTATTCTACATGCAGATTTGATTTCTGCCTGGTACTAACTGAGTGAAAGCTGCTAACTTTTGGGAATAGGCTAATATTGCTGACAACAAACGACATTAAAGAGAATATATACTGTGAGGGCAATGTCAGAATTCCCAGAGTTTTGAATAGGGATCGACAAGACGATCTCGAAATTACACCACATATAGCTCGAACAGCCCGTTTTTGAGCCAAAAATAACCCTTTTGAATCAGAAGAATTACACCAAAAAATAATACCATACGACATAAGCATATGAAAATATGTGAAGTAGACTACTTTTCGTGTTGAAGTGTCACTTATTTCAGATACTGTTCTATTGGTAAATAAAGCAGCATTTAGCTTCTGAACAAGATACTGGACATGGGCTTTCCACAACAGCTTACTATCTATCCGAACGCCTAGGAACTTGAACTGTTCCGTCTCGCTTATAATATGCCTATTCTGTCTGATCAAAATATCGGTTCTTGTTGAATTGTGAGTTAGAAACTGTAAAAACTGAGTCTTACTGTGATTTAGCATCGAATTATTTTCCACAAGCCACAAACTTATTTCGTGAACTACATTATTTGTTACTGTTTCAATATTACACACAAGATCCTTCACTATCAAGCTGGTGTCATCAGCAAACAGATATATTTTTGAATCACCTGTAATACTGGAAGGCATATCATTTATATAAATAAGAAACAGCAGTGGCCCCAGTACCGACCCTTGGGGAACGCCCCACTTAACAGTCCCCCATTGGGACTGAACATCACTACCACTCTCAATATTGCGGAGAATTACCCTCTGCTTTCTGTTCTTAAAGTAGGAGGCGAACCAATTGTAAGCTACTCCCCTTACTCCATAATGTTCCAACTTCTGCAGTAATATTTTGTGGTTAACGCAGTCAAAAGCTTTCGTTAAATCAAAGAAAATACCTAGCTTTCGCAACCTTTTATTTAATCCGTCCAAAACCTCACAGAGAAAGGAGAATATAGCATTTTCAGTTGATAAACCGTTTCTAAAACCAAACTAAACATTTGACAGCAAATTATGTGAATTTAAATGCTCCAGTAACCTTGTATATACAACCTTCTCGATAACTTTAGCAAACACCGATGGCATAGAAATAGGTCTAAAATTGTCAACTTTATCAATGTCTCCCTTGTTAATGAAGTGGCTTCACTACCGAGTACTTTAATCGGTCAGGAAACCGACCACTCCTAAAGGAAAAGTTACAGATGTGGCTGGGAATTGGGCTAACATACATAGAACAATACTTCAGTATTCTGCTACATACCCTGTTATATCCATGAGAGTTCTTGGTCTTTAGTGATTCAATTATTAACTCAATCTCCCACTTGTCAGTATCATGGAGGAGCATTTCAGGTAACAGTCTCGGAACACTTTTTTCTAAGAGCACTATATGATTCCCTGTTGGGACTAGGTTTCTATTTAGTTCACCTGCTGTATTCAGAAAGCGATTATTAAATACAGTACATATATGCGACTTATCAGTAACATGGACATTCCCACTACGCACTGATTCCATATCCTCGACCTGTCTCTGCAGACCAGCAACTTCCTTTACGACTGACCATATGGTTTTAATTTTATCCTGAGACTTAGCTGTTCTATCTGCTTACCACATACTTCTGCCTTCCTCATAATATTTTTAAACACCTTACAATACTGTTTGTAATGGGCTGCTGCATTTAGATTTGGACTGTTTCCAACATTTTCATATAATTGCCACTTTGTTCTACAAGATATTCTTATCCCTCTAGTCAGCCACCCAGGCTGCCTGTTTGTGCTAGTACCCTGTTTTAAACGTTCTAACGGAAACCAACTTTCAAAGAGAATGAGAAAAGTCTTGAGAAAAGCATTATATTTATCGTCTACTGTATCAGCGCTATAAACATCTTGCCACTCTTGTTCCTTTACAAGGTTTACAAAGGTCTCTACAGCTACTGGATCAGCTTTCCTGAACAGCTGATGACTATATTTAACACGTGTTGCCGCACAAAAATCTTTTAAAGTTAAAATTTGTGCATCATGATCTGAAAGGCCATTCACCTTTTTGCTAACAGAATGCCCTTCTAGCAATGAGGAATGAACAAATATGTTGTCTATGGTTGTTCTACTGTTCCCTTGCACTCTCGTTGGAAAGAATATGGTTTGCATAAGATTATATGAATTAAAGAGGTCTACCAGCATCCTCTCCCTTGCACAATCACTTATACAATTAATATTGAAGTCACCACATATAACTAACTTTTTGTATTTCCTATAAAGTGTACCAAGAACCTCCTCTAGCTTTAACAAAAATGTTGTGAAATCGGAATCTGGTGATATATAAATAACAACAGTTAGAAGTTTAGCTGCATTAAATTTAACCACACCTGCACAACATTCAACCACATTTTCAGTGCAGAACTTTGAAACATCGACTCAAATGGGATGCCGTTTTTCACATAAATGGCTACTCCCCCACATCGCAAAGAGCTCCTCGAAAAGCTGCCAGCCAACCTGTATCCTGGTAATGGAAGACTCTGAATTATCCCCTTATTTAAGAAGTGTTCAGATATACCAATAATTTCACAGTGAACATCTATAAGCAGTTCACTAACTTTATCTCTAATATCTTGTATATTTTGATGAAATATACTAACTCCCTCATTAATCGGATACCTAAACTTTGTCAAAAGTAATTCCCTTGTTAGAGAGACTTCTCTTAAGCAGGAATACCTATCAGCTGACTTCAATCTAAAAAAGGTGCAGCTCTAACACCCACTACTGCAGGAATTTTCCCATGAGTGATCCCACCAACCCCACCTATGCTGTCACCTATAAGCTTTGCCAACCTCCCCTTCCCATACCTGTTGAGGTGCAGGCCATGTCTAGTGAAACCCGTCCTGCTGATAGACTCCACCGACACCACTGAAATGTGACCCACGCTTTGTGTCATCAGCGCCCCCCCAAGTCTCATGTTATTACGCCTGGCGGCTGTATTAAGATGAGGCCGATCGTGACGCTGAAACAGTTCCACGAAATGCACATTCGTGTTGCCAGTCTGAGTGGCTATCTTTTCCAGGTCACCATCTATGTTATACTCCCCATCCCTACCAATACTATTACCAGCCCCACCCACAATCACTACCTGATCCTCTTTAGTAAAATCCCTACATAACCCCCCTATGTTAACAGTCACCTGAGCAACCCTGCATTAGGCTTCACAATGCTGGTGACCTGGTACTCACTCCCCAGCACTTCCTGCAACTGCTGGCCTGCACCTCTCCTATGACAACTATCTAACAGCAGAACCTTCTTCTTCCTCTTCGACTTTGCAGCTGTTCTAGGCACAGTAACTTCTGAGGTCTGCTGCATACTTCCTACATCTACAGTTACTAGAGATTCCTCTCCACTAGACTCTGACAGTTGGTCATATCTATTGTAAACACCAATAGTAAAACTATCTGAAAATATTCTTCTCCTAGCAGATCTCTTGCCAACAGCCAGCTCACATTCCCCAACCCCCTTCTTCCTCCTCATCTTTCTTTCATTTTGTCAACTACAGTTAAAATCATTCAACCTCATTTAATTGTTCATTATTAAGTCTATATTCAATTGATTTTAATTTAGTTTTTGAATGGGGTATGAGAGTATAATCCATCAAAAAGATATTCATCTATGTAGATTAAAACGTAATAAAGAATTTTTATAAACCTCATTGTCTTTTATCAAAATTTTTAACCTATTTGTAATTTTCTTTTTCAATACCTTATAACTCTAACGGCAGTTGCAGTTATTTTTTCTCCTAATGAAGAATCATTTGCATATAATATCTCTTTTGCAGCTAATTGGAGTTTTTTATCAGCTTCATATCTTTTTCCTAATTCTTTATTACCTCAATAAGAAACATCATATTCCTCACTTGCTTCAACTAATGGATTAATTCCTTGGTCTCTTCTAGCTAATGTTTCTTCCAGTATGGTTCCTGGACCATGAAGTCGATTACATGGAAGATACATCTTAAAAGCTAAGTTATTAATTAAATTATTAATTAAACTTTTTTCATAATTTTCACTTTTCCAAAATATATATGGTGAATTATTCAAAATCGCAATAAGTAATGAATTCCTTTTGGATAATTAATTATAATGCCACTAACTTCGTTTTCTGGCATTTGATCAATTCCAGTGTACCTTGACTATGGTAATTTTATTCCTTGCTAATTCTTCAGCATGAATTACTGTTTCATCTGAATATATTTTGACTAAATCTTCAACAACTTTTTCAGATGAATCACTAAGACTTTTTTCTGAAAAATTAAGAAAATATTCTTTAGCAATTGTTTTTATCAAATAATTATATTTATTTCCACTACTTGATTTTATTTAAATTTAACTACTTTCATTACATATAGCATTTCAGTGGAATAAAATCCTTGCATATATTTGTAATTTAAGAGAATCAAACTCTGTTCCTAAATTATCCATTGTTATTTGTTTTCTCGTTAAATATTTCATTAAACCATCTGTTGCTTCATATTGTTTTTCTCCAACCTTTAACCCTTTGAGTACTGCGGACGTGATACGCCGCGACCCTTTACCTTGCTGCGGGGCCTGCAGACGTTTTTTGCCACTGAAGTTTGCTTTTCCGTGGGCCCTGCAGATGGCGTTCGCTGCTCGGCCTGGCCAGTACTTGAGTCCTAATGATGGATTACACCGCAGTCGTATCCACTGCCTGTGGGCCTGCGGACGTCAATAGCCAGTCAGAGCTGCATGCCAGCCCATCACAAGTCCTTTTGTATTGTCTCTACCTGGGATGGATGCACCCTATTTATTGTTCTGTGCTGCTGTCTCTGATATCAGAGAAACAGTCTGGTACGGATTCCGCAGTTGCTGTTCGATATTCGTGCTAGCTGGTTCATGTGGTCTTGTGCATTCTGCTTCTGTGGTGTCATTTAGCTATCTGCTGTTTCATCAGGATTTTTAGAGTGCTGTCACTTTTGAGTTCCACAGACAAATGGCACATCGTCGTCATTGCACTGACGTAGGGACACCGGAGATACTGACAGGCAGTGACAGTGACTGTGAGGGTGGCATCTTCAATGAATGTAGTGAGGATGAAGATTCATCAGAAACATGTCGTAGTAATACACCTCCACTCAGAAACATGTCGTAGTAATACACCTCCACGTACTTCACCTAGTATAGCTCGCCAGGACAGCTCATCTTCTGATTCTGAAAGTGAAGACGAATCGATCCGTAAAAGGCCACGCCATAGTGAAAATGAGAAATTTGCTTGCCAAATACGTGATTTCACTCCAGTACTTCATGCATTTGATGATTCATCTTCTGGACATAAATGCCAACTAGCGCCTAATTCAAGGGTCCTTTTTCATTCTATCAGATCTGTTGAAATTTCTGCGCTTGAAACGAATCGATTTTTTACTTTCACCATGGCAGATACGTCGGAATCAGTTCGTTCTAGACTTTCCGCCTGGAAAGATACAGGTTTTGAGGAAATATATAACTTCATTGATATTTGGCTTCTCGTGGTTCGTCTTAAGAAGTTGGGAATAAAGGAATATTGGTCCAGAGATGCACTTCTGAGTACCCCAATTTTTGGCGAAGGTATGTCCCGTGACCGTTTTATGTTACTTTTGAGAGTGTTGCATTTTAGTGACAACTCGACAAATCGTGGAGAAGACAGATTGTTGAAAATTGGGGAAATAATTGGTAGAGTTAGTGTGGGGTTCCACAGTGCATTTACTCCACTTTGAAAAATCTGTGTCCATGAAAGCATATTATTGTTCAGAGGTCAATACTTTCCTTAAGAAAGAGGTAGATTTGGAATCAAAACAATCGTGCTGTGCGACTGTAAAACTGGGTTCACTTTATACACAGGCTCAACAACAGAAATTGAAGTCAATAATTTCGTAAATCTGTTGATATTGTGGCAATACTAATGAAGTCATACCTTGAACGTGGACATACCCTATATGTCAATAATTGGTATACGAGTCCAACCTCGTTCCTCTGACTTCACAACCAGAGAACAGCAGCATGCAATACTGTACATAGGAACAGGCGCAACTTTCCGAAGCTACAAAAGAAACTGAAACGAGGAGAATTTGAGTTTATGTCAACCGACGCAATGCTTGCCATCAAGTGGTGCGACAATAGAGAAGTGTTAATGTCGACTAAGTGCAACACTACAGAAATGCGTGACATGGGAAAGACAAACGGGCCGACTGGCGAATAAGTAATGAAGCCGCAATGTGTTGTTGATTACAGTGCAAATATGAGAGCAGTAGACCGCTCCTATATGCTATTAAGTTCTGTTGCATCTGTGCGTAAATCTGTGAAATGGTACAAAAAGTTACTTTTCATGCTCACACTCTTCACAGGTCGGTGACAGGGAGCAAAATATCATTTGCAGATTTTCATTGATGTCTGGTACAAGAACTTGTGGAAAAATTTACTACAAAATGGAGAAGAGATAGGAAAGGAAGGCACTCTGATGACGAGAAACGTCTTCACTTTACTGGCCGCCACTTTCCTCATGTCGTTCCAAGTGACCAGTGCAAGAAACGGGGACTATGGGGTAGATGTGCAGTTTACTCGAAACAGAATGTGCATCGAGAAACGACATATGAATGCAAAACATGCAATGTACCTTTGTGTGTTGACCCATGTTTTGAAACATACCACACAAAGAAGAACTTTTAGCCAAGTTGCTACAGTTGGATGATGAAATGATGCCCTTATTTCTGAAAAAAATTACTTAAAAATTAAAAAAGTAAAATTAATTACAGAAATTAAAAAAATTTTTTTAACTTCTCCATTTCTGGTCCTATGCCTGGAAGAGAAAGAAGGATGGGAAATATAATTGTGCAAACAACAAAAAAATCACCCAATTACCTGAGCTTGAAGAGCCTCTACAGATGAATTACTTTGCTGACAAATACCTCCTGTACGAAGATGTGAAACATCTAGTCGATGCTGACAAACACAGACTGGATGCTTCAGATGTTCGTCGAGAAGGTGCAAAAATAAAAACTAATACCAATTTACGGATTCCTTCACAACTTCTTGATAGAAGATAAACCTTAAACTCAGTACAAATATCAATAATTAAACAAAAAATTCTAGCATTATTATTACTACAAAATTGTAGCCCGGGTTCCAGTAAAAGATATTTATCTAAGCGGCGACTAGTTTCAGGTGGAGCCACTTTTGAAACCACCATGTGAAACAAAAACTCTGAGAACCACATTATAGCTGTTAATAAAACCAAATAAGATGGATAGCTATCGATATTCGATGGTTTTATTAACAGCTGTAATCTGTTTGTGACATTCCTTTTTGACATGATTGTTTCAAAATGGGCTTCATCCGAAACTAGTCGCCGCTAAAATAAGTATCTTTTACCGCAATCCAGTCTACAATTTTGTAGTATTATTAAGTAACGAATTGCTGTCCTATTTTTCCAGGAAATTTGATTTATGAAAAAATTGTAGTCCTGCACTTGGAAAGGGTGTCTCATCACACGTTGGGCAGTTGGCCACATTCGCCCACTTCTGAAGCACAAGAGGTCATTAGGAATTAAAGGTGACATTTAATTGTGTAGTTTAGAAACTTGAGTATTTCCTTATGTAATTCTTAAACAAATGTTATAAATCATTATTTATTTCTGCTGTACAATAACAGTTGCGTCCCATATAAGAAGACTTCAGAAATGTTGAATTTTTGGTTTTTAAGTTTTCTTGGGGATAATTTATTGGGTTAATGCTCTCAAAATATAGTGATTAGCTTCAGAGAGTGTCTCGGCATCCCGACGCTTCCCTTGAAGGTTGTTTACAGGCGAATTATTGCGCTAGTACAGAAGAACGTCAACGTTTGTTCGTTATGGATTCTACAGTGTTAATATCGCAAGTTGCATACATAAACCTGAAAATTACGTATTAGTATGTCAAATAAAATATAGATGTATATTGAGACCTTATGACGATTGTCGAGAACAAATTGCAAATGAAGGAAAGAAATTGACGAGGAGTTACATGTTAGCAGCGCAAGCAGTTTCCGTGTACTTTAGGTCTGTCGAGCAATTCATCTCCACATTCAAATCTATGGAATAAATATCCAGATATCCTGCATTTATTTGTAATGTCGGCGATCACACTGACTGCGACACTGTCACGACCGCCGTGGTTCCAGAAATACTCAGGCCAGGGCGAGGACGGCCGAGAGGAGATCCCAGGCACACACAAGAGTCCGCGGAAGCGGCTGCCAGTGCTGGTACACCGATTAGGCGGCCCCAAGGGCAGGCCTGACACAGCCTGCCACACGCACGGGGGCAGCATTCAAAGGGTTAGTTTATCACTATAGAATTTTATAGTTAATTTACCAACAGATTCAAATGGTCTAACAGGTCTAAATCCATAAACATAATCTGCACTATGATTAACAAATTCTAACATTCTTTCACTTATATTTTTTAACATCTTTTTCTTCTTATTTTCTCTCTTTTACGTAGTTGTGTAACAAATTGTTAATTACTGATTCACTTATTGAAAAATTTCTTTTAATGCTTTCATAATTGTTGGAATATCATTAAAGTCTTCTAAATAATATTGATTATAAGAAAACATTTGTTTTTCAACTACCGTATTGTCTTGTAGTCTGTCTAAAAATTTTCTCCTAATCCTTCAATTACTTGCTTAACTTTTTCAATTGTATTAATAACTGGTTGATACTTTTCAAATTTTTCATATCCTGTTCTTGTTTGGTTTCCTATTTATTAAGCTCTTCTAATTTTTCTGTTACATTTTTATTTTGTTTATATTTTTAACGATTTCCGAATCATGTTTTGCAAATATTTATCAAAAATAAAAATATGGTATTGACTTTATTTTTACATTTAACGTACATGTTCAACATGTACATTTAATGCCTTATATTAAACCTTTACGTTCAATGTACATGTTTAACATTTACGTTCAATGTGTATGTTCAGTGTTTACAGTCAACATTTATGTTCAACATTTATGTACAATGTTTAAAAAACTCTGAACCTTTTCTCTACATTCACATTCATTAATTTTTCTTATCATATCGACTGTAATTAAAATTACTCCAACATTTACTACTTATTTCCTTAAATTCATCAAACTTTAGACGAATATCAAGAAATTCATTATATATACGATACAAATATTTATCATCATCTCCAAATATGTTTAAAAAATTAAAATTATATCCAATAAATGTTTTGGAATTTTTGAATATGTTTGACCTAAATAAAAACAATCAATTGTTTTATGTCTTCCTCTATAAAATATTCGCCAAACATATCTTGATTTTCAAGAATGAAATCATGATAAACTGCAACTGAATTATCTTCACAATCATCTAAAGGAATGATTTCATCATTATTTTCAATAAAACCAATAATTTTTTCTTTAATTTTATATTATATTCTTTGGCACCTTTTCATAAATTTTGGATATTTTGGTTGATTTAAACTTGTAGAATAAATATGCAACGATTAACATTTTGCCAATTTAACCAGCCAGGTGCTAAAATACAATTATCAGCCATTAATGTTGTTTCTGACAACTACTTGTTCCAATGATTGCACATAAAATATAATCTTGTAAAAATTTAGTCATATTTATATTTTAATTTCTTTTCTGGAATTCTCATTTTTGTTTCCCATTCTATCATTTATTTACATCATTTTTCTTATTACTAGTGAGCAGATAGTTCCAACTGAGTGACAATTTTTCTGTTCTGGAAGATAGATTAATTGTTCCAATAAGAGAAACGTAGAAAAACGTTTCACTAGTTGGTATATATTCAGATTTTTTTAATTCCAAATGTTAACTGAAAAATAATAAACTCTATTTTGATGGAGAAATATGAGAAATTACTGTTGGCCAATATAGTCTGAAAAATTTAGAAAAATTTACTTATTAACAAAATCCAAATATTCGTATTAAAGCAGAAAAAATTTGAAGTAGAATTGTTAATGAAAGTGATAAAAAAACTATACAGGGATACTAAAGGACGAACATTTCAAGTTTTTTGGGATTTAATAATGAAATAATTGAAACTAATAGAAGTCCTGTTGCTAAGGATTTTCTTAAAATCTTTCCATTTGAATTAATTAATGTCCATTTTAATTTCGCTCATGGGATGTTTATTAAACATAATAAACGGTTTCGTAATGAAACTAATATTTTTTCTCCATTTAAACCTAATTCTAAATTTGGTGGTGTCATGTACAACTACATCATACTCAGCAAGCCTGCTAATAATGTGTGGCGGAGGGTACTTTCGGTACCATTATCGGATCCCATCGACCCTGTTCCACTCACAAATAGTTTTTGGGAAGACTGATTGGCGGTAAGTCTCTGTAATGGCTCTAATTTCATGAGTGCGATTTTTTCCAGTCGTTAAGTACCTTTCATTGCCAAGCGATCTACGATAAATTACTGCTAGAAGGGGACCAAGTTGTTCCGCATACTCTTTGTACAATGTTAGAGGTATCTCATCTGGTCCTGAAGCTTTTCCACTTCAAAGTCTTCATCTGATGTTGCTTGTAGACTTAAGTGACGTTCTTGACTAAATGGACTATCGATTTTCCAGTTGCCATCAACGAACAGCTCACTTCTTATATAATGTCTTCGAGTAATGAACTTCAGGCGAATGGTTCCCGTTTGTAGCAAGGCCCCGACACTCTCCGCCCAGGTCGCGGCATTTCTCGTAGCTCTTAGTTGCCGTTTCTGGAGTCGTGCAGCCAAAAGGTGACTCGCTCCATCAGATAATACCAGCACTCCCTCAAGTTGTAGGGTCTGCGGCCTCAGCGACGGGTAAGACGTCTCTACACAAGCTCCAGAATGACGATTATATAACATAAAGTACACATGAAGACATAGCACATATACACACTGTCCACTACTGTCACTCATTAAATTTTATCCCCAGCCATCAGTGTTCTTATTCACTAATATATTCAGTTTTTTAGCCTCTCTAACAGCTCATAGAATTCATTTTGCTATCAGTGTCTGAAACTAACTATTTGCACATGCGATATTTAATTCTTTCACAGTTATTCTTAGTGCTCAAATCACTTTCAATTTCGCTGGTTGTGTCGATATTCTATCCTGTTCAGTTCCGGCCACAGCTCTATTGAAATAACTGACACTTTACTGAGCAACCAGCACTGTGGTAATTTCATATGCAAATAAATTCCATAACCCATGTGATTGTTCTTGATCTAAGGCCTCTGTTCAGAAACAGTTAGATGTGAGGCAATCAAAAAATTTCAGAATCAAGTTTTAACAAATTGCATTTTCATTAACTGTTATACTATTAAACAAAGAATCCATTTATTTCCACTAAGATCACAACATTATTAAAAAATAAATTATAATGTTACCAAACTACGAAAACCATGGAACTTGCCATTCGTGGGGAGGCTTGCATGCCTCAGCGATATAGAGGGACGTACCGTGGGTGCAACCACAATGGATGGGTATCTGCTGAAAGGCCAGACAAACGTGTGGTTCCTGAAGAGGGACAACAGCCTTTTCAGTAGTTGCAGGGGCAACAATTTGGATGATTGACTGATCTGGCCTTGTAACACTATCCAAAACGGCCTTGCTGTGCTGGTACTGTGAACGGCTGAAAGCAAGGGGAAACTACAGCCGTAATTTTTGCCGAGGGCATGCAGCTTTACTGTATGGTTAAATGATAATGGCGTCCTCTTGGGTAAAATATTCCGGAGGTAAAATAGTCCCCTATTCGGATGTCCGGGCGAGAACTACTCTGGAGGACGTTGTTATCAGGAGAAAGAAAACTGGCGTACTACGGATCAGAGCGTGGAATGTTAGATCCCTTAATCGTAGGGTAAGAAAATTTAAAAAGGGAAATGAATAGGTTAAAATAGGATATAGTGGGAATTTGTGAAGTTCGACGGCAGGAGAAACAAGACTTTTCGTCAGGTGAATGCCGGGTTATAAATACAAAATCGAATAGAGGTAATGTAGGAGTAGGTTTAATAATGAATAAAAAAATAGGAGTGCAGGTAAGCTACTACAAACAGCATAGTGAACGCATTATTGTTGCCAAGATAGACGCGAAGCCCATGCCTACTACAGTAGTACAAGCTTATATGCTAACTACCTCTGCAGAAGATGAAGAAATTGATGAAATGTATGATGAGGTAAAAGAAATTATACAGGTAGAGAAGGGAGAAGAAAATTTAATAGTCATGGGTGACTGGAATTCGAGATTAGGATAAGGGAGAGAAGGAAAATAGTAGGTGAATATGGGTTGGGGGGTAAGAAATGAAATAGGAAGCCGTCTGGTAGAATTTTCCACAGAGCATAACTCAATCATATCTAACACTTGGTTCAATAATCATAAAAGAAGGTTGTATACGTGGAAGAATCCTGGAGATACTAGAAGGTATCAGATGGATTATATAATGGTAAGACAGAGATTTAGGAACCAGGTTTTAAATTGTAAGACGTTTTCAGCGGCAGATATGGACTCTGACCACATCTACTGGTTATAAACTGTAGTTTAAAACTGAAGAAACTGAAAAAGGGGGGAATTTAAGCAGATGGGAACTGAATAAACTGTCTTAACCAGAGGTTGTACAGAGTTTCAGGGAGAGCATGAAGGAACAATTGACAGGAATCGGAGAAAGAAATACAGTAGAAGAAGAATGGGTAGCTCTGAGAGAAGAAGGGAGGATCAAGTAGATAAAAAGACGAGGGCTAGTTGAAATCCTTGAGTAACAGAAGAAATATTGAATTTAATTGATGAAAGGAGAAAATATAAAAATGCTGGAAAAGAAGCTGGCAAAAAGGAATACAAACGTCTAAAAAATGAGATCCACTGGAAGTGCAAAATAGCTAAGCAGGGATGGCTAGAGGACAAATGTAAGGATGTAGAGGCCTATCTCACTAGGGGCGAGATAGATACTGGCTACAGGAAAATTAAAGATACCTTTGGATAAAAGACAACCACTTGTATGAATATCACGAGCTCATAGGGAACCCCAGTTCTAAGCAAACAGTTCGCAGCCCGTGGTCGTGCGGTAGCGTTCTCGCTTTCCGCGCCCGGGTTCTCGGGCTCGATTCCCGGCGGGGTCAGGCATATTCACTGCGTTGTGATGACTGGGTGTTGTGTGATGTCCTTATGTTAGTTAGGTTTAGGTGGTTCAATGTTCTAGGGGACTGACGGCCGTAGATGTTAAGTCCCATAGTGCTAAGAGCCATTTGAACAATTTTTTTTTCTATGCAAAGAAGGGAAAGCTGAGAGGTGGAAGGAATATATAGAGGGTCTATACAAGGGCGCCCTACTTGAGGGCAATATTATGGAAATGGAAGAGGGTGTAGATGGAGATGATACTGCGTGGAGAGTTTGACAGAGCACTGAAAGACCTAAGTCGAAACAAGGCACAGGCAGTAGACAACATTCCATTAGAACTAATGACAGCCTTGGCAGAGCCAGCCCTAACAAAACTCTACAATCTGGCGAGCAAGATGTATGAGACAGGCGAAACACCCTCAGACTTCAAGAAGAATATAATAACACCAATCCCAAACAAAGCAGGTATTGACAGATGTTAAAATTACCGAACTGTTGGTTTAATAAGCCACGGCAGCAAAATACTAACACGAATTATTTACAAACGAATGGAAAAACAGGTAGAAGCCGACCTCGGGGAAGATCAGTTTGGATTCCGTAGAAGTGTAGGAACATGTGAGGCAATACTGACCTTTCAACTTGTCTTAGGAGCTAGATTAAGGAAAGGAAAACCTACGTTTCTAGCACTTGTAGACTTAGAGAACGCTTTTGACAATGTTGACTGGAATACTCTCTTTCAAATTCTAAAGGTGGCAGGGTAAAATAAAGGGAGCCGAAGACTATCTACAATTTGTACAGAAACCAGATGGAACTTATAAGAGTCGAGGGGCACGAAAGGGAAGCAGTGGTTGGGAAGGGAGTGAGACGGGTTTGTAGCTTCTCCCCAATGTTATTCATTCTGTATTTTGAGCAAGCAGTAAGGAAAACAAAAGAAAAATTCGGAGTAGGTATTAAAATCCATGGAGAAGAAATAAAAACTTTGAGGTTCACCGATGACATTGTAATTCTGTCAGAGACAGCAAAGGACTTGGAAGGGCAGTTGAACGGAATGGACAGTGTCTTGAAAGTAGAATATAAGATGATCATCAACAAAAGCAAGACGAGGATATTGGAATGTAGTCGAATTTAGTCGGGCGATGCTGACGGAATTAGATTAGGAAATGAGACACTTAAAGTAGTAAAGGGGTTTTGCTATTTTGGGGGCAAAATAACTGATGATGGTCGAAGTAGAGAGGATATAAAATGCAGACTGGCAATGGCAAGGAAAGCGTTTCTGAAAAAGAGAAGTTTGTTAACATCTAGTATAGATTTAAGTGTCAGGAAGTCGTTTCTGAAGGTATTTGTATGGAGTGTAGCCATGTATGGAAGTGAAACATGGACGATAAATAGTTTGGACAAGAAGAGAATAGAAGCTTTCGAAATGCGGTGCTACAGAAGAATTCTGAAAATTAGGTGGGTAGATCACATAACTAATGAGGAGGTACTGAATAGAATATGGGAGAAGAGGAGTTTGTGGCACAACTTGACATGAAGAAAGTACCGGTTGGTAGGACATGTTCTGAGGTATCAGGGGATCCCAATTTTAGCATTGGAGGGCAGCTTTTCGGGTAATAATCGTAGGGGGAGACCAAGAAATTAATATACTAAGCACTTTCAGAAGGATGTAGGTCGCAGTAAGTACTGGGAGATGAAGAAGCTTGCACAGGAAAGAGTAGCATGGAGAGCTGCATCACACCAGTCTCAGGACTGAAGAACACAACAACAACATGCTGAACACGAATTATCCGGTAAGGACCGGCGTAAACATGTTGACATTGCTCGCTTAAGCTCTTAAGGGTCGATGACTTAGGGAGTTTTCTTAATAAGACGTTATCGCCTGTGGTATATGTCAAAGTTCCATTCACTTAACGATCTAATTTGGCCTTCCTCAGTCACGCAGCATGCTTTAGCGATTCACGCACGTCGTCCAACAACGACTTCCTATCTTTTCTTGGCTAAACCATGATCGATAAAGATTTAATCCACACAACAGATTCCAGCGTGGTGTATATTATCTCCATTTGAGTATGCCTGGTGGATGACTGCAGAATGTTATTGTGAATCTCTTCAGAGTCCGACACGTACTCTGCTGCCCACTTATATTGTGTCATTGCTGCACAGTTGCGAATAAATCTGTAAGTCTTTAAATATACATTCAGCTGGTGACGCGTCGGCATGATATCGTGATGACAAGATATGCTTAACGTCTAAATTTTAACATACACTCCTTGCAAGCCCTGCTGGTGTAATGTGATGCATTATCTGACAGAATAGCTCTCGGCTTACCAGCCTTAGGCTCAACATTGACATAACATTAGTAGACGTTACTGAGTTCATTTTAACGCAATTTTAAAACAAGTCCTAAAAGGCAGTTACATATTCAAATCTACCTCTTGGAATCGCAAGTAATCCGACCACATCACAAGATACTATCGCCGAAGTATCTGATGGAACTATTACTGTAGTACTAACTTAGTGCTGTAATTAATAAGTTTTACTTTTTGAGATAGGGTGCACAACTTAAGAATATATTGTATTGTTTGTTTCATGTTACAAAACAAAATAGTTTGAATTTATCGTTACAGTTAGTAGCACTAAAAAGTCCCCAGGAGTAATGAGTATTCCATACGAATTCAGAGACGTATTTTTCAGGTATTCGCTCTTTCCAGCTTCCTTTATTGATGTTCACTCGATAAAACAGGACCCCCAAATGTGATTTATAATTGAATAATCAATTATTGTTTTCACCTGCTTTTAAAGCACTTATTATACGATTCCAATTCAAATGTTGTTCTTGTAAGACCGATAAATTTATACACATATATGTGTAATCCTTTCGAAACGGCACATTTTTCAGTAGTGTTACCTTAAAATTCAGGTTATTTTCAATTGTATGGTCTTCATCATTTAATCCTTGCGATAATCGAGATTGTGCATGGGCTACTACATTATCATTCTCTTTAGTGTATCTAATATCGATAGCATTCTTGCAACAGCAGTGCCCTCCTCATTAGCCTTGCCCATAACAGTTTACAGGTCATTAAAAATGTGACACCCTTATGGCCGCAGTACATAATGGTCCCTTTCCCGTTTACAGAATGCCTAAATTTATGCCACGAATAAGGCGCAGCTTGCGAACGAAACGATGTTAATACATTCCAGAATATCAGGTTGTTTTGTTTGAAACATCATCGCACCGATCCCAGTAGCCGACGCATTGATTGCGATATAAAAATCCTTTTCCATATCCGGATGACTCAACGAGTCGGAGTTAACTAATCCTTCCTTGATTTTAACGGAAAATGCGCTGCCACCAGCAGTCCATTGTCATTTTACGTTCTGTCTTAACAAAGTTAGTAAAACAGCGTTGTTTAATCATCCATTCGGTAAAAACTTTCAAAAAAAGTCTTACTCTCCAGTTTTCACACTCTGCAGCTTCTAGTAACATGGAAGTCATTTGCTCTTCCCTTAACACATGTCCCATCATCCTGTCCCTTTTCTTAATCACCGTCTTCCACATATGATTTTCTTCTGCGATTCTGCGCCGAACCCCCACATTACTTACCTTATCAGTCGACGTAATTTTCAACATTCGTCTGCACCACCACATCTGAAATGCTTCGGTTCTCTTCTGCTTCGGTTTTCCCACATTTCTTGTTTCGCTGCCATACAATGCTGTGCTCCTGATGTACATTCTCCGAAATTTGTTCCTTAGATTAAGGCTTATGTTTGATACCAGTAGATCTCTCTTGGCCATACCAGTGTTATCCGAGTTCGTCTGCTTTTGATGTCCTCCTTGCTCCTTCTGTCATTGATTATTTTATTGCCTAGGAAGTAGAATTCCTGAACTTCATCTATGTCGTGACCATCGATAACGATGTTAAGTTTCTGGCTGTTCCCATTTTTGCCATTTCCCATTACTTTGCCTTACTATGATTTATTCTCATTACATGCTCTTTATCATTAGACTGTTCATTCCATTTAGCAGAACATATAATTCTTCTTAATTTTCCCTGAGGATGGCATTATCATCAGCGAATCGTGTCATTGATATCCTTCCACATTGAATTTTAATTCCACTGCTGAACGTTCCTTTTATTTCTAGCATTGCTTCTTCGATGTACAGATTGACCAGTAGGGGCCAAAGACGACATCCCTGTCTTACATCTTCTTTAATCCGAGCACATTGTTCTTTGCTATCCACTCTTATTATTCTCTATTGGATCTTATACATATTTTATATTACTCATCTCTCCCTATAGCTTATCTCTATTTTTGTCAGAATTTCGAACATCTTCCACCAGTTTCCATTTTCGAACATCTTGCACCATTTTACATTGTCGAACGCTTTTTGCAGGTCGACAGTTCCTATGAACGTGACTTGATTTTTGTTTAGTCTTGCTTCCAGTACCAACTGTAACGTCAGAGTTGCCCGTCTTGTGCCTTTAGCTTTCCTACAGCCAAATGATCGTCATCTAACACATTGTCACTTTTTCTTTATTATTCTTTCGTATTTATTGATACAAGCCATTTGAATGCATGAGCTGTTAAGCTGCTGGTGTGATTATTGTCGCACTTGCCAGTCTTGTGGTCCTCGGAATTGTGTGGATGAAATTTTACCGAAAGTCAGTTGGTATGTCATCGGTATCATATATTCTAAACACTAACGTGAATAGTCGTCCTGTTGCCGTAAAACTTAGCTTTCGTCAAGTTCTCTGTGACGCCATATTCCTTAATTCGGCCGATACAAGCCAATATGCTCTGACCTCGTAGGGGTTGCAATTAATAAATCACAGAAGTAGTCACCCTCTCTAGCAAATCCGATCCTAGTACAGTATTCAATGACATGACAAAAAAAAATACCACTTACGTTTAATCCAAAAGGAAGTTCCTTAAAGTGGTAACTCCTACCTGCAAAGATAAAGGCTGTGCATTTGCTAAATTCTTTAGATAACTTTATCTGCTAATATGAGGAACGTTAATCGATCATGGTTAACTAGTTCACACTGTGAAAGCCTAGCACTAATTCTTCGATATTTTCTGGTATCGTTATGACTAGTTTAATAATTTTATTTATATATCTTGTATCCAATATAAGGTGAATACTCCCATCAGATCTACACTCCTGGAAATTGAAATAAGAACACCGTGAATTCATTGTCCCAGGAAGGGGAAACTTTATTGACACATTCCTGGGGTCAGATACATCACATGATCACACTGACAGAACCACAGGCACATAGACACAGGCAACAGAGCATGCACAATGTCGGCATTAGTACAGTGTATATCCACCTTTCGCAGCAATGCAGGCTGCTATTCTCCCATGGAGACGATCGTAGAGATGCTGGATGTAGTCCTGTGGAACGGCTTGCCATGCCATTTCCACCTGGCGCCTCAGTTGGACCAGCGTTCGTGCTGGACGTGCAGACCACGTGAGACGACGCTTCATCCAGTCCCAAACATGCTCAATGGGGGACAGATCCGGAGATCTTGCTGGCCAGGGTAGTTGACTTACACCTTCTAGAGCACGTTGGGTGGCACGGGATACATGCGGACGTGCATTGTCCTGTTGGAACAGCAAGCTCCCTTGCCGGTCTAGGAATGGTAGAACGATGGGTTCGATGACGGTTTGGATGTACCGTGCACTATTCAGTGTCCCGTCGACGATCACCAGTGGTGTACGGCCAGTGTAGGAGATCGCTCCCCACACCATGATGCCGGGTGTTGGCCCTGTGTGCCTCGGTCGTATGCAGTCCTGATTGTGGCGCTCACCTGCACGGTGCCAAACACGCATATGACCTTCATTGGTACCAAGGCAGAAGCGACTCTCATCGCTGAAGACGACACGTCTCCATTCGTCCCTCCATTCACGCCTGTCGCGACACCACTGGAGGCGGGCTGCACGATGTTGGGGCGTGAGCGGAAGACGGCCTAACGGTGTGCGGGACCGTAGCCCAGCTTCATGGAGACGGTTGCGAATGGTCCTCGCCGATACCCCAGGAGCAACAGTGTCCCTAATTTGCTGGGAAGTGGCGGTGCGGTCCCCTACGGTACTGCGTAGGCTCCTACGGTCTTGGCGTGCATCCGTGCGTCGCTGCGGTCCGGTCCCAGGTCGACGGGCACGTGCACCTTCCGCCGACCACTGGCGACGACATCGATGTACTGTGGAGACCTCACGCCCCACGTGTTGAGCAATTCGGCGGTACGTCCACCCGGCCTCCCGCATGCCCACTATACGCCCTCGCTCAAAGTCCGTTAACTTCACATACGGTTCACGTCCACGCTGTCGCGGCATGCTACCAGTGTTAAAGACTGCGATGGAGCTCCGTATGCCACGGAAAACTGGCTGACACTGACGGCGGCGGTGCACAAATGCTGCGCAGCTAGCGCCATTCGACGGCCAACACCGCGGTTCCTGGTGTGTCCGCTGTGCCGTGCGTGTGATCATTGCTTGTACAGCCCTCTCGCAGTGTCCGGAGCAAGTATGGTGGGTCTGACACACCGGTGTCAATGTGTTCTTTTTTCCATTTCCAGGAGTGTAGATACTGCTAATAAGGAACTACTATGTAGTGAATTAGAGGGTTGCGCCGGCCGAAGTGGCCGTGTTGTTAAAGGCGCTGCAGTCTGGAACCGCAAGACCGCTACGGTCGCAGGTTCGAATCCTGCCTCGGGCATGGATGTTTGTGATGTCCTTAGGTTAGTTAGGTTTAACTAGTTGTAAGTTCTAGGGGACTAATGACCTCAGCAGTTGAGTCCCATAGTGCTCAGAGCCATTTTTTGAATTAGATGGTTTGGTAATACCCAGTTCTAACATTTTCCTAATCCACTTTGTGACACTTTCCTTCTTGGCCCAGAGATTGGAATAGGAGCTTTTAGAATATGTTTGATGTAGATACACATCCGTCGCATAAAGATAAATTTTGATCACCCCCGGCTTTATCAAACACTTCCAAATATTCCTATAACAAGCTAGCTAATACATTCTGCTGGACTTCAATTAAGTGTTCAGATTTGACTACTTTATTCTCGATAGTGTTTTCAACCTCTGATGAGTTGTCTGTTGGTAAACCAGTCAATCCACTATTGTCATTTAAATACCATATGTTATTACCTAATTTTTTCCTCTGCCACGCTCTGCCATGCAATTCCTATTTCCTCAAAACAGTAATTCTTCCATCACTGGATAGGGTTCGTACCCCCTTTCAAGAGGTCGATTACTCCATTTATGTCCTTCACAACATCCCAGCACAGATGCACGGATAAGATAGTGCAGGAGCTACCAAGAAGATACATCATACTCGCCGGCCGGTGTGGCCGAGCGGTTCTATGCGCTACAGTCTGGAACCGCGCAGGTTCGAATCCTGCCTCGGGCATGATGTGTGTGATGTCCTTAGGTGAGTTAGGTTTAAGTAGTTCTAAGTTCTAGGAGACCGACGACCTCAGAATTTAAGTCCCATAGTGCTCAGAGCCATTTGATTTTTGAACATAATACTCTTTACCTTATGCAACCGGTTCAATCAGCGCCTAAGACTCCACAGGAACGGCACGAGTACTCAACGCACCTGACAGCGTACGTTTGAAACTGGCAACATAGGCAGTCTTTGATTTCTATTCAATTGTTTGAACAGACAAATGCTCATCACACTAAGAGTCTCTCTAGTATCGAGCAGGATGTTTACAGGTTCCTTATTTATTGAAGCTTCTAACATTGCCTGTACCATTTCAATAGATTTAATTTCCCCCCACTCGGATTTTGTACTAATTCTTCTCTAATGTCCATCGCATCGTTACATCTTAGCACTCGTACTTCTAATGATATTTCGCATTCGTCTTTACGAACAGTTACTTCTGGAAGGCATAAAAATGATGGCTCTAGTTAGTTGATTCAATTGTCCCGTCATTATTACCTTCTTTTACAACTACCACTAATACATGGTTAGGAGCCGCCCATTAACAGTCTTGATTACACGGCCTATTTTCAGTTTTATTTGCCATTTGAGGTTTAATATGCTGCCCTGACGTCTCTATTACGTTTGCAGGCGCTGTCCACGGAAGAGCCGATAGGTTACCCCATTGGATATCTCTTATGTCATTATTCTCCGGTGGCATGTTATGATCGTTATATTTCCGCGTCTATGTGTACTTGAATGAACCGCTAATACTGTCGTTCCGCCTCAGTTCATAATATATATTATTATTATTGTGCAATGCACAGTTGTTATTATGACCGTTATCCTGCTGATGATCATGTGAATTGGACCTTCTATTTCCCGAATGATCGCTGTTATACGGATTATTGTTTTGGTAACTTCGATTATTCGTATTATCGTTATTACACTGCGATTTCTCGTTGCGATGGTTTCTATTACAACAATTACCGTCATATACATTGTTCGGATTCATATTAGATATCTGATTTCCGAAATGCTAACGTCCTCTCGGATTACATCTAGCGAGTCTGTCACTGGCTGGAATTGATCTAAGTCGTCATCGGGCACATTAATTAGTTCCTCTCGCAAGTGAATTGATAATTCTACTTTCAGTATTCTTAAATCCTTCCTGTGGTTAACGGGTTCATACCAATATCGCATCTTACTTATGTAGCTATCGCAATACTTTCGAAGTGTGCCCTTTTTCCGTTTGAAAAATTCCAGACCATAAATCTCGTTTCTAAATCTGTTTTGTTAACTCTTCGACTAGTAATTTGCAATAAACTATTTTTCAAATTCGTAGTATGACGTACAAGTTTCAGCTACCTCAGACGCCCATGTCGAGATTTCACTACTGGTTTTCGACACTATAAACCGAATTTTGTTCTGCTCCATGCTTTAGGAAACATATTTCGAAAGCTTTTTATGAATATCTTAGAGTGGACAGAATTTTTGTCTGTGAAAAACGTATGGAATTGCCTGGCTTTACATATACTGTTTTTGGCTTTTGTCGACGAAGTTGTACTTCGACGGTAAGAATGTCGATTCCCATAATTTGAATCTTCGCTACTGCTTACCGATTTCTCCAGGCAGCCTTATCTTTGGACTGATCGTTGTACGTTGATCGGACAATCTATGCACAGATTTAAATTCAGCTGACTCGTCTTGCATACGGAATAATTGGTTGTTGACTCTAACAAGCATGAATTTCTGAGATGACCTTTCCTTTAATATTCTAAAACTAGGCTTTACATTGTTCTATGATTTCGTTGTTTCCGGGTATTAATGATTCCTGCTTGATCGATTTCCTAAGTGACTCTACAGCGTTCTGTAGTTGAGATCGTACCTCCTCTAATTTGGTCTCCGTCTTCTCGGACATTTCTTCATCTATCTTTTTCGTCTGACTGATTAAATAATTGTCAGTATACTTTTGTCTTGTTAACTGTAGGTTTTTTACTTTGATCAATAGATCATCTATTCTATCCGACACAGCAGACTGTTCTTTACGTATCTGTTTCACATCCTTCCGTAAAGCGTTGCCCTATCTCTGTAAGGTATCATGCTTACCACTTGCTGACTTAAAGTCCAGTCTCAGTTTCTCGAGTTCGTTAGACAACCTGTCGTCTCTTCCTTTGTTTAGAGCCTCTAACGGTTTAATTGCATGTTTGGATTTCCTCCTTAAATTCTCGGTCTTTCTGATACCATTCTTCCCCATATTTCCGTTCTTGTACCTCCGCTCCCACCTCATTACCCACTATGTTAGGATGTACACTTGAATCACTATTGGGTACCGACATGCCTCGCACAAACGAAAAAATGGGTGACATCGAAATAAGTGTCCAAGGAATAGAAAAGCAACTGGAATCACTCAATAGAGGAAAGTCCACTGGACCTGACGGGATACCAATTCGATTCTACACAGAGTACGCGAAAGAACTTTCCCCCCTTCTAACAGCCGTGTACCGCAAGTCTCTAGAGGAACGGAGGGTTCCAAATGATTGGAAAAGAGCACAGATAGTCCCAGTCTTCAAGAAGGGTCGTCGAGCAGATGTGCAAATCTATAGACCTATATCTCTGACGTCGATCTGTTGTAGAATTTTAGAACATGTTTTTTGCTCGGGTATCATGTCGTTTTTGGAAACCCAGAATCTACTATGTAGGAATCAACATGGATTCCGGAAACAGCGATCGTGTGAGACCCAACTCGCCTTATTTGTTCATGAGACCCAGAAAATATTAGATACAGGCTCCCAGGTAGATGCTATTTTTCTTGACTGCCGGAAGGCGTTCGATACGGTTCCGCACTGTCTCCTGATAAACAAAGTAAGAGCCTACGGAATATCAGACCAGCTGTGTGGCTGGATTGATGAGTTTTTAGTAAACAGAACACAGCATGTTGTTATCAATGGAGAGACGTCTACAGACGTTAAAGTAACCTCTGGCGTGCCACAGGGGAGTGTTATGGGACCATTGCTTTTCACAATATATATAAATGACTTAGTAGATAGTGTCGGAAGTTCCATGCGGCTTTTCGCGGATGATGCTGTAGTATACAGAGAAGTTGCAGCATTAGAAAATTGTAGCGAAATGCAGGAAGATCTGCAGCGGATAGGCACTTGGTGCCGGGAGTGGCAACTGACCCTTAACATAGACAAATATAATGTATTGCGAATACATAGAAAGAAGGATCCTTTATTGTATGATTATACGATAGCGGAACAAACACTGGTAGCAGTTACTTCTGTAAAATATCTGGGAGTATGCGTGCGGAATGATTTGAAGTGGAATGATCATATAGAATTAATTGTTGGTAAGGCGGGTACCAGGTTGAGATTCATTGGGAGAGTGCTTAGAAAATGTAGTCCATCAACAAAGGAGGTGGCTTACAAAACACTCGTTCGACCTATACTTGAGTATTGCTCATCAGTGTGGGATCCGTACCAGATCGGTCTGACGGAGGAGATAGAGAAGATCCAAAGAAGAGCGGTGCGTTTCGTCACAGGGTTATTTGGTAACCGTGATAGCGTTAACTCAAGTGGCAGACTCTGCAAGAGAGGCGCTCAGCATCGCGGTGTAGCTTGCTCGCCAGATTTCGAGAGGGTGCGTTTCCGGATGAGGTATCAAATATATTGCTTCCCCCTACTTATACCTCCCGAGGAGATCACGAATGTAAAATTAGAGAGATTAGAGCGCGCACGGAGGCTTTCAGACAGTCGTTCTTCCCGCGAACCATACGCGACTGGAACAGGAAAGGGAGGTAATGACAGTGGCACGTAAAGTGCCCTCCGCCACACACCGTTGGGTGGCTTGCGGAGTATCAATGTAGATGTAGATGTAGATGTAGATGTTACTTTCAGCCGTTTCCGTGGCAAACAATAAGTATATTCCTGTCGCATTTGATAACTCTAATTATCCTCCGCTATTCATTTGTCCAGGGATACGTTTTCTATCATATTATCACCCATCTCTGTTCCCTCCTCCCTAGTCACATCAACTACAGTTGATCTCAACCTATAGGACTTCTTTGACATGGTCAAGTACTACATATTACTACCAATCAACGCTATCACGACTACAGATACACTACACACAAATATTGTCTAAGCTACAATATCAAATCAAAAACGTGACAAACCTGCCGTAGCCATCCGCCAGCTGTTGCAGTATATTTAGTTGAAACACAATGACCTATGACTCAGACATTAAAGATAGATTACAACGCAAAGTTCGTCGTGTAACTTATTTCGATACGTATCTGTGTTTTGTGTCTTTTATAATACCTGTACGCGTGCCTCCCTCAGGCACGACGTCTGTCGCTTTCAGTTCTTTGTAGTACTTCCTCCCTGTCACTCCTGGCGTAGTTTCTCGAAGACAGTGTACAAGTACCAGGAGCAACGTTACATGAATGGTTACTTCGTTCGTATACAGTCACAAATTAATTCTTAAAATCACATGATGAAACTGTATATTGTCGATTTGTTATCCTCGAGCCCCCAGTTGCCGCGCCATTTGTGATTCCTCCTTTTGCTGCCTACCAGCAGTTCCACGATAAGCGAAAGTGTAATGTCTTGTTTCCATACCCAGGCAGTATTCATCACCTCGTTGAGATACGAGAAAGCGAGGTGACACAACACTATTTGTTGTTGTAGTCAATATCTGTTGATTATGGCCGCTATTTGCACTAATTTGAGCCAGATAATAGTTTAGATTCAAATTATTACTGTCGGCTAGCTGCGTTGTTTGGCGGTTGTCACCATAGATACGCATTAACAGTTACTAGGCGACTGATTCGCGTCTAAAAATGAACTAAAATTTTTTTATTTGCGTAGCACATGTACACCGAATTAATTCCTTCAAAAGTCACAGGGTTCATTTAACACAGCACAATGTCTTGTCCGTTAAACTTATTTCCTTTAATATTACTGTGGAATAAAGTATTTTTATTACAATTACTATTATTATTATTATTATTATTATTATTGTCCAGAGATAATCCAGTACACGGTTCACTTCTCGTGATCTCTGTTCAAAACAGTACGAGACTACAGAGTTTTTATTAAGACAATTTCTCGGATATGATTTATTACTATGAACTGTCATACTTTAGCGAGATAATAAATGTCCAAACAGGATCTATAACAGAAAGTCAAGTTCAGTGCGATGTTTTAATAGTAACTTCCGCAAGATCTAAAGTTCTTAAATTGGAATTAATGATATTGATCCTTTATCGACTCAGATTTTCGCTAGATTTTAGCGTTTTCTCAGTTCTGTCAGTTTTCGTAGTTTTGACAATAAATTGAATGAACAGCGATTTACTTTTGAGTAGCCATGCTTTCAGTGAAAATAACTTTTTCCCCGGTGGCTTATGAACTTACGAGACGCGAATACTGTGGATTCAAACGCTAAAAGCTCGGACGCTACAGTCTCGAATACAAAGACTCCCAGACGCTAAATGCGTTAACAATCAGGGCGTCGGGTCTATATAGCAGATGTAAGACAAAAGGGACGTTCGTTAGAAACACTTTAAATGAACCTCCTTGTTACTTTGCATATAATACTCTATTCTATTGGCGTCAATTATTCTTTTATTTAGTTTTCCATACTTTAAAACGGGAATTCCTGATTTGATATGAAATACGGGAAATATTCATGGCCAGTTCGAATGAATTTTAGTTAAAAAAAAGACCAGATATGTAAAGAGGGAATTACAATTTCCAAATTAAGGGTAAAACATAATGAAACATTTCGCGTGAAATCTTACTCAGTGCCTTCAGCGACGAAGGCTGCAATTGACCAAGAGATTTAGAGAACGTTAGTTATCGGAATTGTAGAGTGATAGGAGAATCAGTACAGCAGTCCGATTCATGCATAAGGTAACGTTCACAGTTGTGTTGGATGTCAGAGCAATCATCAAGGAGAAAACCAGCCTTTGAATTTAGAGCAACCATTACAGAGTTTAACTGAGTGAAATTTCTGTGTAGCTTAGACCTCACAAGGAGTTAATGGGAACTTTTACTGCACCGAGAATTCCGGAGAGTACACAACGCTTCCGCATAGCGGTCGAAGTTATCAATTAAAGAGAAATCCATTTGTTTTTAATATACCACCAGCAGTTCACTAGGTAATGGGCGTCATCCACTTTACTCCATTACTGCCTATATTGATGACTTTTCATTATTTGAGCATATTGGGATGAACTTCTCGTCGGCCGGTGTGGCCGAGCGGTTCTAGGCGCTTTAGTCTGGAACCGCGCGACCACTACGGTCGCAGGTTCGCATCCTGCCTCGGGCATGGATGGGTGTGATGTCCTTACGTTATTTAGGTTTAAGTAGTTCTAAGTTCTAGGGGACTGATGACCTCAGATGTTAAGTCCCGTAGTGCTCAGAGCATTTTTTTTTAATTTCTTGGCCTCTCATATCGTGCCCTCAGTGAGTTAAAGATGGAGGGAGTTCATTAGGAAGTCATTAAGACAACTGAAAACATACTGGCTCAGACGTGTTGGAAACACTTGAAAGCTAGTTATGTGTTCAATATGTTTAACATCGATTCTCCGTTGGCCAAAGTCGACTGTCACTTCATCTGTTAAAGTTAGTAATGAATTTTGGACACATACCACATGATGTAGCGGTTGTGTCTTTGATTAGTTACCAAAACATCCTCGGTCTCGGTTTCGAAACCCACTACCACTTAAACATTGATCAATAATCATCATTGGCGCCCGGAGGCATCTAGCACAAGAACTTACGCTTATTCCGCCAACGGAATTGTCAAAGAGGGCGGAAGAGAAGACTGGTTTAGGACACACTCTTGTCCTAGGGGTGTGAAGCTGCTCCTAATTGCGGAAGGATCAGCAATGATGCAGAAGAGAATGGAACCAACTGCATTAATACAATGATATCTGGTCAGATGAGCGTCGGGTAATATTAAAAGCAGCAGAAAATGGTATAACGACAGAAGGATTCGATATGAATAGGTAGATAGGCCAGAGAGTGTGTTATAGTGAACATTTCAGTGATAGGGTTGTTCTTATCAGAATCGACAGCAAACCAACACCGACAGCGATATTAGAAAGCTGAAGATGAAGAGTTAGAGTGAGTATATGAGGATATCGAGTGAATAATATAGTTACATACAAGGGGACGAAAATCTAATAGTCATGGGGGACTAGAATGTAGATGTTGGTGAAGAAGTAGAAGGAAAGGTTAGAGTAGAATATGGACTTGGGACAAGGACTGAGAGAAGAGAATGACTAGTTGAGTTCCGTAATAAATTTCAGTTGGTACTAACGAATACTCTGTTCAAAATCCACAAGAGCAGTAGGTATACATGGAAAAAGCCGGGTGACACTACAAGAATGTAGTTAGATCACATAATTGTCAGATACTCGATTGTAAGTCGTAACCAGGAGCAGATATAAACTCAGATCACAACGTAGTAGTGATGAAGAGTAGGCTGAAGTAAAAGAGACTAGTCAGAAAGAATAAGCACGTAAACAAGTGGGATACAGAATTACTTAGGAATAACGTGACACGCTTGAATATCTCTATAGCTATAGATACATGCATAAGGAATATCTCAGTAGACAGTAGAGTTGAAGAGGAATGGACATCTCTAACAAGGGCAATCACAGAAGTTGGAATGAAAATCATAGATAACGAGAAGGAAACTACATGAGTAACAGAAGAAATACTTCAGCTGATCGATTAAAGAAGAAAGTACAAAAATGGTCATGGAAATTCTGGAATACAGCAATACTAGTCACTGGTGAATCAAACAAATAGGAAGAGGCTGCATGAAATATGTGAAGAAATGGAAATGAAAATGTTTGTCAGAAGTTCTGACTGTGCTTGTAGGAAAGCCAAGAAACATTCTGTGAAACTAAAAGCAAGGGTGGCAACATCAAAAGTGCAATGGGAATATCATTGTTAAACTCGAAGGAGAGAGCTCATAGGTGAAAACAGAACAACTATTCCCGTTGGTATGTAGAATGTATGAGTCTGGCGACATGTCATCTGACTTCCAGAATACTATCATCCTCACCATTTTGAGGACTGCAAGAGCTGACAAGTGGGAGAATTATTGCTCAGTCTGCTCAACAGCACATGCATCAAATTCACTTACAAGAATAATTTACAGAAGAATGGAAAAGAAAGATGAGTAAGTGTTGACGATGAGCTGTTTCGCTTTATTAAAGGTAAAGGCACCAGGGAAACCATTCTGACGTTGCGACTGATAATGGAAGGAAGATTAAAAACAATAAAGACACGTTTATAGAATCTGTCTACCTGGAAGAAGCGTTCGACAATGTAAACCGTGGAACATGTTCGAAATTTTGAGAAAACTTGTGCTAAGCTGTAGGGAAACACTGGTAATACACAATATGTACAGGAGCCAAGGAGGAATAACTAGAGTGGACGACAAACAACGAAGTGCTAGTATTAAAAACGGTGTAAGACAAGGATGTAGCCTATCGCCCTTACTGTTTAATCTGTACGTCGACGAAACAATGACGGAAATAAAAAGGAAGATCCAGGAGTGGAGTCAAAATTCACGGTGAAAGGATATCAGTGATAGGATTCGCTGATGATATTGGTATCTTGACTGAAAAAGAAGAACAATTATGTTATCTCCTGAGAGGAATGAACATATTATTGAATACAGGATATGCACAGAGAGTTAACTGCTGAAAGACGAAGGTAATGAGACATAGCAGAAATGAGATCAGCGAGGGACTTAACATCAGAATTGATCGCCACGATGCCGGTGAAGTTACGGAACCTCACTAAGTAGGCAGCAAAATAACGAATGGTGAACGGAGGTAGGAGGAAATCAAAAGCAAACTAACACTGAAACTTCCTTGCAGAATAAAATGATGTTCCGGACCGAGACTCGAACTTGGGACCTTTGGCTTTCGCCGGCAAGTGCTTTACCATCTGAAATACCCAAGCACGACACGGGACCCGTCCGCAAAGCTTCAGTTCCGGCCGTACCTCGTCTCTTACTTTCCGAACTATACAGAAGTTGTGAGGAATGATCGTAAGTCGTGCTTGGGTAGCTCAGTTGGTAGAGCACTTGCCCGCAAAACGCTAAGATCCCGAGTTCGAGTTTCGGTCAGGCACACAATTTTAAACTGCCATGAAGTTTCATATCAGCGCACACTCCGCTGCAGAGTGAAAAATTCTTTCCAGAGAAACACTGATAAAAATGTCATTCGGGCCAAGAGATGTCTACTAGTTTCAGACATAGGCCCTAATCTGAGGAAGAAATTTCTGATAATGTACGTTTGGAGCACAGCATTGTATGGTAGTGGAACATGGACTGTGGGAAAACTGGAACAGATGGGAATCGAAGAATTCGAGATGTGGTGCTGTGGACTGATAAGGTAAGGAATGAGGAAGATCTTGGCAGGATCAGAGATAAAGAATTATGTGGAAAACGCTGACAAGGAGAAGGGGCCGGATGATCCGACATCTGTTAAAACATAAGGGAATAACTTCCATGGTACTAGAGGCAGCTGTAGAGGACAAAAACTGTAAAGGAAGATGGAGACTGGGATATATACAGCAAATAATTGAGGACGTGGGTTACATGTCCCTCTCTGAGGTGAAGAAGTTGGCGTGGAATTCGCGGCGGGCCGCATTAAACGAGTCGGAATACTGATGACAAACAAAACAGAAAAATAGAATATTGTAGTATGAGTCAGGACCAGCAAACACTTTTGAAGATATTCGTTGTGATTTGTTATCAGGATTACTCCTACACCACCACGAGTAGGCACAACAACTATACCCACGCTCAGATGGGGCCAATATGGGATCGGCTCCCTATGAAGTCAAAAGTCGAAGATGAGACTAAATGGTGGCCCCCACCTGCAAAAAAATAACTGCATAGAAGAATAAATTACATCAATATTGAGAGAGGATTGGCCACAATATGGCATTTAAATTAACGTTTTACTCCATTCTCTTTGAACAGATGTCGTTGCGCTACATACTGCAAAGCTTTATCATGTTTAATGAAATGTAGGCACACAACAGCCTTCCCATACGAACACTAGCACGAGAAAAGAGAACATTATTCCCGATGTGGTCTCACGATTACACAAAAGGTCGGAAGAATTAATACCACCTAATAAATGACGCTAGACATATATATAAATTAGGACTATATGAATAGTGTAGCAGGTAAGAAAGGGATTAAGACGATACTGAGGATTATTATAGTTGAACAGGCTGCATATGACATAGTAGTAAATTTAGCCTCAGTGAAAGTAGTGTTATCGATCTGGAGGTCTCTTTTAGAAGGTAGTTGGACATATCTTGGGGTTACAGCTTAAGAAAAAGAGAACCAAAATAAATCCTGGCATTTGCCTGAAGTAATTTGTGGACATTTGCCTGAAGTAATTTGTGGAAACCACGGAAAGCTTAAATCAGGAGGATTGGCAGTAGAATAGAGTCTCCACCCTCCCGAATATATGGTCACTCTGTTTAAAGCACTGCTATCTCATTCGGTTTACCCTAGTGATAAAACTCTTTGCACATAAGTTATTTAATCATGCAAAAGGCTAATGCTACAGGGGAATTTCATTACTCAGCCACTGCGCAATACTACACACAGTATTCACACATTGATACACAATACTACTCATACACACAGTCAGCTAACATCAGGACTATTTTGTGTACTTAAGTTCCCATTTGACAGTCAGAAAGGGCTAGTATACCACTGTAAAAAGTGAAAGGCTGAACTTCAAAAGAGGGTAACGTGTTGTTATTACACACACCGCATAGTTTTGCTATAACTTTTTGCAGGGAAGAGAAAAGACGAAATGCATAGTTTGAATACGTGAAGTGGAACGATACATGTTTTGTGATCGTTATTAGTATTTAGTTCTGGTCTAGTGTTTACGAAACACCAATCTGTACTATGTACTTAATCTTTCATCTATACAATGTAATGCTTAACAGGCACTTTTAAGTACCCTTTTACATAAGTTTGATTTAGCAGTTTTTTCCTTGGCACTTTATTGTACATGACAGAAAACTGTGTTTCAAGTTCTATGCTTTTTCTTTCTTGGTACTTTTAATGTTTCTCTCGATCTTGTTTGTTGTACATGGACAGAGCGGTTTGTGCGGTAATGGTCTAAGTTATTTTTGATGTGTGCAAGTGACTGGTATGTATACTAAATAATCATACAGCTCATATGCCAGTCTTTTGGACAGATCTTCATAATGAGCTCGACTACTGTTTGGAAGTACATCTGTGTGTCCACACAACTTTGACTGAGAATCAGTAATCATTCCTAGATACTTTGCATATGTTGCCGTGTGTATAGAGGTGTCATCTACATTTAACAGTGTCATTCTCCCTCTTCAAATTGAAATTTATAGCATCTGTTTTATTAACGTCCAACATTACTTTATTGCTTATGGGCCAATTGTATACTTTCTTGGGGGTTTCATTTTCTTTCTCTGCAGGGACATTTCTCCTTTTCTTAGTGAATAAATATCTGCTGTCATCAGACAAACAGAGTTTATTTCCAGTGAGAAAAAGTACTGAGAGTGTCACTCATGTATATCAGGAGCATACTTCGTTGAAGAACACCTATATTAATGTGTTTTGGTTCTCGTAAGTTTTTTACTGAACGTTTAGACCTATTTCAAGTACGTGTTATCTCTACTCATTGTACAACCAATCTGCTAGATATCCTCTAAGACAAAAAAAAGACGAACAAAGAAGAAATTATCTGATTGGCCCGGAGATCAGTAGTATTGATGTTTATGTACACACAAACAAATGCTTACAGTTTCAGAGGAATTGTATTATTTATTCAGTGGATAGATCTTTTGAAATTGAACATGTTAACACAGCGCTGCTTCAACTCTGGCCCTTAGGCAAGCAGTTACTCGGCTTGGCATCGATTGACAGTGTGCTTGGATGTCCTCGTGAGGGATATCGTGCCAAATTCTGTACAAGTGATTGTCAGAATCCCAAGTTGGTTTGAGAGCCTTATCCATAGTGTTCCAAACGTTCTCTCAGTTGGGCACAAACAGGTGACATTGCTGGCAAAGCCAGGTTTTCCCAAGCTCATAGACAAACAGCTGAAACTGTCGTCATGTGCTGTCGGACGTAACCTTTCTGAACTATAAACACAGGATAGCTTGCCATGAGAGCAGCATAAAGAGGCATGGAAAATCGTCGACGTAGCTGCTTATTTAGTATAATCGTATTGTCAACAGTATCAAAAGTCATAGAAATATCTTGAAAATTGCGTGTGATACGCTTGTCATTGTCATGAGCATCAAATACCAATTTTCTGAATTCTACTATGGCTAACGCAGTACTTCTAACATTTCTGAAAACAAAATGTGATTCACTTAAGAGATTATACATATTCAAGTAACTCATTAATCTGTCTTCCATAATTCGTCCTATTATTTTTGAGAATAGTTACAGCAGGAAATGAGATAGTGGTATTCAGTGTCTTCTGCAGTACCTTCCTTTAGCAGAAGTACAACTCTTGCCTCTTTTAACCATTCTGGAAATTTCTCTATTGCATTCATTAATTATGTTTGTCAAGGGAGCTCTTACATGGTCTGTGGTTTGATTTAGTACACACGTTGCTAATTCATTGATACACGTTTCTTTACAGTTTTAATGAATTCATGCTGTGTGGTTGGCAATAACATCATTTGCTTTTAGTGTCCAATTGTTACATGTGTTATTAAAGTTTCTATGGATTTTGGACGCAGCTTCTCTGCAAATCTTCAAAAGTACTCATTCACACAGTGTGCTTAGTGATGTAGTTCGCTTACTATTGTACCCCCCTCACTTGCGAGAATGTTATTACGCCTTTGCATGTCCCTCCTAGTTTCCGTTTTTTACAAAAGCCCAGACTAATTTGCTCAAGATGGAGAAAACAAAAGTCAACCGATGACTTACAAGTGAAGATCCGCAATGACACACACACACAAAGTTTAGGAATAACGTGGCTCCCAGAACTCCTGAAGACAGACGTTGACTGTGGATATTGTATAACAAACAGTCCCTTTGACTGTTCAGAGATGTCACTAAACCCGCCCATAGACGTAATCAATCATGCATGAGCAGCGCCTATAAGACGCAGGGGGTCCTACAGCCGATCAGTTCCATTAGTTGCACCAGGAAGGAGATACACGGCGCGTGGTGTCTGTAGTTTAACCATGCCTAGACGGTCAGTACCGCGATTCGATCGCGTCCGCATTGATACTTTGTGCCAGGAAGGGCTCACAACAAGGAAAGTGTGCAGGCGACTCGGAGAGAACCAAAGCGATGTTGTTCGGACATGGAGGAGGTACAGAGAGACAGGAACTGTCGATGAAATGCCTCGCTTAGGCCGCCCAAGGGCTACTACTGCAGTGGATGACCGCTACCTACGGATTATGGCTCGGAGAAACCCTAATAGCAACGCCAACATGTTGAATAATGCTTTTCGTGCAGCCACAGCACGTTGTGTTAAGACTCAAACTGTGTGCAATAGGCTGCATGATGTGAAACTCCCGGCGTCCATGGCGAGATCCATCTTTGCAACCACGACACCATACTGCGCGGAACAGATGGGAACAACAATATGAGGAATGGACCGCTCAGGAATGGCATCATTTTATCTTCACCGATGAGTGTCGCATATGCTTTCTACCACACAATCGTCGGAGATGTGTTTGGACGCAAGACGGTCAGGCTGAACGCCTCAGACATACTGTCAAGCAAGTGCAGCAAGGTGGAGGTTCCTTGCTGTTTTGGGGTGGCATTAGTGTGGGGCCGTTGTATGCCGCTGGTGGTCATGGAAGGCGCCGTAACAGCTGTACGATACGTGTATGCCATTCCCTGCCCGATAATGCAACCATATCGGCAGCATATTGGCGAGGCATTCGTCTTCATGGACGAAAATTCGCGCCCCCATCCTGCACATCTTGTGAATGACTTTTTTCAGGATAACGACATAGTTCGAATAGAGTGGTCAGCATGTTTGCCAGACGTGAACCCTATCGAACATGCTTGGGATAGGTTGAAAAGGGCTGGTTATGGAAAACCTGAGCCACCAACCAGTCTGAGATATCTTCACCGAATCTCCGTTGAGGTGTGGGACAATCTGGATCAACAGAGCCTTGTTGAAGTGGATAGTTTGCCATGACGAATACCTGCATATATCAGTGCAAGGGGACATGCTAATGGGTATTATAGGTACTGGTGTGTACAGCAATCTAGACCAGCACCTCTGAAGGTCTCTCTGTATGGTGGTAAAACATGCTAGATGTGGTTTTCATGAGCAATGAAAAGGGCGGAAATGATGTTTATGTTGATGTCTGTTCCAATTTTATCTACAGTTTCCAGAACTCTCGGAACCGTGGTGACGCAAAACTTTATTTCATATGTGTATTATTTAATTTATCCATGTCAGGCATGCTTTTTCTGATACATAACACTGACACAGACTTTTCAAGGAAACGTTGTTTTTACAACATAGCTACCTAAGGAAACTAAATTCCCATTTTACAAGGCTAGGGATTGTTGTGTCATGTAACACTTGATAAACGAAGATAAAAGTCGCAAATCCATCATACAAATGGGGAGTGAGGAACAGCTGCTAGTCGACCTGTTGCAGAAATATACAGGGTTGTCCATCTGACGTTTCGGATGAAGTTATCTCGAAAACTATACATCGGTTAAAAATAGTTGTAAGACAAGTTCGTAAGCCCAAAGGGGGACATCAAACGATGCTACACGTCACCTCCAGCCGCTGATCCCTTGGCTGGGGCGGGGGACAGCTTTTAAATGGAAACTCCCATTTTTATTGCAGATGCGGATTCTCCATAAAAAAATAATCAACTTTTGCCTGAAACATTTTTTAAACCGTTGACAGATGGTGCTGAAAATTGAGATAAAAGTAAAATTGGGGAAGAACTATGATTTCTTTCGAATTATCGGAGAAAGACTCATCAAATCGATAAAAAATGTCCACCAGTTCTTTCGTTACGCCAAATTAAACTATTTTTGTACAAAATGTACTGTATCCTAGTTTTAGCGGTACCCATGAACAACGACATGGGCGTAGTAGGATGATGTTCTCATGGTGTGCTTCATTAATGTGAGTCCCCTTGCCTCTCACATGTTGGGGTGCTTAATTAATGAAATTAGTCACGAAGAGACTGTCTAAAATTATCCTCATTTTCTTCAATGAATAAAGTCTATCGTCTGCGAAATTTGTCCACAGGTTTGAGCAGCACATCCCGTGGTATGGCCGCACATGCTCTTCGAATGCATTGCTCTATATCGTTTCGGGTTGTGGGCTGCCTTTCATAAATAATATTTTTTAAATAACCCCACAAGATAAAAATCTGAGATTGGGTCTGATGAACGTGGAGGCCACTGAATTGGTCCGCTGCGTCCTATCCACCGACCAGGGTACCGTATATTTAAAACGTCCCGCACATTTTTAGCATAATGGGGAGCAGCCTTGTCCTGTTGGAACCACATTCGTTGCCCCGTTTCTAAATTAACACCCTTCATTACCTTCGAAAAATCATCACAGAGAAGTTGTATATAAGATTCCCCTAGTAATATTTCGGTCAAAACAACAAGATCTTATCAAGTAACCGTTTAAAATTCCATACTAGACCATTAACGACCATGTGTGTTGACTGTCAACGGGTCTGTGTCAGTGTGGTTTGAGAGGGGACAAATAATGACAATCATGGTGATTTACTTCGCCATTTCTTTTAATGTGGCTTCATCGGTGAACCTAACGTTCCAAAAAACTCATTGTCACCTGTTATCATTTCCAAGGCCATTGGCAGAACGCACGCGTATTTGCGTATCTTTCGGCTTTAATGCCTGTGTCAGTGTGATATGATACGCATAAAATCGTTCAAAATCCTCAAAACAGTGGATTTCAGTATTCCAGTTTGTCTATGAATCGCACGATTACTCATTTTGGGATCCAGCTGAAGACAGGCGAAAACGGTAACGATACGAGAATCATTTCATTGTATTCATTGAGGTGGACGGTGCATGCATCCATTTCGAGCTGGTTGAGTGCTATTTCCAAGAATGTTTACGCTTTGATGTCGTCCGATTGGGAAACTATCCGCATACAGTTGAGCAGCTGCAGCGTAATTATTATGGCATTCACCTAAAATTAACATCATATCAACAAACTCTGCAGGAGAATAGTAAGCCATGTTTCGCTGTTTCGCTAAAGAATCATTTACTTTCGTCAGTTGATGTTTACTGTTCACAATCTGAAAGTGAAGTGACGTCTGATCGCATTGGACCGACCTTTATACTGACCCATACTTCGCAGTTTGGCCACGTTAGCGCCACAGTCGGGTGAGTAATGCAATTGTGAAGAGTTCTCTAACGAGGTTTTAATACAATTCCGCCTCCCTCCACCATAAACTCTGGTAGGTAGTATACATTTTGTAAAAAAAAAGAGCTTCTTAATTTGGCGTAACGAAAGAATTGGTGCACATTTTGTATCGATTTGATGCTGCGTTCTCGGATGATTCTAAATAAATTGGAGCTCTTCCCCAACTTTAGTTTTTCTGGATTACAGCACCATCCGGCAATGGTTTAAAAAAATGTTTCAGCAAAACTTGAGTACTTTTTTATGGATAATCCGAATCTGCGATATAGAATGGGGGCTTCTATTTAAGAATTAAAAGTTACCCCTTGCCCCACCCAAGGGGGCGGGGGCTGGGGGTGATGTGTTGTATAATTTTATGTGCCCCTTTGAGCTTACGAACTTGTATTATCCACCATTTTTAAATGATATACAGTTTTCGAGATAATCTCATCCGAAACTTCAGATGGACTACCCTGTATACAATCAACCGTTATTTCTGAAAACGTTATTTAGGCTACAAGTTTCAAAGCCTTGGTATTTCCTGCTTCATGCCTGTATATGTTTCCAAAATGTGTTTAAATGTACATCACGTCTGTTAAGGCTACTATGGTACACAATGGTGTCAATGTAATGGGATGCAGTAAACCTACATTATTCAAGGCCCAACAAAAGAAAAACATTTAGTAAAAAGAGAAAAATAAGAAATATCATAAATGAAAGAAGATATGATCATAGCGTATAAAAAACTAACAAAGCAGTAGTAGCAGAAAATGATATTGGTTAATTAAAATGAAAAATTGTTTATGATAGGACTGTGTATCATCTGTGTAGCGAACGAATTACTTCTTCCGCTGGAAAGAAATGGATAAGATCGTTTCCTACATAAAAATCTGCCACCAATAGTGTGAAAACCACACAAGTTGGTGCACACGCACAGCAGTGTGCAAACATGTACACAGGTAGTAAGAAACAGCTGCCACTCAGTTGAAAAACATCGCAACAGGGAGGAAGGTACTGTTTACTTGCAAGTTACCTAAGGAAACAACTAAGGGATGGAAAAATGACAGGCCAGGAGTTCATTAACCTTTAGAATAACGATGAAAATGAAGTGGGAGCTGGATTAAAATACCAGGCCCATTGTGAAACAGCAAGAACGAAGCAATGGGTTAAAATATGCGGTTGTCAGAATGAACTTACGTGAATTTGATAACGAACATGATGGTATATGGCGAGAGAGCGAACTCAGAATTAAGAAACATTATGTAAGGAATATAGTAGGATTTCAATCAAAACAATCCTCTCTGGACAAAATGGCTCTGAGCACTATGGCACTTAACATCTGAGGTCATCAGTCCCTTAGAACTTAGAACTACTTAAACCGAACTAACCGAAGGACATCGCACACATCCACGCCCGAGGCAGGATTCGAAGCTGCGAACGTAGCGGTAGCGCGGTTCCAGACAGAAGAGCCTACAACCGCTTGGCCACACCGGCCGGCTGTCTGGACATAAAAGGTATTTAAAATAACAGTAAAATTACAATCATAATTAAGTAAAAATTACAATACAGGGTGTAAATTTTAAGCTGAAAAACCAGATTAACTCGAAAAATAATCATCACACAAAGAGATGACTAGAATCAAATGTTGATTATATTCGAGGGGGCTGGCGCCGTAATTCAAGAAAATCCATTATCTCATTTTTGCTCGGAAAATGGTTATGGATAAATAAAAAATAATTATTTACTCCCTAGATTTTGATTCGCTAAAACTAAAACTCTCCATCTCTTCCCATAGGTTGGGGTTTGCGGGAGAGGAATTAGAGTTTTACAAATGTTGACCCAAATATTACATTATAAGCAAACATGCATGCCTTGTGCTGTACAGGTACCAGACGTCAGTATGGGATGGTGTTCCATTCATGTTGCACTTAGTCGGTCAATACAGGGACTTTTAATGTTGATTGTGGATGATGCTAGAGTTGTCGTCTGTTGACTTCCCATAAGGGATCGATTGGTGACCGATCTGGTGAACAACTAGCCAAGGCTACACGTCGACACCCTCCAGAGCATGTTCGGGTTACAACAGCGGTATATGAGTGAACGTTATCCTGTTGGAAAACACCCACGGGAATACCGGTCATCTTCATGAATGGCAGTACCATAGGTCGAATCACCAGTCAGGCGTACAATTTCCTAGTCAGGGTGCTCCTGATGTTGTACGAAGTCGCACCCCAAAAATCCAGATGTAGGTCCAGTGTGTTTATCACACAGGCAGGTTTGTTGTAGGCCCTCAACTGGCCTCTGTCTAACCAACACACGGCCAGCACTCGCACCATGGCAGAACCAACTTTTATAATACACAACACACCTTCACCTTGCCCTCTATTAGATCTCGCTTGATACCACTGAAGTCGTAAATGTCGGTGGCTTGGGGATAGTGGAATGTACACTGCGGAACACCTCGTTCGGAGCTGTCCTTAAAGTTACCGGTTTGTAACAGTTCGATGTGTCTCTGTGATGCCAACTGCTACTCAAGATGCTGCGCCAGAGCCATACGCCGAACCGATGTCTTCGCCCTCGGTAGTGGCACGTAGGCGTACGGCGTGCGGTCTTCTTGCCACTGCGCATTCACGTGACCGCTGCTGCCAGCAGTCATGTAAGCGGCTACATTTCTGCAACGTTTTTCTGCAATATCACAGAAGGAACATCCAGCTTCTCGTAGCCCTTCATACAATCTCGTTCAAAGTCAGAGAGGCGTTGATAATGGCGTCTTTATCGCCTTAAGGACGTTCATCACGAATACAACCCTCCACGTCCAAGCCCATAGGTAAGTAATGCTAACGAGTATTTCAGTGTGTATTGAAAGCAAACCTTATAAGCAGTTAATGCAAACCTTAAATGCAATCTAATAGTGTCGCTACTAGCGACAGTCTTGTGCGACTGGCATGCAATTTTAATAGACGGCATTTTTATATGTAGAGACATGTTTACCAGCTTTGGTTTATGTCACACATTCCCTTCTTGGTGTTGCGATTCTTTTTCGTCAGTGCTTACCAAATAGTCTTCGTATGGTTATCGTAGAAAAGGAAGAGGCTATGCAAATTCAATGCAAGAAAAAGGTGTTAAGAGAATAAATATAACATCAGTTATTTGAGATACAGAAGTACGGTATGGATGAACCATCTGCCGATATAGATTCAAGAAACATATCAGAGATGTTAGAGTTGTTCTGTCTTGTCACATATAGGGATGAAACACTAGTTCAGCAGTACGATAATATTGAGTCACTCTATATCTATGTAGAAACGATGAATTTTAAACGGAACCTTAAGACCTAAAAAAGATATAGAAACAAATTTTCACATGAAGTTAAGAAAAGCTGACACTAGAGAAATATTATGGGTTACATCATCACGTAAATGTAATTAAGATTGGAGAAACACATCTGTTAAGACTTCCAAATAAATTAAAGTCACACGCACGAACAAAGGTACAGTTAATACTGACTAGCATTAGACAGCTTGTTGCTACAATTGCTACATAATTTTCTGGAAAGATATATATGTACTTGTATATTTGATATGCACATCGGTGAAAAGAACTATAGCAGTCTGCCACTTCAAGGTACATACGTTGTCGGAAACTCATCATTGAAAAGAGACCAAACAGTACCATGTTAAGAGATTATATCTGAATACCACAACATCGTATGGCATAAACAGAAATAAAATCTACAACCATCATGTAGAGTACATTCTTCGTTAAAGTAGCTTAACCAGAGTCTTTAAAGGAAAGTAGTTTGGGTCCCGATACCTACGAAACCAGCTGCACACAAGCACTAGGTAGTTGAAGCATAATAAATCCGCAAATGTATGTGATTATCATGTCGAAACCGTTCATAGAGCAATAATAACGACCTTACATATCCATAAATCACATATATGGTTACACTATGAAATTACAAATATCATAGAAAACGCGTAATGACGTGGAATAACGTAAAAGGTGTCTTCGGCAATAATTAATAAACAACACAACGTTTGGGAACTAAATACAATGCTATCTTCAGAGAGCGGTAGAAAGACACGGATTTCGCAAGAATATTGCCAAACCGCCACCCCGAAACAAAGGGTTCCAACGTACTCGCCACTCTGTCGAGCATATGGATAAATCCAGTAGTACCTGTACGTACTACGGGAACCACTGTAGTGATAGGATTCAGTAGATGTCTGTATGGATTTAATGTCCGAAATATGCAGCGAGTAAATAATCATAGTTCACAATAGGCCTGCTAAACATCTACCTTTCGAGCAGTGTGTGCCCTCCGTGCAGATAGCAGCCACTGTCAAAAAGAGTAAGGAGCGTAGGCAGTCGAAGTAGATGGTATACGTCGTGGGTTGTAATAAAGGGGTGATTTGCTAAGATGAATCGATGTATCGTGTTTACGTAGCCAGCAACAATACATGAAAATACGAAAGTATGAGAGGTACGGTGTAATAAACAGGAATGAAAGTAGTAAACATAAGCTGAAAAAGCAAGTGAAAGTTAGCATAATGTAAGGTACCATCGCATCACTGTGAACACGGGTGAACCTCCTATGTAATAAGATGACAAAAATATATTATGTAATAAACTGTTCAGTTACTGTTCCGAGCACTTATGACCACAAGAACATTATTAAGTTACGTAGTTGTCTTAATATACCGCATGTGTTCGTATATTACGTCTGAGAAGTACTGTTATTCATATTATTTCTGGCTCATCATTATTTACGTGTATCTATCTCATGTAATAGGTTCAATTTATTCCTGAACTTATTTCACATTTTATTAATGTAATTATTATTTGTAAACTTGGAGAGAAGCATGAAGAAAGCACTACTGAGACGTTGACCCTGGTAGTCCAAATAAACTTTTAAAAAATGACGGCTGATAGTATATATTTCTACAAGATAGTTAATAGCCGCCAAGAGCTAAAGGAAACTTTTCGTAGTTGGTGGTAGTTTGAGAGGTTTGCTCAAAATGCAGTATATCGCGTTCTAACTGTTACGGAAATGCCTCCAATAGGAGAATTATAAAAAAGTTACTGGAGAATTTTTGGGTGCTTTCTGTTACGGCGGACGATATCTTGACAGACGTTGTCTCACACTTCCCATCCCTTGAATTGAAAAAGTTATTAGAGG
Source organism: Schistocerca americana (assembly GCF_021461395.2). NCBI lineage: Eukaryota > Metazoa > Arthropoda > Insecta > Orthoptera > Acrididae > Schistocerca > Schistocerca americana. Next base: position 681,328,466 of record NC_060121.1, read on the forward strand.
AAAGTAATGTTAAACATATTTTGAATTCAGATTGTCTCTCTGGATCCAACACACCGGTGAGCGCAATATATCAAGTGAGACGATATTTTTTGGCATATTTCGATAAGAGCCAAAAAAATTGCACTTAAAATTACTCGATGTCGAAAATGCCGTTCCAGCACTTGTTTCCCAACTTGCACCGTATTGTTTGAAGAAAGCCACGCTGTACTTTTATAGAGCACCTACAGCTTCCACATGTAACAGAACTCAAGCAATGTCAGAAAATGGCACTGGATACTATCTGTATCTACATCGACATGGATACTCTGCAAATCTCTTCAGTGCATGGCAGACGGTTCATCGAACCACCTTCACAATAATTGACTACTACTCCACTCTCGAACAGAGCGCGGAGAAAACGGAAACCTATTCCAGAAAGGAGCTGAACGCGGACCTGCAAACGATAAATTAGTGTGGCATAGTATGTATGCACTCGAACATTTAATCATAGTTAAATCACACATTAAGCCGTCGACCGAAGAGGAGGAAATCCAAAACGTTCATCATTATTACGTCTGTAAATTTGGTATTAAAGAAATAGTACTTCCCAATCCCGTAATAGCAGCGTACATTCGAACTGGTGAAGAATATAGAGTGCACAGCATTGATGTAAGAACTCTTGTTTTATGCTGTATTTAGGCATCCCGGCATCCAGCGATAGAGGTATTAACGATGCAAGTAAACAGCAAAATAATTTCTATGCAGCAAATAAATCGCCTTGATTCTCGTTGGAATTACGATAGCTCAATCTTCACCTCTTTGACTTCAAGCAGTGACTCTTTCTTAGCTAAGTAAGTGGAAACGGCTATCCACTGTGATTATATTTACGGAGGCATTGTCATGCAACCCTTCAGAACGCTCTTATTGAAACAGATTTCTCCCTCACATCTTTTGCTTTCATTACTCCAAATTTTTAATGTAGGTGTGACAGGTTAGTGGTTTGTCTTTGTGCCTTTGACCTATATATCTAAAAATCGCACGATCTCATAATTCAAAGACTTTTTTTCATTACTCATCTAGGTGGATAGCACGTTTACTTTTAGGTTTAATTTATCTATAGGAGGAATAAATTCTTCTTACAATCATCTGTCTCATTTTATTACTGTGTGACAGTGATATTGTTATATTCTTGTAGCAATTCGTATTAGTATCAATTATATATGTCACTCTGGTTTCATATCCCATTCTCTAACCAGTCATTGCTCCGAACATCGCAATACATGGTTTTAAATTTTTAGTATTTCTACTCACTATGTCACGGTACTGATTGCAGTTCAGTTTGTGATTTCTCAATATTTGTCGAATCATGACGTACGGTAGTATGGACCAAAATAAGAAAAAACATCCAGTAAACATTTGCTCTATAACGCTTACCTTAAAAGTACGAGCACTTGATTATATGAAGAATTGTGTTTCAAAGTCGCAAAGATGAACAAATGCTCATAGTTCTTAAGAAATGCATTTTAGACCATCCGATTTCGTGCAGCACATTTTACAGAGGCTATCATATTATCAAACCTGTCGAAAAATTAATTCCCTGATACGACACTGAAACGATTATGCTGTCAGTCGAAAAATTTTATTCAAAGATGTTGCACAGTTCTGTAGAACTATAAATAAATTGCTGCCCGCAAATCTTTTCAACAACACGTAAAAAGGGATAGTTGGTCGAGATAACTATTGAATAGGAACCCTGTCTTTGGCTGAAACCCCGTGAGGCAGCTTTAGTTTGGGGGACCTTTTCGTACTATGTTACACATTTATCCCATTTATGATAAAATGTATTGATAATGAAGTGATTTTTAGGATTCCAGACCTCAACTGTTAAAAACTGAACCATTATAGGATCACTTCGTTGTTTATCTTTCTCTCTGTCTATCTGTTCGATTCTGAAGACTCCTAAGAGCTACGGCGCCTGGTTGGTGTAAAAAGCTTAGGTACCTAAGTCAGTGCAATTAAATGATAGGGCCATTTTCTGATGGTAGCATACTCACTGTTCAAAAGCTGCTGGGTAACTCTCTTGGCGCTAGAAGCTTGACATCTAGCAAGAAGCAATGTTTCACAGTAGAAATAAACCAGAAAGTCCGAAAATTCTTAACTTGTAACTACACCACATAAAAAAATCGTATTTTCTCATTAGAAATTTTCGAAATTCGTTAAAAACCTCAAGAAATACTGTAGATATTTTGTTATGATTTTCGCAGATAGGTAGACAGATGCGCGGAGAAAGTAAATGTGCTTAACTTAAAAATATTTCGTATTATATGCCTAAGGTATAGTGAGGTCAACTGTCGTTGTGAATACGATTCCTTTGCCATCTAGTGGTGATAAACGTAAGGCCTGCCAACTTCCGCACCCTACCGGTGCTAGAACGCTGTTTCTTTACGAAATGCTCGTCGTAAATACAAATATTCCCTGACACTCTACGTCTACGACGCATATACCATCCGTTATGTTTCAAAGCAAAGTTATACTGGTAACTGATGCAAGACTACAAATACGGAAACCCACAAAACATCCACTGAAGCATTTTCCAGAACAATTCCACATTTGTCTGCCGACAATAATCCCATCGGAGGCCGTGCGGTTTCATTCTCTGGAACTTCCATCAAATCTAGCCAGTAGTTGGAACAAAGATGAGAACAGACAAAGTCAACACACATCTTCATTTGACAGTTAATATAACTCCCAACTTAGCAAAACGAATGAATAATTACTTCAAACTAAGACTTCCCGAAAGTCTTGAAATTTCCTGGACTGATATCTTGCTAGTATCTTTATCGATAAGAGGTAAAAATCTCGGTTCCTGGTATGTATAAACACTCACACACAAAAGTAAGTTTTTATAGAACCCACGGAACGCAAGTCCTACTGTCACTTCTCAGCTATTCTTAAGGAAAGAAACAATCTACTGACTTTTGTAAAAATGACTGATGCTATAGCAGCTTATAGTTCAAGTCAGTTTCCGTAGAAGTTTTGAGCTCACTCACTTTTCAAAGCCTTTGTGTTACCGTTCTCCAGAAATTCTTTGAAATCACTGGAATACATATGGCTATTTATATCTCTTATATAGACGATAGCAGCCGAATATGAAATCGAGAATACCAGTGTGGCAGAAAATGTGGTATTCAATGGAAAGTTTAATCGGGAAAAGTAGTGTTAATGTATTGAGGATACTTTGCAATGCGTTCGTTTTACATGCTACAGCCATGGGTGAAGTAGAGATGGACTGCAGATAGGTGAAAGTAATAGCTGTTGCAGCGCACCCTTATTCTAGGCACAGAGGCACATTTATATGCTACGGGTGTTTACGCTCGTGGGCGTAACGGGACGAGGCAGTGTCAGCTGCCTATGTAGAACATGCATTTACACGTCAATAACCTTTGGTTTTGATGATGCAGACGGTCTATTACTGAATTTGGGCCAGAACCGCTTCGACGCGCACCCACGCACTCCGTCGATAGACTCGCTGCGGCTCACTTCGTTACCGTCGCTCGCGCACGCCAACGCCAGTAGACCAACGCCATGGCTGGACGCAAGGGAGAGCAGCTCGCAGCCGCACTGGAGCTTCTCATCAACGCGATGGGGAGCGACAGCGGCCGCCGACGACAGCCGAAGCGCACTCAGCGGCAACTCAAGGTCATGCAGTGCTGCAGGTGCCAGCAACTGGAGCACACTGCGAGTGTTTGCAAGAACGCCGTCGCGTGCTTGAAGTGCGCGGCTGCAAACGACACTCGCAGCTGCACCAAGCCACGAGGGGTGGCCAGCAGATGCGCGAACTGCGGCGGCTCACACGCCGCCAACTCGCGTAGCTGCGGCTATCTGAGGGAGTTTCACCGCCAGCCCGCCGCAACACGCCCTGCGGCGGTGTCCGGTGCCACGACGGCCGCCCTGCCCCCCCGCTCCAGCGAGGAGTGTGAGCCGCACCGACCCGAAACCGCCACTGACGACGCCTTGGCGGGCTTCCAAGCCGCCTTGGCTCGTCGCAGTCCATCGTCAGCTCCAGCAGCTGCGTGAGGAGCTGCGAGTTCTCAACAAGAAGAAAGTGCCCGCTCCCGCGCCCGCTTCCCCAGCGGAGCGCCCGGTGGGGGTGGTCACCACCACGCAGACGGACTTACCGTCGCAAACGGACGTAGCCACTCAAACAGACGCCGCCCCGGAACCTGTAGCAATACAGGAAACCGGGCAGACGTCCTTGGACGTGGCACCGTCCTCCCATTCACCAACTCCCGACGGGGAGGTAAAATAGCAGGGGAAACTAGAAGAGGGTGGGAAACTACGTACTGAAGCAGTCCCATTCCCTGACAGCACCAGCATGCCGGAGGTGCTAAAGAAGAGGTAGCGACCATGCTGCGGGATGGGCGCTACAACGCCCACAAGAACCCCTACCTCTTCGCCCAGGTGGAAGGGGAACAGAAGACATTGCTCCCGCAGAGGTCGTACGAGCTACGTGGCGGACATGAGGCGATTAAGCTCGAGTTCGTCACGAAGAGGGACCTCCATATCATCAACGCGAACCCCGTCATCAGGCCGTGCGACTGGGACTACATCCTGGAAGACGCAGTCGTGCGGCTGAGGAAGGAGGTCCGCGACGGCATTGGTAGCTGTCAGCAGACCTACAGACAGCACTGCACAACGTCTCGCGCGAGGCGAAGAAGACACAAAACCACAAAGTCCACCACTAACATGCCTGCATACTAGTAGCCAGGACTAACGACCGGAGCACGAGAAGACACATCAAAAAGCCAGGCCACATCAACACATCGCCAGGAAATGCTACCATAAGCCAAAACTCCTGCACCTCGGGCCAAGGGCAAGGCCTGTTTGTGCAGCGTCAGCGTCAGCGAGGTGAGATATTGTCTCCAGCACTGTAAGAAGAAGACGGTTCATGAAGTTTTATTTATTGTGTGAAACAGGAAGTCACAATAACAATAATTGGGTTGCACCCTAAGTGCCCCAAAGACTAACTTTTCAAAACATTCATGGTGTGATAGACCTTTATTATTAACCTTAAAAAAACGTTGTAGCTCTCGATGTTCCACAAACAATAACCTGAAGCTACGAAATATGTTACTAATTAGTATGAACTTTATAATTATTATACAAACAAGAGGAAGACTCGACATTGTGATCACAGATATACTTCAAAGTTTGTACACCTTCAGTAGACCATTGAAATACGAAATGTGAAAGTAGTAAGATGCGCTACTCTGGCAATTACAAGAAAATGGCAAGAGAAGTTTTACTTGTCTGTTACGTGCAGGATATACTGTGCGAAGGCGCTAGTGCCAAGAAGTTATTGTAGTCATGTGGTTAACTTTCGCTCTGGGCCAGAAGTTCGCAGGCAACAGGACGGTTAGAAACCCTCTAACGCTCCCTTTTTTAATCCATATTTTTTCACCACTGGCCACGTTATTTAAATTATATGACACTTGAGAGGTGATATAATGTAAAATACCCTTTCGTGTATTCATAAATAGTATCAGTGAATTTCACATGTTATTTGACTATTTACTATTCGTAAATTTTCAAGGATGATGGACGGGCTTGGAAAGCCCAAGTGAAACTTTTTAAAATAGTGATACGAATGACGTTATTCACAAACAGTAGTATAGCAAGCCAAGAGTACAAGAGTAATGTACAATTACTCGTCGCATGTGCTCTCGACATACGCGTTGCAGTATGTTATTTGTCATACAGACATGGAAAACATTAACTGGAACATCATGCAAATAGACGTGGTTTTTATGCCATACAAATTAAATAATATTACCAGTGATGAAAATTTAGTGTTCGCGGGGTTCGAACCTTCGCTTCATTTATTATTCTACTATTCCTTATCACGAGCGAACGCTTTCTGCGTGACTACAATACATTCTTGTTATGCTTCCCTTCATACAGACTTTTTATTATGTTGTTTTAATGGCCTACTAAAGCTGTACAAAGTGTGAAGTAAATACGTGATCCCAACGTCATGGCCTCCCATTGAAAAGTAACAAATACCGTGATTTTCCACTAAAAGTCGGAAGACAACTACATGGAACTCCTACACAATTAAAAAAGGTAATGAGTATTAGCCCATATTAACAGTAAGTATCTTCTTTATAGAAGGATGACTACTATTTGACATCCTGTCTTCTATGGAGGCAATAGAGATGGAGTATATTATAGTTCTTATAAATTACCTTTCTTCGTTAAAAGAAGTTTTCTTGTTTACCTTCAGTTACCTAATACAATTTCAAATGCTAAGAATACATCCTACAGTGGAAGACGAAGAATGCGCTTCTGTTTTCCCTTAGTCTATCGCCGGAGGTGGCATGTAGAGCAGTGGGATGGGAGTTGGCCCTAACACACACACACACACACACACACACACACACGCGCGCGCGCGCACGCACGCACGCTTGTACCAACATTCTGCACATCCCCACCCAACGTTACAACATAAAGTTCTACTGCAAGCCAGTCTGTATCTGTCCCATAGTCACCATCTCGCTCTGATATTTCGATATCTTACATGTGCTCCACCATCTTTTTTCTCGCAGTTCGTTCTATACACACCACCTACCACCAAAATCGCGGAACTTCGATCTCTGACCCATGCTACACTACCTTTATTTTCGTAGTTTATACTCTACTTCCAAGTCACCATCTTGCTCTGATAATCCAATCTCTCTCCCCGTGCACACGATCTCTGTTTCGACAGTTCTGTCTCCAATCATCTGCTCTACCACCTTTATCATACACGATCTCAGACGCCCGAGCATACTACCATGGTAGTTCGGTCTGTGACCCCCTGCCCTTCCATCTTGTTCTCATACATCGTTCTATGTACCAAGTAAATTTACTCTGTAAAAGTTGATGAATGGCGGCCGTCTAGATTTGGAGGATCACGCAAAACTCCTATCCCCAAGCTGCTTTGCTCACTTTATCATTGAGTTTGAAGTGTTTATCATCCTTTTACCGACAATAGTAATTTCCACTGCATTGTAAACGGTATGTATCTTTGATCAAATTATACGTTGTATGCTCCGTTATCAAAAGAATTGCATAATTAGGCTAAAGTACACGTGACGCAACGATTGTTATCGACTTCTTTTGGCTTTTTTTTATATTCTCAGTTAGCAATTACGTGCAGTATGCACCTAAGCATGTATCTGTTAACCTTGTGGGCGTCGCAAACTGAAGGTAGCGTTATTTCTGGTTTTGAAATTCTGAAATAAAATATATTTGAAGTTAAGACAATCTCAACTTTGAAATCAGTAAATACTATTTGCATTACTATATCTGAAAGTATTTGTGATCGCTTCGTTTACTTACTACATACTGTAGTTTAGCACTGCTATAACGAAGAGACAGTGACTTTTGATGACAGTAATCACTGTGATGTGGGGACTGCTTGTGTTATTCCATATAATATTCAAGGAACTGTGTGTACAATTCACTTCAGGGTTTTTAAGGTTTGTTCAGTAATTATACCCCCCACAAAACAACATATCAGGTTGTGTTCTACACTAGAAAAATATATCCATTAACAAAAGTTCCATACATCCTGGAGCTCGAGAAAGTTCTGACACAGTATTATGTCTGAACAGCTGCAGTTCGTGGTTGCCATACTGAGCAAGGCTGCGACAAGTACCGCTTTCAACAGTGGTGCCAGGGTTCTCTACAACGATTACAGAATGTATCTCCTCTCCTTTTCAGAAATGACTACTACATAGTACGGGACCTAATTTGCAATATGAAATGCCAGCATCATATTTCCCAGCACTTTATCACTACAAACCATAATGGTCGGAGTCTCTGCACCTACAATATTGAAAATGACGTGTTTTTTCTGAGATCTTTAATGCATTCCATCAACTGAACTCCGTATTTCAGTAATACACAAGTATAACAAATAATAGCACCCAATATGACACATTGGCTTCTAAAGACACATCAAAATGGCAGCTGCTCGATTTCTTTCTGTCAACCAGTGTCACAGAGAGATAGCGGTGATGTCACGAAAACATCACTATTTTGTTATGTGAACTCATAAACGCTGCAGACTCTTTCCCATATTGTAGCATATAGAATTTTAATTATTCTACCAAATGCCTGTTATATGTAGTTAAAATATCAGTTCGAAATATTCAAAAAGGTTTTCCAGTTATTAGATGTTCAATGTTGAGTCCACCACACACTTTTTATGGAAATCCAAATGGGACTGGATGCGTATAAATATATTTTTCGAGTATCGTCTGATGTAGCAAATGTCAAATGATCCAACACTTTCTGCACGTTGAATCGTATGTTTTATCAAAATCTCCCCTCACTCCCTCCCCCCCCCCCCCCCGTCGGGTGTAGATACTTTAATTAATAGTATCATTACACAAATTCCTGTTTATGAGCTGCTTGTACTGATTATTATTCAATGTATTCTGAATGTGATGTCATTTTTATTTAAACCATTGTAAAGTTACTTACTTTAACCAGTTGTAAGAAAGCAACATGTCGAAAATACAATGTTCTCATGTCAGCCGTGTTTTCATGTAATAATTTTGTGTGTAAAAAAAGAATTAACGTTGTTCGATTGTATTTTGTTACTTATTCTTTCCTTTTTCCACACCAATCGCTACAGACGTAAGTTAACCACATTATACTATTCTTATGAATAATATCGTTGTGTTTAATTCAGAACTGTATTATATCAGCCAACTAGTTAACCTATTATTACCTTTACGGTAACTGAGTCACGAAAAATATGTCTTGGACGTTTTAACAAAGTTGGGGGCGTTTTGTTAGGCGACCCAACCACTGAATGACATCAGGTGTCTATTGTTAGCTTTTTCATTACTGGAAGTGAAGCCTACAATTTAATACAAAATCTAATTACTATTTTTAAAAAAATTCGTAAGTTTTAATACTACATTACTTTGATGGACTACATTGAGTTCTGGTGTGTAAGTTGAAACTTGTAAATGAAAGGAAATACTCAAAAAATTCACAGGAAACTAAAAGAAAAGTAATCAAAGTTTCACATATAAAATGGATTCATATATTGTGGAAATGTATTCGCTTCATCATTTTGTGGCTGATGTATGAAAATTTGGGTTATAGTGAGACTCGAACCCGGATTTCTCCCTTGTCATTTGGATTCTCTTAGCCACTGAAGCTATAGGCGCGCACCCCAAATGCCAGTCCATACTTTCATATTTCACGCAGTCAACAGCCAAATTTCAACTGCCTTTTAGGTCTGGAAGCAGATGCAGGACAAACGTACAAGTCATTAAATAAACTTGTCATCAGATAAATAAAAACCTGACTCTTGCAACTTTGGCTGTATTCTACATGAAACTAGTGTTGTTGTGGGAGCCTCTGTTAACAATTTCTTCATTCAGACAAAACGCTACCATCTTTCCTCGGTCTTGATTGTCTGGAGGATTATTTGTACTCATATCAACTTTTATGTATTCGTATTGACCAAGTACTCAGATCGTAGAACTATGTTAAATACGATACAAGCATCCATTCTGTAGTTATAACTGTAGGTTCCGATATTCTGCACTACTGGCCATTAAAATTGCCACATCACGAAGATGACGTGCGACGGACGCGAAATTTAAGCGACAGAAAGGAGATGCTGTGATATCCAAATGATTAGCTTTTCAGAGCATTCACACAAGGTCGGCGCCGGTGGCGACACCTACAACGTGCTGACAAGAGGAAAGTTTCCAACCGTTTCCTCGTACACAAACATCAATTGACCGGCATTGGCTGGTGAAACGTTGTTTTGATGCCTCGTGTAAGGAGCAGAAATGCTTACCATCACGTTTCCGACTTTGATAAAGGTCGGATTGTAGCCTCTCGCGATTGCAGTTTATCGTATCGCGGCACTGCTGCTCGCTTTGGTCGAGATCCAATGACTGGTAGCAGAATATGGAATCGGTGTGTTCAGGAGGGTAATACGGAACGCCGTGTTGGATCCCAACGGCCTCATATGACTAGCAGTCGAAATGACAGCCATTTTTTCTGCATGGCTGTAGCGGATCGTGCGGCCACGTCTCGATCCCTGATTTAACAGATGGGGACGTTTGCAAGACAACAACCATCTGCACGAACAGTTCGACTACGTTTGCAGCAGCATGGACTATCAACTCGGAGACCACGGCTGCGGTTACCCTCGACGCAGCATCACAGACAGGAGCGCCTGCGATGGTGTACTCAATGACGAACCTGGGTGCACGAATGGCAAAACATCATTTTTTCTGATGAATCCAGGTTTTGTTTACAGCATCATGATGGTTGCATCCGTGTTTGGAAACATCGCCGTGAACGCACATTGGAAGCGAGTATTCGTCATCGTCATACTGGCGTATCACCCGGCGTGATGGTATGGGGTGCCATTGGTTACACCTCTCGGTCACCTCTTGTTCGCACTGACGGCACTTTGAACAGTGGACGTTACGTTTCAGATGTGTTACGACCCGTGGCTCTACCCTTCATTCGATCCCCACGAAACCCTACATTTCAGCAGGATAATGCACGACCGCATGTTGCAAGTCCTGTAGAGGCCTTTCTAGATGCAGAAAAGTCACCACTGCTGCCCTGGCCACCACATTCTCCAGATCTCTCACCTATTGAAAACGTCTGGTCAATGGTGACCGAGAAACTGGCTCGTCACAATACGTCAGTCACTACTCTGGATGAACTGTGGTATCGTGTTGAAGCTGCATGGCCAGCTGTACCTATACACGCCATCCAAGCTCTGTTTGACTCAATGCCCAGGCGTATCAACGCCGTTATTACGGCCTCAAGTGGTTGTTCTCGATACAAATTTCTCAACATCTATGCACCCAAATTGCGTGAAAATGTAATGACATGTCATTTCTAGTATAATATATTTGTCCAATGAATACCCGTTTATCATCTACATTTCTTCTTGGTGTAGCAATTTTAATGGCCAGTAGTGTATAACTAAGTTGTGCAGCTAACAAAGTCGTAACCGTTTCTCTTAGAGGCGTTAATGAGATGTTTATATATTATTTGTTTATTCCTGGGATTACATCTCGTCCTTGCCAATTTTTTCCAACTGCTGATGCTTCACATATTTCCTCCTTCAGCATTATAGGCTATCGCATCTCAAATTACTGTTCTTGGTAGCCCACTAGACTCAGCAATCGAATAAATGTGCCGCCTGTATATCTCAGAGATGGGAAAAAAAACCCGTGTCTCACATGCTATCCATGGCGCCTTTCTCGCACCACATCCGCCACCCTCATTACATCATGCATGTGATGTGGTAAGGAGTCAGCTCTATGGTATGTGAGCATGACAGTGAGCAGTCTGGACAGATTATTTGTGCACAGTGTAATGTTTAAATGTTACTTTTCTGTTCCACATAGTATTCAAAGAAATTGTACATACATAAAAGCACATAAAATGGAACAACGTTGATAATGCTTAGCAAGAACAGTTGGCACATTTTCGACAGAAACAAATAAAGCACTATGCTCAAAGATATCTATGTTTTATTAATGTGATAAGCCAATTTATAACATTTTCAACCATAATAATATATGTAAAAAGCACAGTCCAGATGCAGTCTATTTAAAGAAAGCAACATGAATGCACAAGGAGCTATAGTATAGCACATATTCGTGGTTTCATGACACAGTTCTTCAATTGTATGTTGTTGTTGTTGTGGTCTTCAGTCCTGAGACTGGTTTGATGCAGCTCTCCATGCTAATCTATCTTGTGCAAGCTTCTTCATCTCCCAGTGCCTACTACAACCTACATCCATCTGAATCTGCTTAGTGTATTGATCTGTTGGTCTCCCCCTACGATTTTTACCCTCCACACTGCCCTCCAATGCTAAATTTGTGATCCCTTGATGCCTCAGGACATGTCCTACCAACCGATCCCGTCTTCTAGTCAAGTTGTGCCACTAACTTCTCTTCTCCCCAATCCTATTCAATAATTCCTCAATAGTTACTTGATCTAAACACCTAATCTTCAACATTCTTCTGTAGCAACACATTTCGAAAGCTACTGTTCTCTTCTTGTCCAAATTATGTATTGTCCATGTTTCACTTCCATACATGGCTACACTCCATACAAATTCTTTCAGAAACGACTTCCTGACACTAAAATCTATATTCGATGTTAACAAATTCCTCTTCTTCAGAAACGCGTTTCTTGCCATTACCAGTCTACATTTTATATCCTCTCTACTTCGACCATCATCAGTTATTTTGCTCCCCAAATAGCAAAACTCCTTTACTACTTTAAGTGTCTCATTTCCTAATCTAATTCCCTCAGCATCACCTGACTTAATTCGACTACATTCCATTATCCTCGTTTTGTTTTTGTTGATGTTCATCTTATATCCTCCTTTCACGACACTGTCCATTCCATTCAACTGCTCTTCCAAGTCCTTTGCTGTCTCTGACAGAATTACAATGTCATCGGCGAACCTCAAAGTTTTTATTTCTTCTCCCTGGATTTTAATACCTACTCAAAATTTGTCTTTTGTTTCCTTTACTGCTTGCTCAATATACAGATTGAATAACATCAGGGAGAGGCTACAACCCCATCTCACTCCCTTCCCAACCACTGCTTCCCTTTCATGTCCCTCGACTCTTATAACTGCCATCTGGTTTCTGTACAAATTGTAAATAGCCTTTCGCTCCCTGTATTTTACCCCTCCCACCTTTAGAATTTGAAAGAGAGTATTCCAGTCAACATTGTCAAAAGCTTTCTCTAAGTCTACAAATGCTACAAACCTAGGTTTGCCTTTCCTTAATCTTTCTTGTAAGATAAGCCGTAAGTTCAGTATTGCCTCACGTGTTCCAACATTTCTACGGAATCCTAACTGATCTTCCCCGAGGTCGGCTTCTACCAGTTTTTCCACTCGTCTGTAAGTAATTCGTGTTAGTATTTTGCAGCTGTGACTTATTAAACTGATAGTTCGGTAATTTTCACATCTGTCAACACCTGCTTTCTTTGGGATTGGAATTATTATATTCTTTTTGAAGTCTGTGGGTATATCGCCTGTCTCGTACTTCTTGCTCACCAGATGATATTTATCAGGACTGGCTCTCCCAAGGCCGTCAGTAGTTCTAATGGAATGTTCTCCCCCCGGGGCATTGTCTCGACTCAGGTCTTTCAGTGCTCTGTCAAACTCTTCACGCAGTATCGTATCTTCCATTCCATCTTCATCTACATCCACTTCCATTTCCAGAATATTGTCCTCAAGTACATCGCTCTTGTATAGACCCTCTATATACTCCTCCCACCTTTCCGCTTTCCCTTCTTTGCTTAGAACTGGGTTTCCATCTGAGCTCATGATATTCATAAAAGTGGTTCTCTTTTCTGCAAAGGTCTCTTTAATTTTACTGTAGGCAGTATCTATCTTACCCCTAGTCAGATAAGCTTCTACATCCTTACATTTGTCCTCTAGCCACCCCTGCTTAGCCATTTTGCACTTCCTGTCGATCTCATTTTTGAGATGTTTGTATTCCTTTTTGTGTGCTTCATTTACTGCATTCTTCTATTTTCTCCTTTCATCAAAGAAATTCAATATTTCTTCTGTTATCCAAGGATTTCTACCAGCCCCCGTCTTTTTACCTACTTGATCCTCTGCTGCCTTCACTACTTCAACCCCCAGAGCCACCCACTCTTCTTCTACTGTATTTCTTTCCCCCATTTGTGACAATTGATCCCTTTTGCTCTCCCTGAAGCTCTGTACAACCTCTGGTTTAATTAGTTTGCCCGGGTCCCATCTTCTTAAATTCCCACGTTTCTGCAGTTTCTTCAGTTTTAATCTACAGTTCATAACGAATAGATTGTGGTCAGAGTCCACATCTGCCGCTGGAAATGTCTTACAATTTAATATCTGGTTCCTAAATCTCTGTCTTACGATTATATAATCTATCTGAAACCTTTTAGTGTCCCCAGGGTTCTTCCATGTGTACAACCTCCTTTTATGATTCTTGAACCAAGTGTTAGCTATGATTAAGTTATGCTCTGTGCAAAATTCTACCAGACAGCTTCCCCTTTCATTTCTTTCCCCCAATCCATATTCACCTACTATGTTTCCTTCTCTCCCTTTTCCTACTCTCGAAATCCAGTCACCCATGACTATTAAATTTTCGTCTCCATTCACTACCTGAATAATTTCTTTTATCTCATCATACATTTCATCAATTTCTTCATCATCTGCAGAGCTAGTTGGCATATAAACTTGTACTACTGTAGTAGGTGCGGGCTTCGTGTCTGTCTTGGGCACAATAATGCGTTCACTATGCTGTTTGTAGTTGCTTACCCGCACTCCTATTTTTTTATCCATTATTAAACCTACTTCTGCATTACCCCTATTTGATTTTGTATTTATAATCCTGTATTCACCTGACCTGAAGTCTTGTTCCTCCTGCCACTGAACTTCACTAATTCCCACTATATCTAACTGTAACCTATCCATTTCACTTTTTAATTTTTCTAACCTACCTGCCCGATTAAGGGATCTGACATTCCACGCTCCGATCCGTAGAATGCCAGTTTTCTTTCTCCTGATAACGACGTCCACCTGAGTAGTCCCCACCCGGAGATCCGAATGGGGGCCTATTTTACCTCCAGAATATTTTACCCAAGAGGTCGCCATCGTCATTTAACCATACAGTAAAGCTGCAAGCCCTCGGGAAAAATTGTAATACAAAGAAAATTTTCATATGAGTGCTGAGTTACTGTCGCCTAAATGACTCACTCTGGTGCGTAAAATGCTTCCGCAAATAGATTACATTCACACTGAAGAGTTTCTCAAGTATGTACAACACATTAAAATATCAAGAATACACAATAAATATTTACAAAGAGATGCAGACATGTTCTTTTCTTTCATCCTGAGTTTAATGATCCTTATGGATTTGGAACAAATCAATAAATCTTAAACATATTTCCTTTTAAAAAATGATACAAATGTTTCACAAAACACATATAATGCAATAAACTGATGGACAAATGATATATCTTAAACTGTTTTAACCACACATCATGTGATAGATAAATCATTTATAACACTAACATACAATGATCGCACTATTGCACTGAATTTGTATTTAAGTCTGATGATATGAAACACTCACATTATTTGGTATTATTACTAAATCATGCTGAGAGATTCATCAATGGAATGAAAGGAGTTCGCCTCCAATAAATCTATTATGCTCCTCTAAAGCAGAAATTTATTAGTATTTAAACTTTTTGTAGCTTCTGGCAAATTACTGAAAACGTTTGTTTATAATCAATGGACAGCTTTATGTACCAAATTAAGTAATTTTGAATTTTTGTGAAAAATATTAATATTTCCAATACTTATTCCATAAAATGAGATGTTGGTTTGAAAAAGGAACATACTTTCAATCACAAATATTATTCAGCTACAGTTATATTGGGGAACAGTAAACAGTACCCATACTAAGCAATCCTCTGCAGGACGTTCTTGAATTAATGGCACAAACAATTTCTATTAAACGTTTTTAGGCTCAGATATCGTTAGTTAGGACTCATAAATCACTCCAGAAAATAAACCTGTCGGACATTACAGAATGAAAGTAAGTACACTAACCTGTTTAGTTTTTATATTGCCTATGTATCAATACATTTGCGCTACAGATCGAGGTTTGTTTTGTTGACTCACCAGTTTTCCGATATTTAGTCCTAACTGTGTTGTCACCAAGCAGTACTTCTGGTAATTTAACATTATCAACTACTTCTTTCTGCTCATAGTAATATTTCAGGCATACACTGCTGCAAAACCTATTACAAGTTCCAATCAGCCTGTAATGAAATACATCAATGTTCAGATACAAAAAACTGGCTAGGAACAGTTTATTAATGTTCATGAACAGTTCGTAACCGACCTTTCTAAGAGTATTCTCAGTCTGCTATTTACTGCAATCTTTGTATAAGTTATTAACTAAAACAAACTCGTCACATTGTTTTGTTATTGACGTAAGGTCATTGATATACACAAAAAACACTAAGGATCCGACGATAGAGTCTTGTGGGACACCACATGTAATTAGTTCCCTGTTTGATAATGCCTGATAGATTAATACACATCTACTTCCTATAATTTACGAAAGCCAAACAACACAACCCCGCCCACTCGTGAAGAAAACAAGAAAGTCAATACGCTGTCTAATGAGAAGCGATATGTCCTGAGACGTACGCACGGTTAGACTGGCAGGCTGAAAGACAGCCAGGCGCTTAAGTACTCGATCGGGGACGCCGTTATTGGCCGCTGCATCCACGTGTTCCACTGTGGCGCCTTCACTCTAAATACGCGCCAGGAGGCACGCGCCGCCACCGCTTACGGCGCGATGGTGCAGAGACCTCTATGGGTCTTTGACGTCCATGACGTCTGGCGGGGATTCAAATCCCGCGGCGCGCGGTACCAGATCCCTGCCCCCTGAAACTTGCGCGTAGGAGCTGATTATGATGGCGGCGCTCCAAGCATTTCAATGTCGGCACCGACATCACACGTCGCGCACGGGCCGTGACAACCGTGGCGGGTGTCCAACCCGCCTTGCGCCCGTACACGCGGGCCCACACGGCCGATTCAGGGGTGTACCACTGCGACGGCCGGGAGTGGGGGTGGGACGAGGAGGACATCAGCAAATGGAGCAGGGTCCGCAGCTGTCGCCCATGAAGGAGCTCTGCCAGACTGCGACCGTCAATGGGCGTAGTGCGATAGGTGGTCAAAAACAGGGTGAGGGCCTACGTGGTTGGTGATGTGTCGACCGCCTTAGTCAACTGTTTTAAAGTGCGGACAAGCCTCTCCGTTGCGCCATTGCACGAAGGGTGGAAAGGTGGGCTACAGGTATGTTTGATACCATTGCCGTCACAGAAATCGTATAAGGAGGACGCCATAAATTGGGGACCATTATCGGAGACCAATGTTTGTGGCAGACCCCATTGGCGAGAACATGGGCCAGGGCCATGAGTGTAGCCTCCATGATGGTGGATGCCATTCGGACAACATATTGGTATTTGGAGTAGGCATCAACGATGAGTAACCACATGGACCCCAAAAACGAGCCCGCAAAATCGATATGGATGTGATCCCAGGGCCGGGGAGACACAAGCCAGGGTGCAAATGACTGAAGGGGGCTCGCCTAGTGAC
The DNA here is from genome assembly GCF_021461395.2 of Schistocerca americana. Lineage (NCBI taxonomy): Eukaryota > Metazoa > Arthropoda > Insecta > Orthoptera > Acrididae > Schistocerca > Schistocerca americana. The sequence goes on from NC_060121.1 coordinate 681,345,672, forward strand.
GCGCACAGACAGTGCGCCCACGGACCAGGCGCTGTATATCGCCATCGATGCCGGGCCAATACACATACCAGCGAGCAAAAACTTTCAAATCGGACATACCCCAGTGCAAACGGTGTAACAAACTGAGCATCCGAACCTGCAATGCTGGATGGATGATCACCCAATGGGCATCTGACTCTGTGACCAACAGGACATCATCGACCACAGAGATCTCGTGCGAAAGGTGGCGGCAGGGGCTGAAATATGACTGCATCTGGCGAGTAACATAGGATGGCCACACATGGACCATGGTGTTGAGAACCCACTGCAAGACAGGGTCACGGTGGGTAGCCGCAACAATGTGTGCAGCCATAAGAGGCAGACCGTCCAGCGCATCCCGGCGGGCGGAATCAGTGTGAAAGCAGAGCACTTCCTGTTGGTCAAAGGCAGGATCGGGGCCCGCTGGCAGACGTAACAAAGCGTCCGCGTTAGCATGGTGGGCAGTAGGCTTATACCGGATGGTGTAAGCGTAATTGCGTAGAAACAATGCCTAACGCTGGAGACGTTGAACCGTCAGCTCTGGAACGTGAGAGCGGGGTCCGAAAAGAGTAACCAAGGGTTTATAGTCCATCAGGAGGGTGAACGTTGCCCCAAAGAGATAGGTGTGAAATATTTGGGCAGCGAACATGATCTCCAGAGCCTCCTTTTTAATGTGGGAGTAGTTCCATTGTGCTGGGATCAACGTCTTAGAGGCATAAGCGATGGGCTGTTCGGAGCCGTCGGCATCCCAGTGCGCAAGGAGGGCCACAATGCCGTACGCAGACGCATCACTCGCCACAACCAAGGAGCAGTCCAGACAAAAAGGGAGTAAGAGAAGGGGCGGACTTCAGCATCGCCTTTAAATAGAGAAAAGCCTGGTCACAGGCAGGGGTCCACTCAAAAGATACCTCTTTGCGACGCAAGTGATTGAGGGGTTGAGCAATGGAGGCACCCCGGGACAAGAACATTAAGTAACAAGTAACCTTGCCCAAAAACACCTGGAGTTCAGATAAATCTTTGGGACGAGGAAGGGCCTCAATGGCCGCAACATTACGACCCAAAGGGCGAATGCCATCTTTCGTAAGCCAGTGGCCTAAGTATTCCACTTCTGGTTCAAAAAACCGACACTTGTCCAGCCGACAGCGTAAAACCAACAGACTGCAGAGCGTGAAACAAGGCGCTGAGGTTTTGCAAATGTTTCTGGCGGGAACGCCCAGTGACCAAGATGTTATCCAGATAATTCACACAGGCAGGGATAGGCTGCGTAAGATGCTCCAGGAATCGCTGGAAAATGGCCGGCGCCGAAGAGACACCAAAGGGAAGGCGCTTGTACTGATACAATCCGAAAGGTGTGTTGACAACCATGATGTTCTGAGATTAGGCATCCAATGGCAACTGGTGGCACGCCTCAGCCAGGTCGATCTTGGAAAAATACTATCCCCCGGCAAGCTTGGCAAGGAGGTCTTCCTGTCGTGGAATGGGGTAAGTGTCAACGAGGGACAGAGCATTGACTGTAGCCCCGAAGTCCCCACACAGCCGAAGGAACCCACTGGGTTTCCGTATGACCACCAGTGGTGTCGCCAATGCACTGTAAGTGACAGGCTCAGGCACGCCAGCGGCCTGGAGCAGATCAAGTTCCTGCTTCACTGCGGGACGTAAGGCCACTGGAAGGTGCCGGGCGCGGAAAAAGCGAGGCTGGGCGTCTGCCCGTAGGGTGATGTGCGCCTGAAAGCCGGAAGCACGTCCGAGATCCGGTGAAAACAACGACGCAAAAGCGGAGCACAGATCGTCCAAGTCTTGAAAGGGAACAGCCGTGGAAACGACCTTCACTTCGTCGGAAATTGAAAAGCCAAACAGTGGAAACGCATCCAGGCCAAATATATTCGAAGCCGACGGATGGTTGACAAGATTAAGGAGCCGGGGAACACGCGTGTACGTCGCCTGGGTGACAAACTGCCCACGAAAGGCAATGGAACCGTCTCTGTAGGTGACCAAACGGCGAGAGGGAAGCGAAAACGCATTAGAGCCCAGCCGGGTATACGTCGCCATATTAATCAGGGAGACGGTAGCCCCAGTGTCGACCTGAAAACTGGCATCCTCAGTGAAAATGCGGAGCGTGAGGAAAAGCTTCCGTGCTGACGGGTCGCCCTGTGGTATGACCGATTGCAGAGCATGGACAATATCTTGAGGTCAAGGAGGGGAAGGACTGGAGCGAGTCGAGCGACTACCACAAACCGATAGGATGTGGCCCTCCTTGTTACACAGCGAGCACGATTTCCAGCGGTTGGGAAAATCAGCCCGCGAATGGGCAGTGAAGCACTGTGGGCAAGATGGAAACGGGCCGCGCGACGGGCGATGCCATAGAGACGTCGGACAACGAGGAGTCCCGACCGCTTTGGCCTCTGTCGACTGGGACACGTTGACGTCTCAAGGGCGGAACCCGCCGTGACGCCTCGATCGCCGCCACCTGCGGTAGCGCCATAAGACGCTCGTTAGCCGCTTGAGCAATTTCAAAGGAGTGGGCAATGCGGAGAATCTCTTCTAAGGACGGGCTGCAGAGTTTCAATGCCGCAGTACAGACCTCAGGATCGGGAGCCATCTGAACCACCACACTCCAGATCAGGGAGTCTGCATACGAAGCCTTAAACTGCTGGTTAGTGCAGGTAAAATCGCATCGATGGCTAAGACCCTGCAAGTCCGTGACCCAGGAACGATACGATTGACCAGTCTGTTTGTGGTACTGGTGGAACTCCAACCGAGAGGCGACCACATGGTACCGTTGGAAATAATAGTTTTTCAGCAAAACGCAGATCTCCTGGAAAGAGAGAGCCACAGGATCGGACAAGTGTGCACACTTGCGGAGAAGAAAAAACGTGTCCGGGGAGACCCAAGACAAAAACAACGACCACTGCAAGGTTTCGTCCGTGACTTAAAAATCCGTTGTTTCAGCCGATATAAGTAGGTTTCCCATTCTTCGTTAGCGTCATTAAAGGGTGGAAACGACGGCGGGCGTGGGAAAGCATCGGACACCAGAGGACTCTTAAGCTGTTGTGGGAACGTGTCCCAGGCATCGACTTTGTCTGTTAGCAACTGCAGCGACTTTTGTAAGATATCTCACTGGAGCTCCAGCTGCTGCATGAGCTGCTGCTGTTGCTCCAGCAGACAGACCAACTTCGCCTCCATACCAACAACGACCACCGTTTACCTCGTCGTCAAAATGTTGCAACGGCGACCGGAACAGTCGGGGGGTTGCAGTGACGGAAACGCGGCGGGACCCTTGGAGCAGCCTGCGAACAACACAACGGGAGAGGACGGACACGACCAACGAAGGACCTTACGACACAACAAGAAAGGGAAACCGAGTTACGAAAGCCAAACAAGACATCACGCCCACTCGTGAAGAAAACACGAAAGTCAATACGCTGTCTAATGCGAGGCGATTTGTCCCGAGACGTACGCAAGGTTAGGCTGGCAGGCTGAGAGACTGGCATTCGGTTAAGTACTCGATCGGGACGCCGCTATTGGCCGCCGCAACCACGTGTTCCACTGTGGCGCCCTCACTCTAACTGCGGGCCAGGAGGTGCGCGACGCCACAGCATACGGCGCGATGGTGCAGAGACCTCTATGGGTCGTCGACGTCCATGACGTCTGGCGGGGATTCGAATTCCGCGGCGCGTGGTACCAGAGAAATAGTTTCAGTTGTGGCCACCAGTTGCCAATATGGCCCTGAAAATAGAAGAAAGTGGTGTAGAAAGCTCTTTATATGTAATGGATTAGGAATGGGATGTTGGTGGAAGAAATCAAACAAATGAGAAACAATGATTATATTGTTAACTGCAGCTTACACAGTTTGTTGAACATGAGCACTGAAGACGTCCGTGAGATGTAGCACAGCGACTGAATGGCTCCTGGTTGCCTAAATTTGAACTATTTGTTTTCCAGCGAAATTCGGTTCTGCATTATTGCATCAGGATATCTACCATGTTTCGATGCCATTCCATAGTTACAACCCACAATGGACTTCATGATTAGCTGCATTTAAAATATAACTAAGTGGTTTAATGCATTTGAAAAAATTTTCGAGAATTCTGACAAAAGTGGAATTGCACGGAAATTTGAACGCATTTATTTACCTCGTTTCTGAAACGAAGGTTTATCTTCAGCATGTTTCAACAATGCAAAAAGTGTTCTGCTGGTGAATGACCGGTTACTCAGATAACTGTACGACCCCCCGTAACACATTCATTATTTAACTTTGCTCGTGTTCTATCGAGACCACTAGAATTTTTTGACGTTATAGATTTTGTAGTCGATACTACTTTTAATAGTATAGTGAGGATCATATTAATTTTACTGAATTTATTTGTAGATAATGGTCTAAGATTTTCCATGGAATCATCGTACGAATCTGACAACCGCATCCTTTCAGTAAGTCACTGAATGTTTTCCGACACTGCACAATGAATTATTTACTCTTAATGCTATCTAGTCTTCTTTATCGCTGAATCTACCTATAGTCACCTTCACTATATTCGCTATTGTCTTCATCTTGTTGTCTGGTGGCATTATCTTTTTCTCATGATGATTTGCATTTATGTCCTTATTGCTATACGTAACATTTTGAAATATTTATTTTAATGAGCTATAACATAGATATCACAGCCGTTTCTAATAGATGCGATTTCCTATTTGTCTTGCAAGATAGTGTTATACCTTAAGCAATCACTCTGTTTTCTTATACTGTGTGGCAAAACAGTTTTCAAGTAAGCACATTATTAATAAAAACTTCTCATTCATGCAATGAGCACTCCACACAACACCCCTTAGCTTCAAGGAGTTTCCTAAAAAAAGAAATTTTTAGGTTATTGACTACGCTCTTGAATTCTGATTTGGTAGATTTTATTTAATGTTCAGAGTCAACATTTTACAGAACGAACTGTATGTCACGGTCTGAAAAGCTATTGACTATTAGTTTTGCGATTGTCCATTATACTGCTCTGTTCAGACGATGTCAGTGGCTGGTTTTGTGTTATGAGCCAACCGAAATGGCAAGTTTACAGTACATCTTAAGTTCAGTGATACTGATACTGACTGTAATAAACTTTCACTGGAAGAATTTTAAAAAAATTTACATCTGAATCCTCAGCAAGCACTATTCCCATGTTTCTGTTAATAAACAGGTCAGTAAACTTTTTAGGTGAGTAATGAACAGATTAAAATTACCTAAAAGTGCTTGGTATTACGACAGTCTGTTTCTCCACACCTGCTTCTGTATGCCGCTCTAGGTAAAAATTATGTGTGTCAGAATTTTTCATTTTATGACAATTCCTGATGAATGTGGCAAATCTTTTCCCCATTTCTGCTCTTGAAACATGAGATGCTAACCTAAATCTCTTGACATACCAGTAGCAGTGGTCACATGTCTTACAGAGATCCAGATTATGTCAACAGTGGTCACATGACCTACAGAGAGCCAGATTATGTCAACAGGGTTTGATGACTGTAATTCCACAATACAGTTAAGTAGTCAATTAATTTTCTTCACTGTCCTCGAATATTTCTATGCTATAGAGATAGCGATTATTTCACTTTCCGTGAGATAATAATTTTGCAGAAATAAAATTTGTTGTGCTTGGTGGAAATTTTTTGACATCAGCTATTTCTGGTCATTCAATATGTCAGAATTATGTTGTTTGGTTCCATTCTAGAACTGAAGATTTGTTTCAGTCCTGACTATTTTTAAAAATTTATTTCTGTCCTTCCTATCTTCAACAGGTATTAATCTCACATCTGTAACCAGTGATATTTATAATGACAGTGAACCCCTCTCATGTTTCCTATTATTAACGCAGACAGTTTACCCTTCCCTTTCCCGCTGAGATGCTGACCATGTCGAGTATAATACCTTCTGCTGAAAGGGGCAACAGGAACGACGCCAGTATGTGATACTACACCCAAAATAAGCACCTGTTCTGAATCGAAATTAACTCTCCTGACAGTCCGTTATGGCGTCTCAGATCACATAAAAACTAACAGTGATATGTCATAACTGATGGAAACTTTAGAAGGCCCTTGATCTCTGTCGATACTACTGCCTATCTTCCCTGGACAGGTCTTTACAGATTGTTCATAAACCCTGTGTCACCTGCCACAGAGTTAGAGAATTAGGAAGTGGAATTTTCTTTCTGTGTTCATTTCCTTACAAGTAAAAATTATATTTTTAAAATTTTTCTTACAACTGATTGCAGAGAGACTGGAAAGGAATGTGAGTTGCCCTTTATTGTTCACATATCACAAGAAGGTGTATGTCACATTGCTGGTCAAGATAGTATCCCAGGTGGCAGAGAGCTTGGAAAGACTAGTGCTAAAAGTAAATGCCACCTATACGAGTTTGCCCAATGTTATCAAATTTTGGTATGAAACTTCGTCTCAGTCTTTCAAAATTACTAGAGATTTGAAGCAGGGTTGTTGCTTGCCTCATATTTTGTTTAAAATATACTTACAGATAGCCTTAGACTTGTGGAGTAGAAAATATGCAGGAATAAGCATTCATAACATAAAGGATTAATGTTTGTACTCCATGTTCTTCGGAGAACATTCAGTAACGCTGACCAGTGAAGATGATGATTTCAGCTTCCTGGTAAAAAAAATTATTACAACAACACACGAATACTAAAACTGCGTACTGAAAAGTATCTGAGGGCCTGCACATCAAGGCATGGAAAATACAATCATTTGGATAGGAACGTACTGAAGGACGAAATAAGTGTTTCAGAAATACAGAAATGAGCAGCCCACAAGCTTAATGCTATGTTATCGTCTTCCAATAAGATAATTTGGAAGGTAACGAAGAAGCTCTACAGAAGTATTCTTGAAACTGTAACGACCTGTGGACTACCTCAGAAGACAATGTAGAATATCTCAGAGAGACAATCAATGTAAGATGTACAATGACTAGGGACCCCAGCAGTGCCTTGCGATTGCTATGTGAGTATGGGAACTGGATGTACATACTAATCTCCTTCTCCTTCTTCCGCTACACTCTCTTTGTTCACCTTCTAAACTTCTCCATCCCTCCTCCTTTCCTCAGACCACCTTCCCTTATTCCCTGTCTCTGTCACTCGGCTTTACCCCTCTCTCTGGATCTCCTCCTCCCCCCTCTCTCTTTCCATCTCTGCATTCCGCAATTCTATGTCCATTTCCTCCCCCTTCTTTGTCTGCTACATCATTCTTCATCTGTCTGACCTTGGGCCTTGTTTACTGGTGTTGCCAACGAAGCCTGAATGCGAACTGAAGTTGTTGAAAACGAAAGGGAAGATCGGTTGGGACCATTGGTACACATGGCATGAGAGAGACCTCTCCAGCTGCTGGATTGGTGAGGATAGAAAATTCATTTGCCGTATTTCGCATAGTTTTAATCTGCGAGTTATTAGGATTACAAATTTTCAGACGATTCAATAATAAGCCCATAAGCCACACATAATACTTTCCTGATTCCTGTTAAAAAACCGAAGGGGAGGAAGGAAAAAGAGGCCTCGTGGCATATAAATTTCTTTTTTAGAATAAATATGTGAGTAGTTTGAATATATGTGGCGAAACAAATTTGTCTGACCCATAGTCAGAGCCACGGTGCGTAAGATTGCACGCAGGCAAGATGCGCAGGCCACGTCATGTCCGATGCAGGGCCTATCCTAGTAGTCCATCGTCTCCAGATTTCAAAAGTGAATGGGGATGACCGAACAGAAGAATTCTCAGGATTTATTATTCGGCATGCTGTCACGAATCGACGGGTGCTGTAATGTTGCTATGGAATGACATTATAACACCGCGCAAGACGAATTTAAAATTAGTTGACGAAACAGCTAACTTTACAAAGAACGACGGACGGGATTCATCGCTCTGTTCATCAAGAAGCACCTCGTATTAATTTGCAGATACGGATCACGTGATGAAATTTGTGGTTCGAGTAGTAAATTTGCTGAAGTCGCACACATTACTCTATTGTCAGTAGCGAATGTATTCAACGGAGCTTAACGATGAGTATTTAGCTTTATGTATTACTGTGAGTAGACTCTTGAGGACAACGGTACGCCTGAATCAATTGTCCTATTTCATATTCACCATTGTTCAGTTAATTAAGGAAAAGCAGAGCAAGGGAAATTAGAACCTCTGGAATGGACTGCAGACCCGTGCCATTCCCCTATTCAGGCGATGTAAATTTTCCGGTTATATAGCAACGAATTGTGAACAAACTGTTAAGGATAGAACCATGAAACTAGGAACGGAGATTTTCAGTAACTATCGCTTCAGTCTAGTGCAGATTCAGGCACACTGAATTTGTAGAGCTCTGTTAACAGTTGTTTATGGAATTGGGTTGTAATTTAAAAAAAAGTAACCTTTTTTTTTAACCTTAATCAAAAGAAATACTCATACAAAGGCAAAAGTGAGTTTGTTTGTTGTCTTGGAACAAAAGCAGAAAATTACAAGTTTCTGTGACACCAGGTTCAGAAAATAATGGTACATATGGGACAAATTTTGGTTTTGAGATAAATTGCTTATAATTTTACTAGCGTATTGTTTATAATAGTTTTCCAGTTCCATTTTCCGGTACCATATTCAGTATCATTTGAATCGTAGATGTCTTCTCATCTCTAAAATCGATATTTCGTATCGTCAGCCTTGTGTCTGTACCTCGATTGACGCCTGTTTTGTCTATTACTTCAATACCTTCTGATATGCCATCATCATAACATACAACAACATCTGATACACCAGAGTTTAAACGTCTACGTGTACATACTCCGTTTTTGCTAGATGATTAAAAATTAATGAACTAAAACTTTGATTGAGATTTAGCGTTTACCAAGTAAGCACTTCTTGGACACCCTATTATTGTAGTTGTCGACAGCATTAATACCCAGGCAAGTTAATTAGAAAATCAGCAAAGGGGGCAAAAAAGTATAAAGTTTTGAGACTTTGGAAAAATGCTAATATGGGGTATAGTAATAAGAAAAAGAAAAGTACCCCTTCGCATGGGGGGGGGGGCGCCCATTTCATCTTTTCCGAAAGTCAATTTGTACCATATTTTTAATTTATATGCAAAAAGGCTCATTTCTCGAACACAGCTCATATTAGTAAATATATTCCTGTACACCAAATATATTCCTGTATACGAATAATATCATGTGCATATTTTCATTTATACAAATGGTATTTGAGGTATAAGAATTGTAATAGAATCATGTTAAGGTAATAGTTTGCAGCTTTTCTTACTTAGGACTGCATTTAAATGAAAAGTGTAATTAAGTGTATGTAGATATTTCTTTGCCCATATATTACGACCCTCCCTCCCCCCCTCCATGAACCATGGACCTTGCCGTTGGTGAGGAGGCTTGCGTGCCTCAGCGATACAGATAGCCGTACCGTAGGTGCAACCACAACGGAGGGGTATCTGTTGAGAGGCCAGACAAACGTGTGGTTCCTGAAGAGGGGCAACAGTCTGCATTATTGACTGATCTGGCCCTGTAACACTAACCAAATCGGCTTGCTGTTGTGGTACTGCGAACGGCTGAAAGCAAGGGGAAACTACAGCCGTAATTCTTCTCGAGGGCATGCATCTTTACTGTGTGATTAAATGATGATGGCGACCTCTTGGGTAAAATATTCCGGAGGTAAAATAGTCCCCCATTCGGATCTCCGGGTTTGGGACTACTCAAGAGGACGTCGTTATCAGGAGAAAGAAAACTGGCTTTCTACGGATCGGAGAGTGGAATTTTCGATCCCTTAATCGGGCAGGTAGGTTAGAAAATTTAAAAAGGAAAATGGATAGGTTACAGTTAGGTATAGTGGGAATTAGTGTAGTTCGTTGGCAGGAGGAACAAGACTTTTGGTAAGGTGAATACAGGGTAATAAATACAAAATCAAATAGGGGTAATGCAGGAGTAAGTTTAATAATGAATAAAAAAATAGGAGTGCGGGTAAGCTTCCATAAAAAGCATAGTGAACGCATTATTGTGACCAAGATAGACACGAAGCCCACGCCTACTACAATAGTACAAGTTTATATGCCAATTAGCTCTGCAGGTGATGAAGAAATTAATAAATGTATGATGAGACAAAAGAAATTATTCAGGTATTGAAGGGAGATGAAAATTTAATAGTCATGGGTGACTGGAAATCGACAGTAGGAAGAGGAAGCGAAGGATACGTAGTAGGTGAATATGGATTGGGGCTAAGAAATGAAAGAGAAAGCCCCCTGGTAGAATTTTGCACAGACCATAATTTAATCATGGCTAACACCTGGTTCCTGAATAATGAAAGAAGGTTGAATACATGGAAGAACACTGGAGATACTAGAATGTTTCAGATAGATTATATAATGGTAAGACAGGGGTTTAGGAACCAGGTTTTAAACTGTAATACATTTCCAGGAGCAGATGTGGACTCTGACCACAATCTATTGCTTATGAACTGTAGATTAAAACTGAAGAAACTGCAAAAATGTGGGAATTTAAGGAGATGGGACCTGGATAAACTGAAAGAACCAGAGGTTGTACAGAGTTAGAGGGAGAGGATAAGGGAAAAATTGACAGGAATGGGGGAAAGAAATACAGTAGAAGAAGAATGGGTAGCTTTGAGGAATGAAATAGTGAAGGTAGCAGAGGATCAAGCAGGTAAAAAGACGAGGGCTGGTAGAAATCCTTGGATAACAGAAGATATACTGAATTTAATTGATGAAAGGGTTAAATACAAAAGTTCAGTAGGTGAAGCAGGCAAAAAGGAATACAAACGTCTAAAAAATGAGATCTACAGGAAGTGCAAAATGGCTAAGCAGGGATGGCTAGAAGAAAAATGTAAGTATGTAGAGGTTTACCTCACGAGGGGTAAAATACACTCCTGGAAATGGAAAAAAGAACACATTGACACCGGTGTGTCAGACCTACCATACTTGCTCCGGACACTGCGAGAGGGCTGTACAAGCAATGATCACACGCACGGCACAGCGGACACACCAGGAACCGCTGTGTTGGCCGTCGAATGGCGCTAGCTGCGCAGCATTTGTGCACCGCCGCCGTCAGTGCCAGCCAGTTTGCCGTGGCATACGGAGCTCCATCGCAGTCTTTAACACTGGTAGCATGCCGCGACAGCGTGGACGTGAACCGTATGTGCAGTTGACGGACTTTGAGCGAGGGCGTATAGTGGGCATGCGGCAGGCCGGGTGAACGTACCGCCGAATCGCTCAACACGTGGGGCGTGAGGTCTCCACAGTACATCGATGTTGCAATTAGGGACACTGTTGCTCCTGGGGTATCGGCGAGGACCATTCGCAACCGTCTCCATGAAGCTGGGCTACGGTCCCGCACACCGTTAGGCCGTCTTCCGCTCACGCCCCAACATCGTGCAGCCCGCCTCCAGTGGTGTCGCGACAGGCGTGAATGGAGGGACGAATGGAGACGTGTCGTCTTCAGCTATGAGAGTCGCTTCTGCCTTGGTGCCAATGATGGACGTATGCGTGTTTGGCGCCGTGCAGGTGAGCGCCACAATCAGGACTGCATACGACCGAGGCACACAGGGCCAACACCCGGCATCATGGTGTGGGGAGCGATCTCCTACACTGGCCGTACACCACTGGTGATCGTCGAGGGGACACTGAATAGTGCACGGTACATCCAAACCGTCATCGAACCCATCGTTCTACCATTCCTAGACCGGCAAGGAAACTTGCTGTTCCAACAGGACAATGCACGACCGCATGTATCCCGTGCCACCCAACGTGCTCTAGAAGGTGTAAGTCAACTACCCTGACCAGCAAGATCTCCGGATCTGTCCCCCATTGAGCATGTTTGGGACTGGATGAAGCGTCGTCTCACGCGGTCTGCACGTCAAGCACGAACGCTGGTCCAACTGAGGCGCCAGGTGGAAATGGCATGGCAAGCCGTTCCACAGGACTACATCCAGCATCTCCACGATCGTCTCCATGGGAGAATACCAGCCTGCATTGCTGCGAAAGGGTGATATACACTGTACTAGTGCCGACATTGTGCATGCTCTGTTGCCTGTGTCAATGTGCCTGTGGTTCTGTCAGTGTGATCATGTGATGTATCTGACCACAGGAATGTGTCAATAAAGTTTCCCCTTCCTGGGACAATGAATTCGCGGTGTTCTTATTTCAATTTCCAGGAGTGTAGATACTGCCTACAGGAAAATTAAAGAGACCTTTGGAGAAAAGAGAACCACTTGCATGAATATCAGGAGCTCGGATGGAAACCCAGTTCTAAGCAAAGAAGGAAAAGCATAAAGGTCGAAGGAGTATATAGAGGGTCTATACAGCGGCGATGTTCTTGAGGACAATATTAATAAAATGGAAACGGAGGTAGATGAAGATGAAATGGGAGATATGATACAGTGTGAAGAGTTTGACAGAGCACTGAAAGACCCAAGTCGAATCAATGCCCCAGGAGTAGACAACATTCCATTAGAACTACTAACAGCCTTGGGAGAGCCAGTTTTTATTTATTTATTTATATATTATTGTTCCATGGGACCAAATTAAGGATAAGTCTCCATAGTCATGGAACGAGTCAATACATGAAATTATAACACGATATTAGGAACAGATCAAATTAAATATAAAAAAGCATATTCAGGTGACAAGTGGTAAGTTTAAATGAAGAATTTCAACAATCTAACACTGAATTTTGTTAATTATTTAGCTCTTCCAGGAGCTCCTCGACAGAATAGAAGGGGTAAGCTATGAGGAAACTCTTCAGTTTGAACTTAGAAAGAGTTTGGGCTACTGCTAAGAGATTTGAGTTCTTGTGGTAGCTTATTGAAAATGGTTGCAGCAGAATACTGTACTCCTTTCTGCACAAGAGTCAAGGAAGTGCATTCTACATGCAGATTAGATTTCTGCCTAGTATTAACTGAGTGAAAGCTGCTAACTCTTGGGAATAGGCTAATATTGCTAACAACAAACGACATTAAAGAAAATATATTCTGTGAGGGCAATTTCAGAACTCCCAGATTTTCGAATAGGGGTCGACAAGACGTTCTCGAACTTACACCGCATATAGCTCGAACAGCCCGTTTTTGAGCCAAAAATACCCTTTTTGAATCAGAAGAATTACCCCAAAAAATAATACCACACGACATAAGCGTTCGAAAATATGCGAAGTAGACTACTTTTCGTGTTGAAGTGTCACTTACTTCAGATACTGTTCTAATGGTAAATAAAGCGGCATTTAGCTTCTGAACAAGATCCTGGACATGGGCTTTCCACAACAGCTTACTATCTATCCGAACGCCTAGGAACTTGAACTGTTCCGTCTCGCTTATAACATGTGTATTCTGTCTGATCAAAATATCGGTTCTTGTTAAATTGTGAGTTAGAAACTGTAATAACTGAGTCTTACTGTGATTTAGCATCAAATTATTATCCACAAGCCACAAACTTATTTCATGAACTACATTATTTGTTACTGTTTCAATATTACACACAAGATCCTTCAGTATCAAGCTGGTGTCATCAGCAAACAGAAATATTTTTGAATCACCTGTAATACTAGAAGGCATATCATTTATATAAATAAGTAACAGCAGTGGCCTCAGCACCGACCCTTGGGGAACGCCCAACTTAACAGTGCCCCATTGGGACTGAACATCACTACCACTCTCAATTTTGCGGAGGATTACCCTCTGCTTTCTGTACTTAAAGTAAGAGGCGAATAAATTGTAAGCTACTTCCCTTACTCCATAATGGTCCAACTTCTGCAGTAATATTTTGTGGTCAACACAGTCAAAAGCCTTCGTTAAAACAAAGAAAACACCTAGCGCTCGCAACCTTTTATTTAATCCGTCCTAAACCTCACAGAGAAATGAGAATATAGCATTTTCAGTTTTAAGCCATTTCTAAAACCAAACTGAACATTTGACAGCAAATTATGTGAATTTAAATGCTCCAGTAACCTTGTATATACAACCTTCTCGATAACTTTAGCAAACACCGATGGCATAGAAATAGGTCTAAAATTGTCAACATTATCAATGTCTCCCTTTTTATAAAGTGGCTTCACTACCGAGTACTTTAATCGGTCAGGAAACCGACCACTCCTAAAGGAAAAGTTACAGATATGGCTAAGTCCTGGGATAACATACATAGAACAATACTTCAGTATTCTGCTAGATACCCCGTCATATCCATAGAGTTCTTAGTCTTTAGTGATTTAATTATTAACTCAATCACCCTCTTGTCAGTATCATGGAGGAGTATTTCAGGTAACAGTCTTGGAACACATTTTTCTAAGAGCGCTATATCATTCCCTGTTGGGACTAGGTTTATATTTAGTTCACCTGCTATATTCAGAATGTGATTATTAAATACTGTACATATATGCGACTTATCAGTAACACAGACATTCCCACTACGCACTGATTCTATATCCTCGAACTGTCTCTGCAGACCAGCAACTTCCTTTACGGCTGACCATTTGGTTTTAATTTTATCCTGAGACTTAGCTATTCTATCTGCATACCACATACTTTTTGCCTTGCTAATAACATTTTTGAGCACCTTATAATACTGTTTGTAATGGGGTGCTGCATTTAGATTTTGACTGTTTCTAACGTTTTGATATAATTGCCACTTTGTTCTACAAGATATTCATATCCCTCGAGTCAGCCACCCAGGCAGACTGGTTGTGCTTGTACCCTGTTTTGAACGTTCTAACGGAAAGCAACTTTCAAAGAGCATGAGAAAAGTCTTGAGAAGAGCGTTATATTTATCGTCTACCGTATCAGCGCTATAAACATCTTGCCACTCTTGTTCCTTTATAAGGATTACAAAGGTCTCTACAGCAACCGGATCTGCTTTCCTGAACAGCTGATGACTATATTTAACACGTGTTGCAGCACAAAAATCTTTTAAAGTTAAAATTTGTGTATCATGATCTGAAAGGCCATTCACCTTTTTGCTAACAGAATGCCCTTCTAGTAATGAGGAATCAACAATAATGTTGTCTATGGTTGTTCTACTGTTCCCTTGCACTCTCGTTGGAATGAATACGGTTTGCATAAGATTATATGAATTAAAGAGGTCTACCAGCATCCTCATCCTTGCACAATCACTTATACAATTAATATTGAAGTCACCACATATAACAAACTTTTTTGTATTTCCTATAAAGTGAACGAAGAACCTCCTCTAGCTTTAGCAAAAATGTTGTGAAATCGGAGTCTGTGGATCTATAAATAACAACAGTTAGAAGTTTAGCTTCGTTAAATTTAACCACACCAGCACAACTTTCAAACACCTTTTCAGTGCAGTAATTTGAAACATCAATTGACTCAAATGGGATGCCGTTTTTCACATACATGGCTACTCCCCCACACCGCAAAGAGCTTCTCGAAAAGCTGCCAGCCAACCTGTGTCCTGGTAAAGGAAGCCTCTGAATTATCTCCTTAGTTAAGAAGTGTTCAGATATACCAATAATTTCAGAGTCAACATCTATAAGCAGTTCACTAACTTTATCTCTAATACCTTGTATATTTTGATGAAATATACTAATTCCCTTATTACTCGGATACCTAAGCTTTGTCAAAAGTGATTCCCTTGTTAGAGAGACTTCCCTTAAGCAGGAATACCTATCAGCTGACTTCAATCTAAAAAAGGTGCAGCTCAAACACCCACTACTGCAGGAATCCTCCCATGAGTGATCCCACCAACCCCACCTATGCTGTCACCTATAAGCTTTGCCAATCTCCCCTTCCCATACCTGTTGAGGTGCAGGCCATGTCTAGTGAAACCCATCCAGCTGATAGACTCCACCGGCAGCACTGAAATGTGACCCACGCTTTCTGTCATCAACGCACCCCAAGACTCATGTTATTACGCCTGACGGCTGTATTAAGATAAGGCAGATCGTGACGCTGAAACAGTTCCACGAAATGCACATTCGTGTTGCCAGTCTGAGTGGCTATCTTTTCCAGGTCACCATCTGAGCACTATGGGACTTAACATCTGTGGTCATAGGTCACCATCTATGTTATACTCCCCATCTCTACCAATACTTTTACCAGCCCCACCCACAAACACTACCTGATCCTCTTTAGTAGAATTCCTACATAAACCCCCAACGTTAACAGTCACCTGAGCCAACCCTGCATTAGGCTTCACAATGCTAGTGACCTGGTACTCACTACCCAGCACTGCCTGCAACTGCTGGCCTACACCTCTGCCATGAGAACTACCTAAAGCAGAACCTTTTTCTTCCTCTTCGACTTTGCAACTGTTCCAGGCACAGTAACTACTGAGGTCTGCTGCATACTTCCTACATATACAGCTACTAGAGACAAAACTCTACCATCTGGTGAGCAAGAAGTATGAGACAGGCGAAATTCCCTCAGACTTCAAGAAGAATAAAATAATTCCAATCCCAAAGAAAGCAGGTGTTGACAAATGTAAAAATTACCGAACTATCAGTTTAATAAGTCACAGCTGCTAATTACTAACGCGAATTCTTTACAGACGAATGGAAAAACTGGTAGAAGCCGACCTCGGGGAAGATCAGTTTGGATTCCGTAGATATATAGGAACACGTGAGGAAATACTGACAATACGACTTATCTTAGAAGATAGATTAATGAAAGGCAAACCTACGTTACTAGCATTTGTAGAGTTAGAGAAAGGTTTTGACTATGTTGACTGAAATACTCTCTTTCAAATTCTGAAGGCGGCAGTGGTAAAATACTGGGAGCCAAAGGCTATTTACAATTTGTACAGAAAGGAGATGGCAGTTACAAGAGTCGAGGGACATGAAAGGGAAGCAGTTGATGGGAAGGGAGTGAGAGATGATTGTAGCCTATCCAAGATGTTACTCAAGCTGTATACTGAGCAGCAGTAAAGGAAACTAAAAAAAAAAATTAGGAATTAAAATCTATGGTGAAGAAATAATAACTTTGAGGTTCGCTGATGAAATTGTAATTCTGTCAGAGACAGCAAAGGACTTGGAAGAGCAGTTGAACGGAATGGACAGTGTCTTGAAAGGAGGATATAAAATGAACATAAAAAAAAGCTGAACGAGGATAATGGAATGTAGTCGAATTAAGTCAGGTGATGCTGAGGGAATTACATTAGGAAATGAGACACTTAAAGTAATAAAGGAATTTTGCTATTTGGGGAGCAAAATAACTGATGATGGTCGTAGTAGAGAGGATATAAAAAGTAGAATGGCAATGGTAAGGAAGACGTTTCTGAAAAAGGGAAATTTGTTCACATCGAGTATTGATTTAAGTGTCTGGAAGTCGTTTCTGAATGTATTTTATGGAGTGTAGCCATGTATGGGAGTGAAACATGGACGATTAATAGTTTAGACCAGAAGATAATAGAAGCTTTCGAAATGTGGTGCTACAGAAGAATGCTGAAGATTAGATGGGTAGATCACATAACTAATGAGGAGGTACTGAATAGAATTGGAGAGAAGAGGAGTTTGTGGTACAACTTGACTAGAAGAAGGGATCGATTGGTACGACATGTTCTGAGGCATATGGGATCACCAATTTAGTATTGGAGGGCAGCGCGGAGGGTTTTAAATCGTAGAGGGAGTCAAGAGATGAATACAGTAAGCAGATTCAGAAGGATGTAGGCTGCATTAGGTACTGGGAGATGAAGAAACTTGCTCAGAATAGAGTAGCATAGAGAGCTGCATCAAACCAGTCTCAGGACTGAAGAGCACAACAACAACAACAACATACATTCTACTTGATGATATTTCTTTTGCGATCAATATTGTTTGAATCAGGAGTACGTGCCAACAATTAAATCGTCAAGTTCCCCCTCCCATTCACTTAGTGCTCCCCTACCACTATTGTTGCTGCCGTTTCTTCGTACCCAGTGTCCAGTTCAGCTGAGTTAATGTTGTGAACTGTCAAAGTAGTGCGAGAGAGTTCTGTTTTTTGTGGCAGTATTCATCAGTTTGTGGTGTTATGAAGTTCTTATTCTTAGTGTTTTTCATTTTGTCTGGACTGAGAAAACAATAATGGTGGAACCTACTACCTATTTTATTTGTGGCAAATCAGTTTCGGAAGGAGCGACATCAATAGCGACGAAGGGCTTGGAAACTCTGATACACATCAGAAGGGAACGGAATGATTTAGCTCATAATCTTCTGCAGACCGCTGGATTGATTGAAGTGCATTATGTATGTCGACGTGAATATATTAAGGAACGTAATGTAAGGAAACTGATGAATCAGAATGTTGGATAATCAGATGATAAAACTTTGAGATACTCCTCCTCTTATCTACTCAGTTACTAAAAAGACTGTTTCATATGTGCAGAAGAGTGTGACACTGAGGCGCAAAAAAAAAAAAAAAAAAAAAAAGAAACTACTCCACAAACGCCTTGGATCGTTTGAAGTTCGCTCTTTAACTACGGAACATACGCTGCTTCAGAAAGCAGAGAAGCGCGATGATGATTTCGGTAGAAAGGCTGCCAAACATATTAACAGTGTTTTGTGTTTAGTATCTGCAGAAGCACATTATCAGCTAGATTGCTATGCTAAATTACTTTCGAACCCCCTCCCTCTGTTCGAAAATAAGGCCGCCTTTAAAACACCAACATTTATGCCACTTTTCTAGATTTATGCCAATTTATAGATAGTTCAGAGAAATGTCAATTTTGACTGAAAGATTTGTTGGTAAAGTTAATGAAAGTCTCCCAGTGGGGGAGACAATTACTTAAAAAAACTCTGAAAAATAAACTAACTGAACACTTCAGTGATGGTGTCTGGTTTTGCCACAGTGCCAAAAAAATCCCTCACTTGTATGTTTTCGTGGCAGTGACCACAAACTTTTGAATCAATGATGCAATGAACAAGCTGTTAATGGAAAAGTTGAGAGGAAGAGAATAGTAGAAGCCGCAGCAGCTATCATCAATGAAGATACAAGAATAGCTCCTTACAGTATTGTCGATTGTCCAGATATCAATGACCTGAAATAGAATGCTGAATTTATGGTTCCTGACATCTTACACGAATTTGTGAAGGGTGTGGTTTTGTCGAAAAAGAAAGTTAGTGAACAGTCCCTATAAAAAATATGTACAGCAATATCCCATGCGATTGTATCAGCTACTAGGCCTCGTTGATCTACCCCACCACTGCAACTTGGTCTTACAGCGTACTTGTTTCGCAAAGTGGGATCAAAAAACATTGTTTAAATTTTCTCGAATATGGCTTTCTGCTCTTCATAGAGCACTGTCTATGGCTTTATTTCATGCTTCTGCCGTTTCGTGCTGGAAACCAAATATTTCAAATGGTTCGTTCTCAGAGTTCGTTCTCGATAATGCTAACTTCAGTATTGTAACAATGACGGGCTATGGGTGGAATCAGGTCTGTGACTCCAGGGAGAGCGATAGAACATCAAAAAGTAATGAAACTCTCTGTCATGCCAACCTCTACTGAAACAGCAAGTGCCGAAAAAATTTGTCTGCTAATTTTCGGAAGGCAGAATAGAGTTGGAATTGAAGAAATTGTTGTGCAAAGTGTCTTCTCAGAACAATCGTTCACTAAAGCAACAGTGCCTACCAATCACGATTTTACTACGGTGATGGGAAAGTTTTTACAGCTTTCTGTTTCTGTATGGCAAGGTTTTATAAAGAAAATCGCAACCGGAGAACTATATACGCAACCAAATGTATTAGCGCTTCCATTCATCAACAGCCTGCTCACAGATTTTACCACTATTTTAATTACCTTAATTTATGCCGTCACGGAGTGTAAGAAGACCACACAGTAAACATGTATCGTGACGTTTGATCAACCACTCTACATGAAAGCTGTAGTTGCAGTGGAGGATAATGTAGGGAATGAGCTATTCATTAATGTAGTTATTCGATTAGGAGGCTTTTTCTTGATAATGTTTTTTCTAGGAGCAATAGGATTCTTGATGAGGGACAGTGGACACTCTCAACTTTTGGAGACTGACATGCAGCAGCTTCTGTTCCCCATACACTTGCTGGTTGTGTGTACACGAGGGCAAGTCAGACTCACTCTGCAGTCATGAGCGCTGTTTCCATCACAATACTGGAGGAAATGGTAGTCATGGAGGAGGAGAAGCAACATATTAAAGACAGCAT
Organism: Schistocerca americana; assembly: GCF_021461395.2. Taxonomy (NCBI): domain Eukaryota; kingdom Metazoa; phylum Arthropoda; class Insecta; order Orthoptera; family Acrididae; genus Schistocerca; species Schistocerca americana. The sequence goes on from NC_060121.1 coordinate 681,365,818, forward strand.
TTCTGATGTGCGTGGAAACGGTGCATATTTCGGAGATTTGGAAAAAGATCAAGTGATTGAAGAGCTGAAAAATAAATTTGCCAACACAATGGATAATATTCAACGAAGAGGGAAAATTTCCCAGTAATTGATTCAATACATTCAGTTTGTCATCTTGGCTTTGCATTTCCTCCAAGCAGAGGAAATGGGGAATTGGGACCTCTGTATAGAATGTGTTACAGCTATTCAATTTAGCTGTACACTTTCCTCATGCTAAGGCGTGTCATTTGTACCTCCAGAACATGGAAAAATTGGAAGAAACCATGAAGCCGGTGAAGTTCGATAAATTTACGAAGGGCAGCTTCTTCACTGTTCGACGATCTGATAAATATTGGTGTGGAGTATGGATCGACATGAATAGGACAAACACTTATGAAGAACCTGAGGAGTGTTGAAAGTGTTTCACATGGAAGAGGTTTCACCGATAGTGTGTTGAACCGATGGATTTGCGGTAAACCAATAGCCCACGACATATGTGAAGCTATGAAACATTTCAGCAATTTAAATTGGGTTTCAAGTGATCAACATGTTGAACTGAGGAGTGGGAGGATAGAAATTGACTAGCAAATTCACAGATTTCAGCTATGGTTGCAACATCACACGCAATTTGCTTCTAAGGAGCAATTGTATTCATTTGGATCTGGATGAGTAGCTTCTCAGGAAGTAAACTGCTACAAAGTTGTGTCTGTTGGCGAAGAAGCTCTTCGAACAACAATTAGTGTACCGCCAAAATTTGGTTCTCTGAAGCTTACGCGATACAGCATGGTTAAGACAATGTGAATGTCAACTGTTAGGCTTGGAAAGAAAATATAACTGAAGTAGATACAACAGAGTTATTTCAGACAATTCTTTGCACGTTTCATTCACCTGATGAACTAAAGGATTGCTTGACGTACGAATTATCGAATGTACGAATGTCCCAGTTTGACAGCAGTAGACAGATGAGGAAAAAAATGTTGTCGCTGTACAATCTTTTCAGTCAAGTATCAGAAAAGAATATCGACACTAATGAATCGAAGTTCTCTGTTACAGATGAGGATTTCTTATCCACCACGTGAAGTGGTCAGAGAATGGAACTGTTGGTGACATTTATGAAACCTTAACAGACATTATAAAGCTGATGTTACTGTTGTATTTGACTGATATTCAGAAAGCTCTCTGAACATAAAAACTATTGAACACCATAGGCGAACGATGGTGCAGACCTCACGAGAATTATTCTTTAATGAAGAGACGTTATGCGTTGAATCACAGTCTACCTTTCTTAGTAACCTGAGCAATAAGGAAATGTTTCTTACACACCTTGTGCCAAAACTAGACAGATTTGGTCCTGAAACCAGGATTGCGGATGACAATGCAGAAGTTGGAATTGTTGCAAAAGCAATAAATGCTTCAAAATTTCACCAGCAAGTGATTATAGGGGGTCAAGATGTACATTTTTTTGCGCCACTTATCGCCCTTGCTCCAGACGACAGAGACATAATCCTGATGAAGGAAGGTAAAGGTAGCATCAAAATTCCAATAATATACGTAACTCCTCATTCAATACGGTTTCTTCGTACAGTAAGTGGTTCAGAGAGCACTTCAGCCTTGTTTGGGAAAGAGAAGCTGCAAGCTTTCCAAGTATTCAACCGATATCCCCAGCATCATAATATTCCACAAATATTCGACGATCCTGCTTCCTTTCCTGATACCATTCCAAAATCAGGAGAGAAGTTTATACTCTTTCTCTGTACAAAAACAGTAGAGTGTCCTGATGATAACTTACATGCCATTCAATTTAAATGGTTTAACGTACTCTTGGGTCAGGCAAACAATGCTGTCATACTTTCTCTTTTGCCACCTATTACTGATGCAGGACGCCTTCACTCCTACCAAGTTTACCTACAAGTCCAGCTTGGATCCCAGAAACTGGGGCTGGAGGGAATCAAACTTATCCCTCTCCCCCGATTCACATGACACGAACACCTGCTACAGAGAAAATACTGCTGATGATTTCATGCAGCTGCTCTCTAGGCTGCGGAAGAATGTGCGGATGTGTGAAGGCTGACCCACATTGCACAAAAACGTGCAAAAACTATCATGGACAAAGTTACACTGATGTGCCTCGCAATGATTTGACAGAAGATTTGGACAATGGTTTTGTGTGAAAAATTTAGAAGAATTTATTTGTTTGAAAGAAATTGCAGTATTTTCGTTGTCTGCATGCTGTACATATGTTTGTAAATATGTTACAGCAAATGTAATTGTTGATTAGTTTCACGGTAATGCCCAATTTTCACGAAATATGATTTTCATTCCAATAATGTAAGTTGCATACATCTAAAGTAAGAGACTATAAAGCAAAATTGTTCTGTATTAATGAAATTAATTTGAAAAGAAATTTCACTATTTTTTACCTACAAACTTAGCACTCATAAACTAATTACCTTGCTTAAACATGCATTCGATCTTCTCTGAGTAGAATTTCACCATAAATATTTTCTGTCATACCGATAACTTCGTCAAATGAATCGTTTCTCCTAAAGTTCGGAAAGAAGAAAATAGATTACATTTAGGGGTGGGGGAGGGGGAAGCTCCCCCTATAGGGAAGGGAATTTTTCTGTCTCTTACTTCTTCATCCGCTAAGAGTGTTTCCCAAAGTTTCAAAACTTTGTAAATTTTTTCCTCCTTTTTACCTAATTTTCCTGGACCATAGTGACTTCTGGCCTCAAATCTCACAAGGAATTCTGTGTTGTCAACTCCGCTGAACGTACACAGCCTGCAACTGCGTTACGTTCCTTCACTTTGGCTTAGTCGCATGCCGGCTTGCCTGAATCTGCCTCACGTTTGCAGAATGAGTACACTTTAACAGTACGGTACCATGCCTGTTTGTGATACACGTGGCATGATCTAAGTGTTTCAGCCATTATGCAAAAACACACAGAATGCCCAGAATATCACTGAAATAACTCAGTCGTAGTTTCGCTTACGTAAAAACCGATAGAGCGATCAAATATTGCAGCGGTTTAGATGGTACGTAACGTGGAAACAAAATGAGCCCTGTTGGGCTAACTGCGAAGCAATCTACTTCACATTCCCGGTCCAGAAGCCATAAACGCTGTCGAGAACTGAATACAGTTTCTACTGTGCTCGTAACTGCTAGTGGTAAAGAGTGTTTATGCTAATAACTTTGCCCAGGACATAATGCCCATTTATATTCGCACCAGCTTACGGGACCGTTTGGGCAGAGCCTATGTTGTGGGCGTTCGTCACTTGATACCTTACGAAAGAAATTTACCATACATCTCTTCCAATACTTTCTAAATCATTGCAGTTGCTTCTTAAGGCAAACACGTAGCAAGTCAGCGTCTTGTCTATTTCAGAATTTCTGACAGGGACCTATCCCCCAAGTTATTATTTCCATATAAAGAAAAGAAACACATCATCATCTCATATCGATATAAGATGATCAGTTGTCACATATGTTACAGGGGGGAAAATCCATTGAAATAGAAATCAAAGGTGCTTACATCACATGGCGGCAGCATCATGTCATACAAGCGAAAACTTAGAGTATCGTGAAAATTGGTGTACCACTTGATGTGCAACGTACTGTGAAATGGTCAATACCCGGGAAATAATCATCAGAATTTCGTGAAGCGAAGTTCATTTTGCAATGAAAACTGCACAGAATTTGAAACGTTAAAAAAAAATCAGTTTTTTTAGCCGATTTAGTGCCTGTCTCCTCTGAAGTAGTTTTCACTGCATGTGGCCGACAGTTAGAGATTTGAAGGTGAGAAACAACTTATATCTCTTTCGATAGGCATGCATTTGAAAATAAATCGCTGTGTTTAAGGGACAACTTATGAAAAGAAATATCATCCATTTCCCTATGCTCACCGCCGTTAAGAAAACGCGAGGTTTGAAGAATTGAATGTGACCGTGAAAGAATTATAACGATGGTTTTCTAAACATTTAGAGACTTACATCTGCTTTGGAGCTGTTTTCGAGACCATTTGCCATTTCGGTTGAACGTGCCTATTCGCATGTGAAGTTGGAACTGAGTGATTTAACTCTTTCACGTTACAGCTGTTAAGGAGGACTACGTTATTTTCCGCAGGAAGAGTTTCCACATCTCCAGAATTCCGTTTCTTGCGTAATAAATTACTTCGATGGACATATGTGCGTGGAATTTTTTTTCAATTTTGATATCTAACTGGTCGAGTTCCAAGGCAGCTTGAGTGTGTGAAGGTATGAAATTGTCTGCGTCTGTCCTTATGCTAAGAGTTTGTAACAGATAAAAATAAGTCATCAGTGCGCTAGAAATATAGTTGAAAAATATTAAATATTAAACCAAGTCGCATGTAGTGCGACTGTATTGCCATTTCAGTTCAAGTTTCCCTTTCTTTCCCCTCCTCGCACTTAGACGCCATGGAATGACCGTGGAAAGTGCGCGGGGAGGTGAAACACCTATTGTATATGAGCAAGAGCACTGGTCACGTGCCAGTTCTTTCCCAACCCATGCCTAATGGTTGAAATGCTCAAATACCTTAATTAAAATCTAACTGCACACTTTCACAGCACTGCAAAAGTTTATTAAAGAGTCATGAATAAATCTGAAGTGAAACCGTCAATAACTTATGATGACTTCTTCTATCAAGGTTTCTTCTTTATATGTTATAAATATATTTTTACATTACCAACGTGGTAGCCTGTGTACCCCCAAATATTTATTAGATTATGATTTAAAAGTTTTAAGTAAACCAGTCAGGATATTATGCAGCATTTTAATATCAACATTTCGCCGTTATATACACACTGAAGAACCAAAGAAACTGGTACACCTGTCCAATATGGTGTAGGGCCCCCCGAGCACACGACGTGGCATTGACTCGACTAATGTCTGAAGTAGTGCTGGAGGGAACTGACACCATGAATCCTCCAGGTCTGTTCATGAATCTGTAAGAGTACGAGAGGGAGGAGTCCTCTTCTGAACAGCACGCTGCAAGGCATCCCAAATATGCTGCATAATGATCATGTCTGGGGATTTTGGAGGCCAGGGGGAGAGTTAAGGCTCAGAAGAGTTTTCCTGGTGCCACTCTGTAGCAATTCTGGACGTGTGGGAGATCGCATTGCTCTCCTGGTAATACCAAAGTCCGTCGGAATGCTCAATGGACATGTATGGATGCAGGTGATAAGACAGGATGCTTATGCATGTGTTACCTGCCGGAGTCGTGTATAGATATATCAAGCATCCTATATCACTCCAACCGCACATGCCCGAAACCATTACAGAGCTTCCAAAAGCTTGAACAGTCGCCTGCTGGCATACAGGGTCCATGGATTCATTATGCTGTCTCCCTACCCGTACACGTCCATCCGACCGATACAATTTGATAGGAGACTCGTCCGACCAGACAACATGTGTCCAATCATCAACCGTCCAGTGTCGGTGGTGACGGACCCAGGCGAGGCGTAAAGCTCTGTGTCTCACAGTCATCAACGTACACGAGTGGGCCTTCTGCTCCGAAAGCTGATATCGATGGTGCTTTGTTGAATAGTTCTCATGGTGACACTTATTGATGGCCCAGCACTGATATCAGCCACAATTTGCGGAAGGGTTGCACTTATGTCACGTTGAAAGATTCTCTTCAGTCGTCGTTGGTCCCTTTCTTGCTGGAAATTTTTCCGGCCATAAATTTGATGTTTTACCGGATTCCTAATATTCACGGCACACTTGTGAAATGGTCGTACGGGAAAATTCCTACTTCATCGCTACCTCGGAGATGCTGTGTCCCATCGCTCATGTCCGCCTATGACACCCCGTTCTAACTAACTAAAATCTTGATAACCTGCTATCGTTGCAGCAGTAAATGATCTAACAACTGCATCAGACACATGTTGTCTTACACAAGCGTTGCCGACCGCAGCGCCGTATTCTACCTGTTTTACGTATCTCTGTATTTGAATACGGAATGTCTGTCGTTATTACCGCTGTATCTGTGGTAGGAGCACCTCCCTGTCCTCGAAGCGTTGCTTAACAAGCACAGGTATCCGTTTGGGTTAATATGTCGTCCCTAAGTGTTGTACGAAGTCCAACCTCATTAATGTGCCTAGTTCCCATCCTCAACGTCAACGAGCAGTAACCACTCACAGATGGCTGGTGGCAGCATTAGCTGTGGAGGGTACATATAAAGTGTCAGGCAAGTATCAGTGCAGTCGTTGTCATAACTTGAAAACTGAGCGATTTATCTGATGTTCAAAGGGACATAATGATTGGCTTTTCGTGGGAGCTTGGAAGGGTTTCCGGAACCCCTAAGTGTATAAATTGTTCGCAATCCGCCATTGTTAAGGTATATGGGGCGTTATCAAAGGTGTTGTCCGAAACTAGCGTCGTGGCAACTGTGGCGCACCATGGCCGTGGCTAACAGGGGTGAGTAACAGCTGTGAAGCTGTGTACAGGTAAACTCACATACAACTGATGAACAACTGTCCACCCAGATTATCCATGGTGCTACCATCTCCTCAACGACCGTTTAACGCACATTGCAGCATATGAGCCATTGAAGCAGGCGCCTGGTTCACGTACCCATTCTTATTCCGTTCATTTAACAACAATAGAATGGAATCCGCACTCCTGTACAGCATCCGGACGTCCAGTGAGTGGCGGCTGGAAGCCTTGTCAAATGACAGAAGGCACGTGTGGCTTGAGAGGTCTGAAATTAAATGCCCTGGGAAAATTTTGCGAAGAGTTGAGGCCAGAAGGGGAGAGTTATCGACTGAGAAATGTTTTCGTGCCATTCGCCGGACGATCTAGGCACTCTGGAAGGCACTTCTACTTAGTCTGAAATTAGTTCCACCACAGTTTTCCGCCTGTCTTATTTTACCAGTCCACCTAACCTACGACGTCCGAGACATCTGTAATGAAGGTAGGCACCCAAACCCACGACATGTGGTCGTTGTTCGACCATTGTGTTGCCACGTGTTGAAGACGCTCACCACTGCTCTCCCCAAACAACTACATAACGTGCAATTTGAGAAACGCTCATGCCAAATTTCCTGGCCACAGCAAACTGCCCTCGGTCATATTCAGAGAGATCGAGCGTCTTCCCCATTCTACACACGACAGCACGTTCACTGATACTACGTGAACCATGCATGTGTCCGACTAGCAGTCTTTCCTCACCAGGTGGGTGTCGCCTTGCCGGACTTATATCGATGGTCACAATGTTCTGGCTGGTCAGTCAGCTACACTGTCCCTATATATATATATATATATATATATATATATATATATATATATATATATATATATGTGTGTGTGTGTGTGTGTGTGTGTGTGGGAGAGCAGGACAAAACGATCCATTTAAGGAGTCCTCCATTTTCCCTGGGTAATATTCAAAATATTTTATAAAATCCATTGCGTATATGTTTTGCACATATTTTACTCGTTATTTAACTTACTTTTAAAATTTTGAAACTTAAATGAAGTTGAGAATAAATGCACAGTTAATTTTAATGTAAAGGATCATTTTGGCCCTGGTCTTTGGGGTAAAATGATCCCCTCGCTTATAATTTGCAGTTTACTGCGTTCTTTGTAATTATGTTTGTTTTAGTAAATTAAATGCATATATTATTCAACTTATACTACGAAATGTATCAAGAAACATATTATTTTACATAAACGCAACTAGTTAAGGGGGAAATTAAATTTCCATTCACTGTCACAAAGTTAAAAAATAAAATATTCAAGGCTATCATTTAAAATACCAAATGAACAAAAAGAATACGAAGCTGTTTACATATTCAACTTCCTTTTACTTGCCAGAACATTCCTGTTTCTACAAAAATCACAAATGAAGTCCATATCACGTCAACTCCAGGACATTCCTAATGAGCCCAGTTTCTACAGCCCTGGCACATAATCTAACCTATACCACTTAACGAACATAGAAAAGTTCTTTTGCAGTAAATACACTCTGGATACCATCGTCGTAGACATCCTCAGGATCGTCAGTCTCACAACTCTGTAGCATGCGTGACTTTCCCGTCTTCTTAGACGTTTCTTTTCTTCTTTGCGAAGAGCCATCAGATATGTTTACAGGAACTTGTTTACGTTTAGGTCTTTGTAGGTGTATCTTTTTCTGTAAATCATCCTCTTTTCCCTCCAGTAAGGCATTTTTGTGTGGACTGCTAGTCAGTATTGTTGCGCCACCCCTCTGCCTCTTCCTAACACAACTTTGTCCTTTCATTTTGGGAACTGGAATGATTTGGGCTGGAAATGTTTTACCAAATGATGTTTTCCTACATAAAGAAGTGCCCACTCCACTTGCTCCTGGTAGCGAAATATCTAAACCTGATAGGTCATAATCCACAGAAGTTGTGATTGTTGCGTGATGCTCATGTGTTGTAAGCTCTGCAGACCCTGATTCCTGATTGATAGAAGACTGTGCATGTGGTGTGCATTCTTCAATTAAGACTTTAGAACCGCTTTCAGTTTCCATTGCTTCACAATTTGACTGATCTTCTAGTTGGTCGGTACTTTCTGCACCTATATAGTCTGCATCAGTAAAGATTTCTGGTTCATAAGGATATATGACCATAAAATCTTGTTTCCGTATCCATGATATGGTTAACCAGTTCCTCCTCTTGGCATTGAGTGAAAACAGGTTTATAATTTCCTAAGACTTTCTTATCCTGCACAGCAGATGTATTTTTTCCTGTTACTCTTCTTTTTAGTGCCATTCTAGGGACATTAAAATTCCTACTTGCTGTTTATACAGGCATTCCATTTTGAACTGCCTTAATGACGTTGTTCATATCAACAGCACACCAGCTTTGGCGATCAGTTTTCCGAACGTAAGTACGCACCATTGTTGGATCTGTAAATTGAAACACTTAAAGAAATAACCGCATGAAACTGAACAATTAAGTACGTCGTTGAGTAAAAGCATACATAAAAATAGAAAAGTCGGCTTATTTATATGTAATAACTTATTAATGGGATAATATGATCCTTACGGGGTATAATGATCCCTACTACATGATCGTTTTACCCCAAACACTCGTCCTGCACCAAGAACAACATTGCAGGAGAACGCCATCTTGTACTCTAACATCAAAGCGAATACAACTTCCTTATAAACTGTCTTCAAGGCCGAAATATTTGTGACTCACTTTAGAGCCACACAGCGTGACATAAACAATTACAGATTTAGAACTTACCTTAGATATACAGTGCATAAAACGAAGTTTTCTTCAGTAAATCTGGTTGCAGAACCCACGGCAGAACTTTATCATTGGTGTAACCTTAGACTCATGTGAGCTCTTAATTAACGAATTGTCCGCTGGATGGAAGCACTAACTGCGAAGCCACAGAGCGTTACCATTATACTCCAAGGGGTCGTTTCACCTCGGTCTACCCCTGTTTACGGTGTGATAATAAATAATGTTTCAGTTTCAAAATGCTGCAAAACAAAAAACACTGCTCAGATTGATGTCATTTTGATCGCAATATCATTGAATCGGCTCGTCAGCGCTGTAAGCGGCAAAATATGCAAATTAAAAGATACTGGATACATGGCTGTTCCGTACTTTGCATCCGAGACGCTCTATGTGACTTTCAATGCAGGATCGCACGCCGCCTGCAGGATCGCACGCCGCCATTTACAAGAACGCTGACTGCACTGGTAGCTCTGTCGAAGTGCCTTACAGTCAAGCGTATGAGAGAAGGCGTTTGTTCAATGTCTTCCAACGGCCTTGAGAAAATGATTTCTTAATTCGAAAAGACAAGTTCTGTTGTGGTGAATTGTGGCTGAGTTAGTAAAACATTTGATCCGACTTCAGATGTGGCCACGGGACTGCAAGACGGGTCGAGCAGTGGAGTGCAAACACACAGTGCACGGGGAGTTGTTCAAATCTTAGACACGCCTGTGAATAAGGTGCGTAAAATTTACCGGAACGTCCTACACTACTGTTGTTGTTGTGGTCTTCAGTTCTGGGACTGATTTGATACAGCTCTCCATGCTACTCGATCCTGTGCAAGCTTCTTCACCTCCCAATACCTACTGCAGCCTACATCCTTCTGAATCTGTTTAGTGTACTCATCTCTTGGTCTCCCTCTACGATTTTTACCCTCCACGCTGCCCTACAATACTAATTGGTGATCCCTCGATGTCTCAGAACATGTCCTACCAAACGATCCCTTCTTCTAGTCAAGTTGTGCCACAAGCTCCTCTTCTCCCCAATTCTGTTCAATACCTCCTCATTAGTTATGTGATCTACCCATCTAATCTTCAGCATTCTTCTGTAGCACCACATTTCGAAAGCTTCTCTTCTTGTCTAAACTATTTATCTTCCACGTTTCACTTCCATACATGGCTACACTCCATACAAATACTTTCAGAAACGACTTCCTGACATATACACTCCTGGAAATTGAAATAAGAACACCGTGAATTCATTGTCCCCGGAAGGGGAAACTTTATTGACACATTCCTGGGGTCAGATACATCACATGATCACACTGACAGAACCACAGGCACATAGACACAGGCAACAGAGCATGCACAATGTCGGCACTAGTACAGTGTATATCCACCTTTCGCAGCAATGAAGGCTGCTATTCTCCCATGGAGACGATCGTAGAGATGCTGGATGTAGTCCTGTGGAACGGCTTGCCATGCCATTTCCACCTGGCGCCTCAGTTGGACCAGCGTTCGTGCTGGACGTGCAGACCGCGTGAGACGACGCTTCATCCAGTCCCAAACATGCTCAATGGGGGACAGATCCGGAGATCTTGCTGGCCAGGGTAGTTGACTTACACCTTCTAGAGCACGTAGGGTGGCACGGGATACATGCAGACGTGCATTGTCCTGTTGGAACAGCAAGTCCCCCTGCCGGTCTAGGAATGGTAGAACGATGGGTTCGATGACGGTTTGGATGTACCGTGCACTATTCAGTGTCCCCTCGACGATCACCAGTGGTGTACGGCCAGTGTAGGAGATCGCTCCCCACACCATGATGCCAGGTGTTGGCCCTGTGAGCCTCGGTCGTATGCAGTCCTGATTGTGGCGCTCACCTGCATGGCGCCAAACACGCATACGACCATCATTGCCACCAAGGCAGAAGCGACTCTCATCGCTGAAGACGACACGTCTCCATTCGTCCCTCCATTCACGCCTGCCGCGACATCACTGGAGGCGGGCTGCACGATGTAGGGGCGTGAGCGGAAGACGGTCTAACGGTGTGCGGGACCGTATCTCAGCTTCATGGAGACGGTTGCGAATGGTCCTCGCCGATACCCGAGGAGCAACAGTGTCCCTAATTTGCTGGGAAGTGGCGGTGTGGTCCCCTACGGCACTGCGTAGGATCCTACGGTCTTGGCGTGCATCCGTGAGTCGCTGCGGTCCGGTCCCAGGTCGACGGGCACGTGCACCTTCGGCCGACCACTGGCGACAACATCGATGTACTGTGGAGACCTCACGCCCCACGTGTTGAGCAATTCGGCGGTACGTCCACCCGGCCTCCCGCATGCCCACTATACGCCCTCGCTCAAAGTCCGTCCACTGCACATACGGTTCACGTCCACGCTGTCGCGGCATGCTACCAGTGTTAAAGACTGCGGTGGAGCTCCGTATGCCACGGCAAACTGGCTGACACTGACGGCGGCGGTGCACAAATGCTGCGCAACTAGCGCCATTCGACGGCCAACACCGCGGTTCCTGGTGTGTCCGCTGTGCCGTGCGTGCGATCATTGCTTGTACAGCCCTCTCGCAGTGTCCGGAGCAAGTATGGTGGGTCTGACACACCGGTGTCAATGTGTTCTTTTTTCCATTTCCAGGAGTGTAAATCTATACTCGATGTTAAGAAATTTTTCTTCTTCAGAAACGCTTTCCTAGCCATTGGCAGTCTACATTTTGTATCCTCTCTTGTTCGACCATCGTCAGTTATTTTGCTCCCCAAATAGCAAAACTCCTTTACTACTTTAAGTGTCTCATTTCCTAATCAAATTCCCTCAGCATCACTCGACTTAATTCGACTACATTCCATTATCTTCGTTTTGCTTTTGTTGATGTTCATCTTATACCCTCCTTTCAAGACATTGTCCATTCCGTTCAACTGCTCATCCAAGTCCTTTGCTGTCTCTGACACAACTATCCACCCAAAATTACCCATGAGTGGAGGTTGCCTGATGCTTACATAGCAGTAAGACAAGCGTGTGCTCTAGATTTTCATGCTCGAATGGATGTGAATAATGAACGGTGATGGAACATTTTGTGGGCAGATGAAGCCCATTATCATCGCCAAGGACATGTCAGTACACAGAGCAGCAGGATATGGGCAACGGAAACTCTGCTCGCAATTCAACTGCTACTGGTTCATTGTGTAAAAGCGATTGTGCAGTGCGAGTAGACGGCATCGTTTATCGTAGGGCCACATTTTTTCGAGGAGGTTGGTCCTGCTGTTTCTGTTACCTACAGTGTCACTACCAAACGCTATGAGGGTCTTTTGCGCACCAATGTCGTTCCAGTCATTCAACAGCGTGGATGTTTGGGCAGTATAACTTGCATTCAAGGTGGCGCTCCGCACAGTGCACAGACCACCGAGTAGCTACTGCAGAGGCACATTGTAATTAAATTATGAGCTGTCATTTCCCTACACACTGCCCGTCCAGATCACTTGGTGTTCATTCGCGCGACTTCTGACTGAAATATTATCCTGAAGATAGTGTGGTCAGTGTTCCCATTACAAACGTAGTTTAATTAAAGACACGTACTGCAGAACTCATACTGAACGTGGATCCGGGTACGTTCCGATCCATAGCGGAACATGCTGTATCTCGATTTGTACTAGTGGCAGTAAACGCGGACAGCATACTGAACATTTCTGACGCCGGTCTCAGGTCAGTTAAAAATCGACTGTTGCTTTTCATTCGGTTTCTGGCTCCAGGACAATAAAAACTGTTTTCCTCATCAGATGTCACATAACCTTTCTGTGGTGGCTGGGCTTACCTAATTAACACTGCCGCAATTGTTGAATGCCAGACTTGTGCTGTCATGCTCATTGTCCAGTACCTTTGGTTTAAAGTGCAACTCACTGCGATTCTTATATAATTTGGAGCCGGAGAAATGCATTCAGCTGTTACCACTCCAATAATTTACATACACACCAATAGTATGTACTATATACGAAATTACCTGTGCATACGACGTGTAGCAGTACAGTTTAATATTATTAGTGAAACCTGTTCCGCATTTTATAATTTTCATGTGCCTTTTTTTTTTGCATCTGTTTGACATTTTTAATGTATTGTGAAGTCGATATACACCGAAGCAAATATTAGAGGCAGGAGGCCTACTTGAATACTTGTAAGGAACTAAAGCACAGTTACAGGAATCTTGTTACACCAGAATTAATTGTCCCTGAAGGCAGAGCACCTCAAGTAACTAACGGAGAACCCTCAGTGCTGTTTGATAAATATGTTACACCTGAAATTCGCAGGAGCCACAGAGAGGTTAATTTAGTTGATTATGTTTAGTTTTTGTGTATACGACATGGATCATAACCAGTGGCACTTGCCATGTTGTAGAACGTTTCAGTAGCTTTACAAAACAGACATATTTTCGCCGCGATGACTACAAGCTAGCTGCATCAGTAAATCGATTTGTTTAAATTTAATATTACTGATACAGGTTAATTTCTGTATTGCTGCTCTCAGGTCTCCCCTCAAGTGGCCTTAAATCTTTGCAAACATCTTGTATTTAGTAAACACATCGCTTTACTGCCACCTCTCTCCTTTAGAAAGTGTAACTGATAGTCTCACGAAAATAAATATAAAATGAGAAGTAACATTCTGTATTGTAACACTGCACGCCATATCAATCACAGGGTAAAATCATCCTTCAAATTGAATTCTTACGCCTGTCGTTGTGGACATAAGAGTGTCGGATTTGCAGCATTTTAAGCCTATTCATAACAGATGAAATACGAAGATCAGACAGACAAAGATTGCTGAATTTATATATTCACTGAAGTGGCGAAAGTCATGGGATCGCGATATGCACATATACAGACAACGGTAGTATCCCGTACACAAGGTATAAAGGGGTAGTACATTGCCGGAGCCGATATGTGTACTCCAATGATTCATGTGAAATGGCTGCCGACGAGATTAGGGCGGAACGACAAGAATTAAAAGACTCTGACGCGGAATGATAGTTGGAGCTAGACGCATGGGAGATTCCATTTCGGAAAGCGTTGAGGAACGCAATATTACGAGAGCCACAGTGTCAACAATATGCCGAGAATATCATATTCCAGTTACTACCTCTCATCATGGGCAACACAGTCGCCAACGACCTTGACTTTACGACAGAGAGCTGAGCGTTAGCGTGGAGTTGTCAGATATAACAGACAAACAGCTCCGCTTGAAATAACCACATAAATCAGTGAGTGACGTACGACCAACGTATCCGTTAGGACAATGCGGTAAAATGCGGCGTTAGTGGGTTACGGCAGTAGACGACCGACACGAGTGCCTTTGCTAAAACCACGATGTCGCTTGCAGTGCCTCTCCTGGGTTCCTGACCACGTTTATTTGATGCTAGTTGACTCTAAAATCCGTGTCCAGGTCAGACGAGTACCGATATCAGTTGGTAAGAGCTGATCGTAGGTTTAGAGAATGGTGAGAACTCCACAAAGCCATGGACTCAAAATGGCAACAAGGCACTCTCCTCGCTTGTGGTGGCTCCATAAGAATGTTTGCTTTGTTTACATGGAATGGACTGGGTCCTCTGGTCCTAGTGAATCCATCATTGACTCCAAACGGTTATGTTGAGCTAATAGGAGACCATTTCTTGCCATTCATGGACTATAAGTTCCCACATAATGAATAAATTGTTATGGGTACAATGCGCCGTGTCACTGTGCCACAGTTGTTCGCAATTGGTTTGAAGAACATTCTGGACAACCTGAGAGTATCATTTGGTCACCCAGATCAACCGACATGAATCTCATTGAACATTTATGGGACATTACCGGGAAGTCAGTTCGCCCATTAAGTCCTGCACCGTTAGCACTTTCGCCGTTATGGACGTATATACAGGTAGCATGACTCTATATTTCTAGTGGGGGCTTCCAATGACTTGTTGAGTCTATGCCACGTCAAGATGCTACACTCTTTCTAGACTTATCGTGATTTATCTAAACCGACTGAGACGAATGCAGTGATGGATCTCTTAAGAATGACCCGATGATTTCTTTTCCCACCCTCGCAGTTGACGGATTAGTAAATATTTAAGTCCCTCTTCCGTTTCCGATGACTTTTTTTATAAATTTGAAAATGTATTACATCAGTCCTGACCGCAGTAAAGTAGTTATTCTTTATGGTAACTGTTTTCGGTCAGATTGTGACTATCTTCAGATCATTTATATGTGTACTGAAATATAAATACAGAATCGATTTAGAGGGAAATAGGATAATAGTAGTAACGTATAAACTATAGTAACGTATAAACTACAGATACATAATCAAAATTAAAAGAAGGTTTGTTATGTTCTCTTGCACTACTTTCTTAAGATAATAGTTCATTAGTGGACATTTAGAATTATATTCTCGGTTTGTTTTTTACTATCATAATGGTGGTTGGTGGCGGTGAACGGAGCAGATGATTTGGCTCAAACTGCAAATGAGAGCAACTGAGATACTGCTTAGATACACTGCATGCCACAGTCCTTCAGGAATGAGTAATCAGGCATACATGACGCAAAGCACTTATTACAATACGGCATATAGAATATAGTACGATTAAAGCTAATAAGTAATATATTGTAACCTCCCCACAGAATTCATTCACATTTAGTGTAACCTCAAAACAGAAATATTCCTAAACTTCTCAACAGTAAAAATTACAATTATGTAGTTCACATTCAGTGTAACGTCCCAACAAAAAATAAATTCAGTAACCTGGTAATAATACAATGTAACTAACCTCTCAATTAAACTGTCGCTTACTTATAACTTTTCAGTAATTGACTGTGAATTTAACCTGGTAAATTTTGAACGTCAGCAGCGCTGCGTCATGGCCCTGAAAGATCGTTCTGAATAAAAAGAAAAATTCTTACCTCAATGAAGTCGCCGTATAACGATTATATATCTGCTCTTACAATAAATTTTTCTGGCACAGCCCTGTGCAATGCTGGCCGATAGAATTGACATTTATAAAAGGAAACAACTGATTTTTCTCTTCAATAATCGGGATAACGAGGGATTGGAGAAATTGGTAAATTCTTTAAATTGAAATGAATGGTTGTTAAAAGTTACTTCTTGTGAGAAAGATTATTATTAGGAGATTTTTAAAACATTTACATAGGACCTGAGCTAACAATACTACATATGCGCCAGGCTGCTTTTTACCTTATACAATAATGCTCAGACGCCGGCATCGCTGCACCACGACCGGCCCAGCCAACACGATACACCAGACCAGACCAGACTGCTCGCTAGCAACAACTTCCTGCTACAGCTACACAGTTCCTACTGCAGTCAAGACTGTTCTCTGGTCTGAGATTCTCTTATATCTTACATATCGCAGGCAGCGCGTGAGCAATACATCGAAATTACATCTTCTCGGACCTCTTACACAACCCTCCACTGGAGGGGGGGGGGCAAAAACTTGGCAGCGATGGAGAGTCAATTGGACTTGCCATGAGCAACAAATTTTTATAAAATCTATTTAGTTACTAAGTCTACAGTCAGACAGTATATACATTACTGATAAGTGCAGAACATATTAAGTAATGAAATAGAGTGCACACGCACTGAGTACAGAATATATCAAGAAATGACAAAAAGTATACGCAGTGAGCACAAAAGATATTAACAAATGACAAAGTGCACATGCACTGTATAAGTCTTTAGTATTTTTAGGACAACTGATCTTATTAACAAATGAAATAAAGTGCACACGTACTGTAAAAGTCTTTAGCGTATTTACAACATATCATGAAGTGAAATAAAGTGCACATGCACTGTAGAAGTCTTTAGTATATTTAAGACGACTGATCATATTAACAAATGAACTGAAGTGCACACGCACTGTAGAAGTCTTTAGCATATTTCAAGAACTAGGAAAGGAATGGAAAGGATTGCATCATGGTTGTAGCACAGTAGGTTGCGTGTAGTGGCACCGAAAGTCCATATCATTCTACAGAAGCACAACACGAAGTGAGACAATCTGAAGTTCTCTTCCCTGAAGTATTTATCAGTGTAGCCAAGACACTGAAATGTCGTATTAATATTCAATGTTATCATCTTGGTAGTACATTAGGTACACCAAACAGTAGGACCATAATAGCATCTCCATCGTTCAAGGTGGTGGACAGCGTGATGTGTCAACACCACATTCTTGTAGAATACATACTCTTTCACCAACGTAGAATTAGTGCAAAAACCAAATATAGTGCTCCATGATCATGAGGATGGACAGGAAAAACGGATATTGCAGTAATTTCAGGTAATTAGGTAAGAAGATGAAGGACATTAAGTCTTATCCTAGTCATCATTGAGAATTACACTAGTCTATTAACCGTTTTGAGTAATTATTGGCACTCATTGGCTAGTTACTAAACATTTCTGTACTATGTATGGAGTATTACAGAACATTATTCGTAAGTCATCTCAAAATAGTAATTATTGACACTCATTGGCCAGTTACAAAGCATTGTTTTATGCATTATTCAGAAGTCATCATTCAAAATGAGTTAATTATTGGCGTAGTATTTATTATAGGAATCATTGGCATTCATTGGCCAGTTACTAAACATGTAGCAAGTATTGAATATTACAAAACACTATTCATAACTCATCTGATTGCGGTAATTATTGGCACTCATTGGCCAGTTACAAAGTATTCATATAGTTTTACAAAACATTAATCAGTATTATTCAGAAGTCATCATTCAAAACATGAGCTAATGATTGTAGCTTAAGCTACTGGTATTCATATATGATATCATGTAAGTGACATAAGACATATTTAAAATATAAGACATTGGAACTATTACTCAAGGTCTGTGGTCCAATAATACATAGATATAATGGATTCAATACATCTGAGTAATTTGTATTATATTTAGAACTAGAAATATATCTTAAACTGGGAGCATTATTTGTTGGTTGTATACTGGTAATAGTTATAATTTTTTTTTTTTTTGCTAGCAATGCATTGCGTTGGGATCGATAATTAATTGCTGGGGCGTGAAAATATTTGCTTTTGACTTATTGCCGGAAATAAGGATTAATAACGTCATTCGTCATGAGTCAGCTTTAGCAAGGTTATGAAACAAGTAGCGTATATGTGATCACATTCATAAATGATACACACAAATGGGTAAAAAAAATGCAAGTACTAGAACAGGTTTAATGACTAACTGCTTATAGCACATTAATTTCATGAATAGCTTCTCCTTGAAAAAATACGTGTACTCAATATGTATGTACTCTAGCTGTCCTTTCCAAAACATTCAGTCATTATACCATGCGACATAAGACATACTGTCAAAACAAACTGCAACAAATACTTAAATAACTACATAGCACCTCTTAACTAATAGTAATCATATAAACGTCATCATTATCATCATCTGCAAAGAAAAACCTCATTATTCATATTAGCATATTCTTCATATAACTATTCATCATCATTTATTATCACCTGCTAAAAAGGACACTTCATTATTCATTATTCATATTACCATTTACTTCATACAACTATTCACACTATAGAGTTTCTTATTTCTAGCATATTTCATCACTAAAACTAAGATGTGTAGTTCTGTCTGACAGCCTGCATCAATCGCCTCGTATTCTGAAAGAAAAATAATTAGTCAAGACTGCTATCATACGATGTGTATAGTATTTTCTGGTTAATGCTTGATAATTCTGATTCATTTACTCTTCATGACAAGATATTGCATTATCTTTCGTTCATTCCGGAGGTGAAATTCCCATTTCATAGTAATCCACTGTGGTTTGTTTAATTTATTTCTTGTACACGTTATTGCTCTCTGAAAATGATGAATAAGGATTAGTATCTTGCATTTAAATCACATACCCATTAGATAAAAACTTGTTTCTAGGGATACAACTAAGCATACAGCATAGCATGACAGAAAACGTATTAGGTCAAAAACATAGACAGTTTTCAAGTGAAAAAATGTACACACAGTATCATAATGTAGTAGCAAAAAATGTAGAATAGTCAAGATGTTGTGATATCATAAGGCAAAATGTCAATGTCAAATGGTGTTTGTTACATCTTAAACATTTCATAGTACATATAGAGAAAAATTCTACATTCGATAGGAAAACAATCATACATAAGCAAAAAATGGAAAATGTGCACGGTCTGATGTCTAACGACAAGACAAGCGACCTGCTAACCATACCTTGCCAAGAAAAAATATAATCATCATCACTAAATAGTGACATACATATAATTGCTTAAGTGGTCATATAAATATCAGGAAATGGCATTACAGTGTGATAAATCATTAAGTATGTTCATTCAATAAAGAGTTTAATATTGGAAATATGGTGATTGCCCTTGCTTTTTCTGGTTCTCAAAGTTTCGACGTGTACTTCATTGGGGTGTGGAATGCTGCGAATTCTATGTGGACCTGCGTATAGAAGCTCAAATTTACTGCATCTACTCTTTCCTCTGTTGGATAAATAGTGTGTGCGTATTAATAACTTCTGTCCAATGTGAAAGACACGGCGTGTACAAACCTGTTTTTGCTGTCTTCTCCTTCGCTCTGCGGCACGTTTGATGTTGTTGAGTGCAATGTCAATTATTTCATGGTGGCGTAGTCGACGAGATGTAGGAAAGGATACTAATTCTTTAATTTTGTTAGGTGGTTCAACATTTTTCAATATAACAGTCGGAGACAGCATAGTATATTCATTTGTTATGAAGTTAATTACATCCTGGAATGAGTGTATGTGTGTGTCCCAATCAGTATGTCTTTTATGGCAGTATATTCTACATAGATTACCAATTTCTTTCATTAGTCGTTCACAAGGGTTCGAAGAAGCGTGATACTTGGATATATAGATCGGAGAAATGTTTCTAGCTCGTAACATACGTGTCCATATCGCAGATCGAAATTGTGGTCCATTGTCAGAAATTACTTTCAATACATGTCCTACATGGAACAGAAAATGTTTTACAAATGCATTCGAAACAGATTTAGCAGTAGCTTTGCGTAACGGAGTAAAGGTAACAAATTTCGAAGTGAGTTCAACAGCGACAAAGATGTAACAAAAACCTCTATTAGATCTGGGAATCGGACCAAAAATGTCTACAGCGGCCATGTGACTCAATTTAACGGATAAAATGGGATGTAACGGAGGAATATGTGAAGTCGTGTCTGATTTAGCTTTCTGGCAGATTTTACATGACGCTAAAACTCGTCGAATACGTTTCTCCATGTTAGCAAAATAACAGTTCCGTCTCAGTATAAGAAAACATTTTCTGGCTCCATAATGTGCGTAGCTTAAATGAGTATACCAAATTAATTTGTTAACTAGCTCGTCAGGAATGCATAATAACCAACTGTTGCTGTCAGGGTGAGAGCGGCGAAACAGAATATTATTGCGTACAGTACAATGGTTTCTAATGGTAACATTATTCCTATCTTGCCAAAGGTGTTTAACTTATTTCCACACGTTGCCTTTGCTCTGCTCCTGTGCTTTGTCTCGTAATGACGACGAAATGAAATTTTCAAATGCAACTTGTTGAAAGTACATGACGCTAAAATTTGCTTGGCCGAAGTTGGTTGCGATGTCTTGCTGATTGTTGCTGAGAGAACGGGATAGTGCGTCTGCTACAATATTTTGTGTACCGGGCATGTGAACAATTGTAAAATTAAATTCCTGTAAGTAAAGTTTCCATCTGCTTAATCTGTCATGCGAAAATTTAGCTGAAAGTAAAAACTGTATAGCTCTGTGGTCTGTGTAAACGGTAGTATGTCTTCCATAAAGAAAATGCTGAAATCTCGTAAATGCCCACACAACCCATAATGTTTCAAGTTCTGTGACAGAATAATTGCGTTCAGCAGCTGACTGAATGCGACTTGCAATGGCGATGTTTTTAATTACTGTATTACCGTCTTCTTCAATTTCCTGAAAAATGTGTACGCCTAAAGCTGTGTTAGGTTTGTCGCTGGCAATGGAAAGATTTCTAGCAAGATCTGCGTGTGATAAAAGAGGTGCATTCAACAAGGCATGTTTCAAATTGACTAATTCAGACTGTGCTTGGCTATCCCAGGACCAAATAGCGTTTTTACCCGTCAACTGGCACAATCTAGGGGCGTCTAAATCAGAGTAATGAATAAATTTACGGAAAAAGTTAATTAAACCCAAAAAGCTGCGTAGTTGTCTCTTCGTCGTAGGTACAGTAATGCCACGTAAAGCTTGAAGTTTTTCCGGGTCAGGCGCAATGCCTTCTACTGAAATTACATGTCCAAGAAATTTTATGGAAGTTTTACCAAAGTGCGATTTGCTAAGATTAACTGTGTGTCCTTGTGTACGAAAAGTTTGTAACTGTTGTTCAAGAATCAAATTGTGTTCAGGCCAGTTACCTTATGCGATAACGATGTTGTCTACATACGTTGTGATTCTGTCTTTCATGCAAAAGTGTGTATCGGATGTCGTCAAAACTAATAACATTTTCGTGAACAAGAGTCTGTGTGCCAAAAGTAGTGCTTACGTTGTTGGAAGATGCAACCTGTACTGTATCTAGTCAAATTCTTTCTGACCTGATGTTATTTGCGGGAGGATGCTGTGGCATCTCGACTATTTGTACTGTTGTGTTACTTCTTCCTGACGTATTGGGTTCGGGATGATATCGACTGTCTGGTTCGTTCATTATAATTTGTTGTTGCAGATGATTCTGCTGCTGGTAAGACCGACTGTTACGCTGAAAACTGTGCTCATTACTTTTACGTCTGTCATAATAAACATTGCTATACGGTGCATTGCGATATGAGTTGAAATGGTGTGTTTTCTGTACATAGTGATTTCCTTGTTGCTGTGCGTTACTATTTGATGGAGCCGACGCTATACGTGTAGGCGGCGAAACATTAAAGCTTGGTTGACCTTGCAAACCACATTGTTGGTTAGGTATGATAACCGGCTGGTTTTGTTGTTATTGTGGAGAAAACCCTTTACTGTTGCCAAAATATGTGTGCGATTACTGAAAATTTTATATAATTATACTCCTGGAAACTGAAATAAGAACACCGTGAATTCATTGTCCCAGGAAGGGGAAACTTTATTGACGCAATCCTGGGGTCAGATACATCACATGATCACACTGACAGAACCACAGGCACATAGACACAGGCAACAGAGCATGCACAATGTCAGCACTAGTACAGTGTATATCCACCTTTCGCAGCAATGCAGGCTGCTATTCTGCAATGGAGACGATCGTAGAGATGCTGGATGTAGTCCTGTGGAACGGCTTGCCATGCCATTTCCACCTGGCGCCTCAGTTGGACCAGCGTTCGTGCTGGACGTGCAGACCGCGTGAGACGACGCTTCATCCAGTCCCAAACATGCTCAATGGGGGACAGATCCGGAGATCTTGCTGGCCAGGGTAGTTGACTTACACCTTCTAGAGCACGTTGGGTGGCACGGGATACATGCGGACGCGCATTGTCCTGTTGGAACAGCAAGTTCCCTTGCCGGTCTAGGAATGGTAGAACGATGGGTTCGATGACGGTTTGGAAGTACCGTGCACTATTCAGTGTCCCCTCGACGATCACCAGTGGTGTACGGCTAGTGTAGGAGATCGCTCCCCACACCATGATGCCGGGTGTTGGCCCTGTGTGCCTCGGTCGTATGCAGTCCTGATTGTGGCGCTCACCTGCACGGCGCCAAACACGCATACGACCATCATTGGCACCAAGGCAGAAGCGACTCTCATCGCTGAAGACGACACGTCTCCATTCGTCCCTCCATTCACGCCTGTTGCGACACCACTGGAGGCGGGCTGCACGATGTTGGGGCGTGAGCGGAAGACGGCTTAACGGTGTGCGGGACCGTAGCCCAGCTTCATGGAGACGGTTGCGAATGGTCCTCGCCGATACCCCAGGAGCAACGGTGTCCCTAATTTGCTGGGAAGTGGCGGTGCGGTCCCCTACGGCACTGCGTAGGATCCTACGGTCTTGGCGTGCATCCGTGCGTCGCTGCGGTCCGGTCCCGGGTCGACGGGCACGTGCACCTTCCGCCGACCACTGGCGACAACATCGATGTACTGTGGAGACCTCACGCCCCACGTGTTGAGCAATTCGGCGGTACGTCCGTCCGGTCTCCCGCATGTCCACTATACGCCCTCGCTCAAAGTCCGTCAACTGCACATACGGTTCACGTCCACGCTGTCGCGGCATGCTACCAGTGTTAAAGACTGCGATGGAGCTCCGTATGCGACGGCAAACTGGCTGACACTGACGGCGGCGGTGCACAAATGCTGCGCAGCTAGCGCCATTCGACGGCCAACACCACGGTTCCTGGTGTGTCCGCTGTGCCGTGCGTGTGATCACTGCTTGTACAGCTCTCTCGCAGTGTCCGGAGCAAGTATGGTGGGTCTGACACACCGGTGTCAATGTGTTCTTTTTTTCCATTTCCAGGAGTGTATATTGATGATTAAAATTTTGTCTGTTATTAAAATAACGCTTATAGTTCTTTTCATTCCGGAAGTGTCTAATGAAAACTGTCACTTTCCGGTAGAACTCGTCATATCAGGTTTCTTTACTCATTCTTAATCCTAGATAGCTCGATAGTTGAAGAGTTGTTTTGATAGATATACAGGATAAATTAAAGAGAAGGCAGCAGTGCAGAAAACTAAAGACGAAACAGCACTACTACGGCACGATACGGCACATATTCATCGAAGTGTAATGAATCCCCTGAGGTCTTTTACGCGCTGCAAATAAATTTTAATTTCTGTATTACAGGCAATGCCGGTAAAAATTCAAAAACAACTTGTTGTATCCAGTCCAAAGGGTGAACCTGCGTTCGGTCATTCTTAAATATCTTAAATTTTCTCAGCGATAGAAACTGTTTGTGATCAAAATTATTGTCTCTGAGTGTCTGAGTAGGTTCAGGATTCAATGAGACTCTATTTGCCTGTGTCTGTTCGGAATCTAACTCACGTACTCTCTGTAAATTACCTCAATTATACAGGCTGTGTGAGTCTGACAAATGTTCGGAAAGTGGCGCATGCTGTGATGTGTTAAGGCTGAAATACTTTTCATCTCCGTCAATTCGTGCTGTAAAGATGGAAATCCTCTACGCAGTGCATCACTGGTCGAACCCATCTCACTGATCGTCCGCTGTAAACTTTGGAATTCGGGTGCTTGACTAAGCGAACCTGGCGATGTATCGTCTGATTTGGTGTCATTACTATTTTCGATAACATCAATACGACTGGCCAAATCATCATATTTTTCAGTCAGTGCTTTTACGTGATCATCGTTTTTAGTATTACAAGCATTAATTTGTTTTTATATTTTATGTGTGGTTTTGTTCAATTTCTTAACGTCTACTTTAATGGCATCGGGATCCTGTATTAGTTCCAACTTTTCAAGTATGTTGGTCATTGTCTGAAAGTCTAAAGTGTGTGTGTCTGTTTTTGTTTTAAGATCGGAGATTTCGTCATGCAGTTCGGTGTTCAACTGTTTGATTTCGTCTGATACTGTATCAATATTGTTGTCTACATATGTTTTTCCTTTCTTAAACAATGTACGCTTATCTTCCTGTCCCTGTGCAGTAATTGTTTCCATGACTTGTTGCTTTACTTTATTCTGTTCCTGTATATATTTACGGTAACGCGTTTCACTGTTTTGTTGGTGGTGATTAAAACGTTCGTCAATTTGGCTGTTCTGTTGGTCAAATTTCGTGTCTACTTTCGCATCCAATGTGCGTGAAAGTTCTGCTGACATTAGTTTAAACTCGTCGCGCAACTGTGTTGCGTTTTCAGAACATTGTTTAGCGACTGCACTAATTTCATCTCTAAGTAATTTAGTTGTGGCTGCATGTGTATTACTTAATTCTTGTGCCACAGATCTAATTTCTTCACTACTGTTCCTAGCACAAGCCTTAATTTCCTCACGTAATTGTTCTTTAGTATCATGACATTGCGCGGCAACGGCTCTAATCTGTTCACTAAGTTGTTTGATATTGTTGTCTTGTTTATCATTAAGTTGTTGTTTGAGATTTTCATTATTTTCATTAATTTCTTGTTTGAGATTTTCATTAAGATGTTTGTTCGATTCATTGAGTCGTTTGTAATTGTTGTCTTGTTTTTCATTGAATTTTAGTAATAATGCTACAACTTGATCCAAGCCAAAATTACCGACTCTATTCTCTGTACTGTGTGATGGTGTATCTGCATTTGTCACGTTTTGTGGAACCATTTGGTCATTGTCTGATTCACGAAAAGGTTTGCTAATTAGATGTGCACTATGGGTCACTACACTGAAATCAAATAAATCTGACATATTTTGTGTATATTGTTCACCTTCGTCAGAAACATTAATCTGTTCACAGCGTAAATTTTGCAAGTCAGGTGTGTCAAACTGGGCAGCGTTCATTGTAACGGAACGTGCCGCGACATCAACTTTCGTTAACATAATTGGATTTGTGTGTTCAAAAATTAGGATTAAAGTCATTACTAGTGGTCGGTATGCATTGATTATCTGTAATTAGAGGACTATCATTAAGACACTGAGTGTCGCTAGTATTATCGGTCAAATTATTCGAGTCTGCTATTTCACTCATTGCACATCGCGATATACTGTTCACAGTTTTTCGAGGCATTTTTCACAAATCACGATTAAGCACAAAATGAAACAAAGACGAAGAAAAATGGAACAAGAACAATTACAACCAAGAGCAATAAATTACCGATAATCTGTGAAAGAAAGAGTGACAAATTAGTAAATGCATTGCGCCAGATGCAAACTACATTTAAGTAAATAAGAGCAGATATATAACTGACTACTTCTCAGAAATTCACAAGGAAATACGATCCTGGCCGGTTGTCGCCAAGTGTTACCTCCCCACAAAATTCTTTCACATTTAGTGTAACCTCAAAACAGAAAAATTCCTAAACTTCTCAACAGTAAAAATTATAATTATGTCGTTCACATTCAGTGTAACGTCCCAACAAAAAAAAAATTCAGTAACCTGGTAGTAATACAATGTAACTAACCTCTCAAATTGTCGCTCACTTATAACTTCTCAGTAATTGACTGTGAATTTAACCTGGTACATTTTGGACGTCAGCAGTGCTGCGTCATGGCCCTGATAGATCATTCTGAATAAAAGGAAAAATTCTTACCTCAATGAAGTCGCCGGATAACAATTATATATCTGCTCTTACAATAAATTTTTCTGGCACAGCCCTGTGCAATGCTGGCCGATAGAATTGACATTTTTAAAAGGAAACAACTGATTTTTCTTTTCAATAATCGGGATGACCAGGGATTGGAGAAATTGGTAAATTCTTTAAATTGAAATGAATGGTTGTTAAAAGTTACTTCTTATGAGAAAGATTATTATTAGGAGATTTTTAAAACATTTACATGGGACCTGAGCTAACAATACTACATATGCGCCAGGCTGCTTTTTACCTTATACAATAATGCTCAGACGCCGGCATCGCTGCACCACGACCGGC
Source organism: Schistocerca americana (assembly GCF_021461395.2). Taxonomy (NCBI): domain Eukaryota; kingdom Metazoa; phylum Arthropoda; class Insecta; order Orthoptera; family Acrididae; genus Schistocerca; species Schistocerca americana. Next base: position 681,392,586 of record NC_060121.1, read on the forward strand.
CCAGCCAACACGATACACCAGACCAGACCAGACTGCTCGCTAGCAACAACTTCCTGCTACAGCTACACAGTTCCTACTGCAGTCAACACTGCTCTCTGGTCTGAGATTCTCTTATACCTTACATATCGCAGGCAGCGCGTGAGCAATACATCGAAATTACATCTGCTCGTACCTCTTACAATATATATAGGGTGAGTCACTAATTATTGCCATCTAGAATAACGCAGAAAGTATGACAGGAGCTAAAAAATTAATGGGATGAATCTTGCGTGGGACAACGGGACCCATAATATGAGGTCGGTTTTTTTGTTGCTAGAAGGGGTCGCGGCAGAGATATGACTGTGAACTTCGTATTTTTAAATGGGATTCTATAGTTTGGAACTTATTTTCTGATAGCGGCAATCGAGACGAATCTAGTAATGTGTAACAGTAAGGTCTTTGAAGATCAACAAAGGTCAAAAAGGTGGCACGAACGTCTATTTACAGAAGCTGTTGGAAGTAATGACGATTGGTATCAATGGAGTGCTGCAATCTTCTTGTCATGGACTGAGTGGTATTCACTACCACTATGGCACTTTTCGAAGCGCATGATGCGACAATTCGCTCTCGTATATCGTGCAGATAGTAAATATTCGTCGAATACGGCGTATCCATCTAACTTGCCATTGACATGTAAACACCAATCGACGGTTACCCAATACAACGCTAATAGTAACGGTAAGACTAATATCGTCGAATCAAGCAAATGTGAATGATGTATTCCTTCGAAGAACAAGTAGATATGCTTCTCATTTAAGGAGAATGCCAAAGACATTCTGTGGGAGATAGAGACTTATACACTTAAAGATGTCCTCAACATTCTCACCCTACACGTACATTTAAATGTGTGCATGATAAATTGAGAACAACTGTGTCTTTAACGCATCGAAAACATATCTGGCAAAAGAAAGTTACTAACGAGGAAACGGAAATTGGTACTCTTGTCACTGTGGTTCGAGGTCCGTGTGTTAGCTCGCGTCATATCTCAAGGTTGGTTGGTTTGGTTGTTCGGGGAAGGAGACCAGACATCGTGGTCATCGGTCTCATCGGATGAGGGAAGGATGGGGAAGGATGTCGGCCGTGCCCTTTCAGAGGAACCATCCCGGCATTTGCCTGGAGTGATTTAGGGAAATCACGGAAAACCTAAATCAGGATGGCCGGACGCGGGATTGAACCGTCGTCCTCCCGAATGCAAGTCCAGTGTCTTACCACTGCGCCACCTCGCTCGGTTCATATCTCAAGGGAATCCGGCATGAGTCAGAGTAATGTTGTTCGTGTTCTACATCACCATAAATATCATCCTTACCATATCAGCCTCCACCAAAAATTAACTGATACGGATTGTATGAGTCGCATTGAAATCTGACGATCGGCTAAGCTTCAGGTACAGTGTGATGACACATTTATTAATTTGGTTTTATTTACTGACGACACTACATTCATGAACCAAGGAAATGTTAATTTGCATGACATGCATTCTTGGGCAACTGCAAATCCATGTTGACTGCTTTGCACAACAAAAACCGTGGTCGGTGAATGTATGGTGTGAGGTTCTGGAGGACGGAAGTATAGGTCCCTATTTCATCGAAGGAAATCTTAATGGTAGGAAGTACACCACATTCCTGCAAGAAACATTAGGTCAGTTATTTGAAGAAATACATTTACGAACAAGGAACTGATTGTGTTATTAACACGATGGGTGTCCGGCACATTTTTCTTAAATGGCTAGAAATGAGTTCCAGAGACATTACCCTAATCGTTGGATTGGAAGTGGAGGAGATGCGTCATGGCCGGCTCGTTCGCCAGACTTGAAGCCTCTGGATTTTTTCGTGTGGGGTTTCGCAAAATACTGTTCTTAAAGACGTTCCAACTACATCTGAAGACATGCGAAAGAGAACTGTCGGAGCATGTGCTTGGATAACCGCTAATGTGATGAGGAATACGACTCAGTCCATGATAAGAAGATTGCAGCTCTGCATTGATATTAATGGTGATCACTTCGAACACGTTCGGTAAATGGACGTTCATAGCATCATTGTGCCATTCGTTGACCTTCAAAGACCTTACTGTTACACTTCATTGTATTCGCCTCTATAGTTGCTATCAGAAAATAAGTAACAAACTACAGCATCCTATCAAAAAAAAAAAAAAAGTCAACCTTCATATCTCTAAAGCGTCCCCACCTAGCAACAAAAACCCAAAGTCATCACATGCAACTTTTGCTCCACAAACTTTTCAGCTCTTACATTTTCGGAATAACATATATACATGGTGAGTAACTAACTATTGCCATCATGAACAACTTCGACAATATGATAGGAGCTGAAGACAATGGGGCCATAATATGACGTTGGTGTTTTGTAGCTAGGTGGGGTCGCTTTATATATACATATATATATATATATATATATATATATATATATATATAATGCGACCCCACCAGTATATATATATATATATATATATATATATATAATGACGGGATGTTGATATGAACCTTTTAACTAAAAGCTGTTTCAAAGTTGCACCAGTAACTAGCTGCTTTGCTACAGGATTCTGTTAAGCAAGCCAACCACATTAGTGTTGCATGTCAGATGCCCCAGATGGCTTTGTTAACATCTAGCCAACACAATGCAAGAAAAATACTGTATCATGGATCCATCGCGGTACACAAAATATAAAACAAACTGCTTATGTAATAACAATTTAAAAGATGCTATGAACATGTTAACAGCAATAAATACTCCACTAAATTCCATATAATGGCCGCACCTAAGTCAAATGATAGGAAATATTGTTACCTCAATGGAACGCTACGACACAGCTTACGTACCTAGATTCTTTAACAGGTAGTCGCGTTCGCAACTCTGAAATCTTCCTCTATTAAAATGTGGATAGCGAAAATTCCACGCCACCTCCTTGATAACCAACGGCATCGCTGATGCAGTATTTTCACTTTCACTACGATCTAGGATCTGTATACAGTCATTGACACGCATTTCTATATGCCTTACAATAAATATTTTATTGTAGTCACGTTCGTTTTAATCAGCTTTAAAGTATTTTAGCAGGGCTTGATTTTCTCCAAGAGAAAAGTTTATACAAATTACTATTTGTATTAACAGCTTTTTCTACGTAGTACAACCAAAGCATATATCACCTATGTCAGCTTCACAAGGAGATCTGTTACGCGCTCTTGCACTACTTTGTTAAGGCAATAGTTCATAAGAGGACATTTAGTATCATGTTCTTAGTTGGTGTCTTGAATAACTAACCTTACTAGGGTGGAGTGTATAACATCAGAGATCACCAAATGAATCAAAGCTAACTCATTAAAGTCAAAAGCTCAAATACATATTTAGTAGGCCAATCTCCTGTTTTACGTTCATTAACCATGTCTTTGTCTTTGAATATCTCATCTCTGTACTCCAGCAGTGGCATAGCACTTTATAGTGACGTCATACTGTCGTTGTATTAGTGTCCCCGTATCAAATGTAAAGCTTTTAATCTCTGAATATGTACTACAGTTTGTCTTTCTACCACGTTGGGTAACAATTTAGCACGCAGAAAACAGAATTTTTACTTGCAAGCGCGGATCAGTTTTTCATAGGCCACACAGTGTCCACAAAACAGTGACTTCCTTCTTCAGAGTAATGAAATCTCTTGTTCATTCAGATACTGTTTTCCATATTATTAGCTATGGAACGCTCAATGAATGCGAACATCTAGTTTGTATTCAGCCTTGAAACAAGAGTTATTTTTGCACGGGAAAGTTGGACTTTAAGAGCTTTACAGCTGAGAGAAGTTTATGTGCGCTTGGGACCATGGCAACAAAATACACGAGTCAAATATGAATTAGCGGTACAGTTGGGAGCAATTTTCCCCCAGGGCTGTGTTGTTAATTAGTCGCAATAACCTTACAGCTGTATTTCTAGCAATAGAAAATTTTTGTACTACGCTATACTGCGTTAGACTAATTAGATGTGTTGTTGATTTTCCTTCGACTATGTCCATCCCTAGCATAGAATTGATTAAAAGAGAAAAAAATAAGGAAGTTAATTACCGATACTTATGGTTTACTTGTTCCTAATATAGAGCACTGCGAATTCAATCTGTTCAGCTAGTATCGAAAACATAAGATACATGGAGGTGGTATATTAGATTAATTTTTCAGCAAAACATTGGATTAATGGTTGAGATACATTCATCTGGTGATTTTAATTCTCGGTTTGGCCACGTCATAGGAAAACAATATTCAATATCGCATAGAACTACAGTTGGGACAAAACTAAGAGGGAAAATACGGCAACACCGGCAATAAGGACAAACGAATTTTAAAAACAATCTTAATGTTTAAATATCAGTCGTATAATGACTGACACGTTTTTAAGAATGGATAAAAACTTTTGTAGTAGCAAACAAAATATCAGTATTATATCCAGAGGTGGAGACAGACGCGAAGACGAAAATGCCTTCAAAAACTGCGTAATAACATAAATACGCAAATATATTTATATGAATAATGAGTGTAAATAATGGAAATTTCTGGTTTGAATAATTAACGAATGCGAAAAGCTGTGATGAGAAAAGTAGCATTATCGGTGTCAGCTAATAAATAAGTCAGCTGACAAAATACATTGAAATGCAGAGATTGTTTGCTTTGGCGTGCGTCCACAGTTACTATGCATAAGTGATTGCGGTCTGAATGATATGCTGTAGGAAAACGTTTCGAGTAAGACGTAGAGCACTTGAAAGTTTTAGTGGAAACAGAAAAATTTATCATATTGGGTACATATTATCTGTGAAAATTTCGTTAACGGACGTCTTAGTTTCATTTGAAATAGTATGTGTACGAAATTGTATTAAATCTCAGCTTACAATGCGTGAAATAAATGCGACCCGAAACTTTTCCCTTTAACGGAATCTGATCCGGCCAGACTGATTCATTTCAATAAGCAGTGTGCTGCAGCTTCAAAGCATCACTTCGAGAAGTACCCTCAGTGTTCCACTATGTTATTCTTTTGCCATGACGGATCTCCCAGTGATGGTTCTCCCTCGATCTGTGTATATGATCATCTGAAGTGTTAGGAACTTACGAGTAGGAAATAATGACCCGAAAAATTAAAGCAGGCGCAGAGATACGCCAGAAAGAATATTTGAGTGAAAGTATGTATTCGGTTTTAATTTCCGTTAAGGCATTCAGTTTTGTCTTTCTGGATACTGACAATTTCTCACCTAATTCAGTTACGATTTATAATATTCCGTTTTTAGGAATTATTTACTTGGGTATCAAACATGTTTCAACTGCCAGGCTAGGCGTCTAAAATGATCTGCAATGTGAAGAAAATTATTTATTTTTACACTTTTTAACAGGATACCCATAGGAACTCTTGGCAGCACATTTCAAACAATTTTACTTGCAACTGTGTGACTGTAGTTTTTACTTACATTCACTTCATGTACTTTTCGTTAATACATGCGGTATTCCGTATGCACCTGATGCACAGAGCATAAATTTCTCCCAATCTATGAGTAACACTTAAGCATTTCTCTCCATGTAACCAAAATCTTAGCAATTGCACATATTCTTGCTCACTTGCTCTAGGGCTGACTGAGGGATCCTGGGCGCTATAAGAGAGAGTGATAGTGAAGTGGTGTATTGGATGGGAACGGAGTGGATGGTCGAGCAAGGGGAGCGTATGTGTCATCTTTTATGGTAAGCCTGTAACCTCCTGCTCACATACAGACCTTAATGACAGCGAAAAATTAAACCGCGTGTACCTAATGGAAATTTGGGAAACGCAATCGTCACTGAAGTTAATTTGTCGGTAAAGATGGAGGAATGGGTTACATCTAAATGAAAGGAAAAATGCAAATGAAGTCGGTGGAAATTAATTTTAAGAAAAGGGTAAAATTAATAAAGAAAGAAAATACGCAGTCGTTACATTAACAATTAATTGGCGTTAATTGGATATTTGAGATTTGGGGAAAATTATGGCCGCCAGTCCTACGGACAACTACTATAATGACTGAAAATGAAAGATTCCTGCACATATAATTAGCACATAAAACGTGGCAACTGAAGGTTGACACGTGTTGTGTGAAAACTGAAAGTTTGTCAGAAGTAACAAATTTCGTTCCACTCTGACATAATCTAGCAAAGGAATTAATAAAACCAGAAAATTGAAAGTTAATTCAGTGACTGAAATTAATAGTGAAATTTGTTTCTGAGACACTACGAAATTCGGTAAAATAAGATTAGTCATGGGCTACCTCAACAATCATTTCAAAAGCTACTTGAATCTACGCAATTTAGAAATAAGAGATTTAACTTTAAACCAGAATTAAATGACTCTGAACAATAAACAATAGTAAAATTTTGTATGTACCAAGCTGAGCTGCAGTCACAGGTAAGCTAAAATATCGTAACAAAACTCGCACTCGTAATTTGTGCTTGAGTAATCTAAATATTGTAGCCAGTTATGAATACTTTAACTGAACTTTGAAATTAAAGCAGTCAAATGAAATGATATTACTTCAATGCTGGCGTTTGAATTTCAACAACACTCGGGATCATTTCGGAAAAGGAAGGGACCCTGCTTGGTAATGCAGTTGGGACAATGAGCAACAAAAGTTCATACTAAGTTCCTGTAATTTTGTGATGCAACAATTTTAAAAGCTGAGGTCTGCCATACAGTTCTAAAACTTTACGTGCTTCCAGTCTTCCTTGTAGGTTGATTGAAGGTTTGAAGTCGTCGGTCGAGGAGGTGGCGACAGTCACTCATTGTCGGCCGTTGCTTTCGCTGATGCTGGATGTTGGCGCACCTCCTTCTCGACACTGTCACCAGGCGAAACGGGCTCTTGATATGCACCAGCTAATGCTTCCCGTGCGTGACACCGTGTCAGAAACTATCATAGCAAGTCGAGCGCAATCACATGCTGCCAAAACCCCGAAAGCGCGGCAACTCGCGGGAGCGTCACACAACACACCTGCTCCACCGCCCTACTCCAGCCTGACTCTCTCTCTGCTCTGCCCGCGCTCCATGCAGCAGAGTTAACACTACCAAAGGTCCTGAACTCTTTGGTTCTCCACACGATCTATCGATGTATTCGTTCGATAGCATGGTTTACCATAGGCAAGACCCAGCGTAAAAATAGAAATAATATTTACAAAACAAACCAGTTATACTTCGACATAAATGCATGAATATGCAACTTACAGTAGAACAATATATAAAGACAGAAATGTCATATCTTGAGGTAACGAAACAAGGGAAAAAAATTATAGTGCAATACACGGAAATAGGAGGATATGTTTTTCCGGCGTTACAAGTGCCCCACATTGTCTGAGGATGTTCGTGTAACCTAAACAGACTCACAAAATGTCCCAAAAAGGTAAAAAATCAATGGAAATGCATATGCTCAAAATACCAATAATATATAGCATTAGGCTAATTAACCACAAACCAATTTTTAGACCAAAGTAATTGAGTGGAGACGCTCCTAACCTTATTCCACTCTATCATCTTACACAAAAGAAAACAGGTTGACAACATATTAAAATTCACAGAAAACATAGAAAATGGTTTAGCTATTCTAAAAATCATCAAGTTCCTAACAGTATCAAGAAATGGAATGCTATTTACAAAATTAATCAGAGTGCATGGTCATAAAAACAGGTAGATCAAAATACACTAATTAATAATTAATTACATAGAATACACATTTTTATATAACATTTTCATAATTAATACTCTCGCCAGGAGAGTCCACTTAACGCTAAACAAGAAAATAATATACAACAGATCGACAAAAACATAAATATTGACAGCAGAATTCTTTCACACCAGCTGTCCGGGAAGAAAAACAACTCCGCCTTCCGTACCCGCAAGTACAAAGAATGCCCACAGCGGCACAAGAGCCGACAGCGGCACAAGAGCCGACAGCGGCTCCGCCTCGCCAGTATTGTTGCGCCCACCTGTGCGGCACGCTTGATCTCACTTGCCCTTGTAAGGCATTTCCAGAACGTCCGTTTCACTGAATTCTTTCGGAAAAACCCACTCCCGAGTAATCTCAGGGAGTCCATTAACACTATCACAGTGGACAACTCGTACTGTACATCACACGCATGTACTAGCCTGAAACTTAAAACAGCGTCTAAGTACATCGGCAATGACTAGCGAATCAGATATTTATGAAATCTTACAGCTAGTTACAAAATCATATTTACATTCCTTAATCAACTGTGACTCAGCTGAAAACTTCAACTAGCAGCTTCGATTTTTCAATTGGTTACTATTCAGTTACTCTTAAATCATTTAATCAAAATTAATTACTTATTAATGACAACTTCTTTAACGACCTCTAGGTCAGGCAAAAGCATCGCAATATGGCACATCCTTAAATCTTACACTCTATATTTACATACTGTACAAATTACCCTTTCTGTGATATTAATCAATCCTTCGTTGGTACAATTTCAGGTCTACAATGTTCCGTATACCTAATAGCTTTCCAGAGCTTGGATACTCTAAACAATAAGCATTTGTGTGAGGTATACCAGTGACTTTATATGGTCAATTATAAGAAACTTAAATTTAGAGATTTCATGGTCTATCTCGCTCGATTTCTCATGAGCTTTTACAAGTACTAAGTCTCCGATTGCAAACTTAGCAAAATGCGCTTTAGCGTCATGACGACGTATGCGAGCATCGGCTTTTAACTTCATTATTTCTCGCAAACGATCTTTTTTCACACCAATACTAATGTCAATCCGTGGAGGGAATTTGATTATCTCTTCCACAAAACTTTTACTTCTGTCATCTAACAGGAATTCCCCTGGAGAAAATCCCGTAGACTCATGTCTCAAGGTGTTCATAATTCTCTCAAATTTTGCTACATATTTGCCTCATGCCCTGTGGTTGTGATGACAATAGGTACAGGGAAGTCGGCATCGTCTTTGTTCGTGTGTTACGTTTGACACACCGTCCACAATACTTTCCAATTCACTTTCTACACTATTGTCAATGCCGAGATTCCTCACGTCACAGTAGTTCAAATTCATACCTACGTCAATGGAATCCAGCCAGTTAACAATGTGTATAGGCTGGTATTGCCTATGCACACCGTCTCCTGCCTCGTCAAAACTAACTACTATGGTTTTATGTTGTGATGTACATGTCAAAGTTTTGCTCTCGCAATTTATCACTGTGCGGTACTTTAATAGCCAATCTAACCCGATAATTACTTCCGTAGTAAAGTCTGGCACGACAACAAACTCTTGTTCAAATCGTGCCCCACATCTCTCGAAGTTGACAAAAATCTGTTTTTTGACCGGTTTACTGGCCTTCCCAGTAGCACCGATAATTTTCACTCCTGTTACTGGCATAACTACGATACCAGGTCTGTCTTTCAGTAACTCAAATATTTTCCCAGACACAGCACTCAATTCGGCACTGGTGTTAATCAACACGTTTAGTTGTAGGCCGTGCATATTAACAGACACTGCTATCTGTCTACACTTATCCTCGACTGTTTCTTTATTTTCCAACAGTAAATCCTCGTCTATATCCAGGCTTATCTGGCGGCTTTTACAGCCTCTGTTCACATACAGTTTTAATGTCAACACGTTTGTCCTGAGGCTTAATCTATAGCTACGCCTCCAATACCGAAATTTTTTCCTGTAACTCGTCAACTAGTGAGTGTTACTTTACTATCAATTCACTAATTGTCACCTTCTTTGATTCCTCTTTGGTCAGATTGATCTCATCTGCCACTCTACCTGTAGGAATGTGCCCAGTAGTAACTGCTATTACTTTCTCTGGATCTGCGCAAACCACACTGCTACCGTCCGACTGTATAACGTCAGCTCTAGCCTCATACACGCTGTAATCTACGTGCTTGTCTACCCGTCGTGTCAGGCTATCAATAAAATTCTCGTAATATTTCTCCTTAATACTCTCGCAATGTTTAAACTGGAGTTTTGCGTCGGATGGGTCGGCTACTTCTACCACTTCAACTTTCGGTAAGGTCTGCCGGTTAGGGCCAGAACTTTCCGTTACTACTTCAACATCCAACTCCTGCGGGACGAACCACGACGAATCTTGCTCGTGGTCACCGTTAACATAAACTATTTCTGGTAAAGTCTGCCGGTTAGGGCCAGAACTTTCTATCCCTTCACAAACACTATCTTCCTGCGGGACGAGACGCGGCATATCCTGCACGCGCTCCCCGTAAACACTTCTCCCGTACAGGCCCCTGTAATCTCTTAGTTCGTCGTATAAACGACCGAACTGCCTTAACCAGACCTCATCCCTCTCTGCATCCCCTCGTTCGATGACGGACGTGTTATCCGACATCTGATCTTCTCTCAACAATTGCGAATCATTCTTAAACTCAATCTCCAGTTCCGCCGTGGGTGTTACAGCTCCCACTTTATAATCGATTTCGGAACACTACTTAAATTGTTCTCACAGACAGTGAATGTATTTTCTACTGCCGTGTCTACAGCCGTTGATTATTCCACACGGAATTTTCATAACGACGATACCTGGGTTTTCTCCTGTTATTGGGACGCCAAAACTTCTCCACGCCCGGTCGGACCCTCACCGGCGCGGCTAATGGTTTCCCTGTCTCGTCCCAGCAGATCCGCTCCCTGGATGCTGCTGAGGCGGCTGACCACACACTCTGGCGTTATTACTATTCTGCTAAGCCCTTATCACGTTAGTATGATAATGGTTTCCGTCATTCCTGTTATTATTTGCATTGTACCGATTGTCATTAGGGCCCGAACCACTATTGTTATTGCTGCCAAGATTGCGGTATGCATTATTCCCATAGTTATCATTGTTGTGGTTGCTGTGGTACCCGTTGTTGTTACCACGGCCTCTACCACTGTTGCGATTATTGCGCCAATTGTCTTCGTCCCCAACTCTTTCCAGGAAATTATTGATTGTCTTGTAATTGCTTCCTACGTAGCGTTTTGTATCATCTGGAAGCTTCTTGTAGAGTTCCCAGACTATTTCGGATTCCGTGCGGCGATCACGCAAATATTCCAACTTGCGGATCCAGCCGTCACAAAACTCCTTCATCGAGCCGCGCGAATTCGCATCGAAAGGCCTCGATACGACAAATTCGAGCCAGACACTTTGTTGTTTTTGCTCTGACCAGTATTCAGCCTGAAACAAATTTTTAAACTCGTCAAAAGTCAGGTTCGTAATGTTGAGGTTTAAGCCCCAGCGCTTGGCATCACCAGCCAACACGTCAATAACTGCATTTATTTTTCTCTCATTAGTCCATGATCTGGGTAAAACTCTTTCACAATTTGTAATGAAATCCGTCGCTTGTACACCGCCTTTTTTCAAGGGGTCCAACAGCTCCTCTTTCGTCAACAATTCCAAACTATGTGCACAGATTGGCACATATCCCTGTTTTTCGTCAAGTTTCTTTTCAAAATCCGAAACTCTCGTCATTACTTGGTAAGTGGTGGTTGCAAGTGATTCTACTTACCTTTTTTTCTCTTTGCAGGTATTAGCATGCTTCTTCACTTCAGTATCTACTTCGGATACTATGGCCTTTAAAGTTTCCGCCCTCTGTTGATGCTCTGTTTTCACTAATTGAATTTGTTCCGTCACCTTATTCTCGATCATCGGAGCAACTGCTTCTGCTGCACTTTTCTCGATTCAACTAATTTCGGAATCAAAACGAGTAATTATGCTCGCAATTTCCGCCTGAACTCCTATCATTTCCTGTTTAAGATTACCAATTTCGGTATTAAACATAACAATATCTTCTTTGATTTTATTAACTTTTGTGTTAACAACTCCAACATTGTTGTTAACAACATTAATAGATTTGTTCTGGTTCTCTAGCTTCCTGTCAATTTTTTCAGCCTGAGCTTTAATTTCTACCGATTGGCTCTTGATTGCATTAATCAAAACATTCAATAAATCAGTTAAATTCCCGGAAACTACCGTTTTTACTTCCGTAGCTGGTTCCTCCATATATGTTCATCCGTATTGGTCATTAGGGGGTACAGATTTGATTTTCGCTTCCGATTCCGAAACATTTTCTAAGATTTGGAATTCCATTTCTGCTCTTTGTTGCGTTTTGGCGGTCGCGTCTTTCATGCTAGCCGCCCGCCCCTGAACAATGTGTTCCACAGTGCGTGTTTCCCACTGTTCAACTTATTGTTCCGTATCCGTCTAACAAATTTTGGTAATTGTTGCCTTCACTGATTTTCATAATTTTCAATATAAATACCAAGTCTCAAATATAATTAGGATTACTCCCACTTCTTATACTCGCTGACATAATGGCCTGTTCGTAACCAGTACTTTATTATGAGATTTCCACAATGCAAACTTCGTGTCCAGAACAACCTCAAATTTGAAGATTGTCCTGTCAACAGGTCGCCACGTGTAATCTCCTCCTCACATATCGACCTTAATGACAGTGAAAAATTAAATTGCATGTACCTAATGGAAATTTGGGAAAAGCAATCGTCACTGAAGTTAATTTGTCGGTAAAGAGGGAGGAATGGGTTACATCTAAATGAAAGGAAAAATGTAAATGTAGTTGGTGGAAATTAATTTTGAGAAAAGGGTAAAATTAATAAAGATAGAAAATGCGCAGTCGTTACTTTAACAATTAATTGGCGTTAATTGGATATTTGAGATTTAGGGAAAATTACGGTCGCCAGTCCAATGGACAATTACTATAATGACTGAAAATGAAAGATTCCTGCACATATAATTAGCACTAAAAGCGTGGCAACTGAAGGTTGACATGTGTTGTGTGAAAACTGAAAGTTTGTCAGAAGTAACAAATTTCGTTACACTCTGACTTAATGTAACAAAGGAATTAATAAAACCAGAAAATTGAAAGTTAATTTAGTGACTGAAATTAATAGTCAAATTTGTTTCTGAAGCACTACGAAATTCAGTAAAATAAGATTAGTCTTGGGCTACCTCAACAATCATTTCAAAAGCTACTTGAATCTACGCAATTTAGAAATAAGAGATTTAACTTTGGACCTGAATTAAATGATTCTGAGCCATTAACAATAGTAAAATTTAGTATGTACCAAGCTGAGCTGCAGTCACAGGTAAGCTAAAATATAGTAACAAAACTCGCACTCGTAATTTGTGCTTGAGTAATCTAAATATTGTAGCCAGGTATGAATACTTTAACTGAACTTTGAAATTAAAGCAGTGAAATGGAATGATATTACTTTAATGCTGGCATTTGAATTTCAACGACACTTGGGATCATTTCGGAAAAGGAAGGGACCCTGCTTGGTAATGCAGTTGGGACAATGAGCAACAAAAGTTCATACTAAGTTCCTGTAATTTTGTGATGCAACAATTTTAAAAGCTGAGGTCTGCCATACAGTTCTAAAACTTTACGTGCTTCCAGTCTTCCTTGTAGGTTGATTGAAGGTTTGAAGTCGTCGGTCGAGGAGGTGGCGACAGTCACTCATTGTCGGCCGTTGCTGTTGCAGATACTGGAAGTTGGCGAGCCTTCTTCTCTACACTGTCACCAGGCGAAACGGGCTCTTGATGTGCACCAGCTAATGCTTCCCGTGCGTGACACCGTGTCAGAAACTATCATAGCAATTCGAGCGCAATTACACGCTGCCAAAACCCCGAACGCGCGGCAACTCGCGGGAGTGTCCCACAACTCACCTGCTTCACTGCCCTACTCCAGCCAGACTCTCTCTCTGCTCTGCCCGCGCTCCACATGGCAAAGTTAACACTATCAAAGATCCTAAACACTTTGGTTCTCCACACGACCTATCGATGTATTCGTTCGATAGCATACTTTTCCCTAGGCAAGACCCACAGTAAAAATACAAATAACATTTACAAAGCAAACCAATTATACATCGACATAAATGCATAAACATATATATATATATACAAATAGTAAAACAATTACAATATATAAAGACAGAAATATCATATCATGAGGTAAGAAAACAAGGGAAAAGTTATAGTACAATAGATGGAAATAGGAGGATACGTTTTTCCAGCGTTACAAGCCATGAATTTGTTTGAATGGTGTTTATCCGTTTTTGCTGTTTTGGTCACTGGAGGTATATTAATTCACAGTTATGACCTTGTGAATGAAGTGATCTTCTGTGAAGTAGGAATCTGCTTTCTTATGCTGTTAGGGCGCAAGATTGCCATGCTTTTATTTTCTTTCGCAGTTTCTTTTATTAGATGTTCTACTTATGTGGAGCGGGTACATTCACTGTTCAATGCTCTTGTATGCACTTAGTAACGGATATTACAATATCCTGCAGGCGTCGCAATATAGTAGGAGTAGCAGCTCAAACATTCACTAGTCGATTTACTCTTTGCTGAGGGTCGTCACCTCTGTTCTTCATTCATTTCGTAGTCGAGTCTACGACTAGGCGTTTCCATCCACAGCGATCTTCTGCTCATCTTCGTATAATGTGAAGAGTTAGGCCGGTAATCTTTGCATGTTCCAGCAGTTTACTTGCTGCTGTTCTTTGTGGTCCTCTGCCTTTGATTTTTGCCTTGAAAGACGTAATTTTTTAATTTATACCCCTCTTCTCGGGATGTGCCCGAGAAACTAGATACACCTTTGACTCGCGAGGGCAAATCATTGTGGTGCTACGTTCTTCTATAATAGAAGACTCCTGGAACTCCCGCTTACTAGGCAGAAGAGCTGACCACTATGCCATACAGACACTGTCCACCGGAAACTCATGGTCTAATGTATAACACGTTGCATTAGGCCGAAATCATCTTAATTACATATATCTGGTGTCTGTACCTTCGCCTAAACCAATGCTTGCTGGCAGCTAACGTCTGTAATTCCTTTATGTCTCTATTCATAGAGTCTGAGGGATCAAAATGAAAAACTGCATAAAATTGAGTTGACGACGGCCAACACACCCTCTATATCAGGTGCACACCAAGCTCTAACTCGTACTGGATTTAGCGGAATGCTGCGAGTACTAGGGGTAATGCGCAGGGGCACTAAATCACTTGTATGTGGTATAAGTTGAGAATTTGTTTCCGAAAGGAGGCATGTTAGGGTAATCCATGCGGTTGTAGTGGCCACTGTGTCCAGATGGTGTTGTGCTGAGCGCATCTGCCTAGTAAGCAGGAGACTCAGGTTCCAATTATGACCGGGTACAACTTACTCTACTGACGTAAGTCTGTGACCACTGGCAGCTAACGTATGTAATTCATTTCCTACCTAAGTATGATGCAGAAACACTTTATTTCTGTGAGACAAGTGACTCATTTCATGGCCACTCCCTTCAACCAAACCCAAACATATAACATTTCAAGTGAGAGAATAACAGATGTATTAAGAACATCTTAGACATAACGAAAATTAAGGATACGCACATTGACTGCAAAACTGATTTCCTGTGATGTGAAAGACAAGTACACTCCAACTACACTCAGTGAGACAATTATCACTATAAACGAAAAACTGAAAGAAAACCGGGGAACTCCAAACACCGCTACAAAATAAGTGTTACACATTATAAAAGCATTCAGTAAGCAAAACTACCTTTAATTTAACAGTTCAATCAGTTTACGAAAGGAAGGTCCTGCAAGGGGGATCCCAGCCTTATACACACTGACAGATATCCTAACCAATCAAAGTGAGAAAAAGTTTGCAAAATATTAGAAACATAATTTATAAAGTTAATGAAATCGTGTTATATCAGCTATGAACTGCAAATACACATAGGCAGATAAAGTACATTCACTACAATATTCATTTCACTATATGAATTACAACACAAGAGACAATAAAATACTTCGACCATAAAACCATAAAATCTAACGAGAGACAAATCCTCATTACTTTCAGTAAGAAAACAGCCTCAGACATTCTAATGAATAAGAAATCAAAGTACTGACATTACCAGAAAATGGCGGTCGTGAGACGCAAGGTAAATAGGCTATGCAGAACGGCTCTAAGCAAAATTATCTAATAAGGAAACTAAACATGATCATCCTCACAGCACAAAACAATAAATCAAAATACAACAGTGTACGCAAACTACATCACACCATTATAAAGTTAATACAAACCGAAGAGAGCAAAATTTAAAACAATCCACCTACACGAACCCATTGCACTAAAATGGTGTTCACACTCACTCAACGCAAACACAAAATGGCCTACAGTAACATATCGCAACCAAATCACTCAAAAGATTAGCGACATCTTTAAGCATCTCAAGCTACAATTGTATACATTAATGTTTACTATTACTTAGCTCCAACAGAAATATTGTTACCCAATGGAAGCCAGCGGTACATATCTGTGAAAGGTCAACCTCTCCGTCATCCACTTGTACTGCCAACTGCTGGGCGTCACTATTAAAATACCAGCAAGTCAGTGTGGCAGTGGCCAGAAGCTCGTGACCACCTGAGTACATGGATGTGGTTGCTTAGCTATATTCCAGAGTTTAACAGAATACAACAATTATTCTTTTGCATCATAATTATTTAATGATAATTTTACTATTTATTAAGATAGAAAATACTTATTAATTAGCTATTTTAATCCATAAAATGATGCCAGGTGTACAAAGTATATATTGAAAACCGGTACGTATTTTTGTATAAATCTTGCATCTAAAACCAATACAAAATCACCTAACAGCATTACTACATAAAGAAATACTTTATTTCTTCCAGCAAACGTTCAGGTCTGGAAGGGTTAAACAAACGCGAATTTGGGGACAGATGACCTCAGATGTTAAGTCCCATAGTGCTTACTGCTTACAGTAAATATAATATATCATTCAAGATGTATAGCGCAAAAATATTAGAAACTTTGACATCAAAGGATGATAAATACAACAGTTAAGGATCATATGATTTAAAATGCATTAGCTGGATCTATAAATATATTTGGGAGGCGTTAATTGACTCTGGCATTACTTCGTGGTAGAGCAGCATATTTATAAATGAAAAGCACAATATTGCGTATTTGCTTGGGGATTAATTTAGTTATTTGACTGGTTTTTGGCTTAAAATGTCATCATCAGAAAGTAGCTACCGCCTTCAAATAATTTACATTATTTGTAAACAACAATGGAAAAAAGATGTTCCTCCTCTTAAATAAGCATGAGCAAATAGTAAATTTTACCTTTGATACTGTACTGGTATGTTATTATTGAACAGTAAATATAAAGGGAACGAAATTCCCTAACGTTACGTGGGGACGGGAAAGGGCATATGGAAGAGCAGACCCACAATAATCGCATAATTTTTCCTTTCATCGCATTTATTTACATAACACATTACGCTAACGAACGGAATACAATATTAACCCCTTTCAAAGAACGAGCAATAGCACCTTTTCCTTTTTTCCTTTTCGCAAGTAAACTGTTTAAGGCAACGACCAAAGGCTCCAAAACACAAGCAAGACAACAATAATGAATACATTTTTTCAAGGTTATAAAGTAGGACATTCCTTAATTAAAGTAATTTGGCACTGGAAAATTTGTAAGAACTACTACCCCAAAACGACAAGAATAAACAGACAAACCTCTTCAGAAGATTTTGAAGAAGAAATTTAAAATAATTTCGATATTAATTATACTTTCCTTCGAAAGGAGTGCCAGCAAAGGTGATCACTAAATCACCAAATTTTATTTATCGTGGCTTATCCTGTGTAGTTAGATAATGGCAGACAAAAGGTAAATAATAAGAGGTAAAGATAATAGTATGTGATCAGTTTGTACAAACTTTGGGCCCTTAACAATGGCTTTATCGTAAGATCCGTTCATAGTAAGTTTGACAATGGGTGATTTTTCTTTTTTTTTCTGAAAATATATCTTTATTGGACTTCGTAGACTAAATAACTCCAAAGTTATGGTTCGTGCTGGACCATTGATAATATTTAAAACACGGTATCTTTAGCCATGCCAAGACGCCATTTAACAGCTAAAATAGCATGCAACATAAATGAAACACAATATCACAGTATTCACAAAATATTAAACTAAATTAAATAGACATTTACATTAATTCTGTTGCTGTGTGTAACTATGAGTATGCCTAGTGAGATTGCGTCTCAATAGAACAGAACTGTGGCGGTGTGCCAAATAATTATCAGCAGGGTCGGCAGATATGCGTTGATCTGGACGATCTTCTAAACAGGACAACTGAACTCCGAAATTAATCTAATGTTACAAAGGTCGCACTCTACAATCCATAAAACCACTTACACTAAATAATATCTGAAGTACTGATTGAAACAGTAGAAATTGCAAAAAGGTGAGAATTTAAGAAGATGGGACCTGGATAAACTGACAGAACCAGAGGCTGTAGAGAGTTTCAGGGAGAACATTAGGGAACGATTGACAACAAAGGGGGAAAGAAATACAGTTGAAGAAGAATGGGTGGCTATGAGAGATGAAATAGAGAAGGCAGCAGAGGATCAAGCAGGTAGAAAGACGAGAGCTAGTAGAAATCCTTGGGTAACACAAGATATATTGAATTTCATTGATGAAAGGAGAAAATATAAAAATACAGTAAATGAATCAGGAAAAAATGAATACAAACGTCTCAAAAATGAGATCAACAGTAAGTCTAAAATGGCTAAGCAGGGATGGCCAGAGGACAAATGCAAGGATGTAGAGGCATGTATCACTAGGGGTAAGGTAGATACTGCCTACAGGAATATTAAAGAGGTCTTTGGAGAAAAGAGAACCACTTGTATGAATATCAAGAACTCACATAGAAAACCATTTCTAATCAAATGAGGAAAAGCGGGAAGGTGGAAGCATTATATAGAGGATCTACATAGGGGGCAATGTACTCGAGGGCATTACTATGGAAATGGAAGAGGATAGAGATGAAGATGAAATGGGAGATATGATACTGTGTGAAGATTTTGACAGTGCACTGAAAGCTCTAACAAGGGGAGGCCGCCAATTGTGAATTCAGATTCGATTCATACTGCGCATAATAAAAGCTCTTGGCCAGAGGTGTAATGTGGCAAAGCACCAAGATGCATTTCTCAGCCGTTGTCGAGAAAACCGACATTTAAAAAGAAACCGTTGCGGTGAAATACTGTCTACGATTATTAATTTTCTGCAGCGTTGTGGTGCAGCGGTAAACGCTCGGGTTTGTAATCCGAAAGTCGCCGGATCGAATCTAGGGCCACGCAACTTTTTTTTTTTTAGTATTTGTTTTTTGTAATTCAAATGTGTATATATATACACGCACACATATATATAATTCCCGGCAATCAGTTGCAACAATTATGCATATAATAAGTTGTTGAAAGTCGTTTGTCGTGGAAAAACTGGCGACTTCGAACATCATTACGTTTTCAGCAAACAAAGTTGTGTTTCACAAATGTTATTAATTGTCTTCATAATGTTTACCCCGAATAGTTAACGGAAGACGTAGAAACGATATTCCGAAACGAATTCGTATAGCATAAGTCAAACGTTCGAATTAGAATAGAGACCCCACGAACACAGATTTGCTGTGGCAGGTATGAAATATAAACTCCGTTACTCGCTCGTTACACTTGATGGACAGATGTTGAATGGGCCGAAACGAGCCGCCGCAAAACAGCGTAGTTGCTTGCTAACTTCGAAAGAAGGTAGATGCGGTCCCTAGCGCAACTTATAACATAGTCGAAAATCAGTGCGGGCGTGAGAGCTTTGGTACACCCTGTTAAACAAACGGAAAAATGGAGGCGGTACAATTGGAGAGCGAACCGCCTTCACCAACATGCATAAGCAATTTATTACTAGTTTAATATATAGTTCAATTACAAAAAATAACCGTAGAGAGTATTTCACCGCACCGGTTTCTTTTAACTGTCAAAAAAGGTTCAAATGGCTCTGAGCACTATGGGACTTAACATCTATGGTCATCAGTCCCCTAGAACTTAGAACTACTTAAACTTAACTACCCTAAGGACATCACACAACACCCAGTCATCACGAGGCAGAGAAAATCCCTGATCCCGCCGGGAATCGAACCCGGGAACCCGGGCGCGGGAAGCGAGAACGCTGCCGCACGACCACGAACTGCGGACTTTTAACTGTCGATTTTCTTGACAACGGCTGAGAAGTGCATCTTGGGGCTTTGCCACATTACACCTCTGGCCATGAGCTTTTATTATGCGCAGTATGAATCAAATCTGAATTTCACAGTTGGCGGCCTCCCCTTGTAAGTCGAAACTGGGCCCCGGAAGTCGACAAGATTCCATTCAAACTACTGATAGCATTGGGAGAGCCAGGCCTGACAAAACTCTACCATCTGGTGAGTAAGATGTATGAGACAGGTGAAATACCCTCAGACATCAACAAGAATATAATAATTCCAATCCCAAAGATATCAGGTGTTGTCAGATGTGAAAAATATAGAACTATCAGTGTAATAAGCCACGGCTGCAAAATACTAACACGGATTCTCTATAGACGAATGAAAAAACTGGTAGAAGCCGTCCTCGGGGAAGATAAGTCGAAGGCTCAGTATTGCCTCACGTGTTCCAACATTTCTACGGAAGTAAAAATACACCCTTTCTGAGTAGAGCAGTGCCAGTCATTACCAACAGCCAGTTACTAGGTGAAATCTGCGCCAGGCATAATCGTCAGAAATGGGTAATCAAGCTGCTGCCGCTAGACGCTGTCGTCACCTAATTGCACGTCTGCCAGCCACTCCTAAATGGTTCAAATGGCTCTGAGCACTATGGGACTTAACATCTGCGGTCATCAGTCCCCTAGAACTTAGAAATACTGAAACCTAACTAACCTAAGGACGTCACACACATCCATGCCCGAAGCTGGATTCGAACCTGCGACCGTAGCGGAGGCTCGGTTCCAAACTGAAGTGCCTAGAACCGCTCTGCCACTCCGGCCGGAGTCACTCCTAAATCCTAATACTGCTGATTTGGTGCCTTCCTGCCAAAGGGCCTTAATGTGGCTGACTTTTATCCACTGCAGGCCACCCAATTCGTGTTATTGGGACCTCGTAGATGCTGAGTAATCGTCGCAATGGGCGAGCAACTTCTGCCTTTGTTTTGGCAAACTCTACTGTTGTTCATTTTCCTATGAAGGAAAACTTTGCTGTTGCACGCCATTGCTGGTACCCTGATTCGCGCCACATTGCCGGAGTGCTGACAACCAGCCTGCCTCGGCTGCAGTATGCTGGATGTGACAGGGCTACAGGCTGGCTGTGCTTGCTCATCTCAGGACTCTTCACCAGATGAGACAAGCCGGCGGATTGGGGCACTGAGTGCTACTCACCTTAATTTTGGCTTGCACTAATGATTATATGAAAATGCTAGAATGAAATTTTGACTCTACATCGGAGTGTGCGCAGATATGAAACTTCCTGGCAGATTAAAACTGTGTGCCGCATCGAGACTCGAACTCGGGACGAGGTACTGGCAGAAGTAAAGTTGTGAGGACGGGGCGTGAGTCGTGCTTGAATAGCTCAGTCGGTAGGTTAAGGGCACTGGATATGATACAACGGGTCACCTTTGCCAACATTTATCTAGCTTCTCGCATTCCCCACCTGGCACAAGTTCTTCCTATGCCGGTGGTGTTGGCCCGCCGAATCCTGGCGGCACTAGGATATTTTGTGAGCACAGGTCTGCTTTTTAAGGTAGGATACGAAACCCTCACCCTTCCTCGTAGTCGTGGAGGTCTTGGACTAGTCCTCGTACGCGACCGAGCAGTGGCTATTTACGTAACCACAATCATAAGGATGTGGACACGACACCAGACCAGTCTGACTGGCACCTTGATAGACGAACTCGCTCCACCTTCTCGTTCGGCTCCGCTGGCGGTGTCTCATATCTCACCATTGCTTGCCCATATGCGAACCTTTTTTGTGGAACACAGTTATGTACATATGGAACTACCGACTACCAGGACGGCAACGGCACGATAAATATATCACATCTTGACTCGACGACGGCCGAATAACGCCGTAGAGCGCCGCCTACCAGCAGTTAAGTGGTCAGTGGTATGGCGTACAGTGCACCACCCACACCTTGATACGGGAACGCGCGCACTGTGGTGTCAGGTGGTAAATGGGAAATACGTGACTCGTTCTAGGTTGCATACAGTTCATATGTCGGACGAGCCACTGTGTCCGCAGTGCAATGTTATAGAGGCAGAGGAGCATCGCCTGATATGCGGACCTTCGGCGGACGTATGGTGTTTGGTCAAAAAAATGATCAACTTCCTCCTTCGGGTGGGGCCGCAAACAATAAAACCACGCATACTACTTCTCCCAGGTAGGACATATTATCCCCGAACAAAGACAAACGCAGTGACTTGGATTCGAGGTTTGACTGTGCATTATCTTTTCCGAGACGGCAGTAAGAATGTGCTCGACTTTTGGGCCTTACTACAGGAACATCACTCACAGCTTATGAGACATCCGAGATATCGAACATATTACGCGAATTTTTTAGGGAGTGCCTTGCTTGATCCCCCACCCAGTTGGGGTGTCCCGAGTAGGAGAATGTAATTATTGTCTATACGTATCAGAACAAGAAAGGACCAGGACAGTGGAGAGGATCCACAACCACACGTGAAGACGTACCTGACACCAACGCGAGGTATAACGGTGTTAGCGAGGTACAAGCCCAAAAGAGGAACGTACACCGTTGTTGTTTGGTACTGACAGAAGCAGGATATATTTTTCCACTGTTATGTAAAAAAAGTCCACTTGTTTACGTTACCCAGAAAAATTTTATTTTATAAAAGTCATTGTCTTATATATTTAATAAAAAAAATGCTCGAAGCTAAAAAAAAAATTGGTAGAGCAGTTGCAAAAAAAAAAAAAAGAAAAAAAGTCGGTAGAGCACTTGCCCACGAAAGGCAAAGGTCCCGAGTTCGAGTCGCGGTCCGGCACACAGTTTTAATCTGCCAGGAAGTATGAAACTGCTGTTTTTATAACTGGCCATCGGACATCCACTAGGTTACAAGGCACTGCATCGCTGCAATGAAGACCAGATAGGGGAGTTGAAGGGCTTCTTTACCTCTAACTGCTCATCTCAACGACCCACTGTAGAGGTCATTAACACCCGTCCTCTATATAAACGATTGGCGTTGGTGTGTAACTCTACACATCTGAATATAATAGGGGAAAAGACATGCATTGTTATAAAAAACTCACAGTGTATGTCTCCCAGACCCGTAAGAAATTTTACTACGGAAGTTTGTAGAGATTGCGAATTTTTACGCACCTGGATCATGGATGGACAGAGCCCCTTCTGAGTCATATTGACCTGAAGATAAAGACAACTTTAAGCACTTCATACGCCCAAAGACGTCAATGCACTCTTCATAAATGGAGTTGTACCACAGAATTCCGTTGAACTTAAACTGGTCAATAAGTAATGCAACTGATGATGCATATTTGTTGTACAAAATCTCTCATCCATATGCTAGTCACACTACAGCAAAACTCTTAAATTCGGTAAAAACATGACTACGTATATGGTTTTTCATTACGACCTTGTACAGTGTCAATAGAGACAAGAAACGCCCATCGTTCCGATAATTAGTGAATCCTGGGAGCTTATTTGAATAATTTTAGCTACATTCTGAAGTAAGTTGGTGAATTACAATCTCTCATTTAAGTAACTGACTGGTTTTATATTATGCTCTCATGAAGTAAACACTTCCTTATTAAGCGTTTGGTATGGGCACATACCGACTATAGGGAATTTCAGACGGTAATTGTCATTTGGATTCCCCTTGAAGATGTCAACATCTAGTAGTTTCGTTACTGCTACTATCATGTCTGTGAGAAAAGTAGAATAATATAATGTAATCTACACTCGAAGCTTCCTTCAATTAGTAACAGCAACGAAGTCCCTCTCGAGCTATTTGGTACGTCGCAGTAGCGACATACTTTTATTAATCTTTCAACTATTCGTTTCGAAGTATTATAGAGACAAAATAACTGCGCTATAACTTCAAAACTTTTTTTGGGTTACTGATACATCATCAGGATGTTTCCCACTGTCGATTTACTACGGTGTCTCAAAAACAGATAACTCGTTGGAAATAAAGAAAATATTCGAAAAGTAAAAGCCCTGAATGTTTTCGCCCTTAAATACGAGTTTGTTCTACCAGTACATGGGGTAGGAATCCACAAATACATCGCTATCTTTTCCAGTTTGTATTCTTCATTAGAAACCGCAGACTATTTCAGCAGATAATACTTTCTGTAACCTGAGGCTGCATCGGATGATAGAATTAACTGATTTACTTCATAAATTTACAGTAATGTTGATTCTCTTATTGATTACGATCCAATAAATAGAATATGAATGTTTTTCAAGCTACACAGGATGCTTTTAGTAATAATCTGTAGGGAAATCGCAATTTCTAAGAATAGAAAGTAACGAAGACCGTGTATTCGTAACTAACGAATGGAGCGAACGTATCTCGTTAATAGTGTGTTGTAAATTTTAAGAATGACATACTATCCGTCCTACTTGTGTTCAACTTCTAGGTAACAGTGTTTTGATGGAACTATATCCTGTTTGCCGGATACAGTGCCTGTGTGTTTGTTCTGCCCGCTTTTCCAGAAAATCCGCATTGCGTACATGAGTGTATCGTTAAACGTCCCTGTAGAGCACTAATAGAAATAATCATCTTGCTGTTGAAGCTCCTTTCTTTTCCGTGTTTGTCTCATAATATCTAATAATAAAACGTGGTTCTGCCTTGGTCAGTTACAGTTTTTCTAGTTTTGGTACGAAAATATATTTCGGAGAAGTTTCCACAACTTCTTTGGGTTCATATAATCTCTGTAAATAACATATCAAGAGTTAACACATTATAACACAAAACAGTGTTTGAGGCTACAGTTTTCACATTACTAAAAGTACTGGCTCAAATATTAACAGCAAAAATAAATATATATCCTAGTACTACATACTGATGTTGACGTTGCTGTCTGTCATTTGCAGCATAGCCATACTCATTGCCTTCTAGTATGCCAACTGCAGTTTATCATCATGCCTGAAAGTTCTCCACAAGTGAAATTCTGGTGTTAATTAGTTTTACTGCCTTTGAACAAGCTTTCCTCTAAATCGCTGATGATATCGTTGGTTTATCAGTGCAAATATCTGGATATTATCGGTCTTCTAATTTATTAACTTCTCTATGTATTCACAATCTATACCATTATTCCCAAAACGTAAAGATAGGGAATGTCCAATTTTCATCAGACTCTTTGATAGCCCTTTTATTTGATCTTTATCAGTGTGGTTAACGAAACGACAGAGCGGTAGGTACAATAACGTAATACCCAACAAGACAGCAGTCAATAGAGTGTCATTGTGTTTTAGATGTTTCTTGTGTTACATCACACACAGTTAGACAGCAGAGAAGCCTCTGCTAATGCTGTAAGAACAGGCTCTATATGTTTACCTTCTTAAATAAATTAAAATTCTCGCCTAGAAATGAGGACCCTAACGATGTTTTTAGAGAATTTATTACGCTCATCGTACAGATTATTAATGGGAGACGTAGAACATAGCCCATTAATAAAATGCTTACATGTATCTAATTACCACCCCAGTACTCTGTGCTTGAATAAATAAGGTTTTACTAATGTTTTGACATATTTTCAAGAAGATGGTGTGCACGTAATTACTAAGTGCTTGCGCAGTTTTGTGAGTAATGGTAATGCGTATTTTCTGTCACTGTTGTTCCGCAAAATTGTGCGATACTCGACGATAAGTTAGGAAACATATACATCTTTTAGCCTTTGCGAGAAGCCTCTGAAAAATTACGCATTCCGGCTGATGTAAGGAACGCACAAGATTTCCCTGTGGTATCGTTCGCTGTCGAGCGAGCTTCCTCAGTTGCGCAAGTTGCTCGAGTGGATCGCGGCATGTTCAAGACATGGTCTCTGTCAAAGGAAGGAATCCGAGAATTTTTCTCATGGTGAAATTTATAACATGATTTATGCTGAATACTGAACGGTTTTACGTGGTTGATAATAAAATCAACTGCAGTTTGTGTATGATGTGTCAGTCGCATAACAGTTTTGCTTAATACAAGATATCGATTTCAGAGAACAATTAAAGTTTTCGTCTGCTATTTGCGTATGTTTGTTGTTTCAATTTCAATAGCTCAGAGAAAATATATAAGATGATTGGCACGAACAATGATTCCAGTGAGGAAACGTGATTTGTGTACAACGGAAGCAAAGGATTTATCTTACTGGGTCATTGTTGAAAGCAATAAAACTCTTGTACATGATGTTGTAGCAATGAAGTCGAAGTAGATAGTAACTAAGAAAATTGCACGATATTATTCAGAACAAAAAAATGGCTCTGAGCAGTATGGGACTTAACATCTGTGGTCATCAGTCCCCTACAACTTTTTTGGGTTACTGATACATCATCAGGATGATTCGCACTGTTAATTTCCTACGGTGTCTCAATAACAGATAACCCGTTGGAAATAAAGAAAATATTCGAAAAGTAAAAGCCCTGTATGTTTGTTCTACCAGTACATGGGGGTAGGAATCCACAAATACAGCTCTATCTTTTCCAGTTTGTACTCTTCATTAGAAACCGCAGACTATTTCAGTAGATAATACTTTCTGTAACCAGAGCCTGCATCGGATGATAGAATTAACTAACCTAAGGACATCACACTCACCCATGCCCGAGGAAGGATTCGAACCTGCGACCGTAGCGGTCACGCGGTTCAGACTGAAGCGCCTAGAACCGCACGGCCAATCCGGCCGGCTATTGAGAACAACAAGCAAGTATAATGTTTTCAATATTCCATAAAGTTATTCTAAATCAAAATGACAAGGATTTGAAAACATACACACGTTACCGTAGACTACTTGAATTAGCTCTTTGGTTTACCAACATCATTATCCTGACAGATAGATTGGAATAAAATCAATGAATGAGTTTATTTGAAAAGTGAATTTTTTTGAGGAGCTAGACAAACAAAAATAATATGTACATACTTTAATTTACCACTAGCAAACATTGATAGCTAAATTTACGAGCGAGGAAAAGTATTCACTAAAGCAATATAATCTAACACACAATGTTAGAAGCACTTTAACGTAGTCACAGAATCTTCAAAGTTGAGAATTTGTGTTCAAGATACTAACACTTTGACTGACAAGTTTTTTTCCCATTGGAACTTTTTTAATTTTCTCAGAAATCGTTAACACGTAATTTAGGAGAAAGAGACCCAAAATTTTGTAAAAGAAAAACATGAAACAATTGATACATAAGTGTACTTCGTATTTGTTGTAGCTCTTGTAAAAAATTAAACATAAAAAACTGTGCAACATTATGGCTGTGTTCCACCCCTTGCGCTGGGATTGCGTTGTAAACTGGAGGTAAAGCATAGATTTACGGTGAGTGATCCAGTTCGCATCCTGAGCCGTCAGTGACATAGAGGTATCAGCAATAGCATTTATTTATCATGGAAAATGAACAGAAAGCTTTGTTATGTGCCACAGCAGCAACTGAATTTCTTCCTAACTCTATCCGACGCCCATCGCACTTGTTCACGAGTCTATAGGTACACCAGCACAGCGCTAACCTACTGTGTTCTGCACTCACCTGGTAGATCTATTTAAACGTCTAAAATGAGATTACTGTGCTGCGTAACAGCTGATTAGGCAGAAGAGAGCTGTTGTACTGGCTTTAAGTATTTTTGCTTTGACGGCGTGAACAATGTTTACATTTGCATAAAAAGGAACTTCAATAATATTCACTTTCCAACTTGATCCCTGTATCACACTAATTCGACACCTAGTTAGATAAAATATTTTGTATCTTTTCAGTACTACAAATGCAACCATGAACTTAGTAACATTATAAAAGACACAAATAAAATAGCGTATATAAAGGCTTCACTTTACTAACCACGAATGATATGAAGGAGTTGCAGCAGGCAACAAGGAGAAAGTTATAGAAGAGTTGCGTAGATCTGTATCACAAATCTGCAACACTTGTCGAACGCGCACGAATGAATGAAGTCCACCACCTCTATCTTTTGCTACAGGCACCAAACAAGTACGTTGCACTGGACCAACTGCTCCGCATCTATAACGGACAACAAAAGAACAGATATTTGAACAGAGGTCAGCGCTCCACTGGCGACGCGCTAGACACACTATACGCTGCTGCAGGGAAATGAGTTTTCTACAACAGACCTATTCACGTCACTCAAATGCAGACGATTATGTCGACTTGTGGACGAAGCCAATGAACGTACCGCGGACCAGGTCGGTCCACAACACGGCGTAGATGGTCCCCATCACGGAACAGTGGTACCAGCCCCTCGCCTAATCGCCGGACTTAGAAAAACGACCGTCTATGAAGGTGTGGCCGCCACAGATGCAAATCTTCCATCGACGACAGTTACCAAATGTCAGGAAATCTCTATGACGTTGTCATCGACGGACAATCTGTTCGGGCGCTAGTTGACTCAGGAAATTCCTTCTTTGTAATGTCGAATGCCTACAGTAGCCAGCTAAAGGAGATTATGATCTATTATAGGGACGTGGTTGTACCGAAAGTCTAAAATGGGAAATGTGGCCAGCTGACGTTAACATGTATAGTAGGAGTAAAAGGGCTCTTCGAGATAGTCGTTTTATTACAATATAACCACAACGCTTTGATCGGACGGGGCCTCTTGCAGGCATCGTAAGCAGTCACAGACTGTGGAAGATCAGAGGTTCAGACTGACGATGCTATTTCAACAAGAACACATAACCACGATTGCTCTTGCCGGTTGTTTGCTGTTGAAGACGTTATCTTGCCGTTATGAGTAAGACGAGCTCCAGTCATCAGTTTATGGGCTCATTAAAATTCACAATACTTTGTCAGTTGCAAACAGGTAATCAGGATAACCAAGGGAATCTCCATTCCATCGGCGATCATAAGCGTAATACGTGGGTAAGGAAAACTTTTAATCACTTCCAGTAGCATCCACATATCATCCCTAAAAGACAGTTATATGGCATTGACGAGTTCGTGCTCGACTGCCGTTACGGAACATGCAACAGAGGAACCCACCACGGAATCGCGAACAGTATGTAAAGCAGCCGCGAAACAATGTCGTTGACTGCAATTGACAAAGATTCAGAGCCATCCGGGATCCATGGTTAGAGTTAGCTGAAGTTTGTCCCCCATCTTTATTCTGTTATGACTCGAATCAGAACGACTGCTGTGGATGAAGACGAAGATGGACAACACGAAGACAGCACTCACGACCATGGACCTTTTACAGCAGGAACTTCCTACGCACCAACAGAAGTAAGTTCCAAATTCTAAGTTTTGTTTGAACATCTATGGTTTTTTTCTCATCATTCTTTCCGTTTTCATTTTGGTTATACTTTTACCTGGTTTCTTAGTAAGTACGTGATATAGAGAAGCAAGCTTCGGCACAGGACTGTACCCAACAATTAACAAATCAAATAGCTGAGTTACAAGCAGAAGTAGGGCTCTGAAGGAAGAAAACGAGGGAACGAACGCTCCGTAGTCGACCTGCGCTTGACATTAATATCGCTGCATTGATCAAACCGTTCTCAGGAAAATCATGGGAGGATGTGTTTGTGTTCTACGATAATTTGGACATATTATGTGAAACTGGAGTAATGACCAGTTCTTGAATGTAGCCAACCAAACCATGCCGGCTAGAGTGGCCGAGCGGTTCTAGGAGCTACAATCTGGAACCGCGCGACCACTACGGTCGCAGGTTCGAATCCTGCCTCGGGCATGGATGTGTGTGATGTCCTTAGGTTAGTTAGATTTACGTAGTTCTAAGTTCTAGGGGACTGATGACCTCAGAAATTAAGTCCCATAGTGCTCAGAGCCATTTTGAACCAAAAACATGCGTGGGGTGCTGGGATGTTTGTGATGTGCCACGAAAAGTTAAGGAAAGCACAGTCGTTCCATGATTTCAGGAAGGTTTGGTGGACAGGTGAAGGATCATGAGTACGATGAGGTACTATCGTGATCAAAATGTGTTTCAAAAGCATGGGGAATCAATAGAGAGTTTTGTAGACCATATTCGCAAAAGAAATGTCAGTACATATGAGCTCACGAAATATGATAAGCTCCGTTAGCTTCTCCTACTCGTAAGAAAAAGTTATCATAAGTGGAGTGAATCCAGTGAAAATCTGGGTGCTGGATATGCAGTCTATATTCAAGGATATGTGCTAAAGTGTTATTGCATCTCGTACTGGCTCCGAGCACTATGGGATTTAACATCTATGGTCATCAGTCCCCTTGAACTTAGAACTACTTAAACCTAACTAACCTAAGGACATCACAAAACACCCAGACATCAAGAGGCAGAGAAAATCCCTGACCCCGCCGGGAATCGAACCCGGGAATCTTGTACTGTTTACCGCCCATGTCGGTACTCTGCGCTACCGGCCGCTCTGTTAGACCATGCTGAAGAAATATCAATATAGCTATCCTCCGGTATAACGCATTCTCTGGTTGTGGTACGGTAACATCTTGTGTCTGAGGTTGTTCTAGTGTTCGTCTTACTCTTGATTCCTTACGAGGTGAATAGAAATCCCTAGCCATGGACGGAAAACTGTTGTTGTTAATACTGTTGGGTAGGCAACTTCCAGAGATGGTGGTATGGACCGAAACACAACAAAAATGTGCAGTAAACGTGGGCTGTAAAATGCACGTCTGTGAGAGCTATGAGCATTTGTTTAATACAGGAAACCTGTTTTACAATAGAGACTTACAAATATGCTCATAGCTTCTCAGGTGCACATTTTAGAGTCCATGTTTACTGAACACTTTTTCCGTGCTTTGCCCCATACTACCGCCTCTGAAAATTTCGTACTTTACAGTCTTATCCACAGTATTACCAGTACATGTATTTCACTCTCAGAGGAATCACAAATTTATAACTTTCGAATCGTTTTTTCCCTATACAGAAACCCTTACCTCAGATTGACACAGCTATCCTTCTACATCACCCTATAAAGTTCCTAAGATCATCACAGAGATTTACAGGGGCCGGCAACTACAACCTGTGCGCACTTTAGCGTCGTCGGTTGACGTGTCTGGACATGGATTCCTACGTAAAACTTGATCTACTAATCCCCCCTATCACCTCTGGAAGTATGTAACATGGAAAGTAAAACGTCTCGTGTTTTTTGCTGTCACTGTGTATTATGAGCGTAAACTAACTCGTCCAACATCACAGTCTGAGGCTGCGTCTACATTGGGGAATGCGAAGTACACCCAGGTCCGCAAATTACCTCTCTGTGTTGCAGACCACTCACTCACAGGGCTCTCAGAACGGTGCTTGTTCTAAGTTGTCATACTGTACACCTGCGCAGTATGCTACACTCACTTTCGAAGAAATGTGGTGGCCTGGTGCTATGAGAAACTCAGAAGTCTTGTTTCCGGGAAGGATAGAGTCACATCAGATCATGCGCATCAGAAAACAGACAACTGTGTCACTTCTCTAAGTTCATCAGAGTGACCATTATTTCGGCATTCAACAATTGATTCAAGTTACTGAGGACAGAGAGCTATATAATATGTTTTAGTCCGTTTTATTTGCATAGTAGACCACATTCGAAGACAACTGGCGTAATTTTAGTTCAATTCGCGCCTGCATTCGAAGAGAAATGGCGCCAATTTTGTGCGATTTGCCCGTCCAGATAGCCGCGCGGTCAAACGCCCTACTTCCCGAGCGCGAAGGCGTGCTTGTCCCCGGCACGCATCCTCCAGGCGGATTAGTGTCGAGGTCCGGTGTGTCGGCCAGCATGTGGATGGTTTTAAGGCGGTTTTTCATCTACTTCGGTGAATGCGGGCTGGTTCCCCTTATTCCACCTCAGCTACATTGTGTCGGCGATTGCTGCGCAAACACCGTTTCCACGTACGCGTACACCATAATTATTTTACCACGCAAACATTTGGGATTACACTCGTCTCGTCTGGTATGAGACGTTACCGGGGGTTCCATTGGGGGCCGAACCACACAATAACCCTGGGTTCGAAGTGGGCCGGCGTTGGGTGGGTGGACTGCTGTGGCCTGTTGTGGGGTTGTGAACCACTGAGGGCTAGGGCGTGACGAATCCTCTCCGTAGTTTCTAGGTCTCCGTTTCAATACATACATAGTGCGATTTCCAGTTTGCATGCGAAGCGAAATGACATAATTTTAGTGCCATGTTTACAGATTTCTGTAGTACGTTAGCACACGATAATTGGCCGCCACAGCAAGGTAGATCTTTTATTACTCTCAATTACACGCGATAATCTTCACTTTTTCTTTAATTTTCATCACCACATCATCAGTCACAAAATTCGGCCGTCCGCTAGTCTCATGTGCATTTCTGTCCTTACAAAATTGAAATTCCGTAACTATTTTGTCACATACTGCCTTCAATTACGTCCTCGAAACAATATCGTGAAGCCCTTGGCATTTAGATAGCGAATTACAGCGCGCACTTCGCACTTGGCGGGAGCTGGAATGAGAACGCTCATTTCAAATAGTCACCATAACACTAATCAACGAGTTATGGGATTGTTGGGAGTGCTCGATCTTTCCGCTGGAAAATTACATGCCTTGTAACCTTAGTTTCCGGATAACGCTCCTATGTGGTGAACAGCAGCGGTCATGTCACACTTGCCTGGGGCGCTACTGAAGACACCCTTGTCTCTGATGAACACTCTCCGTCGAGGACAACATACTGGGTTCTATAGTTTAAGAAGTTTTGGAACCACTCAGATATCTATGAACATATTGAATATATTCGTACTTTCGGTAACAGCCTGCTATGGCGTATTGTGTGAATTGCTTTCGGGTAATCGAGAAATATGGAATCTGCCTGTTGTCCTTCATCCGTAGTTCACAGTCTATCATGTAAGAAAAGTCCAAGCTGAGTTTCGCACGATCGGTGCTTTCTAAAACCATACTTATTCGTGGACGTAAGCTTCTCAATCACAACCGTCAGGCATGGGTAGTCAGCGTATGAAGTTCAGAATACTTACGAGCTAACGTCCTCCACCGAAGAGATTTAAAATCAATCTTCCGCAGCAGCGACATGGTCCACGAACTGATAGGTTCCACCAAGAATGCACTGAACTACATTAATACTGAAAGAAAATATGGGTACGTGACAGCGGAGATGCCTACATAGGTGAGACAGGGTGGCCAGTCAGCACACGTGTTGTATAATATGAACGCTATATGCGATTAGCATACCATAATAAATCGGCAGTAGCTGAACATCACCGTGACTGCGTACAATCTCTCAGTACCAAGAAGAGCTACTAGGCTTTTCATGTCCTCCTTGCTCCGTGCGTCATTGGTTAATTTGTTGCCTAGGTAGCAGAATTCCTGAACTACTTCTGCTCGTGACCATCAATTGTGATGTTAAGTTTCTTGCTGTTTTCATTTCAGCTACTTCTCATTACTTTCATCTTTCTCCGATTTACTCTCCGTCCATATTTGTGCTCATTAGAGTGTTCATTCCATTCCCCAGATCATGTAATTCTTCTTCACATTCAAACAGGGCAGCAACGTCTCCATCAAATCGTATTATTGATATCCTTTCACCTTGACTTTTAATCTCATTCCAGAACATTTCTCTCATTACCATCATTGCCTCTTCGATATGCAGATTGAACGGTAGTGCGGAAAGAATACGTCCCTGCGCTACACCCTATTCAATCTGTGTACTTCGTTCTTGGGCATCAATCCTTGTTATTCCCTCTGTGTACTTGAACATATTATATGTTACCCGTCTCTCCCTATAGATTACCCCAAATTATTTATTCAGAATTTGAAAAACCTTGCACCCTTTTACATCGTTGACATCTTCTTCCAGCTCGACAAATCCTATGAACGTGTCTTGATATTTCTTTACTGTTGCTCTAAGGTACACAATCGCAGCGTCAGAATTGTCTGTCTTGGGCCCTTACCTTTTCTAAAGCCAGACAAATGGTCATCCAACACGTTCTCAACTTTCTTTTCCATCCTTGTGTATGTTTTTCCTCTCAGCAGATTGAATGTAAGGGCTGCTAAGCTGAAGGTATGATAATTCTCGCAGCTGGCAGCTCTTGCAGTCTTCAGAACTGTGTGGATGATATTTTTCCGAAAGTCAGATGGTATGTCTCCTGACTGATACATTCTACACACCAACTTGAATAGCCGCTACGGTCGCAGGTTCGAATCCTGCCTCGGGCATGGATGTGTGTGATGTCCTTAGGTTAGTTAGGTTTAAGTAGTTCTAAGTTCTAGGGGACTGATGACCGCAGCTGTTATGTCCCATAGTGCTCAGAGAAATTTTTGGCCTTATTTCATCTTAAGTCATCCAAAGTCCTTTTAAATTTTGATTCTAATACTCGATGCCCTATTTATTCTCAATCTAATCCTGTTTCTTCTTCTATCACATCAGACGAACCTTCCCCCTCATACAGGCCTTCAATGTACTCTTTCCACCTATCCGCTCTCTCCTCTGCATTTAGCAATGGAATCTCGTTCCACTTTTAATGTTACTATCCTTGAATTTTCATTTTACCGAAGTTTGTTTTGACTTTTCTATATGCTGAGTCTGTTCTACAGACTGCCGTTTCTTTTTAGATTTCTTCGAATGTTTCACGCAGTGATTTCGTCTCAGTTACCTGCGTTTCCTATTTACTTCATTCCTCAGTGACTTGTATTTCTGTATTCCCCTAAACATTTTTGTAGTTCCTTCTTTCATTGATCAACCGAAGTATTTCTTCTGTTACCTATGGTTTCTTTTCCGTTACTTTCTTTGTTCCTAGATTTTTCCTTCCAGTTTCTGTGATTGCCCTTTTTAGAGATGTCCATTCCTCTTCAACTGTACTGCCTGCTGAACTATTCTTTATTTCTGTATCTACAGCCATAGAGAACTTCGAGCGAATCTCCTCATACCTTAGTACTTCTGCAGTCCACTGCTTAGCATATTGATTCTTCCTGACTAATCTCTTACACTTCGGCCTACTCTTCATCACTACTATATTGTAATCCGTGCGTGGCTCATCTTCCCGCCATAATGTATTTTCCACCCTGTTTGTAACGTACTTCCACCTTACTACGTTAATTTAAATTACTGGTGTCTCTGAGTTGCTGCTTTGCCTGGGCGTGAGCGGCGCTAGTAGCGCGTATCAATATATCCCCTCTGGTAGTATCTTTGCTGGACTGCTATTACTTCCCGGCCGTTGTCTGCCGTAAACGAGTTCGGGTCGCGAGTTCGGGATGCCAGTCGGTTGGAACGCGTCTGGAGCAAGGTTCGGACCTGCCAGTCGGGGAGTTGCAATGTGGCACTAGTGCAGTCGGGTTCGAGCAGTGAGGTCTGCGTCGACATGGCTCACCCGACCATTTGCGTATTCATTCTTCCTGACTAATCTCTTACACTTCGGCCTACTCTTCATCACTACTACATTATGATCTGAGTCTAAATTTGTCCCTA
This sequence comes from Schistocerca americana, assembly GCF_021461395.2. Classification (NCBI taxonomy): domain Eukaryota; kingdom Metazoa; phylum Arthropoda; class Insecta; order Orthoptera; family Acrididae; genus Schistocerca; species Schistocerca americana. The sequence goes on from NC_060121.1 coordinate 681,428,090, forward strand.
CCTACGTCTTACAATCCAGTATCTGATTTCTGAATCTCTGTCTGACCATTATGTAACTGAACTGAAATCTTCCATTATCATCCGGCGTTTTCCATGTGTACCGCCTCCTCTTGTGGCTCTTTAACAGAGTATTCGCTATTAGTTGCTGAAATTTATCACCGAACCCAATTAGTCTTCCTCCTCTCTCATTCCTTGTCCCAAGCCCATATTCTCCAGTATCCAGTAACCATTTATTCTGCTTCTTCCCCTACAACTACATTCCAGTCAGCTATGACTACTGTATTTCCATCTCCCTTTACGTAGTGATTACCCTTTCAATATCTTCATATACTTTCTCTTTCTCTTCGTCTTCAGTTTGCGACGTCGGCCTATATACGGTAACTGAACTTCAGTAGTATGTGTTCGTTTACTGTAGATTCCGATAAGAACTACCCTACCACAGGACTGTTCACAATAACACACTCTCTGCCCCACGTTCTTATTCATAGCGAATCATACTCCCATTGTACCATTTTCTGCTGTTGTTGATATTACGCGGTACTCATGTAACCGAAAATTCTTGTCTGCTTTCCATTTCACTTCAATGACCCCTACTATATCTAGATTGAGCCTTTACATTTCAGTTTTCTGATTTTCTAGCTTCCCTATCACATTCTAGCTTCTGGCATTCCACGGTTCGACTCATGTAACGTTATCCTTTCGTTGGTTATTCAATCTCTTTCTCATAGTCCTCTTGCCAATGGAGTGATCATGATGACAGTTTTTCACTTAGAGGCCACATGTCCTGTGGATACACGTTATGTCTCTTTAATCCAGTGTTTTTCATTGCCTTCTGCATCCTCATGCCTTTGATCATTGCTGATTCTTCTGCCTTTAGGGGCTGTTTCCCAACCCCTAGGACAAGAGAGTGCCCTGAACCTCTGTCCGCAACTCCGCCCTCTTTGACAACGCCGTTGGCAGATTGATGGTGACTTGTTATGCCGGAAGATTGCAGCCACCGAAGCTGACTATTAATCGAAATTTAAGCAGTAGAGGGTTTCGAACACGGAACTGAGAATATTTTGAGAATCTAGCGTAAACGCTACCCCTAGATCACGGGTCTACTAGGGCAAAATAATAATATATCAAGCAATTGTCAAAATACATAATAGTTTAATTACTGGTAATTCTTGCTATTTACATTTTTTCTCGTAATCTTATAGTAAATGAAAGGATTCAGTTTATTTTAATATTGCTATATTTATTTTATGAGTTTAATATTTTGTACAGCAAAAGTAAATGTAGTAAAACAACATTAATTTCCTGTCAAGATCTGTCCTTAATATTTGTGAAGCCTGTTATTCGAACACTGTTGTCAGTAAGACTGCTGCCATTTGTTTTTTGTGAGGGGGGTACCACGTTTTGATGGTAGTGTTACCTCAGGGATAACCAATATAATCATATCATAAAATTAAGTGTACAATGTGAGTGCCGCTAAGACACAGGAACCAGTCCCGGTACGATTAATGGAGCTACATAGCGTGGTAGCTCTCTCTATCAAATGGTTCAAATGGCTCTGAGCACTATGGGACTCAACTGCTGAGGTCATTAGTCCCCTAGAACTTAGAACTAGTTAAACCTAACTAACCTAAGGACATCACAAACATCCATGCCCGAGGCAGGATTCGAACCTGCGACCGTAGCAGTCTTGCGGTTCCAGACTGCAGCGCCTTTAACCGCACGGCCACGTCGACCGGCAGCTCTCTATCCGCCATCCATGAAGATGGTTCCCGTTTTTATCTGAAGGACGTGCTTTTGACCATATAAGGGCTCGGAAGTTTCGATCTCTAGAAATTTCTAGAACATTCCAGGGTACTTGGGAATATTCCAGGACATTTTAGAGCATTCCACAACATGTTCCGTAATGTCCCACAATGATCCACCATGTTCTCATTTTTTTGCAAATAGTATGGAAGATTTCAGAATATTATGTAACATCCAAGATCATTGTGGAACATTCTAGAACACTCTCGAATGTTGTGGAATGTTCTAGAAACTCTGTACCATTCAAAGCCTTTTTGTATGTTCTATAATTCGTCACTATGGGGCTACTACCCATTGGTAGGGGTATACAAAGCAAGACCCATCGTGGGTTCGAACATCACTTTCTTATAAATGACGAAGAACCGAAAAAGTAGTGCAGTGACTGAATAAAAACAACAAAGAAGAGTGTGACTAATGAAAGTCGTGCAGAGACTTAATGTATATCTAAAATAAAGTGTGTAAAGTGTTCTTAAACTTTTTGTTAATAAAGAATTGATTTGATTTATATTTTAGATAATCCTATACGTAAAAGAGGAAGAGATCTTGCCAGCTCTGAAGCATAAAGGCGAAAACAAAAAGAACAGTGAAACAACGGAACGCACGAAGAGTGAAGCATGCTTAAGTTCCCAACGAACGGCAATGAGCACCATGAAAAAAAGCAGATAAACCGGAGAACAACGACATGAACAGGCTGAAGAAACAAGAATTACGAGACAATGTTGTAATAAAAGACTGCGAAATCAAGCCACCCACGAAAATATCGCCCTACGAGAAGCGCGGACGACCTATAACCTTTCCATTACCACCTGACGAAAGAATATACCATACACAAACACTTCATAATCGGATAAATGGATAATGTCTCTCAATTTTGCAAGCGAAAAAATTCCATTGAGAAACATCAGGATCGTGTTGCATGAATGGAAAAATTCGATTACGGTCATTCGAAGCACATCCTTCTTTCGGTGTCACTTCGATCAACAGTAACAGAGATGAAATCGGTTACGTTTTCTCGATGCAAGGGAAAATCTATCACAACGCGGGATCATTACTACCAATTCCCAATGAAGATGATTAATATCTGAAAATATATTTCATCTGAAATGAAGAAACAGAAATTCATCAACGATGCAAAAATAACAGTGGAATAAGGCGAGAAGTAGTCCGCGCAGTAAAGAGGATCATACACTTGAATACAATCAACTGATTCACATATTCAAAACAGTACTAGACCGAATGGTTTCCGATTACTATAAAGATATAATAGGAATCTACAAAAGACCACATGGGGAACACTAATGTTGATCTAATGCACTCAGGTAGACGCAGTCGCCATTGTGATTGTGGACGGTGAAAATACAAGCCGTGACATAACTCTACAACGAAAAATAAAACACTACAACGCATTAGAGACACACCGTTCATGTGATGCCTTCCAATGACCATTAACATTTCTTTATGGAGAGGACGGATGTCATTTTAGTGTGAAACAAATCCAACCTGAAACAGGCGCAGAAACAAATAAAAAAGTTACTTCCAAGGATTCCTATGCACACCGCTTAGTGATCAGAGAGAATGAAACATAGAATCACGTTCTCAGCACTCCCCGTTTATTCCAACAATAGAGGTAGATATGAATGCAAAAATATAATTCATCCCAAGGATATTTAAAAAATCATCCGAGCTGAATTTCCCAATCCACAAGAAGATCCACAACTTTACGACTTAGTAGTGAAAGACAAGATTCACCGGGCATGCCGGCCATTAGACCCTAATATGCCACGTATGAGTGATGGAAAACGTACAAAAGAATACCCAAATCCATAAACAGATGACACAGAAACCGGAGTTGATGGCTGCCAAAGCACAGAAGATGATCACCCAAAAACGATGGCTTAACAGTGAAATACCAATAACAAGGCAGCGACAAACTGGAAACAGATAGTAAACGTTTAATACCATATAACTTTAATACTTTCCAAATATTGCAGGCACACATAAACTTATGATAATGCAATGCGGTGAAATCCTTCATATAGGTCTGTAAGCATGCGAACAAAGACGGTGACATGGCAGTATTTCCAATAGCCAAACACAGCGAATAACAAAACAGAAATGTCGAGATCCTCATGCACCAAATGGGAAAGTACATCAACAGTAACTAAGAAGCCTTTTGTATTTTCGGTTTTCCTATACACGAACGCCAACAAACTGTGCAACACCTAGGAGTACATTTGGAGAATGGACAGGGAGTTGACTTCACAAAGGCCACAGCAAGAAAAACTGCATGAGAACCACATCATAACGCAACATTAACAGCTTGTAACCAACTGTGCCAAACGGATCTATTTGGGAAAACATTACTGGATTTCGACTTTCCAACCTATATGAGGGGCACAACAAGAAAAAATTTTGTACGACGAAAACAAGGAATTCCGGTAGAAGATCATCCTAGAATCATGAGATATGGCACACTATACCTAATATACACCGAACATCCGAACAACACCGAATGTTTCTATTTCCGGATGTTGGTACACGTAATACCGGGACGAATAGGTTTCACAGAGCTGAAAACTGTTGACGGTTACCTACGCCATATGTGCAGAGAAGCATGCTAACTGTTAGGACTAATGGACAACGACAACCACTGGGGATTGACGCTACAATATGCCTCAGCTGAAAAAATGAGAAACTTATTCGCCATAATTTTAACAATATGTAACCAGTCGAATCCAAAACATCTATGGCACTTCTTCAAAGAGAGTATGTGTGATGACATTCTCCACCAAATCCGACAAGCTCATCTTGAACCGACCGTCGAATTCAACGATGGCATCTTCAATGAAACACTTATTCGCCTAGAAGATAAATGTTTAGCAATAAAAAACCAGACCTTAGTAGAACTTGGGATTGAAGCACCACGGAAAGAAGCTATCAGTGTCTACTCTTCGAAATTACAAAGGAAAAAAGCTACTACATCAACGAACAACGTCAATACATCGCTCACAACAAACCATTCCTACATGACAATCAAAAGGAAATTTACAACGTTATCATGGACGGGATTGACAACAACATTGGCGGCATTATTTACTTGGAAAAACAAGGCGGCATTGGGAAAACGTTTCTCATAAATCTATTGCTGGCTGAAATACGTGCTAAGCTGCACTCACATCATTCGACATTGCGGCCACACTTATGGAAGGAGGACGAACTGCCATTCCGCCCTACAGATAACGTTGAAGATAGCCGAAGAACAATTCATACGTAAAATCTCAAGAGCATCTGTACGGAGTGAACCCAAAAGCAACGAAAAATTATCTTCTCGGATGAATAAGAAATCTCTCGATGCCGTGGACAGAACATCACAAGACTTGGGAGGATACTCCAGAGTGATGGGAGGAGCTTTACTCATATTTTCAGGAGATTGTCGGCAAACACTTGCAGTTAACCTCAAGTCAACACCAGCAGGCGAGATCAATGCATGCTTAAAAAAATCACATCTCTGGTCACACATACAGATACTGCGACTAACAAAAAACATGAAGTTGATCTAATGAAAGACGAAACAGCAGCACATATTGCTCAGAAACTTTTATAACTAGGCGAGGGCACATATCCTATTGAGCAGATGATCGATCTTATTAAACTCAACAGTGATTTCTCCTAAATAGCCTCTGCTGAAGTCGAACTCATAGACCACATCCATCCAGACTTTGTTCACAAGTATACCAATCTGGACCGGCTACTTGAAAGGACAATTCTGGCAACTAAAAATTATTTTGTCGACAATACCGACTTCAACATTTAAAAAATATCCCAGTGAACAGAGATTATACAAACAGATCGACACAATGGTAAACACTGAAGAGAGTATGAGCTTTCCTAAAGAGTTAGTAACTCTTGGCAAGTACCAAGAATGCCATTGCGCTGTCTTCAACAAAAGATTTGATCTCCTTTCATACTACTCAGAAATCTCAACTTACGAAAACTATGTAATGAACACGGATGTTCGTCAAACTGCTATCGAATAACATCGAAGTCGAACTTACGACTGCAAGGTATGAAGGGTACACACTATTTGTCCATAGAATACAACTGATTTCTAGTAAACTGCCACTACAATTTAAAAGACTGCTATTTCCAATTCTATTTACCTACAGTTTTACAATTAACAAAGAGCAAGAACAGACCCTAAAATATTGTGGCATCAACTTCAAAAATGTTCAGATGTGTGTGAAAACTTATGGGACTTAACTGCTAAGGTCATCAGTCGCTAAGCTTACACACTACTTAACCCAATTTATCCTAAGGACAAACACACACACCCATGCCCGAGGGAGGACTCGAACTTCCGCCGGGACCAACCGCACAGTCCATGACTGCAGCGCCTTAGACCCCTCGGCTAATCCCACGTGGCACAATCAACTTCAAACACTCCTTCTTCTCCCAGGGTAAACTATACGTAGCTTGCTCTCAAGTAGGAAATACGAAAAAGTGGTACATATACAGGTCGGTTAACAAATTGAAAAATAGTTTTATAAACAAGTATGGTAAATAGAATATATTTCCTATAAAAGAAATTTTAGCTCTTACACTTTCAAATATATCCTTATATTCTAACTACCACACAATCGCATCTGAACTCCCTTAGTGCAGCCGGGAACGGCAGCTAGTATTCATATAAACCGCTAGATTGGTTATCCATTGACCCACCATCATACGAACTTTAGGTTTATTATATGGGAAGAACAGACTCTTTTCATCTTCCCAACAGTGCTAACAAAGACCACTTCTCATTATTCACAAAATTTGTTTCAAATTAACATCTGTGTTGATGAAGGTTCCTCGGGTCTCTAGCCGGGTGGTAGCATTGATATCTCGCGACTTTTCGGAAAGTGTCATAATACCCATCTTCAGGTACTTCCCTACCGTGGCGAGATATCAACGCTACCACCCGGCTGGAGACCCGGGTTTTTGACGATCTTCCATTCTTAGACGACTTATTTCGGAGTCGCTGCAGCCCATTGTCAGGCCCTTAGCATAAGCCAAGGAATCATGTATGTTGTAAGCACTCGCTCTGATAAACCAGTGTACCTAACATTCAATGAATTACAAATGGTGATAGTGTGGTGATTTCCTTATAAGAAGGGCGTTCATGACGATGTAACGGAGTTGCTTTCCGAGCAGAGAGCTGTCATTCAGTTTCGTCTGGCGGAAAATCAGAATACCACATATATCCACAGGTGCTACCAGAATGTCAACGGAGACCTGTCAGTGGAAAAAGGCATGAAGAGTCGTTTGCCAAGACGTCTGTCATCATCGCAATAAAGTAGCGCGAGCCATTCCAGTCTCCCGCGTCCCAACCGACCGCACTGAGCTGTTACTACTCCGTTGTGGGAACATACGGATAGCCTCATATGAGGTGGTAGAAGGATCACAATCAAAGACCTCGCTAATTAACTTGACGTCTCAGTTGGTAGTGCTGAGACACTTGACTCCTAGTTGGCATATTAAAAGGTATGTGCCCTCTGGATTCCTCGCCGCCAAACAGAAGACCATAAATAGCAACGAAGGACGATCTGTGCGGAATTGCTCGCGCGTTTCGAGGCTGATCATGATAATCGTTTGTCGTCGTTACAGACGAAATATGGGTTCATCACTTAGAACCAGAAACATAACGGCACTTCATGTAGCGGCGCCACACCAATTGTGCTGTGAATAAAAAGTTCAAAGCCGCACTCTCAGCGGGTAAAGTCATGGCGACCGTCTTCTGGGTCTCTCATTGGGTTATTCTGTGTCATGTCTTCCCTTACGGTGCAACGATCAAATGTGAAGTGTATTGTGCTACCCTTAGGACACTGAAAAAACAACTTCATCGTGTTCGTTACCACAAAAATGCAAACGAACGTCTCCTTCTCCATGACAATGCAAGGCGTCACACATGTCTGCGTATCCGAGAAGACCTCACAAAACTTCATTGAACAGCTCTTACTCATCCACCCTACAGCCAGTATCTCGCGCCCTTCGACTTCCATGTGTTTGACTCTCTAGAAGACGCACTTCGCATGAAGCAGTATGTCGGTGATGGAGAGGTTATTGACAGGGTAAGATGTCGGCACCGACGTACACCTGTGTAGTGATACAATGCAGATATACAGGCCCTCCAAGTAAGATGGCGCATTCTGTTGCAACTAGCGAAGATTCTGTTGAAAAACAGGATTTGGTTACCGAAAGAGTGTGGAAAAATATCGTCTGAGGGAATTCTTAATAAAGCCAACCTGCATTCAGAAAAATGTGTGTTGCATTACTTATTGAACGTATAATCGTGCTCTGACGGACATAATGATGACAGTAAATCATTAACAGATTATTTTCATTCTCATCTTTGCTCTTAAACGAACATTTGTTCAGCAGACAAATAGTTGAGAGTGTAAGGAGCCCACGCATCTTCGCATGTTTATTATCCCATGATAACTGCAGCAAACACCGACTCATAATACCGATTGTTAGAGTTTGAGAAATGTTAGTGCCCTGGCGCTCGTAATCTGTCTTTGTCATTCGTTACTAGCGCCTTCCATGACATCATTTATCATATCAGTGCATTATTATCCAAAGTTCGTTAGAGGTTAAATTTATTTCCCCCCTTGGCTAATAAATTACGAAATACTCATTTTTCGATTCGTGTTACTACTAGTTTTGCGCTTCGATCATTTTAAAGTTTAGAATACATAAAAGTATTTCGGTCAGCCATTTTCATTTCATGTGGTGTTGTGCAGATGTATGTAAGCCAACAAATGAAGTCGATAATGGTACGTGTATGCGAGATACTACTCTCGTCGAATATGACAGTGCACTTGAAGATGAAAGAACTAGATAGCAGTGCGAAAAGAAACGTATTTCGTAAATTAACGTCCCAAGAGAAAAATTGTTTTGTACTCTCCTGAATTTATTGACGCTGTTGAATACATTGCGAAAATATAAATAAATTGGTATTTTATGTCTCTCGTTAACGTCGTCTTTCGATGCTACTAATCAGAGTTATTACGTGGCCATTTCATCCGTATATCATCTGATATCTTCGGAAAGCATCGGGGAAATATTTCTAATCTCCATAAAATCATTGACACAGTCTGTTTTCAGGTATCACGTTGAGAGAGAGTTTACCTTAATTTACTCATACTTGGCTCTCGTGACTCTGTAACTCATATCTCTGATGTTACCTACTGTTAATAAAGAACCTCTCTTGTCATAGGGTAGATATTTTTGTGATATAAACGATTCTAGAAATGTGTAAGCTTGCCTGTCGATCAGACTGTTGCAGCTCCTTCATTGCTGTGTTTTAAGATTGAAAACGCTACGTAGAAGATCGTTCCTGCCCTACGGGCTCTGGGAAAAGGCCGTAAAGTTATTACAGGTCTTTTTTATCTCGGAAGAAGTTACCTTACCGTGTAAAACAGCGATACTGCTCGGAAGAATATATTAAAATTTCACTTTAATTTAAGCAGAAGAAAGTGAGCTTCAAGATTTCGTGGAATAAAACTTCATTAAAACGGGAGAAGGCACCTGCGTTACAGTTTTCAGAATGTTTCAAGTTTCTTGGAGCTTCTATGTCGTTCACCCAGAAAGGCTGTGTTGCTATTTTACGCCCTTGGTGCAGTTCATACTGGAATAGCTTCAGAAGTACATAATAACCGTGGTATTTTACACAAAAAATACCGTTGGCAAACAGCAGATGGACAATGCTTGAAAGAGACCACGCCATGGAAATATTCCTACAAGGCAAAGGTAATCTCTTCTATAATTCACGAAACCATTCGGCGGAGAAAGTGATGGATTAGGACTGTTCCTTTAGCAACTACTTGCTTTTATCTTACGTTGCCAGAAATGTATATATTCAATAACATATGAAGAAAGTCGACTGATCATATTCCATTTGATGCTAAGTGTCTGGTACCGATGCTTTTGTATGGATATTAGAGAACGCATTACCTTTAACAATTGTGCCATTAAGAGCAGGACATTAAAATCGGAGGTACGGAGATCCCAAAAACAAAAAAAATTACATCAACTTAGCGTGGCTGCAAGCACGTTCAACAAACAATTTTATCAACCAAATGAATTACAATAACTGCCAATAAATTGCTCAATTCTTTTAAAAAAATTAACAGTTCTACCATTAATAGGAGACGGAAGGCAATTTTATCCCTATTCTGGCAATGCTACTTTACCCTTTGAATAGGTACACTTTTCAAAATAACTATAAGTGATAGAGAAATGATATTCTTACTGCATATATATAACATATATGCCTTAATTTACAAGTAATACTTCTTACAGTTTTGAAGAAATAAATGTAATTCTTTCACTAGTAAAATTGAACTATTTTTGTACATTAGCACTCCGTCTTCAGGCCACGGGTGGCCTACCGGGACCATACGACCGCCGTGTCATCCTCAGTGGAGGATGCGGATAGGAGGGGCGTGGGGTCAGCACACCGCTCTTCCGGTCGTTATGATGGTATTCTTGACCGAAGCCGCTACTATTCGGTCGAGTAGCGCTTCAATTGGCATTACGAGGCCGAGTGCAACCCGAAATTTTTTTTTCTAAAATAGTTTTGGATTGTTTGGTGGTTCTCAATTTAGTTGTAATTACGTATTACCATCTGCGGTACAAATTGACCAAATTTCATGTTTATAAACCCATTAGTTTATAAAATAATGGTACTTGAAAGAAAAATTATAGTTTTGAGAAGAATCTATTTGAAGTTTAATATTGCAATTCTACTATAGTTATTAATGAGAATTACTTACCACTAATATTTTCATGCACTATACTGAGCATCATCTGAATCAAACTGATCTTCTTTTCTTCTCTTGGTCCGTCTTCTATTCTTTGTGGCTTCTTTTGTGCATTTTAAATTAGCAGTATCTGCTTTGCGGATTCTCTGTTAATCTACTTGCACCAAGGATTTTGAAACATTTCCACTAGATTTTATGCCCAATAATTCCAAACCATCCATTTTTCTAATTACACCATCACTGAAGTACAAAATAGCATCATAAACACCAAATTTGTAAGCTGAACAAATATAGTTATCGGTAACTGGTTCCAAATGACGGAATTCAGACATCCAATTAAAATTTGGGTTTCCCCATGAAGACATTTCTTCAACAAGGTGTCTTTACAAAGGTCACTAAATATGGGTTTAATTTCACTTCATTTAATTAAATGCTGTGCATTACCTCTGCATGGCGCAAAAAAGAAGCGTGGCATTTAAACGCCAGATTGCACAGAGCGTCAGGAAAACCATCATATATCACGCAAAAATTGTCGTATTTATATAAAACAAAAACTGTTTCACGCGGGAAAGACCAGACATTTCTAATATGCTAAAATCTAAAAATCGAATTTTTGAAGGCCACTTGCCTTCCGTCTCCCCTTAAGAGTAGGACATCAAAATCGGAAATACAGCGTTCTCAAAACGAGAAAAGTCACAACAACTGGGCATGGCTGCAAGCAGTTTCAACAGACAATTTTTATCAGCCAGTGCCATTAAATGTACTAACACTTGCTCAATGCAATTTTTTATTAAAATTGTAACCCGCACAAATAAAGCTTCACACAGGGATGACCAGGGCATCAAAATTATAAACTTATGCAAAGCGGGTACTAATAGAGTTAAACTTTACACTCCTTAAAATGACTGGTTTTAAGACTGATGACATCAGCGCCTGCTGGTACAATAACACAAACATACACATGTACCACCTTGCCTCCTACACAGATACAGCCACAATTTATTCACAGAACCTATCACAGGGAATACTCTTACATTTGCACTACATATGGCCTAGAGCACAAATTGTAAATAGTAACACAGACCGATGGTCATGCCCTCAAACGCTGGTAAGGTCGTCAGTATAACAGGTGCAATTCCTTATAACACAGGCATGGCCTCAGAACATCCAGTACTCAAAGTCAGAATCCAAATACACTCAGGTGTGAAGGAGCTCTGCAGGCCCCTTTAAACCAACCACACACACAGTTCCACGGAAGTCCTTAGATCGCAACACACGATCGAATCAATATCGGCAAACTAAATAGTCAGTGGCGCCAGTGGAATGCCATACCGTCAAGATTGCAGCCACCACAACTCAACATTTACATTTATTACTTCGTTGCTACTAACTGTATTCGCATCAAATTTCTTACACGGTATCCACATATGACGCTGACTACAGCTACAAAAATATGCCATAGTACGACTCATAGTTCAGGAGATATGACGTGAAATACTGAGATGCGTAAATAACTGACACATCATGCGTGGCGTATTAACTTCTTAATTGTTTGCTATAAATTCGATTCGAAGCACATTTCGCAGACAGCACCAACATTAGCCGTTGAATGTACCTAGAAGAATATTTAATTTTCGACACATATCAGGACGTTATGACGTCTGTGACGTTACATAACGTCATAAACATTGAGATTTGTGCGAGAGTGCCACATACTGCATGACGTTATGATTTATTACTTCTTTACATATGCTACTGGATGTATCTGTAAAATTATATCACGGTACAGCGCATAGTTCAGCAGATACGACGTCATGAACATTACGCTCATGAAAATGAAAGAGCAGGACGAAATTCGCTAGATATACAGGTGAAATTGGTGCACAAAAATGCGTTAAAAATATTAAATACGTGTGAGATATATCTGGTATGTACTTATGTGAACAAAGCCACGGGGCGAAAGCTCAACCTAAACCAATGGAATGATTTCAATCAAATTTAGTACACAATCTGGTAAACAAATATTGTAGGGGTAAAAACGACCAGCCTCTTATTGGGGGGAGCGTGGTAACGTGGAGAGAGAAAGGAGGGTGAAGAGATGGATACACTGCGAGGGGGATTCAGGAGACAGGCAGAAACAAGAGAGGAGGAGATGGATTGATCTAGGGTACAGGGAGGGGAGGTGATGGACAGAGATAGGACAGAGAAGGAGACAGTGGGAAGAATAACAGGCATAAAGATGGGGGAAGAAGAGAAGAAGAGATGGGGGAAGAATAAATGATGAGAGAAATGGAAGAGGATTAGATGGCAGAGAGAGGGGAAAGTAAAGACAGTTGTAGAACGGAAAGAACATGAACAGGGAGAGAGGAGGAGGAGGAGAAGGATGCACAAAGTGGGAGGAGGAGACTGTCAAGGGAAGGAAAGGAGGAGATAGTTAGAGAGGGATAGGGAAGATGAACAAATGGAGAGTACCTGATTGACAGAGAGATTTGGAAGGAGGAGATTGACAGTGAGAAGGCCAAGAGAAAATGGACAGGGAGTGGGGATGGAAGAGGTGGACAGAAGACTGTGAGTGGAGGACGAGAAAAAAGAGAGACGTAAGGAGGAGATGGACTAACAGAAGATTGGGAGAAATACATACTCGAGCAATGCCAGGTACTCAGCTACTTTTAAGAAATTATATAACATGATGGGAAAGTAAGGCAATACAAACTGAGAAATGCACAAAACTATAAAGAATTTTACGGTAAGATGTACTCAAGCTGTTTGTAAAATATTTGCAGTTTACCTCCTCCACTCTGTGAAACCTAACTAATAGATGTCAGAAGAAGTGACGTCAATTTATAGACCAATCATGTTTTTGGTAATTATAAATGTTAAATAATTTCAGTGGTAATGTTAGTTAATTTCAGTATCATTGATAAATTACGTCACTTCGAGAGGCAAATGACTTACCCCCCTTTCACCACGGTCAGTTCATTAGATTCCGTGTGATCGAGTCAGTCTACTACAATTAAAATCAGATCAAATACTCCAAGGTATAAAGAAAATCTTACTGCAGCTGGCTTTTAGGTCAGACTGTACATAATTCCATATCAGTGTAACCACATGAATCAGATTCTTAAAAAATTCAACTTTCCAGGATCTAAGGGAAGACAAAACTGTCGTGAGACTAATCATCAATATTAAATTAGCTTTTTGCTCTCAGGCCATGGAGTGCACTTGAAAGGTGTGAGCCAAATCCAACACCATCCATGAAAACCCTGACATAATAGGAAATCCAGCAGTATATCACACAGCTCCGAATAAATCCTGACATTAAATTAACCAAAGTAATACGATCAACCAGTGATCAAATGGAATACCACAGACTAACACAAGAACCCCTAAATGCAAGGCATACCTTCCCACCGTGAAACAGACGCAGTTCGGAGGGGAGAAACGAGAACAGAAGCCGAGAGCAAAGCCAAGTAGGCTAGAAGGCCCTACGATAAGGGGCGGACACCCACATTGCCGGCCGATCGCCAAGAGCAATCCCCAGCCCATATTAAAAGATAGAGCCCTCCAGAAGAACATTATAGATCTTACGATAGCACTAAAAGGGCCACACTAGCTGCAAGTTTTAGCGTGAGACTATACGCGTCTCTGTTACGTATCAAACATTAAAAACGCAGCCCCACCACGAAAAGTATAACGTTTCTCATTGGATAGACAGAATTTTTGTAGGCGGAGCTTAAGGTTAACATTGAGACCCTGACTGGTCAGTTGAAAACACAGCCAGATACCTTTTCCTTAAACCAACTCCGGTAGATAGCAGTAAAGAGAAGTTGAAGAGTTGGTTCCGAGTTGGCGAGGTGTGTGGAGCTGTGCCGCCCGCCGTCCCCTGACACTGCCTATCCACTGACAAGGTAATGAACGCACATGATGATGCATAAGAGTGCATTAGGCTTCACACAGAACCGCAGAAGTCTCATCTGTTACATCCCCTTTTTACGTAATACTAGTGTCGATCGTCAATTAAACTTTGTGGCATTCACATTTGCTACTGGAAGTTAAAATCTGAAACGCGATGATTTTTCTGTCATATGATTATTGGGTAGCCACATCAGCGACTGTAATTTACGACAAGTTAAATAACTAATTAATGATAATTGAGGGTCACTGTAGACCATTTTGATAGTTTTCTCTTTTATGAAACTTAATTTAAACCTATATTATAGATGTGATGTGGCATAGGTCATCCTTTGATACATTGTAGAACTTGGAAACCCATTGAGGGAATATTCGTTCACGTTTCTGTTGAACGTAGTTGGTTTTTATCATCCTGTATTAAAATATTTCCTTTCATAAATAGCGCAGTTTATAAACAATGTTTTGTGAGTAGAATAAAAATTCCAGTGGTAAACTTAACCGCTTTTTCGACGTTATTTTACCAGATAACTAAAAATAGGAGCGCCTTGAACCCCTTCCACTACATTTAGTTGGTATTAAGATTATTTTACTGGGAGTCCAGTGGATCTGATGCTGAAATCATTAAGTATTTGATAAGATCATCACTAGTCTCATTGTACTCTTCTGAACTCTACATGTCATGTGTGGTCTGGCGTTTCCTTACCAGCGACAGGTCCCAGATTCAAACTAGTCAATTCCCTAAAAAACACGCTCAGAGCGTTATTGCGCGAAAGTGATAGGGAGACACGACTTAGAACAAGCAGACACCACGCAGAATGTTAGAGATTAGCGACCCTGCCAGGATGGTAAAATACCATGATTGAAGGTCGACCACATGCCTATCTACGTCAGAAAAATATCCTGTTGAAAAATTTTCGTTACGAAAATTTTTTTCTGAAAGGCATAAAATAGACGAAAACACTAGCTGCAACGATAGATAGTAAGAAAGTATTCAATAGAAAGTGAGACATTCTAGCAGAGACAATAGTATAATTAAGTTATGAATTTTAATATTGTTAGAATTAAGTTTTCTCTCCAATGCAAGCGCACAGGTGGCGGATACATCGTTGAAAAGTTAGATCTGACCAACAAGTAAGTGAACGGATTGTCAGTCTTGGGTATAAGTGTCAAGTCGTGAGAGCAAAAAGTTTATGAAACGCGTGAGATCGTATGAGCGCAAGTTAACGCGAAATAGGGCGCGTGAATTGCTTTTAAAACAGAAAATAAGGGAATCGGCAAGATTAGCAATGGCAGATCGAGACTTGCACCGAATTGAGGTAGAGACCCAGCATGAAGACGAACAGAGAATAAAGGACAGTACAACAGACGACGCAGAACCGCGAGAAACAGGACAGATAACGCACCATAACGAGGACAATGTACGCCAAGGCACAGAAAACGTAGGTCAGCGGAACAGGAAAGTAGAGAGAAAGGCGATCAGGATTCTAACTTGTGTCTTGAATATCTAGAACCCATAGCACAAGTAATCAGAGCTTCCTCACAACAGAGTACAAGGAATTCGAGCAGAAACGTGTCACCGCAGAGTTCAATGCAATCGGTTGCAAACCAACACTTGGGCGAATATACGGAGCGTAGGACATCGGAAGAAAACGCAGTAGGACCCACCAATCTGGCAGAATTATTACAACAAATGACGGAAACGTTGACAAGGAAAAATAAAGAAATTGCGAACAAAATTCAAATTCAGAATGCAGAAACCACGAGACAAATGCGTGAGATTAAAGAAGAAAACAAAAGAATTCAGTTACACCTAAGTCATATTGAAGATGAGGTAAAAGAATCTCGAGAAGTTATAGGAAACTTAATAACACGTCACAATCAACTGAGAACAGACATTGACAAGGTACAAGTGTACGTACAAAGATTGCATAATGACATTCAGGACGAGATCAAAACATTTCGTAACAACACCCAGGGAGAAGTCAAGAAACTAGAGAAACAGATAAACGTAATTACTAGACAATCAGCAGGTACAGCGCGTGAAATTGTTGAAAACAGTGTGTTACACAAACGTATTACAAAAGCAGTGCTTGAAAGATATGATAATCGCATATGTTTTCCATTTTTAACATTTCTACCATTTGTTAAGATAATATCTCAGTACTTATGTCTGTATATTTATTTTTCAAAGCAATTCTTGGAAATAATTCTTATTTGCTAGTGTAACAATGTTGAAATGAATGTATAGAAACAAAAGCAATATTCACAGTATTTACTTGTACATGATATTTAGAAAATGTGTTGGGGATTGGGTTCACTTAATTACCACATATATGGCAACGAAAATTCTAAGAAAACCGATGTGAAAGACTCCTCACTTTCAATAACAAACTTCTTAAAAGACAAACTTCACACTTAAATAAAGAAAGAAACTATTTAAAAACTAATAGTGATAACAGCATTAAAAAATTCTTCTCCTGTCAAAATAAACATTTTTGAGAATAATGTGGAAGAATAGAAAAATATAAATTAGTAATGAAAACTAGCATAGGACTTGAATAACGTGGATGAAGAGTAGGCAACCAAATTTAGATAAAGGAATAATTTTTGACTAACTTAGACAACGATTCAATCATTGCCTAACTTCAGTGCAAAAATTAAGTTCGAAGGGTGGTGATATGTTAGGTGTCAGGCAAATCCAAAACCTTCCATGAAAACCCTGACATGACAGCAAATCCGGCAGTATGTCACATAGCTCCGAATAAATCTTGACATTAAATTAACCAAAGTTATACGATCACCGAGTGAGCAAATGGAATACCACAGACTAACACAAGAACCCCTAAATGCAAGGCATACCTTCCCACCGTGAAACAGTTGCAGTTCCGAGGGGAGAAACGAGAACAGAAGCCGAGACCAAAGGCAAGTAGGCTAGAAGCCCCTACGATAAGGGACGGACACCCACATTGCCGGCCGATCGCCAAGAGCAGCCCCTTTCATCAATAGCGCAATTTATAAACAATGTTTTGTGAGTAGAATAAAAATTCCAATGGTAAACTTAACTGCTTTTTCGACGTTATTTCACCAGCTAAATAAAAATAGGAGCGCCTTGAACCCCTTCCACTAAATTTAGTTGGTAGTAAGATTATTTTACAGGGAGTCCAGTGGAGCTGACGCTGAAATCATTAAGTATTTGATTATATGATCGCTAGTCTCATTGAACTCTTCTGAACTCCACATGTCATATGTGGTCTGGCGTCTCCTTACCAGCAACAGGTCCCAGGTTCAAACTAGTCTATTCCCTAAAAAACATGCTCAGAGTATCGTTGTGCGATAGTGGTAGGGAGACACGACACCATGCAGAATGTTAGACACTTACACAACCTTAAATCAATTTAGTGATCCGTCTGCTGACATATGGGTTCGGTTAATCACTGATAAATCGTTCCCTTAAGAAATCTTTCAAATAGCATACACCTAACCTAAATAACCAATAGACACTAAAGTAAGCCGAAATGTGAATATTTAAATAAAGGATACCATAACCAAACTGTTAAAATCCACTTTCGGATACTGATTTAATTGAAAGATTAAATACACTGAATAGTTACCTTATACTAGCTAATACTTTAAGACAGGCAAAAATAGCAATTAACTGAGCTAGCAGACCAATCAGAGTGTTCACAAAATGCGACTAATACAAACCAAAGACTTTGTCCTGTGCCACAAAATAAACTAAAATGAGTAAATTCCACACGCTCAACAGGTTCGTTCAAGTCTACACGTAATTCCCAGTTCACCACAGAAAAGTGTAGTTACTGATAGCTACTCTAGCACACACAGTTGAAATATTTTATAAGTTCCAAGCTATCACAGCGGAAACTGACGAAGTACCGAATCAGTGCACGTCGAAATACACCTGAACACTTGCGGCTCGCTAGAAGCTTAAGTCATACCAACGAATTTACCCAATGAACAATGAGTATAGTTCTTTTCACCTATTTAAGAATTTGGTCATGTCACTATTACTCTAGTCCTGTCAGCTTCTATGTTAAAGACCACCTTTCGAGTGCAGTTATAGATCTGTTACACATAATAATTTGAAATGTATCCAATATTCATTTACACATGATTAAAGATCGTTTAATTTTCATACGTAACAAAGAACACGTTTTTCCTTGAATATAGTACGACAGAAACCAGAACTGCAGGACGCTTGTCAGGTTCATGCCTGCAATCTTCATCAACCTGTGGACCACTCTTCTCAAATGACCACCCTAAACGTTAGATCACCAAAATTACTTATTACTGCATGTAAACGAATCTGGATGATAGGACAACACTTTTATGGTGATGGTAATCTTTTATGAATGTGTCGTGAAGTTCTAATTTTGCCTCGGTGTTTACTATTATTAAGTACTAATTTTTAAGCAGTTCTGTTATACAGTTACAAATCGGTTGAACGATTACACAAACATACAAGTGTTTGGTGTTCGTGCAGTAAAACTGACACATGTGGCGTGACGTTTAATTTAATAATCCTTACAAAGAACTGTAATGGTAATATATTACATAGACGATATCCACATATACCGATCAATATGTGTAGAAAATACATTATTGTACAACACATAGTTCAGAAGATACAACATAGAAGTCGGAGATGAGTGAAAAATTGTTGCATCATGTGTAGCACTTAAATCTATCAATAGTTCAGGACGCACTACGTAAGAAACAGTTCACAGTGTGGAAATGAAACTGTGGGTGGGTGGGTAGAGGGACAGAAGGTAATCCACAAAGGAAGGGAAGCAGGATGGACTCGACAGGTAGACAAAAGGAGAGGAGATTGGCAGAGAGAGGGGGAGGAGGAGAGGCAGAGTTGGAGCAGGAGATGGACAGAGAGGGGAGGAAAGGGAAGGGGTCAACTGTGGGGCGGGGAGGGGGGAGGAGCACACGGACAGAGACAGAGGGAGGAGCTGATGGACAGAGAGAGGCGAATAAGCAGACGGACAAATAGGGTGAACAGAGAGTTGGGAGTGTATGGGATGGTGAGAGAAGATGGGAGGAGGCGATAGACGGAGCGGGAGGTAGGAGATGGAGTAATAAAAAAATTGGGAAAATACATACTCAGGAAACGGCAGGGACTCAGATGGTCAATTTTAAACGTTAGAAAGAATTCTGTAGAGATGAAGCAGTAAGTGGCAGTACAGAAATGATCAAGTATGTAATTGGCAAATGGAGTTGTTTGCCCACCCGTTGAAAGAAAACAAAATTAAAAGGGAGAACACGGTGTCTTGGATAACAGCAGGCTCGAGATTACACCATGTGTTTAAAAATTATTAGATTTAGGAAAAGCTGCTGTATCCTCACAACGGACGAATGAGAGTCTCGGATGTTTCCTTGAGACTTACGGACTTTCACCTCGATTATCAGCACTGTCGTGATACACATAACCTAAGTAGTTACCACTATTTTGTCTTACTGCGTGTAATAAACATAACAGCAGCTCTGACAGTCCACGCGACATGAAACCGCCGAAAACGTTGATGTACTTTACCTTTATTAGTCACCATAAAGTGAATTGGCGAAGTTAAGCGAAGCACTATCCACTGATAAGATCATATCACGGCGAGGAGCACGTCATTTGGACGCAGGAACGTCCTAGCCCTCGTTCTGAACGGCCAGAATTGAAATACAGATTTGTAGTTGCGTGGACTTTGCTCTTTCTGGTTGTATACGTCATTCCACAGAGTACAGCTCAGTTCCAGAATATGGCCCTTTTCATAAACCCATCAACTTCAGTTTATTTTAATATGGCACAAGAAACTAGAACTGATCGAAATAAACTTCCATTAATCGAAAACCATAATTGAATAAAACGTCTCCCTCATATACTTTTGTTTATATATTCAACGGATAACACAGATAGAATGAAAATAATTAAGCGAGTACAACGATAATTTTTCATGCAAGACAGCCAGTTGTCTTTATAAAGTTAGTAGAGCAGTTAGAGTCTCCTTTAAGTTAGCAAATAAATTGAACTTGAAGTCTAACGGAGGAGCTAAAACAGCAAGGAAGTGTAGGACAATGAGACTGTTGCTCCTGATTAATTATTGCTTGGTTAACGCTGCAAATATTAGTACTATATCTACCGCAGTTTGTCGTTAATTACCCGACATTTGTACATAAATTGTGTTCAATTATTGTTGGATTTTTGTAGGAAATTTGGTCTTAACGTTATTAATCTCATGGCATAAGCAACTACGGAGATTGTTAATTAATTGGACTTTATAAATAGTTTGAGTCACTTATATGAGCTCCTTTATAAGATTTCTGTTTCTCTCGGCAACCCATCAAATCATTCATTCTTAAAAATTACATATTACTTATAAAATTGAAATATTTAAGAGTTACACAGTAGATTTAATATGGAAACTGTTACCATACTCGTCTGGTTGTCACAAATGAATAAGGGGCGGGGTAGAATAAAAAACAAAAATTTAATTGTACCCTTTCATTGAAAAGTTGTATACAATCAGTTATAATAAGTCTACACTGATTCGTACAACAAAGTTACAACAGGTTTTTGTGGAGGGATGGGGGCTGATAGTTCGTCTCACCATAATGTGAGACACTGAATTGTTTGACTGTGTCCCATTCAGGAATTGGGACGGGGTAGCGCCACCTCTTCCGATTCATTGGTGTCAGATAAGAGATGGCCATGTAGTTGTCTTCTTTGGCCCCAAGTTATTACCCTAACACACAATTAAAAAGTTCTCACTCAACAATGAACTCTTTAGTCAGTTATCAAACAATAAATGCCTGAATTAAACATTAAAGTTCTTGACAAAAATAAAGAAAAGGAACTTAACGCTCACCGATTCCTTGTGTTATAGTCCCATACTTACACTGATCTCAGTCCCAACATCGAGGGAACAGTCTCGATGGTGACTAAACTTAGATTTAGCTATTGGCACCGGTCGTGGCTTCGTATGCTTTCACATTTCATGACATTCCCATATGCACAAATACCCAGTAAAACTGTACATATTTCCGCTAATGCAAATGTCGTGTGACTAGGGCCTCCCTTCGGGTAGAGCGTTCGCCGGGTGCGAGTCTTTTGATTTGACGCCACTTCGGCGACTTGCGCGTCGATGCGGATGAAATGATGATGATGAGGACAACACAACACCCAGTCGCCGAGCGGAGAAAATCTCCGACCCAGTCGGGAATCGAACCCAGGCCCTTAGGATTAACATTCTGTCGCGCTGACCACTCAGCTACCGGGGTCGTCCACTAATGATTTTCCTATATCATTTCTCCTTTCTCCTGGTGGGTTCATTTAGTGCAGTGTTTGAAAGGCGTTGTTGAAATCGGAGCAAACGAAATCTTTTTTGCTTTGAAGAGATATGCCAACGTCAGTCCGATGGAACCAGGAGTCACCCCACCTCTTGTGAGAATTTCTCAAGAAACGACACGGGAACAAATGGGGAAAATCAGTTCTAATATGGCCCTCGTACAATAGTGAAATATTAGGTGGTTCAGGACTCAAGTCGGTATTCGACGTATGATGGTTAACATTATCGTGATTAAAGAAATGAGACAGTTTCTCAATACAGTGCATGGGTGATCCGTATAAATAAATGGTATCATGACATATTTTACAAAAATGTAGGCGAAATATATGGCATGCTATTATCGTACTTCAAAATTGTAGCGAACATTAGCCTAAGAATGGTCCGAAATGGCCACACTCAAGTTTCATGATTTACATAACACAATAAACTATAAGTACTGTGAATTTTCGACGTACTGTGCAAAAGTGATGTCAGTTTTAATCTAATTTAAGGAGTAAAATACTTCGACGTTTCGGTGTGTAGATGAATTAGTGTGAATAACATCATGGCCTATTAATCAGAAAAACAAAATATAAATTGGAATAAAGCTGGTAAATATTAGCCCCCTAGGCGAACTGTGTGACAAAGCATTATCCCAATTAAAAATCTTAGCTGATATTAGCATAATTAATGTTAGAATTTTTGTTTACAACAAGATAAAGTCAGTTACCTGAACATTATTTATTACCTCCACTGCTACATAAATCTTGTAGTTTTTAGGGTACACATACGAAACTTTCACCACCAAAAGTTGGACTGTAATCTGTGTAATGAGCATATGCGAAAACAATAATGGACGGCGTCGTTGCTGGGCGGACATGGAGTCACAATTTATAAGAATTAGTAGCTGTAACTGTGTATTTAATGGTTCTAAAGTCATTTATCCATACGCATGTTTTAGCTTGCATGGAGCTTGACTTCAACAATTATCGCAGTGTGATGGCGAAATTTTATTTTTCTGAGTTGACATTTGGTAGACGTAGAGTAACATCAGATGTTGCAGATACAGTGTAAAATAACTCTTGTTTGATGAAGAAACACAAATTGATTGTTGCAGGTTAAGGAAATTTGGAGGGTAAACAATAAGACTGTATACAAAGAATCTGGAAAAAATGTGGAAAATATCTAAATGTATGGAAAACTACGAAAAACTCGGAAAAACATTGCAAAGACGGAAATATGTTAGAAAAATGCTGATACAATGGGAGAAAATAGGATGCTTACATACAATCGATGTTTCTGTCATAAGCACTAGATATTTAGCATAAGGTTTACACTACACACACACACACACACACACACACACACACACACACACACACACACACTTAGAAACTAAAATTTGTATAAAGGGTGTCACTGGGATTTGGGGTCAAGACCGTAGGACTTTAACGCAGAGCAGAGGGTTGACAGCGGATGTATATACTTTAAAAGCGGAAAGGTGGGTATTTTAAAGATATAGTGTGAAGATGAAGCTACCATATTTCCCTATATATGGGACTTACTGCATCACCAATATACATACCAGAAACAAAATGTTGCAAGGAGACGTTGGAAGTCATTCTGAATAAATACTAAGAACCTATGGCTCTGTCACATAAATCGAGTCAGACCGATGTTAAAATCATCGTGGAAATAATGCAAATACTTCGATGGGACTTGTTTGTAACCATGATGTATTAGGTGCTATATACAATATGCAAAATTATTTTACGTGATAATTCGGATATGTGGGATCTACAAGAAAAGTCATTTCTTTCGATGGTTTACGTTGCATTAGAAAGACAAACACATTCGCAGCTTCTAAAGTCATTTCTTCGTGGATGGTCACCTCATATCAACTGTAACTGCTCTTACATAACCATACTTCCCTGGGGTACGTTACGGTGCTGGCGTTGCCTCGCAGAGCCGTTCCTATCTAAGATGGTAACTATATCAGGAACAAACAGCTAGCGCCTTTCGGTGTTCCATACTATAATGTTTCAACATATGGTTAGAAAGCCAACAGGTTGCATATAAACAGTAGGTGCTCTGACGTAGGTTTAGATGTCTACTAGGGGTGTCTTCATCAGAATATATCTTGCTAAATCGTAAAATTACATCGCTAAAAAGTAATAGTCAGAGCAGCTATGGACACACGTGGCATAGGCGAGAGCGCTATATTTGGCTTTTGAAAGGAGCATAGCTGCTCCCAATTCTATTGGTTTTTAGACAATGTAATTTTACGATTTAGTGTCATTTATTGCGGAAAAGACACCCCTAGTCGGTGTCGGAACTTAGCCTAGGTACCAACCGTTTAATCAGATGTTTAAACTAGTATACAGTTGCTGAATAACAGCTATGTTCTAAATTATGAACCTTTAATGTTTAATACTTAAAACAAACACACTATTGGTACTGAATGGAAATGTAATACATTAATATGAGTGTTTTGACGGAGTACTAATAGCTTTGTGTATTATCTGTAAGTGCCATGATATTAAAACAGCTTTAGAAACACCTTTTTATGTTCCCTTTATAACACACCACACCTCACCACAGTAAAATACATGTGCAACCACTGTCACTCGAAATTTTCTATATTTTTAAAATACTGTTTACATTTCAGCAGAAATACACTCCCACTGTTAATATACGTGGTGTCTAGATACTAAAGTGGTGCATTGTAAGGCAATACACACAGAAAAATAAATGCTAAGGGTACAGATGCTTGTATGTAAGGGGGTCTTGTATAAAGATCAACTGGGAAGCTTTGATGCAGCAGCAGGCGGCCGAGCCAGAAGCAGCAACAGCGAAGTGAACGATTTTGCGACTTTTACGAGATCATAACCGGGAGCGAATTGTGTAATTTTATCTGTTTGTGATTGATGTTTCAATTTCTAGAGTTTCTGCATGTTAATTTAATCTCTAACAGACACAGCTCTCGTGTTTTCGTTTGTGTCGGATAGTAAACCGAATTTGCGAAATATTGTAAGTTTCTGATCAGGAGCGAATTATTTAGTCTCACCTGAGTGCTTCAGTAGTCCGGTTTTTTAATGCTTGCGTACTAATCTAATTTATTAGACACAGTTTTTGCATTTGTGTCAGGGTCTGCAGTAAAGTTCTTCAGCACATGTCGATAGGCCGTTTGCTAAGTACTGTACTTTTACGGTCTTCAGTATGGATAGGGACTTTGACTGTTGTGTGCAGATGCGAACCGATTTGGTGACACTTCGCTCTCAGCTCCAGGCTGTGATGGCTACTATTATGCAGCTTGAAGCTTGCAGTGGATGGGCATCGCTGTTGTGGGCCGGCCATAGGGATTCAACTGACATCCAGCATGTCCGAGTCCTCTGATCGGTTCTCATTGGTGGCCAGCTCAGTTACTGCTCGCACGGAGGTTGATCCATGACCTGTGGTAGAGTGTGAGGTCGCCTTGGGCCATAGCAGGCCGGGAAAGACTTCCCAGGCGGCTGCACGTAAGGCCTCCCTGGTTTGTCTGACAAAGAGGTTCCAGGTTCTGTTTGCGGCTGACGCTGTCGCTCAGTCAGACGCGGTCGCCTGACCTGTTTCAATAGATACCTCTCAGCCTGCAAGATTCAGGCAGTCACAGAGGGTGGGATTACAGGTAGTTGGGAGCTCCAATGTTAGGCGCGTTATGGGGTCCCTTAGGGACATGGTTGCCAAGAAGGCAAAGAAAGCCAATGTGCACACTGTATGGTGCCAGGTGAAGTCATTCCAGACGTGGAACGGGTTCTTGCGAATGTCTTGAAGAGTACAGGACTCAGCCAACTGCAGGTGGTGGCTCACGTCGGCACCAGTGATGTGTGTTGCTTTGTATCAGAAGGGATTCTCTCTGTTTTCGAGCGGCTAACAGAAGTGGTAAAGGCTACTAGTTCTGGTTGCGAGATGAAAGCAGAGCTCACCATTTGCTGCATGGGCGACAAGACCGATTGCGGACCTCTAGTACAGAGCCGATTGGAGGGCCTGAATCAGATGCTCAGACGGTTCTGCGACCGTGTAGGTTGCAGTTTCGTTGACTTGCGCCATAGGGTAGTAGGGTTTCGGGTTTAGCTAAATAGGTCAGGAGTCCACCACGCGCAGGAGGCGGCTAAACGATTAGTAGGGATTGTGTGGCGTGTACTGGACTGTTTCTTACGTTAGAGGATCTCAGGAGAACATAGAAAGGGATTCAGTCACGATGGGTGCAAGCCGAACACAGTAACCATCGGTATAACAGTTGTAAATTGTCGTACCATTGTTGGGAAAGTACCAGAGCGCTAATGGAAAGCACTGCATCCCAAACCTTTATAGGCACTGAAAGCTGGCTAAAGCCAAAGATAAGTTCAATCGAAATTTTTGCGAAGAACGTAACGGTGCTGCGAAAGCATAGGCTGAACACAGTTGCACGTGCCGTATTTGTTGCTGTTAGAAAGAGTTTATGTTGTCGCGAAATTGAAAGTAGATAGTTCCTGTGAGTTAGTAAGGGCAAAGGTCATTCTTGGCAACCGGAATTAAATAAAAATCGAATCTTTTTACCGACCTGCCAATTAAGGTGATATGACTGATTACTGAAACGTTCAAGGAAAACTTCAATTTCAAAGGCGTAGTGGACTCATAAAATCATAGCTGGTGGTGACTTGAATTTACCTTCAATATGTTGGAGAAAACATATGTCTATATCCGAAGGTAGGCACACAAAACATCATCCTAAATTGTACTAAATGCGTTCTCTGAAAATTATATCGAGCAATTAATTCATGAGCCCATGCGAATAGTAAACGGTTGTGAAAACGCACTGGACGTCCTAGCAACAATTAATCCTCAGCGAATAACAAGCATCAACACGGATACAGGGAGTAGTGAACACAGCGTTGTCGTAGCAACACTGAATAATGTAACCCCCGTATCCTCCAAAAACAAACAAAAAATATGCCTATTCTAAAAATTGGATAAAGAATCACTTGACGCCTTCCTGAGAGGCAGTCTCTACTCTTTCCAAAAGAACAATGTAAGTGTAGACCATATGTGGCTTGAATTCGAAGAAACAGTATCGGCAGCTCACCCTCCTTCGTACACAAAATGAGCCAGAACACTGTTGTAGAAACATCGAAAAAAATATGCCAAATGTAAATTGACGCAAAGTCTCTAAGACTGGCGATCTTTTACAGAAGCTCGAAATTTAGCGCGGACTTCAATGCAAGTTGCTTATTGCAGTTTCCACAACCACAGCTGTATCGAAACCCTGCAGAGAATCCAGAGAGATTCTGGTCGTATGTGAGGTATGCGAGCGGCAAGACAGTGCTGCTGAAAAAGAATTACTAAACACAGCTTTCAGAAATTCCTTGAACAAGGAAGAAGAAGTAAATATTCCAGAATTCAAATCAAAAACCACAGCAAGCATGAGTTACGTAAAAATAGATGCCCACGGAGTAATGAAGCAAGTTAAATCACTTACCAAAAGCAAGTCATACGGTCCAGATTGTATACCAATTAGGCACCATTCAGAGTATGTTGATACAACAGAAAATCCTAAGAGATTCTAGTCGTATGTGAAATATGTCAGCGGCAAGAAACAATCAATGCCTTCTCTGCGCTATAGCAATGGAGATACTATCGAAAACAGTGCTGCCAAAGCAGTTACTAAACACAGCCTTCCGAAATGCCTTCACAACAGAGAACGAAGTAAATATTCCAGAATCCGAATGAAGAACAGCTGCCAACAGGAGTAACGTAGAAGTAAACGTGCTCGGAGGAGTGACGCAACTTAAATTACTTAGTAAAAGCATGTCTTCTGGTCCAGACTGCATACCAATTAGGTTTCTTTCAGAGTATACTGATGCATTAACTCCATACAGAACAATCACGTACAACCGTTCGCTCAACGAAAGGTTGGAACGCAGTGGCTGGAAAGTAGTATCGGTCACGCCAGTATTCAAGAAAGGTAGTAGGAGTTATCCACTAAATTAAGTCCCATATCATTAACGTCTATGTGCAGTAGGATTTTGGAACATATATTGCTATTGCCACACGGTCAACACGGATTTAGAAAACATCGTTCTTGTGGAACACAGCAAGCTCTTTAGTCATACGAAGAGCTGAGAGCTATTGACGAGGGGTTATAAATTGATTCTGTGTTTCTAGATTCCCATAAGGCTTTTGACACTGTAGCACAAAAATGGCCTGTAGTGGAATTGCGTGCTTTTGGAATATCGTCTCAGTTACGTGACTGGATTCGATTTCGTGTCAGAGAGTCGCAGTTACGGGAAGTCATCGAGTAAATCAGAAGGGATTTCTGGCGTTCCCCACAGTATTGTTACAGGCCCTTTGCTGTTCCTTATCTATATAAACGATTTATGAGACAATCTAAGCAGCCGTCTTAGGTTGTTAGCAGATGATGCTGTTATCGACAACTAAAGTCATCAGAAGATCAAAACAAACTGCAAAACGATTTTTAAAAGTCATCTGTATGCAAAAATTGGCAATTGACCCTAAATAACGAAAAGTGTAAGATCATCCACATGATTGCTTGACGGATCCCATTGTACTTCGATTTCACGATTAATCAGTCAAATCTAAAGACCGTAAATTGAATTAAATACCCAGAAATTACAATTACGAACAACTTAAATTGGAAGGAGCACATGAAAAATATTTTGGGGAAGGCTAACCAAAGACAGATCTACTAAAGAGACTGCCTACACTGTGCTTGTTCGTCCTCTTTTAGAACAGGATTGACGGATAGCAATCACGTTTTGTAGTATCGCGAAATAGGGGAGAGGGTTTCATTGAAATGATCAGAATTTAGGGTGGAGATCATTAAAACAAAGGCGTGTTTCGTTGCGCCGGAATCATTTCTCGAAATTTCGATCACCAGCTTTGTCCTTCGAATGCGAAAATATTTTGTTGACGCCTACCTAGATGGGGATAAACGATCACCATGATAAAATAAAGGGAATCAGAGTTTTCACGGAAAGATACAGGTGTTCGTTTTTTCAGCGTTGTTCGAGATCGTAATAATAGAGAATTATTGTGAAGGTGGTTCGTTGAACCCTCTGCCAGGCACTTAAATGTGATTTGCAGAGTAGTCATGTAGCTGTAGATAAATATATTTGCGCTTTGCGGTGCCGGAGGTACTGGCTAGTCTCCGTGTTCTTTTGATCTACCTGTTAAAATATATCGATTAACAAATACCGAACTACACTATTTTGAGACAGGTGTGTAGAATGCGTCAATAAAATTATGTTTTGAAATCATTTTCTTTGTAACATCGTGATCACAAGATTTTATTATTTCCTTCAACCTCTGTTTTACTTCGTTGCCAACAGGTCTGAACAATATGTCATTGGAAGCAACGTGTGCATGCACACGTCTACCAGAACGATATGTGATACAACAACTATTGAGTTCCACCGTACACATAAATTAAACAATTTTTTAAAGATTGTATCACGTTGATCAGTTGATCAGCATGTCCCTTCGAAAGAACATATCTTCTTTGTACTTTCGATATTACTAACTGGAGAAATAATGAAGTGACATTAACCTAGATCTTAATTATAAGTTAAAAAATTAAACTTGAGAAGCTATCTGTTCGTTTACAAAACCACCACCTCACAGACACGCTGAAGAGCCCTTAAGCTTGAGAATGTATCTATTCGTTAGCAAATCATCAGCTCACAGGAATTGTGACGGTACGTCACATAAATGGACATCTGGAGAAAGGGAAAGGAAGTTTTTGTTATGAGACGTGTGAATAACAAATTATTCCAAGACTGTACGTGTGCGCAATGTATAACAAACAGTAAAGAACGTAAGTTATTATCAAAACACAAATATCGATGTAATTAACAAAACACAGCTTTTTTTGTATAATCTTTGGGTAACATAGGCCATGAAGATCAGAGACAATGCTTGGATTGACCTAGCTCTCCTGTTCTGTTTCGTCTAGCGGTAGGCCGCCATTGTAGTGCTGTCTGATAATTAACGTATGTTTTACCTGTATTTTTGAAAAATATAATAGAAATTGTTATTAGAAAGTGTGTATGATTGACTTCGCTGTCACCTCTCATGATCGCAACCATTAATTATAATTAACAAAGTTTTTACAGGACTTCATAGTGCAGGGAGCTCATCTCCCCTAGCAGGATTTAGTCAGCCATTACTCTGACGGTTCATGTTATTAAATGTAAATGCGAGAGACTTCTCAGTTTTGATCTTTCATTAATTTCGAAGTTAAAATTAATTTCAGTTACCAAAATTCACAGCACTTAATGAGTTCAGTGTGTTTCATTTTGGCCGCCTGATGGCAAACGAGATTCTCTCCAGTTTTGCCTTGCAAATAATGAACAAGAAATATTGAAAATCATTACATTCCGCAATATCTCAGTTAATCTTTGTGTAATTTAGTACATAAATAACCAGTAGCCCCTCAGACCCATATTAATAATTACAGTTTGTGTAAGAATACTCATATTTTCTTATCTAAGTAGCAGCGCTCACGCAAACTATTTATTAGAAGGCGGTGAGTCGCGCGCTGTGTTTAAAAAACATTATATCGTAGTACTTCGGGGCACCCGATGTCCGGACGGGTGTTCTCGCGGTATAAGTTAATTAAATGTCTCATGTTAGCCCACAAAATTTAAAGCCACCCCAACCAAAATCATAAAATTATATAATTACAATAATAAAAATATACACTTATACCGTGATAAGTGGCGCCCAAGAACGTGGGGCTCGAATTTTTATGTACGAACACTATATACAGAAATACTGAGTACATAAAATTAATTGACGTATGGTCGTATTTATAGAAAATTTGATAAAAATAGTAGTAAATATTTGCATGTATGTAATGATGTGTATGATGCAAGACCTAATACCAATATATATAACATTGTTCCATGTACCCAGTATATAAACTTTCACCTGTATGAGACTGAGGCAGTGAAGATTTATGGACTGAAGCTGAATCAATGTATAAAATTGTCTCAACCAAGATATATTCAGCAGCAAGCAGTACTTATTACTTTAGGTAAGGGTATAACAGCATGAGCTTCTGGGCTGGAATCGAGAAGAGGAAGGAATCCGGGGGGCATGCACTGTGCTAACTTTCTTCGCACAAATTTGTCATAATTGTGAATTACGTTCATTTACCACAGTGAAAATGTGGTCAGATTCATTTACTACAACTTAGTACTTGTGAGTGAATCACTGATAGAATTTGCTAGACAGCTAATTGTATTTGAAATAGAGGTCACACAATCAGCTGCGTGGATTTCAGATAAACTCAATCGCAATTAACGATAGGTTCACTTGTTTGTGTACTGACACGAAAACAATATTTCTGGAGAAATGTATTTTTGCATTACACAAGAAGTATTGGAAAGGATTACGTCATAAAGTGAGTGTAAAAGGGTAGGTGATAGCTTAATTTGTAGTAATTAGTGACAATTCATTAGATTATTTCAGTATTTTTGTGTGTGTTTTGTATATTTTGTGTATTTCTTGTGTGTGTGACATTTTGGGGGAAACAGGTTTCTGTGTATATTTGTGTCCTGTTAGTGAGATTATGTCTGTGTATGATACAGATGATAATGTACAGGAATTTGCAGTAGAGAATCCACTCGAAATGTCACGCTCTCAAATTCCTGGACAGGAAGGTGAGCAGCCTGTGACAGATAACGTATCAGGCAATGCTGGGGATCAGGCTCAGATGAGCAGAGAAGTTCACTCAGCTGCTGAGACATGGAAAATTGATGCTACTGCATCAACAGCTAATGTTGTTCAAGTACCTGCGCCAACAGCTGATTTCTTGGCTTTACGTGTGGCACAATTAGATCTAAGGGAGAAGCAACGCGAGGAAAAGGAAAGACAAGAACTTCTTGAACGCGAACGCAGCGAACAGGAGCGTGACGCTCAGTTCCTGGCCAAAATGAATGAAATTTTTGAACAACGTGACAAGGCGCCCGTGTCATGTTTGTCACAGGAGATCCATGTGGTAAAACAACAAGTCGCAGAATAGGTTGAACAAAACAAAGACATTCCGCAAAAGGTAACACTATTAGGCGAACGCGTAGATCAATTAGACAAAGCGCATAGCGTCTTAGAAATTCAAGTGAAAGATGTTGTTAAAACGGTGGACGAAATTCATGGAATTTAGAACAATAGATTGACGAATGTGTCACGCAAGCTCTGGCTCGGCTGGAGCTCGAGGCACAGTCATCGATCGACGCGACACCTGGCAAGAAAACGCAATATGGAAATATACCACTGTATGTGGGGTAGAATAATCAGACTGGGAGAGAATGAAACCGCTGTCACTGATGAATTATACAATTACTGTCGCTGCAAACAAGGCTGGAATACTACCAAACGTAGCACAAGTAAAACATGAAGAATCGTTAATCAAACACAGGCAATTTCGAACATTTAACGATGAAAAAAATGCGTACATCCCGTGATTTTCGTAAAGAGTTTTAGAAACGTGTTACCTGTGTCATGGACTGAACATCAAAAAATTCAGTTCGTGATTTCATTTATTACGGGAGACGCAGAACTGTGGGCGATGGAGATCGCAGAACGATGTCCAACGTTCTCAGAATTTGAAAGCAAATTTCTAGCCAGGTAGTGGTCTAGATCTGTACAGTAGAGGCTACGTAAACAGTTGTACAACCCCGAACCCTTTAACCCTCGCTGTGGTAACCCAAGGAAATACTTTGAACGATACTTGAACAAGACGAGGTATTGGGACGAAACCACGCCCGCGAGAGATGTTTTACGAATACTAAAAAGCAAATTACCAATAGCGATTAGGGAAAAATTAGAGCATGTACCTGATACCGACCTCGAACTGTTCATGGCAACTATAAATTCTTTGGACTTAATACATGAGGATGCACAGCAGAAAGCAAGGGAACTCAAATAACGGTCAAGGTAATAATAAAACAAGAAATCAGGGTAATAATAGCCCCCGTAAAAATGGTTGTGGCAAAAATAACGAATATTCGCATGGAGAGAACCTCTATAAGAAGGTGAACTCAATGAATAATGGGCCACCTGCTAACAAGTGGAATAGCAATGGTCATAATGCGAACCAGTATGCCAACATGAGCCTGTCTCCACCAAAAAAAAAGGGGGGGGGAGACAATTATAACCGAAAGAGACGGAGCGAAGGGGAAGGAAACTCCTACTTCGTAAACAAATACATGAGAACAAACAATGAGCAGTGGCAACGGACAGGGCCAGCGAATAGGCAGGCACAACAAGCCATGCCAACAGGTCATGTGCCTATCAATCATATTAACGTTATTCCGATGCCACCGCCCCCACCTCAGACACCGAATAGTCAGCCACATGAGTATGTCGCGCATGGTACATCGCAAATTGTGACTGACATGGTGTCTATCACAGCCGCGACAGACCGAGTATCGGCAGGGTGCGACGGACCGTCAAACTCTGGTCGACCTCTGTGAGCCCTTCGCAGACGGTCGGTAAGGTTAAAGAGGGGGACAGGCAGAATGTGGGTGTGCATTTACTCCGCTACAATGACGGATGCGATATGAGGGAAGAATTAATAGTTGATACGCGATCTGCGGAGCAACAGGAGGTAGAACATGTACAGGCTGCATTCAGAGCAAGAATAAATGGCATAGAAGTGACAGTAATACTTGATACAGGGGCGAGTGCCTCTTGCATAGATGAGCAGTTATTTAAATGTATAAATCGTGTAAAGAAGTTACACAGTTTTCCAACGGAAAATTGTAACGTCGTAGGTGCTCTACGGAGCAGAGTGCAAGTGATAAGGAATCAGGTGCAGGCTGAGATTGCCGTCGAGAAAGAAGCCATATTATGCTCATTCCTTGTGGTTAAGAATCTCACAGTGCCTTGCAACCTGGGACTTGATGCGCTGCTTGAAATGAAGGCTAGAATCGACCTCCCGGACCAAATGCACTTTGTCCTTCTTTCGCAACCAGCAAATTGACCTGGCACTGATAAGGACTCCAAACGTGTATCTAAACTACTGCTGGAATGTCCGAGGAACTGTAAATGATCCATATACATTGAATATCAATCACTGTAACATTACTCAAAACAGTAATGAACAAGAACCCGATTGGGAGTCGGAAGCTGTCACTATCAAACAACAAATTGAAGAAAAAGTAACCGAATCATCTTACTTAAGCCTGTCACAACAAGCTGACTTTAGTCAAGTATTGAATTAATTTTTAAAAGTGTTCTCAACGAAACCAGGAATAATTAGGGGATATGAATTTGACATGCAGGTTAAGACCTATCAAACATTCTGCCGTGCCACCTACTCTATACCATGGTCTAAAAGTCCGACCGTAGCAAAGGAGTAAATACATAGTTAATAAAGATATATTTCATGTATGTTTAATTTTGTGTATATGTGGTAGTTTTTAAGTATGTGTATGAGTGAGTTGCTTGTGAATGAATGTCATGCATTTAAATGAGTGCAACAAAACAAATTATTAGTAAATGAATCCGCGTAATGGTCCTTTGCACAAAGGTAGAACTGAGAGAGAGGCATTGTGCATGGTTGACGGAAACACGTGCTAGCAGCGGATCATTTACCGAATGCGGGAAATAGAATGACGTATACTCTAAACAGTATAATACCTGAAGGTATGACAGATAATTAACATCTGCTCAGATTCCAGCTTGGAAGCGCATGCAGTTACACCCGTGCAAGCAAGGCAACTGCAAACGCAGCAACAATAAAAGCAATGAATCAGTGTTGATTGAATATAAAGAACATATGTAAAAAACCCACTAAACTCACGAGTCCAGAAAGACCTATT
This sequence comes from Schistocerca americana, assembly GCF_021461395.2. Lineage (NCBI taxonomy): Eukaryota > Metazoa > Arthropoda > Insecta > Orthoptera > Acrididae > Schistocerca > Schistocerca americana. Next base: position 681,462,809 of record NC_060121.1, read on the forward strand.
GGTCGACACTTTAACTAAGAGGTACCAACTAGATCAATCACTTAGCACAGAGTGATAAAACATATCTACATTTACATCTACATTGATACTTCGCAAGCCACCCAACGGTGTGTGGCGGAGGGCACTTTACGTGCCACTGTCATTACCTCCCTTTCCTGTTCCAGTCGCGTATGGTTCGCGGGAAGAACGACTGTCTGAAAGCCTCCGTGCGCGCTCTAATCTCTCTAATTTTACATTCGTGATCTCCTCGGGAGGTATAAGTAGGGGGAAGCAATATATTCGATACCTCATCCAGAAACGCACCCTCTCGAAACCTGGCGAGCAAGCTACACCGCGATGCAGAGCGCCTCTCTTGCAGAGTCTGCCACTCTGATTTATGTCACATATGAAATACGATTGTGTAAAGTGAGAGCCATGATACTTATGTAGCTCAAGTAATAGGATATAAAATATGTACCAATTTACAAGTGAGACTATCCGGAAGCTTAGTTAGTGCAATACGGATAAACTGAATCACTAATTGGAATGTGATGGAAAAAGTGAACGGTAAACTGTGTGATAACACACCGAGTGTTGACTGTATTTAGCAGTGAAAAATTGTAGTTTGAGTACAGTTAACTACGATAAACAAAATTAACAGTATACGTGGTGGTGCCTTCGGCAAAAAACAATTTCATACGCGAAATAATGCTGACATCCATAGTGTGGAAAAATGTTTCTGTGAACGGAATAGTCCCAGTGGACTGTGAATGGACGCTACAGGTATCGCACAGCGAACTGCGGATTCTGGGGCCGACAACCGCACGCTAGAAGTGACGCAGGCCAAATACAGTGAAGTGAAAAGTATCACAGCAAGGTATTAGCATGAACACTCACCACAGTGACAGTCTGCAGTGCTGAGTAGTGATCACTTAAAGAAAAAACTATGATTAAATACGAGTAGTGAAATGTGTGAGTTTGAGCCAGAAACTTCATTAAAGAACTGGACCCCGTACGTTCGTACATTGTATCAGTGCATACAAAAACAGTAAACACGAATGCCTGTGGAGTGCTTGAAAACCAATAATATTTCTTTCAGCACTTCCGCTATGTGTTTTTGCTGATGAACTGATACGCGGTCGAGTATTTGCATGTTGTGCGAGGCGAGCGACCGGCAGATGATCCTGACTGCACTGCTGATCCGCCGCGCCTGTCGGCTGATCGTCAGCTGTCTGCGCGGACGTCACAGTGGAGGTCAACGAATTATCGCTTACAGTGGCAGGGTGCCACACACGCTTCCGTCGTCGCCAACAACGATTCGCCGACAGCTCAACATTACACCAGCGTCGCCAACTCTTACTGGGATGCAATTTCGAAATGTATTTATAGTTGACGACGAATTAATAAACACCGACTACAACGTAAATCTGTAACATACATAATGTGCAAAGGACACAGAAATAGAGAAACTGATTGCTTATGTCAGATCAAACGTATTGTATATGTAAGGACAGTGACTATATATTTCTTATTGTGATGTATATGTGTACGTGAAAGCACAGACAGACATTTTGCGCAAAGATGACTTCACAGTTCAAGACAAACGTACTGTGTACGTAATATCAATTAACATCTATTTCTTGTTGTATTTATATATAGATATATATTTTTCTTTGTTGATTAATTCAGTGCAAATATTATCAGCATAAATAATGTAAAGAGAGACTGAATGTCAACAATCCGAAGGCTCCGGGCGAGGTATTTGACCCGTTTTTCCCTACGCCTGTGACCCAAATGGGGGAGCGTAAGCTAATTTGTACCGGGTCTGTAGGATTCCGGATTGTTCACATTCCTGACGAAAAATAGAGTTGGAACTAGTAGATGAACTCACCTGTAATAGTGAGATAGAAACATACCTGAAACACATGAACTAAGTATGACTTATATAATTATGTATATAACTGTGTACTGAATTAAATGTACCTATCTTAAACATGTAAACATGAACTCTTAAACAATGATGTAAGATGGTAGTGTGTCCGAACTTAAAGTAGTAAACCTCATTAAGTACACCCTCACTATGGGGCCCATGTGACGGTACGCCACATAAATCGACATTTGGAGAAAGGGAAAGGAAGTAATTGTTATGAGAGGTGTGAATTACAAATTATTCCGAGACTGTACGTGTGCACAATTTATAACAAATAGTAAAGAACGTAAGTTATTATTATCAAAACACAAATATCGACGTAATTAACAAAACACAGCTTTTTTATATAATCTCTGTGTAACATAGGCCATGAAGATCAGAGACAATGCTTGGATTGAACTTCCTCTCCTGTTTTGTTTCGTCTAGCGGTAGGCCGCCATTGTGGTGCTGTCTGATAATTAACGTAAGTTTTAACTGTATTTTTGAAAAATATAATAGAAGTTGTTATTAGAATGTGTTTATGATTGACTTAGTTGTCACCTCTCATTATCGCAACCATTTATTATAATTAACAAAGTTTTTACAGGACTTCGTAGTGCAGGGAGCTCATCTCCCCTGACAGGATTTAGTCAGCCTTTACGCTGACGATTCATGTTATTAAATGTAAATGCGAGAGACTTCCCAGTTTTGATCTTTCATTAATTTCGAAGTTAAAATTTATTTCAGTTACCAAAATTCACAGCACTTAATGAGTTCAGTGTGTTTCAATTTGGCCTCCTAATGTCAGACGAGATTCTCTCCAGTTTTGCCTTGCAAATAATGAAGAAGAAATATCGAAAATCATTACATTCCGCAATATCTCTGTTAATCTTTGTGTAATTTGGTACATAAATAACCTGTAGCCCATGAAACCCATATTAATAATTACAAAAAATGGTTCAAATGGCTCTGCGCGCTATGGGACTTAACATCTGTGGTCATCAGTCTCCTAGAGCTTAGAACTACTTAAACCTAACTAACCTAAGGACATCACACACATCCATGCCCACAGCTGGATTCGAACCTGCGACCGTAGTGGTCACGCGGTTCCGGACTGAGCGCCTAGAACCGCTAGACCACCGCGGCCGGCTAATAATTACCGTTTGCGTAAGAATACTCATATTTTCTTTTCTAAGTAGCAGCGCTCAAGCAAACTATTTGTCAGAAGGCGGTGAGTCGCGCGCTGTGTTTAAAAATTATTATATCGTACGTTATCAGGAGAAAGAAAAATGGCGTTCTACGGATCGGAGCGTGGAATGCCAGATCCCTTAGTCGGGCAGGTAGGTTAGAAAATATAAAAAGGGATATGGATAGGTTAAAGTTAGATATAGTGGGAATTAGTGAAGTTCGGTGGCAAGAGGAACAAGACTTTTGGTCAAGTGAATACAGGGTTATAAATTCAAAATCAGATAGGGGTAGTGAAGGAGTAAGTTTAATAATGAATAAAGAAATGGGAGTGGGGGTAAGCTACTGCAAACATCATAGTGAACGCATTATTGTGGCCAAGATAGACACGAAGCCCACGCCTACTACAGTGGTACAAGATTATATGCCAACTAGCTCTGCAGATGACGAAGAAATTGATGAACGTGTGTTGAGATAAAAGATATTATTCAGGTAGTGAAGGGAGACGAAAATTTAATATGCCTGGGTGACTGGAATTCAAGAGTAGGAAAAGGGAGAGAAGGAAACACAGTAGGAGAATATGGATTGGGGCTAAGAAATGAAAGAGGAAGCCGCCTGGTAAAATTTTGCACAGAGCATAACTTAATCATAGCTAGGTCATGATAGAAGGTTGTATACATGTAAGAACCCTCGAGATACTTAAAGATATCAGATATACAATATAATGGTAAGACAGAGATTTAGGAACCAGGTTTTAAATCGTAAGACATTTCCAGGACCAGATGTGGACTTTGACCACATTCCATTGGTTAAGAACTGTAGATTAAAAACTGAAGAAACAGCAAAAAGGTGGGAAATTGAGGAGATGGGACCTGGATAAACTGAAAGAACCAGAGGTTGTATAGAGTTTCAGGGAGAGCATAAGGCAACAATTGACTGGAATGGGGGAAATAAATACAGTAGAAGAAGAATGGGTAGCTTTGAGGGATGAAATAGTGAAGGCAGCAAAGGATCAAATTGGTAAAAAGACAAGGGTTAATAGAGACCCTTGGGTAAAAGAAGAAATATTGAATTTTATTGATGAAAGAGAAAATATTAAAATGCAGTAAATGAAGCAGGCAGAAAGGAATACAAACATCTCAAAAATGATATCGACAGGAGGTTCAAAATAGCTAAGCAGGGATGGCTAGAGGACAAAAGTAAGGATGTGGAGGCTTATCTCATTAGGGGTAACATAGATACTGCCTACAGGAAAATTAAAGAGACCTTTGGAGAAAGATGAACCACTTGCATGAATATCAAGAGCTTTGATGGAAACCTAGTTCTAAGCAAAGAAGGGAAAGCAGAAAGGTGGAAGGAGTATATAAAGGGTCTATAGAAGGGCCATGTACTTGAGGACAATATTATGGAAATGGAAGAGGATGTAGATGAAGATGATATGGAAGATATGATACTGCGTGAAGAGTTTGACAGAGAACTGAAAGACCTGAGTCGAAACAAGGCTCCCGGACTAGACAACATTCCTTTAGAACTACTGACAGTCTTGGAAGAGCCAGTCCTGACAAAACTCTACCATCTGGTGAGCAAGATGTATGAGACAGGCGAAATACCCTCAGACTTCCAGAAGAATATAATAATTCCAATCCCAAAGAAAGCAGGTGTTGACAGATGTGAAAATGACCGAACTATCAGTTTAATAAGTCACAGCTGCAAAAAACTAACGCAAATTCATTAGAGAAGAATGGAAAAACTGATTGAAGCTGACCTCGGGGAAGGCCAGTTTGGATTCCGTAGAAATGTTGGAACACGTGAGGCAACAATGACAGTACGACATATCTTACAAGACAGATTAAGGAAAGGCAAACGTACGTTTCTAGCATTTGTAGACTTAGAGAAAGCTTTTGACATTGTTGATTGGAATACTCTCTCTGAAATTCTGAAGGTGGCAGGGGTAAAGTACAGGGAGCGAAAGGCCATTTACAATTTGTACAGAAAGCAGATGGCAGTTATAAGAGTCGAGGGGCATGAAAGGGAAGCATTCGTTGGGAAGGGAGTGAGACAGGGCTGTAGCCTCTCCCCAACGTTATTCAATCTGTATATTGAGCAAGCAATAAAGGAAGCAAAATAAAAGTTGGGAGTAGGTATTAAAATCCATGGAGAAAGAATAAAATCTTTGAGGTTCGCCGATGACATTGTAATTCTGTCATCGACAACAAAGGATTTGGAAGAGCAGTTGAACGGAATGGACAGTGTCTTGAATGGAGGGTACAAGATGGACATCAACAAAAGCAAAACGAGGATAATGGAATGTAGCCGAAGTAAGTCAGGTGATGCCGAGGGAATTAGATTAGGAAATGATACACTTAAATTATTAAAGGAGTTTTGCTATTTGGGGTCGAAGTTGAGAGGATATAAAATGTAGACTGGCAATGGCAAGGAAAGTGTTTCTGAAGAAGAAAAATTTGTTAACATCTAGTATAGATTTAAATGTCAGGAAGTCGTTTCTGAAAGTATTTGTATGGAGTTTAGCCATGTATGGGAGTGAAACGTGAACGATAAATAATTTAGACAAGAAGAGAATAGAAGCTTTCGAAATGTGGTGCTACAGAAGAATGCTGAAGATGAGATGGGTAGATCACATAACTGATGAGGTGATATTGAATAGAGGGAGTCCAAGAGATGAATACACTAAACAGATTCAGAAGGATGTAGGATGCAGTAGGTACCGGGAGATGAAGAAGCTAGCACAGGATACAGTAGCATGGAGAGCTGCATCAAACCAGTCTCAGGACTGAAGACCACAATAACACGTACTTCGGGGCAGCCGATGTCCATACGAGTGTTATCGCACTATAAGTTAATTAAAAGTCTCATGCTAGCCCACAATATTTAAAGCCACCCCAACCAAAATCATAAAATATATACTTACTGTGGTGTCACCGCCAGACACCACACTTGCTAGGTGGTAGTTTTAAACTGGCCGCTGTCCATTAGTACATGTCGGACCCGCGTGTCGCCACTGTGTGATCGCAGACCGAGCGCCACCACAAGGCAGGTCTCGAGATACGGACTAGCACTCGCCCCAGTTGTACGGACGACTTTGCTAGCGACTACATGGACGAAGCATTGCTCATTAGCCGAGCCAATAGTTAGAATAGCCTTCAGCTAAGTCAATGGCTACGACCTAGCAAGGCGCCATTAGTAACATTGCATGTATCTAAAGAGTCTCACTTGTATCGCCACAGTCTCCAGATGTACGAAAAGGATGGATTAAAGTTAAGTATCCAGAAGCTACGTACTTTACTTTATAGCGTTCATTACGTATCCTGTTTGAGACCTCACGCCATCCTGCTTTAACTTAGCGCGTGCCTTTCGGCTTCCTCTCATTGTGTCTAAGCTGTCTTGTCTAGACACAACATTTTTTGGCGACGAGTCAACGGAAAGGGTCTTGTTCTTTCTAATTGCTTACATTTACTTGTGTCATGGCTTCGCCAGATGTACTGTCCGAATTTTATCGCTTGCAGAATCAGCAGACGCAGGCGTTATCGGATGCCCTTGGACAGCTCGTCGAGGGTCAACGTGCACTGCAAAACGATGCAGCCGCCGCCGCTTCATCGCTAACGCAGCCACAACATGCAGTTGCACCCCCATTTCGTCCCTATGAACCAGCTAAGGAAACATGGACGGAGTGGTCACGCCAGTTTGGATTTCATCTCGCCGTCTACAGAATTCAAGGTAACGAGCGGCAGCCTCATTTATTGGCGTGTGTAGGGGTGCAAACGTACTGTGTGATAGTGAAATTGTTTCCTCCACGCGACGTAGCAACTCTGTCCTACGAAGAAATTTTGTCTGCTTTAGATGCCTATATCAAGGAAACAGTTAATGCAGTTGCAAAAAGGTATACTTTCTTTTGTACTAAATGTACGGCCCGTCAAACTAATAGGGAGTGGGTTGCAACATTGCAAGGCCTTACTATTGATTGTGCTTTTGAGTGTGAATGAGGACTCCCTTATTCAGATACAATGGTACGTGATGCAATTGCACAGAACGTTTCTGATGTTCGCATACGGGAACAGGTTTTGAAACTCGTCAATCCCTCCCTTCAACAAGTGATCGACATATTGGATAGACAAGACACACTTGACTTTGCTCAGGAATCATTAGCAACTTCGCCAGCCGTGTGTCACATTAACTGGCCCGCTGGGTGCGCTGCACGGGCCGGTCAACTGCCCTCGCGCACGTCCACGCAGCTGCCGCCACGCTCTAAACCAGGTGTGCCGCGCCAGCATACAAATGCCGTGAAATCATGCCCGCGGTGTGCTACTAGACATTCGCGTGAAAATTGTCCATCAGGCCAAGCTATTTGCTTTTTCTGTAATAAGAAAGGACATGTTCAAAGTGTTTGCCAGAAAAAGCTCAGTTCAGACACTCTTAATCGTTCCAGGCCCTTTGCTTCGCGACGGAATCGAACCAAGGACACTCAGGCTCGTGGACCTTCACCCATGGACATTCATGTAGTTAATTCCACTTCGTCCAGTGCCACTGTCTCTAACAGTGACTGTGTTCGTCCCACACAAAGTGTGCGTCGACGTCGCCGGAAATCACGTCAATTGGCAAGTGATGCTGTACTGATGCTGTACCTGTATCAGTTCAAATTGCACGAGACAGTCGCTCTTGTCGGCAGCAGGACAATAAACTTTTTGTAGATTTGGACTTTAATGGCAAGGTCATACCATTCCAGCTCGATACCGGAGCTGCAGTTTCATTGCTCAATCACGACACGTACAAACAACTGGGCAAACCTCCATTGCGTGCCGCAAATGTTCAGTTAAATAGTTATTCAGGTCAGAATATCCCTGTGTTAGGACAGTGCACTTTTCTTGCAACATATAAGGGACAAACAAAACTTGTGTCATTTTACGTTCTTTGTGCTTCTTCTGCAGTGAACTTGTTTGGTTTAGATTTATTTCAATTGTTTAACTTGTCTATTGTAAATCAGGTCCTATCAGTGAATCAAACTGTGCCTTCCGCCAGTGTTTCTCAGCTATGTGAAGAATTTGCAGACATTTTTGCACCGGGGCTTGGTTGCGCTAAGAACTCTGAAGCAGATTTGGAACTGAAAGTAAACGCGCAACCGGAATTTTTCGGAGCACGCAATGTTCCCCATGCATTGCGTGATGACGTCGCAAGAACATTTCACAATTTAGAATCACAAGATGTGGGTGAATGTGCGCATGCCTCTTCCATTTCAGCTCCGCTTCATCGCTTACGCCATAAAGGTGTTCCGTTCGTCTGGACGACGGAATGCGAATGCGCCTTTCACCAGTTGAAATCGGCGTTGCTTTCCAATACTTGATTTACGCCATTCGATCCCCAGAAACCCCTTTTGTTGATGGTAGGTGCATCGGATTTTGGGATCGGTGCTGTGCTTGCGCACAGAGATGGGTCGCATGATCGCCCTATTGCCTTTGCGTCCAAATTGCTCTCGTCTGCGCAAAGAAATTTTTCACAGATAGAGAAAGTAGCTTTGGCTCTCGTGTTTGGTGTTACTAAGTTCCATGATTACTTGTATGGTCGTCACTTTACCATCATCACAGACTACAAACCTTTGACGTCGCTTTTTCATCCGAACAAGCCTGTACCTCCGCGTACAGCGCAGAAATTCATTCGCTGGTCTATTTTCCTCTCGCAGTACCGCTACGATATCTTGTATCGGTCCACTGCTAAGCACGGAAACGCCGATGCGTTGTCCTGTTTGCCTGTTGTTGAGGATAGAGCATTCGATTCTTCCGAACTTGCTTGCATGTTCATTGATTCGGAAAGCGATGAAGTGGTCGAATCGTTTCCGATTGATTTTCGTCGTGTAGCTACAGCCATAAGTGTACTTCGTATTTGTTGTAGCTCTTGTAAAAAATTAAACATAAAAAACTGTGCAACATTATGGCTGTGTTCCACCCCTTGCGCTGGGATTGCGTTGTAAACTGGAGGTAAAGCATAGATTTACGGTGAGTGATCCAGTTCGCATCCTGAGGCGTCAGTGACATAGAGGTATCAGCAATAGCATTTATTTATCATGGAAAATGAACAGAAAGCTTTGTTATGTGCCACAGCAGCAACTGAATTTCTTCCTAACTCTATCCGACGCCCATCGCTCTTGTTCACGAGTCTATAGGTACACCAGCACAGCGCTAACCTACTGTGTTCTGCACTCACCTGGTAGATCTATTTAAACGTCTAAAATGAGATTACTGTGCTGCGTAACAGCTGATTAGGCAGAAGAGAGCTGTTGTACTGGCTTTAAGTATTTTTGCTTTGACGGCGTGAACAATGTTTACATTTGCATAAAGAGGAACTTCAATAATATTCACTTTCCAATTTGATCCCTGTATCACACTAATTCGACACCTAGTTAGATAAAATATTTTGTATCTTTTCAGTACTACAAATGCAACCATGAACTTAGCAACATTATAAAAGACACAAATAAAATAGCATATATAAAGGCTTCACATTACTAACCACGAATGATATGAAGGAGTTGCAGCAGGCAACAAGGAGAAAGTTATAGAAGAGTTGCGTAGATCTGTATCACAAATCTGCAACACTTGTCGAACGCGCACGAATGAATGAAGTCCACCACCTCTATCTTTTGCTACAGGCACCAAACAAGTACGTTACACTGGACCAACTGCTCCGCATCCATAACGGACAACAAAAGAACAGATATTTGAACAGAGGTCAGCGCTCCACTGTCGACGCGCTAGACACACTATACGCTGCTGCAGGGAAATGAGTTTTCTACAACAGACCTATTCACGTCACTCAAATGCAGACGATTATGTCGACTTGTGGACGAAGCCAATGAACGTACCGCGGACCAGGTCGGTCCACAACACGGCGTAGATGGTCCCCATCACGGAACAGTGGTACCAGCCTCTCGCCTAATCGCCGGACTTAGAAAAACGACCGTCTATGAAGGTGAGGCCGCCACAGATGCAAATCTTCCATCGACGACAGTTACCAAATGTCAGGAAATCTCTATGACGTTGTCATCGACGGACAATCTGTTCGGGCGCTAGTTGACTCAGGAAATTCCTTCTTTGTAATGTCGAATGCCTACAGTAGCCAACTAAAGGAGATTATGATCTATTATAGGGACGTGGTTGTACCGAAAGTCTAAAATGGGAAATGTGGCCAGCTGACGTTAACATGTATAGTAGGAGTAAAAGGGCTCTTCGAGATAGTCGTTTTATTACAATATAACCACAACGCTTTGATCGGACGGGGCCTCTTGCATTCATCGTAAGCAGTCACAGACTGTGGAAGATCAGAGGTTCAGACTGACGATGCTATTTCAACAAGAACACATAACCACGATTGCTCTGGCCGGCTGTTTGCTGTTGAAGACGTTATCTTGCCGTTATGAATAAGACGAGCTCCAGTCATCAGTTTATGGGCTCATTAAAATTCACAATACTTTGTCAGTTGCAAACAGGTAATCAGGATAACCAAGGGAATCTCCATTCCATCGGCGATCATAAGCGTAATACGTGGGTAAGGAAAACTTTTAATCACTTCCAGTAGCATCCACATATCATCCCTAAAAGACAGTTATATGGCATTGACGAGTTCGTGCTCGACTGCCGTTACGGAACATGCAACAGAGGAACCCACCACGGAATCGCGAACAGTATGTAAAGCAGCCGCGAAACAATGTCGTTGACTGCAATTGACAAAGATTCAGAGCCATCCGGGATCCATGGTTAGAGTTAGCTGAAGTTTGTCCCCCATCTTTATTCTGTTATGACTCGAATCAGAACGACTGCTGTGGATGAAGACGAAGATGGACAACACGAAGACAGCACTCACGACCATGGACCTTTTACAGCAGGAACTTCCTACGCACCAACAGAAGTAAGTTCCAAATTCTAAGTTTTGTTTGAACATCTATGGTTTTTTTCTCATCATTCTTTTCGTTTTTATTTTGGTTATACTTTTACCTGGTTTCTTAGTAAGTACGTGATATAGAGAAGCAAGCTTCGGCTCAGGACTGTACCCAACAATTAACAAATCAAATAGCTGAGTTACAAGCAGAAGTAGGGCTCTGAAGGAAGAAAACGAGGGAACGAACGCTCCGTAGTCGACCTTCGCTTGACATTAATATCACTGCATTGATCAAACCGTTCTCAGGAAAATCATGGGAGGATGTGTTTGTGTTCTACGATAATTTGGACATATTATGTGAAACTGGAGTAATGACCAGTTCTTGAATGTAGCCAACCAAAACATGCCGGCTAGAGTGGCCGAGCGGTTCTAGGAGCTACAGTCTGGAACCGCGCGACCGCTACGGTCGCAGGTTCGAATCCTGCCTCGGGCATGGATGTGTGTGATGTCCTTAGGTTAGTTAGGTTTAAGTAGTTCTAAGTTCTAGGGGACTGATGACCTCAGAAATTAAGTCCCATAGTGCTCAGAGCCATTTTGAACCAAAAACATGCGTGGGGTACAGGGATGTTTGTGATGTGCCACGAAAAGTTAAGGAAAGCACAGTCGTTCCATGATTTCAGGAAGGTTTGGTGGACAGGTGAAGGAACATGAGTACGATGAGATACTATCGTGATCAAAATTTGTTTCAAAAGCATGGGGAATCAATAGAGAGTTTTGTAGACCATATTCGCAAAAGAAATGTCAGTACATATGAGCTCACGAAATATGATAAGCTCCGTTAGCTTCTCCTACTCGTAAGAAAAAGTTATCATAAGTGGAGTGAATCCAGTGAAAATCTGGGTGCTGGAAATGCAGTCTATATTCAAGGATATGTGCTAAAGTGTTATTGCATCTCGTACTGGCTCCGAGCACTATGGGATTTAACATCTATGGTCATCAGTCCCCTAGAACTTACAACTACTTAAACCTAACTAACCTAAGGACATCACAAAACACCCAGACATCAAGAGGCAGAGAAAATCCCTGACCCCGCCGGGAATCGAACCCGGGAACCCGGGCCATTTTGTACTGTTTACCGCCCATGTCGGTACTCTGCGCTACCGGCCGCTCTGTTAGACCATGCTGAAGAAATATCAATATCGCTATCCTCCGGTATAACGCATTCTCTGGTTGTGGTACGGTAACATCTTGTGTCTGAGGTTGTTCTAGTGTTCGTCTTACTCTTGATTCCTTACGAGGTGAATAGAAATCCCTAGCCATGGACGGAAAACTGTTGTTGTTAATACTGTTGGGTAGGCAACTCCCAGAGATGGTGGTATGGACCAAAACAAAACAAAAATGTGCAGTAAACGTGGGCTGTAAAATGCACGTCTGTGAGAGCTATGAGCATTTGTTTAATACAGGAAACCTGTTTAACAATAGAGACTTACAAATATGCTCATAGCTTCTCAGGTGCACATTTTAGAGTCCATGTTTACTCAACACTTTTTCCGTGCTTTGACCCATACTACCCCCTCTGAAAATTTCGTACTTTACAGTCCTATCCACAGTATTACCAGTACATGTATTTCACTCTCAGAGGAATCACAAATTTATAACTTTCGAATCGTTTTTTCCCTATACAGAAACCCTTACCTCAGATTGACACAGCTATCCTTCTACATCACCCTATAAAGTTCCTAAGATCATCACAGAATCGCCCTGTATATATACTGTACAGAGATTTACAGGGGCCGGCAACTACAACCTGTGCGCACTTTAGCGTCGTCGGTTGACGTGTCTGGACATGGATTCCTACGTAAAACTTGATCTACTAATCCCCCCTATCACCTCTGGAAGTATGTAACATGGAAAGTAAAACGTCTCGTGTTTTTTGCTGTCACTGTGTATTATGAGCGTAAACTAACTCGTCCAACATCACAGTCTGAGGCTGCGTCTACATTGGGGAATGTGAAGTACACCCAGCTCCGCAAATTACCTCTCTGTGTTGCAGACCACTCACTCACAGGGCTCTCAGAACGGTGCTTGTTCTAAGTTGTCATACTGTACACCTGCGCAGTATGCTACACTCACTTTCGAAGAAATGTGGTGGCCTGGTGCTATGAGAAACTCAGCAGTCTTGTTTCCGGGAAGGATGGAGTAACATCAGATCATGCGCATCAGAAAACAGACAACTGTGTCACTTCTCTAAGTTCATCAGAGTGACCATCATTTCAGCATTCAACAATTGATTCTAGTTACTGAGGACAGAGAGCTAGATAATATGTTTTAGTCCGTTTTATTTGCATACTAGACCACATTCGAAGACAACTGGCGTAATTTTAGTTCAATTCGCGCCTGCATTCGAAGAGAAATGGCGCCAATTTTGTGCGATTTGCCCGTCCAGATAGCCGCGCGGTCAAACGCCCTACTTCCCGAGCGCGAAGGCGTGCTTGTCCCCGGCACGCATCCTCCAGGCGGATTAGTGTCGAGGTCCGGTGTGTCGGCCAGCATGTGGATGGTTTTAAGGCAGTTTTTCATCTACTTCGGTGAATGCGGGCTGGTTCCCCTTATTCCACCTCAGCTACATTGTGTCGGCGATTGCTGCGCAAACACCGTTTCCACGTACGCGTACACCATAATTATTCTACCACGCAAACATTTGGGATTACACTCGTCTCGTCTGGTATGAGACGTTACCGGGGGTTCCATTGGGGGCCGAACCACACAATAACCCTGGGTTCGAAGTGGGCCGGCGTTGGGTGGGTGGACTGCTGTGGCCTGTTGTGGGGTTGTGAACCACTGAGGGCTAGGGCGTGACGAATCCTCTCCGTAGTTTCTAGGTCTCCGTTTCAATACATACATAGTGCGATTTCCAGTTTGCATGCGAAGCGAAATGACATAATTTTAGTGCCATGTTTACAGATTTCTGTAGTACGTTAGCACACGATAATTGGCCGCCACAGCAAGGTAGATATTTTATTGCTCTCAATTACACGCGATAATCTTCACTTTTTCTTTAATTTTCATCACCACATCATCAGTCACAAAATTCGGCCGTCCGCTAGTCTCATGTGCATTTCTGTCCTTACAAAATTGAAATTCCGTAACTATTTAGTCACATACTGCTTTCAATTACGTCCTCGAAACAATATCGTGAAGCCCTTAGCATTTAGATAGCGAATTACAGCGCGCACTTCGCACTTGGCGGGAGCTCGAATGAGAACGCTCATCTCAAATAGTCACCATAACACTAATCAACGAGTTATGGGATTGTTGGGAGTGCTCGATCTTTCCGCTGGAAAATTACAAGCCTTGTAACCTTAGTTTCCGGATAACGCTCCTATGTGGTGAACAGCAGCGGTAGTGTCACACTTGCCTGGGGCGCTACTGAAGACACCCTTGTCTCTGATGAACACTCTCCGTCGAGGACAACATATTGGGTTCTATAGTTTAAGAAGTTTTGGAACCACTCAGATATCTATGAACATATTGAATATATTCGTACTTTCGGTAACAGCCTGCTATGGCGTATTGTGTGAATTGCTTTCGGAAAATCGAGAAATATGGAATCTGCCTGTTGTCCTTCATCCGTAGTTCACAGTCTATGATGTTATAAAAGTCCAAGCTGAGTTTCGCACGATCGGTGCTTTCTAAAACCATACTGATTCGTGGACGTAAGCTTCTCAATCACAACCGTCAGGCATGGGTAGTCAGCGTATGAAGTTCAGAATACTTACGAGCTAACGTCCTCCACCGAAGAGATTTAAAATCAATCTTCCGCAGCAGCGACATGGTCCACGAACTGATAGGTTCCACCAAGAATGCACTGAACTACATTAATACTGAAAGAAAATATGGGTACGTGACAGCGGAGATGCCTACATAGGTGAGACAGGGTGGCCAGTCAGCACACGTGTTGTATAATGTGAACGCTATATGCGATTAGCATACCATAATAAATCGGCAGTAGCTGAACATCACCGTGACTGCGTACAATCTCTCAGTACCAAGAAGAGCTACTAGGCTTTTCATGTCCTCTTTGCTCCGTGCGTCAGTTAATTTGTTGCCTAGGTAGCAGAATTCCTGAACTACTTCTGCTCGTGACCATCAATTGTGATGTTAAGTTTCTTGCTGTTTTCATTTCTGCTACTTCTCATTACTTTCATCTTTCTCCGATTTACTCTCGTCCATATTTGTGCTCATTAGAGTGTTCATTCTATTCGCCAGATCATGTAATTCTTCTTCACATTCAAACAGGGCAGCAACGTCTCCATCAAATCGTATTATTGATATCCTTTCACCTTGACTTTTAATCTCATTCCAGAACATTTCTCTCATTACCATCATTGCCTCTTCGATATGCAGATTGAACGGTAGTGCGGAAAGAATACGTCCCTGCGCTACACCCTATTCAATCTGTGTACTTCGTTCTTGGGCATCAATCCTTGTTATTCCCTCTGTGTACTTGAACATATTATATGTTACCCGTCTCTCCCTATAGATTACCCCAAATTATTTATTCAGAATTTGAAAAACCTTGCACCCTTTTACATCGTTGACATCTTCTTCCAGCTCGACAAATCCTATGAACGTGTCTTGATATTTCTTTACTGTTGCTCTAAGGTACACAATCGCAGCGTCAGAATTGTCTGTCTTGGGCCCTTACCTTTTCTAAAGCCAGACAAATGGTCATCCAACACGTTCTCAACTTTCTTTTCCATCCTTGTGTATGTTTTTCCTCTCAGCAGATTGAATGTAAGGGCTGCTAAGCTGAAGGTATGATAATTCTCGCAGCTGGCAGCTCTTGCAGTCTTCAGAACTGTGTGGATGATATTTTTCCGAAAGTCAGATGGTATGTCTCCTGACTGATACATTCTACACACCAACTTGAATAGCCGCTACGGTCGCAGGTTCGAATCCTGCCTCGGGCATGGATGTGTGTGATGTCCTTAGGTTAGTTAGGTTTAAGTAGTTCTAAGTTCTAGGGGACTGATGACCGCAGCTGTTATGTCCCATAGTGCTCAGAGAAATTTTTGGCCTTATTTCATCTTAAGTCATCCAAAGTCCTTTTAAATTTTGATTCTAATACTCGATGCCCTATTTATTCTCAATCTAATCCTGTTTCTTCTTCTATCACATCAGACGAACCTTCCCCCTCATACAGGCCTTCAATGTACTCTTTCCACCTATCCGCTCTCTCCTCTGCATTTAGCAATGGAATCTCGTTCCACTTTTAATGTTACTATCCTTGAATTTTCATTTTACCGAAGTTTGTTTTGACTTTTCTATATGCTGAGTCTGTTCTACAGACTGCCGTTTCTTTTTAGATTTCTTCGAATGTTTCACGCAGTGATTTCGTCTCAGTTACCTGCGTTTCCTATTTACTTCATTCCTCAGTGACTTGTATTTCTGTATTCCCCTAAACATTTTTGTAGTTCCTTCTTTCATTGATCAACCGAAGTATTTCTTCTGTTACCTATGGTTTCTTTTCCGTTACTTTCTTTGTTCCTAGATTTTTCCTTCCAGTTTCTGTGATTGCCCTTTTTAGAGATGTCCATTCCTCTTCAACTGTACTGCCTGCTGAACTATTCTTTATTTCTGTATCTACAGCCATAGAGAACTTCGAGCGAATCTCCTCATACCTTAGTACTTCTGCAGTCCACTGCTTAGCATATTGATTCTTCCTGACTAATCTCTTACACTTCGGCCTACTCTTCATCACTACTATATTGTAATCCGTGCGTGGCTCATCTTCCCGCCATAATGTATTTTCCACCCTGTTTGTAACGTACTTCCACCTTACTAAGTTAATTTAAATTACTGGTGTCTCTGAGTTGCTGCTTTGCCTGGGCGTGAGCGGCGCTAGTAGCGCGTATCAATATATCCCCTCTGGTAGTATCTTTGCTCGACTGCTATTACTTCCCGGCCGTTGTCTGCCGTAAACGAGTTCGGGTCGCGAGTTCGGGATGCCAGTCAGTTGGAACGCGTCTGGAGCAAGGTTCGGACCTGCCAGTCGGGGAGTTGCAATGTGGCACTAGTGCAGTCGGGTTCGAGCAGTGAGGTCTGCGTCGACATGGCTCACCCGACCATTTGCGTATTCATTCTTCCTGACTAATCTCTTACACTTCGGCCTACTCTTCATCACTACTACATTATGATCTGAGTCTAAATTTGTCCCTACGTACGTCTTACAATCCAGTATCTGATTTCTGAATCTCTGTCTGACCATTATGTAACTGAACTGAAATCTTCCATTATCATCCGGCGTTTTCCATGTGTACCGCCTCCTCTTGTGGCTCTTTAACAGAGTATTCGCTATTAGTTGCTGAAATTTATCACAGAACCCAATTAGTCTTCCTCCTCTCTCATTCCTTGTCCCAAGCCCATATTCTCCAGTATCCAGTAACCATTTCTTCTGCTTCTTCCCCTACAACTACATTCCAGTCAGCTATGACTACTGTATTTCCATCTCCCTTTACGTAGTGATTACCCTTTCAATATCTTCATATACTTTCTCTTTCTCTTCGTCTTCAGTTTGCGACGTCGGCATATATACGGTAACTGAACTTCAGTAGTATGTGTTCGTTTACTGTAGATTCCGATAAGAACTACCCTACCACAGGACTGTTCACAATAACACACTCTCTGCCCCACGTTCCTATTCATAGCGAATCATACTCCCATTGTACCATTTTCTGCTGTTGTTGATATTACGCGGTACTCACGTAACCGAAAATTCTTGTCTGCTTTCCATTTCACTTCAATGACCCCTACTATATCTAGATTGAGCCTTTACATTTCAGTTTTCTGATTTTCTAGCTTCCCTATCACATTCAAGCTTCTGGCATTCCACGGTTCGACTCATGTAACGTTATCCTTTCGTTGGTTATTCAATCTCTTTCTCATAGTCCTCTTGCCAATGGAGTGATCATGATGACAGTTTTTCACTTAGAGGCCACATGTCCTGTGGATACACGTTATGTCTCTTTAATCCAGTGTTTTTCATTGCCTTCTGCATCCTCATGCATTTGATCATTGCTGATTCTTCTGCCTTTAGGGGCTGTTTCCCAACCCCTAGGACAAGAGAATGCTCTGAACCTCTGTACGCAGCTCCGCCCTCTTTGACAACGCCGTTGGCAGATTGATGGTGACTTGTTATGCCGGAAGATTTCAGCCACCGAAGCTGACTATTAATCAAAATTTAAGCAGTAGAGGGTTTCGAACACGGAACTGAGAATATTTTGAGAATCTAGCGTAAACGCTACCCCTAGATCACGGGTCTACTAGGGCAAAATAATAATATATCAAGCAATTGTCAAAATACATAATAGTTTAATTACTGGTAATTCTTGCTATTTACAACATTAATTTCCTGTCAAGATCTGTCCTTAATATTTGTGAAGCCTGTTATTCGAACACTGTTATCAGTAAGACTGCTGCCATTTGTTTTTTGTGAGGGGGGTACCACGTTTTGATGGTAGTGTTACCTCAGGGATAATCAATATAATTATATTATAAAATTATGTGTACAATGTGAGTGCCGCTAAGACGCAGGTACCAGTCCCGGTACGATCAATGGAGCTACATAGCGTGGTAGCTCTCTCTATCAAATGGTTCAAATGGCTCTGAGCACTATGGGACTCAACTGCTGAGGTCATTAGTCCCCTAGAACTTAGAACTAGTTAAACCTAACTAACCTAAGGACACCACAAACATCCATGCCCGAGGTAGGATTCGAACCTGCGACCGTAGCAGTCTTGCGGTTCCAGACTGCAGCGCCTTTAACCGCACGGCCACGTCGACCGGCAGCTCTCTATCCGCCATCCATGAAGATGGTTCCCGTTTTTATCTGAAGGACGTGCTTTTGACCATATAAGGGCTCGGAAGTTTCGATCTCTAGAAATTTCTAGAACATTCCAGGGTACTTGGGAATATTCCAGGACATTTTAGAGCATTCCACAACATTCCAAAATGTTCCGTAATGTCCCACAATGATCCACCATGTTCTGATTTTTTTGCAAATAGTATGGAAGATTTCAGAATATTATGTAACATCCCAGATCATTGTGGAACATTCTAGAACACTCTCGAATGTTGTGGAATGTTCTAGAAACTCTGTACCATTCAAAGCCTTTTTGTATGTTCTATAATTCGTCACTATGGGGCTACTACCCATTGGTAGGGGTATACAAAGCAAGACCCATCGTGGGTTCGAACATCACTTTCTTATAAATGACGAAGAACCGAAAAAGTAGTGCAGTGACTGAATAAAAACAACAAAGAAGTGTGTGACTAATGAAAGTCGTGCAGAGACTTAATGTATATCTAAAATAAAGTGTGTAAAGTATTCTTAAACTTTTTGTTAATAAAGAATTGATTTGATTTATATTTTAGATAATCCTATACGTAAAAGAGGAAGAGATCTTGCCAGCTCTGAAGCATAAAGGCGAAAACAAAAGGAACAGTGAAACAACGGAACGCACGAAGAGTGAAGCATGCTTAAGTTCCCAACGAACGGCAATGAGCACCATGAAAAAAAGCAGATAAACCGGAGAACAACGACATGAACTGGCTGAAGAAACAAGAATTGCGAGACAATGTTGTAATAAAAGACTGCGAAATCCCACGAAAATATCGCCCTACGAGAAGCGCGGACGACCTAATACCTTTCCATTACCACCCGACGAAAGAATATACCATACACAAACACTTCATAATCGGATAAATGGATAATATCTCTCAATTTTGCAAGCGAAAAAATTCCATTGAGAAACATCTGGATCGTGTTGCATGAATGGAAAAATTCGATTACGGTCATTCGAAGCACATCAATCTTTCGGTGTCACTTCGATCAACAGTAACAGAGATGAAATCGGTTACGTTTTCTCGATGCAAGGGAAAATCTATCACAACGCGGGATCATTACTACCAATTCCCAATGAAGATGTTTAATATCTGAAAATATATTTCATCTGAAATGAAGAAACAGAAATTCATCAACGATGCACAAATAACAGTGGAATAAGGCGAGAAGTAGTCCGCGCTGTACAGAGGATCATACACTTGAATACAATCAACTGATTCACATATTCAAAACAGTACTAGACCGAATGGTTTCCGATTACTATAAAGATATAATAGGAATCTACAAAAGACCACATGGGGAACACTAATGTTGATCTAATGCACTCAGGTAGACGAAGTCGCCATTGTAATTGTGGACAGTGAAAATACAAGCCGTGACATAACTCTACAACGAAAAATAAAA
This sequence comes from Schistocerca americana, assembly GCF_021461395.2. Classification (NCBI taxonomy): domain Eukaryota; kingdom Metazoa; phylum Arthropoda; class Insecta; order Orthoptera; family Acrididae; genus Schistocerca; species Schistocerca americana. The sequence goes on from NC_060121.1 coordinate 681,483,076, forward strand.
CACTACAACGCTTTACAGACACACCGTTCATGTGATGCCTTCCAATGACCATTAACATTTCTTTATGGAGAGGACGGATGTCATTTTAGTGTGAAACAAATCCAACCTGAAACAGGCGCAGAAACAAATAAAAAAGTTACTTCCAAGGATTCCTATGCACACCGCTTAGTGATCAGAGAGAATGAAACATAGAATCACGTTCTCAGCACTCCCCGTTTATTCCAACAATAGAGGTAGATATGTATGCAAAAATACAATTCATCCCAAGGATATTTAAAAATTCATCCAAGCTGAATTTCCCAATCCACAAGAAGATCCAGAACTTTACGACTTAGTAGTGAAAGACAAGATTCACCGGGCATGCCGGCCATTAAACCCTAATATGCCACGTATGAGTGATGGAAAACGTACAAAAGAATACCCAAATCCATAAATAGATGACACAGAAACCGGAGTTGATGGCTGCCAAAGCACAGAAGATGATCACCCAAAAACGATGGCTTAACAGTAAAATACCAATAACAAGGCAGCGACAAACTGGAAACAGATAGTAAACGTTTAATACCATATAACTTTAATACTTTCCAAAATATTGCAGGCACACATAAACTTATAATAATGCAATGCGGTGAAATCCTTCATATAGATCTGTAAGCATGCGAACAAAGACGGTGACATGGCAGTATTTCCAATAGCCAAACACAGCGAATAACAAAACAGAAATGTCGAGATCCTCATGCACCAAATGGGAAAGTACATCAACAGTAACTAAGAAGCCTTTTGTATTTTCGGTTTTCCTATACACGAACGCCAACAAACTGTGCAACACCTAGGAGTACATTTGGAGAATGGACAGGGAGTTTACTTCACAAAGGCCACAGCAAGAAAAACTGCATGAGAACCACATCATAACACAACATCAACAGCTTGTAACCAACTGTGCCAAACGGATCTATTTGGGAAAACATCACTGTATTTCGACTTTCCAACCTATAAGAGGGGCACAACAAGAAAAAATTTTGTACGACGAAAACAAGGAATTCCGGTAGAAGATCATCCTGGAATCATGAGATATGGCACACTATACCTAATATACACCGAACATCCGAACAACACCGAATGTTTCTATTTCCGGATGTTGCTACACGTAATACCGGGACGAATAGGTTTCACAGAGCTGAAAACTGTTGACGGTTACCTACGCCATATGTGCAGAGAAGCATGCTAACTGTTAGGACTAATGGACAACGACCACCAGTGGGGATTGACGCTACAAGATGCCTCAGCTGAAAAAATGAGAAACTTATTCGCCATAATTTTAACAATTTGTAACCAGTCGAATCCAAAAATCTATGGTACTTCTTCAAAGAGAGTATGTGTGATGACATTCTCCACCAAACCCGACAAGCTCATCTTGAACCGACCGTCGAATTCAACGATGGCATCTTCAATGAAACACTTATTCGCCTAGAAGATAAATGTTTAGCAATAAAAAACCAGACCTTAGTACAACTTGGGATTGAATCACCACGAAAAGAAGCTATCAGTGTCTACTCTCCGAAATTACAAAGGAAAAAAGCTACTACATCAACGAACAACGTCAATACATCGCTCACAACAAACCATTCCTACACCACAATCAAAAGGAAATTTACAACGTCATCATGGACGGGATTGACAACAACATTGGCGGCATTATTTACTTGGAAAAACGAGGCGGCAGTGGGAAAACGTTTCTCATAAATCTATTGCTGGCTGAAATACGTGCTAAGCTGCACTCACATCATTCGGCATTGCGGCCACACTTATGGAAGGAGGACGAACTGCCATTCCGCCCTACAGATAACGTTGAAGATAGCCGAAGAACAATTCATACGTAAAATCTCAAGAGCATCTGTACGGAGTGAACCCAAAAGCAACGAAAAATTATCTTCTCGGATGAATAAGAAATCTCTCGATGCCGTGGACAGAACATCACAAGACTTGGGAGGATACTCCAGAGTGATGGGAGGAGCTTTACTCATATTTTCAGGAGATTGTCGGCAAACACTTGCAGTTAACCTCAAGTCAACACCAGCAGGCGAGATCAATGCATGCTTAAAAAAATCACATCTCTGGTCACACATACAGATACTGCGACTAACAAAAAACATGAAGTTGATCTAATGAAAGACGAAACAGCAGCACATATTGCTCAGAAACTTTTATAACTAGGCGAGGGCACATATCCTATTGAGCAGATGATCGATCTTATTAAACTCAACAGTGATTTCTCCTAAATAGCCTCTGCTGAAGTCGAACTCATAGACCACATCTATCCAGACTTTGTTCACAAGTATACCAATCTGGACCGGCTACTTGAAAGGACAATTCTGGCAACTAAAAATGATGTTGTCGACGATACCGACTTCAACATTTAAAAAATATCCCAGTGAAGAGAGATTATACAAACAGATCGACACAATGGTAAACACTGAAGAGAGTATGAGCTTTCCTAAAGAGTTAGTAACTCTTGGCAAGTACCGAGAATGCCATTGCGCTGTCTTCAACAAAAGATTTGATCTCCTTTCATACTACTCAGAAATCTCAACTTACGAAAACTATGTAATGAACACGGATGTTCGTCAAACAGCTATCGAATAACGTCGAAGTCGAACTTACGACTGAATGGTATGAAGGGTACACACTATTTGTCCATAGAATACAACTGATTTCTAGTGAACTGCCACTACAATTTAAAAGACTGCTGTTTCCATTTCTATTAACCTACAGTTTTACAATTAACAAAGAGCAAGAACAACCCTAAAATATTGTAACATCAACTTCAAAAATGTTCAGATGTGTGTGAAATCTTATGGGACTTAACTGCTAAGGTCATCAGTCCCTAAGCTTACACACTACTTAACCTAATTTATCCTAGGGACAAACACACACACCCATGCCACGAGGGAGGACTCGAACTTCCGCCGAGACCAACCGCACAGTCCATGACTGCAGCGCCTGAGACCGCTCGGCTAATCCCACGTGTCAGAATCAACTTCAAACACTCCTTCTTCTCCCAGGGTAAACTATACGTAGCTTGCTCTCAAGTAGGAAATTCGAAATCCCTACCGTGGCGAGATATCAACGCTACCACCCGGCTGGAGACCCGAGAAACCGTCATCAACAGTCTACGCCGGGAAAGACTGCAGTCACAAACATCTGTGTTTTTGACGATCTTCCATTCTTAGACGACTTATTTCGGAGTCGCTGAAGCCCATTGTCAAGCCCTTAGCATAAGCCATGGAATCACGTATGTTGTAAGCACTCGCTCTGATAAACCAGTGTACCTAACATTCAATGAATTACAAATGGTGATAGTGTGGTGATTTCCTTATAAGAAGGGCGTTCATGACGATGTAACGGAGTTGCTTTCCGAGCAGAGAGCTGTCATTCAGTTTCGTCTGGCGGAAAATCAGAATACCACATATATCCACAGGTGCTACCAGAATGTCAACGGAGACCTGTCAGTGGAAAAAGGCATGAAGAGTCGTTTGCCAAGACGTCTGTCATCATCGCAATAAAGTAGCGCGAGCCATTCCAGTCTCCCGCGTCCCAACCGACCGCACTGAGCTGTTACTACTCCGTTGTGGGAACATACGGATAGCCTCATATGAGGTGGTAGAAGGATCACAATCAAAGACCTCGCTAATTAACTTGACGTCTCAGTTGGTAGTGCTGAGACACTTGACTCCTAGTTGGCATATTAAAAGGTATGTGCCCTCTGGATTCCTCGCCGACAAACAGAAGACCATAAATAGCAACGAAGGACGATCTGTGCGGAATTGCTCGCGCGTTTCGAGGCTGATCATGATAATCGTTTGTCGTCGTTACAGACGAAATATGGGTTCATCACTTAGAACCAGAAACATAACGGCACTTCATGTAGCGGCGCCACACCAATTGTGCTGTGAATAAAAAGTTCAAAGCCGCACTCTCAGCGGGTAAAGTCATGGCGACCGTCTTCTGGGTCTCTCATTGGGTTATTCTGTGTCATGTCTTCCCTTACGGTGCAACGATCAAATGTGAAGTGTATTGTGCTACCCTTAGGACACTGAAAAAACAACTTCATCGTGTTCGTTACCACAAAAATGCAAACGAACGTCTCCTTCTCCATGACAATGCAAGGCGTCACACATGTCTGCGTATCCGAGAGGACCTCACAAAACTTCATTGAACAGCTCTTACTCATCCACCCTACAGCCAGTATCTCGCACCCTTCGACTTCCATGTGTTTGACTCTCTAGAAGACGCACTTCGCACGAAGCAGTATGTCGGTGATGGAGAGGTTATTGACAGAGTAAGATGTCGGCACCGACGCACACCTGTGTAGTGATACAATGCGGATACACAGGCCCTCCAAGTAAGATGGCGCATTCTGTTGCAACTAGCGAAGATTCTGTTGAAAAACAGGATTTGGTTACCAAAAGAGTGTGGAAAAACATCGTCTGAGGGAATCCTTAATAAAGCCAACCTGCATTCAGAAAAATGTGTGTTGCATTACTTATTGAACGTATAATCGTGCTCTGACGGACATTATGATGACAGTAAACCATTAACAGATTATTTTCATTCTCATCTTTGCTCTTAAACGAACATTTGTTCAGCAGACAAATAGTTGAGAGTGTAAGGAGCCCACGCATCTTCGCATGTTTATTATCCCATAACTGCAGCAGACACCGACTCATAATACCGATTGTTAGACTTTGAGAAATGTTACTGCCCTGGCGCTCGTAATCGGTTTTTGTCATTCGTTACTAGCGCCTTCCATGACATCATTTACCATATCAGTGCATTATAATTCAAAGTTCGTTAGAGGTTAAATTTATTTCCCCTCTTGGCTAATAAATTACGAAATACTCATTTTTCGATTCGTGTTACTACTAGTTTTGCGCTTCGATCATTTTAAAGTTTAGAATACATAAAAGTATTTCGGTCAGCCATTTTCATTTCATGTGTTGTTGTGCAGATGTATGTAAGCCAACAAATGAAGTCGATAATGGTACGTGTATGCGAGATACTACTCTCGTCGAATATGACAGTGCACTTGAAGATGAAAGAACTAGATAGCAGTGCGAAATGAAACGTATTTCGTAAATTAACGTCCCAAGAGAAAAATTGTTTTGTACTCTCCTGAATTTATTGACGCTGTTGAATACATTGCGAAAACATAAATAAATTGGTATTTTATGTCTCTCGTTAACGTCGTCCTTCGATGCTACTAATCAGAGTTATTACGTGGTCATTTCATCCGTATACCATCTGATATCTTCGGAAAGTATCGGGGAAATATTTCTAATCTCCATAAAATCATTGACACAGTCTGTTTTCAGGTATCACGTTGAGAGAAAGTTTACCTTAATTTACTCAAACTTGGTTCTCGTGACTCTGTAACTCACATCTCTGATGTTACCTACAGTTAATAAAGAACCTCTCTTGTCATAGGGTAGATATTTTTGTGATATAAACGATTCTAGAAATGTGTAAGCTTGCCTGTCGATCAGAATGTTGCAGCTCCTTCATTGCCGTGTTTTAAGATTGAAAACGCTACGTAGGAGATCGTTCCTGCCCCACGGGCTCTGGGAGAAGGCCGTAAAGTTATTACAGGTCTCTTTTATCTCGGAAGAAGTTACCTTACCGTGTAAAACAGCGATACTGCTCGGAAAATTATATTAAAATTTCACTTTAATTTAAGCACAAGAAAGTGAGCTTCAAGATTTCGTGGAATAAAACTTCATTAAAACGGGAGAAGGCACCTGCGTTACAGTTTTCAGAATGTTTCAAGTTTCTTGGAGCTTCTATGTCGTTCACCCAGAAAGGCTGTGTTGCTATTTTACGCCCTTGGTGCAGTACATACTGGAATAGCTTCAGAAGTACATAATAACCGTGGTATTTTACACAAAAAATACCGTTGACAAACAGCAGATGGACAAGGCTTGAAAGAGACCACGCCATGGAAATATTGCTACAAGGCAAAGGTAATCTCTTCTATAAATCACGAAACCATTCGGCGGAGAAAGTGATGGATTAGAACTGTTCCTTTAGCAACTACTTGCTTTTATCTTACGTTGCCAGAAATGTATATATTCAATAACATATGAAGAAAGGCGACTGATCATATTCCATTTGATGCTAAGTGTCCGGTACCGATGCTTTTTTGTGGATATTAGAGAACGCATTACCTTTAACAATTGTGCCATTAAGAGCAGGACATTAAAATCGGAGGTACGGAGATCCCAAAAACAAAAAAAGTTACATTAACTTAGCGTGGCTGCAAGCACGTTCAACAAACAATTTTATCAACCAAATGAATTACAATAACTGCCAATAAATTGCTCAATTCCTTAAAAAAAATTAACAATTCTACCATTAAGGGGAGACGGAAGGCAATTTTATCCCTATTCTGACAATGTTACTTTACCCTTTGAATAGGTACACTTTTCAAAATAACTATAAGTGATAGAGAAATCATATTCTTACTGCGTATATATAACATATATGCCTTAATTTACAAGTAATACTTCTTACAGTTTTGAAGAAAAAATGTAATTCTTTCACTAGTAAAATTTAACTATTTTTGTACATTAGCACTCCGTCTTCAGGCCACGGGTGGCCTACAGGGACCATCCGACCGCCGTGTCATCCTCAGTGGAGGATGCGAATAGGAGGGGCGTGGGGTCAGCACACCGCTCTCCCGGTCGTTATGATGGTATTCTTGAACGACGCCGCTACTACTCGGTCGAGTAGCACTTCAATTGGCATCACGAGGCTGAGTGCAACCCGAAATAATTTTTCTAAAATAGTTTTTGATTGTTTGGGGATTCTCAATTTAGTTGTAATTACGTATTACCATCTGCGGTACAAATTGACCAAATTTCATGTTTATAAACCCATTAGTTTATAAACTAATGGTACTTGAAAGAAAAATTATAGTTTTGAGAAAAATCTATTTGAAGTTTAATATTGCAATTCTACTATAGTTATTAATGAGGATTACTTACCACTAATATTTTCATACACCATACTGAGCATCATCTGAATCAAACTGATCTTCATTTCTTCTCTTGGTCCCTCTTCTATTCTTTGTGGCTTCTTTTGTGCATTTTAAATTAGCAGTATCTGCTTTGCGGATTCTCTGTTTATCTACTTGCACCAAGGATTTTGAAACATTTCCACTAGATTTTATGCCCAATAATTCCAAACCATCCAGTTTTCTAATTACACCATCACTGAAGTACAAAATAGCATCATAAAGACCAAATTTGTAAGCTGAACAAATACAGTTATCGGTAACTGGTTCCAAATGACGGAATTCAGACATCCATTTAAAATTTGGGTTTCCCCATGAAGACATTTCTTCAACAAGGTGTCTTTACAAAGGTCTCTAAATATGGGTTTAATTTCACTTCATTTAATTAAATGCTGTGCATTACCTCTGCGTGGCGCAAAAAAGAAGCGTGGCATTTAAAAGCCAGATTGCACAGAGCGTCAGGAAAACCATCATATATCACGGAAAACTTGTCGTATTTATATAAAACAAAAACTGTTTCACGCGGGAAAGACCAGACATTTCTAATATGCTAAAATCTAAAAATCGAATTTTTGAAGGCCACTTGCCTTCCGTCTCCCCTTAAGAGTAGGACATCAAAATCGGATATACAGCGTTCTCAAAACGAGAAAAGTCACAACAACTGGGCATGGCTGCGAGCAGTTTCAACAGACAATTCTTATCAACCGGTGCCATTAAATGCACTAACACTTGCTCAATGCAATTTTTTATTAAAATTGTAACCCGCACAAATAAAGCTTCACACAGGGATGACCAGGGCATAAAAATTATAAACTTATGGCCAAGCGGGTACTAATAGAGTTAAACTTTACACTCCTTAAAATTACTGGTTTTAAGACTGATCACTTCAGCGCCAGCTGGTACAATAACACAAACATACACATGTACCACCTTGCCTCCTACACAGATACAGCCACAATTTATTCACAGAACCTATCACAGGGAATACTCTTACATTTGCACTACATATGGCCTAGAACACAAATTGTAAATAGTAACACAGACCGATGGTCATGCCCTCAAACGCTGGTAGGGTCGTCAGTATAACAGGTGCAATTCCTTATAACACAGGCATGGCCTCAGAACATCCAGTACTCAAAGTCAGAAACCAAATACACTCAGGTGTGAAGGAGCTGCGACTTGCAGGATTCCAGCCAGGCCGTTACTGCCTCCAACCCACACAGGCGATCGTCGAGGTGAAGTAAGCCTTAAATTTGGAGAGTAAGCCGAGAACTTGCACGTGACGTCCATCTGTAGTTTCGCCACACAACGCTACCAATTATTCAGTTAGCCGGGTAGGCGTGCCCCTCACCGATTTAACGGTAGGCCACTTCTCGAGACCGGCGCAGGGCAGCCTGAGACGCCCCCCCCCCCCCGCCCCGCTCTCCCCCCCCCCCCCCCCCCCACGCGCCCCAAACTTGCCAGCCACGTGTCCCTCAGCCAACTGACTCTGCAGGCCCCTTCAAACCAACCACACACACAGTTCCACGGAAGTCCTTAGATCGCAACACACGATAGAATCAATATCGGCAAACTAAATAGTCAGTGGCGCCAGTGGAATGCCATACCGTCAAGATTGCAGCCACCACAGCTCAACATTTACATTTATTACTTCGTTGCTACTAACTGTATTCGCATCAAATTTCTTACACAGTATCCACATATGACGCTGACTACAGCTACAAAAATATGCCATAGTACGACTCATAGTTCAGGAGGTATGACGTGAAATACTGAGATGCGTATATAACTGACACATCATGCATGGCGTTTGAACTTCTTAATTGTTTGCTATTAATTCTATTCGAAGCACTTTTCGCAGACAGCACCAACTTTAGCCGTTGTATGTACTTAGAAGAATATTTAATTTAGCGACACATATCAGGACGTTATGACGTTTGTGACGTTACATAACGTCATAAACATTGAGATCTGTTCGAAATTGCAACATACTGCATGACGTTTTGATTTATTACTTCTTTACATATGCTACTGGATGTATCTGTAAAATTATATCACCGTACAGCGCATAGTTCAGCAGATACGACGTCATGAACATTACGCTCATGAAAATGAAAGAGCAGGACGAAATTCGCTAGATATACAGGTGAAATATGTGCACAAAAATGCGTTAAAAATATTAAATACATGTGAGATATATCTGGTATGTACTTATGCGAACAAAGCCACGGGGCGAAAGCTCAACCTAAACCAATGGAATGATTTCAATCAAATTTAGTACACAATCTGGTAAACAAGTATTGTAGGGGTAAGAACGACCAGCCTCCTATTGGGGGGAGCGTGGTAACGTGGAGAGAGAAAGGAGGGTGAAGAGATGGATACACTGCGAGGGGGATGGAGGAGACAGGCAGAAACAAGAGAGAAGGAGATGGATGGCTCTAGCGTACAAGGAGGGGAGGTGATGGACAGAGATAGGACAGAGAAGAAGATGGAGAGAGACAATGGGAAGAATAACAGGCATAAAGGTGGGGGAGGAAGAGATGAAGAGACGGGGGAAGAATAAATGATGAGAGAAATGGAAGAGGATTAGATGGCAGAGAGAGGGGAAAGTAAAGACAGTTGTAGAACGAAAAGAAGATGAACAGGGAGAGAGGAGGAGGAGGAGAAGGATGCACAAAGTGGGAGGAGGAGACTGACAAGGAGAAGGAAAGGAGGAGATAGTCAGAGAGGGATAGGGAAGATGAACAAATGGAGAGTACCTGATTGACAGAGAGATTCGGAAGGAGGAGATTGACAGTGAGAAGGCCAAGAGAAAATGGACGGGGAGTGGGGGTGGAAGAGGTGGACAGAAGACTGCGAGTGGAGGACGAGAAAAAAGAAAGATGTAACGAGGAGATGCACTAACAGAAGATTGGGAGAAATACATACTCGAGCAATGCCAGGTACTCAGCTACTTTTAAGAAATTATATAACATGATGGGAAAGTAAGGCAATACAAACTGAGAAATGCACAAAACTATACAGAATTTTACAGTAAGATGTACTCAAGCTGTTTGTAAAATATTTGCAGTTTACCTCCTCCACTCTGTGAAACCTAACTAATAGATGTCAGAAGAAGTGACGTCAATTTATAGACCAATCATGTTTTTGGTAATTATAAATGTTAAATAATTTTAGTGGTAATGTTAGTTAATTTCAGTATGATTGATAAATTGCGTCATTTCGAGAGGCAAATGACTTACCCCCCTTTCACCACGGTCAGTTCATTAGATTCCGTGTGATCGAGTCAGTCACTTGCTTGCTTGAAAAAGTATTACGTCATAAAAATGATCAGAACCTTGGAAGGGTAGTAGTAAAATACTACAATTAAAATCAGATCAAATACTCCAAGGTATAAAGAAAATCTTACTGCAGCTGGCTTTTAGGTCAGACTGTACATAATTCCATATCAGTGTAACCACATGAATCAGAATCTTAAAAAATGCAACTTTCCAGGATCTAAGGGAAGACAAAACTGTCGTGAGACTAATCATCAATATTAAATTAGCTTTTTGCTCTCAGGCCATGGAGTGCACTTGAAAGGTGTGAGCCAAATCCAACACCTGCCATGAAAACCCTGACATAATACCAAATCCGGCAGTATATCACATAGCTCCGAATAAATCCTGACATTAAATTAACCGAAGTAATACGATCAACAAGTGATCAAATGGAATACCACAGACTAACACAAGAACCCCTAAATGCAAAGCATACCTTCCCACCGTGAAACAGACGCAGTTCCGAGGGGAGAAACGAAAACAGAAGCCGAGAGCAAAGCCAAGTAGGCTAAAAGGCCCTGCGATAAGGGGCGGACACCCACATTGCCGGCCGATCGCCAAGAGCAGTCCCCAGCCCATATTAAAAGATAGGGCCCTCCAGAAGAACATTATAGATCTTACGATAACACTAAAAGGGCCACACCAGCTGCAAGTTTTAGCGTGAGACTATACGCGTCTCTGTTACGTACCAAACATTAAAAACACAGCCCCACCACGAAAAGTATAACGTTTCTCATTGGATGGACAGAATTTTTGTAGGCGGAGCTTAAGGTTAACATTGAGACCCTGACCGGCCTGTTGAAAGCACAGCTAGATACCTTTTTCTTAAACCAACTCCGGTAGATAGCAGTAAAGAGAAGTTGGAGAGTTGGTTCCGAGACGGCGAGGTGTGTGGAGCTGTGCCGCCCGCCGCCCCCTGACGCTGCGTATCCACTGACAAGGTAATGAACGCACACGATGATGCATAAGAGTGCATTAGGCTTCACACAGAACCGCAGAAGTCTCATCTGTTACATCCCCTTTTTACGTAATACTAGTGTCGATCGTCAATTAAACTTTGTGGCATTCACATTTGCTACTGGAAGTTAAAATCTGAAACGCGATGATTTTTCTGTCATATAATTATTGGGTAGCCACATCAGCGACTGTAATTTACGACAAGTTAAATAAGTAATTAAAGATAATTGAGGGTCACTGTAGACCATTTTGATAGTTTTCTCTTTTATGAAACTTAATTTAAACCTATATTATAGATGTGATGTGGCACAGGTCACACTTTGATACATTGTAGAACTAGGAAACCCATTCAGGGAATATTCGTTCACGTTTTTGTTGAACGTAGGTGGTTTTTATCATCCTGTATTAAAATATTTCCTTTCATCAATAGCGCAGTTTATAAATATTCTTTTGTGAGTAGAATAAAAATTCCAGTGGTAAACTTAACCGTCTTTTTCGACGTTATTTTACCAGATAACTAAAAATAGGAAAGCCTTGAACCCCTTCCACTAACTTTAGTTGGTATTAAGATTATTTTACTGGGAGTCCAGTGGATCTGATGCTGAAATCATTAAGTATTTGATAATAATGGCTCTGAGCACTATGGGACTCAACTGCTGTGGTCATAAGTCCCCTAGAACTTAGAACTACTTAAACCTAACTAACCTAGGGACAACACACAACACCCAGCCATCACGAGGCAGAGAAAATCCCTGACCCCGCCGGGAATCGAACCCGGGAACCCGGGCGTGGGAAGAGAGAACGCTACCGCACGACCACGAGATGCGGGCATTTGATAATATCATCACTAGTCTCATTGTACTCTTCTGAATTCCACATGTCATGTGTGGTCTGGCGTTTCCTTACCAGCGACAGGTCCCAGGTTCAAACTAGTCAATTCCCTAAAAAACACGCTCAGAGTGTTGTTACGCGAAAGTGGTAGGGAGACACGACTTAGAACAAGCAGACACCACGCAGAATGTTAGAGATTAGTGACCCTGCCAGGATGGTAAAATACCATAATTGAAGGTCGACCACACGCCTATCTAGGTCAGAAAAATATCCTGTTGAAAAATTTTCGTAACGAAAAATTTTTTCTGAAAGGCATAAAATAGACGAAAACACTACCTGCAACGATAGATAGTAAGAAAGTATTCAATAGAAAGTGACACATTCTAGCAGAGACAATAGTATAATTAAGTTATGAATTTTAATATTTTGTTAGAATTAAGTTTTCTCTCCAATGCAAGCGCACAGGTGGCGGATACATCGTTGACAAGTTAAATCTGACCCAACAAGTAAGTGAACGGATTGTCAGTCTTGGGTATAATAAGTGTCAAGTCGTGCGAGCAAAAACTTTATGAAACGTGTGAGATCGTATGACCTCAAGTTAACGCCAAATAGGGCGCGTGAATTGCTTTTAAACAGAAAATAAGGGAATCGGAAAGATTAGCAATGGCAGATCGAGACCTGCACCGAATTGAGGTAGAGACCCAGCATGAAGACGGACAGAGAATAGAGGACAGTACAACAGACGATGCAGAACCGCGAGAAACAGGACAGATAACGCACCATAACGAGGATAATGTACGCCAAGGCACAGAAAACGTAGGTCAGCGGAGCAGGAAAGTAGAGAGAAAGGCGATCAGGGTGCTAACCTGTGTCTTGAATATGTAGAACCCATAGCACAAGTAATCAAAGGTCCCTCACAACAGAGTACAAGGAATTCGAGCAGAAACGTGTCACCGCAGAGTTCAATGCAATCGGTTGCAAACCAACACTTGGGCGAATATACGGAGCGTAGTACATCGGAAGAAAACGCAGTAGGACCCACCAATCTGGCAGAATTATTACAACAAATGACGTAAACGTTGACAAGGCAAAATAAAGAAATTGTGAACCAAATTCAAATTCAGAATGCAGAAACCACGAGACAAATGCGTGAGATTAAAGAAGAAAACAAAAAAAAAAATTCAGTTACACCTAAGTCATATTGAAGATGAGCTAAAAGAATCTCGAGAAGATATAGGAAACTTAATAACAGGTCACAATCAACTGAGAACAGACATTGACAAGGTACAAGTGGACGTACAAAGATTGCATAATGACATTCAGGACGAGATCAAAACATTTCGTAACAACACCCAGGGAGAAGTCAAGAAACTAGAGAAACAGATAAACGTAATTACTTGACAATCAGCAGGTACAGCGCGTGAAATTGTTGAAAACAGTGTGTTACACAAACGTATTACAAAAGCAGTGCTTGAAAGATATGATAATCGCATATGTTTTCCATTTTTAACAATTGTACCATTTGTTAAGATAATATCTCAGTACTTATGTATGTATATTTATTTGTCAAAGCAATTCTGGGAAATAATTCTTATTTGTTAGTGTAACAATGTTGAAATGAATGTATAGAAACAAAAGCAATATTCACAGTATTTACTTGTACCTGATATATAGAATATGTGTTAGGAATAGGGTTCACTTAATTACCACATATATGACAACGAAAATTCTAAGAAAACCGATGTGAAAGACTCCTCACTTTCGCTAACAAACTTCTTAAAAGACGAACTTCACACTTAAATAAATAAAAAAACTATTTAAAAAATAATAGTGATAATAGCATTAAAAATTTTTTCTCCTGTCAAAATAAACATTTTTGAGAATAATGTGGAAGAATAGAAAAATTTAAATTAGTAATGAAAACTAGCATAGGACTTGAATAACGTGGATGAGGAGTAGGCAACCAAATTTAGATAAAGGAATAATTTTTGACTAACTTAGACAACGATTCAATCATTGCCTAACTTCAGTGCAAAAATTAAGTTCGAAGGGTGGTGTTATGTAAGGTGTCAGGCAAATCCAAAACCCTCCATGAAAACCCTGACATGACAGCAAATCCGGCAGTATGTCACACAGCTCCGAATAAATCTTGACATTAAATTAACCAAAGTTATACGATCACCGAGTGAGCAAATGGAATACCACAGACTAATTCAAGAACCCCTAAATGCAAGGCATACCTTCCCACCGTGAAACAGTTGCAGTTCCGAGGGGAGAAACGAGAACAGAAGCCGAGAGCAAAGCCAAGTAGGCTAGTAGGCCCTACGATAAGGGACGGACACCCAAATTGCCGGCTGATTGCCAAGAGAAGTCCCCTTTCATCAATAGCGCAATTTATAAACAATGTTTGGTGAGTAGAATAAAAATTCCAATGGTAAACTTAACTGCTTTTTCGACGTTATTTCACCAGCTAACTAAAAATAGGAACGCCTTGAACCCCTTCCACTAAATTTAGTTGGTATTAAGATTATTTTACAGGGAGTCCAGTGGAGCTGACGCTGAAATCATTAAGTATTTGATTATATCATCGCTAGTCTCATTGAACTCTTCTGAACTCCACATGTCACATGTGGTCTGGCTTCTCCTTACCAGCAACAGGTTCCAGGATCAAACTAGTCTATTCCCTAAAAAACATGCTCAGAGTATCGTTGTGCGAAAGTGGTAGGGAGACACGACTTAGAACAAGCAGACACCATGCAGAATGTTAGACACTCACACAACCTTAAATCAATTTAGTGATCCGTCTGCTGACATATGGGTTCGGTTAATCACTGATAAATCGTTCCCTTAAGAAATCTTTCAAATAGCATACACCAAACCTAAATAACCAATAGACACTAAAGTAAGCCGAAATGTGAATATTTAAATAAAGGATACCATAACCAAACTGTTAAAATCCACTTTCGGATACTGATTTAATTGAAAGATAAAATACACTGAATAGTTACCTTATACTAGTTAATACTTTCAGACAGGCAAAAATAGCAATCAACTGAGCTAGCAGACCAATCAGAGTGTTCACAAGAAGCGACTAATGCAAACCAAAGACTTTGTCCTGTGCAACAAAATAAACTAAAATGAGTAAAATCCACACCCTCAACAGGTTCGATGAAGTCTACATGTAATTCCCAGTTCACCACAGAAAAGTGTAGTTACTGATAGCTACCCTAGCACACACAGTTGAAATATTTTATAAGTTCCAAGCTATCACAGCGGAAACTGACGAAGTACCGAATCAGTGTACGTCTAAAAACACCTGAACACTTGCGGCTCGCTAGAAGCTTAAGTCATACCAACGAAGTTACCCAATGAACAATAAGCATAGTTCTTTTCACTTATTTAAGAATTTGGTCATGTCACTGTTACTCTAGCCCTGTCAGCTTCTATGTTAGAGACCACCTTTCAAGTGCAGTTATAGATCTGTTACACATAATCATTTGAAATGTATCCAATATTCATTTACACGTGATTAAAGATCGTTTAATTTTCATACATAACAAAGAACACGCTTTTCCTTGAATATAGTACGACAGAAAACAGAACTGCAGGACCCTAGTCAGGTTCATGCCTGTAATCTTCATCAACCTGTGGACCACTCAATGACCATCCTAAACGTTAGATCACCAAAGTTACTTATTACTGCATGTAAACGAATCTGGATGATAGGACAACTCTTTTATGGCGACGGTAATCTTTTATGAATGTGTCGAGAAGTTCTAATTTTGCCTTGGTGTTTACTATTATTAAGTACTAATTTTTCAAGCATTTCTGTTATACAGTTACAAATCGGTTGAACGATTACATAAACATACAAATATTCGGTGTTCGTGCAGTAAAACTGACACATGTGGCGTGACGATTAATTTAATAACCCTTACAAAGAATTGTATTGGTAATATATTACATAGACGATATCCACATATACCGCTCAATATGTGTAGAAAATACGTTATTGTTCAACATATAGTTCAGAAGATACAACATAAAAGTCGGAGATGAGTGAAAAATTGTTGCATCATGCGTAGCACTTAAATATATCAATAGTTCAGGACGCACTACGTTAGAAACAGTTCACAGTGTGGAAATGAAACTGTAGGTGGGTGGATAGAGGGACAGAAGGTAATCAACAAAGGAAGGGAAGCAGGATGGACTCGACAGGTAGAGAAAAGGAGCGGAGATTGGCAGAGAGAGGGGGAGGAGGAGATGCAGAGTTGGAGCAGGAGATGGACCGAGAGGGGAGGAAACGGAAGGGGATCAACAGTGGGGGGGGGGAGAGGGGGGAGGAGCACACGGACAGAGACAGAGGGAGGAGCTGATGGACAGAGAGAGGCGAATAAGCAGATGGACAAATAGGGTGAACAGAGAGTTGGGAGTGTATGGGATGGTGAGAGAAGTCAGGAGGAGGCGATAGACGGAGCGGGAGGTAGGAGATGGAGTAATGAAAAATTGGGAAAATACATACTCAGGAAACGGCAGGGACTCAGATTGTCAATTTTAAACGTTAGAAAGAATTCTGTAGAGATGAAGCAGTAAGTGGCAGTATAGAAATGATCAAGTATGTAATTGGCAAATGGAGTTGTTTGCCCACCTGTTGAAAGAAAACAAAATTAAAAGGGAGAACACAGTGTCTTGGATAACAGCAGGCTCGAGATTACACCACGTGTTTAAAAATTATTAGATTTAGGAAAAGCTGCTGTATCCTCACAACGGACGAATGAGAGTCTCGGATGTTTCCTTGAGACTTACGGACTTTCACCTCGATTATCAGCACTGTCGTGATACACATAAACTAGGTAGTTACCACTATTTTGTCTTACTGCGTGTAATAAACATAACAGCAGCTCTGACAGTCCAGGCGACATGAAACCGCAGAAAACTTTGATGTACTTTACCTTTATTAGTCACCATGATCCACAGATAAGATCATATCACGGCGAGGAGCACGTCATTTCGTCGCAGGAACGTCCTAGCCCTCGTTCTGAACGGCCAGAATTGAAATACAGATTTGTAGTTGCGTGGACTTTGCTCTTTCTGGTTGTTACGTCATTCCACAGAGTACAGCTCAGTTCCAGAATATGGCCCTTTTCATATACCCATCAACTTCAGTTTATTTTAATATGGCACAAGAAACTAGAACTGATCGAAATAAACTTGCATTAATCGAAAACCATAATTGAATAAAACGTCTCCCTCATATACTTTTGTTTATTTATTCAACGGATAATACAGATAGAATGAAAATAATTAAGCGAGTACAACGATAATTTTTCAGGCAAGACAGCCAGTTGTCTTTATAAAGTTAGTAGAGCAGTTACAGTCTCCTTTAAGTTAGTAAATAAATTGAACTTGAAGTGTAACGGAGGAGCTAAAACAGCCAAATTTCGGATACCAGAAAGGAAGTGTAGGACAATGGGACTGTTGCTCTTGATTAATTATTGCTTGGTTAAGGCTGCAAATATTAGTACTATATCTAGTGCAGTTTGTCGTTAATTACCCGACATTTGTACATAAATTGTGTTCACTTATTGTTGGATTTTTGTAGGAAATTTGGTCTTAACGTTATTAAGCTCATACCATAAGCAACTATGGAGATTGTTAATTAGCTGGACTGTATAAATAGTTTGAGTAACTTATATGAGCTCCTTTATAAGATATCTGTTTCTCTCTGCAACCCATCAAATCACTCATTCTTAAAAATTACATATTACATATAAAATTGTAATAGTTAAGAGTTACACAGTTGATTTAATATGGAAACTGTTACCATACTCGTCTGGTTGTCACAAATCAATAGGGGGCGGGGTAGAATCAAAAACAAAAATTTAATTGTACCCTTTCATTGAAAAGTAGTATACAATCAGTTATAATAAGTCTACACTGATTCGTACAACAAAGTTACAACAGGTTTTTGTGGAGGGATGGGGGCTGATAGTTCGTCTCACCATAATGTGAGACACTGAGTTGTTTGACTGTGTCCCATTCAGGAATTGGGACGGGGTAGCGCCACCTCTTCCGATTCATTGGTGTCAGATAAGAGATGGCCATGTAGTTGTCTTCTTTGACCCCAAGTTATTACCCTAACACACAATTAAAAAGTTCTCACTCAAAAATGAACTCTTTAGTCAGTTGTCAAACAATAAATGCCTGAACGAAACATTAAAGTTCTTGACAAAAATAAAGGGAAGGAACTTAACGCTCATCGATTCCTTGTGTTATAGTCCAATACTTACACTGATCTCAGTCCCAACATCGAGGGAACAGTCTCGATGGTGACTAAACTTTGATTTAGCTATTGGCAACGGTCGTGGCTTCGTATGCTTTCACATTTCATGACATTCCCATATGCACAAATGCCCAGTAAAACTGTACATATTTCCGCTAATGCAAATGTCGTGTGACTAGGGCCTCCCTTCGGGTAGAGCGTTCGCCGGGTGCGAGTCTTTTGATTTGACGCCACTTCGGCGACTTGCGCGTCGATGGGAATGAGATGATGATGATGAGGACAACACAACACCCAGTCGCCGAGCGGAGAAAATCTCCGACCCAGCCGGAAACCGAACGCAGGCCCTTAGGATTAACATTCTGTCGCGCTGACCACTCAGCTACCGGGGTCGTCCACTAATGATTTTCCTATATCATTTCTCCTTTCTTCTGGTGGGTTCATTTAGTGCAGTGTTTGAAAGGTGTTGTTGAAATCGGAGCAAACGAAATCTTTTTTGGTTTGATGAGATATGCCAACGTCAGTCCGATGGAACCAGCAGTCACCCCACCTCTTGTGAGAATTTCTCAAGAAACGACACGGGAACAAATGGGAAGATCAGTTCTAATATGGCCCTCATACAATAGTGAAATATTAGGTGGTTCAGGACTCAAGTCGGTATTCGACGTATGTTGGTTAACATTATCGTGATTAAAGAAATGAGACAGTTTCTCAATACAGTGCATGGGTGATCAGTATAAATAAATGGTATCATGACATATTTTACAAAAATGTAGGCGAAATATATGGCATGCTATTATCCTACTTCAAAATTGTTGCGAACATTAGCCTAAAGAATGGTCCGAAATGGCCACACTCAAGTTTCATGATTTACATAACACAATA
Source organism: Schistocerca americana (assembly GCF_021461395.2). Taxonomy (NCBI): domain Eukaryota; kingdom Metazoa; phylum Arthropoda; class Insecta; order Orthoptera; family Acrididae; genus Schistocerca; species Schistocerca americana. Next base: position 681,502,418 of record NC_060121.1, read on the forward strand.
AATTATAAGTACTGTGAATTTAGGACGTACTGTGCAAAAGTGATGTCAGTTTTAATCTAATTTAAGGAGTAAAATACTTCGACGTTTCGGTGTGTAGATGAATTAGTGTGAATAACATCATGGCCTATTAATCAGAAAAACAAAATATAAATTGGAATAAAGCTGGTAAATATTAGCCCCCTAGGCGAACTGTGTGACAAAGCATTATCCCAATTAAAAATCTTAGCTGATATTAGCATAATTAATGTTACAATTTTTGTTTACAACAAGATAAAGTCAGTTACCAGAACATCATTAATTACCTCCACTGCTACATAAATCTTGTAGTTTTAGGGTACACATACGAAACTTCCACCACCAAAAGTTGGACTGTAATCTGTGCAATTAGCATATGCGAAAACATTAATGGACGGCGTCGTTGCTGGGCGGACATGGAGTCACAACTTATAAGAATCAGTAGCTGTAACTGTGTATTTAATGGTTCTAAAGTCATTTATCTATACACATGTTTTAGGGTGCATGGAGGTTGACTTCAACAATTATCACAGTGTGATGGCGAAATTTAATTTTTCTGAGTTGACATTTGGTAGACGTAGAGTAACATCAGATGTTGCAGATACAGTGTAAAATAACTCTTGTTTGATGAAGGAACACAAATTGATTGTTGCAGGTTAAGGAAATTTGGAGGGTAAACAATAAGACTGTACACAAAGAATCTGGAAAAAAATGTGGAAAATATCTAAATGTATGTAAAACTACGAAAAACTCGGAAAAACATTGCATAGACGGAAATATGTTAGAAAAATGCTGATACAATGGGAGAAAATAGGATGCTTACATACAATCGATGCTTCTGTCATAAGCACTAGATATTTAGCATAAGGTTTACACTACACACACACACACACACACACACACACACACACACACACACACACACTTAGAAACTAAAATTTTTATAAAGGGTATCACTGGGATTTGGGGTCAAGAACGTAGGACTTTAACGCAGAGCAGAGGGTTGACAGCGGATGTATATACTTTAAAAGCGGAAAGGTGGGTATTTTAAAGATATAGTGTGAAGATGAAGCTACCATATTTCCCTATATATGGGACTTACTGCATCACCAATATACATACCAGAAACAAAATGTTGCAAGGAGACGTTGGAAGTCATTCTGAATAAATACTAAGAACCTATGGCTCTGTCACATAAATCGAGTCAGACCGATGTTAAAATCATCGTGGAAATAATGCAAATACTTCGATGGGACTTGTTTGTAACCATGATGTATTAGGTGCTATATACAATATGCAAAATTATTTTACGTGATAATTCGGATATGTGGGATCTACAAGAAAAGTCATTTCTTTCGATGGTTTACGTTGCATTAGAAAGACAAACACATTCGCAGCTTCTAAAGTCATTTCTTCGTGGATGGTCACCTCATATCAACTGTAACTGCTCTTACATAACCATACTTCCCTGGGGTACGTTACGGTGCTGGCGTTGCCTCGCAGAGCCGTTCCTATCTAAGATGGTAACTATATCAGGAACAAACAGCTAGCGCCTTTCGGTGTTCCATACTATAATGTTTCAACATATGGTTAGAAAGCCAACAGGTTGCATATAAACAGTAGGTGCTCTGACGTAGGTTTAGATGTCTACTAGGGGTGTCTTCATCAGAATATATCTTGCTAAATCGTAAAGTAATAGTCAGAGCAGCTATGGACACACGTGGCATAGGCGAGAGCGCTATATTTGGCTTTTGAAAGGAGCATAGCTGCTCCCAATTCTATTGGTTTTTAGACAATGTAATTTTACGATTTAGTGTCATTTATTGCGGAAAAGACACCCCTAGTCGGTGTCGGAACTTAGTCTAGGTACCAACCGTTTAATCAGATGTTTAAACTAGTATACAGTTGCTGAATAACAGCTATGTTCTAAATTATGAACCTTTAATGTTTAATACTTAAAACAAACACACTATTGGTACTGAATGGAAATGTAATACATTAATATGAGTGTTTTGACGGAGTACTAATAGCTTTGTGTATTATCTGTAAGTGCCATGATATTAAAACAGCTTTAGAAACACCTTTTTATGTTCCCTTTATAACACACCACACCTCACCACAGTAAAATACATGTGCAACCACTGTCACTCGAAATTTTCTATATTTTTAAAATACTGTTTACATTTCAGCAGAAATGCACTCCCACTGTTAATATACGTGGTGTCTAGATACTAAAGTGGTGCATTGTAAGGCAATACACACAGAAAAATAAATGCTAAGGGTACAGATGCTTGTATGTAAGGGGGTCTTGTATAAAGATCAACTGGGAAGCTTTGATGCAGCAGCAGGCGGCCGAGCCAGAAGCAGCAACAGCGAAGTGAACGATTTTGCGACTTTTACGAGATCATAACCGGGAGCGAATTGTGTAATTTTATCTGTTTGTGATTGATGTTTCAATTTCTAGAGTTTCTGCATGTTAATTTAATCTCTAACAGACACAGCTCTCGTGTTTTCGTTTGTGTCGGATAGTAAACCGAATTTGCGAAATATTGTAAGTTTCTGATCAGGAGCGAATTATTTAGTCTCACCTGAGTGCTTCAGTAGTCCGGTTTTTTAATGCTTGCGTACTAATCTAATTTATTAGACACAGTTTTTGCATTTGTGTCAGGGTCTGCAGTAAAGTTCTTCAGCACATGTCGATAGGCCGTTTGCTAAGTACTGTACTTTTACGGTCTTCAGTATGGATAGGGACTTTGACTGTTGTGTGCAGATGCGAACCGATTTGGTGACACTTCGCTCTCAGCTCCAGGCTGTGATGGCTACTATTATGCAGCTTGAAGCTTGCAGTGGATGGGCATCGCTGTTGTGGGCCGGCCATAGGGATTCAACTGACATCCAGCATGTCCGAGTCCTCTGATCGGTTCTCATTGGTGGCCAGCTCAGTTACTGCTCGCACGGAGGTTGATCCATGACCTGTGGTAGAGTGTGAGGTCGCCTTGGGCCATAGCAGGCCGGGAAAGACTTCCCAGGCGGCTGCACGTAAGGCCTCCCTGGTTTGTCTGACAAAGAGGTTCCAGGTTCTGTTTGCGGCTGACGCTGTCGCTCAGTCAGACGCGGTCGCCTGACCTGTTTCAATAGATACCTCTCAGCCTGCAAGATTCAGGCAGTCACAGAGGGTGGGATTACAGGTAGTTGGGAGCTCCAATGTTAGGCGCGTTATGGGGTCCCTTAAGGACATGGCTGCCAAGAAGGCAAAGAAAGCCAATGTGCACATTGTATGGTGCCAGGTGAAGTCATTCCAGACGTGGAACGGGTTCTTGCGAATGTCTTGAAGAGTACAGGACTCAGCCAACTGCAGGTGGTGGCTCACGTCGGCACCAGTGATGTGTGTTGCTTTGTATCAGAAGAGATTCTCTCTGTTTTCGAGCGGCTAACAGAAGTGGTAAAGGCTACTAGTTTTGGTTGCGAGATGAAAGCAGAGCTCACCATTAGCTGCATGGGCGACAAGACCGATTGCGGACCTCTAGTACAGAGCCGATTGGAGGGCCTGAATCAGATGCTCAGACGGTTCTGCGACCGTGTAGGTTGCAGTTTCCTTGACTTGCGCCATAGGGTGGTAGGGTTTCGGGTTTAGCTGAATAGGTCAGGAGTCCACCACGCGCAGGAGGCGGCTAAACGATTAGTAGGGATTGTGTGGCGTGGACTGGACTGTTTCTTACGTTAGAGGATCTCAGGAAAACTTAGAAAGGGATTCAGTCACGATGGGTGCAAGCCGAACACGGTAACCATTGGTATAACAGTTGTAAATTGTCGTATCATTGTTGGGAAAGTACCAAAGCGCTAATGGAATGCACTGCATCCCAAACCTTTATAGGCACTGAAAGCTGGCTAAAGCCAAAGATAATTTCAATCGAAATTTTTGCGAAGAACGTAACGGTGCTGCGAAAGCATAGGCTGAACACAGTTGCACGTGGCGTATTTGTTGCTGTTAGAAAGAGTTTATGTTGTCACGAAATTGAAAGTAGATAGTTCCTGTGAGTTAGTAAGGGCAAAGGTCATACTTGGCAACCGGAATTAAATAAAAATCGAATCTTTTTACCGACCTGCCAATTAAGGTGATATGACTGATTACTGAAACGTTCAAGGAAAACTTCAATTTCAAAGGCGTAGTGGACACATAAAATCATAGCTGGTGGTGACTTGAATTTACCTTCAATATGTTGGAGAAAACATATGTCTATATCCGAAGGTAGGCACACAAAACATCATCCTAAATTGTACTAAATGCGTTCTCTGAAAATTATATCGAGCAATTAAATCATGAGCCCATGCGAATAGTAAACGGTTGTGAAAACGCACTGGACGTCCTAGCAACAATTAATCCTCAGCGAATAACAAGCATCAACACGGATACAGGGAGTAGTGAACACAGCGTCGTCGTAGCAACACTGAATAATGTAACCCCCGTATCCTCCAAAATTAATCGAAAAATATGCCTATTCTAAAAATTGGATAAAGAATCACTTGACGCCTTCCTGAGAGGCAGTCTCTACTCTTTCCAAAAGAACAATGTAAGTGTAGACCATATGTGGCTTGAATTCGAAGAAACAGTATCGGCAGCTCACCCTCCTTCGTACACAAAATGAGCCAGAACACTGTTGTAGAAACATCGAAAAATGTATGCCAAGCGTAAATTGACGCAAAGTCTCCAAGACTGGCGATCTTTTACAGAAGCTCGAAATTTAGCGCGGACTTCAATGCAAGTTGCTTATAGCAGTTTCCACAACCACAGTTGTATCGAAACCCTGCAGAGAATCCAGAGAGATTCTGGTCGTATGTGAGGTATGCGAGCGGCAAGACAGTGCTGCTGAAAAAGAATTACTAAACTCAGCTTTCAGATATTCCTTGAACTAGAAGAAGAAGTAAACATTCCAGAATTCAAATCAAAAACCACAGCAAGCATGAGTTACGTAAAAATAGATGCCCTCGGAGTAATGAAGCAAGTTAAATCACTTACCAAAAGCAAGTCATACGGTCCAGATTGTTTACCAATTAGGCACCATTCAGAGTATGTTGATACAACAGAACATCCTAAGAGATTCTAGTCGTATGTGAAATATGTCAGCGGCAAGAAACAATCAATGCTTCTCTGCGCTATAGCAATGGAGATACTATCGAAAACAGTGCTGCCAAAGCAGTTACTAAACACAGCCTTCCGAAATGCCTTCACAAAAGAGAACGAAGTAAATATTCCAGAATCCGAATGAAGAACAGCTGCCAACAGGAGTAACGTAGAAGTAAACGTGCTCGGAGGAGTGAAGCAACTTAAATTACTTAGTAAAAGCATGTCTTCTGGTCCAGACTGCATACCAATTAGGTTTCTTTCAGAGTATACTGATGCATTAACTCCATACAGAACAATCACGTACAACCGTTCGCTCAACGAAAGGTTCGAACGCAGTGGCTGGAAAGTAGTATCGGTCACGCCAGTATTCAAGAAAGGTAGTAGGAGTTATCCACTAAATTAAGTCCCATATCATTAACGTCTATGTGCAGTAGGATTTTGGAACATATATTGCTATTGCCACACGGTCAACACGGATTTAGAAAACATCGTTCTTGTGGAACACAGCAAGCTCTTTAGTCATACGAAGAGCTGAGAGCTATTGACGAGGGGTTATAAATTGATTCTGTGTTTCTAGATTCCCATAAGGCTTCTGACACTGTAGCACAAAAATAGCCTGTAGTGGAATTGCGTGCTTTTGGAATATCGTCTCAGTTACGTGACTTGATTCGATTTCGTGTCAGAGAGGCGCAGTTACGGGAAGTCATCGAGTAAATCAGAAGGGATTTCTGGCGTTCCCCACAGTATTGTTACAGGCCTTTTGCTGTTCCTTATCTATATAAACGATTTATGAGACAATCTGAGCAGCCGTCTTAGGTTGTTAGCAGATGATGCTGTTATCGACAACTAAAGTCATCAGAAGATCAAAACAAACTGCAAAACGATTTTTAAAAGTCATCTGTATGCAAAAATTGGCAATTGACCCTAAATAACGAAAAGTGCAAGGTCATCCACATGTTTGCTGGACGGATCTCATTGTACTTCGATTTCACGATTAATCAGTCAAATCTAAAGACCGTAAATTGAATTAAATACCCAGAAATTACAATTACGAACAACTTAAATTGGAAGGAGCACATGAAAAATATTTTGGGGAAGGCTAACCAAAGACAGATCTACTAAAGAGACTGCCTACACTGTGCTTGTTCGTCCTCTTTTAGAACAGGATTGACGGATAGCAATCACGTTTTGTATTATCGCGAAATAGGGGAGACTGTTTCATTGAAATGATCAGAATTTAGGGTGGAGATCATTAAAACAAAGGAGTGTTTCGTTGCGCCGGAATCATTTCTCGAAATTTCGATCACCAGCTTTGTCCTTCGAATGCGAAAATATTTTGTTGACGCCTACCTACATGGGGATAAACGATCACCATGATAAAATAAAGGGAATCAGAGTTTTCACGGAAAGATACAGGTGTTCGTTTTTTCAGCGTTGTTCGAGATCGTAATAATAGAGAATTATTGTGAAGGTGGTTCGTTGAACCGTCTGCCAGGCACTTAAATGTGATTTGCAGAGTAGTCATGTAGCTGTAGATAAATATATTTGCGCTTTGCGGTGCCGGAGGTACTGGCAAGTCTCCGTGTTCTTTTAATCTACCTGTGAAAATATATCGATTAACAAATACCGAACTACACTATTTTGAGACAGGTGTGTAGAATGCGTCAATAAAATTATGTTTTGAAATCATTTTCTTTGTAACATCGTGATCACAAGATTTTATTATTTCCTTCAACCTCTGTTTTACTTCGTTGCCAACAGGTCTGAACAATATGTCATTGGAAGCAACGTGTGCATGCACACGTCTACCAGAACGATATGTGATACAACAACTATTGTGTTCCACCGTACACATAAATTAAACAATTTTTTAAAGATTCTATCACGTTGATCAGTTGATCAGCATGTCCCTTCGAAAGAACATACCTTCTTTGTACTTTCGATATTACTAACTGGAGAAATAATGAAGTGACATTAACCTAGATTTTAATTATAAGTTAAAAAATTAAACTTGAGAAGCTATCTGTTCGTTTACAAAACCACCACCTCACAGACACGCTGAAGAGCCCTTAAGCTTTAGAATGTATCTATTCGTTAGGAAATCATCAGCTCACAGGAATTGTGACGGTACGTCACATAAATGGACATCTGGAGAAAGGGAAAGGAAGTTTTTGTTATGAGACGTGTGAATAACAAATTATTCCAAGACTGTACGTGTGCGCAATGTATAACAAACAGTAAAGAACGTAAGTTATTATCAAAACACAAATATCGATGTAATTAACAAAACACAGCTTTTTTTGTATAATCTTTGGGTAACATAGGCCATGAAGATCAGAGACAATGCTTGGATTGACCTAGCTCTCCTGTTCTGTTTCGTCTAGCGGTAGGCCGCCATTGTAGTGCTGTCTGATAATTAACGTATGTTTTACCTGTATTTTTGAAAAATATAATAGAAATTGTTATTAGAAAGTGTGTATGATTGACTTCGCTGTCGCCTCTCATGATCGCAACCATTAATTATAATTAACAAAGTTTTTACAGGACTTCATAGTGCAGGGAGCTCATCTCCCCTAGCAGAATTTAGTCAGCCATTACTCTGACGGTTCATGTTATTAAATGTAAATGCGAGAGACTTCTCAGTTTTGATCTTTCATTAATTTCGAAGTTAAAATTAATTTCAGTTACCAAAATTCACAGCACTTAATGAGTTAAGTGTGTTTCATTTTGGCCGCCTGATGGCAAACGAGATTCTCTCCAGTTTTGCCTTGCAAATAGTGAACAAGAAATACTGAAAATCATTACATTCCGCAATATCTCAGTTAATCTTTGTGTAATTTGGTACATAAATAACCAGTAGCCCCTCAGACCCATATTAATAATTACAGTTTGCGTAAGAATACTCATATTTTCTTATCTAAGTAGCAGCGCTCACGCAAACTATTTATTAGAAGGCGGTGAGTCGCGCGCTGTGTTTAAAAAACATTATATCGTAGTACTTCGGGGCACCCGATGTCCGTACGGGTGTTCTCGCGGTATAAGTTAATTAAATGTCTCATGTTAGCCCACAAAATTTAAAGGCACGCCAACCAAAATCATAAAATTACATAATTACAAAAATAAAAATATACACTTATACCGTGATAAGTGGCGCCCAAGAACGTGGGGCTCGAATTTTTATGTACGAACACTATATACAGAAATACTGAGTACATAAAATTAATTGACGTATGGTCGTATTTATAGAAAATTTGATAAAAATAGTAGTAAATATTTGCATGTATGTAATGATGTGTATGATGCAAGACCTAATACCAATATATATAACATTGTTCCATGTACCCAATATATAAATTTTCACCTGTATGAGACTGAGGCAGTGAAGATTTATGGACTGAAGCTGAATCAATGCATAAAATTGTCTCAACCTAGATATATTCAGCAGCAAGCAATACTTATTACTTCAGGTAAGGGTATAACAGCATGAGCTTCTGGGCTGGAATCGAGAAGAGGAAGGAATCCGGGGGGCATGCACTGTGCTAACTTTCTTCGCACAAATTTGTCATAATTGTGAATTACGTTCATTTACCACAGTGAAAATTTGGTCAGATTCATTTACTACAACTTAGTACTTGTGAGTGAATCACTGATACAATTTGCTAGACAGCGAATTGTATTTGAAATAGAGGTCACACAATCAGCTGCGTGGATTTCAGATAAACTCAAGCGCAATTAACGATAGGTTCACTTGTTTGTGTACTGACACGAAAACAATATTTCTGGAGAAATGTATTTTTGCATTACACAAGAAGTATTGGAAAGGATTACGTCATAAAGTGAGTGTAAAAGGGTAGGCGATAGCTTCATTTGTAGTAATTAGTGAGATTTCATTAGATTATTTCAGTATTTTTGTGTGTGTTTTGTATATTTTGTGTATTTCTTGTGTGTGTGACATTTTGGGGAAAACAGGTTTCTGTGTATATTTGTGTCCTGTTAGTGAGATTATGTCTGTGTATGATACAGATGATAATGTACAGGAATTTGCAGTAGAGAATCCACTCGAAATGTCAGGCTCTCAAATTCCTGGACAGGAAGGTGAGCAGCCTGTGACAGATAACGTATCAGGCAATGCTGGGGATGAGGCTCAGATGAGCAGAGACGTTCACTCAGCTGCTGAGACAGGGAAAATTGATGCTACTGCATCAACAGCTAATGTTGTTCAAGTACCTGCGCCAACAGCTGATTTCTTGGCTTTACGTGTGGCACAATTAGATCTAAGGGAGAAGCAACGTGAGGAAAAGGAAAGACAAGAACGCCTTGAACGCGAACTCAGGGAACAGGAGCGTGACGCTCAGTTCCTGGCAAAAATGATTGAAATGTTTGAATAACGTGACAAGGCGCTTGTGTCATTTTTGTCACAGGAGATCCATGTGGTAAAACAACAAGTCGCAGAATTGGTTGAACAAAACAAAGACATCCCGCAAAAGGTAACACTATTAGGCGAACGCGTAGATCAATTAGACAAAGCGCATAGCGTCTTAGAAATTCAAGTGAAAGATGTTGTTAAAACGGTGGACGAAATTCATGGAATTTAGATCAATAGATTGACGATTGTGTCACGCAAGCTGTGGCTCGGCTGGAGCTCGAGGCACAGTCATCGATCGACGCGACACCTGGCAAGAAAACGCAGTATGGAAATATACCACTTTATGTGGGGTAAAAAAATCAGACTGCGAGAGAATGAAACCACTGTCACTGATGAATTATACAGGTACTGTCGCTGCAAACGAGGCTGGAATATACCAAACGTAGCACAAGTAAAACATGACGAATCGTTATTGAAACACAGGCAATTTCAAACATTTAACGATAAAAAGAAATGCGTACATCCCGTGATTTTCGTAAAGAGTTTTAGAAACGTGTTACCTGTGTCATGGACTGAACATCAAAAAATTCAGTTTGTGATTTCATTTATTACGGGAGACGCAGCACTGTGGGCGATGGAGATCGCAGAACGATGTCCGACGTTCTCAGAATTCGATAGCAAATTTCTAGCCAGGTACTGGTCTAGATCTGTACAGTAGAGGCTACGTAAACAGGTGTACAACCCCGAACCCTTTAACCCTCGCTGTGGTAACCCAAGGAAATACTTTGAACGATACTTGAACAAGACGAGGTATTGGGACGAAACCACGCCCGCGAGAGATGTTTTACGAATACTAAAAAGCAAATTACCAATAGCGATTAGGGAAAAATTGGAGCACGTACCTGATACCGACCTGGAACTGTTCATGGCAACAATAAATTCTTTGGACTTAATACATGAGGATGCCCAGCAGAAAGCAAGGGAACTCAAATAACGGTCAAGGTAATAATAAAACAAGAAATAAGGGTAATAATAGCCCTCGTAAAAATGGTTGTGGCAAGAATAACGAATATTCGCATGGAGAGAACCTCTATAAGAAGGTGAACTCAATGAATAATGGGCCACCTGGTAACAAGTGGAATAGCAATGGTCATAATGCGAACCAGTATGCCAGCATGAGCCTGTCTCCACCAAAAAAAGGGGGGGGGGGACGGAGCGAAGGGAAAGGAAACTCCTACTTCGTAAACAAATACATGAGAACAAACAATGAGCAGTGGCAACGGACAGGGCCAGCGAATAGGCAGGCACAACAAGCCATGCCAACAGGTTATGTGCCTATCAATCATATTAACGTTATTCCGATGCCACCGCCCCCACCTCAGACACCGAATAGTCAGCCACATGAGTATGTCGCGCATGGTACATCGCAAACTGTGACTGACGGGGTGTCTATCACAGCCGCGACAGACCGAGTATAGGCAGGGTGCGACGGACCGTCAAACTCTGGTCGACCTCTGTGAGCCCTTCCCAGACGGTCGGTAAGGTTAAAGAGGGGGACAGGCAGAATGTGGGTGTGCATTTACTCCGCTACAATGACGGATGCGATATGAGGGAAGAATTAATAGTTGATACGCGATCTGCGGAGCAACAGGAGGTAGAACATGCACAGGCTGCATTCAGAGCAAAAATAAATGGCATAGAAGTGACAGTAATACTTGATACAGGGGCGAGTGCCTCTTGCATAGGTGAGCAGTTATTTAAATGTATAAATCGTGTAAAGAAGTTACACAGTTTTCCAACGGAAAATTGTAAGGTCGTAGGTGCTCTACGGAGCAGAGTGCAAGTGATAAGGAATCAGGTGCAGGCTGAGATTGCCGTCGAGAAAGAAGCCATATTATGCTCATTCCTTGTGGTTAAGAATCTTACAGTGCCTTGCATCCTGGGACTTAATGCGCTGCTTGAAATGAAGGCTAGACTCGACCTCTCCCGGACCAAACGCCCTTTGTCCTTCTTTCGCAACCAGCAAATTGACCTGGCACTGATAAGGACTCCAAACGTGTATCTAAACTACTGCTGGAATGTCCGAGGAACTGTAAATGATCCATATACATTGAATATCAATCACTGTATCATTACTCAAAACAGTAATGAACAGGAACCCGATTGGGAGTCGGAAGCTGTCACTATCAAACAACAAATTGAAGAAAAAGTAACCGAATCATCTTACTTAAGCCTGTCACAACAAGCTGACTTTAGTCAAGTATTGAATTAATTTTTAAAAGTGTTCTCAACGAAACCAGGAATAATTAGGGGATATGAATTTGACATGCAGGTTAAGACCTATCAAACATTCTGTCGTGCCACCTACTCTGTACCATGGTCTAAAAGTCCGACCGTAGCAAAGGAGTAAATACATAGTTAATAAAGATATATTTCATGTATGTTTAATTTTGTGTATATGCTTATTACATATGTGGTAGTTTTTAAGTATGTGTATGAATGAGTTGCTTGTGAATGAATGTCATGCATTTAAACGAGTGCAACAAAACAAATTATTAGTAAATGAATCCGCGTAATGGTCCTTTGCACAAAGGTAGAACTGAGAGAGAGGCATTGTGCATGGTTGACGGAAACACGTACTAGCAGCGGATCATTGACCGAATGCGGGAAATAGAATGACGTATACTCTAAACAGTATAATACCTGAAGGTATGACAGATAATTAAGATCTGCTCAGATTCCAGCTTGGAAGCGCATGCAGTTACACCCGTGCAAGCAAGGCAACTGCAAACGCAGCAACAGTAAAGGCAATGAATCAGTGTTGATTGAATATAAAGAACATATGTAAAAAAACCACTAAACTCACGAGTCCAGAAAGACCAATTGGTCGACACTTTAACTAAGAGGTGCCAACTAGATCAATCAGCGCAGAGTGATAAAACATATCTAGAAGGAACTCTGATTTATGTCACATATGAAATACGATTGTGTAAAGTGAGAGCCATGATTCTTATGTAGCTCAAGTAATAGGATATAAAATATGTTCCAATTTACAAGTGAGACTATCCGGAAGCTTAGTTAGTGCAATATGGATAAACTGAATCAGTAATTGGAATGTGATGGAAAAAGAGAACGGTAAACTGTGTGATAACACACCGAGTGTTGATTGTATTTAGCAGTGAAAAACTGTTGTTTGAGTACAGTTAACTACGATAAAGAAAATTAACAGTATACGTGGTGGTGCCTTCGCCAAAAAACAATTTCATATGCGAAATAATGCTCACATCCATAGTGCGGAAAAATGTTTCTGTGAACGGAATAAACCCAGTGGACTGTGAATGGACGCTACAGGTATCGCACAGCGAACTGCGGATTCTGGGGCCGACAACCGCACGCTAGAAGTGACGCAGGCCAAATACAGTGAAGTGAAAAGTATCACAGCAAGGTATTAGCATGAACACTCACCACAGTGACAGTCTGCAGTGCTGAGTAGTGATCACTTAAAGAAAAAACTATGATTAAATACGAGTAGTGAAATGTGTGAGTTTGAGCCAGAAACCTCATTAAAGAACTGGACCCCGTACGTTCGTACATTGTATCAGTGCATACAAAAACAGTAAACACGAATGCCTGTGGAGTGCTTGAAAACCAATAATATTTCTTTCAGCACTTCCGCTATGTGTATTTGCCTTGTTTTGCTGATGAACTGATACGCGGTCGAATATTTGCATGTTGTGCGAGGCGAGCGACCGGCAGATAATCCTGATTGCACAGCTGATCCGCCGCGCCTGTCGGCTGATCGTCAGCTGTCTGCGCGGACGTCACAGCGGAGGTCAACGAATTATCGCTTACAGTGGCAGGGTGCCACACACGCTTTCGTCGTCGCCAACAACGATTCGCCGACAGCTCAACATTACACCAGCGTCGCCAACTCTTACTTCGATGCAATTTCGAAATGTATTTATAGTTGACGACGAATTAATAAACACCGACTACAACGTAAATCTGTAACATACATAATGTGCAAAGGACACAGAAATAGAGAAACTGATTGCTTATGTCAGATCAAACGTATTGTGTATGTAAGGACAGTGACTATATACACTCCTGGAAATTGAAATAAGAACACCGTGAATTCATTGTCCCAGGAAGGGGAAACTTTATTGACACATTCCTGGGGTCAGATACATCACATGATCACACTGACAGAACCACAGGCACATAGACACAGGCAACAGAGCATGCACAATGTCGGCACTAGTACAGTGTATATCCACCTTTCGCAGCAATGCAGGCTGCTATTCTCCCATGGAGACGATCGTAGAGATGCTGGATGTAGTCCTGTGGAACGGCTTGCCATGCCATTTCCACCTGGCGCCTCAGTTGGACCAGCGTTCGTGCTGGACGTGCAGACCGCGTGAGACGACGCTTCATCCAGTCCCAAACATGCTCTATGGGGGCAGATCCGGAGATCTTGCTGGCCAGGGTAGTTGACTTACACCTTCTAGAGCACGTTGGGTGGCACGGGATACATGCGGACGTGCATTGTCCTGTTGGAACAGCAAGTTCCCTTGCCGGTCTAGGAATGGTAGAACGATGGGTTCGATGACGGTTTGGATGTACCGTGAACTATTCAGTGTCCCCTCGACGATCACCAGTGGTGTACGGCCAGTGTAGGAGGTCGCTCCCACACCATGATGCCGGATGTTGGCCCTGTGTGCCTCGGTCGTATGCAGTCCTGATTGTGGCGCTCACCTGCACGGCGCCAAACACGCATACGACCATCATTGGCACCAAGGCAGAAGCGACTCTCATCGCTGAAGACGACACGTCTCCATTCGTCCCTCCATTCACGCCTGTCGCGACACCACTGGAGGCGGGCTGCACGATGTTGGGGCGTGAGCGGAAGACGGCCTAACGGTGTGAGGGACCGTAGCGCAGCTTCATGGAGACGGTTGCGAATGGTCCTCGCCGATACCCCGGGAGCAACAGTGTCCCTAATTTGCTGGGAAGTGGCGGTGCGGTCCCCTACGGCACTGCGTAGGATCCTACGGTCTTGGCGTGCATCCATGCGTCGCTGCGGTCCGGTCCCAGGTCGACGGGCACGTGCACCTTCCGCCGACCACTGGCGACAACATCGATGTACTGTGGAGACCTCACGCCCCACGTGTTGAGCAATTCGGCGGTACGTCCACCCAGCCTCCCGCATGCCCACTATACGCCCTCGCTCAAAGTCCGTCAACTGCTCATACTCTTCACGTCCACGCTGTCGCGGCATGCTACCAGTGTTAAAGACTGCAATGGATCTCCGTATGCCACGGAAAACTGGCTGACACTGACGGCGGCGGTGCACAAATGCTGCGCAGCTAGCGCCATTCGACGGCCAACACCGCGGTTCCTGGTGTGTCCGCTGTGCCGTGCGTGTGATCATTGCTTGTACAGCCCTTTCGCAGTGTCCGGTGCAAGTATGGTGGGTCTGACACACCGGTGTCAATGTGTTCTTTTTTCCATTTCCAGGAGTGTATTTCTTATTGTGATGTATATGTGTACGTGAAAGCACAGACAGACATTTTGCGCAAAGATGACTTCACAGTTCAAGACAAACGTACTGTTTACGCAATATCAATTAACATCTATTTCTTGTTGTATTTATATATAGATATATATTTTTCTTTGTTGATTAATTCAGTGCTAATATTATCAGCATAGATAATATAAAGAGAGACTGAATGTCAACAATCCGAAGGCTCCGGGCGAGGTATTTGACCCGTTTTTCCCTACGCCTGTGACCCAAATGGGGAAGTGTAAGCTAATTTGTACCGGGTCTGTAGGATTCCGGATTGTTCACATTCCTGATGAAAAATAGAGTTGGAACTAGTAAATGAACTCACCTGTAATAGTGAGATAGAAACATACCTGAAACACATGAACTAAGTATGACTTACATAATTATGTATATAACTGTATACTGAAGTAAATGTACCTATCTTAAACATGTAAACATGAACTCTTAAATAATGATGTAAGATGGTAGTGTATCCGAACTTAAAGTAGTAAACCTCATTAAGTACACCCTCACTAGGGGGCCCATGTGACGGTACGCCACATAAATCGACATTTGGAGAAAGGGAAAGGAAGTTTTGGTTATGAGAGGTGTGAATTACATATTATTCCAAGACTGTACGTGTGCACAATGTATAATAAATAGTAAAGAACGTAAGTTATTATTATCAAAACAGAAATATCGACGTAATTAACAAAACACAGCTTTTTTATATAATCTCTGTGTAACATAGGCCATGAAGATCAGAGACAATGCTTGGATTGAACTACCTCTCCCGTTTTGTTTCGTCTAGCGGTAGGCCGCCATTGTGGTGCTGTCTGATAATTAACGTAAGTTTTAACTGTATTTTTGAAAAATATAATAGAAGTTGTTATTAGAATGTGTTTATGATTGACTTAGTTGTCACCTCTCATGATCGCAACCATTAATTATAATTAACAAAGTTTTTACAGGACTTCGTAGTGCAGGGAGCTCATCTCCCCTGACAGGATTTAGTCAGCCTTTTCGCTGACGATTCATGTTATTAAATGTAAATGCGAGGGACTTCCCAGTTTTGATCTTTCATTAATTTCGAAGTTAAAATTTATTTCAGTTACCAAAATTCACAGCACTTAATGAGTTCAGTGTGTTTCAATTTGGCCTCCTAATGTCAGGCGAGATTCTCTCCAGTTTTGCCTTGCAAATAATGAACAAGAAATATTGAAAAACATTACATTCCGCAATATCTCTGTTAATCTTTGTGTAATTTGGTACATAAATAACCTGTAGCCCATGAAACCCATATTAATAATTACAAAAATGGTTCAAATGGCTCTGAGCGCTATGGGACTTAACATCTGTGGTCATCAGTCCCCTAGAACTTAGAACTACTTAAACCTAACTAACCTAAGGACATCACACACATCCATGCCCACGGCAGGATTCGAACCTGCGACCGTAGTGGTCACGCGGTTTCGGACTGAGCGCCTAGAATCGCTAGACCACCGCGGCCGGCTAATAATTACCGTTTGCGTAAGAATACTCATATTTTCTTTGCTAAGTAGCAGCGCTCAAGCAAACTATTTGTTAGAAGGCGGTGAGTCGCGCGCTGTGTTTAAAAATTATTATATCGTACGTTATCAGGAGAAAGAAAAATGGTGTTCTACGGATCGGTTCGTGGAATGCCAGATCCCTTAATCGGGCAGGTAGGTTAGAAAATATAAAACGGGAAATGGTTAAAGTTAGATATAGTGGGAATTATTGAAGTTCGGTGGCAAGAGGAACAAGACTTTTGGTCAAGTGAATACAGGGTTATAAATTCAATATCAGATAGGGGTAGTGCAGGAGTAGGTTTAATAATTAATAAAAAAATGGGAGTGCGGGTAAGCTACTGCAAACATCATAGTGAACGCATTATTGTGGCCAAGATAGACACGAAGCCCACGCCTACTACAGTGGTACAAGTTTATATGCCAACTAGCTCTGCAGATGACGAAGAAATTGATGAATGTGTGATGAGATAAAAAATATTATTCAGGTAGTGAAGGGAGACGAAAATTTAATATGCCTGGGTGACTGGAATTCGAGAGTAGGAAAAGGGAGAGAAGGAAACACAGTAGGAGAATATGGATTGGGGCTAAGAAATGAAAGAGGAAGCCGCCTGGTAAAGTTTTGCACAGAGCATAACTTAATCATAGCTAGGTCATGAAAGAAGGTTGAATACATGGAAGAACCCTCGAGATACTAAAAGATATCAGATATACAACATAATGGTAAGACAGAGATATAGGAACCAGGTTTTGATTCGTAAGACATTTCCAGGACCAGATGTGGACTTTGACCACAATCTATTGGTTAAGAACTGTAGATTAAAACTGAAGAAACAGCAAAAAGGTGGGAAATTGAGGAGATGGGACCTGGATTAACTGAAAGAACCTGAGGTTTTACAGAGTTTCAGGGAGAGCATTAGGCAACAATTGACTGGAATGGGGGAAATAAATACAGTAGAAGAAGAATGGGTAGCTTTGAGGGATGAAATAGTGAAGGCAGCAAAGGATCAAATAGGTAAAAAGACAAGGGTTAATAGAGACCCTTGGGTAAAAGAAGAAATATTGAATTTTATTGATGAAAGAGGAAATATTAAAATGCAGTAAATGAAGCAGGCAGAAAGGAATACAAACATCTAGAAAATGATATCGACAGGAGGTTCAAAATAGCTAAGCAGGGATGGCTAGAAGACAAATGTAAGGATGTGGAGGCTTATCGCATTAGGGGTAACTTAGATACTGCCTACAGGAAAATTAAAAAGACCTTTGGAGAAAGGAGAACCACTTGCATGAATATCAAGAGCTTTGACGGAAACCTAGTTCTAAGCAAAGAAGGGAAAGCAGAAAGGTGGAAGGAGTATATAAAGGGTCTATAGAAGGGCCATGTACTTGAGGACAATACTATGGAAATGGAAGAGGATGTAGATGAGGATGAAATGGGAGATATGATACTGCGTGAAGATTTTGACAGAGAACTGAAAGACCTGAGTCGAAACAAGGCTCCCGGACTAGACACCATTCCATTAGAACCACTGACAGTCTTGGAAGAGCCAGTCCTGACAAAACTCTACCATCTTGTGAGCAAGATGTTTGAGACAGGCGAAATACCCTCAGACTTCCAGAAGAATATAATAATTCCAATCCCAAAGAAAGCAGGTGTTGACAGATGTGAAAATTACCGATCTATCAGTTTAATAAGTCACAGCTGCAAAATACTAACGCGAATTCATTAGAGAAGAATGGAAAAACTGATAGAAGGTGACCTCGGGGAAGGCCAGTTTGGATTCCGTAGAAATGTTGAAATACGTGAGGCAACAATGACACTACAACTTATCTTAGATTAAGGAAAGGCAAACGTACGTTTCTAGCATTTGTAGACTTAGAGAAAGCTTTTGACAATATTGATTGGAATACTCTCTCTGAAATTCTGAAGGTGGCAGGGGTAAAATACAGGGAGCGAAAGACCATTTACAATTTGTACAGAAAGCAGATGGCAGTTATAAGAGTCGAGGGGCATGAAAGGGAAGCATTCATTGGGAAGGGAGTGAGACAGGGCTGTAGCCTCTCCCGACGTTATTCAATCTGTATATTGAGCAAGCAATAAAGGAAACAAAATAAAAGTGCGGAGTAGGTACTAAAATCCATGGAGAAGAAATAAAAACTTTGAGGTTCGCCGATGACATTGTAATTCTGTCAGAGACAGCAAAGGATTTGGAAGAGCAGTTGAACGGAATGGACAGTGTCTTGAATGGAGGGTACAAGATGGACATCAACAAAAGCAAAATGAGGATAATGGAATGTAGCCCAAGTAAGTCAGGTGATGCTGAGGGAATTAGATTAGGAAATGATACACTTATATTATTAAAGGAGTTTTGCTATTTATGGTCGAAGTAGAGAGTATATAAAATGTAGACTGGCAATGGCAAGGAAAGTGTTTCTGTAGAAGAAAAATTTGTTAACATCTAGTATAGATTTAAATGTCAGGAAGTTGTTTCTGAAAGTATTTGTATGGAGTTTAGCCATGTATGGAAGTGAAACGTGGACGATAAATAATTTAGACAAGAAGAGAATTGAAGCTTACGAAATGTGGTGCTACAGAAGAATGCTGAAGATGAGATGGGTAGATCACATAACTGATGAGGCGATATAGAATAGAGGGAGACCAAGAGATGAATACACTAAGCAGATTCAGAAGGATGTAGGCTGCAGTAGGTACCGGGAGATGAAGAAGCTTGCACAGGATAGAGTAGCATGGAGAGCTGCATCAAACCAGTCTCAGGACTGAAGACCACAATGACACATACTTCGGGGCAGTCGATGTCCATACAAGTGTTATCGCAGTATAAGTTAATTAAAAGTCACATGCTAGCCCACAATTTTAAAGCCACCCCAACCAAAATCATAAAATATATACTTACTGTGGTGTCACCGACAGACACCACACTTGCTAGGTGGTAGTTTTAAATCGGCCGCGGTCCATTAGTACATGTCGGACCCGCGTGTCGCCACTGTGTGATCGCAGACCGAGCGCCACCACAAGGCAGGTCTCGAGATACGGACTAGCACTCGCCCCAGTTGTACGGACGACTTTGCTAGCGACTACATCGACGAAGCATTGCTCATTAGCCGAGCCAATAGATAGAATAGCCTTCAGTTAAGTCAATAGCTACGACCTAGCAAGGCGCCATTAGTAACATTGCATGTATCTAAAGAGTCTCACTTGTATCGCCACAATCTCCAGATGTACCAAAAGGATGGATTAAAGTTAAGTATTCCAGAAGCTATGTACTTATCTTTATAACATTCATTACGTACCCTGTTTCAGACATCACGCCATCCAGCTTTAGCTTAGCGCGTGCCTTTCGGCTTCCTCTGATTGTGTCTAGGCTGTCTTGTCTAGACAAAACATTTTTTGGCGACGAGTCAACGGAAAAGGTCTTGTTCTTTCCAATTGCTTACATTTACTTGTGTCACGGCTTCGCCAGATGTACTGTCCGAATTTTATCTCTTGCAGAATCAGCAGACGCAGGCGTTATTGGATGCCCTTGGATGTGCACTGCAAAACGATGCGGCCGCCGCCGCTTCATCGCTACCGCAGCCACAACATGCAGTTGCACCCCCATTTCGTCCCTATGAACCAGCTAAGAAAACATGGACGGAGTGGTCACGCCAGTTTGGATTTCATCTCGCCGCGTACAGAATTCAAGGTAACGAGCGGCAGCCTCATTTATTGGCGTGTGTAGGGGTGCAAACGTACCTTGTGATAGTGAAATTGTTTCCTCGACACGACGTAGCAACTCTGTCCTACGAAGAAATTTTGTCTGCTTTAGATGCCTATATCAAGGAAACAGTTAATGTAGTTGCAAAAAGGTATACTTTCTTTCATACAAAACGTACGGCCGGTCAAACTAATAGGGAGTGGGTTGCAACATTGCAAGGCCTTACTAGGGATTGTGCTTTTGAGTGTGAATGTGGACTCCCTTATTCAGATACTATGGTACATGATGCATTGCGCAGAACGTTTCTGATGTTCACATACGGGAACAGATTTTGAAACTCGTCAATCCCTCCCTTCAACAAGTGATCGACATATTGGATAGACAAGACACACTTGACTTTGCTCAGGAATCATTTGCAACTTCGCCAGCCGTGTGTCACATTACCCGCCTCGCCAGGCGCGCTGCACGGACCAGTCAACTGCCCTCGCGCACGTCCGCGCAGCTGCCGCCACGCTCTAAACCAGGTGTGCCGCGCCAACATACAAATGCCGTTAAATCATGTCCGCAGCGTGCTACTAGACATTCGCGTGAAAATTGTCCGTCACGCCAAGCTATCTGCTTTTTCTGTAATAAGAAAGGACATGTTCAAAGTGTTTGCCAGAAAAAGCTCAGTTCAGACACTCTTAATCGTTCCAGGCCCTTTACTTCGCGCCGGAATCGAACCAAGGACACTCAGGCTCGTGGACCTTCACCCATGGACATTCATGTAGTTAATTCCACTTCCTCCAGTGCCACTGTCTCTAACAGTGACTGTGTTCGTCCCACACAAAGTGTGTGTCGACGTCGCCGGAAATCACGTCAATTAGCAAGTGATGCTGTACCTGTATCAGTTCTAATCGCACGAGACAGTCGCTCTTGTCGTCAGCAGGACAATAAACTTTTTGTAGATTTGGACTTTAATGGTAAGGTCATACCATTCCAGCTCGATACTGGAGCTGCAGTTTCATTGCTCAATCACGACACGTACAAACAACTGGGCAAACCTCCGTTGCGTGCTGCAAATGTTCAGTTAAATAGTTATTCAGGTCAGAATATCCCTGTGTTAGGACAGTGCACTCTTCTTGCAACATATAAGGGACAAACAAAACTTGTGTCATTTTACGTTCTTCGTTCTTCTTCTGCAGTGAACTTGTTTGGTTTTGATTTATTTCAATTGTTTAACTTGTCTATTGTAAATCAGGTCCTATCAGTGAATCAGACTGTGCCTTCCGCCAGTGTTTCTCGGCTATGTGAAGAATTTGCAGGCATTTTTGCACCGGGGCTTGGTTGCGCTCAGAACTCTGAAGCACATTTGGAACTGAAAGTAAACGCGCAACCGGAATTTTGCAGAGCGCGCAATGTTCCCCACGCATTGCGTGATGAGGTCGCAAGAACATTTCACGATTTAGAATCATAAGGTGTGAGTGTATGTGCGCATGCCTCTTCCATTTCGGCTCCGCTTCATCGCTTACGCCGTAAAGGTGTTCCGTTCGTCTGGACGACGGAATGCGAACGCGCCTTTCGCCAGTTGAAATCGGTGTTGCTTTCCAATACTTGCCTTACGCCATTCGATCCCCAGAAACCCCTTTTGTTGATGGTAGGTGCATCGGATTTCTGGATCGGTGCTGTGCTTGCGCACAGAGATGGGTCGCATGATCGCCCTATTGCCTTTGCGTCCAAATTGCTCTCGTCTGCGCAAAGAAATTATTCACAGATAGAGAAAGAAGATTTGGCTCCTGTGTTTGGTGTTACTAAGTTCCATGATTTCTTGTATGGTCGTCACTTTACCATCATCACAGAGCACAAACCTTTGACGTCGCTTTTTCATCCGAACAAGCCTGTACCTCCGCGTACAGCGCAGAAATTCATTCGCTGGTCTATTTTTCTCTCGCAGTACCGCTACGATCTCTTGTATCGGTCCACTGCTAAGCACGGAAACGCCGATGCGTTGTCCCGTTTGCCTGTTGCTGAGGATAGAGCATTCGATTCTTCTGAACTTGCTTGCATGTTCATTGATTCGGAAAGCGATGAAGTGGTCGAATCGTTTCCGACTGATTTTCGTTGTGTAGCTACAGCCACAGTTGCTGACCCGGTCCTTGCTACCGTTTTGCGTTTTGTTGCTACGCAATGGCCTTTGTCAAAGTCTCGGATCGAGGATCCATAGGTTCGCCGATATATTGCTCACAAGGAGAGACTTTTTGTTCGACGTGGTGTTTTGTTGTTGCGTTCTGATAATGATCAGTCCCGAGTCGTGGTCCCACGTTCGTTACAGTCCTCTGTTTTACGGCTTCTTCACCAAGGACATTGGGGTATAGTGCGAACGAAACAACTTGCTCGTCAGCACTGTACTTGGTTCAGAATCGATGCTGCGATTCCGAATATGTGTTCTTCTTGCATGGCGTGTGCCGAACAACAGTCCGCACCGCAGCGGAAATTCTTTGCATGGCCAAAAGCCACTTCCCCTTGGCAACACTTGCACATCGATTTTGCTGGTCCATTCTGGAATGCTCGATGGTTGGTTCTGGTAGATGCCTTCAGTAATTTTCTTTTTGTTGTCAGGATGTCTTCCATGACATCAACTGCCACCATCCAAGCGTTGTCTGCTATCTTTTGCATTGAAGGTCTTCCGCAGACTATTGTTTCCGACAATGGCCCATAATTCATGTCCGCAGAATTTCAGTCATTCTGCCAGGCCAATGGTATTCAACATCTGACATCCGTGCCGTTTCCGCCTCAGTCAAACAGTGCCGCAGAAAGATTGGTCCGGACTTTCAAGTCACAGATGTTGAAGTTGAAAGAGTCGCATACTCGGGAGGACGCATTGTTGCTCTTTTTGTCTTCGTATCGCTCTCCGCCCCGAGATGGTCGCTCGCCAGCTGAGTTGCTCCACGGTCGTCCTCATCGAACCTTGATGTCTTTGCTGCACCTGCCGCATCAGGTTCCTGTGCAGCGGCAGTCTACTGCTTTTTCTCCAGGTGACGTTGTATTCTATTGCAACTATCGAGGTTCACGGCGTTGGCTCTCAGGGCGCATTCTTCGCTGCCTCGGCCGCGAGATGTATTTGGTTTTGGGGGCTTCTGGTGAGATGCGTCGGCATCTCAATCAGCTGCGCCTCTGTCGTCGCACGGGTTCTGCCGCTCCCCGTCTGCTTTCAGCGACGGTGCCGTCCGGTCAGCGCCCTGGGGACCCATCTACTGGCTCGCCTCATCTCCAGGTGTTACCGACGCTGCCTTCCAATTTGCCCCATGGCGACGCGCCACCGCCGCCGCCGCCGCCGCCGCCGCCGCCGCCGCCGCCGCCGCTTGTTCTCCCGCCGGCGCCGCCCGCAGTGGACGCTTCGCTGCAGCCGCCAAGCGCCTCCCTGGGTCACGCGCCGCCGATCGCTTCCCGTGACCAGCTGTCCTCCGCCATGGAACTCTTGCCCGCTCCGGACCACATGGCGTCTTCGCACGTCGGGTACCCCGACGCAATGGAGGTCGACCCTTCGGCCCCTCCTGTCTCTTTACGGGCGCATACACCGCATGTTGACGTGCACCCTGGACTAGGTTTTCAGGCGTTTCCTAGCTCCCCTCAGTCCGAATGGCCGGGGGCGGGTGGCACAGCCTCGCCTGTTGTTAGGCTCCCCACCTCATCGCATACGTCAACATGGGGTCCTCCCCACGGCGGGTGGAAGCCTTATAACACGACCGTTCGCCGATTTGCGGGGGAGGAATGTGGTGTCACCGCCAGACACCACACTTGCTAGGTGGTAGTTTTAAATCGGCCGCGGTCCATTAGTACATGTCGGACCCGTGTGTCGCCACTGTGTGATCGCAGACCGAGTGCCACCAAAAGGCAGGTCTCGAGATACGGACTAGCACTCGCCCCAGTTGTACGGACGACTTTGCTAGCGACTACATCGACGAAGCATTGCTCATTAGCCGAGCCAATAGTTAGAATAACCTTCAGGTAAGTCAGTGGCTACGACCTAGCAAGGCGCCATTAGTAACATTGCATGTATCTAAAGAGTCTCACTTGTATCGCCACAATTTCCAGAAGTACCAAAAGGATGGATTAAAGTTAAGTATTCCAGAAGCTACGTACTTTTCTTTATAGCATTCATTACGTATCCTGTTTCAGACCTCACGGCATCCTGCTTTAACTTAGCGTGTGCCTTTCGGCTTCCTCTCATTGTGTCTAGGCTGTCTTGTCTAGACACAACACTTACAAAAATAGAAATATACTCTAACACCGTGATACCATGCTCAATGGCATACATAATTTAATCCCATACTGCCTGCAGTCTGACAAATTTACATAAAACTGATTAAACAGTTTGTACCAACCAGTTTTACTGAAACAAGCACCAAGAAATCAGTGTACTTGGGCATCACAGCGCTTCCAGACTTGGAGACAGAAACACGTCGGGTTTAAATACGCATATTCAAAGAGGGATAAGATTCTACATAGGCTCTTTGCTCCAGGTGGAAATCCTGGGAAAACAAGACAGGAATTGGATAGAGAGAAAAGATAGGTCATTTCTGGTGTAATGATTTTAACGAAGGCTCGTCACTTTAAATACTCTCGGTATTCAGAAGAATGCGTAACAAAATTATTTGAGATCGCTTTGAAGGTTGCCTGCATACTGCACCGACTCGTTGCTTCTGACAGCTAATAACTGGTGCATGGGTGTCTATGGCGGGCAGGCGTCTTAAGATTTGGTTTGAGTGTTGTCTGGAGTAGGTGAGTGCACCTTTCACGTCATGAAACGCTTAGCTTTTATCCATGCCGTGAAAGTGTGACTTTCAAGATTTGCAAAGAGCACCTATGGAGTTTCGGCTCTGCCCAGGCAGCGTCTGTCAAGGATTCACCCTAGCCAGAGTGTTTTGTGTGGGCGGGAAATGCCTTCACTATCTCGAATGACCGCAGCAGTGACTCTCTACCACACTATGTGGTACGTTGCGTGTGACATAAAGAAAATTATACATCTTGTTTCAGTTTGTTGTTAGTAAAATTTATCTCTCTACCATTTCTACCTACCTCCCGGAACCTGTTTACTGAGCAATGTAGCGATGTGTAGAAACGTTACTACTCGGATATTCCATTGCGTGTTGGCGAATATATTATTTTCTTTTACGTTCGACTTCTCTAGGGCATCATATTATTGATTTTACCGCTTTTTTAATCAAATAATAATATTACGCCGGTGGCGATTATGTATGTTTACAGTGGAATTTAGGTATTTTGTTACGTCGTCTACGTGGATTTGTCGTTGTTATTTCCATGGGTACTATTCAAACTCTTATTGTAACGTCACACATAATGCATGAATACTGACCAGGGTTTTAAAAAGAGTGCATGCGTCATTCGATGATGCTGCGCATAATTTAGTGAACATCTGTGTATTTATGAACGTGTTTTTGGGATACTGAGGGGTGTTCACGCCCAGGACTACATTCAGAAAATGCCTAATATCTAGCTGGTAATCACGTTCATTAAGAAACTTCCTGGCAGATTAAAACTGTGTGCTGGACCGAGACTCGAACTCGGGACCTTTGCCTTTCGCGGGCAATTGCTCTACCATCTGAACTACCCATGCACGACTCAGGGCCCGTCCTCACGCCTTTACTTCTGCCAGTATCTCGTCTCCTACCTTCCAAACTTTACAGAAGCTCTCCTGCGAACCTGGCGTAACTAGCACTTCTGAAAGAAAGCATATTGCGGACACATGGCTTAGCCACAACCTGGGGGATGTTTCCAGAATGCAGATCATCGTCCAGTCCAGTCTAACCAAGCAGGACCACGAGCCTTTAAAATCGAACTATTCATCTGCGACAAAGTTCAAATACCACCACAGCACATCATTATATCAACAATCCATGACAAGCAGCATCGTCTACTTAAAGGTGGTCGATGACAAGTGGTGAGCAGATGTGCGAACTGTCTCAAAAGAAATGCTGCCGGACGTAATTACCACAGCTTTCCGACGATATGAGACGGTAATTAGCAACG
The DNA here is from genome assembly GCF_021461395.2 of Schistocerca americana. Taxonomy (NCBI): domain Eukaryota; kingdom Metazoa; phylum Arthropoda; class Insecta; order Orthoptera; family Acrididae; genus Schistocerca; species Schistocerca americana. Next base: position 681,528,762 of record NC_060121.1, read on the forward strand.
TGAAAAATGGAACACCTTCGAGACGTGCCCGGTCCTCAATGGCGTCTTACAAGTCAAACTTGATTAAACAAAACAACGTGCAGTCCTCACCTGTCGTAGGTGGATGTCGATCAATCGTGATGTACGATTGACTGCCTCGTACTTCTTCTGCTTGGTGCCAGGACGGCCATGGACGCTCGGCGTGTATTCAACGTCGGGATACACAAATCCCATTGGGTGACACGGCGCCACCCTCTACACTGACGACCCTCCTCCTCAGTCACGCAGGGTGACACGGTCGACTGTCATAGCATACGAAAGACCTCTTGAAAGACTGGTACGTTGGGTTGCACACCAGTCGCACGTCCAGGGCCAACCAACACAGAGATTGCAGAAAGCCGCCCATCGACTCCACAGGGAGATTCGGAAAAAGAGTGGAGCTCGACGGTAGGGTTGTGCTGTCCTCTGCTTTTCTCCCAGAGGGTATCCGGCGAGAGAATCACACACTCTTTCGGACACAAAAACCCTCGTCCGAAAACAGAGGTCAACGTACAAACATAAAACGCAACGTCGTACACCCTCAGACGATCTTCTCTGGTTGACGGGACGGCCTATGAGACGGGAAAAATGGATGACACAGGAGCGCCCCCATGCGTTTCTTTCCCCGTATCCGCTCCCTGAGGCAAACAGATCACAAGCACAGCGCCCCCCCCCTCCCCACCCCCACCCTCCATCGGTATAAGCTAGAAAGAACTGCGGATTCACCCTTGGTCACTCAGCTCACAAGTACCCCACCGCAGCCACGGTTAACTTGCGGACCTACGGTGGACGACACTGAAGACGATTCTACGCCTGCTGCTGTAGATGAGGGGAGGGTCCATCCTCATACATCTCGGCCCGTCCCGAGTATCGTCAGATGACGGCGCGGACGCGACCTGCAGGTAACAGGCCGCAACATTTGTGGCGACACTGATTGCGGCCCCAATGCAGCGATCAACAACGATAACACCATTCGGACATGCACGAATTTGTCGCTGCTCCCGGACATGCTCAGTGCAGCAGACGATTTACAGAATATGTACGGTTATACGATCTTGTGTCCCACCGCTCACCAACTAACAGTGATGTCACGGTTCTCCTTAGGGAGGGCAACGAGGCGGGCGAAGTTCGATATCCCCCCGATGCTGGAGAAATTGCCGTAACGGTGCCTGGCGTCTAGTTTATTAGTGTGTACGTACCTTCCGGAACGAGTCACCGTCGTGACCGATAGCTCTTCTTTGCGGAAGAAGTAACACCGCTTTTTTAGGGCTGGCACGACGGCTTGGTATTAGGTAGCTGTTTCAATAGTACTCAAGCCCCTAAAGACCAGCTGCCACGCCATTCACCGTGCCCCGAACTTGGGAGACTTACCAGCGGTCTCTTGCAGGGAACATGACCAAGGAAATTCACTCATTTCACGAGTAACTCGTCTAGTCACCTTAGTAGGATTTACGTTTTCCATTCTCTTGCGGCAATAGTGAACGACGCGAAGGTGTGGCCAGTAGCCTTCTCTGGTCACGAGATCTTTATATGTGCCGTCATCCTTCGTCGCCAACGTGTGTGGCGCAGCAGACTTCTCTGGAAGTTAAACCATGGTCATCTCGTTTTCCCAGACTGTTATCGCGTCATCGAGGACACGTGGAACTCGTGCGTCCGCCGCCTCCCAAGGTAACCTACATCGATCAGTTGGTGGTCAAAGTGCGCTAACACGGCCCAAAGGAAAATATTGGTTATGTATGGTTGTGAGACCGCTGCTTGTAGGCGGCAGACCCTCGATTTTTATTTCACCGTCCTTCGCGAATGTGCCTCCCGGCCAGCCACACCGGAACGACAGATGACAACACAGCGTGCGAAGCACAGATCGTAGCCCATATTCGCAGCCACCTCAGAGGGACGAACGTCCGACCGCGAACACATGACCGACTAGTAACTGAATGACTCACCATGTACGCGACATTCGAGAACGTAAGCTGCGAAGACGAGCACTGATACAGGCTATCGTGACTGCGGACTGCTATCGCCACGCCATACAACGCGGTATTGCTGCTACATTCTTCGACAGTTATTCACGACTTTATTCTGCACAATGTTCCGACCCGACTACTGTGATAGGAATCTGACGATTGGTTTACGGCACTGTTAAACAGGACGTAAAAACTGACGAAGTTGTCGACCCCATAGGTAAAGGAGCGGTGAGCAAGTCTCCTGGCCACGACGGGCTTCCTATGCAGTTTTGTACAACTTTTCTTTATTTATTGGCTCCCAAGCCGACAAACATCTGTCAAATTTGGTAGGTGAGTTGATATTATTACATACTATTATGTCTTGATCTTCCTTTAGATTTTTAGTCCAGGAGCTTATTTCCCCCGCGGTGCTGCTCCCCGCAGCCTTCGTAAAAGGAGTGATTCGAATACATGTTTACCATCTGCTGACACTCGTCAACTGTGACATGAGGATATTCGCCAGACTATCAGCAAACCGTATACGGCTGACCCTGGCGCATGTCATCTCACCAGATCAAGCTTCCGTAGGGGATATTAATAAACTGCATAGCAATGTGTCGATACCGTTACATAAAAGCCCTAGCGAAGACACGCCGCAACCCAGGAGCGCTGGCATAACTACATTTTAGCCAAGCTTTCGATCGAGTGCATCAGTTGCACCTGAAGTCCGTTCTCCAAGACATGCAATACCCACAGCAATTCATGGACGTCGTGATGCGCCTAGTCCTAGGACGACGCCCAAGGTATTTGTTATGGGATGTCTCTCGCAGACCCTCGCGATTTTCTGGTCGGTCCGTCAAGGCTGCCCCCTGTCGACCTCATTCTATGCTCTGGCACTGAAATCGCTCCTCTTTGGCTCTGTCAACGCCTCAGTCAACGCCTCACCTCACTCACCTTACTTGGTGTTACATTTCGCTGTACAGCATATGCAGACGACGATTGTCGTGCTCCGCATCCGCGGCGTTGTAACTAGTGAACTAGAATGTATTACATACATCTACATCTACATTTATACTCCGCAAGTCACCCAACGGTGTGTGGCGGACGGCACTTTACGTGCCACTGTCATTACCTCTCTTTTCTGTTCCAGTCGCGTACGGTTCGCGGGAAGAACGACTGTCTGAAAGCCTCCGTGCGCGCTCGAATCTCTCAATTTTACGTTCGTGATCTCCTTGGGAGGTATAAGTAGGAGGAAGCAATATATTCGATACCTCACCCAGAAACGCACCCTCTCGAAACCTTGCGGGCAAGCTACATCGCGATGCAGAGCGCCTCTCTTGCAGAGTCTGCCATTTGAGTTTGCTAAACACCTCCGTAACGCTATCACGGTTACCAAATAACCCTGTGATAAAACGCGCTGCTCTTCTTTGGATCTTCTCCATCTCCTCCGTCAACCCGATCTGGTACGGATCCCACATTGATGAGCGATACTCAAGTATAGGTCCAACGAGTGTTTTGTACGCCACCTCCTTTGTTGATGGACTACATTTTCTAAGGACCCCCCCAATGAATCTCAACCTGATACCCGCCTTACCAACAATTAATTTTATATGATCATTCCACTTCAAATCGTTCCGCACGCATACTCCCAGATATTTTACAGAAGTAACTCCTGCCAGTGTTTGTTCCGCTATCACGTAATCATACAATAAAGGATCCTTCTTTCTATGTATTCGCAATACATTACATTTGTCTATGTTAAGGGTCAGTTGCCACTCCCTGCACCAAGTGCCTATCCGCTGCAGATCTTCCTGCATTTCGCTACAATTTTCTAATGCTGCAACTTCTTTGTATACTACAGCATCATCCGCAAAAAGCCGTGTGCCTTCAGGCATCTGTTTCGACGTCACCAAGTCGGTTGCCTTGGACATCGGAGATGGGCTGAGCCCAGCGTGTGTCGACACCCTACAACTTAGTGGTACAATCAAATGCACAAACATCAAAAATTTGTTGCGTCACCCTGGTTCCCAGATCTCCTGAAGATAAACGTTGACTATGGATACTGCATCACAGACACAGTCCCTTCAACAGGACAGAGATGTCACTAAACCAGCCCAAAGATGTAAACATCCATGCATGAGTAGCGCCTATTAGATGGAGTCGATCAGTTCCAGACATTCCACCAGGAAGGAGGTACACAACTCATGTTGTCTGTAGTTCCACCACGCCTAGACGATCAATGCCGCGGTTCGATATCGTCCGCATTGTTACTTTGTGCCAGGAAGGGCTCTCAACAAGGGAAATGTCCATGCGTGTCGGAAGCAAATCGATGTTTTTCGGACATTGAGGAGATAGAGACAGAACTGTCGATGACATGCCTCGCTCAGACCGCCCAAGGGCTACTACTGCAGTGTATGACCGCTACCTACGGATTATGACTCCGAGGAACCCTGACAGCAAGGCCACCATGTTGAATAAAGCTTTTCGTGCAGCCACAGGACGTCGTGTTACGACGAAAACTGTGCGAAATAGGCTGCATGATGCCGAACTTCACTCCCGACGTCCATGGCAAGTTCCATCTTTGCAACCATGACACCGTGCAGCACGGTAGAGATGGGGCCAAAAACATGCCCAATGGATCGCTCAGGATGGGCATCACGTTCTCTTCGTCGATGAGTGTCGCATATGACTTCAACCAGACAATCGTCGGAGATGTGTTTGGAGGCAATCCGGTAAGGCTGAACGCCTTAGACACATTGTCCAGCGAGTGCAGCAAGGTGGAGGTTTCCGCTGTTTTGGGGTGGCGTTGTGTTGGGTCGACGTACGCCGCTGTTTGTCATGGGAGGCGCCGTAACCGCTGTACGACACGTGAAAGCCATCCGCCGACCGATGTTGCAACTATATCGGCAGCATATTGGCGAGGAATTAGTCTTCATGGAGAACAATTCTCGAGAAGTTCTGTTCATGGACGACGTGACATACCAACCACTCTGAGGGATCTACTCCGAATTGCAGTGGAGTAGTGGGACAATTTGGACCAACAGTGTCTTGATGGACTTTGGGACAGTATACCACGACGAATACAGTCATTCATCAATGCAACAGGACGAGCTACTGGGTATTACAGACACCGGTATGTACAGAAATCTGGACCACAACCTCTGAAGCTCTCACTGTATGGTGGTACAAGATGTGATATGCGGTTTTCATGAGGAATAAAAAGGGCGGAAATGATGATTATATTGATCTCTGTTCCAGTTCCCTGTACAGGTTCCGGATTTCTCGGATATGAGGTGATGCAAAAGTTTTTTTGATGTGTTTAGTTTCACTTCAGCATATGGCGAACTGGAGAATATGGGCTTGGGACTAGGGATGAGAAGGGGGAAAGACTAATTGTATTCTTTAATAAATGTCAGCTAGTAATAGCGAATAACCTGTTCGAGAACCACAAGAGGAAGAGGTATACTTGGAAAGACAGAGTGTTACGGGAATACATCAGTTAGATTACATAATGGAAAGGAAGAGATTCTGAAATCAGTTACTGGATTGTAAGGCGTAACCAGGAGCAGATATAAACACAGATCACAATGTGGTAGTGAAGAGCCTAGTCAGGAAGAATCAGTACACAAAGTAATGGGACACAGAAGTAGTAAAGAATGACAAGATAACACTGAATTTTTCTAATACTATAAATACAGCAATGAGGAAAAGCTCAGTATGCAGAGCAGCTGAGGAGGAATGGACATATCTAAAAAAAGAAAAATACGTACATGCAAAGAACGTAACAGTGAATAAACCATCGGTAACAGAAGAAGTACTTGAGTTGATTGATGACAGAAGTAAGTATAAAAATGCTCAGGGATATTCAGGAATATAGAAATACAAGTCAGCGAGGAATGAAATGAATAGCAAGTGCAGGGAAGCTAAAACGAAATGGCTGCATGAAAAATGTAAAGAAAACTAAACATAAATGATTGTCTTCACACAGGAGCATCAAAACAACCTTCGGTGAAATTAGAAACAGTCTGGTAACATTAAGGGTGCATCTGGTCTTCCACTGTTAGATGTAGAGGAGAGAGCGGATAGGTGGAAAGAGAACATTGAAGGCCTCTATAAGGGAGAAGATTTTTCTCATGTGACAGTAGGAGAAACAGGATTCGGTTTAGAAGATATTGGGGATCTAGTATTAGAAACAGTATTTAAATGTACTTTGGCGAACTTAATACCAAATAAGGCAGAAGCGATGGATGACACTAAATCACAATTTCTAAAATCATGGGGGGAAGCGGCAACAAAATGACTGTTCACGTTGGAGTGTAGAATGCATGACTCTGGCGACATGCCATCTCACTTTCGGAATAATATCATCCACACAATTCCGAAGGTTGCAAGAGCTAACAGCTGCTAGAATTATCACACAATCAGCTTAACAGCTCATGCATCCAAGTTTCCCACAACAATAATATGCAGTAGAATAGAAAATTGGGGGGGGGGTGTTAGGTGACGCTCAGTTCGACTTTAGGAAAGGTAAAGGCACAAGAGAGGCAATTCTGACGTTGCGGTTAATAAAGGAAACAAGACTAAAGAGAATCGAGACACATTCATAGGATTTGTAGACCCAGAGGAAGCGTTCTGCAATGGAAAATGTTGCAAGATGTTCGAAATTCTAAAAAAATAGCCGTAAGCTGTAGGGAGAGACGAGTAAAATACAATATTTACAAGAGCTAAGAGGGAATAATAACAATGGACGACTAACTACGAACTGCGTGGATTAAATAGGGAGTAGGACAGGGATACAATCTTTCTTCCCTACTGTTTAGTCTCTACGTGGATGAAGCAATGATGGAAATAAAAAAAGGGTTCAGGACTGAGATTAAAATTAAAGGTGAAGGGATATAATTGACACGATTCGTTGAAGAAAAGAAAGTGAAGAAAAATTACAAGATCTGCTGAATGGAATGAACAGTCTAATGAGTGCAGATTATGGTTTGACACTAAATCAAAGAAAGATGAAAGTAATGAGAAGTAGCAGGAATGAGAACAACGAGAATCTTAACATCACGATTGATGATCGCGAAGGGGATGAAGTTAGGGATATCTGCTACCTAGGCAGCAAAACAACCAATGACGGACGGAGCAAGAAGGACATCAAAAGCAGACTAGCATTGCAAAAGGGGCATTCCTGGTCAAGAGAAGTCTACTAGCCATAACTAGAGAACGAAATGTCTGAGAGTGTAGGTTTGGAACACAGCATTGTTTGGTAGTGGTGTGAAAACCGGAACAAAAGATAATCTAAGCAATTGAGATGTTGTGCTACAGAAGAATGCTGAAAATTAGGTGGACTGATAAGGTAATAAATGTGGAGGTTGTGTACAGAATCAGAGAGGAAAGGAATATGTGGAAAACACTATGAAGGAGAAGGGAAGGATTGATAGGACATCTGTTAAGACATAAGGGAATGACTGGAGCTCTAGGGGCAAAAACTGTAGAGGAAGTAGAGATTTGAATACGCCCTGTAAGTAATAATTGAGAACGTGGGTTGCGAGTGCTAGTCTGGGATGAAGTGATTCGCATAGCAGACACAGCAGAAGAACTGTTTGCGGGTCTCATAAAACCAGTCAGAAGAATGATGCCCCAGAAAGAAAAGTCACACACAATTCGTCTCGAGAACAAACTTTTTCTACCAGTTTTGGAAAATACGCCATCATGTCATTTATCAGACGCGCCGAGTGGCCGCGTGGTTTGAGGCACCATGTCACAGATTGCGAAGCCGCTCCCGCCCGAGGTTCAGGTAACATGTTAGTAACAAGTCTACGATTGAAGCTTTCAGGAGATGATAGTATGCCAAGTATGATATTAAAGTATGCCTGATTTTTATGGGTGTGTGACTAACGTCACAGAATGTTAAGGAATGATGTGATGTGTTGCTGGTTCGCGATTAACTAGGTCCCAAATTTTTTTTTTTCTAAGCTTCGTTTTAACTAATAGATTCTGATACCTTCTTATTAGTTAAATAAATGTATGCTCAATAACATCTGATGTTACGCAAAAGTAATTGCACTCTCTCTAAGAAGAGAGTCTGTTAGATTAGCTTAATCTATAAGAGAGCTTTCACACAGAAAATATTTAGCACTTGCATGTTTCTAGTTTTGTATTTCATACGTTTCAAAGATTTTGTTACTGAATAGGAACAGTGATCAAGTAAGAATGACATTAGGATTCCACTAGAAGTGAGAATGATGAAATAATTTGTACATTATATGGAGAACTACTGCAAACTTGCATCGCTCTATTTGCAACGGAACTTCTCTAAGCGAATATCCTCACTGACTGGACATAGTACTTTCCTTTTGCCTTAGAACATGTCTGTGGATATTGATGTTTTTATTTATGTATACTATAGATAGAACAATGTGACTAGCATATGGTCAAGGGAGCAGATGTTCGTTTTAATTGAGCTAAGACAAACTCTTACGCTCGTCTATTTCTTAAAAAGTGTTATCTGCGAGCCAGATACAGCCGACAGAAGCCGACGGAATGCGGTGTAATCTCGTGTACCGCGTTGAAACACACACATTGCATGCGCAAGTCGCATCGTTTCTGAGCCTTCAGCAGCACGTTTAGCTTTTTGTGTTTCTTTTTCTTTCCACAGGGCAGCCAGCCCTGTGACGGAAGGCGCTGAGCTACCCTAAAGTGCCGGCTACTGCCGTAGGAAAACGCCTCCCATCTAATTCAAGTTCCCGTCCTGCTGCCCTCTATTAGTACAGCGCCACCTATCCATTAACCCCTCACTCGGCGTTTCGGTTTCCGAAGGAGATAGGGCTTAGATTCCGTATGTTCTTTAGAACGTGTCCGAAATAACACACGCTTTAACATCTTACGTGATGCAGCAGCCATATAAATAATATTTCCAGATTTTCAGTAGCATTAGCCGCATTGGAGCATTGAAATGAATCAATGGCACCAGGTAAAAATTCCTATCGGATTCCTCGTCATCCGAGCGCACTTTCCAATTGATCTAAATTCCGAGCCTGCTGCAATACTGTGGAACGGATATCATACACACACACACACACGCACACACACACACACACACACACACACACACACACACACACATGGCATATGTAGAGTGTTCAAAAAAAGGATCATACACTTTGAGAGATGGTATAATTCATTGGAAGAAGAAAAATAAGTAAAATAAACGTGGTTCTGGAAATTCATAGCTTCTGAGCTCAACAGGTGTTTATGGGAGGTGTTCAACGTGGCTTCCATTCATGACGATGCACCTCTCTGCCCTCCGGCGTAAGGAATGACGCACCGTGTAAAGTGTAGCCAGATGTTGTTATACCTGCTGGCACACACTGAGGACCCGATCTTGTAGTGTCTGCACATCTTTGATTGGCGTGGCCTAGACCAGTTCCTTCAAGTGTCCCTGTAACCAAAAATCGAGAAGATTGATGTCTGGGGACCGAGCAGGCCAAGTTGTGGGGCCACTCAAGACCAATCCAGCGGTCCTGAAACGTCTGTGTCAGATGTTAGCGCACACTGTGATGAAAGTAATCTGCTGCGTCATCATGCGTGAACCACATTTGTATTCGTAGCTGCAATGGCACGGCCTCCATTAAGGTAACAAGTGAGTAATGAGAAAGTCCAGATACTGCTCCCCCGTTAACCTCTGTGAAAGCACGTATGGCCCTATTAATCTATGGCCTAGTACTCCTCTTCATACGTTGACTAAGAACCGGGGTTGATGCTCCAGTTCCTAAATTCCGGGATTTACATGCTGGTTATGAAAATCCACAACACCATGCCTTGTGAACCCTGCTTCGTTGGTAAACAAAATCTTGGATACGAATAGTGAATCTGCGGCACACTACTGCAACATCCATTGACAGAACCGCCGTCTTCCGTGATGATTCTGGCGACTTAGGGCCTGATCGCGTTGTACATGATATGGGTACAGTGATTGCTCACGAAGTACCCTTCAGATAAGAGAGTGAGACACGCCTCTTGCTGCTGCAAACCGTCACTCACTGGTCCCAGGGGTTTCTTCCACCGAACGTAACGCACGGTCCTGCTGGTCAGGCGTGCGGACTGCCCGGGGCCTTCCGCTGTCAGTGTTCGAGGTGCAAGGATACCTGCGCTCCCCTGACGCTGGAAAAGTCTGCCGAACAGCCTATACAGGGCACTCTGCGCTGTGGATATTTTTCAGCGTAGAAGGCACAGTCTTGCAGTTACGTTCATTTGCTAAGCGATAGCGGAATATCATATGCGCCATTTCCATTGCTGACAGCTGGTGGAATAAAGAAAACGTAAATGTACTACACCATTTATAGCTACAAACATCGCAATAACAGTAAACACGTAAGTGAATCTGCGTCTGGAAGAAAGTAAAACACCGTACCCTCGGTTGACGGTAATATACAATAACTCACACAAGCACGACGAAAACTAACGTAGCTTATAACACGACTCGAGCCACAGTTAGTGAGCAATAGGTCAGTAACTTGATTTGGATGGGAGGCGTGCTCGAGTGGAACAGGCGGTTAAAGCTACCGTTCACGTTGAGTGGGAAATCCGAATACGAGTCCTGCTGTGGCACAGATCTTCATCGGGTAACATATACATTTCAGTAACCAAATGCAGCTAATGCTACTGAAAAACATTAAACAATAACACGATTAACTAAAACACGATGATAAAATTTTGATGTGAGTAGTTCATTCTTGGGCAGGCAATCCATCTACACGTCACCTACTTATGGCATCCCATGACACTGTTAGATGCTTACATCCCACATATCTCTTAGGGGTAGGTGTAAACGACATACTCTGCACGTGAATGAAAATGAAATGTGAGAAAAAGAAGCTGTTTTCTTTTCATGTCCCCAGTTTACTCTTATGTTTCTTAGCATCACCTTCATCTTCCCAATGGCGTCAAGGTGCTTAGCCACCCTTTACACCCTTACCCATTAATGTGGTGTGTTGCTTTGAAGGTGTATTCTTCTAACGCCTTCGTCTTTAATCCATGAGAAGCGCAAGTTATCTTTCAAGTTGTATCAGTAGTGTCAATGAAACTTCCTGGCATACTAAAACTGTGTGCTAGGCCGAGACTCGAACTCGGGACCCTTGCCTTTCGCGGGCAAGTGCTCTACCATATGAGCTACCCAAGCACGACTCACGACACGTCCTCACAGCTTTAATTCCGCCAGTAGCTCGTCTCCTACCTTCTAAACTTCACAGAAGCTCTCCTGCAAACCTTGCAGAAATAGCACTCCTGGAAGAAAGGAGTGTTAATATCTTTACGTACTTAGGTGAATAATATGGACGCTTTAGGTGTAGAAATAAATTGCGGTCTCATGGAGACTTGCACCAAGCAGGGTGCAAACGTCGAGCCTCAACATATTATGATGACCAGCATGTGTTTGTACAGTTAAAAATAATACGTACTGTCTACTTGAATATAATACATGCTGTCTACTTGTTTGTTTCCAACTGTCAACTGTTACTATTACATCATGTAATGCGTTTAAGGTGAAAGTCATAGTCAAGGGCCCAAGGCCAAATGTCATTGCCCCTCCCGCTGCGTGTAGTTACCCATAAGTCAGTTTGTAGCCTAAAACATCATAGCATTGTTAACAAAGACAGGCAAAATTTTTAGGTTCGTCGGCTTCAGACGTTTTGCTCCTACTTCATTTAATGGTTACGACAGGAAGAAAAGATGTACTGCTGTTGCATAAGTAGCGTATATAATATCAGTGTGGCATTCATTACTACTATCGACGTACACGTCTTAGAGGTTTCAAACTGATTGAAGAATTATTGTTGCAACAGTGCATATGGATTACGTGAAATTATTGCATTTACGCATCAATAGCGCAAGCGCGTTGAGGTATCAGGTATCGACCAATATTGAAACACCTATATCAGTTACCGGTGTGGCCTCCACGAGCGTAAAAGTAGTCGCTGACTCTTACATCCAGTCGATCGTACGGATGGCGAATACATTATGCCACGCTAGCTCGACCTGGTCACATAGTTCTGTAAGAGTTGTTGGTTGACGAGTCACGAGTCACACGGCAAGTCCAGAAATCGTGCTGGCCATGAAAGTTGCTGCACGTCTTGCATAGGTCATTGAGTTTCACGGGTGGCTGGTACACCTGTGGTCACTGGTAACGACAGGTGGTTCCAGTCAAACGGAGTAGCAGCCTTCCCAGAAGCGCAATGACCACTCATGTACTACCTCGAACCGATTCGAACGTACCACGTTATTATAGTTACGTGTGAGAAAAATATGTAACTGGAATCAAACTAACATCATAACCTCGTAAAGTTATGAACCCTGCCAGAGGAGTCTTCCAAAATAAGAACAGAACATAGACATTTAAAATGTAGCTGAGTTAATCATAAGACCGCTCATAAACCTTCGGTAGCCCCCCTAGAGTCCGACTGCTGATCCTTCTAACAGCTCCGACTACTTCCCCAGTTTCCCGCTGCACCGTTGCTAGTGGCCTGCCGACTGGTATTTCTTGTAAGAAAATAACGAGTTCCCTTTGATGAACCGATTTGCCAGCTTAAGCAGTACCGAACGTGTATCACATTGCACAGAGTATTGTAAACATTGTTATCTCCCAGGAAGTATCTAATAGAATCGCAATCACGTCACTCATTTAAATTGTGGGCTAAACTACAATTTCTTAATTCCTAATATGTAATGCTGATCGCGTCAGTAGTTAAGAGCAGGTACCTGCAACTTAAGTATCCTGTCGGTCACCAACTATGTAGCGAGCGGGAAAGTCAGCGAGACTCGGAAATATATTGAACATAGGCGATTAGCACAGGAGGAGCAAGGGAGGACACACGAACAAAATGACAGAAGGACTGAAAGTTGGAAATTAATGCGGATGTAAATGTCAGAGCTCTGTAAAAAAATCGTAAGTCACTGCAGAGGCATACCGTGCTTCTCCCTCTATAAAAAAAGCAATGTAAAAAAGGAACTTAAAAAATAGCTTGGTTTTCAGATATTTCCTGAGACTGACATACGCCCTCAGTTCGCTGTCTTCGAGTACAGGTGAATGCTACAGTACTAGGCTTGTAGCTTATACCTAGCAAACATAAATTTAGAACGGTTGTCGTCCTGATTCTGTAAATATCGACTAAAAACGACACACATAATGGGACAGCAATTGTCTATTACAAATCCAAAATACGGACCCCGGATTACCATGCTCATATGTCAGATGGATCGTTTAATGATATTCTAGGGATGCAAAATATGCGAGATGGTAGCTCGTGGTAATGATGTATTACTGATAACAGTACGCCTAAGAAGAAAGAGCTGTACCAGATCGCGTCCTGTTAACGAGGTAAAATACTCGTAGATCACAACTTGATTAAGAAAATACCCTCCAACGGAAGTTCTACATGATTCGTGTTAAGTATATTATGCACAGTACTTAACACTTCGCTGTCAGACAATTGGCTAACGAACAGTGGAGAACGGCTGTATTGAATAAGTTCAATCACTTACTTCCATATGTGTCACTAGTTTCAAACGTCGTTGACTTACGCAACAGTACAATATATACAGGACGGTCAGATGCTTGTAAGGGCATTGGGGGATAGGTTGTACCGAGAAATAATCATCAAGAAAAAAATCGATACTTCTTGCATTTCAATTATAAATGAAGTTAGCCAATGAGGCCATTGGGCTACATAGATAGTACCTCACGAGACTTCTCAGAATTTGACTAGGGTTCGATCCTTACTACCGTACCATGCCCAATATCTGTATTGGTCTCTTGTTTGGCTTTCGGGAACCAAACGAAGAACTGATTAACGACACCATCTCTAGCGGGACGCCTGCTACAATTCTAATAAACTCGGAAAGAGAACAAGGTATCGAACTCTTTCTTCACAGTTATTTTTCAGCACAAGCTACGCTATATCTGACCATCCTGTATATCCAGTCTGGGCTTAACTTCAAAGGGCTGTGATTCAATTCTAATGATACTCATCAGATAAACTCCAAATCGCTACCGCCTCAGATTTAGTGGTAATAGGGCCCAGTTGACAGTCCGTTAACAACTGAACACCGTTCCACCACGAAAACAGGAAAAAGGTGTACTGAACTGTGAGAAAGGAGCAAGACAGAAACAGTCCAAACATGAGGAGTGCAACATAAAGCAGTGTGGAACAGCCACGTGGTTATGTGGTGACGGACTTGGATTATAAAGTGGACGAAACGTGTTCGAAGCTCCCCCGAACCATTTTTTTTCACTTTTGGCTATATTCAAATCCGTGTTCGCTTTCGTGGTATAAGGTCCGTTTGCCACAGCGAGTTGTAAGAAAGGGACCTATAATGTAAGTTGATTCTTCACTAATCTATTAGCAGCCGAAAGTAGTTGGCTTTCGAATGGGAACCATAGAGTTCGATGGCAAGTGAACCGAATCCTCCACAGGAAAACACATCTGCTGTGTCATACACGGCTTAGTTACAGTATGTCATATGATAGGACTCTCTTATCGACGCACCTAACGTGTACTCCTGATAGGTGAGTATGCCTCCTTGATCGATTTAGGTCTTCGTAAGAATGTGAATGTGGTCACTCCCAAGAGAATGATGAAGTTATAGTATGTCATATAAGCTGCTACTAATGAACTTAAGTTCCACAGTCACACCGTTTTCCTTGTTCTATCTCAAAACAAACGTTTTGAAGTTGCCCCGTTTTTGATGTTATGACTCGTGAATTCCTGTGTCGTAATGCAGTCCATAGCTGTTTTATTTGTTGTTTTCACTTTTTCACTTTTGTAAGACGTTATGTGGCTTCTCACTGATCTCACTAGTTATCAAATTTAATTGCGATCATAATGTATTGTTACCACATGATTCGTATTCTATTACCAATGGATAGTAACTATAAAACTATACAACTACAAGTGTTACAAATATACAGATAATTATGAGATAACTGCACTGCGCCATTTTACCTGACATTCCGGTTAAATTGACGTAGTAAATGGGGTACACTGGCGCAAATAATGGTCTAATATAACTAATTCCATATATATAAGGTGGCCAATTATTGGTGACCGGGCCAAATATCTCACGAAATAAGCATCAATCGAAAAAACTACAAAGAACGAATCTTGTCTTGCATGAAGGGGAAAGCCAGATGGCGCTATGGTTGGCCCGCTGGATGGCGCTGTCATAGGTCAAACGCATATCAGCTGAGTTTTTTAAGTAGGAACCCCCATTTTTTATTAGATATTCGCGTAGTACGTAAAGAAATATGAATGCTTTAGTTGGACTACATTTTTCGCTTTGTGATAGATGGCACAGTAACAGCCACAAACGTGTAAGTACGTGGTATCACGTAATATACCGCCAGTGCGGACGGTATTTGCTTCGTGATACATTACCCGTGTTAAAATAGACCGTTTGCCAATTGCGGAAAAGGTCGATATCGTGTTGATGTAGGACTATTGTGATCAAAATGCCCAACGGGCGTGTACTACGTATGCTGCTCGGTAGCCTGGACGACATCATCCAAGTGTCCGGACCGTTCTCCGGATCATTACTTTATTTAAGGAAACAAGAAGTGTTCAGCCACATGTGAAACGTCAACCACGACCTGCAACAAATGATGATGTTCAAGTAGGTGTTTTTGCTGCTTTCGCGGTTAATCCGCACATCACGAACAGACAAATGGCGCGAGAATCGGGAATCTCAAAAACGTCGGTGTTGAGAATGCTGCATCAACGTCGATTGCACCCGTATCATATTTCTGTGCACAAGGAATTGCATGGCGACGACTTTGAACGTCCTGTACATTTCTGCCACTGGGCACAAAAGAAATTATGGGACGATTACAGATTTTTTGTACGCGTTCTATTTAGCGACGACGCGTCATTCACCAACAGCGGTAACGTAAATCGGCATAATATGCAACTGAAAATCCATGATGGCTGCGACAACTGGAGCATCAGCGACCTTGGCGGGTTGCCTGACAACATGCATCAGCGCATTGTCAATGTATGTGCGAACATTACGGAAGGTGGACTACTCGCTGCTGAGAGGAATGTCGTTACACGTATTGCCAAATGCCTTGAGGTTGACGGACATCATGTTGACCATTTATTGCATTAATATGGTATTTACAGGTAATCACTCTGTAACAGCATGCATTCTCAGGAATGATAAGTTCACAAAGGTACACGTATCCCATTGGAACAACTGAAATGAAATGTGTAACTGTACCTACGTTCTGTATTTTAATTTAAAAAACCTACCAGTTACCAACTGTTCGTCTAAAATTGTGAGCCATATATTTGTGACTATTACAGTGCCATCCATCACAGAGCGAAAAATGTGGTCCAACTAAAATATTCATATTTCTTTGCGTACTACACGAATATGTAATAAAAATGGGGGTTCCTATTTTAAAAAAAACGCAGTTGATATCCGTTTGACCTATGGGAGCTCCATCTAGCGGGCCAGCCAAAGCGCCATCTTGTTTCCCCCTTCAAGCTAGACAAGTTTCGCTCTTTGTAGTTTTTTCAATTGACCACCATATATATTAACAATGAACTATATAAAAAATAATAATAACAGTTTCTTGTAATATAGCTACAATAATGAAAAAGAAGTTTCGAGTATAAGCATATTCAGTAATTGGTCTCTTGATTATCTATAAAACAACTAACGCTTCTTCAGATAGGACTCAGAGTTAGAGTTGTTGTTACTAGCCCTGTGAGACTTTCACGTCAAAACACTTTTATGCTGGGAACAGACGTACAAAAATGTGTAAGTTTCTATATCCAGAAGTATTATCGCTATCTGTCCTTTTTCTCTACAAATTGGTAGACCACCAGTCAAACTTTATGATCATTATCATAAAATCTGATATGTTGACATACAGTTAGTCCAACATGCCAGTATTCAGACATATTCTGGAACTTAGCATTTGTAAAAAAGCCTCCTCCGGCCCCACTAGCAAGGTCAGGGCAGGCTGGGACCTCTCCTGCCGCGTGACTTCTCTCCACACCAGGATGCGTCCGACTGCTCTCCACAACTGATCGCTCGCTAGCACTCGCGATAAAAGTACCTCAGACACAGAGTCTGTGTATGCACGCAACAGCAGAATCAATAGTTAATTTTCCAGAAAAAGATACGAACGTCGAGCTTTCAATAATTTTCTTGACTGTGCCAGCCACTACATTCAGAATGACTCCAAAAAGCGCAAAAATACACCGATACCATTTCTTGGCATCTTTTTCTAGTCCACCATATATTTCGCACAGATGTTTGCCTCTTCTATGTTGTGCTGGATGGCGCTGTGTCTAACAGACGTCCTATTACAAACAACACTGATCGCATTTCTTAATTCACCCGCCGTTCAAGAAGCTCTCTGTGATTTGCGGATTTAGGTCTTCGTCATCTGAAGAGAGTAACCAGTTCTTAAAAAAATTATGTATTATGTTATTATGACTTTCATTAAACAAAATTTAACCTCTCACGCCCGGTACTCACAGCATTTACCTCTGCCAGTATCTCGTCTCCTACCTTCCAAACTTTACAGAAGCTCTCCTGCGAACCAAGCAGAACTAGCACTCCTGAAAGAAAGGATATTGCGGAGACATAGCTTAGCCACAGCCTGGGGGATGTTTCCAGAATGAGATTTTCACTCTGCAGTGGAGTGTGCGTTGATATGAAACTTCCTGACAGATTAAAACTGTGTGCCCGACCGAGACTCGAACTCGGGACCTTTGCCTTTAGCGGGCAAGTGCTCTACCATCTGAGCTACCGAAGCACGACTCACGCCCGGTACTCACAGCTTTTATTTCTGCCAGTACCTGGAAACATCCCCCAGGCTGTGGCTAAGCCATGTCTCCGCAATATCCTTTCTTTCAGGAGTGCTAGTTCTGCTTGGTTCGCAGGAGAGCTTCTGTAAAGTTTGGATGGTAGGAGACGAGGTACTGGCAGGAGTAAAAGCTGTGAGTACCGGGCGTGAGTCGTGCTTCGGTAGTTCAGATGGTACAGCACTTGCCCGCGAAAGGTAAAGGTCCCGAGTTTGAGTCTCGGTCGGGCACACAGTTTTAATCTGCCGGGAAGTTTCATATCAGCGCACACTCCGCTGCAGAGTGAAAATCTCATTCTGGAAAATTTAACGTGTCTCATTTAGCTATCTACTTTCATTGGGTTTAATCGACGCACTCGGCCTCTGTGCGTCAAATTACTCTAACAAACATGGGTTATATAAAACTACAGCTACGCACTCGCGCTTTGCTTCATACTAATATAATCGTGAATGCTAATGTCCAGATACAGGCGTAGCAACAAAAACTTCTATTTTAACATAACAGAAAATGGCTTACCTTTTAGAAACTGCAGATCACGTGTTAGAGCAATCAAAGACTAAACATAATCTTGCTTCTAGATCCGACAACTGGCATGTAACGGTTCCCGCGTTCTGTATTTTGTCTGTATAACTGAGCATCAGATGACAGCGCCGATCAAATAAGACAAACGCTCATAGTTAAAGTCATATTGACGTGCACCATTTTATCAGCTGTGACAAATCCCCGAGCCCCCTTCCCACACACTGGTAGAACCTGACAATCTGTAAGGTATGACGAATTACGTTTAAGAGAATTGTTCTTGAAAAATATCGGCAAAGAGCGTCAGTTAGCTGGAGATTAGGTTGTTTGTGCTCCTGTAAATAGGCTTTCACTCGCAAATCCAATTGTTTGTCAACAGCAGCAAACTGGGGACGCGTGTTTATTTTGTTTGCTAGCTGAGTCCTAAGCGACTCTGTAGAAACGCTGCGAAGCCCGCAGAAAGCAACTGCAGTCGTTATCCGTGTTACAGGGTTCACAGCAATGATACCGTTCGTGAGAAAGGCTGCAAGTTTCTCAATAGCAGAAACGAAAACTTCGTTGCATTGGGTATTGTAACAGAGCGAGTCGCTATCTAGGCCAAACAGAGGAACGAGAAGTATAAGAAAAACGTGAAACTTATACGTTTTCGCAATTTTTGCCGTAATATAAACCAAGCGTTTCCAACAGATACTAATAGAACCCGAATCAAAAGAAGACAACAGATGTTTCTATCATTTGAAAAGTCTGTTTATTAATTATTTGCATGTTATGTAGATCACAACTGCGACCTTCCAGTACGATGTACAACGAATTGATTTTACAATTGTAGTACATCTTCCTTGTAGAAATTATGGAACATCCTGTCCATTTGAATAGCATTCTAAGGTTTTTTAAATCATTTTTCTTCTCACATACGTACAGTATATTCACTTAACTGCATTGAATGTGTCTCTCTCCCTGTACTAAAAAAAAAAAAGAATACACACACACACACAAATCCCCTTTGTTGCATCCGTTGTAGTTCATTCGGTGCACATATTTTACGAACGTCTCCATAGAATGTTAGGCTGTGTTTTCTGGTAATGGCTCTGAGTATGCCCGTGTGTTCGTATAATTCATTGGTTGCTCTCTTCGCCCATGTACCATCTCGGTGTACTGCTCCATAGATCTTGCTGAGGAATCTACATTCTACTTGTTTCTGTCTCTGTGACACCTGATGCTCCGATTGTAGTTGTTTCTGAGGCGTAGAATTCTTCCATACCAAGGTCACTTAATCTGGCCTGACTTCCAATGTTTCTTTTGTTGCAGTTCATTCATTTGAGTTTCTACACTTTCAGTTCAGTTCAATATTATGATCCAAATGACACAAACCGAGTGAAATTCAGAGGGACATTCGTGGCGTGTACGAACGCGACTTTATGGACATAAGTAACGTCTCCAGGTGGTGTGCATTCTTCCAAGAGGAACGTGTAAACCTTAGCGATTCACCACGCTCTTGGCGGACGATCACAGCTATAACCCCGCATAACGTCTGAATCATTGGGACACCAGTTTTAATGACAAGCTGGTGCAAATGCGAACCTCTCGCAAGAGATCGACATTTCCTGTGGTGCGGCGTACAATATTGTTCATGACCCCTTCAAATTTTACAAAGTTGGTGCTCACTGGGCGCCAAGGAATCTGACAGACTACCACAAAGGCAAGGGAATGATGACAAGCTTGGATCACTTAACGCGTTACGACGCAGAACGACACGACTTTCTGATAGGAATCGTCACTGATGATGACTCGTAGTTGTACCGCTACGCCACCGAAGCCAAGCAAGAGCCTATGGAGTGGAAAGGCACCGGTTGCCTTGTATGAAAGATCATTCAAAGTGACTCAGACTGCAAGGAACTTACTTGACAGTGTTCTGGGGTATTTATATGGTGTATTACTGGTGGACTTTTCTAAATATGCACCCAGCGTGAATACGGTAGCGTTCATTAAAACTATGGTCAAGTTCCATATTGCCATTCGTGACAAACGCCACAACATTAATGCTAACTGTATCATACGGTCCGGACCTTGCACCGTCTCACTTCCACGTGTTTGGTTCCACGAAGAAATTTCTGGCCGGCCAACACTTTGCGACAGATGCGGAAGTGAAATCAGCAGTCCGCAGACGGATACATTCAAACCAAATGGACTTCTACGAAGAGGGCACATTGAAACTGAAACGCACTCTTAGAAAAATTATAAATAACTGTGCTTAAACTGACACACAATATTTTTAGCGCAATGCAATCTGACTTTGAAAAATCCCTACAAAAGAATGGCCCTGACTAACAATAACCTATACCTTTCCTGAATGACATACCTCACAAAAATATTCGTTACTCAAACTACTGCAATACAGCGTGCGCCACTACTGCCAGCTGAATAAAAGATTCTAACTACTGATTGGCATAGTTAGCAAATGAAAGATTTTGATAAAGAACAAACAATGTATTTATCTTAAAAGTGTTTCAAAGTCATACATATAAAATCAGTTCATGATATCCAATATTACAAATTTACTCTTTCTGGCGCACACACGTCCAGATCGTCCGCTCATAAAATTGTGCCATCTCTCTCCCCACATCCAGCACTGCTGGCGGCTCACCTCCAACTGCGCAACGCTACGCACTGTTAACAGCCAACTGCCCAACACTACAATAGCAAATTCCAACGATGCGAACCACTCACAGGCTGCACACAGCACAGTGAGTGATTTTCGTATAGAGCGCTACATGACGTTACCAACATAAAAACCTAAACAGCCTACTTACAAAACTAGCACCACGTTAGGAAAAATGTGTTGAGAATTTTGGTGACTATGTAGGTAAAACATTTAAGTTCATTTGTGATTTATTTTGTTGGCTATTAAACGTCTTGGAAAATGTGAATATTGTGCATTATTTCCGATCTTCCCTTGTAATGTGGACCATTTAATGTACTATAGTGGAAAGCCCATTAACTCTGTTACTATAATAAGCGACAGATCGTAGTTGCCCAATTATTACATGTCCTAGAAAGTAGGATCTAGTTGTATTGGTAATTTTAAGCTTCAGACATATATATATATATATATATATATATATATATATATATATATATATAGTGACATAACCAGACCTCATTCAATTAAGTAGCAAAAAGATATTATCTAATAATATATGGTTACTTGACTTGAAAATACAATAAAATACTAACAGTAATGAACAGTAATACAAGCTACACATCCTTACCTGATGTAACTATAATTAGCTATTATTTTTAAGGAGAAAAATGAAATGACCTGAATGTTTTAAGAAGAAGGACAATTAATTAATGAAAAAGGAAGGCAAATGTGATAAATGGTCAGATCATATCATATGAGAACGAAACAAAATTCTCGTTACAACGTTTATTGCTTGAAATGGATTACTTACGAACAGTATCATGTTTACTTATTTATATTGGGCAGCATTAGTGAGGAAAACATCAATTACCAGATAAATTCATCCATCTGTTGTATGGTTTGACGAAGCTCTCCATGCTACTCTATCCTATGCAAGCTTCTTGATCTCCGAGTAATTACCGCAACCTACATCCTTCTGAATCTGGTTAGTGTTTTCATGTCTTGATCTACCTCTACGATTTTTGCCTTCCACTATTCCCTCTAATACTAAATTGGTGACCCCTTGGTGCCTCAGAACGTTCCTACAACCGGTCCCTTCTTTTAGTCAGATTGTGCCACAATTTCCTCGTCTCCCTCTCTCAGTAACCCCTAATTGGTTACGTGATCTACCCATCGAACCATCTGCAGTCATCTGTAGCGATACAATTCGAAAGCTTCTTCTCTCTTCTTGCCTAAACTATTTATCGTCCATGTTTCACTTCCATACATGCCTACACTGCATACAAATACTTTCAGGAAAGACTTTCTGACACTTAAATCTATACTTGATGTTAACAGATTCCTCTTCTTTAGAAATGCTTCCCTTGCCCTAGTCACTCTACACTTTACATCCTCTCTACTTTGACCATCGTCAGTTATTTTGCTTCCCAAATAGCAAAACACATCTACTGCTTCTTGTCATTTACTAATGTAATTCCCTCAGCAGCACTTGACTTCATTCGACTACATTCCATTATCGTCGTTTTGCTTTTGTTGATGGTCATCTTATATCCTCCTTCCAAAACCGTCCATTACATTCAACTGCTTTTCCAGGTACTTTGCTGTCTCTGACAGATTTACAATGTCACTGGCAAACCTCAAAGTTTTTATTTCTTATTTTGTTTCCTTTACTGCTTGCTCAATATACAGATCGAATTACATCGGCGATAGACTACAACCCTGTCTCACTCTCATCTCAGTAACTGCTTCACTTTCATGCCCCGCTACTCCGATAACTGCCACCTGGTTTCTGTACAAACAGTAAATAGCCTTTCGCTCCCTCCGTTTTACTCCTGTATCCTTCAGAATTTGAAAGAGAGTACTCTAATCAAAAATGGTTCAAATCGCTCTGAGCACTATCCGACTTAACTTCTGAGGTCATCAGTCGCCTAGAACATAGAACTAATGAAACCTAACTAACCTAAGGACATCACACAGGATTCGAACCTGCGACCGCAGCGGTCGCTCGGTTCCAGACGGTAGCGCCTAGAACCACATGGCAGAGTACTCTAGTCAACATTGTCAAAAGCTTTCCTTGAGTCTACAAATGCTAGGAATATAGGTTTGCCTTTCCTTAAACTATCTTCTAAGATAAGTCGTAGGGTCAGTATGGCCTCACGTGTTCCACCATTTCTACGGAATCTTAACTGATCTTCCCCAAGTTCTGCTTCTACCACGTTTTCCATTCGTCTGTAAAGAATTTGTCGTAGTATTTTGCAGCCATGAATTACGAAACTGATAGTTCGATAATTTTCACACCTGTCGACACCTGCTTTCTTTGGGATTGGTATTATTATATTCTCCTTGAAGTCTTAGGTTATTTCGCCTGTGTCATACATATTGCTCACCAGATGGTAGAGTTTTGTCATGGCTGGCTCTCCCAAAGTTATCAGTATTTCTAATGGAATTCTGTCTAATCCTGGGCCTGCTTTGGCTTAGATCATTCAGCGCCCTGTCAAATTCTTCACGCAATATCATATCTCCCATCTCATCTTCATCTACGTCCTCTTCAATTTCGATAATATTGCCCTCAAGTACATCGCCCTTGTATGGACCCTCTACATACTCCATCTTTCTCTTTTCCCCTCTTTGCTGGTTTTCCATCTGAGCTTTTGATACTCATACATGTGGTTCTCTTCTCTCCAAAGGTTTCTTTAATTTTTCTGTAAGCAGTATCTATCTTACCCCTAGTGATATATGCCTCTACCTCCTTAAATTTTCCTCTAGCCATTCTTGCTTAGCAGTCTTGCACTTCCTGTCTATCTCATTTTTGAGACGTTTGTATTCCTTTTCGCCTGCTTCAGTTACTGCATTTTCGTATTGTCTCATTTCATCAATGAAATTCAATATCTCTTCTGTTACCCAAGCATTTCTACTAACCATTGTGTATTTACCTACTCGATCCTCTGCGATCTTCGCTATTTCATCCCTCAAAGCTACCGAATCTTCTTCTGCTGCAATTTCTTTCGCCTAGAGTTGTTAATAGTTCCCTAATGCTCTCTCTGAAACTCACTACAGCCTCTGCTTCTTTCAGTTTATCCCTTAAATTCCTACCTTTTTGCAATTTATTCAGTTTCAATCTACAGCCCATAACCAATACATTGTGGTCAGATTCACATCTGCGCCGGGAATTGTCTTACAATTTAAAACCTGGTTCCTAAATATCCGTCTTACCATATGAAAGCATCCAGTATCTCCAGGCCTTTTTCACGTATACAACCTTCTTTCATGATTCTTAAACGAAGTTTTAGCTACGAGTAATCTCTGCGCAAAATTCTACCAGGCGGCTTCCTCTTTCATTCCTTACACCCAGTCCCTATTCACCTACTACTTTTCCTTCCCTTCCTTTCCCTACTATGAAATTCCAGTCCCTCACGACTATTAAATTTTCATCTCCCGTAACTATCTGAAAAATTTCTTTCATAGCATCTTACATTGCTATGTTGGGTCGTATCCTTTGCATATCATGGGAACATAAGGTCATGAAATTCCTTATGTTTGTTAACGGGAAGGGGTTTTATAATATCAACGAATCCTATGTTTGAAAGATTTGATGTATTATGCTGAGACCTAAAATGTGATTCACTAAGAAAAAACAAAATGTTGTAGTAGATTGTTGTAGGTTGTAGAGTCACATGTTGAGGCTGATGGGGAAGGTGATCGAGAACGCGATGAACTTGGTAGTTCATGTCATGAAGATAAGGTGAACTTTCCACCGATGGCGGGTTGTCCTCCTTTATTCGAGTCTAATTGAGTGATTGATTCAAATGGCTCTGAGCACTATGGGACTCAACTGCTGTGGTTATAAGTCCCCTAGAACTTAGAACTACTTAAACCTAACTAACCTAAAGACAGCACACAACACCCAGCCATCACGAGGCAGGGAAAATCCCTGACCCCGCCGGGAATCGAACCCGGGAACCCGGGCGTGGGAAGCGAGAACGCTACCGCACAACCACGAGATGCGGGCGATTGATTCATAAGCGTCTCCTTACATATTCAGCACTAGTAATGACCGTTTTGCGATATTTTCTTTCCGCTCTGTTACCTTGTCTTTCATTAAAGTGGGAACAGGTACCGCTAGTGAGCCTTGAAGACACTGTCTCCCAATGAGACCGCCGTATTGTGCTACGAAACTAAAAATTGTGCGATTGAGTATAACATAACGTGGAAAATACGATGTTTTCTATTTTCGTGTAGACATGTAGCATTAATATGGAAATAAGGAAAGATATTGAAATCAGATGTTACATTTTTTTTACTTCAAATTTCGTGATTTATGCAGAGAACAAAATGGTTCAAATGTCTCTGAGCATTATGGGACTTAACATCTGTGGTCATCAGTCCCATAGAACTTAGATCTACTTAAACCTAACTAACCTAAGGACATCACACAACACCCAGTCATCACGAGGCAGAGAAAATCCCTGACCCCGCCGGGAATCGAACCCGGGAACCCGGGCGCGGGAAGCGAGAACGCTACCGCACCACCACGAGCTGCGGACATGCAGAGAACAGAGTGAAGAAAGAAAATACTTTTTACTAAACATACGTTTGCCTACTAATCTGCGCACTTCTTTCACTGAAATAGTATTCAAAAATATCCAATCGAATTTTAATTCACAGTAAACTGAGGGTTGCGGAACAAGAATCTGAAACTCGTTTTAAGATTTAAGAAATAATAATAACAATAATTAAATTGTAAGAAAAGGGCTATGGGTGATTGGAAGATACATTTGTGTTAAAAACTTTCTGTTTTAGGTTTTTTTATATTTTTAAATGTTTTAATAATTTAAAATAATCGTTGACTCGTCAGTGGTCTATGATTTTTATGAAAAATGAGTACATTCTAATAATCACTTAGAAAAAATTAACCCGAAAAACAAAATCCTTTTCTCAAATATTGATACGGCTCGAAAACGTAGACAGTGAAGTATGACTTCATGGTTTGTAAATGTGGAGTTCGCTTCATTACTACTCGATGCAGGAACCAGTCTGAGTGAACTAAGAAAACCAATGAACTAACGTAGGGATCAGGTAAACAAATCTTATAGTCATTGTGATGTGTTATATCTACTTTCACTATGGATTTCATTGGTATGTCTCGATGAACTTCGTACTGGAGTCAGATACTGCTAGCATTGGCCACCTGGGCTTAATTTAATCTAATATTTTTACTACCGAAATTTACCACATTTCAACGTTGACATTCTGTACTGCGTTTTCACGAAACCTTGCCACTGTCATGTGCAGTTTTCACCATAGTAGATTGTCTTTACGAAGTTACCAGGAGTGTACTTGGGCCTCATTTGTATGTGGCACCCCGAATATGACTTTATAAACGATGTATGTCTTTCATTGGCTTTATATCGCTAACTGTGTAAGACCAGAGACCCTGAGATACTGCTGGTGTTGGAGTAAGAGAGGGCTTGGCGAATTGGTGCAAAGTTGTAGGTAGCTGTCGGTGAGCGAAAGACGATGGAATAGGCAGTGTTTGTGGCGTGCTGTCTGAAGCCACCAAGTGTTAGATTAATTTAGGTATGTTAATATTATTGAACTTGGAGGCAGAAGTCTTAATGCAACTAAGTTAAAGATTTAAATAATTATGATTTCTGTTTTTGCCAGCGCATTACTATAGATGAGTTGGCCAATAATTTGTAATTGTTGAGTAACCCCAAAATGTACATAAACCGTTTCGATGAAAAAGCTAGTTAGGTATTTCCCCTTGTAATATTTCTAAGATTTGTTAACAGGGCTATATTTAATTTGATGATTTGCATTGTGATTAATGTAACTTCAATTGTCAGATGTTTTTGAAAGGAGAAACTTAACTTGTAATATAATTTTGCTAAAAAATCTGTGTTAGTAATTCACCACAATTAGTAACGCCTCACCGTCCAGGTCATATAATTTTTAAAGAAGTTGAATTTTTTTTAAATGTTCTCGTTTATCAGCCAGAAGAATTTCATTTGCATTTCAAAGTTTTACAGCCAGCATTGCACATCGCTGAGCCTGTAGCGAGAATATGGATATGTTTCATGAGCAACCAGAATATATAGTGTTACTCTATTGCTGCTCTAGAGGTAAGACAAATTAATTTATTTGCTATGTGAGCAGATACCATAGTTGTCAGTTTTGGACAGGACCAGATGATTCAGTGTCTAAGGGGCTGAATGTATTTTGCAGTGACTGTATTTCTTTATTGGTATTGGGATTTGCGTTATCCAATTAATTCGTCTAAAGTTTTGCTAACAATAATACGAGGTAGGCACACCCCTGGCTCTTACAACACGCAACACGACAATTCGAGTTCAGTACTCATTCCAAACGTCAGACATTCATTCAATGTATCGTACGGAAATCCTTTCCCAGCAACGCTCCTTTTACTGTGGAGGTAAACGTTTCGCACGTAATATAGTGTCCTGTCTTTTCAAGTGAGTTGTTTGTGTTGCGCAAACTATAAAAGTAGTTGTAAACATCCCTGAAAGAAAATGAAGGTTTACTGAAATGCTGCTGGCAAAGTATTTATGTTTTAGACGTTGCAGGAAAGAATTTGAATGCATTTGTAGGACCTCGATTATAATTTTAAAGCTGTTAGTTGCAATAAATCCCACGGTCGTCTGATGAATGATAAACTACTATTGAGGGATATACGATCTACAGAAAAGTATTCTTGAGCTACATTGACCAAGAACAAATGGCAGTAAACCAATGTTAACGTACTACAACTGCATCTAAGAATAAAAACATGTAAACACAGAATATCTACTGATCTTCACATTTTCCTGACTTGTGAGCATCATATTTCTAATCCGTACTTGTGGGTACAAATGAAGTAGCTTTGTGCCGCATGCAGCCACTGCCAGTTGTAATGCTGGCAAACACCTGTTCAGGTTAGTGAAACGAATTTGAAATTTGACAGTAATGACTGAAAACTGTAAGCGTGAAAAAGCTGCAGCAACAAGATAATGAATACAAATGAAGATACCTATTTGAAATCTGTTACATATTACAGTTAGATGAAATTCTCCCCCTCCTGCCTGTTTGATTTTATTACGCAGAATACTTTTCTCGCCATGTATGTGGATAGTTATATGCCAGAAATCGTGGTTGTCAAACAGGAGACTTTGTGACAGGAGACCATGTTAACATTACGTTTAAGTGCACTGAAGTGATTTACGTGTTGATTATGATAATAATAATCAGATCTCGTTGAAGAAATATGATGGTAGTCTCGACTTGTAAACTTTTAAATGCGGAGAACGATAGCGCGCTGATGGCTCGTGGTCGTTGCGTCACCAAACCGAACCCATACAACGTATTTAAAAGGGTGAAAATTGCACAGTAAATGAATTATTAGTAAAAGACACCAACACGATCAGTACTATTTAATAACGACATTTTTATATAGAATTTAGTACAAATCGACAAGAATATGAAATATCAATAAATGACGTTTTCGCTTGAAGATTCGAAAAAGAAGAGAGCAAGAAGACTACCAACAATGCTTCACCTTCTTTTATAAAACAGAATACAAACAATAAGAGATATTAAGACATAAACGCACAATCTGCAGTTTACAAAATAATTATGCCGTTGAGTTAAGCGAGATGTAACACATCGCTCCACAACCCGTGCAGCTTAATAGCAATTAAGTCACACGTGAGGCGTACTCCGGGTAAAAGAATGTAAGGATCGGAGCTAAAAACTGAGCTGAACCAAGTGAATTAACTGAATGATTTATGTCTTATGACATGACGTACTTCGTACAGTTCGGAAATGCAGCCTGAACTAAGAGAACTAAAGAATAGGTTCAGTCGTCCGACCAGAGGCAATACGCTCACTTCGCCATTACGAGTTGAAAAATATGGAGGCTTAGATCCTGCGATTTGGGCGTATATAGTATGAACGGAATGGAATTTGTGTGCGGGCATTCTACCTTCTTGTAGGTAGCCGAAGCGAGGGGTAAAAGAACGATAGTTCACTAAAAGAAAAGCCACTCCGAACGTTTCGTTTCGCGGGATAGTTCATTTGAACCATGCTGTTCATCTGCCTCACAACCCTAGTTCGGACCGTCGTTGATCGCTCCTCGTGGCTAGATGCGGGCAGACTGAGATTATCTGAATATGAGTGTTATTTACCGTATACGGGCCTCGCCTGTGCTAGTTTTGCTCCAGCGCTGGTTCCTTAGATTCTTTTTACCCAAGGAGCATCCCTAAACATGAGGTATCAGGCCACCCGCACATTGGTCAAACCGTCTGTATGCTATGCTGGTACTTCGGTATCGCTTGTCATCCAGCTTGACGACAGTATGAAGTAACCGCCTCAGTGGCTGGACAGCAGTTCTTATCACATCGACGTGTAGTCCTGCGGAAATTGCTCGTGGACTTACTTGACTGTGCGATCTATTGCGTTATCAAAAGGACTATTTTTCCCAACCGTGCTAAGTATATATCGAGTGATTACATTGTGGCTGTAATTACTGTATGGGTGCGAAATGTGGAAATTTGCTGCTGCGTTAATGATGGACCGATTTACGCTGAAAAACAATTACTACCAATTGTGGCCAAACAACAAAGATTAAATTCAAACTACTCGTCTGTTTCCAATGTCACTGCGCCCATCGGCCATTGCTGCACTACTTAAACTTCCGCCATTATGACAACGCCAGACACAAAACTATTGCAATACTACAACTAGCATCTCCTATATAATTCTTCAGGAATACTACCATCGTTAAGACAAACCAGATAGGAAACTTTACAATACCTTCGCGAAATTTGAACAATTCTCTCAGTTTGTTACTGATAATAGTTGTTCACTACAGTTCTTATTTCAGGTAGATAGTGGTTTGCAGTCCATCTCAATATACTTCATATCCTTTTCATTAGCACTTATTTTAAATTATATTTTACTCTATTTTACTGACAAGCGGTGTTTGATAAGCAAACAATGTTTACGAATATGAATCTGAACACGAAATACTTAGCTTTTGACTGCCTACACCACAAACGCATACAGAGGCAAAGCTTGAATAAAGTCATGGTAAATATCGAATATAAAATACTCCTCAAGAGGAGGTATTCATATGAGCTGTACCACGAAGAAACATCTCTTGATTAATCAAAGATATCTGAGTTGATGATACTGGCTCCAGAATCCCTCTCTAGTACTTAGAAACACATTCTAAAATTTCCAGTCCTTTGTTGAAATTGGTAATTTTCTATGACACATACAGCCTTTTTAAATATTGTGCGTCTGTAGTAAAGTCGTACGGCATGAAAGGCTGGGAGACCCCGACAAGTAGGGTCAGCTGTAACGCCGGAAATGCATATACTCCTATTTCCATCTATTGTACTATTATTTTTTTTCCTTGTTTTGTTACCTCAAGATATGACATTTCTGTCTCTTTATATATTGTAATTGTTTTACTGTTTGTATATATATATTTATGCACTCATGTCGATGTATAATTGGTTTGTTTCGTAAATATTATTTGTATTTTTACGCTGGGTCTTGCCTAGGGAAAACTGCTATCGAACGATTACGTCGATAGGTCGTGTGACGAATCAAAGTGTGTAGGATCTTTGGTAGTGTTAACTCTGCCGCGTGGAGCGCGGGCAGAACAGTAAGTCGGAGTCTGGCTGGAGTAGCGAGTTGCCGCGCTTTCGGGGTTTGGCAGCATGTAATTGCGCTCGACTCGCGATGATAGTTTCTGACATGGTGTCGCGGACGGGAAGCATTAGCTGGCGCACATCAAGAGCCCGTTTCGCCTGGTGACCGTGTCGAGAAGAAGGCGCGCCAACATCCAGCTTCTGCAACAGCGACGGCCGACAATGAGTGACTGTCGCCACCTCCTCGATCGACGGCTTCAAACCTTCAATCAACCAACAAGGAAGACTAAAAGCACGTAAAGTTTCAGAACTGTATGGCAGACCTCAGCTTTTCAAATTGTTCCATTTGCCTCGCAAAATTACAGCAACTTAGCATGAACCTCTGTTGCTCATTGTCCCAGTTGCATTGCCAAGCAGGGTCCCTTCCTTTTCCGAAATGAACCCGAGTGTCGTTGAAATTCGAACGCCAGCATAATTCCATTTCACTGCTTTAATTTCAAAGTTCAATTCAAGCATTAGCTGGCTACAATAGTTAGATTACACAAGCACAAATTAAGAGTGCGAGTTTTGTTACCGTATTTTAGCTTACCTGTGACTGCAGCTCAGCTTGGTACGTACTAAATTTTACTATTGTTAATTGTTCAGAATCGTTTAATTCAAGTTCAAAGTTAAATCTCTTATTTCTAAATTGCGTAGATTCAAGTAGTTTTTGAAATGATTGTTGAGGTAGTCCAAGACTAACCGTATTTTACTGAATTTCGATGTGCTTCAGAAAGAAAGCTCACTATTAACTTCAGTCACTAAATTAACTTTCGATTTTCCGGTTATTAATTCTTTTGCTAAATTAAGTCAGGGTGTAGCGAAATTTATTACTTCTGACAAACTTTCAGTTTTCACACTGCACGTGTCAACCTTCAGTTGCCACGCTTCTAGTGTTAATTATATGTGTAATAACCTTTCTTTTTCAGTTACTATAGTAATTGTCCTTAGGACTGGCGACCGTGATTTCCCCCAAATCTCAAATATCTAATTACCGCTAGTTAATTGTTAACGTAACGGCCGCACATTTACTTTCTTTATTAACTTTACCCCTTTTCAAAATTAATTTCCACCAGTTTCATTTGCATTTTTCCTTTCATTTAGATGTAACCCTTTCCTCCCTCTTTACCGACAGGTTAACTTCGGTGACGATTGCTTTTCCAAAATTACCATTAGGTACACGCGGTTTAATTTTTCACTGTCATTAAGGTCGATAAGTGAGGGGGAGGTTACACAGCCACCTAACTGGAAAGATTTTCCCAGTCCTTCCCAAGCGCAGACATCTTTCCTTCGCGAAGTATGAGAGCTGTGTGCATAAGTGTGTCTGTTCAGGTTAGGTGAGTGTAGTGAATGTGTGCGAAATGTAGGGCCGGGTATGTATTGGAGATGATCAGAGATCGATTAGCTCGGTGCGAGCTAGTAGCCTACTCGTCTCGAAGAGCACCAAGCAAACCGCCGAGCTTGCGTCTCCAGCCGACGGACGGATCACCATCGACGGTGTCGCAGTGCCTCACTTCATGATACACGGCTAAGAGGTTTGGAATTTAATCCAGGACATTGGCGATCAGGAACTTCACGGCACCACTCCTCCTGTCATTGTCAAAAACAAACGTTGCACCTGGGTGGTCAACCTCACATACAATGGCCTCTCCCTCCTGTGATTATCTTCTTCGATGATTTCACGGGAAGTGATGTATCCAACTGTTTATTTTCTTTTCCTCTTTTTGTTCGTCACTGCTGTCGACATTTGGTCTGGACAGACGCGACTTGACACCCCTTGAAGTTCATCGACGAATATGTCACTCAGGTTGTTTACTACAGGGAACACTCAGCCCTCTGACCGAACATGCTGACCTACCATGCCGGCTGCTCGGCACGGCCGTTGACCGTATCTGCTGTGTAATTTTATAAACGCAGTGCGTAATATCGGAAATAGTTTGTTCATATAACTTTTTAAACTCCATTTACATTCAGAATAGCTTGTACGTCCGTCTACAAATGTCCGATGAAATTTAAAAAACTGAAAGTGAAATTCGTAATTCGTATGGGACTTTATAAATGACGTTAAAACTTTGTTGGAGGAACAAAAAGTCTGTGTCGCTTCGACTATTCCGAACTACATGACGTCCTCCGAATCTGAGTTAGAATGAGACTACTTAGTTCTTGTAACTCCAGTTTATCGTACCGTAGTAACTTTACCCGCACAGGATTATATAAACGCTTTTTCAAATCGATGATGCGTGCGCGCATAAAAAGCGGCAGTGAAGCGTGACAGAAAGTAATTGCCTTTACATTTAGCAACGATTCTATAGTGTAATTATCTTTGACCCTATCGAGTGAGCCGGCGATACGGAACGAAGATATAGTAGTAGATTATGACATACCGGTAAGCTCAAAACAAGTGAACAGTATGCAGCGACCCAATATCAATGCTAATTTTAAATCTGATACAACCTGGAAAATTTAGTTGCTGGTGTGCGAGAAAAAAGACGGAGAAATGGTTGTACTTTTACGCGAAAAGTATGTTAACGGGGGTGTAAGGGATGACCCAACAAAGTGAACATTTCAATTCCAGTGGGTTTATTAATTAACCAAAACAATCCCACTTAAATTTTGACAAGCGCCACTCGTGCACGATTATTTAAGACACATTCATTATATAAATCATGAGCAAGTTAATAAATAAGTTTAACAAATAGCTCTAGTTAAGACGTATTATCCAAGACCTTTTCAATTAATATTACATGTAGCCCACGATTTTCGACCAAAATTGAGGGAAGCCACTGAGGCTGAGTTTCACTGTAACTTTCACAAACAATTTTAGTTAAGATATTATTTAAGACCCTTTAAATTAAAACCTTACATTACATGTAAAATAACATTTAACACACAGCCTCAACTTTAACACGAATACTTAAAACATGTTTATAACTTGGTCAGTCTTACAGAGCGACCCCGAAGCTATTCAGATGCCCATTAGCTTGTAAGATGTACTTTTAGGGCATAGTAAGTTATAACTTTGTACAATGGTAAATGTGTAACAACATAAGCAAGGTCCAACCTTGTAAGGCCAAAGTTTAACCACGAACGGTGGAACCGACTGAGGGAAGTAATAACTTCCGACCAAGACGTGGCTCACTTGCAACCCCAAGTCGAGTAGGCCACCAAAATGTGAACCAAGCAAACGCTACCGAAGAGGAACTCATGAGCTCACATGAAGTCCACCGCCTGTAAGCCAAACTTGTAATCTAAAGGGAAGCTCTGCGCTTCGGTTGGCCGCTGCCTCAGCTCACTGAAACACAGACCACACACGACAACAGAAGGCAGAAAAATCTTTCTTAACCTTAACATTTAAGACTGACCAGTAAATTAACTTTATAAGATCAAGGCTAAACAACAACTAATTTGACTAGGAAATGCTTCCTTTAACTGAAACAATACTTGATAAAGAAACTCTAAAAGTGGGAAATGAACTGGCTCACGAGAATCGCCACTCACTAAAACTTAATGACACACATCTGGAATGGAACAAATAACATCTTACTTTACCAAGAGCGATCAGAATCACAGTTAACTAAGCGCTCTTAGTAGATAGCGTACTTCACTGGATGTCGTGAAGCCGGGGCGATTTTCCGAAGATGCCAGACCATCACTTCGCAAGACCACTAACAGCGTGTCCCTCCAAGGAAGCGGGCACATCCATGGCTGACGAGGTTGCCAGAGAATACACAGCGCCGGCCAACTCCCGCCGCCTCCAGTACAACCACGTGACGACCGCCGCCCGTCCTCAGGCACGCCGTCTTTGCTTCTGCCCGACCGCCAATCGCCGCCTTCCGTTCTCACAGCGTTGTGTCGTCTCCTCACTACTCGCGGTCGGCACTCCCTTATATCTCTAGCCGGCCCAAGCCCAGAGACAAAACCCCTGCACTAGGAAATCAGTCGTACTCATGTCAGAGATACTACTGCCGCCAGTCCCACCACGGCTCATATACTTCTGTAGATGAAATTCTTATTAGGAAAATAAACGTAAAATATTATAGATAAAAGAGAGTCGGTACTACAGCGTGAATGTTGTTTAGGACGGTAACTGCGTATGAGCCTGTTTAATTCGCGGAACACTCATTCGCACGGATTTTCTTGCTGGTTAAAGCGTGATATTAAAATAAATCGTATGGCATTTTCTGACAATTAGTCTATCCCTTTGTACCCATTGAGGTAAGTTGCACTGCCGTCGGCAATTCCTTCCGTTTTCCTACTGTGGGAACGTTATCATTTGATCTTTGTACAATCACTGCAGCCATAGCGGACTTAGTAGCAGGTAACTTTACAAAACTCGCAAAAATGTCGTAGAATGTAACAACGTATTTGATTCCTCCAAAGGCAGTCCAATATGGACCGGCAACATCAACAGCCACTATTTCTAGTGGTTTGCTGGGCGTGGAATTTGCTTCCTGACAGATAAAACATTTGTGCTTCTTCTTTCATGTTGGGAAAGTAGTTGAATAAGTTAAGTTTCCTCACATATTTTGGTGCAGTATTGCCCCCAGGAATACCCACATCAATTTATCTAGACTTCCACACGGAACGCACACACGCCAAGAGTTAGTGTTGGGATGGCTTCTATAGAGCAATGCACTATTCTGTATGGTTTAATATTGTTCCAAACTGATTGTGTTATTCTGTTACAGATGTGTTCCCACTCTGTGCCATCTAGAATCTGCTTATTGTAGTCCTTTAATGTTACTACGCCTATTAAAGTAGTCAGTATCATGTAGGTTTTGTCTTCCGATGGTCTGTTACTTGTTCCAGTATTTCTGAGTTTTCGGGTTGACCTTGTGGCTATCAAGTCAATGCGTCAGCTAAAATGTTCTGCTTTGCTGTTACGTGAATTATTGCAATAGAATGTCCTTATAATAACATTGCCCGTGGCACAAGTCTTGGGTGTAATAATCTACACGACATCAAGAACCTGAGATCTTGGTGATCAGTATATACCTTCATGTTTTAAACATAAATGTAGTAAACGAAAATTTTTCTAATGCACATACTACTGATAATATTCCTTCTTCTGTTTCTGAATATAACGTTCACATTCAGTGAACGTTCTACTTGCAAAGCTAACTTTTTTACTTGGTAATTACCTTGTACTTGATCAATATGAAACAGAGACGAGCCCATAACTATGTATAAGGTGTCTGTAGTGACACAAAAGTCTTTTCTCACATCAGGATGACATAAGATATCTGAAATAAATGATCGTTCCTTACTGTGTCATTGGTGCATTCCTATGTCCAAGGCCACAAACCGTGCTTCTTGAGTAAACCAAGTGGTGCTGTGCTATTTAGTAATGGCCTGGAACGAAATTCCGAAATAAAGAGCAGAGACAGAAAAATGCTTTATCTGTTTCTAGGTGTCTGGATAGGGGAAATTCTTGATAGCACTAATTTTATCAGGAAGTGTACGTATTGCTTGTGAGGATATTAGATGGCGCACAAATTAGACCTCCTCACTTGTAAACTTAGATTATTGTAAATTTGCCGTTGCTCCTGCTTGTGTGCTTGTGAAAACTTCCCCAGTGTTCTTTCTGGAATACGCAGATGTTCTTCCCAAGTACTTGGTGCTGTCAGAATAACGACAGCATTCTGGGTTACACTTTGCGGCAATACTGGACCTAGTACCATGTCTAAAGCTGTGATGAACATTCCATAACTGACATTAAGTCCGAATGGCAGGATGAAATGTCGTGCACCTACTGCCGAGAAAAAAGGCTCCATATTTTCTAGATTCTGGCGTTAGTTTTACCTGACAATATGAACTTTTAAAACGATATTTTGAGGTAATTGATACTATGCAATTACTGTAATTACGTATCGAGTTTTTCCGGTCTTGTGTGTATAGGTAAATTGATTTCAATTATGACTCTTGCATCTAACATGAGAAGAATACTTCCATTAAGTTTGGTTACTGTTAGCAGTGGGGCACGGTATGATGATACACATGGTTGAATTATATTCCATTATAGCATTTGCTTGATCCCATCTTCCACTGCAGATCACTTTGACCAGAGGATCATACATGTGTAATGGGTACATCACGGGTCGAGCATCCATATTGTAAAATCAGATTTTAATATCACCTGGTTTTCGTGCAAATACCTGTCAGTTGTACAATAATAAATCATACAACTTGTTGTTACTCTGTGGCTACTGTAGACTGAATGCTTTTATCGCATACTAGATTCTTTAAGTCTGATATCTCACATTTTGTAATGAGGTGTCTAACGTGATGGCTGTCATCATTGTCTAAGAATTTTATACGATAGCGCTGACAGCATTTGCCATGATTTAACTTTTGTACGTCCAGAATTACTTCAATGTTTTTGCCATGGTGTGGCAAGAAACATTTTCATCCGGAGAAATCGATTATTGCGTATTTCTCCCTCAGAAAACCCACGCCTATTACGAACTCAGTAACAAAATTATCGATTGCTATGAAAGATCAGTCCATTACTTCGTTTCCCAGCTTAATCGTCACAAAAACTTGTATTACAGACCCACATTACGTAAAACTAGCTACTCTCACGAATCAGCATTTCTGGACACGAAAATGTGAACTGGGGCCTAATTCCCTCAGCATCTTACACAATGTGTACGATGCGACACATTGCTACAACAACTGTGTTTAGCGCTCTATCCTCAACAGCCTGTGCTGTAGGCTGAATAATTTCTTTCTATGGACAATTAAAGTTATACTTTGTTGTTCCTCTGAAACAACACAGGAACCCCCTGATTACTATTTTTTTTATCCTGATTCCTTTTGTTAAATTTTTACAGGTCTAAGACGGTACCAATTCTGTTTTGACCAGCCGTCGTTTAACGGCTGTGGCTAATTCGCTAGCTCTGTTACGTTCACATGAGGATGCTTTGTCCTCCAGACTTCACGTGTTATTTTGAGAACTATTCTGTTTGCTACTGCCATTGCTATTATAATCAGACGCGTTTCCAGGACAATTATTAGTGTTGTTTAGTGGCTTCTACTGCGTTTGTATGCTTCCGTAATTATTGTTATTGAATCGTTAAGACTATTACCGTAATTAA
Organism: Schistocerca americana; assembly: GCF_021461395.2. Taxonomy (NCBI): domain Eukaryota; kingdom Metazoa; phylum Arthropoda; class Insecta; order Orthoptera; family Acrididae; genus Schistocerca; species Schistocerca americana. Next base: position 681,566,535 of record NC_060121.1, read on the forward strand.
GGCTGGCATTATCATTTCTGTTCCCATTCCAGTTGTCTTGTCTGTTGTGATTACCATCGTATCCTTGATGAAAAAGGGTTTCCCTTCTTTCTTCTATAACTGGTCGAATTCGGCTCATTGGTGTGAGGAGACGGGTTCACATTTTGCGGCTTAGTAGCTGGTACTACACTGATAACAAAGCTTTCGCGGGGCAAAATGTTTTGGCTTTACTGTCGCGACTGCATCTTGTGGGCTGTCTGACCATTGATATTTCGCTAGCTTATATGTCTTCCCAGATTAAGTCCAGTGAGACGATTGCAAATATAATGTTTTCTATATCTGTCTTTGTAACTTGCACAGATTTTTCACGTATCTCAAATGGTAGTTTTGCTTCTAGAATTCGTAAAACATCACGTTTGGAGACAGGGTCATCACAGTAAGGCGTCATTTCTATATACTTTTCTGAACAGCATGTTAGGCTACCTTCACATCGATCAACGAATTCTGGCACAAAAGTCTTTCTCGCAAACTCTCCTGAACCGAGCTTGACCAACATTTTTTTCAGAAAGGCACGTCCGAACTGTTTGTAGTCGACACAGAAGTCCACATTTTCGGCTAACCATACGGCAGTCTCAACCTGTATGTTTATCTGGAACTGATAATGTATTAGTAAAGTCAGGTACTGTCCCCGGATTATGCAGCTGTGCGTAACTGAGTACCATACACACTTACCGTACCATAACTTAGCGCAGTTTGTATATCTCTGGATCATTCACGCTTGGGTGCATCTATGGTTGCGGAATGTGTTACACCTACTTGCTTTAGCTCCTCTCGCAAATTAGGCAACTGTGAAGACACATTTTGTTACCAAACAGCCATATCTATGTCAAGAAACTGTTTAATTTTTGTAAAATCATGAATCGGTTCAGGCTTTGAAATCTTATTGCTTTTATTAAAGTACTCATTCACCAGCCATTGCACCGCTCCCGCTAGCTCTTCACTAATACATTTATCAGTGTGCTTATTTCTGTTATCTAACATTTATTACGAAAGGTATGCATCTGGGCATCGAATTGTAATTGTAAATTATTTGCCTGTTAAGTAGTGAGACGTTCTATTTTATAGTGAAGTGGACAGTATCATGGACAATGGTATTTTCACCAGAGGAATTGTTTATATTAGCAGACAAGGCCTGACAACCATTAATTAATTTCGTCCCATTCATAAGTAACGTTTCCTGTTGTTGCTTCATATTTCTATTTTCTTGCGATATTTGTCCTGCATCTAGACAAATGTTACTAAACTGCTGTTGCAAATCAAATACAGTCGGTGAAAGCTCTGATATTTGTGTTGTAATATTTTTCGTTGCCTCATCTAGCTTAGACGTCTTTTCGTGCGATATCATTGTAGCTGTTTTATTTCTGAATGTGGATATTTTATCTTAAGTGGTCATGTTAGCTAATATCTTTCGCAACATTTGTCGTATATATAGAGTTCACTAGAAGTTTATACTGTGGGGTGGGGGGGGGGGGGGGGGGCGCGATCGGCTAGTGGTAGAACCAATGCGTTCGCGATCTGTTCGTTACTTGCAGCTGACTGAATACCTGATTGAAATGTGACACATTCGGAGCGCAGACTAATTACGTACACAGTGGCATTAATATTCTCCAAACTTAAATTCGTTTCTACTTTGTCATTTTCTTCTTCTCAAGATATGTTACCAGGATTTGTTTCTGGCTTGTTTCTTACAAATTTTGATCATAATTTTGGAAGGTCAGTAAATCGCAGTAAGGTCTTTTATACGTTAAATAGGATTTGTTGATAATGAAAATATTAACACTGTTGCAAAGTGACTACAGTACTGATTGCAATTGCGTCGATAGTGGACCTTCGGCGTTACACACGAGATGTAACAAGATCGTCCATATTGGACCAACTGAACTGCGTATTGTTAGGTTTGTTCCTGTTAACTGTATTGTACACTATGGAAGCATCTGACAACCTAAGCTACAAAAGTAATGTACTGATGATATATTTAACCCTTGGATGCATAGGAGGGGTCCTTTAGGCCCGCCAACTTTTCATTCTCCCAAAATATTGTCTTAAAATTTATTTACTTTAGTTGATGTCCTGTGTAATACTGGGAAATACAACTGATTTTCTTCGGAAGGAACACTGTTTGTTGAATGTTAAATTAATTATTTTATTTTGTAATCGTACTGGTACTATGCACTACAGGGGTCTCTTAGACCCCGTAGCGAGCAGCTGACTTTGCGATATTTTATCTACATTTCGCAAGAATTTCGTGGTAATGTAGCCAGATTACTTATCACACTTATCAGATTGGTATAATTACACTTTTTATTATGTGGTGAGAAGCATCGTAAGAGCTACATTCCAGCTCTCAATTGAAGATAAGTGAATTTATCAATGCCATAACACTTTCAAATGAACACAAGTTTTGTATCGTAAACAGAACAAGTATTTAAGATAATATTATACCATACTTATAAATATATACCACAGCCTATAAAAACAAAAGAACATCAGAAAAGGGCACAGATGATTAGAACCTTCGGGCATGTGTTACTGAACAGATTGGAGATTTAACACTTTTTGATCAAGAAGACAGCAGAGATTCAGAGACCGATGATCATCAGAATACTGAATGCACGTCTTCCCTACCAGACCAGGTGAAACAAGCATAGGATAATTAGGTAATAAGGACTACATAGTTTCTGATTTTCTTATCAGTCATGATGGAACTCAGTAGAGTAAATCGCTGCTAACAGAGAGCAGAATACGAGCACACAGTATCATGAAAATTTAACCTTGTCCAGTAAGAGGTAGTGTAGCTGAACAAATAGGAGAATATACTCAAAAAGAAGGCTTTCACGGTTTGGGACATTTTACAATCATCACTTTTGTCTGAAAAACAATTTGACAGTTGCACGTTTAGTAGCCAAAACGAACAAATTTGTGATGTCTCTAAGTCACTGCAGAGAGCATCACTGTAAATGAAACACGTAAAAAACATCATTATTATTCCGTATTGGATGTACATCAGGAAATGATTGTCTTGACAAGAAGACAAGAACAGACCTCTGGAAGAGCCCATTAAGATGGAAGTATTTTGTCTCGTAGACAAACATATTGGGTGTAGTATTTTCACAATAACATTTCAACCACATGGAAGACGGATATGATAGATACAAAACGTTTCTGCTGTGGAGAGTAGAATCAACAAGCACGCTCCTCAAAAGGCACTGCACGTTGGGGAATATCTAAATAACGAACGAAGATTGCGGCAACTGGGAGATCACCAAAAGGAAGACGCTTAATGTCTGCAGGTCATCAATCATACGCTAAATGCAAAACGAAATATATGCAAGGAACATAGGGGAATACTCGTGAACAGTGTTACTTTTAATGAGCAAATAGTCTGCTGAGGATCGATAGAACTGAGAGTTAGTTATTCAACTCCGGAAAATTATAACACACCTTATCGTGCTGTATTTCATATTATACTAAGATAAAAGTCACAATATCATAATAAATACATTATTATTCCTTTTGTGTAACCAACCCCTTCAAAACTTCATAATATTTGTTTAATACCAACATTTGGTACTTGTTTTGAGGTAGTGGTCTTACATACTCTCTCGTGCATTTGTGTTACTCCAGCCACCCATATTTCCAAGGGTTGGATAAAAAGTAGAAGTTCACTGCCTAGCGATGACTACTTCAAACAGTACAGCTCTAACGAATTCTCTATTCTATTCAATATCTTCATTCTGCTTCGGTTCGATAATTTTCCCTTTATAGATTCGTTTGCTCATTTTACTTCGTAGTAATTCTTTTGCTCACTTTTAGTTTCCGTGTATTACGTAAGTCCGTGCAATAATCCTTTGAGCGATCGGTAGAATATGAAAGAAAATAATCGATGGATTCAAAACAACTACAATTTTGTACAATATATGTTATTTAACAACTGTACGAACGCGATCGCATTGTGGATTGGCTTGCACCTCACTAAATCAGTTCCAAAGCAGTTTAAGAAAGCACGTTGTAATGGCCCCATATTAGTGTTGGGTCCTGCGCAACTAAAGATATGGACCGAACGAATTTTTGAAAATGCAAACTGCATATCACGATCTGTACACTTTCAATGCTGTGTAATTAGAGAAAGTTCTCGAACTTCTTCGTCGAGGACTGCTTGTTCAGGCTATAAGATAAAAGAAAAGTTAAAGAAAATATCGGTACTGTGTTGCGTCTATCCCAAAGAAAAGCAAAAAATTCAACTAGTAGGACAATAATTACCAACGCAAAAATGAGGACATAAAAAAATATCTGTACTACGCCCAGGTGTTGCGTTTCTACCACAAAACAAGCTAAAATATCGAACAATTAGCATTTTAATTACTAACGTAAAAATGTGGACTGGTATTGTAATGAAGTATTCGAACACATTTTGAATGAAAAAGAGCTTAATAAATTAGACATTATTCTGAACTACAGACAACGATCTTACATGACTAGATCAGGCTCGTAAAAGGCAAGTCAGGAATCTCCTAGCTGCCATCGAAGAAAAAATTTAAGGCTGAGCCCTAGTCTCTTTGTATAGAAAGTATAATTATGAACACTGCCATGCGGACTCTTTGATCCGGAATTGATTTATCAGTTATATCTTGCTTTACACAAGCATACAAAACATTTTACGCGCAAAAGCCGTATTTTACAGTAAAGGGTCTTACACATTCTACATCACGGTACAGTCTACTGTTGCAAATCCTTGGCCATACATTTCTAGAAGAATTTACCAGTTTATTGATACATCTTACGTATATTTCGCTTAGAGACCACGAAGAGGTAGCACATTCGATTTGATAAATAAATTGTGGCTAAGTAAATAAAATATTTATTGTTATTGTGGACCAGCGCCATACCGCTCCCATCACATTTTAGCTCCCTACCTCCTAAACGCAATCTGAGCGTGATTCTGTTCGAGCAGCGAGATTCTGATCTCTTGTATTAGATAAAGTAGTGTTGTTTTGTGTGGATATTGTGTGCGCTTTAAGTTTTTGTTATAGGAGATAATGAATCAGTCGAGTGATTTCGGTATTTCATACTGTACCAAGTCTCAATTTTAGTGCGATTTGGCTCCAAGAAGGGCAGGCAGCTTTGCTGATTTGGTACAGTTCATGAGTGTAGCGCTGGATCAGGGGGTTTGGTGGCATTGCGGTAGCTGTTGGTGACGTCAGTACTACTCATTCCGAATGTGAAAATCTTTTACCTGAGTACAATGAAATGTAGAACTGCTGAAAGATAGTGTCTCCACTTCCACCGAAATTTTCCGATTCTATGGGCAACTGGGCAATTTAGCAAACTGTGGGCAAGAGCTTCCTGTAGTGAGTACTGACCGTAAAATGAGCGATTGAGGAACTGCGTAGGAGGGTAATCCATTTGCATGTAGAGGGGAATGTGCTCAGCTAACAAGAAAATGAAAGTCAGAAAGAGGACTCAAATCCCATATGGTCAAGGGGAGGGATGGAAGTTCTTCAATAAGGTTCCTAATCCATTTTGGTTCTTGGTGCAGGGCATCACCAGCTTAGCTCTTGACATTAATGGAAAGATAATTCTAATCTTGTGGCTATTTGTGCATCTGAAAGCTCAAGCTGAGGTACAACACGTTCCAGCCTCGGTAGTTACCCAGATTATGTATTCGTTGGCTCGGCAGTAATTGTGTGGATTGATTTCAGAAGCACTTAGTGGAGGGCAAACGTTGCGTGTGTTAACAACCTATTTGCTCGAGCTGGACCTGTCTCCCTGATGTTTTTACAGCTTTCTTAAGCAACATTTTTATCGAGTTGAGAGAAATTGTGAACCACAGGTACAGTATACTGAAGGCGACCAAATCGCAGTGAAGCTTTTGTGTCTAAGAGTGTCAAAAAATGCCATTAAAAATATCCAGGAAGGAATATGGTCAGAGGACTGATCACGGGTATTATATTGCAGCAAACCTGAGATATACTTCCATCTCAACCAACTAATAGCTAGCATAAAAAATATGTGGTTGACAAATGGGAAGCTGACTGCCCCCACGTCTGTCGTTGCCAAACCTGAAAGTCATCACTCTGCTTTTAGGCCCAATTGCGCAAGGTCTTGTTTTTTGGTGTAACGACGTGTGGTATGTATTCTGTTACTGCCAGGTGTCACGTAACAGGCGACGAGGGGGGCGAGGGGAAAGGAGTTGTCACCAGCAAAACACAGGTCGGATTACGAGCCTGAATTGTTTGCTCAGCTGTTTCCGGAAAACGAAGAGACCGATTGACGGTAATTTACCATTTGTGTACACCACTGTCAATCATATGCGGATGGGTGCAGTTCTAGACTCCATCAGTTACGTTTCACAGATTACTCACGAGTGGTACATTAAAATATTCAGATTCTGTAAATTTCCTAAAATAAGGGGCACATATATGAAGTGTCATGGCGTATAGCGAACTGGAAACCCCTACCTGTCTTGGGCAGGTACATGTTGGTTTCTCATGAGATAAAGAGTTCTCCGTTAATCAGGAATCAGTAGTTAATGTGATTTTTTGATGTCCACTGCGTGTGTTCTAAATTATGTGGATATGGTCTTCACATTTAAAATCAAACCTGTTGGAAGCCTCCCATTACGAAAACACCACTGCAAAGGGTAAGTATGCTCAATAAGGTCATGGAAGTTGCCTTTTCACATATCTCAGTTAAATCAACAACAAGAGCACACGTTCCTATAAATGTTAGGGCATTATCCAAGAGTCCTCAGGGGTTTGTCGGGGGAACCTAATATAATCGAGTATAAGAACTCTTTAGCCGATAAATTATCAGTGCAGCAATAAGCTTATTGGCTGTCTCCATTCAAGATGAGGGAACTACGAAAAATAATTGATCAACAGCTGGCAGATGGAGTAACTATACCCTCAATGTCACTTTATTGTTCACTTGTCTACCTGAGTCTCAAACCTAGATAGAGAAGTAGAGAGTTCTCAATGAAGAGGAGATTCAGGAATTAGTCTCGCTACCAGATCTTCAGAACTACTTCACGTAGTTCTTTGGTGCAAATCTTAATGTTCCCCCTGCCGAGGAGTCCAAGCCCCTGACTGCTTTTAGTATGTAGTGGACCTATTTGAATACAACATAATTCCGTGTGGGCTGGCAACAAGAGTGGGTAATCTATCGCGTCTCTTGGATTTGGTGCTTGGAGACTTGAAATTCAGATGTGTTTATAATTATCTCGATGACGTTGTATTTAGTAAAGTAGTTGTGCGCACTGGATCACAATGGCCAATGTTTCAGCAGCTTAAAGAGACATAGGTAGCTAAAAAGCCATTTAAGGAAAATCTTTTCTGTATGGAGATTTTGTTTTCTGGGAGAAGGGGTAAGATCTGAATTATGACCGATCCAAATACACAGCGACAAAAAGGATTCGAAGGTGAGCCGTAGCGGCTTGAATTTTGTAGAGCATAGAAATCCGCTGGCGCCACTAACTGCTTTGTTTGCCGATATCGATCTGATCAATTGTCGGGAGGTAGAACAGTGTCGAGCCGTTTGATGTTGATTTGGCTGGCCAAGTTGTAGCCTTTGGAGGGCTCCGGCTGTCCGGTTCAGGCCTGGAGAAGCAGCGAGTGGCTACTTCGGTCTGAGGCAAGCCTTGCCGCCTCGCTTAAGGATTGTTAGCGGGAAGAGAAGCGGACGTTACATGCAGCCTGGTCAGCAAGTTCCCGGCGTACTCTGCAAGCTAAAATTTTATGGCACCTCAAAGACCACATGAGCGGATTGGAGGCAATATCACCCCGGTTTGGAATCCTGGAATTCATGGCTTATGCAAATGTGAGTGAAGTTTGTTTTTCTTATATTTTGGGTACTTGACATTTCAAGGCCACGTCTGTGCCAGTGTGGAGTAGGACCTGTTACATTAATATACTTCCGAGTGGTTATGTGTATCATCACTGGTCAGTTCGCAAATTGTTCTTACAGATGTCAGTCCGTACAATTACACGAGTGTTCTCTGTTACAAATTGAGTCGACGAAATTAATTTTTTAACATAATCTGTAACGCAGATAAAGAACCTTTGTAGATTACTATGTCTTAATCATTTTATCAGTATGTGCTGATATTTCGTCTCCTAACTTACAAGTAAAGCTGTGTTAAGCTTGTAACTAGTATGTGTAGTCGCTTTCGCAATAAGTTGAGATTTCCTACCCCTTATCCATTCTCGTCTGTAGCCTGATTTGCGCAGAACACTGTTCCCTTCTGATGGGTGCTGGAAAGGTAGCTTTGGCAGGGGACGAGGTGTTCCTGATCCTGGGCCCGGAGCAGGGACGAGTTTGCTCTCTGCTGCGAGCGCATTTCCTACGTCGCACGACGTCTGCGTTGGCCGGCGGTCTGGTGTCTCTACCAGCTGTGTCGCAGTGGCTCCAGTGAAGTAAAGTTGACCGTTTAATGCGTGCCATGGCCGAGTGCGCCAATTAATCGGGATCAATTAGTGTGTCCTATTTGGTGAATTCCGTAAGCTCCCGAGGTTTAAAGTGTGTTATGAAAGCACAAAGTTCCTCCTTACTGTGCCTGATCGTTAATTATTTGTTTAAATCTTGTGCCCTTATTGCTGCTTATTGAGCTCCTTATGTTTTAAGACCTTTCACTTAGGCATATAAAATTGTAGAACATTAGGTAACTCCATTCATTGTGAATCTTGCCTGCTTGTTCCTTGTTGATTGTGATAGCCGTCTGCTTACCTTGTGTCTTGGGAAATTGTATATTTATTAACGGTCTTCGTCAACATTTCTGCTGGTGTGTGCCAATTGTGAGTCACATTTAAATTGCACGTACTCCTAAATTGTCTTGTATTTTGGGCCACTGCATTCTTATTAAAAGCTTTTGTCTACTTTTCTGCTTGTGTATACCTACCTGGAGTTACGTTTAAATGGTATTCATTCCCAACTTTGCCTCTATTTTCGGGGTTTGTGTATTTTATTGCTTAAGGGACTTGTATTACAGTTTATAGATTGATATGGGCTTTCCAGGAGCCACAATCATTGGTGTGGCTAGTTACCCTTTCTGTATTTTGGATGGTCGTTGTCCCCTTGATTTACATGTCTCGGAATCTGTTCGTACATTTAGTGCCCGTCATAGTAATTCATTATAATGATAAGATTGTTTGTTGAGGCGGCCTGTAGCCACGCCTAGTTGGTGTGACTTCTTGAACTTGGTTTCAAGCCCTGCTCCTAATGGTATAAATTGTTAAAAGTTGTTGTTAATAAACTGAGCCTGTTAAAGTTTTTAAAATGGTAGGGAACGTTGTTATTCTCTTAAAAGCACCTTTCGATGCCATAGAGGCCAGCCAGGCCAGTGCACTGGTTCTCACGATGCCAGGTTTTGAAAGAGATTTCATTTTTCCAAACTGACGACTCTAACTCAGGAGTCATGGCAATGCCTCTTCAGGAAAAGGAACGAGAAAGGGAACCTGCTGCTTATGCTTTTCAAGGCTGTCGGGCTCTGAGAGCAGGTACCTCATGTTGTTGTTGCTGTTGTTGTAGTGGTCTTCAGTCCAGAGACTGGTTTGATGCAGCTCTCCATGCTACTCTATCCTGTGCAAGCTTCTTCATCTCCCAGTACCTACTGCAACCTACATCCTTCTGAATATGCTTAGTGTATTCATCTCTTGGTCTCCCTCTACAACTTTTACCCTCCACGCTGCCCTCCAATACTAAACTGGTGATCCCGTGATGCCTCAGAACATGTCGTACGAACCGATCCCTTCTTCTAGTCAAGTTGTGCCACAAATTTCTTTTCTCCCCAATCCTATTCAACACTTCCTAATTAGTTATGTGATCTACCCATCTAATCTTCAGCATTCTTCTGTAGCACCACATTTCGAAAGCTTCTATTCTCTTCTTGTCCAAACTATTTCTACTAGCTCAATATACAGATCGAATAACATCGGGGAGAGGCTACAACCCTGTCTCACTCCATTCCCAACCGCTGCATCCCTTTCATGTCCCTCGCCTCTTATAACTGCCATCTGGTTTCTGTACAAATTGTAAATAGCCTTTCGCTCCTTGTATTGTATCCCTGCCACCTTTAGAATTTGAAAGAGAGTATTCCAGTCAGCATTGTCAAAAGCTTTCTCTAAGTCTACAAATGCTAGAAACATAGGTTTGCCTTTCCTTAATCTGTCTTCTAAGATATCGCGTAAGGTCAGTATTGCCTCACGTGTTCTCATTTTTCTACGGAATTCAAACTGATCTTCCCCAAGGTTGGCTTCTGCTAGTTTTTCCATTCGTCTGTAAAGAATTCGCGTTAGTATTTTGCAGCAGTGGCTTATTAAACTGATTGTTCGGTTATTTTCACATGTGTCAACACCTGCTTTCCTTGGGATTGGAATTATTATATTCTTCTTTAAGTCTGAGGGTATTTCGCCTGTCTCATACATCTTGCTCAACAGATGGTAGAGATTTGTCAGTACTGGCTCTCCCAAGGCTGTCAGTAGTTCTAATGGAAAGTTGTCTACTCCCAGGTCCTTGTTTCGACTCAGGTCTTTCGGTGCTATGTCAAACTCTTCACGCAGTATTGTATCTACCATTTCGTCTTCATCTACATTCTCTTCCATTTCCATAATATTGTCCTCAAGAAAGTCGCCCTTGTATAGCCTATATACTCCTTCCCACTTTCTGCTTTCCCTTCTTTGCTTAGTACTGGGTTTCCATCTGAGCTCTTGATATTCATACAAGTGGTTCTCTTTTCTCCAAAGGTGTCTTTAATTTTCCTGTGGGCAGTATGTATCTTACCCCTAGTGAGATAAGCCTCTACGTCCTTACATTTGTTCTCTACCCATCCCTGCTTAGCCTTATTGCACTTCCTGTCGATCTCATTTTTGAGACGTTTGTATTCCTTTTTGCCTGCTTCATTTACTGCATTTTTATATTTTCTCCTTTCATCAATTAAATTCAATATTTCTTCTGTTGCCCAAGGATTTCTACTATCCCTCGTCTTTTTACCTACTTGATCCTCTGCTGCCTTCACTACTTCATGCCTCAGATCTACCCATCCTTCTTCTACTGTATTTCTTTCCCCCATTTGTGACAGTTGTTCCCTTATGCTCTCCCTGAAACTCTATACAACCTCTGGTTTAATCGGTTTGTCCTGATCCCACCTCCTTAAATTCCCATCTTTTTGCAGTTTCTTCAGTTTTAATCTACAGCTCATAACCAATTGATTGTGGTCAGAGTCCACATCTGCCCCTGGAAATGTCTTGCAATTTAATACCTGGTTCCTAAATCTCTGTCTTACCATTATATAATCTATCTGATACCTTCTAGTATTTCCAGGTTTCTTACATGTGTACAACCTTCTTTTATGATTCTTGAAGCAAGAGTTACCTATGATTAAGTTATGCTCTGCGCAAAATTCTACCAGACGGCTTCCTCTTTCATTTCTTTCCCCCAATCCATAGTCACCTACTATGTTTCCTTCTCTCCCTTTTCCTACTCTTGAATTCCAGTCACCCATGACTATTAAATTTTCGTCTCCCTTCACTACCTGTATAATTTCTTTTATCTCATCATACATTTCTTCAATTTCTTCATCATCTGCAGAGCTAGTTGGCATATAAACTTGTACTATTGAAGTAGGTGTGGCCTTCATGTCTATCTTGGCCACAACAATGCGTTTACTATGCTGTTTCTAGTAGCTTACCCGCACTCCTATTTTTTATTGATTATTAAACCTACTCCTGCATTACCCCTATTTGATTTTGTACTTATAACCCTGTATTCACCTGACCAAAAGTCTTGTTCCTCCTGCCACCGTACTTCACTAATTCCCACTATATCTAACTTTAACCTATCCATTTCCCTTTTTAAGTTTTCTAACCTACCTGCCCGATTAAGGGATCTGACATTCCACGCTCCGATCCGCAGAACGCCAGTTTTCTTTCTCCTGATAACCACGTCCTCTTGAGTAGTCCCCGCCCGGAGATCCGAATTGGGGACTATTTTACTTTCGGAATACTTTACCCAAGAGGACGCCATCATCATTCAACCATACAGTAAAGCTGCATGCTCTCGGGAAAAATTACGGCTGTAGTTTCCCCTTGCTTTCAGCCGTTCGCAGTACCAGCACAGCAAGGCCGTTTTGGCTAGCGTTACAAGGCCAGATCAGTCAATCATTCAGACTGTTGGCCCTGCAACTAATGAAAAGGCTGCTGCCCCTCTTCAGGAACCACATATTTGTCTGGTCTCTCAACAGATACCCCTCCGTTGTGGTTGCACCTACAGTACGGCCATCTGTATCGCTGAGGCACGCAAGCCTCCCCACCAACGGCAAGGTCCATGGTTCATGGGAGGGGGGGGGGGACACCACCTGGGGATGTTCAACATAAGTAGGCCTATCAAGGCGCGTGTGACCTGACAAAAGCATCAATGTGGCGTTAGGAATTCACTAGGGAAGAGAATTTGTAAAGACTAAACCCAAACTGACCAACAGGATTGGAAAGTTCATCTTGGACTGTGTGGAATTCTGTATGAATACGGTGTTGATTTATTATTTGGAGCTTTTTCCAGAACTAAACAGAGCATAGGTTTTTTTTTTTTTTTTTTGTCCCAGTAGACATTTTCTCCCACATCATGTGGCTATCGCCCAGAAGAGTGGGTGATAGTAAAATGACAATTAAACATTTTGACAGTGTGCTCCCTATATTTGGGACCCTGAATGTCCTTGTGTGGGGTGATGCTTCGGTGTACATGTTTTGCGAATTTAAGAAATTATTTTTTGTAAGTGCTACCAGCCATGTTACCACCACAATCTGCTACCCACAACCACCTTTGGTGAGCGTATAAACACAAATCTTAAATCATATCTAGACATATACTAACACGAAAAGTCACATACTGAGGAACAAGTCCATCGGCTGGCTAGATTTTGCGTTCAGCATGGCTGCTCATGATAACCAGAAAAATACGACCATCAAATTGTTGTTTACCTTATTGTTCAACTGTCAACTGTCAAATTTGTGGGGAATGTATTGTCATCTTCCTGAGAACAACGACCCAGAGAGAACTAAAGATAGATGGAAAACTCCTACTAAGAATTTGAAGTTTGCATTCTAGACGGATCAGCGTTAATGAAAGGAAGGCATAACATGCCAATGTGATTGGGATATCAAATATATCTGAAAAACCTATAGATACAAGAGAAGAGAGGACAAGATATTACTGCTGAAACGTTACCACATTTAGTCGAAATTTAGGATAATTAAGGGTAAGTATGGTCACAAATAAGCCTTTTTTGTGTATGATCAGTCATCCTACTGGTTCGGTGCGGCCCGCTGCGAATTTCGCTTTCATCCCAGAGTAGCACTTAAAACCTACGTCCACAGTCATATGCTGCATGCATCCAAATCTCTGTTTTATTCCGCTGCTTTTACCCTCTACAGCTCCATCTAGTACAGTGACAACCAACTTGGGAGTAGTTCCTACCTGAGGGGTAAAATGAAATTTTCAAAGGGGTGTAAACAGAAAGGGTTTGTTTGTGCTTATCACGAAATTAAATTATTTTCAAATAATAATATTGGTTATGGGGTTCCCAATAATTACTTTTTCTCAATTACCAGCATTAATGATTGGCAGTTTGCGGTGGAGATCGCTGGTTATACACGTAGTCCACTCCATTTGTACTTTGAGCTTTCTGAAATGCTTCGTTAACGGGGAAAAGTTAGACATACACGTAAGAAACACTGTATGTTGGTTAAAATATGTTCTCCATTTTGTGGATAATTCCTGCAGTAGGCCTGAAAGTGCGTTATTATTGACTTGGAAACAGATAAATGAAGTGATTGATAGCACGAAACAACAGTAACAACATAAGGTTACTGTAGTCCTCTACACATTATTATTATCATTATCATATTGGTCAGACAGGAGGCATTAGCAGTCGGAAATCTACAACTTTCTGACAACGTAGAACTAAGGAGTTCAACAAAGTGCTTTATAAACAGTAAGTACAGGGCACATATTATAAATTAGTTAATTTTAAATTGGGGTGCACAGTGAAGGTGAAGCAGTTATCGCTAGGGAGAAGACTAGTGTTTTTTAACAAGCGTCCACGCTCACTGTGGATAGTCAGCTACATCTTCATCATTCTCCGGAAGCCCCCTAATGATGTGTGGCGGAGGGTACTTTTAACCACTAACTGATCCCTCCAATCCTGTTCCACTCACGAATAACGTGTCAGAAGAATGATTGTCGGTAAACCTCTGTATTGGCTCAAATTTCTTGAATCTCCTCCTCATAGTCATTATACGAGACGTATGTAGGGGGAAGTAATATGTTGTCTGACTCAATCTGAAAAGTGACCTACCGAAATTTCAATAATAAATCTCTTTGTGATGCACAACACCTCTCTCGTAACCTCTGCCAATGGATTTTGTTGAATATGTCGCTCACGTGCCGACTGACTACAGTGACGAAACATTCCGCTCTTCGTCGGACAAGAATTGGTCGAAGAAGCGACTTGTAAGCACTTCCTTTGTGGATGAGTTACATTTTCTTAAGATTCTTCTTATGAATCAGAGTCTGGCATCTGCTTTTCCTACTTTTTGTTTTATATAGTCATTCAAGATCAGCCCGGGTGGTTACTCCCAGATATTTACGACAGATGCTGCTTCCAGCTGTTTGTCATCAGTAGTGTAGCTACACAGTAGTGGATTTCTTTTCCTATAAGTATAAATTTATTTACGTTCAGGGTCAACTGCCAGAGCCTGCCCCATTCTCTGGAGGTCATTCTGCAAATCATTGCTACCTTCTGACTTTGCTACTTTATTATAGACAACCGCATCATCTACGAACATTTTTAAGGAGCATTCGACGATTTCTACTAGATCATTTACATATGTTGTAAACACTAAGGGTCCTATCACACTTCCTTGGGGTATACCGGAAACTACCGTTACCACTGTCGATTTTGTCCCGAAGCGATGTGTTGAGTTCTGTCTGCAAGGAAGTCTTGAATACAGTACATATTCCAATCTGAACTTAGGATTTTGTTTTCATTAACGTCCGGTTTCAATCAACTTTCTGTTCCGAATACTACCTCTGCTTTCTAACCTTCAGTAAACGATACTAATTCTGGGACCTTTCCTTGGTTGCTCCTGCAGCTTACAAAAATTGTATGAACGTTCTCTGTTTCTGATCTGCGACAAAGAACGTTCCCTGAGGACAATTTGTCTAATTTATCAGGCAAATCTTATTTAATCCCAAGGGAGGGCTTCTCTAACTTAAGAAAGCAACATATGCACGCCACATGTATTCCGCTACCTTAGTAGCTGCTTCCTGAGTGAGAGCACGCCTGACCTATTAAGGGGAACCCTGAAATTCTGCGCGCAATAGCAGAGGTCGAGAAATTCGCATCCAATACTGTCGCAAAGTCGTCTGATCCTCTGATTTAGTCCTTCTACTCTCCTCCAAACCAGAGGATCGCGATAAATCCTGGGAACGAAGCTACAAATAAACAGCTTACCCTGCACTCGGCGTGCAATTCTAGCCATCCACCGAAACGAGCCGAGGATCCCCTCAGAAGCCAAGCGGCAGGCGTCAATCGTGGCGACATTTGCCACTATGTGCAGTCGGTTGCACCCAGTGCGCTCGATACCTGCCGGCAGGACCTCTTACACAGCACAGACGAGACCCCATGCAAACATACCGAAAGCGCGCTGGCATTCTTTCCCGTCTTGCCTGCTATTTCTTCCACCCTGTGCACTTGTCCGGACTGGGCAGGAAAATCGGATGCTGGCCCAACAGGAGAGGCATCTCGTGCTGGCTCAGAGTTATCATCAACACTGGGTAGCACCTCGTACCTGTAGCTAAGGCTTATGGAGACATCCGCGCGACCCGCTCGTTCTTTCGCCTTTCGTCCAATGACAAGCTGACCGACCACTGTCTGTCACCCATTCTCGAGTGAGAACGGACTGGTCAGATGTTGCGAATCAGAAGATGCAGCAACATCCGTGACACCAGGGTATGGGATTCCAAAGGCACTGCCACTATGCCACAGCAACTTTGAACATTAGCCAGAGGCATGTCAGCGGTAAACAACGCTGCTTTGAGCTGTTTACCGACAGCATCCAATTCTCTTTGTTTCCTTTCGCAACAAGTTCAGTTCCTAGCCAAATCGTGATGTGTAAAATAGATATGAGATCTCAAATGGCGATACAGGTTACGAATATGGACAAAATACAGTGAGTAGAATAAAAAAACGCTAAAAGCTGCCCTGCAAATATCTCACTATGCCATGAGATGACAGCCTCTTAAAGAGAAATAAAGTTCTGTACTGAAGTGATTGTATTTACAGTTACCTGTTACGAAAAACTCTGCTAACCCGAAAGCTACTGCACGAGATAAGATTGCAAACTAGAACGAACTGCTTTAAACTCTACGCTTTTTACCAGTACGAGATTTAAACTTAGTGGGGTGACATGGCGGTCTGACGGCCGGAGAATTACACTTGGAAGCTGCCTTCTTCAAGGATATGCACGCAAATAATAGAAACTTAGAGAAATTTTCCAACCACACAGTAAAATACACAGGTACAATTCAATCCTTTGCAGAAGCTCGTGTAAAAGAAAAAAAAAACTAAATTTCTATGTATTACGGAAATGCTGCTGCTGCCACCGCCACTGGCGCGTCCACAATGGTCGTCGTCTGCTGGTTCTTACTTGAGAAGGAGTTGTAGGTACCACTCGCGATACACTGGGAATTGTTTCAACATTAATTCCGAAATACACGCACACACACACACAAACACACACAGACACACACACACACACACACACACACACACACACAATACTGCCAGAACACAGCGCATGGAAAAGAAATGTGACATTCTAGATTAACAAAAGTGAAAGTACAGGGTGATCAAAAAGTTAGTATAAATTTGAAAACTTAATAAACCATAGAATAATGTAGATACAGAGGTAAAAACTGACACACATGCTTGGAATGACATGAGGTTTTATTAGAAAAAAAAGTTCGCAAAACATCCGACAGATGGCGCTGGACAGCAAAACTGCTACCGTGACGGGTGAGAGGTACGCCGATATGTTACAGAATCGCATCATCCTCGGCCTGGCTGATAAACACCTGCTGGAACGCACGATGTTTATGCAGGATGGCGCTCCACCCCACATTGCTAGACGCGCGAAAAATCTCTTGCGCGCGTCGTTTGGTGATGATCGTGTTCTCAGCCGCCAGTTTCGTCATGCTTGGCCTCCCAGGTACCCAGACCTTAGTCCGTTGGCTTTCGGCTTACCTGGTCACAAGTGTATCGTGATCGACCGACATCTCTAGGGATGCTGAAAGACAACATCCGACGCCAATGCCTCACCATATCTCCGGACATACTTTGCAGTGCTGTTCACAACATTATTCCTCGACCACAGCTATTGTTGAGAAATGATGGTGGACATATTGAGCATTACCTGTAAAGAACATCATCTTTGCTTTGTCTTACTTCGGTATGCTAATTATTGCTATTCTGATCAGATGAAGCGCCACCTGTCGGACATTTTCTGAACTTTCGTATTGATTTGGTTTTAAAAAACCTCATGCCATTCCAAACATGTGTGTCAATTTGTACCTCTCTATCTACATTATTCGGTGATTTATTCAGTTTTCAAATTTATACTGACTTTTTGATCACCCGGTAGTTTTTTGACAGTGGTAGCAGTGAAAATAAAAACAAGGTAGTGAATAGATTTGGAGCGTGATTTATGACGTGCACTGACTGTGAACCACTCAAACACAAAAATAGCTCTTAGACATAAGCAGAACCAATTGTCTCTTTGATTCACTAGTTAGTACTTTGAAAAACACTCACGAAAAATAAATACCATTCACCTTTCATATTTTTAATAGTAAAATTGTCCAGAGAGTTTTTTTTTTTTTTAATCTAATGGCGCTCAAGTTGGTAGTGGGGAGGCGGCTTGTTAAAGTGTACGGGTACTAAAAATATCGGATTGCACTCTGAGGTAATAGCTGTAGTACCTTGAAAGCGATTCCCTGATGCCCTAACTGGTTTCCTATCAACCTGTCTCTTCTTCTTGTCAATATTTTCTACATATTCCTTTCCTTGTCGACTCTACGGAGAACCTCCTCACTTCTAACCTTAGGTCCACCTAATTTTCAACATTCTCCACGTCTCAGATTCGCCTATTCTCCTAGTTCTCGGTTTTTTCACAGTCCAGGTGTCACTACCGCACAATGCTGTGCTCCAAACGTACTTTCTCAGAAATGTCTTCCGCAAATTAAGATCTGTGTTTGAGAATAATAAACTTCTGTTGTCCAGAAATGTTATTTTTGCCAGTGCTGGTCTACTTTTTGTGTCCTCCTTGTTCTGTCCGTCATAGATTATTTTTCCGCCTAGGTAGAAGAACTCCTTAACTTCATCTACTTCGTGATCATCAATTATGATGTTTAGTTTCTCGTTGTTCATATTTCTGCTACTTCTCACTACTTTTGCCTCCCTCTTTTTTTGATAAAAACTATGTCTTGAACCTTATATGTCTTAGGCAGAATTCCTGCCGTCCAGAACACACCATTACAGCTAAAAGAGAAACAGATTGACTTTCGGGTCGTGGTTAGAAGTCCACAAATCTAGGAAACACTGCTCTTGATAGTGTATTTACTGTTTCGAGTCCCCGAACGAAGTATCCCACACTCCTCAACCTCAGTTTCAAGCTAAAGTATGTCATGTCCTCAAGACTCTTTCAGTTGGTGTCCTACTGGCAGTTGACTCTGTACCCCCCCCCCCCCCCTCTCATGAACCATTCCATTGTGTTATTTTGTCATAGTGCCTTGCCATAATTTATAAATTTGTATATGTCTTAACCAGTTTGCCGATCTTAACAACTAATACCAAACGAAAGTTGTATCCCAAAATGAACTCTCTGTATACATACATTATTAAGATTTATTCTTCAAGTTCCTCTACCATTAGACACAGCCTTTTACACTGAGGTGACTCATGAACTGACCTCTCGATTATGCCCCATAAATGTTCGATGATATTCATTTTGGGCGATGAGGGTGGCCAAATCATTCGCTCAAATTGTCCAGAACGTTCTTCAAACCAGTCGCGAACATATGGTGCCCGGTGACATGCCGCACAGTCACCCATACAAATTCCATTGTTGTTTCAGGACACAAAGTCCATGAATAGCTGCAGACGGTCTCTAAGTAGCCGAACATAACCAGTTCCAGTCAATGATCGGGTCATTTGGAAGAGAAGACCCATTTCATTCCATGAAAATACGGCCTATACCATTATAGAGCCAACACCAGCTTGCATAGTGCCTTGCGGACAACATGGGCCGATGGTCTTTTGTGGTCCGCACCACACTCGATTCCTACCATCAGACCTTAACAATTGCAATCGGGGCTCATCTGACAAGGCCGCGGATTTCCGTTCGTCTAGGAAACAGCCGATACGGTCACGACTCCAGGAGAGGCATTGTCGTGCTGTTAGCAATGTCACTGGTGTCGGTCGTCTGCGGCCATATCCCATTAAAGCCAAATTTCGCCGCACTGTCACCAGCAGCGTCACCTGGATTTGTGGACTTCTGTCGTATGTTTCAAATTGATTTCTGCCGGTATTCCATGTAGTGCTGCTTGTCCATTAGCAGTTACAACTCTACGCAAACGTCAGCCACTGCGTTGGCCATGGCTAGAGATAATGACTGAAGTCTGGTATTCTCGGCAGAAATACTGAATTCCCTAACGATTTCCGAAATGGAATGTCCCATGCGTCTAACCCTAACTACCGTGCCAAGTTACTAATGTGATAATTCACTATGTACGGATATAATCTGGACATCTTCTCACATGAATAACCTGAGTACTTATGACGGCTCCGCCAGTGCGCTGCGATTTTATTTCTTGTGTACGGCATACTACTGCCATCTGTATATGCGCAAATCGCTATTGCTTGACTTCTGTCACCTAAGTGTATGTTTCAATATAACAGCACAGTCGATTAAAAAAGAAGCGTCAGTCACTCTGGATCTGAGTGTTCAACATTGCTTAACCTTGCGTAGATGGCCTGTTGAAATAGAGGTAACAGTACGAACAATACCTCTTGGTGAAGCATTGCAACACAACGTGCGTCGTTGCCGTCTCTCCCTTCTTCGCCGCTTTATAAATAAGCGAATAACAAAACTGTTGAGGAATACACGGTTCCGGCACCCCCCCCCCCCCCTCTCCCCCCTGCCTTGGGTGGCGAAAGGTTGCGACCGTCTAGGTGCGACCATCTACTGCACTTGAAAGAGGCCCTTTTAAAACACGTGCCTTGGTGGTGCATGGGCAGCCTGCGAATTTTAACAAATTCTGCCAGTTTCTGTCGCAGTACCTTCGATCAGGGAACTAACAGATCCTGTCTATCCCAACCCCTTGAATTCGAAAGCTTATAACCGATCGCTATCTGTAGAACAACGGCCTTTTGTAAGTGTTTTAAGACAAACGTGCCATTGACGCCGCTGCTGGAAGTAGAATGCATTAAATGATTAATGGGATGAATAATTTAACTCCAGGCGCTCCTAAGGCGTGCGAACCGCTTGGCCGTAGAAAGGGAGATTATGTTTTCATTTGTCATGAATTTGAAGGTACACGGCCCGCCAGCGCCTGGGCAGCTTTCGACTTTCGTGAAACAGATAGGTGACTGACAATGTTAGCTTCAGCGCCCCTAGTGCACGCAGCCTCGTGGACGCCCTGTCCTAAATGACGTGAGAATTACGTGGCGCTCGCCATGGTTACACGCAGTGCCATAGCAACGCTGACAACACATCGCACGGAGTGCCGGGACCACCATCCCCTCTCCTTGCACGACGCACAGCTCCCCTGAGCATTCCTTCTTCTCTCAGATTCCGCCGTCTCCGAGACTATGGTTCCCAGCCTCCGTGCTGTTTACCTAAGTAATAGTCACCTATGTCAATGCTCTTCCGAATTCATCTATATGGTCTCTGATAAGTCCCCATTCGCCTCTGCTCCCTCTGCGATACTACCACGTGGCATTCAGTCGGGAAATGGACTGTGAGCTTCTGGCACGATAGGAGTACATTTCGCTAAGCGCAATCGTCTCCTTCATTTCCTTTCTCTTCTGCAATTCAAGGCTTAGTCAGTTGTGCCTATCCGTTTCCATAATGATTTAGTTTCTTCAATCCCTTCACTAATATTGTTAATTCAGTTTGGTTCCCAATAACATTATTCTGATATGGTAAGATTTTTGTACCTTTCCTAAGAATAATCACATCGCCTACTCCTAGTTTACTTTGATCACAGTTTCAAGGTATCGCCAACTAACATCTACAGAGCAACACAGCAGTATCCGACTTCTTATAAACTTTTATATTTGTTTCGAACTCTATCTTGTTTTGGAATATTTTTTTATCATTCAGCATATTGATTGATATATGTTAACCTTATCTTAAATATCCTGATCTATATCACATCCTAAAAATTAAAGCTGGACACTTATTATTATTTTTCAGTTATATTTCCAGTGATAATTCTTGATTTTAAATTTCTTAACTGGTATACGAAAGTTCTGTTTTATTTCATTGATGTACTCTGAAGACTGCTTTTTGTGGATGACCTTAATTATCTTCAAAAATAAGGATATAATCACGCTTATTTCTATTAATCTTTATGCCTCGATTTACTTCGTGTCTCTATTTCGTACAGGAGAGTCGCTCTTACAGTTCTCATAGAATTATCTAATGTCATGCGAATACTTTGTAGGTTCAGTTTAGGAGGGAAGTTCTATAATTTTCACAGTTGTTCTTTGACCTCCTTTAAAAACTGATACCACTTACGAAATTTACAAGAGTTCGGTATTTTACACCAGGCCCCATATTTATTAAATAAATGTATTTATTGAAATTCACAGAAGGGATAGCAAAATTAAAAACAAATTCATATTGCCTCCTACGTGGATATATAATCCCACGTCACTTGGGGTACTAGCCTAGGTTATTGTTTGGCATGTTTCTACAATCGATTGTTGTTCTGTTCAGATTCTTGTGATTTATTCTGTAGAATATCTGTAGTTCTATCTTTTCCCTCAAAGGGATTTGCGTCATTTACATTTCAAGCCCTCAACTCTTTCATTTTGTTTAACTTTTGTTTCTTTCCGAATGCTCATACACCATTGTCGCGTAACTAATACGAAATTAGAGGTAAAGGGTCAGTTCTCACCGACTACTAAGATCAATATTAGTAAGAGTGATAGCAAGTAACTAATGAACGTAGTTTACATATTATGTGGAATTGCATGGTTCATCTAACAAGGGAGTTCTCCAATAAGACGTACCGAAAACTATCCTAAAGTTGCGACACAGGAAGAATACACCGAAAGAAATGTGTTGTCAAAATTTTAGCTGCTAAGGCGTACTGCAGGTATTTCTTATGAATGTTATAGTTACTCATACTTGCGGCTTGAAGAATCACTTACAACAGCGGTTTGTCAGCTCTTCTTACCTAGCATCGAATCTGCGAATAAGCAGACGAATCCGTGACAAGAGAAGTAGCGCCGCGATGCGCGAAGTCTTAAGGGCACACACGAGATTGGAATTTCAAGCACTTAACGATACCACAAATGTCTCAAATAACTATTTTTTTTAAAAACATCTAAACTGTTCCACACGTAATTGCCACACGGGTGACTAGCAGAAGAATCAAAATGCACTGACGCAAAAAAATCACAGCAGGAAAAAATTATTAATGTAGGGAAATAAAATTTCGGGAAAAAATTTGGTTGGGTAACACATCCAAGTGATTAACATTGCAGCGTCGCAGGTTTACGTAAGCGCGACATAACCCACAGCGATTGGGAAATGCTCGTACATTAATAACCAATATAACCACCAGCATGGTGAACGTTAGCAAGTAAACGTGCATGCCTGTTGAACACGCACCGTCTGTCGGTTTGTGGGATGGAGTTCCACTGGATCGGTGAATACAGGGACTGTTAATGACGTTAGTGGATGACACTGCAGTTACCGATCGATGATGTCCCGTATGTTCTCAATAGAAGACGGATCAGATGGTTGAGCAGGCTAAAGCAACATGTCGAGACACGGTAGAGCATGTTGGATTACATTAGCGATATGTGAGCGAGCGTTATCCTGTTGGAAGACACTTCCTGGAATGCACTTCATGAATGGAAGGGCAACAGGTCCAATCACTACGTTGAATTACAAAAATGGTTCTAATGCTCTGAGCACTATGGGACCTAACATCTGAGGTCGCCAGTCCCCTAGAAATTAGAACTACTTAAACGTAACTAACCTAAGGACATCACACACATCCATGCCCAAGGCAGGATTCGAACCTGCGACCGTAGCGGTCGTGCGGTTCCAAACTGAAGGGCGTAGAACCACTCGGCCACGTCAGCCGACTGGTTGAATTACAGTTTTGTAGTTAGGGTGCATGGGATAAACACGAAAATGCTCTTGCTGTCATACGAAATCGCACTCTTGATCATAGTCCTGGTGTACGTCCAACGTCTAGTATGTCTATCACGCAGACAGGTTGGGTGAAGGTCCTCAACTGTCCTCCTTCTAACCGCCACTTGGCTATCAATGCCACTTAAGCAGAACAAGCTATCATAAAAAACACGACAGACTTCTGTCCGGCCCTGCAGTGAGCCCTCGCTTGACACGACTGAAGTTATTAAATGGTGGTGGTTTGACGTCAAATGAATGTACAGTACAGGACATCTGGTTGAGTGCTGTTCTTCAAGTAACTGATCTGTAACCGTTCGCGGTGTCACTGTGGCGCCACCTCCTGCTCATATTGCTACTGCGGATGTAGTGCGACAGAGCTGTACGCCAAACACGGTGGTGTTCCCTCTCGGCAAATCCAAGTGATCGTCCGGAGTTCGCAGAGAATGTACAACTGCGCTGCCCGGCATTCATGTTCAGTGGTTACATTTCTGCCCAGCCTTTCTGCAATATCGCAGAAGGAACATTCAGCTTCACGTAGCCCTATTACAGAATCTCGTTCAAACTCTGTGACGCGTTGATAATGACGTCTTTGTCACCTTAAATGCATTCTTGACGAACGTCAACATACAGCATCCAGTCGCAAGGGTAACTAACTCCCAGCACCGTTACAGCAAGTGTTTAAAGCAAACAAGAATTGTATCCTCTAATAGCGCCACTCTAATGGAACTGGAGCGAAATTTGAATAGACGCATCCTTCAGATGTTAAAGGCGGGCACCAACTTTCGTTTATGTCTACAATTCCTTCTGGTGTTACATTTTCTTTCCCGTCAGTGTAAATGCAACGTATGAGGTTAGCTTACAAATGTCTTCCATCATTCGGGACTTTAATGTGATGAAATCAAATATTTTTGTCAACTTCTATAAAACAGTTCTTATGATAATTTTTGAAAATTGCATATTTTGCTAACAATGGAACAGCTCCTTGTTTATTTCCTGTAGTCGTCACAAAAAAGGGAAGTGTTTATTCGAAGACGAAAACAATTATTATTTTACACCAGACTCATCTGATAAAAGAACACTTGAGGCATTCAGGCACTTCACTGAAGTTAGAAGTTTTATTTGCACAGAACTGGAATGGAGGAAGAAATGGTCGTGGCTGCTGTTCTTCTGCACATTGTGCTGCATGTCACGATACTTGGCCAAATTCGTAACATGTGTTGATGGAACTTGAAAACGGAGAAATGACTGTCGTTTAACAATACCGTTCTTCTAATAAACATAAATCGACAATGCGATGAAGAAAATAATGTTGTGGGGGAGTTTCCTGAAAAACGCTTTAGACTACTGGAAATTTCTTTTTAATTTTTTATTTATGTTTCTTTTTTTCGAAAGACCGAATAATTCTGTTAGTTTGTTGTGGAATCCGAATTACTAGTCACCCTCTTACAGCCATAGTTGTCGTTATCTCTGGTCTAACAGTCCAACAAAAGCAGTGAATTATTAGCTGAAAAAGGTAAAACTTCTTGGAAGTAGCACTTAAAATTGTTCTTTCCCATTTTGCAGATTCTGCTACATTCATTTTGTGAGTAAACAGTCTATTCTTTAACTGTTGGTTCTAATTTACCTTAATGTTCCTGAAGATAGATATAAAGCAGAGGAAACAGTAATCCAGGGATGCTACTCACTGGCATTGTTGTATACGCTTGTGTCACAATACTCATCAACTGCACAAGCAACTACGTGCATTTTTTTCACTCGAAACGATAAAGTATGGATTGCACGAAACGTGACTAATTGTCATTATACGCAGCATTTTAGGAAATGAATATTCATCTTCAAGTCAGCAACGAATTTCTCTATAGTATTACCTGTTAACGACAACTAATCTAGACGTTTATTTGAGGCAAAACTTGTAGTTTTATGACTTCAGTTATATTAATCTAACGATCCGGATCGTCGAGTCTCGTAGATCTTGGTCGTTAATGGTGGATCGACTCTCAAGAACAGTTCTAAATCTTGCGAACAGTTTTCCTTCCACAGTTCAGCAAGCTTCATTTTGGAACATATTTCGTACTTTGTGTAAATATTTCTCCCCCTTATGTTCAGATTTCCAAATTGCTTGGATCCCAGCGATTTCTCCCTCCTTCGTTCAACTAAAAAATTTGTAGTATTTCCTTTCTCCCTAAAACCCATTAGGTTACGCGTTTAATTTGGTCTTGGATGGAACTTTATTCTCCTTCTGGACCTGAGTTAGTACAATAATCATTGTTCGAACGTCACATCACAGAATTGTCAAAGTTATTTCCTGTTCGAGTTGTTAGAACCACACTTCACAGAATCGTCCAAGCTATTTTCTGTCTCCTCTAATTTTTTCATTATTTTTAATAAAATGTAAACCTAATGCGAATGAATGTCCAAGAGATTAGCTAATAAATAAGACATGTGCAGGTCTTCAGAAGAAGTAGGTGATTTCCTGTGTATACGATGTTCCTCATACTTAATCTTTGAAATGATGACAACCTTAATAGAATTCCACATTACTATGAAACCCTAGAGCTTGCACAAAGATAGATGCTATTAGTAAGCATATACAAATAACTTACAATGAAAATTAATTAAGTTTTATCTCCACTACTAACATTTAGCGATACTGCAAACCCAACTGCTAATTATTACTGATATTCAACGAGTTGCAAATT
This sequence comes from Schistocerca americana, assembly GCF_021461395.2. Classification (NCBI taxonomy): domain Eukaryota; kingdom Metazoa; phylum Arthropoda; class Insecta; order Orthoptera; family Acrididae; genus Schistocerca; species Schistocerca americana. The sequence continues at coordinate 681,592,750 of NC_060121.1, forward strand.
CCAACGGATAGTAAATGTGAATAATTTTGTCAAAGAATCTGACAACGAAAGTTGAATTTCCCTTTACAAATTACCATCGTGTTGTGCCGTCCTATCTGTTTACCGATGGGCCACCAACCAAGGATATGTGTCTTCCGAGCTGTGCATGCACTGTCTGCTACAGCTGCTGTAGCCTCGTAAGGACTGAATTTGGCAAACTTAAACTTTCTTTTAAAGCATACTCACATTGTGCCTTAGCTGGTAAAACTGCGATAGTTTCTTTGTTTCGGCGAACGCTTCGGGTATACAGTTCACTTGTAAATAAGATGCCACTCTGGCAGTATATTTTGTTGAGCCGCAAGCGAGCAGTTGCGGTCAGGCCACGTGGTCAGGCTTGATAGCCCCTCCCCTCCTTCTAGGGCGAGTTTCTGGAAGAAATAAGCGAGCAGCAACACAGGTCAACGCTTCCTGGTTGACCAGCTTTCCTTTAAGGAGCCACTGCAGGAGACTGGCTCTTTAAATCAGTTTACAACAGCAGTTCCCATGGGGCTGCTTGCTGAGAATATTTTGTACCTTACACACACCGTCAGATAAAAAAAAAAAGGAGAGAGAGAGAACTATCCGAATGGGGTGAACATTGGTGGATGTGATTTACGTGTACAGATTAAAATTTCAGAATGAAAGGATGACTTATACAAGAGAAAGAGCACACGTTGAGAAAGTAATTAATGCACTAGCCCTTATACAAGCATTTATTCATCTTGGTATCGATTGATAGAGATGTCGGATGTCCTCTGAAGGCATATTTTCCAAATTCTGACCAAATTCTAACTATTCAGCGTGCCACTCCTCAGGATTTTGAGTTGGTTGAAAGCCCTGCCCATAATGATCCTCCAAATGTCCTCAATTGGGGAAATTTCCGGCAACATTGCTGGCCAAAGTAGTATTTGGTAAGCCCGAAGTCAAGCAGTAGAAACTCTCACCATGTCAAGGCAAGCATTAGCTTGCTGAAATGTAAGGGCAGGATGGCTTCCTATGAAGGGCGACAAAACGGAGTGGATAATATTGTAGATGTACCACTGCACTATGGGGAGCCACCGATGACAACCAAAGGAATCCTGATATTAGAAGAAATGGCAACCCAGACAAACACCCTTGGTTGTCGGGCCGTATGGTGGGCGACGTCAGTCTGGTAGCCCACCACCGTCTGGGCTGTCTCCATACACTTTTCCCCTGGTTACTGGGGCTCTGCAGTCAGATCTACTCCAGTCACTGAGATTCTCCCCTTCATATCATGCTGAGTTTCGTCTCCTGACTCGTGATGTATCTTATCGTCGTCATCTGTGTCACTCTTTCTTTTTTTCTGTTTCTATTTGTAGTCAGTCTTCTGACTGGTTTAATATTTTCCACAGCTTCCTCATTATTAGAAGAATATATTGCAGTCTCTGTCTCCCTGTACAGCTATACACTTTGTCTTCCCCTCTAGTAACATAGTGGATATTCACTGATGCCATAACACATTTTCGAATGTCCCAATCTTCAACGAACCTGCAGAGAACGTGCTCGTCTTTTATCTTATAAGCCCACCAAATTTTCAACATACTTCTGTAGCACCACATCCCACACACTTCGAGTCTCCTCTGTTCCGATCTCCCTGCTGTCCATAGCTCATTACCATAAAATGTTGTGCCTAACATACATACTCATAAACTTCTTCCTCAAATTGGGGCCTGTGTTTGATATCAGTAGGAGTCTACTGAACAGGAGTACCGTCTTTGCCTGTTCTAGTGCGCTTTTTATGTGTCCCTGCTTGGTCCGTCATGGTTTACTATCTGTCCATGGTGGCAGTATTACTTTACTTCGTCTGCTTTGTGATCACCAGTTTTAACGTTCAGTTTCTCACTATTTTCATTTCTGGTACATCTTGGTACTTTAGTCTTTTCTCGGATTGCTTTCAGTCCATATTCTGCAATCATTAGAGGATTCATACCATTCACCCGATCCCTAATTTTTCTCCACTTCACTGAGTTTACCAATGTTATCATTAAAGCTTATCGTTGATACCCATTCACCCTGAGTTTTAATTCGACTATTGAACGTATCATTCATTTCCGTCATTGCTTCTTCGATGTATACGCTCCTGGAAATTGAAATAAGAACACCGTGAATTCATTGTCCCAGGAAGGGGAAACTTTATTGACACATTCCTGGGGTCAGATACATCACATGATCACACTGACAGAACCACAGGCACATAGACACAGGCAACAGAGCATGCACAATGTCGGCACTAGTACAGTGTATATCCACCTTTCGCAGCAATGCAGGCTGCTATTCTCCCATGGAAACGATCGTAGAGATGCTGGATGTAGTCCTGTGGAACGGCTTGCCATGCCATTTCCACCTGGCGCCTCAGTTGGACCAGCGTTCGTGCTGGACGTGCAGACCGCGTGAGACGACGCTTCATCCAGTCCCAAACATGCTCAATGGGGGACAGATCCGGAGATCTTGCTGGCCAGGGTAGTTGACTTACACCTTCTAGAGCACGTTGGGTGGCACGGGATACATGCGGACGTGCATTGTCCTGTTGGAACAGCAAGTTCCCTTGCCGGTCTAGGAATGGTAGAACGATGGGTTCGATGACGGTTTGGATGTACCGTGCACTATTCAGTGTCCCCTCGACGATCACCAGTAGTGTACGGCCAGTGTAGGAGATCGCTCCCCACACCATGATGCCGGGTGTTGGCCCTGTGTGCCTCGGTCGTATGCAGTCCTGATTGTGGCGCTCACCCGCACGGCGCCAAACACGCATACGACCATCATTGGCACCAAGGCAGAAGCGACTCTCATCGCTGAAGACGACACGTCTCCATTCGTCCCTCCATTCACGCCTGTCGCGACACCACTGGAGGCGGGCTGCACGATGTTGGGGCGTGAGCGGAAGACGGCCTAACGGTGTGCGGGACCGTAGCCCAGGTTCATGGAGACGGTTGCGAATGGTCCTCGCCGATACCCCAGGAGCAACAGTGTCCCTAATTTGCTGGGAAGTGGCGGTGCGGTCCCCTACGGCACTGCGTAGGATCCTACGGTCTTGGCGTGCATCCGTGCGTCGCTGCGGTCCGGTCCCAGGTCGACGGGCACGTGCACCTTCCGCCGACCACTGGCGACAACATCGATGTACTGTGGAGACCTCACGCCCCACGTGTTGAGCAATTCGGCGATACGTCCACCCGGCCTCCCGCATGCCCACTATACGCCCTCGCTCAAAGTCCGTCAACTGCACATACGGTTCACGTCCACGCTGTCGCGGCATGCTACCAGTGTTAAAGACTGCGATGGAGCTCCGTATGCCACGGCAAACTGGCTGACACTGACGGCGGCGGTGCACAAATGCTGCGCAACTAGCGCCATTCGACGGCCAACACCGCGGTTCCTGGTGTGTCCGCTGTGCCGTGCGTGTGATCATTGCTTGTACAGCCCTCTCGCAGTGTCCGGAGCAAGTATGGTGGGTCTGACACACCGGTGTCAATGTGTTCTTTTTTCCATTTCCAGGAGTGTAGATAGAACCGCGGAAGCAAAATACTACATCCCTGTATCCCACGTTTTCAGTGCCAACACCTCACTCTGGGTCTAGCAGCCTTATTGTTACCCTTGATTTCTTGCACTTAATGTGTATTAACAGTTTTTCTCTACAGCTTGTTTCTACTTTTCTTAGATTTTCAAACTGTTTGCACCATTCGAGACTGTCCAACCATTACGCCCTGATTTTTGATGTGCTACACACATTAAAACAAGTTTTGTATCACCTCAGTTCCTAGAGTTCCAGAACGTGTACAGTAAATTGGAATAGAGATCCATCTCCACCCTTTTCATTGCTCGTGAAAACCACAGATTGCATTTTTCGTCACCATACAGCGAGACATTCAGAGGCGGTGGTCCAGATTGCTGCACACACCGTTACCTCTAATCCGCAGTAGTACGTCCTCTTGCATTCATGCATGCTTGTGTTCGTCGTGGCATACTGTCCACAAGTTCATCAAGACACTAATGGTCCACATTGCCCCACTCCTCAACGGCGATTCGGCGTGGATCCCTCAGAGTGGTTGATGGATCATGTCGTCCATAAACAGCTCTTTTCAATCTATCCCAAGCATGTTCGATAGGGTTTCCGTCTTGAGAACATGCTAGCCACTCTAGTCGAGCGATGACGTTTTCCTGAACGACGTCATTCTGAAGATATGCAGGATGGGGAGCGAATTGTCGCCCATGAAAACGAATGCCTCGCCAATATGCAGCCGATATGGTTGCACTATCGGTCGGAGGATTGCATTCACGTATCCTACAGCCGTTACGGCGCCATCCATGACCGCCAGCGGCGTACTTCGGCCCCACATTATGCCACCCCTAAACAGCAAGGATCCTCCACCATCCTGCACTCGCTGTACAGTGTGTCTAAGGCGTTCAGTCTCACCGGGTAGCCCCCAAACATGTCTACCTGGATTGTCTGGTTTAAGTCATATGCGACACTCATCGGTGAAGAGAACGTGACGCCAATCTTGAGCGGTCCATTCGCCATGTTGATGGGCCCATCTGTACTGCGCTGCATGGCATCGTGGTTGCAAAGATAGATCTCGCCATGGACGCCGGGAGTGAAGTTGAGCATCATGGAGGCTATTGCGCACCGTTTGAGTCGTAACACGGCATCCAGTGGCTGCACAAAAAGTATTATTAAACATGGTGGCATTGCTGTAATTGCTCCTCGGAGCCATAATCCATAGGTAACGGTCATCCACTGTAGTAGTAACCCTTTGGGGGCCTGAACGAGGCATGTCATCGACACATCCTGTCTCTCTGTTTCTCCTTAATGTCCGAACAACGTCGCTTTGGTTCACTCCGAGGCTCCTGGACACTTTCCTTGTTGAGAGCCCTTCCTGGACCAAAGTAACATTGCAGACGCGATGGAACCGCGGTAATGACCGTCTAGACATGGTTGAACTACAGACAACTCGAGCCGTGTACCTCGTTCCTGGTGAAATGACTGGAACTGATCGGCTGTCGGACCCCATCCGTCTAATAGGCGCTGCTCATGCATGGTTGTTTACATTTTTGGGCGGGTTGACATCTCTGAACAGTCAAAAGGACTGTGTCCGTGATACAATACCTACAGTCGACGTATATCTTCAGGAGTTCTGGGAATCGGGGAAATACAAAACTTTTTTTGGTGTATGTATTTCTGTTATTGCTTCTTCGATGCATACATAGAGCAGTAGAGGGCAAGGAATCTAGATCGACAAATCCTACGAAAATGCCTTGATTTTTGTTCACCCTTTCTTCCACTCTCAATCGTAACATAACTGCTCTCTGTTACCTTCATTTTTCTTAAAGCGAAAGTGTCATCTAATTGATTCATAACTTTCTTTTCCATCGCCATTTTTTGTCGGTCTCATAGATTCTGAAGTCTCATAAAATCTTTAAACTTCTGCTTGGTATCTGTCCCTTACGTCATCTATTTCAAACTATGGAGTATTTAATGGAGGAAATTGATATTTTCCGTTGAGTCAGTGTGTGATTTCGAGGCTGTTTTATAACTTTCTGTTAAATTTGAGGATAGTGCTGAAACTTCGAATTTACCTGATATCAGGTTCTTCCATTAATGTACCCTTCACCTCTTGGGACAGGGGATCAAATATTTGCTGATATTTAGAGCGAGGGAACGGGATTGATGAAGTTGCGTAAATAGATGATCAGTTTCGAGCTGTCACCGTGTTTGAACAACAAGTTGCAGTGTAAGCAAGTGTGAGTGGACACAAGTAATGAGCCCTTGAGTAAATATATTGAGTGGATCCGAACAGCTGTGTTTGTCTTAGAGTTGCAAGTAACCGAGGGTCAAATTGTTGATAACATATTCTAACGGATTATCCGAGGATCGATCTCGCATCTCCTTTGCCAGTTAACTCCACCTTTGATCAATTGAGTTTTTTGGTTTCTAGCACTGAAGGACTTACTTAAGCCGATAATCAGGGCTTCAGTCGTCTTTTGGTTCTTTGAGGGTTAGTGGCTGTTCGGTGCAACCTAAATTCGGTAGTGTCCCGCCACAACGATCTGAAGTCTGTTTGCGTTGCTGGCAGGTCCGACATTTGTTCGTGCATGACCGGTTCGGCGAAAAGCGGAGGTGGACTGTTGACGGTGTCGGCATTTGAAAATAGCGTTCATACTTTCCTTTCCTAGGCGTTGTCATCGAATTGGGGGTCGTAGTGGGTGAGCCCTTAGCATTTGTGTGTGCTCAGTACAACTACGAACCAGTGTGGGTCCTTGTTGTTTCTGGGAGCTCAGTATCGCTTCTACATTACCTTTGGTACCTGGAGTGTCGATGTTTATGTAAGTTCACTCCGTTACGAACTTCTTCTCGGAAGTGTTGATCGGTTAGCGACCGTCAGCTGCTTTTAATCGTTGTTTTTGTGGTTAGTTTGAGCACTGCGATATTTTCCTGTCCGGTTAAATTGTTAGTGGTTAAGAATTTGTCTATCTATATGATCCTAGTTTGTGACTTTACATCCCGCGCGAGATTAATGTTGATGGTCGGGCAATGCGATATTTATTTTAATTTTTTTTATGTGTAACGAATCGGTTACTGCTCATTTAATATCTCATTTTCAGTGTCTTCTGTTTTGCCTGCTGCTGGGAGTTATGACCTGAGTAAATTGGAGCCATGACAAAGGGATCAACCGTCGTGGGAACTTGATAAGTTTCCCAAAGTCTTCTGCAACAGGTTTGGCGTGACTGACGAGATCCAGTACCAAATCAGGTTGAGTGACTATGTTCCGGCTCGTCAATCGCCCTACAGGTTATGCCCTCTCCCCCCTCCTCCCACCAAGATGAAGAATCTGATAGAGTGTGATACCTGAAGTGGTCGAAGGAGCTTCTACTTTCTCCCTACGCGTCACCGATGTTCTTAGGTCGTAAGGGTAGCAAGGGGGCGTTCCAACTGGTTGTTGTTTACAGGGTGGTGAACTTAAACTTTATCTTTTGAATGTGTGCCTCTACCTGAAATTTATTATCGTTTCACATGGTTCTCTGGAGAAAAGTGTTTCACCGTTTTGGATTTGAACCAAGCCTGTTACCAAATTCCGCTGGCGGAGTAATCCAAGCACATTACTGCCTTCTGTACTGATTGGATCATCTTTGAATTTAAAAGAATTGTGTTTGGCCTGTCAACAGGAGAGGCTGTGTTATCTATGTTACTGGATAGGATGCTTGGCAACTTAAAATTTAAATGTATATACAACTATTTGGACGATGTTGTTATCTATAGTCCTATGTTGGAGGAACGACTGCGGTATTTGGAAGCAGTGTGGGAAATGATTAAGGAAGCAGATTGGCCGCAGAACCTTCTAAGCTCACCTTGGCACGCCGGCAGATATTCTTTGTTGGCCATTTAGTCTCTTCCAGAGGGATTAGGATTGATCAGGAGCGTACGATGGATCTGCAGAAATTTCCACCTCCTTTTAACAAAAGGGGGATTTCCAGATACATTGGGATGGCCAAATATTTCTTCAAATACGTGCCTAACTTCTCACAATTTTCAGCCCGTCTTAATGAATTACGCAAGAAAGGAATTAATTTCCGTTGCGACCAAACTCACCAGGCATCCTTCGAAGGTAGTAAGCAGGCTCTTAGTAACCCGTCCGCTCCTAATATCTCAAACTTTGAGTTTTTCTTTATACTCCAAACTGACGCCTCAACTTACGGGGGAGAGGCAGTAGCCGCGCAGGATTAGCCGAGCGGTCTGCGGCGCTGCAGTCAGGGACTGTGCGGCTGGTCACGGCGGAGGTTCGAGTCCTTCCTCGAGCATGGGTGTGTGTGTTTGTCCTTAGGATAATTTAGGTTAAGTAGTGTGTAAGCTTAGGGACTGATGACCTTAGCAGTTAAGTCCCATACGATTTCACACACATTTGAACAGAGGCAGTCTTCCTCCAAGAGCAGGAAGAGAAACGTAGACCGGTGGCCTGTGCATCTAGAGGGTTGTCCCCAGCAGAGCTTAAGTATTCTATCTACGAATGGGAGGTACTAGCAGTGCTTGTCCCTTTAGAAAAGTTTAGGTTTTACCTTGAGGACCGTGGATTCTCGCTTGAAACTGATCAGTTGGGTGTTGGTGACCCCACATAAGAGAGGTCTTATAGTTCGGTGGTCCGTCCGAATATCGGCTTTCCAATTTAATGTGAAGCATATTCGCGGCACCGACGTTGAGTGGCTGACATCAAGAATCGGAAGTTGGTGTTCAACAGTCGAAGAAGTATTCCAGTCCGTAGAATTGTGTAAGTGGGATCGTACTTGAAGTCCCAGAACTTTCTGGTGACCTCAGGCAAAGGTAGGATATTGATCCCAGGATTAAGGCCATTAAGAATAAGCTATTGCATGGGGAACAGGTAGCCGGTCATCTGATACATAAATTCCCACTTTGTTGTCACTGGGCAGGGTCATGTAGTTAGCTCGTCCAGCCTTTGTTCTGGTACTTTAATCGTACAGTGGTTGGAGGGCACCTAGGTGTCCACAAAATGATTGCTAATACTACGCGTCATGTTTCTTGGCCTGCCTTATACGAGGATTTCCGGAAGATGGCGAGTGTGCTGTCTATGAAAGATAAAAATTCTACCACCGGTAAAGGTCTTCTGCAATCCACTAGTGAAATTTATCCCAAGGATAAGTGGCTCATCGATTATACAGGTCCTTTTCCACGCATTCGCAATGGTAACCAGTATGTGCACGTGGTGGTGGACGCCTTCCCACGCCTCTCTTGGTTAATCCCTAGTCGCAGGGTTTTGGCCCCTATTAGGATTCAACATCTGTCAGGGATAAATTCTATCTGTGGCCCGCCGAAGTGGTCGGTCAGCGATAATGACCAGGTTTTTAATTATAAGTGCTTTAGGAGATTTTGTTTTGAGCAGGGTCTCTGTCGCCTCACACCTACACCCTGTTATCTTGAATTATCTTTTGTCGAACATGTTAACTGAAACTTGAAAGGGGCCCCTATTGCCTTCCAACCCAACTGTCAGCGTAAATGGGACTGCTCTGCGGGAGGATTTATTTTGCCTTTGATAAGGCCCATCGTGAGTCGTTGAAACCTCCCCATACTTCTCTTGTGTTGAGCTGTCAAGTTAACCCACCTCTGGCCCCCTTGTGGTCAGTTAATGATTTGCTCCCTAACTGTATTCACGCTAAGGTTCTGCATGAGACCTGGAGGAAGACGCGTAGATATATTCAGCGATTCCATGGGAGGTTGGCCGATCGTTATAATCGAGGACGTAGAGAATTTAGGGGTTTTAAGGGCTTTTGTGCACAGTGCCAATGTTAGCCGAAAAGGGGGAAAAGATGTTCTAGTTACCTACTTCTGTTATCTGTTGGAGTGGCTGTGGTGTTGTTATCGCGGTCATGAGTTGGTGGTAGTTACGAACTCTGACTGATGGCTTAGCTGTTTGCTCACGGAAACTCATGAAGGAATGAGCCTGGTTAGTGTCACCTTCCTGGCCAGTGATGTGTATTTATTGAATTAATCTGAAGGCCCACCAACTGCTCTATTCTAGATAACAAGCTGCTGCATCCTCTGAACTCACGCAAGCTGGCCAGCTGTTTGCTTTATACTTTTCGTTTGTCGGCCACATCTTCAGTCGTTCTGGGTCTCACCAACGTCTTTCTTCTGTTCTGGTTCAATACGGCCACGTGGAGCTACCGGCCTTGGTTTCTGTCCATTGCCTTTTATAGACCCTGGCAGCTCTATGCTTCCATACTGACTTTGGTTTTGCAAAGGCTCCGTTCTGTATCGTACCGATCTTATATTTACTTCCAGTCTGTGTTTACTGAAACGACTTCTGGACTAGTGGTATGGAAACGACCGTCAACACACGCTTTAATGTGTTCTTGTTTTGCCGGCATGAGGGCCACTTCTTGTAGAAGACGACGACGGTCTGATGGGGAGGAGGGGACGCCCAGACCTTGCGACAACCGAAGGACGATGGCTCGGCAAACGGCTCACCAAATCAAGAGTTAGTAAAGTAGTTATACATAACTGAACGCTTGCCTTGGAGGTGTATTTTGGAGGATGTTTCTCAAATGACTGTTTTCTTTCTCAAACGATTCATACCACAAGAAATTTCCTATTGTTTCTTTAACTGAAACGACTTGTAAGATTTTATTAAGTATGCTAAAATCATTGAGACATTAATATTATAAAGTAATCATACATAAATTGAAGCTTGCCTTGAGAGTATATGTTGGGTGTATCTCTTAAATGGTTATTTTTACTCATATGATAGGTACCTTAGGAATTTTCTGTTATATCATTAACTGATAGAAACTGTAAGATTTTGTTATGTATGATGGAATCACTTAGACTTTAATATTTTAAAGCAGTCATGCATAACTCGAAAATTGCCTTGAAATTATGCATGTTGGGCGAAGTTCTCTTAAATGGTAGTTTTTCTTAAGCGGTTAATACCTTTAAAGGAAAAACCTGTTGGTTTTAACTGAGAGAGAGGTGTAAGTTTTGGTGGTTAACACTTATCTTAGGAACAGGGTAACTGTGAACTTTTCTCAAGCGCTTGAGACAGGCTGTGGGTTATGCTAAGTGTTTTTTTTTTAGTTACATCATATTTTTAAAACACTAGGAATGTTTTTCTGACCGAAATATTTGGGTCTTGCTTAAATGAAGTGTGTAAACTAAAGTTTGAAAGAGGTCTTGTCCGCACCTTGCCTAAAGGTTACGTTCCCTTCGCCTTGTTTCTAAATATGTTATTACGTTTTGTTTGGTCATGTCAACACCCTTCTCTTGTAAATCTTGGATAGAGTATTCGCTGTTACTATCTGAAATTTATTGCAATACTCCATTATTCTTTCTCCTCTCTCATTCCTACTACCCTATCCACATTCTCCTGTAGCCCTTTCTTCTATTCCTTCCACCAGAAGTGCTTTCCAACCCCAACGATTACTAGATTTTCATCTCCCCTTAGGGATCGAATTAATTGTTCAGTGTCCACACATACTTTCTCTATATCGTGTTCTGCAGCTTGTGATATTAGCATGTATACTTTGTGCTATGTGCGCGTGATGTTTTTTCTGTTATCGATTGCACCAGCGCTAGGTTTCTCTGTAGCCACTTTCTGGGATATCAGAGGACGCTTGTGCTGTTAAGCAGCGGCGGACAGGATATGCACGCCCGTGATAAGCTTGCGGCAGGGCGGGTTATGTACCGTTTTTCGTTTGTCGTACTTCTCAACACTGAATGTCTTCCTACCTCAGTATGGCGTCTGCTCTCTGTCAAATGGTTCAAATGGCTCTGAGCACTATGCGACTTAACTTCCGAGGTCATCCGTCGCCTAGAACGTAGAACTAATTAAACCTAACTAATCTAAGGACATCACACACATCGATACCCGAGGCAGGATTCGAACCTGCGACTGTGGCGGTCGCTCGGTTCCAGACTGTAGCGCCTAGAACCGCACGGCCACTCCGGCCGGCTGCTCTCTGTCCCTTTTCTCTGCAAGCGTAGATACTTGCTAGACGAGGAGAAAGTAGCGTTTAAGAAAGACGTCGCCTCATATCTATCCTGCAAAGTCTGCGTAAACTCTAATAGTATTTCAGGTCCTGCAATCTCTCTTTTCTTGGGATTTCGTGTCGTAATATGATGCATTTGACTGAAATGAGCATCTAACAATTTTCAGGCTAGTAAAGTTTATTGCTGAATAACAAGAGTTTAGGCGCTATCAAGTCCACATTTAGTGAAAAACTATTATATCATTTTTAATGCTCAGTCAAACAACAAACTTCGGACGCAAAGGAGCCAGAGTTTTACATAAGTCCTACCTAACTGAAGACGTGATCTCACAGTCACAGATCCGCTACTGTAAATGAGATTAACATTCGGTCCTTTTCAGTGGGTTTCTTTAAAAGAAACTGCTAGCCAAATACTCCATAAATGATTGCAGATTACGCCACGCGGAATGTTCACAAAGGTTGAAGGTTCACACGCTCTAACTTTCCAACAAAACTAACTAAAAGCACCAAAATTTCATCAAGCTGTCCGTAATTGCAACGGCTTTCATTACGTCTCATTTTAAATGCGCAGTACTCAATAAATCTTCATCTTACACATAATGAACACTGAGAAACTTAATATGACCTTTGCGCGTCCGAAGCTGACGAGCGATTCTCTCGATGCGTCCCTCACTCACAGCATATCTAACTAGTTGTGTGCGGGAACTACTTAATTCTGATTGGCTGACCAGTCTGACGGACCAATGGAAATGAATCCTCACCAAATCCAATTACCATTCAGAAACGCATTTGCGTCTTCCAAAATACAAATAATAACACAATGTTTAATACAACAAAACGAAAATAAAATTAATCTTGAAAATAATTTGGAAATCGATTGCACTTTAAACTGATATTCTGGCTACCTTCTTAAAAAAGCAATCACACCTAGACATACGTCATCAGCAATGTGGGTAAAACACATCTTTCCCTTGTTCCAATTACGTAATGTTGTACATAATTTAATATTGATTCTTTTAACGCATGTCCCACATACACACTCTTACTCTATCCCATATTTTCACACAATAACATCATAAACAGATATTAATTTTTCCTGAATTTTAATTTATGAAATGAAAAGTAATTAAAGTTTTGAAAATAAGAATTTAAATAACTGATTGGCTACCATGAGATCTCTATTAATGATTTCAAATGATAACTGAATTTTTCACTCTGAGTGTTATTTTGGGGGGGGGGGGGGGGGTTAGGTAATTTACTGAATCCCCGAAACTATAATCAGTACAACTTTAAAATTTGGAGGAGATTTTCTTCTGAATAATAAAAATTAATACACCAAGTTAGAACATAATCGGTTAATTTGTAATATGTTTTATTTAGATTCGTAGGAGGGTATGAGTATATGGTCGCTCTAAGTGACACAGAATTTCGTTCTCACGCTGGCTAATAGCGACAGATGTGCTATGAGTCATGGCTAAGACACAAGTTTACAGCCTCCTGTACGTTCACTGGGCTCGACGTCTAGGTATCTTGCTGCAATAAATGCTATTCCCCTGCGACGTCACAAGCTGTCGACAGAAAATCGACACCCAGCTGTGGTTGTTGGAGGTTGTGTTTACTGGGAACGTGTTAGCGCTCTGTTTTGGCCAAACATTGCTGAAAAGTGGTTTCCTCGCCTGAGGAGTTCTCAGCATGTTCACACTGGTTGGGAATTTAATTGGTAGCTGCTCGTTCGTTAAAGGAATCAAGTCTGTTCAAGGGAACCGTTGTCAGCACATATGGAGAACCGTGGTGAGATATATTCATGAAAGACTTATTTTGTACCTTATATCTGCATCGTGCTGGCTTTCGCACGTTCTTTTTTTTGTGTCATTACTCCAGCCTGGTATTGTGAGCCAACGTGGTTGTTTGGTGTTTTTAGTATAATGGATGTTTGCACAACCCGCGGCGATTATGCATCAAGCTGTTTATGTACCTTCCAAATTACTGAACAGCGTGGACTCCTTGTAGAGTGTTAGAGGAGCTTTTCCTCATTTCACCCTGTACATATTTTGCTGCCATTTTAGAATTTTGTACTTGCTGTTATTCCTTAACGTGCCAGTTATTACCTATTATTGTCTGGCACTTTCACGAAAGAAGTTTTAAAGTGGTCAGCCTCTGCTCTCTCAACACAAAAGAACACTCCTCCAGAGTAGTTGTCACCGCAAACTACTCCCAAGAGCCTCCTGCATCACTTTTACTCACTTCGAAAGCTATGTACCACTTCATCACAGCAATCTTAGAAAACATGCACCCATACCGTTGTCCTCACGCACTCCAGTAAGTTTCCCCTGAACCCCAATTTGTTTTCCAGCTCAACGTAACAACCACTTCTCCACCAATTAGACATAATTCAACACCCTACTCAACAATTGCCACATCCTGCTCTCTCAGACCAAGCAACATCTCACCCTCTTCTCTAATTACCCAACCACCTTGCTACTCACTCATCTTATCGCCCATAGCGTCCCTATTCCATCCCTTTTTTGTATGAATTCTCTCATCTCTAATCACACTTAACACCATCTACAGCCAAGATTGCATCAGTTATCTATTCTACGACTACAAATATACGCACTCCTTTGTTCAACGCCAGCCGCTGTGGCGAGTGGTTTTAGCGCTTCAGTCCGGAACCGAGCTACCGCTACGGTCGCAGGTTCGAATCCTGTCTCGGGCACGCATGTGTGTGATGTCCTTAGGTTAGTTAGGTTTAAGTAGGTCTGAGTTCTAGGGGACTGATGACCTCAGATGTTAAGTCCCATAGTGCTCAGAGCAAATTTGAACCATTTGAAGCATCTTATTCAACACGTCTCCATTTATCCTATTACCACCAAAGTTATCACACAACAGCATACATCATCTCATGAAATAATCCGTCATAACTAATTTTAATAACTATTTGTTGTCAAGTTTAAATAACTTATGAATAAATAGTAATATATTGGTCCTCTGCCAAATCATCCTCCAATTAAGGTACGACATTAAAAGGAAAGTAAAAGTAAATGATATTAGCATATAGCTTCCTCACTTTACTCTTTGCTGAACACTTCTATGCATGCTGACCCTTGTGTCCTCCAAAATTATGCTGTCCTCAATACGACCTTCGCATTTCCCAGCAGTTCAGCATAGTCTGTGATCAGTTGAACTGTCAATTCGTTCCCTCTTTCAAGGTCATATTGTTATGCTATGAACATATTGCTTTATTTTGTTTAGCATGTAATCTGTATAGGAGGAAAGGCGCTGGTACAAACAGAAAGGAAAAACGAAGCCCTCTATAACAAGCAGACATCTAAACCGAGTTTTTCAGACTCACCAGGCACATTGAATTCATTTAAACTGGGACTAATCTTCAAGAGCATGGTACTGCACTGAACTGTACTCTCCATCTGTAACAGAACAGACCAGAGTAGAGTTTTGACCAACCACACTGGTACAATATAATGGCTTCAGAAAAGCTTTTCGACTATAATGATGTATTAATTGGAGAGGGAATCTAGAGCGGCTACACGGGACAAATCTGAAGAATATTAAAAGATATTTATTTCGGGAAATTCATTACATCTCTTATTTACTTAATTACAAACTGTCGTAGTGGACCTCGGACGATTCGAGAAACCATGATCTAACGACTTGTTTTGCGATCGCGTCGCATATTGAGAACATATTGTCAGCTAGAACTAAGGAACGTACTAAACTTGGTGACGGATTATGTTCAATGGTGTCTTACAAATGCATCAGTTCTTTAAGACAGACAGTATCAAGTTTTGTGTAATGTAACAGCGTAAAATAAAATGACATTTTGAAGTAAAATAGAGTGACTTTTTATGTATGATAGTAGGTCACAGCCTGTGTTACCGTAAGTGACTATAAAAGTGACATGCTGAGGTACCCATGTGTGGCATCCGATTCAGTTTCCCTCAACGAAAAATGGAGTACTGTTATGAACTTTAAGTTTCCCATCTCAGCTTTCATTCCTCTTTGTGGAACACGCGGTACGGGACGAACATGGTTAAACTGTGAAGTACATAATTTGCACCAGTAATTTACTTTCTAGATGCTTTTGAATCGAATTATTAATTACATATGAGTGCTATTGTGTGCTTACTCTACAACACATAAAACATTGTCTTTCAAACGTTTATTATCTTTCGAATTTTGGTTTTACAGAGTGTTATCTCAAAGGCGATGCTGCATTGTTTGGACAATGGAGGAAACTAGTTTTCATCCTATCAGATCTGTTATGCTTCAGGCTAAAAGCTCTGTTAGGTTGCTAAGAGGATTTCGTGTTCGTAAGCGCTGACACAGGATTTACTGGTAGAGCTTTGCAGACGCTGCAAATCCAGAGCCCCACTTACCTTATTAATGCAGTGCTGCGCATTCTTCAATACCAGACCACGGCCTCTGGTTTGACGATCACATTGGTGGCTACTATTTGCATGTGCTTACCCTCGCCTGTCTTGGAATTTTGTCTTCTGGAACTTTGGATCTCGAAAGATGTCATCTGTGTTTAAAGTTACTTAATGACGTTTTGTAGTGCGTTAGAATATGGGGCGTATGATTGGCAGATTCTTTGATCATCTTAGAATTATTGGTTTCAGATTTCAAGTAAAATCGTTACATAGAAATCTGTGTCTCATTTTGACACCCAAGTTATAATAATATTATTACAGAGAGGATATTACATTCTTAACAGGACAATTCCGAAAATATTCATGACGCTCTGTTTATCGGAACCTTGTAGTTCTTCGATCTGTTGGGTGTTCCATTTAAAACATTGCATACGTATCATCAATTTATTATAATTATGCCGATACAGACTGTCTGTCGGCCTCAGTATTCAGTTTGTTCCTGTACCCAACTAATGCCATAGTGTTCTTGCTAATAACTGCGATCTGTTTCTTTACTTCTACGCAGACGCCACTTAATCACTATCGCGTACCACGACTGCTGTCTAAAAAATATCGTAACTACTCGTCTTTCGTAAAAATAATCGACGCACAATGTAAACTGATGAACAACCAAGATCGCATTAATTAATATTTATTATTAACGACCGTTTTCGACTGTTGAAAATCTCGCTCCTGATCTTAAAAATTTTTTTTATATAAATCGTTTTCCGTTATGAGTTTATCACACACTCCGCGTCATCATTACTCGTATAATGGAGAATGTGTTGTTGTGGTCTTCAGTGCATAGACTGGTTTGATGCAGATCTCCATGGTAATCAATGCTGTGCAGCCCTCTTCATCACCGAGTAACTACTATAACCTACATCCTTCTGAATCTTCTTAGTGTATTTATCTCTTAGTCTCCGTCCATGTTTTCCTCCATGCCTTAGAACGTGTTCTATCTTCTAGTCAAGTTGTGCCTCAAATTTCTCTTAATCCCAATCCATTCAGAACCTCATCACTAGTTACGTGATCCACCCATCTAATATTTAGCATTCTTCTGTAGCACAACATCTCGAAAGCTTCTTTTCTCTTCTTGTCTAAACTATTTATCATCTATGTTCACTTCCATACATGGCTGCACTATATACAAATACTTTCAGAAACGACTTCCTGGCGCTTAAATCTATACTCGATGTTCACAAATTTCTCTTCTTCAGAAACGCATCCCTTTCCATAGCCAGTCTATATTTTATATCCTCTATACTTATATTATCGCCAGTTATTTGGCTCCTCAAATAGAAAAACCTCTCCACTACTTTATGTGTCTTTGCAACACCCGATTTAACTCGACTACAATCTAATATCCTCGTTTTACTCTTGTTGATGTTCATCTAATAGCGGCCTATCAAGGGACTGTCCATCCTGTACAACTGCTCTTCCAAGTCCTTTGCTTTCACTGACAGAATTACAATGTCATCGGCAAACCTCAAAGTTTTTATTTCTTGTCCATGGGTTTTAATTCCTACTTCAAATTTCTCTTTTGTTTCCTTTACTGCTTGCTCAGTATTCAGACGGAAAATATCGGGGATAAGCTATAGCTCTGACTCACTCCCTTCTCAAGCACCGCTTCCCTTTCATGCCCCTCGACTCTTGTAACTGCCTCCTGGTTTCTGTACAAACTGTAAATATTCTTTCGCTCTCTGTATTTTACCGCTACCACCTTCAGAATTTTAAAGGGATGATACCAGTCAACATTGTCAAAAGCTTTCCCTGAGTCTACAAATGCTAGAAACATAGGTTTGCCTTTCCTTAAACTATCTTCTAAGATAGAACGTAGGGTCACTACTGCCTCATTTGTTCCAACATTTCTATGGAATCCAAATTAATCTTCCCCGAGGTCACCTTCTACCACATTTTCCAATCTTCTGTAAGGAATTTATGTTTGTATTTTGCAGCCGTGACTTATTAAACTGAAAGTAGGGTAATTTTCACACCAGGCAACTCCTGCTTTCTTTGGGATTGGAATTATTATATTCTTCTTGAAGTCTGAGGGTATTTCACCTGTCTCATACATATTGCTCACCAGATGGCATAGTTTTGTCATGGCTGTCTCTCCCGTGGCTGTCAGTAGTTCTAATGGAATGTTGTCTGTTTCCGAGACAGTTCTCTGTAATATTCTTCAGGCAGTATCATATCTCCTATTTCATCTTCCTCTACGACCTCTTCAGTTTCCAAAATATTGCCCACAAGTACATCGGCCTTGTGTAGACCCTCTATATACTCCTTCCACCTTTCTGTTGGTGGAGAATATACAGCACATAATATGTAGGTTAGTCGAAAGTGATATTATCTGAAGATGAAAAGCACCTTGCGCTGAGTGGCATATAAACCACTCTGATGATTATGAGTATATTGTTTTACTTTTGAAAAATCTATGTATAATTTGCTGTAAAGTCTCCACCATTATGACGACATGACACTAGTATTAACCTTACAATACCACACTATTTATATTAAAAAGTTTTTTGAGGATCAGAAGATGACAGTTTCAACTGTCTAACCGGTTTTCAATAATAAATGTTAATGAACAGAATCTTAACTATAACTATTTTTTGAAGTTCAATATAGATAACTTTTTCCATTTTCCTTATGTGAGAAACCTCAGTCACACTGTCAGATTCGGCTGATATCGATCCAGAGTACAAAACGAGCTTTCTACTCGTGGCTTTGCCCCCTCACGCACATGTCAAATATATTTATCTTATTTGTTCACATATTTCCCTGTTTTCTTTAGGGAATTTCATACTGCACTTTCATTTTCACGCAGCTTAATGTCATATCACCTGAACTATGTGTCGTACAATGATGTATTTTTGTCGGTACATTCAGCATATGCAGATCCTGTCTGCGAATATTGTTAGTAGTAAAGATGTAATATATTAAACGGCGTTGCATGTTGAGGCAGATCTTAATACATTAATGGCGAAAATATAGCACGTGGTAAATGTTTTTCCTCTCCCCATTTTGTGGGGTTTGTCAGAAAGACAGTTTCGTAAATGATTGAAATTACGTGTAACGTTTGTTGCAAGGCACTAAGCCCACTGATTACCAATTACTGTTTGAATAAAATCTGGGTGTCCATATTTCATGGACTGCACTACATTTTCACCCCGACCCCTTTGATATGTAAGTGGTTCATGCGCCGACAGCGATTCTCTCTAGACGATAAGTGTTATGTGTATTGAGTTTGAGTCAAATCTGTCCAGTGGTTTAGGAGAAAATATGGAACACGCAAACATACACGACAGTTACATCCGTTTTTATAATGTGTATCGATATGTACAGAACCTTTACTAAACGTTTCAAGGGTGTGTCCCAATAGAAATGTCTATATTATGACAAGAGAACTACAGCCTTCGTCCATTAGTGGGTAAATCAGATTTGCATTACATGCGAGTAGCACTTTTTTTTCCTTTTTCAAATCCAGCTGCTGGTAGATACCTTTAATGCTATTGGTTCCAGGAAGGACTAGTAAGTACGCACCAGCGCGAGGTGTGTTTGCAATTTCAAATGGTCCAATGTAAAGCATTTGCAATTTCCTATTCTTTCTGTTCGTAAGGGAAGACATAGGGCATTTTTTAAGTAGAACGTAATGGCCAGTGTCTTGTCGTGGCACTTTGACCAATATTTTTTTAAATCAGTACTTTCTTTTGTGGTTCGCTTATGACGACAGGTCTATCACTGATAGAGTAGGTTTGATGCGGATAAAAATTTATCAGGTTGGGTGGCATTCATGTCACACTGTTATTCACGGACTATACCGGATGTTTCGTGAAATACATTTACTTCTTTCAACAACACTCTCGTCAAATTATTACATTGTTCATGGTCAAGTACGTAGACTGCTTTACTTTATTGATTACCAGTTCCTTGATATTGGGTGGAGAGGTCAATTCTGTAGCTACTCATCTATATTGTTAATTCCACACTTATCAATGAATCACTAAGAACTGGCAGTATTTACTATGGCCCTCACTGATTTTGTCATTCTACTTGGACCCCGAAACCGTCAACATCAACGTGAGATCTCCCAGCTGAAAAGTCTATCATAGTGTTACCTTCATGGAGCAACTTTGTTCCTAATATGCATCCTGTCACCAATGAATCTGCCCCTAAGAATATGCTTAATATCGCTAGATTTATTAGGCAAATCGTACAAAGACCTGCCACTTGACGTTGAGAGATCTGGTGCCTGTCACTCAAAAAATCTTGCAATCGCTAACGGAAAAGGCGGGTACATGCATTTTATCCCATATCTTTTTGCATAAATATTTCGTGTAGGTGGTGCTGCACAACCTTAATGAAGGTTAAAATATGCACTATGGAACACACGTCTCTGTCAGTGATTTTTACTAAAGATGATCGATATAGGTCTAGGATGAGAGCATCATCGGCCCCAAAAATATCTCATCTATGTATTTACACAATTTGAATAGCAGTTATTAGTTGTAAACTCACTCATCAGTAATATTAGCTGTATATGAGTAGAATTTGCAGTCTATTAACCTAAGACATGCTCATGGATACTTGTAGCATATACTGAACTGAGTAGTAGGAGTAGCATCTTTCGATATACTTTCATTCGATAAGCACGAAAATATCACAGACACGATCAAGCAACTCCGGTGGCAGACGCTGTCAGAGAGCCGTTCGGCACCACAGTGTGAATTACTGTTATAGATCCACGACTCTATGTTCCTAGAAGAATCAACCAATATAATGCTTCATCGTCTGAGCATCGCACGGAAAGACCATGAAGTTACAATTAGAGGGTTTTGAGCCCATTGGGAGACTTACAGGCAGTCGTTCATACCGCGAACTATTCTCAAATGTAACGGCAAAGGGGTGGGTGAAGGTGGTGCACAAATTAACCTCCGCCACACACCTCTAGATGGTTTGCGTCGTATAGATGTAGACGTAGCTATTTAACGCTACGTTAACTCTAACGATGATTAAATTTAAGTCGCATTAATGATACTTTTCTACAATGTCTTATAACTGATTCGGCTTGGGTAGCTGCCATGAATGTGCTGTATTCTGTCCTGATTTACAAATATTGTAACCAGTGCTTGGTATAGTCCGGTCATTCTGATTTACGTTTTCTTGATTTCCCCAAATCGTCAGGCAAATGTCGGGATGGTTCCTTTGACAGGGCATGGCTGACTTCCTTCTCCATCCTTTCCTAATCCGTTGGGACAGATGACCTTGCTGTTTGGTCCCTTCCCCCATATCAACCAACCAACCTCGTATGCAGATTTATACGTAGAACTGTGAATATTTCCTCAAGCTCGCTTTTCACGTGCTTCATTACGTTTCATACATCAAACTTTTCATCCTCTGCTCTAAGATGTCACTCAGGAATGGGAAGGTCCCTAATTGTAACAAAATCCTTCCTTCAATTCAGGATGCTGTGCATCTTCCTTGATATTGGATACACTTCAAACCTAAATAAATGGAATGCTTGCCAGGAAGTAGATGTTTCTGCAAGATGTGACGCTTTGTAAACATTTACACAGATTTAAGATTAACTTCAATACGTTGCAAGGCTTTGAGAATATAAAACGGTGAGACTTGTCAAAAAAACACTCATTACATTTCCTCTCAGGAAAACCTTGTGTGATACAAAATTTGTTATAGTCATTTCACCAGTATCTAAATAGGTGCGCCCTCGAGAAGCTAGCCTCCTAAGATATTTGATTCTTTAGTGGATGTAACACCCAAATATGGAACCCCTAATGAAAGCCCTTTGGTGGCAAAAGAAACAACAAAATTAGTTTTCCTGACATTGACGAGAGCTACTGACAACAAAATTAACACTATTGCAAGTTTGACTAACAGGAATTTTATTAACTAATAACGTTTATTATAAAGAAAGGACTAAATGAAAGACTATCAGATGATACGAAGCCTGAAACTTTAAATGAATAATTCAGAATATATTCTTTACGAAGGTTAAAGCCCAGACCATAAATAGATCAGGGATAACATTTACCCAAGACGAGAGCTGTAGCCGCATCGAGCTGTAAGTTCGCTGCGACTACAATGTAACACGGCAATGGAGATGTTAATTCAGTCTCTCTTCTAGACACATCAATGGTAGTAAGACTATTGAACACTACTACAATGTTTCAAACCGATCTGAAGTTTTAAATGTTTTCCAATATCGACTTGACGTACTAGTCAGAATTTCGAACTGAAGTAAAATAACATTTACGGTTTAGCCAGACAACGGAGCAGTTATTATATGTGAAAGAAAAGTAATTCGCGTGATACCTGATTAGCGCTGGAACTTAGCCATCGTGATCTGTGATTGTCACGAACATCAAAGGACACAGCAATATACCAACCGACGACATAAACTCTATAATTAGCCTTGAATAGGAAACAGCTATACGGGATCACGAACAACTTACAGTTACGCCTTGTTGTCGGAAGTTGTAGTCAATGTAAGAATCACTGACACAAATAGACTGAAGATCCTGAGTGCAGGTTTAAATAATTACGAAGTTCAATATAAACTCCAATATATCCTTAATGCTTCGTGTCGGCTACGTCATTTAATGGAAATTTACTGTGTAATCGTGTATTAAATATTTCTTGAGAGACCGCAGAAGTTAAATGTGATTTAGTGATTCTATTAACAGTGAACAGCAAGTTCTCAGCGAAATACGACGCTTTCTGTACGTT
Source organism: Schistocerca americana (assembly GCF_021461395.2). NCBI lineage: Eukaryota > Metazoa > Arthropoda > Insecta > Orthoptera > Acrididae > Schistocerca > Schistocerca americana. The sequence continues at coordinate 681,615,453 of NC_060121.1, forward strand.
GTCCGAAGAGTATTTAATCTCTGGGATTACGCCGTATTAGCTGTTCTATTAACACCGCATCGACGGCTTGACTACGCTGTATTATGTAATAAATCAACATCCTCGCAAAACTGTGATGTGGCATCGGCTTTAGTGATGGACTTTATAATTCAAGATATCTTATTAGCTACGTTTGAAAATTTATTCGCAAACCGGGCATAAGAACTATAGTTATCAAGTTCGCGTAAGCTTATCAGCCTGTAGCGAACACGCGAAGCATATATGGCTAACTGTTTTTAGATCAAGGGAGTTGTTGCGGTACCGAGTGGTGCAGACGCTGTGGTTTCGAAGTAAAGAAGTCAGACAGACTTCGAACACCAGTGCTTCAATTTTAAACAAGGGCTGCTTACACATTACGGCGTGCTGCTCCATCGATACGCTGATATCAGTATAGGGGAGATAGTGTCTGAAACTAATCAACCAAGCGAGGAGTTCGTTTTTAACAGTTACAGATCGCAGTCGTCGCGTTCGATGGACGCTGTTCCATGTCAACCAGACTGGGACAACCATCACCATCGAGCCGACACAAATTAAACGCCACAAGGTTTATCCAGTCGGTATACAATCCTGTCTTTTTGAGAGTTCTTTTCTTTAACTAATTAGCTGTGGAGCATCCATTACAGGCTAGAGTAACAAGAAATTACCCAAACAGCGCCCAAACTACCTAGGTAAGCATTAAGACAATGGTGGGAAAGGTTTCTTTCTCGTTTGCGTTTGTTTCACCTCAGCCATCCACCTCTTCGGCGCGCGTCACACCTTAAGGCATAGTGTTACTGAAAGAGTTCTGTACAACTGTACCATAATTGGATTCTAGGCTATTAACCCACCATCTCTGCGCCTAGTGCCACACAACGTTCCACCGTCGCACCGCATAGTGACCTCTGAAACATGCATACAGCAGACATAAAAGAGGGCTGACAAGTTTTTGCCAGCAGCCACTTCATGTAACCCAGGTCGAAATTTCAGCTTAAAGCTAACGTAGCTTGACTCATGTCATTTAAATCCTCACTAACTGGCACTACTCAGGAGATACGTGAGGTTTAACAAATTCCACTAGCGTCTTATGCCTTACCCCGTTGTACTTCTAATATGGAAGGAATGTAGCGCATATGGATATACATTACGCTTGTCTCGTGTGTCTTCCTTAAATAACATAATGTAATAGAGGGCATGCGAGATGTGTTTGCTGCTTTATCTCTGTTTTTCTATTTGCGGTTGGCGTTTTTTTTTTTTTTTTTTTTTTTTTTTTTTTTTTTTTTTTTTTTTTTTTTACGATATATTTATTCCCGTACAGACCTCAGGGTGAAGACAACGTCTGGGAAGCAATTTGTGTGTAAATCTGTGGATATAATGTCTTATTTAAATTTTCTACGAACCAACTTTCATAGTTTTCAGTGCTCTGTTTCTACAACTTCTGAGTATACTGTGACTGGATTAATTTTAAAATAAGTTTTACATTAAACTAAATTCTCCTGATGTTGTTCCCGTTTCAGAGAACAGAGCTTAACAGTTTGAGCACCCGTGATGGGAGAAGGGGTTCGAGGAGTGGGAGCGGGAAGGATTCTCTCTGTCTCAGGAGATTACAGGAAAGACCGAGGATGTGTCTAATGTAGAAGCTAGCTTACCTTAAAAGCAGCGCACATTAGATGGCGAAGTCAAAGCGTTGAGTTTCTTAAGCTATAAGGACATGAGTTTTAACTGTCTTAAATACAGGTTTAGGCATAAGGCCCAAAAAGGGAAACAACTAAGTATTTTTATTTATTTCTTGTTTATTAATTTATGTAACCTGATCTAAGTAGGGCCATCAAAACCTATTTTTAATCGGATCAGGGATTCACATATACGGCACGTCACAATTACTTATGAAATAACAAATTTTAATATGACAAATAAGGTTAAAATGATCTGTGTGTCGATATAGACCATTTCAGTAAATAAAATTGACTATTAATAATGACAGTACTTCTACTACTGCTGCTGCTCCCACTATGATAATAAGAAGGCAGTTCATAAAATGTTCGGAGCTATTTTGCCCACGGAAGAAATAACAGAGGCGGGCATTCGTAGTGTGAATAAGGTTACGACTGAAGAAATCCGTATAGAAGCTGTAGAGTATTGTCTCGCGTAAAGCCTCCAAAAAGTAATTTAGCTGTGGGTGAGAGGAATGTCATAAAACGCCTGAATGAGATCGACATTGTTATCATTTTCCCCGCCGACAAAGGAAATGCAGCACTTGTTTGGAATCTCACAGACTATTATAGAACGTTTAACCAATTATGAGATCCACAGACATATAGGAGGCTAAGTAAAGAGCCGGTCGGTGTGGCCGAGGGGTTTTAGGCGCTTCAGTCTGGATCTGCGCCACCGCTACGGTCACAGGTTCGAATCCTACGTCGGGCATGGATGGGTGTGATGTCCTTAGGTTAGTTAGGTTTAAGCAGTTCTAAGTTCTAGGTGACTGATGACTTCAGATGTTAAGTCCCATGATGCTCAGAGCCATCTGAACCCTTTTCTAAGTAATGACCCCGCTGATAAAGTTTTTAGAACTGTTACGCGGTTGATAAAGACGTTCTCTATGGAAAAGAGCGTTCAGGCAAGTCTCTTCAATTCAAGCGCCAGCACCAAGACTTTATGGATTGCCGAAAGTGTACAAAGAACATGTTCCTCTAAGGCCTATAGTGCGTGGTATTGGTTAGCCCGCCTATTCAATTGCCAAGTTCTTGACAACATTATTACGACCAAATGTGGGCGAATCTCAGTCGTATACCAAGAATTCGGCACATGTTATTAGTAAATTAAACGGCACAGTAGTACAAAAAAAATGGCTCTGAGCACTATGGGACTCAACTGCTGTGGTCATAAGTCCCCTAGAACTTAGAACTACTTAAACCTAACTAACCTAAGGACAGCACACAACACCCAGCCATCACGAGGCAGAGAAAATCCCTGACCCCGCCGGGAATCGAACCCGGGAACCCGGGCGTGGGAAGCGAGAACGCTACCGCACGACCACGAGACAGTAGTACAGCCGTAGGACATATTGGTTGGTTTTTTTTTTGTGGAGTCGCTATTCACTGTGGCTCCAATCAATAAAGTGTTGCAACAGCTGAATCGGATTTTTCCTCCCGATGTTGAAGAGCTATTTAAATATTGCCTCACAACCATGTATTTCTAATGGATCCTAGACTTTTACGAACAAATCGATGATATCGCTATGGACATCCCCTTAAGGCCGTTTATAGCGAACTTCTTTACGGAAAAATTCCTGGTGCAGGCATTGAAAACTGCTAACAAGAAACCGAATATTTCGTTCCGTTACGTAGATGATACGTATGTTTTGTGGCGGCATGGGAGTGACGAAGTGGTTCGTTTTCCCAAACATCTGAACGGGATCAGTCCAAGATTTAGTTTACCAAGAAGGAGGTCCCAGGCGGAACATTAAAATTTCTGGGTGTGTTATTTTTCAAGAAAGAAGATGGTAGTTTGGGCCACACGATTTATCGAAAATCCACGCACACGGATCGTTACCTACACCGGGATTCAAACCACCACCCACAACAAAAACGAGGCACCAAATAAACGATGACCGATAGGGCAAGGAAAATCTGGGAACCACAGCTGTTTGACGCAGAATTTAAACCTTTGACCAAGGTGTTGCTCAAAAATGGTTATTCGCTTGCTGAGGTGAAAAGAGCGGTAAGACCACCGCGTAAAAATCAAAGCGATGCTCAAGCGCCGGTGAAATCGAAAGTATTCCAGCCATTCATTAAGAACATGACCAACTGCATAGGGAAGATCTAAAAAAAAAGAAGCATCACGGTAATCTACACACCCACACGGAAGATACAAGATTACCTGAAATTGGCCAAGTATGTTCGCCAACCACAGGAAAAGCTGGAATTTATAGGATTCGGTGTAGTTGTGGTATTTATAGGATTCTGTGCTGTTCTGCAACATCGGGAGGAAAAAATACGATTCAGCAGCACTACAAAAAGAACTGTCTAAAAACGACTCGAAAAACACAAGGGCAATTGCAGAAGAGGAGAGACTGGCAGATTAGCTGTTGCAGAACGTGCTTTACAGCCAGCAGACCACGACATTCATATTTATAAGTCTCAAGTACTGCAGCCACAAGCGGATACCATGAAAGGCTATAGGGAGAGAGGGCACAGAGACTCTGAAACTCCCCAGGAATTTCAATAGAAAGGAGGAGGGCGTCATTTTGAATGAAATTTTGATTTCGCTGCTGAAGGAGATGTGTACCAGTTTTCCGCCATGGCATAATAGCAACAGCGGACAACGTCGGTCGACAACGGCCAACTGCGCTCGCGTAGGCAAAAGATGTGATGTAATGCCACAAATGGTTCAAATGGCTCTGAGCACTATGGGACTCAACTGCTGACGTCATTAGTCCCCTAGAACTTAGAACTAGTTAAACCTAACTAACCTAAGGACATCATAAACATCCATGCCCGAGGCAGGATTCGAACCTGCGACCGTAGCGGTCTTGCGGTTCCAGACTGCAGCGCCTTTAACCGCACAGCCACTTCGGCCGGCGTAATGCCACATTTTAACAAGAAGAAGAAGAACATTAATAACGGTGAAGATGATTAGAATAATAACAATCATGTTAGTGGTAGATGCAAAAAAGTTATGAGTGTAGAAAATAGATATTTTCTGATATTGCGAGGTATGGGGAAAAGAAATAATACCAGTGTTATCACTTTTCTGTTACGCTGTCGTTCAGCACAGTAACGTAATTTTTGGCGCACGCGGGCACACATGCTATCATACACACAGGCGCACACACACACATACACACACACACACACATACACATACACACACACACACACACACACACACACACACACACACACACAGACATTCACACATACATACTAACACACAATTCACCATTCCGTACACCTGTATTAAACGCCGACGGTCTTCTCACGTTGGTAACATCGATTCTTTTGCGTCCACGGATATTAGCAACATTGATCCCGGCTAATATTTAGATAGCTGACCGTTTGTTTTAAGGACACTCAAGTCGCCGAAGTGGCGTTCAACTGAAATTCTTGCACAAGGTCGTGGTGTCACATGACATTTACTCCTATTCTTTGGCTTTCATTTGTTCATTCTTACATGCAGGGTGTTTAGAAGCAGAGTTCAAATGGCTCTGAGCACTATGGGACTTAACATCTATGGTCATCAGTCCCCTAGAACTTAGAACTACTTAAACCTAACCAACCTAAGGACATCACACGACACCCAGTCATCACGAGGCAGAGAAAATCCCTGACACCGCCGGGAATCGAACCCGGGATTTACAAGCAGAGTCTCATACCCTCACACAATATAGTACTAATAGAAAATACAAAAGTAATGTATTTAGCCATGTATCAGAAATAAATGCATATTGATATACGGGTAATTTCACTTGGGTGTTGACCTGACAATAATCAGTGCTCTAGTCGTTCTTGCTATTGATGATGGCTGCTCATTTCTTAGGGGTTGTTTTTGTTTGTGTAATTCGTCTGAACTATCAGTTTGCAGCTATGCCGACATGAGAATATTAATAGTGATTACGGAGATTGTATACAACATACGCAGTGAGAGTCCAGTAACTGAATGGACAATGCAAGAAACAATGAGGTAGCAAGTTTGGGCTTAACGTCCCGTCGACATCGAGGTTATTAGAGACGGAGCACAAGCTCGGATTGTGTGGAGGTTGGGAAGGAAATCGGACTTGCCTTTTAAAAGGAACCACCCCGGGAATTTGCTGGAGAGATTTAGGGAAACCTCGGAAAATGTAAGCCTGGATGGCCGTATACGGGTAGAACCGTCGTCCTCCGGTATACGAGTCTAGTGTTCTAACCACTGCGCCTCCTTGTTCAGTGAAAACGCAAGGGCCGTGGCAGATTTCTGGTACTGTCAGCATTTCCCACCGTCGGTCGGCAACACTGCCGGTTCAAAAACTCAGCAGAGGCAACCATTTCTACGTCACTACACTTCCATACGTCAGTGGTCTTGGACATGAAGAGTCCTTGGCAGTTTCCGGAAAACTTACTAGATATGGCAACCACTGCCGGTGACTAAGAAGCCGCTTCAGCTGTATTTCACCTATTTGTTATGATATCACGGCCGGTTTTGTGGTACTGAAAACTACATCCTCAGATGACATGTAACTAAGAATTAGTTATGGTTTAGCCATATGTCACCCCAGAAAGTGATTTCCTGTGCCATAGAACTTACTGTGATGTGGTAATAAAAAGATTAAAACAACAGAAGCGGGTTCTTAGTACCCAAGATGCTTCTACAGTTCCACACACTGCTGCGTGATAACAGACGGACACCAGGCACTAACCCTGTTCCAGGTGTTTCTGCAGTGACAGAGAAACACAGTCCTCTCCATATGGTCAGCGTTGAGCAGCTGTATTTAATTTCCGCACAGCTCAATACCTCACGACTGGCACCACAGGGTGACACCTCCCATGTCTCAGTCGTCGTTACAAGTTATACTGACGCAGCCTTGGTGTCTATGTTGTAACTATGTCGCCATCACCTCCGCTGCCACTAGACTATGCATGCCCTTATTTCGAACATTATCACAGGAAATTGCCGGTTGCTGCCGCTGCTCCCAAGCCTTTGGTCCAGAGTTACTCTCTGGATTGCTGGATTGCACGACCTGTCACGAGTGAGAAGACTCTATTGGCTGCCGTGTCTTGCTTTGGCTGGCACTGTTGACTCAGTTCGCAGTGTGCCAGCGACGCCACCTCAGCATCCCGCATATTCAGTAACGCATGCAGACAGCACACTGTGCTAACTTGCCTGTTGCACCGAGTCGAAACTTTACGAGCCAACGTCAAACTGCGCCAGTGAAGAGTGCACACTCGAATGACTGTCGCACTGCAATTAATTAAAAAAGAACTGAAATGTCACAATTTCAGAGACTTCACTTGCTCATACAGTTATGATATTATGTATATAGACCGAAGTTACGAGTGAATATCTTTCCTTAGGCTGGGAATCGAACCTGGTTCTTCAGCTTACAAGGGAACCTCCCCATCGCACCCCCCTCAGATTTAGTTATAAGTTGGCACAGTGGATAGGCCATGATGAACTGAACACAGATCAGTCGGTAAAACAGGAAGAAGTTGTGTGGAACTATGAAAAAAATAAGCAAAATATGCAAACTGAGTAGTCCATGGTAAGATAGGCAACATCATGGACACTGTGAGCTCAGGAGCGCCGTGGTCCCGTGGTTTTGCGAAATTTTTATAGGTTTATTATGCGAAGAGGAGGGTAGCTATAAAGCAAGTTGATGGTGTAAGAAAGCTCATGAAGCACATCTACTGGACTACTGGCTGTATCCTAGAATGACGGTTGCTGTGAGATTAGACAGTGAGATTCGTTATGAAGTAGTTTGGGGAATACAATTATGAAATATTACGTGCAAATATTGATATATTGTGGTGGTGAAGTATGGCTTACAAAAACGCAATGTACTCCAATCATTTTCTCATGCGGTACCAGGGTAGTATGCGTGTACATTAACGAAAATAAAATATTTACTTGTCATAGGACAGCTTAGTTTTTTTTTTTACTTTGGATTATTATTTTCTTTGTAAATGCAGTGTGTGGCTGAAAGTTTTCATTGTATAGTCAGCATAATTGTTTCGTTTTGTTGCGCTAGAGAAATGCTTAGAAAACAGCACATGTACATAATAAATGACGTAGTTCCTTATTTAATTTCTAGTTAGTTGTTGTTATAGTTTACTAATCTGTGTTGTCTTGAAAGTATCATTCGTCCACTAAAATTTACATTGGACGGTTCTCGGAATTGCTTTCCTCGTTCTGCACAGTTTCTGATTGTATTTCGCAAGACAAGCTACTCAGTCACAGTACACATCCAAACCGTCGAGTGCCAACATCTTCGCCATGAAGGCTGAAGTAACGCGACCCAGACATAAGTATCATATAGTAAAATTGTGCCGTTTTTGGCCTCGCACTTTCGAGCAATTTATGCACTCAATATTAGTGTGTCAGTAACTTCCAGTTCATGAAGGCCGATTAAGTCTGTCACAGAACTTAAGGAAGGATAGTTATTCTACTTTCAGTTATTACCCACCAACCCTCACACCAAGCCCTCCGTTTTCAAACTGACGATTGCCTGACGCCCCCTAGAAGTGTCCTGTCAACCGATTCCAGCTTTTAGTCCAGTTGTACCATGAACTTAAAGTGTCTGCGGTTTGGTCCAACACCACCTCATTAGTTACTCGACCTACCCATCCTATCTACAGGATTCCTCTGTAGCTACACAATTCAAAAGCGTCTACACTCGTCGTTCCCTAAATGTTCCTTGTCCACTTTTCACATCTACACATTACTTCACTCCGCGCGAATATATTCACAAAAGAGTCCTAACATATGCATTATAATCCAAGTTGGCATACTTCTCATCTCCATAAATTATTGTTGGCATTTCATATCCAATTTACTGTAACCATTGTTATTTTCCTGCCCTAACAACAAAACCAATGGACTACCAGTGCTTCATTTCCTATGTTAATTCCCTCACCATCACCTGATTTAATTCGGCTACATTCCATTACTCTTGTTCTACACTGATGTTCATCTCACTATTTTCAATATTCCATTCGATTGCTCTTCCTAGTCGTTTGCCATCTCTGACAGAACTACAGCGTCATCAGCAAACCTCGAAGTTCACGTTTTTTTCCTTGCACTTTAATTCCCTTTCCACACTCTCCCTGGTTTCCCTCACAGTTTGCTCAGTTTAGAGATAGAGTAATATAATGGATAGTTTCGAATCGTGTCTCACCACCTTCTTAATTACCGTTTCTCTTTCACGTCCTTCGACTGACAGCGGTAGTATATTATAGTTAACGGATAAGCATGTACACACATTATGTGTTCGATGGATAAATTGTAGCTAGTGGATACACACAAACAGCTACATCCATTAAATAAGATGCACTGAATAAAGTTACTCCTGGAAACAACTAATATGACATTGATCAACTTGTCCTATGAGACACATATATTTATTGGCGATTAAGAAAGAGCGCATTCTGGTTACTCCAAATTCTTAGACATCTTACAGTCCCCCTAAACAAATCTTGGACCCACGCGAATACACCTAGCTGTCACCTAGTTTGGTCATGCACTTTGCACGCGTGCACATCCCATCCAATGCGCGAGATGTGCGAGTACTACCCAGACAGACTGCCCTAGATGTGAGTGATCACCTGTAACAGGCCGCTGATACTACCTGCTCAGCAATTTTCTTTATTCAGATGGAATTCAGCATCGAGGGATTGTTTGGTGTACACGACAGTGTGTATCGATTAACGCTGTTGGCTAAAACACAGCGGAACGCCCCTCCTACCATATCTCGAGTGAAATGTAAGAACTATACCGGCTGAGGGTTCCAATAACCACTACAGGGTAGTAAGAGCTGTCTTTTTGTTTGTCAGGATGGGCTCGTCTACCACCTGGGACATCTTGAATTACTTTTGACGGTTTAGGAGACAGGAGTGACATTGCGGGCAGCTGTAAATAAACAAACGGTGAATATGAACACTTTGTTATTCCTTCAACCTCGGGAGCCATTATGGTGCGCCCTCATCTCTAGTACATTTTGGTGTTGGCTCGTAATATTAATTTGCCCTCCGCTGAGCAGCAAAGGCGGTGTAGCATGAGATGTGCAGTCGCTACAAAGGAGGTAGCAAGCTCAGCTGGAGGTGTCTGCACGCCAGGAGCTCAGTCGACATCAAAGTCTAAGGCCTGACGTGACCTGCTATGTAAACGAGGCAGAACATCAGCGTCTTCTCACTTCCGGCAGGCCTATCTGGACCAAAGGCTGGGGAGCAACAGTTGGCAGATGGTGGACTCCAGCAGCAGAGCGTAGGTTGCAGGACTTGGGTGGTCATGCAATGACCATTAGTCAAGAGTCTGTCAGCAGTAGTGGTGGCGGCGGTGTAGTTACTGCGTAAACTCCAAGGCTGGTTGAGTACATCTACATCTACATGACTACTCTGCAATTCACATTTAAGTGCTTGGCAGAGGGTTCATCGAACCACAATCAAACTATCTCTCTACCATTACACTCCCGAACAGCGCGCGGGAAAAACGAACACCTAAATCTTTCTGTTCGAGCTCTGATTTCTCTTATTTTATTTTGATGTTCATTCCTACCTATGTAGGTTGGGCTCAACAAAATATTTTCGCATTCGGAAGCGAAGGTTGGTGACTGAAACTTCGTAAATAGATTTCGCCGCGACGAAAAACGTCTTTGCTTTAATGACTTCCATCCCAACTCGCGTATCATATCTGCCACACTCTCTCCCCTATTACGTGATAACACAAAACGAGCTGCCCTTTTTTCCACCCTTTCGATGTCCTCCGTCAATACCACCTGGTAAGGATCCCACACCGCGCAGCAATATTTTAACAGAGGACGAAGGAGTGTAGTGTAATCTGTCTCTATCGTGGACTTGTTGCATCTTCTAAGTGTCCTGCGAATGAAACGCAACCTTTGGCTCGCCTTCCCTACAGTATTATCTATGTGGTCTTTCCAACTGACGTTGTTCGTAATTTTAACACCCACGTACTTAGTCGAATTGACAGTCTTGAGAATTGTACTATTTGTCGAGTAATCGAATTCCAACGGATTTCTTTTGGAACTCATGTGGATCACCTCACACTTTTCGTTATTTAGCGTCAACTGCCACATGCCACACCATACGGCACTCTTTACTAAATCGCTTTGCAACTGATACTGGTCTTCGGTTGACCTTACTAGACGGTAAATTACAGCATCATCTGCGAACAACCTAAGAGAACAGCTCAGATTGTCACCCAGGTCATATATATAGATCCGGAACAGCAGAGGTCTCAGGACGCTTCCCTGGGGAACACCTGATATCACTTCAGTTTTACTCGATGATTTGAAGTCTATTACTACGAACTGCGACCTTCCTGACAGGAAATCACGAATCCAGTCGCACAACTGAGACGATACCCTATAGGCCCGCAGCTTGATTAGAAGTCGCTTGTGAGGAACGGTGTCAAAAGCTTTCCGGAAATCCAGAAATACGGAATCAACCTGAGATCCCCTGTCAATAGCGGCCATTACTTCGTGCCAATAAAGAGTTAGCTGCGTTGCACAAGAACGCTGTTTTCTGAAACCATGCTGATTACGTATGAATAGATCGTTCCCTTCGAGGTGATTCATAATGTTTGAATTCAGTATATGCTCCAAAACCCTACTGCAAACCGACGTCAATGATATAGGTCTGTAGTTCGATGGATTACTCCTACTAACCTTCTTAAACACTGGTGCGACCTGCGCAATTTTCCAATCTGTAGGTACAGATCTATCGGTGAGCGAGCGGTTGTATATAATTGCTAAGTAGGGAGTTATTGTATTCGCGTAATCTGAAAGGAACCTAATCGGTATACAATCTGGACCTGAAGACTTGCCAGTATCAAGCGATTTGAGACGCTTCGCAGCCCCTAAGGTATCTACTTCTAAGAAAGTCATGCTAGCAGCTGTTCGTGTTTCAAATTCTGGAATATTTCATTCGTCTTCCCTGGTGAAGGACTTTCGGAAAACTGCGTTCAATAACTCCGCTTTAGCGGCACAGTCGTCGGTAACAATACCATCGGCACTGCGCAGCGATGGTGTGGACTGCGTCTTGCCGTTTGTGTACTTTACATACGACCAGAATTTCTTCGGATTTTCTACGAAATTTCGAGACAATCTTTCGTTGTGGAACCTATTAAAGGCATCTCGCATTGAAGTCCGTGCCAAATTTCGCGCGTCTGTAAATTTTAGCCAATCTTCGGGATTTCGCGTTCTTCTGAACTTCGCATGCTTTTTCCGTTGCCTCTGCAACAGCGTTCGGACCTCTTTTGTGTACTATGGGGGATCAGTTCCATCTCTTACCAATTTATGAGGTATGAATCTCTCAATTGCTGCTGCTACTATATCTTTGAATTTGAGCCACATCTCGTCTACATTTGCATAGTCAGTTCGGAAGGAATGGAGATTGCCTCTTAGGAAGGCTTCTAGTGACACTTTATCCGCTTTTTTAAATAAAACTATTTTGCGTTTGTTTTTGGTGGATTTGGAAGAAACGGTATTGAGCCTAGCTACTACGACCCTGTGATCACTAATCCCTGTATCAGTCATGATGCTCTTTATTAGCTCTGGATTGTTTGTGGCTAAGAGGGCAAGTGTATTTTCGCAACCATTTACAATTCGCGTGAGTTCGTGGACTAACTGCTCGAAATAATTTTCGAAGAAAACATTTAGGACAATCTCGGAAGATGTTTTCTCCCTACCACCGGTATTGAACAAGTATTTTTGCCAACATATAGAGGGAAGGTTGAAGTCCCCACCAACTATAACCGTGTGAGTGGGGTATTTATTTGTTACGAGACTCAAATTTTCTCTGAACTGTTCAGCAACTATATCATCGGAGTCTGGGGGTCGGTAGAAGGAGCCAATTATTAACTTAGTTCGGCTGTTAAGTATAACCTCCACCCATACCAATTCGCACGGAGTATCTACTTCGACTTCACTACAAGATAAACCACTACTGACAGACACAAACACTCCACCACCAATTCCGCCTAATCTATCTTTCCTGAACACCGTCTGAGACTTGGTAAAAATTTCTGCAGCACTTATTTCAGGCTTTAGCCAGCTTTCAGTACCTATAACGATATCAGCTTCTGTGCTTTCTATTAGCGCTTGTAGCTCGGGGGCTTTCCCAGCACAACTACAACAATTTGCAACTACAATTCCGACTGATCCTTTATCCAAGCACGTCCTGTATTTGCCATGCACCCTTTGAGATTGCAGCCAACCCCGTACTATCCCGAGGCCTTCTAACCTAAAAAAACCGCCCAGTCCACGCCACACAGCCTCCGCTACCCGTGTAGCCGCCAGCTGAGTGTAGTGAACTCCAGACCTATTCAGCGGAACTCGTAGCGATGAGTGGTACGCGGCAGGCGCTCTGTGTGTTTCCCTGCTGCGCCAATCATAATGTATTCGGTTGGAGCAGCTGCTTCATACTGACTTCGCGGAAGGGACTGCTTTTCTGCACCACTGCTAAAATGTCAGGAAAAGGGTCATTGACTCATGTCTATCTCTTGTCATGTGGCAGTACGTCAAACTGCTGAAGCTTCCCGATCTTCAAGACCGCTGGTAAATGGAATTCTGATGTCACAGAAGCAGTTGCTTCTGCTGAGCTGCTGAACTGGCAGGTGCATCAGCCCATGGCATCCAAAGCTTGGTGTCCCAGCACTCTGTCCATGGTTCTTGCAGCTATCCCACCATTCTCCTAACTGCAGCCTGGCTCCCAGATAACTATTGAAACCTAAGAACTGTCCAGTTACACGTATTCTCACGCAGGTATCGTCCATCCTCTACTTTACCCACAGTGACACTTGATCGCTTATGCTATTTACATAATCTCACAAACGTTGAGTCTCTATGATCTCAGTAGCACTATCTTCACTTCATCTGACAATTTTAGTCCTGTTAGTAGCTACGTCACTTCATATCATGGGTAGGGAGTGCGCATCGGGAACGTTTTCTAACTCACTATGTTGATACTTAAATTACCTTCTCCCACATTATAACATAACATACAGACCATTTGCATATCAACTATACGTCTTGAATAATGTCTCAACTGCCGGTGAGTCTTGCAGGTTGTATGGCGATGCTCCATCAAACTTCTCGTTCCTAACGTTTCATTGATACCTGCACTGGACAGATTACGAGGAGCTGCAGGTTCATAGACCATGAGCACAGAACCAAGGGTATTCATCAGCTCTAATTAGGTTGACTGATAGCCTACATGGCACTGTGGGACCTGAGTTTCTCCTGGCGTATACAACTTTCAAATAACTTCCCGGAATTCAGCCAGGTAACACTTTCAGCGACCGCCGATATATCGGCGGGAGAACACCCCGCCATTTTCAAGGCAAACTGGAACGGACAGGCGGCGAACATGCAAATTTAATACCTCGGTTCTCGGACCCAAGCAGGAGAGATAACACACACACACTGAACACTAGTGCCACCAAAGATGGCCAAAGTCAGAGCTATCGATAGTGAGACAATGAATTCGCAGGTGAGGTAGCATTAAGTCTGTCCCTCTGTTTCTTGACAAGGGAGAGAGCCGGATTCCAAACAGAGTTTAAACAGAAACCTCCATCCCTGTTAACAAGGTTGCTCGCTAATTTAATCTCAACTGCCTCCCGAATCACACTGTCCCAATAGCTGGACGTGCATGCCAATATCTCGGTGTTATTATATAACATGGGGTGACCAGTATCCAAGCAATGTTCGGCAATAGCAGATCTATTTGGCTGCTGTAATCGTGTGTGCCGTTTATGCTCAGTACATCTGTCCTCCACGGTCCTGATAGTTTGACCAATATATGCCATGCCGCAGCTACAAGGGACACGACATACACCCGCCTTACGCAGTCCAAGATCATCCATAACGGAACTCAAAAGTGCTCTAATTTTAGATGGAGGTCGGAAAACACATTTCACATCGTATTTCCGTAAAATACGACCGATCTTATTGGACGTGTTTCCTACGTAAGGCAAGATCGGTCGTATTTTACGGAAATACGATGTGAAATGTGTTTTCCGACCTCCATCTAAAATAAGAGCACTTTTGAGTTCCGTTAAGGATGATCTTGGACTGCGTAAGGCGGGTGTATATCGTGTCCCTTGTAGCTGCGGCATGGCATATATTGGTCAAACTATCAGGACCGTGGAGGACAGATGTACTGAGCATAAACGGCACACACGATTACAGCACCAAATAGATCTGCTATTGCCGAACATTGCTTGGATACTGGTCACCCCATGTTATATAATAACACCGAGATATTGGCATGCACGTCCAGCTATTGGGACAGTGTGATTCGGGAGGCAGTTGAGATTAAATTAGCGAGCAACCTTGTTAACAGGGATGGAGGTTTCTGTTTAAACTCTGTTTGGAATCCGGCTCTCTCCCTTGTCAAGAAACAGAGGGACAGACTCAATGCTACCTCACCTGCGAATTCATAGTCTCACTATCGATAGCTCTGACTATGGCCATCTTTGGTGGCACTAGTGTTCAGTGTGTGTGTGTTATCTTTCCTGCTTGGGTCCGAGAACCGAGGTATTAAATTTGCATGTACGCCGCCTGTCCGTTGCAGTTTGCCTTGAAAATGGCGGGGTGTTCTCCCGCCGAAATATCGGCGGTCGCTGAAAGTGTTACCTGGCTGAATTCCCGGAAGTTATTTGATACATGGCACTGTTTCTGAGCTGTGACAACTTCTGCAAGAAAAATAGACGTATGTGCTCTTTTTGGGACCTAAATTCCTATATGTCATGGCAATAAATGACATGTACTGCACAAAATCACCCTCACACGGTATAATATACACTTTTGCGCAATACAGTATGTCAAAAAAGTATTCCAAATTATGCAAATGGCAGTATCACCTAAAATAAGATATACATGTCCAGTATACATGGGCACTAAATACCGCAAGAGCTACGAGCAGTTGAGCAACTTCACAGCTGCGTAACACACCTCTTCCACAGAAAGGTCTTTGCTATTACGTATGACTTACAGAATGGAATAAACAAATAAGGACAATTTCCTGTGTTATTGTCCATAGATGCAATAAACTTCAGTATTTCCAGTTTTGAGTATGTGTAGCACATACATTAGTTGTAATAGAATCAGGCTGTGTGGTGACATGTTTGTGAAATACTTTTACATTGTAGTTTTAAGTTTTCACTTACCAGAATAATAAAAGCCTATTTTTCAACTCGGCGTATGGCAGCCGCGATTTTCTTCCATGGTGTGGTAAACGGAAAGCCTGCCGGAGTGGCGTTCTAGGCGCTACAGCCTGGAACCGCGCGACCGCTAGGGTCGCAGGTTCGAATCCTGCCTCGGGCATGGATGTGTGTGATGTCCTTAGGTTAGTTAGGTTTAAGTAGTTCTAAGTTCTAGGGGACTGATGACCTCAGAAGTTAAGTCCCATAGTGCTCAGAGCCATTTGAACCATTTTTTGGTAAACGGAAACAACCGCTGCGCCTCTGTGCTCTGTGCTGCAAATATCCACCTGCATAATTATTCATCCGTCTAATCCGACTAGCGTACTCTAACACCATGTCCCAACAACGGCGGTTCGATGTACACCTGACACCATTCCAATCCTGTTGAGGAAGTGCGGGTACTTCCCGGAACTACAATGTCAGCATGTGTTGGATTTAGTGTCGGCGATCCTACAGGAAGAGTTCCTTAGCCAGCACCATGTACACCGTGTTTAAGGGCTTCGGTCACAAGCTGAGCCAGTCAGAAAGAAGATCTATCGATGGTTGTTGTGAAGATAGGTTGAAGATGGACTTTTAACAATAAAGTTACTGCTCACTGTTGACGCAGATCCCACGCTGGAAAGGATTGTCTATTTTCATAAGATTCATTTGTGGGTTGACATAGTTCCACGCTAGTTGAAGAAGCAAGGCATCAGTGCCGATTTTCATTTACTCAATTACGGCATGAGCTGGAATTATGGGCAACTGATGTATAGGACCTTATATAATACTAAACAGGTTCGCTGGTGCAAGGTATCTTCAGTTCCTACCAAATGAATTGCCTGTCCTGCTAGACGACGTAACATTCCGTAACAGCTGGACATGTAGCTCTTGCATGATGCCGGCTGGTGTGGCCGAGCGATCCTAGGCGCTTCAGTCTGGGACCGCGCGATCGCTGCGGTCACAGGTTCGAATCCTGCCTAGGGCATGGATGTTTGTGATGTCCTTAAGTTAGTTAGGTTTAAGTAGTTCTAGGGAACTGATTACGTCAGATGTTAAGCCCCATAGCGCTCTGAGCCATTTGAACCGTTATCTTGCATGATGGAGCACCAGCCCATTTTTGTCGATAAGTCCGAGTGCGCCGCACTCATACAGTGAGCAAAGGATTTGTCTGGGATGGCCAGTAGGTTGACCAGCACATTTCTCCGATATTAATTCCATGAATTTTTGCCTGCACGTTCAAATGTGTCTACACTGAGTCACAGCGCCAGAGATTGCGCCAAAGAGTATTATTCAGCCGCCTCCACTGGCAGTTCTTGTTGAGATGTGGTAGTGGAGAGTGCTTATTGAGAAGTAGCAGGAGGCAGTGTTTGTTGAGATGTGGTAGTGGAGAGTGCTTAATAACAAGCAGCAGTTGGCAGTGCTTGTTGAGATGTAGCAGTGAAGTCGTTGTAGAGAAGTTCCCATGGAGAGTGCTTGTTCAGATGTTGTCATATTGTTTTGATGGGATAGACACCAGATATTGTTCGATTAGGGGTGCTGTAATGATCAGAGTGTGCTTTTTGTCAATATATATGAAGGTAAAAAATTCCTTTTTTTTATTATTTCAATGTCTTAAACAATAATGCCTCTTGGTCACAGGTTCAGTCAACAAAGCATCTGGCTCGTGTTTCCT
The DNA here is from genome assembly GCF_021461395.2 of Schistocerca americana. Taxonomy (NCBI): domain Eukaryota; kingdom Metazoa; phylum Arthropoda; class Insecta; order Orthoptera; family Acrididae; genus Schistocerca; species Schistocerca americana. The sequence continues at coordinate 681,633,034 of NC_060121.1, forward strand.
GTATTAGACTCTATTTCTGGTTTTTGTGTTCAATTATAGTCTTTCTGGTTTTTTTTTAATTACTTCAGTATAAATGGTGTTTAAAATATCTGGTCTTATTGAGGAAGAACCGTGCCAGATGTGTACGTTGAATCACACTTCCACACACAGAACAGCTACACTTGTGTTTTGTTGTTTCGTAGGTTTTATAGTTGCTAGGGACTTAATTAATTAATTGTGTTAACGGAAGTTTTCTTTCATTCTTTGTTGTTATTCTATGCAGTCAGATTGCGTACAAATACTGGTCAGGGCCAACCGGTTACGAGACTGCGTAACCGGACAGACAGCGACGAAAATTAAAAAATTATTTGCATTCAATAATTAATTAAGCCCCCATGCACGTGGCGACCGCGACTTCGGATCGTCCCTTAGAATTCTTCTGATCGTAAAAATAGCAGACAGTAGTGTTGTTGTAGTAATTTGTAGTTTAGTAATTGTAGTCTATATTGCGTGTGTAGATTTGGTAATTGTCATTCTTCTAATGGTATTCTTTGCAGAATTTAATTTTTGTTGTCTTGTATACGGGTTTGACAATTTTGTGCAATTATGAAGATTTCAATTGTTTTTTAATCGTGTTTGAGGGAAGCATTTCGTGTAAATGATATTGTTGGTGATAAAGTGTCATTGTGTGTAATTTTCGTATAGTGACGAGTTTTGTATGTTTTGTAAATGATTACGCGATCGATGAAAAAGGCAAAAATGATGGATAGGCAGATTGACGAAATTGTTGACATGGCGAACTCGCCAACATAGGAGAACAGTATGATGAATAATGAAGTAGAAAACAATTTAAGAAGTCGGGAAAATAGTTCGGAACCAGTTCAAAATTTTTCACAATCAAAAAATCTTCAGAATACGAGATTAACGACAGAAGTTTTTGAAATAGTATCGAACACAGATAGCTTTACGGCTATGCCGAAGGAAGTTAGTTTTACGGGAAATGTCAGGGGCGAAAAGAAGTTTGAACCAGTTGATATGGAGCAGTTGATGGGTGCAATATTAAATCTGGGATCACAGTTAAGATCTGAATTAAAAACAGTGGGGTCACAGTTACGATCTGAAATTAAAACAGAGATAGGAACAATTAAAACAGAAATAGGAAGAATTAAAACGAAGATGGAAACAATGGAAACACAGTTAGGCTCACGAATAGGGACATGTTTCAAAAACATTAAAGATGAATCAATCAAAGAAATTAGAGAAGAAGTACAACAGATTTTGAATGCTCACAATAATAGTTTAATTTCGATAGAAATCAGACAAAAGGAACAGGATAGAGAACAGGAAGAAAGAGATCGCGTGATAGTACAAAAATTTTCAGAGTTAAATATACAACGTGCACACGATAAGGAAGATTTATTTGAAAGAACCGAGGGATCCGTACCAAATGACATATTAAATAACCTAACACAACAGTATGAACAGTTAAGTACTAAATGTGTTAATACTGAAACCCGAGGCGCGTCACTTACGGAAGACGTAAATAAACAGAAAGAAAAAATAGGTGATTTATCGGAAAGAGTGGTGGAGATTTCAGATAAACTGACAAGTCTTAGTTTAAATGGGGACAGAGATTTAGATGATACAGCTCCATTGCCATTTGCAGAAACCGAAGAGTACCAGAGCATTAATAAGCATGTTGAAAATCAGGGAAAATTTAATGAACGCGTTAAAGGGGAATTTGAGGCATTACGGAAGCAAGTCAAACAAATTGAAGGCGAAATCGTTGGAAAAGACAGCAGAAGAAATTTAGAATCACAGATACCAGCGGGTTTTGAAGACAATAATTTATTTCATTTACGGGATGCAACAAGAGAGCGCCAGGCGCGCGAACTTGACAATAATCGACATTCAGACTGGGACAGACGCAATAGGTCTTTGTCGCCACGGGGAGAAAACTTTGACTATAAACACTTCTTAACAGTTCGGAAATTTAAGATCTTTCGCAATTCTAAGAACGACATATATCCATGTTCATGGTTAGATCAATTTATGTACGCACTTCCACCAAATTGGCCACTAAGTCACAAACTGGAATTTATGTGCGGCTATTTAAGTCCTCAGGGGATTCACTACACTAAGTGAATATGTGCCGTAGCGTGCACAGGGCCCCGAGCTGTAGTGGAGCTATTTCCCTTCTAGTTTTCTGCACCGCAGCCTACTCTTTTACCATTCTTTGTATCTATCAAAACAACTCTTCAACTATCAATCTATCTAGAGGGTTGGTAAAAAGTAACCGGATATGACTATTTTACCCAAAAGTGATTTCGGAAACTACCATTTGGACTTACTGTACCTTCAGCAGCATTCATTCGTAGTTTAAACGAAATGTTACCTCTTTATCTTCGCGACAATATTACTTCATATGTCGACGATTTTCTTATTGCTAAACGTTCTTTGAGTGAGCATAACAAAATTTTGGATTCATTATTATGTATTTTTGCAAGAGTCGACATTACAGTGAACTTGAAAAAATCTGAATTTGGTGGTTCTCAGGTGAAATTTCTTGGTCATATTATTTCTACAGAAGGTATTCTTCCAGATCCAGAGAAACTAGACGCTATTCGTAATTATGCTGTTCCTACCACAAAACGTGATGTTCATAGTTTCCTTGGTGTCTGTAATTTTCTTAGACGCTTTGTTAAATTGGACGATTTGACCACACCTCGTTTATGTGAACTATCTGGAAAGAAATCTAATAGGTGTTGGGATGAGGAAGCTCAATCAGAATTTGAACAACTTCGTGATGCTTTAGTTGCTGCTCCACTTCTTTCACATCCGGATTTACCTAAAGATGTTTGTTTGGCGACGGACTAATCATACAAAGGCCTAGGTGCACACTTTTTTCAAGAGATAGAAGAAAACGGCGATGTAGTACAGAAAACTATTGCATTTGGAAGTCATGTTCTCTCTAAATCAGAAACGAATTATTCGATTACGGAACTTGAAGCGTAGCGGTTAGACAGTATTATTTAGTTCGCAATGATATTCTTTTTAAACGAAAATCGGTCGACAACTCTGTATGGTTAGTTTGCATTCCTGACGAGTGGGTTAATAAATTGATTTGGTATATACATTTCAGTTATGCGCACTTTGGTCCCAGAAAATGCTTTCATAAATTACGAGAAAATTGTTACTTCAGTAATATGGAAAGACATATTCGATCTGTTCTTGCCAAATGCAAATTATGTCAAAAGGCTAAGCCGCCAACTATTTCTCACAGAGCACCGTCGTTTTCTATCATTCCAGCGAAATTAAAGGAGATGGCTGCAGTCGATTTGTTCGGTCCAGTGGTTCGTTCTACTAATGGTTTAGCGTATATTTTGGTAGCAGTGGAATTGACATCAAAATACGTGTGTTTTACACCTTTACGTAAAGCAACAGCTCGTTCAGTATCTAATGCTTTCGTCAAACATTTTCTTAAAGAAGTGGGTCATGTTGATAAGGTTATACCAGATAATGGATCACAATTTGTCTCTAAAAATTGGCTTCGTACTCTACGGCGTCCTAAGATTAAACCAAATTTCATTTCACTTTTTCACCCTCAATCTAACGCTTCAGAGAGATGGATGAAGGAATTCAATAAATTGTGTCGTCCTTATTGTCATCAGAATCACAGAACTTGGGATCAGTATCTTCATATTTTTCAAAACGTTCTGAATGAATTCCCTAATGATTCAACTTCTTTACCGCCTGTATTGATATTAAAAAATAAAGCACCGACAAATCGCATTTCTGAAATTGTTCCTTTTCCGCCTACACGGAAACTGCGGCATTCTGAAGTTGTCAACCTGGCTCTACGAAATATTGCATCTGCGGCTGCTAGAAGAGAGAAATCAGCTAAACATCCTGGTCGGTTAAAAATCTTGTCAGTTGGTCAAAAGGTGTTAATTAAGTCTCATCGTTTGTCTCACAAAGGAAAAGGCTTGTGTCTCAAATTTTTTCTGCTTTCTAATGGTCCATATAGAGGTCGCAAAATCACTCATGATAACACTGTTGAAGTAGAAACTCTTAAATCTCGGCGCTCTAAGGGAATACATCATATATCGAACGTTAAAATTTTTGTGAAATGACATACTTTTGAGATACTAACAGTTACAAGTAAACACGCAGAGAATACAAGGATACCGCGCCGTGTTCCGGCTGCGGCACATACTCAAAGCAACAGTCAAGTCTGCGCGGCGCACGAAGCCGTCGTTGACCGCAAACAATTACTTCCTACGTCACGCGTACCTACAGCTGATCGAGCGCTCAGTGCGAATGCACTGACAGCCGTTAACAAATACATAGTTTAATTTCTCCGATTAAATTCAGTATAAAGCTATAGTGACTTGATAAATTATGTTATTAACGTTCAGTATTTTTCAGGATACGGTTGTAATAATATATTTAAGAACTTCAGGTAAATTCTGTGTGTGTCCGACGTTAAGAGGACTTGCTATCGAGAAATTTTCAGGAAGAATGTAATTTCGATGAAGAAACTAGTAAACTAAAATAGGTAACTATTAATTGAGTTTGTTTTTCAGGTAACATATTTCCACTTACGTACGTACTTTAGACGTAATTTGCTGCTCACGATTACGTGATTCATACTTTGTGCTAAATTTTATGTTCTATGAATTTACTTGCGAAGCGACGTGCTTGTGAACATTTGCTGATTTTGACAATGATTGATTAATGAACAGGGTTGTTACTTATGTATATTCTGCATCGCTTGGCTGCACTGCTTTTTCACTGACGTCATATTTTTTTTTATGTGCCTGCTGTGCTTATTTATTTAAATTATAATTGTCACATGTTTAATTGTGCTGATATGGTTATGTATGTAAGTTATACTTTGTGATTTATCTGCTTGCGACTTCATGCTTACTTATTAAGATTACATGTGAACATTTATTTACTTATGCTGATATGATGCTAATGACCTGTTTATTATGTAAGATATACACTCCTGGAAATTGAAATAAGAACACCGTGAATTTATTGTCCCAGGAAGGGGAAACTTTATTGACACATTCCTGGGGTCAGATACATCACATGATCACACTGACAGAACCACAGGCACATAGACACAGGCAACAGAGCATGCACAATGTCGGCACTAGTACAGTGTATATCCACCTTTCGCAGCAATGCAGGCTGCTATTCTCCGATGGAGACGATCGTAGAGATGCTGGATGTAGTCCTGTGGAACGGCTTGCCATGCCATTTCCACCTGGCGCCTCAGTTGGACCAGCGTTCGTGCTGGACGTGCAGACCGCGTGAGACGACGCTTCATCCAGTCCCAAACATGCTCAATGGGGGACAGATCCGGAGATATTGCTGGCCAGGGTAGTTGACTTACACCTTCTAGAGCACGTTGGGTGGCACGGGATACATGCGGACGTGCATTGTCCTGTTGGAACAGCAAGTTCCCTTGCCGGTCTAGGAATGGTAGAACGATGGGTTCGATGACGGTTTGGATGTACCGTGCACTATTCAGTGTCCCCTCGACGATCACCAGTGGTGTACGGCCAGTGTAGGAGATCGCTCCCCACACCATGATGCCGGGTGTTGGCCCTGTGTGCCTCGGTCGTATGCAGTCCTGATTGTGGCGCTCACCTGCACGGCGCCAAACACGCATACGACCATCATTGTCACTAAAGCAGAAGCGAGTCTCATCGCTGAAGACGACACGTCTCCATTCGTCCCTCCATTCACGCCTGTCGCGACACCACTGGAGGCGGGCTGCACGATGTTGGGGCGTGAGCGGAAGACGGCCTAACGGTGTGCGGGACCGTAGCCCAGCTTCATGGAGACGGTTGCGAATGGTCCTCGCCGATACCCCAGGAGCAACAGTGTCCCTAATTTGCTGGGAAGTGGCGGTGCGGTCCCCTACGGCACTGCGTAGGATCCTACGGTCTTGGCGTGCATCCATGCGTCGCTGCGGTCCGGTCCCAGGTCGACGGGCACGTGCACCTTCCGCCGACCACTGGCGACAACATCGATGTACTGTGGAGACCTCACACCCCACGTGTTGAGCAATTCGGCGGTACGTCCACCCGGCCTCCCGCATGCGCACTATACGCCCTCGCTCAAAGTCCGTCAACTGCACATACGGTTCACGTCCACGCTGTCGCGGCATGCTACCAGTGTTAAAGACTACGATGGAGCTCCGTATGCCACGGCAAACTGGCTGACACTGACGGCGGCGGTGCACAAATGCTGCGCAGCTAGCGCAATTCGACGGCCAACACCGCGGTTCCTGGTGTGTCCGCTGTGCCGTGCGTGTGATCATTGCTTTTACAGCCCTCTCGCAGTGTCCGGAGCAAGTACGGTGGGTCTGACACACCGGTGTCAATGTGTTCTTTTTTCCATTTCCAGGAGTGTATATTTGCTGCTTTGCGTATGGATGGCATATTTACACATTTCTGTTTTGTTGTCATAACTACTCTTTAATTTGGTATATAGAAATGCTGATATAAGATGTACGAACATAGAGTTTAGGCCAAAGTATAGTGTTTGTTATAGATTGTTCGCTTGACAGAGACTTGTTATAGGGATTGTGCTGCATCCACTTGTTGACATTCTGTTCTCTGCTGGTATATTTACTCGCTATTGCATGTTTTGCTTACGCTCAGTGCTTTATATTTTAAGATAAGAAAATGAACTGCTATAATTCTACGAAGGACATTAGTACGAGAAACTTCATTGAAGTCACATGAGCTGGAGGTTTTATGGAAGCTGTATAAATTTATGCTAATAGGAAGGAAGCTAACGACATGACATATGTTTAGACCATTGACACTTATTACACTGCATTCTTCGTGAGCAATTGAAATAGCAAGTGACACTTGACACAAGAAATACTCCACATATTTGCTTCTGTTTTGCCATGATTCTTAAAATGGTGTACACAATGTGAAATATTATGATCATTCACACTACGCACTCGTACTTCCTTACTGAAAGTTATTCAAACTAAAGGCTGTTAGAGGTCATGTATGCATTTCTTTTATTTAATGACGGACAAGGTAACCAAAATGTATTTTATAATTCATAATGAGTAGAAGATTTGGGTCAGATGGATTACACAGACGTTGTGTGTGGCCATTGTGTCTTTGGATTGTATGGGATGATAAATTGAAGTTTGCACTAGGATTTTATCTGTACTTGTTCGAGGAGACTGACTAGAGGAAAGAGTTGTTATGGAAGTGAAATGATATTGGTAATAAGGTTTATATGTGTCGACGTATTGAAGAGGTATTATTGAGGCATTGAGATTGTGTGAAGTTGATGATTATTGATAAGCTTTACATGTATCGACGTAAGAGGTATTATTGAAGTACTAAGATTATGTGATGATAATGATTATTGGAGTTTTGGTGGATAAGAGGTAAAGTAAGTGAGGAGCATATTTTGTTGTTGGTTTATATGGAACAGGGAGGATGAAGATGGCAGCCTAGAACACTCAAGTGGAAAGAAGATTGTCTACACACACACTTTGTTAAATCACTAAGCAGTATATACTTTTTCTTTGGATAGAGGAAGCTTTTGCATATCTTGGCACACTGACAGTTGTTCAGCAACCGTACATTTGATTTGGCTTGGCCAACATTGGTCTTGACATGATGACTATGACGTTGACTAACTATTATTGACTGTTATACATTGCTGCCACTACTACTTCATACACAAGTTGAACATAAAATTTTGCACAGTATTGCGTTTACACAGTTAACACTATTCAATTACACGGTAGTACTTAAATGTGGATGAAAAATGAGTGAGTGTGTTTTATGTGTCACCCGTTCCTAATCCCAAATAATTGGTACCGACCTATCTCCTAAATATTATTTTACTTGTTTGTTGCGGCTTGCACTGACACCCATAAATACTATAGGTTTACTGATATTTGTGTATTTGTAATAGTTAATATGACAATAATCGTATATCATTTGTGTGTTTATTATAATTTGTATGTTTAGTGTAAGAGCATTGATACTAATTTTGTAAAAGCAATTGTGTGTGCCTTCAAACTGTTGTACGTGCGTGCACTTGTTCAACATGATGGGTGCCACTTGGAAATGTTTAATTTGTCCTAATGAACTTTGATGAACTGTCTGATTAGTGATAGTAAATATTATGGACTATTAAGTGAACTTGTTCAACATGATGGGTGCCACAACGAGATGTTTAATTTCTGCTGATGAACTGTGATGAACCGTCTCATTAGTGATAGTGAATATTATGGACTGTTACCTGCACCAGTCAACATTACTGGGTGCCACTGATGGAACTGCTTCTACTGAAATAATGTCACTTGTTGGTGTCTGCACCTGCTCAACATTGCTGGGTGCCACTGATGGACTGCTTCTACTGAGATAATGTCACTTGTTGGTGTCTGCACCTGTTCAACAATGCTGGGTGCCACTGATGAACTGCTTCTACTGAAATGATGTCACTTGTTGGTGTCTGCACCTGCTCAACATTACTGGGTGCCACTGATGGACTGCTTCTACTGAGATTATGTCACTTGGTGGTGTCTGCACATGTTCAACAATGCTGGGTGCCACTAATGGAACTGCTTCTACTGAAATAATGTCACTTGTTTGTGTCTGTACCTGCTCAACATTACTGGGTGCCATGATTGAATAATACTTATGTAAACTATTATGTAAAATCATATTTATGAAATCATTTGTATTCCTTACTGTATTTTATATATTAGGTTATTGAAGGGTCAGTGCAAAGCCATAATTTATTTAGTGAAGTGATATTTACTTATTATTATTATCTTTTATTTTTGTCTGTATATTTTGGACGAGTTTGGTGGTATTTTCACCACCAATGCTGGCAAAAATACCATCAAATTCTAGCCCGTGGAGGAGGGGCATATGAAAGGTGGCTACACTGAGCCACAGCGCCAGGGATTGCGCCAAAGAGTATTATTCAGCCGCCTCCACTGGCAGTTCTTGTTGAGATGTGGTAGTGGAGAGTGCTTATTGAGAAGTAGCAGGAGGCAGTGTTTGTTGAGATGTGGTAGTGGAGAGTGCTTATTGAGAAGCAGCAGTAGGCAGTGCTTGTTGAGATGTAGCAGTGGAGTCGTTGTAGAGAAGTTCCCATGGAGAGTGCTTGTTCAGATGTTGTCATATTGTTTTGATGGGATAGACACCAGATATTGTTGGATTGGGGATGCTGTAATGATCAGAGTGTGCTTTTTGTCAATATATATGAAGGTAAACAATTCCTTTTTTTTATTACTTCAATGTCTTAAACAATAATGCCTCTTGGTCACAGGTTCAGTCAACAAAGCATCTGGCTCGTGTTCTTGTATTAGACTCTATTTCTGGTTTTTATGTGCAATTATAGTCTTTCTGGTTTTTTTTAATTACTTCAGTATAAATGGTGTTTAAAATATCTGGTCTTATTGAGGAAGAACCGTGCCAGATGTGTACGTTGAATCACACTTCCACACACAGAACAGCTACACTTGTGTTTTGTTGTTTCGTAGGTTTTATAGTTGCTAGGGACTTAATTAATTAATTGTGTTAACGGAAGTTTTCTTTCATTCTTTGTTGTTATTCTATGCAGTCAGATTGCGTACAAATTCTGGTCAGGGCCAACCGGTTACGAGACTGCGTAACCGGACAGACAGCGACGAAAATTAAAAAATTATTTGCATTCAAAAATTAATTAAGCCCCCATGCAACGTACACTTGAAGTCTTTGGTGTATGCTCACTTTACTTTTTCTTGGTCCATCATTGTTATTAACGGTTTAATTCGATCCGCCATGAAGTCCTCTCCTTTGTCAACGTTTTCATGCCAGAGTAGTACTTCCAACCTAAGTCCGGTATTTGTTTCCGAACGAAAACTACATTTCTGGTTTCCCCTACAGATTTTACGCTTTACAGCTCCTTGAAGTGCCCTGGAAGTTACTCCGAGTTGAGTTGACAGACTTCCTATCACCCTTCTCCGTTCTTATTATTAGTATTTCCATATATTCCTTTCCTGGCCGATTCTGTGGAGTACTCACTCCTTTTCTTATCAGACCATCTATCCCTGAAGATTTTATTGTAGCATCGTACCTTTATTCCATTTTTTCCACTCTCCATCTCTCACTGCCATTCAGTGCTTTGTTCCAAACGTAAATTATCAGAAATATCTTCCTCAAATTAAGGCTAACGTAAACATACTGGTAGACCTTTCCGCCAGTGCCGTTTCTTGTGTACTCATCACTCCGTCCGTCATTGGTAATTTTGCTGCCTATGTAGCAGGATTCCTTAACTCTATCTACGTCGTCATCAGCCATTCTGATGTCAAGTTTCTCGTTCTTCTCAATCGTTCTACCAAGCATTACTTTCGTCTTTCTTCCATTTAATCTCAGTCCATATTCTGCACTCATTAGACTGTCTTTTCATTCAAACGTTCTTGTAACTCATTAGACTGTCTTTCATTCAAAAGTTATTGTAACTCTTCTTCACTTTCACCCTGGTCTGGAACGTCATTAGCGAATCGTATGATTGATTTACTTTCGCCTTGAATGCTATTCTCTACCGATGCTTACAGATTACAGGAACGCGTCATGAATGCCTGTCATGCATTTGTGACCGACCTGGAGGGAGTCTTAATGAAGCATGCCTTACTACGAACGGGCACCATACCGAGCACCTGCTTTAGCGACGACTCTCAAGTGAAGGTCATATGCGAAAGCAAGAAGCACTTCTGTTTCACAGTACCAGAATAAACGTTTCTTAATTGCGTCCTGTGGCCGTTCGTAATAGCAGACTGCTTGCTATAAGAGAGATGTGTGGCACAACAGCGAAGATGAACAGGGGCTCGTAGGTCTTAACGAATGTATTTCAGTGCCCACGTTTACCGTAGATTTTTTTTTTTACTTAGGTGCATTCTCCCGCTTCTAAAACTATCGAACGTTAGTACCTTGCATGTTGAGCAGGTGTCTTTACTTTTAATGCGCCGCAATCTTCTACAATATATTCTCAAACGTCAACACCGCTCTCGGACGTTCAGTATTATCGCGCTATACTAAATATTGTGTAATATTAATCGAGTTTGTGAATGCCCCTTAAGGAGCACTATCGTTTAAACAGCGCAATGAAATGCTGAGGGAAGGACCATATGCAACTTAGCGCCAGCCATGTCAGCGCGTCTGCCCAGCGTAAATGCCAATAGACTGCAGACTGGGCGGTCAGCGCAGTGCAGGTTCTGCAGTGTTTGTGCTCAGCCGCAGGGCACTATACGGCCTGGTAATGGGCAATCGTCAACAGACGCAGCGAACACATCACGCTCCCCGCTGCCCGTAGGCTACTTGCAAATGAGCGGCCGTAGCGCCAACCTCAGCATGCTGGGCTCCTGGTTAGTGTTAAGCGCATGTGCGAGGCCTGATTACGAGTGTCTGGTTGGACGATGATGGTACTTCACGTAACAGTCACAGAACTGGTGTTTCCATGACTTGGCTACCAGATTCCTGATTAACATATTGAATTATGTGTAAATCACAGCATTATATGTGATGTACTCGCAACTCTAAGCAGTTCCAGGTAAGAACACTATCAAGATGGTACAAACCGTGAGAAGTAATTTTTGTGGTTTATTTCAGAATTTTCTCCAACGTACTGTACGTTTCTTTTGACAGTTGTAGGACATCAGTGCAACGTATTTTCATTAACCCACGTGTAAAAGTGTTGACCTCTGTGTCTATTACTCAACACACAGAAACGTGACAGCTCTGTGACAAATTAGCGTTTACTTGCTGCTTATCTACTACCGTGATTCCGTTGATTTTATTAGATGTACGAGTGTGTATGTAGTCCTATGTGTATACATCCTTAGGTATATTATTTTAACAATGTTTTAGATACACGATTTGTTGTAGGCCAAAAGGAGACTAACGCGCGACGTAGTATCGAGGCAGCCACTGGTCACGGCCGAAACGAGACTTGTAATGACACTGTGGAGCAGCCGGCCACCTCTCGAGTTTGCTGAAGACCACCATAATGGCGAAATAATTGTCAAAAGTTCAGGAGGCGTTACGTGTTCGCTCGTGTTGACTATTCCAAACGACTTTTGGTTGAGAAAGATAGGCAGCCCTAATATGAACTTCACAGCAGTCAGTTCGTCAAAAGACGACAGGTCATAGCCCGTCTCGGCTGAGGTTTGGTATATGATCTGGTGGCGGAAGACTATCTGGTGAACAGACTTACGAATTCGGTAAATCAAATGTTGTGAAGAGTCTACTGCTAACTGGCCTAGTCGTGAGATTTTTCTCCCAAGACCGATGTAGACCGACTTCGTTTGAGTAGGTTCCGCTGATAGTGTTTTCTCCATCGAATTGCTTAGTACCGGCAAGGGCGATCTTTACTGACTAATAGGATTTTCTGGGCAGAAAATATGATTCATGACCTACTTGTATCGTGGAAGCAACTGTTGTAAGCCAAGTCTTCGTTTGGTGGTAGTTATTGGTGCAATGAAGTGTATCGTAAGCTATCCGAATTTTTTTCGTATCTTACTCTTAGTTGGCTGATAGCACATCCTGAGATAGTTGGATTGGTGCTCTTATTCTGTAGGGGAATTGGGTGCTTTTTTGGTGTCACGAGCGATTTACTGACTGGAGTATTGTTGGATGTATAGGTAATAGCAGATTACAATAGGAATTATGTGGCTTTTTAATATTGATTTAGTCCGCAGTCATTTGACCTGATCGTACCCTTCAAAACAGAGATTATTAAAGGCGAATGGCAAATTTTCATTTAAGAAATTTTAGATGGTCGCTACTCATCAACGGCTGAAGAGGCATAGGTTTGTTGAATAGTATAACTTTCACCGACCAAAGAGCCGATGGCGGATAGGATCTTTTTTTGTCTATGTATCCTTACCGTTCGCACGGGAAATTATTGGTTTTGTTGCTGGCATTCGCATACGAGCTATATTTGATTGCACTGCAATATCTAAAGTTGAAAGTAAAAGAGACTACGTGGATTAGCAAGTATAAACCAAAATAAACAGTTTGTGTTGATTGTTAATTTCAGTAACGAGACGCATTTTTATTTTTAGAAAGAAATGTTTTGATACGACGTTCTAAGTAAGCGTAATTTTTCTAAGACAAAAGATGTTCACAAATGTAACCCTTGCCTAGAAAAGCTGAAGTCATCAGTAGTGATAAATCATATCTAATAACAGTGGCAAAACCAGCCAGCAAAGCCAATAAATGAAATTCTTAAATGTAAAATAAGGAGTATTCATATTTTTGATCAGCGAAAAGTCAGTTGGTCGAATGTTTTGTTATTAACATAGCTAAAGCGAGGATGGGAAGTTGTGGTGGTGACATGGTTTCGTGGACATGCGTGACGTGTTGTCATTAGTGTGCGAGTCGTTCATTTGGTAGACATTGAGTTTTATTTTTGCCGTCATGCTATGTAATTTCTTAGCGGTTGTTGTTTCTTCTTGTCGTTAAGTAATTTTGGTAAGATTTCAACTAATAAAGAGTTTCGTTTATTGATTGCACGCTACATGTATTTTATTTATGTGCTGTTTGCCCATTAATACGTAAGTGGTGACCTGCGACTAAGGATTTTTCAGGATTTTTGAGGATCGGCGTAAGTCTACTGGAAATCAAATGAATTTGAACAATAAATGACGACATCAAACGATATCGTCCAATAATGGAAGATATTCCCCGGCTGAAGACTGAAACAGAAACCTTGCATCCTTAGGAAGATACAAACATTAAGCAGATTACGAACTAAAGAAATGACATTGGTTCAACAACGCCATTACAGCCCAGGAAAGCAACACAGTTAGAAACGGTGATGACTGCTACAACACGGCCACAGGGAGAAACAGCAATTGATGTATCCGCTCGTTTCAGCATTTCACCCATCCAACAGCTGCAATTGCATGTCCCTTCATTTATGACTCCCCAATCACATACATGGTTCTCAGTAATGCATAATCTATTTCAACAACAGAGAGTTCACTTTGGTGGTATGTAACCAACACACATCGGCGTTAACATAGGACGTTATAGTGAAGTCGCCTACAGATGGAGCGTACGACAGACCGAAAATACTCGTATCTCCGTGAATGAAGTTAGGCGACGCCAGATGCAGCAAGGTACTGTATCAAGAGAAGCGGGGAAGCGGGGGGGGGGGGGGGGGGGGGTGGGGGGGTAGGACCCCGCCGGATCACTGATGACATTTACGCAGTCTGGTGAGTAATTAAACAGTCTTTCACCCGATGCGGTTATATGTATGGCATACAGTGCAATTAAGGACTGCGGTAGCCACAAGTGAAGAAAGATCAGCTCACAAACTACTGCTTCCCGTGGGCAGAACCTATGAGACGCACGAGCCAACTTCAACACTCGCAATGATTTGGACAGACTCCGCGCGCGATAACCATCATGGTCAGCAAGACGAAGCCGGATCCACAACCGTAAACTGCGCTGCAGAGGAACCACGACGCCATCTAGCATTTCAAACTGCACAAGCAAGAGCGACAACAAGTTTACAATCTAACGCGATAGTGGGCTACGCGTGAAACACGAAGCCGGCAAGAGGATGAACATATAGTGATGAAGGAACCACAAAAGTTGTGGGAGATACACTGCTAGATGCCCACCACTGTGCTCGTACTTGGAGAGCCAACGTACATACTCGTGAATTAACGGCACTGTGTTTTCATGTCACCAACAGCAAATATCACTACATATATCACTTCGTGCTTCAATGAGGTTCTTAATATTAGAAAAACATATTTTCACAAGGTTTATGGTGGCTATCGGGTCGATATCAGCTCGCTTCCTGTCCGCCATGCATCACACAACGAACGAGTCGTACAGCCACGTGTGAAAGCAGTGAATAATTCTGTATGTACATGGTCTTTTGTGATATCTGATACATTGGAACCTGTATTGGACCCTGATTTTCTAACACATTTCGCGTTGGTGGTAGACTTGCAGGGAAAACGTTTGTTAAATCTGACAGAGAACAGTACAATATCAGGCAATGAAAGGGCATACAATTACGAGAAGTTTCAAGTGATTGGCTACTCTGTATCTGAGGAAGCGCATAAAAGAGAGGAAAAGCAGAAACTTTCAGACATCCGGACAACAGGAACAACTGACGAGTCGACTAAACAGCCACCCTGCAAAGGAATTAAACAGAGTATGGTTTACTATACCCTATAACGCCAGGACGACCACATTCATGATGAGGAATGAGAATTGTACCAGAGAGACTGACAGAAATAAAGGCGATATTCTAAGAAATATTACGGTCGGTAGCCAGACAGCCAGTGGTTTTCGTACGTACACTTAGTACGCACGAAGCACAGATTCTGGAGGCAGTGTGGGGATTACCCGGAATTTAGCTCAAGGACCACACCAGATAGCTACTTATTACATAACATTCAGGACTTCACATGTGTTCTAGCAGGTGGGAAAACTATTAGAATTCTTAACTGAAGGAAGGTTACAACCAGGTACCAGTAGCTACAGGAGACCTTCTGAAGAGAACATTGATTACACCATTCGGGTTATTCGAGGTTTTATTTACGCTTTTCGACCTTAATAAAGCAGCACAGGCTTGGCAGCATTTTTTCGACGAAGTGCTAAAAAGATTGATATTTCTTTTTTATTTTTTATTTTTATTTTTGCTTATGTTGGTGACATTTTGATGCTGTCGCCAGATTCTCAGATGCATGAACAGCATCTGGCCAAGTTCGCAGGAGACTCTTTGGCCAAGCAGTGGTTCAAAAATGGTTCAAATGGCTCTGAGCACTATGGGACGTAACTGCTGAGGTCATCAGTCCCCTAGAACTTAGAACTAATTAAACCTAACTAACCTAAGGACATCACACACATCCATGCCCGAGGCAGGATTCGAGGCTGCAACCGTAGCGGTCGTGCAATTCCAGACTGTAGCGCCTAGAACCGCTCGGCCACGGCGGCCGGCACCAAGCAGTGGTGTTAAACGAAAATAAATGCGTCATGCACAAGAACCAAGTCACTATTCGCGGATATACTGTATTGTCAGAGGGAATATTGCTTCTGGCAGAGAAGATGCAGTGATACAGTCGCTACCAAAGCCAGCAAACTGCCAAGAGCTATACAATAGATGGAAGTAAGAAATTGCTATTGACTTCATCTGCCAGCAATGGCTACAGTGAAAGCTCTGTTCACCAATTCACTCTTGGGGCGCCGTACTGTCAGCGATTGGATAAGTGGACACCAGAAACAGTCAAAGCATGTAGTGATCTGCAAGCAAGACTCAGCCAGCCAGTGTTGCTCGCTCACTCAGTTCACTGTGAGCAGTTAGTTGTTGTAGACCCGAGTGAGTCAGCAACCCCCAGGGCAGCACTCACCAGCTTACAGAAGTGCAATGGCGGCCATGGCAGTATTTCTCAAAAAAATCAAAGGCATCACAAGAGAAGTGAAGCCTCCAATGAGAGAGAGTTGTTGGCGATCTATGAAGTTGCAAAAAGAAGGTAGATCATTGATATTGTTTGCAGCCCACAAAATCATATCTGTCTAGAAAAACACAAACGATAAATCGTCAGCGAAACAGTTAAACACACTGAGTTTGTAAGCCAGTTTACGACACACATACACCACGTAAGAGGAACGGAGAATTTAGTGACGACTATTTTTCGCGTATTTGTGGGATTTCAGAGATTATAATGATAATCTCGTGATGGAACTGATAGTGGATTCAGAATTACATCAACTGTTAAACGACCCATTTACAGGTCTGCAGTTCGAACAAAATACAGTGCCTAACTCTAAGCTGAAGCCGTGATGCAAAGTTTCTCAAGGTAAGCCAAGACCATTAGTTTCAGGAAAGTCCCAAACACCATCATTCAGCAGTGAATGCAGCCTCTCGCACCCAGGAGCCATGCTTGTGACATATCGTTCTGTGTGGCCCACTATGAACAGACACGTGCCTTTGAGTACTTTCCTGTGTACCTTGTCAACAAAGGAAAGAGGCACGTCATATACATGCTATGCTGAAAATTTTCAAGGTACCTTTGCTAGATCCACACAATTTCGTGTGGACCTGGTTGGATCTCTTCCAGAGCAAGAGGGTTGCAGTTATTTATTTATGGCAATAGATATGTGTACAAAGAAAGCACATGCAACTTCAGTGAATACGTTTCTGTATGTGTGAGTCGCACGTTTTGATTAGCCCATCATGTTATCATTGATCAAAGATGTCAGTTTGAGTTCCGATTGTTCCTAGAGCTGGTAGAACGGTGCTATTTCGAATGCCACCAGAAGACTAGCTATCACTTCATCACTAATAATATGGTGGAATGGTGGCACACGACTCTGTAACCAAGAGAGACAGATGGAAGTATTACCGTGAGTGTTGTTAGACCTGCGAACAGCTCATAACCCCAACACTTGTGCGTCAATGGCCGACATGGCTCATAGCCAACTGCTGCAGACCCTAGCAGACTATTCAGTACCAATCTCACCACCAAATTCAGACGGTTTTACACCGTGTTTGCAGCAGGTAAAACGTCACTGCACAATTACACGTTGCCCACTGCCTTCCCGTCACTGCAACCGTCAGGTGTTTGTACACAAAGACTTACACAATTGCTCTCACTTTGAGTTACGAACAAACCCAGACCATTCGATCTTACAACCAATGTATACTGTTCTTTCCATGTGTTGGGTAGAGACAAGCGCATTGTGAACATATTACACAATGGCGTTTCGACGAAGGTATCAACTGAACGCGTCAAGACAGCAAGGATTTTACCCTTGCCGACCTCAGACAACGTATCTGTGAATCAACACACAGTGAACAGAGAATTAACTGAAAGGACACGTGGCATGTCGACCGAGACAGAAGCACACCTGACAGAAGCATCATCCCAGCAAACTACAGATCGCTGCTCCCGAGACACCCGATACATACAAGAGCCGTCCGTTGGATTAAATTCGATTATCAAAAGATCCGCACTTTAAGGGGATTCCGTGTGGCAGTGATACTTTTTCTATCACTTGTGTGACGTAATGTTAGCGTACTTTGATGAATGGTGGTGTTTATGTCTGCCATTATGATATTTAATTTCTTTGTGTTGATTGATTCTTCTTGCATTATGTAATTTAGCCAAGATTTGAACGCATAAAGAGTTCATTCATTACATACTGTGTGTATTCTATTTATGTGGTGTGGGTCGATACATACAATGTGTTTAATGTCTAACTATGGAGAAATATACCCACAGGAATAGAAATAAAATCATTCTAAATCGCTGTTTGAGTTCTGTATAGAAAGGTAGTCGTTGATTATCTAATCTTCTCCATAGATGTTTTGTGTGAGCACGGATAATAAGAGAAAACAATACATTAACCAACCAACAAAAATGCAGATATTCTGAATGAAGGAACATCATTCCCATAACGAAAGAAAATATTTCCATGGGACTGAAACCACAATTAATTATTTTGGATTGAGAGATCAGTTTTACCTATACCAAATATAAGAGAGAGATATTCTGCATCAGATTAAATCGCTGATACTCAGAGACAGTTCAGTACTATCTGAGAGCGAGCTCACGCAGAGACATCATTATTTACTACGATTGAATATATCACATTAAACAAAGGAGAGCAATTTCATATACTACGTTAGAAAGCGTTTTGAAGTAAGTAACCAACGTCATATTATGCCCCTCCCTTGTGCCATGCAACATTTGTCCCACAAACTTTTTGGCTACTATCGTACTATCTGAGTGATTCCAGGTGGCAATAGTTAGTGACGCACCCTGTATATTCTTGTGTATGAAGATATACACTTCGCTGTCGTAATCGATGTGTTTACTTACAGCACAACTTTTATTCAGTAACTGTTAGGAGAACAAACAACCCAGGAATCTAACGTGAAGAGCTAGGCGAGACGGATAACAATAACATCTATTGTAATTCCCGTACATATAATTACATTAATTACTTCTGGAGCGCTGGTCGGCAGGTGTATCTGAGTGATAGTGCAACAAAAGCTAGTTAAACAAAGTGTGACCTTTTTTACAGTGGCTCTCTCTTTTATAATATCTCAAATGTAAACTGAACACAGGTTTACATACCGCCACTGTAGAATAAGCAGCAAGCTAGTCTTCAAGTATATTGGTAGTCCTTGGCAGCACAGTGTTCACTACTACCATCTGTATAATACGGTGTCCGTTGTATGCCGTGTTTGTAGATGCATACGGAAGTTTCTATTCACTAGTCGCATACGTGTCTTGTCACAGCAGTAAGTATCGTACGAGGCGAAACGTCAGGGTATGAGAAAAGTATTTTCCACAGACCAGTCATTTTGTCCACTGGAACTTCTCCGCCACACATTTACACCACAACTCTACACTCTTACTAATTTCCGGTTCTTGGCTCCACATATCGATTAAGTTCGTTCATGTATTGGTCTTGTTTTCAAAGTTCTTATATTCTCATGAATGTGTAGTGCACATTCAAGCACATGTTTTTAGATTTACGTTGTACTACAATTAGTAAAACCTGTTACGACATGCTCTGAACTACATTGCTAAACATCATAAGTTTATTAAAGTTGTAAACGTTTAAATCTGCCGCGCGGAGTAGGGTGTCGTCCTTAGCGCAAGTTAATGTACCGGATGATCAAAAAGTTAGTATAATTTTGAAAACTGAATAAATCACGGAATAATGTAGATAGAGAGGTACAAATTGACACACATGCTTGGAATGACATGGGGTTTTATTAGAACCAAAAAAATACAGAAGTTCAAAAAATGTAACACAGATAGCGCTTCATCTGATCAGAATAGCAATAATTAGCATAACAAAGCAAGACAAAGCAAAGATGATGTTCCTTACAGGAAATGCTCAATATGTCCACCATCATCCCTCAACAATAGCTCTAGTCGAGGAATAATGTTGTGAACAGCACTGTAAAGCATGACCGGAGTTATGGTGAGGCATTGGCGTCGGACGTTGTCTTTCAGCATCCCTAGAGATGTCGGTCGATCACGATACACTTGCTACTTCAGGTAACCCCAAAGCCAATAATCGCACGGACTGGGCTCTGGGGACCTGGGAGGTCAAGCATGACGAAAGTGGCGGCTGAGAACACGATCATCACCAAACGACGCGGGCAAGAGATCTTCCACGCGACTAGCAATATGGGGTGGGGCGCCATCCTGTATAAACATCGTACGTTCCAGCAGGCGTTTATCAGCCAGGCTGGGGGTGACGCGATTCTGTAACATATCGGCGTACCTCTCACCCGTCACGGTAGCACTTACAAAACCTGAATCATGCATTTCCTCGAAGAATAGAGGCCCGATAACCTTTTTTTGTTTGGTTTTTTTGGTTCTACAAAAACCCCATGTTATTCCAAGCATGTGTGTCAATTTTTACCTCTCTATCTACATTATTACGTGGTTTAATAAGTTTTCAAATTTATACTGACTTTTTGATCACCCAGTAAGTTAGATTAAGTATTGTGTAAGCTTAGGGATCGATGACCTTAGCAGTTTGGTCCCATAAGACCTTACCACAAATTCCCAAAAGAATTTAACTCTTACCCCAAAAAAATAGAGTCCTTAATCAACTGTTTAGTTGTTTTCGGGTCTGCAGTCCTGGTATACATTTATATCCATGCTTCATATTACTATAGCACGACGACAGAGGGAGTTAATGGAGCAGGCTATGGTACTTTAATTTGTTGGCTGCAATTGAAGGGGAAGGAGGCTACAACAATGCGTCTAGAGTTGATGGAAGAGTATGGCAACAGTGGTCCATCATCTGACAAACTGGTTAACTGATGCCGAGGTATCGAGTGTGTTCACACAAGTCGATTAATGATGATGAACAAAAGGCAGAACGTAAGTGTATGATGAACTGCGAACTGGAAGGGAACTAGGAGCCCTGGTGTTTGAAGGCCGGAACAACTAAGGTTATAGTGGAATAGTGACAAGTGGTCATGGATAACCTTTTAACTTAATGTTCGACATTTTGTACACGACGCGGAACATCGACCAATACGGCTCCTTACACGCCTTCAAAACGTTCGCCGACATTTGGCTTCAGTGGAATTGTCGCTGGTGTATGGCCAATACAGGTGCGTCCCGACCAATCGCCACGAACGAGTCATGAGCTTTTAACAGCTGCCTCGAAATAAGTATAGTAATTAGAGCATAGCTACCGTTCAAAACCTCAAAGACCAGACATCATCAGGCAATCCTATTTTGTCGAAAACTGCAATCTTGAGACCGTGGCTGTGTATGTGAAATACAGGTTGTCTCTTTCAGACAATTTAACGGCATCCAGCCACTTTTTAGTTGCTGTTATCGTCTCTGCAAGAATCAACATATATCATCAAGCAAGGCAGTGCAGGGTCTGTTTTGGATTGCCATGATGTGGTGTTCACGGAATGTGCTCGTTGGCGGCAGATATAACAGCAGTATCCCTTGACGGAATTACGGGAAGCTGTCACAACAAAGCGTAGCAGGAAGACGTCCAGATGTTTCCCTATGGTAAAGTTCCGATTCACTCTGCACAAGATACAATCACGCTTGCTGCCTCCTGGGGCTTTAAAAATTGGCGTCACAACCCTTGTCCTCCTAAAAGTCTATGTGTGACCCTTCTCATTCCTTGGAGAAATAGTCTATCGCCTACCGTTAAATTTCCTCAATGATGTCCACATAACTTTCGATGTCGAGCACTTTCTGAATGGCTAAGCTGCAGGCATCTACAGTAAAGCCTATAGTAGAAATACCAGTGAGGAACACAGAGTATATATATATATATATATATATATATATATATATATATATATATATATATATATACTGTAGCCTCCCCACAATAAAATATAATTATGTATAGCATTGACATTTAGCGTAACCTCCCAATAAAAAAAATTATTATGTAGCATTCACATTTAGCATAACCTGCCAACAAATAAATTCCATAACCTATCAATAGTAAAAATGTGACTAATCTCTCAATCGAATTGTGGCTCACTTATAACCTTTCAATAATTGACTGTGAATTTAAACTAGTAAATTTTGGACGTCAGCAGTGCTGCGTCATGGTCCTGAAAGATCATACTGAATAAATTGAAACTTCTTACCTCAATAAGGTCGCCGGATAACACATATATATCTGCTCCTATAAGAAATATTTCAGCCACAGCCCAGTGCAATGCTGGCCGATAGCTTTGTCATGTATAAATAGAAACAACTGATTTTTCTTTACAATAATTGGGATGACCATGGATCGGAGAAATTAGTAAATTCTTTAAATTGATATGAATGATTGCCAAGTTAATTTTTATAAGAAAGATTATTATTAAGAGATTTTTTAAAACATTTACATGGGACGTCATATAACAATAGTATATATGTACGAGGCTGCTTTTACCTTATACTACAATGCTCAAGCACTGTCTTCGCGCCCCCACGACCGGCCCAGCCAGCTCGATACACAGGACTGCTAGCTACTACTTACTCCTACCGCCACACAGTTCCTACCGCTGACAACACTGCTCTCTGGTCTGAGATTCTCTAATACTTTACATATCGCCGGCAGCGCTTAAGCAATCCATCGGAATTACATCCGCTCGAGTGCGCTAGAAACAAATTCCTTAGTTATGGACCTCTTACAAAAATTTGCTAGCGATGGTGAGTCAACTGGACTTGCCATGAGCATTAAATTTTTCTGTAATCTATTTAGTTAACTAAGTCTACAGTCACAGAGCATATACTTTATAGGTAAGTGCAGAACATATTAAGAAATGAAATAGAGTGCACACGCACTGAGTTCAGAACATATTAAGAAATGACAAAATGTATACGCAATGAGTACTAAATATATTAGCAAATGACATAAAGTGCACACGCATTGTATTAAGTCTTCAGCTTTTTTTTTTTTTTTTTTTTTTTGCAAGAACTGAATACATTAAGAAATGAAATAAAGTGCACACGCACTCTAAACGTCTCTAGCATTTTTGCATGAATTTAATATATCAAGGAATGAAATAAATTGCACACACTGTAAAAGTCTTTAGCATATTTACATGAACCGAATACATTAAGAAATGAAATAAAGTGCAAATGCACTGTAGAAGTCTTTAGCATATTTACATGAGCTCAATACATTAAGAAATGAAATAAAGTGAACATGCACTGTATAAGTCTCTAACATTTTACATGAACTAGGAAAGGAATGAGAAGGATAGCATCATGGTTTTAGCACAGTAGATTGGACGTAGCTGCACTGAAAGTCCATATCTTTCTACAGAAGCACAACACCAAGTGAGACAATATGAAGTTCTCTTCCCTGAAGTATGCATCAGTGTAGCCAAGACACTGAAAAGTTGTATTAATATTGTACGTTATCATTTTCGTAGTACATTATGTACACCAAACAGTAGGACCATAATGACATCTCCTTCGGTCAGGGTGGTAAGCAGCTTGACATGTCAACACCACATTCTTGTAGAATCCATACTCTTACATCAACGTAGAATTACTGCAAAAACCAAATGTAGTTCTCCATGATCATGAGGATGGACAGGACATACGGATATTGCAGTAATTGCTGGTAATTAGGTCAGAAGGTGAAGGACATTAAGTCATATGCTGGTCATCAGTCAGAATTACGCTAGTGTATCAACCGATTTGAGTAATAATTGGCACACATTGGCTAGTTACTAAACATTTCTATGTATGTGTAGAGTATTACAGAACATTTTTCATAAGTCATCTTATTACAGTAATTATTGGCATAGTATTTATGTATAAGTCATCTCATTACAGTAATCATTGGCATAGCATTTGTAGAGTATAACAAAACATTATTAAGAAGTCATATCATTGCAGTAATTATTGGCACTCACTGGCCATTTTCAAAACACTTATTATACATTATTCATAAGTCATCTAATTACAGTAATTATTGGCATCATAAGTCTTCTCATTACAGTAAATATTGGCATAGCATTTATGCATAAGTCATCTCATTGCAGTAATTATTGGCAAATTATTTATGTATTATTACAAAACATCATTCAGTATTACTCAGAAATCATCATTAAAACAAGAGTTATTGCGTGTAGCAAGCTGTTAGTGTTTATATATATCATGCAAGTGACATAAGACATATCTAATATGTAACACATTGTAACTATTACTCAAGGTCTGTAGTCCAATAATACATAGATATAATGGAATCAATACATCAGACAAATTTGCATTATGTTTAGGACTAGAAATATATCTTAAACTGGTACCAGTATTTAGTTGCATATTGGTAATTTTTGGAACTGGTAGTAATTGTTTTTGTGCTTGCAATGCATTGCTGGGGCATGAAAATATTTCTTTTTGACGTATTGCAGGAAATAAGGATTAATAATGTCATTTGTCATGAGTCAGCTGTAGCAAGGTTATAAAACAAGTACAGTATATGTGATCACATTCATAAATTATAGACACAACTGGGTAAAAAAATGCAAGTATTAGAACAGGTTTAATAACTAACTGCTTATAGCATATTAATATCATGAAAAGCTTCTCCTGAAAAAAATACAAAATTGATTATTGAGCTGAATGAAGAAATGTATTCATATTACGCTGAAAAGTAGTAAACTTCGAATTAACAGGTAATGAAATGTCTACTTAATATGTATGTACTCTAGCTGTCTTTCCCAAAACATTCGGTCGTTATACTATGTGACATAAGACATACTGTCAAAAGGAACTGCAACAAATGCTTAAATAACTACATACCATCTCCTAACTAATACAAAATATATCAACGACATCATTATCATCATCTCCAAAGAAAAACTTCATTATTAATATTACCATATTCTTCATATAACTATTCATCATCATTTATTATCATCTGCAAAAAATAGACACCTCATTATCCATATTAATATCACCATTTACTTCATACAACTATTCATTATAATTCATTACTTCATGTGGTATAGAGTTTCTTACTTCTAGCATATTTCATGACTAAAATTAACATGTGTAGTTCTGTCTGACAGCCTGCATCAATCGCCTCGTATTCTGAAAGAAAAACTATTGCTTAAGACTGCTATTATACAGTGTGTATGGTATATTCTTGTTAATGCTTGTTAATTCTGATCCATTTACTCTTCATGACAAGGTATTGCATTTTCTTTCTTTCATTCCAATTGTGAAATTTCCATTTCATAGTAAACCACTGTGGTTGTATAATTTATTTCCTTTACATGGTATTGCTTTCTGAAAATGATAAATTTGGATTAATATCTTGCATTTAATTAATATACCCATCACATTAAAACTTGTTTCTAGTGATATAACTACGCATACATCATTCCATGACAGAAAACGTATTATGTCAAAACCATTGACAATTTTCAAGTGCAAAAATGTACACACAGTATCATAATGCAGTAGAAAAAAAACGTAGAATAGTCAAGATATTGAGATATCATAAGGAAAAATGTCAAAGTCAACGGGTGTTTACTATATCTTAAAGATTTCATAGTGCATACAGACAAAGTTCTACTTTCGTTAGGAAAACAATCATACATACACAAAAAATGGAAAATGTGCACGGTCTGATGTCTAACGACAAGAAAAGCGACCTGCTAACCTTACCTTGCCGGACACTTGCCAAGAAAAAATAAGATCATCATCAGTAAGTGGTCATATAAATATCTGGAAATGGCATTACAGTGTGATAAATCGTAAAGTATGTTCACTCAATAAAGGGTTTAATATTGGAAATTTGGTGATTGCCCTTGCTGTTTCTGGTTCTCAAAGTTTCGACGTGTACTACATTGGGGTGAGGAATGCTGTGAATTCTGTATGGACCTGTGTTGGATAAATAGTGTGTGCGTACTAATATCTTATGTCCAATGTGAAAATCACGGCGTGTACAAACCTGTTTTTTCTGTCTTCTCCGGCGCTCTGTGGCACGTTTGATGTTGTTGTGCGCAACGTCAATTATTTCATGGTGCCGCAGTCGACGAGATATAGGAAAGGATACTAATTGTTTAATTCTGTTAGGTGGTTCAACATTTTTCAATGTAACAGTCGGAGATAGCATAGTAGATTCATTTGGTATGGAGTTAATTACATACTGGAATGAGAGTATGTGTGTATCCCAATCAATATGTTTTTTATGGCAGTATATTATACACAGATTACCAATTTCTTTCATCAGTCGTTTACAAGGGATCGAAGAAGCGGGATACTTGGATATATAGATCGGCGAAATGTTTCTAGCTCGTAACATAAGTGTCCTTATTGCAGATCGAAATTGTGGTCCATTGTCGGAAATTACTTTCAATACATGCCCTACATAAAATAAAAAATGTTTTACAAATGCATTCAAAATAGTTTTAGCAGTAGCTTTGCGTAACGGAGTGAAGGTAACAAATTTCGAAGTGTGTTCAACAGCGACAAAGATGTAACAAAAACCTCTATTAGATCTGGGAATCGGACAAAAAATGTCTACATCGCCCATATGTCTCAATTTAATCGGTACAATGGGATGTAACGGAGGAATATGTGAAGACGTGTCTGATTTAGCTTTCTGGCAGATTTTACATGCCGCTAAAACTCGTCGAATATGTTTCTCCATGTTGGCAAAATAACAGTTCTGTCTAACTATAAGAAAACATTTTCTGGCTCCATAATGTGCTTAACTTAAATGAGTATACCATATTAATTTGTTCGTCAGGAATATATAATAACCAGTTGTTGCTGTTAGGGTGAGAGCGGCGAAACAGAATTTTCTTGCGTAGAGTATAATGGTTTCTAAGGATAACCTTATTCCTATCTTACCAAAGGTGTTTAATTTCTTTGCACACGTTGTCTTTGCTCTGCTCGTGTGCTATGTCTCGCAATGACAACGAAATGAAATTTTCAAATGCAACTTGTTGAATATACATGAGGCTAAAATATGCTTGGCAGAAGTTGGTTGCGATGTCTTGCTGATTGTTGCTAAGAGAACGGGGTACTGCGTCTGCTACAATATTTTGTGGACCGGGAATGTGAACAATTGTAAAATTAAATTCCTGCAAATAAAGTTTCCATCTGCTTATACCATCATGTGTAAATTTAGCTGAAAGTAGAAACTGAATAGCTCTGTGATCTGTATAAACGGTAGTACGTCTTCCACAAATAAAATGCGTCAAAAGTAATAACATTTTCGCCAACAAGATTCTGTGTGTCAAAAGTATTGCTTACGTTGTTGGAAGATGCAACCTTTACTGTATCTAGTCAAATTCTTTCTGACGTGCTGTTATTTGCGGGAGGTTGCTGTGGCATCTCGACTATTTGTACTGTTCTGTTATTTCTTCCTGACGAATTTAGCTGCGGATGATATCGACTGTCTGGTTCATTCATAATAATCTGTCGTTGTGGTTGACTCTGCTGCTGATAAGACCTACTGTTATTAAATGTACGCTTAAAACTGTGCTCATTACTTTTACGTCTGTCATGATAGTCATTACTATACGGCACGTTGCGATAGGAGTTAAAATGATGTGTTTTCTGTAGGTAGTGATTTCCTTGTTGCTGTGCGTTACTATTTGGTGGAGCAGACGCTATGCGTGTAGGCGGCGAAACATTAAAGTTTGGTTGACCTTGCACATTATATTGTTGGTTAGGTATGCTAATCGCCTGGTTTTGTAGCTGTTGTGGAGAATAACCTCGATTGTAGCCAGAATGTGTTTGCTGTTCCTGATAATTTTGACGATACTAATGATTAAAATTTTGTCTGGTACTAAAGTTATGCTGTTAGTTCTTGTCATTTCGGGAGTCTCTAATGAAAACTGTCACTTTCAGGTAAAACTTGTCGTATCAGGTTTTCTTTACTCATTCTTAAACCTAGAAACTGGTAACGTATCGTCTGATTTGGTGTCATTGTTATTTCCAATAACATCGATGCGACTGGCCAATTCATCAAATTTTTTAGTCTGTGCTTTTACCTGTCCGTCGTTTTTAATGTCACAAGCATTAATTTCTTTTTGCATTTTACGCGTAGTTTTGTTCAATTTCTTAACGTCTGCTTTAATGGCATCGGGATCCTGTATTAATTGCATTTTTTCAAGTCTGCTGGTCACTGTCTGAAAGTCTACTGTGTGTGTGTCTGTTTTTGTTTTAAGATCCGACATTTCATGATGCAGTTCGGTGTTCAACTGTTTGATTTCGTCTGATGCTGTAGCAATGTTGTTGTCTACGTATGTTTTTGCTTTCGGAAACAATATCCGCTTGTCTTCCTGTCTCTGTGCAGTAATTGTTTCCATGATTTGTTTCTTTACTTTGTCCTGTTCCTGTATAAATTTGCGGTAACGCGTTTCACTGTTTTGTAGGTGATTATTGCAACGTTCGTCAATTTGGCTGTTTTGTTGTTCAAATTCCTCATCAACTTTCGCATCCAGTGTGCGTGAAAGTTCTGCTGACATTGATTTAAACTCGTCGCGTAACTGTGTTGCGTTTTCAGAACATTGTTTAGTGACTGCACTAGATTCATCTCTAAGTAAATTTCGTTGTGGCTGCATGTGTATTACTTAATTCTTGTGCAACAAATCTAATTTCTTCACTACTGCTCCTAGCACAAACCTTAATTTCCACACCTAATTGTTCTTTAGTGTCATGACATTTCACAGCAACGGCTGTTTTCCAACAAACTGTTCGAAATTTTCATTAAGGTCGTCTTGTTTTTCATTAAGTTGTTTGTTCGATTCATTAAGTTTTTGGAAATTAATGTCTTGTTCTTTCTTCGACTGTTTGAGATTTTCGTTAATTTGTAGCAATACTGCCATAACTTGATCCATGCCAAAATTATCGATTCTATTTCCTATGCTGTGTATCTGCATTTGTCGCGTTTTGTGTAACCATTAGGTCATTGTCTGATTCACGGAAAGGTTTGCTAATCGGATGTGCACTGTTGGTCACTACATCGGAAACAAATAAATCTGACGTATTTTGACTACATTGTTCATTTTCATTAGAAACATTTATCTGTTCACTGTGTAAATTTAGCAAATCAGGTGTATCAAACTGGGCAGCGTTCATTGTAACAAAACGTGCCACGTCATCAATTGTCGTTAAATTAAGTGCGGACATAATTGAAATTGTTGGCTCAACATTAGGATTAAAATCATTTCTAGTGGTCAGTACGCACTGATTATCTGTAATTGGAGGATTATCATTTTGACACTGAGTGTCGCTAGTATTATCAGTCAAATTATTCAGGTCCGCTTTTTCACTCATACGGATTGCGATGTACTGTTAGCAGTTTTTCGCGGCATTTTTGCAAGTCAAAGGTAAGCACAAAATCAAACAAAGACTAAGCAAAAATGGAACAAATACAATAACAACAAAGATCAATAAATGGCCGATGATCTGTGAAAGAAAGAGTGACAAATTAGTAAATTCGTTGCGCCAGATGCAAACTACATTTCACATATGGTAAATAAGAGCTGATACATAACTGAGTACTTTGAGAAATTCACACAAAAAAATACGATCCTGGCCGGTTGTCGACAAGTGTAACCTCCCAACAATAAAATATAATTATGTATAACATTGACATTTACCGTAACCTCCCAATAAAGAAATAATTATATAGAATTCACATTTAGCATAACCTTCCAACAGATAAATTTCGTAACCTACCAATAATAAAAATGTGACTAATCTCTCAATCGAATTGTGGCTCACTTATAATCTTTCAATAATCGACTGTGAATTTAAACTGGTAAAGTTTGGACGTCAGCAGTGCTTCTTCATGGTCCTGAAAGATCATACTGAATAAATTGAAACTTCTTACCGCAATAAGGCCGCCGGATAACACATACATATCTGCTCCTATAAGAAATTTTTCTGGCACAGCCGAGTGCAATGCTGGCCGATAGATTTGTCATGTATAAAAAGAAACAACTGATATTTCTTTACAATAATCGGGATGACCATGAATTTGAGAAATTAGTAAATTCTTTAAATTGGTATGAATGACTGTCAAAAGTTAATTTTTATAAGAAAGGTTATTATTAAGAGATTTTTTAAACATTTACATGGGACTTGATATAACAATAGTATATATGCACCAGGCTGCTTTTACCTTATACTACTACGCTCTGGCACTGCCATCCTCCCCCACGACCGACCCAGCCAGCTCGAGACACAAGACTGCTAGCTACTACTTACTCCTACTGCCACATAGTTCCTACAGCTGACAATACTGCTCTCTGGTCTGAGATACTCTTATACATTACATATCGCAGGCAGCGCGTGAGCAATCCATCTAAATTAATCTGCTCGAGTGCGCTAGCAACAAATTCCTTAGTCATTAACCGCGTACAAAATATGTGGTGGTCCATTGATAGTGACCGGGCGAAGTATCTCACGAAGTAAGCGTCAAACGAAAAACTACAACGAATGAAACTCGTCTAGCTTGAAGGGGAAAATCAGATGGCGCTATGATTGGCCCGCTAGATGGCACTGCCGTAGGTCAAACGGATATATACTGCGTTTTTTAGAATAGAAACCCACATTTTTTATTTCATATTCGTGTAGTACGTAAAGAAATATGAATGTTTTAGCTGGACCACGTTTTTCGCTTTGTGAAAGATGGTGCTGTAATAGTCACAAACATATGGCTCACAATTTTAGACGAACAGTTGGTAACAGGTAGGTTTTTTAAATTAAAATACAGAACGTAGGTACATTTGTACATTTTATTTCGGTTGTTCCAATATGATACATGTACCTTTGTGAACCTATCATTTCTGAAAACGCATGCCGTTGCAGCGTCATTACCTGTAAATACCACATTAATGCAATAAATGCTCAAAATGATAGCAAATATTCTTCAAATTTCCCCACAGAAAGAAATCCGGCGACGTCAGATCCGGTGAATGTGCAGGCCATGCTACGGTGCTTCGACGACCAATCCACCTGTCATGAAATATGCTATTCATTACCGCTTCAACTGCACGCGAGCTATGTGCCGGACATCCATCATGTTGGAAGTACATCGCCACTCTGCCATGCAGTGAAACATCTTGTAGTGACATTGGTAGAAAATTACGTAGGAATCAGCATACATTGCACCAATTAGATTACCATCGATAAAATGGGTGCCATTTATCCTTCCTCCCACAATGCCGCTCCATACATTAACCCGCCAAGGTCGCTGATTGCCCACTTGTCGCAGGCATCGTGGATTTTTCGTTGCCCAATAGTGCATATTATGCCGGTTTACGTTACCGCTGTTGGTGAATGACGCTTCGTCGCTAAATAGAACGCGTGCAAAAAAACTGTCATCGTCCCGTAATTTCTCTTGTTCCCAGTGGCAGAACTGCACACGACGTTCAAAGTCGCCGCCATGCAATTCCTGGTGCATTGAAATATGATACGGGTGCAATCGATGTTGATGTAGCATTCACAAGACCGACGTTTTTGAGATTCCCGGTTCTCGCGCAATTTGACTGCTCGTGATGTGCGGATTACCCGCAACAGCAGCTAAAACACCTACTTGGGCATCATCATTTGTTGCAGGTCGTGGTTGACGTTTCACATGTGGCTAAACACTTCCTGTTTCCTTAAATAACGTAACTATCCGGCGAGCGGTCCGGACACTTGGATGATGTCGTCGAGGATACCGAGCAGCATACATAGCACACGCCCGTTGACCATTTTGATCACAAAAGCCATACATCAACACGATATCGACCTTTTCCGCAATTGTTAAACGGTTCATTTTAACACGAGTAACTTATGACGAAGCAAATACCGTCCGCACTGGCGGAATGTTGCGTGATACCACGTACCTTAACGTTTGTGAATATTACAGCGGCATCTATCACACAGTAAAAAAGTGATCCAACTAAAACATTCATATTTATTTACGTACTACACGAATATGTAATAAAATGGGGGTTCCTATTTAAGAAACGCAGTTGATATCCGTTTGACCTATGGCAGCGCCATCTAGCGGGCCT
This sequence comes from Schistocerca americana, assembly GCF_021461395.2. Taxonomy (NCBI): domain Eukaryota; kingdom Metazoa; phylum Arthropoda; class Insecta; order Orthoptera; family Acrididae; genus Schistocerca; species Schistocerca americana. The sequence continues at coordinate 681,665,077 of NC_060121.1, forward strand.
ACCAAAGCCGCATCTGGTTTCCCCCTTCAAGCTAGACGAGTTTCGTTCTTTGTAGTTATTTCGTTTGACGCTTATTTCGTGAGATATTTGGCCCGGTCATTATCAATGTTACAGATAGTTGCAGTTGAAAGTTTTATAACGATTAATAGCTCTTTATTGACCAGACGACACTTTCCTGGAAACTAAGAATTTTACTTGAGTTTAAGTAGTCCTGCAGACTCTGGAGCAATCACTTAGTAACCCTTCAGTCGTAGTGTTTTTTGGCTGTTCCTCTACTTCCGTTGCAATCTGTCCACACCAGATCAAACCCAGTCAGACGACCAGGGATTCCTTGCAGCAACTCGAACATTGTGGCCGGTCGGCATGGATGAGAAACGGAAACGGACGACAAATCGTAGGCGGCTCAGTTACTGTCGATGGCCGCCGCCACCGTCCCACTGGACGATTGGCAGCGCGCAAAGCTCGTCAGAGAACCCGAGGTTCAATAGGCGAGCAAATTGGAGTTCCTGGCCGATATGTTCTCTCTGATTACCTTCGGCACCACCGTGGGATGTTTAAACTGTGTGTTTTGGTACTACCTACGTGCTACGCAGATCACTACGTTCTTTGAAATAACAACAGTTTTACTTATCATGAAGTATGTTACGTTTACATAAATTCAAATGTCTTGCCTGCGTGCCTCCATAGACAGACTCGTGCTTTACCGAGTGAACGATCAAATATGCGCTGCCTGATGACATTATCATCAATTAAATGATGTATGAAACTTATCACCAGTTTAAGAGAATTTTTATGAACCAATCCCAGAACGTTCACAAACATAGGAATCAGCATGCCTCTGTTCGCATTATTATTGTTATAATGAAATTTATACAAAAAGTGTGATTGAGCTATTACTTCAAGTTTTCGCTTACTTTGTTGTGATTCATTAATATGCTTGAAACCACTATTTATGATATATTTTATCTTGTGGCATGTTGATAATATTATGCTAGATTGATTATTAGAGTGTACGACTTAGTGTTAAAATTCCTCTCAGCCTTATTTCACATTGTTTTCCTTTTGTTTTAGAAATTTAAATTTTCCTTTTGGCCTGACTTCCTGATCAGGAGCGAAATCACTCCACTATGCGAAGCCTCCAATTAATATATTTTTTTTAAAGAACTACCGAAGTATTCCACAGTGAGTATATCACATACTACCTACACAAAAAATGCAAATTAACAAATATGGTAACGACAAAGAATGGTGATAGATTCCACGAAGCACAAATTACAGAAAAAATTAATTCGAAGTTTAAGGTTAGCGATAGTATACCTATTCAAATGTTAGAGGTATCTGTGTAGCACAATGTACTACAGTACCCTAACGAAGTGAAAGTTCCTCGTTCTGGTCCTAGACTGGCAAGTGGAGTCCGAACGATCACCGTATCACTCTCTGCCAAAGACGTCGTCCTGTGCGGTATGGAGGGGCATAGTGGCCTCACGGGACTGGTTGCAACCCATACCATCCTCCCACTAAACAAAAGTCGCTCTCAGTACCGAGAATCAAGACATGGTTCCCGCATGGTCGTTATCCGCGCTGAAAACTCACATACGGACGATGACGTGCTGGCGAAGGAAAGATGCTAGAAGCCAACTACGAGAACTGACGAGGGAGAAAACTGTATGTTTCTCAGAGAGACCAAAAGCGAATTTACTATGTACAAATAAAACCAAGTTCACTAGGACAGAGAAATAGGATTGAAGTAAGAAACTAGCTGTCGAACTAGGACGAGAAAATACTGTTAAATCAAAAGGAAATATGGTAAGCCTTTACCAATTATTTATGGAACACTGTAGAATACAAGATGTGCAAGAAGATGAAAAATTGCCGACTTAAATCCGTTAAAAAGTTGATGAGGAAAATAACAACACATTGACAGTACTGTAATTGAACAGGACATCATAGGTGTAATAAAATGAAGCCTCAAATGAAACCACTAGGAGCTGACACTCTGTCAGTGAAATTCTGTGTAGCCTACCGAGTGATTGTGCAACGGCCAACTAGCTACTATGTATGATCTCAATTTAATAATAAATTCAAGAGACGACAATGATCACAAAAACGACATACAGATATTTAAAAATATAAATAAAAACTTTATTTGATTCTGAGTCTATATAATTCAGCCGTATAGTGGCGAGTGTAATGACGGAAATATTGAAAAAATTGTTCGCATACAGGAAACTAGCATAAGCAGTTGCAGATCTACACTGAACGCAATAACGCTTATCAGCGACAGCGTAGCAGTCTTAAAGCTGAAAAAGAAAAATAGGTCATTATGTTACTGAGTTTCATGTCCAGAACCAACGCATAAAGACACAATTAATAAAATGGACACATGTGATTCGTAGTACAACACAGTCACGTGGTAATAAACTATACGATATCTTAAACTGTAATCACTTTAAATAAAAGCATGTCAACAAAAATAAGTATAACGCTGCTACATGCTGCAAATGTCTACAACCATGTTTCCTTGCTAAATTGACCTTTTGATACCCACGAATGACCAGGAGATGCATTTGTTGAATTGCTACGAATATCTGGCAGTAGCACCATATGCAGATGACGATGGTTTACACTTGACAAAATAATAACATAGAAAACATCCGTCAAGTCCTAGGTAGCTACTAAAGTGCCTCATGTGAAAAGGATAAGCAGTCGGCAATCCTAATTCCTTGTTCTCCCTCTGAATACAAGCCATTACAATGTAATGGATTCAACCCTGACAAAAGTGAAACTGATATGGATGAAATTAATAATTACTTGCAAAAATGATGCTATAATAATTTGAACAAAATATAGGACTAATAGGAAGAAAGCAGGAAAGCTATGTTTAATGAGAACTGATTGATCTATAGAGAACGCAGTGAACATATAATGCAGCAAACCTAAAATGTGGTACGGCTATTATTCTTCACGCTAATATTCTTACAATGGTACATTAGAAAAGCAAGTCACGAATAAGGGAAGTAAAAACTCCAAACAGAGAAAATAAACACAACGTTGGCCACATTAGTAGCCTGCTTTAATGCTGCCATATATGTTTGCTCGGAGAGTCTACAAGAGGATACTGCTAGTCAGAAGTAACGGAACAAGAACAAAATAGGTTCACTTAGAACGAGAGGACCCCAGTGCAATCAAACTCGAAATAAATTGGAAACAACGATGAAAAAATTTTCTCAAGTCACTTATTTGCTCAATTGCGAGCTCACTATGGTATGGATTGGTTCGCTGAAAATTCACCACAAAATTAGCCTATGCATTTCCTCCATGTGCCGCAATTGCAGCATAGAAGACATAGTATAGCAGTACAGGCGAACGTAAGCTTTGCGTGAAAACGAAAGTATGGCGGTGAAAGGCGGAAAACGTACCCATTAACACTGGAGCAACAGCAGATACATCCATACAGTACTGGTAGACAAGAATTATCCTGAAAGTTAATTCATTGCGTTGAACTGGCTGCTTGACAGTCACGCGTATTCCACTCATCTGCTTAAGGGGAGAAGTAACGTTATATGATTATTAGCAGTATTTGCAACAGCGGACAATCAACTAACGCAAGTGAAGTTCTAGTTACAACAACGTTGAACCAAGAAGATTATAGCATGGAGAGCGCATATTTCCAAATAAAGTGAGCTAAAGAAATATGTTCCTATTTAAATCACTTATATATTCCTTTTCTAATTATTAATGCGAGAAAACGTTAGCGAATACAAGAATACTACATTTCCTTAAGTCCGAAACTTTGTTTTAATTGACACAGCTTCATTTTCATTTAGAACAATTAAGACACAGACGGTCGCTAACCAAGGTCCATTAAAATTTTGCGGTCGTTCCTTTTTTGTCAGAAACTGTGGCATAGGTGGCTTCCAAAGAAGACACAATAGAAAAGCGTGGTGTGGGAAAGGGACTGATTTGAAACTGAATGGCGTAGGATTCGAGCAACAGCTCATTGTTTTCTCCCTCCTTTTTTCTGTTAGTTATCGCGTATTTCACCTCTGGTAATGTTAGCTAACGTGATATACTGTAACCTACAGTGAGATTCAGTGCAACTGTGCACGGTACGCTCCATCTTTAATTGCGTAGCTAAGTCAGTTGTTAGGTAGGAAGAAGGTAAGGTATCCCACCTACATTAAGACCTTGTCTAGTAATGCAATGGGGCATTCAAATCAGTCTTCTATACCTGGACAGCTTTGCGTTTCTTATGAGGAAACGATCAATTGTGCAGCCGTTATTGTAGAATATTGAGGACCAAAATCTGTTACTTCTTTTTACTTTTCCTGTGTTGAAACTATAAACATCTATGACTCAGTGTAAGTATGGTTTGGGCAAACTGAATCTTTCTAACGTAATTAGCCAGAACCAGTAATTTTCCTCTACTTGGACATAAAAACACGTATGTTGTGGTTCTTAATTTATTATTCCTCAAAACCTTGGTTATTTTCAGTCAGGTCACGATATTTTATTACATATTCTACCAGTTTCATGCTCTTAGAAAACAAAATCATCTTTTATGTCATATACACTACGGCAGTTTAATTCATATATGACTATCACTGATTAAGAGACTTTGTTCCAAAGCATTCAAAATATATTGGTAGATTTTGGTCAGTTCTTGATTTGTTCAAAAAAGTGGCTCTGAGGTCATCAGTCCCCTAGAACTGAGAACTACTTAAACCTAACTAACCTAAGGACATCACACACATCCGTGCCCGAGACAGGATTCGAACCTGCGGCCGTTGCGGTCGCGCGGTTCCAGACTGAAGCGCCTAGAACCGCTCGGCCACTACGGCGGGCTTTTGATTTGTGATATTTTCTTAATGTAAGACACACATCAAAACAATTTTCGTTTAGAGGAAACTGGATAATGTTACAAATGCTGACTTAGACCGTTTTCTACTTTCTGTATTTTCTTATCATTCGGGAAGTAGTGAAATAATGTTAATACACTTCGGTATTCAAACAAATCTTCACAACGACGTTCGCGTTGCTTTCATACGCGGAAACTAAGGTAAATGCTTATCAGTGCTCTTAAAAGAGCGAAATCGTTATAGGATTACGTCGTTGTCCCTCTCTCTATCTGTTTATCTGTACGTCCCTCCAACTATTAAGACAACGTTTTCTCGGGAACAGCTAGAAGTTTGAAGTAGAAACTTGTGTCACTTAGTAAAATATACGGCCCCGTGGAGGGTGTGAAAACTTCAAGCTTCTAAGTCAAGAGATAGGGCTATACATATCACATACTTTGTTACGGCCATATATGTCACATATTTTGATGCTCATAAACTCATTCTTGAAACACTATAGATGAACTATCTATACACGTGTCGGGCAGGGTGTCCTGTGAGTGAAAAAAATGAAAAGAAAGGGTAAAGCACGTGCCCGGTTAGTGCAGAGATCGAGGGATCGAAACTTGGTCGGAATACAGATTTGTTTTCCTTCGTTTTAACTCAGCTTTCACATTTAACGAAGCGAGAAATCGCCAGAAACTCATAGTTCTAATTTCATGTTAAGCTTTAGTCCCCTTTTCTCGGTTACATACCTGTAGTAGGTTTGTTTATATCGCGTCCAATAGAAAGACTACCAAAGTCCACACGATATTATTATTATTATCTTTATGCATAATTACGTTTATACGGAACCTTAAGACTGAGAGTCCTCTCCGCACTTGCCTTTGTTTTTATGAATTCTTATTGGAAATGACGATTTGTCAATGACACACTGCAAGTATAGTGTCGGTGAGGTATATTACCGTTAACTTACGTCTTACTACATGCTAAATAGAAGAGGCGTTCAATAAGTAATGTAACACCTTCTTTTTCGGAAAACAATTTGGTTTTATACAGGATTTCAATACACCATATTATTCGCCACTCTTTCCACTGCAAATACTCTATTTCTCAACATAATCTCCGCGGAATGCGACGACCCTGCACAACCTTACTAGAATGGCATCTATGCCCAAAAGGTACCACCCCACTGGTCGATGCCGGAGCTAACGTTTTGCTTCATAAATAACCTCGTCATCCACATAATGCAGAGTGCATTCTTCATTGGCCGAAAAAGATGGAATTCGGACGGTGTGAGATATAGGCCTTAGACTGAAGTTTCCTGAGCTCCTCTCGGATGCGTAGAAATGTGTGAGGCCCTGCGTTTTCATAGAGAAGAAGGTCGTTTACATTTTTCGGCGACGAACACGCTGAGGCCCTTTCTTCCATTACTTGATGGCAGCATAATATACTTTCCGGTTGATCGTTGCACCATGAAGGAGGACATCAAACTGAACAGCCGGTCTCAGACTGTTGCCATCACTTTACCAGTTGATGGTGCAGCTTTGAACTTTTCCTTCGGAGGAGAGCTGGTGTGGAACAACTCCTGCGATTGTCCTTTTGTTTCTTGTTCGAAGTGATGAACCCACGTTACATCGCCTTTGAGGATGTCCGACAGAAATTTTCATGATTAGCCTCATACCATGCAAGCAGTTCTGCACAGGTGGTCCTTCGAAGCTCTTTATGGTCTCCCGTCAGGCGGCGAGTAACCCACTGGAAAAACACCTTAGAGTATCCCAACTGATGATTGAGTGTGCCAGTACTATCAACAGAGAAGTCCAGTTTTGAAGCGAAGTCTTTGATTGTGACTCGTTAGCCGTCTCTAGTGAAAGTGTCCTCACACTGTAGAATTCACAGCCGTGTGTGGCCCCTAGTATGCAGAAGATGAGATAGGTTTGCGCAACATTGTTGTCATAGTGGCAGACGCCTCGCCCAACGCCTCACTGTGATTTTATTCACTGCCATGTCTCTGTAGAGATTCATCAGGCTCCTATGACTATCTGCGATGCTCTGGTTCTCCGCCAAAGGACACTCAATAGCTCATTGTGAAAAAGCACCTCCGTTATAAACACCAGTTTGAAGGGTATTATTAATTGCACCACAAAATATCAAAACTTCGTGAGAGTAAAGGGGCTGAAGCGGGAATATTCCACTACATCCCATAACAAATTCCAAATCTTTTCAATCGAAATTCATAGAGGAAAAAAATTATGCGTTACTTATATGAACTGGTTTAATAAACCTTTAAAGCATTCACAAACTCAATAACTTTTGTTTCAAAATTTTCCAATAAATGTCGTACGAAAACAGAAGTTCGGTCTATTTGTAATACCTTTTCGTGTTTGCTGTCAAATCGGGGGGAGTCAGAGACGCAGAGTGAGAAGCCGAGAAAGCTGCGCTTCCGGAACATCCGACTGTATTGTAGCGGCGCTGCCGTCCCTGGAGAGCGCGTAGTTGAGGGGCCCTCGGTTGTTCGGGCTGTCCGCACTGTTTGCAGCCCTCGCAGTTCGGTCCATTCTGCCTGCTAGCACAGCCTGCTCCACACGGCAGACCACGTTTTGTTACACTGTCCGCCTCCATAGGGCTCCACCTAAGTTGCGCCGACTCCCTGGACGACGCTAGCAGCTTGGATACGGTGTTCGTATGTCACACGCCAAGATTTTCTTCCATTTGTCACTTTACTCGGTACGCGACCTCTAGCACACATCAGCTGCAAAAATCAGGCTGTGTGGCCCTTCACAGGCGCTATTGAAACTAGGGGGACAGTAATCTCACAGGTGAAAATCGAAAGTGAAACTTTCTCCATGCACTGCCCTACGAAAAAGTGAGACACACTCAAGAAAGCAGGAAACAGAAAATTACTAGTTTAGGCATATGTTACTTCAGTAATTGCATAATCAGGAAAATTTACTAAGAACTCGACAATTTCAGCACACCTATCAATATCACGGTGCCCACTCCCCCACCCCCCTCCGCCACCCGCCCTGGCTACTGGCTCCAGACTTCCTGCTGAAAAGTGTCACCATCATACTCTCACATGAGAGATAGCACATTAGCATTCAATATGTCTATGACGTACTGTTGTCCAGTTTTCCATCTATTAATACCAGCATTTGCCCAGAGCATGAAGCAAGGCATAACATCTCTGTCTATCTTCAAAACAATGGAGGAAGTAGATCTCTTGCCTGGTCGTTCCCATACTCGAAAACTGTGGTCATTCAGGGCAATGCAGAACCACGATTATCCTCTGCACACAATGCGACGCCTTTCACCAGCAGTCTATACTTCTTGGTAAATGGAAATGTCGTGTGGCTAGGGCCTCCCGTCGGGTAGACCGTTCGCCTGGTGCCACTTCGGCGACCTGCGCGTCGATGAGGATGAAATGATGATGATTAGGACAACACAACACCCAGTCCCTGGGCGGAGAAAATTTCCGACCCAGCCGGGAATCGAACCCGGACCCTTCGGATTGACAGTCTGTCACGCTGACCACTCAGCTACCGGGGCGGACTACTTCTTGGTCATGGGCAAGCTTCAGTTGTAACAGCAGTGGGTCGATAGTTCCACAATCCGGCTGCTGGCAGTCTCCGGACAGTGAAGTATTTGGGAAAAGTATATTTTAGAGTGGCCATTACTTCTTGTATGACGGCAGGCTCGTGTGTGAAAAGTTTAAGATATGCTTCGTGCACAATATGGCGACCCTACATTGCGGTGGCCAAACGTAGGCCTACCGCAACTTTGACAATGAGTATGCGTGTCGTAGCGTCCCAAAGCATTCCAAGATCAATTCGTACCCACGTCCTAATGCCGCACAATTTTGAGGACAGCACGACTAGAGCAGCTAGGAAAAAAAAAAAAAGGGGGAAGACCCCTTTCAAATTGTCAAATGCTGGTGACACTGTTTCATACGAACACGTGGCATCTCCGTGTCCTTAAAAGTAATCACTCAATATATGGCGCCCTTATAAACACTAACAAACCCGGTAACAACTCTGTCACTAAGAACACTTAAGAAATCTAACGACCGTCACTGAGAGTTGCAGCTCTAATCATTTAAATACGGACCGATATTGTGTACGCGTTATAAACTTCTATTGATACTCAACCGCATCTTCTGAGAGCATCACGTTTTTTTTGTCAGGCAGTGATCTTTTCTATTAATTTGTGAGTTCAACGCTACATTGATGACATAAACGATGTGACGTAAAATGTGAACAGCAATGTGTAACTGTTTGCTCTTGATGCTGTAACATACTCGTACAGCACAACATAGTCTTGAAGTAACTGTAGGAGGACATAGCATGATTCGACAGAATTTCTATTTTGTGTGATGAATGGTAGCTTGCTTTAAACGTGAAATAATGTAAATTAATGTAGATATGCAAGAGAAACAATCCTCCAATGTCCGAACACAGCATTAGTAGTGTGTTGCTTGACACACTCATTTCCATTATGTGTCTAGGTTTAACGTTACAAAGAGACGAGAAAGGAATGAACACGAGAACAGCTGTTGTACGGAAGGCGACTGATAGCCTTCGTCTTTTTTTTTTTTTTAGAATTCTTGGAAAGTTCAGTTCATCGAGAAAAGAGACCGCATACAGAATAACAGAATAATTGTGATACCCACTCTTGAGTTCTTGTTGGGTATTTGAGAAATCCTAGCTATTCAGAGGTGTGATGCTAGAATTGTTCCCGGTACGTTCGATTACTATGTATGTACTACGGAAATGGCGACTGAAATGAAAGAGGAGTACCTGAGGAAAACGTAAAACCTTTTGTGAAACACTATCGAGATTTACTACCTTCTGCAGTATCATCCTACTGCCGCCGACGCACATCTCACCTAAGGGCCGCGAAGGCAAGATAAGAGATATCAGGCCACGTGCAGAAGCATTTAGACAATTGGTTCTCCCTAGTTACATTTGCAGGGGGAACAAGATACGCTACTTACAAGAGAACCACACGGTACTCTCCACCATGGATCCTGTCGTGGCTTCCGGAGAACGTATGTAGATGCAGATGTAGATTTTTTCGTGATTAACCTTTAATGAGGTTCAAGATCAATTTCTCTCTTCTGCTAGTCAAAAATCTTCCATCGTGACGTGTTCGCTACTCTGACTCTATTTTACTCATTAATGATGACAGTTGATTCACAAATGTTACCGATGACAGAGCCACTAAAGTGGAGTCACTAAAAATGGTTTTCCGAAATTCCTACCCCAGAGAAGAAAAAGTTAATATTCCAGAACTCGAATCAAGAACGGCTACCAAATAAGAAATTACACTCCTGCAAATGGAAAAAAGAACACATTGACACCGGTGTGTCAGACCCACCATACTTGCTCCGGACACTGCGAGAGGGCTGTACAAGCAATGATCACACGCACGGCACAGCGGACACACCAGGAACCGCGGTGTTGGCCGTCGAATGGCGCTAGCTGCGCAGCATTTGTGCACCGCCGCCGTCAGTGTCAGCCAGTTTGCCGTGGCATACGGAGCTCCATCGCAGTCTTTAACACTGGTAGCATGCCGCGACAGCGTGGACGTGAACCGTATGTGCAGTTGACGGAGTTTGAGCGAGGGCGTATAGTGGGCATGCGGGAGGCCGGGTGGACGTACCGCCGAATTGCTCAACACGTGGGGTGTGAGGTCTCCACAGTACATCGATGTTGTCGCCAGTGGTCGGCGGAAGGTGCACGTGCCCGTCGACCTGGGACCGGACCGCAGCGACGCACGGATGCTCGCCAAGACCGTAGGATCCTACGCAGTGCCGTAGGGGACCGCACCGCCACTTCCCAGCAAATTAGGGACACTGTTGCTCCTGGGGTATCGGCGAGGACCATTCGCAACCGTCTCCATGAAGCTGGGCTACGGTCCCGCACACCGTTAGGTCGTCTTCCGCTCACGCCCCAACATCGTGCACCCCGCCTCCAGTGGTGTTGCGACAGGCGTGAATGGAGGACGAATGGAGACGTGTCGTCTTCAGCGATGAGAGTCGCTTCTGCCTTGGTGCCAATGATGGTCGTATGCGTGTTTGGCGCCGTGCAGGTGAGCGCCACAATCAGGACTGCATACGACCGAGGCACACAGGGCCAACACCCGGCATCATGGTGTGGGGAGCGATCTCCTACACTGGCCGTACACCACTGGTGATCGTCGAGGGGACACTGAATAGTGCACGGTACATCCAAACCGTCATCGAACCCATCGTTCTACCATTCCTAGACCGGCAAGGGAACTTGCTGTTCCAACAGGACAATGCACGTCCGCATGTATCCCGTGCCACCCAACGTGCTCTAGAAGGTGTAAGTCAACTACCCTGGCCAGCAAGATCTCCGGATCTGTCTCCCATTGAGCATGTTTGGGACTGGATGAAGCGTCGTCTCACGCGGTCTGCACGTCCAGCACGAACGCTGGTCCAACTGAGGCGCCAGGTGGAAATGGCATGGCAAGCCGTTCCACAGGACTACATCCAGCATCTCTACGATCGTCTCCATGGGAGAATAGCAGCCTGCATTGCTGCGAAAGGTGGATATACACTGTACTAGTGCCGACATTGTGCATGCTCTGTTGCCTGTGTCTATGTGCCTGTGGTTCTGTCAGTGTGATCATGTGATGTATCTGACCCCAGGAATGTGTCAATAAAGTTTCCCCTTCCTGGGACAATAAATTCACGGTGTTCTTATTTCAATTTCCAGGAGTGTATAAGATATCCACGGTGTAGTGAAGCAGTTTAAATCATTTAATAGAGGCAAAGCCTCAGGAACAAGTTGGATCCCTTTGAGATTATGCTGACACAGTAGCTCAATATCTAGAAATCATGTACAGCCTCTCGGCCAGCGACAGAATCGCACCGAATGTCTGGAAAGTTGAGCAGGTCACATCAGTATCCAAAAAAGGAAAGAATGGTAATCCGATGAATTCCAGACCCATATCACTTGACGTCTATTTGCATTAGGATTTTATAGCATAAACTGTATTCGAACGTCATTAAATACTTCGAACCAAACAGTCTATTGGCAAATAGAGCGCACACATTCAGACATTATAGTTTTTTCTATTCTTTTTTTTTAACACAGCTACCTCTTTATTTACATGTAGTCATGAACACTATCAACAGTGGATCACAAACAGATTCCACATAGTAATATTTCCGGAAGGGTTTCAGCAGGGTTCCTCAAAAGTGAATTTTAAACCAATTGCATGCTGATAGGCTATAGTCTCATTTGTGTGACTGATTTCGTAATACCCTGACAGAAAGGTCGGACTTCGTAGTAGTAATTGAAGAAACGTTATCGAGAAAAGCGGAAGATTTATGTAACTTTCTCAAAGAAAGTATTATAGGTCTCCTACTGTTTCTAACCTATATAAGTGCTGTAGGAGACAATTTCAGCAGCCTTTTCAGATTGTTTGCAGATGATGCTCTCATTTACCATCGAGTAAAGTCATTAGAATATCAAAGCCAGCTGCGAAGTTATTTTGATAAGATATCCCTATCAGGCAATCGAACCTAAATGATGAAAACTGTGATGTCGTACACATGAGTGCTAAAATGAATCCGGCCTAATACTGCAGCAGCGTAACTATTTTATTTAAATTGTCGTGACCCAACGCGTTAGTACCAACAGACTTGACCGCCATGGGAGTTGTTGCAATCGGATTTAGGCCGCTTACCAATCCTACATTCAAAGAAAACAGGGATTTCGGATTAAGCGAAAGTTATGAACGGTTGGCACAAAGTAAAGCAATATATTCAGTTTAAGACAATCACTACTATTTTCGTACGTTTCAGTTTATGTCTAACCTCTCACAGGTCAAATGTATAGAAACATCGTCGCATGTTGTTGTAATAATCGTCACAAGTCATCCTCGCGACATTCCAACGGCCGGCGCCGTGCACGTGAACACGTAAATTCGGCAGTCTATATTTATAATAACTTTCTGATAAAAATACTTCTTTGCTAACCAGTATTTATTCGATTTCCTGTCGTCATCCCACGGCAGTGGGGACACTTTCTCAACTGGTATGGTATTTCCCCCGCTGCTACACCATTACGATCTCCACTCACTCCTCAACAGCGTCTCACTGACGAAACACTCGTTCGCCGCATTCGGAGCCTTACTATGGGTTTTTGACCTATCCTTGAGGTGTACAAGTAAAATAAAGAGACCTAGGATCCTTTACACACCCGCCCCAAACGACTTCTTTGGAGCCATAGGAGAAAAAAATGTAGAAAAAGTTGTTGAGCATTACAAAAAAGAAAATAAAGAACAATAAATGAAAGTTGCAATGCATCGTGTATAGTTTACCTCTACATCTGGTAGTGGAACTGTCTCTAAAAAATTATTACTCCAAAATTCAACTAATTTGATCGTAGCATGGTAAATACTTTAACAATTTGTGTTTTACACTGGTTACAATGAGCCTCTCAATAGTTGGAGTGGGGCCTAAAACACATAATTGTCGCTGCTTGCCTTCTCTGCGTCACAGATCAAAAGTCAAAAACAGTTAACACATATCTGCTACCCCTTGGTTTTCCATCCTTTCGTGACGACTCTTACGATCCACGTTACTAAGATTTTTTGAACCCACCTCAGGCACCACATCTGGAAGGTAGGGAAGAAAAGCCACAAGTAAATAACCAGGTCACACTCATGTCTATAGAACTGTAGGTAAGAAGAGCGAGAATGAGAACATAATTTGACTACATCAAATTGTATAACCTACTGGCAATTGATTACTTTGTATTGTACCAGTCGAAACATGTAGATTATAATTTAATGCTTGAAATGCGTCTTACACACATTTGTGATAAATACAAGTCTCCAGAAATAAACTGCGGAACAAATTGCTATTTTAACCGTGCCATATGATAACTATTGTGGTTACTTGTTACCAATAGAGTTACTTCAATGGACAACTTTCTTATTCTATTGACACACGATTGAAATTTTGAAAGATTAGTACTCGTAACTGTCACTTAGCAGACAGTGCTAGAATTCTGCTGCTGAAACCTAGTGCAAATACTTGCATAGTCAACCTCGACAGCCAACTAGATCATTGAATCAACATCCCTTCAGCAATGATTCACCACTATACTGTTACTATTATTGTCTTGCACTGGGTTTCAGCAGCAGAATTCTAGCATTGTCTTATCATCATAATTAACATATAAATATGTAGAGATAGAATTGGGACATCACCTGTGACAATAAATGACATCATTCAAAAACTAGCCCTTAGCATACTTTATATTTCATATCCATTTCAGTTGACATAAGCCTCCATGACACATACATCTCTCAACTCAGCATCACGTTTACTTCTAATACTTATTGCTACAACATCCACTAATCCACCTTACTCTCCTCAATCATTACAGAAAAATTGCTCAGAGATCTTTCATCTCTCCAAATCTCATTAACTCATCAGAAATATTTGCTTCATAGTGCATATCATTCAACCAAACAAATTACTCTGCACCTAGCTGCTATGGCATCACCATAGATTATGGTTGCCATGCTTTCTCTTAACTCATGAAACAAATATACAGCATTACAAATTATTCTTTATTGATACTCATTAGTTTCACTCAAACTTTAAACAAATGTTTCATTTTATGTTTGGTAGTTATCTCTACTCTTTTGGCACTGTTATTTCTGTAGTGGGCTGAAGTTAGACAGTTATATAAAATATGGTTTCTCGAATAGTACCCCTATCAAATGAGGATGAAGTTCATCTTATTATGCTGAATGTGCCACAAATTTTACTAAACTGTTCATATCTGAAATGCTTGACAATCATTACTCAGTGAATATAATAATTTCTACTGTTTTTCGTAATCTGTTGACAGTTAAGATACGGTAGTGATGAAACTTGAATATGAAGTAAAGCCTCACCCAGATGGAAGTGTACTACTCGCTACTTACCACAACAGCAAAAGTGTTGTTAGTTCCCTATTTTGAAGCCCTTCATTGTCTCGGTAACAGTTGTCTCCACGTGGGTTCCTTTCCATGAGCTCTGTTTTTTTTTTTTCACTTATTATAGTTTCATAGTGCTTGGTTACTCAGTCTTTATTAGCCAATATGGTCCTGCATAGACATGATTAAGCTTCTAATTTTCTTTGATGTGGCATGTACTTTTACTAGCACAGAATCATCCACTTGACAAGTTACTGACTTCAATTTGTGATGTTTCTCTTATCTCCTCTTTGCCTTCTCCTTCATACTTAGTTTCACTAGTTCTAATTTCCTTGACCACACTGTATCACTTCTTGGTGGTAGTCCAACAACTGCATAGTCCAATAGTACATAAAACACACTATTAAGTAGATGGACACATGGCACAATTTCGATGAAATCATGTGGTAGGTGATCCTGACACATTGAAATTCTTTGAATCATTCCTTCCAGAAATCCTGATTCCGGTGACAGATGTTGTACATAAACGATTCTGTTCCATCATTGTCTGTTGTACTGAATTGGAGGCTGGCCTATTGCTTTCGAAAACATTCTTTTATATTTTATGACTGTTAAGCACTTCTCTGCTTTCTTTGGATGAAAATTGTGATCTGTCATCACTCAGGATCCGCTTAGGTGAGCATACATAGCTGAAACAGTTTTTTTCAAACTTATTTATGTTAGCTATGCTCGTGGCCTGTTTCAGCAGCAAGAATTGTAGAAATCTGGAGACAAATTTTCTTCTGGCAACAAGGATTTGTATATGGTTTCTCGTGTAGCCATCGAAGGTCCAAACAGATATAGTCTTTAATTGATGCTGCTACGATTTCAACATAACCATTACCTATGACTGTTGTTGTCTTTTGTCTTTTTCCAGGTATGACAAGTACTTAGTACTTTGTGTGTACGCGTTTCCATGTTATATACGCAAAATATAATTTCAGCTTCTCAAGACATTTCTTCACTCCCTAATGGGCATTAATGTAACATATACAAAAAGTTTACTTTTCCACTGTATGTTTTTGGACACATAGATTACAGTTTGCTACACTTGTATTGTTTCTTTTGTGTATTATTCCACTGTCGAAGTAGTCACATGTATGAATCTTTTCTTCTCCAGCAGAGCTATATTACTAGTCTTAATTGTCTTAAGTTAATCTCGATCATTTTGCTACTCACAAACCCTCCTCAAGTCTATTGTGATGCCATAGCAGCTAGGTGCAGAGTAATTTGTTTGGTTGAATGATATGCACTATGAAGCTGATTTTTGTGATGAGTTAATGAGATTTGGAGAGATGAAGGATCTTTGAGCAATTTTTATGTAATTATTGAGGAGAGTAAGGTGGATTAGTGGATGTTGTAGGAATAAGTATTAGAAGTAAATGCGATACTGAGTTGAGAGATATATGTGTCACGGAGGTTTATGTGAACTGAAATGGATATGAAATATAAATTCCTTTTGAATTCCTCATGTGGCGCTCCCTTCATTACACTGATCCTAAACATTTAACCTTGCAGCCTTCTCACTGCTATCTCCCAAGAATCAGATGGTAGTTTTCATAATGCATCAGGTAATCATGTTGGTTTCAATCGGTTTCTACATCTCTTCAAAGTATAAGTTTTTAGCGCACGTGCCCACCTTAATAGATTATATCTTAGTGTTCTGATAGTTACAAATACTAGGGCATTATTATTAATGACACATGTCTTCCTGGCCAACAGTACCAGCATCATTTGAAGCCCTATCAGCTGCTTGTACTTCCAATAGGGTAACAGAATACTTTTGTTACCATGCATTGAAACTTTTGCTACCAAAGACTACAGCTTATATCACTTTAATACCGCCGTTTCCTCCACTTGATATGTATGCCTAATCTGTAATCTGATGTGTATGGACCAAAAAGAAGTCCTTAGTAAAGTCAGGGTGATAGACCCCTGCATTACACAAGGTTTCTGAGTTCAAAATTCTCTTGATTTTGTTGATTCCATGGTCACATCATCTTTGCCTTTGTCAGCTTTTTCAAGTCTGGGGCATTGTGTACTGGGTCGTTGATAAATTTCCTGTAGAATTAACGGATATCGAAATATGATCTCAGTTGATTCTTACTATCTGGAGCTGGAACTGCCTCACAGCCTCCAGTTCACTTGCTTCTGGGTAAACACCCTCTTCTGAAATTATATGGCCTAGATATTTTATCTGTATTCTAGACAGTTCTGATTTGCCATTAATCATTTGTCTCAAATACTTCTAGGGTTACAACTGATATTTCCAAGTGTTCATCTCATGAGTCGCTCATAATCAGTACATCGTCAACTAGATAGTGACTTCCTTAAGTAACTCTGCACCTATAATTTTGCTAACACAGCGATGAATTCATCAACAGACACATTAGGTCCAAACAGCGAAAATCTAAAACGGTAAATCCTGCCAGCTTACATAAAGGCTGTGTACTGATGAGATACTGAAGCCAAAAGTATCCACAAATCACAGGCAGGCAGGTAGGTACTACTGAATATTTTTGCTCCTCGAATTTTTTGTATATGTCCTTCTATTGTTTCAGGCCTGTTTCACTCTATTTCGATGATTGTGTTCACATTGCACACATTCAACACTATCCTCACCTTACTGTTCTTTTTTGTTAACTACAAATTGGAGACTATTACATGGACTATAAACTCTTTGTATAATCCCAAGGTCCATCATAACCTATTCTTTTTCTCTCACTCTCATTTTGGCCTGAGGGATGTAATATTGTTTATTATTGAAAGGTTTGTAGTCCTTTATCTTCAGTCGTCATTCTACAGCTTTCATGATACCCACTTGCTGAGACAAGACCTTAGAACATTTGTAGAATAATGTAGCTAGTTTCCTTTGAACCTCATCAACCAAGTGTGTCATTCCTTCCAATTTCTTGTTTATCACGTTCTCCCTATGTCATTCTACTTGTACTAATCTTCAAAGATATCCGCACACCTTCCTCCTCGGTCTCTTCGTTTCACTGTTCTACTGTAGGCTCATTTTCATAAAATAAACTCAGCGACATAAGTCATTCCTCCTGTTCTACTTCAATGTGTTCTACAAAACTTAACCTCTTCTTCCTCCTTTTCTCCCTTACGCCTCAACAGCACCTTCATGAAAACCCACAACTGCTTCCGATTCCATCCTTAAATAGTTGACATATTCAAACCTGGCACTACTGGAAAGGTAATTCGTGTTTTTATCCCTCTACTTGATGAACACTTGCTGTTTAAGGGGTATACTGTAGCATTTGCAGCATTTACAACTCTCACAACATTCATTGGAAAATTGGGTGACCTGATTCTTGTATTCAAAATAGTTTTATATAGCTTCTGGTCTATAGCACATGTAGGCTTCCTGTGTCTACTGGGCCATGAAAATTCAATCCACACATATTGATCTTAACTGTAACCAACATGGGTAGCTTGGTAAATTGGTCGTTCTATCTCCTTAGCGTTCCTATTAGGTCTCCCCTACCATCCTCTTGGATAAAGTTAATGTTCGTCCCTGCACAGCTCACTCCTAACTGGACTTCATACAGAGCACAGTTTAATTTCCCATTCTCCCTGCTTCTATCTGTCTATCTTCTCTCGAATTTATAATTTCTTGAGTAATATTTTCTCCTCTGTAATTCGGTGGGTTGTTAAATTGATTCCATTGGTAACTATTTCCCCCTAGAGTTTTCCCATTCAACTCTTTTTTTCCTGCGAGCGAATGGACTCTGTCTGCACCAGTACTTCCTTTAATGTATCTGTGTTTTTAATCAGGCTCTAACTCAAGCTTCCTAGCATCCTTCGATTAAGCCTTCTTTTTATTGTGGATATCATTACTTCGTCACTCAGTGGTTGCTTGAAGATCTCTCTCAGTTCCCATAAGTGCTCAGGAAAGTCTGGCAAGGCACCCCTCCTATTGTTAAGGAATTTACAACGTAGTAAGTCTTCGGGAGAAATGGAATAGAAAATCGAGGATTTCGCTTTAGGATAAGTAAAGGTAGCAGACTTTGCAACTAATAATGAAAACAAAGCTGAAGAAAAATCAAGACATGACACAGACCTGTCGACATGGGAAAAGTGTTTGAAAATGTCGAATGATGCAAAATGTTCGAAATTCTGAGATAAATAGGCGTAAACTACAGAGAAATTACAATAATATACAATACCTGCCAGAAACAAGAGGGAACCTTAAGATTGTAGGACGAAGAACGAAGTAATCAGATTAAAAATAGTGTAAGACTGGGATGTAGTATATGCCCCCTTCTGTTCGATCTATGCACTGAAGCAGCAATGATGGAAGTAAAGGGAAGTTTCCAGCATTGGATTAATATTAAAGGAGAAAGTACATCAATGACAAAATTCTCTAATGATATTGGTATACTCAGTGAAAGTCAAGAAGAATTATAAAAATTTTTGAATGGAGTGAATAGTCTTAAGAACACAGGATATGTACCGAGAGTAAGACAAAAAGTAATAAGAAGCAGCAGAAATGAGAATCGTGAGAAACTTAACATCAAAGTTAGGTATTACTAAATATAGCATGTTAAGCATGAGAGACTAAGCAAGGAGGACATAAAAACCAAAATTTCTGAGGCAGAGATGGTATTCTGGCGAAGAGAACTCCACTGTTGTCAAACATAGGTCGTAATTTGAGGAAGAAATTTCTGAGAATGTATATTTGGAGTAAACGTGAACTGTGAGGAAACCGGAACAGAATATAATCGAAGCATTTGAGAGGTAGTGCTATAAAAGAATGTCGAAAAATAGTTGGACCGATAAGGTAAGGAATGAGGATATTCTCAACAGAATTAGCAAAGAAAGGCACCTACGGAGAACACTGACAAGAAGAGGGGACAGGATAGTACGACATCCGTCAGGGAATAACCTCCATGGTACAAGAGGGAGCAGCACTGGGTGAAATCTGTAGAGGATGAAAAAAATGGAATACATCTAGCAAGTAATTCACGACGTTGGTTGCAATTCCAGCTCTGACATGAAAAGGTTGGTACAGGACAGGAATTTATGGTGAGCTACATCAGACACTTAAGAACACCGACGGCTTAAAAAAAAAGTCTTCAAATGTTCCTCATAGATGGCTCCATTCTATCTATTGCAAACTGAATTTTATCTGCATCTCTAAAGTGTACAGGGAAGACTTCAGTTAACAACATAGCAAATATGACTGGGTGTAATCCCCCTTTGGTTTACATTTCTGCCACAGATTAGCTTTGATGTTCTTGATGTCACTATTCACTGACATAATGACATTACCATCCTCCACTGTCAAGTTTTTATTAGTAATTATTCTATCAATCTCTTCGTTCTTATTATCCATTTGGTATATCTCTTCTTGTAAATGCGTAACCTCTGCGGTTGCTCTCTAAATATCTTCTTGCCTTCGCACTACTATCACATTCTTTAAATTTACAGCCATTTCAGTTGGTTTCCTAGTATGTTAATAGCAATATTGCATTGATATTGTATCTATGTTACTCCATTGTATTGTTGGTCACGATATGTCTCTGTTCCTTGAATATTCCCTCTCTAAGTTTTATCTCGCTAATATCTTCCTTGGCTTCTTTTGACATCTGCTGATCAGTATTGTCCATATCTTTGTGGAGCTCGTGTAGAGCATCGAAGAGTATGGAACTGAACGAGGGCTATGGGAAACAAGAAAAAGAGACAACATTTGAGATGTAGTGCTATTGAAGGATGTTTAATATTAAAGGAGTGATAAAGTTCAAAATGACATGTTGGAAAGGAAGCTTATGAGAGACGCTTACCAACGAGAGGATCTTCAACGGCACCCATGAGTAGACACTGCTCCGGGAAAAGTACTAGGCTCAGATGAAAATTAGGTTTTGAGCAGCAGATACAAGGACGTTAGTGTGAAATAGTTAAGTAAGGATGAAAAGATTAGCGGAAGGTAGAGATGGATGGATGACTGCTTCAAACGAGCCGAAAGAGATTCCGGAAACTGCAGATTCAGTCGCTACTTTTTGACGTTTCATTTTCCACATACACGAATCTTCAATTCTTCTCTCTGGGCGATGGAGGCTACAAAACTTACATCATTTTTCCTCTATCGGTGTGTATTTTAAGCAACATAAATCCCGATTTTCCATAATTAAACCCAGGAAAAATCTTTGGAGGCTAATTGTACCGTTAACACGTGTATGTCGTGATTTACTTGGAAACAGCCACACCAGTTCACGTAACCAAGAGTATGCTACGAGGTTGTTCATCTCGCTTTGATGTGGCGAAAGCTGTTTGCTGTTCGATAATGAGGAACTTCGTGGGTGTCTGCTTGTTATCTCTGAGGCGGCCTGTTACGGTGCGGTGGAGCTAGACAGATGAACAACGTTATTCTGCGGCGGGCGGCTAAGAGGCAATTCTGCGGCGGCTGTAACGCCATGTTATGCAAAGCGAAGGCGTTGGCGGGGATGGAATATTCATTAAATCTTGCTATTAACCATACTGGTACCACCAGTTGGCCTTGTTTGAGCACGTCTCGTGCCGCGTCCTCTACAGGGCTATTACAAATGATTGAAGCGATTTCATAAATTCATTGTAGCTCCATTCATTGACATATGGTCACGACACACTACAGATACGTAGAAAAACTCATAAGGTTTTGTTCGGCTGAAGCCGCACTTCAGGTTTCTACCGCCAGAGCGCTCGAGAGCGCAGTGAGACAAAATGGCGACAGGATCCGAGAAAGCGTACGTCGTGCTTGAAATGCACGCACATCAGGACGAAGTTCAACAAAGATCCACCAACTGCTAACTCCATTCGGCGATGGTATGCGCAGTTTAAAGCTTCTGGATGCCTCTTTAAGGGGAAATCAACGGGTCGGTCTGCAGTGAGCGAAGAAACGGTTGAACGCGTGCGGGCAAGTTTCACGCATAGTGATGTGAAAGATTCAGTGGTTAAACCTCCTCTACCAAGAAACGTGCCAGAACTGCGAGCTCGCATCAACAATGCTTTCGAACTCATTGATGGGGACATGCTGCACCGAGTGTGGAGGAACTACATTATCGGCTTGATGTCTGCCGAATCACTAAAGGGGCATATATCGAACATTTGTGAATGCCTAAAAAAACTTTTTGAGTTTTTGTATGTATGTGCAAAGCATTGTGAAAATATCTCAAATAATAAAGTTATTGTAGAGCTGTGAAATCCCTTCAATCATTTGTAATAACCCTGTATTGCTGCTTCTGTATGGAATTGTAGGTCTGTTGAGAAGTACATAAGGCAGTAGAGAGTTAATAAAGTGAGGCACCGGATGGTGTTTCACAGTTCAGTTCGTTTCCGAGGCTTACAAGTAGTTGACGTCTTTCAATTTATTTCACAACCGCAACTTTTTTCTCTGTACATTTTGTTGTCGTTTTTATTGTGTATCGGCTGTTATAGTTCCTATGCCTTGACTTAGTTGAATGTCTGTTTGCTTACAATGAATACATGTCGTCTGTCTTGCGACAGTCTGCATCATCCAATATTTTCTCCTGCATGTGAAACCTGAATTTAGCAAATTACTGAATCTTGAATAGTAAAACGTGCTGTCTGCTGTGAACAACATTTTTTTCCATCACAGTGTAGAATACTAGTAAATGCCAAAATGCCTCTTAACGTACATGGTGATAACTAGCACACCTCTCACGTATCAGTCTCTAAATCTCTCCGTGATTTCTCTAAATCGCTCCAGGCAAATTCCGAGATGGTTCCTTTGAAAGGGCACGGCCGACTTCCTTCCCCGTCCTTCCCTAATCCGATGACACCGATGACCTTGCTGTCTGGGCTCCTCCCCCACAGCAACCCAACTCTAAATCTCATCTAAAATGAGTTAAAGTTTTCTGAAAAAAATATGTCTTCTTGGAAATGTTGCGTACTGCCAATGTCCGACGTAGCGCTAGTAGCTGATTAGTACAATGAGCGCCTTTGGTGGTGGTGTACACTTGGCTTCTTTCCTTAGGTAGCCTTGACCGCCTTTGGCCGCAGGAGTCATCCCTCGTTCGCACTTTCGCAACGGATAGACGAAACATACGAGTAGGACATTTTAGGTAGCAGTATTATTTCTGTCTCCCAGATTTTACCACATACTTTCCTGCTTTCTGATCCGGAAATTGCTACTTCTTCGCATCATCCACACAGGGACGGCGTGGAAAACTACAACTGTTTTCTCAGTGTTGTAATTACATAAATAGTAAGTGACAGGCGCGAAAGCTTTTTGGAGGCTCCAACCACAGTAATCGACGTATCAAGATAACAAATTTTCAGTATAGCAGATTATTTAAAAAAATATTGGTCTTTGTACTAATTTAATGTTGTCGTAAAAGAGACAGAACGTAATGTATAACCGTAATGTCCGATTGTAATTTTCCATTACTTCGTATTTATCTTGTTTCATTCAGTTATTTTCCGTCATTCTGATATTAATTTCGCGTCATAATCTTCCCAATGAAGCATAAAGTATGTAGGTGTGAGAAATAGTGTACCGCCAGTACTGAATCAGTAGTGTCAAAGATGCTGAAATGAGAAACGTGTCGAAACGTGTAAGGCGACGTCGAAAGTAAATAATTAGGAGATGAGCTGTAAGGTTTTAGGAGAAAGAGGAGGCCTCGAGATAAATTTTTAGCGCTCTGAAACATCGTTCCTTTACCTTTCGCGAGTCGCGAGACCAAATTTTGCATCACATATGTATCATATACATATTAGAAAATTTGGCCTTTTGTTTAATCGGGAAAGTAATGAAGCGAAGTTAATATCATAGTGACCGAAAATAACGGAATGAAGCAGGACGTATATATATATATATATATATATATATATATATATATATATATACACACGTATACTGTGGTGTGTGTGTGTGTGTGTGTGTGTGTGTGTGTGTGTGTGTGTGTGTGTGTGTCAGAGAGAGAGATATAGCGAAGAAGGGAGAGAAAGGGGGATGGGGGTGGAGAGAGGTTTTTGAAGACAGAGCTTCAAGACTACAGCCCTTAAAATTTAACAAGAATTGAAGAATAGTAAACTTAATTGGTACGTTGACAGAAGTAGAATCCATGACCATCCAATGCCCCCTGTCATACGGATAGCAGGAGAAACTTTTCCCGCAGGTCTCTCGAATAGCGAAGAAAAGTTTTCATAAACTTCACGGTAAGTGGTGAAATCAAAAGACAATTTAGTAACGAATCGCTCTTTGAAGTTTGGGCTGGGAGCACTGGTAAGTTTTCTGCACTGAATACAAGAGCATTGCGTATGCTATTACCATTTTCAGTATCCTGAGTTTGCGAATCCGGATTTCTTGCGTTGACTGCTTTGAAGACAAGATACAAATCTCACTTAAACATAGTAAAGGAGCTCATAGCGTTTATTTCTAATATTAATACCCACGTCGAAGAGCTTTGCTATGCAGTCCCTTGTAACTGTAACGCTATTTTCATTTGGTATTGAAAAGTAAATTACTAAACGCGATTTGTACTACTGAGACAGTCCTATTTACAAGAGCATTATATCATCGTAAATCTGAAATTGTAATTTTTAATGCGTCAAACGGTATTTCCACTTGCTTTTCTTTCAGTAAACTGGTTAATTTTTTAGTACGTATTTTTTCCCTTATGACATGCTCGCGTCCGCTCACTTAGTGTTACAATGTCCCCCTAGGTGAGCGTGCTCCACAGGCTAAAAGCGGCTGCTCTAACTAATAATCGAAGACATATTTATTAGAAGACTGCGACTTATTCATCACGCCTAACACTCTGCCTTTCGTGGACGTTGCATTGAAGGTAAAACCTAATAGGTTAAGCTACATGGTGTTACTCTCATCTTCCTCCAGAGGGTGTCTAATTAATAATGCCGGAATGCCCGGCGAGGATACTGACCGGTGAAGGTTTCAGTGCATTAGTAATTACAAGGTGTGTTCTTCCTCGTGACTCGTGTAGTTACAGACAGACCCTGTGATTCAGCGGCCACACAGTCTCACGGCGTGTAGTCTGTCACTGTGTGTGGTGTGTTAACAGAGGTCGTCTGGTCTGTGGCTGTGACGTGCTCCATGCGTTGCTGGAACCAATGCCCAGCATAGCAACACGGCAGAACAACTGTAAGAATGAAGAGACGTAACATCCTAGAAAATCTTACCTTCATCATACAGGGTGGTGAGAAACTATGTGAAAATCGCGTAAAGGTGCTGCAGGGTAGGCTGTGCTGATAAACAATTGTTAGGAAACAATTCTATACGTTGCACTGGGTTAATTAATCGCGTAAAGATGCTGCAGAGTAGGCTGTGCTGATAAACAATTGTTAGGAAACAATTCTATACGTTGCACTGGGTTAAATATCATTGAAGTTAGTCAGCCAGGCCGTTATGCTCGCAAATCAAAGCATCCAGCCACATACAATTAGTTTCAGTTACTCTCATAGCATACATTATAGTGTACCAGATTCGTCAGTCCGGCCGTTGTGACCGCCGGGTTCTAGGTGCTTCAGTTCGGCACCGCGCTGCTGCTACGGTCGCGGGTTCGAATCCTGCCTCGGGCATGGATGTATGTGATGTCCTTAGGTTAGTTAGGTTTAAATAGTTCAAAGTCTAGGGGATTGATGACCTCAGATGATAAGTCCCATCGTGCTTAGAGCCATTTGAACCACTTTGATTCGCCAGCCTTTAGTTCGGCTTCAATTCTTACCACTGTCTCATGTCCAATTTTTTGTAGCTCTGTTGATGAGTATTAGGAAACCAAACGAAGAACACATTGGGGGACACCGTCTCTGGTGGAGCGCCTGGATTTGCACGCGTGACTGTCTGATTGGCTAACTTAAATCCTAATTAAATTCGAAAAGGCACAAAGCTTCTTTTTTTACCAATTACCTGTCAGTACAAACTACCCTCTAACTCCTTCAAAAGTTTTTAACCTTTTTTTGACATCTCGGACGCTGTCTTACATAAAGCTTTTGTTCTGGTGGAATTAAATAAAATGTTCTTTGTCAGTGGTGACCACTCCAGTCTGCTCCACGAGAGGAGATAGGATTACCGTTCGATCCTGCAGTTCGATATCTCACTAAATATCAACTAAAGGTGAACTGTAATCCATTCTCCTCAAGTGGAGCAGACTGCTGATTTCAGCACTGACAGAGTAGTGCACAGAGAATAGATTGGGGGATGTGACGGGGCGGGATTACCAGCTGCTGTCACTCTTTCTATTTAATCTGGATTTTGAATAGACAGTGAGGTAATGAGAGGACGATCTCGATCAAGATCTTATTTGCCACGAGAACAGGATCCACACATCACAAACATATGTCCGGCAAAAAGTAAAGTGAAACTGACTCAAGTGTTGGCTGAAATTCAGACCTCGAGACCTAGAACGCTTAGTACAGGGCTATTACAAATGATTGAAGCGATTTCATAAATTCACTGTAGCTCCATTCATTGACATATGGTCACGACACACTACAGATACGTAGAAAAACTCATAAAGTTTTGTTCACCTGATGCCGCACTTCAAGTTTCTGCCGCCAGAGCGCTCGAGATCGCAGTGAGACAAAATGGCGACAGGAGCCGGGAAAGCGTATGACGTGCTTGAAATGCACTCACATCAGTCAGTCATAACAGTGCAACGATACTTCAGGACGAAGTTCAACAAAGATCCACCAACTGCTAACTCCATTCGGCGATGGTATGCGCGGTTTAAAGCTTCTGGATGCCTCTGCAAGGGGAAATCAACGGTTCGGCCTGCAGTGAGCGAAGAAACGGTTGAACGCGTGCGGGCAAGTTTCACGCGTAGCCCGCGGAAGTCGACGAATAAAGCAAGCAGGGAGCTAAACGTACCACAGCCGACGGTTTGGAAAATCTTGCGGAAAAGGCTAAAGCAGAAGCCATACCGTTTACAATTGCTACAAGCCCTGACACCCGATGACAAAGTCAAACGCTTTGAATTTTCGGCGTGGTTGCAACAGCTCATGGAAGAGGATGCGTTCAGTGCGATACTTGTTTTCAGTGATGAAGCAACATTTTTTCCTAATGGTGAAGTGAACAGACACAATGTGCGAATTTGGGCGGTAGAGAATCCTCACGCATTCGTGCAGCAAATTCGCAATTCACCAAAAGTTAACGTGTTTTGTGCAATCTCACGGTTTAAGGTTTACGGCCCCTTTTTCTTCTGCGAAAAAAACGTTACAGGACACGTGCATCTGGACATGCTGAAAATTGGCTCATGCCACAACTGGAGACCGACAGCGCCATCTTTCAACAGGATGGTGCTCCACCGCACTTCCATGATGATGTTCGGCATTTCTTAAACAGGAGGTTGGAAAACCGATGGATCGGTCGTGGTGGAGATCATGATCCGCAATTCATGTCATGGCCTCCACGCTCTCCCGGCTTAACTCCATGCGATTTCTTGCTGTGGGGTTATGTGAAAGATTCAGTGTTTAAACCTCCTCTACCAAGAAACGTGCCAGAACTGCGAGCTCGCATCAACGATGCTTTCGAACTCATTGAAGGGGACACGCTGCGCCGAGTGTGGGAGGAACTTGATTATCAGCTTGATGTCTGCCGAATCACTAAAGGGGCACATATCGAAGATTTGTGAATGCCTAAAAAAGGTTTTTGAGTTTTTGTATGTGTGTGCAAAGCATTGTGAAAATATCTCAAATAATAAAATTATTGTAGAGCTGTGAAATCGCTTCAATCATTTGTAATAACCCTGTACAACTCGGTGCGGGTCTGAAATATGAAGTGATAGAAGCTTTGAAGGTCAAAAGAACTGATCTAGTGAACTATGAAGAGGTACTGCAACGACTAAACATTTCTACTAAGTAATTCAGCCCGGAAGAAATACTGGGAAGGACTAGACCAGTGGGGACTTTACACGCTTCATTCACTGGTAGAACACAAATTTATTTTACATAGTTACACTCACATAGCAGACAAGTAAGCCTTCGTTTATTCAAAAGGACAAGCACTGAGCATGGTGCTAAATGAAAATATGAAACATTTCACTGTGATTACAATTGAAAGTTAAATGACCAATCACTTACTTTAAAAAGCAGAAGAATTAGGGGAAGGCGGACAAGAACAGGTAACGCATACACTGATACACTTTTTTCTGGAACACTTCACGTTACACTGGCTAAATGTTTTCAAGCACCACAGATACGTAAGGTTAATAATTAAAACAAGTTATAATGAGGTGTCAGTCAATGAATCAGTTTAAAATGTCTGATTGATGTTGTAGTCATATTGCTCTCCAAATACCATGGAAACACGGGCGTCCATATCCATCAAAAAGAAGGAAGACTGACCAAAATGACAGTGAACACGGGCCTCATAGTTCGGCGCTGTTCTGGTAAATTACAGTACAAACTACATCATCGGTACTCGATAACTTAGACGGGGTAATATCACCCCAGTGTTATTCTCTCGCCAACGGCTATCACCACGGCGAAGGGGTCCCACTAGCAGCGTGTTACAGTTTCGTTCCTCAGCTCATACTCCAACCAAACCGGCTACCGCTCCCTCAGTGGCCACACCATAGGGCCCTGCACTTCAACGGTAACGTGTTAGTCGAAGATCGCATGAACATGAAATCGATGTTGTTGTTGTTGTGGTCTTCAGTCCTGAGACTGGTTTTATGCAGCTGTCCATGCTACTCTATCCTGTGCAAGCTTCTTCATCTGTCAGTACCTACTGCAGCCTACATCCTTCTGAATCTGCTTAGTGTATTCATCTCTTGGTCTCCCTCTCCGATTATTACCCTCCTCGCTGCCCTCCAGTACTAAATTGGTGATCCCTTGATGCCTCAGAACATATCCTACCAACCGATCCCTTCTTCTACTCAAGTTGTGCCACAAACTCCTCATCTCCCCAATTCTATTCCATACCTCCTCATTAGTTATGTGATCTACCCATGTAATCTTCAGCATTCTTCTGTAGCACCACATTTCTAAAGCTTATATTCTCTTCTTGTCTAAACTATTTACCGTCCATGTTTCACTTCCATACATGGCTACACTCCATACAAATACTTTCAGAAACGACTTCCTGACACTTAAATCTATAATCGACGTTAACAAATTTCTCTTCTTCAGAAACGCTTTCGTTCCCATTGCCAGTCTACATTTTATATCCTCTCTACTTCGACCATCATCAGTTATTTTGCTCCCCAAATAGTAAAACTATTTTTCTACTTTAAGTGTCTCATTTCCTAATCTAATTCCCTCTGCATCACCCGACTTAATTCGACTACATTCCATTATCCTCGTTATGCTTTTGTTGACCCTGTCCATTCCGTTTAACTGCACTTACAACTCCTTTGCTCTCTCTGATAGAATTACAATGTCATCGGCGAACCTCATAGTTTTTATTTCTTCTCCATGGATTTTAATGCCTACTCCGCTCTTTTCCTTTGTTTCCTTTACTGCTTGCTCAATATACAGATTGAATAGCATCGGGGAGAGGCTACAACCCTATCTCACTCCCTTCCCAACCACTGATTCCCTTTCATATTCATCGACTCTTATAACTACCATCTGCTTTCTGTACAAATTGTAAATTGCCTTTCGCTCCCTGAATTTTACTCCTGCCACCTTCAGAATGTGAAAGAGAGTATTCCAGTCAACATTGTCAAAAGCTTTCTCTAAGTCTAAAAAAGCTAGAAACGTACGTTTGCCTTTCCTTAATCTTTCTTATAAGATAAGTCGTAGAGTAAGTATTGCCTTACGTGTTCCAACATTTCTGCGGAATCCAAACTGATCTTCCCCGAGACCGGCTTCTACCAGTTTTTCCAGTCGTCTGTAAAGAATTCGCGCTAGTATTTTGCAGCTGTGACTTATTAAACTGATATTACGGTAATTTTCACATGTGTCAACACCTGCTTTCTTTGGGATTGGAATTATTATATTCTTCTTGAAGTGTGAGGGAATTTCCTCTGTCTCATACATCTTGCTCACCAGATGGTAGAGTTTTGTAAGGACTGGCTCTCCCAAGGCTGTCAGTAATTCTAATGAAATGTTGTCTACCCCTGTGGCCTTGTATCGACTCAGGTCTTTCAGTGCTCTATCAAACTCCTCACGCAGTATCATATCTCCTATTTCATCTTCATCTACCTCCTCTACCATTTCCATTATATTGTCCTCAAAAATATCGTCCCTTTATAGACCCTCTATATACTCCTTCAACCTTTCTGCTTTCCCTGCTTTGCTTAGAACTTGGTATCCATCTGAGCTCTTGATATTCATGCAAGTGGTTCTCTTTTCTACAAACGTCTCTCTAATTTCCCTGTAGGCAGTATCTATCTAACCCCTCGAGAGATAAGCCTCTACATCCTTACATTAGTCCTCTAGCCATCCCTGCTTAGCCATTTTGCACTTCCTGTCGATCTCATTTTTGAGACGTTTGTATTCCTTTTTGCCTGCTTCACTTGTTGCATTTTTCTATTTTCTCCTTTCATCAATTAAATTCAGTATCTCTTCTGTTACCCAAGGATCTCTACTAGCCCTCATCTTTTTACCTGCTTGATCCTCTGCTGCCTTCACTATTTGATTCCTTAAAGTTGCCCATTGTTCTTCTACTGTATTTCCTTCCCCCAATCCTGTCAATTGTTCCCTTATGCTCTTCCTGAAACTCTGTACAACCTTTGGTTCTCTCAGTTTATCGAGGTCCCATCACCTTAAATTCCCACCTTTTGCAGTTTCTTCAGTTTTAATCTACGGTTCACAATCAATAGATCGTGGTCAGAGTCCACATCTGCCCCTGGAAATGTCTTACAATTTGAAATCTGGCTCCTGAATCTCTGTCTTACTATTATATAATCTATCTGAAACATTCTAGTATCTCCAGGGTTCTTCCATGTATACAACCATCTTTCATGATTCTTGAACCAAGTGTTAGCTATGATTAACATATGCTCTGTGCTAAATTCTACCAGGCGGCTTCCTCTTTCATTTCTTAGCCCCAATCCATATCCACGTATTGCGTTTCCTTCTCGTCCTTTTCC
Source organism: Schistocerca americana (assembly GCF_021461395.2). Lineage (NCBI taxonomy): Eukaryota > Metazoa > Arthropoda > Insecta > Orthoptera > Acrididae > Schistocerca > Schistocerca americana. The sequence goes on from NC_060121.1 coordinate 681,695,918, forward strand.
TACTCTCAAATTCCAGTCAGCCATGACTATTAAATTTTCGTCTCCCTTCACTACCTGAATAATGTCTTTTCTCTCATCATACATTTCATCAATTTCTTCATCATCTGCAGAGCTAGTTGGCATATAAACTTGTACTACTGTAGTAGGCGTAGGCTTTGTGTCGATCTTGGCCATAATAATGCGTTCACTATGCTGTTTGTAGTAGCTTACCCGCACTCATAATTTTTTATTCATTGTTAAACGTACGCTTGGATTGCCCATGTTTGATTTTGTATTTATAATCCTGTATTCACCTGAGCATAAGTCTTGTTTGTCCTGCCACCGAACTTCACTAATTCCCACTATATCTAACTTTAACCTACCTATTTCCCTTTTTAAATTTTCTAACCTACCTTGCCGATTAAGGGATCTGACATTCCACGCTCCGATCCGTAGAACGCCAGTTTTCTTTCTCCTGATAACGACGTCCTCTTGAGTAGTCCCCGCCCGGAGATCCGAATGGAGGACTAATTTACCTCCGGAATATTTTACCCAAGAGCTCGCCATCATCATTTAATCATACAGTAAAGCTGCATGTCCTCGGGAAAAATTACGGCTGTAGTTTCCCCTTGCTTTCAGCTGTTCGCAGTACCACAACAGTAAGGCCATTTTGGTTTGTGTTACAGGACCAGATCAGTCAATCATCGACACTGTTGCCTCTGCAACTACTGAAAACGCTGCTGACCCTCTTCAGGAACCACACGTTTGTCTGGCCTCTCAACAGATACCCCTCCGTTGTGGTTGCACCTACGGTACGGCTATCTGTATCCGTGAGGCACGCAAGCCTCCCCACCAACGGCAAGGTCCATTGTTCATGGGGGGGGGGGGGGGGCGGGGATGAAATCGATATATCGATACATTGCGATAAAGGCGTCACGGCTCCGCTTCCACTCTTATGCCCAGTGGAGTGCGTCTGATTAGCTGGACTACCTCATGATGATGTCATGGAAATGTCGCATACTTTGGTGGCGTCCTTTGTGTCCATAGATTCTGCCTTCCCTCTCCATCCACAGCAGCTTCCAGCGCCAGCAGTCGCGCTGGACTATAAACTAGAAGTATTTTTTCTCTCTAGCCTTTCTTTATTAAGAATATGCTTCTATCATTTGCTAATTCCATAAGCAGTGTCTCATATTAAAGTTATTTCACATATCTAATTTCAACTGTGTCCTTGATCGTAGAGTCCCTGAAGATCTATGCATGATCAAGAACTTTCGCTTGTTTAAACCAAATATTACGGCGTAAAGTCAAGCGCCGTCACGCCAGTCGGGAACGACGAAGAAGAGAAGGCTTTGAGAAGAATTCAGCCACTGGCATGGTGACCGAACGCCATTTCAGGAGCATAAAGCGACAACAGTTGCCCCTATGTGAAGACAACATATGCGCCACACCCGACTGGCGGCGGCCTATTTGGATAGCAGCGTCAACGATAGGCACTTCGATGGAAGCTTTAACGTTAGCCACTTCGATAGCAGTTCAGGAAAGACTTTGGTCAGTTAGAGATCAGCCGTCACTACTAAGACTAAATATTACGTATGTCGCTCATTGCTTGTGACAGATCTTTGTAATTGCCGAAGTTTAGTATTGTTTTTTATTAATTGCAATAAAACTTATTAATATGAGTTGTTTGATTGTTTGGCTAGCGAACCGAGTAGGAAGAATTCCTAGACACAACATAAAACCGTATATTTATTTGTACTCGGCAACAGCTGATCCTACTGTAAGCATGCCCCAAGGCTCTGTCATCAATCCCATATATCCTCTACACTGCCAGTATGCCCAAACCACCTCCACCACTCCACTTCCTCAAGGTTGTTGATGACATCGGTTTCCTTGTGCTCCGTCTTACACTCCAGAAATCCCAAACACCTCTTTAAGCCAGCCCCAGTCAGTTCACCTCCAGGTGTAGCCAATTGGTGATGAGTAACAGCCCTTCCAAGCCCAAGTAGTCATTATAGGGCAACCAACTCATACCTTCTTCTCCATGACTTCTAAGAACGTCCTTACCAGTCAACTAAATCATTAAAATACCTGGGAGTAGCTATCTAATGGCAAATAACATGGAAAATTCTCCTATTAATCGTCCAACAGAAGGCCCACAACAGACTAAAACTACTGAAACTGCTAAGAGGCCGGACCTGGGATAGGAATCCCTTCACTGTACAGCACACCTACAAAACTTGACCCGGCCCATCCTTTTCTATGCAAATGTTTCATTAATTTCTGTCGCACCTAAGTTCTGTAAGTCCTTTCAGATTCTTGAACGTCATGCACTCCACCTCGCTTTCCGCATCCATTTACCTTTCACTACATAGATCCTATACCGTCTAATCAAATCCCACTTCTCTTCACCCACATTTAACCTCTATGAATAATTTGCACCATCGGAAAACTCGACACCATCAGTCCTACTCTTTCCCTTCGAATCTCTATCATAGTACGCTGCTGCTTTTGTAACGTCACATACATAATAATTCTGAACCGTCTCTCACTCCCAGACCATGAACTCCATCCTGACATTTACCTTTACAACAAACTTTACATCCACCACATCCATTCCGTCTCCTCAGGGCACCCCTTCAGTTCGCTCCCCTTATTTTCCAACCGATTTTCCCTCTCTCCCATTAACCATCTACTCCATTTTGTCCTTAAAATGTCAACGGCTGTGCTCAGGTGGATATACCAGTTGTCATCAGACCACAGAAGTTAGGCAACGTGGAGCATGGCCAGTATTAGATCGGGAAGCGTCCATATACATCTCATGCATTCGATTATATACCCTTTGCCTTAGTGCTGACGGGATAGGAGGGATGGTAGCGTAAAATTCCTTATCAGTCTTAGCGCTAATGTCCTGGATTCAATTCCTAATAGCTCCGTTGTGCAACATTTGTTGAGTGCATGAGAAACTTATGTTGGTGATCCGTCAGTCGGAAGGGGAAGTTAAATACGGTGGCCTCCTTGGTGCTCTTCAAGAAGAGTAGGCTCTCTGCTGGCATCGCGTTTCATTATCTCCGTTGACTAAATATGAACACGACACGATACGCACACACACACACACACACACACACACACACACACACACACACACCATTACAGTAATCTTCGCTTAACAGATACACTTGCACACACAGCTCTGTTACTGTGCAAAGGAAAGATGCCTGAGAATGCAGAGGATAGGGAAACCTTACCAGGTAGGTAGCTTAGCCCGCGCATTGGGGTGTCAAACCATTCATACCACACTTTACTTTACTCTGCCAATTACAGCTTTGCCATCACCTTCAACTACTCCATAGATACTATGTGTCAGTCCTCCTTCAAGATACCACCAACCATCTACCCTCCTCAACGACAAATCCTTTTTCTCTTCAACAACAGACTACCTATTCTAGGGCTCGTTCTTCCAATTATAGTGAAAATGAAGCGCTTCTTTATAAGAACAGTGTTTTACGTTATATTATAAATGTTTTTATACATATTCTTGGGGTTTGTCATTTTACCTTTATTGTTACTGTTTTCAACTAAAAACGAAGAAATTCGTGTTTATCATTTACAAAACTTCCATAATTTCTCCATTACATTTTAGTTATTCACATTTAAATAACTTTATTTTATTAGTGTATCTTTTTTTGTTTCTTAGTTTTACTTATCCCTTCTCCACCACTCCTTTGCCGGGTCATATGGGGCGAGGGGGATGAAATAACAATACAGAAAAAATAGCCTCTATGTGTGCCGAGAATCCTGTATGTAAGCTAACGTTGATGCTCAACACAATTATTGGCAACAATCCGTATACACTGATCAGCCAGAACATTATTGCCACAGACCTACTTACCCATACAAATCCGTCCAGGCGATAGCAGCGTCCCCTGGCGACGGATGACTGCTAGTCAGACACATGTACGTTGCCCTTAGTATCAGTGAGTGTGTGGTTCGTGTGTAGAATAGGGAAGGCGCGCAATCCATCTGAGGGCAGACTGTGATGGCCGGGAGACTTAGCATGAGCATTCCGGGATCTGCACGAACTGTCGCCTGTTTGAAGAGTGCTGTGATGAGTGACTTCAGGACATGGTGAAACCAAAAAACTTCAGGCAGATTAAAACTGTGTACCGGACCGAGACTCGAACTCAGGATCTTTGCCTTTCACGGGCAAGTGCTCTACCAACTGAGCTACCCAACACCCACTCACGACCCGTCATCACAGCTTTAATTCCGCCAGTTCCTTGTGTAGCCAGCACTCACCGCTACCGGGATCCACAAAAAGTAGCTGTGGTCTAGCACAGCCTGATAAACACAGGATTTTGTTTGACCAAACGAGATTTCTTGCTCCCGCATCGAGCTATTGGAGCTCTGTGATTAAAGGAGCAGTTGAAATTAGACAATGTGATAACAAGTTTAATAGGGACACCAGCTACGCACTTAGCAAAGAATGGAAGAGCGAGCTAAATGGAAACAGGTCTCAGAGTACGCCTACCAATGCGAGTGATGGCGCTGCAAGTGATGCTGTGTAGAGAGCGCAAACATGATCTACGCCAAAAGGAGTATCACCGCAGTACGCACCACATCCGCGATGTCATCGTGAAAGAAAACAGCGAATGAGAAAATCTGCATTGGAGATAAATGTGGGAGCCTTGCCACTTTTCACGACAGTCACACATTCCCTCTGACATTTGAGGAAAACAGTGGAGATCGGTAAACACGTATTATGTGACCGAGAGCAGCGGTTTAAATCCAACTAGAAATTGCTTATTTGCGAGTTGCAACTAACCGTTCAATATGTTATTGTCTCTCTTAGCAAGATGTTTATATATTTCAAGTTCTTCTAATAAATGCGGTTTCCAGCCTTTTATTTCCTTTCATAAAAATACGGTTTCTTCTAACTCCCTCGTAGAATGGTTTGAAATAAGTAGATGTTCGTCAAATTAAGAATTATGCACATTTTCTTACCCAACTGGTGCACCTTTTACCTGCCTTTAATAATTCTACCGGTCTGCACTATATAACAGCTAGGGCACTCTTCACAGACGATTTTATAGAGGCCTGAATTTGTGAAACGACCTTGTTCAGTTTTTTAATTTTTCTTCAAACTATTCTTCGTAGAGAAGATAGCTTTACAACCTTATTTTGTAGTCAGAAGACGGCCAATCGTGTCGGACACACTACCTTAAAATTGTATCGAAATGAACTTCTTTTTCCCTCACATTACTCTTCAGTTTGTTGTCACCTAGTGTTCAAAATCATTTGTTTCTCTTTTTGTTGATAAGTATCTGGTCGACTACGTCTTGTTAATAAGCATTATTGCTAGCAATAGTTTTAATCAAGTTAGTTTCTTTCTGAAATTCGTATGGGGAAGGTGGCGTTCTTAAAACAGGATTTGTTGCTGAATGGAAAGCGCAATATATGAGCCTACTGGTGTGAAAAATCAGATGCAATAATGTCATCGGAGTAGGTTGTTTTACGATGTGACACTGCCAATCTCCATGCGTAATTTCAGATCAAGGAAATTTGGGTCATCGTTCTCATTTTGAATTTCTTTAGTAAATTTAAACTTCTCGTAGAAGCCGTTAAACGTGTTAAATAATAAACCAAATTCGTGCTCGGTTCCCTCAAATGCTAAATTTTAGTTCTCTGCATAACGCACATAAAACCGTATTTTACTCACTATTTTTGACTTTGATTTGAAGAAGCCATCTTCAAGGGACTTAACGAAAATGTCAGCTAGTATGGTAACTAAGGGACTACCCATTACAATACCGAAGGATTAAACATACAATTTACCGTAAAAAAAGTAAAATGATTCAGTTTGAGCACTATCTTTAACAACCTCGTCAATTGTATAATTTGAATCTCACTGAAGTTTTTATGCAATAAAGTGTCACATCAGTCGGAATGTTCGTGAATAGTGTAGGGAGTGCTCACCACAACCTAGTTAGGTTGTTATCCTTTGATATTACAAGCCTGTACACTAACCTTACGATCGACGTCACACTTGAAATCGTAGAAAAGAGCCTGCACTGCATACAGTGTTGAAGTTACGTAAAATTTCTTGTTATAAGTAGAACCATTATATCGACACTTACTAAAAATACTTTTGATTGACACATCTCAGTCTTTAGGGAGAGATGGAGCAGCACTTCAACAGTAGTATTGAGTGTCATTCAATTGAAATGTCAACAGTGTATGTATTATTGCTTGGCTCTCACGACTGTGAAGGAAAAGGAACACTATGAACCCTGTACTGTATTGCTTCGCTGTGTTGCGTGTAAACATTACGACAAGCAGTATTGTATCCCAGTGTCTCTGCTCGACATCAACATACCTCGACAGCACAAATTCCAACGTCTAATTAAGCCGTTCTGTGATGTTATTTTTCTATGAATGATAGGAAGTTTCCACACTGGGGTGATATCGCAACTTTAAATTATCTGTGATGCTAGTCTTGGCATCTCCATACGCGTAGGGTACTCCATGCTAAAAAGCGTGATCTACAAGAACATGGCGAATTCTGTAACTTCAGCAGTTGGCACAGCTTTGGTGAAAGGTAATCAACTCAGATAACTGCCCTTCGACTTCCGTTTGTCGATTTTGGGACCCTCCCAAACCGCTCTATTGGGGTTTGACAGAATGGCGCTGTTGTCTGTTCCACTGACATTGGCTTTCCTCACAGTATTTGACATAGTGTCAGACGGATCAGTAGTGACCTGGCAATGACATCTGTGTCTGCTTCTATCTAGAATCTTTACGTATCCCAAATAAACAGTGTTGAAGCAATATCGAAAAGGTACACCTTGCTGGAGTTAAGCTGGAATGATGAGCAACCATTTCGCTACGTTGCATCATACTTCGCCTTGTATAACATTCCATTTATTAACTGGTACTCTCCTTTTGTCGTGTCTTCATTTTCCAAGGCGTCTATGGTTTGCAGAAAATCTTCCCTCTGTTCAGCGGCGTATTGTTCATCCGAAATGCTGTGTTCTGCTAAAGGATTCTTGAAACGTAATAAATATCCTAGTATTTACGGAAGTGTCTGTGACATCCTGAAGCCTCAACGTCCATCTCGCCGATTGACCCTACAGGTCCTTCAGACAAATTACCAGGGATAAAGAATTACAGAAGTTTCTGATGACCCAAACAACTGCCAGTGTTGCCAGAAGCCAGGTGTGCTGTGAATATTCCTCTTGCTTATCGACTGCTCCGTCGTATGCAGATTAGACTGACGCTGAATCTATCTCCTCAGATCATATAAAATGATACATAACCCGTATGAAGCTAATGGGCTACTTCAAAAATCACCTGACGCGGACATCGAAGAACGTTATATGACAAATCCCTGAACTCGTAAGAGGCCTCGCCTTTTACTTGTGGTTGGAGAACTCGGTCTTTTCAATTGAACAATTTCCTTTATTTGTTTCTGAATGTAGATTTAAAATCGTGAAGCAGTATTTATTCAGTACGAAAAAATTACCCTCAGCACATAAAAGTCGAGGTTATCGAGCAATCTGAGAAGGAGTTTACGTAAAAAAAATTGAAGAATGATTAGAAAAGGGATGTTTGTTTGGGTAACTACCAGCATGATGGTGGACAATTACGGTGAGATTGCACCTAGACACATAAAAGGGCGCCGGCCGCGGTGGTCTAGTGTTTCTAGGCGCTCAGTCCGGAACCGCGCGACTGCTACGGTCGCAGGGTTCGAATCCTGCCTGGGACATGGATGTTTGTGATGTCCTTAGTTTAGTTAGGTTTAAGTAGTTGTAAGTTCTAGGGGACTGATGACCACAGATGTTAAGTCCCATAGTGCTCAGAGCCATTTTTTTTAACATAAAGGGCACAAATTTTGCTTTCAACCGTAAACAATGAATAAAGGATGAATGAGGAAGAAACATCACCAAGCTTGAACGATTTAGCTCGATAGCAAAACAAACATGAGAGGATAAGAGAAGAATTCACTTGGAAGCAAGAATTAGCAGAAAAACTGTTATACAAGTACGTGAAGTGCTTAGATCAAGTTAGGAACACTAAAAAATAGAAACCAAGACGAGCTCATTTTCCGTCCATTTATCGCGATTCCCGAATCCGGGAGCGTGCATTGCAGATGCGGTTTTACGGTGAACTCTATTGAGGCGGTTCTGACAATTCGGTGTGCGGTGAAATGTGGCCGCTGTTATCTGGTACTATATTGAGCCGATGTGATGGGATTGCGAATGGCAGATCTCACACCCTTGTCATTACTCTCCACAAATGCTCATGATTCCAAAGTAAAGCTTCAAAGACTTGGCAGAGGGCCGAAGTCCAGAAAGACACGTACGAGCACAGAGTGCAGAGTAGCCTCAGCAAGTAGAAGTTCGAATCAGAATCCCCGTACGACTACTAATGCCTCTCAGTTTCTTGGTAACCATCATTCAAATTTCGGAAGGGCACCCAGTACACTCTTTTTTGGCATCCCAAAAAAGGCCTGTGTGCTCTTCCAATCCGGTATCTGGAAGTCTGTTCCCTGGCTCCCACCACAGACTTAAAATGTATCCACGAAAGATATACCTGTATATGGAAATGGAAGACAAATGTCGTCCCATTCCCACGTCCAGATTTATTTAATGTAAATTGTGAAATGTTGTTGGCCTCCGCACACGGTTCCTACAGGAGGAGCAAAGCTTGGATTGTAGCAGACACACGAGTGGCTCTATATTTTGCTTGAGGTATTGTGTCCGGAGACCACACACGGAGGCAAAACGGCAAATGGACAGCTGAGGAGTCTACCCCAAGTTAAGTAACAAGCTAAAGTTCTCACTCCTTCAACCTGTGGTTTCCCACTCTCGTTCTGAGATCACCAGTCTTCCGTTCCGCCTGTCACTGCTCTTGGAAGCATAGCCAGTCAGGCAAAAGTAGCCGACCGAGACAGACGCAGCAATAATGAAGTTACGGCTTTTGTGACATTTATGAGCTCCTAACCAGGAGAGAATTTTATTATATCATCTGTGTGCTTTAATAGTTTGTTTCTTGAGTTTCTGCTTGTAAATTTAATATCTAACAGTCACCGTTCTCGCGTTTTCGTTTGCGTCGGAAAGTAAACCGATTTTGTGACATATTACAAGTTCCTGACTAGTGGCGAATTGTTTAGTTCCACCTGAGTGCTTCGTTAGTTACGTTTTTGAATATCTTCGTATTATTAGACGCAGTACGTTCGTTTTCGTCAGGGTCTACAGTAGATTTCCGTAGCGCAAGTCGATAGTCGTTTGTTTGCTTGTTTTGCAAACTAGTACCGCTTGTTGGCGTCAGTCAGCCAGTCAGTCACGCAGTAGTAGCTGACCGAGACAGACGCAGCACCAGTGAAGTGACCGCTTTTGTGACATTTATGAGTTCCTAACCAAAAGCGAATTATATTATATGATCTTGAAACGTCACGTTACAAAAATTTAATAATGAGAGTGCAGGAAAACCTCTTCGTTATTTGACTTTCAAACAGCTGAGCAAAACTGAACGTACTCAGACAATTCTCTCTTTACTTATTCTGATCATCACTAACCTGACACACAATATTTTTAGCCCAACGCAATCTGACTTTCAATAACCACCACAAAATAATGGCCCTGACTAACAACAACCTATACCTTTCACGAAACACTTACCTCACAAAAATCTTCGTTATTCGAACTACTGAAACACAGCAAGCGCCGATACTGCTAGCTAAATAAAAGATTCTAACTACTAAAGGCACTAATCACTGATAGGCATAGTTAGCAAATGAAAGATTCTGATAGACAACAAACAATTTATTTACTTTAATAGCGTTCAAAAGTCATCATCCAATTAAATAAATTTCCTTTTTCTGACGGACACACGTCCAGATCGTCCGCTCAAAACTCTGGAGTCTCTCTCTCCATATCCACCACTGCTGGCGGCTCACTCCAACTGCGAAACGCTACGCGCTGTTAACATCCAATTTCCTAACACTACAATTGCGAATATTCCAACAATGCCAACCAGCTACAGACTGCACACAGCACAGTCAGTGATTTTCAATATGAGCTCTATGTGGCGTTACCAACATAAAAACCTAAACAGCCTACTTACATAGCCCCCATGCTCCCCACAGAAATTTTCAAATTGTTTTTGACAGTGCTCAATAACGATTTTAAATAATTTTTCGTAATTACAATAACGAAGAAATCCAATGCAGACACTTATTGATACAATGTTGGTCAAAAGCAAAAACTGTACTTAAAAAGACAGTCCTGATCATTCATCACAGTAGTAATTGCAGATCTTTCTCTCAAAGTCTGAGTAATAAAAGAAAATGCACATGGAAGTAGTGGATTTCCATGCAGTGTTGAAGAAGGTAGCGTTGTCCTTCCAACGGAAAGACAGTGTTGACTCTTGAAATACAGACAGGTAAGGAATCACAACAGAGCAAACCCACAGCAGAGTCAGTAGAAGTTTTCATGAATATTAGTAGGTAGGTCATCACAGAGCAGACCTCCTGCAGTCCTGGTAGACATTATCGTATTGGTGGGCCACCAGAGGTGCAGACCCACTGCAGTCCTTGTAGAAATAATGGATAATGGTATTGGTGGGCCACCAAAGGAGCAGGCCTGTGGTAGTCCTCGTAGAGATGGCGATGGCCAGCAGCCATCTGCCACAACTGTGCGGCTGCACAATCACCATCGAAGAATCTTGCGGATAATATAACAAGTCCATGAGCCACCACTTGTGCAATCACCAATCGTTTTGGAAAGTCCTTAGCATCAGCAATGCTGTTAACCAGTCCCTTGCTGAATTATCAAAAATGGTTCAAATGGCTCTGAGCACTATGGGGCTTAACATCTGAGGTCATCGGTCCCCTAGAACTTAGAACTACTTATACCTAACGAAACTAAGGACGTCACACACATCCATTCCCGAGGCAGGATTCGAACCTGTGACCGTAGCGGTCGCGCGGATCCAGACTGTAGCGCCTAGAACCACTCGACCACCCTGGCCGGTGCTGAATTATCAACACACGTGCGAGCACTAACAGTCCTTTTTTCTTCTCACATATTGTCCATATACTATGACCAACAGAAATGTGTGCAGTGAATTGAAAATACTTAATTTGAAGAACTGGTGTCCATACAACTGCAAATTTATGACATGAGAATACTGTTACAAAGGTACAAAATACATCATTAAAGAACATAATAATACAGATAACATTTGTAGTAATACAGGCTTTACAAAAGAACAAAAATAAATATATACACCAGTGTTACAGGAATTATGACACAGGTAAATAAATAAAATAATGAGAATAGTTTTTGAAACATTAACTTCACACTCGTGCGTTAAAACAGAACAGAATAAATAATGTCTAAACATCTTTACAAAGTAAATAACATATTATTAATGCAAATTATATTTGAGGATAGCAGTATTCTTCATCATAGTGAATGTAGCTGAGTATTAGAAAGATTCTACATCATAACTCTTATCAGCTAAACACATAAAGGCAGGAAGAACACAAGTACACAAGGATACACAAACACATAGCGGAATATCGCAAAAGAAAAGGACAAGGTCTGTTTTCAGTATGACATTTGGTACTGCACTATTTGGCGTATTTGACTTGAAAACAAAACTTTCTTCACTTCTCGTAGACCCCCTTAAGTTCATCATTATTCCCAAAAGTCCTGTCTAAACCTAATGTTCTTAAACCCTACTTTTTGTTCGTATCCTCTTTCAAAATAATTTTACTTCATTGTACGCTCCTTTTTTGGCCAAACCTTTTTCTTATACCTTGTCAATGCATTTCTTCCAGTTCATCACAACTCATTCACCTACGTAGCCTGCCCCCTCTTAATCCAACTTAAATCTACTGAGCTCAGATTATATACTAGAGACCGAGGCAATGCAGCAGTACAAAACAATTAACACAAACAGCAATGACAAAAAAATGCATCATCACTAAACTGACACACAGTATTTTTAGCGCAACGCAATCTGACTTTCAACAATCCCCGCAAAAGAATGGCCCTGACTAACAACAACCTATAATTTTCATGAATCACTTACCTCACAAAAATCTTCGTTACTCGAATTACTGCAACACAGCAAGCGCCAATACTGCCAGCTAAATAAAAGATTCTAACTACTGCGGGCACTAACGACTGATAGGCATAGTTAGGATACGATAGATTTTGATAGAGAACAAACAATGTATTTACATTAATAGCGTTCGAAAGTCATTATATACGCACCCTAAAAATTGACACATAGTCATTAACTGTCGTGTTCTCTTGATCGTAACTATTCGATTACTATATCTACTGTGGATCAAAAGAAAGCATGTTCACATAGTTTACCCTGACGAAAAATTAATGTCATAGGCACCAATTTATGCCTCTTGGTTAACAGACGCTCAGCGGGTATAAAAATTAGACTGCCTCTAAATTTGCCACCGCACATCATATAAAATGACAGATTGTCAGCATGAAGCTAACACGCTACCTGAAAAATCAAGCGCCGGACACATCGAAAAACGTTAATTCACAAGTACCTGGACTAGTCGGAGACTCGCTTATTGCGTATGGGTAAAGGACATCCACATTTCATTCGAATAATTTACTTTAATGGTTGCTGAATAATAGAGTTTCATCTGGTAAAATTACATTTATACAAACAGTAAGTAAAAGTTACTCATGGCGTATAAAGTTCAAGGTTATCAAACAAATTGAGAATAAATTCCCATAGTTAAAATAGAACAATATAAAGAAATGAATGGCTTTTTGGGCCACCATCAGCACGATGTTGGACAGTTACGGTTCAGTTGGTGGCTAGATAAGTAAAGGACATAAATTATGCTTTCCCCCGAGTTGCCAAAACTTTAAATTACACGGAAAGGTACGAATTCGAATAGAGCGTAACATATCAGTGAACAAAACAAGAATCAGGAAGAAACATTACTAGGCGGGTGAGCTCCGGTGAGTTAACTCTACAGCTAAACGAACAAGAGTTTTTATAAGAAGGTCTCTTTTGAAGCAAAATTTTGATTGTAGAAAAACTCGCGCATCAGTGCATGAGGCACATTGATCAGCTAAGGAAGACTAAAAAATAGAAACCAGAAATGAATGCGTCTTCCCTCAATACATCGCTATTCCACAAGTCCGGAGTGTGCATTGCAAATGCGACCTTTTCGTGATTGCGATTAAGGTGGTTGCGAGAATTCGGGGTTGACCGAACTGTGGCCATTGGTAACAACTGGGCTGAGTAGATATGATTAGATTGCGAATCGTAGATCCCAACATCCTCCTGATCACACTCAGTGGATCAGCTTAAGTTCGAAGTAAAACTTCGAAGAATTGGCCGAAGTCAAGAAGGACACAACAAGAGTAGAGAACAAAGTAGACTCACCAAGCTCAAGCTCGAATCAGAATCCACATATGAATCTCAACACAACTACGAATGCCTCTCAGTTTTTTGATATTCTTCAGATTTCGGAAAGCCATCTCACACAATCTTTTCCAGCCAGTCGCAGTAAAGGGCCTAAATGCCCTTCCAATAAGGCGTCGGGAAGTTCAATTCTTCCTAACACCATACAGTTAAAAAGTATCCACCAATGAGATACGTGTTATGGTAACGGAAGACGATAGTCGCCCTGCTCCCACGTCCAGACCTCATCTCTTACCTTCCAAACTCCTCAGAAGCTCTCCTGCGAACCTGATAGGAGACGAGCTGTAGAGTGAAAATTTCATTCTCGAACACGAAATAAGTTTTGGAAGCCGACAAATAAAAGTCAATCGGAAAGTACATGAAGCAAGAGGGTCACGCATGCAACTTCAGAATGCAAATCGCATAAAATGTGAGGAGAAAGTTTTGAAACAAGCCGCCGCCTCACGGGATGTTGATAGAATAGTTCATCCCGGTCTTGGAGAGTACTCTGGAGTCATATGCAGTCACCTTTTCGATACTTTCCTGGATTCGTACTAGCAGTGCCCAATCCCACAAAATCTAGTATCAGTGTGAAGTTCTTTTTCGCTATTCTTGCCATACCATGCTATAACTGACGGAGTCTGTAGCTCGTGGTCTCGTGGTCGCGTTCTCGCTTCCCGAGCGTGGGGTCCCGGGTCTGGTTCCCGGCGGGGTCACGGATTTTCACCTGCCTGGAGAAGACTGTGTGTTTGCGTTATCCTCATCGTTCCATCATCATTTATGAAAGTGGCGAAATGGAACTGAATAAAGGTTGGGAATTTTTACGGGTGTGGATAACCGCGCAGTTGAGCGCCCCAAAATCCGAAACATCATCATCACATAAGTGAAGGAGACGTTAGTGCCTCTTTAAGGACAAAGAAAATCTTTCTTGCATCTCGTTCCAGGGAAATTTAGCGCCTCTCTGCAGCAGCTCTAACAAATGTTGTATGTTTCTACAGAAGTCCTTTATGAAATGCCTGGAGCATGAGCGCATTGTAATAAAAACTCTCACTTCACGAGTGTGCCACGGAATCGGGAATTCGTTGACTGCCTTAATTTTCTCTGGATGAGGACAGACATCATCAGTATAGGATGTGTGCTCCAATGTAAATTTATTGCTTGTGGGACTATGAGGGCACTTGGAGAGTGGGGTTGAGATGTGCATTCTGACCAAACTTCATACGGTAGTCGGACGTCATAGATGCTCTGTAAATGTCTCCAAAAAACAACAATGACGTTATGATATCAAAAACATGTCGTTCATTTAAAATATTGAAGTAAACTGTCCATCATACGTTCGAAGTTGGCTGGGGCTTTGCATAGTCCACTCGGCAGCAATCTGAACCTATACCGGCCATCAGGGCTTATAAAGGCACTCTTTCCCTGATCAGCTTCGTCAGCCTGTCAGTAGTCTGCATACCCGCAGTGCAAAAATGCTTTTTGCCTCTGAAACACCCCAGTGCACCATCAATGTGCGGAAATAGAAATTTATCTTCCATTGTGATTTGGTTTAGTCATCATTGAAATGTGGTTTCGCAGGACAGTGCGGATCAGGTTGTGGAAAGGGGCCAAGGCCAGTTACTGTTAGTTATACAAGAACACACAACTTAATTGCTTGAACCAATGCACAGTTTTGTCTGTAAAACAACGAAGATCAATTCACGGCCGGGGGCCCAAGTAACGTTTGCAGAATAAGTTTTAAATGATTCTTTTTAAAACACCAGGATTTAGAGCAACTGCTGAAGGCCTTACTTAACTAAAATTTCAGGATCTTGTCGGCTAAAGGCCGAAATAATATTTCAGATCACGTAAGAAAATTCTTTAGAAGCCTAGCATTTACAATTTTCGGCTAAAGGCCGTATTATGGAAAATTCATAAAATTCTTTGGCTGAAAGCCCACTAAAAATTTTTTACTTAGTGAAAGAGAGGATTTAAAGATTAGCTTTTACGCAGTACAGCAAAAACATCATAAGAAAACTTGAAGTATCTTGTTGGCTGAAGGCCCAAGCAATTACTCAAGAATAATTAAAGACCACCTTAAGATAAACATTTGCAGAACACGGCTGAAGGCCGCTTCAAGATTTCAAGATAATTAAAGTGAAACCTCACAGACAATGATTTACATATTAAAGCCACGGATTCTGAAACAAACACGGCTGAAGGCCTAAATTCAGAGCAACAGGAATTTTAAATAAAACAGGGCTGAAGGCCTAATCTTAAAATAGTTGTCATGAAGTCGGCTGAAGGCCATATACTAAAAATAAAACAGACAATTTTAATACACGACTGACAGCCAGGCACAGTACCTGCGACCAAATAAAATGTCAATCACAAACAAGAAACAGTGGTGCTCAGAAATGTTCCAATGGTCGGCCTCGGGAGGAAGCTCTAACAACAGTTTGAGTGAGACAGGCAGCAAAGCGTAATACTAAATATGTAGGTGGAAACACGACCTAGGGACGGCTGAAGAACCAACCAACAACCTAATCAATTCCCTCTGTCGCAACCGACCAACTGCTTACTCCAGTCCGAAGACAGCATTTATCTGCTCCGTGGAAATCTCAGAAGCTACACACAGTTCCACGTAAACACACTTGCACAAGAACTCGAACAATCGTAAAAGCAATCACTGTGAAACAACAAGGACGAATCAATTCGACACGCAGAGAGTTTCTACAAGCGGTCGGCGACCAAATACACTTCGTCCGGTAAGACGACCGACTGAACGACCAACCCAGGCCGTTCCCACTCAAGTTAGGTGTGTCGGCGACGGTCGGGCGAGTCTTGGTTGTCCGAAGCTGACTGCAGCTCCAACCCGACTCAACTCCATGTCCGTTCGGAACTCGGAGACACGGCGACCCGGGCACCCTGGTTCGGTCCATCCATGCAGAGGTAACTCTTGTCCAACGGCCACGACATCTCTGGACAAGAAAGGAACCGACCCACATGGAACCGACCCACGTTCGGCAAGATGGCCAAGTGACAAAGCACAGAAACGGTCAAAAGACCAAATACACGTCGCCCGATGAGACCAACCGAACGACCAACCAACGGTCGTCCCGCTCCAATCTCCTTCAGTGGGACAGTTCATCTGTGTCGCCAGCGGGCGGCGAGCACTGGCTGACCGCACCTCATTGGCGCTCCGTCCCCGACAGCACTGCTGCTGCGTCCGGGCTGACTTCCGAAAGACGACGACCCGGAAATACTATCGGTCGCTCCAGAGGTGGTACGACACTGCACTTATCGATAAGCGCAGATGCTGCCACTCACGGGCAGGTAAGGTAGGAGGTTAGTGACGCCAGTAAATGGAATAAGAAAACGAGGTGGCAGTATGGTAAGAGAAGATGAGAAACAATAAAGGGAATTAAGACGAGCCGCGCACGGCTCAGTGATATTCGACGCGGAGAAGATGAGAATCAATAAACGGAATGAACACGAACCGCGTACGACTCAATGATATTCGACGCAGAAACGCTGTCTGCCGTCCTTCTTCTTCACTGGGACTACCGGACAGCGCCAAGAAGTCTCTGAATGCTCAATAATGTCATCGTGCTGCGTCTTCTCCTGTTCCCACCGTATGATCCGTCTTTCAACTGCCGATACGTAATATCAGCACTGGCTAATTGGTGGATGATCCGCTGTGTTGATACGTCCTTTATCATGGTCCGTTTGGTTTGTCACGCATCCGAAAATTGATGCAGAATAGTTACTACTCGCCAACGTTTTTCCTTCGCCAGGTCAGATCGTACTGGTAGTTCGGTAAGAGTTTCTTACCCTGCGTTGTCTGTAGTACTAGCGGAGCGCGACTGTTCGTCGTTTAAACTAATCTAACCTTTCTGTAGTGTGTATAGATCTGATTGGTAGTGGCTGCTCGTGACAATTAGTGATCCAAAGTTATCCCCGACGACCTACAGTGTTTATGATCTTCAATGACATGTAGATTTATTTACTGAAAATTACTATCTTTTTACAGACTTCATAGATGATAGCCTAGCTAATTTTTCCTGAATTCTTCATCTGGACATGCTGGAAAATTGGCTCATGCCACAACTGGAGACCGACAGCGCCATCATTCAACAGGATGGTGCTCAACCGCACTTACATGATGATGTTCGGCATTTCTTAAACAGGAGATTGGAAAACCGATGGATCGGTCGTGGTGGAGATCATGATCAGCAATTCATGTCATGGCCTCCATGGTCTCCCGACTTAATCTCATGCGATTTCTTTCTGTGGGGTTATGTGAAAGATTCAGTGTTTAAACCTCCCCTACCAAGAAACGTGCCAGAACTGCGAGCTCGCATCAACGATGCTTTCGAACTCATTGATGGGGACATGCTGCGCCGAGTGTGGGAGGAACTTGATTATCGGCTTGATGTCTGCCGAATCACTAAAGGGGCACATATCGAACATTTGTGAAGGCCTAAAAAAGGTTTTTGAGTTTTTGTATGTGTGCAAAGCATTGTGAAAATATCTCAAATAATAAAATTATTGTAGAGCTGTGAAATCGCTTCAATCATTTGTAATAACCCTGTACATCGATAAACGCTGACTTACAATGTGTTTGTTAACATATTACTTGAGAAAACGATCCATAAAATCTTGTGCAAGAGATCATTTATAAACTTGCACAACTGTTCTATACAGAACTGCAAAAGGCAGTCATTTTCGAGATAATGTTAAAGAGAATAAAAGCAGGGTGCAGATTACTAGTAAACGGAAAGGTAAAACCTTTCTGTTGCATAGTCTTGTCCTCAGTGTTTCTCAAACCATGATAGAAAAGCTTGTGCTGGGCGTGGAACGAAGCGTTTCAAGTGAGGTAAAAGGATCATACTTAGACAGTCTGTTTACAACACAGCCAGGGCAGGCAACAATCAACTGCATGGCTACATCATAGCTTTCAGTAAATGAATTTTATGTCGGCACTGCCATTACGGTTAGCGCCAATGAAGGATGGCTTTTCCAGGTTGCAGAAACCTTCTGCCTTAGTCGAAATACAGAAGAAGAAACTTAACTGTTCAACTAAGAGTAGCTCAAAAGGATTAAATTTGCCTAATCAATAAAGATATGTATAAAATGATCAGTAACCCACGTTTACAGAAGCATACTTCTGATTTGTCTGCATATAAAGGACGTGAAATATCACCTGTTACAAAAATTGTGTCATGGATGGCCGCGTAGTTTGAAAGAAATTTTCCACGCAGAGGCACTTTGCTATTTTTCGTATCATCACACACTAGCCTCGCAGTCATGTGTTTCGCTGTTACATACAGAGAATGATGAAACACAGGTTGTGATTCCTCACTCCCTCCAGTGGGAATTTCTGTCGTTGTAGCGCAAAGGTCACTGGGGCATACTTCAAACCAAGCACCCCGCCTGACGTCATTGCACTTGGCCGGTCATGGACGATGCAGATTTAGCAAATTACCTCTCCTTGTAATGTATACGCGGAGCTTCAAACCACGTCACCGCAATGGTTTTTTCAGTGGGTACGTCCGTGTGGACTGTGGAAACACATACACATTTATTTCGCGGGCTCATTTTGTAACATGCAATGGTCGTTGGTGGTAGAACAATACGGGAAATTTCCCTTTGTATTCATTACGGCATCCACAGCTACTGCTAGTACCGTATTGGGTTTTTCCTCTACTTTTCGATTCGGTTCTAAGACTTCGTTGAGGTCCTTGTCTCGGGCAACACACAACCTTTCACTTCAACCAATTTTCTATAGTTTTGTGCCTACAGTAGCACACATCACGTAAGTACTGCTCCGGTTCATGTATAGTCTAATGTTGAACCAAATCGTTTCGTTTTAAGACATCAGAAGTCACATGGGTAACTTCATTCTTCCCACATACGGGAGCAAGCCTTAAAGAACTTTTTTTCCTCCAACCGCTCCTTGCCACGTGACGGGCAGTCATCTGCAGAATTATTGCACAGTCATAGTCACTGTTTGATTTTGACGGGGAAGTTAAAACAGGTTTGGTCTAACCCGCCACTGCACGCATCGAAACCGACTTTATTGTGCGGTATCGCTCCTGTATATCTAATAAAGCCAAACTATGCCCTTCAATACTGCAAGGAGTCTCTTTAACAGTTTCTTGTTTGACACAATTTCTTCAGGTGTAGTTGTCCCGAAAATTCTGTATCTCTTGCTCTCCAATGCCATGCATTCGAACATGAGGTCTGATGCAGTTTCTTCACCGTCATCACAGAACCTACATTTAGGGTCTTCTTCCGTTACACCCATTGTATGTAGGTGTTTTTTGAAATTAACATGGCCAGTCATCAGTCCAGTCATAAGTTTAATCTCTTTTCTGTTCAATCCCAGGAGTACAGAACTTCTCTTGAAACACGGCTTAGGCCTCATTACCTTACCAGACCTTATAGATATTGGTCCAGTATTCTACGTGCTGTTTCCTAAGCCACTTCCGCAGTTGTTGTTTGATCATAGCCTTTGCGATTGGCAGGACAGGTTACGTTGCAACGAATGGAGTCGTTGCCTACATCCTGGCCAATCTGTCGGCTTGTTCATTTCCAGAGATCCCTGAGTGGGCAGAGACCCACACTAGGTTTACCTACTGTTTTCCCCTAGCTCCACCAGACACCTTTGGCAGTCTGCAACAATTTTAGATCTCGTTGCAGGAGATGCCAATGGCTGTATGAATAGATGTAGATGCTACGGTCCTTGTAGCAGCTACACATATTCTCCTCCACACATGCCCCGACTGCAGAAATTTCAGCTTGGAATATCGAGGCCAGTTCTCCTAGAGAGATGATGCCCTCCAATCTTATCTGAAGCCAGAGCACCCCTTCCCCAACGATTAGGTCTGATTTAGACCCATCAGGGAACAAAACAATGTCCCCTGTACGGCGTCGAATTGTTTTTCCCACTGCTACCTGCTTCCAATTATTATATTGTAAGGCTTGTTGAAGCAGTTGAGAGTTATTAAATAGTCGGCTGACATTTCCCCATCCATTCCTATATTTACCTCACTCACTATTTTAGTGTGTGATTCTGGGTATCCCAATGAGATCCAGTTTTTATCAGCTTTAAGTCTGTATGCACCAGCTGCTGCCTCTATCTTGACTCAAAGGTGTAATGGAGGCATGACCGGCATGGCTCATGTCCCAGCGGTTGGTGTGCTGCTAATTTTGCCTGTTATGGCTAAGCAGGATAGTCTCTGCAAATTAGCAAGCTCCATAGCCCCAACCTGCTGTTCGACCTTTCTCCAACACACTACAGCCCCGTAGGAAATCCTAGGTCTAACCACCGTGGTGTATATCTAGTGCATACCTCTGGGGCTTAAGCTCCAGTTTTTGCACAAACTCTTCTGGTACTCACTAGAGTACCTCTCGCCTCCTATGCTCTTAAAGTGAGTGGTCCATGTAAGTTTCTCATCTAGGGTTACCCCTAGATATTTCACTATACCCTTCACAGGTAGAGTTTCATCGCAGAGCTTTAGATTCCAACTTGAATGTTGGATATACCTCTTCGTGAATGGCACCACAACAGTCTTCTTAGGATTAACCCATAGATCCTGTTTGATTCACCAGTCTTGCACAATATCCAGTGCACCTTGTGCTATATTTGTAACTGTGGCAGCAAATTTTCCAAGTATTACTATGACAAGTTCATCTCCGTGTACTTGGCAAAAGCATTGTCTAGAATTAAGCTCCTCGGTGAGTTCGTTTACAACTAGATTCCACAATAAACGGGACAAAACTCCTCGTTGTGGACAACCTCTAGTGGTGTTAATTACCATCTTTTCATTCATCATGGTAGCCTCTACCTTTCTTCCACTAAGCATAGCAATAGTCCAGTTACATGTAGTGCTCCCTAGGTCATGCACCTTTGCTGCCCTTACTGTAGAATCGAAGGCTGTGTTACTGATGGCCACCTCGATGTCCCAATGAGTTGATGGAGGGCTGCCTCACATGACTTAGCTGGTTGATATGCATGTTGGTTTGAATGTAGAGGAGCCCTAATTAGCCTCCTCTCCCCAACATATACATTAACCAGATTTTCCAATGATTTATGAATGGAGGAGCACAGACTGAGTGGTCTCAGATCCTTGGCATTGGTGTGATAAATTGTCCCTGGCATTGGAATGAACACAACATTCACTGCCCTCCAAGCATTGGGAATGACTGCTACTGCTAGGATAACCCTGAACAACCTGCATAGGACTCTTAGGGGATTCTCTCTTGCCTGTTGCAGGAGACATTGGAAGATTTCATCTGGGCCAGGTGACTTGAATGGTTGGAATGTTCCCACAGACCATTAGATTTTATTGAAGTCGACTCACTCCTTGGTCAGTCCAGCACTTACGGAGGAAAGTGAGTTTTGAGGAGTAGTTCCAGCATCTCATGTGCTGTCTTTGTATATTCCCCGTCCTCCTTTCTCAAGGTACCTTCGTCATTAGTTGATACTCTAGTGAGGATTCTGCGAAGTCTGGTTTGAGTAGCTGTGCTCTCCACTTCCTCACAGAGTGCCTTCCAGGATGCCCCTTTCGCTTGTCTAATTGCTAGGTTGTAGTTGACAATATTTTGCTTATTGTCCTTTCCGTCTCTCAATATTTACAACTTATTGTTCGACCAAGGTACACTCCTATTTGTGTACTTCTTGGTGATTGTGCAGTTGTCCTGGTATGAGGTAACTATGTCAGAGTTAACAACCTCTGCTACTTCCTCTAACTCTACAGGATTCCTTATCGAGGTTTTAATTTCCGATAGGCTTAAGTCAATGTCCCTCCTACAGTATATGACTCCCAGTCTGCTTTTCGGGGACTCGTATAGGCTGTGGCATGTCTGATTCCCATCTCATCCTTGAAGTTAATGTACATGTGATCCAATAAGGATGGCTCTAACGCCGCATAGCATTGTTTCACATAGTTGTCCATCAAGGAACCAAAGGTTATGTCAATTACTTCTTCCCTTCTGCTATTCCTGAATGTAGGTTCAATGCCCCTATTCAGGACCTCCAAGCTGATAGGCAGGAGAAATTCAGGAAGGTACTCACGTCTACTGTTTCTGTCCTTGTTGCCCTACACCAGGTTGTGGGCATTGGCATCACATCCACCCAACATTTGGTCACCTATCCGATGGCAAGCTTCTGTCAGTCTCCTCACCTCTAAAGGAGAAGGAGAGCTGTCTTCATAAGGAAGGTGTGCTGAGTCCAAACCAATCTCCCTCGTGACACGTTGCTGCATCCTGATGGTCACTAGATCCCTGGAGCAGAAAACCATCATTGCCATGAAAGAAATTCCGTTTCTTATATAGATGCGTGTCCTGGAGTCTCTTAGATATCGAGCATAAATCAGCTTACCTCCAGTGCCATTGAGGCATGATACACCCCCTTGTAGAGGTAGGGTTCTTGTATCAGGGCCACGTCGACTTCTTGTCACACCAAACAGCGGCTCAGGACAGCAGTGGCCCCTTTACTGTTCTGCAGATTAATCTGCAGCGCCTCCAGTCTCCATCTTGTTGCCATCACTGTCTTTAAGGTCTCTGATTACCCTGACGGTGACCTGTGAGAACCCTAAAAACAATTTCAGTTCTTGCTCTCGCATTCCCTTCAGGAACTTCTCTCTGACTTCTACCACCAGGGTTCGTCCTTCCAGTACAGCCTTCAGAACTTTTGGGTTCTGGACCAATATTTTCTCGAACAGTGTCTTTGGAGAGATATCCTTAAGGATCTTTGGTACCAACATTGATACCTTCATTGTCTGAAGAAGCTCTGCTGCCGTCCTGACCATGAGCTTCCTATGGGGATATCTTGGGCACCTTATCCTTAAGCCATTCCATTGCGTGCACCCCTACAGACAAAAATGAGGGCACCACGATCTAGAAAGACCCTTCAGAAGTTGGGTCCTCGACCAGCATCTCCCCCCCCCCCCATCCCAATCTTTCCAAAAAGTTCCATCTGTACGAGCTCCTCCTACTATGAGGTGATGGCTACCAGTGGATAGCCTTCCTGGATAACTGCCACCTTGAAATCCGAGACTGAAGTACTACAGGTCCGTTCCAATATTTATTGACTTGGCTTTTTCTGGGCTGTATCCCTTTGAATCTTTGACAGTTTTTTTCTTGTGGGTCTTGGGCTTGAGGCCTGTTAAATCTCCCCACATGTGTTTGGGAAGCAATTCTTTTCCTTCCTTTTGTCTCTGTTCCCTGAGAAGTTTCCTCCTCTGGACCTCAGACAAAGCTTGATCTGGTCCAACTTCTCAGTTACAGTGCTCACTTCCAGCTCAGGTCTAGACCATGATTCCATAGTGGGACTGCATTCCATCGGTCCTGTCCCCGATGTTTCGGTGTCTGAGGTAGCAGTTTGCCCCTCAGGTTGTTTTAATTTATTTTATTTTCTGGTGTCCATCTTGGTCCCACTATATTTGGGGATCTACATGATCCACACCAAGAAAATTGCACACAGTGTGAGGCCACTTACTCAGGGAGGTCACCCGGTATCCCCGAGGGTCCGTTTGCGACACATCTTCCCATGTGCCACGCACCCCTCTGCACGGATCGCATCACACGTTGGGTTGGGAACGGAGTGGACTAGGAGTGGATAAGGAAGACAGGACGTTGTGGGAGACTCTTAGTCTGATCCATCAGTTAAGGCCTTTCTGGGAGTAGGCCCTCTACCTTTGGCGTAGCCCTCAGCTTCAAGGAAATACGCAAGACTCTCCACCAGCACGGACAGTGCATCGTCAAATTGATGTCCCCAGAAAA
This sequence comes from Schistocerca americana, assembly GCF_021461395.2. NCBI lineage: Eukaryota > Metazoa > Arthropoda > Insecta > Orthoptera > Acrididae > Schistocerca > Schistocerca americana. Next base: position 681,720,119 of record NC_060121.1, read on the forward strand.
ACATAGTCACTGGGTTACATATTTTGCTCGCGCCGTGGAAACTGTTCGTTCCGTCGGATCAGACTAAATTTCAACAGGACAAATTTTTTTAAAGCTATCAGCAAGACAGCGTTTGGAACACGGTATCATGACTCAAGTATTGGGTCGTTCGTCTTACGTCCTTAAAGGTTTCTCTGATCCGCACTGGCGCGATCAGAACCAGCTGCGACGCTTTTATGTATGCCAGTAATTCTGCCGCAGAGTTTTTGTCCAAAGACGCAGCACAGCACTAGGGCCCAAAACAGCAGTGTTTGCCATCACTCCGGTCATCGCGGCCGACGCTGTCCAGAACGAAACAGGTGGAGAACGACGTCGTGCCACCACCGCCGCCGCTGTCGTAGCAGATGTCGCCGCCAGTCCTGCAGCCAGAGCCGTTATTCATGGAGGTCCCTCTCCGGACAACTGTGACAACGGCCTTGGGGTCCTTTCTGTTGTAATTCCGATCACAGTCTCTGCACACTTGGATGAAGCTGTGAACCCTGTGGCCGGGTTTTTCGGCCGGTGTTCCCCGTCACTTGAAATGTGGATATAGGGGTGTGGACAGGAGGCTGTTATTGGCCGCCGCCACAATCCCCATCTTCTCATTTCATTCATTACTCTTTCTTGCCGTCGTCACGTGGCCAAGCACTACACGACGACGGTTATGTGGCTGGAAGGCGGAGGGGTGAACTTGGTGTCGTCTGAGGTTCCAGGTTTCTGTTGGTAGCTTAGAATGGCATTACATACTAAAGTAAGTCGCTGCCAGACGTAGTTACGAATGGGAGTCGTCGGCGAATACACGCCCTCCAGAGGTTCCATGCCCCACCGCTGCCTGAAGTCTACTTGTATCAGCGTACAGTGCATGCCCGCTTCTCTCTGTGATTGTCGATTAAGACAACAGCATCAAAATAGCCCAGAGACTGCAGCGCGACTGTATCCTCCGTCCCGTACACTACAGCATCATTAGAAAAAACCCACAGATTTCTGCCCACACTACCTGCCAGATCATTTATGCATACAGCAAACAGCAGTTGCCCTATCACACTTCCATATGGCACCGCGGGCGTTTCTTAATTCTGATGAATATAAGCTGTGGAGAACAATATACTGGGTTCTATTATTTAGGAAGCATTCGAACCACTCCCATAACTGTGAGCTTATTCCATATGTACGGACCTTCGTTAACAACCTGCAATGTTGCAATGTGTCAAACGCTTGTCGGAAATCCACACTTATAAAAAATGGTTTGCAGCACCTCGATTCCGAGAGTTCCGGAACCTGAAAAGAAAATTGAGATAGAGAACAACATTAACATCATTTGCTCCCTTTTTATTTCTCATGAAAACCACACATTGCATGTTGTACTACCATAATGCGAGACCTTCAGAGGTGGTGGTCCAGATAGCTGTACTCACCGTTGCCTCTAATACCCAGTAGCTCGTCCTCTTGCATTGATGCATGCCTGTATTCGTCGTGGAATACTGTCGACAAGTTCATCAAGGCACTTTTGGTCCAGATTGTCCCACTCCTCAACAGCGATTCGGTGTGGATCCCTCATAGTAGTAGGTGAGTCACGTCGTCTGGAGATCATGCTGGCCATTCTAGTCGAGCGACGTCGTTATCCTGAAGGAAGTTATTCACATGATGTGCACGATGGGGCGCGAATTTTCGTCCATGAAGACGAAAGCCTCGCCAATAAGTTGCCGATATGGTCACACTATCGATCGTAGGATGGCATTCGCGTATCGTACAGCCATTACGGCGCTTTCCATGACCACCAGCGCCGTACGTCGAACGCCATAATGCCAGCCCAAATCAGCAGGGAACCTCCACCTTGCTGCACTAGACAGACAGTGTGTCTAAGGCATTCATCCGGACCGGGTTGCCTACACACACATCTCTGATTATTGTCTGGTTGAAGGAATATGCGACACTCCTCGGTGACGAGAACGTGATGCCAATCCTGGGCGGTCCGATCAGCCTGTTGTTGGACCCATGTGTACCGCGCTGCGTGTTGTCTTGGTTGCAAAGATGGACCTCGTCATAGACGTCGGGAGTGAAGTTTCTTATCATGCAGCCTATTGCCTATAATTTGACTCGTAACACGACGTCCTGTGGCTACACGAAAAACATTATTCAACGTGGTGGCCCTGCTGTCAGGGTTCCTCCGAGCCATAATTCGTATGTAGTGGTCATCCATTGCAGTTGTAGCCCTTGGGCGGCATGAGCGAGGCATGTCATCGATAGTTCCTGACTCTCTGTAAATACTTCATGTGCAATCAACGTCGCTTTGGTTCACTCCGAGACGCCTGGACACTTCCCTTGTTGAGAGACCTTCCTGGCACAAAGTAACAACGCGGACGCGATCGAACAGTGGTATTGACCGTCTAAGCACGGTTGAACTAAACATGAGCCGTGTGCCTCCTTCCTGATGGAATGATCAGCTGTCGAACCCCCTCCGTGTAGTAGGCTATGCTGATGCATGATTGTTTACAACTTTGGGCGGGTTTAGTGACATCTCTGAACAGTCACAGGGACTGTGTCGGTGATACAATATCCAGACTCAACGTCTATCTTCAGGAAAGCTGTGAACCAGGATGATTTAAAACTTGTTTTGATTTGTGTAGAAATATAGAATCTGTCTGTTGGCCTTCCCTCACACTTTGCTGTACGTTATTTGAGAAAAGAGCAAGCCGAGTTTCGGACAAGTAGTTCTTTCTAAAACCGTGCTATTTCTTGGTCAGAACCTTCTAGGTCTCATGGAAATTTATTATAATTAAAAATTTCTGTAGCATCCCAATGTTATGATTACTGGTCTGTAACTTAGCGTATCCGTTCCTTTATCCTTTTTATGCACAGGAGTTAGCTGCACTTCTGCACTTTTGTCGACTGGGACTTCGCTCTAGGCGAGAGTTCGGAAGCTAAGTAAGAAGCTAATGCCGTAGAGTACCCATCGTAAAACGTAATTGGGATTACATATGGACTTAACGACCTATACCTATCCAACTCTTTTAGTTGTTTCTCTATTACTACGTCGTCGATAAGGCAGTCTGTTCAGTAGACGTTATGTTTGTACAATTTCCCTGCGTGAACGATATCTTAAATGCGAAGTTTAATACCCTACTTGCCTTTAAATTGCTTCACCACGAAGATGACGTGCTACAGACGCGAAATTTAACCGATAGGATGAAGATGCTGTGATATGCAAATGATTAGCTTTTCAGAGCACTAACACAAGGTTGGCGCCGGTAGCGACACCTACAACGTGCTGACATGAGGAAAGTTTCCAACCGATTCCTCATACGCAAACAGCAGTTGAGCGGCGTTGCCTGGTGAAACGTTGTTGTGATTCCTCGTGTAAGGAGGAGAAAAGCGTACCATCACGTTTCCGACGTTCGAATTGTGGCCTGTCGCGATTGCGGTTTATCGTATCGCGAGATTTCTGCTCCCGTTGGTCGAGATCCAATGACTGTTAGCAGAATATGGAATCGGTGGGTGCTGGAGGGTAATACGGAACGCCGTGCTGGATCCCAACAGCGTCGTATGACTAGCAGTCTAGATGACAGGCATCTTATCCGCATGGATGTAACGGGTCGTGCAGCAACGTCTCGATCCCTGAGTCAACAGATGGGGACATTTGCAAGACAACAAACATCTCCACGAACAGTTCCACGACGTTTGCAGCAGCATGGACTATCAGTTCGGGGACCATGGTTGAGGTTACCCTGGACGCTGCATCACAGTCACGAGCGCCTGCGATGGTGTACTCAACGACGAACCTGGGTGCACGAATGGCAAAACGCTATTTTTTCGGATGAATCCAGGTCCTGCTTACAGCATCATGATGGTCGCATCCGTGTTTGGCGACATCGCGGTGAACGCACATTGGAAGCGTGTATTCGTCATCGCCATACTGGCTTATCACCCGGCGTGACGGTATGGGGTGCCATTGGTTACACGCCTCGGTCACCTCTTGTTCGCACTGACGGCAGTTTGAATAGTGGACGTTACATTTCAGATGTGTTACGACTCGTGGCTCTACCCTTCATTCGATCCCTGCGAAACCCTACATTTCAGCAGGATAATGCACCACCGCATGTTGCAGGCCCTGTACGAGCCTTTCTGGATACAGAAAATGTTCGATTGCTGCCCTGGCCAGCACATTCTCCAGATCTCTCACCAACTGAAAACGTCTGGTCAATGGTGGCCGAGCAACTGGCTCGTCACAATACGCCAGTCACTACTCTTGAACTGTGGTATCATGTTGAAGCTGCGTGGGCAGCTGTACCTGTACACGCCATCCCAGCTCTGTTTGACTCAATGCCCAGGCGTATCAAGGCCGTTATTACGGCCAGAGGTGGTTGCTCTGGGTACTGATTTCTCAGGATCGATGCACCCAAATTGCGTGAAAATGTAATCGCATGTTAGTTCTAGTATAATATATTTGTCCAAGGAATACCCGTTTATCACCTGCATTTCTTCTTGGTGTAGCAATTTAAATGGCCAGTAGTTTACTTCGGCTATCGTCTTGCCATCTACAACTTCAAAACCATACGGGATAACGAGTCACTGCATGGGAGCCTTAGATCCGTTTAGTGATTTTACATGGGACCAGAATTTTCTCGGATTTGGGCCAGATCGTTTGCTGAGGTATGACGTTGGTAGTTATTGCATACATCATCCATAGATCTTTTCACAAAAGCACGAATCTCTGCTGAACTTCAGCTGTCGTCTACGGCATGTTCTCCTATGAACCGTGAGTGCTATTACCTTTGCTTCCTCACCATTTTCCTAAATTATTTGTTGAACCACGTCGCTTTTCTCCGTCATCAATCACATACTGAGATATGCTTCCCCAGACCACGATTTAAAATCTGTTTAAACTTCCTCCGTAATTCCTCTACGTTTTGCATATCTGTTTTTTCCGACAGAAAAACTCTATTTATTAATGTTATTAACTGTAGTCGCTATAATGACGTTATGATCACTAATCCCTGTCTCTACACTGATGCCATCGATAACGTCCAGCCTTTCTGTAGATCTTTCCATTGCGTGAGGGTGGCGAACTACCTGCTCAAGACAATTTTTGGAATACGTGATCATATATACTTCGCAAGATTATATGCCTGGCCTGCACTCCCTGAAATGAAACCACAGACGTTCAGTCTATACCCCTACAATGAAACCATTGACGTCCAATCTATACTCGGTAGGTTAAAGTTGCCTCCAAATACTGCTGCAGGAACTGCGTGTTTATGTGCTACTGAGCGTAGACTTTTTAAAACCACTCTAAATCTGTCACAGACGAAGTAGGTGGCCGGGGAAAGCTGCCTACTGTTAACTTGATCGCACCTGGACTTGTTACGCGTCACTACATAACTTCACAGTCACACTCAACTTCGACCTCAACAGAGACAATATTTATTATTTCAACTTCAATTAACATTCGCGCTCCTGTGATATCTAACCTGTGTTTCTGAAATACCATTCCTTACTCGCTAAATGTCTCAGAGCTTTCTACTTCGGGTTTCAGCCTGTTCTCGGTCTCAAGAATAATTTAAATGCAAGGACTTTCCTGAAGGATCAGTAAAACAGGGAACTTCGTTACGAATAATTCGACAAAATACTAATAAAATTTTAACAATCTAAGTGTCCTTACTCTGAACGTGGTCTGATTTCGCTCTCTGCTTATCAACTGGCGAGCGTTCGAGTATCTCAAATTACTGCCTATTTTAAAAAGCCCCATTTGCACTCCACAAGTACAGTGCTTCCTGAGTAGCTGCTTCCATTGTACAGTAAACCTCTGACTTACGAAGGAAAGCCCTACAACTCCCGAGACGATATCACAGGCCCCGAAATCTGCAGCAAAGACCGAGTCGATGAAGCCTTTGGCTGAGACGCTCTGCTCCGTTCCAAAAATGACCATGCTGTAAAATACTATATGAGCTCTGCCAGAACCCTGCGCACGAGGTCAGCAGCCTTCACCACTTCCAGCAGCCGGCTGTATGAAATGAGGGTGGCCTCAGTTGGCTGCAACCTGCGCAGTCGTAAACCACATGCAAAGCCGCCTCCACGTCTTGGTTGTGGTCACCCAGTAGGCATACCGAGTGCACACTGGCTTTCTTTCCATTTCTAAAAGCTATCTTCCTGAGGGGCTCCATAATGTGCCTAATGTTGGAGTTTCTCGTAATTAGCAGTTCCCCGTTCAGGTATGTCTCCTCACATCTTGCAGAATGGAAGACCACCTGCTTACTCACAGTACGAACAGACAAGCCTCCGTATTTTTCCTCCATCTCGAGCACCACGAATGCGCTGCCACTTGTCACTCATCCTGCTGCCAAAACTAAGAGGTGCCTCTGTAGCAGAGCCCATGAAGGAAACAAGTGATACCTCAGGTGTCCAATGTGACGTGCCACATTCCCTGCCACCACTCCCAAGGCAGCTGCTCTTTGAAGTGGACGACTGTACAAGGAGACAGCCTCCTAGGTATCCAACTTGCTATCCTCATGACATATAACCAAGGACTCAGATGCCTTAATGCGACGTGTAGCTGGCTGTTGTGAAGAACTGAGTTCTGTGCTACGGACTACCTGAATTACACTTACAGTTAGAAATGCGTGATGAAACCTCTTAAGTAGAGAATATACTAAGCAGAAAACACATTAAAGATAATACGTAACTTACCACTCTGGAGAACTGTATCAGCTGGAAGCTGGAGCCTTCAAAGCTGCTGTCCCTTCTGTGCTCGCCCGACATTTCTGGCTACCAGAAGCAGCTCTACCGTTTCTGTTAGTGTTTGGCGTGTGGAAGCTTGCTCATGATGATCTTCCATAACTTACGTAGGGACCAGAGCAGACATTCGGTTACGCTTCCGTTGTCTGGCTGTTTGCTGTTGCGTTTCGTCGATTCGGTAGGACGACTTGATGGATCCCTATGTCTTTGTGTCATCATTTAGTGGAAATCGTTATACAACGGTGCTGGAATGGTCGCCCGTGTGAGCTTTATTCCCCGTTATAGGTTTTGTTACATTAAATTTGTTCTTGGAGGCCAAAATATTGCCGAAGAAAGGATAAATCACATTACCGATATAGTAAGAAGCCATGTGTTAGCCACGTATGAGCAATGTGGAGCTGGCAGAGAACCACAGAGTCCCTGCGAGAGGCCTGCATGGAGATCTTCCACACATTCATAGTCTCCTTAAGGGCACATAGTTTCTTGTGCGTACTGAGATTATTCCATACCGTCTCCCAGAGCTGAGACACCTTGCGGCGTAATAACGATCGCAGGTCGGTTACTGCTCCAAAGGAGGTTCCCGTGTAGCCTGTTTGAGCAGCCTGTCGCAAAGTTCATTTCCTGGGATAACCGACGTGGCCTGGGGTCCACGCAATCACCACGGAACGACTGGACCGTTCCAGGGCATATATAGACTCCCGGATGTTCACTACCGAAGGATGGCGGGGATAGCACTGGTCGATAGCTTGTAGGCTGCTCATGGAGTCAGTACACAGGAGAAACGACTCGTCAGGGCACTAGAGGATGCGCTCAAGAGCAAAGAAATGGCCGCCAGCTCTGCAGTGGAAACACTGCGGCCATCTCGCTAGGAGTGCTGTTCAGTATGTATTCCATGAACATACGCGAAGCCAATGTGACCATCAGCCATCGAGCCGTCAGTGTAAACCACTTCATGGTCCCAGTACACGTCAAGAATCGAGATGAAGTGTCAGAGGAGAGCCACAGTGTTAACTGAGTCCTTAGGACCACGTGAAAGATCCAGGCGAAGCTTCGGCCTAGGTGTACACCACGGAGGTGTACTTGAATGGACCTCGAGTATAGGTGGTAAAGGAAAGAGCTCCACTTCAGACGGAAGAGATCGGATGCGAACCGCGCTCGTAAACCCTGACCAGGGCCTCCGATGTGGGAGATGAACCGTCGTGGATGGGAAAAGGAGACGGTAATTCGGATACTTAGGAGAACTACGCATGTGTGCCACGAAACTGGAGAGTAGTTGTGCACGCCTAACCTTCAATGGAGGGACTCCGGCCTCCACCGGGACGATGGTCACATGACTCGCCCTGAGAGCTCCCGTTGCCAGTCGAACGCCACAGTAGTGCACTGTATCGAGTAAAATCAACGATGAGGGCGCCGCCGAACAATAAATCATACTGCCATAGTCAAGGCGGGATTGCACAATGGCTCTGTAGAGTTGCAGCAGCGTAGAATGATCTGCATGCTAGTTGGCGTTGCTCAGGCAGCGGAGGGCATGGAGATGCTACCAGCACTTTCGCTTCAGCTGGCGAAGATGAGGAAGCCACGTCAATCAGGCGCCGAAAACCAGTCCTAAGAATCGATATGACTCCACTACAATGAGTGGATCGTCATTAAGGTAAAGTTCTGGTTCCGGATGAGTGGTACGACGAGGGCAGAAGAAAGTGCATGACAAACGACTCCGCGGCTGAAAAAAACTGGAGGCCTTGGATGGCTCCCTGTACGCGTCGCTCGACAGCACCAGTAATGGAGGAGCAGCACGAAATGAAGAAGTCGTCTGCATACAGAGAAGGTGAAACCGACTGCCCGACAGCTGCTGCTGGACCGTTAATGGCCAGTAAAGATAGAGATACACTCGATACAGAGCCCTGTGGGACCCAATTCTCCTGGATATGGGGGCAGCTATGGGAGGCACCAACTTGGACATGGAAAGTACGGAGCGATAGGTAAAAATGGGAAGCGGGCCTGGAGAGCCCACTCCCAGGATGTGGCAAGGATATGATGTCGTCAGGTCTTGTTATAAGCTTTTCGTAAATCAAAAAAGACGGCAACCAGGTGTTGGCATCTGGAAAAGGCTTCCCGCATGGCAGACTCGGGGGAAACTAGATTATTAACGGTAGAGCGATCCTGGTGGAAACCGCCCTGGCATGGAGCCTGTAGCACACATGACTCCAGAACCCGACACAAACGGCGACTTAGCATACGTTCTAACAGCTTACAAAGAAAGTTGGTGAGGCTGATGGGCCGATAGCTATCCACATCAAGTGGGTTGTCATACAGTTCGAGCACTGGAGTGATGGGGCTCTCCCACCATTGCGATGGAAAGACACTATGGCACCAGATCTGGTTGAAGATGAAGAGGAGATGTCGCCTGTAGTCGGACAAGAGATGTTTGATCATCTGACTGTGGATCCGATTTGGCTCAAGAGGTGTGACGGCGAAGTTTGCAAGGACGCTGAGGAGCTCCCATTCTGTAAATGGAGCATTATAGGGCTCACTGTACCGTTCAGTGAACGAGAGGGCTTTCCCTTCGATCAGCTGTTTGAGGGTGGAAAATGCTTAGGGATAATATCCTGACTTGGAGGCTTGAACATAATGCTGAGAAAAGTGCTCAGAAATAGAGTTTGCATCGGTAGATAACGCCATTGACGCTAATGCCAGTAGCACCTGTCGGGGTCTGGTGCCCACAAACACGTCTGATCTTCTTCCAGACTTGGGACGCACCCAATGGTCGACACATACCTCTCCCAACATCCCGGTTTCCATCTTTTTATAAGCTGGCGAACGCGGGCACAGAGCCATTTAGAAGCTATTAGGTGCTCTAGGGAAGGGTGCCGCTTATGTCGCTGTAGAGCTCGCGGACCCTCTTTAATGGCCTCAGCGATTTCTGGAGACCACCAAATATTGACTTTCGCTGGGAGCACCATAAATAACAAGGGATCGTGTTTTCGGCCGCAGAAACGATCGTTCACGTGACCTGATCAACTGCCACATCGATGGTACATCGTGTGGGAGATTCAACGGTAACAACAGAGGTGAAAGCTTCCCAGTCTGCCTTGTATACAGCCCATCTGGGGGAATGGGGCTGGGGGAGTGACAGAAAAATGGGGAAGTGGTCAGTACCACACAACTCATCGTCAGCTCTCCAGTGGACATATGGGAGACGTCCTGGGCTGCAGAGTGATAAATCAATGGCCGACTAATTTCCGTGACTCACACTGAAGTGTGTGGGGGCAGCAGTACTTAAAGAGGCAGAGCTAGAGTTGAGGCAGTAAAATTTCGACATCCCTACCTCTGCCAGTAAGCACAGTGCCACCCCATAAGGGGTTATGGGCGTCAGAACTTCCAAATGTAGAAATGCTTAGGGAGTTGATGAATCAGCGCAGCCAATGCGTTCAGGGGTACTGCACGATCTAGAGGAAGATATATGTTGCAGACAGCTATTTCCTGCTTCGTCCTTGTTCAGACAGCCACAGCTTCAAGAGGAGATTGAAGGAGCATAGGTTCACTGTACAATAAGTTCAGGACATAGAAACAAACTCGATCTGAAACTCTGTTATGGTCATTACAGTTCTCGTAATATCCCCTAAAGCCATAAAGGGCAAGGGTCCGCAGTGCTGGGAACCAGGTTTCCTAGAGAGCAATGCAGAAATCAGGTGCAAAGCTTAACAGTTGCCATAGCTCAGCCAGGTGGTGGAAAAAACCGCAGCAATTCCGCTTGAGAATGACGTTAGCGTGAGGCTGGGAAGGCATGAAGCATGCAAGGAGGCATGTTACGCCTCAGGGTCACCAGCTGTCACCGATTGAGTATTTGTATCCTTTCCTATTGCGGATGAGGCACAAGTGAGATCCAGGTATTCAGGGAACGCTGAGATCTCCACCCCATCCACAGGTGCAGAATTTGAAGGGAATGGTGTTGTTGGGGCCACTGGAGGGTCGTGTTTCTTATTTGCTTGCTCTCTCGCTTCTCTTTAGGGGCTCGCTGGGAAGACTTCTCCAAAGTAGCTTCAGGCACAGAGGAAGACCGTGAAGCTCTTTATCAAGCAGCTTCTGGATCCTTTAGCGACTGGCAGGTGTCCGCTGTGGCATTAGTGGAGACTTGGGGAGAGAGGGTCCCAAGGTACCCTTTCCATGAGAGGAACTGGAGGAAGCTGTTGCTTCTCTGGCTGGGGGGGAGGGGGCCAATGTCCCCGGCGTTTGGGGTGTCCATGCTCCCAAAGTAGTTACTTTGGGAGCTTGGGAGCTACATAAGGATATTTTACCCTCACCATCAAGGGGGCGGATGTATTCTGGAGGCCCCTTGGGTCACTGTTCGTGGCACAAAGTGGGTTACGACTGGTACTTGTGATGGCGATGGAAATGTAGCTGCAGTGTTCAAATGGCTCTGAGCACTATTGGACTTAACATCTATGGTCATCAGTCCCCTAGAACTTAGAACTACTTAAACCTAACTAACCTAAGGACATCACACATCACTGCTGAAATGTATGTGGACGTCAACCAATCGGTGTATAATCGTTGAAATTTAAGTTTAGCCGGTTGGTAAGACAATCGTTCCAAGCTCTTGTACTCCATGATTTTTTGCTCCTTTTAGAGTACTGTGCAGTCTGGCGAGCAGGGAGAGTGCTGCTCTCCACAGTTGATGCAATTGGGAGGAAGCGCACAGGGAGTATCTGGATGCAGTGGGCGTCACAGTCTCGACATGTTGCGTTGGAAGTGCAGTGGGAAGACATATGTTCGAATTTTCAGCACTTAGAGTACCACATAGAGGGAGGGACGTATGGTTTGACGCCACAGCGGTAAACCACCACCTTGACTTTTTCAGGCAATGAATCACCCTCAAAGGCCAAGATGAAAGCACCAGTAGCAATCCTGTTGTCCTTGGGTCCCCTGTAAACACGCCGGATGAAATGAACACCCCGCCATTCGAGATTGATGTAGAGCTCGTCGTCAGGTTTGCAAGAGGAGGTCGCGATGGAAAATAATCTCCTGGACCATGTGGAGGCTTTTATGGGGAGTGACTGAAACAGGAATATCACCCAGTCATTCACAAGCGATTAACGTCTGGAATTTGGCTGGGGATGCTGTCTGAATCAAGACTGCACTGCTTCTCATCTTGGAGAAGCCAATGGCGAACTACAACTGAAATATAAAAAATTAGATTTTTATAATATTACGTCCATTCAGTAATGGTTTTCACTGTACACCCTTCTTCACTCCGCAGGAGTGAAGCATGGGGAGGCAAACTGAGAGTTACTATGGGGCTCCAGCGAAGGAAAGCCTTACATTATTTTAACAATACATTCTTGATTTCTTTTAAATTTGCACTTTTGCTTATGAAAAGTATTGGAAGAATAACAATATTGTTTTGGTATTAATATCTTGCGTGACAAAATTTAGACGACGGCGAATGGTGCGGCGGAGGCGCTGCGAGTGGCGGCGCAAGGTGCGGCGATCAGCTGTTGGCGCTGGCAGCGGCGAAAGTGGATGGCTACGGAGGGCAGCGGCGCGCTGTGGCGCACTGCAACTTCTGCCGGAGTGTGTAAGTGGGGGGTTCCGGAAGGGGTGAAGCACAGATCACAAAGGGGGAAGGGGATTAACACTTTTGCATCACTTCACACGCATACGGTGATTCACTTAGTTGCTTATAACTAAAGGAGGGCCATGCCTTCGCTTTTTGGAAGTATTTTATTTATTTATTATTCCTTTTCTACTCACATGGTACTAAGACCATGGCAGTTTTCTAGTGGACTACTACAGTATGGGGCAGCAAGAAACATACCTGTTCCCATTCCAAAACTTAATCGTGATATTCCCCAGGAGGCTGCTGTTCAGAAACAGCAGGGAAGGGCGACCGAAGTCGCGTAAAAAGTCCTTTCCTAAACGCTACCCATACCAGTAAATCAATAAGGATAATTATTAGGTGTGTACATACAACACTGGAATGACTATACGACTGAGATATGGGTGGTTGTGCCAATCCGTGATATGCCCGGTGGCACAGTCTAGCGTGATCTCCCCTGATTCTTTGTTTACCAGGTCGGCTAAGGATTGGATCAGCTGGGAATGTGAGTGATTAGGGAGAGTTGGTCAGTTGTCAGGCGACGGTAGTACCATCGGTTGGTCTGGTGAATACCACAGGAGAGGAGGAGTTGCACATTATGTGCGTAAGACAAGTGTGCGAACAGTTCCTCGGCGAGGGTAGTGACATCGCAGTGAGAGCTATTAAGTGATAAACCGCTACCATTGAGTAGCACACGGTAAGGCTGGGTTGCTAGAAGGTACTCGTAACACATGATAGTGCCTGATACTGGATGGGGTATGGTGTATAAAATACTAATAGTGGGCGTCGTGGCGACAGGTGGTAGTACACAGTCCAGGTGGTCAGGCTTGAGTAGCTATAAGCACGAATTAATCTTGTTAGCTCCAGATGGTAGTTATGTTACGAAAGGCAAGTATTCCAGTGGATGAAAAAGTAGTAAGTAACTACCTGAGGTAGTAGTGGCGGGTGAAACTTCGATGGTGAACAGACTCATGTGCACTTTGTCACTGGGCAATCTAAACTGGCGATTCCAAAGAGCTGCAGGGGTATAAGTTAGTAGCAACGGGGTAGTGGGGGAAGGAAGGGAGAATGGTCGTGTTGAAAAAAGGCTTACTTGTCATCCTGATCAGCATGAGCGCAAAAATGTGGGGTTGCATTAAGCAATGCCTGCAATCTACGCGTAGGCGGAATACGCGGTATTTAGTGGTTTCGTAAGTGATTTGCTGAATCGGAAACTTTAGTAATGGCTGTTGTGGCTTAGGAGGGAAAGGGATTTGACCAATGACAAATAATGCTGCGGTTAACACAGGGTTTTTTCTGGGTATATACGTGGACAGCTGTCCGCGATCGCAACGCCAGGGTAGTCTGACATATTGGCCATTTATGCCGAGCGGCCCACTCTCGGCGAACTATAAGGGTGCTCACATTAAATAATAAGGAATGGGGTTCAATCGGGAACGAGTTCAGATAACAGGTATCAAAATAAGATCGAATCTACGGTGATATATCCACTAGTCGCTAGGTAGAGAGATATGACGTCAGAGACACATATCTTAAGGGTGATCGAACACTTGTTCGAGTAACTAGCCAAGACACAGAGTTTCCCCAACGGTAATACCTCAGAAAGTAGCTAATGGGCCACTGTAATCAAGGGAGGAGCAATACCTCTATAAAATGACTGTCAAAGCGTGTCTAATATACAATGTTATATTAGCGATTGTGGTCCTGCCGATTCAAATGGCTCTGAGCACTATGGGACATTGGAGGTCATTTGTCCCCTAGAACTTAGAACTACGTAAAACTAACTAACCTAAGCACATAACACTCAGCCGCGCGGGATTAGCCGAACGGTCTAGGGCGCTGCAGTCATGGACTGTGCTGCTGGTCCCGGCGGAGGTTCGAGTCCTCCCTCGGGCATGGGTGTTTGTGTTTGTCCTTAGGATAATTTAGGTTAAGTAGTCTGTAAGCTTAGGGACTGATGACCTTAGCAGTTAAGTCCCATAAGATTTCACACACATTTGAACATAACACACATCCATGCCCGAGGTAGGATTCGAACCTGTGACCATAGCAGTCGCGTGGTTCCGGTCTGAAGCGCCTAGACCCCCTCGGACACCGCTGCCGGCTAGGTCCTGCCGGAACGCATAGCTAATCTACCCTTCTCTCATTGAAGAAAACAAAATAAGAATAGAGACGTTGACCCGGCAGCAGGGTAAGAGAAAAAAGGGGAGGCTAAAAATACCTGCAACGGCTGATAAGGCAGTAGGGCGCACCGTCCGCAGGGACTTCCACAGCAGAATCGGTCTCCTACTGCCGGCCTAGCAGGAGAGTAAGGAACCGAGTCAATGGGAATGGGCCTCTTCTAAATTGAGTTTACCGTGGGTCAAAATAGGTTTCGTCTTAGTTAATCGGCAGTGAATCGACTACGTAGCAGCTGGGGAATGTGCGGTGTCCTTAAAGAACAAGATAAATGAAACGTCTGTGTTGCACAAGTGTGAATCAGCTGTGACGTAACCATCGTGTGGCAAATTTGCTCATGAATGCTGGTAACTACTAATACTATACGAAGATAAGTGGTGAAATTTCGAGAAAACTTCTCGGGCAGCTTGTGGGTCATCCAGTAAAATCAGCCACGAACCACGTGAAGTAGCTGGTTTGTAGGTGTGTCATCTCGTTTCCCGGGCCTATGAAAGTCACATAGCCTCGATAGTAGGGAGTGTTAGTGTGGGAGGCTGTGTCAAAGATTCGGGGCTAATGTTATGTGAATGTATGTTTGTGTTTTTGGGTGCTAAACAGCTCTGCTTAACCCACACGCCAGGAAGAAAGAAGAGGACACCAATGTTGCTGCAGTTGTATCATCACTGAACAAGTCTGTAACTAGATGGTACAGTCAAGTTTCCACACAAGGGCCTGAGCAAGAATGGGTGGATAGTCTAAGGGCATGCTTCATATTAGCATTGGAAAAAGGGTAACGTCACAAGAGCTGTAAGCCGTACAGGATGAAAGCAGCTAGAGGAGCCCAGAAGGTCTGTAGGCTCAATGTGAATTGTACCATGGTGATTGGGGGCAGACGACGACGAAGAAATTCTTGTTAGTGTGGGTGGACGTCATGTCCTTCCTTCTCCCTTCGGGGGGAGGCAATATGTCTGAGTAACATTGGCTACCGACCAGGGTGCAGACGAAGGCGAGCCTCATCGTAATGTGTCAATGAGATATACATGAAAGAGATAGGTGGGCGATCAATTTATGAAAGAATAAACCGATCAGCTGGGCACTCTGCGGGCGCTAACCGCACCGTATAAGGCACACGGCCCTGGAGAGGGGAGGTACAAAGTAATGGTTGAGGTTGGAACGAATAGACGAGCGTCTCAGAGCAGTGGTCGTAACCCCGTGCAATGCGTGGGTGAGGGAGGAAATGTGCTTTGCCTCCATAGGGCGGTTTCGTCTCGTGGGTTAAATACTACAAAATTCCCAAAATCCATGAAGTACTAGGGTGAGCATCGAAAAATGGGGGCGTGAACTATTGCGACATTATACAATAAAAAGTTTTATTCATTAGAGTGCAAGTCTCCTGCTAACTATATTTCCAACAATATATCGCATTAGTGCGCTTGGGTGATGACGTCACGTCATGGGTGCTAATCATCAACAATCTAGTGCTTATTTCAAAGGGTGCTTCAATCTTATTAGGCCATGGGTGTATTTGTTTGAATAAACAAACGGGTGTCTCTCACTTCCTAAGCACTCGTCAGAGCACTGTATCGAAATGGTAGCAGTGCCGATCTCCGTGCTCGCACGTAACACCTTCACTTCATCACTAAATCACTTCATAAAAAGTAGGGTGAACAACAACGAAACTTGTGTTCGTCTGGGTGAACTCTCAAATGTGTAAAACGCACATCGGTTGCGAACTACAATTCTTCACTTACTTGGGTGAAACATATTTACATTTATCCTATCACAAAATCTATTTAGCTTACCGCTCTACAGTGAGAGGGTGGTGCACTTCTTCTCAACTTTAGGGGTGCATTCGACTCTATTGAGTATCTTAGATAACCCAGGTCCTTCCTTTCTTATAAACGTACCAGTCCGGCTCATGGTGCATAATAGAATTCCGGAATCGCTAACTCACAAAATCGTGTATACCGACTGAAGGGGGATCTTAAGCAATGGGAGTGTTGCTATAGTGCTATAGTACAACATATCTGGAATCCAGGGTTGTGGTGGCTCTTTACATACTGGGGTCATAAATATAAAATACAAGTGCATATTGTGCAAAACAAAGGCCATAGATTATTAAAATAAATGCATGGTATACCAAATAGGGTATAATAAGTGCTTATGTTGCGCAGCAAAATGATTGTGAAATGCATTAACGTAACACATATCATAAGGGGAGAAAAAATACAAGTTATTGGGTATCAATTATTGCTCAGCTATCAACTCGCAATGCATAGCGGGTCGGACATCGCTCAACACCACTAATCATACAAAAAGCGCATAATACTGATCCTTCTGGCATGCATCTTGGTGGGGAATTAGAGGTTAGGCACCGTTTACTGGCGGGGTGTACTTGTTTTAGTATTCTGGGGTGATGGGCTGGACATACTGTAATTATTTTATTATTTCTTGGTGGCTGAGGCCGAGGCTCAAAGCCGGATTTTCTTGGGTCCTGTGTGCTCTCTCCTAGCACCTATAAAGCATTCGGCAGTATAAAGGGGACAATTCGATAGTCGATTTTCATAAGTCGTATGTTAGAGGAGCGGGATATAGTGAATAGGTGCGTAATATTTAATTCGTGGTATTAATTCTTAAGTTTGTCTGTTTGGAGTTCTCTTATTGGTGGAGATGCGTGTATGGTAAGAATTTTTAGGGTGCCGCCGAAACTGAGTGGTTAATCCATTTATCAAACTCGGTACATGGTGAAGCAGGTAGAGTTATGAAACTGGCGAGAGGCACCAGCAGACCTGCTACGGAGGCAGGTTTCAAGTTAACGCTGAGGTAGCGGAGCAGCCGTGCCGCGTGTGTAGCACGCCACAGCAACAACTCCGGCGTCTTCTCAGTGAAAAATTTTCGCGTCTCCTTGGGATGTTTGAATTAACCATTTATAAAATGCAGTTCACTTAAATTAATAAAATTAGAGTGGGATTAGTGAGTGTTGCGAATAGTACTCTAACTCCTTTCTCGAACGAATCGATTTATATGCGTTTATTGTGTAAAAGTACTATAGCTCATTTATAAAGACTTTCTTTTTTTACTTTCATGGTGGCAAAAGTGGATAGGCTGTGGTGGGCACGGGTGAAACCATTTAAGAATTAGGAAAGGGAGCAGGTAGTCGATTCTTAAGATGAGTCAAACTAGACGGAAGATGGTATGGTGGTACTATACTTCACAGTAGGCTCGGAAATGCAGAGCGCCACCAGCACAGAAAGATACCCCATAAAAGCGCGCTTCGTTATTGTGATGCTTTTCTGCTTGGGGTTCCATCAGCTGAAGGTTGCGTACTTCCGAACTCCCCTCGGAATTATAGTCTTCTCTGCAGGCATGTTAAGGGTTTAGGCGTGCAAGTAAATTTATGGGTGGGTTTTCAAGTTGTAGGAGTTACCTGGGTATGAGACAGATGGATGGAAAATATTACATTTGAAATAGGTATTACATAAGATGATGAGACGATGGTACCTTTTTGTATTAAATTGCTATTCATGGGTTGATAGCGAAGATAATAAGCTCTAATATGTGTAAGGTCTCTTTAACAGCGGCAGTCAGGCAGACGGACACTGCACATAGGGAGCGGCAGAGGGGAAGGGGGGGGGGGGGGGATCAGGTGGCGACAGCTGGCACAGGCTAGTGGGATGGCGCAGGGGGAGGAGGGGCAGGGAGGTAACAGCAGTGCCAGTTCTCTGAAGTGACTCCGCCCTTCGCATTATGGCCACCCCATGTGCGACTCCTTGTAGACAGGTTCACCTGTTTCTGACAGGCGGATTGCACGTGTTTACAAGTATTCAGTACTGCCAGGTGGCTGTATTTACCTTCAGAGTTAACCTTATGAAACGTCCCCTTAGGAAAATTGTACATGACTGTGCTTAAACTGACACACAATATTTTTAGCGCAACGCAATCTGACTTTCAAAATTCCCTACAAATGAATGGCCCTGACTAACAATAACCTATACCTTTCAGAAACCACTTACCTCACAAAAATCTTCGTTACTGGAACTACTGCAATACGGCGAGTGCCACTACTGCTAGCTAAATAAAAGATTCAAACTACTGAAGGCACTAACTTCTAATAGGTATAGTTAGCAAATGAAAGATTTTGATAGAGAACAAACCATGTATTTACGTCAATAGTGTTCAAAAGTCGTAATGTATATAGCAGTTCATGACATCCAGTGTTACAAATTTCAAAACTCCGCCATCTCTCTCCCCACATCCACCACTGCTGGTGGCTTACCTCCAACTGCACAGCGCTATACGCTCTTAACATCCAGCTGCCCAACACTACAATGGCAGACAACAATGCAAACTAGCCACAGACTGCACACAGCACAGCCAGTGATTTTCATACAGAGCGCTACGTGGCGTTACCAATATAAAGACCTAGACAGCCTACTTACATAGCCCAGATGCTCCCCACAAAAAATTTTACAAATTGTTTTGGGCAGTGGCCAATACAGATTTGAAGAAATTTTTCGTAATTACAATAACAGAGATATCAAATGCACACACTTCTTGATACAGTGTAGGTCAAAAGCTCACAGTCCATAAAGACAGTCCTGATAGTTCATCACAGTGAAATTTCAGTGTTTTTCTCAAAGTCTGAGCAGTAAAAGAAAATGCACACGGAAGTAGTGTATTTCCATGCAGTCTTGAAGATGTAGTGTTGTCCTTCCAACAGAAAGACAGTGCTGACTCTTGACACACAGACAGGTAATGGTCCACAACAGAGCAAACCCACAGCAGAGCCAGTCGAAGTTTTGAAGAACATTGGTAGGTAGGTCATCACAGAGCAGACCCACTGCAGTCCTTGCAGAAATAATGGTATTGGTGAGTCATCAAAGGTGTAGACCCACTGTAGTCCTTGTAGAGATGGCTGGCAGCCATCCGTTGCGACTATGCAGGTGCACAATCACCATCGAAGAGTCTCGCGGAGAATATAGCAAGTCCATAAACCATCACTTGTGCACGCACAAAGTTTTTGGAATTGTCCTTAGAACCAGCAATGCTGTTATCCAGTCCCTTGCTGAATTATTAACACATGTGCAAATACCAACAGTCCCTACATCTCACATATTGTCCATATACTATGAGCAACAGAAACGTGTGCAGTGAAATGGAACTTACAAGTTAATAATATGATGAACTGGTGTCAATTACAATTTTATAACATAAGAATACAATAACAAAGGTACAAAATACATCATTAAAGAACATAACAATACAGACAACATTTGTAGTACAGGCTTTACAAAGGAATCGAAATAAGATATACATCAGTGTTACAGGAATTATGACATGAGTACATATATAAAAGATCAGAATAACTTTCGAAACTTCAACTTCACACATGAGCAACTAAACAGAACAGATAAATAATGTCTAAACATCATTACAAAGTAAATAACATATTATCAGAAACATTCTACAACATAAATATTATTAGCTAAACATATTAAGACAGGAAAAACACAAATTCACGTAGTGTAATAACACCTAAATACAGGACAGGGTTTGTTTTCAGTGTGACATTTGTTACTGCAGTCCACCCCAAAACTTCATTCCATATATCTTTCCTCTTATTTCAACATTTGTTTCCACCAAAAAAATTCTATCCAAGCATGCTTTCTGTATTTATATGTTCACACATTTCTTACCTCATTACTTATTTTCCATTATCTTACCTCATCATTTATTTCCAAGAAAATCCTACCTAAACCTGTTGTCCCTAAACCCTACTTTTTTGTTCATATCCTCTTTCAAAATACTTTTTTGGCCAAACCATTTTCTTATAGCTTCTCAATGCATTTCTTCCAATTCATCACAACTTGTTCTCTTATATGGCCTACCCCATCTTAAGCTAACTTAAATCTACTGAGCTCAGATGCTAAACTAAGGGACGAGGCAATGCAGCAGCACAAAACAATTAACACAAACAGCAATGACAAAAATGCAGATTTGCAAAGCAAGCAGCATTATAGAAATTAGCAAAGCAATTGCAATATTACAACCAATATAAGGCAATGTGCAGCAAACAAGAAAAATAAATCAGTAGTAAAGCTGGCATAACAGAGTAATACAAAGTGAAATTCAGTAGCATTATGCCTAAACAGCAGCAGCAAATGCAATAACTTATATGTAAAAATGACATAGCTCAAGCAGAAAAAATATTACAGTAAAAATGGCCATGTTTAATACCTATGTCACATCTTAACACTAGGGTGATGCATCATGAGAACTTACGCTAGCAGATAAGTTACCAAATCGTAAAAAAAATTATTTATGCAATTCCTGTGAAGGGAAATGTCTATTTATGTGCTCTCGTTTTTTTGGAAGTATATCATAAATTTATAATTGACTGGATCTGTAGGCATAAAATAACTGTATTAGTACATCTATTAAATTTTATTTTAACCAATGCTGCAGTGCAGCTAGAAACTAGATATTAAACAAAATGAGTAAATAAATACATAAAGCAGGCCATATGGCATTTCTCTCAACTAGCAAGACAATAGCTGTGAAATGTTTCTCATTGTTTCATTGGGCATTTTAGTAAATATCATAAATTAAGAGCTCCACAGTATAATCATACGTTTTCAAGTTCGAGCATGTCGTGTTTGCAATGCTTTCTACAAAGGAATGGCAATAGCGAGGATAATGGCCTCTTTTTTTTTCTCCACCTGTGCCTCTGAAAGGCACACACTAATGGCTTTTTTCCAGGCGACTGTCGCGTAGCTGAGTGCCCACGACTCATTACATGAAGGTGGTCACTTAACTTTCTTAGTGAAATATTTACGACACCAGTTTGCATAACAGTGACAGTCTCATATAAAAAATTTCACAGGTCGAGAATTTGTGTTGCAAATGTGTAGAAACAAAATCCTATGAATATAACAGTGTTCAAAAAGTTTTCGTCGGCATTGTGATACATTCATGCATTTACACATATTTCATAATTCTTAAAGTACGATTCTTGGTTTCCAACATCCTTTTCCACAAATCAGAGTCCCTAAACACTACTCATTACTCCTTACCTTATTACACATATACATATTCGTCGACACTTCTTCAATATTTCATCATAATAAATACATAGCATAATCAGATTCCTCATATAGCATCAGCTTATTGATCATAAACATACCTCAACAGCATAATACACATTGTCATCGTAAAAATAACATCATAACACCTCAGTCAAATCTCAAAAATGTCATAGCTTTCTGCAATAATGTCGAAACCTAAAAAAAATTCTCTGCTCATTTCAATAGTGTCATCTACCTCAAACGTACTTTAAAATCATGCTCTCTTACCAAATACATCATTCAAAGCTCTCATAGTATAACAATGGTTCTGGAAAAATATGAACAGTTCACGAAATACAGACAAAATACAATTTTATAAGTGTGAAGTTATCCAATGGTGTAATTACGTAAACATCTGTCACTGATGTAATAAAATAAATGTTTGTCTCTCTCAGTTAAATAATCAGATAGCTGTGTAAATCTGTGTTAGAGAAACATGGTACCGATGTGTAGAGTTGTATAAGCAAATACAATATTAGCTAGGGTTCCTTGTGCTTGCCAAACACATGGTACACAAAGTAAGCGTGTACCCCCCCTGAGGATTAATGTAATTATACCCTCAGGTTTTACAGATTACAGCAATGGAATGAGATGTATCACGGAATACCCTTGTATCATTGTACTTTAAATATCTTTAAAAATAAATGATTTAAGTACAAAATTAATCACTCAAATACGTGTCCTGTAGTGCTAAATGTGCGTCTTGCTGTAATATAATCTCTGTGGAAGTGTCATAGTTATTGTCCTCTGAAAGCTAAGTTCTGCAGAAGTCAATGTACTTACCTCATGATAAACAAAAGTGAAATGCTTTGCGTATAGATATCTTAGTTATTACGCTTATTGCCGTGATGAAGAAAGTACTGTGCTGTAACGTATTGTTGTGCTACAGAAAAGGCTGTCTCATTGTAGCTATACCACAAAAGGTACTACTAAAACATGTTTTACTTTCCAGAATAATACAGAAAAACAGTGCAGATATAAAACAGATACAATGCAAAAGCAATAATATAAATTGTGTCACTCATTAGTAGCATCATGATATAATCGTGTAGCTGTCAAAGAAACCAAATACTAAGTCATCTTTAATCTCACAGAAAGTACTTCAAATAAAGAATGTCTTTCCACGTAAACCAAAATGTTGTATTAAAATCTCATTAACAATATATGTTCTAAGTATGTAAGCTGTATATTCGTTACGTAATCGTGCAACTAACAAGGAAGAATGTACAAACAATAACATTGTGTCGTCTGTTCACTATAATTATGCATTCGTAATTACTTGTCTAAGTTCCCTAGGCTCTTGACTGGATAGTTAACTTTAAAAGATTGTTGGATGTTAACAGTTTCTCAGTGTGACAAATTGTACTAGTAGCCTGAAGTGAAACGTTTTATGGCAAGGACTAAGTTAAAAAGCAGATTATCTTTCAATAAACGGTTTTACACGTGAAATGTGGTGTAAACATTTACTCTTCCTAGTACACAGAGTTTCAACTTCAACGCAATTATCATGTGGTATACGTCGGTAAAGAATACTGGAATTTTTCTCAAGGTTAGCGTCTATGTAATTTTTCCCTGCGCCAGCCGGCGCACGTGGCTGCCTGCGGTGCGAGTCATTGTCTGTCTCTTTGTTGGCGTCCGTCATTATTGGGATTAGGAGACCAAACTTCTACAAATTCACCTTGCCGAGAGTGCCATGCTCTGTTTGAATCCCGCCAGTTCTGATGGAATTCAGGTCTGTCGTTTTGTCGGTATTTTCCATAGTTTCTTTGTTGTCGGTCACGTGGTGGAGTATTTCTCCCTGAATCGTAACTGTGTGCTGGACTGTTGCATCTAAAGTTATTCTGTCTCCCTTGATAATAATCATTTTGGTTCCCATATTGTCTGTTTCTCTGATTGTCTCTGTGATCGTCACTACCATGGAGAGGTGATCTTTCCCTGTAATTATTACTACTCTGCCAACGGTTGTCATACGTGTGGTGTCTGTTTTGGTCACGATTTATGTTGTAAGAATAGCCTTGACGTGTATTATTTCTGTCATCACGGAATTGTGACAGATGTGACCTGTAATTGTTGTACTCCTGTTTTCGCGTTCCGCGATTGTCAGTGTCAATTTCCAGTTCTTGTAACAGTCCCTGAAAAGCCTCAATGCCGTCTTTGCAACGTCCTGCTAAAATAATATGTCGTAAATGTTCAGGCAGTTGGATTAAGCAGATGCGGATGAGTTCTGAGGGGCTGTATGGGTTTGAAAGATACTGATTCTTATGCAACATGTCTTCAAAATATTTCATAAGATTGGAAAATTCAGATTGTTCAAAACGTTTCATCATTATGATGCTATGTTTTACTCGGTCTTGTGTAGCTTGAGACCAATATGCTGAGAGGAAGGCATGGTAAAATTCTCCTTCACTGTGACAATCGTGAATGACCGATTGCATTCTTACATCTGGTTCATTCACTAAGTAGCTACACACGAATTGTAATCTGTGCTCTAATGACCAGTTGGGAGGAAAACAATGAGAGAATTGATGGAGCCACGCTTGTGGATGAATGTCGTTGACAGAATTCTTAAATGTTTTAAATTTACGTGTAGTAATGAACAGCTTATAGTCAAAATCATCATGTCAGTCAGTCGCATGTCGGTCATTGTTACGTCGTTTCGGCCGTTCCATTTCAAAATTTGGTGCACCTTGCCAATTTCTTTCATAGTTTCCGAAATGTCCTGTGTTATTATTTTGTGGTTGTTCGGTATTTCTATGTCCCTCTTCACGTACTGGAGCGCGAGTGTCCTCTGAAATATGTGATACTTGTATTACATGTGTCAACTGATCTTGTACTTCCCGGATTTCTCTTTTGTACTGTGTATTGATTTGATTTTGATTTTGTTTGAATTTTCTAATTTGTTCATACTCTTCAGTGTCCGTGAAGGGTACAGGTCTTGTGTCATTCAGATCATCATCTACCTTTGCAGATTAGTTAGTGAACTGATCTGAAAGTTCAGCTACTTTATCCGATAGTGAAATTATTTCCTCTGTGTGTTTTTCTGAAGCAAGTTTCAGAGTGTCCATCTGTGTTGAAATCGTATCTACTGTGTCCTTTAAGTTTTCTGAGTTTTTGCAAGTTGCGTAACTGAATCGGTAGATGCAACTGAGTCAATTTTAGCTTGCAAGGTGTCGTGATTTTCATGAACAATAGTTTGCAGTTCTTTTATGGCTGCTTCGTGATTCTGTAATGCATGTTCATGACGCGAAAAAATAGGTTGGAAATGCTCACAAATTTGTGTTTATACGTCATTACAGACTTTTTGACATTTCGATTCAATGTTATGTAACTCAGTAGTTAAATCTTCACGTGTTTTTTCAGGTGTGGTGTCTAACTTCCGAAGATTTTGTTCCATTGTGTCTAACTGTTGCTGTGTTTGTCTCTGGTGTTGTTCCATTGTGTCTAACTATGGAAGCTTTTGCTGTGTTTGTCCCATTTGTTGTATTAATTGTAATAACAATGCACTGGTGTCTGAAACATATTCCTCAGTACTTTTCAGCAGTGAATTTGCACCGGCAACATTCACATTTTGACAGGCAGAAAATGTGTCTTGACTTATTTGAGAAAACAGTGAGGACCCAAAACCTAAATCTACAGTATTTGCAAGATTGTGTCCTGTCATTTCGGAATCCAGAAGCGAGCTGTTGCCGACCGATCGATCGATAATGCTTCCCTGTTCACTAATTGTTTCACTGTCTACGCCATTATTTGCCGCCCGCTCCATTTCCCTATGCACAATTACCAAATCACTAGTTTGAACATTCGTTAATTCATTACACGGTGGCGCTAACACACTGCTTTCGTCTTTGGTGTCATTTCTCAGTTTACTTTGGAGCCTAGTATTACATTTTTCACACGCCATTATTGTCACAATATTTCACACGACAACACA
Organism: Schistocerca americana; assembly: GCF_021461395.2. NCBI lineage: Eukaryota > Metazoa > Arthropoda > Insecta > Orthoptera > Acrididae > Schistocerca > Schistocerca americana. The sequence goes on from NC_060121.1 coordinate 681,745,677, forward strand.
GAAAAGCACAATTTGAAGAGCAAAATAAGAAAACACATTAACATAGCACTGAAAATAATATCTAGTTAATTGCAAGCGCAGCTGCGAAATACTTGGTGCAAATCTACATGCATGCAACAACTGTTTTACTGTACAACAATGAAAGACTGCAACTACAAAGGAGATTCTCTCTACAATTAGGCACTAGCAACAAAACAAGATCTACACTAATTACACAAACCACAAGAAAAATTCAGAAGATTCCAGTGAGGTATCCTCGGCTAAGGGTCGACATATGAAACGTCCCCTTAGAATAATTATACATGACTGTGTATAAACTGACACACAATATTTTTAGCGCAACGCAATCTGACTTTCAAAAATCCCTACAAAAGAATGGCCCTGACTAACATTAACCTATACCTTTCACAAATTACTTACCTCACAAAAATCTTCGTTACTCGACCTACTCCAATACGGCGAGCGCCACTACTGCTAGCTAAATAAAAGATTCAAACTACTGAAGGCACTAACTTCTAAAAGGTATAGTTAGCAAATGAAAGATTTTGATAGAGAACAAACAATGTATTTACCTCAATAATGTTCAAAAGTCATAATGTATATAACACTTCATGACATCCAGTCTTACAAATTTCAAAACTCCGCCATCTCTCTCCCCACATCCACCACTGCTGGTGGCTCACCTCCAACTGCACAGCGCTACGCGCTGTTAACATCCAGCTGCCTAACACTACAATGGCAGACAACAATGCAAACTAGCCACAGACTGCACACAGCACAGCCAGTGATTTTCATACAGAGGGCTACGTGGCGTTACCAATATAAAAACCTGGTCAGCCTACTTACAACCTGAAAAAGAATGGGCGTCCGTGAGGGACAGTGGGGGGAATTTAGAGTGTCACTTTTGCGTGTAGGCCACGCGGCTGTGGTACAAGAAAAATCATTGAGTTATCTAACACTTTTTAGGTGTCTTAGCGACCAGTTATGTATCAAGTTTCTCAGTTAGTACTGTGTGTTATTAATTATCACTCTGGGTATTCGAACAGGAAAATTACATAATGCACATGGTGCCATTTCAGCGAGAAAATCTTTGGAATAAAAAGGTAGAGACTTAATGCAATCATTACTTCATACAGTATCCTGATACTGATCCTTCACTTCTCCAAATGACACTCTTATTTAGAATTAAATATGTAGGTATAGAAAGTAGAGCTATTTTCCGATCACTAGGTGTGTCATAACATAGTATTAACATAATAAAAATAACTAAATAAATATACTGGTTAAATCTACGGATTAACTAGACTAGGCCAGCATTGCAGAAAAGGCTGGGTGGGTAAAGCTCTGATAACCTCTTTCAGAGAGGGAGGCTTGTGACATCTTTCTTATCATAGCATAAGAGTATTAAATACATATTGTATTGATGGAATATTCATTTGCATAGGAAAGTACCAAGGTGGTTGCTTAAGCCTTGTTACTCCTTTTTTTGTTTTTGTTTGATATAACTGGGAATCTCCTAAGTAAGATCTAAGGGCATATGGGTGTTCAGATCTCATAGCATATCTAAGGCGAGCGGGGGGTGGTGGAATTTTCCTTTTCCTCCGCTTGACATGGGGGCAGAACCTGCTGAAGGTCTGGCGCTTTCCTCAGAAGTGGTGGGAGAGGCATAGTTCGTGGATTGGGTTTTAGTCTATCAAGATGGATGACCACCTTGCAGTCAGCCAGTTGTAATTCTCCGTTGACAAGGGAAGTGAGCTGAGTGATTGAATATGGTCTGTCATAGAGAGGGGCCAGTTTCTTCACCCTCCCTTCCTTTATACTAGGTTTTATTTAGAAAAACCTAATCACTAGGTTTATAGGGGGGTGGGGGGAGTTTGGCATTTTTTTACTTCATTCCGTCTGTTTCCTGGTTGCTTTGCAGTTGTTCCCTTGCACCTTCTTCCAGATGGCCTTAAGGCAGCGTGCTGCCCATTAACTACTGTATGATCGATTCCCAGAAGTAATTTATCGATCTGAAAGGGAGATTCCATAGGAAAGCCAAAAACTATCTCATAAGGGATATATTCAGTGGCTTCGTGGAAATGGCAATGGTATGCAATTGCCACGTACGGAATGTACCCTGGCCAGTCACTGTGAGCTGAGTTGATGTAACAGGAAAACATTCCTTCCAAATTTCGATGGACACGCTCCATGAGGCCATTTGCCTTGGGGTGAAAATGGTGGTTCTCCATTTTATAATTCTCAGAAATTTGCCAACTTGGACGAATAAGGCAGACATAATATTGGTTCCTTGATCTGTTATAACGGCTTCAGGGCTTCCGAAAGGAAGGACAAGATGATCGACAAAACATTATGCTATTGTTTCAGCTGACATTTCAGCGACGGATACCAAAATGAGGTGTCGGGAAAGTGATCATTAATGGATAAAACATACACTACTGGCCATTAAAATTGCTACACCAAGAAGAAATGTGGATGATAACCGGTTATTCACTGGAGAAATATATTCTACTATAACTAGCATGTGATTAGATTTTCACGCAATTTGGGTCCATCGATCCTGAGAAATCAGTATCCAGAACCACCACCTCTGGCCGTAATAACGGCCTTGATACGCCTGGGCATTCAGTCAAACAGAACTGGGATGGCGTGTACAGGTCCATCTGCCAATGGAGCTTCAACACGATACCACAGTTTATAGAGAGTAGTGACTGGCGTATTGTGACGAGCCACTTGCTCGGCCACCATTGACCAGTCGTTTTCTGTTGGTGAGAGATCTGGAGATTGTGCTGGCCAGGGCAGCAGTCGAACATTTTCTGTATACAGAAAGGGCCGTATAAACCTGCAACATGCGGTCGTGCATTATCCTGCTGAAATATAGGTTTTTGCTGGGTTCGAAGAAGGGTAGAGCCACGGGTCATAACACATCTGAAATGTAACGTCCACTGTTCAAAATGCCGTCAATGCGAACAAGAGGTGACCGAGGCGTGTAACCAATGGCACCCCATACCATCACGCCAGGTGATACGCCAATATGGGGATGACGAATACAAGCTTCCAATGTGCGTTCACCGCGATGTCGCCAAACACGGATGCGACCATCATGATGCGGTAAGCAGGACCTGGATTCATCTGAGAAAATGACGTTTTGCCATTCGTGCACCCAGGTTCGTCGTTGAGTACACTATCCCAGGCGCTCCTGTCTGTGATGCAGCGTCAAGGGTAACCGTGGGCATGGTCTGCGAGGGGATAGTCCATGCTGCTGCAAACGTCGTCGAACTGTTCGTGCAGATGGTTGTTGTCTTGCAAATGTTCCCATCTGTAGACTCAGGGATCGAGAAGTGGCTGCACGATCCGTTACAGCCATGCGGATAAGACATCTGTCATCTTGACTGCTAGTGATACGAGGCCGTTGGGATCCAGCACGGCGTTCCGTATTACCCTCCTGAACCCACCGATTCCATATTCTGCTAACAGTCATTGGATCTCGACCAACGCGAGCAGCAATGTCTCGATACGATAAACCGCAATTGCGATAGGCTACAATCCGACCTTTATCAAAGTCGGAAACGTGATGGTACGCATTTCTCCTTCTTACACGACGCATCAGAAAGTTTCACCAGGCAACGCCGGTCAACTGCTGTCTGTGCATGAAAAATCGGCTGGAAACTTTCATCGTGTCAGCATGTTGTAGGTGTCGCCACCAGCGCCAACCTTCTCTGAATGCTCTAAAAAGCTAATCATTTGCATATCTCATCTTCTTCCTGTCGGTTAAATTTCGCGTCTGTAGCACGTCATCTTCGTGGTGTAGCAATTTTAATGGCCAGTAGTGTATTTACTTCTTTGTGTACTGCCGGGAAGTGACCCGACTATGTCCAAAACTGAAAACTGAAAGGTTATTGATGACTTAGGAAGGTAATTATATATTTAGCAATATCTCACCATCATTTGTCCCACCAATATTTCGGGGCAATGCGGGCATTTGTGGCTCTTCGTGCACTGTGGCAAGCTTGAATGCTATTGTGGCACTGGGAAATAGTTCTGGATTGCTGGTTTTTAGGTATTACTATATGTTTACCTTGGGGGTCTTGCGGTATAGAATTCCTTCTTCTGTAATAAAAACCGGATGGGACTTATACTGGAAACATTTTGTGTCATTCTCCTGTGAGTCTTTTAATTTGTTAATTAACTCTTCGTCTGTTTGAGCTACTCTCACTTTTCTACTAAGGGTGTCAGTATTCAGGTGCAATTTTCTAGCTTTGTGTTGCAATTGGTACTCATACTCACTCAACTTCAGTGAGACAGCTGCTAGTGTCTTTTACACTTAATAGCCACTGATGTGCGGCGTGATCTGTTACTATTGTAAACTTTCTCCCATAAAGATAGCATCTAAAATAGTTGACTCCAAACATTAATGCCAGCAATACTTTCTCCATATTACTGTAATTAATTTCCGCCTGGTTCAGGTGACAGGATGCATAACCAGCCGGTCTTTCCTCACCATAATCATTTCACTCAGAATAGCCCCCACTGCAAAATCGGACATCTCATAGGAGAGAATGAATGGTTTTTCGAAATCGGGATATATCAATAAGGGGGAACCAGTCAGAACAACTCTGACATTCTTCACAGCATCTTCACACTTGGGGGTCCATTGATGGGGTACATCTTTTTCCAACGGGTGGGTAAGGGGTTTGGCTACTGTGGCTTAGTCCTTTACAAAACGCCTATAAACGCTGCTGAATCCCAGAAAGCTTTGCTATTCTTTTACATTTTCAGGGGAAGGGAATGCTCTAACTGGTTCAATTACACAGGGATCTGGCATTACTCCATTAGCACTAATAATATGCCCAAGGTACTGTACCTGACTCTCAGGAAGGAAACATTTCAATATTTTTAAGCTTAAATTGGCACATCTTAGCCTCGAAAAAACATTTCTTAACCTGATAACATGTTCATCTACAGTTCTGGAAAAGACAATGATATGATGTAGATAAACTAGGCACATGGTAGATTTCAGTGCTCTTTAAGTCAACAAAGTGTTGGAAAGTGGCTGGCATGTTGCGCAGCCTGAATGGCATTCTCAAAAATTCATATAGACAGGAGTTAACTACAAACGCTGTTTTTGGCCTGTCCAGTGGTGCAATCGGTATTTGGTGGTATTTGGTGACACCCACTCTTCATATCAAGGGTATTGAAGTATTTACAATTTCGTAACCTGTCCAGTGTTTCTTCGATACGTGGGAAAGGGTAAGCATCAGGAGTGGTTACCTTATTTACTGCTCTCATATCGACGCAAAGTCAGTAGGTCTTCTGTTCATTGATTGATTTCTTTTGGATGACCAGGCGCTGGCGGAGGGTTGTATTATCCCAGCCTCTAGCTGCTGTAGGATAGTTTCCTCCACAACAGGTTGGAGGTGATATGGTAGTGCATATGGTTTCTGCGCAATGGGCCTTGCATCTTCGGAGGGAATTTCATGGTAAACAAGGTCAGTAGCCCACCAATAACACCTTTTCTCGAATAATCAGGAGTATTCTTCCAAGACATACACTTTGTTTTGGTCAGCCGCAAGCAGATGAGCTAACTTATCTTTAAATTTGTCTCTGAGCACGGAATTAATATGACATTTGCTGCATCCCGGATGCCGTTGTTTTCGGTTAGATTTTAACTTCTATTGTACAGGGTGGTTTTCTTCAATCATGGTGCCAGTAGGAATATCTACCTCTCTCGCTCTGAAATTGTTCATATAGACAGGAGAATAAAATTTATTTCCCTGCACGTCTGCTGTCACTAAGCCTTGTTTAACATGTATCTGTAATCCGTTAAGGACATCATTTAGATGGAGAACGTCGACCAATACGGCTGTTCTCGGCAGTTCACAGGATTTCAACCCACGCCAGAGAATGCGTCCTGTGCCAACGCTTTTTCTAACAGAAGTAGTTGTACGTAATGATTATGATTGCGCGGAAGGAACTTCTGGAAGTGGCCACGTTTCACAAGCACCTTGTGGGTGAATGGCATGGAGGGCGCCGAAACGGTGGGTTTCCACACCGAGATGGACTGTTTGCATCCTGTAATCTACCACAATCTGATAGTTGTGGAGGAAATAATTTCCCAGGATGACGTTACAACCTCGCCTTCGTTTTCGAATTACATTCATGTCAAAAGGGCACTGGTTGGCTCCTATTTTCAGTTTAACTAGGTAATACCCAGCGGGCATGATTACGTCGTGACTCAGACCGTTCATGTGGTAACAGGGTGGTTTTAACACTCGTCTACCCCCACGTCAGTGTCGATAAGTACTCTTACATTATTTTCTCGAATTTGGCCCTTGAGGAGGATACTCGCCGCCTCATGTAAGACACCGTGGCCAGCTGGGTGCGTGAATTTTACAGCGGTCGCGGTCTGACAGCGTGACTTGCCCCCCCCCCCCCCCCCCCCCCCTCGACCGTTTCCCGGCTGATAATGGGGTTCTGGTGAACTGTTGCTGACTTGTTCTCTCTGCTGATTGTACGAGGGGCCCCCGTTTCCAAGGTTCTGCGAGCAGTTTCTACTACTATGCGCTATGGTTCCGCAACGAGAACAAAAAGATGCATGGCACTGTGAAGCAGCATGGCCTCCTTTTCAGCAGCGTTGGCACGCCTGCTCGTATTTAAAAATTGGACACTGTTGTACGTTCGGATGCACTGAACTGGCAATAAAGTGCCCTATCTCCTATTGTACCATCGCGAGTCGTGTGGCATCATGTAATGATTCAGGTAGTGCTATTTTTACCTCTCCTCCAACATACGGGTCGTTTCCACGTATAAATACATGAATCGAGCGGGGTTCCGCCTGCTCAATTAACCCCTAATTACGGGCGTAATCAGAACCCAGCGTAATAAATGCTGCAAGCCACTGCGCAGAATCGCTCATAAAATGTCTCTACATACTCTCTTTCCTTCTGGCGGAGGGTGGACTACTTGTCCCTGTAATAGTGGGCGTCACGCCTGTACAAATATCTCTCTTTCAACCCAGCCTCTAACGTGGCAAAAGAAGTGGTGTCCCCAAGGGTGTGAACTGATTCGATATATGTACGGGCGTCACATGACAATTTAAGGCGGACTTCATTTAATAGGAAATCGTTTGGCCAAGCGCTAGCGCGGCCAAAATCTTGGACAGTATGTAGAAAGTAATTTATTTGTTCATTAGTTTTCCGAGAAAATGTCGGAATAAAACTGACTGCAGGGAAACTGTTAGCCAAAGTTACAATGTATGGCTGGGGTACTGTGCTTGCAGCCGTCATTTTCGTTGCAGCCGGGTGTGTTTCTGATGCACTTAGATAGGCAGACTGGGTTTTAGCCAATTTTTGGCATTCTTCTCTCAATTCTATCTTTCTCAACATTAACTTACCGAATTCTACTCGAAGGGCAGCTACTGGGTCTAGTTTTCCCGTAGGTGGGGAGTTCCCTTCGCCAGTTGCGGTACTACGGGTCTGAGACATGGTAGCAATACTGGGACACCTAGTGCCCCCAGGAAACTTTAAAATTAGAGCACAAAAAAGGGCCTACACTGGACAAGACGACGTCGTAGCTGGCAGAAAGGAGCCGGCGGCGAGGAAAAATTGATCGATGAACTTACGGAAGCTGTAGTTGCGGCGGTTGTGGGTCGTGGACGGCTACATCACTGCATAAATGTGATATAGTGTACACTTCCTCGCAGTAAAGATAATTAACAAATGTAACTTCAGTAAATCAGTTAAGTGTGCACCTGTCTCAATTTTCCATAAGTTCAATAGATAGATAATTTAACAACAGCAACACAACAGGAATAACTTTTTTTGTCCAATGTTTTCAGCAAGTTACTTCTCACTTTACTTGCTATCTGAACATGTAGTAAATAAATGGAAATGATTACTTCTAGAGTATTGTGCCTCACTCAGTAAAAAGGGAACTCTTGCAACAGGGATGGCCAAGAACTCGGTCTGCACGTTCTGCACTGGCTCAGCCTGGGTGGCACGTTTCCCCTTGTCATCATGCCACGCTGTCGGAGCATATAGAGGGAGTGACTGCGAACTCGCCACATTCAAATGGCAGTGCGGTCGCATAGTGTATGACCTCGTCTTACCTTTCACATTTCTCGGCAACATAGATAAAAAACAAAACAAATGTTTAGAATTATTTACTTATATTTGGGCTCTGAAGACATATAATTATTTTTCTGGTGCAGACTGTCAGTATACGAACAGTCAGAAAATTTCACATATTTTCGCTCTCGGCTTGCCGCTTGGTAGTGATTTATTTAGTTCTGCTATCGAGAAAGTATCTTTCGTACACATATGTTGATCGAAATATTGTAGTACTTTTGTAACCTCATTATGGATATGTGGGAACTCAACCTGAGGAGAGCAATGTTGACGTCCTGAACAATGTTAACATTAAAGGTATATGTCTTCACCATGGGAATTAACTTGCAGATCATTCAGTAACATGTTCACATCTCAATGGCGCTTTTAACTAAGATGGTAAACGGCCCTGAAAACAGCTCTAAACCATATGTAAGATTGGCAGTGTTATCAAAACGTGTAAGAAACTTTCTTTGTAGTTCATTCTAGGCCACAATGTATTCTTCAAACCTTTCGTTTTCTTTAACAGCAGGGGCGTAGGGATCTTGACCGAAAGTGACACTTCTACAACACCATTTTCTCCTCAATTGCATCCCCAACAATTCAGAAATAAGTTCTCTCCAAGGAATGTCCTGCTGGGGGTAGTGTGCAGTCAAGTACACTTAACATGTGAAGTCTGCAATAGATTCTGGATATTCTAATTTACGTTCCTGCACTACTTTCTCCTTCATATATTCAAAAATAGCTAGTTTGTAACTGGAAAATCATTCCTGGCTAGCCCCTACACTTGAACAGGTATTTCTTAGTAATATATATGGTCACTTCCATCGAAACCTGTTGCAACTGACAGGGCAATAATGGGTGTGACCTCAGAAATTTTAATATTCGTACCACAAATTTTTTTACGTGCTCCATGTCGGCAAAGTTAGGACAAGGTGTTTTTTGATGTGATTGATACATTTCTTCTGTCGATCGTTTTAATTTTGGGCGTCTTTCTTGCCAACTATATCTTAAAATTCTCTCTGTGTAGTACTGTAATTTCTTTTATAGCATATTTTGCGGTACCCACCAGTTGTACAAACTGTGTTACATACCATATACTGAGAATTCTGTTCCCAATCTTCTATCATTTCCATTAATTTTTAGACACTTGTGACAATAGATTGCTAGACTGCTTTTTTTGTTTTTGTGAATCACTCTGTGAAAAAAGGACCCTTATAGCATCGCTTTGTTGTCCATTTATCTGTCTGTCAGTCTGTCTTTCTGTCTACATGCCCAATTGCTTAAAACCCTTTGCTCTTGAGTTTATAGGTCTATGACATTGAAATTTACGTCACTCACTGAACCATACGGCCCCCTGGCAGTGTCAAATACTTCAGATTCTAAGTTAGCGGCCATTTAAGTCACATATTGCAATACTAGAAAGCTCATCAATCAAAACACAGAAGCGTACCTCTCATTGACCCAGAAACATGAAATTTGGCAAGAATCACGGTTCACAGTACAACTAAAAGAAAAAATCTGAAAATCATAAATCTGCAATTATGTCACATGTATTACTTTTTTGTCAGGGGGGGTTGTTGGTCCATCTGTCAGGACCACTTCTTGTCAGAAACGAGTAGCGTATCACATTGCAATTTATGTCTTGTACTGATGTGTATGGTATGTTGGTGGTATGATAAATGTCAATATCTTCAAATGTCACAGGTTCTGACGCTCGAAAAGTCACTCACAAAATCCTGTAACGTACTTCCCATTTAAATAGATCTGAAATTTGGCAAGAATTTAGGTTTCATGGCACAACTAAGGGAAGAAACACCAAAAATGTGTGAATCCATAATTACATCACATGAAAAAGAACTTTTCCTTCATTTTGCATACGCTATCTAAATGTCTATCCATGTGACATTTAATATCACTTATCCTAGGTGGAAATTTATCTCACATATTAAGGCATATAATATCTTGGCGTTGTAATAAATACAAAGATCTAAGTCAATGCAATCTAAAGATGCAACCATTTATGTTACATACTTTGTAACTTGCTAACACACTTATCAAAATGTATGAGGTGCATCCAGTTGGTGTAGAATCATGAAATCTTGGAGACAGTATGATTTCATGTACAAGTAAAGGAAAATACCTGCAAATTGTTAATCTGTGATTATATCACACAAATCTTTCTTTCATTTGTTCTTCTACCTTCAGTCTATCTGACTGTTATAACCCTCTTCTCTTGGGAACGAGTGGGCATATCAAGTGGAAATTCATGTAACATACTGAGCTTAACGAGTCCTCAGCGGTGTAAAAAGCTGAAGCTTCTAAATCAATGTGGTCAAAAGGTACAGCCGTTTATGTCGTATTTTGATATGTGAATATCACTCATTGAAACAGCCTGGAATCAATATGTTAGGGAAGAAGAAAATTTTTATAGTATGAGCAAAGTGGAAAACCAATACTTGTTAAGTTAAAACTATATCATATGAAAACAATTTTTATTTGTTTGGTTGTCAGGCTGTCTCCCTCTGTCAGTCTATTAAGATGCATTTTTCTCAGGAATGGTTAGATGTATGAAGCGTTAGTTATGTCACATACTTGTCTGTGTTCCCTTGGAGGTGTAAGAATGTTAAGCTTGTGGGTCAATGAAATGAGAACACACTGCCTTATATGTTACTTATTTTAATACTACACAACTCAGTCTTTAAAACCAGTAGGCAGCATCTCATTACATAAAATCAAGTAATTTGGTAAGAATCAAAAGTAGCTACAATTAAAAACTCTGTTTTCACTCCATTTTCACAGCATCTTTATGGAAAAATCTAAGGTTGTCAAAAGTTATCCAGTCCTCTCATATTATACTTATGTGACAGGACTGAAACAGACTTAGCAACTGTCATATAAAGAAATGTCGTCAAAAAGCAAAGAATCCAAATGTACTTGAATCCAAAAATAGTTCTCTGAGTATTTGGGTAAAATTCAAACCAAAAATTATGGATCATGAAGTTGTTTCTATTTATTCTCATGAACTTTTACATTCCCTTGCATCCAAATTTATATTTCTACCTCCAACAACCTGATATTGCATTATATTGCAATTTCAGAAGACTGGAAAAAACACAAGAACTTAATTTTTAAACAAAAAACTAATTGGTATTAATATTGAAAAATATTACCGCAATAATCGGGCTGAAACATTAAATAAGCAATTGAAACTGAGCGTTACGAAGCTAAATAAGTTTTGGAAAACTAGAACAAGATACTTGAAATTAATATTAAAAATTACTATCAAAAATTCTTATTTTATGCAATAAAATCAGCTTTGTATCAAGCAGAATTTCATTCTGATGTAGCATAGATTTAATAAAACATTGGTATAGTACTCAATAAGATATTTGAAAAAGAAAGGGTTGAATTTCCTCTGGAAGTACCAAGCTTAGAAAATTTTTAAAAGAATTTGAATAAAGCAACAACTGTTTATGCTTATAAAGAATATTCTCACGATTATGTTGTATAACCACCTTACCATGCAGTTACCAAACAAGATAGAGACATTAATCAACTTCTCATATAAAAAATGAAGTTGAATTAAAGATTTATCTGCCTTGCTTCCCAGTAAAGTATCTAATCATAGGGGGAAATAATACTCCTGAGATAAATGACTGAGATATTTATGTCCTTGAGAAAACTTAGATAAACTAGAGAGGTATTACAAGCTTCAATAAAAAAGTTAAAAAAAGCATTCCTATAATAAATCATAAAATGAAATTTGAAAATTTCAGTCACTCATTGAGAATGCCATATCTGTGCTATACAGAATTTGAATGTTTTCTAAAAATATTAACACATCTGATGGCTAATATTTAGATAGATTGAATTATTTGCCATTAGAGAAGATAATATGGATTCTTGAATGGACAAAGAAATATTACAAAAATATACTGCGTAATAAATCAACAATTTAAGTGCTTTGAATTCAACTTGAATTGTAATTCTTACAATCATAAATACCAAAAACATGCACCAAATTCATTTTACTACTACATAAAATATTATAATGGGTATTATAAGCCATCAGTTGTTTACACTTTAGGAGATTATCCAAAAATTATTGTTTAAATACGTAAAAAGAATCAGTGAAATCAAAGAGAATTGAAACGGAACAATAATAAAGATTAATTTATAGAATGTAAACTATGTCATATTTGTGAACAAAAATTTACTAATTGGGTAGCAAAAGTGTAGGATGATAGCCATTTGACTGTGAAGGATAGAGGTTTTACCTATAATGATTTGCAATATTAGTAATTAAAAGCCTTCTTTTTTTAGAAAGTACTTCCACAATTCATCCTATTTTGAAGTTCACTTGTTCATAAATTACTAGGGCTGACAAAATCCATTTACATACAATTAACAACAATGAAGAAAAACTTATCAAGTTTAGCAAAGAAATAGGAACTGGACTAAAATTAAGGCATTTAGAAACATTTAAATTTGGCCTTCAACTTTTAATAAACTATAGTGCAATCTCAAAATGAACAGTTTACATAAAACATCAAAACACCTTCAAGGAGATCCATTAGACTATATTAATGATTACAAAAGTTAATTACGCATATGAAAATAGGGTTGTTGAAGATAAGATAAAAGACAAAAAACTGCCCCAAAAAAGAATGTTTTTCCTAGGATCAACAAGCTACACTTAAGTGTAAAGAATAGTTTGGGAAAACAAATTATACTGAAAATTAAGATATTATATAAATCTATATAAGAAATCCAGAATTGAACATATGAAACTCGATCCACCATTGTATTTCACAGTATCAGGTCTATCATTAAACTTGTATTACAATCATTAAATAATTATCATATGGTTTTTATGATTGAGAAAGGAATTATGGGTGGTAGTTTAAAAAGCACTTAGCACTATAAAAAAGCTAATAATAAAAATGTGCAGAATGAGTTCCCTATTGGGAAGTTTTGGTGTTTGGTATTTACAAACCCAAACTACTTACATCATGGGCCATATCAGAATTTTTACCATATGGAGAATTTTAGGACAAGACACAGTATTTTACTGCTAAAAGTTAAGAGAAATTGCAGGTGAATTAGAACATGGATACCTATTAGAAGAAGATTTAGAACATCATAGAGAAGTGAGTGATTTACATATGCATTAGCCTCTTGCCACTGAAGGAGGCAATAAGTTACTAACAACTAACAAAGACAAAGAAAAATATGATTTACATTACAAATTTTTTAAACACTATGTCTGTTAATGTTTGAAGTTAACAAAAATCCATAGTCTTAAATTTGAAACCGTATTAACTGTTACAGGAATAAATAATCTGGAATACATAAATGAGACAGAAAGTTGAAAAGTATTTTGAAAAAAACTTTTACATGTTAGTGAACACTTGAATGTTCAGACAAATGATGGAGAATATTAGAAATCGACAAAATATAAAATAATGAAATACTTATAAAATATATATTCAAAACCAGATTATAACCACATAACCATATTTTTACAAAACTTAGTAGCACTTCATATGAATAAAATCCTGTTCAGTAATCCCATACACATCTGAATGAGTGTTTCAGGTATTGCAAGCATAGAGATGACTGGTTTTCTCTTTATCATCACACAACTATAATATGGAGAAACCAAGATAAGTGTTACATGAACAATGCTTCTTTGTGGATAATATAAGAAATGAAAATGTCTATTATGATGTGCAGATGTTGTTCACAGAATCTAATATCAATTATTATCCCACAGAAAATGAATATTATATTCTTAAACTTAACAGTAATGATATAGGGAAAATGGGATATTAAAACTGTGGCCAAAATACAAACATGTATTCATACTGGGAACATGATAAGGAAAATAAGAAATCTAAAGGAATACAGAAGTCTCTAGTTAAGAATGATATCACATTTGATGACTACAAAAAAGAAATTTGATTATGTTATCCAGACATGAGCTGTATGCTGCTGAATGTAATTAAATTCTTTCAAGTGCAATTGATGACAAAAGGTGTATACTGCCAGATGGAACTTATACATTACCCTTGAATCACTACACATCTACAAAATAAAAAAATACATCTTTTAAACTTCTAGAACTTTTTCATGATTTTGTGATTTTAGATCATTTCTTACACTAACATTAAAAACACTCCTGCCACAAAAGCATTCAAATTTACCTAAATATCTTGACTTTTATTTTTCATAATAAGCTTTTGATCAGATTTTACACATATAATTCTGAGTACAATCTAAAAATTTTCTTTTCTATACTATCATATAATAAAGTATCATATTTAACTACTATTTCACAAACTGGACAAGCATATGCATCTTTGATTCTGTTCTTGAATGTGTTTCTTTAGATGTTATAACTGATTTCCTCCACAGTCTTTTCCTTTTGTTTTCAAACTTTTAATACAACAATTATTCGAAGGTGAATTCTCTTTTGTTAATTTATTTTCTTCGTAAATTCTTTTTTCTTGTCCACAAACGTGGTAAAATATTGTAGGTTTATCCATGTATATACAATAAATGTTTAAAAGAAAGGAAAACATTTTATCAATTAATTAGGAATTTCATATTAGGTAGAATTCTTGATTTTGATGTATTTAATGAAGCATTGCTCATATTTAATTGGTTTTTAATTTTAGCTGATGGGTCTGATTCAAAAAAATCAAGAAAATAATCTAAATCAATTGGAAGTAAGATCAACTTCATAAGGAAAAAAATTTCACTACAGTAACAATTTGGAACAAAAAATATGATCGAATAAGGTTTTAATTTTCCATACCATCTGTGAAGTAAGTTAATTGCAGCAAGATATTGCGGTTTTTAATTGCATCCATTTAACAGAGGCAGCTCTTATTATGTATAAATAAAGTATTATGTAATACATATAATGGAACCCAGAATTGTTTACGCAAAATCCAAAATTTTCATAATTTAAGTGACATCATTTGAAGAAAATTTAATAAAAATGTGTCTAGAGGAAAAAATATGTAAAAATTTCGGATGCACTTATATTAATTAAATCCAACAGAATATTAAATGACACATTACATTTTGTGAAAAACAAAATGATAATTACCATCATTGTGGTAAAATTGTTTATGATTTTACTGGATAATTTCTAACTGAAGCAAAATAGAGTGAATTAAAAAATTTACAAAATAGTGAGAGAATAAATATTTAAGCTACATATTTTTGCGTATTCAAACAAAACACCATTATGTCATAGCTTTAGTTAATTTAGAGCTATTAATTTTGTTAACAATATATCTCTCATTTTCCTGTGTTTTCATAAAAACGTATTTCAGCAAAGATATGAAATAAGCAGATAATGAATGTTAGTGGTACATTAAAAATTAAAAAAAAAAATTCTGTACATAAATCAATCAAGAAGTAGCTACTCATTTATTGTATTTAAAATGCAATTAGCTTAAAATGTAATTTAATCAATGCATTGGTACAACTCATCAACAACAAGCATATTATCAATAGTAAGCAAATTTTAGTTGTAACTGATGAAAGAATAACACCTAGATTAATGTTAAGGGATTTGCAGATACATTAGAGGATAAAGACGCTAACCAAACGATTAGAAAAAATATGGATATGATATAAGAAAATCTAAGGGATCTCTTATACATCTTTAAAAGGGAATGAAAAATCATGAATATTTATGCATGAATCAATCTTGTATTCATTAATTTTGAAACATTCAAGGAAGAATAACTAGGAAAATGGGCTACAAGAATTTCAGTATGAATGAATCACTGAACATGTCAATTTGAGGATCCTCCTACCTGGCCCCTGAAATACCATACTTATTTTTATTGATAGTAATATAGAATAAGAAATTAAAAATTAGAAAGGGATAGGATCTAAATTCAGTAAATTATGGAAACATGCGGCCACATCCTTGATTTATTAATAAAGTAGGTTCTTATAAACTAGTATTGATGTAAAAATTTAAACAAGGTAAAAAATTTCGAGATAGGAATTCAAGAGTAGCAATTTTCTAACGTAATGGCTTGCATATATAGAAAAAGTTATGAAGATCTCCAGGAGGCTAATTTTTTAACCTACTTTGATATTATAGATGTTCAAAAATATAGGTATGTTTTGTAGTACTAATTCAGATTCCCTTCTAAATTCAGTATCTATAAATGAAACAGGTATATCCATAAATGTATTTCCAATAAAGCCAGTAACAGATCACTTCAACATCAAGCTTACTCACAATAGTAAGCAAGAGTATATGATAACTGATGATACCAATAATCCATGGTCTGTAGCTACATATGTTTTAGAGACACTCGAGTATAAAGTTAATAATAAGGCAATCAGAAAATAAAAGTGATGCAGATGATACAAAAACATTGTTTACATAGGTCTTTGATCGCCAAAGATAGTTGTTTAGGTATTTCTACTAATAGTGTTTCGAGGATCTTTCCCAGCTGGTGGTTTATACTCTCCATTATGATATTCTATGCAGTATCAAAATGAATTTGCTGCTTGTTTTTGACTTTTAAGTGTCTAATAATTACATTTCAAGTTCAATTCAATGCTGTTAATTTGTTGGGCTACATCTTCCTCATAATATTTCCTTGTACATTCCAGAATGTATTTCATCTTCTGTTATGTTAATTATTTCATAAATGTTTAAATATTACAGATCAGCAGTGCTAGCATTTTTCACTAAACATCCAAAATCTATGTAGTAGACATATGGCATTCTCAGCATATGTCTAAAATTATTGAACATTGACACTCATGTTTTTTATTTCTTTGCTTTGAGCTTACTAAATTTTCATGTACATCCAATTTTTCTTGAGAGTATTAATAAGTTAGACATCTGTCACAGCAACAAATGTTTAGATATTTGACTGGTAAGCAAAAATGTTAAGTGACTCCATTTTTATCAGAAGTAAATTAAAATGTTTATCTTGTGTTTTCGTGCAAAAGGTTGATATACAACAAATCTTGAAAATCATCTATAAAAGCATAAATGTCAATTAATATAGTTGATTTCTTTTCAAAATTTTCTATGCTTCTCATTTTTAGGAACTCAAATTTTTTTTCAAAGATCTTCTGAAGTTCAATACAAATATTTTTATCTCTAGATGCCTTAATGTAATGACATTTTTCTGAATACAAAGCAGAGAATGTTGTGTAGAAAACAAATTGTTGATCGCAATTTTTAAGAATAATGACAGCTGTCTTTCTTGATGTTCTTATTTGGATCAGTATTTGAATGTGCTAAAACTGAGTTATATTTATTAATGATGAGTTTCAAATGATTTATTGAATGGAGAGGCACTCCAGAGCGTCTTCTCTGAAAACTTTGCAGTTCAATTAACATTTTATCTTCTAAATTTTTTGATCTTAATATCACTTAGTTTGCTATTTTAAAATTAGTCAGATGCTTCACCCTGTGTTACGGAAGTAGTAAAGCGCAATATTGATGTTTATTAGTTTTACATGTATGAAAATATTTTGATTTTTTAATTACAGAAACTTTGACTTGATAAAAAATTTCTTCTGTTTCTATTATATTATCATTATCGTTCATTTAAAACATATTGTATCTTTGAATCCTAGAGCCTTTTGTTATATGATCTGTAGTTTTTTTATGGAGATCTGTAAGTAGGCTGTTTACATTTTTATGTTGTTAACACCACGTAGCGCTCTGTATGAAAATCACTGACTGTGCTGTGTTCAGCCTGTGGCTAGTTTGCGTTGTTGGAATATTTGCTATTGTAGTGTTTGGTAGTTGGATGTCAACAGTGTGTAGCTTTGTGCAGTTGAAGGTGAGCCGCTAGCACTGGTGGATGTGGGGAGTGAGAGGGCAGATTTTTGACAGCGGATGTTCTGGATGTGTGTCCCCCAGAAAAAGGAAATTCGTAAGATGGGATGTCATGAACTGATATATATATTTTGACTTTTGAACAATATTAAGGTAAATACATTGTTTGTTCATTATCAAAATCTTTCATTTGCTGACTATGCCTGTCAGTAGTTAGTGCCTTCCATAGTTAGAATCTTTTATTTACTTGCTAGTATTGGCGCTCACGGTACTGCAGTAGTTCGAGTAACAAAGATTTTTGTGAGGTAACTGATTCATGAAAAGTATAGGTTATTGTTAGTCTGGGCAAATCTCTTGTAGGGATTAGAGAAAGTCACATTGCGTAGCGCAAAAAATATTGTGCGTCAGTTTATTGATGATCAGAATATGTAAGGGGAGAAATGTCTGAGCATGCTCAGTTTTGCTCAGCTATTTGAAAATCAAATAACGTAAGAGGTTTACAGCACAGTAATTTATAATTTTCCAAAGGGGGCGCTTCAATTCATAAGCCTGATAGTTCTTTATAAACTGATCATACATTAGTCTACCTTCTTCAGATATACGATTCTGAAAATTATAGTATTTGAAATTCGTTATGACCATTATCATCATTTTCTACCTGTTTGATTAGCTGGAAAATTTTCATTCTACAATAAACCATCTCAGAAATACTTTTAAGTTCTTTTACAACTGATATGCTTGATAACAGTTCTGGCACCACATTATTAGTGTTGTTGAGAATCCAGTAAGATATTATAAATTATATTTGGAAAATACTTTAATTCCATAGCACTTTCCTCTATCTCTCAGGGTGATTACTTTTACAGTTGTCAAGTTTTCCATTTACACAGATTAAATTTTAATAGGAATTCAAAACATAATCTTCAAAAGAACATGAAGGCGAATTTTTTTCATCTGTTTTAGAAATCTCAGTGAGATTTTCGTCCATCAGTATGAGAGAAAAATGAAAAACGTCGGGTGTACTTCAAGTGATGTGAAATGTTTTATAATTTCAAAAAGGAATTTTTTATTGTATTAATAATTGTTCTATGTAACTTGATTCCTACTGAAGAAGCTCTACAGCACAAGAAATTCTATTTTGATTTAACAAAATCAGTGAGAGAGAAGTAAATGTTTTGTATAACATTACTAGATGTGGATACTTAAACACTAGATATGGAGCTCAATAATGAGTTTATGATTATTTGGCCAAATAAATACCATACGTTTTTTAATGGTTTCGTTTATCAGTTTTCTGAAAATTATAATATAGATTGGAATACAAGGAAATGAAGGAAAATCATGAAAATAAATGTAATGAATTTCATGATCTGAAATTTTTGGTTTGAATTCATCCAATGTTTACAGAGATTTCTTTGCAATATTTGTTTAATGATGATTTGTAATTTTAAGACAGTTTCATATTGTTTTTTAATAAGTCTGTGAGAATCTCATGAAGTATCACATTACACAAAGTATAAAATGCTTTGCACTCTAAAATGTACTTTAATTAGTAATCAGTTTTTAAAAAAATATTATTTTTGCTATTTTTATTATTAGATTGTGAAGCCTGACTAAAAGAGATCGTAATTAGGAACGGAACAGTCATTTACAAGGTCTGATAATCGTCATCTGAATTTTCTCCTTCTCTTTTACTTCTGCTTCTACTTCCTCTCCCTCATCATTGTTGTCTTCTGCATATGTAAGGTAGCCTTCAATGTCATCGAGAGCAGTTCTTGACAGATTTAACAATATCAGTTCATGCTGGGTTGCTTCCATCATCAATCTGCTCCATTCTTCTCCCATGTACACTGCAAGTGGTTTATTTATCGAGGTTACAACTGGGAAGTATGTCCTTCCTAACAGTAAGCTCTTGGTTCCTCTGTCTCAGTTTCTCTTAAACAGAATTTTCAAGTGGGTACTACGATGATCTAACACAAGAAGAGATGTCTTCTTTTATAAACAATTTTCTTTCTCTCGCACACTCAGTTAACTCGTAATTTCTTTCCAGCTTCATCCAACCATGTATGTGAACAACAAGACTTGGCAGTATTTCAGATGGTTCTGGAAATGATCGTTGGATTAATTGTAGTACTGCCAGCACTAGATGAAAGAACTACGGTGTATCGAATTTTTTCATGCCCACTTGTTTTCTTAGTTCCAGTTTTAGCACCTTTCATGTCAACAGTTCTGCTACTCGGTACATAAATATTGGGGGACTTTCTTCAACATTAGCCAATTGGCTTTGTTTCACCCTGGCTTTTTTTATGTTGAATAATAAAGCGATTTAAAGATAATTTTTTCTCTTGGTACTGACATGTAAATATCGGAGATATTTTGGTTTTTGTTCAGGTGCTGAGAATATGATGATTTATAAACTGTAACACCAACCCTCTCCATCCTTAAAGTTCATCTGACTGTAGTACTACCTTACAGGTACAGGTGCTTGAATCGTTTTTGTATTAATTCCAATGCCATTATGACTCTGTCCTTGAATCCTCATCAATATCTCATCTTTAGTTTTGCCCTTTTTGCATTCAGTTCTCTATTTGCACATTTAGTCTTCTTTATTTTGTTTTTCTTCACTAGCCAACCAATCGCGATTGGTGAAGGGCCAAAATGCCTCTCACCTTCTCTGTTTCTATGTTTTTCTCCATATGCTACTACTCTCAATTTACAGACCACATCATATGCATACCTCATATTGTTGCCGTCGCCGTGCAAGACAGACTATATATAAAACAATTGAAGACGTGGAAATGACCACATCTGCCGCCGACAAGAAAAAGAATACCATCAAATCTGTCGCTGCACACTCTCTACTGGACGGACCTGCAGTGTTTTGTGGTTGCAGACTGAACTTCAGCATTGACATCAATGATTCGTTTACCCACGGTAACGGATGGTTAACGGTCGCTGTTGTATGTGGTGGTACAGGCATACCCAATGTATCCGGACTGGAAAGCTTCGTTGATCGTGACATCATAGCCTATCGAACAAATCATGTCACCGAAAATGCAAATAAAGACATTGGCTAATCAACATATATGTCACCCTCACCCTTTTCCTTGTATACACGTAGTAGACGTAAGATATCAGTGAATGAAACTGTTTTTATATGGATTAAAGGTAAAGGTACCTGTGAATATGTTAAATTTGTTGGAGATTGTACATTGTATTTTCACAAATAAAGTGATCTGTAGCGTAGCTTAAAAATGGACAAGAGTACATCTAGGACCTGTCGACGTAGAGTATGCAACAGCATCTTACGTCAGCTGTCTGAGCGCATGACCTTTGACCCCGCCGATGAGGCAGCGTTACGCAATCTTGGCAGGGCGCCAGCCGCGGTCTGACCGACGAACAGTCGCCGTCGCCGTGCAAGACAGACTATATATAAAACAATTGAAGACGTGGAAATGACCACATCTGCCGCCGACAAGAAAAAGAATACCATCAAATCTGTCGCTGCACACTCTCTACTGGACGGACCTGCAGTGTTTTGTGGTTGCAGACTGAACTTCAGCATTGACATCAATGATTCGTTTACCCACGGTAACGGATGGTTAACGGTCGCTGTTCTACGTGGTGGTACAGGCGTACCCAATGTATCCGGACTGGAAAGCTTCGTTGATCGTGACATCATAGCCTATCGAACATATCATGCCACCGAAAATGCAAATAAAGACTTTGGCAAATCAACATATATGTCACCCTCACCCTTTTCCTTGTATACACGTAGTAGACGTAAGATATCAGTGAATGAAACTGTTTTTATATGGATTAAAGGTAAAGGTACCTGTGAATATGTTAAATTTGTTGGAGATTGTACATTGTATTTTCACAAATAAAGTGATCTGTAGCGTTGCTTAAAAATGGACAAGAGTACATCTAGGACCTGTCGACATTGCATTGTTATTCAATGTGTGTGTGTGTGTATAGTAACAATTGCAAACAGTTATATAGAATTCGAATGTAAAAAAAAATTAAGCAAAAATAAACTTATGAAATGATGCAAAACGTTTCTAACATTTTTTGCGGTTTTAAAAGATGAATTAAGTATCTTTGTCACAACCTGCATAATTTTAGACTGCATCTCATCCCTCCATCACTTTCTAGTGTCGATCGAAATATTATGTGCTACCACGAGAGGTTACAAAACATTCAATGCATTAGCTGACTGATGTTAGATGATGTGTGACAGTCAAGGCAAAAGTAATGCAAACCGGTCAAAAATGGTATAGTGTGATTCTATAACTCTACAGGACTGATAAAACACACATCATGAACTGTCACTAAGTTTTATCATACTATATAGGTTTTCATGGCCGTTATTGTCTTCACTTACAGCTTCCGGGTTGATACCGTGTTGGATGAATAAAACTCTCCTATGACTTTTCGTCTCCGACTGCCAGCGACACGTTCCGAGGTGAAGCGGAGAACTGCAAGGAGAACTCGGCGGTTAGCTGATTATGTAGGTAGCGCAGACGGCGCCACTGTCCATCACGTTGCGTCGAATGTGAGACTGTCTCTGGTAATGCCAACATCCTCGATTGAACGTAATCGATCGTCACTCTCCCAGTGCAACACTGACATCCAAATTTTATCCAGTTTAACATCGTCCTCCCTCCTGTTACAATTATTCCGGTGTTTATCAACCTCGATGACCTCTCTATACAAACGGACAAATACTGCGAGGTTTTAGATATGTTGCTCGTCTCCCTGAATTCCACTTAATGATTACGTTCCTGGTAAACATGTTCCGCTGCGGGTGATTTATTCGCGTGACCTAGGCAGCAATTCCTCTTATGTTCAACAAGACGGTTGTTGTACCAATATAAACCAGTTCACACCAATAAGGACTTTTATATACCTCGGGATATCCAAGGAATGTTCGGGTGGATCTGAAAATATTTTCCTCCCCACACTTGTTTCACACTTTTCTATTCGATCTGCAACTTTGTTAATGAACAGAATGAAAACATTACCATTGGGTGACTGTTGATTGTCATTGCTCCTGACTCTTTGTCTCGAGCGAACGGTGCGATCTATATCCTTCCTGGTACAGCCATTCTTGACGAAAGTGAACCATAGAAGCTCAGTCTGATCTTTTAACTAAACAGGTTCAAGAATTTTGTACCCACTGTCTACCAAGGTTCTTATTACACTTTTCTTTTGTTAAAGGCGGATGTTTGAATTTTTATGCAGATAAAGATCATTATGTGTGGCCTATCTATACACCTTATGGCCCACCACCCCGTCCCGTCGTTTAGTCACAAACACATCCAGAACATTCAGTTGCTCATTACCCTACAGCTCCATAGTAAATTGGATTTTCGGATTATGCTGTTTACATGTGGTGGGAAGACTCCAACGGCTCTGCTCCGTGTCTCCATACTACGAAAGTGTCATCGACATAGAGATACCACCTGGCTGGTCTGTTACGGGTAGTTTGCAACGCACGTGTTCAAAAGTCTCCATGAACAAGTTAGCCACAGGAAAACTATGAGGACTGCCCACAGCCACCCCGTCAATCTGTTCAGAAATGTCACTATTGTATTGAAAGTAGGTTGTGGTGAGGCAATGTCGGTATAATGCCACAATATACGTAGGAAACAGATCCGCTATGCATGAGATAGATTCGTTTACCGGAATCATGGTAAAGAGTGACACAATATCCAAGCTAATGAGAATATCATCCTGGCCCACGCTCATTTCCTTTAACTTGTAAATGAAATGAGTTGAACTTCTAATATGACTGTCAGTCCTACCAGCATAAGGTTGAGCAATGAGGCAATGTGTCTAGCTAACTGGTGGGTGGGACCATCTACATCGCAGACAAGTGGCCTTATAGGCACCTCAGGTTTATGCACTTTGGGTAATCCACAGAGTCTATGTGGGTACGCTTGTGTTTTAGAAAGTAGCTACTTATCGTCGGAGGAGAATCAAGATGTTTTCACCAGTCGATTGGTCATTTTGAAAATCATCAAAGTTAGTCCGCCTGAAATTTTTTGGAATTGGAAGGAACCGAAATATCATTGATCTCTCTATAAATGATGGTGGCATTACCCTTATCTGCAGTAAGAACAATAATGTTTTTATCTCGTTTATATACCTCAGCTCTTTTCTTTGTGACTGCGACAGATTACTGTGAGGTGGCTTACATCTACCTGAAGTCATAGCTGTTTCCTCCCTAATTACATGAGTGGACCGCTGTGGATACTGACAGATATTTGCACCAGTAGGTGCTCCAATATCCTCCGTGGGTACGTTCTGGGGTGTCGCAGCAAAGTTAGTTCCTTTCGCTAGTACATAAATTTCTAATCCTGACAAATTTTTATCAGACAGGTTAATAACAGTTCGAGTTTGTCCTCAACTAAACATCCCGAAACGTTGTATATGAAGTGTTTACGTGTTGTCAGCAGGATTGCTTCGCCGTCTCGTAGTAACTTTTCGATGGAATGCGTCTCCATCATCTTCAGGTGAATTTTCTCCGCTCAGGGACTGTGGACTGGATCTTGAGTTGTCCTAATAATTATCATCATCATTTCATCCCCATCGTCCAAGTGGCGTCAAATAGAAAGACCTGCATCCGGTGAACGGTGTACCCGACGGAAGTCCGTAGTGACATGACTTTTTTACCTTCAGAAATTTGGAAACCGTCGAAGTGTCCTTGCAGCGGAACGAGAAGTTCAGGGGTACACAGGTGTTCTGCTTTCTCCTTGCTCATTGCTTCGAATCGTCGTACCGATGCTGACATATCCTACCCGTAGAGGCTTTCGAACATAGAGTGTAGGGGTTCGCGGTCGATATTGTGTTAACTTAAAACTTCCGGACTGATAGGCAACAATTGACGTATAAAACTTTCCCCTGACTTTTGGTAAATCACAGACCGCATTGAGAAAGCGTTATGAAAGTATGGGGTGGAAACTATTTTCAGATCCACCACGAAAATAAAAGAATATTAAAGATAGGCAAAATATCCACGACAATCTTTGGTTACATCGGGGAATATCAAATTTATTGTAGTTGTGGACAGTTTTATATCTGTACCACAAAGAGAAGTTTTAACAGCCATCTTGTTGAATGTAAGAGCAAATCCCGCCTTAGTTACACGGGTAAATCACCCGTAGCGGAACATGTTTACCAGGAAGGAAATCACGCAATAAAATTCTACGAGAAGACTGTCATACCTAAAACCACGCATTATTATGCACGAATGTATGGAGAGGCTATCGAAACTGATAAACACTGTAATAAATTTAATAGGAGAGAGGGAGGTATTAAACTGGATAAAATTAGGATGTCAGTGTTGTACCGGAAGCGTGACGATCTATTACTTTCAAACGAGAATGTTGGCTTTACTCCGCTTAACCTCAGAGGATGAATCCTGCAATCGGAGACGAAACGTCTTGGAGGAGTTTTATACATCGATCCCGGCCTATCAACCCAGAAGTTTTAAGTGACGACAACATCGGGCGTGAAAGCTTACTTTGTACGTATGATCAAACGCCTCTATTACGGGGAGGATATGTCACCATCGTTTCGACGAATCGAAGGAATGCGCTTGAAGAAAGAAAAACAACTGTGTACCCTCGCCTTCCTATTACGCTACAAGGACACTTCGACGGTTCCGAAATTTCTGAAGGTGAATAGGATGCTTCTCTTTGCTCAGGCTCATCGTGTTTACATGTGATCTGCAATGTTGCGCGAGAGGATTCATCATACGCAACGAGCCCTGGCGGAAACCAACAGTAAGCTTTTTCTTATTCACTTGCTTTCTAGTCATGATACCCAGTGTGGTGATTGGAATACGATTGACGGAGTACTATTCAAAACTGCGGAATTTAGTGCTGAAATATCAGTACATAAACAGAAGAATAAGTTCGCTAAATTACAGAAGAACATTTCGGCGTATGTGAGTGCAGGCGTTCTCGGCAATTTCCTATATGAAGTCTTCACGGGTTGTCAGCCGAGTAGCGTAGTCCTCTCGTAGCAACGTTTCGATGGAAAGCGTCTCCATTACCTTCAGGCGACTTCACCTGAAGATGATGGAGACGCATTCCATAGAAACGTTTCTACGAGACGACGACTTAGCTCTACTGACAACACGTAAAGACTTCATATACAACATGTTTAGTAGAGGATAATTCTAAAACTGTTATTAGCCTGTTTGATAAAAATTTGTCAGAATTAGAAATTTCTGTACTAGCGAAAGGAGTCAACTTTCCTGCGACACCCCAGAACGTACCCAAGGAGGATATTGTAGCACTTATTGACGGAGCTATCCGTCAGTATCCACAGCGGTCCGCTAATGTAATTAGGGTGGAAAGAGCTAAATTTCAGGTACATGTAAGCCACCTCACAGTAATCTGTCGCAATCACAAAGAAAAGCACTGAGGTATATAAACGAAATAAAAACATTATTGTTCTTACTGCAAATAAGGGTAATGCCATCGTAATTAATAGAAACAACAACGATATTTCGGTTCACTTCAATTCCAAACAATATCAGAAGGACTAACTATGATGATTTTCAAAATGACCAATCGACTGGTGAAAACATCTTGATTCTCCTCCGACGATAATAAGCTACTTTCTAAAGCAGAAGCGTACCCACATAGACTCGGTGGATTACCCAAAATGCATAAACCTGACGTCACTTTGAGGCCACTTGTCAGCCATGTAGGTCGTCCCACCCACGAGTTAGCTAGACACCGTGCCTCATTGCTCGACCTTGTGTTGGTAGGAGGGACAGTCTTATTAGAATTGCAGCTCATTTAATTTACAAGTTAAAGGAAACAAGCGTGGGCCAGGATGATATTCTCGTTAGTTTTGATATTGTGTCACTCTTTCCCATGATCCTGGTAAACGAATCTATCTCATGCAGAGGATCTTTTTCCTACGTATATTGTGGCATTATTCCGACAGTGCCTCACCACAACCTACTTTCAATAAAATAGTGACATTTCTGAACAGCTTCACGGGGTGGCTATGGGCAGACCTCCTAAATTTTCTGTGGCTAACTTGTTCATGGAGACTTTTGAACACGTGCGTAGCAAAGTTCCCGGAACATACCAGTCATGTGGTATCTCTATGTCGATGACAGTTTCGTAGTATGGACACACGGAGCAAAGCCGTTGGAGTTTTCCCATCACATGTAAACAGCATTAATCCGAAAGTCCAATTTACTATGGAGCTGTAGGGTAATGAGCAACTGAATTTTCGGGATGTGTCTGTGACTAAACGACGGGACGGGACGGTGGGCCATAAGGTGTATAGAAAGGCCACACATAGTGATCGTTATCTGCATAAAAATTCAAACCACCACCCTTAAGAAAAGAAAAGTGTAATAAAAACCTTGGTAGACAGTGGGTACAAAATTCTTTAATCTGTTTATTCAAAAGACGAGACTGAGCCTCTGCGGTTGACTTTCGTGAAGAATGGGTATTCTAGCAAGGAGATAGGTCACACACTTCGCTCGAGGCAAAGAATTATTGACAACGACGATCAACAGCCTCAAAACTGTAACTATTTTCTTGCGCTCATTAGCACTGTCAGAGTTCGCATTCCAAAGTGTTAAGCAGATATGGGTGGAAACTATTTTCTTACCCACCAGGAAAATAAAAGAATGTTGAAGATCGCCATAAGGTACACGACATCGCTTGGCTAATCCGGGGGTTTAGTTGTGGACAAGTTTATGTCGGTTCCACAAACAGAAGTGTTGAACATAATTGTTGCCTGGGTCACACGGATAAATTAGGTATTTAGTTATTTAGTTTCATGTTGCGTAGATCATTTGAATGAAACGACTGACCTTTAGGATATGTATACATGCGTAGTACTAACAGTAATGAAAACATTATTATTTTTAGTTCTACTCTGACTGCTTCAGTTATTAATTTATTTTTTTACTTGGTACTACTTTCTGAGCAGAAATTTGTCGATTGAATGGAGTGAGTTGCACAGGAGAAATGATTTTAAATTAGATTTTTACCTTGCTTCGCTACCTGTCAGATATTTTAAGTTATTGGAAACTGGTCATAAGTTTCAGTCGCTGCATACTGGACTCCTGGCAGTTTGACAACGGGTAATAAGTGTCATTATTTCCGAAACGTTGTGGGTATGGATATCACTGTCCTTCTCAAGTTGTGGTGGATTATTTATGAGGAATTATTGTGATGATGATGTTTGGTTTGGTGGGCGCTCAACTGCAGTCATCAGCGCCCGTAGGTAGTCGCACTTCTTAAACAGTCCATTTTTTCACAGTCCTATCAACTTAAGGAATTCCTGACTCCGGGCAGCGCCTTTAAAGGCTTTTAGCTACGAAGCGAAACGGCTCTAAGTGAAAACATGAGCTGTCTACAGAGCTGTTAAGGTATGCTGCCATAAAGACGTTTACGAAGTCATCGTGTAGACACGCGGATCGACAGCGTCAGCGTAAGCAATCTGTTTCCCAATTTTGCAGGTGTTTTCACGAATATATGGAAATCAAATTTTCCGATGTTACACTACAAACACAGATCAATTTTTTCATTACGTTTCTATCTGAAAATTGTTATAATGAACATCCCGGCAATACTGGGTTTGTCGGCTAGTATGAAATGAGAAGTATAGACCACTACCGACGTAATTGTCTTGAGAGATTCAGCAACTGCATTGCTGTTTAAGACATCTATTGTTACCTCTCTGTTGCTCATTTTTAATTGGATTACATGTTTCATTCGCTCTGGGTCATCTTCATATCCAAGAACTTTGATATGTGGTCCCGAGCAGAGAAAACGGATTGCTGACGCAACACTTGGATCTGAAGATGATAGGGAGTAATAAAAACATGTAATATAATTAAAAATATGCCACTGAGACGGACAGATAAGGGAGAACTATCAAGGCGAAGAGCCTTTCGGAACAGTTCTTACAGTCATAAGCAAGAGAGATATTCCCCGTTATTGATACTGGAGACGAAGTTTGGGGATCTTATCGCATAGTATTGCGTGCCGTTTTATTGCCTGTAGAAGGGTCTTATTCCTAGGCTCTCTCAGTGCAACAAGACACATCTAAGAGACGCAGCACGGCCGCAATCACGTTAGCGGCAGAGAGTTCCTGGAAGGCCGGCAGCGTCCGGCGCGTCGATCCCCGGCGCCGTTCGCCTCCTGCTCTCCGCTCGTGGTGCACTCCTCGTGGCGGCTGAGAGCCGAGCGCCGCTGCTGACGAACCACTGGCCGCCCACGCGTTAATCGATACTCCAGTTCCGGCTGCGCTCAGTGGATAGTTTGTCTACGGGTCCCTGAAGAGGCTGATCAAAGGGCCACTCTCCAGCTCCTCCTGCCGCACTTCCGAGCTTACTGTTTAGGAAACCCTGTTTCCTTCCTCCTCTGCACCCTGGTATTCGATTTGCCTGCACTATTATTGCGAAATAGGATGGTAACTATTGTAAGCGTTTTGTGCCGAAGCCCGCAAACCGCAATGCCGCTTAATCGAAACTTCAGTACCTGAGACGACTGAGTTCTTCAACGCCGCCCAAGCATGTTTATAAAATATTCTGTTCCTGTTCGATGCTTCTTCACAGTGCAGTCACATGAATGTGACCACCGCCTATACATAATATCAACATGCAACAACGACTTACAGAGGGCAGGTGGCCGCAAACGCAGTGGACAGTAAGGGAACCGTGACGTGAGGGGGGAAGGGGGGGGGGGAGGAACACGAGATAGGATGCAGTCGCTCTTGTAATGTGGAAACGGACTGATAGAGATTTATCTGACGCCCAAAAGGGGCATGGTCACTGGCTTTCGTGCCAAGGGTGGAACCATTTTCGAATCGTAGTGTGTTCGCGTGTCTCCGTGATTAAAGCATACCGTCCATGCTTTCCAACACCGGCGTCGAGGCAACTGTGTGCACCATGACAGGGATCAACGATGGCTGCGGAGGCGTATGAACGAAGCGACGTGTAGATGCTCAGCTACTGACGACCCAGATGCAACAAGAGGCTACCAACAATATCTCCTGAACGTATGGGCCTCTGTAGAAGGCGCCCGATTCATGCAGACTGTAGTTCATCGGCGACAAAGAGCGGAATTAGCAGGCCAGTATTGCAACTGGAAGTCTACTAATCGGCGGCAGATAGGCTTTTCAGATAAGTCACATTTTATGCTCCATCGGACAGTCGGCCATTTGCGTGAATGGCGTGAAACGTCTGAAAGCAAACAAGAAGGGTGCGTTATGGTCTGTGGAATATTATTGCGGCATTCCCACGTGATCTCGTCGTTCTCGAAGGCACTGTGGATCAACACAGCTACGAATCTATCCTTGGGGACCACGTCGGTCGCTACGTGCAGTTTGTTCCTAGACAGGATGACATCCACCAGCAGGACAATGCAACGTGACACACACCTTGCATTGCCCGTGCGTTGTTCGAAGAAGACCGGGATGAGTTTATCACACTGCCCTGGCGACCAAACTCCACGGATCTAAACACAATCGACAATCTATGAGCCGGTCGTCGTGGCCGAGCTGTCCTAGGCGCTTCAGTCCGGAATCGCGCCGCTGCTAGGGCGCAGGTTCGATTACTGCTGAGGCATGGATGTGTGCTATGTCCTTAGGTTAGTTAGGTTCAAGTAGATCTAAGTCTGGTGCACTGATGACCTCAGATGTTAAGTACAAATGGTTCAAATAGCTCTGAGCACTTTGGGACTTAACATCTGAGGTCATCAGTGCCCTAGAACTTAGAACTAATGAAACCTAACTAACCCAAGGACATCACAAACATCCAATCCCGAGGCAGGATTCGAACCTGCAACCGTAGCGGTCACGCAGTTCCAGACTGTAGCGCCTAGAACCGCTCGGCCACTTCGGCCGGCAGATGTTAAGTCCCAAAGTGCTTAGAGCCATTTGAACCATTTCGGACAATCTATGGCGACACATCAGTCGGGCTGTTCGCGCCGTATATCTTCTGCCATCAAACCTACCAGGGGTGGCCACGGCACTAGAGTCGCCATGGCATATCATTTTCGGTACCTTCGAGAACCACTTTGACAGTCTTGCTGTACGTCTCGCAGTGGCCCGCGCTGCAAAATGTGATTTTTCGGGCATTTGACAGAGGGACACGTTAATGTGACCTGATAGTGTAAGCCTCGTTGCTGCATGTTTAATGGGTCAGCGATTAAACATTCTGAAATTCCTATTGAGCACAACGAATTCCGATTTCAAACATTAACGTTTCCTGTGCGCTGCCGAAGTCTGTCGTTTCTCCCAGAGCATACCTTTAGTGGTACTAGTAAGGTCAACTGGCGAAGTATATCACCTCCTTAGCAAAACACAGTAAGAGCTTTGAAGCACTAAAACTGGTATCAGGTGGTCGTTTTCATCCTCCAAAGGTGTCGTAAGTCATGGCAGCGAAGTGGTATTCACGTGTGCGTCGGTTGTAAGGAATACGCGCAGGAAGGTGAGTCAAAGGCGAGAACGTAATTCGAATGAAGTCGCCCGATTCGTCTATATACCTACGCTGGCTTCCGAAGTTTCTATTAAGCGTCTTTAACTAATATAATTAACCGGGTGGCACACCTTGTCAATGAAATTGGGCATGAAATGTGACAGGAATAGCTACTGTCAATGTACGGGTGTATCAACAAATTCCGAGAGCGCAGCAATGGTGAACCACAGGCCGTAGACGACAGTGGTGAACGACAGCTGCGGAGATATTTACTGGCGAATAACGTGCAATTACTGAGCAGCTGCACGAAGGGGCTGCCAACAGTGTCTCCTCAAGGATCTTTCAGCGAACGTTGCTGCGTATGGGCCTCCGCAGCAGGCGCCTGGTTCAAGCACCAATGCGGACTGCTGCTCATCGGCGACGAAGTCTCGGAATTGCACGGGAATACCGTAACTGGAAGTCAACTGAATGGCAACAGGTGGTGTTTTCAGGCGAATCAGGTTTCATGCCTCTCTGGAATGAACCCGAACGCTCTTCAACAATCCTGGGAAGGATCCAGGCCGCAGGAGGTTGTGTTTACGAACTTGACCTTGTGGGAAATGCTTCCACCCTTGGCTCGAAAGTCAATGATCATGCCCCGTTAGGTCTCAGATAAATCTTTCTATTTCCGCAATACAACGACAGCGCTGTATTCCGTGTCCCTCTCGCCCCCTCCCCTCCGCAACCGATCGTACTCTATATGTCACGTTACTATGACTGAACAGTGTAGTTACATACACACCGCCATGTTACACGCTACATTTCCAAGATCTCTGGCGACAAAGGGTTGCAACTAGCGCCATTGGAGCGGAAAAGTCGACTGTGTGATATGAACGACATTAATTTTTTTTTATTTTTTCTTATGGGACTTAACTGCTAAGGTCATCATTCCCTAAGCTTACACTTTACGTAACCAAAATTATCCTAAGGGCAAACACACACACCCATGCCCGAGGGAGGACTCGAACCTCCGCCGGGACCAGTCACACAGTCTATGATTGCAGGGCCCAAGACCGCTCGGCTAATCCCGCGCGGCATTAATTAGTTACGTGATCTAAAGATCATTCGAACGATTCCTTTATCGAAATGATGTGGAACGAGACAGTTTATAGGATATTAATTCATGATAAGTGTTAACATTAATGAACACATCAGTTTGTTCCTGCCCAGGCAACTGCATTTAAAAGCCAAGTTCCGTTTTTCTATTACAGGATATTAGTGAGTTTATAAGTAGAAATTCGTAATGAAATTGAGGCAGGTGTGCAGGAGAAATGAATTCAGACTTAAACCTTGCTTCAGTGTCTCACAGACGTTTTATGTTACTGGATAGATGGTCAAAACTGTTACATTTTCTTGTTGTTGCACATTGATCTCCTCTCTGAGTCACTGACAGCCTTAACATAGGCTGTGAAAGGACATTTTTCCTTCTAGTGTTGAAGATGTTTACATCAGTGTTCCTCTCAAATTTTGATGAATCATTTATGACTCATTTCATTAACGGAAATATTTATTCTGACGTCGCAGCTAAAATGCCTAGCTCCTTGAAGAAGTTCATACACGACGACCCTAACGCCACATGTTACTCTTTTTTGTACTCCTACTTGAGTTACCCTAGAAAACTATTAGGTACAACATTACGAAGTGGAAGTATACAAAATATATCAGGGGGGCGATACGTTTGTTTCCTAGAGTAGCGATTATACAAGAGCAAAAGCAGCTGAACTCAATTGTTTGAGAAGCTCAGATCCTTCCGATCGTGTTCTTAACTCATTTAAACCCAACAGTCATAAATACGTTTTTAGTGTTGTTTTATTCGATTTTCAATGTTTCTTTGATGATTTGTGACTGAGCACATGTTCACGCCTTTTGCATTATGTGAGCCTATTTTTGCCAGGGTTTATGCTTTGTTGTTACCAAATTTCATTAAGGATACAGGGTACATTTTCGGCTCAATATTATGTAAATATTAACACCCATTTCTTTCAGGCACTGTTTATAATGTATGTGTTCTACAGATTTTTGGTTGATATCAGGTAATGCAGCACACTTTCTAAACGAATCAGAAATATTTTGAATATTTTTGAACCTCCTTAGGGTTATTAAAAAAATTACAAAGGAATTGATGCATTTTTTTCCAAATTAGGGTACCATTTAATCCAATAATATACAATTTAAGGAGACGCCGTACATGGTGGCTGAGGTATTAGACCTATATAATTCCACCGATTATGTATATTACAAGGATAAAAAATATCTCATCTTACATTTAAATTTTTATATTTTTTTGAATTTAAATGCTATTTTTTGTGTAATTTAGTTGATTCTGCAATAAAGGTTAGGTCTACCACATAAGTATGGACTAAGGCAAATTACAGAAAATATAAGAGCAATGCTTTATGATCTTTAGGAAATAATTGTACCTGCATTTTGAAAAATACAATTTCTACATCTACATCTACATTTATACTCCGCAAGCCACCCAACGGTGTGTGGCAGAGGGCACTTTACGTGCCACTGTCATTACCTCCCTTTCCTGTTCCAGTTGCGTATGGTTCGCGGGAAGAACGACTGTCTGAAAGCCTCCGTGCGCGCTCTAATCTCTCTAATTTTACATTCGTGATCTCCTCAGGAGGTATAAGTAGGGGGAAGCAATATATTCGATACCTCATCCAGAAACGCACCCTCTCGAAACCTGGACAGCAAGCTACACCGCGATGCAGAGCGCCTCTCTTGCAGAGTCTGCCACTTGAGTTTATTAAACATCTCCGTAACGCTATCACGGTTACCAAATAACCCTGTGACGAAACGCGCCGCTCTTCTTTGGATCTTCTCTATCTCCTCCGTCAAACCGATCTGGTACGGATCCCACACTCATGAGCAATACTGAAGTATAGGTCGAACGAGTGTTTTGTAAGCCACCTCCTTTGTTGATGGACTACATTTTCTAAGCACTCTCCCAATGAATCTCAACCTGGTACCCGCCTTACCAACAATTAATTTTATATGATCATTCCACTTCAAATCGTTCCGCACGCATACTCCCAGATATTTTACAGAAGTAACTGCTACCAGTGTTTGTTCCGCTATCATATAATCGTACAATAAAGGATCCTTCTTTCTATGTATTCGCAATACATTACATTTGTCTATGTTAAGGGACAGTTGCCACTCCCTGCACCAAGTGCCTATCCGCTGCAGATCTTCCTGCATTTCGCTACAATTTTCTAATGCTGCAACTTCTCTGTATACTACAGCATCATCCGCGAAAAGCCGCGCGGAACTTCCGACACTATCTACTAGGTCATATATATATATTGTGAAAAGGAATGGTCCCATAACACTCCCCTGTGGCACTCCAGAGGTTACTTTAATGTCTGTAGACGTCTCTCCACTGATAACAACATGCTGTGTTCTGTTTGCTAAAAACTCTTCAATCCAGCCACACAGCTGGTCTGATATTCCGTAGGCTCTTACTTTGTTTATCAGGCGACAGTGCGGAACTGTATCGAACGCCTTCCGGAAGTCAAGAAAAATAGCATGTATCTGGGAGCCTGTATCTAATATTTTCTGTGTCTCATGAACAAATAAAGCGAGTTGGGTCTCACACGATCGCTGTTTCCGGAATCCATGTTGATTCCTACATAGTAGATTCTGGGTTTCCAAAAACGACATGATACTCGAGCAAAAATCATGTTCTAAAATTCTACAACAGATCGACATCAGAGATATGTCTATAGTTTTGCGCATCTGCTCGACGACCCTTCTTGAAGACTGGGAAATTAGGAATGAGGATTGGACATTAAACTGTTCCTCAGAACATTGCTGAAGCAGAAGTCTTCATTCGACAGCTTTTCTTCATCTTCAAGCCTCCTCTTGACTTTCCTTTTAGCACTTCTTGCTTCTTTGGTAACTTTAAGAGCAAACCTTTCAGCTTCATGCACCCGTTGCCTGTCACACGCAAGCAAATGATCTCCCATATTAGAGCCACATTTTATGCGTGAATTTCTCAAGACTGCCAACTTTCCTATCATTCCATCATTGAAACATATTGTAGTGATTCGAGAATTTCTGTGTAAATTCTAGTACCACTCAGCCTTCTACCGTCTCGAACACACGACATTCGGGATATGAGTGTTGAATGGTAGAATCTTACCTACTGCACGTCGCTTGTTTGTGTGTGTGCAGGTTTAAAATTAGTCGCGGGAAGAAAGTAGACGCGGCGGGCGAACGACACCGAGATGCACCTGTCGGGCAGACCATAGATGTTTTAGTGAGTGTGTAAGGAAGACCCATGGAGTTTATTTGCAGGTCTGTGCTTACTCTGTCATTAAGTATTGTCATTAAAATAAGGACAGTTGAAAAGGAGCTCTTGAAAACTCCTGACGTAAGCTTGTTATAGGCAAGGCCTATATTTCTGATTCATTTTTAAGAAAAGTTTTGGTATCTAACTCAGCTTTCTTTCCACTGTAGCTCAATTTGATTCTGACGTTCGGCTGTACGAGGGACTTACAGGAAGTTACATATTTATGCGGAAAGTGAGAGTTTTATTGTACATGGAGGACAAATACATCGTTAACTGACAAAAAGTAAAGTTTCTATGTCTACTTATTTCATAAGTAGAATGAGTCTGTAACTTCCTGAACCTAGCGTTATTCGACGGAGAAGAAGTCAAGAGAATTTCCAGCGGCCGGCTAGCGATTAAAGAAGAGTGGCTCCAAGTTCCAAGTAAGTCACCTCGTAAAGGAGTGGAAGGTAGTTTGGGGGAATAAACCGATGTAACCCAGATTCACACTCACACTTTAAGTCGTTAGAACTTTAGAACATGGCGACCTGCGTGAAAGGACCGACAAAAAAGGAATTTTAAGTTGAAAACGAGAGAAGAAGCTGTTACGTGTTGTCATAGCAACCAAACATAATAAGACAAGGAAATTACTCCGAGAAATTGGAATATGTTCAAGTATCCAAAGGTGCAAAATTTAAATTGGAAAAACGGTGAAGTAATAAAAAATTCGCAAAGATGAAACAGCAAAGAAAATTTCGACGTATTTGTCTAAGAAGAAATACGCAGAGAACGCTTCAGCCAAGAAGATCCAGTGCGGGTATTATACCACTCCACACATTACGGAGATGCAGACGAGGGAACCAACCCACATCCGACGCCGCCGGCGCCGGCTTAGTTCACCGGTGCCGACCTGCCTCCACATCCGCTCACCTACACAACGCGAATCCTACGCCTGGTAAGCATGAAACTAAACTTGATTACTTTAGTACGAAGTGGTACAAGATACTGTTGAGTGAACTTTTACTGTGTAGTTACAGTACTAAATTTAGTTTTAAATGTTTATAAGAGCTAAGGAATATAAAAATATGGAAAATATACAACAGATTGGGGAAACTGAAGACCAAGCTATGGCCATGAAAATTAGCTAAGAAGTGCCTGACTGGACTGAGTTGATGAATTTAATCAAATCTCAGAGTCTTAAGATAAAGTCATTGAATTCTTAATTAAATAGCCAGAGTGAAGCTTTAAATGCTATGAGTGAAACTCTAAATGTTCAAACGACAAATTTAGATTTGTTAATCGCCAAACTCGACTCTCAAAGCAAAGAATTTAGCAACCTATGCGAATGTGTGGGTGCTATGAAGCTATAAGGGATAATGTAGAGAATTTAAGAGTAGATTTAAAGAACGAGTTGACAAATTCTCTGACCAGTCATATAAAACATACGTTCCCTGACCTTAGTCAGAAACAGAATGACACTTTTCAAGATTTATCAAGAAGGTTAGAACTTAACATTGAGAGCAAATGTAATAATGTAGACTACGAACTTATTGACAAGCTAGGATCTTTGAACACGTATACAATATTCAGTATAATGAAGTAAGGCAGGGGCTGAATACTTTGAAAGAGAGTGTAGATAAGCGGAATGAATGAATGTCAGTTATTCAATCGCAAATTAGGTGTCAATACACTGGCAAATAACGTGGAAAGAAATTTCAAAGAGAAAATAGCTAACTCTGATATAGTAAATGAAATTATATGTGACGGTAGTATCTGTTCCCGAAAGACCAGTTACCGTGGTTGACCATGCAACTTTGCTAGAAATGAAATGATAATTAAATGGTCACACTAGCTGCAAAAAGGCGTTGATGTACTTCATTGGGCACATGTTGAAAATGTGTGCCCCGACCGGGACTCGAACCCGGGATCTCCTGCTTACATGGCAGACGCTCTATCCATCTGAGCCACCGCGGGCACAGAGACTCGTACGGAGCTTGGTAGATTAATTTGCCACGAGTAATGAGTATGATGGGCAAACATCTAGTAGGTGCACTACGAATGTAGTGGTGTGGACATGTTGGGAATGTGGATCTCACGGGGAGCGTGCAAGGGATAAGTCCCTGCAGACACGCTATCCTCTGTGCCCGCGGTGGCTCAGATGGATAGAGCGTCTGCCATGTAAGCAGGAGATACCGGGTTCGAGTCCCGGGCGGGGCACACATTTTCAACATGTGCCCAATGAAGTACATCAACGCCTGTTTGCAGCTAGTGTGTCCATTTAATTATCATTTCATTTCTAGCAAAGCTGCATCGTCATCCGCGGGAACTGTTCTTTCGGGAACAGATACTACCGTCACATATAGTTAAATATGGCTTCCCGGCCATTGACCTTCTTGTGCGAACGCACACGCTATGACCGAACTCGTACGGGACTTGGTAGATTAATCCGCCACGGGTAATGAGTATGATGGGCAAACATCTAGTAGGCGCACTACGAATGTAGTGGTGTGGACATGTTGGGAATGTGGATCTCACGGGGAGCGTGCAAGGGATAAGTCCCTGCAGACACACTATCCTCTGTGCCCGCGGTGGCTCAGATGGGTAGAGCGTCTGCCATGTAAGCAGGAGATCCCGGGTTCGAGTCCCGGTCGCGGCACACATTTTCAACATGTGCCCAATGAAGTACATCAACGCCTGTTTGCAGCTAGAGTGTCCATTACATTATCGTTCGTAAATGAAATTATTTTGGAGGAAAATTTAGGAGAAATTATAGATCGAAAGGTCACCGAACGAATAATATCCGGAAACGTATCGACTATTCCTTCTTCCAATCCCAATGATGCTGTAATTTACCGTCTAGTAAGGTCATTCGAAGACCAGTATCAGTTGCGAAGCGATTTAGAAAAGATTGCTGTATGGTGTGTCAGGTGGCAGTTGACGCTAGATAACGAAAAGTGTGAGGTGATCCACATGAGTTCCAAAGGAAATCTGTTGGAATTCGATTACTCGATAAATAGTTCAATTCTCAAGGCTGGGAATTCGACTAAGTACCTGGGCGTTAAAATTACGAACAACTTCAGTTGGAAAGACCACATCGATAATATTGTGGGGAAGGCGAGCCAAAGGTTGCGTTTCATTGGCAGGACACTTAGAACATCCAACAAGTCCACTAAAGAGACAGCTTACACTACACTCGTTCGTCCTCTGTTAGAATATTGCTGCGCGATGTGGGATCCTTACCAGGTGGGAGTGACAGAGGACATCGAAAAGGTGCAAAAAAGGGCAGCTCCTTTTGTATTATCGAGTAATAGGGGAGAGAGTGTGGCAGATATTATACGCGAGTTGGGATGGAAGTCATTAAAGCAAAGACGTTTTCCGTCGCGGCGAGATCTATTTACGAAATTTCAGTCACCTACTTTCTCTTCCGAATTCGAAAATATTTTGGTGAGCCCAAGCTACATAGATAGGAATGATCATTAAAATAAAATAAGAGAAATCAGAGCTCGAACAGAAAGGTTTAGGTGTCCGTTTTTCCCGCGCGCTGTTCGGGAGTGGAATGGTAGAGAGATAGTTTGATTGTGGTTAGATGAACCCCCTGCCAAGCACTTAAATGTGAATTGCAGAGTAATCATCTAGATGTAGATGTAGATGTAGATACCAGAAAGCATATAGACGACCTGTGGAGAGAAATTAAACTTATCCATGATAAAGTAGATAAAAGGACACTTCACCTAATGTTGTATTAACTAGTGAAGCAGTGACTGATTTGCAATGGGGAGCTAGTTCAGGGTTATCTAGACAATTCTCTAAATTGAAGACGGACGGTGAGGTACATCCAACCCACTTCTAAAAAGATTTAACCAAACTATCCAAAAAATTGGAACGATTCCAAGAAGATCGAATTTGTTGTGGGGTACCTTCTGGGGGAGGCCTCAGAATGGGGAAATGGAAATATTGACAATTTTTCCTCTTCAGGAGACTTTCAAAAGAAATTTACAGACAAGTACTGAACTGCCAGTGCTCAAGAAAAGCTAATACCAGATCTTTGGGACTCAAAATATTATAATAACACTTGGGGCACTATGAGGAAACATTTCGGTTGGCGTTTAACACGACCAAGGTACTTAGATCATCCAATGGAAGAAGAAGGTTTAGTACGTATTTTAATTAGACGATTGCCAATCTTAGCGAGAAAAGACATCTTGTGTTGTGGTTGGAAAACGATGAGAAAGTTGTTGTCTTTTGTTGATGCGCTTCATGCAATAAATATGGACCGCAACGAAACATTACACCGAAGTGAAAGTACAAACTTTAAAAGAAAGAGTGGAAATAATTTTAAATAACATGAGGCAAACTTAGCAGAAATACACCTGTACAATAGGAAAAGTTGTAATGACTGCTAACAAAAGAAGCATCCACATTCAAATTTAGATCGGCTAGCTGCCCAAGAATTTGTACCGAGTAACCGCAAAACACAAACTGGGAGTGTAGTATCTCGTTTTGGTAACCAAACCATAATTAGTAGTAATGAGGAAAGCAATGACACAACAAGCACTTTAGCACGCCATGTTTTAATGTATTTAGTCCTACAAAAACATTCTTGGGTAATCGTTCCCATATGCAATGGATGAAACTTTCATTTGTATTCTGAGTGTCCCTATGGAGACACTTACTACGCAAAACAGTGTCAGTGTCACCCAGGTTTCTAAAAATTGGTTTTATTTCATTCATAGGCTGAGGAAGAGAATGTTTATGACACATTTGACCACTTTAGTTTCCTTTTTGGTAACCACACCAAGAATATGCTCCTTTAGGGCAAAATCCGCGGACAAGATACTTATCTGTGGGCAACTTATGAAAGTAGGTGGCTCGTACAGTTTTACTCATTGCTGTAACATCATTGTGAGGTGCAGTTTGTCTAATTGCCAGTCCATAATAGCTCTGGTGAAGTTCTATTTCAGTTTCTGTCAATCTTCCTCGCTCAGACAGAGATTTTCCACCAGATAGCAACTTTCCTTTCACTTCTCTTCGTAGCTTCCTCAGTCTAACATCCACCCTCTTTTGCAGAGGTCCACAAACTCCAGCTTTGTTACCGAGGTATCACCACAAGCTATGAACTCATTCAATTTTTTGAAAGCTTTAGAGTCCCCATCGCCTAGAGACTTCGTATATCTACTGTTATGAATGGGCATCGTCCTCTGAAATATTTTTAGAGCTACAGCCACACTCCATACCTCCACTGTAACCGTCATAGTTCGTAGAACACTAATGGTCAATATGTCGTTCAGCGTTACCAGGGCAGGTGTGGCAGTACTTAGATAAGCACTCAACATCAACAACTTTTCCACTCTCCAGAGAAGCACTTACAACACCTTTCAAGGAAAGGTGTCCTTGACGTTTCCTGTACCAGCAAGTGCAACAGCAATGTCTCCGGTTCCACTAATATTTACAGTTTTTCTACTGCACGTGTCATAGATGCGTTATACACAACCGTCAAGGCACCTAAAAGTATTTCTATATACAGGGCTATTGCTAATGATTGAAGCGATTTCATAAATTCACTGTAGCGCCATTCATTGACATATGGTCACGACACACTACAGATACGTAGAAAAACTCATAAAGTTTTGTTCAGCTGAAGCCGCACTTCAGGTTTCTGCCGCCAGAGCGCTCGAGAGCGCAGTGAGACAAAATGGCGACAGGAGCCGAGAAAGAGTATGTCGTGCCTGAAATGCACTCACATCAGTCAGTCATAACAGTGTAACGACACTTCAGGACGAAGTTTAACAAAGATCCACCAACTGCTAACTCCATTCGGCGATGGTATGCGCAGTTTAAAGCTTCTGGATGCCTCTGTAAGGGGAAATCAACGGGTCGGCCTGCAGTGAGCGAAGAAACGGTTGAACGCGTGCAGGCAAGTTTCACGCGTAGCCCGCGGAAGTCGACGAATTAAGCAAGCAGGGAGCTAAACGTACCACAGCCGACGGTTTGGAAAATCTTACGGAAAAGACCAAAGCAGAAGCCTTACCGTTTACAATTGCTACAAGCCCTGACACCCGATGACAAAGTCAAACGCTTTGAATTTACGGCGCGGTTGCAACAGCTCCTGGAAGAGGATGGGTTCAGTGCGAAACTTGTTTTCAGTGATAAAGCAACATTTTTTCTTAATGGTGAAGTGAACAGACACAATGTGCGAATCTGGGCAGTAGGGAATCCTCACGCATTCGTGCAGCAAATTCGCAATTCACCAAAACTTAACGTGTTTTGTGTAATCTCACGGTTTAAAATTTACGGCCCCTTTTTCTTCTGCGGAAAAAACGTTACAGGACACGTGTATCTGGACATGCTGGAAAACTGGCTCATGCCACAACTGGAGACCGACAGCTCCGACTTCATCTTTCAACAGGATGGTGCTCCACCGCACTTCCATCATGATGTTTGGCATTTCTTAAACAGGAGATTGGAAAACCGATGGATCGGTCGTGGTGGAGATCATGATCAGCAATTCATGTCATGGCCACCACGCTCTCCCGACTTAACCCCATGCGATTTCTTTCTGTGGGGTTATGTGAAAGATTCAGTGTTTAAACCTCCTCTACCAAGAAACGTGCCAGAACTGCGAGCTCGCATCAACGATGCTTTCGAACTCATTGATGGGGACATGCTGCGCCGAGTGTGGGAGGAACTTGATTATCGGCTTGATGTCTGCCGAATATCTAAAGGGGCACATATCAAACATTTGCGAATGCCTAAAAAAACTTTTTGAGTTTTTGTATGTGTGTGCAAAGCATTGTGAAAATATCTCAAATAATAAAGTTATTGTAGAGCTGTGAAATCGCTTCAATCATTTGTAATAACCCTGTACTTGCTGAACCTACTGGGAGTAGGAGGAAGGTCCATGACACCACAAAACGTTCGAGCAGCCTATTTTCCTTTTCCTGTTGAAAGCATTGCGTACTCTACCTTCAAATTCACATCATATGAATTATGCACAATGTTCAAAGTCAATTTCGAGGCAGATTTATTGCAGGATCTACACACAACAACTAATTTTGACGCTAAACGCTTCCTGCTACTTTGTTGTTTAGTTATTTCCACACAGCCTACACCATCATATTATTTACATTTCGCCCCTTCCTTTATCAACAACAACATATCCACTACAAACAGCGCCAACACAAAAATTTGAATCACTGGAGGCGAACCATGTGGGAGTTTCTTCCCTGAAGAGATGATACAAAGGTTACTTTCAACAGTGTCACCCGCTTTGTTTGTGAACTGGTTACCACGGAATTTCCTTTCATTGAATTTCTAGATGCCTGGCATAGTTCGTATTTCTTGCACACTAAAGGATATGTACTTCTGCAAATATATGTAGCACAAACATTCAGTAACACGTGAACAAACTGCTTCAGCGAAACAAAAGGAAATCCTACCAAAGATAATCATTTACAGACACTAGAAACTTGCACTGTAACCAACATATACAATGTATCATATGTATAATCGATGTAAACAGAAATTTCACAGTTCTTTTCAAAGTGATACTGATATCTGTAACGGAAATAAAGGGGGCGTGGCGGCATGCATGACCATAACTTTAAAAATGGTATATATAGATTGTTTGCAACCCTGTAGTGTATATATCATTGTAATCAGGGAAGACAATATAATGAAATAGTCATTAAAAATTTCCTTATTTCCGCAATTTATAATTACCCTGTATCTTTAAAAGTAAAGTAAATTCAAAATCTATCGTGGATTATTAATTTTGTGTGTGAATGTTAGGTTATTAGTGCAGTTTTCTTTGTGAGTTGTATTCAAACATACAGCACGTGGGTGGCATCTCTTAGATTATGTAGTTTCTATTGCTATCTCATTTTGATGTTAAGGCCCCTGAAAACTTCATTGTGAGAATACGAGCTTTTTCAGAGATATTTCTTGTGAGAATTTTAATTCTTTTATTCTGTTCAATGTTCCTGGTGTATGAATGCATGTCGTGTTACTCACCTTACACAAAAGTTAGGTCCTCTTCTGAAGTCCTATGTAAAGAATTGCAGTGTCGATCGATATTATTTGTGGTACAATTACAGTCGCTGATTCATTTCAGCCAGGAAATTTAGTAACTTAAGAGATGTTTAGAAATGAACCGATTTTGTGTACAAGCATTCCAGCCACCACGTATCTTCCTGTAATTGCTTACTGATTTAATAATTTTTTGGCATCTAAACAAATTTTTATAT
Organism: Schistocerca americana; assembly: GCF_021461395.2. Lineage (NCBI taxonomy): Eukaryota > Metazoa > Arthropoda > Insecta > Orthoptera > Acrididae > Schistocerca > Schistocerca americana. The sequence continues at coordinate 681,789,655 of NC_060121.1, forward strand.
TAGATCTTGCCTCGATTTTCGTGCCTAAGACTGCATTAATGCTTCTTCCACTGCCTAGATTTAGCTTTTGACTCAAATGTTGCACCAAAGTTAATAAATAAGTATTGCATTTTTCACTTCAGAAAGTGTATTCCGTTTGTTTGGCTTTATTAGAAGTTTCACTCTGCTGGTAATGAACCAGACAGTCAATTAATATCCGTGCAGTTGATAGCTTTGCTGAAATTTGCTCAACACTTCAAGAAGATCTCGGTCCAAGCCCTTTGTTGTTCTAACTGCATGTGCATGCAGTCTAACTGGAATGTACAGTGTAATTGAGTGAAAAGATTAATCTCTTTTCCATTATTTTCCAATAGAAGGAAAGTGTGACCATAATCATATGCTTAGTATGGCCATTGCTGGTAAATTCAGCAGTTGTGTTGTCAAGGTAATTTAAAATGCGTAGAACATGTTGCGTTTAAAGCATTAAAAATTTTGCGTTTTTGGATTAACAAATGCTAACTGTCAGAATATAAATTTCATCGGTTGCTCATATACCCAATTTCACTAATCTTAATCAACATAATTTCAGCCAAGAATTTAGAAGATTGGCACAATTATTGAATTAATTATTGCAACAGAGTTTAATGGATAAGTTAATGAATGAACCTAAGCCAAACCCGATGATAAGATTAAAATCTCCCACTACATTTACGTATTGTTTCATGGTAGCTCATCCCTTTAATGTTATCAGTTGTGCATGTAATTAATTTGTTTTACACATTTGCTGAAAGTTCGACATTGTCCACTGTTTATAATAGTTTCTCGGGTGTTTGCCTACAACAACAGAAGTGGAGCTTTTAACCGTGAGACCAAATATGTAGCGAGACTAGGAGCAAGTCTGTATATGAAACATAATTGAGTCATATGTGTGGAAGAGCTAGACAGTAATTTTACATGGGGCTGCCTTGCCAGGACCATTTCGGTCGCAGGTTCCTCTAAGAAACAGTCAGGCTAGGATGTACTAATCCATTTTCTTTTAGGAATATTTCTGTTTTTGTACTAATAAATTTATCATAGTTCTTTTGGAATTATCATTGCTTTGAATTTGTGAGTACATTAGTGTAAACAACATCTGAATTAGTAACTGTGATACCTGTGCTCATGTTGGAAACTCTTTAATTAGGGTTTAGTGTCTCTATTGGAGGGCGCAGGGTATAGGAAAATTATGAACACTAACCTTACAAAGTGGCAAGCAAAGAGTTTTGTTAACATTGAGAAACGGAAGCTAACGGTCTTGAGGGTGGTCAGGCATTGTCAGCTGTGGACGACCTTGAGGGAAGCGTAGGGGAGAGTCTTGGGCGCGAGGCGGCGGCCAGCGCAGAGCAGGACGCGAATATAAATGGGATAACGGCAGACCTCTCTGGAATCTTAGAAGTGGGATTGGGCTGTGCAGACATCCAGAATGCGAGCGTAGAATGCGCGGCAGATGACCCTTTAGCTTTCGCTACAGCAAAGAAGTCGGAGTGAGTAGAAACCAGTCCAAAAGAAAGCAGTATTTGCCATTCTTACGAAAAGTATAAGAAATGTTCTACCGAAAGGCCTAAAATGTTTGAAGTGCAGAATAAAACTTTTTCTAAAGAGCAGAATATGAATACAAAACGATTAGAGGAACAAATTAGTGAAATCAATCAAAGAATTAATGAGTGAAATGATAAATTTGAGCAGAAAAATTTAATAATAGATGAATTGAAAGTAGAATTGATCTTGTGTTCAATGGGAATCAGTAGATTGCTGAAGCAATTCAGAATCAAGTAGAACTTTTGCGTCAGGAGGCTACTGATGTTAGTGCTCGTTCTGATAACAGAATGGTAGCCCTTGAAGATGATGTGTCTGGGAGGAATATCGCTACACCAGATGAAGCACAGATCAAGGGAGTATTTAACAAGTCTGTGCGGACCAACGCTAAATTTCCGATGGCATCTGTGAACAGGTAGCAGGAACATGTAGATAAGATAGATGCACTTGTGGCTGCTGCAGAGCAGATTTACGCATGACGAAGTTGCTTCTCATGGAATACAACCGATACTAGTCACTGAGTGTGGTGAGGTACCCTCGTTACTCAAATTTAAACACACTCAAACTGAAATCGACAAGAGAGAGGTACCCACAGAGCTGTTTAATAAAGTGGTAGATCGTGAGGGCGACAAATCTGGCCTTAATAGCGGCTCAATGAATACATATGGCACAAGCAGTAAACGTAGTTGTCAAGAAGTACATGACTATAGAGATTTGGTTGAAATGCCTCTGAGTACTATGGGACTTAACATCTGAGGTCATCAGTCCCCTAGAACCTAGAACTACTTAAACCTAACTAACCTAAAGACATCACACACATCCATGCCCGAGGCAGGATTCAAACCTGCAACCGTATCGGTCGCGCGTTTCCAGACTGAAGCGACTAGAACCGCTCGGCCACAACGGTCGGCCTAGAGACATAGAAGTACGATTATGTAACCTACGACGAGTGGCCGAGACATTTAATCCAAGCTGTAAAAGAATCAATAATGACTTTGATGAGGAAGAGTGCCAAAGACAATTTGTATTACAGTGTGTTCCCGGATGCGAATGACGAACTGCACCCATGTGACTGGGTTTCTTAATGTGATTCATCAATGCCCATTTCTTGGAGACGCCTTTCAGCCGTCAATTTTTAACTGTATTTTATATGGCAACCTGTTTCAGCGTTTTATTACGCCATCTTCAGGCCCTTGAATGACGTGTATGAAGGGCCTGAAGATGGCGTAATAAAAGGCTGAAACTGGTTGCCAAATTAAATAAGGTTGTCAATTGACGGCTGAAAGGTGTTTCATTTGACATACTCTATCTGACAGTCAAGTTCCGCAACCATCTCTAAAATGATGGACGTATAGTCTGGGGTACATGTTCTGTTGTGATATTTGTTTGTAGTCGTTTAAGCGGCGGTGCGGCGGTGAAAATGCAGATCGTAATGTAGGACTGCAGAACGTACGAAGATTTCCAGTCGGCATTTCTAAATAAATACTGATCAAAGAGAATTCAGAACAGAATCAAATTCAGTGTTTTAATGAAAGAAATTTGTGTTGATAACACTCACAGTCGCTCTGTTGAATATTTCAAGGAAATGATGAGGGATAATCAATATTTAGATGCACCATACCAACAGCCATACCTTATTGCTAACCAGACTGCCGAATAAGCTACGCAGAGACTTCATAATTGCAGGACGCGATATGGATGATGTCAGATCATTCCAACATTAATGGCAGGAATTAGGATATGTGTGCAAAATTAACTTACAGAACAATGTCGTCTCGTTCGAGGCAAATAATCCTGATAAGAGAAACAGAGACCGAAATTCGCGGAAACAGTCGGTCACACTCTGGGCGGAATGGAAGCCGGAGACAAAGGAACGCAGGTCGCCGACGTCAGAATGGTTATGAGAGGCGGCACAGTAATAATCAGCAGGTTCAAATGGTTCAAATGGCTCTGAGCACTATGCGACTTAACTTCTGAGGTCATCAGTCGCCTAGAACTTAGAACTAATTAAACCTAACTAACCTAAGGACATCACACACATCCATGCCCGAGGCAGGATTCGAACCTGCGACCGTAGCGGTCACGCGGTTCCAGATTGAAGCGCCTTTAACCGCACGGCCACACCGGCCGGCAATAATCAGCAGGCAGGTGGCAGGTCGGCGTCGAACTCGGAAGATATGAAGCAATCAAAACGAAGTCAGAGTGACGAAGACAGAGGTGAGAGATCAGGTACTCAACAATGACTGGAAGAGGATTGCAGGCAGGGTAATTAATGATACAAATACCATCTGTATAGAATTAGAAGACATAAGACATGTGGTGTCACCGCCAGACACCACACTTGCTAGGTGGTAGTTTTAAATCGGCCGCGGTCCATTAGTACATGTTGGACCCGCGTGTCGCCACTGTCAGTGATCGCAGACCGAGCGCCACCATAAGGCAGGTCTCGAGATACGGACTAGCACTCGCCTCAGTTGTACGGACGACTTTGCTAGCGACTACACTGACGAAGCCTTTCGCTCATTTGCAGAGCAGATAGTTAGAATAGCCTTCAGCTAAGTCAATGGCTACGACCTAGCAAGGCGCCATTAGTAGTTTATAGCCTGAATCTACAGAGTCTCACTTGTATCGTCAATAGCGATGTACAACAAGGATGGATTAAAGTTAAGTATTCCAGCAGCTACGTACTTTTCTTTATAGCATTCATTACGTATCCTGTTTCAGACCTATCTCTAGCCTGCGTGAGTTAACGCGTGCCTTTCGGCTACTTTCGAGTGGCGTGGCTGTTAACCTACGCCAAAACAAGAGATACATTACTAGAAGAAAAAATGAAATTAAATGATCGTGTGATATTGATGGCCAGGAATTCCCATCCGGGAAAATGTTGCTGCCGGGTTTCAAGCCATATTTCAGATTGTAACACGGAAAATGCAGATAAAATACCTTCTGTACCCTCCAAAAGATTTTCCCGTGTAATATACGTTGATAACTTGCACTGTACTTCTGATTCTGAATCTGTAAGCTGTAATACAAAAACTATATATAATAAGTAATCGATGTAATACTGTATTTACTTCTGAATGTATATAACTGATTGCAGTTATAATGAAAATATTGTAAATTGCTGGGTAATAGCCAAGGGAACTTCATTTAAATGTTTCATTTGCAACGAAGAAATGGCAATAGCTGTGTCGTCGTTTATCTTTGCGTTTGGAGGGTCTCTGTCGCGTTGCGAGAAGAGAGGAAGCAGAGCAGCTTAAGTGATGAGAGAGTGCGAAAGCGCTCGTTGGAGCTCCCGCCGACGTGGTGTGCAGCTGGCCAATGTGGAAGCGCCTGATTAGTGAACCCTCGAGTATTGCAGTGCACAGGCGAAGGAAGCTGCAGTTCTAACTGTTGCCGGCCCCATAGTTATTCGTGGCTCTGGAGACGACTCGTGCCTCCTGAGCAGCAGCAGGAACAACAGCGGCAGCTCAGCAAAGTCGTCGGCTACATTCTTCGTCGTCCGCATAGCTACCACGTCGTAAGACTGTCAAGTGACAGATATAGTAATGTGGAAACTTTCCCCAGTTGATTTTCTTTCACAAAGTATGACTAACATCGAGAATAACTTACAGTAGTTAAAACCTGTAGGGCACCTGTTTTGTCATTTTCCTCAGACATTACTACCAGCCAAGGTTTCGTTTCTTTTCCATGTAATCACCGAGTGTCGTAAGGATATGAAAACTGATTAACTACTTACTTCCAGTTTTGCGTTTTTTCCAGAAACCAGTTTACGCCAAAATTTTCTACATCAGTAACTGTTCATTCTTGTATTGCATAACTGAGGCTACATAAAGTAACGCAAAATTTCACTGACAAAACTAGTAACTAAAGATACAGCACAAATTAAGAGAGCGTTATTTTTATTTATTCTGTATTTAGCTTAGCGAGTGACTTCTGCTGGCGTGGTATGTATTTTATCCAGTAACTCCCTTTAATTCCACTTTCAAAATTTAGTATTTCAGAGTAAGTAACTGCAAACTCAGTGCTTTGCGATTCATTTATTTTGTCGTGAACTGTTGTGCTGAGGAAAAACGTGATAACCTTAAGTGGGCACGCCAGTGATTATTTGCTTAAATTTCTTTGCTACTACCTTTCTTAAGATTCTGGAGACTCACTGTCCTAGCGGGCTGGCGACCGTCTAATTATGCCCCTTTCAGCTAACCAGTGTTTCCTTTGTATTATCAGTCATTTTTGTAGTAAATGTCACGTAGTGCGCCCCACCCCCCTCGCCACCCCCCCCCCCTCCCCCACCATGTGGTTCGTGAGCGACTGCACTATATACCACCCATTTCAAAATTATCATCAGTATTTAGTTTAAGTTTAGAATCGGTTCTTCCTTCAGAAGAGTCTGTTGTACACTTTCCTCCAACAAACAGGTTTTTTCCTTCGGTAACGATAGCGTTACTCATTGTAAAATTTCCTTAGTCATATGCGATCACGGTCGGTTATTCAACAATCCAGTAGGCCGATTAGAAAGGGGGAGGTTACAAGGCGAGGCCAAATTGGGCGTCTTGCGCGTCAGTGGTGATAAAATAATGATGAAGACAACGCAACACCCAGTCCACGAGCGCAGAAAGTTTTGAAACTTTCGGGCCCGTTGCATGTTGGGTAATCATGTTACCACTTATTAATATCTCATTTTGTTCGTAATTGATCGTTGTATTTGTCCAGGGTGGACGTCCTATGACACTTTTTCAAGTTGATACTTGATTCATGAACTAAGTTCTTTTTTTTGCTACAGAAGGCAGCTAGCCCTCTGACCGAACACGCTGAGCTACCGTGCAGGCCACTGACCTAAGCAGGCGGATATTGCTAGAAGAGGACTTAGTAGTTAGTAAAATAAAATGTTTCGTAACTAGCACTGAAACCAATCATGTGACAATTACCGTGTCTGCTGGATTAAGGCTGCCAAGCGACGTTGTTAAGGGAGGACGTGTTTTAGTGGTGCAATGCTGACAATATTTGGCCCACCCTGCCATTGTGGGAGACGAGAGAGCGCGGCGCCATACGCGAGAAAAGTTTAGAAGTGAAACGGCAGGCTTATGTTGATATCACTAGTCATTCGCAACAGCTGACAGCAGTGTTTCTATTGGTGCAAACACTAACAGTAGAAGCCATTACTGCAGGCTGCACTGGACTTTGTAGAGGCTTGTTCAAAACGTTCAAATGGATCTGAGCACTACGGTACTTAACAGCTGAGGTCATCAGTCCCTTAGAACTTAGAACTACTTAAACCTAACTAACCTGAGGACATCACACACATCCATGCCTGAGGCAGGATTCGAATCTGCGACCGTAACAGTCGCGCGGTTCCGAACTGAAGCGCCTAGAACCGCTCGGTTACAACCCCCGCGTAGAGGCCTGTGTTTGGTTGGTTAGGGACTACCAATTTTGAGGATACCATACCACGTGATGGTCAAGTAGAATCCCTCGATATGATAGTGATAGGTGACGATAGCGTAGAAGAGCGTCTGCACGTAATGGGTATCTCAGAAAGAGACAATGGGGGCGGCAGACCTTTAGAAGAAGTTATCAAAGATAAAGTTCAGCATATAGATGCCAAGGAGCAGCTGAGTGGTATTCTATTGAGACATGACAGGGTATTTTCTGAATCACTGGGACTCATTAGGAACATTTAATATAAGCTCAGTGTAAAGCTAAGCAAACCTTTCGTTGCACACGCATACCCCATGCCATCACCTATCGAGCTGAAGTAGAGAAAGAACTAAAAGCTATGCTGCGGCAAGGTGTAATTCAATCTACCGCCATATCATACAGTAGTCCGCTACATTTAGTAGCAAAAAAATAAATAAATAAATAAAACGGATCAATCAGGCTGGTCCTGAATTCCCGCAAAACAACCAACACCATAGAGACCGAGGATGAATTTGTCCAGACGTTTCATGGAGTCAAAGTGCTCTCATCCATTGATCTGAGAAGTAGCTTCTGGCAGGTGGAACTTGAACCATCCTGTTGGAAGGCTACTGCTTTTCAACGCTTTGGTCAGTGTATCAGTTCAGGAGACAGCCTTTTTGCCTCAACGTCTCTTCAGCTGCGTTAATAGAAGCACTTGATGTAGTTTTGCCATAATAATTAAGAAGAAGAATAACTTGCTTTATAACGATGCGTTAATAGCCGAAAAGTCATGGATGGAGCATCATGGAGTATTACATAACATACTAGATGTACTAGAAAATCACAATCTTACTGGGATTCTGAGTAAATCGGATTTAACAGGAAGGATTTCATCATATAGTCACATTGTATGGGCAGAAGGAATCCTCCCTTATCCAGGGAGATTACGTACCATTAAAGAGTATTCTGTAGTCAAGACTAAGAAGGATTTGTGCTCATATTTAGGCCTGTTACATTTTTATAAGTGTTTCGTCGAAGTTGAATATTTTACCAGTAACTTCAAATAGTAGATGTGTGGTGAGCTGAGTGGTCACAACCTTTTGCCTAACAATCAGGTAATTGAGCTCAACAGAGGAGAAGCAGTTATTACGATATTCCGGCCTCAATACTTTTCTCAACGACTGTTTTTCCCAAATTATTCTGTTGCATGAGAGGGTGTGTGTGTGTGTGTGTGTGTGTGTCAGGGCTGTTGAACTAATGTCACTTCCCTGTGCGTTCTAGAAGCCTGAGTATTTTGCCTCAGGTGTGATCGCGGGTTTGCTTGTGAGCTTGTGACCGCTGGTGGGGGTGGGGGGGGGGGGGTGACTTGGGTTAGGCTTTACCGCTATGGGTCCGGCCAAAGGGAAAGGTGTGAGTTCAAAACAAGCTTATACTAGTTGTAAGAATGGTAGACCATTGCTGTTTGTAAATTGAGTATATTGGTTTCTGTAAGCTTTTCTATATTTTTTCCCTTCTAGTACAGCTTATGTCAGTAATGTAAGTGTTGGCTAAGATTAAAGTACATGTCTGTGGCTTTAGGTGAAACCTACAGTAACTGATTAATTTGAAGTGTTAATGACCATTTCAAGAATCTCCTGATATGTTCTAGTTTACGAATTTCTATAGTCAAGCAGTGTTGATTATGCTATCTTTCATTAGAAGTATCGTGCTTTGAAAGTCTTTTTATGAAGACAACGGTTCCCTTGAAATTTAGCCTAGTGCCACATGTTATTTAAAGATTTTTTTTTTAATTCTTAAAGTATGTAACTGTTTTAAAACGTATTTGCTTAACGTGAATTTTGTTTTCTTTTTTAGTAATTCAGAGTGATAAAAGTTAATGTTCCTTAATAATTGGAATGATTAATTCCTTTACAATCATTGAAAATGGTTCAAATGGCTCTGAGCACTATGGGACTCAACATCTTAGGTCATAAGTCCCCTAGAACTTAGAACCACTTAAACCTAACTAACCTAAGGGCATCACACACATCCATGCCCGAGGCAGGATTCGAACCTGCGACCGTAGTAGTCCCGCGTTTCCGGACTGCAGCGCCAGAACCGCACGGCCACCGCGGCCGCCCGAATCATTGAAGCTGAGGCAAAATTTCTTAGCCTTTGTATTTGTAACGAATAAGTACAAAGGAATGAAAAAAAGTGATAATAAATTTAACTTTTGAAAATTTTTGTCCAGCACCTTTCTTCGGTGGAACCATGTTTCCTGACCGTTATAAACGGAGTAGCTGTTTCATTCTGTGTGGCATCAGACAGTTCCCGGAAAGGGATTTGAGTGGCCATCTTCCAAGAGTGTGAAAAAGACGGAAGAATAGTACTGAAAGCAGTTGCCTTCAAAAATGGCTCTGAGCGCTATGGGACTTAACTTCTGAGGTCATCAGTCCGCTATAACCTAGAAATACTTAAACCTAACTAACCTAAGGACATCACACACACCCATGCCCGAGGCAGGATTCGAACCTGTGACGGTAGCGGTTGCGCGGTTCCAGACTGTAGCGCCTAGAACCGCTCGGCCACACTGTCCGGCACAGTTTCCCTCGTTACTGGCGTGCTAAATAAGGCAGAGATGAATTACACTGTCATGGAATTGGATGCTATCGCCATGATTTGGGGTTTTTCGATATTTATATATTACCTGTGTGGACACTAACCAAGGTATACACTGATCACAAGGGATTACAATTTATGATGCAGGCAAAAGTGACAGTCTCATTCGATGAGTGCAGTTTTTGCAGGAATTTAACTTCTAAACTGTCTACATGCCTGTCTGTAGAACGCAGAAGCCAATGCGCTATTTCATGGTCCAGTTTGACTCTCTTATGGATGTTTTGAGAGCACAGAAAACAGAACTGGTGTAATGTATATGAGGCTACATTTGAGAACCATTTCACAACGGCGCTCACTAACATTGAGTGAGAGCTGGACAAAGACGATTCCTTAGAGAAATGACACCCAGTGTATGTGACGGGAACGGTGACGGCCTTAGATGGTTCTACATTTTAAGAAAAGAGATGTTGTTTTTCCGACGATGAGCGAACAGTGTAAATTGGTTAATATGCGTTCCAGAAGGACACGTTAACTAGTAAATGTGGTATATCTACCCAAAGTACGGTCACTTCGTGTCACGCAAATGCTGCTTAAAACTTCATGAATCGGTATACTTTAGTAGCACGGACGGCAGAATCAGAAAAGTGCTCAGAGGGGAACCACTCTACAGAGACCACGCAAGCACTGTTGTGTTCAAAAAAATGGTTCAAATGGCTCTGAGCACTATGGGACGTAACTTCGGAGGTCATCAGTCCCATAGAACAGAAATACTTAAACCTAACTAACCTAAGGACATCACACACATCCAAGCCCGAGGCAGGTTTCGATCCAGCGGCCGTAGTGGTCACGCGGTGCCAGACTGTAGCGCCTACAACCGCTCGGCCACCACGACCGACCACTGTTGTGTTCCCTCACACCGAAGAAACTAGGAGAATTCGCTGCAGCGGACCTTCTAGGATGACTCCCAGTAATGGCAGGGGGATTCAAATGTTAACTAGTTGTTGTAGAGCTCGTGTAAAAGCACACAACGTTCACTCCCCTTAGAAGTACAACGGGGAAAACGGTGGCAGCAGCCCTTGGACATTTCGTCCGAGATGTGGGACAACTAGGTAAAATAATATCCGACAATGGCCAGCAATTTAGGTTAAGGGAGTGGAAGATCGTTCTGATAAGGAGGAAGATAAAACCTGCATTTATTTCTCGATACCGAACAGCCAAAAATCCGAGCGCCGTGTAATTAACGAACTTGTAAGCTTTGCCGTATTTACTGCCATCGGCAACATCGAAACTGGGCTCGCTGCCTGGAAGACTTCCACGAAATCATGAAATGCCACATGGCACGACAGGACTCTCTCCAGTAGAGCTTTTGACGAACCAGTCACCACGCAACCGAATTAAGGTGATAGTGTATTGCCCCACAGTAGTTAGATGACATCATAAAGTAATAACTAGGCGCATCAAAAACGAAGCCTTGCGAAGGAGAAAGAATCAGCACTGTCCGATCACGAGGTTTTCTCAGTGTGGGAGACATCGTTACATATGCAACAATATCTTAGATGTGTGCCCTGTACCATTTAGGGTCAGGCCAATTCCGCATTCCCACGCCATCGGAACTGAAGCCCTCAGATCAGGTTGACCTAGGGGTTTCGATCACATACTCCTGCCACTACACTAGAGTAGTGTTAACTTGTGTCAGGAGTAAAACAATCAAGACACAGTTCAGTTGTCATTTCTTCTGAGTGACCTTTAGGTAGGCTCATTACAACGAAGTGCGTAGGTTTTACAAATCTCATCAAGTGGTTTTATGCAACCTAGAAATAAATGAGGTGATGAGCTGGCGTCTGGATAGACTATTCTGAGCTTGGAAGTGGGATGTCTCAATAGAGAGAGAGAGAGAGAGAGAGAGAGAGAGAGTCGATTGAAAGAGAATGATTTGAACCTACAATAAGTCATGGGAACTCGTTCTTTATGAAACTTTGGTGCGCCAAAGATGAGCCCATGTTGTACTGTCTACTCGTGCCTATATGTCGTCAGTCCTTCTTACGGTGACAAAATTCTCCGAAGGTGTGTTTTTATTGTTACAGTAGTTGTATGAAGTTGTAGCGATTCAGAGTCAAGCTGACTTATATCATGACGAGTCTGAGTGACCTCGAGAAAGTAAGTAACTCAATAGACACTATCCCTGTCAGAGAAAGATTTAGAGGATCCTTAGGTAAAATGGGAACAAGGAAAAAGCTGCGTTGTCTACACTTTTGTGTGGAAAAACAAAGAGATCTTTTTTATACTGTGTTAGAGACAATAAATGTGAATATAGAAAGCGCCGTATGCTCTTTAAGGGTATTCGCAGATGATGCAGTTGTCTATACCAAAGTAGAAACACCAGAAGATAAAAAGAATTTGCAGAATGACCTGCAGAGAATTCATGAATGGTGCAGACTCTAGCAGTTGGACCTGAACGTAAATAAATGTAACATACTGCGCATACATAGGAAAAGAAATCCTCTACTGTACAGCTATACTATTGATAACAAATAGCTAGACACAGCGTATGCCGTAAGATAGCTACGCTTAACTATCCAGAGCGACCTTAAGCGGACTCAGATTCATCGGAAGAATTTTCAGGAAATGCAAATCATCCACGAAAGAAGTGGCTGATAAGGCGCTTGTTGCCCCGATTCTTGAGTAATGTTCACCTATCTGGGATCCCTATCAGGTAGCTCTGATGGAGGAGATAGAGAAGATTCAACGAAGAGCGGCGCGTTTCGTCACGGAATCGTTTAGCTGGCGAGACAGCGTTACAGATATGTTAAACAAACTCCACTGGCAGACGTTACAAGAGAGGCGTTGCAAATCACAGAGAGATTCACTATTGACATTTTGGGACACAACTTTTCAGGAGAAGTGGCACAACATATTACTTCCCCTCACATACATCTCGCGTATTGACCACTACGAGAAAATTGGAGGAATTAGAGCCATTACAGAGGCTTACAGACAAACATTTCTCCCAAGCACTAATCGCGAGTGGAACAGGGTTGGAGGGATCTCATAGTGGTACCGAAAGTACCCTCCACCACACACTATTAGGTCGCTTGCGGAGTATGATGTAGATGTAGATGTGGAAAATCTATGCGTGGTTTTCATGTTGACAAATAACTTGTGGCCAACTGGACTAACTGAAAGACGTAAGAGACGTTGAATCTTGGAGTAATGTAACGAATCTAACTTGCACGATAAGGCAGAAATAGAAATCTTGGCAACTAAACAATTAGCTGATCATGCATGGGGGAGTCAGTTCTTTGATGTGACGAAAAGGAAGAGGAGATGTCGAGCAGGTAAAGTAAACAAAAAAAAAAAAAAAAGGAGAAAGACCTCGTGTGGAGTGTTGGTATGAGAAAAAGTAATATGCAGTTCTATAAATTTGCTTGCTTAATTGCGTTGTCTGCCACCTGACTAAACTTGGCGTGGGGTTTCAAAATACTTACTACCGGAAACTCTACACCTAGCTTTTATTGTGGCAATTGACGTACGCCTTCTCCGTGATTGCTTTTTGCTTTTCTTTCTACGTAACTTTTCTATTGACTTAGCCTTCAAGTCGCTCCTACGAGTCTGCTCAAAAACTCCGTTGAAGCTCTTCCCCTACTTCAGGTAACAAGTCAAACAGACTGCTAACCGGAATCTGGAATGTTAGTTCTGAGGCTTACTGCTTCTGCCTTTTACTTGCAACCTTCTCCAAGGTCCCACTATCTCTTTCACGCTTCAGCACATCTAACTCAGAATATGCCATTTCTTATTCTGCTTGGAGGAAACAAATTTTTTGCCATTGTACGACGAGTTATTTTTTGGGAGGGGCGGGGCAGGGAGGTGTCATCAGTCTTCTGACTGGTTTGATACTGTCCGCCACGAATTGCCCTCCTGTGCCAACCTCTTCATCTCAGAGTACCACTTACAGCCTATGCCCTCAATTATTTGCTGGATGTATTCATTCCTGATCTTTACAGTCCACTTAATTTCCAACTTTCGTCTGTAGCACCATGTTTCTAATGCTTCGATTCTCTTCTGTATCAGTTTTCCCACAGCCAACGTTTCATGATTGATACTAGTAGACTACTCTTGGTCAAAAATGCCCTTTTGCCATTGGTAGCCTGCTTTTAATGTCCTCCTGGCACCGTCCGTCATTGATTATTTTATTGCCTACGTAGTAAAATTCCTTAACTTCATCTATTTCGTGACCGTCAACGGTGATGTTACGTTTCTCGCTGTTCTCATTTCTGCCAATTCTCATTACTTTCGTCTTTCTTCGATTTACTCTCAGTCCGTATTTCGTACTCATTAAACAGCTCATTCCATTCAAGCGATAATGTTATTCTTCTTCATTTTCACTCAAGATAGCAATGTCATCAGCGAATCACGCCATTGATATCCTTTGACCATGAATTTTATCCCCACTCCTGAGTTTTTCTTCCTTTTCCCCTTTTTCCATCATTGCTTCTTCGATGTACAGTCTGAACAATTGGGGAGAAAGACTCCATCCCTGCCTTACACCCTTTTTAATCCGAGCGCTTCGTTCTTGGTTGTCGTCTCTTATTATTCCCTTTTGGCTCTTGTACATATAGTACATTACCCGTCTGTCTCTAAAGCTTATCCCTACTTTTCTCAGAATTTTGAACATCTTGCATCATTTTAAATTGTCGAACACTTCTTCCAGGTCAACAAATGCTATGATTGTGACTTGACTTTCTTTTAGTCTTGTTTGCATGATCAACCCCAACGTCAGTATTGCATCTCTGGTGCCTCTACCTATCCTAATGCCAAACAGATCATCATCTAGCACATCCTCAATTTTCTTTTCAATTTTTCTCTATATTATTCTAGGATGAATGAGCCGTTAAACTGATGGTGCAGTAATTCTCGCAGTTGTCAACTGTGCAGTCTTCTGAGTTGTGTGGATATTTTTCAGAAAGTCAAATGGTATGTCGCCGACTCATACATTCTACAAACCAACGTGAATAGTTATTTTGTTATCGCTTCCATTAATGATTTTAGAAATTCTAATGGAATGTTATCTATCCCTTCTGTCTTATGAGATATTAAGTCCTCCGAAGCTCTCTAAAATTCTGATTCTAATACTGGAGCCCCTATCTCTTCTAAATCTATTCCTGTTTCTTCTTATATCATGTCAGTCAAATCTGCTACCTCATAGAGGCCTTCAGTGTACCCTTTCCACCTATCCGCTCTCTCCTCTGCAATTAACAATGGAGTTCACGTTGTACCCTTAATGTTACCACCCTTGCGCTTTTTATGTCTCCGAAGGTTGTTTTGATTTCCTATATGCTGAGTCAGTCCTTCCAACAAATATTTGTTCTTACATTTCTTCACATTTTTCATGCAGCCATTTCGTCTTAGCTTCCCTGTGCTTGCTGTTTATTTCATTTCTCAGTGACTTCTGTATTCCTGAATTTCCCTAAAAAATTTTGTACTTCCTTCTGTTACCCATGGTTTCTTCGCGGTTACCTTCTTTGCAAGTATGTTTTTGTTTCCAATTTCTGTGGTTGCCCCAATTAGAGATGTCCATTCCTCATCAACTGTACTCCCTACTCAGCAATTCCTCTTTCCTATACCTATAGCCTTATAGAACTTCAAGTGTGTCTTTTCATCTCTTATTGCTTCTGTATTCCACTTCTTTGCGTACTGATTCTTCGTGACTAATCTCTTGAACCTCAGCCCACTCTTCGTCACTGCTGCATTGTGATTTGAGTCTATATCAGCTTCGTATTACGCCGTACAATCCAGTATCTGATTTTGGAGTCTCTGCCTGACCATGACGTAATGTAACTGAAATCTTCCAGTACCAACCGCTCTTTTCCAAGTATACTTCGTCCTCTTGTGATTCTTGAACAGAGTATTCGCTTTTACTAGCTGAAATTTATTACACAAATTCATTGCCTCAAGCCCTTATTCTCCTTTGATCTTTTCTTGTACTCCTTCCTCTACAACTGCATTCCAGTATCCCATGCTTGTTAGTTTTTCATTTCTTTTCATGTACTGCATTACCCTTTCAGTATCCTCATATACTTTCTCTCTCTATTCATTTCAGCTTGCAACGTCGGCATATATACCTGAACAATCGTTGTCGGTTTCGGTTTGCTGTCGATTCTGATAAGAACCGCCTATTCGCTGAACTGTTCACAGTAACACTCTCTGCCCTACCCTCCTATTCATAACGAACCATACTCCCGTTATACCATTTTCTGCTGCTGTTGATATTACCCGATACTCATTTGGCCAGATATCCTTGTCATATTTCCATTTCACTTCGCTGACCCATACTATGTCTAGATTGAGCCTTTGCATTTCCCTTTTCAGATTTTATAGTTTCCCTACTACGTTCAAGCTTCTGACATTCCACGCCACGATTCGTAGAACGTTGTCCTTTCGTTGAATATTCAATCTTTTTCTCATGGTCACCTCCCCCTTGGCAGTCCCCTGTCAGAGACTCGAATGGGGAACTATTCCCGAAACTTTTGCCAGTGGAGAGATCGTCATGACACTTTTAAATGATTGGCCACATGTCCTGTGGATACACTTTATGTGTCTGTAATGCAGTGATTTCCATTGCCTTCTGCATCCTCATGCCGTTGATCTTTGCTGATTGTTCCGCCTTTAGGGGCAGTTTCCCACCCCAAGGACAAGAGAATGCCCTGAACCAATTATTGATCAAAATTTAAGCAGTGGAGGATTTCTAACCTGGGACCGAGAACGGTCTGATTTCCAATCAAAGACACTACCGCTAGGGATTTTCTCCTATGGACTACATAATCAAAGACTTCAAGGAACAGCTTCATCTGACACTTTATCATTTTCCCCGCTGCATTATCCCCTATGGAACATCAGCTCACTATCTTGACATGCTTCTCCCACACCAGTTAACTCACAGTAACATCTACATTTGACCCACTTGATGCCATTACAGTAAATTAAAAAACACTATAACATACGTAAATTGTGGCAAAGTAATAGCCAATAAACCAATCCTTAGGTGAGTTGAACAGCTGACTTGCTGGATTCAGGCAGACGTAGAATAATAGGTCGGAGTTCGTTGAACGTAGGTAGTATCAGACACGAAATGAATGAAAACTGAGGGAGCACGATATTTTCCAACAACGCTCCTAAACAGAAGTTATCAGGAAATTATTTCATGCACTGTAATGGATCCAAGCCAACACGTTTCGATTATACGACGAGCAGAACTTGACAATGGCTTATAAACTCACCACTGAATGTCACCTAACGTAGGGTTTACATCACGGAGGAAATGAAGCGAATGAGAACTCTACAAAACCACGAAATATATAACAACATTATATAAAGACACTATACGGAAACTCGTAACGCTACGTCACTGCTCTGGTTACTTCCTGCATGTTATACCTTATCCGATATTGGGAACAGAAAAAAGGATCAGAGGAATAACTTTTTAGCACGCCCTCGTAAAATTAATCACGTTAAAATGCGACCATGGTGATCACTTCTTGTAAATCACTTGGCTACTGGACCTCTGACCTCCGAACTTTCACAAATTGGAACCCTTCAGACTGCTGATGCCTTGCAGGAAGGAAATAAGGACATCAGTGTCACGAGAGACGGAGCACAAGATCGTATTATTGCGAGTGTAGGAGTGTAGTCTGCTAACCACTACGTTACCCCACTCAGTGGCAATTATTTAAGTCCGCGCACAGCCACTAATAGCAATAATGATAACGTGTGTACCCCTTACAAGGGTGTAGTAACCATTAAATAGTCACTATATTTCTGTGATATCTCTTACCTCGTTTATAATCTTGACCATATTAAGAACACAGCTTGTTAATGATTAATGAAAAACACCTCATTCACATTTTTACACTTTATTGAGTGGCGACCATTTTCTCTTCTTTAAAAATCCCCGACCTGCCTGCGTTAAACAAAACAAAGTTAGGAGAAAGCTACAGCATTTTATCGGACAAAACAAGTCACTCACACTGATAAAAACCGTTTGCTAATCGTAACCGAGTTACTCTGAAGTCCAGTCGTAGATAATCTGGTTGTCGTATGCAGTGTCAAAGACAGCATCAAAGAATGCTATTCGTAAACAATCTGCCGACCTCCTGGCAGAAGTATGGCGAGTTGATACTGCATACTGCCTACAGTAAACTTCCTAGACAGAGGTTAATGTGGGAACATAGTATATCGTCTCTGTCGAGTGTGGTAGTCGACTGTGCGACCGTAACCGTTACAACCAATGGCCAAACATGAAAAAATAACAATTGTAAAGTAGAATGACAAAGCCGTGCGGAGTGGTCGCGCGGTTAGAGGCGCCATGTCACGGATTGCGCGGCTACTCCCGCCAGACGTTCGAGTCCTCCCTCGACCATGGATGTGTGTGTTGTCCTTAGCATAAGTTAGTTTAAGTAGTGTGTAAGTCTAGCGACCGATAACCTCAGCAGTTTGGTCCGTTAGAAATTCACACACATTTGAACAGAATGAACAAAAATAAACAACAAAATTGTGCACAATAACAAGAGGTCAACTGGCAACATTTTCACCAGAGTACATCGTCATTTGACAGATGTGGCAGTAAGTGCATAAATATAAACTACAGTGGCAGAATAATAATGTAAAATATCTCTTTAACGTTAGTTTTGTTCTCATGAAACTATCGTATTATATTGGTTTCGTTGTTAGAAGTGATGCATTGTCTTTTAAAAACGCAAAAGAGCTAAGGAAACCAAACTGGTGGTTATCGTATACTTGCAATAAAATTGCAAGTAATCTTTCCTTAGTTACCTTCCATTATTTACAATTGGAGTGAACATACACCAGTGGTTACGCAAACGTGTATCATCGTTAGATTGTTAACGTCATATGTCTTATTGTATAACTTATTGTGAAGTAATTAGATACAGAACAATAGAATCCGTAATTGTGTTCATACAAAGTAATGGGATGCATAACTTTACACTGATGTAGTTCGATAAAACCGGTGAGTAACCAGTAAAACATATGAAGTAATTGCATGCATACAAACTGTTAATGTGCTCACACAAACTGACCGAAGGCAATGAATGATTACAAGAAAACGTAGTTCCACTGAACATGTGCATGATAAACTAGTCATTGAGTTTATCGAAGGTGCTGTCCATGTAGTCAAGCCATTCCGACTCCAGTGCCGTGGCAAGCTGCGCCAGGTTTCTCGGTTGAAGAAGCGCGCCATGAACAGCCCGGTCTAAATGCTGCTACATTACTCGATTGTCTTCAAATTTGGATAATTTGGTGACCTGGGGTGTGCAGTAAACCTACCATGGTGCTCTTCAAAGCACTCACATAAACTGCGAGCTGTGTGACACGTTGCATTGTCCTCCTGGTAGATACCATCATGACGAGATAAGCAAACAGCATGGACGGGTGGGCGTGGTCCCCAAGGATAGATGGATACTAGTGTTGACCCATTGTGCCCTCCAGAACGACGATGTCACACAGGGAATGACACGAAAACATTACTCAGAACATAAGGCTTGCAGCTGCTTGTTTGTAAACGTTTTACGCCGGAGGCACCAACCAGCGTCTGTGCGATGGGCCATAAAACGAACTCATCTGAAAAGAGCACCTTTCGCCAGTCACTGGGCGAGTGCCAATTGCAGCCTTTATCCCCGATGAAGGGCAGTCAGCATGGAGTGCATGTATCAAATGCCTGCTGCAGAGGAAAGCGACGGCTGAATCCTCATTGGGGCGACACTGTCGGTATTCCCTCGATTTATCTGGTCAGTCAATTGCTCAAAAGTTTCACTCTCGTCGCCCGTATACATCTCTGTATTGCCATCAACCTCTGTCATTCATAGCCCATGATACACCACAGTTGCCTTGGCATCCGCGCTGGATAGCACCATTTAGACATGCACGGTATACTTTAAGCATGGCGGAACTTAAACCGTTTAAAATGTTTGCTGTTTTGGAAGTGCCTCCATCCTTGGCCCGAAAGCTAGTGATCACGCCCTTTTGGATGCCAGATAAATCACTAGTTTCCGCTTTATGACAATGATCGTATTATTTTCTGCGTCGCCTTCCCACGCTTTACATACTCTCCATTGGTACTACTTTCGCCTGCCGTCTTTGAGTGGTTGTTGCACGTTGACGTGGAACACTGGCACTGGTCACATTAATATGACTCAACTGTGGAATTAAATTGGACAGTTTCAGTGGTATATTAACAGTTAACATGTGGCTGTATTTAACTTGGTGCAAGTATAAACAACGAATAAATAGGTATGAACAAAGATTTAAAGTATAAGTACGCACAGTGAAAACGTGTCGGATGACACTGCGTGCCCCAAATTGCATCATCATTTGACACAAATGACATTAAGTAAATATCTATAAAATATACTTAAAAAGTAATTTTGTAAAATAATCAGGAACTTTAGTTAAGATCTCACAGAGCTATCATAAGTCATGTGGTTACAGAAATGTAGTTACAGAAAAGGCATTGTTGTAAAAGAAATAAAGAACTATAGCATCCGCCACAGTGGTTCTCGTGTACTGCTAATAAAATTACAAGTGACTCTCGTTAAATTAGCTAAAATTGTTTGCAACAGAAGAGAACAAATGCCATTTTTTACACAGCTGTCTGTTGTCATTAGATTGACAGAGCCACACTTTTTATTGAACAATCGATTGTGGAATAATTTCATTCTATATAACCTAACCAGTAATTTTGATCATACAAAAGTGGCCGTGTTTCCAGAATGAAATCAACTGAAAATAGATGCTACCACTGAACGTGTAGAAGAATTGAAACAACAACTAGGCAGTTCTTGTGTGTTACTGACGAACCTGTAGCAAGCTGTACTGAATTTTCTACATATCTGAACAAAAAATAGCAAATGGCAGAGCTTGCCCAAACATGTTCTGATGTTAAGCAGACGAAACAGTGAGTAACTGATTACACAAACGAGTATTTAGTAACAGTTTACTACATAGCGAACATAGTATATATGGTCACACAAAATTATTGGGAATGACAATAAACCTAATAAAAACAATAATGCTGCGTTCGTGTAACATCATTATGTGTAACTTATGGTGGCTCTAATTATTTTACATAATTAATTTGTAACTGTATTTTATAGCTATTTGATTATTGGTGGTTTGACAAATGACGATTCAGATTTATTTGTTTTGTAAATAAATTCACCTTCTCTTGCTGAACTGTATTTTATTTTCCCCACACGCATACTGCAGGCTTTGTAATTATAAAATGAAATGTAACCCTCAACTACATATCCTCAGACTCAGAGTTGAAATATTAAATGTTTTGGCCGGTTTCGTTGCCTAGGGGTTGGGATACGTAGTTGCCGTACTACAAGCCGTATACTGCTGAGTCTACAGTATAAAATATGAATATACAAATGAATCGAATGGTCGAAGGTTCCTAGCACTCGAAAATTGGGATTTCTGAATGTGATATAGAGATTCATAAATGAAAGGTTGCAATTAAATAAAATCTGCAGGTACTCTTTTAACGACTTTAAATAATGAGTACAATAGCAGAAGTTCCTTTAAGAATGCCATTCATTGCTGAGAAACACTTATTGGTGTCGATGGTCCAACAATTAATTAAAATATAAGTTGAATAACAAATAAATAATAGATCCTAGTTCACGCAATTAGTTATGAACAACTACATAGCTCGCGAGATATTTACTTGTAAACGCAAACTACGTCTTCGCTGCAGAAGCCACGGAAATCTCACAAGTGCACAAGTCGGTACTACGAAATATTTATATCTTCCCCCAATTCGATCCAGTCTCCCCATTAACGAGCGCTGTGATTGGCTAGAGCGCTCCTGCCTTTTCTCCAAGCCAATGCACTCTCACAAACACATTGACATACATACGAAATACCGTATTTAATTTCAATAACTAGAAATTAAATAAATATTCCTATGGCTGGACCATAAACACGTTCTATCACTCATTATTAAATACATAAAGAAGTTAAATAAACATATATTAAACGAATAGAACAAAAATAGTTCAGTAGCCTAATGTCTCTGTGCTTCAGTGCTTTCTAAAACACAGTAAATATTTGACCAATTTCTTCATGGATAGTATATATCGGATATAAACAAAGACATAGACGAACAAATTTATTTATAAGCATGCTGCTACCGTTTTCTTGCGTAACTGTGGATTACTTATGGCCTGGCGTGATTAATGGTAATCGGCCACTTTGACCTCAAATAACTTACGTACTATTCAAGTTACATTCCTGTAATTCATACCAATTTAGGTCTTATATAAATAGCTTTCTAAATACACGTCTATCGACAAAATCGGATGAACCGTTTAGATTTTGGAAATTCGTTCCTGGGTGTTACTTGTATAATTTACAGTCAGATGCTAAACTTTAAACTGAAACAGATATTGAAAACCTGATAACACCATCAGAATCATGCAAATAATGGTGAAGTACACGTGTTCTTTTTCTAGGTATCATGATTCCTCCGGCTGTCATTAATTTCTAAATGAACTGTGAAATGTCTGCCATTATTGTTTCACAAAGTCCTTCGTCTTTGGCACTCCCAGCATACAAATCTCGTTCATCGACACAAAGCACCTTCCTCGACAATATGGAACTCCCAGCCACGCGGTTGGCCTGGACCAGCTGCTTGGGCTGCCCCTCATGCTCCAGCTAAAGTTCGGCACCACGCGGCTGCTGACGAGCCCCGGCTTGCCGCGCCGCCCGTGCGGCCATGCCAACTACGAACTTAGAATATTTTCAGGGTGCCACAACTCGCCGGTTACATCACAATACCGCGTTTTTTTCAGTCTGAGGCATCCTCAGTAGGACCTGCAATGATGTAGTTTTGTTTTCATATGTGTTATTTGTGAAACAGTTCACATCTCACTAATTATGTAAATACCAAGTGTTTACTTACAGTTCTTTGCGCATTTGTTATCATCTGGGTTTGCTCTCAGCTGGTCTATCATTTACATAAGAAATGAGACGTGAAACTGTACTATAATCTACAAAATAATGCATATAAAAACAGCACTGTATCTTTCTAGATCCCACTGATGATGCCTTAAAGTAGGAAAGGCGTCTGGCGGAAATAACATAGAGTGCAGATCGAGAAGGCGTTTTTAATTTACAAAAGAAAAGTTTCTCTGGTTACTGCGGAGGATGGTCATGCAAACAAACAAGATGCAGTTTGATATAAGTAATGTCATACGATATGTTGTCACTGTGCGTCATTGTTCATATCTATTTTCCAGTTGTTTGGATTAACTGTCTTGTCGCTATTTTTCCTTATCAGTTCTGTACTTCTACGTAACAGTAGCAAGTTATTTGCAGCCAGATTTTAAATGTCAATATACAACCGGAACTATCCAATTTAATTCTACGGTTCACTCATAGTTATATGACCACGGCCAATGTTAGACGTCCACTCATTGTTATATGACCACTGCCAATGTTCGACGTCGACAAGCAGTAACCACTCACAGGCGTCAGGTGAAAGCAGTGGAAATGGACAGTGAGTAAAGCGAGGAAAGGCGATGCAGAAAGCAGTGTAGACATTTTTGACACCCAAATGGTCTTGATCCTTGGCTTTCAGGCCAAGGGTGGAAGGGCAGTATTTGTAAATGGCTTAGTTGACGCCATGCTTAAAGTATACTGTGTGTGTCTAAATAGCGCTATCTAAAGCTGATGCCAAATCAACTGTGGTGCTCCACGAGATATGAATGACAGAGGTGAATGACATTTGACAATGTGGAGATGTTTACAGGCGAATAGACATGCAACTGTTGAGCAACTGACCAAGGGGCTACCAGCAGTGTCGCTCCAACGACGATTCAGCCGTCATTACTGTGTACAGGCCTCTGCAGCAGTCACCTGGTACATCCACACATGTCGACTGCTGTTCATTGGGGGATGAATTTGCGTGTCACACTGCGACTGGGCGTCCACTGACAGGCAACAGGTGGCCTTTGCTGATGGGCTACGTTTTATGATCCATCGGACAGATGGCAGTTGCCGTGTATGGCATGAAACCTCTGAAACCAATCACCCGGCATGCGTTAATGGTTTACGTAATGTTTTTGTGACCTTCCTCGGGTTACCTTGTCATTCTGGAAAGCACAGTGGATCAAATGGCTCTGAGCACTATGGGACTTAACATCGGAGGTCATCAGTCCCCTAGGACTTAGAACTACATAAACCTAATTAACCTAAGGACATCACACACATCCATACCCGAGGCAAGATTCGAACCTGCGACCGTAGCGGTCACGCGGTTCCAGACTGAAGCGCCTAGAACCGCACGGCCACTTCGACCGGCCACAGTGGATCAACACTAGTGTACATTTATCCTTGGGGACCATGTGCACCCCACCATGCAGTTTGTGTATGGCACCACGATGGTTTCCACTAGCACGAAAATCCAATTTTTAGTGCAGCTCGCAATGTAGGTGCATTATTTGAAGAGCACCATGCTTTGTTTTCCTCGCCGCCCAGATCACCAAATTACCCGAATTTAAACCCAGTCGAGAAATTGTGGAACCACCTCGGCCAGGCTGTTCACGCCATGATTCATCAACCGAGAAACACAGCGCAACTGGCCGCTGCACCGGAGTCGACATGGCTCAACATCCCTGACAGTAATTTCGATAACCTCAGTGAATCTCCCCCTGCAACTCACGCAGCAGTCAGTTCTGCAATGAGTGATAATTCAGACTTGTCACCGGTGGTCGAATTAATGTGGCTGGGCAGTATTTTCTATCACTCCACATGTTCAGTCATTACATGTAGTTTGGTAATTGCTTTTATTCGTTGACCATGGCCACTTTGTGTGAGCACATTTACGGTTTGTGTGCAACTACTAGTCGGCGGTTGTGGCCGAGCGGTTCTAGGCGCTTCAGTCCGGAACCGCGCTGCTGCTACTGTCACAGGTTCGAATCCTGCCTCGGGCATGGATGTGTGTGTTGTCCTTAGGTTAGTCAGGTTTAAGTAGTTCTAAGTCTAGGAGACTGATGACCTCAGATGTTGAGTCCCATAGAGCTTAGAGCCATTTTTTTGTGCCACCACTTCATATGTGTAACTGGTTACGCATTGGTTTTATTGATATACATCAGTGTAGCCTGGCATAAATTCAGGCATCTGTCCTTTTATATTACAGACATGTAAGAAATGAAGCACAGCTCGCCTTTAGTTTGTTAGCAATCTTATACTACCCTGTTCATTTACTACCACGGCTTTAGTACGTCTAATGATAAGATGATGTTATCGTAACTGCTTTTATTCAACAGACGTGATCAATCGGTCTAATCAGTATTACGGGATTCTATTGTACTATATGTATTTACTTCACAATAAGTTGTACAATTAGACATATTGCGTTATATAGTATTGCGTGACAACTGGTTTATTTACTCTTACATTGTAAATAACTGTAGCTAATTTGAAACGGGTCGCTTGTGCTTTTGTCGACAGTATACGGTAGCTACCAGTTTGGCTGCCTTCGCTCTTTCAGACTTTTAAAAGACATCACTCGTAACAACGTTACTAATTACTCACGATTATTGTATGAAATCAAAATTATAGTCCCAGGTGTATTTTACACAATTATTCTGCTGCTGTACCTCATATTTATTCATTTATTGTAACAGCTGTCAAATGACGATGTAATTTGGTGAAAGGAGTTTCAGCTGTTTCCTTATTATTGTGCTTAATTGTGTTGGTATTTTCTGTTCGGACTATTTTTCAATTAATTCTTCTCTTTTTAATATTCTGTTCTGAATGTTTTGTAATTTCTTATTACGATCGCACAGTCAACTACCTCGCTCGACAGACGTCAATACCGTCGAGGATCGCCTCTGTCCTGGCAGTTTAGTGTATGCTGCTTTCCGTGTCTCCTCGTCAAACTTCATCCAACCGGTCAGCAAGATGTTTACGTTCAGTGTTTTTGGATGTTGTCTATAGCGCTACGCATACGACAACCACATGATCTGTCTTGACTTCAGCAAAACTCAGTGATAATTTAGAAAAAGATCGTTATATGTGAGAATAGCGTATCTTACCCGATAGAAAGCCGTAGCTTTAGCCTAATTTCCTGTTTTGCTTCACTGCAGGCAAGCTGATGATGTTCAAACAAACGAGAACAGTCGTAACGTAGTAAATGCATAAAAATAGATCTGAGGTGGATTTTATTAATCATTAACAATGATAATTCGTTTACAGAGTTGAAGTTTCACAAACTGTTTCATCTACGACGTCGGTGTTAACGGAAGTATTTGAATAAAACTTTATTATTTGTAACCGTGCCTAATCAGTGTCCTATTAAGTAGTACTACACTTCCATCATTATAAAACCAAATTTGATGCAAACAACCACAAACGCTGTGTTTTGTCAGCTGCCTTAGGACTCGTACACTCGTACTGTTTCGCTGTAAGAAGTAGGCTCTACTTACTTATCAGATCTCAAGTTATCATGTTACTGTGAATGATAACTTGAAGCTATTCTAATTTCTCAGCAGCCATCAACGTATTTCTTAATCATTCTTCAGCTTATAGCTTTTATTTTTAACATCGCAATCTCTGTAAACGATAGTCGTGCGCTTGATTGTTGCGCCGTTTTTAAGTACTGTGAAAATGACTGTCACTGCTTCCTGCTTCGGCCTGAATCACGTTTGCAGCACACAGTCATAAAGTTGTGAGAAAGAGGTCAATCTTAAAACGTTTTACACAAGTTTACTAGGAAAGTCGGCTTTGAAGCTATCCGAGGAATTTAAATCTTCTCTGCAAACGTGATCTAGGCCTGAGCAACTAGCGTTGGGGAATTTTAATCGTGTATCCTATGCATCTCTGGTTCGACTCTCGTTTTGGCCTTCGCTTTCCTTCAGTTCCAATACGTACATCATTTTAACATAAAATTAATTAAACATAACCTAATTAGGACATATACAATCATTTTTATGAAAATTAGACTTCTTCTTTTATCTAATCACGTATCACATTCTAAATTACGCTTTCCATTGCGAATATAAAGTCTTCCATATCGATATTTCATAAAACATTATTTAAATTAAGAAAACGTTACAGATAAAACTTTTGGGACATAAATGAGAAATCTGGTACTCTTTATCTGGACCATTTTCAATATTTTATACGAAAAACATGGTCTCACATCATCCAGAGAGATAAGGGCAGTCCTCATTTACAGTCTGTATCAAAAAGGGTGACGCAAACTTACTTGGCTGAAAGTACACGATAGCAGAAGCAGAAATGTCAAGTAAACACGGGCTCTAAAACGCATACCTTAAGAGCTATGACATATTCTTGATTTTCAACATTGTAAAACAGTGCTCTTCTACTGCAAGCACTTTGGTTTCCAAATTTATGGAAGTGGTAGTATGGACCAAAACAAGGAAAAAGTGTCCAGTAAACATGTGCTCTAAAATGCATACCTTAAAAGTTATGAGCACTTGTTCATTAGAAGAGTTGTGTTCCAAAGTACCGAAGATCACTCCGCAATTCACTGTTAAATGCCAGGCAGAGGTTTCATCAAGCCACCTTAAAATTACTGCTCTGCCCTTACAGTGTAGAACAGCGAGCTGGAGAAACGCACACTTACATCTTCCGCGCGAGCTCTGTTTTTTCCTATTTTATTATGAAGGTCAGTCCTCCATATGTAGGTGGGTGCGAAGAAAACATTCTTACAATCAGAGGAAAAAGTTGGTGATTGAACTTTAATGAGAAGATTCTGGCGTAACGAACAACGTTGATTGCCACCCCAAGTGTAGTACCATATCCGGTGGCACTCTCACCCCAATTGGGCGACAGTGCAAAACAGCGGCCCTTTTATCAGCTTTGACCTTCCTCCATCTTTACTGTTGCCAGCCTAATACTGCAATCTGAACGCAACAGAACTCATCTAAAGGAAAGTTAAATGATTCGCCGCGAGAAATAAGACATTTAAGCTACCAAACGTACTGGAACAAACGCACAAAGCTTTGTTACATATCACTGCCTAACGCTGATGAGATGCAGAACAACACATCATGGAAAAAGGAGGGGATAATGTGGCGCATGGATAGCTTCTTTCAGTTTGATGTTGATCACCTCGTTATCAACGTGTGACAGTTCCAGTACTACTGTATCTTAATGAGACACGGATGTGGAAGGAGTTCAGAGAATATCAGACGAATGGCTGTAAGTAGCACCCCCTATGGCTTCAATATTTAACTGTACGGTGACTTCCCTTTACTAGGCTCCTACGTGACACATAGCTTACGCTGAAATATTAGGCTGTGGGTTGAGTTTAAGTTAGAAAGTTTCATCAACTTTCATCACTCGTATTTCTGTGATTATGTGACGAATGCTATGTTAGCTAAGATTCTATCTTTGCTGAAAACGAGACTAACGTGTTCGGTCCGGCTCCTTAATAAGCGTATTGCCGGAGTTTCACCGTATATTATTTCATTCTGCTTAAATATTTAAATGACAGTCGAAACTCGTCTCATTTTACGTCTTAACTGCCACTGTTCACATCACTGGAGCATATTTGAACCAGCTGGCTAGCCAGTGCCGTTCGAGTTAAATTCCATGGAAAAGCTGTTGCACCGTATAATCACCGAACTGATGTGCACGAAACGCACAGCATAATGCCTATCCATATTATATCGTACTTGACTCTAACAAAAAAAGCTTGTCTTCTGCTCCACTTCAAACTAAATCCAATGAGACTCTATCAAGAGCGGAAGACTACAATCTGTGATACTTATATTTTGTTTATTCTTAATATGAACACTGCCTAATAGTAATGATGCTTAGAACATAATTTAGTTCTGCCACCGAAACGCAACTATTTTTAACCTTCGAAAATTAAATTTTAGCCCTCAGTGGGTAACTACCTCCAATTTGGGAACCGCAGAGCACCTCTACGTCGGAAGTTAAAAAGAATAGCCTATAATGGTCGATCAGCTCCTCGTAAGCCCCACATGTCTTTAGTCAATGCCAAGCGACGCTAGAGGCAGTGTAACGAGTGACTAGAAACGAGTGATTTGGAATTGTGAATCACGCTGTCACCTGTTGACAATCTGACGCACAGTACTTCATTTGGCGAATGCTTTGAGAACCTTATCTGCCATCATCTGCAGTGCGGTGGTGGTGGTGGTAGGTTCCTATGGGGTCAAATTGATGAAGCCATCTGTCCGTAAGCGTACACATTATATAATCTAACTTAAAGTACCTCACGGTAAGGACAACACATACAACAATGCCCGAGGGATTCTACCTGGCGGCTGTATAATGACAACAATAAAGTACAGAGGAGGCAGTGATACGTTATCGGGTTATTTTCGTTATTATGTATGGTCCCTTGATTGCCCTTAAGTAAGACTGTAATTCTGGTCAGTGTGGGCGAATATGTCCACATTCCACAACATTGTGCAGTCAGGACGGTCGATGAAAGTTTGGAGACGATGATTGTTTCAGCATGACAAGGCAACTTGTCGTCAAACAGCATATCTGAGGCAATCCTCTGTGAAAGATAGTATTCTGGAAATGGATTGGACTACTCAGAGTCCCTACCTAAAGCCAATGGAACACCTCTGCGATGAGACGGGGCGTCGATTTCGTTCCACACATACAACGTCCAGCTACCCTGCCATATCTGGTTTCGGTCACCATTCTACCATTCTCAAACATTTTACTGAAAGAGTCACCAGCAGAGTTCAAGCCGTCATAAAACTGGAGGGTGAGAACGCTTGGCGTACATGTATAGATGCCATGTACAACTGATTAGGTGGTCTGCAACAGAAGAGAACTTTCACATACAGAAGGCATTTGCCGAAAGTATATTATAAACTAGCACACTACACTATGCAGTGTAATGCAACGTAACACGTTAAACAAACTAAACAAAGAATATGATATAAAGGAACGAAAAGTTAAAAATAAATTACACACATACAAACACATGCACAGAGGTAGAGAGCGAGAGAGAGAGAGATTGTGGGAGGGATGAAGAGGAGATTCAAATTCTCAGTCGGATTGATAAAAAAATACTAACTTAAGCATGGTATTTTCTGAAGTGCAAGATTTAAATTTTCCTTAAAAACCCGTATCTTGTTCCGCTTATATTTCGATTACAGACGAGGGCAGATACTATGAATTTCTAAATATTTTTGCACTACAAAATTACGTTTATGTAAGAAGTGAGCAGCTAACTTGCCAGTAACATCGTTAAGTTGCAGGTGGCAAGCTACCGGCTGGGGACAATTTTGAGAAGGTCCTACATTAACCAAAATATGGCAATAATCACAACAGATCAAGCTTTCTCTCTTAATTTTCTCAGAAAAATTTGTCGACAAAATATCTCAAAACGTTATACAACAAATTAAAAGTACTCACTGATGATGGAACAAAGGTGCTGAAAAAGGACTGTGCATTTTTAAACAATAGTTGTTTCCATCACAGGCGGCTCTGTATTCGCATAAAGCGTTCTGGTCTTTTTTCCAACTGATTTGAGTTCCTGTTATTGGGTTATCGCTATCAAATATTATTGATGTTGTAGTAATGGTGGTATTGAATCCGAAGACTTTTTGATGATGATCTCCGCACTAGTCTGTTCTTCGAAAGACTCTACGTGTCTGCATAACTATTGCAACATCAATCCATTTGAACTTGCTTAGTGCAGTCGTGCATTGGTCTCCCTCTACAATTTTCACCCCTACACTCCCCTCCATTACTAAACTAACCATTCCTTGCTGTCCCACGACATTTTCTGCAAATCGAGCCGAACATAATCAAGATGTGCCACAAATTCTTCTCTACGTGTTTCAGTTTATTACTTCTCCACTACCAATCTAAAGCATTCATCGAAGTATTGATTAATCTTCGGCATCACTACATTAGAAAGCATCTGATCCATTCTTTCCTTTGTCGCTGATCCACATTTTTAACGTCTATACAAGGCAAAACACTAAATAAATGCGTTCAGCTAGGACTTCCTAAAGTGGCCTATGGAACAATAATTTCGACGAAAAACTTCTGTTGTATTACATGGTATGTCTTATGTATACATCCTAACATACTCGTCAAAGAGGTCACACGAGAGAAAAGTGTGAGTAATGCAGTCACGGTGTATGTTGAGAGATGCAAAGTTTATCACATGCTGCAACGCATACTTTACTACATTACAGTGTTGTCAATTACTTTTTCTTGAGTCATCATTCACCTGACTCTACGAAACTCTCTCGTGTGCAAGCCTCTTCATCTCAGAGTAGCACTTGAAACCTACTTCCTCAATTGTCTGCTAGACGTATTCAAATCTCTGTCTTCCTCTACAGGTTTCGCCCTCTAAAACTCCCTCTAGTACCGTGAAGGTCAGCCCTTGGTGTCTTAACAGATATCCTATCATCCTGTCCCTTCGTGTTATCAGTGTTTCCCACATATTCCTTTCCGCTCCGATTCTGTGCGTGATCTCCTCATTCCTTACCTTATCAGTCAAACTAATTTTCATCATTTGTCTGTAGCACCATATCTCAATACTCCGATTCTCTTCTGCTCCAGTTTTCTCACAGTCCGTGTCTCGCTACCATATAATGCTGTACTCCAAACGTTTATTCTCATAAATTTCTTCCTCAAATGAAGGACTATGTCTGATATTAGCAGACTTCCCCTGGCCTGGAAGGCCCTTTTTGCCGGTGCTAGTATGCTTTCGTGGTCCTCCTTGATCCGTCCTTAATTATTTTGCTAGCTAGGTAGCGTAATTCCTTAACTTCATCAACTTCGTGACCACCAATCCTGATGTTAAGTTTCTCGCTTCTCTCATCTCTGCTACTTCTCATTACGTTCGTCTTTCTTCGATTTGTTCTTAGTCCATATTGTGTACTTATTAGACTTTGTACTCCGTTCAGCACGTCATGTAATTCTTCTTCACTTTCACTCAGGATAGCAATGTTTTCAGCGCATCGTATCATTGATACCCTTTCACCTTGAATTTTAGTTCTACTTCTGAACCTTTCTTTTATTTTCATCATTGCCCCTTCGATCTACAATTGAACAGGTGGGGGAAGGGGGGGGGGGGGGGAAGACTACATCCCTGTCTTACACCATTTTCAATCCGAGCGCTTTGGTCGTGTACTCTTATTATTTCCTTTTGCCTCTTGTACATAATGTGTAATACCCGTCTCTTCCTACAGCTTACCCCTATTTTTCTCAAAATTTCGAACATCTTGCACCATTTTACGTTGTTGCATCCTTTTGCTAGGTCGCCAAATCCTTCCTTTTTTTTTACCACTTCCCCTAATGATTTTAGAAATTCTGATGGAATGTTATCGATCCCTTCTGCCTTATTCGATCTTAAGTCCTCCAAAGTTCTCTTTAATTCTCATTCTAATACTGGATCCCCTATCTCCTCTAAATCGACTCCTGTTTCTTTTCCTATCACATCAGACAAATCTTCCTCCTCAGAGAGGCCTTTAGTGAGCTTTTTCCATCCATCAGCTCCCTCCTCTGCATTTAACAGTGGAATTCCCGTTGCACTCTTAATATTACCGCACTTGCTTTTAATTTCACCGAATGTTAAATTGACTTTCTTATATGCTGAATCAATCTTTCCGACAATCATTTATTTTTTGATTTCTTCACATTTTTCATGCGCCAATTACGTCTTAGAATCCGTGCACTTCCTATTTATTTCATTTCACAACGACTTGTACTTCTTAATTCCTGAAATTCCCTGGAGATATGTTTACTTCCTTCTTTTATCGATCAACTGAAGTATTTCCTCTGTTACCCATGGTTTCTTCGAAGTTACCTTCTGTGTACCTTTGTTCTTTTTCCAACTCCAGTAGTTGCTTTTTTGAGACATGTTCATTCCTCCTCAACTGTACTGTCTACAGAATTATTCCTTATTGCTGTATGAACTTCCGTATCCCAATTCTTTGCGTATTAATTATTCCTTACTAATCTCTTCAACTTCAGCCTACTTTTCATGACTACCACATTGTGATTTGAGTCTGTGTCTGCTCCTGGGTACGCCCTACAATCCAGAATCTGATTTCGGAATCTCTGTCTGACCATGATGTAGTCTAACTGAAAACTTCTAGTGTGACCCGGCCTTTTCCGAGTATACCTCCTCCACTCGTGATTCTTGAACAGAGTATTCGTGATTTTCATTTCCCTCTGCGCATTGGATTAACCTTTCGCTATCCTCACATACTTTCTGTGTCTCTTCATCTTCAGCTTGCAACGTTGGCATGTATTCCTGAACAGTCGTTGCTGTTGTTTTGCTGTCTGTTCCGATAAGGATATCCCTGTCAGTGATTTGTTCACTGTAACACACACTCTGACCTACCTTTCTTTTCGTAACAAATGCTACTGCCGTTATACCATTTTCTGCTGCTGTTAATATCACCCTATACTCACCTGACTAGAAATCCTTGTCTTCCTGGTCTTCTTTACTTTTTACTTCACTGACCCTTTCTGTATCTAGATTGAGCCTTTGCCTTCCCCTTTTCAGATTTTCTAGCTTTCCTACCACTTTCATCTTCTGACATTCCACACCCCGACTTTTGTAACGTTATACTTTCGTTGATTATTCAAGCTTTTTCTCGTGGTCATAACTGTAACAAATTAAAGGGTGGACCAAGATGCCTTCAATAAATTTTCGGAGGTTGTAGTGTGAACCAAAACCAAGAAACGGATATCTATGAAGCGTGTGTTCTAAGGTGCGTACCTCATATGCCCTCAGTAATTGGTAGAACAGATATTTCAGAGCAGCGAAGGTGGAGAAGTGCACGTAGCTCTTAAGGTATGTATTTTGGAGCCCGAGTTTGGAAGACATTCTTTCTGCTTGGTCCATTCTACCACAGTAGAACCTTTATTAGAAGAGATGTGTCTAAATCTCGAGGATAAGTGCTCTTAATCAATACAATTTAGTGTTCAGGTTTACTAAATCTTTGTTTTTAATTTTATTCAATACTAGTTGGGCAGAAAGTTTTCAGGTGGAGTTCTGATTCACCATGTGTTCAAGAGACAGTCATAATATCTCAACTATCATCTCGACAAATTTCGGGACCCATCATTACATTAGTTGGTGTTTGTCCTTCTGTACACCCTTCTGTACTACTGATATTCTCCATCAATGGATATCTTGATGGTGATTTTGGTGGTAGAAGTCTTCATTTTCATTGTTTGGGTAAATTTCCAATTCGAAAATAATCCAGCTGTCATTCTGGAAATGCTCGCCACGCAACAATTTTTACATCCTAGGAAAGATACAAAATTCACTACGTGCCTTGTCAGGAAAATACATGGTATAACACAAAATTTGGTAACTAAGAGAGAGAGAGAGCATGTCTCACTTTGGCCAACGTAAAACGATTGGGCGATGTAATGGATGAAAAACATCTCCTGGAACAACTTTAAGATCATAAAATAGTATTCCTAATTTTCGTGTACAAACTGCACCAAATGTATGATAACATTTGGACTGCAAAAATTAATAAAAGGTTAATACGTTTGTGTGCTTATACCTATTGAAAAACAAGTTTTAGTTATCGCTTAAGATACACTGAGACGTAGCATGAGCAACGTAATATCATCCGTAATCAACAATTACAACGGGTTTCTAAAAGTGTAATTTCTTTGATTACTAATTTCCTCCGGGAGAGAACAAAACAAGGAAAGTACAGGCCGGAGAGAAATCCACCACTATACTTTTTTGGAAAATCATGCATGCGCCAGTCGACTCGATGGATGGAGTTGTGTCTGTAAATACTTCACCGCTGAGAAAGTAATGCAAGTTCACGAGGAAGACAAATCAAGGACAACAGAACTGAAAGAAAAAAATATACGATTTGTTATTGTTGGTTTTCAGTGCTAATTGATCACTTGTTATTGTGAACAGCTGTATAGTTTTAATTCATAAAACTAATTGAGATGTGTAAGCAGAATCAGTGACGAGAGAATGAGCCTGCAATATAGGAAAAAAGAATATCTCCATATTAAAGTTTCCTTAGAAGTAAGAAAAATACATATACAAAAGTAATTTCTATAGTTACGTTGTACTTTCAGAGAAAAGTTTGTAAACTTTTTTTTAAGTTGCGGGGTCGATTCTTTTCTCAAAGTCTAGTAGCCAAAACAAGCGCTTCTGTTATATGTAAAAGGATCAGCTTTGTGAAAGTGTACAAACTTGCAACTAGCTGTATTTTCAATTTACGAGTCTCCGACATCCAGTTTAGTATGCACAGTGAGTGTGCGCGATAGTAAATAGGGTTGAGCTTGTACTGAACTAGGACGTCCATTAAACTTGATGCGACGTGCTCTAATGTTTGTCACAGACGACAAACGGAACACAGCCGACCAAAACGAGTCTTCATTGCAAACCGTGTTGCTTGTTTTGTCAGCCCACAAAACAAAAGAGCAAAACAATGGAAGCTGTGTGCATCGTACAGCCACAAAAGCGATTAAGCGCAGATAACGAGGGAACAGACCACAGAGGAAGGCGGCGTAGTGATTGAGGCAGTGGACTCGCGCTATACAGTCAGAGCTAGTGCCTCTTGCCAGACAGATCGATTCGGATTTTTAGAAATTTGGTGAATTCTCAGTGCCTCATTTTTGTTTGTAAAATAAGACTACCACAACCATTTTCTATCGTTATCGATATCTAGCTTTTTTGTCACTGTCGCGAATTTATTGAACCATGATCATCTTTCACTTTACTCGTACTGAAACACTGACGACGAAATAACATTTTGCGTGTTAAAGCTGTATGTGATACGATGCATAGAAGTGTTACGACTTAAGAATTACAAAAAATGTTTTAAGTAACGCGTATTTACTTCAATATTAAGTACTTGCATTATGTCTTTGAGGCTGTATTCATACAATGTCACTATGATGTTTCTTTCGTAGAGACAAGGTTCAAATGGTTCAAATGGCTCTGAGCACCATGGGACTTAACTTCTATGGTCATCAGTCCCCTAGAACTTAGAACTACTTAAACCGAACTAACCTAAAGACATCACACAACACCCAGCCATCACGAGGCAGAGAAAATCCCTGACCCCGCCGGGCATCGAACCTGGGAACCCGGGCGTGGGAAGCGAGAACGCTACCGCACGACCACGAGATACGGGCTAGAGGCAATGAACAAATAAATACACAGATAGAAAGAAACATAGCAACCAATACTACGATAACTGAGGAACAGAGAAGTATGGCAGCATAATGAAAACAATACTTCTTCATTTGGATTCTACAGATTTTAGTGACCAAGATGAAATAGAAATGATTTAACAAAGATACTTATAGGAATTAAACAATCTGGAAGTTGTTAGAAAACAAAGGAAACAGAAATAAGCGCAGTAACGCCAATATTAAAGAAAATGGGTTAATGTCTGAGAACTGGAAACAGGGAGATGTTTAAATATTTATACTTAAACAAAGGCAATCTGGCACACTGTAATCTCCCCCAACATTTTTCTCGTAATATTGCGACACATATAATTTGAAAACAATGGTGTGTCCTGATAGACAACATGAAAACAGATCACTCATGACAGAATGATGACACTATGTGCCTACTTCACGTGACGTGCCTCTAATTAAACGCCACATAAAAATTAGTAACCACTGATTTCAAAGCTCGTCTGAAATAAATGATGATGTCTAATGACTTAATTTATTGAACGTGTCACGACACAACATGCCTAACAGTGTCCTTCTACTTCAGACAGATACGATTTGTATATCAAAGCCTTATTGTTACAGAGGAACGACAGTCCGTGTAAGTCGGTTCAGTACGAATATGATCACAGATATCGTAAGTTCGGGTACAAGAAATTCCATGCACCGCTATCCATAGTAACAATTAGAATGCCCACGAACTGCGTGAGCAGACGTCCGGCCCTGTAAAATAAAATCTGCTCATCAAGAAGAATTATCCTAGTCACTCCTGACTAATCTTTGTTGTTGCTGTTGTTGTGGTCTTCAGTACGGAGACTGGTTTGATGTAGCTCTCCATGCTACTCTATACTGTGCAAGCTTCTTCATCTCCCAGTACCTACTGCAACCTACATCCTTCTCAATCTGCTTAGTGTATTCATCTCTTGGTCTCCCTCTACGATTTTTGCCCTCCACGCTGCCTCCGCGCTGCCTTTGATGCCTCAGAACATACCCTACCAATCAATCCCCTCTTCTAGTCAAGTAGTGCCACAAACTCCTCTTCTCCCCAATTCTATTCAATACCTCCTCATTAGTTCCGTGATCAACCTGTCTAAACTTCAGCATTATTCTGTAGCACCACATTTCGAAAGCTTCTATTCCCTTCTTGCCCAAACTATTCATCGTTTATGTTTCACTTCCATAGATGGCTACACTCCATACAAATACTTTCAGAAACGACTTCCTGACACTTAAATCTATACCCGATGTTAATAAATTTCTCTTCTTCAGAAACACATACCATGCCATTGCCAGTCTACATTTTATATCCTCTCTACTTCTAGCATTATCAGATATTTTGCTCCCAAAATAGCGAAACTCCTTTACTACTTTAACTGTCTCATTTTCTAATCTAATTCCCTCAGCATCACCCGACTTCATTCGACTACATTCCATTACCCTCGTTTTGCTTTTGTTGACGTTCATCTTATATCCTTGTTTCAAGACACTGTCCATTCCGTTCAACTACTCTTCCAAGTCCTTTGCTGTCTCTGACAGAATTACAATGTCATCGGCGGACCGCAAAGCTTTTATTTCTTCCCCATGGATTTTAATACCTACTCCAAATTTTTCTTTTGTTTCCTTTACTGCTTGCTCAATATACAGATTGAATAACATCGGGGACAGGCTACAGCCCAGTCTCACTCCCTTCCCAACCGCTGCTTCCCTTTCATGCCCCTCGACTCTTATAACTGTCATCTGGTTTCTGTATAAATTGTAAGTAGCCTTCCGCTCCCTGTATTTTACCCCTGACACCTTTAGAATTTGAAAGAGAGTATTCCAGTTAACATCGTCATAAGCTTTCTCTAAGTCTACAAATCCCAGAAAAATAGGTTTGCCTTTCCTTAATCTTTCTTCTAAGATAAGTCGTAGGGTCAGTATTGCCACATGTGTTCCAACATTTCTACGGAATCCAAACTGAACTTCCCCGAGGTCGGCTTCTATCAGGTTTTCCATTCGTCTGTAAAGAATTCACGTTAGTATTTTATAGCTGTGACTTATTAAACTGATAGTTCGGTAATTTTCACATCTGTCAACACCTGCTTTCTTTGTGATTCGAATTATTATATTCTTCTTGGAGTCTGAGGGTATTTCGCCTGTCTCATACATCTTGCTCACCAGATGGCAGAGTTTTGTCAGGACTGGCTCTCCCAAGGCTGTCAGTAGTTGTAATGGAATGTTGTCTACTCCCGGGACTTTGTTTCGACTCAGGTCTTTCAGTGCTCTGTCAAACTCTTCACGCAGTATCATATCTCCCACTTCATCCTCATCTACATCCTCTTCCATATCCATAATGTTGTCCTCAAGTACATTGACCTTGTATACACCCTCAATATACTCTTCCCACTTATCTGCTTTCCCTTCTATGCTTAGAACTGGGTTTCCATCTGAGCTCTTGATATTCATACAAGTGGTTCTCTTTTCTCCAAATATCTCTGTAATTTTCCTGTAGGCAGTGTCTATCTTACCCCTAGTGAGATAAGCCTCTACATCCTTACATTTGTGCTCTAGCCATCCGTGCTTGGACATTTTGCACTTCCTGTCGATCTCACTTTCGAGACGTTTGTATTCGATTTTGCCTGCTTCATGTACTGCATTTTTATATTTTCTCCTTTCATCAATTAAATTCAATATTTCTTCTGTTACCCAAGGATTTCTACTAGCCCTCGTCTCTCCACCTACTTGATCCTGTGCGCCCTTCACTACTTCATCCCTCAAAGCTACCCATTCTTCTTCTACTCTATTTCTTTCCCCAATTTCTGTTAATTGTTACCTTATGCTCCTCTGGAACTCTGATCAACCTCTGGTGTAGTCAGATTATCCAGGTCCCATCTCCTTAAATTCCCACCTTTTTGCAGTTTCTTAAGTTTTAATCTACAGTTCATAACGAATAGATTGTGGTCAGAGTCCACATCTGACCCTATAAATGTCTTACAATATAAAATCTGTTTCCTAAATCTCTGTATTACCATTATGTTATCTATATGATACCTTCTAGTATCTCCAGGCTTCTTTCATGTTTACAACCTTCTTTCATGACTGTTGAACCATGTGTTAGCTATGATTAAGTTATGCACTGTGATAATCCTACCAGGCGGCATCCTCTTTCATTTCTTTCCGGCAGTCCATATGTTTCCTTCTCTCCCTTTTCTTACTATCGGATTCCAGTCACGCATGACTATTAAATTTTCGTCTCCTTTCACTACCTGAATAATCTCTTTTGTCTCATCATATATTTCATCAATATCTTCGTCATCTGCGGAGCTAGTTGGCACATAAACATGTACTATTGTAATAGGCATGGGCGTCGTGCCTATCTTGGCCACAATAATGCGTTTACTATGCTGTTTGTAGTAATAATAATAATGAGCGTATGGCATTGGTGGCCGGGAGACCCTCGCGGGGCGGTTTGGCCACCGCTCCACAAGTTCTTTAAGGCCACTACAGCGACTTGCGAGTGAATGAGGATGAAATGATGATAAAAGACACACAACACGCAGTCATTTCGAGGCACAGAAAATCCCTAACCCCGCCGGGAATCGAACCCTGGACCCCATGTGCAGAAATGGAGAACG
This sequence comes from Schistocerca americana, assembly GCF_021461395.2. NCBI lineage: Eukaryota > Metazoa > Arthropoda > Insecta > Orthoptera > Acrididae > Schistocerca > Schistocerca americana. The sequence continues at coordinate 681,829,050 of NC_060121.1, forward strand.
CTATCGGAAGACCACGAGCCACGGGCGCTGTTTGTAGTAGCTAACCAGCACTCCTATTTTTTTATTCATTATTAAACCTACTCCTGCATTACCGCTATTTGATTTTGTATTTATAACCCTGCATTCACCTGTCCAAAAGTCTTGTTCCTCCTGCCACCGAATTTCACTAATTCCCACTATATCTAACTATAACATATCCATGTCCCTTTTTAAATTTTCTAACCTACGTGCCCGATTAAGGGATGTGACATTCCACGATCCGATCCGTAGAACGCCAGTCTTCTTTCTCCTGGTAACGACGTCCTCCTGAGTAGTCCCCGCCCAGAGGTCCGAATGGGGGACTATTTTACCTCTGGAAATATTTTACCCAAGAGGACGCCATCTTCATTTAATCATACAATAAAGCTGCATGCTCTCGGGAAAATTTACGGCTGTAGTTTCCCCTTGCTTTCGGCCGTTCGCAGTACCAGCACAAGGCCATTTTGGTTAGTGCTACAAGGCCAGATCAGTCAATTATCCAGACTGCTGCCCCACCAACTACTGAAATGGCTGCTGCCCCTCTTCAGGAACCACACGTTTGTCTGGCCTCTCAACAGATACCCCTCCGTTATGGTTGGACCTACGGTATGGCTATGCCCCACCAACGGCAAGGTCCATGGTTCATGTGGGGGAGGGGGGGGACTAACCTTTATATACATGAAATAACAAATAACTGCCTAAAATGTCACATCTTAACTTTCTGTGTCCATTCGACCAAATGTTTACTCATCCGTTTTCGACTTCTAACCCGATACCACTGCTGGCCCGATGTGCCCTTAACTTCCAGCACTGCCGGCGCGCTAAGACTAGTCCCCCGTCCACCGTAAGAGACGGGTAACTAAAATGAAACAATTATGAGTCGCACCTGCCAGTGCACGCTATGTCAAAGACTACAACTGTTAAGAACGCCGTACTATTACATTTCCACCCACAGCCGTTATCAAAATTTGGTAAGTGAATTTAGAAAATGAAAAAGAGATTCCCATAGCTGTGAAGAGTCACCCACACATATACCTTCATTTATCCATCCCTACACCTAAAAATGCTTCGATCCCAATATTTGTTCCATTTCAGAATGGAAAGGTGGTACATAAACATATGATGCACAAGGAAATAAATCGACAAATATCTTGGTCAAAACAGAACAAAATATGAAACTTACTTTTATTAATTTATTTCTATGGTTCCGTACCTCAGTCGTTACGAGCGGAAAGTTATAGCATTGGTGGGCAGCAGGTGACCCGCGGTCCGCCTCGGCCTCGCCGTTTCTTTCAGTCCGACCTCCAGAAGAAATTGCAGGTGAACGTAGTCTCAAACACATGTGTTTTGAGGCATAGTTTGTTCACGTTGCGTGTAGGGAAAACGGTTCCATTCTCAAAGGTACGTTAACCCACCAACATTAACGTGACTGAAGCTATAATTTTTAATTCGTGCGCCACGAGTGTTCCTGTCGCTTCGTCACCAGGCGGCCCACGATCATAAGTATGTGCATCAGGTCCGCGGGTCACAATGCTTGCCCATACCTGCCATATGGGACCACTTTGTTGTCCGTCTGTCTGTCCGTCAGTCTGTCTCGTCGTCCAAATGTTAAGACATCTTTTTCTTAGGAACGGATTGGTGTATCAAGTTGAAATTTGCCAAAATTTAAGGTTTACGGTCCCATGGCTGTATAACAGATTTAAGCTTCAAAGTCAATACAATCAAAAGATATGGTGATTAATGTCACATATTTTAATACTTGAAAACTCACTTATCAAAAAATTTAAGGTGCTTCCACCGACCTAGAATAATGAAGTTTGGCAGGCAGCAAGGTGTAACAATAAAAGTAAAGGAAAAATATCCGAAAATTGTGAACTTACTTACACAAAAAGGTCTTTTAGAATTTTTATCCGACTATCTATCAAAAGTCCCTTTTTTCCTCAGGAACGGGTAGACGTATCAAATTCAAATTTTTGTCACATGCTAGGATCTCCGTTACCTTGGCGGTGTACAAAATTAAGCTTGTAAGCCGATGGAATGAAAAGATACGGCCGTTTTTACACTTCAGTACTCGAAAACTCACTCATCAAAACGTATAGGGGACTTCCCACTGATCTACAATGATAAAATTCGGCGCGAAGCATGGCTTCACGGTACGAATAAAACTGTCCGAACTTTATTAATTTGTAATTATAACATAAAATTTTTTTTATGTGTTACAAGTCTCTCGGTCCGTCCAAGAGACAAGACCTCCTTTGTTTGGTAGTACAACATCAAATGCATAATTGCACTGAAACTTGAAACCTAAAATCACCTCGAAAGTCTTGAAATTACCGGGACCAAGGATTGTTATTATTGATATCGATAACACGAAGAATGGCCGAGATTCTTGATTACCAGAATGGTTCAAATGGCTCTGAGCACTGTGGGACTTAACATCTGAGGTCATCAGTCCCCTAGAACTTAGAACTATTTAAACATAACTAACCTAAGGACCTCACACACATCCACGCCCGAGGCAGGATTCGAACCTGCGACCGCAGCGGTCGCGCGGTTCCAGACTGAAGCGCCTAGAACCGCTCGGTCAGATCGGCCGGCGATTACCGGAATGGATGAACTACCAACATACATAACTAAGTTCCAACAAGGCATTCAGAGCGCGAGTCCTACTGGTACTTGGCCACTTTTTCTCCTCCATCACCAAATGCCATTGTAGAAAAAACAGTGTCTATAGATTCATAAAAATTATATACGTATCTTCCCCATTTCAGAATTACTAGTTATTATGCACCTCAGTTTTCATCTTGCAAGCATGTTAACTGAAGTGTAAGGTAATTGTGAATTACTCACCAGCACATAGAGAATCGTAAGATTACACGTAATATATGGCACCATTTTCTCAAAATGGTGGTAATCTGAAACGACGAAAGCTTTATTAATAAGATATTTGAGGAAGATACGCACAAGATACTTGTACCATCTTAGCTCATTATCCTTCTTTGGGACGAGAATAATTTTATTGTATAATGCACAGGCAGGCAAACGTTGCAAGCGGCCCGTGAACGCAAAGCGCTTGTCTTGGGAATTTGATCGCGTGCAAGCTTATACTGTGTCCCGAGGCACGGCGACAGGCCCTGGGGTTGTGGCATGGCCTTGGACGCTGAAACTGACGACAGGTGATCTTAGTGTACATTAGAAAACAAAAATTGCAGTGACAATCAAAGAAAAAATTATGGAAAAGTGGATGTTTGACGTCATTTCAAATTAAATGGTAGTATCAGTTTTCCTTTGTGCAGATTAATGAAAATGCAAACATTTTTGCACGTGGCCCTATACTCGCTACTCAGCAGAAGTTTGGCATAGAACAGGGTTATAACATACTTCACAAGGATGAGCACAGCTTCTTTTCCAGTTCTGAATGGTTGGGAAAATTAACTGAGCTTTCAAAGAGCGGTCGGACGACACCTGTAAAATCTGAAGTATGTTGGTTTTGTCACGAGAGGTTGACAGTAACCCTTCGACTTGTCAGGCATTTAAGTGATGCAATATTTTATGCTGCACCGTCTTCAGTTTTTTACATGGCACCAGTGACAGCCCAGCGGTACGTTCAAATTACAAGATTGCACTTAACATAATAGGAGCTGGAAAACTGTACGCTGATCGCGAATGCACAAAAGAGTGCATGAATGAAGCTGCAGATCTTTTGTGCCCGCCGAATCCTAATTAGTTTAGAGAAATCAGCCTTTCTGGGCAACCTGTATGTCGTTCCATAAGTACCACGGCTAACATTTGCCGACAGTCAATAAGTAAAGTGCAGGACTTCACTGCGTTTTCCATCTCACTTTTGATATCCCTGGAAATTTTAGATACTGCATAATTAGTGATTTATGTCCAACGCATGGACGCTGAATCTGTAAAACCTAAGATATTTTGTACATTATATCTTTAAAGGGACATCCTAGAAGGCCCAGAAGAACACATTAATTCCATTGGGTATTTCGTCTCACTGACACGAAAGGGGACCAGATGGAATTGGTTGAATTCATAAGAATGAATCCCCAGCACACAGAAGAATCATTTTGCTGCGTTCACCGCATTGTGCACCAAGATGCGTTCTGTGCAAAAGCGGCAAAATTAAGCAGTCATGCAAGTACTTATACAGGTGGTCAATTATTTGAGATTCAATGGTTTGAATAATCATGTACTAAAAAGAATCTTTGAACTGATACTGCTAATAAATCAGTTTTTAAATAACAAAAATGTATAAGTCTGCATATTGCGAGATCCAGAGTGGGTTGCCCACTTTTCGTTTTTTCTGGATATGGCTTATGAATTCCTTGTACAATTACTAACAAAGTAAAAACCAATCAATTAGTGAAATGTTAAAAAAAGTGAAATCACCAGCAAGTTCGCCCTGTGGGAAGGACAGCTTCCATAAGAGAAGGTAGCACGTTTCACTACTCTGTCTTCCACCCACAGCCCAATGATAGAGTTACGAGGGGTGCGTTTCTCTACCTACTGTAGTAAAATAGACATCAAGAAACATGAGGCTATATTAAATCCATATCAAGCTTTGGAGCTGCTTTCGATACCATTTGCTACTTATTTAGTGCACATTCATCAGAATTTGCTACTGGAATTAATTGATCAATATTGCAAATCTCATCTGAGAGACATGTTCTTTTCTGCAAAAGCTTCAACACAATTTTATCTAAACTTTCACAGCAAGAGTTTCCTCATCTTCACTACGAAGCGTAGTAAATAATATCAACGTTTGGCTCGACGTACGGCTGTGAGATTTTTTTCTGTTATGAAAATTAATAAATAAATCACATTTAAACCCACGCAATACGCACGTATAGTCGTATGTTACAAATTATTGTTCCATAAACATCCGCACTATATGTCTGCGTCGCACAAAGGGCTTCAAGCACGCAGTAAGGCAATGGAATCCAGCTGGAACAGGCTTGGTTAATCTTTGGAGTGGCAACAACGGAGTCGAAAGGCCAGTTCACAAAGCCAAATTTAGGTTGTTAAGTGTTCGAAGAAGAATACGTATCATTTGTGCAAATGGGTTTAAGAGATTATCTGCATTGTTTCGATGCTCTTGATGTTAGAAATTCATTGGTTCAAATGGCTCTGAGCACTATGGGACTTAACATCTGTAGTAATCAGTCCCCTAGACCTTAGAACAACTTAAACCTAACTAACCTAAGGACAGCACACACATCCATGCCCGAGGCAGGATTCGAACCTGCGACCGTAGCAGTCACGCGGTTCCAGACTGAAGCGCCTAGAACCGCGCGGCCACACTGGCCGGCTAGAAATGCATTAACAACTTATTTGTCCACGGCAAATTAAAAGAGACTTTATGTTAAAGCTGAGCGAGGAACTACATACTGTAATAAAAAGATTGTTACAAATGAATGTGCAAGAATAACAAGAACCTCTTCCACAACAGGCCTCGAGAAAATATTGTTCTTACTGCCACTACTCCAAGAAAAGAAACGAATGACAACAGTTTACTGTGTCGTTTGTAACAATCCAGTAAGCAGCGAATATCAGTAAAAAGTGTGTGTTGATTGCCCATATTGCTATCATGTCTGATTTCATAATTACACAGGGTAAACATTAATAAAATCGACAAATTGCAGCGACGGATGCCTGACTGGAAATGGAAAGAATAGGTCCTATGAACATGTGTTCGGAAACGCATCGTTGCCACGGCACATGGCACCGACGAATTACAGCTCCTCTGACCACCACGTGTAACGCGTTCCTTGTGTGTTGTAGGTTTGACTGACGCAGCGAACCGTAAGTAGCAGAATGCTTCGATATTCATGTCGGGAAGAACCTGGGATGCTGTTTGTGCACGGCCAAGCAGATGGGAACGGTCGAGAGGCAAAACGGCTACACCAAAACACAAATATCCTCACAGACAACAACTGCATCACTGAACATGTCAACCGCTTGTTAGGCGTTTTTTGTGATCGTGGGTCCTTTCAGGCACACGAACGTGCGGGGAGACGACGGACTGTGTGTACACCAGATCTGGAGGATGAGGTTCTACAGAATATTGAGACGAACCCTAGTACAAGTTCTAGGCAAGTGATCTGCCAACACGGTGCAAGCCAAAGTACGATTACGTGTATCCTGCATCACAACCGCAACCAGCCAGATCATCTTCAGTCCCACAGAGGTCACTTTGACATCTGTGGTGACACGGATGCGATGCAGTTCTGTACTATGTCCTGGGCCGATTTGTTGTAGTTGCATGTACATCATCCGTTTCCTCCATTTTCAGTTAGGAATCCGTCCTGCAGTATTTCAGTATTTTTAATTTTCACACTGTATAAAAAAAACTGTGATTTCCATTACTTTCTCATTTGATGTCGAAATGAAAATCTGCACTCAGTCTGTCCTCTTTTTCATATAAAAAAAGGTAAAAGTATGTATCATTGTCGTCCATTGTTTGAAAAGTGTTTTTGTATAATACGCATTCAAACCAGTAATAAGTGTCTAAATATGTCACGAATATAATCCAGTTAAGGATCTACAAGTACATTTTACGTATCTTTAATATTTAGTGTAGGTAAAGACGCGTTAGTGTTCTAGCATTAAGAGCCTAAGTCAATGATGAAAATTTACGTAACTGTTTGAGTTTGTCTGTATGTGTCAATTTTGTACCGGACATTAACGTCTCTGTAAATTCGGCCGCGCGGGATTAGCCGAGCGGTCTTAGGATCTGCAGTCAAGGATTGTGCGGCTGGTCCTTGCGGAGGTCCGAGTCCTCCCTCGGGCATGGGTGTGTGTGTTTGGCCTTAGGATAATTTAGGTCAAGTGGTGTGTAAGCTTAGGGACTGATGACCTTAGCAGTTAAGTCCCATAAGATTTCACACACATTCGAACTTTTTTTCTGTAAATTCGACGTGTGATAATAAAAAGAATAAAACACTCTTCGAAATCATAATTTCTTTTCAGCTGTCTTATTGAATCCTGCAACCTCATTTAATACTGCAACCTATGAAGCACAAAACAAATAAAAAAATTAAATGCATTACAAAAAAAGAAAGAGCGTAAAGAAGATGAAAGAGCGGAGATGGTGGGGAAGAGTGGGAAGCGAGTGAGGTAGACGCGCTCATAGTTACCCGATCGCGTGAAAATGCCGAGGTCCAGCCAGCCCCTGGTATTATGCCACATGTAACTGCACACAAGCGGAAATAAATACCTAATAGATGAAGAGAATGTCACATCGATATGGGTGTTACAAGAGATCAAGTTCCCTAGCCAGAGAGATGCCAATTAGAGAAATTACAGTACGATAGAAAGATAAATATGTATTTGTAGTTAATAACCTTCTTGAGAGAAAGTAATACAGGTTATGACCAGTTTGCTTAAGGAAAACACTAGGCTAACACAAGCACAACTGGCTTTTTTCTTTACCACACAACACGCACACGCTTTAGCAGGTAAATGGAACGGCTTATCAAGGCTTCCCGACTCTACCTGTTGTGTTTGTTTGGCCAGGTGCTCATTCTCTGCGCATCGCTGCGGGCGCTCCCCAACGGAAAACGCCCCCCCCCCCCCCCCCAACCCCTGCCACTGCTGGGACTGTTTCGCGGACACTGGCACAGGCAAAGTCGCTGACCTCCTGGCTGCATGAGAGAGTAGCTGGAAGTGAGAATTCGATGACTGTGCAACCCTCCTGCGCTGTGTTCCACCGTTCCCCCACAAGAGCCAGTGCTATCGGGGCATACCCTGACCCAATGAATGTGCTAATCCGGACGGGAAACTAAACACGCGCGAAATGAAGAAGGTAATTTACAATCATGTGTCACTGCCAAGTATCACAGCTTGATAAAACTTTGACGATTCATAGAAAAAATTGCTGAAGTGTGATACCGATGGTAACTGAAATTCCCAATGAGACCAACTAAAATTACCCACTTCTTCAAAGAAAATAATTACACTGAAGCACGAGATGCTATTAATAGTTCCCACAACGAAACTGTGAATTGAATTCTGGAAGAAATCCAAAGCCATTCTGGTCTTATGTAAAGCACACCAGTGGCAAGGCACAATGAATAATCTCACAGCGCAAAGGGAAGGGAAAGTAATCAATGGCAGTGCCACTAAAGTGGAAGTACTAAATACAGTTCTCCGAAATTTATTCACCACAGAAGACGGATTTAATACCCAAGAATCCGAATCAAGAACTGCTGCCAACACGAGATACGTAGATGTAGATGTCCTCGGTATAAAAGATCGATATGAACCGCTCAATAAAGGCAAGTCCTTCCGACCAGATTGTATACTAATTCAATTCCTTTCAGAGCTTTGTGATAAAATAGCTCCGTACTTAAAAATCATATACAACTGCTCGCCTGACGAAGGATCCGTATTTATAGACCGCAAAGTTGCACAGGTCACACTAATACTCAAGAAAGGAAATGGGAGTAATTCGATGAATTACTGACCCACATCACTGATGTCGATTTGCAGTAGGATTTTGGAACATACACTGCGTTGGAACTTTATGACACACATCGAGGAAAATGAGCTGCTGACACACAGAAAGAGTTCAGAAAATATCGTTCACATGAGACGACGCAATGAATGCTATCGACAGGGGACCTCAAATTGATTCCATATTTTTAGGAAAACGGAAGGGGTGGGCACCGTTCCTCACAAGTGACTTCTAAATTGACTGCATGCCTATGGAGTATAGTCTGAGTTGTGCAAGTGGATTCGTGATATTCTGTCCGGATTGCTAAATGTTTTTCTAAAGATATCATTATGAAGAAAAAAGTGGCACTTGGCTCACAAAAAGGTAAACTATGAGATCAGTTCAACGAAATACTTAGGAATTATAGTTACGAACAACGTCAATTGTTACGATCAGGCAGATAATACTGTTGGGAAGGGTAACAGAAGACCACATTTTATTGGCAGAACACTTAGAAGATACATCAGGTCTGCTAAAGAGACTGCCTACATTACACTTGTCGGTCGTCTGCTCGAGTATTACTGTGGGGTATAGGATCCTTAGCACATTTGATAGACGGAAGATATCGGAGAACTTCGACGAAGTTCAGGTCGTTTTTTATAATTGTGAAATAGGGAAGAAGAGTCACGGATATGATAAGCCAACTATGGTAGCAAACACTCAAACAAATTTCAATATCTAACGTTCTCCTCCGAATGCCAAACTATTTTTTTGACACCCACCTAGCGACAAATGGTCACTGTAATAAAATACACTGAAGCGCCAAAGAAACTGGTACACGAGTAACCATGCATATTCAAATACACAGATACGTTAACAGGCGGAACACGCCCACTGCGGTCGTCAACGCCTGTATAAGACAACAAGTGACTGGCGCGTTTGTTAGATCTGGTACTGCTGCTACAATGGCAAGTTATCAAGATTTAAGTGAGTTGGAACGTGGTGTTATAGTCGGCTCACGAGAAATTAGCCACAGCATCTCCGAGGTAGCAATGAAGTGGGGACCTTCTGGTACGATCATTACACGAGTGTACCGTATCAGGAAACAGATAAAACAACAAATCCCCGACATTGTTGAGGCCGGAAATAGATCCTGCAGAACTGGACCAACGACGACTGAAAAGAATCGTTCAGTATGACAGAAGTGCATCCCTCCCACAAATTGCTGCATATATCTGTGTTGGGCCATCAACCTGAGTCAGTGTCTGAACTATTCAACGAAACAACGTCGATATGGCCTTTCGGAGCCGAAGGCCCATTCGTGTACACTTGGCGACTGTGCGACACAAAGCTTTACGCCTCACCTGGGCCCGTCAACACCAACACAGGACTGTTGATGACTGGAAACATGTTCCCTGATCGGACCAGTCTCGTTTCAAATTGTATAGAGTGGATGAACGTGTACGTGTATGAAGACAACCTCATGAATCCATGGACCCTGCGATTCAGCTGGGGGCAGTTCAAGCTGATGGAGGTTCTGTAATGGTGTGGGGCGTGTGCAGTTGGAGTGATATGAAACCCCTGATACGTCTAGATACGACTCTGACAGGTGACACGTATGTAAGCATTCTGTCTGTTCACCTGCATCCATTCATGTCCATTGTGCATTCTGACGGACTTGGGCAATTCCAGCAGGACAATGCGACACCCCACACGTCTAGAGTTGCTACAGAGTCGCTCTAGGAACACTCTACTGAGTTTAAACACATCCGCTGTCCACCAAACTCCTCAGACATGATCATTACTGAGCATACCTGGGACACGTTGCGACGTGCTATTTAGAATGGATCACAATCTCCTCGTACTCTTACTGATTTATTGACAGCCGTGCAGGATTCACGGTGTCATTTCCCTCCAGCTCTACTTCAGACATTAGTCGAGTCCATACCACATCGTGCTGCGGCACTTCTGCTTGCTCGCGGGGGCCCTGCATGGCATTTCGCAGGTGTACCAGTTTCTTTTGCTCTTCAGTGTAAGAGAAGACAAGCTGGTGCTCGGAGACCGGTGTGTTCGTTTCTCTCTCGTGCTGTTTCAGAATAGAACGGAAGGGAAATAGTGTGAAGCTGATTCGATGAACTCTGTGTCTGGCACTTATAAGTGAACTGCGGAGCAGTGATTTAGAGATAGATATTGATGTCACCGTGATTTGTAATAGTCCCTGGGACATTACAAACGTAGGTACGTGGTTCTTAATAGGGCGAGTCATCAGTGCAGAGGGTAGTGTATATTCTGAAACGTGCTCCTACGACGGCTTCAAATTGGGTAATGGGTTCTATCTTATGGTTGGGCGTGTCATTCCTCCACCAGTGACGTCCGTAGCTTTCCGATTGTCGTTAGTGCTTGTGGTCGTGCTGCAATACGTCCCTCCAACGCCTCATACTCCAAGGGATTTAAGTCTGTGAAATGGGCAGGCGAATCCTTTCTCCAAATATCCTCTTATTTCAAGAATTCCTTCACTTGCGCAGTTCAGTGCAGCCGTGCACTGGTATCCATAAAAATGATGACAGGGCCGAATATACCCTGAAAATGTGGACACTTTGAATTCGGACAGTGTCAAAATGCGTTTAGCGATGAGTGTATCGTGTTCAAAGACTTGGCGGTAACTATTCTCATGTCACCCCGCACCATATCATCATGAGCACCAAAAAGATCATGTTTGACATTGTTACTGGATGCGTTGTGTTCCCATCTCTCACCATATCAGGGTATTTGCAATTTTCTGATTTTCTTACGTTGTTTTACCTCCTGCGATTTTCTCTGACTGCTATGAGAATGTCATGTGTATATGTTGTAGATGGTCTTCTTATTTTTTACGTGGTTATATTTTGTCATTTAAGTTACATATTTGCCACTCAGCTGTAATCTATTCGTCTAAAAATCGATCAACTTTAGAATGTCCTTCCACAGACCTTAGAAATTTCATTTCAATGGTCTTTACGGCGCATATTTCTCTCTCTTTCGCTATACATGACTCACTTCCACAACGCAATGTAATGATAGCCATTACATTATAGAACTTGAACTACGCGTCTTTCCGGGTTTGTTCATTATTGTTTTATTTATTTGAAACATATTTTTATCTCTGTCTCTGTTTCCGTCAGAAGATACGTTATGTCCAATGTAGCTAAATTTAGAGACTTGTTCAAGTGGTTGGTTATTTACTATTAATTTTGCTCTTACTGGGTTTCTTCCAATGAAAGCCACCGTCTTTTTTCGGTCTATGGAAAGATTCAGATTATACTGAGTTGAACACAGATGCACCTCCTGTAATGCTCTTCGCAGACTTTATGTTTATTTCTGTAAGCAGCAGCATACCAGAAAATCGCAGCGTTTTAATAAATTCGCTTTGTCGTAGGTCAGTAACTTGTGGTGGAAATGTAATTTTCCACAAGTGAATGGCTTCTTCTAAACAAAGATTAAACACTGTCAGAGAAAGCCCACCTTCTTGTCTTACTCCTTGTTGTGGAATAATTAATACCTGCTGGTTTCTTATTTTTTGTAGAACTTACTTTGTGTTCAAATACAGGTTCTTTACTGTTGATATAACATTTTTAGGGTTTCGATGTCTGCCTAAAATTCTTATCTGCCTTGTCAAATGCCTTTTTAAAGTTGACAAACGTGAGTTGACAGTTGATGGTTGGAGAGACAACATCATAGTTCCAGGTGGTCTGCGAAAAGCAGTTATAGATGTTCACCACTGATGCAACGTGTATACGGATTGTGTTAACAGCGTCAGCGTCAACTAAGGCCTGAAGACGGTGCATTGAAGCGCCGATACTAGTAGCCACACGACAAGTAACATCATGAGGATTGCTTTAGATGTTTCATTTTCTTACAAAAATGGTTCAAATGGCTCTGAGCACTATGTGACTTAACTTCTGAGGTCATCAGTCGCCTACAACTTAGAACCAATTAAACCGAACTAACTTAAGGACATCACACACATCGATGCCCGAGGCAGGACTCGAACCTGCGAGCGGGGCGGTCACTCGGCTCCAGACTGTAGGGCCTAGAACCGCACGGCCACTCCAGCCGGCCCATTTTCTTACAAACATATTTATGTCGGAAGGTTATTTTCTCTCCGCTTCTTCAAAATTCTATTAATTGTGTGTTTATTAAGTGAGAAACATCTTCCTTTCCTAAACCAAGTTCGAACTTCAGATGGTTTGGCCTCCACTGTAGATCGGAAATGAGCATTATAAATATATATTAGTATACATTTTTCTCTTTTGTTAAAGGTACTTATTTGACTGTTCTTTTTGTGTTGGTTGCTATATGTCAGAGACAACAAAGGACTAGGAAGAGCTGTTGAACGGAATGGATAGTGTCTCGAAACAAGGATATAAGATGAACATCCACAAAAGCAAAACGAGGATAATGGAATGTAGTTGAATGAAGTCGGGTGATGCTGAGGGAATTAGATTAGGAAATCAGACACTTAAAGTAGTAAAGGAGTTTCGCTATTTGAGGAGCAAAATAACTGATGATGGTGGAAGTAGAGAGGATATAAAATGTAGACTGGCAATGGCAAGGAAAGCGTTTCTGAAGAAGAGAACTTTCTTAACATGAAGTATAGATTTCAGTGTCAGGAAGTCGTTTCTGAAAGTATTTGTATGGAGTGTAGCCATGTATGGAAGTTCATGGACGATAAATAGTTTGGACAAGAAGAGAATAGAAGCTTTCGAAATGTGGTGCTACAGAAGAATGCTGAAGATTAGATGGGTAGATCACATAACTAATGAGGAGGTATTGAACAGAATTGGGGAGAAGAGGAGTTTCTGGCACAATTTGACAAGAAGAAGGGACCGGTTGGTAGGACATGTTCTGAGGCATCAAGCGATCACAAACTTAGCATTGGAAGGCAGCGTGGAGGGTAAATATCGTAGAGGGAGACCAAGAGATGAATACACTAAGCAGATTCAGAAGGATGTAGGTTGCAGTAAGTACTGGGAGATGAAGACGCTTGCACAGGATAGAGTAGCATGGAGAGCTGCATCAAACCAGTCTCAGGACTGAAGACCGCAACAACAACAACATACTATATGTACTACGGATGCTATATTTCCTACCCTCCATTGTTCTAGAATCTGGTTTCCAACCCAGTACTAATTTATCAAAAGCAGAAATCGATATTTCAGCAGCAATCTTCTTTATTTCAGTAGTTTGATAGTAATCCCTTTTGAAGTGTGGTATTTCTGTTTTTTTTTCTTCTCTTTTTTCCTTCCAACTCTACTATAGTCATTGAACTTCTCTCTCTCTTAGTCAGGTTTCTCATCAATTTTTAAGAGACGTCCTTACGTCCATGCACATGATTTCCTATTAGGCTGCCAAACTTATTCTACATTTCCCTATGTGCATTCCTTGTTATTACTTTAGCTTTTTTCTCTGTTGTTTGCATTTTTGTTTTGATTCTTCTGAACCACTTTGTACTGCATTCAAATACGTTTTGGTTTTTCTCTTAATGTCTCTTTCATTTCTGTTTGTCATGTTCTTGAACGTTTCTTACTTTTATTTATTGAACCTTTTCCCAATTCTTCTGTAGCTGTTGTTATATTAGACAACTTGATGTTTTTCTGCTTTATATCTACGTCTTCTGCCTATAACAGTGTTTAAAATTTTGTATTTCTAACGTATATTTTTTCAGTCGTCTTTGATGAAGATCTTGTATATTGAAATCCTTTAGTAGTACTTTTTTGAACTTCACATCATCTTCCTCATCTTTCTCCTTTTTATCATTCCTGTTCCACCTATCACAAAGAGTCGCTTCATTAAAAAGTAGAAAATGATCAATGGATATGTCAAATTCCCTTTTGACTCGCGTATCTTGCATCGTTACCTTTGGTTTCTTCCACTGCCTGTCACATAGTCTATTATTAGTCATCTTAGCCCTCGGGAACGCCAAGTATATTTGAGTTCTTTTCTCGAAAAAATGTATTTGTAAGTATATTTGAGTTCTTTTCTCGAAAAAATGTATTTGTAATCTTCGGTTGGTTATATTTACTGAATTCTCTATGTTGTATTCGATTGTTGTTGAGGTGTGCCTCTCGATATTTTCCTACAAAGTTTTTATCTCCAAATTCCCTGCTGTTGCATTTAAATTTCCTACTAGAATAAAATAATCTGCTATATTCATTTGGTTCGTTTCTGCCTACAGTGTAGATAGAGCTCCTCGGTATCTTCTTCCGGCCATTCCTCTAGTGCATACAGCCCAGTCGACGTTTGGTACACTCTTTCAGTCTTAAATGTGGCACAAATTTTTCTCTCAGTTACATATCTGTAGCATATGACGCTCTTGTTCCACTTACTGACTAATAATATTCAAATTCCAGCAATAGCATTGTTCTGCTTTAGTATGCCTCTGTGCATCAACTTTTAATTAGTTCACATTCTGGTGCATTTTAATTTCTTCTTAGATTCTATAATCACCGCCATATCTAGGTTTTTTATTTTTTCATTGTCTTCCGAACTCAGAGTCCTTCATATCGAAACTCCTTAGATGCCATGTGGCAACCTTCAATGTATCCGCTCTGCCAAATCCATTACCTTTATCCTTTCCTTGTTTCCTTCCATTAGATTCGTCCAACATTTTCCTACGAAACTCACAAGTGTTTGCCTTTCATTCCATAATTACTGCTACCAATGTATTCTGGAATTCCTTCTCAGTGACAGCATTCTGTGCATTCGGAAGGTGTGAAATATCGGATATCAAGCTTTTAATTTATTTGTTAAACCGATATATTTGTTACTTCTAGCTTTTGCAAGAAGTTTTGTTTATAATTTTATGACAAGTTACTGAGATTCAAAGCTGCGTCTTCTAGTAATTCATCTGCATTCTATTTTTTTGTTTTTGATAGACGTGCTGTTCTTCTCTCCTGCGATATACAGGGTGGTCCATTGATCGTGACCGGGCGAAATATCTCACGAAATAAGCGTCAAACGAAAAAAGTACAAAGAACGAAACTTGTCTAGCTTGAAAGGGGAAACCAGTCGCCGCTATAGTTGGCCCGCTAGATGGCGCCGCCATAGCTCAAACGGATGTCAACTGCGTTTTTTTTTTAAATAGGAACCCCCATTTTTATTACATATTCGTGTAGGACGTAAAGAAATATGGATGTTTTATTTGGACCACTTTTTTTGCTTTGTGATAGATGGTGCTGTAATAGTCACAAACATTTGGTTCACAATTTTAGTCGGAAAGTTGGTATCAGGTAGGTTTTTTTAAATTAAAGTATAGAACATAGATATGTTTGAACATTCTGTTTCGGTTGCTCCAATGTGATACATGTACCTTTGGTGAACTTATCATTTCTAGGAACGCATGCTGTTGCAGCGTGATTACCTGTAAATACCACATTAATGCAATAAATGTTCAAAATGATGTCCATCATCCTCAGTGCCTTTCACGATACTTGTAAAACATTCCTCTCAACAGCGAGTAGTTCGCCTTCCGTAATGTTCGCGCATGCATTGACAATGCGCTGATGCATGTTGTCAGGCAACCCACCAAGGTCCACAGTCGGTTCTATCGACGATGTTGCAGATGGTGAGCTCCGCCTTAATGTCGGATGCATGACTAGCATTTCTTACCATTACCGCTACCTGCCCAAAACCAGAGAGAATGTCCTCCGAGATGAATCACCACCTGCAGTTTGCTACATCCTGTACTCTTCGTGGCATTGGGAAGCGCCCTTTCCACATATGGAATGACTCGCTCTAGTATGCACAAGGAGTGCACAATGATTTCCTTCCCTTTCTTGGTAGTATGATCCAAAGCGACCCCATTATATACTTAACTCTGGAGCTTCCATCTAGCAGCAAACCCAACCTCTGTGAACACCCAGACCTTGCGGACCGAGAAGCCTCCTCTGGCACAGGGTCGCCGACTGCATCTGGCTTAGAGACATCGTCAGCCACAGACAGTGCCCGAAACCAGTTCGTCAAACGAACTGGGGTGGCCCTAAGATCGGCATCTCGGAAAGTTTTTCGCAGCGTGCCTGTGTTTGGAATGATCTCCCACTCGACTATGGGTGAGGGGTCAACCTCAGTAAAGGCAGTACCTGGGACAGCCACAGCAGTGAACCAATCGGGAGACACGAGGACATGCTCAAAGACCCTCGCATCCTCACGTCTAGTCGCCCGCAGTAATACCCCTTGGCAGCACCCTCAAGCAGCGTGACAGAAGTCAACACAGTCTGAAGCTGTGAGCAAAGGGTCGACAACTCACCTCACGTATGTACACATTAGTCACAGTTCCTATCCATTACTGCAGTCACTCCTGGTTGAAGCTCGTAAAAGTATATAACAAACGAACCGCGTTGTCGCCTTATTAGCAGCAAGAATTCGAAGTGCTCTCTCGAAGATGGTCTGTTCGACACTGCGCTACAATAATCAAAACAAACAAAAGCCTATAGGATAGGAGTGTCTAAAACAACGGCGGTACTGTATGCTACGCAGTTATTAAAATAAAAATAAAAGGAAAGTAAGCAC
Source organism: Schistocerca americana (assembly GCF_021461395.2). Taxonomy (NCBI): domain Eukaryota; kingdom Metazoa; phylum Arthropoda; class Insecta; order Orthoptera; family Acrididae; genus Schistocerca; species Schistocerca americana. The sequence continues at coordinate 681,846,061 of NC_060121.1, forward strand.
TCAAACACACAACCATTAAGAAATAATATAGTAAATACACACATATCTCTGTAAGTCAGTCGCTCCTGTTGGAAGCTCGTAAATATATATATATATATATATATATATATATATATATATATATATATATATATATATATATATATGATAGAGCTGTTAGTCTATTAGTTTCTGTCATTAACTCTCTTTGCACTCACTAAAGTAGACACCCTAAACATTTACATAATGAGATTTTCACGCTGCAGCGGAATGTGCTCAGATATGAAACTTTCTGGCAGATTAAAACTGTGTGCCGGACCTAGACTCGAACTGGGGACCTTTCGTATCAGCGCACACTCCGATACAGAGTGAAAATCTCATTCTGGAAACATCCCCCAGGCTGTGGTTAAGCCATGTCTCCGCAATATCCTTTCTTTCAGGAGTGCTAGTTCTGCAAGGTTCGCAGGAGAGCTTCTGTAAAGTTTAGACGGTAGGAGACGAGGTACTGGCAGAAGTAATGCTGTGAGGACGGTGCGTGAGTTGTGCTTGGGTAGCTCAGTTGGTAGAGCACTTGCCCACGGAAGGCAAAGGTCCCGAGTTCAAGTCTCGATCCGGCACACAGTTTTTATCTGCAAGAAAGTTTCACCCTAAACATTTCCTCCACATCTTCACCTCCATCTGTATTTGACACTTTATAGGCTTTTCATATCCTTCAATAGCTCCATCTACTTTGCAAACACCAAGATGAAGATGATGTATTTTCATGTTTATCCTTAACAGCTCTTCATATACGAGAAGATTCTTAGACACGGTCCAAATCTGAGTCCCAGTGTCCATTAGCACTTTAATATTGTTACCACATACCTCTGCTACAATAATCGGAGTCACTACCTCGTATTCATCGTTTTACTCGACATATATTGTTCCTGTCTGTTGTTTGAGTATGTCTGTCTGTGTAGCACATATCCTCATGGTTATATCAATCTTCACTTGTACTATGTTACACGCGTCCCTCGTTCGGAAATGATGGGAGGTTCCTACGACGTTATGGGATGAAGCATTTTCACAGCTGTTTTGCCTCTGATCGTCGTAATAGTTCGAACTGAAGCGCAACCCTTCTGCTTCATAAGTTTCGTGTTGGTCCTTAGGGACAGGATTGACCTCTGGCATTATTCATTGCTCCTTGTCTGCAAACAGATGAGCCAAAAGTATCTCGCACGTTTTCGTGGTGTTATTGTCCTGGCTACTCATTCGGCGATTTATCTGAAATCCGTTGTTTCTTCACGTGTTCATTTTGTGCAAATATTTGCCATACCTGTTCTATTGTTTCTATTATCATACCAATCAGATGATTATGTACTTCATGTGCTAGGCATTGTACATCCCAAAATAGAATGTAACGCTCTTCATATGGTGCTTTCTGGTACTGATTTCTGTCTAGTTTTTTTTACCAAAGGATGAGAGCATTATGAGTGCGGCAAGCGAAGAATCAAAATGATGAAGAACTTGAAGAAATTGTTCACCAACTTACTCCATGTCAAAGTGTAAAAGTATTAAAGTCACGGCGCTCTTCCCATGTCCTCAAGAAAATAAGGGAATTAACTATTAACAAGACTGAAAAATGATACATATTAAGTGCATCGTATAGAGGCCACATTTTATCAGTTAAAGAGACAGTGACACAGTAACGAACTACAAAGAGAACGTTTAATGAATGCTTAAAGAATTTTAAAGTATTTATACTAGCCTCATAGCAGTGGCTTAGTCCCCAGACGCTAACAACACATACACTGCACAGTTCTCGTCCTTCCTCCTGTCTCTTTCTATCTCCTCCTCCTATCTCATTATACCCATTTACATTTCCTGTATTTCTTTGCCGCCCGGAGTGGCCGAGCGGTTTTAGGCGCTTCAGTCTGGAACCGCGCGACCGCTACGGTCGCAGGTTCGAATCCAAGCCTCGGGCATGGATGTGTGTGATGTTCTTAGGTTAGTTAGGTTTAAGTAGTTCCAAGTTCCTGGGAACTGATGACCTCAGATGTTAAGTCCCATACTGCTCAGAGCCATTGGAACCATTTTTTTTTGTATTTACTTACATCTCCTCCGCCTGTCATTCTCTATCCAAATTCTCCTCTGTATCTCTGTCCTTCTGCTCCTCCTCCTTCTATCCATTTCCTCCTCCACCCTCGCCCATCACCTCCTCTGAGCGTCTCCCTCTATCCCCACTCTCTGTCAATCTCCTCCTACCCTTTCTTTGTCCATCACCTCTTCCCACCTCTCTCTGACCACCTTCTACCCCCTCTTTCTGCCTATGTCCTCCACTCTCTTACCAAATCATCCTCTCACCTCTCTTTATACATTTCTTCTCCCTCCTCTTCCACCTACCCTACTTCTCTATCTCCCCTCTTTCTCTGCCATCTCCCCTAGCTCTTCTCTATGTGCATCTGCTCCTCTACCCTCTATTTGTTCATTTTCTCCTCCTTTGTCTACATCTGTCCGTCAACCCCTATGGCCACTCTTGAAGTCCACCTCACCATTTAATCTCTATCTGCTCGTCTCCTCCTGCCTCCTTTCAATTTTCCAGTTATTTCTATATCACTATTTCTGTCCTACTACCACCACTATCAGTATTTCTCACTTTCTCTGTCCATCTCATCCTCCCCTGTCTTTCTACCTAGCTTCTCTTCGCCACTCCCTCTGCTCAGCTTGTCAAATCCTCAGATGTATCCCCTGAAAATCATTTTGATACAACCTGCATGCCATGCGTCTCATGCAGGATATCCAAACTGTCATGCAGTACCAACCCATTTCATCGTCACCCCCAACCCTGGTTTGTGGCTCTGCAGTAGTTCTAGATAATAAGTGATATCTATTAGGTGGATGAATTAGATCCAGTAGTTAGGAGATGTGGAGCACACACACATGCACACACACACACACACACACACACACACACACACACACACACACACACACACACACAGAGAGAGAGAGAGAGAGACAGAGAGAGAGAGAGAGTAAGATATTCTTGGGAATGTAAAAACATTCGATATATGAAGAAGTAAGATACACCCAGTGATTTGTTTCAATGGAAATGGTTAAAAGTAGAGGAATAATTATAAAAAAATCGAAATTGTTGAGTGAACGTTCCCAAGGGAATACAATCTCGTAAAAGTAGAACCATTCAGAATTATAGAAAGTCACAAGTATGACGACAGACAGGACATAATTATCTATCTATGACTCTTCACCTCCTGCCTCTAATGTAATATATATGTATGCTAATCACCATGGTTTTCACAGGTGGAATTAACACTGAACATTAACTAGCCATACGAAAGACTGGTTTTAGAAACAATTGTAGCGCAATTGTGAAACCTATACTTATGGATAAAGGGATGTAAGGCCAAAGGTGAGGGCCCATGTACCATCATGTGTCATATCCTGTTATTACCTTACTCACACAAATAACTATGAAATTGATAGGCCTTTGGCAATAACAGTTTCAATTAATTAGAACACAGATTGAGTAAGATACCAGATAACAGGGCAATAAACAGGAAGGCCTTGATTAATAAGCGTTTCAGCTAATCCAGTTCTGAAATAGCTTGCAATTCAATTAAAAGTGAACAGACAGGCCTTCGATAATAACAGTTTCAGTTAAATAAAATTACCAAAGAGAAAACCGCTAGAACTTCGGTAATAAGAGCTTCCGTTAATCAAAATTACCAAATAGAAAACAACCACGCATTCTTCAGTAGCAGCTTTGGTTAAGTAAATGTACCAAGTAGAAAACAGGCAGGCCTTCTTTAATAACAGCTGCAGTGAAGTCAAATTACCAAATAGAAAACAGGTAGGCCTTCAGTAATAACAGCTTCAGTTAAGTGAAATTACCAAACAGAAAACAACCAGGCATTTCTTAGTAACAGATTCGATTAAGTAAAATCACCAAGTAGAAAACAGGCAGGCTTCTTTAATAACAGCTTCTCTCTCTCTCTCTCTCTCTCTCTCTCTCTCTCTCTCCTCCCGAACAGGCCATGAAGGCCCACCGGCCGCCGTGTCATCCTCGGCCTACAGGCGTCACTGCATACGGATATGGAGGGGCATGTGGTCAGCACACCGCTCTCCAGGCCGTGTGTCAGTTTCCGTGACCAGAGCCGCTACTTCTCAATCAAGTAGCTCCTCACGTTTGCCTCACAAGAGCTGAATGCTCCCCGCTTGCCAACAGCGCTCGGCAGACCGGATGGTCACCCATCCAAGTGCTAGCCCAGCCAGACAGTGCTTAAGTTCGGTGATTTGACGGGAACCGGTGTTACCACTGCGGCAAGGTCGTTGGCTAATAACAGCTTCAGTGAAGTCAAATTACCAAACAGAAAACAGACTGGCCCTCAGTAATAACAGCTTCAGTTAAGAAAAATTACGAAATAGAAAGCAGGCGGGCCTTCTTTGGTAACAGCTTCAGTTAGGTAAGACTACCAAGTGGAAAAGAGGTAGGCCTTCATGGATAACTGCTTCAGTAGAGTAAATAAGATTGTGGATTGCCTCCTTACAAGGGGTCCACTAGAAGGCTTACACGTAAGGAGCACAAGACTACACCAAATAGGAAGGCCAAAAAGGTTACTACGGGATGACCGGCCTTCGGACGCGCTTTTCGTTGGGTATAGACTGGCAAAAAGATATTAGTACAGCAGTGTTACTCACGTGAAAGCAACAACAACTAGTCAAACAGTATACCCGCGTCACTGGAAAGTACCACCTCTACAACGATGGCGAAACCCCTGAAGGAAAACTAGGCTGCCAAATGCAATTACATAGCATCAGAATTGCAAATTTTTAGACCAAGTTACCTCCTAAGCCATTATAATTAACAGAACAGTGACGTCTGCAAATCCCGAAGGTTTCTCGAAATCGGCACCCGGCCGTAGCATAAGAGGAAGGATATCTGATGTCTGAAGATGTGTGGGAAGGATATAGGCTAAAACGCAACCATCTAGGTACTGCGTGACAACGGGGAGCAGATGACGGAGTCCGACCACGGCATAGAAGAAACACGTTATCGCTCCTGCTCAGGAAACACAATCAGCACACATAGTTTAAGATATCCTGTTAAGAAACAACTAAGGCCAGTATCGGCATAGGAAGAGCGAACAACAATCACAATTCAAGGAACCAACTGGTGGGTGAAGTAGATCAGCAAATAAATGAAAGTGATAGTAACGGACCTAAAGATATCAATATGAAAGTAGCAGTTAAGACCTCAAAATCGAAAACTTAACTGAAGTTCACGCATCGCAGCTGAAGCTTTCTGGTTCCAAAGGGGACCCAGAATTCAGCACAACGAAACTGGTTTCAACTCTCTAATCGGTGTGTCACGTCCCAGAGCTCCCAGGCCAGGCTACGCACGAAGACGGCACTCGAAGTCACCCACGGATTCAAATCGTCCCACAAATATACCCAGCAACCACTCACCAGACTCTGTACCTAGACGCTTGCGCCACTGCTCTCCTCACTCGTCGGATGGACCTCTCACGCAGTCTTCCTCGCTCCGTTACCACTGTCCAACTCGCCACGCCACAGCACGTCCCGTCCCCATTAACAACCTCCATCAAAGATCTTAGTGGCCCAAAGCAGAAGGACATGACACGATGGATCGAGATAGTGGCGCCAGGAATTCGAAAGGCGACGCCAGCAACCCTGCCACGGCTCACAATGGACCACTGAAGATCGTGATCTAAATTTCATAACGTATTAAATAATATGAATTGGCGCTCTGTGCGTAGCCTTCTCACTGAGTTTTAAAAAAATTATGTAGCTACAGGCACTGTATGACAAAGGCATTGATTTATCTTATGTTAGTGTACTGATGGACGTATACGCCAGTGCAACAGCTTTCGTTCTACTTCACAAGGAGAGCAAAGAACTCTAAAGTGATAAATCACTCAGGAAAGGTGATCGGATACAATCAAAATTATTGTCACCAGTCATTTTCATAATGTCAGTCCGGGAACACAGAAAATGAACATGTGCCTCGTCCATATTCTGAAGTAACCACTTCATACCAGTATCAACCGCAGCGAACTTTTGAAATATTCAGGAAATATTGCTCTCGTGGTGCGTCAGCATTGTCATATAGGTTGCGGCAGCGTTCATTGTAGGATATTAAAAACACACCATCAGGCAGTAACTTTAATTTATTTGTTACCTGTTATGTCAATTAATACTGAAAGCTATGCAATTTACTAATGTGTAAGTCATTGCCCATTGCGTGGATTAGTTTTTGAATATGGCTTCTGTCAAATGATGCCCCCTCAGTGAGCGCTACCTAAAGATGCTGCAAGACTTCGTTGTTCCCCAATTAGGTATGGTCGACGTGGATGTGAAACAATTATAGTTTCAATAAGACGGAGCGACCTCTCATACAGCCAGAATTCGCATGGATTTCTTGCGACAGACATTTCCCGGTAGAGTAATTTCCCGTTTTGCTGACATTTCCTAGCCGCCTCGCTCACCTGACCTTTCGTGTGTAGACTTTTTTCTTTGGAGCTACCTGAAGCAAGAAGTGTTCCGAACACGTTGTGCCACCATTCTTAGCTGAAAGATCGCATCAGAACTGCCGTCGGCAATGTCCCATGGAATACGTTATGCCGAGTTATGGAAAGCTTCCAACGCCGCCTAGATGAATGTATGGGGCATCATTTGACAGGAGTCATATCCAAAAAGTAATCCACGCAATGGACAACGACTTACACATTAGTAAATGGCATACCTTTAACTATTAATTGACATAACAGGAAATAAATAAATTACAGTTACTGCCTGACGATGTGTTTTTAATATCCTACTATGAACGCTGCTGCACCCCGTAGTTCTGCGTGTCTGACAATGAAATACGTAACAGGTTATAATCTGCCAATATCTTACTATGTAAACTGTAAATTTCAATTGGTATTTTCTAGACAATCCGTGGTTTCCTATAAGACAGCACAAGATGAGAGTTCTGTTGTTAATTGGTCTGAAGTATATTGTGTCGCATTTCTGATCCAACTAATTAACTAATTTATTTTTATACCCATTTCAAAAGTATCAAAGAGGTATAATTCATATGAAAATTTCGGTATTAGCTTTAATAATTTACCTCCCATTTTTGCGACAGATGATTCACATAGCAAATAAATTCACTTTGCTGATTTTGTAATGCAAACCTGCACATACAAAGTAAGTCAAATAAACAGTGTAAATATTGGATAGAAGTGTCAAGCTCATAATATGTGTGAGAGACGAGTTTATTGTAATTAGTTTTGTATGCAGGAGTACTCTCGATCCAGCATAAAATTTAAGCACACCCCAGGTATAACGATGCCCACGTGGGAGATCGAGTCCACAGCAATGGCCGTACAATTAATCTCAACGTATTTTGTTCCCGGGAGCCGGAGCTGCAATGGTGGCTGGAGGGTACTGGGCAATTTTATTTCTGCCTATAACGAATAATAGCTAATACAGATTCTAGTTGCAGCTATCTCTTTCAAACATATAACAGATAACATCATGATTATTCCGCAGAAATCGAAAGCCTAAGGAACAGAGAAAACACGCAGTCCAGTCACTTCGTATAGTAAAGGGGTTCATCTTTTAATGTTAATGACTGTGTAAAAATGTACAATGTTTCTTGCAAAGTAGTCTTGAGGTGTGAGTATCAGTACTTTTGATAATCCTGGGATAGCACATGTAGACGAAAAATTCCAAAAAAGTAACATAAGCAAACCAAGCAAAATATTTGTCTTCCCCCAGGGAACCTAACACTAATAACGTGAGGCACTGCTTCTAATCTCCACAACGGTCTTAAGCATCTTCCGGTATGCTACATCTATATAAAGTAATTAACTGATGGGTAGGTGCGAGAATTCTGATTACTACATATCTATAGGAGTGCTAATAAGGTGAGATTGAGTACTTCAGCGTTTGCAAAAGCAGGCAGTTAAGAGTACAGTTGTGGAAACACAAATGTCATTATCTACGGATTGACACAGAGTATTCATCAAATGGATGCACACAGCGGAGTCACATACGTGACCACCGCCCGTGTTCGACATCAACTCATAGAAAGCCGGTGGCAGCATCAGTAGTAAGTATAATGTATACGGGGTGGTCCATTGATCGCGACCTGAACAAATATCTCACGAAATAGCAAAATACGAGAAAGTTGGCAACACCCACAGTAACGAATGATACTGTACACACAGAAAACGGCAGTTAAAGTGCTGTGTGTTAAAAACAGTGACCAAAAGGTGAACCGCAACCTTAACAACCAGTTTGCCACATGAGAAAAAGCTGCTTGGCTTAAAAATAATGAATAAGGCGCTGATCTTTAGGCACTTCTCTATTTTGCTATAAATACCTCAATGAACAGTTTTAAATCCATAACCCGTACGTGCAAACGATAACCTACGTGTGCAGACGAAAAGATAGTTCAGTATTTCAGGAGACCCACTAAAGATGCTTTGTAAAAAAAACGAAACGCGTCTACGAGCACAAGATTTTTAAAAAAAATTAAAAGAACTTAAACTGCAACACTGAAAAGGCGTTTTTCTTTTGATGGCGAACACAAGAAACTTATTAAGAATTGGTATACTTTACATAGACTAGGCCCATTAGTGCGACCACCTTTCGAAAGCCTGGTTAACCACCTTTTGCATCTTGGTTGTGCAGGAAGAGAGTCAGCGAGGTTGTGGACGATACCGACAGGGATGCGGACTAACGCCGACTGCAGTGGCGTGACCAGCAGTGCCACATTTCTCGTTGAGGACCCACAGTCGGACAGACCGAACGACATGGTCCTACAATTTCTCGTTTGCGTTTGAATCTTGGGAGATGGGTGGCCAGGTCAAAACGGTAAATAACCTCGGGCTCTTCGATCCACGCAGGTTCACTGCGAGCTGCGTGACACGTTGCATTGTTCTGCTGGATAGACACCATCGTGGCACCATAAAAGAAATGCATGGAGCGGTGTACATGACTTCAAGGATGGATCGATAACTTTTGATGATGAATTATGCCGTACAAAATGCCGATATCAGTCAGCAAATGCCACGCATAATTCCCCAGACCATAACGTTCCTCCCTCTGCGCTGGAAACTTCCGACGGTTTCTCCAGGGCCATCTGTCCAGTGTAGTATAAAACATGTTTCATCTGAACATCCAGTTGCGGTACTGCGTGAGAACTCCAGCCTTCGACGCCAATGAATAGCAGTTAGCACGGGCGCTCATACCAGTAGCTTGTTGCGGATGCCCATAGACAGTAACATTTATTCAACAGTCGTTGAGAAGACACTGGCGGTAGCCCATTGGTTCATCTTAGCGGTCGTTTTCTGCATTGTTCAACGTGTATTGAACCGTACGTATCTCCGCATTCCTCACAAAGGCCTGTGTCCTATGGCCCATGTTGCACCACAGTTTCCTCACTACCGTATTTGGATAATGCCTTTTAGCCATGCATGGTATATTTTAACCAAGCTGGTACTCGAAAAGTCTAAGGACTTACCATTATCGGAAATGCTTCCACCCTTGGGCCAAAAGCCAATGATCTTCATCTTTAGGAAGTAAAAAAAAAATTGCTCTGTTTTGTGTACCTTCAGACGCGATCTGTTGTGTAACTGAAGATAGATTCCGAAGAGTATCTTATTCCCTGCGGGCATATTAAACATTTTATTTGGGATCCCGATTGCGAGACAGGGTTGACCACTGCATGCTCGTATTAACCTGCTGTTCAAGATCTTCGACCGTAGATCAAATTGTCTGTGAGTGACAGATAATGTTATTCAGATGGAAAACGAACTTTTACAAGATTGGCAAGAGATTTTCGAAGATATGTTAACGAGTATTGCTTTTTTACCAATTTAAATCTGTGGGAACCACCGCTAGCGTTACACAGACACAACTAGTCACCTGGTACCTAGTTTCACACAGACGGCTTGTCACTTTGTATATATACTAATTTCGTGAATCCTTTTGCTGTCTGTAGTTCTCTAAATTCGCCTCTCACTCTGTAACGTCGCGAATCAATATGCGATAACTTTATTTCAGTAAGGTACTTTGCAGAACAGCCCATAGTATTGGGGCCATTGGCTGTGAAGGAGGCAGCCAGTTGTGTCTTAGCAATGACTCATTCGCACCTGTCGCTATGCTAGCCATGGGAAGCGCTGTCTGTGTCACTTCGAGCGACTGAATATTCAAACCCTTATGAATCTAAACAAACTATATTAAATATTATTTAATATTGTTTAAACTCGATACACTGCCTTTTGTTATCCAAGAGAATATGGTATAAATATTTCAGCCTTCTATCTGTCATAGTTTCGGAGTTAGAGGAAATTGCCTAAAACATCCAAAAACCGACACTTAGACTAAAAATCTCAATTAGGAATAATAACGGTTTGTCTGTCAGTATCATTTCAAATCATTACTGGAGTTCACAAAATGTCAGGTCAATTTATTTGGATTTTCATATTAAAAACGTTAACTACTTTTCATTTGTGTAATATAAAATCCAGAAAAGATTATTATTTAATTAATACCTATTAGTTTTGTTGTTGTGGAATGAATGAGAATGAGTAAGATTGAGTTAGTGGGACATACGTAGAAATTCAATATTGTATAATGCACCACATTACGTAACTGTGTAGGGGGAAAGTTGTGTTTTCCCCTCATTGCTGATGACATATGTCTAAGAGTACTTGCTTTTGTAAGAAGACAGCCAGAATAGCCGTTAGTAGAGTAATAGTTTTCTAAATAAATTCCCAGATTAGTTTTCCTTTCGTCTGGTTTTGTTAAACACTTTGTTAGTATCTGCATATTGAAATGACGTGAATACAACTGGGAATAGTGATTAGCGTAGGACGGTTTTGGCGCAGAATGATCTCGAACGATTGTTCTGATTGCCTGGTAATTTTGATCAACCAATCAGAGTTTAGCAGTTCCCGCGCACTTCCAGGAAATTGTAGGCTGTGGAAGGAGCAGCAAGAGGAGTCACTGGGTAGCTATTGAACGTGCAGGTCGTATTGAACGTGTCCGTCTGCATAGTGTGTAAAATGAAGAAGTTATTGGTATTTTGCGTCCAGATTTGTGTTACCGTAGAAGCAGTTTTGTGAACTTTGGTAGTTCTAGAATTGTTTTGTTGGAAAGATAAACGCGCGTGAACTTCCGGCCTTCGTAAAATTCCGCGTGGCGTATTTCGTATCCGTATATGGAATATTTGACGAGCAATTGCTTTAATAGAAATCCACTGAAAATAACTGAACGTGAAACAGAGATATAGTAGCGGAGTATTGACTGTGAAATCGCCTAATTCTTCAGGTTGGACTTACGTACATTTCTGACTGCCTTGCTTGTATACTGGGTTGCATGAACTGTGAACTGAGGAGAGTGATGTTCTTCGCTAATTACATGTGGGCTGATGGCAGTTTTTTTTTTTTTTTTTTTGAACTGAAATAGAATAAAAGACTCGTTTCAGGATTTTGACATTTTACTGAGAGAACGAAGCATTCACTTTCCGCCCGAAAAGTATTATAAGAATTTACAGGATAGCTTTCTACCAGAGTTTACGTGGACTTTACAACGTAAGTATTGTCGGTGTTTTCTTCAACGCTGCTTTTACGTCGTCAGCGCAGTACATACGCATGCTGAGAAACGGGCTGATGATCAGCCGCCATACTGAGGTAGGTGGAACTATTTGCAGTGAGCAGTACGACGAAAGACAGCAACATTCAGTACGAAAACTGGACCCGCCACACCGCAACTTTTACGGTTGTGGTTGGAACGACAGGGATCATTTTAACACTTTGCAGTCCAACGCTCATGACATAAAGGTTCGACAATTGACGTGCCTGGACATTGTGAGGCTTCTGAACATCTCAGATGACTGTCAGATGCTTTTTAACTGGAGTTCTTACTCGTTTGTGAAAGCAATATCCCGTTTAATGACTGACCTCCAACTGAGGGACGCTGTCAAGCTCTATGTACCTGAAAGACTAGAACATGAGCCTAAAGGCATTTCCGCTGTGAAAAGATGGGCTTGATGTAAGCTGCAGGCTGCCGCATGGCTCAGGAATGCTAAGGAACACTCGGAATAATTCTCTCCGGTATTCTCACTGGAATACAACAGGGGAACGAATAGTCGACAATGGCAGATGCCACAATGGAAGTATGGCGCGATAACGACGTAGAAGTTCTCATGTTACACACTACGTGCCGCACAGGGACTTATCGACGAAAGATTGGAAACATTCGCACTCTAATGGAGACTGAAAGTGCTGGCTGCCTAGAGTCAATATTTTGTTGGGTGATATTCCTAACTGAGCCCACAAATGTCAATGACGACAGTGCACTGAAGGAAAAATGGAGGAAATGAACTAACCTGCCATGCTGAGCCAGTCTCTAGATCCGGCAGATCGTCTGCAGATCAGTCTGGGTCCAATCCTGATGAATTGATGGAGATGAGTCAGAGGATTTTGAGATGGAGAATTCTTACGATGTTCCGCACGAAGTTTTCTGTCGTTTCCTTCTGAAGGCAGGGCAGACAATATTCTAATGTGTTTTAAGACTTAAAGGCTGATCCCAGCACTCGTTCTCTTGTCCGCTGTCAATTTGTGACATTGTGACAACTTCATTACGACGGGTGATCATATTTTTCGTTCCAATGCTTGAATTTTCAAGCACACAAAATTTTCCCTCCGGTCACCTGATATTTCAAAGAAATGAGGAATGCTTAATTGGAGGAGGAGACGAAATAACGCAGTTGACTGGGTATAAGATGTTACCTCAGTGACTATAATTTGATGAAGTCATTTTAAAAATACAGTGCCCAGCAAAAAGTGAAACTTCTCGGGCAAGTGGTGAAACTTCAGTTTCATGAAGACAATTTAGAGGCACGCTTCCTCACAAAAAAAAAAAAAATGGAACATGCAGAAGGAAACGAGGAAACGGAAGCAAAAGATCACGAGTTGTGACAGTACATGATCGTGTTTTAGGGATTACAAAATCGATTCAAAGGTACAAAGAACTTGTAAATTAGAACCCACTTACCAGTCTGACGTTGCACTTCCTCTGACCTATACGCATGCTCTGATTTGATTGGGAAGGGTGTTACAAAAGTGGTTCAAATGGCTCTGAGCACCATGCGACTTAACTTCTGAGGTCATCAGTCGCCTAGAACTTAGAACTAATTAAACCTAACTAACCTAAGGACATCACACACATCCATGCCCGAGGCAGGGTTCGAACCTGCGACAGTCGCGGTCGCTCGCTCCAGACTGTAGCGCCTAGAACCGCACGGCTACTTCGGCCGGCAAGGGTGTTACAAAGCACTTGTACTCTTTCCTGAGTCATGCTGTGCCACAAATGTCCTAAGTGATCCTTGCCTAGGTTGTGTCAGGTAGTGGAACAGGGCGAAGTTGCCATTGAGCTGGTCCCAGACGTTTCCTTCTGGTGACAGATCTGGATACTTGCTGGAGGCAAGTGTGTCTTAACATGGCGCAGACGCTTCATATTGACTCCAGGCAATTATGGGCAGACGTTGTCCGGTTGAAAGATGGCTGCCCAATAGTGTCGCATGAGACATAACACGTGAGGCAACAGGATGTGTTTGACGTACCTTTGTGTCGGCAGAAGTCCCTCTGTCACCCATAATCTGAAGGTACAACCGATGCCTCCCCACAATAAGACGCCAGAAGTAACACCACTGTGTCTCTTAAAACACTGGAAGAATGAGAAGTGTCCTCAGGTCTCGCGCTATAAAGTACAACATTGGTCATTCGAGGTAGTGCAGAACTACGAATCATAGCTGAACACATTGCGACGACATTCAACAGTGTATCATTCCCTGTCATGGTACCACTGCAAATCCACCTGTAGGCAGTCTACACACGGGATGACAGTCCCATAGTTTGCTTGACGCTAGTCTCCGACCAATGGCATGGGGTGACGCAGAATGATGCCGGAAGTCAATTACCTGTTTTCAGGCGGTAGGCGCAAACGTGAAGATTCCAGTATCTCATTGATGCACATACAGCGATTGTACTTTGCAGTGGTCAGACGTTCTCCGCCTCTACAATGGCAACGAATATGTCTGCTCTCAAGGTACCATGCAGTCAAGCATCAGGCCACTGTCACTTACAAATGTCTCACAAATGTCGACTTTACGCTGTTTGACCAGCTTGCCATGTGGAGACTCTTTCAAGCTCTGTCAGGTGCTGACAACGTTGTTTCACACTAGAACGCACTATCTGCGTGTCCTTCATATTGATCACAGAGTAAGCGCCGGCTGTTTAAGCTCTTAACGCACCCCAAGCATGTCTGGTTTCAAATGGTTCAAATGGCTCTGAGCACTATGGTACTTAACATCTGAGGTCATCAGTCCCCTAGAACCTAGAACTACTTAAACCTAACTAAACTAAGAACATCACACACATCCATGCCCGAGGCAGGATTCGAACCTTCGACCGTAGTGGTCTCGCGGTTCCAGACTGAAGCGCCTAGAAACGCTCGGCCACCCGGCCGGCTGCCTGGTTTATTTATTTATTTATTGTTCCGTGGGACCAAATTAAGGAGAAGTCTCCACTGTCATGGAACGAGGCAATACATGAAATTCTAACACGATATTAGAAACAGATAAAATGAAATATAAAAAAAACATATTCTGGTGACTATTCGTAAATTTAAATTAAGAAAATCAACAATGTAACACTGGAATTTGCTTAATTTTTTAGCTCTTCCAGGAGCCCCTCGACAGAATAGAAGGAGTGAGCCATGAGGAAACTTTTCAGTTTGGACTTAAAAGAGTTTGGGCTACTGCTAAGATTTTTGAGTTCTTGTGGTACCTTATTGAAAATGGATGCAGCAGAATAATGCACTTTTTTTCAGTTTAGACTTAAAAGAGTTTGGGCTACTTCAAAGATTTTTGAGTTCTTGATTTTTTTTTATTTATTTATTTATTTATTTATTTATTTATTTTTTTTTTTGTAGTAGCACTTGCAACCTATGTCCTCAAATATTTGCATGACGTATTCCAATCTCTGTCTTCCTCTACAGTTTTTGCCCTCTACAGCTCCCTCTAGTACCATGGAAGTCATTCCCTCATGTCTTAGCAGATGTCCTATCATCCTGTCCCTTCTCCTTATCAATGTTTTCCACATATTCCTTTCCTATCCGATTCTGCGTAGAACCTCCTCGTTCCTTGCCTTATCAGTTCATCTAATTTTCAACATTCGTCTATAGCACCACATCTCAAATGCTTCGATTTTCTTCTGTTCCGGTTTTCCCACAGCCCATGTTTCACCACCATACAATGCTGTGCTCCAGACGTACATCCTCAGAAATTTCTTCCTCAAATTAAGGCCGGTATTTGATATTAGTAGACTTCCCTTGTGGTACCTTATTGAAAACGGATGCAGCAGAATACTGCACTCCTTTCTGCACAAGAGTCAAGGAAGTGCACTCCACATGCAGTTTGGATTTCTGCCTATTATTAACTGAGTGAAAGCTGCTAACTCTTGGGAATAGGCTAATATTGCTAACAACAAACGACATAAAAGAAAATATATACTGTGACGGCAATGTCAGAATTCCTAGACTATTGAATAGGGATCGACAAGAGGTTCTCGAACTTACACCACATATAGCTCGAACATCCCGTTTTTGAGCCAAAAATACCCTATTTGAATCAGAAGAATTACCCCAAAAAATAATACCATACGACATAAGCGTATGAAAATATGCGAAGTACACTTCTTTCCGTGTTGAACTGTCACTTATTTCAGATACTGTTCTAATGGTAAATAAAGCAGCATTTAGTTTCTGAACAAGATCCTGGACATGGGCTCTCCACAACAGCTTACTATCTATCCGAACGCCTAGGAACTTGAACTGTTCCGTCTCGCTTACAATATGCCCATTCTGTCTGATCAAAATATCGGTTCCTGTTGAATTGTTAGAAACTGTAAAAACTGAGTCTTACTGTGATTTAGCATCAAATTATTTTCCACAAGCGACGAAATAATTTCATGAACTACATTATTTGATACAGTTTCAATATTACACACAAGATCCTTCACTATCAAGCTGGTGTCATCAGCAAACAGAAATATTTTTGAATCAACTGTAATACTAGAAGGCATATCATTTATATAAATAAGAAACAGCAGTCCATTTAGAGCAGGCAGTACACGCCGTGACTGTGTTGGGAGTGACCGAGTATTCATGCCTGATGAAGACGATATTAAACAGTTCAAGCTGCGGGATCCATAGTTCCATTCCAGAATGAGATTTTCACTCTGCAGCGGAGTGTGCGCTTATATGAAACTTCCTGGCAGATTAAAACTGTGTGCCCGACCGAGACTCGAACTCGGGACCTTTGCCTTTCGCGGGCAAGTGCTCTACCACCTGAGCTACCGAAGCACGACTCACGCCCGGTACTCACAGCTTTGGCAGAAGTAAAGCTGTGAGTACCGGGCGTGAGTCGTGCTTCGGTAGCTCAGATGGTAGAGCACTTGCCCGCGAAAGGCAAAGGTCCCGAGTTCGAGTCTCGGTCGGGCACACAGTTTTAATCTGCCAGGAAGTTTCATATCAGCGCACACTCCGCTGCAGAGTGAAAATCTCATTCTGGAAACATCCCCCAGGCTGTGGCTAAGCCATGTCTCCGCAGTATCCTTTCTTTCAGGAGTGCTAGTTCTGCATGGTTCGCAGGAGAGCTTCTGTAAAGTTTGGAAGGTAGGAGACGGATGCTGGCAGAAGTAAAGCTGTGAGTACCGGGCGTGAGTCGTGCTTCGGTAGCTCAGATGGTAGAGCACTTGCCCGCGAAAGGCAAAGGTCCCGAGTTCGAGTCTCGGTCGGGCACACAGTTTTAATCTGCCAGGAAGTTTCATAGTTCCATTGTTTATCCGAGCCGTGGTGCTATTGATCATGCTGGAGCTTTGACAGGGGTTGGATATCTTGCCTTAAATCACATCACGGATATTAGGGAAGCTCTGGAGCGGCTTGTTTTTAAAGGGCGCGCACGATAGTGCCCGAAAGGCAGACAGTGGAACAAGACAGGGGGAGACAGTGAGACAGAGATATATACGTATATATAGAGAGAGCGCCCGCAGCGTGAGTGCTTCCTCGCATAGATAGGTTGCAGAGCCATAGTGCAACTAACCTCATGGAGCCACTGTAAGTGACGTCCTATGTGGATGTGACATTGTATATCCAGTTGTTTCCTGCCAAGATGAATGTCCGAAAGTGGAGCGTGTTAGCTTTGTTCAGTTACAAGGGAGGACTGCACTTTCAGTAAAGCAGTGGCTGTTAGTCGTGGGGCAAGACCAGCGTCAACCCATTCTGCACTATTACCAGATTTATTCAATATGGTTGATCCTAGATGGTGGCCATAGATGTGCCACAGTCGCACTGACGTCATGGTGGGAAGTCTAATTTTGGCGGAAAAGTAGGTCAACTGAGCTACCTCCACTAACCTAACTCCAGCCAACCCTCCACCATGCCCTCCTCTCTGCCACCCTCCCCTCTCCTGATCCATCTAGAAATTGGCAGGAAAAGGACTCAGTCTATGCTGGGGTGCTGAATAGGACTGACATAAGTCTTTATATGGTATGAATTGTTTATTTAAACAATTTGAATCAGTTTGTGCTAGGCTGCTGGACATGATGAAGTCTTTATCTTGAATGCAATGCTCATTTAAACAGTTTGAATTGTCATAGGCAGTAGCTTAATCCACTGTGTTCACCTTGAGGTCTCGAGTCCAAATGACCAAGTTCACAGCACCTCCACCATAGGGTGCTGTTGTCCCTCCCCCACCTCTCCCAAGACGTAAACCAAGATGGTGGTCTTAGGAAAAGGTGGTGAGTAAAGGACTTAGTCTTTGTCTAGATGCTGGAGTGGGTGGATGGACTTAATTATGTACTAAGTGTTCAATGGATCAGATGTCTGTGCTGGAGAAGGAGAAGCTTAAAGAGTACATTAGTTTGAATCATGCAACTGAAGGCTGTGTCGATATTCAACCACACAATGTTTGGAAAGCAGTGGTATTTGGTGAAGATGAATACGCTCCATCAGCAAATAATGAAGATGCAGTATGATGGGGCTGTGATACACTTCGCAACTCATGGTGATAAATGCATGTGCTGTAATTGTAGATAATTCGATAAGAGTTCAGTCAGTCTTTCGAACCGCAAGAGGCAAGACGTTAAGGCACTCTGGTGTATGGTTTCTTTGAACTGGCTTGGAGACTCGGGCTGGGAGCGCCCCGGCTGACGGCACGCTAAGCAGCAGCTGCAGGGTCGTTGACTAAGCACTGCTTTCCATATAGGAAATACCCGCAGTCTTCCTCCTTCCCATCCCCCGATCATGGATACCCTTTATTGTTGAACATGAACTGCTTTGTAATTTATTAAATCTAGTGTCCAAGCAGTGTCCAGAATACAGTCACATACATAACTTCAAGATATCACAGGAACTAAATCTACCACTGTACAAAGAGTGAGAGAGCTTTGCTGATAAAGTAAGACATTAAAACAATTTGCAATGTAATTACACGTTTTATTCCGAGGAAGACGCTACGACCAAACTTCAACACAGACACTAAAAAAGATCGAGTCACACTTGTGAAAGCCTCCCTGAGAAACTTCGCGCACTTTTGTTTGAAATACCCTTGTCTTTGAGCTCGAGCTGCTTCAGCAGTTACTAAACCCAAATGAATCTGTCTCTAAATGCACCTCCAAAAACTTCGCTGCACAATAGTTCACCTTAATTTTGCGATGTTCCGGTATACCGCAACACTAGAACACTGACTCATAACCGATTGTGGCACATTTGTGTAATCTCCCTGAGATATTTCACACGCTTTTGAGGGAAAGAGATACAGAAAACTATATCAGCTGTAATATCTGATTTTATAAAATAAATCAGTCATATTTGGAAGTCGAAATAAATATCTCTGAAATTCTTAACAGGACGCTCACCACATTTCGACTTTTAGCTGCTTCTTTACAGGCACTGCCAGAGAGAAAAAAGTTTCTGAGTCCTACAGCTTCTGTGGTGTTCATTAATTCTCTGAAACGGTGAGTAACCGTAGATTATATTTGCTGCTGCTGGGTTCAGCACATGCTGGTGTCTAAGCACAGATGGGAAAATCAGAACAAGTACAGAAACAGAATTCGAAGCGCTTTCCTAGACATTTGAAAAATTTCTGAAATTTTCTGTTAAATTTCAATATCCTACAGCTGCTCGTCTGGAGATACTCTAAAGCGGCAGTGAATGAGGAGGACAGAATCCTGCCTGTCTGAATCCGAGGAGTCTGTGAACACTCGAACAAAGAAGGCATCACGTAACTCTCAGACGTCATAGAACTTTACATACATGCCTCACCCCGTTTTGTTCGAAACAGTCCGTAGAGGTTCCTATGCCCTGCACAGAGAAAGCCTTGTGACCCTCTGACCTCAGGGATCTTCTTGTGAATGGAGCATTCTGATCGGTTCTTACTGATTTTCACCTGCCAGGCTGCTGCTGCTGCTGCCAGTGTGGGAACACTGTCAGTCACTCTCTCCAGACATACCAATTATGAGACTTTCAGCGGCAAAATTATTTTGAACAGATCGAAAACTATATACAGCACTCATATTGCACATACAGTTAAACAAGGCAAAGGAGGTCTACAGACAATGAAATACGGAAAATAACCCCAAGGACACTTCCTCTACTACACTGCTCCGCTATTGTCAAGGAAAACTTGAATTTTTCTCTGTGAAACCTGCCAAATTTCTGCTGCTTCCAGTATTACAGGATTGTCCGCCATTTTCTGCAGACGGTGAAATTACGAAACATTCAGTGGCAAAACTATTTTGTTGTTGTTTTTGTTGTTGTTGTCGTCAGTCCAGAGACTGGTTAGATGCAGCTCTCCATGCTACTTTATCCTGTGCAAGCGGCTTCATCTCCAAGTAACTACCTTAATCTACCTCCTTCTGAATCTGCTTAGTGTATTCATCTCTTGATCTCCCTCTACGATTTTTACCCTCCGCACTGCCCTGCATTATTAAATTGGTGATCCCTTGATGCCTCAGAATATGTCCTACTAACCGATCCCCTCTTCTATTCAAGTTGTGCCACAAATTCCTCTTCTCCCCAGTTCCATTCAGTCCTCCTCATTGGTTACGTGGGCAGCCCATCTAATCTTCAGAATTCTTCTACAGCACCATATTTCGAAAGCTTCTATCCCCTTCTCGATAAAATATTTATAGCCCATGTTTCATATCCGTGCATGGCTACACTTCATATAAATACTTTTAGAAAAGTGTTCCTGACACTTAAATCTGCACTCGATGTTAAGAAATTTCTCTTCTTCACGAACTCTTTTCTTTCCGTAGCCAGTCTATATTTTGTATCATCTCTGTTTCGACCACCATCAGTTATTTTTCTCCCTAAATAGCAGTACTCATCTACTACTTTAGGTGTATGGGTTTCCTAATTTAATTCCCTCAGCATTACCTTAACTGGTCTACATTCCATTATCCTCGTTTTGCTTTTGTTGATGTTCGTCTTATATACTCCTTTCTAGGCACTGTCCATTCTGTTCAACTGCTCTTCCATATCCTTTGTTGTCACTAACAGAATTACAATGTCATCGGCAAACCTCAAAGATTTTATTTCTTGTCCATGAATTTTAATTTCTACTTGAAATTTTTCTTTTGTTTCCTTTAATGGTCGCTCAATATACAGATTTAATAACATTTGGGATAGGAT
The DNA here is from genome assembly GCF_021461395.2 of Schistocerca americana. Lineage (NCBI taxonomy): Eukaryota > Metazoa > Arthropoda > Insecta > Orthoptera > Acrididae > Schistocerca > Schistocerca americana. The sequence continues at coordinate 681,866,815 of NC_060121.1, forward strand.
ACATCCTTGTCTCACTCCCTTTCCAACCATTGCTTCGCTTCCCCGCCCCGCGACTCTCACAACTGCCATCTGGTTTCTGTAGAAATTGTAGATGGTATTTCGCTCCCTGTATTTGAACCCTACTACCTTTAGAATTTGAAAGCGAGTATAACAGTCAGCATTGTCAAACGTTTTCTGTAAGTCTACAAATGCTAGAAACGCAGGTTAGCCTTTCATTAACCTACCTACTAAGAGAACTTGTAGGTTCAGTATTACCTCACGTGTTCCCACATTTCTATAGAGTCCGAACTGATGTTCCCCATGTTCGGCTTCTTCCAGTTTTTTCCATTCGTCTGTAAAGAATTCGTGTCAGAATTTTGCAGTTGTGACTTATTAAGCTGACAGTTTGGTAATTTTCGCGCCTGTCAACACCTGCTTTCTTTGGGATTGGAATTATTATTATGTTCTTCTTGAGGTCTGACTGTATTTCGCCTGTATCATACATATTGCTCACCAGGTGGTAGAGTTTTGCAAGGCTGGCTCACCCAAGGCTATTAGTAGTTCTAATGGAATGATGTCTACTCCCGGGACCTTGTTACATAAGTTTTTCAGTGCTCCTTCAAATTCTTCACAAAGTATGAAATCTCCCATTTCATCTTCACTTAAGTCCTCTTCCATTTCCATAACATTACCCTCAAGTACATAGCCCTTGAACAAGCCCTCTATATATTCCTTCCATCTTTCGCTTTCCCTTCTTTGCTTGGAACTGGTTTTCCAAATGAGCTTTTGACATTCATACAGGTGATTCTCTTTTTTCCAAATGTCTCTTTAATTGACCTGTAAGCAGTATCTGTCATACCCTAAGTAATATACGCCTCTACATCCTTACATTTTTCCTCTAGCCGTCCCTGCTTAGCCATTCTTCATTTGCTGTCGGTCTCATACTTGAGACGTTTGTACTCCTTCTCGTCTGCTTCATTTAATGCATTTTTATATTTTCTCCTTCCATTAATTAAATTCAATATCTTTTTAGTTACCCAAGGATTTCTGCTAGCCCTCGTCCTTTTACATGCTTGATCCTCTGTGGAGCTCATTAATTCATCTCTCAAAGCTACCCATTCTTCTTCTACTTTATTTCTTTCCCTGTTCTTATCAATCGATCCCTAATGCTCTCTCTGAAACACTCTACAAACTCTGGTTCTTTCAGTTTCTCCAGGTCCCACCTCATTAAATTCCCACCTTTTTACAATTTCAATCATTTTTAACCTACAGTGTATAACCAGAGTCCACTTCTGTCCCCTGGAAATGTCTTACAATTTAAAACCTGGATCCTAAATCTCATCTTACCATTATATAATCTATCTGAAACCTTCCAGTGATTCCAGGCCTCTTCCAAATACACAACCTTCTTTAATGATTCTTAAACCAAGGGTTAGTCATGATTAAGATATTTTATACCGATAAAAAAACAGTCATACTTCACCGACAGTTAAACCCAGCAAAAGTGGTCTTCAAATCATGAATCACAGAACTAAAACCAAAGGCACTTACTCAAATATATTGGTCTGATATTATCGAGGAACGCTTGAATTTTTTAGCGAGAAACCGATCCCCAACCAGTCTATCTCATCACAAACAATATCGATCTAGGACACATAATTCGTATCCAGCGCGACACAAAACAACACTTCTTCAGCCAGCATATACACTATGAGAACAATAGTGTCCAGTCATTCCCAAAAACATACGTTTTTCATACTAGGTGCATTGTGCTGCCACCTATGGCCTATAACGTTCCCGGGCGGCACACACACATTATTAATAAAATGAAATGACATTTAATTGTACTATGTACGCCGCTATGAAGCAATTCGTATGTACTGTAATTGTTTAACAAAAAAAATATTATTTAATTTTGTATAAAGGACATTCGTTATTACTGTAATATTTTCTGTAATAATATTCTAGATGTATTTATGATTGTAATATTTCTATACTCATAATGTAATCACGAAATATGTTAATATCTGCGACAAAAAAAAAATGTAAAATACAGCCACAGAGGAAAATAATGTTGTAAGATTACAAAGAGACAGCAATATAAAAAGGAATACATAACGTGCATTCTTTGTCGTCTTCCTCGAGAGCTGAGAGAGAGAGGAACCTGTGACGTAGCATTTTATGAATGAGTAGACTTCTTTTGTCTATATCTATCTTTAGCCGCCATTAGTGGAGAAATTACAAAATGACGTAAGTTTAATTATTGTTGTGGTCTAAATACATTATAATTTATCAGAATTGTGTATTACTAATTTAAATTGGCTTGCCCATGTCATCTATAATATTTCTTTAAAGGAATTTCAGCAATTTAGCGATTATCGTTGGTGTTGCTGGGCTGTGCCGACACCGAACGATTTGCAGCGGCAGCACATTTAAAAAATTGTTCCGCAAAAATGTTAACCAAACCCGTAAATCGGGAGCAGATAAAATTAGCAGTGAATTACGAAATATTTTTCTTTTACAGCGATCCTGAGGCTGACGGAATTTATTACTGGTTTTACATTTGTGCATTCATAGGCGGATGGTTAACGTAGAAGTTGTTAATCTGTTGGTTCTTTCAATTTCTAAAGCAAATAACTTAAACGTATAGTGAAGTGTGTTTTGTCAATGATAATTAAACGTTCAGGTCGGCTTGGCATTATTTAACCATTTTATGCTAACAGAGACAGTCTTGTGTTCCATAGCTAACGCCGGGAAAGAATTCAGTAACTATTTAAAAAACCACTGCATTTAGAAAATGTGTGCCAAGGCCGAAATACGTAAAAAAATTAATTTATACAACTTTCAACTAAATGTTATTAATCAGTTAGTATGAATTTATCAGCATGAGAGGGTTGCTAAGGTTCACGTAAATTTAAATGTGTTTAATTCTGTCTAAATGAATTTTTATTACCACGCGTAAATATGGGGTTCTACAACAAAGTTCGTACTGAAAGAGCAAATAACAAAAATATTTAAGGCATCATAACATCCCCATTTTCATACATTCATCCATTCATTTTTTTACATAATAAATTTATAAATATATTTTCTTTTATTTCATCAAAGGCCACATCCTCCACATCAACGAACTCAGTAGTCATTAGACATCGTTACAGAGCAGAATGGGGCGCTCTGTGAAACTCACGAACTTCGAACATGGTCACGTGATTGGGTGTCACTTGTGTCATATGTCTGTACACCAGAGTTCCACACTCCTAAACATCCCTTGGTCCACTGTTTCCGATGGGATAGTGAAGTGTAAACGTGAAGGGACACATACAGCACTAAAGCGTACAGGCGGACCACGTATGTTGATTGATGGAGGCCGCCGACAGTTGAAGACGGTCATAATGTGCAATGGGCAGACAACTATCTCTAAACCATCACACAGGAATTCCAAACTGCATCAGGATCCGCTCCACGAACTATGACAGTTAGGTGGTAGGTGAGAAAACTTGGGTTTCATGGTCGAGCGGCTGCTCGTAAGCCACACATCACGCCGGCAAATGCCAAACGACGCCGCGCTTGGTGTAAGGAGCGAAAAGACTGGACGAATGAACAATGGAAAAACGTTGTCTGGATTGACGACTCACTGTACAGAATGTGGCGATCCGATGGTAAGGTATAGGTATGCCGAAAGACCGGTGATCGTCATCAGCCAGCGTGTGTAGTGCCATCATTACATTTCGTAGGCGGTGGTGTTATGGTGTGGTCGTGTTTTTTATGGAGGGGGCTTGCACCCCTTGTTGTTTTGCGTGGCACTACCACAGAACAGGCATACACTGACGTTTCAAGCACCTTCTCGCTTCGTGCTGTTAAATAGCAATTCGGGGATGGCGATTTCACCTTTCAACGCAATCCAACAACTGTTTGTACGGCCTGTGACGGAGTGGTTACACGACAATAACATCCCTGTAATGAAAAGGCCTGCACAAAGCCCTGACCTGAATCCTATTGAACACCTGTGGGATGTTTTGGAACGCCGATTTCGTGCCAGGCCTCACCAACCGACGTCGATACCTTTTCACAGTGCACAACTCCGTGACGAATGGGCCACCATTCCCCAAGACTCTTGACTGAACGTACACCTATAAGGGTGGGCCAAAACCGTATTAAACTCCAGCGTTACCGATGGAGGGCGCCACGAACTAGTAAGTCATTTTCAGCCAGGTGTCCGGATATTTTTGATCACATAGTGTAGCTATCGACTACCAGACACATACCACAAAGACAGACAGACCCCCATAAAGCACAAGCACGTGCAGCATATATACTCCTTGAAGCACTAGACATTTACCTCGAGGTCGATCAGTCAACCATATCAGAAAATGGTCACGAGTCAACTGCCCACCTGACGGCTTACGACAGAAGCCAATTGAACTAGAGAGGCAGGTTGAGGTACAGGATTGTATCTGGCCTAATCGTATTGGTTAAAAAAATACTAATGGAACTACTAGTTTCCTATATTTTTAAGTTATTAAATAAAGTTCCTCAAAGACGAGGTAAGTTTCTAGTTTCTCAGTGGTTTGCAGTATGTCTCATCTCGCTGCACCTCGATAAAATTTTAACAGGCAGGTCGGGGTCAGAAACGTAGCGCGTTTGTGCCAAAGGGAACCAGCCCAGACTTAGCACACCAGTTCGGTGAGTGACTGCAGTCTCCTGAGGGAGCTCTTATATCGTTCCTTGGACGGCTCTGCCTGGTGTGCGATAAGTACGTGGCGGCAACGGCCTATGGCCAGAACGATTGCGATTTCTGGCTCACGCAGCATCTCATTACGAGATCACAGCGCCATCAGTAGAAAAGACTGTTTCTGGTGCTATAGATATGCGAAACACTTTAGTTGGCTATGTAAAGAAGAAGCATGATATGGAATCTGTTGTATCACTGAATGCAGTGTTCGTTAACCGTGAACATGGACACACCACACAACAGGATCAATGTTCTCTCAACAAAATGAAGATAGGAAACTGACAGGAGCAGTCAACCGGACAATTTACGTGGGAGAGAGTAATTATAGAGCGCAAACAACAGCCCTTTTGAATCTCCTCAATTTTCCATTAGGAACACCCATGATCACGAAAGCTGCAAAACACATTCAGAGTATTATTTCCCTATTCAATCGTGTTGAGGGCCATACAGTTAGGTCAGCTACAGTCCTGTACCTCAACCGGCCTGTTTAGTTCAGATGGCTCCTGCCTTAAGCCACAAATGACTATCGTTCTGGCCACAGGCCATCGCCGCCACGTACTTATTGCACACCAGACAGAGTCGTCCTAGGAACGAGATCAGACCTCCTTCAGCAGACTGCAGTCACTCATCGAACTGGTGTACCATGGCTGGGCTGGTTCCCTTTCGCACAAAGGCGCTAGTGTTTCTGGCCCAAACCTGCTTCTTTCCTTGCTTCCATGCTTTCTGCAGCCATCTCCACACTCTGGGATTACAAGAACGTATGTACTGTCACATGGTTTGGCAGAATTTCATACCATCTACGCGATGGATCTCGATATCCAGCATATGGCAGTTAACTACCGATCGCTTGCACAGTATAATTCCGAAGGTAAGGAGTGAAAATTATAAGGGGCGTTCAAAAAGAAATGAGCCAGAGGCAAATCACAGAAACTAGTACCTGTACGATAGAAGTGGTGGTCCTTGTTGTTCAGACACTTGTTCCACTGTAACATAAAGCGATGAATGGCTCTCTCATAAAATTCTCGGTGGTGCGATGTCGATCAGTGTGTACACCTACATGTCGTCGTCCGAGGTGAATCGTTTGCCCCTCAGACCCTTTTTAAGGGCTTTTTTTGGCATAATCATAGGGAGAGAGGCCCGGACCGTATGGAGTTTGGCCGAGAACCACCCCTTTGAAATTCTGCAGGAGTCACGCGACTGTGTTGGCCGTAAGAGACTTTGCATTGTTGTGGAGCGCAGTGACCCCGCATGTAAGATTGCCTGGTGGTTTTGATTTGACCGATTGCGTAGGGTGGTCGAGGTATGCGAGTAACCTGAGCATTGACGGTTGTCCCGTGCTGCAGGGTCAGACGTGAATAATTTGGGGTCTCATTAAAAACGCTCTGAGGGGCAAACGATTCACCTCGGAAGACGACATCCAGTTGTACCTGTGGGGTTGGTAAACATCGCAGGCCTGGGAATTTTGTGAGACAGCCATTCACCGCCTTGTGTCACAGTGGGACAAGCGTCTCAACAGCTAGGGTAAATAATTCTAACATAGAGATCCTGGTTTCTGTAATTATGCCTCTGGCTCGTTTCTTTCTGAACTCCCCTTATACATCCTAGAAAAAAGCTATTTCATCCAGGTGCAGCGAGATGAGACATGCGGTAAACCACTGAGTAACTAGAAACTTACGATGTCTGTGAAGATCTTTATATGTTGTTGTTGTTGTGGCCTACAGTCCTGAGACTGGGGTGATGCAGCTCTCCATGCTACCCTATACTGTGCAAGTTTCTTCATCTCCCAGTACCTACTGCAACCTACATCCTTCTGAATCTGCTTGGCGAATTAATCTCTTGGTCTCCCTCTATGATTTTTACCCTCCACGCTGCCTTCCAATGCTAAATTTGTGATCTCTTGATGCCTCAGAACATGTCCTACCAACCGATCCCTTCTTCTGGTCAAGTTGTGCCACAAACTCCTCTTCTCCCCAGTTCTATTCAATACCTCCTCATTAGTTATGTGATCTATCCACCTAATCTTCAGCATTCCTCTGTAGCACCACATTTCGAAAGCTTCTGTTCTCTTCCTGTCCAAACTATTTATCGTCCATGTTTCACTTCCATACATGGCTACACTCCATACAAATACTTTCAGAAACGACTTCCTGACACTTAAACCATTACTCGATGTTAACAAATTTCTCTTCTTCAAAAACGCTTTTCTTGCCATTGCCAGTCTACATTTTATATCTTCTCTACTTCTACCATCATCAGTTATTTTGCTCCCCAAATAGCAAAACTCCTTTACTACTTTAAGTGTCTCATTTCCTAATCTAATTCCCTCAGCATCACCGGACTTAATTCGACTACATTCCATTATCCTCGTTTTGCTTTTGTTGATATTCATCTTATACTCTCCTTTCAATACACTGTCCATTCCGTTCAACTGCTCTTCCAAGTCCTTTGCTGTCTCTGACAGAATTACAATGTCATCGGCGAACCTCAAAGTTTTTATTTCTTCTCCATGGATTTTAATACCTACTCCGAACTTTTCTTTTGTTTCCTTTATTGCTTGCTCTATATACAGATTGAATAACATCGGGGAGAGGCTACAAACCTGTCTCACTCCCTTCCCAACCAGTGCTTCCCTTTCATGCCCCTCGACTCTCATAACTGCCATCTGCTTTCTGTACAAATTGTAAATAGCCTTTCGCTCCCTGTATTTTACCTCTGCTACCTTTAGAATTTGAAAGACAGTATTCCAGTCAACATTGTCAAAAGCTTTCTCTAAGTCTACAAACGCTAGATACGTAGGTTTGCCTTTCCTTGATCTATTTTCTAAGATGAGTCGTAGGTTCAGTATTGCCTCATGTGACCCACGTTTCTACGGAATCCAAACTGATCTTCCCCGAGGTCAGCTTCTACCAGTTTTTCCATTCGTCTGTAAAGAATTCGTGTTAGTATTTTGCAGCTGTGACTTATGAAACTGATAGTTCGGTAAATGTCACATCTGTCAACACCTGCTTTCTTTGGGATTGGAATCATTATATTCTTCTTGAAGTCTGAGGGTACTTCGCCTGTGTCATACATCTTGCTCACCAGATGGTAGAGTTTTGTCAGGACTGGCTCTCTCAAGGCCGTCAGTAGTTCTAATGGAATGCTGTCTACTCCGGGGGCCTTGTTACGGCTCAGGTCTTTCAGTGCTCTGTCAAACTCTTCACGCAGTATCGTATCTCCCATTTCATCTTCATCTACATTCTCTTCCATTTCCACAATATTGGCCTCAAGTACATCGCCCTTGTATAGACCCTCTATATACTCCTTCCACCTTTCTGATTTTCCTTCTTTGCTTAGAACTCGGTTTCCATCTCAGCTCTTGATATTCATACAAGTGGTTCTCTTTTCTGCAAAGGTCTCTTTAATTTTCCTGTAGGCAGTATCTATCTTACCCCTAGTGAGATAAGCCTCTACATCCTTACATTTGTCCTCTAGCCATCCCTGCTTAGCCATTTAGCACTTCCTGTCGATCTCATTTTTGAGACGTTTGTATTCCTTTTTGCCTGCTTCATTTACTGCATTTTTATATTTTCTCCTTTCATCGATTAAGTTCAATATTTTTTCTGTTACCCAAGGGTTTCTACTAGCCCTCGTCTTTTTACCTACTTGATCGTCCGCTGCCTTCACTACTTCATCCCTCAAAGCTACCCATTCTTTATATAATAACTCTAAAATGAGGGAAACTGGCAGTTCCATTTGTATTCTTTTAACGAATACCGATGTCAGTGATGTAACAGATTCCGTAACATGCATCGCCTCTACAAAGTCAGCTAAGGACTTTCTCATGTCTAGAGCACCAGCAACCATATTTTGTCTGTCTTTAACTATTTACATGCACACAACACACAACACGATCAATTGATCCAGCCACAGGCTACCGCCGCCACGTACTTATGACACACCAGGCAGAATCGTTTTAGGAAAACAGCGACATGTGTTTTATTACTGTACTTACAATTAAATATTACGACTGCGTCCTTAATTTTACAACATTTGACAACGAGAGAAGTTTCGGAAGTATTCTCCCCTGACGATGGCAGCTCTGGAAATATAATTATCTGTATCATTTTGGTGACTGGACATAACTTTCCATTGCACGGAGTGGACTGGCGGTTAGAGGTGCTATGTCATGGATTGTTCGGTCCATCTTGCCAGAGGTTCTAGTCCTCCCTCAGGCACTGGTGTGTGCATTGTTCTTAGCGTAAGTTAGTTTAAGATTGTTAAGTAGTGTGTAAGCCTGGGGTCCAGTAACCTCTTCAGTGCGGTCCCTTCAGAATTCACTCACACCCACCCACCCACCCACCCACACACACACACACACACACACACCCACACACACACACACACACACACACACACACACACACACACAATTTTCCACAAAAATAGTTTTTCACCCACCTCACGGCTTTCGCAATTTTCCATGTCAAATAGTCAAATCCATACCTCCCCTTATGATAGGACATAGTCATTTTCTTTGCGCTTGTCACAACACTGACCACAGTACACGTACATTATAAGCCTGTTGATCACAGAGAATCTATGACACAATCACATGTCCCCTGCTAAGTATAATACTTCTTCAATAAAATAACTGAATTCTGAATATTGAGAGAAAATCCGCGATTGATAGACAATCTCTTTTATTTTTCTTGCGAGTGTTACCAGTGTGTTATACGAAGAGAGATGTAATCGTATTACAAACCAGCAGACGTTAAAAACACGTACGCAACAGCAGTGTGACTGTCGCTCTGCATAAAAAGTGGTCTTGGTTCTACAGATGCACATAAGAATCACTAATTATACCCATGTTAAAAACTGTACAAGCTTTATAAATCGAGGTATGCTATTGTTTCCGAATGAAGTGGTCTTGCACACAAGTATCACATTATTGAATATAGACAGTGATCACCGGGGTGTGTATTATCACACCGAAAGTGCAGGTGCACATCACCAAAGGTGTAGGCTAGCAATAAAATCACCTAATTTAGAAGGTGATTCAGCTGTTGAACGTGGCATCAGGCTTGTATTAGCCACTCCCTCATGCAACCACTAGGTATTTCTCCAGTATTTGTAAGGTATTCTATCCCGATTCCATGTCACAGGTCCTGCGACATATCCACTGGATTACAGGCAAATGAGGATAATGGTTGATTGAGAATGATCGCATACAATAGATGGTGTGCTATGCAATGATTAACTTTTCAAAAATGCAGTGCCAGATTGAAATCGTAAAAAGTGTACAAAATCAGATGACCAATACACTGACTTTTCAGAACAGTAGTGTTATACTTTCTGGTAGAAATGCTGTCTGCGATTTGGAATCAGGTCTTTCCATTCAATCACGTAGCTGAGTAGGATGTTATGGAGGTGTCGTTTAATGATTACTGCCACTAGTGAATCATATTAGTGGCACTCTTATATCTTGAAACGACTCACATTTCTCGAATCTGTCTTCTACAGTACACCTCCAATATGGTTTAAGACAGTGCCTTCGCATCTCGTAACTGTTCCTCAGAATCTGAAGAAGAACTATCCTGGTCAGCTCTACTAAGTGAAGGATATGGACATGCATTATTACAACGTTCTTCACAAGAATCATCATCCTCACAACAGTCACTACAAGTGAAGCTTTGTATATGTGACACTCCCAGTTTAAATCGGAGCTGACCAGAATTCAGAGAGAACTATATCTAAGACATTGGGCAACAAGCATAGAATGAGGTGTGAGCTAAGTTAATGTGACAGGACCACTAAATGGAAATGGGAAAGTGCTACTGTAGCTCAGACGACTGCGTACGATGTGTAAGGCCAGCGCCAAATGAAGCTTCCTCCTGCAACATGAGGTTGTAGTCGAAAAAGACAGTACAAACATGTACAGGAACTGGGAGGAAGATGAGGAATTTGGTACTGCATTGCAATTCATTTCCGAACAACGTATAGGTACTGCAGTCTGAAGGAGATTTGTGACCCTCAGGGTGCATTCACGCCTGTCACCTTGTCATCTGATCATCATTATTTTGTACCATTCAACAGTGAAACAAAGATACTATATTATGGTACAGAACTCAATAAGCTATTTCCATGTCTCTGTCTTCCGATACATATATAGAAGAGAAAAACCATATGTGTGCTGGCACTGAGCATATGTGCACACCTCATTAAATACATTAAATCTACAGGTATTGATCCATTCAGGATCGATGTCGCCTGCACTGACCAGTGCAACACTTCGTCACTCGTACTGTAGGGATACCATATCACACAGAGTATCAGTCACAAGAGAGGGTCCCTCTGCCCCTATAATTTTTTTTTTATTTACTGTAACACATCCAAGCAGTGTATGACTAAAGCTTGACACATCGCCATACATTTTGTTTCTAACTGACATTAAGATCCATTGGCTCTGGCTGAAAGCTGGACATCACACCGAGTAAACTATGCTGCTCCCACAACGGACACACAGGGTAATTTTAAATAAAAGACAGTCACAGCATATGGGAAATGGAGGTGTTCTGGGGCATTGTGGAACATTTCCAAACAGCTGTTCAGAGGTGACTGAGGAAGGTGACGGCTCTGTGCTCTGTTTCGATTGATCCATCTTGTGGTAGTCATGTACACGACAACTGTTCAGTGTTAGCCATCCCCATAAAGTCTTTCTCCATCTGAACAAGCATATAGCAGTCAATCATTGTGTGGTAATCAACAACATACAAGTGGACAGATGGGACGGAGAGGAAATCATCCATGTACTGTAAACAGTTTCACTGTTAACAGTGTGATCAATTTTAGATATCTGAACAATTTTTCAGTAATTTCACTAGCTACCAGTGACACAACTTTATGCTTCCCAGTTTCTGTATCAATGCTAAACCACACCTCCCTACATTGTGATTACCACTGCAAATGTAGGTTTATGACTGTGCGGGACATCTATTCAATGTTAATTCTCGAACGGATGTGTACCTAAGTACACAAATTAGTGTCCTACAAACTCCTGGCACTTTGATCGTACTTCATAATTTACGATTACTATTGCCCATCTTTCCTTATCGACATAGGAGTCACAGAGCATTTTCACATCGTTAGGATATAGTTAGAGACTGAAAGATCTCCTCGCTTTGCCTTTGATGAACCTTCACTGAAACACTGTGACTGATTTAATCTGCAGCTGACCAGGAGTAGCCTGCTACACTCCACGTCTTGTGAAGGAGCAGAGCGAGCTGAGTCCCTAAGTGCTGGTCTGCACCTGTCTTATTCACAGCATCTACCCAGGTGCACAAAACTGATTTGATCTGCAGCTGATCAGAAACAGCCTGCTACATTGCACGTCTTGAGCAGAGCGAGCTTAGTCCTTAAGTGCTGCTACGCACCAGTCTTATACACAGCATCTATCCAAGTGCACAAAATCTCTCCAGGTGCTTGCATGTATGGGAGATTAGCACTCCTTATCCCTTTGAGCTTTTCAGACGTGAAATCCCTCCGCACTGCACCTTTCCACAGGGGTTGCAGATGCCGTTAACCTCTGCAGTGGTATTTGCCATAGACGTTGCAGACAGCATTCACTGAGGCGACCCGGCTAGTACCTGAGTCTTAATTATGACTTTTAGCATCAGCCAGCTTTGCTACCTGTGGTCCTGCTGATGTCTGTAGCTACTCTGGAGAATTTCCGTCAGATTTCACAGTTGCTGTTCGACATTCATGCTAGCTGGTTGCTGTGATCATCTGCATTCTGATTCTGTGGTATCATATAGCCTTCTATCTATTCATTAGGATTTTTAGAGTATAATCACTTTTTAGCCCCACAAACAAATGGCACATTGGCATGGTAGCACTGTGAAGAGATACTGGAGATACTCTCAAGTAGCGACAGTGATGGTGAGTGTGCATCTTCAATGACTGTAGTGAGGATGATGATTCTTGTGAAGAACGTTATAATAATGCATGTCCATTTACTTCACCTACCGGAGTTCACCAGGATAGTTCTTTTTCAGATTCTGAAAGTAAAAACAAATCGATCCTTAAATGGCCACGCCTGAGTGACAAATTTGATTGGCAAAAGCGTGGTTTCAGTCCAGCACTGCCTGTATTTGATGACTCCTCTTCAGAACATAATTGCCAACTAGCGCCTCATTCAAGCGTTCTGTCCTTTTTCATGCTATTTCAAACAGAAAATCTGATGAAATTTAAAGCACTAGAAACGAACCGATTTTACACTTTCACCATGGCAAATACGTCGGAATCAGTTCATTCTCGACTATCCACTTGGAAGGATACTTATTTTGCGAAACTACATTGCTTCATTGGCATTTGGATTCTCATAGCCCATGTTAAAAAGTAGAGAATAAGGGAATATTGGTCCAGAAATGTACTTTTATGCACTCCAATCTATGGCGTAGTTATGTCCTCTGATCGTTTTATTTTACTTTTGAGAGTGTTGCGCTTTAGTGACAACAATGCCAATCAAAGAGATAGCAGTTTAAAATTAGAAAACAATTGATTCAGTTCACGTCAATCCGCAATGGGTTTAATCCATCCAAAAAGCTCTGTGTCGATGAAAGCCTATTGTTGTTCAAAGGGCGCTTATCTGTTAATCAATGCATGTCTTCGAAACTAAGTAGATTTTGAATCAAGACATTTGTGTTGTGCGACTGTAAGACTTTACACGATTGAATTTCATTGTATACACAGCCACAACTACAGAAACTGAAGTTTATAATTTGGAGAAATCCAGCGATATAGCGGCAACACTAATGAAGCCATGCTATGAGCGTGGACGTAACATGTATGTCGACAATTGGTATACATGTCCAGGCTTGTTTCTCTGGCTTCACAACCGTACAGAAATAAAGAAATTAACTGGTCCAAAGCCAAGACGAAAAAGAAGGATGGGGAACATAACACTGCTAAAAATATATAAATAAATAAATAAAAACAAAAAATAATTAAATATAGAAATAAAAACAAATCGATAAAAACAAAACAAAAAATGTTTAGCTTGAAGAGCCTATCCAGATGGGTTACTATGATGACAAACACCTTATGTACGAACACGTGAAACAACCAGTCTGTGCCGACAAACACCGTGTGGATCCTTTAAGTCCAAAACCTTAATGAACAAAACGAAAAGAAGAATTATTCATATCTATCGTTTCAATCGTGAAAAACGAAAATCATGAAAACGCCAGAGAAAAAAAGCTGTTGCAGTATTTTCAGAATTATCTGATTTTCTAAGCAATTTCTCCAAATTTTTCTTTCACGCAAACCTTGCCTTAACAATTACGAACGCAACAAAACAAGTATTATCCACGTGTTTTAAGCCATGTTTGAATTTCAGTGACACTAACGCGTAGAAACTTGAGTATTTCCTTATGGAATTCTTAAAAGAAGTTATACATCGTCGTTTATTTCTACTGTATCATAACAACTGCGTCCCGTATAAAGAGAATTCAGAAACGTTGAATTTTTGATTTTGAAGTTTCCCTGTGGATAATTTACTGAGTTAATGCACTTACAATATAGTGATTGGATTCGAAACTGTGTCTCGGCATCCACAGCCTTCCCTCGAAAGTTATTTCTAGGCGAATTATTGCCCTAGTACAGACGAACGTCAATGTTTGATCGTAAGTTATGTTCAAAAAGCTCATAACTAAATATCGGTATGTGAAATAAAAAATGTCAAATAAAACTGAGATGTAGACAGATACCACATGCTGATTCGCAAGAAATGAAAAAAAGCCTTTGATAGGAAGTTACATGTGAGCAGCACAAGCGGTTCTAGTGTACTTTACCTCAGTCGAGCAATTCATCTCCAAACCCAATGCTATGGAATACGTATCCAGATACAATGTGTTTAGTTGTAATGTCGGTGATGACGCTAAGACTGCCTGGCAGTTGCGACTGTCCTACCTCCAGAAATACTCAAATACTCAGCACAGGGGGGCGGTGGGGGTGTGGAGGGGGACAGGACCAACAACTTCTCCACATCAATGGCCGCCATCTTCTATCCGCCGTCTTCAATAAATCTGACCACAACGCGAAATGGGGTGATGCCGGTGCTGCCCCTACTGCCGTTTATATCCCATTTAGGGCACTGTTCTGGAGATTGCTGGTGGACAAAGTAGTTGGTCATAGTGTATGCAACGCTTCCAGCATGAGATGGGTCTTGTAGTGTGGGTAACGTGCATCAGAATGTGTATTCCAGATCTAAAAACTCGTGATAAAGGAAACCTGTGTGAATTTCACACAGGTTGTTGCTAGGCGTAGATGCAGCTCTGGTGCCTGTGTAGTAACGCGATGGAAACATGTCCTTTAATTTACGACCTGAAGCGCACCAAGCAACTGTCTACCTGTGGGGTCAAAAAATTTTATTCCCGTCGCTTGGACATAATAAGTGCTTAGAATTCTTGTGTTGCAGGAGCTTTTGTTACTAAATGTGAAAATTGTGTTGCTGTAAGGTCAAACTAACAACAATAGTCATCTATCTAAAATGAATCCGCAAGGTAAACGGAGTTGTTTTGGAAACTAGGTGCTTGATGTTTACTTATTGTAAAAAGGATTAGCAGACTTGCCACTGCGTTGCTTACCTTTCAGGCGATTTCATTTGTTGATACCTGTGATTATTTGCTTGTAACAATTTATTATAAATTTTAACTAAGGGAATTTTAAAACTAGTGAAACCTTTGATAGTTTAAAGTTAGTTTAATCTATTGTAAAGCTTCTTTAATTTTTTGGTACATCGTTTTATTGCAAATATGTATTTAAAGTGTCATAGTTTTGTAAGAAAAAGAAAACTTTGCTTAGAATACAACAGATGTAACTGTGATTTGATGTTACCAGCCCTCGGATATTGAGTAAAATGAATTACTATTTTTAAAAATATAGGACTTAACCTTTCTTGTCCCTACACCTCACCTACAGCACGAGCATGGAACTACCTGTTTGGTTCTAATATAGTCAGTATTTGTCAGATTAAAACTGTGGAGAACAATTTATAATGTTTTATATAGTATGTGACTACTATCCATGCATAACTTGCAGGTAAGTGCATTCCTTCCGCGCCTTCAGCGGACAGACGGCGTTTCGCCAACATATGGGGGGTCGGTCATGCACACAGGTCAGTCGTGTGCTGCAATTAGTCCTGATATTTACGTCGGTATGGCGGTAGAGGCGCTACACTCCCATATCAGCCCATGCTATCCCAGCTGTTCACGCTCGGCGGTTAACGTTGAGAAGTAACTTAAAAAGGGTGTTAGCTTTAATGCATCATTTTTAGCACACGTCATTGAGCGCTACTAAACCGTTACTCCTGGACGATCACAGAAGAAAATGTACTCTGTGAGAACTTTCTGGTCTAATTGTTTCTACGAATCTCACCGGAAAATTTATACCGAACATTAATTTGTTACTGCTTGCCGTAGCTGATATTTCATATCGGACCGGCTGTTTCATTTCGAATGGTATCGTTTGTAACGTACAGATTTTTTTTTTGTAAATTACTAACTCAACTGGAGCCTTTGATAATTATTTTGTGTTATTTAATTATTTGGTAAATTCTGCAGTGCCAATGAAGAACATAGTTTTAGCAGCACTTAAAAATAACTCCTATTTGTAAAAATGGTGGAAGATATATAAATAGCACCTCCTGTACTCTGGTAAACGTATTTTATCACTTTTTTGAACTGGCGTTTTAACGTTGTGATTTTTAATGATGTTTCTTTCTCACTGCTACAGTTCTGCATTACCTATTAACTATTATTACCATTGCAACGCTGCAGTGGGCGGTTACGCAAACGCCAGTGAACCCAACGTATCTCTTTAATTTTCTGAAGTAAAATTTGTTTAGTTAAAGTTATTAGTATAAAAGCTTTATCATTATTCTTTTCTTTTGTTGGTGTTTCATCCACCCTATGCCCCATACGGCGGAGTGATGCGCTGGCAGCGGTACATTCAACCCGTTCTTCAGACGCTATTCTCTAATCTAGAAGCTAAACACAAAATAAGGAAGCGTACTTACTATAAATTTAAAATAAGTTTGTAAAGTGAAGTAAGAGGGAGAAAGTAGGAAATAATCCTGTCTTCATGAAGAGTTTAAAACAGTGATAATACAGTTAAAAACACTTGAAACAGATTTGAAGAACAGTAAATTCCTAAAAAAAAAGAGGATAACGCTGAACACGACAGAAGAAAGACTGACCACTAAAAACGGAGCGCTGTACACTTTCATTAAAACTGGTAAAGAATCTGTTCTGGGATGGGAGAATATTGGTGAACAGAAAGACTGCTAAGTGATGGTTATCAGACAAGGATGGCTGTGGAAAACAAGGAGAGAAAGAGAGAGATTTGTTCATTTGAAACGTAAAGGGGGTGTAGGCGACAGAGTATGAGATGCAGAGGAGGTGTGATATGGGAAGAGGACGATGAGGGAGCCCATTGCGAGGGGGGGGGGGGGAGGGGAAGGGTAAGGTGGATTTAGAATTGACAGGGTGGGTATATGTCGGGACAGAGTCCGTTGTCTGGGAGAGGGAGACTGTTCAAGTTCGTTGAGGAGAGGATGTGGAGGTGTGCAGGTGAGCATTAGTGGAATGTGTAAGTGCGCAGCAGCACATTAGGAGTGTAAAGGAGACATGACGCCAGGGGACTGTTTGAGTCGAGTTTGCGGATAGTGTAGATTATTCGGAGATATTCAGTGTGAGTGAGGAAGGAAGGAAATTTGGTGAGCTGGTAAAGTACCAGCATGAATGTAAGCGGATGGGAAAAGCGAGTTGAAAAGCATCATATCCGCAGATCTGGAGGGACTTACAGAAGTTGTGTGAGGCGGATTTCCAAGCATAATTTTCATAACAAAGGATAGGGATGATCAGGGATCTGTATGTGTGAAGGGCAATGGAGGTGAATAGTCACCATATTCCGCCAGTCAATAGGTTTAGTAGCTTTAGTTTACTGTAGGCTTCTTGTTGGATGGTTAGCAGATGCCGGTCGAAGATTAGTCCAAGGTATTGTAGTGTTTTGCTAGCCGAATAGGACTGCCGCAAATGGTGAGGTCGATGCCCTGGAGATGAAATGTGTAGATCGCGCGTCCTGGATACTGGAAGGGTTAATCTTCAGGACCTATTAGATATGTGAGGAAATTGATTGATGTGGATTTACACGATATTGGAGGGATCAGTGTGACTTTTTCGGGTTAGGATAGAGGGCGAAGCTGTCTCATCAGCAAACTGAAGGATGTAAGTGGGAGGAGGTGATATGGGCAAATCGGCAGTGTGTAAGAGGTAAAGGAGGGGGGAGACCTTGGAGGTCTCGCGCAGTGGGGTGAAATGTATGTGTGTTCATGTTATCAATAATGAGATAGGATGGGCGCCTGGCGAGGAAGGATGTAATAAGGTGGACATATTTTGTTGCACAGACATATTTGATTACAACTATGTAGGTCTGGAATTGGAAAATCTGACTGGAATGCCATACGCGGTCGTGTGGCTTCTCTAGCTCAAGGAGTACAAAGATGATGGATTTACAGTTGCTTAGCTGCTAGGATACGAGATGGGTGAGGTTGATCATCAGCAGAGTAGGAAGAACGAAATACACGCTGGGTAACATGACGCAGATGGCGTTGGATGGTGGTGGATGCGTTGGAACGGACTCAAAGACTTTTATTATTTGTTAATCTTACCGATATTGTTTCATTCGTGCTAAAAGTGGCTTGACGGTACAATGTACATTCAATCTCAAGCGTAGGAGTCCCTGATTTCGAAATAAATGTCTCGAAAACTAAGACAGACAGACGAGAGGAATGATAGGTATGTTTATTGCCAGAGCTGTAAGAATGTTATACAGAAGGTTCCAAATAGTTCGAAAAGCTCTGACATTGGCGCTGTCATCACAAAGCGGAAAGCCTACAAATAGTGAGGCACGGATTAGAGTGATCACTGATCAGTTCCACCACTGAAACGCAAAAGGAAGTCAGCGCAAGTGAGCGTAACGAAGGAAGAGGTTGACTATTCAACTAAACAACTTGTTTGTCTGATACTGGAATATCAGAGGTTATAACACTGTCCTACGGCAACAAGACACAGTTTCCGAGCAACAGTTAATGTTTCAAAGCGACTTGATGCAAAAGCCACTCCCAAGCTCTTCAAATTTCTACGGACAGGCAGCATGGCTCACGATGTCGGTCCCAGGCAAATTGTAGTTACTCCTGAAAATTTCGCTGTGGTACCGGAACTATTCCGCAAAACCCAAGAAAATCCATCTGCAGCAGAGACTGGTTTGAATCCTTTCCAGTGAAAATCCGGAGCCACCAGGGCATACCTGTACGAGCAGTGCGACAGAGAGCTTACTTTGCCAACCAGATCCTCACTATGAACGACAATGAATGATTTGATGTTGACCGCATCTAGTTACAGATGAAGCACACTTTCATCTGAATGGAGCTGTGAGTAAAGAACACTAGTGATATTGGGGTTCCAAAAATCCCATTTTTGTGAAGAGATATCTTTGTGTTCTCACATTGTGTGTACTATTGAACGATTCACGGCGCACAGAGTGATTCATGCACGATGTGGGCTTTCGTCATGAATACTTCGGGAATAGAGCCACTGCATCGGATTATTGAATGTATATTTGGGCAGGGATGGATTTGGCTCCATATTCGGGCAGTCTGAATCATTGTTAATACTTTTTGTCGGACACATGGAAAGACACTGTCTGCCGGATACGCCCCACCCCGCTGGACGAGCCTGAATCGGCCGTCTGTGGAGCATCAGAATCCGTTTCCGTTAAGACACCACAGGATGTGAAAGCAAATTTCATAGTTCGTTTGCGCCATCTCTGTACTGCGAATCCATTCTGGTAATATACGAGCTGCGGATCATATACGGTCTTCTGTTAGCAGCTTTCCGAAATAATTCGAAACTTCTGTGCAACTTTTGTGAAAATTTTTTACGGATTTAACTTAAACGTATCTTCCGTTGCATGCTTATATTGATGTTGGTTTTCGAGCTTTTTAATTTGAAAACAGGAAGTCCTTCGTTGGACACCATGTAGCCCAAATAACAGTACTCTTTTAGTAAGAGTTTATTTCTCTTCTGTTTGTACGTTGGTTTTCGTAATAAATGTACTTAGATTTCGAGATGTTGAATTTCATTTACATCCCTGCCTTTGGATTTAGAGCTGAGATGATCGTGTTTTGTTTGTGGGGCACTCAACTGCGCGGTCATCAGTGCAAATAAAATGTCCCAATTTTTACACAGTCCTATTTGTATACAATCCAAATTAGCCACGGTCACGAATGATGATGACAATACAAATACCCAGTCCCCGAGCAGAGAAATGTCCTCAACCCGGCCGGGAATCGAACCCGCCACCCCGTGAGTGTTACTAATGTATATATAACGTTGTTAGACAGAATACAGACGGAAATTTCATTTGAACTGTCTTCGCATGCTACTGTGGAGGACGAGGTATCCTGTTGTTTAATCGTCTTCACTCTGCTGTAACTTGAAACAGAATGAAAACTATAATGCCTCAACACACGAGCACGTGCTTTTCGCACTTTTTGCATATGCTGGTGTGCGAGAATAAATAGAAAGATAATAAATCTGCGCAAATTTAGGGTTCCGTGTGCTATTCTTCTTTCTTTTTCGGTTGCCAGGATAGGGAAGAAAAATGAAACATTTTTCTTATGTGAAGATGTTCATTGTGGCTCTATATGTGAAGCACGCTATAGCATATTAGAAGCATGACAATGATACTGTTTACGTGCGACTAAATTATGTGTAAATTTATTTAATCTTGCAGAGAACATAAATGCGTGTAATCAAGTCATTCATATTAATGGTTAAAGTATTAACTTAGGATGTACTGTAATTGAAAAAAGGTTCATGGTAGGTATCTTTGTTTTGCTACATCGAACATGCATTTTACAGAAGAATTTTACGAACTTCATAATTTCTGGATTACGTTCGTCTTACTTTTGAGTACTTTTCACAGACACTACCGATAAGGTACAAACGAATATGTTATTATGCTCTAGTAATGAGTGGCTAATTGTAAAATAATAAAAAAGTCAGAAAGTACCAAATGTAATTATATAGAAGTCAAGATTATTTACATAGTTGTTGCTTCTTTATTTGTTGTCAGTATATCTTCACACAGGGCTTCAACTATAATGGGTGAAAAGTTGGCAGAATAAGTCTAAACTCTACCAGTACCCTTACCCATAAACTTTCTTCCATAGACTGTGCCACAGCTTATTCAGAGAGATGGATAGTGTGGTGAACGAGTCGTATGTGGTTGAATTTTATACATGCCATCCCCACCACAGCACAAGAGGTGGTGTCTAATGCAGCACCTAGAGTGCAGCGGCAAGTCAAGCGCCGGTAGATACGCCACCTTCGTCACTTCGAATGCCACAACCAGATCACGTGATGTGTTACGCGAACTGGAGAAAAGATTAAGAGGCTAACTCAGCAACAATAGTTTTCTTATGGCGATGTCGATCACATCCGACGATCCGGACCGTACCATACCTTTGTTCATATTTATTGTTCGTCGATTGACTTCAGTTCTTGTCGTTTTCCATCTGCGACATTTACTTATAGCAAGGTTTGATCGCAGTCTGTTTGCAGTAGCACTATCGCTAATGCATATTGTGATAACAACACCGTTTCGTGATAAATCAGTAGTAACAAGGGAGTGTGGTGTGTCTCTAAATGAAGCCGAAAAAAGACTCCAAGGCAAGTTATTCTAGAGTAATTGCCCTGCTTTCGGAATCTCTGTCAATATGGCATGTACCAGGCTAAATAAGCGCGACTACAGAGATCTATCCTACTTTGGAAAGGTCGGAATGGATCGGTGGAGTTCATAAGAATGCATGATAAGGATCCTCAGGACACTTAAATGATTATCTTAGGAAGTCACGGGGCATTTTCTACATCATATATCTCGGCTATGTACTACAGTAATTAGAGGGATCAGGATGCATATTAACACCTACAGACATTCATAGTTCCTTCGCCCTATCCGTAAACCGAAAAGCATGAAAGCCACGATGCACACTGATTGATCCAAAGTATCCGAGCGCATTTTAGTTGACATTAGGATAGGAAATGGCCAGCCTTCACCTTTTACATAGGTTCAACTCTGCTGTAGACACATTCAACGAGGTGTTTTTGTGTCTGTGGACGTATGGCAGCCCACTTCTCTTCAGTAATCGACGTTCGATGTTTAGATCTGTAGCGAAGTCTACGTTCTAACTTATCCCAAAGATCTTTCATAGTTTAATATTGGGACCCTGGGTAGGCAAGTCCTTTTCTACGATGTTATTGTCCACATACCGTTGCCTCACAGACGCTGTTTTAGAGCGGTATACAGTGTCATGCTGATACAGGTATCTTCTCCGAAAGGTTTTTCTACTGAATGCAGTAACCAATGCAGTAAAGCGTGTTAATATCCCTCCAAACTTACTGCTTTCTTGACTGCAATACGGGGACTACATTGTAACGCCGAAAAACACCCCAACCCCCAGTTTCACTTCCTCTGTAGTTCATTGTTTGCACTTCACATGAAGGCAGGTAACGTTCTCGAGGTATTCGCCAAATCCATACTCCGCCGTCGGATATTGCAAGGTACAGCGTGATTCATCACTCCAGATCACTTGTTTCCTGTCATCCACTGACGTTGCTCTTTACACCTCCTCGAACGCCGCTTAACGTCGACTACAGGCAAACGTGAGTATGAAGAGCAGCTCGACCACAGTACTCCATTCTTTTAACTCTTTAGGCACAGTCAGTGTGCTAAATTTACTGCTGGTAGCAGTTCGGAACTCGTGGGTTACTCCCTACGTTGAGTTCAGGTGACCTGTTACTAACCCCTCCCCCCCCCCCCTCCAAACGCTCGACAGTCCCTGTCTGCCACTATACGAGGTATGCCTAGTCTTTGTCTAACCGTGTCTGTTCCTTCGCATTTTCACTACACAGTCACTTCATCAGCAGCATTAGAAGGGTTGAAATGTCGCTGATGGATTTGTTACTCAGGTGACTTGCAATGACTCGTCTAGTTTCGTAGTCGCTTAGCTCTTCTGACTTCCCCTTTCTTCTGTTATTACTTGCCTGTTGATAACACAATACTCCTCGCCTTCTTTTATAATGGCGGCATCTACGGGGTGCATTCAAGTTCTAAGGCCTCCGATTTTTTTTCTAAGTAACTACTCACCCGAAATCGATGAAACTGGCGTTACCTCTCGACCTAGTCGCCCTGCAGACGTACACATTTTTCACAACGCTGACGCCATGATTCCATGGCAGCGGCAAAGGCTTCTTCAGGAGTCTGTCTTGACCACTGGAAAATCGCTGAGGCAATAGCAGCACGGCTGGTGAATGTGCGGCCACGGTGAGTGTCTTTCATTGTTGGAAAAAGCCAAAAGTCACTAGGAGCCAGGTCAGGTGAGTAGGGAGCATGAGGAATCACTTCAAAGTTGTTATCACGAAGAAACTGTTGCGTAACGTTAGCTCGATGTGTGGGTGCGTTGTCTTGGTGAAACAGCACATGCGCAGCCCTTCCCAGACGTTTTTGTTGCAGTGCAGGAAGGAATTTGTTCCTCAAAACATTTTCGTAGGATGCACCTGTTACCATAGTGCCCTTTAGAACGCAATGGGTAAGGATTACGCCCTCGCTGTCCCAGAACATGGACACCATCTTTTTTTCAGCACTGGCAGTTACCCGAAAATGTTTTGGTGGCGGTGAATCTGTGTGCTTCCATTGAGCCGACTGGCGCTTTGTTTCTGGATTGAAAAATGGCATCCTCGTCTCATCCACTGTCACAACTGACGAAAAGAAAGTCCCATTCATGTTGTCGTTGCACGTCAACATTGCTTGGCAACATGCCACACAGGCAGCCATGTGGTCGTCCATCACCACATGTCTCCTTCAACTGTCAATTAATTTCAGTTGGTTTCACACCATGCAAGTTCAGAAAATGAATGATTGCACGCTGTTGAAGTAAGGAAAACGTCGCCATTTTGAGTATTTAAAACAGTTCTCATTCTCGCCGCTGGCGGTAAAATTCCATCTGCCGTACAGTGCTGCCATCTCTGCGACGTATTGACAATGAACGCGGCCTCATTTTAAAACAATGCGCATGTTTCTATCTCCTTCCAGTCCGGAGAAAAAAAATCGGAGGCCTTAGAGCTTGAATGCACCTCGTAGTAACATCTGGTGGCATCGAGTGGCCATTAGTACGTTAAATATGGTTGTCCGTACACTTTGGAACACGTAGTGTACTTGTATTGTATAGCAGCTTGCTGAGTGAAAAAATCTCATCTTTGGCCCAGTTATAACACAGCAGTTGGCGATGATCGCGTTAATGCCCCGTGTGCTTGTACCACTAAATTAAAGAAAGGAAGAATGGGATTCGTACGGGTTGCTATTACATGTCAAGGCTAAATTAATATATCACTAGCTCCAAAGGGGTGTTTTCTGCTGGTTACGAATTACAGCGAAAAATTCCACAAATAATGAGAGCTGATCCCATTAACCCATGATCTTTACGTTCAGTCACCTTTGGTACTTACATCTCCCACGTTATAGTGATAAAAGAATATCCGTTCTGCAGAATTATAGGTGGAAAGGAAGAAGGACGATCACCTAACGTTTCTTCAATGGAGTCATTGTTGGATATGGGAAAGAAGATCAGATGTGGAAGGAAAGCTAAACAGGGATACTCGGTAGGAGATATGGATTGTAAATACTTCCAAGTACAAGTCCAGGCCCTTAATCGGGGCATCGCCTCCCATTTTTCGAACATGGAATACAGGGCAAACAAACTACAACAACGCGGAGATTTAAAGCATTAGGCTGAATGCCCAATTCCTGTCGCCTTTTGGACCAAACAACATTTACGTTACGTGGCATGCAAAACATTTAGTCACATAATAAAGTTTGATAGCAAAACAGTTATGCAAATAGCACTGTTATCTAATAAAGTTCATGGGAACTATATCCCATAGGAAAAATTATGTTGGCGAAATACTGACCATTTAAATAAATATAAACCAGCAGTGTTTATTCAAGTAGAGGAACCCCAAATAAATCGTGCACAAACTCTAGCCATACAGCTCTGTTACGAATATTAATTTCCATTCAGTCATGAAAATATACAAAAAATTAACAACAGAGAATTTTCCTGCGATATTATACTTAAAGTTCTCACCGGAAATAGTTCACTACAGTCAGCACCTGCTACGTGAAAAGAGTTACATTTACACTCACAAAAAAGACGTTAACCCTGTCACAAACAGAAGTCGTACGTTCGTACACGGAGCCCTTAAACGTTAAGAGCAATAACTGAAATTTACACAAAGTCTAAATAGGGCAAACAATAAACACATGTGGCATCCTGACTGCCTAAAATCTCCCCATAATTACCACAAGCGAATCATCACAACTAAACGACAGCAGCCAAAAAGGCTCGAGATTCCCCCTGCCTACTTATTTAAAGCCTGGGTCACGTGACCTCTTTTGTACACAACACACAGTAAAGTATGGTAATATTTAGTGTTTTTGCATACTACATTTAATAATCATATATAGAGGCTGATTAAGCTGCCCATACCTATTGGTTTTATGCAATCCATAACGTCTTCAAGAATGACGTGCAAGATTTTCATATTCTCTTGCTCGCTACGTGCAAACTGTTAGTTATACAGAAAACATTAAGAGGACATTTTTGTAGGAGATCTATGTTACCTTTTGTGCCGGAGTACGTTTACGCTGGCAGTCAAGGTTTTCGAGTTATTCTAGAAAAATACATTTTAACGTCACTTTCATTGGTTTTTCTTGATTAACTCCAAAATGGTGGCCTTCAACGAAAAAGTGTCCCAGTAGAAAATTTAACGACTTTAAATTATCTGCATAAATTTCAAGCTCATTTTTTCTTATGTTTTGCATTAAAGATGAAAATCTCACGCGTGGTGATTGAAGGCGTTGCGGGTTGCATAAAACCTCAGCTGAAACACCTTGTTCAAATAGTTCAGATGGCTCGGAGCACTATGGGACTTCATATCTGCGGTCATCAGTCCCCTAGACTCAGAACTACTTCAACCTAACTGACCTAAGGACATCACACACATCCATGCCCGAGGCAGGATTCGAACCTGCGATTGTAGCAGCAGCGTGGTCCCGGACTGAAGAGCCTAGAACCGCTCGGCCACAGCCGCCGGCGAAACACCTTGTACAAGAGTCATACTCATCAGTGCGCCAACAAACGCTGTTGGACCATGGAATACAGGGAAACAAACTACCTTAAGAGCATTGTGCCTAATTCCATGTCACTTTTTCTGATTCCATTTTTCTAACACCCTTTGCGAACTGTCGCAGAGGCAACATCGTTGTCGAATTTAACAGCAAATACAATAGTTGACTAAATGTCGGAGGCAGTTACAGTATGATCTGTGTGCTAACAGTACACGTTTCATTGTATACGACTTGCGTTTGATCTCCTCACGTTCCGCACCTGCTCTGTCTCTGCCCTCAGCGAGGAGACATATTGGCGTAACCGTCACAGCTTACATGCCTGTCCAAATTGTTTCCTGGTGCAGAGGAGAAAGCGTTATTGGCGCCGGACAGACCCAAACAAGGTGTAATGGTTGTAATCTGGCGCCGCCAGGCCAAGAAACCGTCCACTGGGACCGAAAAGGCACTGAGAGGAATTCATAACGCGACAAATAGCCCAACTAACCAAACAGCACCGCTAAAAGCTTGCGCGTTACATAGTGCCTTACCGTCTGTCAGTCCCGGCCCAGATCGATACAAAAATCACCATCACTGGAAATTATATAAATGCACAATACACCATTAATATCGCTTGCATCTGACCGCGTGGTTAGCTACAGTAATAAGTGAATCCCAATAGTACCGCAGTTCAGTATCAACACTGCTCAGATATAACCAAATAGCTCTTTCAGATTTCGTACATAAATAATTCCACATTTTGAAGTAGAGGATATCTTACATACGCTGGAGTCATTACCTCAGAGCCGGCCGGTGTGGCCGTGTGGTTCTAGGCGCTTCAGTCTGGAGCCGCGTGACCGCTACTGTCGCAGGTTCGAATCCTGCCTCGGGCATGGATGTGTGTGATGCGCTTAGGTTAGCTAGGTTTAAGTAGTTCTAAGGCGTAGGGGACTGATGACCTTAGATGTTAAGTCCCACAGTGTTCAGAGCCATTTGAACCAGTTTTGTCATTATCTCAGACGTTGTTCATAAACCAGCATTCCTGAAGAAAATCGCTTCGTGGTCATCTGGCCCAAAGCTCGGAATATCGGCGACACATGTGCTACCGACTATGCCCCCTGTTTCGGATATTTTTAAAATTATCTGTAATACTACGCTTATCACGAGACAGCCTTCATCCTACTTCTCTTGAACGTGGACGAGAATCCATGATTCGTGATTACTTTTCCCTTTGATTCGTAAATACTTCGTTCCTATGAAGACACCAAAGATATAATGACATTGGCTGCCTGCGAGCTTTGATTGAAATCAATTGGGAAAGTTAAATATATGTGCCGGACCGGGAGTCGAATAATGGTCTCTTGCTTATAAGACAGATTCGTTGACCACCGCGCCATCGGACACAGTTGTCATCGCAGCTGCACGGACTACCGTGGAACGCCTCCTGTTGGACCCAAATTCTCAACTTTCCTACACACTACCAATGCAATGGTCCTTACCCGTCACCGCCACTACTCGTTGCCATTCTCCGATTCCCATAAGAGTTCAAGTTCAGTGTATATCCACACGGAAGTAATCAGTTTCCGTCCTTGCCTTAATTACACATGTGGTGTCTGTCCTTTCGGATACGTCCTAAAAAACGTACACCACATATACACTTTGTTCATGCTGCTTCTCGGCTTTGGGAAGCTAATTTGTATCTGAGGCCGCTAATACCTTTCGTACGCAACTGCTTTTTTTGGTACAAATTAAGTTCATAACTGCGCCAAATTACCGATGTAGATTTTGTGGCTAGGAAGCCATCACAAGCAGGGCACTCGTCATAAAGTTTACTTAACGATGCGTGGGCTAATTTCTAAATAACATATTTCTTACAAATTTTCCATTCCGTTTTCGTGTTTATTCCGTTTTTTTGTCACACGGCTACCTTAATATGAAAATGAATAAGAATGTAGTATTGAAATTGGCCATCAGTAACAGGTGGTAACACATATGACTGGTAGATTTTGCGATTCACAAGTGTGCCAGAAATCTTGAGAGACGCAGTAGCCGCTACTACCCTTGCTATTATTTGACAGCACACGAAGTCGACGTAGGGGCCTCCCCTCCTCCGCTTTTGCGCCATAATTAAATTTTTAATAGTACAATGTGCAGAACTTACTGTTAAAAATCTAAATCTATAAAAGGAAATGTCCTGACTGACTGTACCATTGCCACACCACAGACCGCTCAGGGTAGAAGCTTGAAAATTGGAGAGTGTGTTGATCTTATACTGTAGGCGTCGTTTAGTGAGGGATTACTCAAAAATCCATCCCTAGCGGGGTGATGTAGGGGATGGAGAGTTTTTCGAAATATGTCGCTATTAAGGCAATTTTGGAGCTGGAAATACGAACATTGCTATTTAGTTTCCCCATCAGAATTAAAAAATATCTGTTTCAGTATTTTTGGATATTAAACCACTAAGAGGGTGTAATAATAAGTGAAAACTTATTATATTAAAATATTTTTAAGGCTGAAAGTATGAATGTTTCTATGGAAATATCACCACAAGAAATCTGAAGACTGGATTAACAAAAAGCTGCGACTCCAGCTACAAGAATGAACAACATACAAATTCCATTAAAGGTAAACAAAGAAAATCTGTGCGGATCAAACAGTTTAACCAAATGGGTTAAACACTGGGCTAGTGTATTATACGGGGTGTATCAAAAGGCAGATTACAATTCGTGGTGGTTAGGAGATGGGTACCTTACGAGCATATTTCGCTAGCAATGGTATGTTCGGAATCATTTCGTTTGCGTGCTGGCGTCTCTGACATTTGGAGAATGACGGAGGAAATTAGGACCAGACAAGCTAGGAGATGCCTCAAAGAGACTATTTACATCTCCGTCAGTAAACACCAGTTTAATTCACTTACGGAATGCGCTCAACATGACCGCCACTAATTTCAATACATTTTGTTTATTGCCTGTTGCTTTGCGTGTTACGGATGGCTACAGCTGCTATCTGTATTCATGCAACAAAATCCTGTGTTGACTCCACGGGTGCCTCGTACAATAGAGTTTTCACGAATCCCACAAATGAAAATCCAGAGGTGTCAGCTCCCGAACGCCAGGTGACTAGGCAACTGGGCCTCACTATCAACCTATCACACAAAATCTTCCGACTCTGTTACAAGTCATATTGAGTATCTACAAAAGTGCATTAAACTGAAGTTTACTCACAGTAAGGTGTATGATCTCGTTTACTCCATACATACATTGTGTAATGGAAACCGCTTACCTACTCATTGACATTTCAGAGACGATAGCACGCAAGCCAAGCCTTTCGAGGATACGTTTATTGGCAATATACGCTCACAAGTTACTCATTTGTCAACCACTAAGCACTACAGCATACATTTTCATACACCCAGTATTTTAGCTTCGAAAAATAGCGACGCCGAAGGACGGGGCAGAACAGGCTCAAAGAAAATTTCCGTTGCGTGAAATAACTGCTGAGACAGACTAGTCTTCATTCATGTTTTAAATAATGAAAAACTGCAGGAGTTACTCATCTTTTCATGCTTAGCACAATGCAGCTTGAATGAAACACCATCACCTGAGAACAGCTTGACCATTTTACTTGACTTTTTGTTATTGTTTTACGGTGAGATTGAGTTTTGTATGAAAGAAAATTTTTGGAACATCCAACGGAAAAGTCGGAAATTGACATCAGTTGCCGTACGTGTGGAATCACACCCAATACGACCGGCTCGACAGATTTGTTTGATTTTCATCTTTTTTTGCGCGTCAATGTTAGGAAAGGGTTTATACTAAAGAAATTTTTGGATAATTAACTGGAAAAGTCAGAAATCAAAATCGACGGTGACAGATCGTCAATTCAGAATGGTTCGAAGGATTTGTTTGAGTTATTCTTTTCCCTTTCTTTGTCTTCGTAATTGTGGATGGTAAAGGTGACTTTGCTATAGGAACAAATAAGATAGGTGTTTGCATTGTGTTTGACAGCTCTGCTGTCACATGTTTTAATAACAAAAGGAATCAGTTTGACTGTTACATACTATACATATACACATGTAATATATTAAAGGGAGATGTTACAAGAAATATCAAAAATTTCTTGTCCGATTTACTTCCAATTTTGACACGATAATCTAACTGACGTACTAACACATTAACAACCAGATACACAAAATCTCAGATAATTATGTCGTTTTTAAATACGGCAATTTTTTGTGCGTGCAGACAGTCGGATTATTTCCCTTGTTAATTACCCCACGTGATGTGATTACGTAATTATTATACGGATGGGAGGAACTTGTGACTACCATAACATTCTTCTCGGTACCCTGAGGTCAAACCAAGAACTTTTGCCGTGCTGTGGTGCAGTCTGAGATTCTAAGCCACTGACAGCCAGACCTGCTGCCAAGCACATACCTCTCGGGAAACAACCGGCGAGGATCTCTTTGAGTTATTGCCAGGCACACAGAGCGGGACCGGCGACGGATTCGCGGTCCCCCTGTCGTCGCCTTTCAGACACGGATTCGCTTGTGCTTAGTACAGCAGGTGATATATATTCCGGCTGCATCCCGGAGGCACTTGCGCAGAATGTGCCAGTCTACTCAAAAGAGGTGGGTCTCCTGGCGTGCGCAAACAGACGTTCCGGCACCGCCGGCCCAAGACTTGGAGACGATTCTAGAAATGCTCGTTGTGCTAGCTTAGCAGGGGAATTTGAGCAGTGGAAGCATCAGGAAATATTTCTCTCGCACACATTCACTGCAAACGTTCTTCGTGCGGAAGTCTCCAAACAATAATGCCGGTGTTGAATCTTGCTTCTGCCTTTCCTACGCGTTGCACCTAGTCTTCCCATTGCCTCGGTTTATTCTGAAAGTTACTTTCCAACAGTAAAAAGAATCGTTTCCAACAGCTCCATGAGAGCTTATATTTAATTCTACTTGCGGAATAAATTATTAGCGTTCGAGTACCAGTTTATTGCGACAAGAAGAAAATTTCCCTGCCAGTCACAGAGACATCTTCGATATGAATGAAATTGTGTATTCCATCGTGTTGACAGCATGCGACCAGGTAACGTAGTTTCTATATTTTTTGAAGTGGTTTTGTTAAGGGCGTATTTAGCACCGTGCTGTCACTAAATTCTTCAGTTCGGACGGTTTATCACCGAAGTAATTCGTCAAATGTATTTCAGATGTTGACTGTTTGTTAGTAATCTGCTCCTACGAGTTCTATGCAACTATAAAGACAGGACTGATAAATTTATAATTCTTCTTTTTCTTTTAGTGTTCAGCCCTGAGGTTGGTTTGCTGCAGTGCACCATTCCTCTCTTCTGTCTGTCTTCCTTTCCACGTACGTGTTACATCCAGTATTATTCATGATCTGTTGCATATATGAAATCCTTGGTCGCCCCCGCCGATCCCTTCCCTCAATAGCACCTTCTGCTATTGTTCCAATTATGTTATTGTGTCTTAGGATATGCCCTACAAGTTTGTCTCTTCTTGTTTGGTTGTGTCTCCACAGAGATTTGGTTTCCTGTTCTCTTCTAAGCAGCTCTTCATTTGTTGCTTTGTCCCTCCAGCTGATCATCATCATCCTTCTACAGCACCGTATCTCCTGGGCCTCTAGCCGTCTTCGCTCTTCTCTCCCATCTGCCCAAGTTTCACATCCGTATAGAGCAACACTCCAAACGAAAGCTTTCACGATTCGTTTCCTTCTTTCCAGACTGATGTTCTCGCTGTTGAGTAAGTTCCTCTTCAGATTAAATGCAATTTTGGCCTCTTGTATTCTGCTCACAATTTCTTTTCGGCTTCTACGATCGCTTGTGATTTTGTTTCCCAAGTAGTAAATTTCTCAGTCACTTTCAGCTCCTCTCTTCCAATTCTCACTCTCAGAGGTTCATATTCTGCTTTTGCACAGCATACCATCACTTTTTTTTTTTTTTTTTGTTTATTCTCATTCAGTACTGATAGCATAGAATCCTTTCCATTGTTCTGAGGACTTACTGTAGATCTTCTTTTGTCTCCGTGACTATATTAGTATCATCTGCATAACGTATCATGTCTATCTTCTGCCCTTTAATTTTAGTTCTCACGTCAGTAGTTTTTCGAACTTGATCTATAGCTTCCTGGATGTAAACGTTGAATATAAGAGGAGGAAAAGCACATTCTGGTCTTACTCCTTTTCTAATATTTGCTTCTTGTTCCTAGTGACAGTTCCTAAACGCTGCCATATCGTTCTTATAGAAACTGTGTATCACACAGATGTCTTTGTACTTTATTCCACTTTTCTTCAACATTCTGAACATCTCTAGCCAGATAACGTTATCAAAGGGATTTTCCAGGTCCACAATGGCAATATAAGTTGCTTTTCGATCAGGAGTCACAGTGCTAGAATCGAATCTCTTCTTCCCAATCCACTTCTCAAGCCAAACTGATCTTCACTTAACATATCCTCCACCTTCTCTTCAATTCTTTTCAGAATTATATTTATGAGAATTTTTGACGCATGTGGTATTAGGCTTAAAGTTCGGTACTGTTCACATTTTGTAGCTGCTGCCGTCTTTGGTATAGGAACAATGATGCATTTCTGGACGTCTGTCGGTATCTCTCCTGTGCTATTGACGAGCCTAGTAAGTTTAAGCAGCATCATTTTCATGCAGTCACCAGCACTCTTTTGTTAATTCTGCAGGGATGTCATCAATACCCGTTGCTTTGTTGTCCCGTGGTTCTTTCAGAGCTTTGTCAAGTTCTTCTTGCAGAATGTCATCTCTCTAGTCATCTTCGTCTACTTCATATTCTCTTCCTATTACCTCCTCCGAAAGAGGAGTTCCGGCATTCAACTCCTCCATGTATTTTTTCCATCCCTTCACCATGCCTTCACCAAACAGAATTTCACCCTCTTTATTTTCTATTATACCTGAGAGTGTTGATTTACGTATGATAAAAAATTTATCTGTTGTTCTGTAGGCTAAATCCGTCTTGCCGTTTCGCATATTTTGTTCCACTTCTCTGTATTTTTCTAAAGAAAATTTTATTTTGCTTTCCTATCTTCTCTATTGACTAAATTCCTTTTTATTCTGCATCAGGCTTTTCTTTGTTCATCAGTTGCAGTTTTGTATAATCTCTTGTTTTCTACAAGCGCTATAACATCTACTGTAAACCATTTCCTCTTGTTTTTGGATTTGGTTTATCCAACTATCTCTTCTGCTGCTTTGTATATACTAAATTTAATTTGATCCCAGTCTTGCTTTACTGCACCACGTTGAAAATGTTTAGCTACCTTGTCTATTTCGTGAGCACAGAGCTTGTCCAGCCCCTCGGTTTTCAGTTTTACTGTCTTATTAGTAAATTGTAAATTTGTCTTGAACATAGTATAAAGAAGCAGTGAGATCAAATACCTTCCTCTCTCCAATTTTTCTAAGTTGCCGTTACTTTTCTGATCTTTGATGTAAATGTCGCGTTAATATTACCACCTGTAATTATTGAACACACATCTTAATATAAGGGAAGTGTACAGAAAAAGTGTTATAAACCAGGGAAACTAAACTGATGAAAGTTTAACATACAGTAAATTTATATTATCTAAGACCTTTAAGACATGTGAACAAACTGTTTTTCTTCACTGAATATGAGCATTTCGAACCGGAAACTGTCAAAGCAGTGAAAGTGTGTTGAATGCTGACAGAACGATATACAGCCACCATTAGACTGACCGCTGTGGGTCCCTTTGCACCACCAGCAAAGGTTTACAAACACAAAATAACGGTGAAACTTCCTGGCAGATTAAAACTGTGTGCCCGACCGAGACTCGAACTCGGGACCTTTGCCTTTCGCGGGCAAGTGCTCTACCATCTGAGCTACCGAAGCACGACTCACGACCGGTACTCACAGCTTTACTTCTGCCAGTACCTCGTCTCCTACCTTCCAAACTTTACAGAAGCTCTCCTGCAAGGTTCGCAGGAGAGCTTCTGTAAAGTTTGGAAGGTAGGAGACGAGGTACTGGCAGAAGTAAAGCTGTGAGTACCGGTCGTGAGTCGTGCTTCGGTAGCTCAGATGGTAGAGCACTTGCCCGCGAAAGGCAAAGGTCCCGAGTTCGAGTCTCGGTCGGGCACACAGTTTTAATCTGCCAGGAAGTTTCATATCAGCGCACACTCCGCTGCAGAGTGAAAATCTCATTCACAAAATAACGGTACTTTCCAAAACTGCAGTCACGCAATATCCGTCGTCAGTTAATCGTGGAGGAAATATCCAACGACTTAGGCGTATCAGAAAGAGAATCAATACACTTAATTCGAAACATTTATGGGGAGAAGGCTGTTGAAAGAAACCAAAAGCAGAGTAGAATGTTTCGGAACTATCTGTATCTTTCTTCGAAAAATCTCACTGCCTTCACATCGTGATTTATTACTTTAATGGAAATGATGGCCGGCCGAATTGGCCGTGCGGTTAAAGGCGCTGCAGTCTGGAACCGCAAGACCGCTACGGTCGCAGGTTCGAATCCTGCCTCGGGCATGGGTGTTTGTGATGTCCTTAGGTTAGTCAGGTTTAACTAGTTCTAAGTTCTAGGGGACTAATGACCTCAGCAGTTGAGTCCTATAGTGCTTTGAACCATTTTTTTGGAAATGATGGAGCACTAATCCACGCCAGGTACGAAGCAATAGTCGAAGAATTTTTGCAAAAACGTATGACGCCGCGACCCTTTGCAGTTGGAAACTGGTACCACCGCGGTCGCAGATGACCAGACAACTTTTATCACCCATTCACTTCATTGGCAGCCAGTAAAGAGCAAGTAAACAAGGGTGAAACGAAGACTTGACGCCAACTGTAGATGGAGTTATTTGCAAACCTGCCAGCGCAGTATTTCAAGACAGTAAAAGCCGACGCAAATTCATTGATCACATTGAGAGAATTATCATTACTGTAATGACACTATTTGAGAGACTCGTAAAGAAATTGTCTCCTTGACCTTTTGCAAGAATTGTCGCAAAAGTAAGGAACGATTAGCAACACACACAGATTGCATGAATGTACATAGATCAGCCGTAATTTGGAGATTAAAGCAAATAACAAATAGAATGTAAAAACATTAACACTCAGCGCAGTTGCTTGTGTGGCATGAAAAGAGCACAATTCTTAATGGGTACGCGTCTTTCAGCCAGTGTGGCAGATATTGTTCACCCGTCAACAATAAATTTTATTTTTTGCAATTATGTGATATTCTTGAGTAACTGTTTGCTTGTATGTTATATCGATATCATTTACGTACAGATTAACTTGTAAATAGAATAACATTTCATAAAGATTCAGTTTACAATACTGTTTAAACATTACTCAATGAATGTTTGTGGTAAAGGAACAGCCAACGGTCTAGGAAAGATCAAAAAATGTTAATATCGACGTAGTTATAACTCTAGTACCCACATATTTTTATCTTTCCCTTTTCCAGAATCACCGCCGACAGTGTTTCATGCGTTACTCTGCGGTGCGAGTACATCTTTTTACACCATCAGCTGGAAGACGCATATCACAGCGCTGCTAAAACACGTGATTTAACCTTTTTTTAAGTAAATTAGGTCAATTGATTGCTCTTCGTGTAATTGCTAGTCTTGGGGTAAGCGATCGAGCAGCAAGAATAGCGTGTGTTGTACACCTGTTCCTGTAAGATACAGCATAAAGGTGTTAGGTACCCCTTCCATCATCACAATATATACGTATCCGCTACTGAAATTCGTAATAAATAACTAACCTATCACAATTTGAGATAAATAGTGATAGCCATACCTGAAAAATTCGAGGAAAAATTACCTGTGTTATCCGTCATAAAATAGTTATTGTCTCTCAACGAAGTTCAGTATGATTCAACAAACAATTTTCGTCGTTTCCTCAACAATATTAAAGTCTGATAGGTAGCGAAGTAAGTGATAATTCTACTTAAGATCTATTTCTTCTAAACAATCTTGACCGAATGTTTATTGAAAACCTGGAGGCCTGTGTACCACCCTATATTTAAGAGTATTAGCATTAGGTGGACTGAAGAGCAATGTATACATTAACGTCGAAACTTCTTATGTATACTTATCCTGTGAAGTGACGCGTTGCACATTTCGATAAAAGTATGGAAGAAAATGTCAGTGATGCATGTATCTAACAGAAAACCCTTGATAACTGGATCAAATACACTTATCATAGTGTGTCACTCTTTTAAACACTGGCCAAAGTGAGACCCACATACTCAACTGATAAAACACATCTGAGATGTTTCCAGAATGAGATTTTCACTCTGCAGCGGAGTGTGCGCTGACACGAAATTTCCTGGAAGATTAAAACTGTGTGTCGGGGATAGACTCGAACTCGGAATCTTTGGCTTTCGCGGGAAAGTGCTCTACCAACTGGGCTACCCAAGCACGACTTACGCCCCGTCCTCACAGCTTTACCTCTGCCACTACCTCATCTCCTACCTTCCAAACTTTACAGAAGCTCTCCTGCGAACCTTGCAGAACTAGCACTCCTGAAAGAAAGGATACTGCGGAGACATGGCTTAGCCACAGCCTGGGGGATGTTTTAAGAATGAGATTTTCACTTTGCAGCGGAGTGTGCGCTGATATGAAACTTCCTGGCAGATTAAAACTGTGTGCCGGACCAAGAAGTAAAGCTGAGAGGACGGGGCGTGAGTCGTGCTTGGGTAGCTCAGTTGGTAGAGCACTTGCCCTCGAAAGGCAAAGGTCCCGAGTTCGAGTCTCGGTCCGGCACACAGTTTTAATCTGCCAGGAAGTTTCAGATCTGAGTTGTGTTGTATTTATTCTAAGTCAGAGGCATGTAATATCCAAATGATTCAGGAAATATCTTATTTTAAAAAAAATTGAAACACACCAGTACAGATTAGATCACGAGTTCTTTGACTACAATCTCTCCCAGTACCCGTAGAAGTGATTCACATTCCTAGATTACATAGGTATTAGAGATATGAAAAAAGAAGTTCAGCATTGGCTGATAAATCCGGGTGCTATATTCTAACGGTAGTTTAGCAAGGTGTAGCCACACGGTTCTGTAACGACTAAAACAATATTTGTGACGATGAAGAAACATGAGAAATGTGGGTACCTGAATTATAAGTTTTCTGATGTTAACCTTTTGTGATCATTCATAGATAGTTGTTTGTGCCTTTATCAGCATCATATGGCATGTAAATTTTAGACAGTTGGTAGCTGAATCGTTGGTAAATTATATCCCGTTTACTAGTTGTTTTGTACAGTGATGGCGAAAACAGAAAATGTAAGCAAAAAATATTATTCACGTAAGCAAACGGTATTATTCAAACATTAATGAGTAAATGCCAACAATAAGTGTTATGGTGACAGGCTAACAACGTCTACCACACAGGCTGGAACAGTACTGCCCATTAAGACGAGATCAATTTCCTGGCTCGAAAACTTGAGCACTGAGAGTTAATCTATACTGGCAGGTAAAACCACAGCAGCGTTGGTATCGAGAAACTAAAATCGTACCACCAATAATTTGGAAAGGAAACTTACATGATACATTATTGACAATGCCATAGTGTGTCGGTAATACTTTAAATTTTAGTAGTGGCCTCTTGAAGTTGCAGCTGATTGATTTATAATTTCTTTGTGTCTGATGATACTCCCGGTCGTTCTTGTCCTCTGGTAGTTTATTAGCACATTATTAATATTACTTTCAATTTAAGAAGCAAGAACGTAGGGCGTGTTTACTGCATTCATCATTAACATTTCAAATTTTGATGTTTATCTTTCAATTTCCTACAATGCCTTCCATAGTGGATCATTTGTTCTTCTCGTGGCCAGTCGCTGAGGGTTATCTTTGCTTATCATCTGAGATATATATGGCAGCTTTGTCATTCTTATCGTGTTTTTATCTTTTATGCGAGCGCACAGGGACAGCTCATACAATAACTCACACACCTTCGTACAATGTAATTTACTCGCCTCCTACAAAATCCAGATTGTTCCTCTAACAGCTGCTGTCGCATGTCAGATATACAATATGATTTGTAGCAGACACAGATTCCCAGTTCACACGTTATTAGCAATAATTTATCTGTTCCCAACTGAACTACAAATATGCACGTGAATCTCAAATTGCAGTAATTATAATTCTCTTTTACGCATCATACACTTACAATGCTTTACTTGAGTACTCTGACGAATTTACACCTTACCTCACCCTGGAACTCAAACAGTATCGTTGCATTTGCTGCTGTCCTTCTTGTCTTCACTTTGGGTGGATATTAAAGTGCATGAACACACACAATTACACAATTATAAATCAGAAAATGTGGCTGTGAAAGTTTGTATTGTAAGAGATAAGACAGGACGGTAAAGATTCATTTACGGTAGGATTCCTACAGCTGACGAAGCTTCCCAGATTCATGTGTTGCCAATGATTTTTATTTCTTGACGTTTCCTTGGTGATGCAGAATACATAGTTCAAAAACCGGAGGAAGATGACCTAAACTTCCAAAAAGGCATAGTGACACGGGAGGGTTCCAGTTTGATTACATCGCTGTGAGACAGAGATTCAGAGATCAGGTGTTGGGTTGTAAGAGGTTCGCAGTAGCGGATATAGACTCAAGCCGCATTTGGGCAATGACGAAGAGCTAGAGGAGATCTAAGAGACTTGTCAGCAAGATCGAACGTGGGAGAATGTGGGATAATGGAGTAAATGGGAATGATGCTGTAATTTGTTGTTATTAGAGACTGCAGGTACTACTATAATGAATACCATAATAGGAAGTTCAGGTGAAAAGAAGTGGACACCTCTAAAAAGGGAAATAACAGAATTTGGACAGACAAATGTAGATCGGGGGAAGGTACTGCAGAGAACCGTAGAATAACGGAAGGAATGCTTCAATTGATCGACAAAGGAAGAAATTCATCGGGGGAAGACAGGAATATATGAACATAATTCAAGATTTTCATTATTTTTTTAGCCTTGGTGCATCAATTTTCAGACCAGTTTGACAAATCCCACCATGAATTCCTCTTTCCACTAAGCTCTTAATCTCAGAATAGCACTTAGGAATAAAATACGTAGGAAGTTCAAACAGAAAAGATCACCCGAAGGAGAGATTCACCATACTCGAACAGAAGATTCACAATTAAGTTTGATGAAATTAAGATTAAGGTAGACGTTCCACTGTTAAGCGGTGAGGAGGGAATGGATGGAAGGAATATACGAGAGGGTGAAATTTTATGATGGCGTGGTAGAATAGAAGTCTGCTTGGAAGACAAATGGGATGCTGTAGGACAGTATGGGTTGGACAGAGTCTTGTTAAACATGCGATAAGTCAGAAGGAGCAGACTAAATTCCTTCGGAATTTTTGAAATCTTTGAGGCCAATGGCAACCAATAGAAGACAGGTAGATGTGTAGAATTAATGAGACTAGAGACTAACCATCAGAATTTAGAAATATTGTCATCTACAGTACTGCGAAGATAGCAACGGCCACTATGTGTGCGAATTATGGCACATCGGCCGAACAGCTCATGGGTGGAAAGCAGCTAAGAAGAATAATATACAGGAAATTGAAAAGTAGTTTAATGATCTGTTGGCTAGCGATCTATTTGTATTGGGAAAGTTAAAGCCGCCAGAGAGGCTGTTGTAGCGTTGGGCTTAATAATGGAAGAAAGATATAAGAAATATCAGTGCACCTTCATGCAGTTATCGACCTATGTAAAGCGTTCGAGATGTTCAAAATTCTCAGGAAAGAACGAACAGGCTACAGAGATGCACGGCTAAAATATAATATGTATAAGAAGGAGAATAAGAATGGAACTACAAGAACAATGTGTGAGAATAAAAAAAGGATGTAAGACTAGGATTCAGCCTGTCCACACTAGGTTCTGTCCCTACGTCGAAGAAATAATGGCGGAAGTAAAATATAGGATCAGGTGTGGGATTAAATTCAGGCTGAAAGAATATCGGTGATAAAATTCCATGATGACAGTCCCGTCCTTAGTGTAAGCGAAGAACAGTCCCAGGGCATAGTGAGTGGAATGAACACTTTGATTGGTAAAAAGTGTATAGAATGCAGAATGTAGTTCTTTTGGTCTCATAACGTACAGTTGCAAATGAAAGATTTTTGTGCTGGAGACACGTCAGAATAAACCAAAGAAAGACGAAAGCAAGGAGGAGCACTAGTAAAAAAAATGAAAGACAAACAAAGCATTAAAATTTTTGACCATGAAGCAGTTGAAGTTAAGGGAATATTCTACTTTCGAAGCAAAATGACATATGATCGACGAAGAAAGGAGGACATAAAAAGCAGACTAGCAAAGGCAAAGAGAGCATTTCTGGTCGAGAGAGGTAAACTAGTATCAAACATAGGGTTTAATTTGAGGAAGATTTTTCAGAGAATGTACGTTTGGAGCAGAGAATTTTATGGTTGTGTAAAGTGGACAGTGTTGAAACAGGAACAGAAGAGAATGAAAACGCTTTAGATGTGGTGCTACAAAAGGTTATAGAAAATCAGTTGGACACATAATCCGCGAAGAAAGGAACATGTAGAAAAGACTGACAGGAAGAATGAACAGTATGATAGGACACAAGTTTAGATATCAGAAAATAAGGCCCATTTCACTAGAGGAAGGGGCAGAAGGTAAGAACTGTAAGAAAATGCTGACATTCGAATATACCCAACAAATAAATGAGGACGTAGGGCGAAAGTGCTACTCGAAGATGAAGAGGCTGACACAGGGGAGGAATTTGTGTCTTGCAAAATGAAACCAGTTTAAAGCCCGAAGACTGTCTGTCCCTCTCCCTCCCCCCCCCCCCCCCCCCCGCCCTCCCTCGCCAAAAAAACCTGGGGAGCCTGATGGCACTTGCAAAGGACGGATTGTAGGTGATATATCTCATTTCAGGGTCATTGCTGGTGTTAGGTTACACATCCAGTGTCGTATTACGCGCTTGGGATAATTATAATCAAGGTCACCCCCACTGCCCTCTCACTGGGAATCACTGGGATTTCATCAGGGTAAGGCTGGATCCACCACACACCTTACATATGAGGAGTAATTATAGTCAAGGTCACGACAAGGTTCAATACTGGTCAAATGGTATAAAACTGGCGAGAAGTCTGTCGACCACTGGGAGTTCATTAAAGTTGTGGGAAACCCCACAGACCGATACAACTGCAGCTGCCACTACCCCCTAACCCTTAAAACTACCTCCGCTGTTTACACCGCATCTTTCAAGGTCTGTGCATCATTGTAGGAGAGGTTCACTTTTTTAATAAAACCTGACAATAATTGAACAGTGAAGAAATATATAAAAGATGAAAGTGATGTAACTCATTACCTAATAAATTTTTGTCAACAGTTCCTTTTCTACAATGCACTATTTACAGTAATTTGCCGTTTTATTAAGAATTTTCTCTTTTATTTACAAAGCTATTAGTTACTGTGACGTATACAAAGTCTATTTTTCATTTATAAGTATTAGTTGTCGTTCAATAATAATTTTCTTCTATTTACAAGGTTATTTATTTCGGTTACACAGAGTTTTCTTCCTTTTTTCAAAAAACTTCTTTCTTGTATATAATACTTTTCAATTTTTCTTGTTTGTTAGTTTTCACAGGTTATTTTGCTTACATATATATGCAATGGCTTTATTGACAAATTAATTTTATGTATGTAATTAAGAATATTGGGTACACTAAAGGTATAAGAATTTATATACTGCATGTCTCATAATATTTACGTCTAATGTTTACATTTCAATCATTTATTTTCGATCAACTTTTTTCTGTATACAACATTTACATTAAAACCGACACTATTAGTGTCAGGTGTAGAACAACCACACACACACACACACACACACACACACACACACACACACTCAAATACGTTTAATACTTACATGCACACACAGTGTGTAGTCATGTACATGACATACTATACTTTCTGCATTCAGGCATGCATATCACACACAACTACAACAAGTAGCTCATCAAATTACTCTGCACATTCTTCCACATACATCAACTATTTACAAATAAGTAAATACACAGCGAAACATTCAATCCCCTCTGATGAACCTTTGCAGTGACATGAAACTTCCACTATCTGGTGTAATGCAGGATGTACCTCATGGTTTCGAAATGTTAACTGGCGCTCCGTATATAGAGTTGTGCCAACGCCCTCATGTAGGCACCTCTTCTAATCTTCAGTCATGTGAGCTTTTGAGACCGCAGATGTGCACCCTTATCCAATCTCTGGGTGGTACAGCACCTATCCCGTATGTTTATATTTTTTTACCAGAGTCCTACAAATTCTACAACAGGTGACCCTTTCATCTCGTCTTCCATCAGAGTAATAAACCTCTTGTTTCGTAGTGTTAATCTAGATGAATTATTGCCTGTATATAGAGACATGACGGATGTTTGTGCATTCGTTCTAATTACGTCATACGGAACAAAGTGCATTGTTTCTAATTAGGTCATGTGTATCAAACTGCCTGTATCCACATAGTGAAGTTGGGATCGGCGGAGTTCAGCTTAGTCAACCGTTAGTGGAATCAATGCATGTGGAGTTTGCAGAGGTCCAGAACACATGTACCGATGCAGACAGACTTCATGAACTGCACTGAAACCTTGGCCTTCTCCAAGGCCTAAACTTCTTCATTGAAGGTGGTGAACAGTTAGAAATTTGGGTTGGCGATTTAATCTCTGACACCAAAACGACCCTCTCTCCCCACTGGTAAACCACATGAATTTTGTGGTAATATCTAACTTTTTCCGTTGTTTTTCTGAAAATTGAATTTTTCATTGAGATGTAAAATTATTTCTCAAAGTTACGCTTACCAAGAGCCTTCTGTTCTTTGTGTATATCAGAGTACCCCTTCAGCCAGGAATATTGGTTGAAAGAGATGCTACTTGTGATACTAACAAGTTCCATCCCAACCTGAGACAGTTCTGGAAGATTCTGTAGTGCAGAATACATCGCTAGTTATTTTATAACTTCGTTAACAGCTCCGGGATGGAGACGAGACTAGTTGCTCCACACACAGTATCAAATCTCTGTGCTCATCACGCACATGGAAGAGGTATCCCATTTTTGCCTCCAGAAGATATCTCTCCCCAGAAACACCTGGCACACCATGGATCTTATCCCTTCCATCTGACGTTTCCGCCTCAGTCATGATTTTCCCATATACTTTGTTTGCTTCCAAACAAAGAATGCAACTGATGCATCTCTTGTTACTCATCTTCGCTAGCTGGATGCGGAGTGATTAAGTTACTTGAGAATCTCCTGTTCGAAGAAGAGTGGCATGACAACATTGGTCAACAGTTGGATGCTGACAAGTGTTATTATCAATATGTCATCCCACGGAAACGCCTGAGCGTTCTGTTGGAACACAGGATGTAGACTCTATGTGCCCAGGAATACGTTAGGGAACTTCTCCTAAATCTCCGCTTGCAGGTGTACATTGGTGTTCATGTATAACCTAAAATATTCTTCTGCTGAACTCGCGCCAAAGATTCACCGCGTGCCCGTATTCTGTCCACTACGGTAGTGCCTGGCGATTTGTTGGAAAATGTGGACATATCGGGCAGTGTGGTTTCGTGGGGCTTCTCCATCGAATTTAGATATTCATAAGGCAAGACGCTCTTCTTCGTTACAAGCTGAAATCTTGCAGCGTCAGGATATTAAGTCGAGTGATATGCACATCCTCTCGATGCATCATCTCAGCAAGTTTCTGATGAGACACGTGTACAAAACGATGCGAACCGTTCAAA
Organism: Schistocerca americana; assembly: GCF_021461395.2. NCBI lineage: Eukaryota > Metazoa > Arthropoda > Insecta > Orthoptera > Acrididae > Schistocerca > Schistocerca americana. The sequence goes on from NC_060121.1 coordinate 681,910,579, forward strand.
CAGAAACCACCTTTATGCTGAACGAGAGAGTGGAAATAATACCTACTGAAATTGTGAAGGAAGCTAGGTATACACTACGGCAGCTGGTATTTCAAGTTCGAGGCGTTGTGAGCTGCGCCGCGGAACTAACCCATTAGATGAAAATGGTCCCTTTTTGGAACTTATTCTTCTCTGCCCAAGGGCAGCCCGCAAATATGGCACTCAAGTTCTTGCTCAAAGCCTCATTTTCCAGCAAGTCGGTCACGGGAGCGTTGTTTGCGATGAATCACATTAAACTACCACGTATGTTTTTCAAGCTAAGCAAGTAATTATCCATCAGGATTATTCCCAATGCATGATTCGAAATTGTTACTTCTAGAGACATAAGGGCACACACGTTGATATGGTGCCGCATACGATTTTTACGTTGTATGAAGGTAGTATGAGGGTAGTGGGGCCGCCTTCACAATGCACCACAGGAGCTGGGAGACACTCGAAGTCCGTGACACGACTAAGGGACATCGCTCCCGGTGGTGGACTTTGTTAAACTTCAAGAACTTTCAGTCTTTGGTGAGAATTTCCACACATACCGTTACCTGGCTCGAGCAGTCAGAGTGACACTGTTCTAGAACCTCACTCTCCGTAAAAGAGTTAGGGCATCCAAGTCAATATATACCTTGCATATTTTCTCGTGCTAAACTGGGAGGAAAGTAAGTGGGACATGTTTCCGATTCACACTTTGTGTTCCTCTTTCGCCCTCCGAGAATTGCCAGAAATCTACATCTTTGCGATGTTGATCAGATAATTTGGAAAAGTGGGCGAGTCCATCGACTTTATGCTTTATTTATTTGTTCTGGACAGTGTGCTTTTGGCCGTCTTCAACTTCATTTTCTGGTTCTCTATCATTGTCATACAGAGCGTGTATGTAAACTGAATAGTGAGGATCCTGCCACTGCCTTTTCGTAAGTCCTGTAGTTTTATGGGGAACGAGATGCCTTGGAAACTATATTGCCTGCGGTCGTTAAATGTTTTATAATATGTTCTCCGATCAATTTAATGTTGAGGGTAACATCTATTGCTAGTGAGACGTGACCATGCAAAGCAATACTTATCTATAAGGTTCTGGACATTATTGCACGCTTTTTCAGCAGCAATGTCTTTCGGAAGAGCGATGTAACGGGACCCCCGTATTGAGTGGATCAACTACGTGCGAGTTTACATGGAGGTAGACTACACTGCTGAGCTTCCTACCGGAGGCTCATTCCAATATCTCGCCCTTCGCTGTATGGTAATGGTGAAATACCACAGCTCACTGACGTATCCGGAGAACTCCCTCTCCAGAACACTTTGACAAGCATTAACGGAATTGATGGAACAGTCCACGGATGTACTGTCGGTTCACAGTGTCCAACGGGCACAAAATTTCGGCTACCAGACATGTCGCCATCGTCATGTGCGCTGACGAACTGAGCTCTTGTGGGCACGTGGCCGGCTAATATCCCATGCTCCCGGGAGCCGCTCCGTTCCCAGTCCGAGCCCGTGGCCGCGTGTCGTCGTAAGCGGTCGCGGAGACGCTGGCCTCTGCGTCTGCGATGGCGTTGATGTAAGTTCTCTGTCCGTCCGGGTCGCCAGATCGTTTCGTTTGCTGAGTCTTCTTAATTAAACTCAGTACTGGTTCGCAAGCCTCGCTAAGTTTATAGCCACAATCTTGGTCGATGAAATCGTCCCTGGTACATATTTCTACAGTCTCTCTAACGAGGCTGTCCCGGTATTTGGAAATCTGTGCCAAGATTCTGGTACGTCCGTACTCCATTCTCCAACAAACAGTGCTCGTTTTAGAATACATCAGTCGAGTGTGCCTCCGGTGTTCTCGGCAACGATCTTCGTTGGTGCTACTGTCTGTCTAGTATACGTTTCCCCACACTGATATGGAATCTTGTGTACGCCGGCCTTCCGTAAACCGAGATCATCTTTGACCCTTCTCAATTATACTCGTGTTTTATTAAGCGGGCAGAAGACAAATTGCCTCGATGGTTCTTCAGTACATGTCGTATTTCTCCTGACAGTGTGGCTGTGTGTAGTATAAAAGCAGTGGCTGCCTCTTCGTCCGTGGCTTCTTCCGTCTCCAGAGGCTGTACAGGTGTGGTGGAATGGAGAGCGCACTTAATCTGCCATTCTGGTTACCCGTTCTTTCGGAATACAGTTCTGAGGTGTTCCAGCTCCTTGGGAAGTTGGGATGTATGGTGTTCAAATGTGTTCCTTGGAACCATAACGACGAACATGTCATCCACATAACGGGAAACACACTTGGGTTTCCATTTGGATGACACCAAGGCTTCCTCCTGCAAGTACTCCATATACAAATTCGCGACCACAGGCGAAAGTGGATTGTCCATTGCGACTCCTTCCGTTTGTTCGTAGTATTCTCCATTAAACAGAAAATACGTGGAGGTAGGAGACACCTAAAAGTGTCGGTGGTCTTCTCGTTTAATTTCTAGCCAATAAGCTGCAGTGGCTCTCGCAGAGGTAGCTTGGCGAATAACGAAAGGGCGTCAAAACTCACAAGGATAATGGGGTCTTTCACCCTGAGGTATCGAGGGTTTTACAAAATTCACAGAATTGCGGATATGATGAGCACCTTTACTCACAAAGGGCTTAATATTTCCGTCAGGTTTCTGCCAGCTAATATGCATGTGCCCAAATTTTGAAGACAAGTGGGAGCACCATGTCATACAAAGAGGGTCTGCTCGAAGAGCTGTAACACCTCAGAAGTGTACTCCGAGAAAACGGGTCCCAGAATGGAAGATTAGTCGTGCTCCTCGCTCCACCACAGCAATAAAACCTATGGGGACGGACGGAGCCGCGGGGGAAGTGACTACTACTGCCATCATACCGTCAATATGAAGCGTCTCCGCCATGTTAAGACACACTTGCCTCCAGCAAGTATCCAGATCTGTCACCAGAAGGAAACGTCTGGGACCAGCTCAAAGGCAACTTCGTCCTGTTCCACTACCTGACACAACCTAGGCAAGGATCACTTAGAACATTTGTGGCACAGCATGACTCAGGGCGAAGTAGCCGTGCGGTTCTAGGCGCTACAGTCTGGAGCGAGCGACCGCGACGGTCGCAGGTTCGAACCCTGCCTCGGGCATGGATGTGTGTGATGTCCTTAGGTTAGTTAGGTTTAATTAGTTCTGAGTTCTAGGCGACTGATGACCTCAGAAGTTAAGTCGCATAGTGCTCAGAGCCATCACTCACGACAGTGCCACTAAAGCAAAGTCATTTGAAAAGGTTTTCCGAAATTCCTTCACCAAAAAGACGAAGTAAGTAATCTTGAATCACAACCAAGAACAACTGCAAAGATGAGAAACACAGATATAGATATCCTCGGTGTAACAAAGTAACTTAAATCGCTTAATAAACGGAAGGCCTTCAGTCCAGATTGTATATCAGTTATGTTCCTTTCAGAGTATTCTGACAAAATAACTCCATATTTAGCAATTATATACAACCGCTCCGTCACAGAAAGATCTGCACCTAAAAACTGGAAAACTGCTGGAGTCACACCAATGTCCGAAAAGGGAAATTGGAGTAATCTGCTGAATTACAGTCCCATATCACTAACGTCGATTTGTAATAGGGTTTTGGAACACATACCGCGTTTGAGCATTATGAAGTATCTAGAAGAAAACGATTTATTGACACATAGTCAGAACGGATTCAGAAAATATCGTTCTTGTTAACACCACCACTAGCTCTTTATGCTCATGAAGTAATGAGTGCTATCGACAGCAGATGTCAAATTGATTCCATATTCTAAGATTTTCAGAAGGCTTTCGACACCGTTCCTCACAAGCGTCTTATAGCCAAACTGCGTGCCTATGGAATACCGTGTCAGGTGTGCGACTGGATTCATGATTTCCTGTCAGAAAGGTCACAGTTCGTAGTAATAAACCGAAAGTCATTGACTAAAACAGAAGTAATATCCGTCGTTCCCAAGGAAGTGTTATTGACCCTCTAATGTTCTTTATCTATATTAACGACATAGCAGACAATCTGAGTAGCCCTCCTAGATTATTTGCAGATGATGCGGTCATTTACCGTCTCTAAAGCTGTCAGATGACCAAAACTAATTGCAATATGATTTTCATAAGATATTTTTATGGTTCGAAATGTGGCAATTGACCCGGAGTGAAGAAACGTTCGATGTTATTGACATGAATAATAAAATAAATCTGTTAAATTTCGATTTCGCTATAAGCCACGCAAATCTGAAGGCTGTAAATTCAACTAAATACTTAGGAATTACAATTACAAATAACCTAAACTCGAACGATGACATATATAATGTTGTGGGTAGAGCAAACCAAAGACTGCGATTCATTGGCAGAACACTTAGAACGTGCAATATGTCTACTAAAGAGACTGCTTACACCACGCTTGCCCGTCCTACTCTGGAGTATTTCTGTGCTGTGCATCAGGTGGGACTGACGAATGATATCTAAAAAGTACAAAGAAGAGGCAGCTCGTTTTGTATTATCGCGAAATAGGGGAGATAGTGCCACAGACATGACACGTGAATTGGAATGGCACTCATTAAAACACAGACGCTATTCTTTACGACGGGAGCTTCTCATGAAATATCAATCACCAGTTTTCTCCTCCGAGTGTGAAAAAAATCTGTTCGCACCCATCGACAGAGGGAGAAATGATCATCACGATAAAGTAAGAGAAATTCTTGCTAGCACAGAAGGATTTAAGTGCTCATATTTCTCGCGCGCCGTTGGAGAGTGGAACGGTAGAGGGACAGCTTGTAGGTTGTTCATTGAACCCTCTGATAGGCACTTTATTGTGACTAGTAGAGTAATCAGGTAGATGTAGATGACCTTGTCAATGCAGGCAGGAGAGATCATGTCGCCAAATGTGCCACCAACATTAGAGTAGTCCAATGTTGTCGTAGGACTTATTTAGTGATACTTCTCGATTCATAAAACTTCACCCACAGCCCTATGTTTTGATTTATTTTATTTTGTATCGCAAATGCTACCAGTTTCGGCAACTCACTATTGCCGTCTTCATGCCCCATACGCTATTATCGTATTAACAATCTTATCGAATGGCGCCATAAAACTGGAATCGTAAATTTGATCTTTATGCCTGCATGATGTAGGTTCAGTCATTGTCACCCTTTCACAGAAACCTGTGGCATAACGATTGAATTTACGATTCCAGTTTTATGGCACCCTTCGATAAGATTGTTAATACGATAATAGCGTATGGGGCCTGAAGATGGTCAATGGTGAGTTGCCGAAACTGGTAGCATTTGAGTATAAAATACACTCCTGGAAATGGAAAAAAGAACACATTGACACCGGTGTGTCAGACCCACCATACTTGCTCCGGACACTGCGAGAGGGCTGTACAAGCAATGATCACACGCACGGCACAGCGGACACACCAGGAACCGCGGTGTTGGCCGTCGAATGGCGCTAGCTGCGCAGCATTTGTGCACTGCCGCCGTCAGTGTCAGCCAGTTTGCCGTGGCATACGGAGCTCCATCGCAGTCTTTAACACTGGTAGCATGCCGCGACAGCGTGGACGTGAACCGTATGTGCAGATGACGGACTTTGAGCGAGGGCGTATAGTGGGCATGCGGGAGGCCGGGTGGACGTACCGCCGAATTGCTCAACACGTGGGGCGTGAGGTCTCCACAGTACATCGATGTTGTCGCCAGTGGTCGGCGGAAGGTGCACGTGCTCGTCGACCTGGGACCGGACCGCAGCGACGCACGGATGCACGCCAAGACCGTAGGATCCTACGCAGTGCCGTAGGGGACCGCACCGCCACTTCCCAGCAAATTAGGGACACTGTTGCTCCTGGGGTATCGGCGAGGACCATTCGCAACCGTCTCCATGAAGCTGGGCTACGGTCCCGCACACCGTTAGGCCGTCTTCCGCTCACGCCCCAACATCGTGCAGCCCGCCTCCAGTGGTGTTGCGACAGGCGTGAATGGAGGGACGAATGGAGACGTGTCGTCTTCAGCGATGAGAGTCGCTTCTGCCTTGGTGCCAATGACGGTCGTATGCGTGTTTGGCGCCGTGCAGGTGAGCGCCACAATCAGGACTGCATACGACCGAGGCACACAGGGCCAACACCCGGCATCATGGTGTGGGGAGCGATCTCCTACACTGGCCGTACACCACTGGTGATCGTCGAGGGGACACTGAATAGTGCACGGTACATCCAAACCGTCATCGAACCCATCGTTCTACCATTCCTAGACCGGCAAGGGAACTTGCTGTTCCAACAGGACAATGCACGTCCGCATGTATCCCGTGCCACACAACGTGCTCTAGAAGGTGTAAGTCAACTACCCTGGCCAGCAAGATTTCCGGATCTGTCCCCCATTGAGCATGTTTGGGACTGGATGAAGCGTCGTCTCACGCGGTCTGCACGTCCAGCACGAACGCTGGTCCAACTGAGGCGCCAGGTGGAAATGGCATGGAAAGCCGTTCCACAGGACTACATCCAGCATCTCTACGATCGTCTCCATGGGAGAATAGCAGCCTGCATTGCTGCGAAAGGTGGATATACACTGTACTAGTGCCGACATTGTGCATGCTCTGTTGCCTGTGTCTATGTGCCTGTGGGTCTGTCAGTGTGATCATGTGATGTATCTGACCCCAGGAATGTGTCAATAAAGTTTCCCCTTCCTGGGACAATGAATTCACGGTGTTCTTATTTCAATTTCCAGGAGTGTAAAATAAAGCAAAATATACGGCTGTTAGTAACGTTTTTTGAATCAAGAAATGCGTACCAGCCTATGTCTCCCAGGCAACAAAGGAGCGACAGAGACCATTTTGTGATATGTCGCATTGGAGATGGCGGTGCTACTACACGACCGAACGTAACGTTCCGGCGATGTTCCAACTCGACGTTGTTCGCGAGCTGGGTCAGGACAGAGAATGTGGCCCAGACCACAGCAAAATGGCTGGATGGAGGTGTTAAGCTGCACCACGATGATGGACCGGCCTGGGATTTCCACTGCCTGGGCTGCATCCCAGATGAGAGACCGAGCTGCTGTTTGTCCGTTCATAGGTGCGTCGACGACGCGCTGGGGTTTGGCACATCCAGCTGCGAGTAAATCGTTGATGATTGATCGGAATGAGGCCCGTATAGCCGCAGAGACGTTCTCATCGACTGCGCGTCCTGCAAGGCACGTCCGGTCGCAGATGCAGTATCATTATCGACGACGGCTCAATTTCTGCAGGAGGTAGCCCGCCTAGTAATATCTCTTCTATTTCACCTGCACGTGAAGAATAAAATATATTGAGTATCATGTGTGAGAAAATGAAGACGTGTGTAGGCGTCTACAGTGATTCTTCTCAGGTTCTAAATTTTCCATGTTCGAATCGTTCGACCGTAAATTTTTGGCTGGTCTCTCCAGAAATATTCCGTCCAACACAGCTAACGGATCGATGACTGTCCCTTTGCTCATGATATCGAGGTCCCCTAGAAACACAAAAGAAGACATCACATTAGTAATGTAAGCAGCGTGTTTTCTTCTGTATAATTATTGTCGTAAAAGAAAAGAAGAAAGAAGTCCTACTCACATGTTCCTCGATGACCGGTGTCATCTCCCACGAAGTAATGCTGCAAAATGGGTACGGATTTACACTCATGGGCTGCGGTTTTTATTCGTTCACTCTAGCATCAACATCGAGTGCACATATAAAAATATAAGAACACATCGCGCTATAAAGGCAAGCAACTGCTTTGGGTATTATTATTGTAGGCGAATGAGAATAACTACTAAACATGTATTCGTTCCTCGACGACTGGCGCGATCATCTACGAGTTAACAGCGGAGTAAGGAGTCGGCTTGAATATGGAGATCTTCGGCTGAGCTATTCGCACATCATTATCATCATCAACATCGTCAGGTGCAATAGGCGAGAGCGACGTTTTTGCAATAATGCTGGCAAGATTCGGCGGTGGCATCGCATGCATCCGCATTGGTCTGATTCCATTGCGTTGAAGAATTTCACGGCAGACAGAAGCAAAAAGCATAAAGTCTGATAAATCAATTAATCACACACACATAAACACACACACACACACACACACTCACAAACATACAGAGGGAGAGGAGGTACAATGAAAGGGTACTTACACTCATATATTAGACATTTATCCAGCTTCTATCCTGTAGAATGCAAAGAAACCTCAACCGATCCTCAAGAGCATCGCCGCTCTTCAGGGATGACTGCATACTGCCATTTGAGCAGAAGAAAGAGAAGCACAAATAAGTCTTCAGATTGCTGTTAAAAGAAGAAATAAGCGCTCAAAAAACTATAAAATGAAAATAAATCATCCCCACTCAGCTATAAAATCGTCCGAGGCCTATATGGCCCTTATTAGCGTCATCAGCTTCACCAGTATTACATCGCTTCATAGTGCACTGAACGTTGACAAACTGTACGACGGAAGCCAAAAAGAACGAGGTGGATAACACATCTTACTTAGGAGCGCTAGAAGATACACTACTCAGTGGCAATGAAGGGAATGCTGTGGTGGCTACTGTTGAGCAGTACTAGAGAACAGTAGGGGGGCAACATGGACGCTGCCCCCACATTCCATTGTTGCCAGATGTAAACAAGATGGCGGTGATGATGTCATCCAAGATGGCGTCGTGTAAACTTGGTAAAAGCGCATGATGTCATCCAAGATGGCCGATTTGGACGGGCGATAGGTCAATTGGACTACCTCCACTAACCTAACCCATAAAAAATGGCGCCAAGTTCAAATTCCTACAGGATAATGCGTCACACCCCTGTTAACTCTACTAAGCAAGGAAAATGGCGGGAAAAAAGGACTTGTCTTTATTATTTAACCAATTAAAAGCAGGTGTGTTAGCCACTGAGTCTGGACTCTTACTGGCTTAGTTCATATCGCTGCCACCAGAGAGCGCCACTGTGAAGTCAGATCATGAAGCAAGTACCGTTATTCAAGATGGCTGCACCCAGCGTATCCACCACGTGGTGTGGGTCTACCCCATATCGGCGCCACCAGAAGACGCCACTGAAACTTTGGGTGATGACTCAAGATCGTCAGCTTTCTCTCTCGCACTGCGCCAGCGGTCCCTAAGCACAAGATGCTGATGTCACAGCTCCCCAGCCTGGACTTTTATACTCACGCCAGACAGTCTTCTGTAAATATTCTAACTAACGTAACATAGACATCGCTCATCTCATGTACCTAACAACCTATGTATTTAATTCCTTTTAAATTTTAATCACATTCAATAACGCAATTTACAAATTCAATCTTCAATGATCAAAAGACAAGTTCCTCAATTTCACACTATCAGAGCGCTGTACATTCATGAACTAGCAACCCCACCCCAAGAATGCTGCACTCCTATTGGCTACTGCATTAGACACGTGATTCGACTTCATACAACCTAGGACTTGTAATCAATTTTCGCGAATTCCGCACCCACCTGGTCTTAAAATCAAATAGTAAAAGTCTCCACCACTATACTCAACCGACCCACAAATCCGCCTACCAGCCCATGTTGTCGGGCTAACCTGTTCTAATGTGCATAGTTCATGACTTAATCAAAGATGGTGGTGCGAAATGGCGGGAAAACCGATCTAAACACAAGTCTTTATTTCACAGGCGATGTCTCCACCACGAGATTTACCGTCCAACTGACATAGTACACATTATTTCCATCAGATAATAGTGTCATCCCTCCTGTGATCTAATCCCATATACTCTTCTGTACAGGTGAAAATTATGCTAAAATTACTCAGGCTGCACCACTTTGCTGGGAAGTGTAAGGAAGAAGTCCACTCTGTTACTTCCGAAAACTTTATTTAGGGATCGAATATATTATTCACACTCAGGCAAAACACTCTCTATATTATCGTTGGACTCACATTAGACACTCTGCAGACACACAAACAACTCCTAAATTATTCAAATAATTTAATTACAGACATTCACACTCCTCCTACATAATTCAGCACAGTTATGTCTAGACACGCTCAGTACTCGTGAACTGTCCAAATAACTCATAGCACAGCCTACACACCTGCTCTAGAAATAATGCAATCAACACACGCAAGTCCAGTAGAACGTACAGACAGCTAAACGACGTGGCGCGGCCGTCAGATGTCAAACCACCCCCAGGCCCCGCCAGGGTCCAGCAAGCGGCCACATCGTTTCCATACTTAAATTCTGAGGAACGCCTACCGCAATACGTGTTCATCTAGACGCCTATCGGAAGGGCGGGAAGACATATTTACAGACCGCAAACGCTAGAATCTCGTGCGCGCACATTCGCGGTCGACCCCGCCGTCAGCTGTCAAACCACACACGGGCGTCATTTCATGACCGCGCTCCATCACAGCACCAAGCCGCGGCCGCCGAACACGGGGAAAAGTCAGCTCTATACCATCACCATTATACTGACGTCACAGAATTCCAAGGGTCAGCTCCCATATGCGAGACACCTCCTAGCAGCAGATGTCTTAACCGCTTGTGACACAATATGACACCGCGCATTGTTCCTAGCGTGACATGACAAACCCTTTTACCTAAACATAACTACACAGTCCTGCTCTCAACTCGTCCTAAAACGTAAGCGTCGCTACTCGCCATCTAAAACATTCTCAATATTATTATTGCTTCATAATGCTATCTCCAACTAATTCTATAGTTCCCAGAAATAATTAACGCTCGCTTTCTTAATCTCTCACCTTAACAGCGGAAATTCTTCTCCTAACAGAACCAATTTACCAAAATAATATCCGATTCACTCGTCCCACCGTACCTAACCTGACACCCTTTGTACTCTAAACATACGCAAACGTCCTCAACCACCGAGCGAGGTGGCGTAGTGGTTAAACACTGGACTCGCATTCGGGAGGACGACGGTTCAATCCCGCGTTCGGCCATCCTGATTTAAGTTTTCCGTGATTTCCCTAAAATCGCTCCAGACAAATGCCGGGATGGTTCCTTTGAAAGGGCACGGCCGACTTCCTTCTCAGTCCTTCCCTAATCCGATGAGACCGATGACCTCGCTGTCTGGTCTCCTTCCCAAACAACCCAACCCCCCCCCCCCCCCAACCACCAATAAATTTCACCCCCATTTTTCACGTCCTCAACCATATCTTGAGCTCATATATCAACCACAAACCATGTCAATGAATCCGTCTAACTTTCTCACTCGCTCTTATCGAATTTACACATCAGATTACAAATGCCGCTTCTATCGAAACACCATTCACCATTTCTTTCTCGGACTTCCACCTGTTAAATTATTTTTACACAAATTGCTAAATCCCAATGACCGTTAATCCCGCAATCTTGTATACACATCATCAAATACATACCACACTCACAAGAATATTGCAAGACAGGACCATGTTTACCACATCCAACTGCAATTAAATAATATTATCATTGCCGCAACTGTCTGTCAGTGCTAGATTTATACGTAATTTCTACTCTTGACTGTTGTCGTTCGTGGACGAGTACCAGTATCTATAGAGCGCAAAATTTTCCACATAAGAAGTTTCGCGCCGTTATCTATTTGCTTAATCTCTACGCCCCTCACGAGAGTATACACACTCATCTTCTCTAGTCATTATACAACATAAGTTAAACAAGCTTTATCATGCACACAGGTCGAATGCTATCCGTGATAATGAATACCAGACGAGCGGACGTAATGCTTGTGAAAACCTCATCGACGTGCGCTTGTGTACTGTAATGATCATCATAATCGATAAAACAACAAGGAAAACGCGAATTCGCTCGTCCTCGACGTTCTGAAGCGGCACTGTTTCCAACACTCATTAGATTTCATGCTTGCAACATAGGCATTCGTTAGCGCCGCCGTTTAGAGACTCCTACATCCGAACACAGAGCATGAATGAAGCATTATCTTTTGCTTTTATGTAATTACTCATACATCTGGTGTGGAAGCAACGTCCGCCTTCATATCTTTCTGCAGACGTGACATTCAACAGCAAACAACTATTTTTACACTGATCGCTTTATTGCACCGGCAGCTAAACATAATCAATTGCCATACATACAAGGTGTTACAAAAAGGTACGGCCAAACTTTCAGGAAACATTGCTCACGCAAAAATAAAGAAAAGATGTTATGTGTAGATGTGTCCGGAAACACTTAATTTCCGTGTTAGAGCTCATTTTAGTTTCTTCAGTATGTACTGTACTTCCTCGATTCACCGCCAGTTGGCCCAATTGAAGGAAGGTAATGTTGACTTCGGTGCTTGTGGTGACATGCGACTCATTGCTCTACACTACTAGCATCAAGCACATCAGTACGTAGCATCAACAGGGTAGTGTTCATCACGAACGTGGTTTTGCAGTCAGTGCAATGTTTACAAATGCGGAGTTGGCAGATGCCAATTTGATGTATGGATTAGCACGGGGCAATAGCCGTGGCGCGGTACGTTTGTATCGAGACAGATTTCCAGAACGAAGGTGTCCCGACAGGAAGACGTTCGAAGCAACTGATCGGCGTCATATGGAGCACGGAACATTCCAGCCTATGACTCACGACTGGGGAAGACTTAGAACGACGAGGATACCTGCAATGGACGAGGCAATTCTTCGAGCAGTTGACGATAACCCTAATGACAGCGTCAGAGAAGTTGCTACTGTACAAGGTAACGTTGACCACGTCACTGTATGGAGAGTGCTACGGGAGAACCAGTTGTTTCCGTACCATGTACAGCATGTGCAGCCACTATCAGCAGCTGATTGGCCTCCACGGGTACACTTCTGCGAATGGTTCATCCAACAATGTGTCAATCCTCATTTCAGTGCAAATGATCTCTTAACGGATGAGGCTTCATTCCAACGTGATCAAATAGTAAATTTTCACATTCAACATGTGTGGGCTGACGAGAATCCGCACGCAATTGTGCAATCACGTCATCAACACAGACTTCCTGAGAGCATTTGGGCAGGCATTGTTGGTAATGTCTTGATTGGTCCCCATGTTCTTCCACCTACGCTCAATGGAGCACGTTATCATGACTTCAAACAGGATACTCTACCTATGCTGCAAGAACATGTGCCTTTACAAGTACGACACAACATGTGGTTCATGCACGATGGAGCTCCTGCACATTTCCGTCGAAGTGTTCTTACGCTTCTCAACAACAGATTCGGTGACCGATGGATTGGTACAGGCGGACCAATTCCATGGCCTCCACGCTCTCCTGACCTCAACCCTCTTGACTTTCATTTGTGGGGGCATTTGAATGCTCTTGTCTACGCAACCCCGGTACCAAATGTAGAGACTCTCCGTGCTCGTATTGTGGACGGCTGTGATACAATACGCCATTCTCCAGGGATTCCATGCGACGGAGGGTGGATGCATGTATCCTCGCTAACGGAGGACATTTTGAACATTTCCTGTAACAAAGTGAAGTCACGCTGGTACGTTCTGTTGCTGTGTGTTTCCATTCCATGATTAATGTGAATTTGAAGAGAAGTAATAAAATGAGTTTTAACATGGAAAGTAAGCGTTTCCGGACACATGTCCACGTAATATATTTTCTTTCTTTCTGTGTGAGGAATGTTTCCTGAATTTTGGCCGTACCTTTTTGTAACACCCTGTATAGTGAAATGCCTAAACACTCTTACTCAAATACATGATGTCCCCACCATGGACCTGAGTTTGAATATTACAGATCTGAATACAATAACCACCAAAACCACTACTAAATCGTCAAAACCTCTAACGCTGACAGCCATTAAACAGCACGTCGAGAAAAAGAGATTTCTATCCATATAGACTCTTTGCATATAAAAAACGCTTACGAACTACCATCAAATGCAAGTATCACATATTCCATCACACCTTACAAAGCTAGCGTCGGAGTACTGCCGGTGGCACGTCAAAGTCAGATATCTGTCCATCTAAATAGCCCTCCAGTCACCCCCCGGACCAACCTGTTGACGTTTACTCTCTCTATACCTGGTCTCCAACGGTTGCTTAATCACGTACACCACCATATGATTTACAAGCCAACTACGGTGCTTCCCATGTCTAGAGAACAGTTCAACGTATCTTCTACCAACCACATTCGATCTTCTTTCAACTAAATAAGGACGTGAAATGTGCACAAACCGTCAACAGAACAATTTACATGAGAGGGAATAACACTCAATCGGAATCGTACCATCTTCCACTCAACACATACTAAGTATTAGTTCGTTATATGGTCGTCTAGACAAGGGCAAAGTTACCTAATATACATTGCTACAGTCCAAGAGGCCTCTACAATTGCACGTATGCTGCTGTTAACTGAAAACTTGAATCACTACCACCACGGACTTTTCATACACGGATTCATTCCGGAAAACCGGTCGCATATATGTTTTTCATTATATTTACAATTAAATGTTACGATCGCGCCCTCAATTCAATTTCTTTTGAGAATGAGCCAAGTATCAGAAATACACCTTTCGTCGGCAGTGGCTCTGGAAATAGCTGTACTTTCCTTACAGCTCGATACACTTCCCCCTTGCTATCACAGTACTCCAAGTCAAATCCTTACCTTCCCTACAACAGGGCATAGTCATATCCTTTCTACAAACACACGTACTTTATAAACCTGATACTCAAATGCGAACATATCACGCACTTGCCTCGGCGGTGTCTGTATATTTAATAAAATCGCGTCATAGACACAGCAGGAGTAGCAGTAGAAGTTTGAGCTGAGAGACTATGAGAAAGGGGCTATACCGCTATGAATGCTTTGATAGCTGCACGCTACGTTATTGTGGGTAGGATTGTGAAATCTGTTTCCCTGCAATGGAGGCCGACCGCAGCTATGTGTCATTGCGCCAGCATGGGTGCCTTGGTGACTACTAATTTGTATGAGCTTTTATAGATCATAATTATTATCTGCTGGGCTGATTGATTTGAGTGGATGTGGATCTGTTGTACTTGCATCAAGTTTGGGGACGTACAACATTGCGTGAATTTCCACCGAATGGTCAAAACATGGTCTTGTTGGAGTAATTCAGATCGTTCTGTTTCTACAGAGGTTGCTGAAGGTGGTGGATGTGTCTTTCTCCGATTTCTGCAAAGTAGAGGCTTAAATTGGACCGATATCATGCGCGAAGCTATAAAAATGGAATCAGTTGTATGACGTGTAGGGGGTGACTAAAAGCACGTTGGAATTTTACTTTAGAAGCTAGGTTCGGGTAAGGTGACTCGTTTCGGGATATGAGAGTGAAACAATTATGATTGAGTAGTGGTAGTAATCCGATGTAGGTATGTGTTTGAATGGATAGAGGTGATTCAAAATGATTGACATCATTTCGGACATATAGCGTAACACTAGAGATCTGAGAAGCCAGTGTACATTTTTCGTCTTTCGACCTTAGTCAGCACTTCATCACTACTACTGTTTGTGTTTCTTCTCAATCAGTCATCGTCTATAACTCGGTGGATATATCGTGGAACCTCTGATATGATGTAGAGACAAAGTGCGTTGCTAATACTAACGAATTATCTAGTTGGGAGAGGGGGCGAGGTCGCCGCAAATAGCACCTACATACCACGTTCCTTAGCAGAAACACTTTCAAAGTTCAGTGACTTTATCGCTAGGCTGCATCGTTGGCTGAAAATACGTATGCCTACGATCTCCGTCACGGTATTTGTCCAGAAAAAACACCTCATTCAGACGTAGTGTCGTACCTCGATTCATAAATCGTGTCTAGATTTTAACATTGATACTTGTGTGCACCTGTAGAAACATGACTGATTTTAACAGTAACACGCGCTAGTTTCTAGGATCGGTTTTTTCTTTAAAATATCGTCGATTACATGACTCTTTCTAGGACACAGTGGTAGGACTCGAAAGAGGGAACTAAAGAGACACGCATGCGCATCGCTGATCTTCGATTAGTATTATTTGGTAAGGTAGGCAATCGGTTTCTGACGAAGTAATATACTTGGTAGTTTCGGCACGTGCGTGATATGTTCGCATTTGAGCATCAGGTTTATAAAGTATGTGTGTCTGTGGAAAGGATATGACTATGCCCTGTTGTAGGGAAGGTAAGGATTTGACTTGGAGTACTGTGATAGCAATGGGTGCGTATGTCCAGTTGTAAGGAAGGTACAGTTATTTCCAGAGCCACTACCGACGAAAGGTGTATTTCTGATACTTGGCTCATTCTCAAAAGAAATTGAATTGAGAGCACGATCGTAACATTTAATTGTAAATATAATGAAAAACATACATGCGGCCGGTTTTCCGGAATGAATCCGTGTGTGAAAAGTCCGTGGTGGTAGTGATTCAAGTTTTCAGTTAACAGCAGCGTATGTCCAATTGTAGAGGCCTCTTGGACTGTAGCAATGTATATGAGTTAACTTTGCCCTTGTCTAGACGGTCACATAACGAACTAATACTTAGTATATGCTGAGTGGCTTTCGTGATTAAGTGGAACTTTGAGAAGATGGTATGGTTGCGATGGAGTGTTATTCCTACCCATGTAAATTGTTCTGTTGACGGTTTGTGCACATTTCACGTCCTTATTTAGTTGAAAGAAGATCGCATGTGGTTTGTAGAAGATACGTTGGCCTGTTCTCTAGACATGGGAAGGACCTTAGTAGGCTTGTAAATCATATGGTGGTGTACGTGATTAGGCAATCGTTGGAGAGCAGATATAGAGAGAGTAAACGTCAGCAGGTTCTCCCGGGGGATGACTGGAGGGCTATTTAGATGGACAGATATCTGACTTTGACGTGCCACCGGAAGTGCTCCGACGCTAGCTTTTGTAGGGTGTGATGGAATATGTGATACTTGCGTTTGATGGTAGTTTGAAAGCGTTTTTTATATGCAAAGAGTGTTTATGGATTGAATCCTCTTTTCCTCGACGTTTTGTTTAACGGCTGTCAGCGTTAGAAATGAATATATTTTGACGATTTAGTAGTGGTTTTGGTGGTTATTGTATTCAGAACTGCAATATTCAAACTCATGTCCTTGATGGGAACGTCATGTAATTGAGTAAGAGTGTTTAGGTATTTGACGATATGTGTGGCAATTGGTGATGTTTAGTTGCCGGTGCAATTTAGCGATCAGTGTAGAAATAGTTGTTTGCTGTTGAATGTCACGTCTGCAGAAAGAAATGAAGGCGGAGCTTGATTCCACACCAGATGTATGAGTAATTAGATAAAAGCAAATGATAATGCTTGATTCATGCTCTGTGTTCGGATGTAGGAGACTCTAAACGGCGGCGCGAACGAATGCTTATGTTGCAAGCATGAAATCTAATGAGTGTTGGAAACAGTGCCGCATCAGAACATCGAGGACGAGCGAATTCCCGTTTTCCTAGTTGTTTTATTGATTATGATGAACATTACAGTACACAAGCGCACGTCGATGAGGTTTTCACAAGCATTACGTCCGCTCGTCTGGTATTCATTATCACGGATAGCACTCGACCTGTGTGCATGATAAAGCTTGTTTGGCTTATGTTGTATAATGACTAGAGAAGATGAGTGTGTATACTATCGTGAGGAACGTAGAGATTAAGCGAATAGATAATGGCGCTATACTTTTTCTGTGGAAAATTAAGCGCTCTATAGATACTGGTATTCGTCCACGAACGACAACAGTCAAGAGTAGAAATTACGTGTAAATCGAGCACTGACAGGCCGTTTCGGCAATGGTAATATTATTTAATTGTAGTTTGAAATGGTAAACATGGTCCTGGCTTAAAGTATTCTTGTGAGTGTGGTATGTATTTGATGATGTGTATACAAGATTGCGGGTTTCACTGTTATTGGGTTTTTGCCGTCTGTGTAAAAATAATTTATCCGCTGAAAGAAAAGGTGAATGGCGTTTCGATAGAGGTGGCATTTTTAAACCGATGTGTAAATTCGATAAGAGCGAATGAGAATGCTAGATTGACTGATCGACATATTTTGTAGTGTGATATATGAGCGTAAAGATAGGATCGAAGACGTTTGCATATGTTGGGAGTAGGAAGGGTATCAGCTTAGGAGCGGTGGGACAAGTGAATTGGATCTTATTTTGGTAAAGAGGGTCTTTTAGGAAAGGAATTTCCGCTCTTAAAGTGAGAGATTAAGTAAGCGAGCGTTAACTATTTCTGGAAACTATAGAATTAGGTGGTGGTTGCCTTGTGAAGTAACAATAATACTGAGAATGTTATAGATGGCGAGTCGCGGCGCATACTTTTCACGACGAGGTTATGTTGTTATGTTTAGGTAAAAGGGTGCGTCATGTCACTCTAGGAGCAATGTGCGGTGTGCTATTGTCTCATAAGCGGTTAAGACATCTGCTGCTACGAGGTGTCTCGCATATGCGAGCTGCTCCTTGGAATTCTGTGACGTCAGTATAATGGTGATGGTATACTGCAGACTTTCGCCTGCGTTCGGCGGTCGCGGCTTGGTGCTGTGATGGAGCACGGTCATGAACTGACGTCCGTGTGTGGTTTGTCTGCTGGCGGCCGCATCGACCGCGAATGCGCGCGCACGAGGTTCTAGCGTTTGCGCTCTGTAAATATGTATTCACTCCCTTCCGATAGGCGTCTTGGTGCACACGTTTTGCGATAGGAATATCTCAGAAATGAAGTATGAAAGCGATGTGGTCGCTTGCTGGACCCGGGCGGGGGCCTGTGTGTCGTTTGACATCTGACGGCCGCGCCACGTCGTTAAGCTGTATGTGCGTTCTGCTGGACCGGGGGTGGCGCACTGTGCTTGCGTGTGTTGATTGCATTATTTCTAGAGCAGGTGTGTAGGCTGTGCTATGAGCTATTTGGACAGTTTACGAGTACTGAGTGTGTCTACACATAATTGTGTTGAATTATTTGGGAGGAGTGTGAACGTCTGAAATTAAGTTATTTGCATAAATTAGGAGTAGTTTGCTTGTCTGTAGAGTGTGTATCGTGAGTGTACGATAAGATGGAGAGTGTTTTGCCTCAGTGTTATAAATATATTAGATCTCTAAATAATATGTTCGGATGTAAATAGAGTGGACTCCTTCCTTACTCTTCCCTGCAAAGTAGCGCAGCCTGAGTAATTTTAGCACAATTCCCACCCCTACAGACCATCATCTTGGATTAGATTACAGGAGGAATGACAGTAGGATCTGATGGCAATAATGTGTACCATGTCAGTTGGACAGTAAATCTCGCGGTGGAGACATCGCCTGTAAAATACAGACTTCTGTTCATATCTGTTTTCCCGCCATTTTGCACGACCATCTTTGATTAAGTCATGAACTACGCACATTAGTACATGTTAGAGCACATTAGCCCGATAACATGGGCTGGTAGGGGGATGCGGCAGTCAGTTGAGGATAGTGGTGGAGACTTTAACTATTTGATTCCAAAATCAGGTGGGTGTGGCATTCGCGAAAATTGATTACAAGTCCTAGGTTGTGTCAAGTCGAATCACGTGACTAATGCTGTGGCCAATAGGAGCGCTGCATTCATGGGGTGGGGGTATCTAGGTCATGAATGAACACCGCTCTGATAGTGTGAAAATGTGGAACTTCTCTTTTGATCATTGAACATTGATATTGTAATCTGAATTATAGTATATTTTTAAAATTTAAATGGAATTAGGTACTTCAGTACTTATGTACATTATTAGGTACATTACACGAGCGATGTGTTCGAATATTTACGGAAGACTGTCTGGCGTGAATATAAAGGTCCTGGCTGGGGAGCTGTGACATCAACGTTCTCACGCACAGCGACCGCTGGGGCGGTGCGAGAGAGAAAGCTGACGATCTTGAATCATCAGCCATCATCGTGGTGGCTTCCTCCGGTTGCGCCGATATGAAATACACCCACACCACGTGGTGGATTCACTGGGTGCCGCAATCTTGAATAACGGTACTTGGGTCATGATTTGACGCCAAGGTGGCGCTCTCTGGTGGCAGCAATATGAAATAAATAATAATAATGTGATGTGACTAGGGCCTCCCGTCGGTTAGACCTTTCGCCTGGTGCAAGTCTTTGGATTTGACGCCACTCCGGCGCCTTGCGCGTCGATGGGGATGAAATGACGATGATTAGGACAACACCCAGTCCCTGAGCAGAGAAAAATCTCCGACCCAGCGAGGAATCGAGCCCGGGCCCTTAGGTTTGACATTCTGTCGCGTTGACCACTCAGTTACCAGGGGCGGACAATATGAAATAAGTCAGTTGGGCTCTGGACCCTGTGGTAGTGAACGCGCTCTCTGGTGGCAGCGATATGAACTAAGCCAGTACGAGTCCAGACTCAGTAGCGAAGACAGCTGCTTCAATTTGGTTAAATAATAAAGATAAGTCCTTTTTTCCCGCCATTTTCCTTGCTTAGTAGAGATAACAGGGGTGTGACACATTTTCCTGTTGGAATTTGAACTTGGCGCCATTTCTTTTGGGGGAGGCGTTAGGTTAGTGAATGTAGTCCAATCTTCCCACCAAAATCCACCATTCAGGATGACGTCATGCGCTCTTGCCTGGTCCACACGATGCCATCTTGCATGACGTCATCCCCGCCATCTTGGATACATCTGGCAACAATGGAATGTGGGGCAGCGTCCTTCTTACCCCCTTCTGAGAATTACTCCAGCCACTATCGTACATAGAAGATGAAGGGAATGCTGCGATCATTACTATAGAGAAGCACCAAAGAAAGGCTTTGACAGTTCTTGCAGTAACGAATGAATATGGAGATAGGTTCTGAGATGCAACAAAGAATGATTTTAATCACACACTGGTAGATACTTAATCCAGTCAGAAATCAGACCGGAATGACAGTTCTCAACGAAATGGCTCTTTATATAGGCGAGTACCCATGTTGTAACATACACTAGTTGGTTCCGGAATGTATAGCCATGAACGAAACAGTCACCCCTCTATCATTCCTGTAGAATTAAGCCACATACTCTGATCTAAAGCAGTATCTTCTTCTACACCTTTGTGGCTCCCAGTTAACGGCACTGCTATCACGACGGTGTCATTGTATTTTCGTCAAGTGTGCGCTATACCGTATTTGAAGTCGTGCGTGTGCGGCGGCGCGTCTGGTGAATCTTCTTCCGAGAGTTTACAGGTCTCCCTTTTAACAGTAGAAGCGCTACCCACGCGTTCACATGATGGAGCATGTACAGTAACACGACCAATGTTCACCAATTGTGGATTAAAGTTAAGTATTCCAGAAGCTACGTACTTTTCTTTATAGCATTCATTACGTATCCTGTTTCAGACCTCACGCCAGCCTGCGTGAGCTTATAGCGTGCATTTCGACTTCCTCAAACAACACGGTGTTGGCACTTCTGCCGACACTTCACTTCTTTTAAGAAGACAATGTCATTTACTGTTGAACCAACTAAAAAGATTTATAGAACGAATACACTTCAGTTGTTTCTATAAAATTAACGACCGGTTTCGGAATGTTAAGATCCTATCTTTATGATTATAAAAAACTGAAGCAGGGGAGAGATAGGGGAAATATAACCTAACATATCCAGGAAAACCATAAGAAAAGACTGAGAAAATAAGATGACTCACTTATTTTACTTGTTCATATATAACCATTGGTCGGGTCACTCGCTGCACTTTGCACAGAACTAGAAAAAACAGGAGGGGGAGTAATAATCAAACGGAACTAAAAATGGAACGTCTAGGGACCAAAGCCAAATACTGTAGTCATACTGTCCAGTGTCTAGCAGCCGCACGCTATAGACACCAGCGAGGACTGACGCGAGGACTAGAAGGGCGGAGCGATGTAGGTGCGAGCGGTCTGCGAGAGGAATTAAAGTAACATCGATAGACACGATCATATGTGATTCTCAGGCATGTAATGTTATACGAAGGAAACCAAAAAGGCTACGGTAGTATGCCAAATGAATGAACAGGGGGTAAGCCGGCCGGTGTGGTCGTGCGGTTCTAGGCGCTTCAGTCTGGAACCGCGTGACCGCTGCGGTCGCAGGTTCGAATCCTGCCTCGGGCATGGATGTGTGTGATGTCCTTAGGTTAGTTAGGTTTAAGTAGTTCTAAGTTCTAGGGGACTGATGACCACAGATGGTGAGTCCCATAGTGCTCAGAGCCATTTTTGAACAGGGGGTAAAAATCCACGTTAACCATGTCAAGTAAATCGTCTATATATATATATATATATATATATATATATATATATATATATATATATATATATATATATAGTGTGTGTGTGTGTGTTTGTGTGTGTGTGTGTGTTTGTGTGTGTGTGTGTGTGTGTGTGTGTGTGTGTGTGTGTGTATGTGTGTGTGTGTGTTTAGTAAAAGAGTTACGGCTTATAAATGATTTTTCCTGGAATTTAGCAACTTCGCTAATACGAAGTCATCGCAAAATTGTACGAGGTTAAAGTAAAGCACGATTTCCATTTATTTTGTTGTTATTGATCTGGTGAATCTGATAAAACATGTCCCAGTCGCCGGCCCCGGTGGTCTAGTGGTTCTAGGCGCTCAGTCCGGAACCGCAGGACTGCTCCGGTCGCAGGTTCGAATCCTGCCTCGGGCATGGATGTGTGTAATGTCCTTAGGTTAGTTAGGTTTAAGTAGTTCTAGTGGACTGATGACCACAGATTTAAATCCCATAGTGCTCAGAGCCATTTGAACCATTATTTTGTCCCAGTCGTGTATCTGGGCTAGTTTTCCAGAAGTTCCAGAGAAGTAATTTAGTAAGATTTTTAATTTAGTAACTACTCGGCTCAATTTGTTTCTTAATTAACAGACATTTGCACGAAGTTTTCAACAAAAGTTGTAGAGAATGTAATTTTTTTAAAATGATGGTAATATCGTTAAATGAAACTGTATTAACCTGTCAGATAATCTGCTTTTATTAATACCATAGCACACGTGAATTGATGTTAAACCTGAGAAAGCAAAGCTTAGTGTTAAGGAAGATGTACAGTGTACATACAATTTCACAATACATTCACAATAAATGTTCTAAAATGTCTCCAACGAATTCAGTGCATTTAGCTGCACGTGTATAAACAGATTTTATTAGTCATTTCAGTGTCACAGGGTTGTTCTTAGTTTCGTCTATTGCATTTATAATGCGGGCAAGTATTGCCTCACGTGTATTGACTCTGTCCTCATAAACTATGTCTTTCATCCATCCCCATACACAAAAATCCATTTGTGTTAAATCGGGCGATCTGGGTGCCCACAGACGTGTAGCACCACGACCAATCCATTTCTGGGGAAAATATTTATTTAAATGTGTGATAACGGCGTTGATGAAATGTGGAGGCGCGCCGTCATGTTGAAAATGCATTTGCAATAGCGTAGGAAGTGGCACATTTCCGACCAAGCGGAGCGTTTCTTCTGGAAGCAATAGTAAGTACATCTCCCCAGTTAGACATCAGGGAAAAATGAGTGGTCCAATAAAGTGTGTGTTGATTACACCGCAACACACATTTATGCTAAATCTCAGCTGGGAATTGTGTTGCACTGTTGCATTTGGGTTTGCTTCAGGCCATACGTGCTCGTTATGTAAATTGTTCATACCATCTCGAGTAAACTGTACATCAGTAAACAAAAAGTATTTGTGTAACTAAACATTAATATTTAACCGAGTTGCACAACTCCAAGCAAAGGGGAGAATCTCCCAGATGTAAATGATGAACTTTTGTTTATGGTAAAGATACAATTATTGTACTGCAGCGTACGCCACACCTTACATTACGAAATGCCAAATCGTTGAGAGATATGTCGTGTACTGGTACCCGGGCTACGTTGAACAGCATCCGTAACATCCTCGTCATCGTTTTTCCCTACCACCATTTCGCGAGTCTACCATGAATATCAGGAATCTGTAAAATATAACACATCACACCTCTGACACAGCTGCGGCCGGAAAAAGTTTCTGCAAGAACGGAACCAATTACGACTGAAGAGAATCTTTCTAAGTGACGAAAGTGCAACCCTTCCGGAAACTGCTAGCACATTACAGTGTTGGCCATCAACAAGTGCCAGCGTGCGAACCATTCAAAGAAACATCGTCGGATACAAAACCTCACTCCTGTACCCTTGACGACTGCTCAACATAAAGCTTTCCGCCTCGCCTGGGCCCATCACCACCAGCTGACAGAAAACAAGTTGCCCTGACCGACGAGTCTCGTTTCAAACGCTAGTGAGCGGATGGACGTGTACGGGTATGGAAACAACCTCACGAGTCTATGGTGTGAGTGTACAAGCTGTGGCGGGGGTTTAGAGCGGCAGTTTCCCGCCGCAGAGCACGTGGCTGGCGGTTTCTACGGGGCCGTGGCGAGCGGCTAGCGTTACGCGGCCTTGGAAAACCCGAGCGGACGCTATGCAGGGGCGCATATTTGTCTGACCGTGTTTTCGGGCTTGGAGAAATTTATATGCCAGAGAATAAGTTATAAAAAAAGAAGTAAGAGTGACACAGAGGTGGGAGTTAGCACTCATGGACAAAAAATATGTAAAGTCAAATTATCTAGACGTGCCACAAAAATATATAATAGTTTGAAAGTTATTGTCATCTTAAAAATTGTAAATTTGTGAAAGTTCAAAAGCTAATATCTCGACAATGTTTTGGCCGATGAATATAAACAAAGTTTCTACGGATGCGGCTAGTAGTGCTGCACCGTGCTGTCATAGCCGATTTAGCAGAGTCTGTACCATTATTTTAATGAGAGGTTAGAATATGGGATTCGACAGAGAGAAACTGTGTTTTTCATAATAAATTAAATTAAAGAGACTAAACTAGCGGCAGCATCCTAAAAGTTAAAGAGGTAGATGAGCAGTTAGGTATGTATTTTTATATGTTTGTTTATGTTTAGTATCCAAATCTGGGAAAAGCAATAGCATGCCACAAGAACATTATTTGTAAAAAAAAACGGTGACAGATACAGATAATTGGACCTTAATTTGGTAAAGCACGAAAATTTTCCATGTTTTTCAATATATCAAATGTGTATCTGTGTTTAGTTTTAGAATATACAAAATTCCTTTTGTCAAACATTGCTTTTAGTTAGGCAGTCTTTTTGAGGGTGCATAGGGCGCCCATCTTTGATCTTTGGTGGGACAGCTGGGTTTGAGGGACGCTAAGAGACGGACGTGCCACCCATGTGGGGGTAGCAGTGGGTTGGTAACCACACACACTGTCGAGTGCCGTGATCGAGACATATGAATTTGATTGTGAAGTGTTGTAGCATCAGTAATATACGGAAGAGCCCATCAGACTGCATTTTAAGTGTTTAGTGAATATATTGAACAAAAATAGACTACTTGTTCAAATCATAAATCAACGTAAGTGACTCAATATTTTAAATTTCACCGCAGTACTTGCATGCATTGTGTTGTTATATTTTATTTCTGCATAAAAATGGAGTTTGCGACAGGTGTGAGCTGGCACCCTATGACGAAACACGTAGCCAAACATTGAGACTAGCCAGATTTCTGGGCCACTCACTTAAGCCGATTGTAACAAAATAAATATTTTCGTGCCGTAGCACGTGGGGGCTAGCCAAACTATTCAAAATTCAATATTTAGTTCCCAGTACGGTTAAAGTTACATATAGTGGTGAAACCTTCCCGTCTCTCTATATCTCTTTTGTTAATGATAACCTTCCCTTTTACAATAACCTATGTAACCTCTCCTTAGGATTTCTATCTCTTGCTTAATAATAACAAATAAAATCATCCCTTTGAAATTTATTCTCTTTCTCAATCTTCGCATACAAATTTAATTGATGCTTTTTAAAAGTGATTTTCGGATTATTTCGACGAAACATAGAATGTGTCGTCGTCGTGTGGCCCTCAGTCATTATCTGCAATAACCCAAAACTGTTCCTTACCTTTTTTTCTGTTACTGGATCGCCATATGACTGCTACATCGAACTGCGACGTGAATATACTTACTCTGTTTTACTATACTCTATTAACTGCTGGTTGGATGTCATAATAAGTGGCTGTGTTTATTACCAAAGATGACGTTATTCTTTAATAGCGGAGCTGACGTCATTCTTTAATTAATTTGACTGAAGTTACGTAATGCATAGTTACGCTTTCTCTTGACAACAATAAAATTTTTGCAAAGTTTTATGTTGATGGTTTTTGGGATGGATTACAATCAGTAATGCAACAATGCTGGCAAAAATTAATTATATTCTGAAAACGCTTCAAATATTTACTGCTGGTAATGAAATGATTTTACAATTGTTCAAATGGGACTTCTTTTTTACAATAATCTTACAGCTAGCAATGCGCAAACATACCTTCAGTAGTCTTGAGTTTCTCAAAAAAATTAATTCCATAATATTAGTTCCTCTTATTATAATAGTTATCTGATGTCTCTGTACATCGGTTTATAACCTCTTGTAAATCATAGCTAGTGGCTGGCAGGCACACCGCTCCTCTCAACCTCTCGCCTCAGACCTGCTACCGACTCGCTTCACTTCTTGCTTACTACTGACTCCTACGAAAGCTAAGTGTGGTCTTGCCTCCCAACAATGCTTCTGGTGCAGACAATCCCTGTTAGAACTACAAAAATGTATCAATGCGCGGTCTTTCGCGATCTTTTCTAAAAATGTATCCATACGCGGTCTCTCCCGCCCTTTTTAAAGTTATATCAATTAGCGGTCTCTCTTGCCAACAATACTTGGGTGCAGACATTCCCTGCTACCACAATTATTTCCAACATGACCAATATTAATTATTCCTACTTAATCCCATTAATAAAATATAAACATCCTTCATAAATTGTAATTTGACAATAGACATAGAAATATACACGTCTTACAGTGGGAATTAGTTAAGTTCGGTGGCAGGAGGAACAAGACATTTGGTCAGGTGAATACAGTGTTATAAATACAAAATCAAATAGGGGTAATGCAAGAGTAGGTTTAATACTGGATAAAAAATAGGAATGCGGGTAAGCTACGACAAACAGCATAGTGAACGCATTATTGTGGCCAAGATAGATACGAAGCCCACGCGTACCACAGTAGTACAAGTTTATATGCCAACTAACTCCGCAGATGACGAAGAGATTGAGGAAATGTATGATGAGATGAAAGAAATTATTCAGATAGTGAAGGGAGACGAAAATTTAATAGTCACGGGTGACTGGAACTCGACAGTAGGAAAAGGAAGAGACGGAAACGTAGTAGGTGAATACGGAATGGGAGTAAGAAATAAAAGAGATAACCACCTGGTAGAATTTTGCACAGAGCATAATTTAATCATAGCTAACACTTGGTTCAAGAATCTTGAAAGACGGTTATATACATGGAAGAAGCCTGGAAATTCTGGAAGGTATCAAATAGATTATATAATGGTAAAACAGAGATTCAGGAACAAGGTTTTATATTGTAAGACATTTCCAGGGACAGATGTGGACTCTGTCCACAATCTATTGGCTATGAACAGTAGATTAAAACTGAAGAAACTACAAAAAGATGGTAAATTGAGGAGATGGGACCTGGATAATCTGAAAAAGCCAGAGGTTGTAGAGAGCTTCAGGTAAAGCATTAGGGAACGATTGACAAGAATTGGGAAAACAAATACAGTAGAAGAAGAATGGGTAGCTTTGAGAGATGAAATATTGAAGGTAGCAGAGGATCAAGTTGGTAAAAATACGAGGGGTGATAGAAATCCTTGGATAAAAGAAGAGATATTGAATTTGATTGATGAAAGGAGAAAATACAAAAATGCATTAAATGAAGCAGGCAAAATAGAATACAAACGTCTCAAAAATGAGATCGACAGGAAGTGCAAAATGGCTAATCAGGGATGGATAGAGGACAAATACAAGGATATAGGGCCGCATATCACTAGGATTAGGATAGATACTGCCTACAGCAAAATGAAAGAGATCTTTGGAGAAAAGAGAACCAATTGTACGAAAATCAAGTGCTCAGACGGAGAACCAGTGCTAAGCAAAGAAGGGGAAGCAGAAAGGTCGAGGAAGTATATAAAGGGTCTATACAAGGTCGATGTTCTTGAGGGCATTATTGTGGAGATGGAGAGGACGTGGAAGGAAGATGAAATGGGAGACATGATACAAAATGAAGAGTTTGGCAGAGCAGTGAAAGGCCTATGACGAAACAATGCCTTGTCGCAGGTTCGAATCCTGCCTCGGGCATATATGTGTGTGGTTTTGCACAGAGCATAATTTAATCATAGCTAACACGAGGGGTGATAGTAGGTAGTTCTAAGTACTAGGGGACTGATGACCTCAGAAGTTAAGTCCCATAGTGCTCAGAGTCATTTGAACAATCTTTTGAAACAAGGGCTTGGTAGTAGACAACATTACATTAGAACTAATGACAGCCTTGGGAGAGCCAGGCCTAACAAAACTCTACCATCTACTGAGCAAGATGTATGAGAAAGGCGAAAAACCCTCATACTTCAACAAGAATATAATAATTCCAATCCCAAAGAAAGCAGGTGTTGACAGATGCAAACATTACCGAACTATCAGTTTAATAAGCAAGGGCTGCAAAATGCTAACACGAAATCTTTACAGACGAATGGAAAAACTGTTAGATGCCGACCTCGGGGAAGATCTGTTTGGATTCCGTAGAAATGTTGGAACACGTGAGGCAATACTGACCCTACGAGGTATCTTAGAAAATAGATTAGGAAAGGCAAACCTACGCGTCTAGCATTTGTAGACTTAGAGAAACATTTGACCACG
Organism: Schistocerca americana; assembly: GCF_021461395.2. Classification (NCBI taxonomy): domain Eukaryota; kingdom Metazoa; phylum Arthropoda; class Insecta; order Orthoptera; family Acrididae; genus Schistocerca; species Schistocerca americana. The sequence continues at coordinate 681,939,285 of NC_060121.1, forward strand.
TTCACTGGAATACTCTCTTTCAAATTCTGAAGGTGGCAGGGGTAAAATGCAGGGAGCGGTAGGCTATTTACAATTTGTACAAAAGCCAGATGGCAGTTGTAAGAGTCGAGGGACATGAAAGGGAAGCAGTGGTTGGGAAGGGAGTGAGACAGGTTTGTAGCCTCTCCCCGATGTTATTCAATTTACTTACTGAGCAAGCAGTGAAGGGAACAAAATAAAAATTCTGAGTAGGAATTAAAATCCATGGAAAAGAAATAAAAACATCTATGTTTGCCGATGACATTGTAATTCTGTCAGAGACAGCAAAGGACTGGAAGAGCAGCTGAACAGAATGGATAGTGGCTTGAAAGGAGGATATAAGATCGATTGGCAGGGCATATTCTGAGGCATCAAGGGATCACCAATTTAGTTTTGGAGGGTAGCGTGGAGCGTACAAATCATAGAGTGAGACTAAGAGATGAATACACTAAACATATTCAGAAGAATGTAGGTTTCAATAGGTACTGTGAGATGAAGAAGCTTGCACAAGATGGAGTAGCATGGAGAGCTGCATCAAACCAGTCTCTGGACTGAAGAACACAACAACGACAACAACAACAACGGTCGTAACGCAGACTGTTCATGCTGGTGGAGCCTCTGTCACGGTGCGGGGCGAGCGCAGTTGGAGTGATATGCGTCCCCTGATACGTCTAGGTATGACTCCGACAAACGACACGTACGTAAGCATACTGTCTGATCACCTGAATCCATTCATACCCATTGCGCGTTCAGACATACTTGGGCGATTCCAGCAGGTCTGTGCGACATCCCACACGTCCAGAATTGTTACAGAGTGGCTCCAGACCCGAACACTCTTCAGAGTTTAAACACCTCCGCTGGCCACCAACCTCCCCAGACATGAACATTGTTGAGTATATCTGGGACGCCTTGCAAATGTATTTTTCAGACTTTTTAGTGAAAATGAAATTGCGAACACTTTTATTATATCGGTTACTGTAGAGCTACTGTTTATGTCTAATACTAGTATGTTATAACAATTAAATTGTAGTTAATGTTTCCTTTACATCTTTATCACTGCTTACTACTTTTTTTCTATCCCTTGTTCATTCATTTAGCGTATGTACCTTTGCATTTTTCTTTACTTCACACGTCTTTACAAGTCTGAGAGTTACCTATCTTGACAGCGAATGACGTCATGATTATGTTTTATTATCCCTTTAATCGAAGTACTGCAAGCATTCGGAGCAGTCAATTCTGATATACCAATTCTCCGTTAATACGGGTGTCAGTGTACTTCCTATAACACACCGTTTGCGAGTGTATCACTTCACGCCTCTCACCTCCAACGCAGCATTCCGCTCATCCCTTGCTGATGTCCATAGCATGTGGTTGCTCGTCGATGGGCAGAGTGAGTACTGTGACCTTGGTCCCTTTTCCTTCGTCATGCTCTCTCGGACGCTGCATGTTAGGTTCGCTCGTTTATTAGATCCACTTCTTTTGTTTCTAGTCTTACACAAGATCAGTGACTTGGAGCCACAGCAAGGACCGGCCCGACCGTTTGTTACGCACTGCCATGTGCATTAAGTGAGTTACCTCGTTACCGCAGTCTGTTTTTCTGGTTTTTCCTTATTTGTTATTTCCCCCTTCTCACCTTCTGTGTTATAGTTTTTTATATACCTGAAGATGGGACTTTATACTCTCGAATCCCTCTGCGAATTGAATAAATCATTATTACAGCTGAAGCAGATCTGCTTCAATTAAACGTACCACTCCGTTACAGATGTTATACAAATCAAACTTTGTGTAATAAAGTTTCGGTCGGGGCAGCCAAAACTTATTACAGCCTTCTAAGCTTTCGGAAAGGGATTTCTATAACATCAGCTGGAATTACATTCAATGAAATATAGCAGAAAAACAATGTCACTATTAATTTTTGTATACCGTTCTTCAATAATGCTAAAGCTCACTGACCGCGTTACGTCCGCAGCTCGTGGTCGTGCTGTAGCGTTCTCGCTTCCCGCGCCCGGGTTCCCGGGTTCGATTCCCTGCGGGGTCAGGGATTTTCTCTGCCTCGTGATGACTGGGTGTTGTGTGATGTCCTTAGGTTAGTTAGGTTTACGTAGTTCTAAGTTCTAGGGGACTGATGACCATAGACGTTAAGTCCCATAGTGCTCAGAGCCATTTGAACCATTTTGACCGCGTTACATGCAGTTGATGAAAAGAGCATTATGAAAGAAATATGTTAACAGGCACACTCTTAATCACAAAACATACAGTGCTCACTTATGATTAACTAAAGAGCTTGACTATTTCAGTATGGACGATGCTTACATAGATATCATCAGTATTAATGATGTTCTACTAAATTAAATAACCGACACCCAAGAGTGGATGTTTATAAAATGTGGACTAAGGTGTAAGAAAATAGAATGGATTTATGAACCTAACATACCTTCCGTTTACGTAAGAAGTTGGACGACCATTCCAGTATTGATTACGACTGTGGTGAAATACACTTACTGAATGAGTGATAGTCTTACAATACGTACTATTTTAGTTGTTTGTATTATGGCTGCCCTTTTCCAATCTAAATGTAATGATTCGAACAAATATCATGTTACCAGTAAACTAAATGAGGACAGGGACTATTAATTTTGTAAAGACAATGCACAGGTTGTTGACAGTAAGAGAACAAAAAGGCCACAAGCTACTACAAAAGATGATCTGAGAAAAATTCAGTTGATATCTGAGGATGGTGGGTGAAGTTCAAATTCGATGGGAGAGTCCCATTCAGATACGTTTTCTCTTTAAAACAATATCTTAAATTGTACTTTATACACTGCTTGTGTTTCGGACACTCAGAAGTGGAAAAAACAGGAATGTTTAAGGCAGAATTAAATTCATGGAACATTATCTCTGAGGGCATCGGACCACTTTCAACATAATGCATACAAACAGCACCAGCCAGCTGTATCACTTTCTATGGTTATTCAGATTAATGGCTTTGATCTGACCTGCAGAACATCTTTTGATCTATAATTACGAAGTCGTTCAAAATTGGTTCAAATGGCTCTGAGCGCTATGGGACGTCTGAGGTATCAGTCCCCTAGAACGTAGAACTAATTAAACCTTACTAACATAAGGACATCACACACATCCATTCCCGAGGCAGGTTTCGAACCTGCGACGTAGCGGTCGCGCGGTCCCAGACTGAAGCGCCTAGAACCACACGGCCCCACCGGCCGGCTCTAAAGGTAATGACTCCAGCGTATGTAAGATATCCTCTACTTCAAAATGTGGAATTATTTATGTACGAAATCTGATAGAGCTATTTGGTTATATCTGAGCAGTGTTGATGCTGAAATGTGCGGGAATAACAGCAACTATCCTTCATGTCGACACATATATTTCTCAATAAAGTCAGCCTGGAGACAAACCCGTTTCTCCCAGCTACAGATCAGTTTGTTGAGACCGTCAATGTAGAATGTTTGACACTGTTGAAGGTACCACAACGTCATCACTTGCACCTCTTCATCACTATCAAAGTGAACTCCTCGAAGGTGTTCTTTAAGTTTCAGAAACAGAAATAAATCGGATGACGGAGGATGGTCGATGATAGTGACCCCAAAGCGTCTGATTCTTGCGCATGTCGAAGGTCTCGTGTGTGATGTGGTACTGTCATGCTGCAGAAGGGGGTGGTCCATGTGTGGACGAAGATTTGAAATCAAAACTTGACTACAGCACATTGTTTTCCACGCACAGGCGTAGTTACGTTCCACTACTATTCGGAGCTCGGTAGCAGAAGAAGACATGAAGAATATATATCAGGGGCGTTCCCTATTTTTCCACATAATCTCCTTTCGATGCGATTGCCTTACGCCACGTTGCCGGGAAGGCCTGTATTCCCACATGGTTCCGTTCTACTGGCCGATGTGGAAGTCAACGTCTTGTTGCATCAATAACCGGTCCACTATCAACATACCGCTTCCCGTGGAGTGCTTCCTTCACTGGGTGAAACAAATGGAAGTCGGAAAGTGCGAAATCCGGGCTGTGGGGTGAAGAGAAAGAACAATCCACTGAAGTTCTGTGAGCTCCCCTCGGGTGCGCAGATTTGTGTAATGCCTTCCGTTGTAGTGGAGAAGGAGGCGTTCTTTGGCGTTTTTGTGAAGGTTAGCGTTTGTCAGCCAGGGGACTGATGACCATAGATGTTAAGGCCCATAGTGCTCAGAGCCAGCGTTTGTCAGCCGTACCGACACAGAGAGGAGGTTGTGCAGTGAGGTGTCCAGTCTAAAACCTGGAATGAAGGTATCCGCACAATCCTACACTGCAGGTGTCACAGCTGTGTACGGTCAGCCGGCACACAGGGGGTAGACAGGTTTGCGCGATCTTGTTGCGATGATGACAGACATGTCGCCCCACGACTCAGCGTGATTTAGTTCTCATCGAGGTTTCCATAGACATTCTGCAAGTGCCCTACGGGTTTCTGTGATGTTCTGGTTTCCCATCAGAAGAAACTCAGTGACAGCTAAGTCCTTGTTAAATGCAAGAGTCTTGTTATTTCAGAATTTTTTCCGAATGAAGTTATAATGTGCCATAAACTAATTTTTTATCTTCTTAAATTCCTATCTTGTACACGTTATGCGTTATTCTTAAGAATTTCCCTTTCTGATTTACTGTTAAGTCTGTAAGTGTTCATGGCTGCAACATTGTTGAACATCATAAATTATATGGAAATACGGCGTGTCGTAGTAACAACATGGCAGGTCAGTTGAAAATGGCAGCAAATAAAATAAAATAAAACTGGAAAAAGAAGAGACTACTCATACGGTAAATAGTTTTCCACTTTCACTGGCTCGAGTAGGAAAACTTCAATTACAACCACACTGTGCCTCATATTTAATTCAGAGGATGTTCCCTGCAGAATATCTATGACTATTGGAGTAGCTACGTCTGGGCTGACAAAAAATCGCAGCATGAGATGACGAAAGAGCTGTCAGGCGGGTCACCGTGCGCTGTCCAATAGTGTCGTGCAGGGACCAACTACTGCCGGGCGAGTATGCGGCTCACGCCTCGCCTGATGCCTATTCCCAGTCCCCGGGTGGGCGGTGCGGCCCGCCACTCCTCTCTGGGCGCGCAGTGATCGCTTCGGCCACCGCATAGACGCCCTCAGGCCGGACGCACGTAATGCGGCGGCTGCCGCGCTGCTCAGCAGCCGATATTCCCGCTGGGATGAGTGGGCACGTGTGTCGCATGCGGAAGGCAGGGAGTTGCCTGCCGACTCCCTCCACTTGCGGCGAAATTCATACCTGCGACCGAGGGGCGCCGAGCGCCTAGGATCAGCCACTGTTCCTGTAACCTGCAGACTCACGAGGAGGACGCCGTTCGGAGGAACTCGTGCTACTCGGTCAGTGAACCGCAATATCCCAACGTGTCAGCAGTGTAGATGTAATTCAGAAGCCTGTCCTGAAGCTATTCTGTGGACCGTCATTAGGTTTTGAATTGTGTGGGCAACTAACAGTACCACCAGCAACTTTGGTTTGGACGTACGCCAAAGTGACAAACCCCATGGGATATATATGCACACATACAGATTTCGGTAGTACTACGCACACAAGGTATAAAAGGGCTGTGCACTGGCTCAGCAGTCATTTGTATTCAGGTAATTCGTGTGAAAAGGTTCCTGACGTGAATATGGCCACGCAACGGGAAATAACAGATTTTGAACTCACAATGGTAGTTGAAGGTAGACATACAGGACATTGAGTTTCTGAAATGGATGGAGGATTCAATATTCGGAGATCCACAGTGGCAAGAGCGTGTCGAGAGTATTAAATTTCAGGCATTATCTCCCACCATGGATGAATCAGTGGGAAAGTATCGGTACAGTGTCAGTGTTAACAGACAAGCATCACTGCTTGAAACAGCTGCCGGGATAATTGTGGGATGTAGGTTGTAGGTATCCACTACGACACTGTTACGTAATTTGGTGTCAACGGGCTAAGGCAGCCGATGAACACCACGAGTGCTTTGCCAAAAGCACGACATCGCCTGCAGCGCCTCTCTTGGGCTGGTGAGCTTATCGGCTGGAATCTAGACGGCATTTCAATAGGGTAAGAACTTATCGTAGGGTTATAGCGTGCAGCAGACCCAAGCGATCATGAACCTAAGTTATCAACAACGCACTGTACAAGCTGGTGGTGGATCCATAACGGTACAGAGGGGTTCAGCCTACCTGTCTGAGCCAGCGAGGATTGTCCACGGGTCAGTAATGCATTTTCCGTAGATTCACTGCCCCGTGGTTTGTGAAACCCGCTTCATCGGTAAACAGGTAGAACTGCAACGCATTCTCTGTTAATGCCCATTGACAGAGTAGCACTCGATGATTAAAGTCATCACCATGTAATTGCTGATGTAGCGACACATGAAACGGGTGAAAGCGGTGACGATGCAGCATGTGCATGACAGTACTTTGACTCAGTCCACCGGCTCTCGCAATGTCCCGTGTACTCATGTGTGGGTTCATGGCAACAGCAGCTAACACACCAACTGCACCCGCTTCTCCTGTGACGGGCCTGTTACGGACCCGTTTGCGTGCTACGACCATACCTGTTGCATACAGTTGGCGGTAGATGTTTTGCAATGTGCGGCACGTTGGATGCTCTCTGCCCTGGTACCGTTCTGCATACACCCTGCAGGCTTCAGCTGCATTTCGTCGACACTCGCCATAGATGAGTATCATCTTCGCCTTTTCAGAGTTCGAATACACCATGGTCACAGTTCCTACAACACTACACTATCACAGACGTCTGTTAACACGGTGTACTACAGTTGGTCTGCGTGCGGAGACGAATGCAGAATAACAATAGCAGCAAGCGCTACATGCGGACACTGCGACAGCTAGACCAAACCACAACAGTGCACTACAGGCACACTCGTGAACACGTTCGTCATCGTACACATGTCCCTGAAGATGCTGCTCACCGACCGTGGCCCGTGTTTCTTACAACACGCAACAGAACGTCGGAGGTTTCAAGCGTCAACTTTTGGTTACAATATCTCCGGATGTAATTAACATTTTACAATGCAACAAACGGCACCGGTTACGTATATGTTTATATGTTCAGATGTGTTAGCAAAACTAACGTGGTTCCATTTAGAAAAACGTAGGTTTGTGTTTAAAGACATACTTCCGTGCATTTTTGTATGGTTTGTATTAAACAATTACACTATCCCCTCTCCTCACGTTCGGTCAGTGGAATCGAATCGTCAGTATTTGATGTGGTTTACGAAATATATCCAGCGGTAACGTTAGGTGACTCACCCTGTATATGAAACGAAGAGCGACACCGATGCCGTTATAGAGGTTGCCGGTCCCAAGAGTCGTCATGCGCATTTTATATTATGTTTATGCAAGTGTTTGCAATCTCTTTCGCATTGTGTATCTCGAGTGAGGCCTTACAAATACTGCTCAACACATCATTCATACGACGCACAGAGTCGATGTAAAGCGTTGATTTGTTTCTCGTTACAAACATTGTGATTTTTAAACTGTAATTTTCGGTACCCATTCGACAAGGCGATCCGAATTTAGTCTAGTACGATACTCGTTTGTTCAGAATGTATATTCAACGTTTATATCACAGAAGTAAGTGAATAATGTGAGTTTTAAACTGTAATTTTAGGTGCTCATTCGACACAGCGATCTCAAGTTAGTCTAGTGCGATACTTGTTTTGTCAGAACGTATTAATCGATATTTATGTCATAAAAGTAAGTGTACAATGTGCATGTCGCTAAAACTCAGATACGAGTCCCAGTAGCATCAAGGGAGTTAACACGGTGTGGTAGTCCCCTATCGCCCATCCAAGAAGAAGGTTCGCGTTTTTATCTGGAGGGCGTGCTTGTCAAGATAGAATGGCAGGGAAGTTTCGTGCTCTAGAAATTTCTAGAACATTCTAGACATTATACAGTATTCAGAACATTCCAGAACGTTTCAAAGTATTCGAGAGCATTACACTACATTCCAGAATGTTCTGGAATGTTCCACAATGATCCGGGATGTTCTGGAACATTCGGGAATAGTCTTGAACATTTTGGAAGATTCTAGAATGTTATGGAACATCCTGGAACATCCCAGATAATTGTGAAACGTTCCACAAAACTCTCAAACGTAGTGAAATATTCTGGAACACTGGATATCATTCGAAGCCCTTTTGACATCTTATAGAATTCGCCACTGACGGGGCTACCCAATGGTAGAGATATACAAAGCAAGACCTATTGTGGGTCAGAGTGTCAGTTTCTTATCAGCTACGAAGGAAGAAAAGAAAAAAGCAGTACAATGAGTGAATGAAAACAAACAGTGAACTGTGAGTAGCCAAAGTGATACAGTAATTGAATATAATCCGAAAATAAAGTAGGAAAAGTGTGTAAAATTTTATTAGTGTATTTGTCAGTGAAAAGTTGATTCGATTTACATTTCAGACAATGCCCCGATGTGAAAGAGTAGGATATCTTGCCAATTCTCAAGCAAAAAGACGAAAACAAAAAGAACGCCGAAAAAAACGAGACAGACGAAGAGCACGAAACACGTTTCAGTTCCCAAAGAGCGAGAATGAGCTCAGGGAGAAGCAAAGAAACCGAAGAACAACGAAAAAACTGGATTGAAGAATCAAGAATTGCGGCCCAGTATTCTAATAAAAGACTACGAATTCAAACCGGTCATGAAAATACCACCCTACGAGAGACGTGTGCAAGGACAAGTAAGTAGTACAACGTAACAAACAAGTGTTTCACTATGAACATAAGAAACACATCGTAATCGAAAAAATTAATAACATCTGACAATTTTTCAACGCGAAGAAATTTAAAAGAGAAACACAAGGATTCAACTGCCTGAACCGAAAAACTGTATTAACGAATTACGCAAGACGTTTCTCGACCGGCTTTGGTCAGCGTCGACTCAAGAGTGACTAGGGAAGATTTATATAACGCAGACAGACAGGCTCTTTGACAAAATACTTTAAAAAATACATTAATATGACAGGGTACTGGGATGAGCCAGTAACCACACAAGACCTGTTACGAGTATTGAAGGCTAGTTTGCCAATAAATATTAAAGAGAAACTGTTTAACGTCACAGATACAGTTGTCAAAGAATTTTTGTCTGTGATAGACTCGTTAGAGTTGGTCCAGAATGAATTCTGACGCAATAAGTAGTGTCGAATGTTCTAATGGAAAAGGTTCCTGGAACGGAAGCAATGGAAAATGGGGGCGAAGGCAGTCCAAAGAAAAGGAAAAACAAAACCCGTTTCAGCGGAAAGTGTAGAAACTGTAAAAATCATTAAAACAAAAAATCTGATCACCTTGGTAATAATAATAATTACCAGGAAACCAGTAACGAGTAGCATTCGAATGGTAATGAAAGGCAATATATAATGAAAATGAGAACAGTAATAATAATTCTGATCATAAAAAATGAACTGAAAATAAATCGGACAGTCTGTACAAAGATAAACCAAAAAACATGCGAGGTGACAATGAATATTGGCATCAACGAGGGCCAAGTCACTGGCAGCGGCAACAAAATTTGATGAATCCGGGTCAGACAGTAAATTACGAACGGGCTACACCTATGCCAAATAACCAGTATCCATATGGTGGGGCCCGAGTAGACTACCTCCGACTCTAGAATCACAAAATGTTACAATAGTGGAGGTATCCTCGGAAGATAAACAGAATATACCAAAGTCAACAAACTAATCTCCTCCCCTGTAGGCCTTCGCCTGGAGACCGAGACCAAGAATGAAGGCAACAGATATATGAAAGAGAACGTCATTATGATTCGCTATTAAGATGACAAGAACATCGAAGATGAACTCTATCAAGAATCTACCGACGCAGATAAGGAAGAAAAGGATTTAGCCAAGTGTCATTGAAACCATCAATGCTGTAGCAACCATTATCCTCCTCGACACACGTGCGAATGTATCGGTGATGAACTCACAGTTTTTAAGGAAGGTAATGCAAGTAAAAAACAAATACTGCCGATTTTGCCTGTTGGGGAGGCTCGCGTGCCTCAGCAACACAGATGGCAGTACCGTAGGTGCAACCACAACGGAGGGGTATCTGTTTAAAGGTCAGAGGAACGTATAGTTCCTAAAGAGGGGCAGCAGCCTTTTCAGTAGTTGCAGGGGCCATGGTCTGGATAATTGACTGATCTGCCCTTGTAACATTAACCATAACGGCCTTGCTGTGTTGGTACTGCGAACAGCTGAAAGCAAGGGGAAACTACAACAGTAATTTTTCCCGAGGGCATGCAGCTTTACAGTATGGTTAAATGATGATGGCGCCCTCCTGGGTAAAATATTCCGGAGGTAAAATAGTCCCCCATTCGGATCTCCGGTTTTAAATTGTAAGACATTTCAAGGGGCAGATGTGCACTCTGACCACATTCTATTGGTTATGAACTGTAGATGTTTCAAATGGCTCTGAGCACTATGGGACTTAACTTCTGAGGTCATCAGTCCCCTAGAACTGAGAACTACTTAAACCTGACTAACCTAAGGACATAACACACATCCATGCCCGAGACAGGATTGGAACCTGCGACCGTAGCGGTCGTGTGGTTCCAGACTGTAGTGCTTATAACCGCTCGGCCACCCCGGCCGGCTATGAACTGTAGATGAAAACTGAAGAAACTGTAAAAAGGTGGGAATTTAAGGAGATGGGACATGGATAAACTGAAAGAACCAGAGGTTGTAGAGAGTTTCAGACAGAGAATTAGGGAACGGTTGACAAATACAGGAGAAATAAATACAGTAGAGGAAGAATGGGTAGCTTTCTGAGGAGAAATAGTAAAGGCAGTTAAGGAGCAAGCAGGTAAAAAGACGAGGTCAGGTAGAAATCCTTGGGAAACACAAGAAATATTGAAATTAATTTATGAAAGTAGAAAATATAAAATTACAGTAAATGAAGCAGCCAACAAGGAATACAAATGTCTCAAAAATGATAGGTCAGGAAGTGCAAAATTGCTAAGCAGGGATGGCTACAGGATAAATGTAAGGTTGTAGAGGCATGTATCACGAGGTGTAAGATAGATACTGCCTATAGGAAAATAAAACAGACCTTTGGAGAAATCAGAAACACTTGTATGAATATCAAGGGCTTATGATGAAAACCAGTGCTAAGCAAAGAAGGGGAAGCAGATAGGTCGAAGAAATGTACAGGGTGGTCCATTGATAGTGGTCGGCCAAATATTTCACTAAATAAGCATCAAACGAAAATACTACACAGAACGAAACTCATCTAGCTTGAAGGGGGAAACCGATGACGCTATGGTTGGTCCGCTAGATGGCGATATAAGTAGGCTGTTCAGGTTCTTATATTGGTAACGCCGCCGCCACATAGCGCTCTCTGTATGAAAATCACTGGCTGTGCTGTGTACAGTCTGTGGCTAGTTTGCATTGTTGTCTGCCATTGTAGTGTTGGGCAGCGGCAGCTGGATGTGAACAGCGCGTAGCATTGCGCAGTTGGAGGTGAGCCGCCGGCAGTGATGGATGTGGGGAGAGAGATGGCGGAGTTTTGAAATTTGTAAGACTGTCATGAACTGCTATATATAATATGACTATTAAGGTAAATACAGTGTTTGTTCTCTATTAAAGTCTTTCATTTGGTAACTATGCCTATCAGTAGTTAGTGCCTTCCGTAGTTTGAATCGTTTATTTAGCTGGCAGTAGTGGCGCCCGCTGTATTGCAGTAGTTCGAGTAACCAAGATTTTTGTGAGGTAAGCGATATGTGAAATGCATAGGTTAATGTTAGTCAGGGCCATTCTTTTGTAGGGATTTCTGAAAGTCAGATTGCGTTGCGCTATAAATATTGTGTGTCAGGTTAAGCACAGTCCTGTATAATTGTTTAAAGGGGACGTTTCATATGTCGACCCTTAGCTGAGGATACCTCACAGGAATCTTCTGATTTTTTTCTTGTAGTTTGTGTAATTAGTGTAGCCTTTGTTTACTGCTAGCGCGTAATTGTAGAGAGAATCTCCTTTGTAGTTGCAGTCTTTCATTGTTGTACAGTAAAACAGTTGTGGCATGCATGTAGATTTGCACCAAGTATTTCGCAGCTGCGCTTGCAATTAACTAGATATTATTTTCAGTGCTATGTTAATGTGTTCTCTTATTTTTGCTCTTCAAATTGTGGTTTTCTGTGTTATCGAGTGAAATATTGTGACAATAATGGCGTGTGAAAAACGTAACACTAGGCTCCAAAGTAAACTGAGAAATAATAGTGACGACGAGCGTAGCTTGCCAGCACCACTGTGTAATGAATTAACAGACGTTCAAAGTAGTAATTTGGTAACTGTGCATAGGGAAATGAAGCGGGCTGCAAACAATGGCGTAGACAGTGAAACAGGTAGTGAACAGGGAAGCATTATCGATCGATCGCTCGGCAACAGTTCGCCTCAGGAATCCAAAATGACAGGACACAATTTTCCAAATACTGTAGATTCAGGTTTTGCGTCCTCACCGTTTTCTCAAATGAGTCAAGACACATTTTCCGCTTGTCAAAATGTGAATGTTGCCGGTGCAAATTCACTGCCGAAAAGCACTGAGGAACATGTTTCAGACACCAGTGCATTGTTATTACAATTAATGCAACAAATGGGCCAAAAGCTTGAAAAGTTTGACACAATGGAACAAAATCAGAGACAAACACAGCAAAAGCTTCAAAAGTTAGACACAATGGAACAAAATCTTCAAAAGTTAGACACCACGCTTGAACAAACACGTGAGGATTTAACTACTGAGTTACATTACATCGAATCGAAATGTCAAAAAATCTGTAATGACGTAAAAACACAAATTTGTGAGCATTTCGAACCTATTTTTTCGCGGCATGGAAATGCATTACAGAATCACGAAGCAGCCATAAAAGAACTGCAAACTATTGTTCATTAAAATCATGAGACACTGCAAGCTACAATTGACTCAGTTGCATCTACCAATTCGGTTACGCAACTTGCAAAAACTCAAGAAAACTTAAAGGACACAGTAGATACTCTGAAAATTGGTTCAGAAGGACACATGGAGGAAATTAGTTCGTTATCAGAGAAAGTAGTTGAACTTTCGGATCAGCTAAATAATTTATCTACGAAGGTAGATGATAATCTGAATGACACAAAACCGGTAGTCTTTAATGAGACAGAAGAGTGCGAACAAATTAGGAAAATCAAACAAAATCTGAATCAAATTAATACGCAACACCAAAGAGAAATCCGGGAAGTACAAGATCAGCTGACACAGGTAATACAAGAATTACGTATTTCAGAGGACACTCGCGCCCCAATACGGGATGAGGGACACAGAAATATGGAACAGCCACAAAATAATAACACAGCGCATTTCGGAAATTATGACAGAAATTGGCAAGGTGCACCGAATTTTGAAATGGATCCGCCGAAACGACGTAACAATGACCGCTATGCGACTCGCCGACATGATGATTTTGACTATAAGCTGTTCATTACTACACATAAATTTAAAACATTTAAGAATTCTGGCAACGACATTCATCCACAAGCGTGGCTCCATCTATTCTCTCATTGTTTTCCACCCAACTGGTCATTAGAACACAGATCAGAATTTATGTATGGCTACTTAGAGAATGAACCAGCTGTGAGAATGCGATCGGTCATTCACGATTGCCACAGTGAAGGGGAATTTTACCATGCCTTCCTCTCAGCATATTGGTCTCAAGCCACACAAGACCGAGTAAAACATGGCATCATAATGATGAAACATTTCGAACAATCTGAAATTTCCAGTCTTGTGAAATATTTTGAAGACATGTTGCACAAGAATCAGTACCTGTCAAACCCATACAGCCCCTCAGAACTCATCCGCATTTGCTTAATCAAATTACCTGAACATTTACGGCACATTATTTTGGCAGGACGTTGCAAAGACGACATTGAAGCTTTTCAGGGGCTCTTACAAGAACTAGAAATTGACACAGACAGTCGCGGGATGCGTAAACAGGAAAACAATCACTACTGGTCACATCCGTCACAATTCCGTGACGACAGAAACAATAACTGGACACGACAAGTCTATTCTTACAACGCAAATCGTGACCAAAACAGACACCACCCATATGACAACCACTGGCAGAGTAATAATAGTTACAGAGAAAGATCGCATTTCTGTAGTAATGAATATGACAGAGATTACCTTAGAAACAGACAATATGGGAACCATCACAATTACTATCAAGGGAGACAGAATAACTTGAGATGCAACAGTTCAGCGCGCAGTTACGATTCAGGGAGAAATTCTCCACCACATGACCGACAAGAAAGAAACTATGTAAACTACCGACATAACGACACACCTGAATTTTATCAGAACTGGCGGGACTCAAACAGAGCAGGGCACTTTCGACAACGTGAATTTGTAGAAGCTAGGTCTCCTAATCCCAATAACGGCGCGCGATACCAAAGAGACAGACAATGACTCGCACCGCAGGCAGCCACCTGCGCCGGCTGGCTCAGAGAAAAATAACACAGACGCTAACCTTGCGAAAAATTCCAGTATTCTTTACTGACATATACCAAACGATGATTCCGTTGAAGCTGAAACTCTGCGTACTAGGAAGAGTAAAGGATTGCACCACATTTCACGTGTAAAACCGTTTATTGAAAGATAATCTGCTTTTTAACTTTGTCTTTGCCATATAACTTTTCACTTTACATTGCTAGTGGGCTTTGTCAGACTTAGAATCTGTTAACATACAACAATGTTTGAAGTTAAATATCCAGTCGAGAACCTAGGGAACATTTTTAAACAGAAATTACGAATGCATTGTTATAGTGAGCAGACGACACAGTGTTGTTATTTGTACATTCTTGCTTGTTAGTTCCACTATGACGTAACGACTATAAGGATCACATACTTACAACATATACCAGCAACGCTAATGAGATTCTAATGCAACATTTTGGTTTACTTGAAAATACATTCTGGATTTAAGGTACTTTCTGTGAGATACCAGATGAGACAGTGGTTAGTTTATGTGACAGCTACACGATTTTATCACGACGCTACTAATGAGTGACAATTTACAATGTTGCTTTTTCAGTGTTTCTGTTTTATATCTGCACAGTTTTTCTGTATTATTCTGGAAATTAAAACATGTTTTACTAGTAACTTTTGTGGTATAGCTACAATGGGACTGCCTTTTCTGTAGCACAACAATACGTTACAGCACAGTACTTTCTTCATCACGGCAATAAGCGTAATAACTAAGATATCTATACTCAAAGCAAATCACTTTTGTTTATCATGAGGTAAGTACATTGGCTTCTGCTGAACTTAGCTTTCGGAGGACAATAACTAAGACACTTCCACAGAGATTATCCTACAGCAAGACGCACATTTAGCGCTGTGGGACACGTATTTGAGTGATTAATTTTATATTTAAAACATTTATTTTTAAAGGTTTTTGAATAACAAAGAAAGTTTTCCATGATACATTTTATTTCATTGCAGTAATCTGTAACACCTGAGGGTGTAATTACATTAATCCTCAGTGGGGTACACGCTTACTTTGTGTATCATGTGTTTGGCAAGCACAAGGAGCCCTAGCTAATATGGTATTTGCTTATACAACATTACACATCGGTACCATATTTCTCTAACACCCAAATTACACAGCTATCTGATCATTTAACTGAGAGAGACAAACATTTTTTTACTACATCAGTGACAGATGTTTCCATAATTACACAGTTGGGTAACTTCACACTTACGAAATTGTATTTTGTCTGTACTTTGTGAACTGTTCATATTTTTTCGGAACCATTGTGATACTACGAGAGCTTTGAATGATGTATTTGGTATGAGATCATGATTTTTAAAGAATGTTTGAGGTAGATGACAGTATTGAAATGAGCAGAGAATATTTTTTAGGGTTTGAAATTATTGCAGAAAGCTACAACGTTTTTGAGATTTGGCTGAGGTCTTATGATATTACTACGACGACAATGTGTATTATGTTGTTGAGGAATGTTTATTATGCTACGTATTTCTCATGATGAAATATTGAAGAAGTGTCGATGAATATGTATATGTACAATGAGGTAAGGAATAATGAGTAGTGGTTAGGGACTCTGATTTGTGAAAAAGGTTGTTGGAAACCAAGAATCGTACTTTAAGAGTCATGAAATGTGTGTAGATGTGTGAATGTATCACAATGTAGGCGAAAATTTTGTGCACACTGTTATATTCATAGGATTTTGTTTCTACACATTTGCAACGCAAATTCTCGAGCGGTGAAATTTTTTTATATGAGACTGTAACCCAAACTGGTGTCGTAAATATTTCGGTAAGAAAGTTAAGTGATCACCTGCACCTAATGCGTCGTGGGCACCCAGCTGGGCGACAGTCGCCTTGAAAAAAGCCATTAGCGTGTGCCTTCCAGAGGCACAGGTGGAAAAAAAAAGGGAGGCCATTATCCTCGCTATTGACGTTCCTTTGTAAAAAGCATCAGAAAAATGACACGGTCGAACTTGATAACATATGATTACACTGTGGAGCTCTTAATTTATGATTTACTGAAATGCCTAATGAAATGACGAGAAATATGTTTGTGTCTATACACCTGATTATGACTATTGTCTCTCTAGTTGAGAGATTTTTCTACTAACTTATGAAATGCCTAATGACTACTGAAATATGTTCTTATGCTTTACTTTGTACATAGTTGCATATTTCATTTGATATCTAGTTTCTAGCTGCACTGCAGAATTGGTTAAAATAAAATTTTATAGATATACTAATATAAATATTTTCTGTCTACAGATCGAGTAAATAATAATTTTTTTCAAAAAAATCAGGGCACACAAAACGACATTTACCTTCACAGGAAGTGCATTCATAATTTTCTTTTCAAGTACTTGGTAATTTCTTTTGTGGAATAAATTGTGATACATCACCCTAGTATTAAGATGTGACATAGGTATTAGACATGGCCATTTTTAGTGTACAATTTTTTCTGCTTGAGCTTTGTCATGTTTAGGTATAAGTTATTTCATTTTCTGTTGTTGGTTGCCAGGCATAGTGCTACTGAATTTCAATTTGTGTTACTCTGCTAAGCCAGATTTATTTTTATTGTTTGCTGCACATTGCCTCATATTAGTTGTAATGTTGAATTGCTTGGTAATTTATATTTACTGTAGCTTGCTTTGCAAATTTCCATTTTTTTTCATTGCTGTTTACGTTAATTGTTTGTGCTGCTGCATTGCCTCGTCTCTTAGCATCTGAGCTCAGTAGATTTAAGTTAGCTTAAGAGGGGTAGACCATATAAGAAACTGACTATGGAGAATAGGTAAAGAATGCGTTGTGAAGTTATGTGAAAAAGATTTGGGCCAAAATGAGTATTGTACACTGAGAAATAATTATATTGAAAGAAATATGAATAGAAAGCAGGTATAGATAGGACTTTTTGGGAATAATGATGAATGAAGGGAGATCTCCAAGATGTAAAGGAAGTTTTGTTTGCAAAATACTGCAGTAAAACAAACCCTGTCCTTTCCTTTTGTACTATTCCGCTATATGTGTGTGTACTCTTGAGTATTTGAGTTTTTCCTGTCTTTATGTTTTTAGCTAATACGATTTATGTTGTAGAATTTTTCTAATACTATGTCATTTACTTTGTAAAGATGTTTCAACATTATTCGTTCTGTTCTGTTTTAATGTTCATGTGTGAAGTTGATGTTTCAAAAATTGTTCTGATCTTTTATGTATGTACTCATGTCATAATTCCTGTAACACTGAGGTATATTTTATTTCGATTCTTTTGTAAAGCCTGTACTACAAATGTTATCTGTATTATTATGTTTTTAATGATGTATTTTGTACCCTTGTTATTGTATTCTTGTATTATAAAATTATAATTGACACCAGTTCATCAAATTAAGTAACTTGTAAGTTAGATTTCACTGCACACGTTTCTGTTGGTCATAGTCTGTGGACAATATGTGAGAAGTAGGGACTGTTAGTGTTTGCACGTGTGTTAATAATTCTGCAAGGGACTGGATAACAGCATTGCTGGTTCTAAGGACAATTCCAAAAACTTTGTGAGTGCACAAGTGGTGGTCATGGACTTGCTATATTATCCGCAAGACTCTTCAATGGTGATTGTGCACCTGCACATTCACAACAGATGGCTGCTGGCCATCTCTACAAGGATTACAGTGGGTCTGCGTCTTTGATGACCCACCAATACCATTATTTCTACAAGGACTACAGTGGGTCTACACCCTTACTGACTCACGAATACCATTATTTATAAAAGGACTGCAGTGGGTCTGCACCTCTGGTGGCCCACCAATACCGTAATCTCTACCAGGACTACAATGGGTATGCTCTGTGACGACTTACCTACCAATATTCTTCAAAACTTCGACTGACTCTGTGGTGGGTTTGCTCTGTTGTGGCCCATTATCTGTCTGCATGTCGAGAGTCAGCACTGTCTTTCCATTGGAAGAACAACACTACTTCTTCAAGACTGCATGGAAATCCACTACTTCCGTGTGCATTTTCTTTTACTGCTCAGACTTTGAGAAAAACACTGCAATGTTACTGTGATGAATGATCAGGACTATCTTTATGGACTGTGAGAAAATTTTAGCTTTTGACCAACATTGTATCAATAAGTGTGTGCCTTTGATTTCTTTGTTATTGTAATTACGATTATGAAAAATTTTAACAAATATGTATTGCCCAGTGCCCAAAACCATTTGTAAAATTTTTTGTGGCGAGCATGGGGGCTATGTAAGTAGGCTGTTTAGGTTCTTATATTGGTAACGCCGCCGCCACATAGCGCTCTCTGTATGAAAATCAATGGCTGGGCAGTGTGCAGTCTGTGGCTAGTTTGCATTGTTGTCTGCCATTGTAGTGTTGGGCAGCGGCAGCTGAATGTGAACAGCGCGTAGCATTGCGCAGTTGGAGGTGAGCCGCCGGCAGTGATGGATGTGTGGAGAGAGATGGCGGAGTTTTGAAATTTGTAAGACTGTCATGAACTGCTATATATAATATGACTATTACGGTAAATACAGTGTTTGTTCTCTATTAAAATCTTTCATTTGGTAACTATGCCTATCAGTAGTTAGTGCCTTCCGTAGTTTGAATCTTTTATTTAGCTGGCAGTAGTGGCGCTCGCTGTATTGCAGTAGTTCGAGTAACCAAGATTTTTGTGAGGTAAGCGATTTGTGAAATGCATAGGTTAATGTTAGTCAGGGCCATTCTTTTAAAAGGATTTCTGAAAGTCAGATTGCGTTGCGCTAAAAATATTGTGTGTCAGGTTAAGCACAATCCTATATAATTGTTCAAAAGGGGACGTTTCAGCGTTGCCATAGGACAAACGGATATCAACAGCGTTTTTTAAAATAGGAACCCTCATTTTTATTACATATTCGTGTAGTACGAAGAGAAATATGAATGTTTTAGTCGGACCACTTTTTTCGCTTTGTGATAGATGGCGCTATAATATTCCCAAACGTATAAGTACATGGTATCACGTTTCATTCTGCCATTGCGGACGGTATTTACTTTGTGATACATTACCTGTGTTTAAATGGACCGTTTATCAATTGCGGAAAAGTTCGATATCGTGTTGATGTATGGCTATTGTGATCAAAATGCCCAACGGGCGTGTGCTGTGTATGCTGCTCGGTATCCTGGACGACATTATCCAAGTGTGCGGACCGTTCGCCGGATAGTTGCGTTATTTAAGGAAACAGGAAGTGTTCAGCCACATGTGAAACGTCCACCACGACCAACACCGTACCATGGCCCGCACGTTTACCGGATCCGACGTCCCCGGATTTCTCTCTGTGGGGAAAGTTCAAAGATATTTGCATTTGTGATCCACCGACAACGCCTGACAACATGCGTCAGCGCATTATCAATGCATGTGCAAATATTACGGAAGGCGAACTACTCGCTATTGAGAGGAATGTCATTACACGTATTGCCAAATGCAATGAGGTTGACGGACATCATTTGGAGCATTTATTGCATTAATGTGGTATGTACAGGTAATCACGGTGTAACAGCATGCGTTCTCAGAAATGATAAGTTCACAAAGGTACTTATATCACATTGGAACAACCGAAATAAAAAGTTCAAACATACCTACGATCTGTATTTTAATTTAAAAAACCTACGTGTTACAAACTGTTTGTCTAAAATAGTGAGCCATATGTTTTTGACTATGACAGCGCCATCTATCACAAAGCGAAAAATGTTGTCCAACTAAAACATTCATATTTCTCTACGTACTACACGAATATGTAATAAAAAAAATGGGGGTTCCTATTTTAAAAAACGCAGTTGATATCCGTTTGACCTATGGCAGCGCCATCTAGCGGGCCAACCATAGCACCATCTGGTTTCCCCATTCGAGCTAGACAAGTTTCGTTATCTGTAGTTTTTTCGTTTGACGCTTATTTCGTGTTATATTTGGCCCGGTCACGATCAATGGACCACCCTGTATAGAGGGTCTATGTTGGTATGCGATGTGGATTATAAGACCACTCACATACATTAGATGTTGGAGCATACGGAAAATATAGTGACTCATATATACCTACAAGCTATCATGTTTGGTGGAAAAACTCGTTTAACAACAATTTACGAAAATAGGAGAAAAGCCTAATATCAAACAATGGAGAAAGAAATCTAAAAAAGAACAACGAAACAAATTTAACTACTGACTGTCTCGACTATGTGGTTTATAGAACTCACATTTCGCACTCTGTCAAATAAAAGGAATACTTTTAATTGCCCAATGAATGTTTGAGAATAATTTGCAATTGACATAACAAAATAATGCAGCGTCTTACAAAATTATGTGCAAGAAAAAATGGTTACAAATTTGAAGACATATTGTACGTCTCTCCATCACTGGAAATTCCCCCAGGCCCTGTACGCTGTCGAAAATCATCGCGAGTTTTGAGTCAGAAAGCAAGCAAGGTCTGGCTGCTTCGACAAGTGCAAGGACACTGAAGGCAGCCAGATATTGCAGATTCTCCACGAGACACAGCGCTGACAACTGACTGCGCAGAGCCAGCTGGCTACCGTGCAGGCCGACGTGTTCCAATGGCTGTCGCTGCCAGGAAATCACATCTGCCCTGTGCGAGGGCTGCAGTCTGCAGTGCACAGTCATTGTTTTATTGGCTGCCGTAGCCCTGCTCCCGAACGAGGGCACCCGAAAGCGTTGCAGCCCTGTTACACTATCTCCCACTGCCAACATGCACAAGAAGGAAGCCAACGCTGAAGGAGAAAAGGCTCATGTCAAACAATGGAGAAAGCAATCTAAAAAACAACGAGAAAAATTTTAACTACTGACTGTCTCGGACTACGTGGTTTACGGAATGCACATTTCGCACCCTGGCAAAAAATTCAGCCGACAAAAACTCTAAAACTTCAACACTATTCTTGTATTGCTACACTATCGGATATGCGTGTCTCCATGACATAATTACGCACTTCGTTCGTGTTTGTTGTGCTACAAAAATGGTGCACCGAGCATGAATTCGGTGGTTCCTAAAGACTAAAATCAACAGACCTTTAATATCAAGTCTACTAATACGTTAGGAATGTATCTGGAATGTGTTTTGACAAGTGGGGTTAAAGTGGGATCACAAAGAATTGTTTGCCAAAAACTACAGCGGAATTGATGATATTTAAAGTTTTGCCACGAAGGTTATGGTAGGAAGTAACATATCGTTATTATGATTCCAGACAAATTCTGGAGTGTAGAATGTATTTTCTTTAGTGTCACAGTGGTAAATCTCTGAAAATCAGAGGAAGTATCTGATGAGATGTTTGGAAAAAGTGTTGTTCTGAAAACAAATTTAGAAGAAACAAAAACTTGACAAAGGACTGGAACAATTTACCTTTCAGATTTACCTTTTTTGCTTAACGGTTTTTTATTCTAGTATGACGAATAAGTGTTTCTTTTTCATCTAAGTGAACAATGTTTCGAATAATGTTTGTTATTTACAAATAACTAGTAACAGTTTATATCTCGATTCGTTATTCGCCAAGTGCTTCAATTCCGCCCAAGTCTAGTGGTAAGCAAAGCACATCACACATGTGCGCACTGCAAATTCACAGCCTACGCGACAGTGAGTGCAGGTGCCTGAAACCTGCATGGCTGCGAACAAGCCCTCACACAGCTGTGCCATCCACGTGACCGGGTGTACCTCCGC
Organism: Schistocerca americana; assembly: GCF_021461395.2. Lineage (NCBI taxonomy): Eukaryota > Metazoa > Arthropoda > Insecta > Orthoptera > Acrididae > Schistocerca > Schistocerca americana. The sequence continues at coordinate 681,961,560 of NC_060121.1, forward strand.
TCACACGGCTGTAGCCGGCCACTGTGACCGTGTGGTTCTAGGTGCCTCAGTCTGGAACCGCACGACCGCTACGGTCGCAGGTTCGAATCCTGCCTCGGGCATGGATGTGTGTGATGTCCTTAGGTTTGTTAGGTTTAAGTAGTTCTAAGTTCTAGGGGACTGATGACCTCAGATGTTAAGTCCCATAGTGCTCAGAGCCATTTCACTTGAACACGGCTGTAATTAGCATCCGTAATCATCGGCAACTTCCGTCAATGCTTGGAAAGCGTACTTCAATATATTTCGCCCAATTGTGCAGCGTGACATCAGATGTGTAGCCTGATACCAGAAACCATAAGAAGGGAATGTGTCAAAAAATACATGGGGTATCTAGTGACACTTTATCATGATACGAGGCGTGTTTTTTTTAAGTAAAGTACGTTTTGTTGTAGATACTTGTAGTTCGCACGCACACCAGACCGAGCCCGTGGATCGTGTAATGGCATATCTCGGGATCAACTTTGCTCTGTTTCAGCTCTGTAGCTAACCTGTACGGTTGTTTTCTGTGCTTTAAAAATGTTGAAGACTATCAACTGGCTCGCCGATAAAGAGGTTCGCTCAGTGATACGGTTTCCGTCAGAAAGGAACCTGTCTGCTGCAGATATTCATCGACAGATTTGTGAAGTGAACGGTGATACTGCTATGAGTGAAAGCAAAGTGCGTAAGTGGGTACGAGAATTCAAAGATCGGCGTAACAACGTCCGTTATGTGGACCGCTCCGGTCGCCCTTCTATGATTACAGACTATTTGTTAGCTTCAATTGAAGCGAGGATTCGTGAGAACAGACGCTTCAGAGTAATAGGTCTCTCAAACGAATTTCCTGACGTGTCGAGATCAGTGCTTCACAGCATTGTTTCTGAACACCTAAAGCTTAGGAAACTGTGCTCCCATTGGGTCCCGAAACTCCTAGCAGAGGACCACAAAAAACAAAGATTTGAGTGTGCGATGAAGTTCTTGACTCGTTACCACGAAGAAGGTGACGGCTTCTTGAGTCAGATCGTAACTGGAGACGAAACATGGGTTTCGCATAACACTCCCGAATCGAAGCAACAGAGCATGGAATGGAGACACACACACTCGCCTGTAAAGGTGAAGGCCAAACAGACACTCTCCCAGCGCAAAATCATGGCGTCGGTGTTTTCGGATAGGCATGGCGTTTTGTTGGTCGACTTCATGCAACGAGGAACCACTATCAATGCAGAAGCATACTGCCAAACCTTGAGAAAGCTACGCAGAGCAAAACAAAAGACGTGGCATGCTGACAAAGGGAATTGTCCTTATCCATGACAATGAAAGACCTCACACTGCAGGTCAGACACGCGAATTATTGGACAGTTTTGGCCGGGAAGTTTTAGATCACCCACCCTGCATTCCTGATCCTGCACCGATCGATTACCATCTGTTCCTCCACCTCAAACAACACCTCAGTGGCAACCGTTACAATGATGACAACGACGTGAAAACGGCAGTGAACTCTTGGTTATCGGAGCAGGCTGCAAGTTTTTATGAAGAGGGTATTTTAAAATTGGTTGAGAGGTATGACACGTGTTTGAAGAAACTTGGCAACTATGTTGAAAAATAGTGTGAAGATTTTAGTTTCTGAAAATAAATTTAGTTTTTTGAAATAACGTTTCGTTCGTGTGCTTATGTTCAAACGGACCTTAAAAACACGCCCCGTAGCTTCCCATGAACTATTTCTTTATATAGAGATGTAGTTGACGAGAAAGTGAAATTATCCCCACCGAAAAATTGAGGTACTTTTACAATGTTAACTAACCACTCTTTTCCATGTGTGTTCGGATTGGTTTGATGTGTCCCGTCACGAATTTCTCCCCTGTGCTAACCTGTTCATTTGTTCATTTCAGAGTCAGAGTAGCACTTACACCGTATGTCTTCAACTATTTGTTGCATATATTCCTGTCACTGTCTCCCTCTACAGTTTTAACCGTCTCCAGCTGTCTGCAGCACCATGGAAGGTATTCCCCAATTTCTTAACATTTGTCCTATCGTCCTTTACCATCATCTCATCCATGTTTCCTACATATTTCTCTCCTTATAAACTCTATCATGAACCTCGCCATTTCTTGTCTTATAAGTCCACCCAATTTTCAATATAATTCTGAAGTACCGCGTGTCAAATGCTTGGATTCCATTAATTTTCTGGTCTCCCACAGTCCATGATTCACTTCCATATAACGCTCTTGAGTCAAAAGTACAACGACAGATTTTTTTCTATAAGGGTGATATTTAATAGTAGTAGAGTGCTTTTGGCCAGGAACACCTTCTCTGCTTGTAAAAGTATGCTTTTTTACGTCTTTATAGCTACATCTGTGGTCTATTATGGCGTTTATAAGGTAGCAGAATTCCTAAATTTCATCCGTTTTGTGATCCCCAGTCTTTACTCTAAGTTTCCCATTGTATCATTTCTCCTGTTCCTCATTACTTTCAGCTTTCTTCTCTTTACACACATTACACATTCTGTACAACAGTAGCCGGTTCGTTCCACTCAGTATGTCCTGTGATCCTTCCTCACTATCAATGATGATTTCAATATGATCAGCGAATCATATCTATGAATCCTTACAACCTAAATATTAATCACTTTCTTTTAATTCTGTCAGCATTTCTTCGCTGTAGAGATTGGACACTTGTGGGAAGAGACTGAATCTCTATCTCACATACTTTTTAAGCGAGCACTTCGTCCTTGATCTCCCATTTTTATTTTACTTTCTCTGTGATTATACATATTGCATATGACCCCTCTTCCCTACACGTTACACCAGTTTTTCTGAGTATTCAAATGTATTACACCATGTCGAAACCTATTTTCAGGTCAACAAATGCTATGAACATTAGTACATTTCCTTAGATTTTGCTGCCGGTATCAAGTTCAACCTCAGTACTGCCAATACTGCCTCTCCCGCTTCCTAAAACCAACTGATAGTCATCCTATAAGTTATTCAGTTTCTTTTCCGTTCTTCTGTATGTTATTCCTTTCTGCAAAATGAATGGATCAGTTGTTAGGCTGACTGTATGAACCACAGTACTTAGCTGCCTTTCCTGTGTACGGTCTCATGGTTTGTTTCCTAGCTCATTTTACACAGCAACATGAAAGTCTTTGGGTACCGCTTTGCTCATTAATTTTTAAAATTTAAGAAGAATGTCATCTCTCTTTCACTTATTATAATCGCAAGTCCGACAAAGCACTGTTAAAATGTGACTCTAATACAGGATAAACTATGTCCTCCTTACCAACGTCCATTTATTCTTCTAATACGTCATCATACAGTTCCTACCCTCGTAGAGTCTTTTATTACACTCATTCCACCCATCCGCTCTCTGCGTCAAACAGTAGAAATCCTCTTCCGCTCCTAACATTAACACTGTTGCTTTTGTTCCGCCTAAGATTGCTTTGACTTCCATACAGGGTCAATTATTTCATCCAGAGACCATTTCTGTTTCAATTTTTCAAAATCTCGTTATGCAGGTGTTAAGAGCTATCTACATCTACGTGATTACGCTGCTATTCACAATTAAGTTCAATGAACCACATTCAATATGTCTCTCTACCATTCCATTCTCGAACGGCGCGTCGGTAAAACCAACACTTAAATTTTTCTGTGCGAGCCGTGATTTCTCTTATATTATCGTGATGATCATTTCTCCCTATGAAGCTGGATGACAACAGAAAGTTTTCGCAATCGGATAAGAAAACTGGTGATTGAAATTTCATGAAAAGATCCCGTCACAACGTAAAGCGCCATTTATTTAATGATTGTCACTCCAATTCACGTATCATGTCTGCGGCACTATCTCCCCTATTTCGCGATAATACAAAACGAGCCGCCCTTCTTTGAACGTTTTCACTATCATCCATCAGTCCCACCTGATACGGATCCCACGCAGCAAAGCAATACTCCAAAATAGGGCGGACAAGTGTAGTGTAAGCAGTCTCGGTAGTAGATCTGCTACACCTTCTAAGTGTTCTTCCAGTGAATCGCAGTATTTGGTTTGCTCTACCCTTCAACGTTATCTTTGTCATCGCTCCAATTTAGGTTATTTGTAGCTGTAGTCCCTAAGTATTTAGTTGAAAATACAGCTTTCATATTTGTGTGACTTATCGCGTAATCGAAATTTTGCTGATTTCTTTTAGTACTCATGTGAATAACTTCACACTTTTCCTTATTCGGGGTCAATTGCCACTTTTCGCACCACACGGATATCTTACCTAAATCATTTTGCAATGCATTTTGGTCATCTGATGACTTTACAAGACGGTAAATGACAGCATCATCTCCAAATAACCTAACATCGCTACTCAGATTGTCTCCTATGTTGTCAAATTAGATAAGGAACAATAGAGGGCCTATAACACTTCCTTTGGGATCGCCGGATATCACTTCTGTTTTACTCGAAGACTTTCCGTCTATTACTACGAACTGTGACCTTCCTGACACGAAATCACGAATCTAGTCGCACAACTGAGGCGATATTCCATAGGCACGCCGTTTGGTAAGAAGACGCTAGTGAGTAACGGTGTCGTTAGCCCTCTGAAAATCTAAAAATATGGAGTCAATTTGACATCCCCTGTCGATAGCACTCACTACTTCATGAGTATAAAGAGCTAATTGTTTTCCGCAAGAACGATATTTTCTGATCCCGTGCTGACTATGCGTCGGTAAATCATTTTCTTAAAGGTATTTCATAATGTTAGAATACAGTATATGTGCCAAAACCCTACTGCAAATCGACGTTAGTGATATGGGCCTGCAATTCAGCGGATTACTCCTATTTCCCTTTTTGGTATTGGTGTGACTTGAACAACTTTCCAGTCTTTAGGTACGGATCTTTCTGTGAGCGAGCGGATGTATATAATTGCTAAACATGGAGCTATTGCATCTGCATACTCTGAAAGGAACTTGACTGGTATACCATCTGGACCAGAAACCTTGCCTTTATTAATTGATTTAAGTAGCTATGCTACACCGAGGAAATCTTCTTCGATGTTTCTCATCTTCGCAGTTGTTCTTGACTGGAATTCGGGAATATGTACTTCGTTTTCTTTGGTGAAGGAGTTTCGGAAAGTCGTGTTTCATAACTCTGCTTTAGTGGAACTGTCATCAGTGACTTCACCGTTGCTATCTCGCAGTGATGGTATTGATTGCGTCCTGCCACTGGTGTGCATTGTATATGGCCAATATCTCTTTGGGTGTTCTGCCAGATTCCGACACAGAGTTTCGTTGTGGAAATTATAAAAAGTATCACGCATTGAAGTACGCGTTATATTTAGAATTTCTGCAAAACTTTGCTTGTCTTGGGAACTTTGCGTTCTTTTAAATTTGGCGTGCTTTTTTTTTTTTTTTTTTTTTTTTTTTGCTTCTGCAACAGCGATCTGACCCGTTTTGTGTACCATGGGGGATCAGTACCATCACTTAATAATTTATGTTGTATAAATCTCTCAACTGCTGTCGATACTATATCTTTGAAGTCATTCCACAGCTTTTCTACGCTTACGTGATCAGATAGGAAGGAGTGGAGACTGTCTTTTAAAAGGCGTTAAGAGGTTTTTTAAATATATGTACTTTGCGTTTCTTTTTCATGGTGGTGGGTGTTACGGTACTCAGCCTGGTAGCAACTGCCTTGTGGTCGCTAATCCCTGTATTCGTCATAATACTCCCTATTTGCCCTCGGTTATTTGTTGCTAAGAGGTCAAGCATGCTTTGTCTGCTCTTCCCAGCACTTCCTATTTATTTCATTTCGACCACAATTTAATCTTGTCTTGTTTCCTTCCCCCAAACATTTTCTACGTCCTCGTTTCGTCAGTAACTGAAGTATTTCTTCTGTTACCCACGTATTTTTCGCTGTTGCTCTTCTTGTACGTATATTTGTCTCTCCAGCTTCTGTGACTGCTCTCTTTCAGAAATTCTTCTTCAACAGTACTGCCTATTGTTGTAGTCACTATCGCAGTATCTATAACCACAGGAAACGTCGAACGCACATCATCATTCCTCAGAACTACAGAATTCGACATCTTTCCACCTACGGTGTATAAATATATACAACTAATGGTTCTTGTGTTCATACTGTAATTCATCTGTCATTAACATTTTACGAGGCTGCCAGTACAAGACACGCTGGATCTCTTGGCACAACAATTTCTACCTGGAATCATCAACTTGTTCCATCATGTTCTAACGACAACGTACTTCCTGTATGGTGTACGAATATTACGAAATGACGGATGGCATATCGATGGGATCACCATTGACTCCCGCAGTCGCGAATTCCTTCAAGGAGCACTTTCAGGAGCAGCCTCTGAACCCCGCGGTGCTGCATCCGTCTTGCTTCCTGAGTCAATTATATGACACCTTCCTGATATGGCCTCACGGTTAAAATGCACTGCAACAGTTCGTCGTTGTCCATCCCAATATTAAATGTACGATGAAGATGGACAATAATGGCAAGCTACCGTTCTAGGATGTTTTAGATGAGCTGAAGATAAGATACTGGCTTTATCATTCAGTCTATGGGAAACTATAGCATATTGATCGATACTTGAACGCCGATAGTTTTCGTAACCCTGCATACCAGAAAGCGGCCCTGAACACGTTAGTACACAGAGAAAAATCTTATTTCTGACGATGACCACCTAGTGTCTGAATTGCGGCACTTGTCCAGAGAGAGGTTACACTACGACGGGCTTTGCAAAACATTTCAGGTGCCACCGAAGGAGCAGCGTTGTAAATCGGCTGAAGAGCTGAGAGCAGCAGTTTCAAATGTGGCAAAAGCCCCGTTTCCTACGTGACGTCACTCGGTCCCGCGGTGGGCCGGAGCTGCTATGAGCTGCTCGATTCAGCGTTCCGCGTATGCGAGTTTCATCCCACCATGACTGGCGCCAGATGCTGCAGCCGTTCTTCTATAACCAGAATACAGTGCCAGCCTCTGCAGCAAGGAATTTTACTCCGGACGTTGGTGGCAGAGAAAGCCATCGATAGTACGAGAATTTTACTGGAACTGACGAAGCTTGAAAACCGGTACGATTTCATTCAGACATGCCGCTGCGAAAGACTCTGAAGACCACCGTTGTTCTTCTAACAAAATCTATTCCTTCCTTTATTAGAATTATTGAGCAGTGTTGATAATATTATGAAAGTTTACGATCGCCTAATGCGGCATTGTTGAGTATACGCTTCTGCTACCACATCCTGTACTAAACCACGTCTACATCCGTGGCATAGACATATTCTATGGGCCTATGTGGGCTGTAGTAATAGTAGAAACACCGTTTACATGGACGATTCTGTAATCTTGCAATCTTAAAAACTACAGTCTGCTTCGTGTCCACATGGATATTTTTTCCATACTAAGGTTATTCGGAATTTCCATAAATATGCATCTGTTATCTGTGCATCTGTCTGTCCAACTTTTAAGACCCATTTTCCTCAGGAATACGTAGATGTATCAAGTTAAAATTTGTGCCACATATTACTGTCTACGGATGCTTGGTGGTGTAACTAAATTAAGGTTCTAAGTGAATGTAATCCGAAGGTGCGACAATTTACGTCACATATTTTCACACTCGCAAACTCACTCAGCAAAATTTGTCGGGTACTTCCCGGTGAGTCAGATTCTTGAAGTTTGAGGAGAAGAAAGGTCTTACAGTAAAAGTAAAGAAACAAACCTCAAATTATTGATTGGCAGTTATATCATTTTATTCTCCTGTCCAGAACTGTTATGGCTATCAGGCTGAAACTAATGTCTAAGGTCCCTTGGCGCAATGCAGTCAAATTCGCTTATCGAAACCTATAAGGCAATACCTCCAGACCTACAATTATGAAATTTGGCATGAAGCAAGGTTTCAACGAGCAAGTACAGGAGAAGTGCAAAACTATCTTAGAACTGATGTCGCATGTCTTGGAATTCCGTTGACTCAAATCGGTAACTTGTAAAAATCATCGAGAGTCTCGATTCCCCTGACGGATATACTATCTAGAGAGGGTCCCGAAAAGTGTAGGCGCTCTTTGATGTAAGCACTCTTTGGAACAAAATGACACATCATTGCAATTTTCCGCGTTAATTTAGTACATCATTTTCTCAACAGATCTTGGAGCGCGTTTTCCAGCAGACAGTGCAGCGCTGAATGAAGTAAGATTGTCGTCTGAGCAACGCAAGGCCGCATTGATGTGGTACTATAGGTACAACGGTAACGGCTTAATATGTACAGAACTGTGCCATCAACAATTTATTGTACTCGGGTTCAATTTGAAGCCAACGGTACTGTTCAGGACATGCAAAAGGAAGGATCTGGCCCACCAAAAACATCAAAAACTATCCAGCTCCCAAGCGCTGCTGTGTTGCAGCGTCTAACTAGGTGATATCGGAAATCTGAGAAGCAGGGTGCATATGAATGCCAGGTAAGCCGATCAAACGAATGATGAATTCTAAAGGCTACAAAGTGGAAAGTGTACATTCCGTGGTCGCTCGATGCTATGGACGAGGACGACGCGGATCGATGAACAGTTTGAAGCCATGTTTCGCGAGGATGAATGGTTTGCAGGGATGGTTATGTGGTCTGACGAGCGGCAGTTCAAAGTGAACGCTAATGTAAACAGTCACAAGTGCGGGTAATGGATTTCTGGAAATCCTCACGTTCACGTTCACGGATATTAATGTATGGTTTAATCTATCATGGTGCGTTTTGATTGTCCCATTCTTCTTTGAAGCTTAGATGTATCTTCACATGTTGAAAACATGAATTTTACCTGCCATCCGTGAGGTGTTCGGAAATGAAAGATCTTACCAACACTAAGATGGCGCTCTGCCTCACTATCACAGAGATGTCGGAGACTATTAGGATGAAAATCTATCTCTGTACAATACGTAGGTCGAAGAGGGGTTGTTGAGTACCCACTACGTCTCCAGGTCTTACATCTCTTGACTTCTACCTACAGGAGACCGTGAAAAATGAAGTGTATCAACAGAAGCCAGCTATACTCAACGAGCTCAGAGAAACCATCGAGACGACCTGTGAGCTTATCACACCGGCAAGACTGACAGCCGTAGTTCGGTCAACAGTTCAGCAGCATCGACGTTGGTTTGCTGCTATAGGGGATCTCTTTGAACACATGAAATAACCTTCCCCTCGTGCGGGACTTGTAACGGTATATTATTTCTTTCCATTAATATTGACTATCAAAGAGTGTCTACATACTTCTGAACCTCTCTGTATATACATATTTATGTTTGTACGGAACCCTCGGTGTACGGATCCTACTCGCACCTTTCCGGATGTATCTTGCGATGCGGGTTTATTAATGGCAAATACCTTTATGGCTAATATCAGTAGGTACATAAGAGATCCGTATCTCTCTTAAGCGTAATCCGGCGTAAAATAAAGCGAAATTAATGATCTATCACTTTGTAACGCAAATTCCCCTGTACACGACCGGTGCGTTACCTTCATGTACATCGATTTTGTAACGAGATCATATTACAGAGCATGTCTGGGACATTCCACCAGTTTCTTTCATACAAGCAGTTGTCAGTTCCTGCGGCTCTACGTCGTTTCGATCTGAATGGAAATGTCGATTATTTTACAGCAGCTTTCTGCTGGATTTGCTCAACAATTTATTTATCGCAGCTATGACGTATTGAAGCTACTCACAAATTTCTAAAGAATTTCAGAAACAATGTATAACCTAACTAACCAATAAGTCATATTAAATATTACCACTGTCAAGACAACATATGTAACAGATGTAGCCATACACGCAGAAGGTTTAAAAGGAAAAACTGTCGCATTGTATCTAGGTTAAATTGCCATCTCTTGTTTCTTCCGTTAAATACCCTTTTAATTAGCAACAAAACAAGCTTAAACAGAATTGTGTATATGCATTTGTGCTAATATATATATATATATATATATATATATATATATATATATATATACTATTTTACAATAGGACAAATAAAAAAATTGTAAAATTATAAAATTTTCAACAAAAAAGTACTAGTAAGAAAACTGAATTTGTAAGATATAAAATGTAAAATCACACAATGTACGACCTGCTACATAATAAAAGGCAGCAGGTTTTTACTTGAGAAAGAAATAAATCGTTTGTACTAAAGAAGGTCGGTTCCGGCTGTCCGTGTTGCCGCCATCTGCATCATCGTGCGCCGCCGGGCCGTTCAGCGCACAGCAATGGTCACGCTGAAGCCGCCACATAGACAGCGGTGATTTGTGAGTGTCAGCAGCGATCATTGCCGTCAGCAACCGTTACTCCTGTGAAACGTTCCTTATTTCGCAGTGTATACCTTCTTCTAAAAAACTTACTCATAGGAATTACCGTTGTATTCCTATATGCTCAGAAGGAGCTGCCAGACACGGCGTTGCCCGTGTATTCATTTTTCTGATCTCCTATTAGGAACAATATTTTATGTTTTTAAAATAACTGAAAAGCCACGATCACGTCAATCGTTTATTAGATGACCGCTTTCAGCACTCTGAAGGTGCCATCATCAGATCTGTGGTATAACACAACAGGTTTGAGGGAGGGCATGCATGAGTTAACTATATACATTACAATTATTACAGAACCACATACCTCAGACGTGGATTAACATTTATGGGAATATGGCAAGCAGTTATAGTAAAGTTGTGTTTTATTAGCAATGAGTGGTTACACCGTGGGACTGTGTATGCGCTGCTTGGACAGCGCTATCTGATGGCTGGTTGTGAACCGCTTGAATCACAGTAGGTAAGGCTGTGCGGAATAGGGCAGTGATGATGCCGACCGGTGTTAGGTGAGCAGTAGTAGTTTTATCTGGTGACTTCAGTTTTATATTTTATGGAAAGATAGACCATGAGAGCAGTTTTTTATTATTTTTTATTGGTTGTGACAATGATTTTATCAGATGGTCTGCCTCATATGCCATGGTGTCCATATGGTTTTATAAAGGTTAATCCACGTTTCAGGTATGTTGTTCTGTAATAATTGTAATGTATATAGTTAACTCACGTAAGCCCTCCCTCAAACCTGTTATGTTATACCTTCACAGATCTGATGATGGCACCTTCAGAGTGCTGAAACCGGTCATCTAATAAACGATTGAAGCGATCGTGGATTTTCAATTATCTTAAAAACAGAGTGATCGCCCCACGACACACCATGTGTTCACTGCGAAAATTTATGTGTACTCCTGCAGTAGAGTCAGTGTGAGACCCTAGACAGTTTCTATAGGCTGGGCGCAGCTGCTTCGGGTGTCTACAACGTTTGTAAACATCTTTATGGGAATGCCTCTTCATAGCCCTATCGACGGCTGTTGTTTTCGCCGACAACCGTTTGCGCTTCACGGTTGGAAGCTGTGAAAGCGCTTTCAGGTGTCAGGGATTTCCTTAAGATGACACGACTGCAGCAATGTCTTAGTAGTAAAGAATAAATGTATTACAGCTATTCCCATCATGCGGCAATTTTTCAGAAATAACACAGCCTATGTCGTCATATCTTTTGAACTATACGTCGTACAATAATATACTTGTATAGCTAGATTCAGTGGCATAGTAAGATACTGTTTACATGAGGTGCTGCGAGTAGTAACAAAAAGTGATGCCACAGTTCCCACTCATCGCACTGTTTATGACGTCATATCTCCTGTATTATGATAGGCAGGGGGCTCTTACCACCATATTAATTGTTGCCTGACAGTTACGGATGTATATTACCAAGTTTGGTTGAAATCGGTCCACTCGTTTAGGAGACGACGTGGAGCATACACACACACACGTACATTCATACATAAATCCCTTTTTGTGATATGTATGGATGTATTTACCAACACTCTGTAAATGGGACTTGGTGAAAATGCGTATCATGATCTATTTTGGGAATTATACGGCTCTCTGAGAAATATCATGTTGTGGGTGGAGTTGTTGCACATTCTGTGTAATTGTGAATCAGAATAGTCCCAGTGGGTCTTTTTATTTTCAATAATAATTTCCCTAAGCCATTTCGGTCGTCACTACAGGAGAAATTCTAGGTACACGCTCCGGGAATAGGATTTGGTAAGGTTTTCGAATTTACAGCGCGTAAAGGATTATGGATTTGCAAACTTTTTACGTTATATTTGAAGTTAGAAATTCATTGTAACTGAGAATCTGAATACACTCTATGAGTTTTGTCATTTCCACCACTAATAGCTTTACGCTGCTTCAATCTTAACTTCTGGGGTAACTCGAGAAACTTTTTCCCAGTTGTCTGTGGTACGAGATATGCAATTGAGAAGCAGAACTCAATATGGAGGGGTACACGTTGCAGCGACTCACCGAGCGAGGTGGCGCAGTTTTTAGCACACTGGACTCGCATTCGGGAGGACGACGGTTCAATCCCGTCTCCCGCCATCCTGCTTTAGGTTTCCCGTGATTTCCCTAAATCGCTTCAGGCAAATGCCGGGATGGTTCCTTTGAAAGGTATCGGCCGATTTCCTTCCCCATCCTTCCCTCACCCGAGCTTGCGCTCCGTCTCTAATGACCTCGTTGTCGGCGGGACGTTAAACACTAGTCTCCTCCTCCTGTAGTGACTCGCATAGAGGTAACATAAATGCTAAAATAAACTAATAAACCAATAGAAATACTGAAATTCTCTTTGTTTTTTCCATTTGTAGCTCAGTATTTACGCACAAGAGGAAATGAACAGTTCTCTACATTCATCCTCAAAACAGTGCATGTTGTATTACATGTAGCTCCATAATGTGTTTGATGCTCTCTTTTCCGGCTTGTTGAGAGATGGTTGCTTGTTGCCCTCCTTTGCACCCCTTTCCTACCTCTCGTAGATACTAATGCTAGTCTTTGAAGAGACTCACCAACAGTTTTGCTGTACATTTTATCTTAAAACCCTACAGCTAATCGAGAGATTTGAAAGAACACCCTCATTGTGTAACAGATACTCTTCGACGATACCCCGAGCTTCGACGAACGTGTATGCGTGCCCGCACACACAGTGGTGTTTGTATTCCTGTTTCTGTTTGTGTGTGTGTTAAAGGCAGTTCATGATTTACTACATGACAACGACGAAGCTAAGGTTACGTCTTTTATGTTTCTGTGCTCCACGTACCTTGGCAGACTAACAGATGACGCGTTGCGTTTCGCGACCCTTGGAATCAATATCCATAAGATTTCAGAAGTGGCGCGTCCTGTCCATTAAATAACGTTACAGACAGCGCATTATACTTTTCTATAGTACTAGTTTTAGAGGAATGATGCGACAACGCACGAGGGACTTTCAATAAGTAACGCAACACTTTTTTCTCTGGCAATTTCCGGTGAAAAATCCGGAATTTGTAGCGGGATATCACGGAATATTCCTGAGTCAGCTCCTATAATTGCACGAAGCGGCGATCGATGGTGGCGCTATAGGTAGCCTTGAAAATGGCGTCTCCAACGGAGATGCGTTCCAAGCAGAGAACTGTAGATGGGTTCTTTTCGCGAAAAACCAGAGCATCGCAGATTTTCGTAGGGACTTTCAGAATGTCTATGGCGACACCTATCAGTGAACAACAGCACGTTGAGTCGTTGAGCGAGTCAACTATCATCATTGCAACAAGGTCCCGCAAACCCGTCCGATCTCCCGTGTGACGGCAGGACGCACACACCTGTGGCACCCACGGTGTTGGAACGTGAGGACACACTTATTCGAGCTGTAAGTGTGAACTTCTCCTTCTCCATGGCTAGGCAAGGCTTAACACAAGTCTGCGCGCCCGAGAGGAGCTCACAGTACTTCACTGGACTGTTCTTCCTAATTCACCTTACAACCCGCATCTCGCATCTTTCGATTTCCATCTGTGTGTCGCAATGGGGGGAAACAGCATATGGATATCGGGGTGCAGCTATACGTTGGCTCCAATGTCGACCAGTAGGGTGGTACCATGTGGCCATACAGGCCCTCGTAGTAAGGTTGAGTAAGGCGATCGCAATGAACGGAGATTATGTTGAAAAATATGGTTTTCTAGTCAAAAGAGTGGGGAAGAGTATAGTGTACTGGAATCCTGCATAAAACCAACCTGCTTGCAGAAAAAAAAATGGTGCATTACTTACTGAACGCTCCCCGCATTGAAAAGAGAAAGGCACAGCTATTATCATCTCAACATCACAACTGATCACGAAAAGAAAAGCGATTCCCTCTGCCCTAGGGAGGGCAGAGTTGATGCTCGAATCACTCAAATGAATCGGCCTGAAACAACGAACGGAATACTGCAATCGTTAAAGTTTTTGAAATCATCCATCCAGGAAAGTGTACCAACATTTGATACAAGTACCATAATTTGTTTGCTGGATGTAGTGACCAAATTCGCCTTTATTTAACCCTGGCAACAGAGCAATGATTGGGCACTGTTTGACATTTCTTTCTTTTCACGAAAATAAATCTTTAAGAAGTTCGGGTCCATTTTTTACAGCTCAGGAACCCTTTGAGACCATTGGAGTTGAGAGGTGCAGGTCTCTAATCACCAGAAGAAATCTGAAAATATTTTACTTAGATCTGCAGTACAAAGAGGCACTGAGAGTACAACTGAAGCTGTATAATAATTAAGTACAAAGTATACTTAATATCGTGAATCGTAGCTATCATAAAAGACATTTTACTGTAAGCTAAATAGACATCACAACTGGCTACCACAAGCTATACTCTAAGTTCATCAACTGGAACACGTTTTAAAAATTTTTATGGTAAATATCAAATGCCTGCAAATTAAAAAATATAATCCACTTCAAATAATGCCGGTGTCGTGCCATATGCCAGGGCTGCATGCACACATAGTATTAAATAATTACGGTTTACAGTTTTAAGATTATAGACATGTTCGATTCACGTTAATTTTTTTTTTAAAGTTTTGCCAAATGATGACCTCAGAGTGTAAACTGGTCGACAAATAGTCAAATAATGACTCTTAGCAGATTTTTGTGTTGATTTACAACAGAATGTGATTTAAATCTCAGCTGAAAAGTAATATTTGAATCCTTTGTATTGGTAACATGTTAAGAATACAGGAAATGGCAGGATGGAGAACTTTGGCGACCGAAGTGCAGTGATGCAAGTAAACTAATCTATTGGCCTCAGTTACAGCTGAACTGGAAACTCATACGGTGGATGAACAGTTTAATTAAAAAGTTTGGAAGGATCTCCCCGCTTACTACGACATCCGGTGAGAGAGATTATTTTCATTTAGTAGCCAAGCGGCAGGCGTCGGCTGCATGTTGGCGTGCAAATCAACCTGCGTTGCTAATTTTACTCCGGCTGCTGTCTTCCTCCACCTTAGTGTGTGATTTATGCGGTGACATGGTCCAAGTGAAACGCACCAGGATTCCGATGCAGCATACGTGTTCCGCAGCGTTTGAAAATTAGTCGAAGGTATCTAAGTGAAATATTCTCACTGTGTTGTTAAAGTTGCTCCAACAGAACCTTGCGTAGCGCACAAAAATATAACACAGAATTACGAGTATTTAGAGAACTACTGAACTGTGAGTGATGAAATAGACTTAATTTGCATTGAACATCATAACTACGAAAAGTTTTTCTGTTGTAAAAATGTTTCAATTGTTACTATTATTAAATTATTTATATTAATCTGACTCTGCATTAATCAATTGCAAACGGTATTGAAGAATACCCCACACTATAGCTATGTTGCAAAATTAAGAAAACAAAAACAGCAGACTGGCCATAAGTACTTCATGTAGAATCCCTCGCAAGTGTCAAATGTTGAATAACAACACAAACTAAGTAGATCTCAATCACATGGTAACAACAAAGCACACAGAACGAACTCTGCGGTGCCGGCCGAAGTGGCCTAGCGGTTCTAGGCCCTACAGTCTGGAACCGCGCGACTGCTACGGTCGCAGGTTCGAATCCTGCCTCGGGCATGGATATGTGTGATGCCCTTAGGTTAGTTAGGTTTAAGTAGTTCTAAGTTCTAAGGGACTGATGACCTCAGAAGTTAAGTCCCATAGTGCTCAGAGCCACATTCAACTCTGCGGTAACAATCTACACTAATAATAAATCGACAAAACCGTCGCATTTGTCTGCTTGTTTGTTTGAACATGCTAACCTCTTAAAAAAATGATCGAGAGCGTTATGCATTTTCTTGCTCTTCGGAACCTTACACTCAGAGCGTTACTTCCCAAGTGAATATGTTTACTGGAAGTGACGCAAACGAGCGAGTTTTTATACCCTGAATCCAGTTTATTTCTAACAATTTAATATTTTGCCTTAAACGTGTACTATTCCTGGTGAAGTTGTTGTATGCCATGACCATAAACGAATTACGAAGTGAGACGCTTCACGTTGGAGGCGCAGACCTTAGTTTCAGTTGCTTTTCGCATCTCCAGCTCTATATGGCTCCGCTGTATTAGTGAAGCAAATAAGCTCTTCCTCCATGTGTCCATTCGTACTACTTCAAACATTTTGAACAAAGAAGCTTCTTAAGTAAAAAAATAGATTCCACACATGTGAAGTCTCACTAGCCTTTCAGCTAGTAAAGAAAATAACCGGGTTGCGTCTGAGTCTAGGAACCATAGTCTCCTGGGAGACGTGAAACGCAACAGGTGTGATTTTGAACTGTTCATGATAAACGAAGTACTCTCCTGTCACAATAAAGAACTCGCTCCAGCATACACAATGTCCACAAATTTATGAGAGTAAAAGGTAAATTATTCATTACAAAGAACAGAAAGAAGGGCTAATGTGTGTGTGTGTGTGTGTGTGTGTGTGTGTGTGTGTGTGTATGAGAGAGAGAGAGAGAGAGAGGGAAGGACAGAGTGAGGGAGAGAGAATTTGCAGCCTAATGTCTCGTTGCTGCCAACGTTACAAGGGAAATGATGACCTGGAGTTCAGGAAATAATGATCCCAATTTTACCCAGGTGAACCGATATAGGGAAGAAGCTGACAGCGATACTCATAATTACCACACAACCCGAGAGATGCTCGTGTAGTAATTCTTCTCTTCAGATATCTTGCATGGCGAAATAAAAGAAGTAACATATACATAATATTTCATGATCAAATTAATGACATATGATCAACAAGATCACGAAAATAGTTCTGACTTAGTGCAAAATAGTAACATTCATTATTTAAAGTGAACAAAAAGCAACGTTGTTACTGTGGCATCAAAATTTAAAACATTCTGCTTTACTTAAATAAAGAAAATAAGTGCAAAATATTGGTATTAGTACTTTTTACCATTATACGTGTGGTGTCTGTCCTTTCCGAAATGTCTTGAGGAACAGACACCTCACGTAGAACAGTCATGAATACGCCTTGATGACCTATCATGTTATCATCAGTGTAGAAGCACTCTAGGACCAACATCTTGCGAAAATCATGTTAAACGCTGCAGAAAAGAGGAGGGTGGATAGGGGAGCACCACGTTAGAAGTTTGCGAGAGGTAGGGAATTTGGACTGAATGGCTAGTAGTAATCCATATATATTATGTATGCGTGTGTGTGTGTGTGTGTGTGTGTGTGTTGTGTGTGTGTATGTGTGTTTGTATGTTTGTGAGTGTGTGTGTGTCTGTGTGTGTGTGTGTGTGTGTGTGTGTGTGCGCGTTTTTGTGTGTGTATGTGTGTGTGTGTTTTCCACATTCCTTCGAAACCACTGGACCGATTTCAACCACACTTGGTACACCTATGCCTTAATTTCAGGTGACAATCAGTGTGGCTTTAAGAACCACCTACCTATCAAAGAGGAAGGGGGAGGGGAGGGCAGTGAAAGAGACGCGTAGCCCATAACACATGAATTCCCGTACAGGGTGTAAATAAAGTCCGAGCACACTTTCAATTATTTATTGCACAAGAGCTAAACATTGTACATATGTCATACGTATTGCATTTTGAAGAGAAACACTGAAACTTTTTTTTTTTTTAAGAAACATTCGATATGCGAACCATGAGTGATGGTAATCGAATTCTTGCCACACACGTCCCAGCATGGTATCGTCGACTGCGGCAGTCCCTTCCCGTATTCTCTCCCGGAGCTTTGCTACATCACGTGGTAGAAGCGTTACAAACACCAGATCTTTAATGTGTCCCCACAGAAAAAAGTCACACGGAGTGAGATCTGGTGGTCGGGGAGGCCATTTCATGAAACAGCTCACTCCGCACCTGAACTCGCCTTGTTTGCGACTAGCGCTGACTATCGGCGAATTACCATACTACGCTGTGACGGTATACATGAAAAAAGCTTTCAGGGTTTCTCTTCAAAATGACATATGTATGATATCTGTACAATGTTTGTTTCTTGTGCAACAAATAACAGAAAGTGTTGTCAGACTTTGTATACACCCTGCTTTATTCATCCAGTATTTGTGAATGAGAGCACGTAGGACTTGCGTAAATTCAAACCCTTAAGAAAGGTTTTTCTATGACTACTCCTACAAAATAATGAAAGGAAAAATGTTCATCGCTTACCACTTTTCCGCTGTTCATGCAGCAAAAGTACCGCATGGGGCATGGGTTCATAAATTTTTAATATATTTCTGCTAACTGTATTTTAATCACATTTTTCAGGAAGTAAGCACATATCCCACTGAATGTAAGTGCAAAATTAGATCGTATGTTATTGTAATACACATAGTTCAGGATATGTGGTGTCAGAAACAATGAGACCGTTAAAAATACCGCAACATGCATGATGCGTACATTTATTACTTCTTTGTTGCTTTTTCGCAGTACATTTTGTAGAAAGTATCCAGATACGCAGATACGCTGCTGTATGTACCTACAATGTTATATCGTTGTACGACACGTAGTTCAGGAGATATCACATCACAACCAGTGAGATGTGTGGAAAACTGCTGCATTGTGCATGATGCCTAAATTTATTTCTTTGTTGCTATTAACTCCATTCGCAGCATATTTTTCAGACAGTATCTACATATGTCGCTGAATGTTCCTATACCTATATCAGAGAACAATACATAGTTCATGACATACGACATTGTAAACATTAAGGACAAGGCGATACATTGTGTGGTAAGGGTGTGAATGCCCAGCTGTAAGTAAATACCCAGGCAATGCCGGGGTTCTCCACTAGTATATAATACGTACGGCAGACAAGAGGAAAATGTGCGATAGGGAGAACAAGAAAAGCGTGTAAGACTATGTTGTAATCTTTCTCCCCTACTATTCAGTCTGCAAATCGAACAAGCAGTGACAGAAATACACGAAAAGTCCAAGAGTGTGATTAAAATTCAGAGTGAAAGGATATCAAAGATAAAATTTGCTAATGACATTGCTATCCTCAGAGAATGTGTAGAACAATTACAGGATCTATTGAAAGGAATGAACAGTTAAGTGAGTACAGAATATAGATTGAGAGTAAATCGAAGAAAGACTAAAGTAAAGAGACGTAGCAGAAAAGAGAATACCGGAGCAAATACGACATAATAGACACATTATCACTTGCAAGAAGGGCATTCTTGACCAAGAGAAGATTTCTAGTATCAAACATAGGGCTTAATTTGCGAACGAAATTTCTAGAAATGTGCGCTTGGAGCAAATCACTCAATGGTGTAAGGTGTGAAACAAATAATACGCCTTGCACTGAATTCCTCAAGAAATTCAAGTTAACTTGGCGTGTCACACGACACAGTTACGTGAAAATGTATGAATTTTATTCATGGGCAAAGCGGAGAGAATTAGCAAACCGACATTTCGTGAATATAAACCACTAACACTCACATTGATCATTTCATGCAATTAATTTCCCCGACCCGAGCTATGAGATGCGGTTCTGAGGGAAAGGAGAATTTTACGATGGCACACCATCACGCGCGACTGAATTCCACGCCACGGGACACCCAGAAAAAACAATGAGACACCATAGCCACTACATAAGCCACTGACAAAAGCAGTCCTTGCCCGTGCTTTTAATGACGACCTTTGGAAAGCCTTTCTACTGGAACATGACCGGAGATCAATGATAAACGTCCTTAGAAACCCAACTCAAAACATTGTTGGCTCATTGAAGCCAACTGCTTTAAGACTCGTATGAAAGGAATACCTGTTCATCTCAATATTACGTAGCAGAACTTAACCTCGGACCTCGAAAGAAACGATTCCTGTGATAGGCTAAAAAAACTCTAGCGGGTAGACATATTACAATTACGAATACCCTGACTGGCCAGAAAGAAAACGCGTTGCCATCAGCTTTGATATCGGGAAATTGCAGGCAGAGTAGTTGTATTCTTCTCTTGCAGAAAATCGTCGAGTGATTGAGCAAGGCGACTCTCGCCGCGCTGAGATAGTTGCGAGAGTCATTATGAGAACACTTGTTCACAGGCTCATCTTAACTCATAAGGAGTTAAACTGCAAAGTCTCTTAGTAACGAAAATCGCACCGAGCGCTGGCAGTTAATGCTTGCGAGCGATTTGAGGGCATCGACGTACGCGCTGTTCCAGCCAAATAAATGTGTACCAAGACAATTAACTTACCTAGGGCAAAAATAGGAGTCTCGGCTTCACCGATGGCATAGGAAATGCATCAGACTGGTGTTTAACAGTCGAGAGAGATTTGGAATAGATTCTTAGGATTCACACCTCGGGCCGACAGTCACCACAGCCGCCGCTGACGCAAGGTAATAACATACGCTCGCATTCACGACAGGCCAGCAAGTGATTTTCAATTGACACTCAGAACTGCAGTCTCTCCACCTCTACTAATTTTCATACATTCAATCATGACTTGTAGTTAAACATATTCACGATGATCGGGTTTAATTGAAGCAGAAACACGAGACGCCCACTCTAACGGAAATGATTGATCGGACACTGTACAGTTATGAAGTGTTTTAATTGTGTGCTTCTTTTGGGTTGCTCTTTACCGACTGCCATTCAAATTTGGGTATTTTCATTGTGCATTGTAGCGTTATTTATATCTCTGGCCGCAATGGTATTTAATTTGTATTTCTATCGACCCACAGACACGCTCATCAACTATCTTACCATTTCACTTGGCAGTTGTGAACAGTCAGTATCAACATTTTACCATCATGAACGTAATTTATGAAGCCATACTAGAGTGCAAATAAACCTTAATAATGAAAATTTAGTATTTTCATTTTCGCTAGCATATAGTTATACCTGAACCTGTATACTAATCTCTGTTAGCTATAAAGTTTCCCTTAAAGGTAGTGTAGTGGAACCGACATTGAGATCATTATTCGATTCATTGTCCGTACTGGTGCACTCTTCTGAACTCTGCATGCGTGAGATGGTGTCTTCCTACCTTGCAGGCCGTAGGTTCAACACTAAATTCCTAAAACACTCACTGAGCGTCCTTGCGCAACTGTGGTAGCAAGATAGATCTGAACCAGTATCATACGTGTCAGAATCCTAGTGAAACGTGGACTCTGCGAAAACCAGAAATGAAGAGAATCAGAGCGTTTGGTATGTGGTGCTACACAAGAATGTTGAAAATTTATGGGCTGGTAACGTATGAATGAGGAGATTCTCTGCAGAATCGGTGACGAATGAGGAAAGGAATACAAGGATAATACTGACGAGGAGTGGGGGCAGGATGATATTGCTTCTTTTAGGACTTTAGGAGAAAAAGTCCATTTTACTGCTGAGGAAAACAGAGACTAGAATACATCTGGCAGATAACTGAGGATGTAGGTGGCAGGCGCTGCTTTCAGATGAAAAGGACGGCACAGGGGAGGAATCTGTGTTGGGCCGAATCAAAACCGTCAGAAGACTGATGACATTCATATTGCACGATAATTTTTAATGGCTTCCAGTTTGAAAGTTAGTATCGTTGTGACATAATTTCCTCACACTACACTTGATTGTTTCAACATAGTTAGTGGTTTGAAATCAATAATAATTCTGTCACAGACAAAAAAGTAACAAGAATTCATTATTCCAGACTTCATAGCACAAATATTGCAGCTACTGGAAAATCAAACGTAATTTGTGGTGTAAACGGATGTTTTTAACAGTTCTTTTTCAAAACAGGGTTCAGTCTCTGTACATCCGTTTATTGTTGTCTTTCATCTGTGTTTTGACATTAGTCTACATCTACATCTACATGGTAACTCTGCATTTCACACTTAAGTGACTGGCAGGGGCTTCATTGAACTATTTTCATACTACTTCTCTATCATTCCACTCTCAAATGGCGCCTGGGAAAAAGGAACACCTAAATCTTTCCTTTCAAGCTCCGATTCCTCTTATTTTATTATGATGATCATTTGTCCCTACTTAGGAAGGTGTCAACAAAATATTTTCGCGTTCGGAAGAGAATGTAGGTGATTGAAACTTCGTAAACAGATCTCGCCGCAAAGAAAACCACCTTTGTTTCAGTTACTGCCACCCCAACTCGAGTATCATACCATTGACACTCTTACCCCTATTGCGTGATAACACGAAACGAGCTGTCCTTCTTTGTACTTTTTCGATGTCCTCCATCAATCCTATCTGGTAAGGATCCCACAACACGCAGCAATATTCCAGCAGAGGACGGACAAGTTTAATGTAGGCTGTCTCTTTAGTGGGTTTGTCGCATCTTCTAAGCGTTCTGCCACCAAAGCGCAGTCTTTGTTTCGACTTCCTCACAATATTATCTACGTGGTCTCTCCAATTTAGGTTGCTAGTAATTGTAATTCCTAGGTATTTAGTCGAAATGACAGCCCTTAGATTTGTGCGCTTTATCGTATATCCAAAATTTATCGGATTTCTTTTAGTATCCATGTGGATGCCCTGCACTTTTCTTCGTTTAGTGCCAATTTCCCCTTTTCATACCATACAGAAATTCTCTCTAGATTATTTTGTAATCGGAATTGATCGTCTGATGATTTTTACTAGACGGAGAATTACAGAGTTATCTGCGGCATGTGACCCGTCAAAGATTCTTTTCTTGTGCCAACCTCTCTTACTCACAGCAGCTCTTACAGAGTATATGCTCAATTACCTGTTGTGTATGTAAACTGAAGAGCCAAAGAAACTGGAACACCTGCCTAATATCACGTACAGCCCCCGCGAGCACGCAAAAGAGCTGTAACATGACATGACATGGACTCGACTAATGTCTAAAATAGTGTTGGAGGGAATTGACACCATGAATCCTGCAGAAATGCATATAAATCCGTAAGAGTACCAGGGGGTGGAGATCACTTCTGAAGAGCGCGTTGCAGGGTATCCCAGATATGCTCCATAATGTTCATGTCTGGGGAGTTTGGTAGCCAGCGGAAGTGTTCAGACTCAGAAGAGTGTTCCTGCAGCCACTCTGTAACATTTTTGGACGAGTGGGGTGTCACATTTTCCTGGTGGAGTTGCTCAAGTCCGCCGGAATGCACAATGGACATGTATGAATTCGGTTTATCAGACAGGATGCTTACGTACCTGTTACCTGTCTGACGTATCAGGGGACCCATATCACTCCAACTGCACACGCCCCACACCATTACAGAGCACGCCCCACACCATTACAGAGCCTCCGAAAGGTTGTAGAGCCCCTGCCGACAAGCAGGGTCTGTGGATTCATGAGGTTTTCTCCAAACCCATATACGTCCATCTGCTCAATACAATTTTAAGCGAAACTCGTCCAACCAGACAACATGTTTCCAGTCATCAGGTGTCAATTGTCGGTGTTGGCGGGCCCAGACGAGGCGTGAAGCTTTGCGTCGTGCAGTCATCAAGGGTACCGAGTGGGTGGTGGTGGTGGTGATTAGTGTTTAACGTCCCGTTGACAACGAGGTCATTAGAGACGGAGCGCAAGCTCGGGTTGGGGAAGGATTGAGAAGGAAATCGGCCGTGCCCTTTCAAAGGAACCATCCCGGCATTTGCCTGAAACGATTTAGGGAAATCACGGAAAACCTAAATCAGGATGGCTGGAGACGGGATTGAACCGTCGTCCTCCCGAATGCGAGTCCAGTGTGACCGAGTGGGTCTTCGGCTCTGAAAGGCCATATCGATGATGTTTCGTTAAATGGTTCCCACGCCAACACTTGTTGATGCCCCAGCATTGAAATTCGTAGCAATTTGCAGAAGATTTGCACTTCTGTCACGTTTAACTATTCTCTTCTGTCGTCGTTCATCCTGTTCTTGCAGGATCTTTTTCCGGTCGCAGCGATATCGGAAGTGTGATGTTGTAAGGGGTTTATCACCCTGCTGGAGCAAATGTAATCTCCATGTATTGCTCAATTGCTAGAACGACAATTCACAGTCGCTGCCTGAAACATAAGATATCCTTGCCCCTGTCAAAAGAGAGCTACAATAGAGTCGCAGGTCAGAGTAGTCTATGCCGCAGTTGCAGTCGCTCGCTACTACACTGTAGCAGCGAGCGACTGCAACTGGGCAGAGACTACTCTAACCTGCGACTCTATTGCAGCTCCCTTTTGACTGGGGCGGTATTTTATGTCTTAGGCATCGCCTGAGAATTGTCGTTCTAGCGGGTGAGCAATACATAGAGATTACATTTGCTCCAGTAGCGTGGTGAACACCTTAGAATGTTCTACTGGATTCCTGATATTCACGGTACACTCGCGAAATGGTCGTACGGGAAAATCCCCACTTCATCACTACCTCCTAGACGCTGTGTCCCATCGCTAGTGCGCCGACTATAACACCACGTTCAAACTCACTTAAAACTTGATGAACAGCCATTGTAGCAGCAGTAACCGATCTTACAACTGCACCTGACTTGTCTTATATAGGCGTCGCCGACCGCAGCGCCGTACTATTCCTGTTCACTTATCTCTGTATTTGAATACGCATGACTGTATCAGCTTCGTTGTCGCACCATTGTAGCAGTCTCTGTCTTAACCTACACATTTTGCCCTCTATAACTCTCTCTAGTACCATGGAAGATATTAACCGATCTCTCAAATTATATTTTCTATTTTCCTAGCTATTCTGTCAGTGTTTTCCACAAATTTCTTTTTTCGACAATTTTGAAGGGTATCTCCTCATTCCTCATCTCAACGTTCTACTTAATTTTCAGCATCCTTGTGTTACCTCAAATTTTAAACGCTGCATTTCTGCCCTTTTCCAATTTTTCTGCTATCCATGACGCATTTCCATACGATACATCGCGAGAAACTTAAATTCTCACAAAGTGTTTTCTATAATTGACTTTTTCCGGGGTTTCAGAATTCCTTCATGTTTTCCGTTACGCGGTCCCCAATGTTGACTTTAACTTTTTCATTAATTATACACTCCTGGAAATTGAAATAAGAACACCGTGAATTCATTGTCCCAGGAAGGGGAAACTTTATTGACACATTCCTGGGGTCAGATACATCACATGATCACACTGACAGAACCACAGGCACATAGACACAGGCAACAGAGCATGCACAATGTCGGCACTAGTACAGTGTATATCCACCTTTCGCAGCAATGCAGGCTGCTATTCTCCCATGGAGACGATCGTAGAGATGCTGGATGTAGTCCTGTGGAACGGCTTGCCATGCCATTTCCACCTGGCGCCTCAGTTGACCAGCGTTCGTGCTGGACGTGCAGACCGCGTGAGACGACGCTTCATCCAGTCCCAAACATGCTCAATGGGGGACAGATCCGGAGATCTTGCTGGCCAGGGTAGTTGACTTACACATTCTAGAGCACGTTGGGTGGCACGGGATACATGCGGACGTGCATTGTCCTGTTGGAACAGCAAGTTCCCTTGCCGGTATAGGAATGGTAGAACGATGGGTTCGATGACGGTTTGGATGTACCGTGCACTATTCAGTGTCCCCTCGACGATCACCAGTGGTTTACGGCCAGTGTAGGAGATCGCTCCCCACACCATGATGCCGGGTGTTGGCCCTGTGTGCCTCGGTCGTATGCAGTCCTGATTGTGGAGCTCACCTGCACGGCGCCAAACACGCATACGACCATCATTGGCACCAAGGCAGAAGCGACTCTCATCGCTGAAGACGACACG
Organism: Schistocerca americana; assembly: GCF_021461395.2. Taxonomy (NCBI): domain Eukaryota; kingdom Metazoa; phylum Arthropoda; class Insecta; order Orthoptera; family Acrididae; genus Schistocerca; species Schistocerca americana. The sequence goes on from NC_060121.1 coordinate 681,987,529, forward strand.
TCTCCATTCGTCCCTCCGTTCACGCCTGTCGCGACACCACTGGAGGCGGGCTGCACGATGTTGGGGCGTGAGCGGAAGACGGCCTAACGGCGTGCGGGACCGTAGCCCAGCTTCATGGAGACGGTTGCGAATGGTCCTCGCCGATACCCCAGGAGCAACAGTGTCCCTAATTTGCTGGGAAGTGGCGGTGCGGTCCCCTACGGCACTGCGTAGGATCCTACGGTCTTGGCGTGCATCCGTGCGTCGCTGCGGTCCGGTCCCAGGTCGACGGGCACGTGCACCTTCCGCCGACCACTGGCGACAACATCGATGTACTGTGGAGACCTCACGCCCCACGTGTTGAGCAATTCGGCGGTACGTCCACCCGGCCTCCCGCATGCCCACTATACGCCCTCGCTCAAAGTCCGTCAGCTGCACATACGGTTCACGTCCACGCTGTCGCGGCATGCTGCCAGTGTTAAAGACTGCGATGGAGCTCCGTATGCCACGGCAAACTGGCTTACACTGACGGCGGCGGTGCACAAATGCTGCGCAGCTAGCGCCATTCGACGGCCAACACCGCGGTTCCTGGTGTGTTCGCTGTGCCGTGCGTGTGATCATTGCTTGTACAGCCCTCTCGCAGTGTCCGGAGCAAGTATGGTGGGTCTGACACACCGGTGTCAATGTGTTCTTTTTTCCATTTCCAGGAGTGTATTTCTTACACTCATTATTAATTTAGTCTCCCTCTGGTTTATTTTCAATACACGTTCTGTATCATTTAGACTGGTTATTCTAACCTTCGTCGTTGTCACGGAGGATAACAATACCATCGCCAGCCGGAATGGCCGAGCAGTTCTAGGCGCTACTGTCTGGAACTGCGCGACCCATACGGTCGCAGGTTCGAATCCTGCCTCGGGCATGGATGTGTGTGATGTCCTTAGGTTAGTTAGGTTTCAGTAGTTCTAAGTTCTAGGGGACTGATGACCACAGCAGTTAAGTCCCGTAGTACTCAGAGCCATTTGAACCATTTTTTTTAATAATACCATCAACAAACTGTATCACTAATATCCCTTCACCCTGAAATATGAACCGACTCTAAGACTTTCATTTAACTTTTGTCATTGCTTCGACCTACAAATTGAACAGTGCGGCAAGGAGACTGCTACCCTACCATTTTAATCCGAAAGCTTTTGACTGGCCTTTCTAACTCCTCCGTTTTGGTTCACGTACCTATTGTACAGAACCCGTGTCTCCTATAGCTTTAATTTTTCTAAAATTTCGAAACATTTTAACATTTCACGTTGTGGAGCATTTTTCTACGCCGACAAATTCTATGATAGTGTTCGGTTATTCCTAAGTCGTAGCCGGCCGCGATAGCCGAGCGGTTCTAGGCGCTCAGTCCGGAACCACGCGACTGCTACGGTCGCAGGTTGGAAATCTGTTCGACGACCCTTCTCGAAAACGGGAAAGATCTGTGCTTTTTTTAAAGTCGTTATGAACGCATCGTTCCTCTGGAGATCTACGGTACATTGCTGCTAGATTCAGGGCACGTTCTTTCGCATAATCTGTGTTGAATAGAACTGACATCCCGTCGGGTCTGGCGACATTTCCTGTGTTGAGTAGTATCAGTTGCTTTCCCATCTCTTTCACTAATTTCAATGTCGGTCGTTTTCTCGTTCGAGCCACAATTTAAAGGAGGAACTACAGTTTTGGAAAAAGACAACTAGTATTTCGATCTGTGTCATGCTCTGTTTCTGGGCCATTTTGGTCACAGTGTGTTTGGACAGATAACTTCGATTCGTTTACTGACTTAATGTGAAATAAAATCCAGCATAGGAATCACAAAGCAAATAACCCACTCAGAACAACTTTATCAAAACGTCAAATTTGACTTTTAAGGCTCATCTAGCCTCTTACCAAATTTCGCACCGAATTTCTGAATACAAGAAACCACACACGCTTGCTGAATCTCTGGTTTTACCAACAATGATTGATATAGTATCAGCAATGTTAGGCAACTAATCTGATCGAGTTGAATGGTATTCCTTTCTCTAATGACATAATGGGAAGAAAACGTTTTGACTTTTCTGACAATTTCTTCAAGCTGTTAATAAACTGCGCAACAACTGTTTTGCACTTAAAGTGGACATAGTAAGTGATAATCTTAAAGACAGTTATTTGATTGCTTGTATTGACTTTCATATTCGAGAGGAAACTCTTTTCAATGAGCCGATACTGAAAACAACCGCAGTTCAAAGACTTTTTGACGCGATCAATACATTTTTAAACCAAAACGGTATATCATGGAGTAGGTGCATTGGACTATGCACGGATGTATAGCGCTCAGTGTTTCAAATTCATGGTGAACTGCGGGTGGAAGTTAAAGCGGTTTCTTCTGATGCACTAGGGAGACTCGTTATAAGACACATTGAGAGGCTCTGGCCGCTAAAGAACTAAGCCCAACATTTCATGAACTGCTGCGAACGACGTTAGGAACAGTTATTATTAAAGCAAACTCTATAATTTCAAGGCTTTTTCAAGTGCCACTTGAAGAGATTGGTGCTAAACACACTCAGTTCCTCTCTTTTAGTAGTTATCGATGGCTTTCAGCTGGTGAAGTACCAAAAACAACGTTGAACTGAGGGATGAGGTATTCTGTTTCTTGGAGGAGGAAAATCACTCCCTGGCAAAACGGAGATTATTTATTGAAAGTAACTTATCTCGCTGTTATTTTTGAGAAACTAAATATTTTTAACACCTCATTTCAAGAAAATAAAAAGTGGAATGTGATTCTTGAGTCTCTCCCGGCGTATTAGATAATCAAAATATCCACGGGTGTACTGCCGGTCTAGTGTCCAACGGGCACAATATTTCGGCGATCATACATGTCGCCATCATCAGGTGAACTGACGGACTGACCTACTGTGAACATGCCGGCACGGAGATCCGTACACTATCGCTGCTCAGGGGGAACTGGGTTCGGTGGCGGCGGCGGCCGATTTAAATACCTTCCGCCCACGGCGCGTTCACTTCGCCGTCCGCCCCACGGTCGCGCGGTGGAACAGATTGCGATGGCATCTGAGATGACGTCGGTGTGATGGCTCTGTCCGCCGTGGTCGTCACAACTATACGTTTACTCTTGCTTAACCCAATCGCTGGTTCCCAAGCCTTGCTAAGATTATACCCACAGTCACGGTTTATGACGTCGTCATTGACGCGAATTTCGATGGCCTCTCTAACGACGCTGTCCCAGTATCTCGACGTCTGTACCAGAATCCTCGTGCGTTCATATTCCATAGCATGATTTTCCGACTAACAACGTTCACCGAGCGCCGACTTGCTCGGATACATCAGTCGAGTGTGCCTCTGGTGTTCACGGCATCGATCCTCAACGGTACGCATCGTCTGACCAATATACGACCTGCCACATTGACACGGAATCTGGTACACGCCGCCCTTCCTCAAACGAGGTCATATTTGGCGCCCCCACCAGTGCACGAGTTTTATTCGGAGGACAATACACAGTTCCGACCCGGTGTTTCTTCAAAAAGCGGGCAATTTTCTCCGAGAGTGCGCCTGTATATGGAACAAACGCAGTGCCTACCTCCTCCCTCGTGATTTCACCCATCTCCACAGGTTGTGTTGTAGTGGTTAGGCTGAGAGCACGTCTAATCTGCCACTCTGAGTACCCATTTTTTCGAAATACAGTTCTCAGATGTTCCAATTCCTGGGGTAGAGTCTCTGTGTCAGAGATAGTGCGCGCCCTATGTACTTGAGTTTTAAGTGCCCCATTCCTCTGTGAAGGGTGGTGGCAGCTGTCTGCGTGCAAATACAGATCAGTGCGCGTTGTCATCCAATACGCCCCATGACCTAGGGTGCCGTGAGCCCTTCTCTTGACCAAGGCGTCAAGGAAAGATAATTTACCCTCTGTTTCAGTCTCCATAGTGAATTTGATATTGGGGTGTATGAAGTTTAGATGTGTAAGGAAGTCAAGGAGTTTATCCACACCATGTGGCCAGATGACGAACGTGTCGTCCACGTAACGGAAAAAGCAAGTAGGTTTCCATTCGGATGACGACAGGGCTTCCTCCTCGAAGTTCTCCATGTACAAATTCGCTGCATCCGGTGAGAGTGGGCTACACATGGCGACTCCCTCCATTTGTTTGTAGTATTCTCCATAAAAAAGAAAAAACGTGGAAGTCAAGGCATGCCTAAAAAGTTCAGTGGTCTTCTCGTCAAACTTCTGACTAATCAGTTCTAGTGACTCTCGCAGGGGTACCCTCGTGAACGAGGAAACGACGTCAAAACTCACCATGACATCTGACTCATCCAACCAGAAGCTATCAAAGCGTTTAACAAAATCCACGGAATTACGGATGTAATGAGGGCATTTACCCACATAAGGACTTAATATTCCCGTCAGGTATTTGGCCAACAAATATGTAGGTGCCCTAATGTTCCTGACAAGGGGCGTAATGGTACCCCCTCTTTGTGAACTTTCGGGAGCCCATATAGTCTATGCGTTACCGGACCTTGGGGTAACAATTTCTTAGCGTCACCCTGCGGTAAATCTGCGTCTTTGAGAAGCGACCTCGTCTTGGTCTCCACCTTCTTTGTAGGGTCAATTCTGATCTTCCAGTAGGAATCGTTATTTAGCAGGCTCTGCATCTTATCAGTGTAGTCCTTATGGGAGACAACAACTGTAGCATTGCCCTTGTCAGCCGGTAAGACAACAATTTCAGAGCGCTTCCTCAGATCACGAATGGCCGCCATGTCTTTACTGGTGATATTTGACTTCATCGGCTTGGATTTTATCAACGGACGACAAGTTTTACGACGTATTTCCTCAACTGATTCAGGCAGAAGTCGAGCTGCAACCTGTTCAACAGCACTAACAATTTCTGCTACCGGAATTAACTTGGGGGTGGGAGCGAAGTTGAGACCTTTATGCAAAACCGAGACCGTATCATTACTCAGCACCATGCCACTCAAATTGACGACCTCGGTTTGAGGAAGGCCGGCGTGTACCAGATTCCGTGTCAATGTGGCAAGTCGTATATTGGTCAGACGATGCGTACCGTCGAGGATCGATGCCGTGAACACCAGAGGCACACTCGACTGATGTATCCGAGCAAGTCGGCGGTCCTGAACATTGTTTGTCGGAAAATCACGCTATGGAATATGAACGCACGAGGATTCTGGTACAGACGTCGAGATACTGGGACAGCGTCGTTAGAGAGGCCATCGAAATTCGCGTCAATGACGACGTCATAAACCGTGACTGTGGGTATAATCTTAGCAAGGCTTGGGAACCAGCGATTGGGTTAATCAAGAGTAAATCGAGCAAACGTATAGTTGTGACGACCACGGTGGTCAGAGCCATCACACCGACGTCACCTCAGACGCCGTCGCAATCTGTTCCACCGCGCGACCGTGGCGCGCGGCGCAGACGGCGGAGGGAGCGCGCCGCGGGCGGAGGGTATTTAAATCGGCCACCGCCGAGACCGAACCCAGTTCCCCCTGAGCAGCCATAGAGTACGGATCTCCGTGTCGGCACGTTCACAGGAGCTCAGTCCGTCAGTTCACCTGTTGATGGTGACATGTATGATCGCCGAAATATTGTGCCCGTTGGACACTGTAGACCGGCAGTACACCCGTGGATATTTTGATTAAAAGTGGAATGTTGGATAGGCTCCCTACTCTAGTGTCAGTGTTAGAGAACACATATAATCCAATATTTCCAGTGCATATAATAAAGTGCCTTCTACATTATCTTGCAACACTAAAAGTTCACTTCAGAAGGTGTTCAGCAATGGTTTTGGTAAATTTCATTGGAATAAAAATCCATTCAAAACTGCTCCTGGGCTATCATGTCTAAATTTAAAACTGGAAGAATAGCCTATTGTTAACTTGTGATACTTCACGAAAGTGCATAACTACCGCTAGTTTTCCTGATTGAGGAGGACCCAGAGGAAGAAAGTCTAAAGAGCGAAAATGTTTGAGAACAACTGTTGTAAAGGGCATTGTACAATGATCTTGAACATGTTCCATTGAAGCCCAACATTGTCAGCGATGGACACAACGTTTTCGTGTTGATCGGTCACGTAATTTGATATATGTTTCATGTCACTCTTGCTAAGCAGAAATATTTTGCGGTCGCCGTTTGTATTCCTATTTACAATCGTATGTAGTGTTACTGCAAAGACTTTGTGATCACTGACTTCCTGTTCTACTCTGAGTCCAAAAGGTCGGGTCTGTTTCTCGCCAGCAGGTGAAAAATGTTGTCTGGAGGCGCCCTTTTTGTGAGTAACTACTAAAGTTATCGTGCGGATAGAGCACTCAGAAAAATTCCACTTGATTCCCTGCCCCTGCTGCTCGTTCTGATCACTTGTGACTCCTTCAAACTTTGCTCATCTTATCGACTACTACCTTTCCGGTATATTTCCTTAGTGGATACATTCTTCAGAACCTAAACTAACGTCCACTAGATCTGTGGATGGATCTTTGCGGTGATCCAGATACGTTAGCAGCTGCTAATCCACCCACCACCATAAACTGAAGGGAGGCAGTCCCTTTTCGACAACCGTCTCTCAGTTACATTTTTATTCATGAGTTCGCCGACAGCCGGCCGGTGTGGCCGTGCGGCTCTAGGCGCGTCAGTCTTGAACCGCGTGACCGCTACGATTGCAGGTTCCAATCTTGCCTCGGGCATGGATGTGTGTGATGTCCTTAGGTTAGTTAAGTTTAAGTAGTTCTAAGTTCTAGGGGACTGATGACCTCAGCAGTTAAGTCTCATAGTGCTCAGAGCCATTTGAACCATTTTTGAGTTCGTCGACAGGTTAACCTTGGTTTCATTTGTATTTCTTTCACTATATCAACCTGAATGACCACAGGATGATTGATCCATATGTTCGTATTGTTCTTCCATAAACACGATAGATATGATTAATATATTCCCCGTCGTTATTTACAACAGTTTACCAAAGCAAGGTTAAGTTTTAGATTCCGCGACAGAAGAAAACACGTGGTTTTGCGGCGGAGAACTCGTCGACCCATATCCGGTGAACATTTTCATCTGGATAGAAAGTTCTAGAATGTTCTTGGATACAGAGAGGGAGAGTGAAAGTCTGAGGGCGCAAGATCAAGTAAATAAGGTCGGTGCGGGATGATTTTCCATCCCAACTTCCGTACAGCATTCTTTGTCAGTCTTGCAGAATTCGATGGCAAGGGGGGGGGGGGGGGAGGGGGGGGGCATTGCGATATTGTGGAGTAGCATCACTTTACGTAGGCTTCTTGGTCGTTGTTTTTGGATTCTGTCTATCAGACGTCTCAGTTATTGACAACACACATCAACAGTAATGGGTTCACCTCGGGGAAGAAATTCGTATTAAACAACACCGTCGGAATTCCACCGGATGCATAACATAATGGATGCCCGCAGTTCTTTGTTCGAAAAGTTGCGGGTTGGCTTCCGTTCAATCACTTCTTTCTTTCCCTCAAGTTACATAAAGCCACATTTTCGTAACCAGTAACAATACAGGTTACATGAAAAGAATGGTCTTTGTAGTTCACAAGCCAGTTGCTAACGAGCAAGCAGATATGCACAAACGTTCAACAACTGAATTTTTGTTTTGGCTAGGGCATGCGGTATCCGTACATCCCATTTCTTATCCTTCTGCACTGCATGCAAATGTCGCACGTTGGTGGATGAGCACAGTTCATCACATCTGTTGGTTTTCGTGTACACTGACGTAGATCATTGAGGATTAATGCGTTTAAACGATTTTCATCAAACCCGAAGGTCTTCCTGAACATGGAGAGCAAATAATGTCAAAATAATCCTCCCTAAAACTAGAAAACCAATTTCTTCCCGTGCTCTGTCCCGTGGTACTATCCCTTACTCAACTCAGATGTTGTTGGCTGCCTCTGCTGCTGTCGCTCCTCTATTTAGCTTAAACAGAAGAATATGAGGAAAATTTTCCAAATTCTCTACTTGGTACCCATTTTTAGAGTCCGCACCTGCACTCAGTATCTCCAAATGACAATGTGTTGAAATGTTAATTCTAGCATCAACACTCAGCTACAGTTACGAATTCATAATCGGTCAATAAATCCATAACAACCGAAATACCCATACACAAATCAAAAATGCTACCATCTTATGCACTGCCGTAATAGATCAAGTTCACATTTTTCTTTGTCCTTTTACGATCAGACTTACTACAGCCATTAGTTTCATATTAACCACATTTTAACTGTGCTCCGGGGATCAAGTAAGGGACGGGGTTCCACAGAAAAGTGTCTACAGTGCTCACCGCTAAGCCGACGAGGGGAGATATCCTTGGAAGTGGTCTGCTCTAATCCTTTTACAGTGGTCTGCCGCCTGAAAGACCTCCAGATAATTGTATAAACAGAAAAAACACAGCTCGGCAGCTGGACGGCCGTTAACTTGGAACTGTCTCTGTCAGACTGACAGGCGCTCTGTAAGAGACGTGATAACAGCTTTCAAAACTTTTATGGGAACCAACGCCCAAATTTTCCATTTGGTACATGTAATTTGCTAATGTGTTTTGGTGCACTCGGGACATTCGGTAGTGCCTGAGAAGAAGATTACAGACCTTTTTCCACTTGCGCTAGCGTGCCAATAGACCGGCTCATATTTTAGAAACATAGTTGCAGCAAAATTTTATTAATATTGTTTTGGAATGCATTCTTCGCTCTCCAATGTAGCGTGCGTTGATCTTAAACTTTTTGGCAAATTACAGCTGTGCAGTCCTAGAGCATCGACTACACATCGACCTGCGCAGCGCCGAGAATAGCAGTAAGGAAGTGCTGCCCGCGCACCAATCCAAAGAGCGAGCAGTGCCACACCTACAGGAAAACTGAGTTCAGTGCCCCCTGTCAAAGCTGATTTAACCAGCCGCCCATAGCTGGTCGGGCCCAAACGGTCACAGACTTCGAGAGCATCAGTACTGAGTAATAGGAAGACGATAGTCAGCCTGCGTACTGCGTGTAATAATAGTGTGTAAAAGTAACAGGGCATAGGAGCCACAGGATACACATCAAGCCGCCCCATAACGAGAAATTATGTTTCTTTCCTTTTTAGAAATGAAGTGTCCTATTAATCTGCAAGTGCTACGTTAAGATCCTTTTGGATTCCAGCCACCGGCCTTCGCAACTTCTTTCTTTTTTATGTGTTGCTGACTCCCACAGTAACAGCCACAACAACAACTGTCTGCCCTGGTATTTCTTAGGCAAGTAGTGCGCTAACTGAGCTATAGAAGCACAACTCATGAGTCTAGAATTATCTACCAGCTTGTGGCTAAATCATGTCTCAACTATTTTCTCTCTTCCGTGAAGTTTCGTAGGAGGACTTCTGTGAAGTTTGGAAGCTAGGACATGAGGTACTGGTGGAAGTAAAACCGTCACGGTGGGTCATGAGTTGTGCTTGGGTAGCTCAGGTGGTAGTGCACTTACCCGCAGATATAAAGATCCCGATTTCAAATTTTGTCCGGCACGCATTATTAATCTGTCAGGAAGTTTCATTATTATTGTCTTACTGGAGGAAATGCAAGCAGCGCCCCTTCATTAGTTGTAGCGGCAAGGAAGGAGCGCTTGAACAAAGTTTTGAAGAGAAGTGAAGCGAAATTCAAAAGACCACTCTTGTTTCAGAAATCGTTTAGTTAACATAATCGCGTTCTATACTAGGACCTGTCAACACTCCATGGTGTGGAGTTGGCACCACACGTGCTCTTTGTTCGGGGCTGGCTTACCCTGCTTCGCTTATGGGTCATTGAGTCATCGTTCACATCAGCGATTCAAGTTGTCATTTAATTCAAATATATCTCGCGATCATCTAATTATGTTCGGTAGCAATATTTCGGTCTGTCTATTGTAATTTATTCGTATTTTGTCTCTGATTTTCGCCTTGCTTCCATTTCGTGTATATTGTAATCTTAATTCTATATTTATACAGTTCTCATTGTCCACTTTTTGTAAATTTATGTGGAGTTTCATGTTACATCAGTCACATTCAGTAACGAATGGAATATTCTTGCAATATGTCGCTAGTGTCGTTGAGTTTGTTATCCTTTTTGTTTTCAAATCAATCTCATTTCAACTGTTATTTTCAGTGATCAGTTCATTTGTTTCAATGTCAATAAATTAGTATTTTATCACATCATTCTCTGTTGTATAGTAACTATACGTTCCACGGTCACAGATGTAAATACCGACTGATAAGGCCAAAAGATGTTGCGTTACGACCACAGTAAACGTAGCAGTGCGGGGCTGTTACCGAACGCACAAAAATTATGGAATTACACAGTAAACGTCAGTTTCGTGTGGACGCTCTCCCAGACCGAGGGTGACAGGAGTTAGCACAAGTTACCTTGTCGATCCGCATGTTAACTTGCACGGAAGAAGACATGTGTTAGGTTTGACCCCGTATATGACACAATTCACAACACTCGGTTACACACACATACGACCTGGTTTCTTGTATAAATGGCGACCCTGCCTGCATTACGCGGGTTTTGGGCATTTCGAATGGCAGATTCTTGTGAGAAACCACCAGGGGTATTTATTTGTCAGAATTCCAAATTTGTAGGGAATTTTGTTGTCCTCATTAAGTTTGTTAAAACTAAGATAACCGTGAAAGCTACATCTGTGTTAATACATTTATTCTGCATTTCAATACAATTTCCTTCGGCTTCTCCTAATCCTAGTATTTTTCTTGTTGCTTCCTGCATTGTGAGCACTACGACTTGACAGTTATCGCACTTGGGACATTGGGGAGACAAGGCGAGGATTAGTGGTGAATTAGCAGATTTTAGCGCAAATGTGGACTATGAGCCAGAGTCTTAGTAAGGCGGTTTTTTCTGAGCCATCAGTTTTCTGACTGTTTTGATGCTGCCCACCACGAATTTCTTTGCTCTCCATCTCAGAGTAGCACTTGCAAACTACGTCCTCAATTATTTGCTAGATGTATTCCAGTCTGTGTCTTCCTCTACAGTTTTTGCCCTCTACGGCTCCCTCCGGTACCACGGATGTCATTCCCTGATGTTTTTACAGATGTCCTAGCATCCTGTCCTTTCTCCTTGTCAATGTTTTCCGCATATTCCTTTCCTCTCCGATTCTATGTAAAACTTTCTCATTCCTTACCTTATCAGTCCACCCAATTTTCAACATTCGTCTGTAGAACCACATGTCAAATGCTTCGATTCTCTTCCGGTTTTCCCACAGTCAATTTTTCACTGCCATACAATTCTGAGCCCCCAATGTACATTCTCAGAATTTTTTTCCTGAAATTAAGGCCTATGTTTGGTACTAGTGGATTAGTAGACGATTAGACAAGTAAGGCAGATATGGAGCACATAACAACGCTTGTGCATGCTGTGGAAGATGATAGAATGGTTGATTTAAATATGGACGATGGTTCAGAGCAGGCTGATGCAGAGAGAGAATAGAAGGCACAGAGCCAGCTCAGCAGCCTGTTATAGCAATTTATAGATATGAGGATAACGAGGTAGTTATGGAGTCACTTGGCGGTATTTTAGAATTGGAGTTTGCATGGAAAGACGAGGCTACTGGAAACAAAGTAGACGTGAGTGCTGAAGTAAGCCCTACAGTCACAACAGCAGCACCAATAACAAGGAAAGAGAGATAGTATCATGGATATAGAGATCTATTGTTACTGTTCATAAGCAAAAATCTTGAAAAGGGTAAGAGTATGAAGAAAAGAGAAAAAAAAAAGGGTTAGACGAACGACTCACGAAAATGGAGGAAAGGGACGAAACATTCGAAGGAAAACTAGAGACACATGAATGAAACAACAGCAACGCTATGGAAACATGATGTAAGGATAACAGAGAATACCCACCAGTTCAAGTGATCTACGATACGGAAAAATAAGCTAGCAGAGCAGGAAAAACAGACAGCATCTGGTGTGAAAGGAATGGTAAATGTAGGTGGAGTCATGAGGCAAATACCGGTTAATGTGGACAGGCGACTAGTATAATTTAATGCCCGGTCGTAAACTGATAATTAGTAAGAAAGGACAATAGCAGCAGCACCTGTGTCAGAGACGCCGAAAGTATGGTGACAGATATAATTTAAGAAGAATCAGTATCACATCGATATCAAGTTCAGAGAGAAGTAACTGATGTGGCTTTGAGTTGCATTGATGTCAGAGTACTAGTAGCCTTTGCAACTGAAAGTAACGATGTGGAGTTGAATATGAGATTCCATGAGTACTGCGCCGGTCGGAGTGGCCGAGCGGTTCTAGGCGCTACGGTCAGGAACCGCACGACCGCTACGGTCGCAGGTTCGAATCCTGCCTCGCGCATGGATGTGTGAGATGTCCTTAGGTTAGTTGGGTTTAAGTGGTTCTAAGTTCTAGGGGACTGATGACCTCAGAAGTTAAGTTCCATAGTGCTCAGAGCCATTTGAACCATTTTTCCATGAGTACTGGATGGCGCTATAGGATCGGGGCAAGCTCACGCTGTGGGCAGCGAGGAAGTCCGCGGGCTGAATGGATGTTGCGTCAGTTGCTGTCCACTACTTGGTAACATGAGTCAGACTTCAAAGAAAATAATCTTTGGCAATAAACTATTCATCAATATTCATGAGTTATAAGCCTTTAGGGGAGGCCCAGTTCGTTACATACCAGGACTTTTGTGGAACTTTTGGATTTTCCATAACCTCCATCATAGCCTACAAGTAAACAAATTCAGTACATTTGTACTCACACCGAAGGTGAATCCAAAATGTGGTGAACACAACTGAGTTTGGGCTGTAGGTCTTCTGGCGAATGTCATACCGCGTTCCTCTCGACCTGTTGGTCAGTGGAGGCACACACACACCCACACACACACACACACACACACACACACACACACACAGGGTGAGTCACCTAACATTACCGCTGGGTATATTTCGTAAACCACATCAAATACTGACGAATCGATTTCACAGACCGAACGTGAGGAGAGGGGCTAGTGTAATTGGTTAATACAAACCATTAAAAAATGCACGGAAGTATGTTTTTTAACACAAACCTACGTTTTTTTAAATGGAACTCCGTTAGTTTTGTTAGCACATCTGAACATACAAACAAATACGTAATCAGTGCCGTGTGTTGCATTGTAAAATGTTAATCACATCCGGAGATATTGTAACCTAAAGTTGACGCTTGAGTACCACCCTCCGCTGTTCCATCGTGTGTATCGGAGAGCACCGAATTACGTAGGGATCCAAAGGGAACGGTGATGGGCCTTAGGTACAGAAGAGACTGGAACAGCACATTACGTCCACATGCTAACACCTTTTTATTGGTCTTTTTCACTGACGCACATGTACATTACCATGATGGATGAGGTACACGTTCGACGGGCGTTTCATAGGACGTGGAGGACGCATAAATTGGTCAGCCCGTTCTCCTGATCTTACACCTCTGTACTTCTTTCTGTGGGGTACGTTAGAGGAGAATGGGTACCGTGATGTGCCTACAACCCCAGAGGATATGAAATAACGTATTGTGGGAGCCTGCGGCGACATTACACCAGATGTACTGCGGCGTGTACGACATTCATTACGCCAGGGATTGCAATTGTGTGCAGCAAATGATGGCCACCACGTTGAACATCTATTGGCCTGACATGTCGGGACACACTCTATTCCACTCCGTAATTGAAAACGGAAACCACGTGTGTACGTGTACCTCACCCCTTATGGTAATGTACATGTGCGTCAGTGAAAAAGACCAATAAAAAGGTGTTAGCATACGGACGCAATGTGCTGTTCCAGTCTCTTCTGTACCCAAGGTCCATCACCGTTCCCTTTGGATCCCTACGTAATTCGGTGCTCTACGATACACACGATCTAACAGCGGAGGAGTGGTACTCAAGCGTCAACTTTAGGTTACAATATCTCCGGATATAATTAACATTTTACAATGCAACAAACGGCACTGATTACGTATTTGTTTATATGTTCAGATGTGCTAACAAAACTAACGGGGTTCCATTTAAAAAAAACGTAGGTTTGTGTTAAAAAACATATTTCCGTGCATTTTTTTATGGTTTGTATTAACCAATTACACTAGCCCCTCTCCTCACGTTCGGTCTGTGGAATCGATTCGTCAGTATTTGATGTGGTTTACGAAATATATCCAGCGTTAACGTTAGGTGACTCACCCTGTATATATACATACATATATATATATATTGTGTGTGTGGAAATTCCTTGAAGATATATCTCAGAAAAATCTGCTTTTAGATGCACCGTTTAGCTCTGAGGAGTTGATATGGCTCTGCTACTTGTAGCTATTGTCGAACTACCAGCATACACTTGTCGGCAGGTGTTCTGAGGCAAATGACGCTTTGATATACCTGCTACAAGGCCTGGAGTACTGCAACAGAGATAATAATTAGGCATCGGGGGTTAGAGGAAGATTGCCCAGTAGGTGCATCTCGGATAACGTACCACGACAGGAGAAATGAGTGGCTCCGTTCTCATGGTTGGAATAACCATAATAATGATTACACACGTAGAGAGAATGAAAGTTGAGGTGAATAAATGGCGAGAATTATAGCAACAGGGGGAGAACACAAAATAAGTGAAGCCAAAGGGTGGAAAACGTTGAGGTCAAGTCAGTAGATCCCTGACACCATCAAAACTCAAGAAATGTGGAACCACAATGAGAGAAGTCAACCATAGGAAGCTAAATGTTATGACAATCCATGGATAGCAATGATACTACAGACAAGGAGCAGGATGTGAAATCTGTACGAAGAGTACAATATGATAAGATAATGGGTGATTTGTTAGAATAGAAGGAAAGTGTAGAGGTACGAAATTTGCATCCTGCTATTACAATATTAGTGGAATTTATTGACATGAGAACTGTTTGGCACAGTGTTGTCTGTAATATCTGGAGGTCCATTAGAGATATGTTTGAGAATCACGATTGGCTTATTCCCAAACTCCAAAAAACTAGGTCAAGGGAGAAAAGCATTGAGACGAAAGTTTGAACTTCACAAACCTAGTAAACCTGATACTGTCGATGAGTGCCTTCCTCGGAATGGGTTCTATGTGGAAGTTTGGAGCTCTCCGAGACCTGGGTAGGGGGGAAATAGTTCTGAGAAAAGAGCGCCGATCAGCTTTCGCTTTGAAGCGAATGCCATGTGGCCCAGATTCCAGCAAGCTGTCTGCAACTCTGTCTAGAGACTGAGGAACACAGTGCTACGCTGAGAGATTTACTGTAACAGGAATCGAAGATACACTGAGGTAACAAAAGTCGTAGTATGGCGATATGCATGTATACAGTGTAGTATTGCGTGCACGAGGTATAAAAGAACATTGCGTTGGCACTGTTCTCATTTGTACTCTGCTGATTCATGAGAAAAGGTTTCCGACGATTTTAACAGACTCTGAACGCGGAATGGTAGCTGTAACTAGAAGCATGGGACACTGCATTTCGGAAATCATTAGGAAATTCAGTATTCCGAAATCCACAGTGTCAAGAGTATACTGACAACAATAAATTTCACACATTACCCCTCACTACAGAAAAATCAGTGGTCCACGGTCTTCGCTTAACATGTGAGAGCAGTGGCTTTAACATACAGTTGAGAGTGCTAATACACAAGAAGCACTGCTTCGAGTTTTCACTGAAATCAAAGTGGGACGTACGACAAACTTATCCATCAGGACAGTTCGACATAGTTTAGCATTAATGGGCTATGGCAGCAAACGACCAACGGGAGTCCCTTTGTTAAAAGCAGGACATCGCCTGGAACACCTCTTCCGGGCTCGTAACCATGTATGTGGGACTCTAGACGACTGGAAAACCGTGGCCTGGGCAGACGAGTTCCGATTGAAGTTAGTAAGAGCTTCTAGAATGGTTCGAGTTTGACGCGGAGTCCTCGAAGTCATTGACTCTAGTTGTCGACAAAGCATTGTACAAATTGGTAGTGGCTCCATAATGGCGTGATCGGTGTTTACATTAAATGAACTGCATCCTCTAGTCCAACCAAATCAACTGAGACCATTTTCAGCCATTCGCGGACTTCATGTTCCCAAACAACGATTTAATTTTTATGGATAACATGCTCAATGCCACTGGGTCACAATTGTTCACGATGGTTGGGAGAACATTAAGTACAACTGAAGCCAATGATATGGCTACCCAGATCGCCCGAAGTGGATTTCATCGAACATTTATGGGCCATAATCCGTAGGTCAGTCTGTGCGCAAATTCCTGCATAAGGCAACACTTTTGCAATTACGGACGGCTAGAGAGGCACCACTGCTCAGTATCTCTGTAGGGGACGTCCTGCGACATATTGAGTCCATGCCACATCGAGTGGCTGCACTACGCCGGGAAAAAAGAGATCCGACATGATATTAAGAGATATCCTACGACTGTTATCTCCTCAGTGTACATGCCTAAGTGGACGGAATTTTTTATACTGATGAGAGAAAAGGAATGAACTAGTTCTACCGAGAAATATGTTTCTGGGAGATGCAACATCTTTCAAAACCTTTTTTGGCGGACTTACTGTCAGTTTGCTACTTAGTTCAAATGACAAAAGTATGGATTAGAAGGAGAAAATAGAAAGAACACTTGGAAATAATGGAAGTAGGCTCCACACAAATGATACAAATTATAAGTGCCAAGTAAGAAGAGACAGCCGAAGATCCTAGCAACGATGGGTACCGCAACAGGCAATTTCGCCTAATACCTGAAGAACAGAAGAAGAAAAAGGAGAAGAAGAATTACTGTCTGTAATCAGATTTCTTATTTTTAAATTTGGTTCCTTCTCAAATTTTTTACCAATACCACCAATGACCCTAATAGTAAATTCACTGACCTCTCGTTGAATACCAGCTAATCTATCAGACACGTCTTTTTTTGAACTAAATCTTTTCTGAAAGATAATGAAGTTTCAGCCATATCTATTTTATTATTTATTTCAGATACTGTCATAATGTCATGTTCAATCTCTTTAATAAAAGCATTTCTCAAAACTCTAATTACTTTAATGTTGTCATCAATACATGTGCTGTATCCCATTATTACATCACCTGCATCTAGTCTGCACGATGAAGCATCTGTCATTTCTTTCTCTACTTTCACGATATTACGTCTAAAAATCCCCTGTTATCATTCCTAAGACATTCTTCTGACTCATTATTAGTCTCTTCCTGAGGTACCTCAAGTTCCTCAAGTTTTGTGTTAACCTCCCTAATTCTTCCTTTTTGACGTTAGTTTCTTGTAACTTATTGTTACACAACCTGGTAGATGCTTCTATTTTGTCCATACACGATAGTAACTTCCTTTGCTTTATTAAAGCTTGAACTTGTACTTTCATGATGCATTTTGCTCATATTTACTTCATCACTAACAACAAACAGAGCATTGGATTTCGCAGAATTGGTTGCTGAGGCAGGTTACTTGAGCCATTTTCTGATTCTCATTTTCCGTTAAATCATTCATCCTGCATCCCGGATCTTCCTTAGAGGTCACTTTTATTTTCTGGATCCACATATTGCCCTGAACTTTCCACTGAATCACTCATTCTGACGTTTCAGCTTGTTCCGTCACTTTTTTAGCAACTTATCCCTACACATGACCGACTGTTTGCGTTAGTCACCCAGTCAGTCAGGCAGTAGTAGCCGACCGAGAGAAACGCAGCAAGAGGGAAGTAACCACTTTTCTGACATTTACGAGTTCCTAACCAGGAGCGAATTTTATGGAATTATCTGTATACTGTGTGTAAATTTAATATCTAATAGCCATTGTCCTCACGTTTTCGTTTGCGTCGGAAAGTAAACCGATTTTGTGACATATTATAAGTTCCTAATTGGGGGCGATTTATTTAGTTTCACCTGATTGCTTCGGTAGTTAGGTTTTTGAATATCAGCATATTACTAGACACGGCTCGTGTCTTTTAGTCAGGGTCTATAGTAGAGTTGCGCAGCAGAGTTGCCGATAGTCCTTTTATCTGCTTAGTTTAGTTTACCAGGGGTTTAGTATGGACAGGGACTGCGATTGTTGTGTGCCGATGCGAGCCGAGTTGGTGTCACTTCGTTCTAAGCTTCAGGTTGTGATGGCTTCGGTTACACAGCTTAAGGCTGCAGTGGATGGGCACCACTGTTGTGGGCGGCCGTGGGGATCCAGCTCGTCTTAGTCCTCCGATCGGTCCTCACTGATGGACACCCCAGTTACTGCTCGCACTGAAGCTGACCCCTCACCTGTGGTCTAGTGGGAGGTCGCCCTGGGGCGAAGCAGGTGGGGAAAGTTTTCTCAGGTGGCCGCACGTAAGGCCTCCCCGGTTAGTCTGACAAACAGGTTCCAGGTGCTGTCTGTGACTGACACTGTCGCTGAGGCAGATGCTGTCGCCTGTCCTGTTTCAGAGGAAACCACTCAGCCTGAAAGATCTGGGCAATCACACACGGTGGAATTATTGGTAGTTGGGGACTCCAACATTAGGCGCATTATGGTGCCCCTTAGGGATTTGGCTGACAAGACGCGTAAGAAAACCAATGTGCACTCCGTGTGCATACCAGGTGAAGTCATTCCAGATGTGGAAAGGGTCCTCCTGGGTGCTATGAAGAGCACAGGGTGCAGTCAACTGCAGGTTATTACTCATGTCGGTACCAATGACGTGGGTCACTTTGGAACAGAAGAGATTCTCTCCGGTTTCGAGTGGCTAACAGAAGTGGAAGAGGCTACCAGTCTTGCTTGCAAGATGAAAGCAGAAATGACCTCTGGTACAGAGCCAAGTGGAGGGTCTGAATCAGAGTCTCAGACGGTTCTGTGACCGTGTAAGCTGCAGATACCTCGACTTGCGCCAAAGGTTTGTTGGGTTTCGGGTTCTGCTGAATACGTCAGGTGTCCGCTACAGTGCTCATGGTGATGATACAAAGCAGAGCAATGGCAATGACAAATAAAGCAAACACTGCATTATCTCTGCAACATCTGCTGAAGCTGACATTTCGTAAGGAAGGAATCGAAGGAATTTCACAGACTGACAAAGAAATGAGAGATGAAATAAACGGTTCTGTAAGATGAGTCGGTGAAATATGTAGTGCCGGCCGGAGTGGCCGAGCGGTTCTAGGCGCTTCAGTCTGGAACCGCGCGACCGCTACGGTCGCAGGTTCGAATCCTGCCTCGGGCATGGATGTGTGTGATGTACTTAGGTTATTTAGGTTTCGGTAGTTCTAAGTTCTAGGTGACTGATGACCTCAGATGTTAAGTCCCATAGTGCTCAGAGCCATTTGAACCATTTTTTGAATATGTAGTGTCGTATACGCTCGACTGTGCATAAAGAGTAAAATTGTGAGGATGCGTCTTTAACAAGTGACATTGATACTGAAACAAATGTCAAGCCATGTAGTTTATCATCCTTTTCTGACAGGGAACCACAAATACTGTCTTCAATGCAACGTAATACAGGACAATAGCTTCCCAAGCAGCGTGTACCGAGCATAGTTACAGATATGGAAAATCATTCGCAGCATAAAAAAATGAACAGGTTTCAAACAAGTCCGCAGCAAAATGAAAGTGTAGTACATAATAAATACTACTGATATTCAAGGGGGAACAAGTCGCACTTGTTACAAAAACTGGTGTTTGCACGTTCCAGGAATGCTCGATACAGTCTACAGGATGCGCATGATAGTGCCCTACTAGGCTGTGGACATCCAATTGCACACTATATATATTACTGTGATTTCAAAGGAAGCAGTGGATGATTGCATAACTTCAAGCATTGCTACCGAACTGGGAAAGATAAGATGATGAAATTTCAAACAAAGCGTCAACATGTTGTTGTACATACAATACAAAGTTTTCTTTATTGATCAATTCCATTGCTCAGCTCTGTATGAAGAGTACCAGAATTGTAGCACTGTTGTGAGTGACTCGCCGACTGAGCTGTTGAGCTACGCTCCATAGCCGTATGCTGTGCTCACCATCAGTTACGTCAAACTGGGCAATCGGCCAGAAAATTCGTTAAGTATTTAGTTTCAACTCCGACCAATCGGGATTTGAAGAAGGATCCTTGGAAATCCTTGGAAATTAGAGGTACCAAGAGAGTTGTTTGAAGATCAACTAATAACGATACCTCAACGCGTTCGTATACAGTTATGGCAACTGTCAGTCTGGATGGTGAATTGACTGGAAACTTGTCTGTTGTGCTGAGAGAGGTTGGGCGTGCTTTTCCCTACGATTCTTTCTCGATTTAGTGATCTTAAAAAGACAGTAGGTAATACTTGCAAGTACAGTAGGTAATATTTACGTCACAACAAGCAACAGTGGGAAAATGGGCATAAGACAACTACAACTATAGTATTAACACTGCAATTGGGCAATACCTGTTCAAAATAACTTCCTTTTGCTGATCAGTCTATCAAAGTCAAACTCCCTTCAGAGCAAACTTCCCTCCTGGAAAGTGTGAGTCATTGAAATCCATACTACCTGGAAACAACAAATTCAGCCTCTCGATGTTTTGTTCCTCCGCGCCTATAGAACATAGGCTATTATCGCATTATGTGCAG
The DNA here is from genome assembly GCF_021461395.2 of Schistocerca americana. NCBI lineage: Eukaryota > Metazoa > Arthropoda > Insecta > Orthoptera > Acrididae > Schistocerca > Schistocerca americana. The sequence goes on from NC_060121.1 coordinate 682,008,073, forward strand.
CTACATCCTAAAGGACAGCCAGTCTCACGATAATCTCCACGAGAGACCGTTTCGCTTTTAGTTGCTTGTCATCAAATTCTATTAGTTATCATCACCCCATTACACCAAGGTAATCCTATACGCATTCTTTAAGAGTTAATTCCTAAGTGAACATCCTGTACGATTTGTAACGCCCAAGGAGTTTTCCTTCGATCTTCATGTTGAGAACCTTTTCGATAGCTGTGGCACGCCATTTTTCAATCGGTGTTCATGGTGCAAGTCAAGGGTTTGTTTCGAGCATTTCTTGAACGTCGACAGTGTCCTTTTGTGAAGTGTAATACATGCACCCCTTAAAAGGATGATCTCTGCACCTCATTCACGCTCAATTTCTGTCGACCTGCACGTGCTGAGTCGTTAGCAGCTAATTTTTTTCGTGTCGTGTCTGTGTAGAAATAGTTATTCATATTGTCGGTCTCACTTATGTACGAATGATGGTGTATGCTCCCTGCAGGTTTAGGCGCCAATTGTGGTGAAACCATTTTGGATGACTGTGAGAGGTTCCCAGCGCAACGCGCCGTTCCTAACGGGATATTTACGTTTGACACACGTGTGTAGCAGTTAGAGGTTTAGTCCTCGAAAGTGTATTGCCGATACTTGGTTCGCAGCACATTGAAATCTGAGTTGCACAGTCCGATGGAAATCGTGATTCCACTTCTCTGTAAGTTATTGCAGTGTTCGTGTAGTGACTGCAGCCAAAAGCACTTAAAACTGCACAGAAAAAAATTGTGGTAAGATCCTTTGGGAGCAAACTGCTGAGGTCATCGGCCCCTAATCTTACACACTACTTAATCTAAATTAAACTAACTTACACTAAGGACAACACACACACCCATGCCCGAGGGAGTACTCGATCATACCTCCGACGCGGAAGGGGGGGGGGGGGGCGGTGCTAACTGTGACAAGGCGCCAAAGACCGCGCGTCTACCCACCGCGGCAAAACTGCACGATATACGCTCTGCAGTATGCCCCTAGAAGTTGGGAGGATGTTTTTAATTGTTTTCCCTGCCTTCACATGGCTTAGTTACTTGCTTATGAAACGCGAAGGTATTAGCCAGCTTCGGTCATGTGCCATCTGCAGCAAATTGTTTCCTGTGCCAACACCGACTACCTGTCGTCAGAGGGGGACTATTAGTTAGTTTGTTTGGCGTATGTGCTCCTGGTCTACTATATACTACGTGTCAGGAATAGGTTTTAGGTCCGTTTTGAGTGGTTCTGCTCCAAACTGTGATCGGTGATTAGACATACATGAGTCGTGTGTGATATGGTATTCCAACTGCGTGAAAGATTAGTGGCTTGCAGTTCATCTGTCTGCTATTATGTACTGGATGTTGTTTTGAGATATTTTGTGACATCTTTTTCAAATATTAGTGATTCCTCATCTTAGTAGTCTGATAAGAGTAGTGTATTTATTCACGAAGAAGTAACCTACGCATAAGATTTGAGAGAAACAGCTAGAAAGCTTAGCGTGTTTTCTATGTCGAATCTAGAACCAGAAAATGAATACTGGGGGCACCACTGCGCGTTAGATGGTCACACGTGATGGTGTTCGACATGTTGTTGGCGAAATCTGTATCCCGCACAGTATTGAATTTAACTCCTTGCGTGTTTGATTTTCTGTTTTTGATTTGTTACGATCTAGTTGATTGCTTGGTTATTGGTCGAACGTGGGCGTGCTTAGCTGTGTCGCCGCCTCGTATTCCTCTGTTCTTGTCTTGAGTGTTCCTGTTGCGAATTTGAGGTTACTTGCCTGTCGATCAGCGTCTGGCTTCGGTATTGCTGTTTCGTGTTTTGGCTAGTTTAAGGAATAAGGTTCTTATGTTAACAGAATCTTCAGTCGGTTCTTGGTAGAACAACATTATAATAAATGAAAAGCACCAGTTTGCTTTTGTTCTACTACATTAATTTCATTGTTAACCGGTTTTCGACTTACGAGGCCATCTTCAGACATTTAAACGTCTGAAGATGGCCTTTTTAGGCGAAAACCGGTTAACAATAAAAGCAGTATTGCAGAACAAAAGCAAAATGGTGCTTTTCATTTATTAATATGGTACTTGTTTGACCGTGCCGGTTATTTCATGAACTTCTCCACGATTTGCCCCCTTGTGTTAGGTAAGGAACAACGGAAGCGACATTGTTGTCGACGTGGTCTATTCAGCTACCCGCTTTACACTGAATACCTAGTTTAACCTACGACTAGTCCTGATTTGGTAAGCCATTTTCATTCTCAGGGCCTACTAGCAAAGTTGTAATTGACGTCGTGCTGTTTAAAGTTAAACTGTTAGCGCTCTACCGTAGGTAGTTTTGGGTGTAGCTTACAGCGACTGCTTCTTTAGCTTTATAACTAACTTGGCACATGCAAAAAAATTAAGTATGTAACTCGTTGACAGTAAATCCTGATTTCTTAAAACTGCGTATGTTGCGTTCTCGTTTAGTATTTACTGTCTGGGTGTTTTATTTAATCCCGTTCTGGTTAAGGTTTGGCGTGATTTTAAATGTTGTCAGCCAGTGGTGGTGTTGCTTGAAGTAAGGTCTGGTAGCTTACTCGAAGCTCTGTTTCAGAGCGAGTGCTTCCGTTTGTCTTGGGTCTTACGCTCTCAACAGTCAAGTGGTGGGCGTCGTAGTTGTCAATGATTCTGTTCTATGTGGGTCTGACTCTTTGTTCGGCACCCGGCCCACTCCAAGGACTTCCGGTGTTCCTACTTGGCGTCTCTATCAGGGACTCAGTGATGAAATATGACAAAAAAAAAAAAGGAAAAGAAAACAAAACTGTCAGCCAACCGACCTTCAGTCACTCACAACCCAAAGGTGTCCTCCTCCCGTTTCAGTATCGAAACGTAAAAAATATGTTATTTATCGTCATAAATTACAGACCTGCTACAAAAAGTAGAATACAGATTTAGCTTACCAAATAGTACGTCGTAATGTCAGTCATGGAAAGCTATGGATACACTGTATGTCAACGTTCTTAACCGAGAAGAAAGTGAAAACTGCTATCAACGAAATAGGTTGGAACTAAGTGGACTAAACCCATAAGTGGTGATGGATACGCGGTGCACGCAGCATTAGTTTCTTCACAAATAATTTTTTCACCACTAAATCGTACAAAACGTTTCCCATCAATAAATAATACATGACAAATCACTTTACAATGCTCTAAAAATGTATTTTTCGAAAAACGATGGGATAACATGCTGGGTGACGCTAGGGTAAAACAAAGCAAATTATCTCTTAATACGTGTAATTTTTAAGTGTTTACAGTATATAAAATAATATCAGCAGTAAAAGTACATAAGTTCAGTTACATAACATTTTAGAGAATATTGAAACATCGGTCGTAGAATACAGCAAAATTTTCAAAGAACAGGCTGCGTCCATGCATAGCCGTCATCAGTAACAGCGAAGTTTGGTGAATCAGGGAACGAATTCATAAGCGTCAGAAGGAAAACGTCAAATAAATGGCGAAGACAAAACATTGAAAATGCCATGTATCAATATCGTAAAAGGTATAATCTGATCATAACGACTGCCTTATCTAATTAAGGCCCGTCAACCAAAAAACTTCAGTTGACCAAACAGCATCCCGAATTACAATTATAAAAGGTTCACTTTGAAAATAATAAAAAAATTGGTTTAGATATCTAAAAGCGCATCACATAACAGCTTGGTCTCATATTTTCATGCAAATTGTTGGAGATGCCATCCATAAGGTCCCCGCATAGGCTATTTTAAGTGGCTACCGTTCAGCTCTGATGTCGGAGTAGCGGTCAGAGCACAAATCGACCACTGCATTCCGTAATATTGGGTAATACTTGAGTGGAGTGAATGATTTCGTAGAAATGAACGTAAGAAGAAACGAGTATTTATCTTCCTTTTAGTGAGAGGCGTCAATCACCATTTGAAATTAGGTATTATTCCTGTTGTATTAATCAAACCTTTTTCAAAATTTGGGTGATAGGTAATCATTAGATTTACATTAGTTATTCTTATAGACTTTCGTGAAGGTGTTTTATGAAGGGTAACCAGACAAAACTAACCACGAAGGAAATCAGAGTTGATGAAGAATTCTATAGGGAGTTTTTTGAACATTTATTGGGATTTTGATGACCACTGGAATGTAATGACCTCAAATCCTGGCCGTATTAAGCCGATAGCCATAGTTAATAAGTTGGGTCATACAATAGCTGATAAATTAATTCCAGTATGTGACGCTCCATATGGGATAACCGAAATGTCTACGGTGCGTGATGTGAATGGCTCATTACATGTCGAACGAATTACAAGCACTTGATATGACAAAATCACCTCTGACTGAGACCATCTCAAATTTATCACTTAACCGTACTGCCCATTGCAGTGCACCCACGCAACCCTTTGTCATTACTTGCTAGAGGGCCCAATAAGCTAAAGCGGGCCATGTACGCATTTGATGTCCTCAATAACTATCATGATCCGCTGGCATTGTCGATCTGCTCATTTACACACTTCTACATTGTATCCGCAGTTGACTGTATCAACCGTCATCATCTCTGACGCCGACACTCCGTCAAAGAGCGATCATAGTCGGGAAAACAAATGAAAAAAAAATTGTTTAAATCAAAACCTCTTTAATATGACATGTTTCTCAAACGGGCTAAAAACAATAAAATAATTTCTCCTAACTCCATACAGATTACTAGGCGCATACAGATAGCTCTGAATATTTGTGCATGTAAATTTTTAATAGCTATAAAAATAACCGTAAGATTTGAAACGAAAGACATAGACCGCAAGCAGTAGATAATATTAAGCAGGTGAAGTACCATGTAACAGTTACGTACTTCATATATCCCACGTTTTTCATTTTAAATTCAATATGCTTTTTAAACCTATTAAAAATTCACAGACATAAATCGAGACTACCTTTATGGTGTTAGGCATCTGTATGAGCCTAAGACAGATTAATTTATACATTATAGACCGTTTAAAAATGTGTTGTATTAAAAACTTTGTCAGTTAAATAATCATTTCCTATTCTTTAGCCTTGTTTGTGTCAAACTTTTCAATCGATTTCAAAAATTTTGATGGGATTACAACAGAGACGTGCGAATTCCAGAACTATTGCAGTTTCTCTTCAACTGAATCAACCAAACACTGCTTCCTCCAGCGATAACTCCACGAGAGAAACATGAAGGTAAAATTTTGACAGAATCGAACTCCCACGTGGACCTACCGGCAACCGTTCTTTGCAGAAAACACTCGTGAGTGGAAAAGGGAAAGCGAGAAATAGCAGTGGAACAGGAAGTACTGTCCGCCACACACCAGACACGAAACCGGGTTGATACTGCACTGTCATGGAGTTCTGAGCTATGTTGAAATTTTCAAGTCTCTAACTCATCGGGGAATGATGGTGGTAAATAAAGTATCCTTCGACACGCACAAGGCCAAAAAGCGAGTTAATATTGCGTTTTAAACAAGTTCAGAGATATTTTGAACGTTTAAAGTTTATGTCACATTCGTATGTAAGTTTAAAGCAAATTTCAAAATTTTTATTGAAGGAACAGACAAGAAAGAGACAAAGTAATAACGTGCTAATAATCGCTGTTGCGCTGGAATTTTTATGTTTGTTTCAGCGTTATAATTATAGAAAACAATTTACAATTTTTTTTAGGACTATTACATTTAACTTAAAACCAGTAAACGAGTCCAAAGATTCAGAACGCAAACATTCTCTGAAAATATACGTTTTAATTTAATAGTAATGGCACTGGGAAATTTCTTCTGAAAGAAAATGTTTTCCAACCATCTTACGCCGTACTTAGCAGATAGCTCCGTATGTTCTGTAAGTATTAGTTTCTTGTGCATACTCGTTAAATAAATCGGTGCTTCTGAACTAATAAATCGAATTCCCTCCATATGACAGGTATCTGCTTCAAGGTTGTCTCTATGTCGTTCAAAATTCGAGTCCACGATATTCAACGCGAAATGCCGCTAAATTAATTTAAAGAAGAACAGTTATTAGTCGGCTTTCAAAACATAACGATACAATTTGGAATAAGTAGAATAATCTGTCTGTGATGAAAGTAATATAATTTGTGTGAAGCCGTGTAGATATTAGGAACTGTTTGGTGTAACCAAATGAAGTGTTCTGCGTCCAAAAGAAATTTTGTACGCGATATATGTTATAGATATTAGAAGTCACGGTTCATCTTGCGTACAGAATTCTATCTATATTTAAAGTGAGCTGTGTGAGTACCGAAAAATGCTCTTTCAGTGACAACGGGAAGTAGGAATTATAGATTATTACTCGTAGATAGTTTATGTATCTGAAAATACGATCAAGTAGCTGCCTTCCATCAGTGCTTGTTGCTGTCGTAAATTATTGACCATATATTACGGGAAGAGAACTGTCTTAATGACATGGATACTGCAGTATTGGTGTAAAATATTTTTAATTAGAGAGCTGCCTGAAATGATCATCGCCTAAAATACATAAACAATAGGAATTACATCGGATAGGTTCTTTTTGATTTTCGAGGTTAAGTTCATTTGCTACGTGATAGCCTGCGTAAGCAACTTGAGCTCATGATTACATTTTAAATAACGTATTTGGCTGTTAGCGAAACGGTGCAAAACAGTTCCCGTCTTTAAATTAAAGTTAAAAATATCTATTAACGTATAGTTAATTGCAACAGTTAATGATTGTGAATAGCTAGAGTCAATACGATTTATTAAACTACTAAACAGTGTCAGTTCTGGTTTCGAATCATGACGATTTTTTTATAAAAACATAAGCATATATCCGGCTGAAAATTGTTGACATGGCAACGCAGACTGGCAGCATATGCACGCAGCGGCTAATATCCAACCAAAGGTAGGAGGCCATTCATATCTTACCCTTGTTACTCCTTTCATCACGGTATGTTACGACTACTTTAGATTTCACAACATAAAATGCTTCGTAAAAATGTCGAAGTACCAACTATACGACATCTCTATCAAAACGTTTGACTTTCGGCTACGCGGCTGTCTACTGCCCAAGCACTAATGGGACAAATTAGTTTGTACTGTCCCCGTATAATTCTTCACTCACTAATATCCCAACAGTAAGTTCCCTCTCCCGCATCCTAATAACAAACCTCCGGTCCTACCTTTCCTTACTGGCTGTTCCCACGTTACCATGGCTACCTAGTTACCATTAGCTGTGGTTTTTACTTTACGTCTCGGAGCCACTCCATCACTAGTGGCATACCTTAATACAATATAAAATTTACAGTATCTAGCACAATGATCGATGGAAATAAACGGCATCTAATAAAAGTCGAACTGAAACGTACGTTAATTTCATGTTATACAATGCATCAATATTAATCCCTTTCTTATATAATGTTCAGTTGACAGTTTACAACATTGCTGACGTAGCCTTTCCGCAACTAATACATTAAACCATACCAATTAGCAGAATAAAAAATGCTCCTTTCATAACACAAAAAATGTGGTGTAATGCAACTTCTCGAGTAAAATAGCTAGAAGAGATCGCTGCGCTGGGGAAGTCGGGTTAAACAGCAAAGAAGCGCTAATGTGCAGAAATTTTTTGATTTAACTGTCTTTGAAGTTGCCGGATAAGTCGAAAAGCTAATCCCCTTTTCATATATCCCGGCCCAGGACACATTCGCCATTTTTGTGCTATGACAGGAGAATTTTTCATTCTTATCCCCAACTTCCACTCAATGATAATTTTGAAGTCAGACCGCCATACCTTGGTTACCAATGTTGCAGATTTTTCTGACTCAGGCGGCGCCATATGCGGTACAAACTTTTGATTGTTCTTCGAACCATATGGCATATAGCGTGACGACGTGTAGAACGTTCAGAAAACAATTGTACCATAGTAATTACTTGTGAAAGATACACATGGTGTGCGTAATAAACCTCAGAAAAACATGTATTTTGCACGTAAAACCCGAATGAAGTTACATTTTCAAAGAAATTGCTTAATTTTATTAATCTTTGTTTAGTTGAATTACTTTAAACCGTTTATCCACACTCGTTTAACGTAACAGTGATTTTTACGTACTACATTTGGGTTGATTTTAGGCGGTCGCATCTCAACAGTGGATACAGATAATTGGACGAAAAAAGTCATTATTAGTTTATGGATCTATTTAACTTTGTGCAAAGCCTGACCCGATTCGAACAAATTAAAACTATAGAAGTTCTGTGCTTCAAAAGCCTCCCAGAGAAGCGTGTATTTTACACGTATTTGCACGTAAAATCCGAACAGTGGTGCCATTAGCTGAGTATCAATTTCCGCCCAGTTAACATCTTTTTGCCAAAGAAATTAAGAGATTTGCCAGCGCCTTCCTCCTCACGTTCTGATTGCCATTAGGTACTTACTGCACCACCTCATCACAGTAGGTGGCGATCGCTCTTCTGCAGCTGGGCTTTCTCGTATCTGTTCACATACCCGTAACTCCTCCTAGGTCTTTCCCGAATGGTCGCCGCTGTACTTACCACTCAAAGCTCCTTCTACTTGGTACTCGCCGCTATGTAACAATGAAGCGACATGTGTTTCCAAATTTCATTAATGGATTTTCACACAGCACTCAAAACAAACGAATCTTTTAATTCTGGTAAATCCCTTCACATAATTTTCCGACAGACGTCTACTAAACTAACTACCCTTCACTTAGATTTCAAATTGACGGAAACCTTTCCTTTATCAAAACAACTGCACGTGCTCTACTGTGATGCCACATATTGTTGTTCACCAGGTGTGCCCATTTTCCTGCAGCTAACTCTAATTTTACCTTCTTTCATAGCAGGTTTTCTTATTAAACGAACTTTGTTCACAATAGTACTGATTTCACTCAAGGAGGTACGCCGTTCACCAACATATTGCACACTGTCAGCGTCTCTACAATAATAGCGTCCACTTACAGTAAGGACACTGCCACTCAAAGCATCGCGTGGCACAGCGGTGCAACACTAACATTCGGTTCAGAAAAATTCTGGGCAGGAGCAACTACTGGAACTGATTACAAGTGTGCTATTTAGCCGTGGTATGTCTTTTTTATGGCTTACACTTCCACTGCAGGCAGTGCAAGGCTTCACTGCTAAGACTGTCAACTGCAAAGAACTAAAACAAAAAAGTTCCTTCTTTCTCCCCACCCTTCCCATCCCTCGTCTAATATGTAACGATTAAGACGTCCCAACAATAACTTTACAGTTCCAAAAAAGAAAAAAAATCTAAAGTGCATGCTACCGGGTAAACACCGATACTGACCACAGCACTACATTGGACAACCATTTAAACTAATAGCGCACAGTACATGCTAAGTAGTATTAGCTACACGCCAATGGACAATGAGCTACTTTTATATTCCAGTGACATTGCATCGTTTGAAACTCACCACGTAACGCAGCCGGTATAAAAATGTAAATGCGTGATTTAGCGTGTTTAAATGAGCATTTCTCTGATGGGACAGGGGTCAGCGCATGTTATAGCTTCGTTTCAGAACGGCATTCATTCTATGGTGTTTCAAATTGACCGGATCAAATGGCTTTCGAATAATGATTTAGAAGCAATGGCACACAAACAGAATTTCCTGCAATCCAATTACCGATAGCAGATCTTTTTTGTGTCCATTTAATTGTAGCTACATACATTACCGATTTATTGTTCCGTTTAAAAGGCTAAGGAGAGCTTTATTGGTGTAGCCAGAACATCTAGTCGAAGGGGCTCTACTTGAGAGTTAAGTGGCGGTAAGGAACCTTCCGAACTTTTTTATTTGGCTTTTACAATGTGAAACTGTGGGTTTCCGGCTCCAATAGACTCCCAAGTGCAGAGGAATCCAATGCTGCGACCTTATGGTGTATACAGATTTCGAAAACTTCCCGAGTACGTTCAGCGTAAGTCCGATCGAACTGTTTGGCTGCATTTCCTCCAGAGGCACAAACAAACTAGGGAAAGATGCAGATATGACTTTCAGAGCTTCGTGCAAGGAATATCGTCTGCACGAAATGTTACGACCTTTTCAAGCTTCCGTTGAGTTTTCATTTCACTACCATACAGTAAATGTAAAATCTCCAAAATAATATCGTCAGTTAAGCTGTCAGAGCTGTGCAGAAGTCCACGTTTAACCTGTGAAACTGCTACGTTTTCACTTAAACTGGTGATTGCAACTGAATGTTCGTAAACTGCTGCGTGAAACAGAACCTACTGATATAAACGCAACGCAATCTGACTGCAAATAATTAACAAAAAAGAACGGCCCCGAATTAGAAGAAATCCTAATAACGTACTCTTTTGATAATTCACTTACCTCACAGAAAATCTTCAATACACGATCTGCAGCAATAACAGCAAGCAGGAACTACAGGCAGCTAAATAAAAAGATTCTAACTACTATAGGTTCTAACTACTAGGAGGCATATGGTTAGCAAACGAAAGATTTTGTTGCACAGCAAACAATGTATTTAGCAAATCTTACCTTAATCATGTGACATCCAGTTCCAAAAATTATACAGTCGTCACTAATTCCATTACCCATACATTAGCAAATACATCCTTCATCGCTTTACAATCCATGTCCAATCAGTATCAAATCTCCATGAAGGACACACATTCAAACCGTCCGCTCGCCTAACACTGCTACCCTCCATCACTGCTAACTCTTAACTTCCAACTATGAGTCAGTCCAGCCATAGAGTCTGTTAGCAAGGGCGCAGAGTGCTATCACTGATATTAATGAAGTCTATAGTGCTGACAACATATAAACATATAAACAGCTACTTACATAGCCCACCCCTGCTCCACTCAAAATATTTTACGAAGTATTTTGGGCAGTGGCTAAGACTAATTAGTTAATTTTTTTAATATTAACTAAATGAAATAGATCAGATGCACACAAAAGGTTAAGTAAGAAGCTGTAGGTCAGTAAAGCATGAATTCTCCTCACAGTCTCTAAAGACAGTTCTAATCTTTCACCAGAAGAGAAGTCTATGACAGGTTCATGTACGAAGTCTAAGCAGCAAAAGAAAATGCACACATCAGTAGTGGACCACCATGCAGTCTTGCAGAAGTAATGTTAACGTCCCATAGAAACCCAGTGCGAATAATTCCGTTGAGAAGATGGTTAATGGGCCACAACAGAGCAGAGCCGCAGTAGAGTCAGGCGAAGTCTTGAAGAACACTGGGAGCCTTGGTAGGTCACCACAGAGCAGACCAACAGTATCCCTTGTAAAGATTATAGTAGTGATGGGCCATCAAAGGTGCAACTCACTCTAGTTCTAGCAGAGATTATGGTAGTAATCGGTCACCAAAGCTGCAGACCCACTGTGGTCCTTGTAGAGATGGCCAGCAGCCATCCTTTGTCAATGTGCAGGTTCACAATCACAGTTGATCTTCAGGATAAAGTAGAAAGTCCATCAACCATCACTTGTGTTTTCACTATTTTTTGTGATATCCTTAGAACCAGCAATGCCTTTAACCATTTCCTTACTGAATTATCGACACATGTGCAAGCACTAACACAGTCTTATAGTTTCTGAGATTTTATACATATACAGTGTCCAACAGACAAACGTGTGCAATAAAATAAATCCCTACTGTGTACCTGATTTGAATAACTAGTGTATATACAGTTACAATTTTACAACATAAGAATACAATTACAAAGTTAAAGAAACCATCACTACAATTAAGAACATAATAATATAAACAACATTTGTAGAAACATAGGCTTTACAAAAAGAATAATAATAAGCATGTATACGAGTATTATAGAAATTATTACATAAGTAAATAAATGAAAAATGAGAAAATCCTTAAAAACATTAACTTGAGACATGAGCACTAAAAGAAAACATAACAGACTAAATAATGTGAGAACATCTTACCACGGTAAAGAATGTGGTATAGAAACATGACTTGGATTTGAGGATAACGGTATTTCTCTTCATAGTGAATGCTGTTTAGTATTAGAAGAAAAATTTCTACCAAATTTATCTTATCAGATAAACACACGGACACAGGAAGAACACAGGCACACAAGAGTACACACAAACATAGAGGAGTAACAGAAAAGGAGAGGACGGAGTCTGTTTTCATTGCAACATTTGGTACTGCAGTACTTGTGGTGAGCATTTTATACCTGTCTTCCATTTTTCTCCTTTCAATAATATCCTTCATTCTGATACATCTATAACTTTTAGCCAAAACTACTTCATTTCCAACCAACCTCTCTTACTCCAACATTTTCTCCCAGTAAAAAATCCTGTCTAAGCATGCTATATGTATTCATACTTTCATATGTTTCTAACATCATCATTTGTTTACAAGAAAATCCTACCTAAACCTGTTGTCACTATTCCCTAATTATCTACGTTCGTTTCCTCTTTCAAAGTAATTATTCCTCATTATACAGTACTCTTTGGACAGACCTTTTCCTTACAGATTCTCAATGCATTTCTTCCCAACTCATCATAACTCATTTTCTTATGTAGCATACCCCCTCTTCTGCTAACTTAAATCTCGTGAGCTCAGATAAACAAGAGAATGAGGCAAGGCAGCAGCACAAAAAATTAACACAAACAACAACAACAAAAGTGCCAAATGGCAAAGAAAGCAGCTGCATATCTAAATTGGCAAATAAAATGCAATGTTACAACTAATATAAGGCAATATTCAACAAACAAGAAAAATAAGTCAGTGGTAAAACTGGCTTAGCATAGTGATACAAATTAAAATTCAGTAGGACAATGCCTGACAAATAGCAGCAGCAAATGCAATAGCTTATACCTACACATGAGAAAGCACAATCAGAAAAAATATTACAGTAAAGACAGCAATGCAGATAAGGGAAATATAAATTTAAACTTACAATAGCATATGTGCATCTAAGATCTTCAGAAGTCCCATGTGAAATACAATGATTCTATGTCACATCTTAACACTAAAGTAGTGCACCAGAACAACTTTTTCTACCAAAAAAATTACCAAGTCCATGAAAGGGAAATTATCTATGCAGTTCCTATTACTAGTCCCTCCACCTTACTTTCTTTCCTTTGCAAGTGCTCCTTTTTTAAGAATGAAGGTCATAAAATAATTATTTAATCTATCTGTTGACAGAAAGTGTTCACATTAGCATATGTATTGAATTTTATTTTGTAAAACTAATGCGCAGCACAGCTAGAATCCTGATATCAAATCAAATAAACAAATATGTACAAATCAAAACGTAAAAACATCTACATCTACATCTACATCTATACTCCGCGAGCCACCTTACGGTGTGTGGCGGAGGGTACTTATTGTACCACTATCTGATCCCCCCTTCCCTGTTCCATTCACGAATTGTGCGTGGGAAGAACGACTGCTTGTAAGTCTCCGTATTTGCTCTAATTTCTCGGATCTTTTCGTTGTGATCATTACGCGAGATATATGTGGGCGGTAGTAATATGTTGCCCATCTCTTCCCGGAATGTGCTCTCTCGTAATTTCGATAATAAACCTCTCCGTATTGCGTAACGCCTTTCTTGAAGTGTCCGCCACTGGAGCTTGTTCAGCATCTCCGTAACGCTCTCGCGCTGACTAAATGTCCCCATGACGAATCGCGCTGCTTTTCGCTGGATCATGTCTATCTCTTCTATTAATCCAACCTGGTAAGGGTCCCATACTGATGAGCAATACTCAAGAATCGGACGAACAAGCGTTTTGTAAGCTACTTCTTTCGTCGATGAGTCACATTTTCTTAGAATTCTTCCTATGAATCTCAACCTGGCGCCTGCTTTTCGCACTATTTGTTTTATGTGATCATTCCACTTCAGATCGCTCCGGATAGTAACTCCTAAGTATTTTACGGTCGTTACCGCTTCCAATGATTTACCACCTATGGCATAATCGTACTGGAATGGATTTCTGCCCCTATGTATGCGCATTATATTACATTTATCTACGTTTAGGGAAAGCTGCCAGCTGTCGCACCATGCATTAATCCTCTGCAGGTCCTCCTGGAGTACGTACGAGTCTTCTGATGTTGCTACTTTCTTGTAGACAACCGTGTCATCTGCAAATAGCCTCACGGAGCTACCGATGTTGTCAACTAAGTCATTTATGTATATTGTAAACAATAAAGGTCCTATCACGCTTCCCTGCGGTACTCCCGAAATTACCTCTACATCTGCAGATTTTGAACCGTTAAGAATGACATGTTGTGTTCTTTCTTCTAGGAAATCCTGAATCCAATCACAAACCTGGTCCGATATTCCGTAAGCTCGTATTTTTTTCACTAAACGTATGTGCGGAACCGTATCAAATGCCTTCCTGAAGTCCAGGAATACGGCATCAATCTGCTCGCCAGTGTCTACGGCACTGTGAATTTCTTGGGCAAATAGGGCGAGCTGAGTTTCACATGATCTCTGCTTGCGGAATCCATGTTGGTTATGATGAAGGAGATTTGTATTATCTAAGAATGTCATAATACGAGAACACAAAACATGTTCCATTATTCTACAACAGATTGACGTAAGCGAAATAGGCCTATAATTATTTGCATCTGATTTATGACCCTTCTTGAAAATGGGAACGACCTGCGCTTTCTTCCAGTCGCTAGGTACTTTACGTTCTTCCAGCGATCTACGATAAATTGCTGATAGAAAGGGGGCAAGTTCTTTAGCATAATCACTGTAAAATCTTAAGGGTATCTCGTCTGGTCCGGATGCTTTTCCGCTACTAAGTGATAGCAGTTGTTTTTCAATTCCGATATCGTTTATTTCAATATTTTCCATTTTGGCGTCCGTGCGACGGCTGAAGTCAGGGACCGTGTTACGATTTTCCGCAGTGAAACAGTTTCGGAACACTGAATTCAGTATTTCTGCCTTTCTTCGGTCGTCCTCTGTTTCGGTGCCATCGTGGTCAACGAGTGACTGAATAGGGGATTTAGATCCGCTTACCGATTTTACATATGACCAAAACTTTTTAGGGTTCTTGTTTAGATTGTTTGCCAATGTTTTATGTTCGAATTCGTTGAATGCTTCTCTCATTGCTCTCTTTACGCTCTTTTTCGCTTCGTTCAGCTTTTCCTTATCAGCTATGATTCGACTACTCTTAAACCTAAGATGAAGCTTTCTTTGTTTCTGTAGTACCTTTCGTACATGATTGTTATACCACGGTGGATCTTTCCCCTCGCTTTGGACCTTAGTCGGTACGAACTTATCTAAGGCGTACTGGACGATGTTTCTGAATTTTTTCCATTTTTGTTCCACATCCTCTTCCTCAGAAATGAACGTTTGATGGTGGTCACTCAGATATTCTGCGATTTGTGCCCTATCACTCTTGTTAAGCAAATATATTTTCCTTCCTTTCTTGGCATTTCTTATTACACTTGTAGTCATTGATGCAACCACTGACTTATGATCACTGATACCCTCTTCTACTTTCACGGAGTTGAAAAGTTCCGGTCTATTTGTTGCTATGAGGTCTAAAACGTTAGCTTCACGAGTTGGTTCTCTAACTATCTGCTCGAAGTAATTCTCGGACAAGGCAGTCAGGATAATGTCACAAGAGTCTCTGTCCCTGGCTCCAGTTCTGATTGTGTGACTTTCCCATTCTATACCTGGTAGATTGAAGTCTCCCCCTATTACAATAGTATGATCACGAAACTTCTTCACGACGTTCTGCAGGTTCTCTCTGAGGCGCTCAACTACTACGGTTGCTGATGCAGGTGGTCTATAGAAGCATCCGACTATCATATCTGTCCCACCTTTGATACTTAACTTAACCCAGATTATTTCACATTCGCATTCGCTAATAACTTCACTGGATATTATTGAATTCTTTACTGCTATAAATACTCCTCCACCATTGGCGTTTATCCTATCCTTGCGGTATATATTCCATTCTGTGTCTAGGATTTCGTTACTGTTCACTTCCGGTTTTAACCAACTTTCCGTTCCTAATACTATATGCGCACTATTTCCTTCAATAAGAGATACTAATTCAGGAACCAACATTCATCATTCAATTGCCATGTGTCTTTCATAAGTCAGTAAAAATTCTCTCAACTCTCATAGAGAGACACTTTTCATAATTAGGTGTGTAGACACAAGAATATTTTCTCATCATTTCATAAGCATTTCAGTAACTAGCACAAGGTACATACTCCAAAGTGTAATCATATGTTTAAAAGTAACAGTATATCATATTTGTGGTGTATTCTACGTATAAAGAAATTCAATAGCGAGGTCAATGGTCTCTCTTTTCTACAGCTGTGTACGTGCTCGCGGGAGTGTTGTAAGCTTAAAAGTTGCCAAAGCTATAGCATTAAAGCTGACAGGCAACACAACAATGGGGTTTTCCAGGTGGCTAGTGTGCAGCCAGTCACAGTAGAGCATTACGCCAAGGTCACATACACTGTTTCCCAGAATGTTTACGGCAACAGTTTGAGCTACAATGACAGTTTCATACAAAACGAAAAATTTCACAGGCTGAAAAATTACAGTAGAAGTGTAAAAAAAGGAAATCTCATCAACAATAGTGTCCAAAAATTTCGTCGGCATTTTGGTACTCACATTCAAATATATACTCTATTTTCATAACTCTTAAAGTACGATTCTTCGTTGCAAACATTATTTTCCACAAACCAGAGTTCTTAACCTCTATTCATTATTCATTGCATCATTACACATATAGATATTCGTCGATACTTCTTCAATATTTCATCATAATAAACATGTAGCATAATCATATTCCTCATATTACACATCGTCGCCATAATACTCTCTTAACACATCAATCAAATCACAAAATCGGCATAGCTTCTACCAATAATCTCAAAACCTTCACAAAAATGCTCTCTGCTCATTCCAGTAGTGTCATCTACCTCAAATGTACTTCAAAAAATAATGATCCAATTCTAAAAACATCATTCAAATCTCTCACAGTATCACAGTTGTTCTGAAAATATAGGTGAAAAGATCACAAAATTCAGACAAGGTATAATTTCATAAATGCAAAGTAATCCAATTGTGTAGTTATTTAGGCATGTGTCAGAGACGCAGTAAAAAAATTATATCCATTTCTCTCAGTTAAATGACCAGATAGCTGTGTAATTCTCTGTTAGTGAAATATGTTACCAATGTATTAAAGTATATAAGCAAATACCATATTAGCTAGGGCTCCTAGCGCTTACTGCATGCATGGTACAAAAAGTAGGCATACCACCTGAGGAATAATGTAGTTACACCTGAGATGTTATAGATTAAAACTGCGGAATAAATTTTTCACCGAAATCCACCTCTCTATCATTGTAGTTCAAAAATATTTCAAAACGTTTTCCTAGCACAAAAATTAATCACTCACATGTGTGTCATGTACTGATAAACTATGCTTCTCTGTCATTGCTTAGCAGTAAAAATGTGCCAAGTGCCATAGTTATCATTGCTCATAAGCCAAGCTCTCCAAAAGTCAATTTACTTACCTGTACAATAGTAAAGTGATATCTGTATAAATGTCATAGTCATTACATTCATTGCCAAGACTTTGAAACTAGTCTACTGTAACGTATTGTTGTGTTACGAAAATAACTCTCTCATTGTAGCCATGCAACAAAAGTCATTACCAAAACATGTTTTACTTTCCAGAAGAATGCAGAAAAACTGTGCAGACATAAAACAGATTCAGCGCAAAAGCAAAAATAAAAATCGTGTCACTCATTAGTAGCATCGTAATATAATCATGCGTCAAAGAAGCCAAATACCATGTCTTCTGTGATCCCTCAGAAAGTATTTTAATTAAAAGTTTTTTCCAAGTAAACCAAAATGTGGCCTTAAAAACCTTATTGGCAGTGTATGTTCCTAAAATGTGAACCTTAAATTCGTTACGAAATCGCGTAACTAACAAGCGGAAATTTACAAACAATAAGACTGTGTCGCCTGCTCCCTCTCGTAAAATTACTATCTTAATAGGTTCTTTACTGGGTAGTTAACTTCAAAACATCGAGGCATGGTAAATGTGACAAAGCGTAAAATGAACGACTAGGTCAGGAAGCATATTATTTCTCAATAAACGGTTTTACATGAGAAATTTGATGTAATCCTTTACCGTTCTTAGTATGCAGAGTTTCAACGTCAACACAATTATCATGCGGTATACGTCGAATCCTGTAAGGTCCACTGTAAATCGGAAATAAATTGTAACTCAAATGTTTCTTCTTATATGACAGAGAATGGGATTTAATGAGATCCTTCTGGCCAATAAGTAGTTTCTTTGCATTTGTATTACCGCGTAGTTTTCTCCTTTTGTCTGCAGCAGAACTTGTATTTTTGATAGCCAAATCAATTATGTCTTTATGTCGAAGTTTACGTGTATTGGGAAAAGGTACAAGCTCTCTGATTCTGTTCAGTGGTTCCTCACTCTTTCGAACAAGAATAGGTGGTAAAGCAGTGGAGTCATGAGGCATTTCATTCAGTACGTTTTGAAATAAATCCCAATTCTGATGCTTCCTGCGACAATAAAGTCGGCAAAGTGTTTTAATTTCTTTCATAATGCATTCAGACAGGTCTGATTTTACAATTACGAAGCACGGGTAAC
Organism: Schistocerca americana; assembly: GCF_021461395.2. Taxonomy (NCBI): domain Eukaryota; kingdom Metazoa; phylum Arthropoda; class Insecta; order Orthoptera; family Acrididae; genus Schistocerca; species Schistocerca americana. Next base: position 682,026,679 of record NC_060121.1, read on the forward strand.
CAAACAGCAGGTCTGCACTGTGGCCTGTTATCTGAAATGACCTCGGCAACGTGTCGAACTTCACGTAAGAAATTTTTAACAACGGCGTTCAACAGCGAAGAGAACGTGCGAAAATCCATTCGATGTTCTGACAAGGGGTCCCAGTAGATCAACAGCAGCTAATTCTTTCAATCTACTTGGAATAACAGGAAACAATGGAGCACGATGTGAGATGGTAGATGGTTTAGCTTTTCGACTAAGTTTACAAATGAACAATACTCTCCTAATTCCCTCTTCCAAGTTGTTAAAGTAACAGGTCGTCCGAAGAATATGATAACACTCTCGTGGGCCAAAATGTGCGAAGATGAAATAAATGTATCAGATAAGCTTTTTAACAAAATCGTCATGAATACAGACTACCCATAGCTTGTCATCAGCAGTGCAACCGTGGAAGGGTATATTGTTTCTAACCAGACAATGATGACGAATCTGTGTGTGTGTCTCTTCATGCCACTTACTTTTGATATCTTTCCAAATCGGGTCCTTATCTTGTTCATAAGCAATGTCGTATAAAGATGCAGTGACGCAGTTTCAAAAGCTACTTTTGGAATGAAAGGAATAGTGAAATCTTTCTCAAGGTTAGCTTCTCTAAAGGCAGTGGGTGCACGTGAAAGTGCGTCAGCAACATGTTTTCCGTGCCAGGAAAGTAGATTTATGTGAAGCGGAATTCTTGCAGAAACAATGCCTGACGTTTCAACCTGCCATGATTTCATTTTGATGACATAATAAATTTTAATGCTAGTGTTTGCCAGAAAGAAAGAAACGAAACTTGTCAAGTGCCCAAACGATAGCTAAAGCTTCCAATTCAGTGACGGAATAATTTTTTCAGATTTTGTTAGCAAGCAGCTAGCAAAAGTGATGGTTATCTGAACAGTAATGTCATTTTCTAGGGCTTCTTGAAATAAATGGGCTCCAAGACCAACTTTAGAGGAATCTGTGCTAAGACAGAAATCTTGTGACATACCTGGGTGAGCAAAGATTGGCGCTTTAAGTAGCGCTTCATTCAAAGAGTCTAATTCCAATTATGCCTGTTCGTCCCAGATCCAAATAACGTTTTTTACAGTGAGAGAACAATGTTTTGGTGTCATTAGAATTTGCATATTCAGGACTCGGCGGTAGAAATTCACAAGACCTAGAAAACTACGAACTTGTTTCTTTGTGGATGGAACAGGAATAGCTCTGATTGCTTCCTAATTTCCAGGATCCGGCACAATGCCCCCAGATGAAATAATGTGACCCAAAGGCTTCACCTTTGTCCTAAAGAATTCAGGTTTTTTCCAAGTTAACTGTAATTCCAGATTCAGCAAAAGCACGTAACAAGCTTTTGAGTATACAGTTATGTTGTTCCCAAGAGGCTTCTGCTATTAAAATGTCGTCCATGTATGAGGAGATGTGTTTCAAAAACTCATGTAATATGGAATTTAGCCCACGAATGAATGCTGCCGAAGGAATGTTCAAACCAAAAGGAAGTTTCTGATATGGAAACAAACACCGAAACAAAGAAACGCCGTAAATTTTCTTATTCTGGATGATGTGCAATTTGATAAAAGCTGGATCTCAAATCAATAGAAGACAACACATACAGGGGGTTACAAAAATGTACGGCCAAACTTTCAGGAAACATTCCTCACACACAAAGAAAGAAAATATGTTATATGGACATGTGTCCGGAAACGGTTACTTTCCATGTTAGAGCTCATTTTATTACTTTTCCTCAAATCACATTAATCATGGAATGGAAACACACAGCAACAAAACGTACCAGCGTGACTTCAAACACTTTGTTACAGGAAATGTTCAAAATGTCCTCCGTTAGTGAGGATACATGCATCCACCCTCCGTCGCATGGAATCCCTAATGCGCTGATGTGGCCCTGGAGAATGGCGTATTGTATCACAGCCGTCCACAATACGAGCACGAAGAATCTCTACATTTGGTACCGGGGTTGCGTAGACAAGAGCTTCCTAATGCCCCCATAAATGAAAGTCAAGAGGGTTGAGGTCAGGAGAGCTTGGAGGCCATGGAATTGGTCCGCCTTTACCAATCTATCGGCCACCGAATCTGTTGAGAAGCGTCCGAACACATCTGCTGAAATATGCAGGAGCTCCATCGTGCATGAACCACATGATGTGTCGTACTTGTAAAGGCACATGTTCTAGCAGCACAGGTAGAGTACCCCGTATGAAATCATGATAACGTGCTCCATTGAGCGTTGGTGGAAGAACACGGGGACCAATCAAGACATCACCAACAATGCCTGCCCAAACGTTCACAGAAAATCTGTGTTGATAACGTGATAGCACAATTACGTGCGGTTTCTCGTCAGCCCACACATGTTGATTGTGAAAATTTCCAATTTCATCACGTTGGTATGAAGCCTTATCCGTAAAGAGAACATCTGCACTGAAATGAGGATTGATGCATTGTTGGATGAACCATTCGCAGAAGTGTACTCGTGGAGGCCAATCAGCTGCTGATAGTGCCTGCACACGCTGTACATGGTACGGAAACAACTGGTTCTCCCGTAGCACTCTCCATACAGTGACGTGGTCAAAGTTACCTTGTACAGCAGCAACTTCTCTGACGCTGACATTAGGGTTATCGTCAACTGCACGTAGAATTGCCTCGTCCATTGCAGGTGTCCTCGTCGTTCTACGTCTTCCCGTGTCGCGAGTCATAGTCTGGAATGTTCCGTGCTCCCTAAGACGCCGATCAGATTGCTTCGAACGTCTTCCTGTCGGGACACCTTCGTTCTGGAAATCTGTCTCGGTACAAACGTACCACGCCACGGCTATTGCCCCGTGCTAATCCATACATCAAATGGGCATCTGCCAACTCCGCATTTGTAAATATTGCACTGACTGCAAACCTCGTTCGTGATGAACATTAACCTGTTGATGGCTACGTACTGATGTGCTTGATGCTAGTACTGTAGAGCAATGAGTCGCATGTCAACACAAGCACCGAAGTCAACATTACCTTCCCTCAATTGGGCCAACTGGCGGTGAATCGCGGACGTACAGTACATACTGACGAAACTAAAATGAGCTCTAACATGAAAATTAAGCGTTTCCGGACACATGTCCACATAACATCTCTTCTTTATTCGTGTGTGAGGAATGTTTCCTGAAAGTTTGACCGTACCTTTTTGTAACACCCTGTATAGGCCATTGAAATTTTGAAGTTCTTCGAACGTTTGCGGCCCGTCTGTTTCAGGAATGATAATATTATTTATTTATGTGGAAACTAAGACAAGCATTATCGATCCTTTTTTCTTCTCAACAACATGTCATCGATTATTGCATGAGCTTTCTACGGTTTCAATAATACCCTCGTCAAGCATAGATTGTTTTTCCCTTGAAACACAATACCTACAACGTGCCGGTATCATGTATGGTCTGACGCAAAACTTAGTATGCTCACGAACACGAAATTGGTATTGAAACCTCTAATTGTTCCTGTTTTGTGAGTGTAAACTGTGGAATGTGCTTGTAAAATATCAAAAATCCTGCTTATCAGTATCATTACAGTTCTCAATTTTCTGAATATTTTCTGAATTAAACCGTTAGTATCTAATACGTCATCAATGTCATCCCTGTCAGTACTTGCAAATTGATTATTAGTGTCAAATTACGTCGGAAGTTCCAAACTATGATCTAATAAAAGGCAAAGCTGATTGATTTCCTCGTCGTGGTTTGAAAGCCAATCCTCAAATTTCATAAATATTGACTCACCTTTTTCTCTAAACTTATTTCAGCGCTATGAATGTTTAAAATTGCTTTATAATCATTCAAAAAATCTACAGCCAACACTATCTCCGTCGGTAGTAACGGAACAATAAGAAAATTCGTAGTAAATCTATGGATTTTGCAAAAGGGTTCTAAGTTAGTTTGTTGACGTACGTCTACACTTCTTCAAAAAACTGCACCTTGTAATTTAATCTTACGTACCGTAGGTGTGGGGTAATCGTTCGATTTGTTTCATTTACTGAAAGCTGTTTCACTAATTTCTGAAATAGGAATGCCAGAGTTAAGTACTGCTATATATTTTATGTCATTTGCTGCGATGTGAATAACAGGATATGCAATGTTGTTCATTTTCATGCCATGTTCCTGGAGTATAATGTCCATAATGTCTTACATTTTCACGTAATTATTAGTCACGGCAACTATGTCGTCAACTTTATAGGTACGTTTGTCTCCTTGTTGTCGCGCGTCGTTACTGGGATTTGGAGGTCTAATTTCTACAATTTCAGCTTGACGAAAGGGCCCAGCCCTATTTGAATCACGCCAGTTCAGATTAAATTCTGGTCTGTTGTCATAAGTATAGCGCCTGTCGTCATGGCGGTAATTTCTGAAATTCCTTTCATTTCGATCAAGTGGTGGAGAATTTCTCGCGGAATAGTAATTACGAGGTGGACCATTGCGTCTGAAGTCATTTTGTCTCCCTTGATAATAATTATTGTGGTTCCCATATTGTCTACTTCTACAGTTGTGTCTGTCATAGTCATTACCACGGTGATGTGATCTTTCTCTGTTACTATTATTATTCTGACAATGGTTGTCATACGCATGACCCTGCTTTGATCACGACATGCGTTATAACTATAGCCTGGTGGTGTCCAGTTGCTATTTCTGTCGTCTCGGAACTGTGATGGATGTGACCTGTAATTGTTGTTTTCTTGTTTTTGCATCATACGATTGTCAGTGTCGATTTCCGGTTCTTGCCAACTTCCCTGAAAAGCATCGAAGTTGTCTTTACAACGTCCTGACAAAATAATGTCTTCTATGTTCAGGCAACTTAATTAAGCAAATGCGGATATGTTCCGAGTGACTTGACGGGTTTGACAAAAACTGATTTTTGTGCAACATAACTTCAAAATATTTTACAGGGCTGGAAAATTCAGACTTTTCGAAATGTTTCATTATGATACTATTGTCTTTTACTCGATCTTGAGTAGCCTGAGACCAATGTTCTTAAATGAAGGCATTATAAAAATCTCCTTCACTGTGACAGTCACGAATAACCGATGGCATTCTTACCGCCAGTTCATTTCCTAAATAGCCACACATAAACTCTAATCTGTGCTCTGATGACCAATTATTAGGAAAACAATGAGCAAATTGATGAAGCCAAGCCTGTAGATGTACGTCATTACTGGAATTCTTAAATTTTTTGAATTTAAGCGTTGTGGTAAATAGTTTATAGTGAAAGTCATCGTGACGCCGAGTCGCAAATCAGTCGTCTTACGTCGTGTCAGCGGTTCCATGTCAAGGCTTGCTGCACTTTGCCACCTCCTGTCAAAATATCCGAAATCTCGTGCGTTGTTACTTTGTGGCTTTGCCGTATTTCTAAATCCCTCTTCCCATATCAGAGAGCGAGTATCGTCTGAAATATGTAGTTCTTATATCGCATGTGCCAATTGATCTTATACTTCCCTCATTTCCCTTCTGTGGAGCGTATTAATTTGATTCTAACTTTGCTTAAATTTCCTAATTTCCTTGTACTCCTCTGTGTCAGTAAGGGCTAGCGGTCTAGTATCATTCAAATTATCCTGTACCTTCGTATTTAAATTTGTTAAGGGACCAGAAAGTTCGGCTGTTTTTTCCGATAATGTGCTGATTTACTCAGTGTGTTTTTCTGAACCAAGTTTTAGAGTGTCCATTTGTGTCGTAATGGTATCTACTGTGTCCTTTAAGTTTTCTGGATTTTTTAAGTTGCGCAACCGTATCGGTCAATTTTAGCCTGCAAGGTGTCGTGTTATTTGTGCACAATGATATGCAGTTCTTTTATGTCTGTTTCATAATTCTGTAATGCGTTTTCATGTCGCGATAAAATAGGTTGAAAATGCTCTCAAATTTGTGTTTTTACATCTTCACAAATCTTTTGTCACTTCGAATCGATTTTAAGTATCTCAGCTGTTAAAAATCTTTACGTGTTTGTTCAAGCGTTCGTTCAATTATATCAAACTCTTGAAGCTCTTGCTGAGTTTGTTTCTGATTTTGTTCCACTGCGTCTAACTTTTGAAGCCGTTGCCCCTGTCTTTGATTCGGATTTTGAATTAATTGCAATAGCAATGCATTAGTGACTGAAACACGTTCCTTTTTGCTTTTCGGCAACGCATCTGCATCGTCAAAAGCAGAGAGTGAGTCTCGACTTAATTGAGGAAAGGGTGATGACGCAAAACCTGAATCAACAGTATGAATATCAAGATGGTATCTGATCTTTCGGAAATGTCCGAAAGAATAGATACCAACGGTGACTTGCAGCTCTCGAACAATGAATTTATAGTGAAATTCAGACCTTTAGCTGCTTGCAGGCGATGGTAAATATCAACGGGGACGGTCGAAAATGTGTGCCCCAACCGGGACTCGAACCCGGGACCTCATGCTTAAATGGCAAACGCTATATCCGTCTGAGCCACATTTTTACGAAATCATTTATTAAAGAAACGATGTTACACATTCCAAAGGCATACTAAATTCATATACTAACCATGTACACATGTTATACATGAAATGATTTAAACAAAAACAGTTTGATCATTACAATTATGCTTACGTTAAAGAAATACAACAGAACATTGTGTTACTTACTAAATTACCAGAAACAGTAAAGTTAAACATCAAGAGAAGTTTTTATAAAGACATTCAAACTTCAAACATGAAGAAATAAGGTCTGCGCTTTGAATTATATGTGCTCCATCCTTTAGGGAAGCATAAATAGCTCTCTATGAAGGATATCAACAAGTTGGTATGATAATATTTAATATATTGATGCACCGAAGGAAATCGTCACTGTGAGAGGCAGGTTAACGGTAGAAACTGATCTTTAACCTTCTCAACCTAGTGAGAATTGCTATTAGCATTTCACACAAGTGTATGGAGGTAACCAAATACAAAAAATGGAAGATTGATACCCATAGCGCATAACAACAATTTAATAATCATATTAGACAATTTCTGTCAACACAGTCGTCGTTTTTATATTAACCAATGCACATTCTTTGAAATAATTTTTTTTAGATATTACCGAACTATTGCTTATGATTCGAATACCTTCTAATTTTGTGGAATTCACACAGCATATGTACCTTGAACTCTATGGTGCTGTCGGATCCTAATTTGTTAAGGACGTAATTAACAAAATTTCGAGGCAATCAGTACACAGCGCTATTTTTTGCCTCTGGGAAATAGCGTGCTTCAGGTCTGCGTATCAATGACAGCGAGATATACTCAGGGGATCTCCTTGTACTCAGAGCTATTTGGTCCCGTATCCACTTCCAACTATTTATGTGACCACTGCAAGTATATCTATGAATTATTGTGTCATCAAGATGGCATTGTTGACATACATTTGTTTCACAGAGTCCGATTGCGCGCAGTCTTTCACTGGTGCTAACTATGTTGTTAACTGTCTTGTACCATGACCTTTTTATATTAGAAGTGAGCACATTAGAACTAATGTTTTTCCCAATCTCAGTCCACTCAATATTTGGAAACTGTCGTTCTATTTTGTTCCTTCCTTCGCTTTTCTTTCGTTCCCGCATTATGGCTCTTTATGTTAAGTATCGTGACTGCCTGAGTTCGACACTTACATAACTAAACTCAGCATAGAAAATCCTCACATCCTGTAAACGACTGTTGATATTCTGCCCGTGAGTCGAGGGAAGGAGGCTTCGAGGTTTAATGATCTCGAAAAGCTGGATGGTTATGCTTTCTCCCGAGTCTCTTATTAAATTAACTTGCCTTTCGATAAAAAGTGCAGAGGCTTTATCCGTTATATCAGTTAATCCTAGTACACCAATTTTAGGGTCAAAGGTGGCTGCTTTAGCAGGTACTCTCAACACTTCGCCTCTCCACAAAATGTTGGTGATTTTGGACATTATTCTCCTCGCTATCATTCTCGGTATTGGAAACAGCTGGGCAGTGTAATAAGCTTTAGCAAGGATGCATGAGCTGATATACTTTGTTCTTTGAACTTGGTTCATATATATAGTTCAATTCTCTATAATGGCTCCTTGCACTTTATCTGCTGCTACTTTCCAATCTAAAGCCGTCATTTTCATAGGGCATGCTGTCAGGGTGAACCCAAGTGTTTAATGTTGTCGGACTAATTTGTGCTCACTCGACTTTGATATTATCAAAAACTCTGAGATTTAACAACTCACTTTTTTTTAGTTTACATTGGCTCCAGATGCTCTACAGTACGAATCAATCACTGTTGCTAACGTGGTTACCTCGCCATTATTCCTTATAATGACCCCTATATCGTCAGCATAACTGTGTTATGTGCTGATAATGTTAAGCCTTATAATCTAGCATGGACATGTCGGAGGAAACGTTCCAGCGAAATGGCGAAGAGCGACGTCGACAAAGGACTTCCTTGATGAATAAATCGTAGCATTTGCATCGGTTTGGACTGTTGACAATTCACCGCTATCTTAGTATTTATTCCAGTTGCTATGTTCTTAATCAATTGTATGACCCTATCGTTGAAACCTATTTTCGCCAATGTCTGTAGAAGATATTAATGATTTACTACATCGAACGCTTTATAAAAACCTAAAATGAATAAAGCACACTTTATGTTTGTTACAGAAGTTGCGGCAGGGATATTCCTGAATTCTACTAGATTTTGAAAAATGTTTCTGCCTTGCGCGCAGTTCTGATGATGACTAGCAATTTTATCTGTATGGCATGAAATTCTCTTGTTTACTATTCTATCTATTGATTTATAATCTTAATTCAGCAGTGAAATTGGACGAAAATTATTTAAATCTTTGTTTCCAATACTTTTTGGCACCAGAACAATTTTTTCTCCTTAAACTCAGCCGGAATCATTTTACCCTGTATAACCTCGTTTACAATGCCCGTGATTTTTGCACCTACTATTGGCCAGTAACGGATGTGAGACACTGATGGCAGACCATCCTGTCCTGGGGATTATTTTGGTGGTGAGGCACACAGAGTCTCATGCAACTTTTCTTCACTGAAAACCTCGAGAAAATTTTCGATGTCATCTTCTGTCAGCTGTAGGGCTAGGATGTCAAGGAATTCCTCCAAGCAAGTATCATTACTTTCATGTACAGAATATAGCTTGCAATAATAGCGATAAATCTCGTCCATGATACCCTCCTGGGTTCTGAGAATCGTACCGTGTTTTGTTTGAATTTCATCAATAACAGCCCTTCTCCCGTTTCTCATATACTTCACAAAATGATAAGAGGACGTAGTTCATTTTCTGACACCGAATTTGCCTTCGATTTTATTTTCGGTCCTTCCATTTGACTTTTCTTCATATTAAGTAACTTGACTTTGACTTTTGTGATGTCTGCTATCCGAACCTACCGAGACTTGATCGTATAGATCTCTCAAAACAGAATAGTAATATTCTACAGTGCATTTCGTTTGTCTTGCGCTCTGGGCACTGTATTGAATAAGAACCTTCCTCAACTTTGTCTTCGCCATTTTAACCCACCAGTCAATAGCAGTGGCATATCTACTACGAGCACGCAGACATATTGGCCATATTTCCTTAATCAGATATTCTAAACCATGATTTACCAACGAGGAAGTGCTCAAATTCCACTGATTCTTAAATCGTCGAACTGGCTGTTTTGTTAGATTTATAAAGCTAAGACACTTGAATGGTCTGAAAATTACGTAGAAACTGTTTCTACTTTTGTCACGGAAACTTCAAAATTTTTAGAAGTATATAATCTATCAATCCTGCTACGTGAGGTTGTCGTGACATTATTGAACTCAACAATGGAGAGGTACTTCATTTCCCATATATCCTTTTATTCTAAACTAGTAACTAGTAGTTTTAGTTCACTCGAGAAATTAAAATTAGGTAATTGATTTTTCGATTTATAATACAATTAAAATCACCTCCAAGTAATAACTGTCTTGGAGTTTTCCTTAACAAGTATATCAGGTAATCTTTGAAGTCACGTGCCCTGTCAGCTCGATAAGCACTTCCTGAAGGGACATACAAGTTGATGATAGTCATATCATGGGTATTAAGCCCTATTACCCTTCCGGATTCCAGTCGTTCCACCTCGCTTACTGTAATCCCATCACTCACCAAAACAGCTGTTCCAACACTTGTTTCGGGAGACACATTTATGTAACTGACAAAACCGGGAATTACTAAATCCGAAATCAGAACTTCTTGTAACAGGGCAAAATCAGTCGTGGATTCGTACAAAAATTCCATAAGGGCCGATAATTTCAAACCGGACGTAATTTTATTTATGTTTATAGTGGTGACAGAATAAGATTGCGTCATTGCGCTGTCATTATGTAGTTGTTTTGATGAACTAATTTAGTTTCCTGTGGTTCAGGGTTCAGTTGAGCTATAACAGTTATATCGGAAGACTGAACGTGGAAAACAATTCAATCAGTGTATTAGTTACTGTCGCGTATTTTTCTACTTCTGATGTTTTCTCTTGTACCTCAAGCAGACTGATTTCCTGGTAAACTCTCAGATTTTTTCTCCAGTGATTCGTGTAGGACCGTTTCGTACCGAACATTCTTTGGGCTTGGGTCGCCCTTTCTGGATTTTCCCTTCCGTTGGTTACGAGCTACATTCTAATTTGGTTGCGTCGGTATTTTACTCCGCGGCTCATCTGGAGCAGCGGCAGACGCTTTCGCAATTTCGGTTGCTGCACCTGCCCTGAGGTTTTCACCATGATTTCAGTTTGTCCACAACTTCCTCGTTCTTTATTAATATCACTTACTTTCTGATCGACGGAAACAAATGGAGTCTGCAGTTCTGCAACTTCTCCATGAATTTGTTTATTAACATATAGCTGCTGATCTTTCCAATCGTCTACTGCACCTGTTGCTTCTTGTAAATTAATACTGGTTACACTCCATTCATTCTCTGGTACCGTATGTGTATTATCTTTCTGTTCATCATTTGCCATTCGCATTTTGCCCTCCGGTTCCTCTGCCTCCTCATTGCACTGATTTTACTTGCGAAGGGAGGGAGTTGGACAGGACAGCTCGTCCTCTGAAACACTACCACTTGTCTCCTAGAGTTCGATTTTCGGTTGCATTTCAGTTTCACGAGTAGTGATAACAGGGTTTCTCTTTGTTGTTCAAGTGGTTCAAATGGCTCTGAGCACTATGGGACATCTATGGTCATCAGTCCTCTAGAAATTAGAACTACTTAAACCTAACTAATCTAAGGATATCACACAACACCCAGTGATCACGAGGCAGAGAAAATCCCTGACCCCGCCGGGAATCGAACCTGGGAACCCGGGTGTGGGAAGCGAGAACACTACCGCACGACCACGAGCTGCGGACAACTCCCTTGTTGTTAACGGGGGAAATTGACTCCTATCGTGTAGGGAGACATCAGATTGGCCCGCTGCGTTAACATCCGCAACCATTTGATATGGGCTATTCTTTGGTAACAGATCATTTAAGGTAAGCTTTCGACGCTGTATCAAATTACTTTTAAGAACAACAGTTCGCCGCGGGCATTCCTGCCTGTAGTGGTCGGTTTCGTTACATTTATGACATGTAGGTTCCTGATCTGTACAAAAATTTGTGCCTTGTATCCACAAACAGTTATGTGAGACGGAATATTCTTCTTAACGTCCATCTCTACACAACGGACTCCATTGAAACACTGCAGTTTAACGCGAGCCGACCATTTTCATTTGCAATCTATTTAAGGTCCCCGTAGTTTGAAAGAGCTTCCTTAATCTTATCATTTTCAGTTCGTATGGGAAGATTCAAGACACGAACAGCTTTGTAATGAATGTCCGCTCTATAGACAGAAACCTTACTTTTACAAACATTTCTATGTACAGAATCTACTTCATAGCCCCACTTTCGTAACACTTTATCAACAGTCACAGCAGTGATTAACTTGACAAAAGCACAGTATTTTTCCTGATCCAGTTGCCAGGTATGGACGGTTTTAGAATTGAGACCAATTACCTGTGTAATTCATTCGGTTAAACAACCGAAATTCCAATTAACAGCAGCAAGACCAGAAAGAGTGATCAGATCACAAGGAATATGAACGAACTCGGAGATTAACGGACGGACAGCACTCGGCGAAGCACAAGTACACCGTTGTAAACACGAAAGTGCAGAGCAATAGCTAAGATCGACCACTCGTTAGCGCAACTGAAACGGAAGTTCGCGAACGAGGACACAGAGGATAGCGCGATTACACGGACTTATCTCTGGAACGCTCCCCGTAAGACCCACATTCCCATCTTACTGTCCACACACTACGAAGAGAGTGCCAGAGGTAAGTCCCTGCAGTCGCACTATCCTACGTGTCTTCTGTGGCTCAGATGGACAGAGCGTTTTCCATGTAAGCAGGAGATCCCCGTTGACATTTATCAACGCCTGTAAGCAGCTAAATGTTTGGATTTCACTGCAATTTCATTTGAATCAACGGTATTTGCAAGATTTGGTTCTGTTATTTCGCATTCCTGAGACGAACTGTTACGGACCGATCGAACGACAATAGTTCCCTGCTCACTGATTATTTCACTTTCTACACCTCTATTTACTACCTGGTCCGAGACCCTATGCAAAATTGTCAAATTATTGTCTTGAATATTTGACACTTCGTTACTAGGTGATGCTAGCACACTACGCTCTCCACTGTCATTTCTCAATGTGCTTTGCGGCCTAGTCTTACGTTTTTCACACGCCATGATTATCACAATATTTCACACGATAGTACACAAAAAAGAATTTGAAAAGCAAGAATTGAAGAGACACTAAAAGAGCACTGAAAGTAATTAATATCTAATTAGTTGCAAAAGCGACTACGAGATACTTAGAGCAAATTCACATGCATGCCATAAATGCTTTGCTCATTACGATACAGTTCAACAATAAGAAACTACAACTGCAAAGGAAATACCATGAATACAGTTACGCGCTAACAAAAACGAATTTCTTATCATGCACTAATTATTCAAACTAAAAGAAAATCAGAAGATTCCAGTGAAGTTTCCTCGGTCAAGGGTCGCCAGGTGGAACTTCTATGTTTCTGTGAAACATTCTCGGTTTTCTTGCACCGTCAATTTGGGATAAAATCCCAAGCTTTCGGCTATAGTCTCCACCGTCATCGTCAGGAGCAACTGACTGTATTCACTGCTACTGTAGTACCCTTTCATAGCCCGTGGACAGCTTTTGATTGGTCGGCTTGTGATTGGTCGGCGATTAAGTACTGCTGTCGCAGACGGTGTCAATGTGTGCGCAGCTGGCGCCACCGCTTCCGATGGAACGTAAACCTTGGAAGGCATGTCTCAGCTGCTTCTTTGCATGGAGCGCTCGGTTTCCATGCACCGCTCAGATGGTATCCGCTATCACGGTTAAAGTTCTTCTCTCTCATTCTTATTTCAACAGACTCCTTAATATCAGAATCGCAGTATGTTGAGGCATGGGACAGAATTTTTGGTTCATCGAACAATATTTTATGTTTGCTCTTGAGGCTGTGCTCTGCAATTGGCGATTTCTACCGTTCTCTATTTCAAATATGGCGTTGGTGTTGTCCACAGTGGTCGGAAGCGGTAAGAATGGTCTGTCCTGTATAATTTCTTCCACACTCACAGGGGATATTATAAATTCCAGGAACCCTAAGGCCGACCTGTATTTAACAGGGCACAGCATCTCCTTAATTTTCTTAGGAGGACGAAAAATCGATCTTACACCCCGTCTACCCAAGACTCCTCCTATTTTGCTGCATATAGCGTCACAAAATGGAAAAAGCGCAATCGGCGTTTTATCCTGTGAGTGTGCAGCACTTTCGCGTATCCTTTTTTTTCGGATGACGTACTACAGATGGGTAATTTTGGACTTTAAGTGGTCCTCGTCGGAACAGTTTTTGCTATATGTACCAATGTGTTCAAAACGGCTCCCCTGTGAGCGGGATGATGGAAAAGCAGTGAACACAGAAGATGCTCTGTAAATAAAAGCGAAACGCGTCTGGTGTGAAATTCTTTTTCATTAATTGCAGTAAGCTTTGGTCGAGAAAGCTAACAATAACTATTTCTACATATCGTTTATTATAGTGATTCTTAGCAACATAAGCAGTTTCAGTGCACATCTTGGATGTCCAGTAATTCATCAGCAGATTCACAGCCACGGAAAAAGTATCGAGATACATCGTGTGCCAGTGACCACACTCAGAAGGCGAGACAGCAGCAGACGCCCTGGCTCGAGTAATATTCGGCACAGGGCGTGCTCGGGCAAGCGGCGAACTCAGCCGCAGGCAACGGGCCGTGGGGAAAGCCATTACCGCAGGTACCAGGATTAGGCGGCCTCAACGGCGCGCTCGACACTGCTAGATGGATGCACGGCTGCAGCAGCCAAAGGGTTAATCACGTAAGTTACTAATTTCCTTCAATTAAGTTGATAATCAGAAATTACTTAATTGCACATTAAAGCTATCTGAAGATTTGATTGCGTTTATACAGAAATTGTCATATTTTCCAGCTTGATAACACCTGCCTAATATCGAGTACGGACACCGTGAGCACGAAGAAGTGCCGCAACACGACGTGGCATTGTCTCGACTGATGTGTGAAGTAATGCTGGTGGGAACTGACACCACGAATCCCTCAAGGCTTCCTAAATCCCTAAGAGTAAGAGGGGGTGCAGATCTCTTCTGAACAGCACGTTGTAAGGCATATCAGATACGCTCAAAAATGTTCATGTCTGGGGAATCTGCTCACCAGTGGAGGTGTTTAAACTCTGAAGAGTCTTCCTAGAGCCACTCTGTAGTGATTCTTGGCGTGTGGGGTGTCGCATTGTCCCTACTGGATTTGCCCAAGTCCGTCGGAATATACAATAGACATGAATGGATGCAGGTGAGCAGACACGATGCTTACGTACGTGTCACCTGTCAGAGTCGTATCAGGCGTCCCATATCACTCAAACTGCACACGTCCTACGCCATTACAGAGATTCCAACATTTGAACAGCCCTCTGCTGACAAGCAGGGTCCATGGATTCATAAGGTTGCCACCATACCCGTGAACGTCCATCCGCTCGACGCAATTTGAAACGAGACTTGTTTGACCAGGCAACATATTTCCAGTCATCAGCAGTCCAATGTCGGTATTGACGGGCCCAGGCGAGTAGAAAAGCTTTGTGCTGTGCAGTCATTAAGGGTACACGAGGCTCCGAAAGCCCTTATCGATGATCTTTCGTTGAATGGTTAGTACGCTGGCACTTGTTGATGGCTCAGCATTGAAATCTGCAGCAATTTGCGTAGGGGTAGCACTTCCATCACATTAAACGATTCTCTTCAATCATCGTTGGTCCCGTTCTTGCACCATCTTTTTCCGGCCTCAGCGATGTCAGAGATTTAATGTTTCACCGGATTCCTGATATTAGTGGTACACTCGTGGAATGGTCGTACGGGAAAATCCCCACTTCATCCCTACCTCGGAGTTGCCATGTCCCTTCGCTAGTGCGCTGACTATAACATCACGTTCAGACTCACTTAAGTCTTGATAACCTGCTATTGTAACAGCAGTAACCGAACGAACAACTGCGCCACGTATTTGTCCTATATAGGCGTTGCCGACCGCTGCACCGTGTTCTGCCTGTTTACGTATCTCGGTATTTGAACACGTATGCCTATATCAGTTTCTGTGGCGCTTCACTGTATATGATCATTTTGCGTTATGTCAGCTGGTCTTAGTCCGACTGCCCTAGATCAACTTAACGGGCCAACGGCTCAGCAACTTTCGCTCAATGTCGTAAACGTGAAGACTGGCGCTTCTACCGCAAAGAATTCGGCAGGGTACATCTCGTCTCTTCGAACTGGTGCGCCGCCTAACATCTGCCGCCTGCTACCTGACGCACTAGTTCGTTCTGACCATTATAGCCTGCTGTCATCCTAACTTCAATTTTTTTTCTGAATGTTATTACTTAAATCCAACTAGTAATGCTCACCATCTTAATTTAGCAGTACGATAATGCTGCCACATACCACATCCATTGCTTAACAGACACTATTTTTTCGTTGTTCACGAACTCTTGTCACTACACAGCAAACTTTGATGAATTTATTCTCCCTTAGGACATATCTACTTACAAAGGTCCTCTCACGATTGTCGCATGCAACGGCCGTATACTACTCTTTCCTACACTCATTTATAGTGCTCTCTTTACTGAAGTGTTCTCAGTAGTCAGTTCATGTTTGTTTTGTAGTGCAAAATTGCTATGACTTTATGTGTGTTGTAGTATCTAAAAGTATATTCGCCAACCCAAACAACAGCAATATTTGTTCACTGAACGCCGAACTTCCAAGGAATGCATTCTTAAACTAACATTCACCACGCATTTATACATCAGAAATTTAATTTGGCTATCGAACTTCCACTGAAGAGTTTAGTAGACGAACCACTGGGTTGTTGTGTTTAACAACAGTGTTAATACGCACTTCACTGTTCACCCTGATTACTGCTTTCCACTAAACTTAGTGAGAGCAACATTGGAACAGGAACTGTGACTAAACTCAGTTTGAGAACACCTCCTCATATCTTATACCTCTGTTTTCTTCATATAGACACTATGTTCTAATTGAATTTGGAAAGTTAAATGGTTCAAATGGCTCTGAGCTCTATGGGACTTAACGGAAAGTTAAATTTATTCATTTAAATTGGAACATATGTTCAAGTGCTTCTTCTTCTTCTTCTTTGTCTTCCTTTCTGTCTAAGCTGAGGTCTGTTTCCTTCAGTACCCCTCAGTCTACTCTCAGGTTGTCGCATCATCTTTTCCTTGGACGGGCACTATTCCCTGTACCAGTTGGTAATTTATTTCTTACGATTTGTACAATCTTCTGTTCATACGTCTTGTTTATATGTTTTTTCCAATCATGTTTTTCTCGTATGTACTCACTGAGTAATGTAATCTACTTTACATACATTTTGTACTTGTCTCTCAATCTCGCAGTGTTTTCTCTGTAATCCTTGGCAGAATTTTCATTTCCGTGGTTTCCAGAAGTCATAATTGGTCTCACTGTTGTTCTGTATATTCTTTCTTGTGGATCTTTTCGTGTAAGCTTGATTCTCAAAATAGTATCATTCAAACACCCTTATACATTATTTACTTTTACCGCTTTTTCTCAAACTTTCTTTTCGATGTTCCCTTTGCTGTACAGTTCAACAGCAGGATATTTGAAAGTCATTACCTGCTGAATAAGTTTTCCATCCACTTCCAGTTTGTGCCTACATGGTTCCACAGATGTGGTCATATCCATAAAAATTTCTGCACGTTATCTCCAGTGTTTGCCAGCAGACTGCATCGTCACCAAAAAAAGTTTTTATTTCTTCGATCTGCAACCAATACCAGCCGATACCTTCGTCCATGATTACATAAATAAGTAGCGCCCTCAAAGACTTACCTTGTCTAATACCAGTATCAGCTGCTATACAGCTAGTTGACCTCGAGTCAGTTTTTACCTGGATGTAGTTATTGGAATAAATGTCTTCAATTGTTTTTAATTTGGAAGGAATCCCCCGATAGTAGAGCCCGTTTACTACATTTCCTAACTGAATCCTAGTGAAAGCCTTCTGTAAATGAATAAAAAAAGGATAAGCTGGTGTGTTTTATGGAATGGACTTCTCTACAACTTGTCTAAGAATTTATACAGCCCCTGTGCCTAACCTACCGAATCTAAAATAATACCCCTCCTCTGCAATGGCTGTAGTGCTTTCTATTTTATTTCCCAATATTTGGGTTAAGAATTGAACTCACTAGGTCAAGTGATCAGCTAGAACATTACGACCACCTACCTACTCTCGATATAACGTCGTCCAGGAAATAACACCGTCACCTAGCGAGGAATGCCTGCTAGTCAGACACGCGCACGGTGCCTGTGGTATCAGTGAGCGTCCTGTCCGCGTGTTGAATGGTTAACATGCGCAATATATCAGAGTTTGACCTAGGGCTGACTGTGTTGGCCCGGAGGCTCGGCACGAGCATTTCGGAAACTGCACAATTTGTTGGGTGTGGGTGCTGTGTTGAGTGTCTCCATTACACGGAGAAACCAAGGTGAAACCATGTCCAGACGTCGTAGGTTTTGGGCGCCCACCCCTCGTTACAGATGTCGGACGTCGTAGGCTTGGCTGACTGGTAAGACAGGACAGGTGGTGAATTCTGGGGGAAACAACCTCAGACTTTAATGGTGGACAGATTACAACAGGTCTGAACACAGGGTGGCGAACACTCCTAAAGAAAATCCTCCACAGACGACGACCCATGCACGTGCCAACGTTAATACCACGACATCGGAAACTACGACTTAAATGAGCTCATGATCATCGGAGCTGGACTTTGGTGCAATGGCAGAGCGTTGCTTGGTCTTATGAACACTGATATCTTTGTCAAGCCGATGGGAGAACGCGAATTTGTCATCTTCTTGGGGAACAGTTCCTTGAGAGCTGTACTGTGGAACGGAGACAAACTGACGGCCACTCCATTACGCTCTGGGCACCATTCACGTGGGCGTCCTGGGTCCAGTGGAGCTCCTGCAAGGCACCACGATGGCCAAGGAGTATCGTACCTAGTTGCAAACAAAGTCTACCCCTTTACGACGATCATGTTTCGCGACAGCAGTGTTACTGTAACCAGAAAGTGCGCCATGTCACAAGTTCCGGATTGTGATGGAATGGTTCGAGGAACTCATTGTCGACTTTCAGTTGATGTGCTAGCTCCCCAAACTCACCAGACCTGAGCCCATTCGAGCGTATCTTGTTTAAGATTCAACGTGACGCCAGAGCTCATCACCCCGCTCCACAGAAATTACGGGAATGGGGTGACTTGTGTTTACTCCCCTAAGTGACCTACCAAGGCCGCATTACCACGCCGCATCGCCGCTGTTATATGTGCCAAGTGGAATACCGGTTATTAGGTAGGTGGTCGAAGCGTTCTGGCTGATGAGTGTACATACCTCTGTGGCTGGAAGTATCTTTCTACCTCCGTTTTCGTACATGAGACTTCTAATACTGGTTCTCCACTCGTCTACAATTTTATTATCAGTTATAACATTGTTGATCAACTTGGTTAATTGTTGAGTTAGTGTATGTCCCCAACACTTCAGGAATTCATTTGGGATGATATCTTTACATGAAGACTTCCAAATTTGTAACAGACTCTTCTTGCACCTCTGTATGTAAAACAGTTACTTCATCACATACTTTTATACTGATCTCTTATCTCTCCTCGTTTTCTGATTTTTTCTCTACGTACAACTCTGTTAAATATTTAACCCATGATTACCCTATATATGTCGTCCACTTTCAACATTTCATTTAATTCTTTCCTCTGCTGTCGTATCATTCTTCAAATTAGTTTTCCAGTCCATAGGAGTCATGTCCCAAATATTTTAAAAAGGAATCCCAGTGCTCCTGTTTAAAACGATTCCCTAGTGATTTTACCTCAATACGAGTGTTTTACAATCTTCAAATGATTCTCGTGTCTTCCCGTGTTTTGAATGTTTCATATTTCAAATAGGTACATCTCTGTTTGGATACCTCTCTCGCTTTATACCGCGTGCAGCTAGTGCTTCTTAAGTTGCTGCTGCTTCAATACTTTCTTTGACTTTCCTCCAAGCCTGATCAACGTTTTCCTTTGCATTAGTGGGTTTCTCTTTTATTTTCTCTGCTAATCGTTTGTGATATACATTTTTTCTAGATTCATTCCACAACAAATCTGTATTAAACTTTTCTTTTAACTTTCGTTCTTTAGCAGTCACGTTCCTTCGAACATTTAATCTGATTTTTCTGCCATGAATAGGCTGTGATCATTGTGACCGAGTTTAAAGTCATAACATCTGGCACTGACTGAGATTGGATGTTCTTGTTTATACCAATGTGGTCTATAATAGATTTATGAATTCTTGGGTTCTGAAACATCTATTTGTGCTGCTCTTTGTGGTCATAGAATGACTGTTTATTCTCATTTAGTTGCGTCAGCATTAGTTGATCATGAACTCAACATTATCATTTAGAAATTCTTAATCAAACATTTGTTTAACTCCGGGAATGAAATTATTTGCAATATGGGTATTAAAATCCCCCATTATTCTTCTATGTCTCAGAGTGACCATTTTCTGGAGCTGCTTGTTCAAGTCAATCTTTGCTATCGTTAAGAATTGGTTTCGAAACCAGAATGAAACTGACAAGATATATGTTGACTACCTTTCAATACTTGAAATCTTTCCACAATGCAGTTATAGTTAATACTTGTCATTTAAATACAAATAACATACATCGAAACTTTGTAAGGAAAAGATGGAAATGAATTTTACTTAAATGATGTAGCGATCTGACTCATTAAAACGGATAAGATAAAGGCAACACTGCAGCTACTGTTACAATCGTAATCGTTGCATTTGAACTTAAGATTTAACAAAAATGAAGTTGGTTTTTAAATCAAACAGTAACACTGTGTAGGTATAAGTGACAATGTATTGAACAAAACGCACCTGATCGCAGAACGAGTTGAATGAAGTCTGATTCTTCTTTACATTAATGACAATAAAATTGTAATTCGCTTGCCGTATCAATTACAGTACACTTGATGATGCGGTGCCAGAAACACCTCTGTTAAGTCTGCAGCTAAAACAGTATGGCAATAGCGTCTCCAATGCTGCGCATATTTCGAATATTTGAAATTAGAAGCGAAGTTGTGCAACCGCTGGAAAACCCGTAATTTAGCGTTGTAATTCTTCCAGCCGTGGTTAATAATTATCAAAGACGACTTCTTAATTCAAAAGAATTATTAGCACCTTACTCCAATATTTTGTGCAGATGTTAGCAAAAAGTGTTTGGCAGAGGGCACCCAAAAAGATAAATGTTCAGTGTTACTGCTTTGTGGCTATTCCTGCCCTGCTCAGTCTGCCTGCGGCAAAGTTTTTTTCCACATACAACATGTTCCGAGAAACGGAATGCGACAAAGCCACCTGTTACCCCTATCTCAACATTGCCCGCAAGGTCTGCTTACATCGTATTTTCTCTTGCAGATATGGTGCTCTCAATCCGGATACAACAAAGGCAAAAGCTGGTGCTCCTCTTGGACTGATGGTTTCATTATCTGTTACGCATATTTTCCTACATTTTGTAATGGTAGATAATATTAATATCAGGATGGGCTCAAATCGTACGTAACTGATTTATCTTCTTAAATCTAAGTAAATAGTTTAATTGTACGTAGGCTTATTTATCATTGTACAGAAAACTTTGTAATTTTTCCAAGAAAGTTTGTTACTGAACTCACAGTGAATTGCGTTTTGAAGTCAAACAGTATCCATTATTAAGGGTGTTACAATAATGTAAATATCAAACAGTGTATAGTATTGAATCACAAGGAATTCAGTGAAATGAATACTTTTATGTTCATCACACACTTCAAAAGCAAACAAGTGTTCAGATTCTGCAGGGCAGACTAACTTGAGCGACAGTATTACTTTCACATTTATTTGCGAAGAGACATTTAGCTCATGCGAAGAGTGAACTATCTTGTGAATTAAACACAGAACCTCAAGTCATCTTTTAGAGACTGAATATTAATATCCCATCTGATACCTTCGGAACAGCTATTATTAATTCACATTCCTAGAAAGTGCAATGACGTACACAGATATTAACAAGCGAAAGTGAAAAGAAATTACATTAATCTGTAACTATTCTCCAAACTATCTGTATGCATGTCATTTCTCTACCAGGACAGGTAAAGTACATAGTGCCAATGATGAAAACGTTAAGTTCCCCATCCCTGATATCTGAGGCTCATGGTGGCAGACATAGCTTATAATTCAACAAATAAACCAGATGCTGCCTTTGTGTTGATTGTCTTGGGCGCAGCATCAGGGGCCTTTCCCCCTTCTACTGTGATGACAGTTTCTGGTGTGTATTGATCTTATGTCTCCATCCAAATGTTTCAAATTTTGCCAACCGGAAGCCAAAGAATCTGTCTTCTTGGATAACAACAGCGAACTGATAATCAAAATGAAAATTTTGTTAATAGTGGTGCTATTGTTGGGAATATGTGAACAAACAGCTTCCAGCGTGTATAGTGGCGTACAAGATATGATGTGCAGAGTGCATTAGACTCTGTGGAATGTACATATTCCGTGTTTGTTGATGAGCACCGTAATATATTTGCGTCGCCAAATGTATTAATACGCGTTGTGCAAATAAAGCAAAAGTTTATTTTGTCCCTTAAATAGATGTTACTTGTCATTTAGCTGCGTTAATCTGCATAAACTACAACAGGTTATGAGCCCAACTACTGGATAAAAGCGAAATAATAAGCTTTAAGGTGACGTGTATTTGCGCAAAAGATGCGCGGAAGTTCGTATTGAGTTGGATTGTGCTTTCTACACGAAGATGAAAAATAACTGCAAAATGAGTTCAACACAGACACCACAAACAGAGCGGCTTGTAGGGCGTGAAAATTACGCGAGCTCGAAATTTGCCGCTTATGCGTATTGGCACTTGGATGACATATGGGACGTCGTAAACGGTAAACTGAAACCTATGGAATCAAGTTTTGCTAATAAGAAACGGAAGGCGAAATTACGTCAGGAAAAGTGGTGTGGGAGAAAGTGAAAAACGCATTTGAATATAGTGGTATAACCAGATAGGTAGGATTACTTCGTGAGCTGAAAACCGCAAGATTGAATAAGTCTAAAAGCGTGGATGAATACCTGAATAAAATAATTTCAATCTCCAATCGTATGAGGAATATTGGTTTTGAAATTGCGGATGAATGGTTTGGAACTTTATTGTTA
This sequence comes from Schistocerca americana, assembly GCF_021461395.2. Taxonomy (NCBI): domain Eukaryota; kingdom Metazoa; phylum Arthropoda; class Insecta; order Orthoptera; family Acrididae; genus Schistocerca; species Schistocerca americana. The sequence continues at coordinate 682,049,512 of NC_060121.1, forward strand.
GCTGGACTACCAGAGAAATATTCGCCAATGATTATGGGTCTGGGAAGTTCGGGAATACCCATTACAGCGGAAAGTGTTGAAGAAAAGATATTACAGGACGTGAAGAATGAACCAGATTCTAATGCTTCAGAAAAAGAGACAGCTTCACCTTTATACTCTCAGTACAAGAAGAAGAAGCCCATAATATGTTTCAGATGCCAGAAAATTGGGCATATTGCTTCACAGTGTAACGACAAGTTAAGTATAAAAGAAAAGAACCATGTTAATTCTAGAAGTCCTGAGAGAAAGACAATCCTTAAAGGTAAGGCATTTTCTGCTTTTTAATCTTTTAACTAAGCGAGTGACGATAATGCAGAATGGTTCCTACATATACATCTACATCTACATTGATACTCCGCAAGCCACCCAACGGTGTGTGGCGGCGGGCACTTTACGTGCCACTATCATTACCTCCCTTTCCTGTTCCAGTCGCGTATGGTTCGCGGGAAGAACGACTGTCTGAAAGCCTCCGTGCGCGCTCTAATCTCTCTAATTTTACATTCGTGATCTCCTCGGGAGGTATAAGTAGGGGGAAGCAATATATTAGATACCTCATCCAGAAACGCACCCTCTCGAAGCCTGGCGAGCAAGCTACACCTCGATGCAGAGCGCCTCTCTTGCAGAGTCTGCCACTTGAGTTTATTAAACATCTCCGTAACGCTATCACGGTTACCAAATAACCCTGTGACGAAACGCGCCGCTCTTCTTTGGATCTTCTCTATCTCCTCCGTCAGACCGATCTGGTACGGGTCCCACACTGATGAGCAATACTCAAGTATAGGTCGAACGAGTGTTTTGTAAGCCACCTCCTTTGTTGACGGACTACATTTTCTAAGCACTCTCCCAATGAATCTCATCCTGGTACCCGCCTTACCAACAATTAATTTTATATGATCATTCCACTTAAAATCGTTCCGCACGCATACTCCCAGATATTTTACAGAAGTAACTGCTACCAGTGTTTGTTCCGCTATCATATAATCATACAATAAAGGATCCTTCTTCCTATGTATTCGCAATACATTACATTTGTCTATGTTAAGGGTCAGTTGCCACTCCCTGCACCAAGTGCCTATCCGCTGCAGATCTTCCTGCATTTCGCTACAATTTTCTAATGCTGCAACTTCTCTGTATACTACAGCATCATCCGCGAAAAGCCGCATGGAACTTCCGACACGATCTACTGGGTCATTTATATATATTGTGAAAAGCAATGGTCCCATAACACTCCCCTGTGGCACGGCAGAGGTTACTTTAACGTCTGTAGACGTCTCTCCATTGATGACAACATGCTGTGTTCTGTTTGCTAAAAACTCTTCAATCCAGCCACACAGCTGGTCTGATATTCCGTAGGCTCTTACTTTGTTTATCAGGCGACAGTGCGGAAATGTATCGAACGCCTTCCGGAAGTCAAGAAAAATAGCATCTACCTGGGAGCCTGTTTCTAATATTTTCTGGGTCTCATGAACAAATAAAGCGAGTTGGGTCTCACACGATCGCTGTTTCCGGAATCCATGTTGATTCCTACATAGTAGATTCTGGGTTTCCAGCCTATCCGCTGCAGATCTTCCTGCATTTCGCTACAATTTTCTAATGCTGCAACTTCTCTGTATACTACAGCATCATCCGCGAAAAGCCGCATGGAACTTCCGACACTATCTACTAGGTCATTTATATATATTGTGAAAAGCAATGGTCCCATAACACTCCCCTGTCGCACGGCAGAGGTTACTTTAACGTCTGTAGACGTCTCTCCATTGATAACAACATGCTGTGTTCTGTTTGCTAAAAACTCTTCAATCCAGCCACACAGCTGGTCTGATATTCCGTAGGCTCATACTTTGTTTATCAGGCGACAGTGCGGAACTGTATCGAACGCCTTCCGGAAGTCAAGAAAAATAGCATCTACCTGGGAGCCTGTATCTAATATTTTCTGGGTCTCATGAACAAATAAAGCGAGTTGGGTCTCACACGATCGCTGTTTCCGGAATCCATGTTGATTCCTACATAGTAGATTATGGGTTTCCAGAAATGACATGATACGCGAGCAAAAAACATGTTCTAAAATTCTACAAGAGATCGACGTCAGAGATATAGGTCTATAGTTTTCCGCATCTGCTCGACGACCCTTCTTGACGACCGGGACTATCTGTGCTCTTTTCCAATCATTTGGAACCCTCCAGTCCTCTAGAGACTTGCGGTACACGGCTGTTAGAAGGGGGGCAAGTTCTTTCGCGTACTCTGTGTAGAATCGAATTGGTATCCCGTCAGGTCCAGTGGACTTTCCTCTATTGAGTGATTCCAGTTGCTTTTCTATTCCTTGGACACTTATTTCGATGTCAGCCATTTTTTCGTTTGTGCGAGGATTTAGAGAAGGAACTGCAGTGCGGTCTTCCTCTGTGAAACAGCTTTGGAGAAAGGTTTTTAGTATTTCAGCTTTACGCGTGTCATCCTCTGTTTCAATGCCATCATCATCCCGTAGTGTCTGGATATGCTGTTTCGAGCCACTTACTGATTTAACGTAAGACCAGAACTTCCTAGGATTTTCTGTCAAGTCGGTACATAGAATTTTACTTTCGAATTCAATGAACGCTTCACGCATAGCCCTCCTTACGCTAACTTTGACATCGTTTAGCTTCTGTTTGTCTGAGAGGTTTTGGCTGCGTTTAAACTTGCAGTGGAGCTCTCTTTGCTTTCGCAGTAGTTTCCTAACTTTGTTGTTGTACCACGGTGGGTTTTTCCCGTCCCTCACAGTTTTACTCGGCACATACCTGTCTAAAACGCATTTTACGATTGCCTTGAACTTTTTCCATAAACACTCAACATTGTCAGTGTCGGAACAGAAATTTTCGTTTTGATCTGTTAGGTAGTCTGAAATCTGCCTTCTATTACTCTTGCTAAACAGATAAACCTTCCTCCCTTTTTTTATATTCCTATTAACTTCCATATTCAGGGATGCTGCAACGGCCTTATGATCACTGACGTTCCTAGATTCAGCATTATCTGTGCACGTTACCAGAGCTCCGTCAGGTTTGTGTAATGTTCAGTCAAGGACTCACATTGGAATTTCCACAGTTGACAGATATAAGTTAAGGTGTGAACTCACAGAAAAAGTGGATCTAAATTTACTTGTGAATGGGGAAAAGGAAATTGTTAGTGCTCATGATGTACTTTATGTAATGAATATTGCAACTAATTTGTTGTCAGTAAGCGAAATAGTAAAGAAGGGTAATAAAGTTATCTTCGGTATAGATGGAGCCAAAGTGATAGACTCTTGAGGTGATATTGTAGCTACTGCAAGTAATGTAAGAGGTATTTACAAAGCGAATACAGTTCAAAATACTGATGAAATAGGAAATCACTCTATTTATGCTGCAAAAGGTTTTTTGTGGCATAGGAGACCTGGACATTTCAATTTGGAAAAGTATGACTTAGCTGAAGAATGTGGAAACTGGGATGGAAAATTACGGAATGAATAATGTCCAATGTGAGGAGTGTTTGCAAGGGAAGCAGGCTAGATTGCCATTTAAATCGAGTCAGAGCAGATCTATCGAAGTCTTGCAACTGATACACTCATATCTCTGTGGACATGTAGAGAATAATTCCTTAGGAAGTAGCTTCTATTTCCTGGCATTAATAGAGGATTTTTCTAGGTAAATGTATGTTTATAAGTAGCAAGGATCAGGTGAATGATGCATTTGTTGTTTATTGCAAAATGTTCGAAAGACAGACTGGTAAGAAAATTAAAATTATTAGATCACACAAAGGATCAGAGTATGTAAACAGACGGTTTAAGGAACAGTTGAGTGGATGGGTATTAGGCATCAGACTACCATACGCTACAGTCCTTCTCAGCATGAGTTGCAGAACGAGCCAACAGAACCATTGTAGGAAAGGCAAGAAGTATGTTAAGTGATGCTGAGCTACCTAAGTGTTTTTGGCCAGAGGCTGTGTCAAAAGCTGTGTATTTAATTAACAGATGACCTACCAAAGCTGAGAGACACAAGGCACCTTATGAGGTATGTTCTGGAAAGAAACCGAATCTAAAGCACTTTAACGCCTTTGGATGTGAAGCCATAGTTCAGATTCCAAAACCATTAAGAGGAAAATGGGCTGCAAAATTTCAAAAATATGTTATTGTTGGCTACTGGGAGGATTCAAAAGGCTACATATCTTATAATCCTGGGAATAAGAAGATAATAAGGAGTAGAGATGTAGTATTTTTAGAGGATTATAGATCTATAATAAAGGAAAGAAGTCAAAATTATACAGAAATCCAACCAACCATGATGTGTGATAGTGCTGAAACAGAGATGGAAACTGAAACAGAGGAAGACGAGAATAAAGGGTAACCTGAAGTGCTACCCGAGAATCAAATTGAGGAACAAGATTCAACAGAAGATGGTCATCACATATAGCAAAACCAAAAGAATACCAAGAGTATGAATTGTATGTTGCCCAAACAATCAACAATGCACCAATCACAGTTGATGAAGCTTTAGCAAGTTCAAATGCTCAAAATTGGAAAAAGGCTATTGAAAAAGAGCTGCATTCTTTTGTGGATAATGACACGTATGAATGGGTTGACGTGCCTGAAAATAAAAAGCCACTAAGAACAAGATGGGTGCTTAATATAAAAAATCCTGAGAGTGCAATACCAATATTCAAAGCCAGATTGATAGTTAAAGGATATTCACAGGAAGAAGGAATAGATAACAATGAAACTTTCTCACCTGTGGTGAAGTACTCATGATTAAGATAGCTTTTAGCTCTTGCAGTAAGGGAAGACATATTAATTCATCAAATGGATGTGAAAACAGCCTATCTGAATGAAGGCTGGAAGACGAAATATATGGGATTCCACCTCATGAAGTTAAGCGACCTATTCAAGGGAAAAGGAGAATGTGGCTTTTGAAGAAAGGCATGTATGGATTCAAGCAAAGCGGCCATTGCTAGAGTAAATGTCTGCATAATATGTTGATAAAACTAGGCATGTTACAGTCAAAGGCAGATCCAAGTATATATCATAAAAGGAGCAATGATTAAATTGCAATCATGGCTATATGGGTAGACCATATTTATTTTATTTCAACTAACAGTGAAAGCCAGATGGCCTTTTTAAAAAACAATTACAGTCAGAATTTAATATGCATGATTTATGGGAAATTAATCAATACTTACGCATGAAGATTTTAAGAAGTACCAACTGAGAAGAATTATGGATTGATCAGTCTCTGTACACGAGGAAAATCTTAGAAAAGTTCAATATGGAAAATTGCAAACCCGTTTCTGCTCCCATGGAAAATAATGCAAAACTGCTAATAACTGATGATGACAATAAACGTAAGGGTAGTATACCCTATTTGGAAGCTGTAGGAAGTTTACTGAACTTAGCAGAGACTTCCAGACCAGACATTGCATTTGCCACAAATTCAGTGAGCAAGTTTTTCAGTGATCCGAGAGAAAAGCACTGGATGGCAGTCAAGAGAATATTCAGATATTTAAATGGAACTGCTGATTATAAGTTAAAGTATTCTCAAACTGTAAATGCAAATTTGGACGTATCCGGAGACGCAGACTGGGGAAATGAGCTGGAAAGCAGACACTCCATCACTGGAAGTTGTTTTAGACTAATGGGAGGATTGATATCATGGTCATGTAAGAGACAAATAACTGTTGCTTTGAGTACAGAAGGAGCTGAATACACAGCCCTGTCCTCCACTATCCAAGAAGCTCTTTGGATCCATACACTGATGAGTGAAATAGAATCACCTCCAACATTAAAGCCAACTGGCGTATTTTGTGACACTGTGGGAGCTATTAAACTAGGAAAACATAATGTCACCAGTATGAGATCCAAACATGTTAACATGAGGCATCACTTTATAAGACAACATGTGCAACACGGAATTATAATCCTCAGTTATCTATGCACAGAAGAAATGTCATCTGGTCTCCTAACCAAGCCTCTCAGTAAGAACAAATTTCAGAGGCTAGTGAAACATTATGGTTTAACCGGGGAAATATAGTGCTGCGTATCTGAAAAATATTTGTTCGAGGGGGAGTGTTGGGGATATGTGAACAAACATGCTCCTGTGCTGAGTGCATTAGACTCTGTGGAATACACGTGTTCCGTGTTTGTTGATGGGCAACGTAAGAGGTTTGCGTCGCCAAATGTATTAATATGTGTTGCGCGAGTATAGTAAAAGTTTATTTTGTCCCTTAAACAGTTGTTATTTATCATTTAGCTGCGTTAATCTGCATAAACTACAAGAGCTGTGTACTGCGTATTAGACTTATATTGGTTTAATTCAATGACGCACACACAGAGGACGTCGACAGCACAATATGATTAAAATTATTTGATAGTTGACGTTTCATGCGCAGGAACTTATTTCCTTCAGTGCCCTCATCGTAAAGACCGAACGTTCGCTGTTGCCGAACTCCCACAACAGTTGTTCAGTTCACTTCCAGTTGCTTCTCTGGCAGTTTTTCTTGGTGTATTTGGATCCTGAATAAGGGGTCTAGCGCTTTATATTTCGCATTTCATCACACAGGATGACCACACAGAAAACAACACACACATAAACACACACACACACACGCACACAGAACGATGCTACTATGGTATTTAATTACATACATTTCATAAACACACGTAAACGCAATTGGTTATTTACGCACAAAACAGGATTCAGCGTTGAATGTCGGCAAGTATGGCGAAATTTTTTATGTCTAAATCTAATCAAAATAGTTTGATTGCTATTTATGCAGTTCACTGGTTTAAATGTAATTATTTTATTTCAAATGCATTGTCACGTCGTTTTCATCACCTTCCTAACTTCTTTCCTTGGTGTTATTTTTCTGCTTAGCATTCTTTTTTCGCTTGGAATCTGTCTCTGTCGCCTATAATAAGTAACCAAGTGCCAATGAGGACTGTTCATCGACTGGTAACGCAGCAGCTCTTGAAACCAATGTGAGGATATTTTCTGGTAACCAATGATGGCGACATATTACAGTTTGCCTTTAGCCCTGAAACTGAATTTTTTCTTTCTCTTCTTTGATGCTAGAAGTTAGATTTAATCGCCGTAAAAAAAATCAATCGTGACTTTAGTTCCTCCGCAATTGTTGACCACCGTTTCCTCGGATACTTTGCGTATCACGAAGTTTTGGTTATCTTACGACATGAGTTCAAGGTTACAAAATCTGTTGCCTGTAGTCGTTCAGTCCTACACACAAACTGCAGTTGTGAAGTGAACCGCCGTGTTTGCATAATCGAGCCGTGGGCGGCAGCCGATACGGCAACGCTAATAGTGGCAAGTGACAGACGTCGGCTATCAAGTAAGTTCTTATGCCTCTTTTTCCTGCTGTATAGAAAGTGAGTATTTTCAGCTTCACGAATCGTCCAATTTCACCAATTCTACATAAATGAACATACCAATTTGCAGTTAAGTCAGGACTCGCACATTCAAGGAATATTCAAACGGGTCGTATTTCGTTGAAGCAAATCAAATGTATATGGCGGAAGCCGGCCTCTTGTCCAAGCAAGGTCCATTACCAACAAAATAATTTCATCTACTTACTTTTTGGCAACAACAAATCCTGCAGTAAAGCTGACGATTGCCTGGTTCTCTAGAATGCGTGCTTACATGATTTATTAACTGCCTGTTTGGATATTAAAATACGATACTCACGTCACTTGAAACTTCCGAGGTAAGGGTAGAAATGGCCACTTTAACTCTGAAAATGTCCCCCGCAGTCGGAGAGAAAATGTTTCGAGAACTTTTAACGTACCTATCATGGTCCACTAGCCCGGAAGTTTTAAAGTGATGTCATTAACGGTCGTGAAAGCTTACACTGTATGAAAAAACGACATTGCTCGCATTACCTGTAAACACAAGCTGTTGTGGCCCAGTTAGGGGAAGGCGGGGCAAGATGGGGAAGCTAACTTTAAATCCTTACAAAAGGGTCAAAAACAAACAAATTCAAGTAGGTTTGATTAACATTTTGTCCGCCCCGGTAGCTGAATGGTCAGCGTGACAGACTGTCAATCCTAAGGGCCCGGGTTCGATTCCCGGCTGGGTCGGAAATTTTCTCCGCTCAGGGACTGGGTGTTGTGTTGTCCTAATCATTATCATTTCATCCCCATCGACGCGCAGGTCGCCGAAGTGGCGTCAAATCGAAAGACCTGCACCAGGCGAACGGTCTACCCGACGGGAGGCCCTAGCCACACGACATTTCCATTTCCATCATTTGTTTACTTAACCTTTGAATTACAATAGCATGCTAAGAAACCTGAAAACTTATTACATTTAGTTAGAAATATCTCGATTTGAAACATAAACTGCCAATTCCCCGTCTTGCCCTATATGCGGGGTAAGATGGGGAACTAGCATGAATTCATCCCTAAAGCTTAAATAAGGACTGGAATAACGAATTCATGTGACGATAAGGCTTCGAAACATGGTTCTGCGAATTGTAGAATCAGGTATTACGTTTTATTTAGGCCTCTTACTTTCACATAGTACACAAGTGTGGACAGCCTCGTTATCATCACTTTCTATCCCTACATAAGTGTCGTGGGCCTAGCGTCCGCAGCTAATACGCCGTATCCAGCCTTCTTCAGAGACGTCATAGCAGTATAAACATTCTTCGCTCTCTTCCTCGTTGTCATTCGACCTCAGTGTATTATCCCTTGGGCATGAAGGGCTGGTTAAGACGTCAGTAACGTTCGTCACTTTTTCGTTGTCATTATGTCCTTTTGGTGGTATCCTAGGTTTATTAAACATCTTTGAGAAGAGTTTTCGTTTACAAGCAGCACATCTGGGGACTCCTTTTCGTTTAATTTCTTCAGATAGTTCTCTCCTATAAGGAGATTCGGTTAAAACAACGGGTTTTCCTATTAGATGGTTTCCTTTTGGTTTTTTTATCCACCTTTGGAATAGCTGACACCTTTTGAGGGCTGGTAACCTGAAAGTTAGACGAAACAGAGACTTGATCGTCAGTTGTCAATTGTTCAGGTGTTTCACGTCATGACAACATCTCTGGTATTTGGTCTTCCGTTTCTGCAATTTCAGATGTGTGAGCTTGATGAATGTCTGTAGTTGAACAGGAAAGGTAATCAATTTCTTGAAACACATTTCTGTTTACAGCCCAAATGCCCGTTGTCCGTAACCCGTTCAATGCTGTGGATATTGTACTTGAATGAATGAAGGCTTTGCCGAATAAACTTGCTGTCTGATGCATCGTAACAACTCTTCCAGGTTGGGTGCGAAGCCACGATCTTACTTTATCTTCGTAAAATTTACCGAGAGGTTTCATAAATGCCACGACCATTGGTTGAAGACGATGTGAGCAGTGTGGTGGCAAACACAGCAAGACAGCCCCATTTTCGTGGGCCACATCTATCAGTTCTAAATTCTTGGTGTGCGTTTTGTGGCCCTCCAATATGAGAAGTATTGGTCATTCCTTTGAAGCTCCAGTAAAAGCATAAACTTCTTAAACCAAGTCAAAAATAGTTCTTTCGTCATCCAACCAGTTTTTTGGACTTCTGCCCAGGCACCAGAGGGCAGGCCAGTCTCAAACCCTTGTTGCATTCGTTTTCGAGGATAAATCAACATAGGTGGTACGTAGCATCCCGACGTTGAAACACAGATTTCTGCAGTCACGGTCTGGCCTCTTTCTACTGAAGTAATTGCTCCCACCTGTCTGCGCCCTTTCAAAGCAACCACCTTTGTGTGACCTTTTGGAATGACTCGCAATTGAAAATTCTGTCTACCGTGAACTTGAATATGTGTAACTGACTTTCTAACTGATCGAAAAACCAATCTACAGCAACTCGATTAAACCCCGTTGCTCGTGCAATTGATGTGGCCTCTGGTTTTCGTATTGTTAAGATAGGATTTCGTGCAAGAAACCAATCTAACCAATGTCTTCCAGCAGATTTGGTTGCAGTATGAAATGGATGTTTGATGCTGTTTCGTTCAGCTAGCTGAAAAGCAAGTTCACAAAGCTCTGTAAGTGTTAGGCCAAAATACCGTCCTTCCATCTGTGTTAAGTAGTCTTTAAGTTCTGCCTCTTGTTCTGGGGTAAACACACTAGTGATTGGTCCTAACCTTTTCACAACTGTATATTCAGGATTAGCACGTTTCTTTGCCACAAGTCGTTCACTCGTTGTCTGTGGCACGTTGAACTGTCGAGTAGCCCTGAAAGAACCCATTTGACCTTCTATAACGGCATTTACAGCGCCTTCCATTGACTCCAATGACCAATCTTGCCTAGACGTTTGTCGCCGATACTTGCGAACCTTCTGAAATAAAACACGTGGAACGTACTATTGAGTCAGATCATTCCTGGTAATCTATATTATATAGTAAATACCATAATTCCAATATTCAGTCGTTAAAGCAGAGGAAGAATACTGACTTTGCACGTTTTGTGTACTTTTATTCAGCACATAGCCTAAGGCATACTTGGTAATTAATTAGGAAACGTTGGAATAACGAATACCATTCTATTTACAATTGTATTCAACGTATAATGTAGGATTTAAAAACCCGCAGCGAGGTAGACACATGAGACGATAGGAACGTAATGGTTGGACAAATAGTAGGCGCAAGACGGGGAAGCTCCCCATCTTGCCCCACCCCGTCTTGCCCCCTACCATGCTGTCAGGTTATGTCACGCCTACATGAACGATGTTTAGTTAACATTGACTGCTGACACAGCAGTTGACTGTTTATAAGACGTACTATTCAGTGCTATGTATACAGTCTGGACAAATGTTCACGAAACACATGTTTTAGGACCTCGAAAGGTGTAAAACATTGCAAACCAGTATAACATTTGTACGTACCTTGCAAAGCTCACAGAAACCGCCGCGAAACTAAAGTTCAGCAATGTCAACACACTGGGACCTGTGTATTGATGATGTTGTCGTAGCTATCCACAGATGGCAGCACTCTAACTGTAGCTTATAGCCCTTCCCCGTCTTACCCCACGTCCCCGTTTTGCCCCTCCTTCCCCTACATATGATACGTTACGCTTCAATAACGCCATGATACAGATTATGTACTCGTATTCATTAACTTCGACAGACGTTGCTAAGTTCAAACAATGACTGCTACTTCCCACATTTTATCTTCATAAGAGTTTATCTCACTTCCATGTTAATGATAGTTGCCACTCTGGCAGCTATCAAGATAACTAATCGCATCTGCCAAACTATTCAGTTTATATTATAAACAAAATGTTGGTATGTGCAAAAAATTTTTTTGATATCATCTTCCAATCGTAAATGTTAAATCTATCCCGATATTTATGTTATTCTCTCTTTGTAACGATTCACTACTTGCAGACTTCGTGATATGAGAATGTTTACAAAACTCTTCGAACGTACCGGTTTTTAAGAGAGATAGTTCTGCTTAATAGCATTGGTGGCCCAGAGAATTTTCGCATATTTTCGATTATTTCAGGTCGTGCAACTTTTTCACGGGGTACAGTTTTAAAACTTAACTCGCGAGGCTACTTTTCCGTAATGTATACTACGAAGTGGGATCTCCTGGACCCCTATGTTTAAACTGAGATTTAGGGACCACATCATTTGAGCTCTTATAATTTATGTTAAAAAACATTTGGTTTTAGAATTTCATGAGTGTTGTTTAAGTACTCTTTGTTGACCTAATTGGAATAAATTTGACCATTCGGGAATTAATTTATTATCAGACAAAATCAAACATTTTGTGCAGTTTTTAAATAGTAAACATAAAGGAACTGTTAGAGAAATGAATTTCAAATTCTGAAAAATTCTGTAGCAAGTAAATTTTTATATAAAATCAAATTTTAGGATTTAAACGGAGACACAAAAATTGCCCTCCGTTGTTCAAAAAGAAACCTGCAAAGGTGACGTTCAGTGCTGGGATCCACGGAGAACACAATTGATTGTAACAACAACTACAAATATTTTATTGAAGAACCAGAGAACACCGTCTCTATTGTCCTGAAGTTCTTCCTCTGAATGACCCACCACTAACAAAATTGTGATCACAGGCCACTGTAAATTCGTCTGCGACCACATTTTGTGTTATACTGAAGAAAGCAGGTACATAGTTCAACCAACGTGCTTTCTAGGAGACGGCAACACATGTCAACAACACGTGTCAACAACAAACAAAGAAGACTACAATGCACCTGATAACGAAACATTGTAGTGCTGTCGATATTTTTGGAAGGCAGGGGGAATGTAAAAGCATTCCCCAGAACTGAGCTTGGAGAGCGAGTTCGAACATTTTCACACCCTGTGATCTCACACAGATCGTGAGTTACTGGTTAAACAATAGGACGTATAACCTCTTAGTCTTAATTGTGTACTACCCAGTCATCCTCGATGATATTTATATGTGAAACATCAACTACACATAGTCCTGATATTGGATCAAATCTGATTCCATATACCATATCATACATTTAATCTATTTTGTTACTAAAAGTAATGCTACCAGTCTGACACCTGTCTCTGATTTTATTACCTTCCATGACTTTCTTAATCTCTATCACCATCTTCCTTATGACATCATGATCTCCTTCTTCTCCTCCTCCTCCATCTCCTGCTCCTCCTCCTCTTCTTCCTCCAGGGTCTCGCCTTCTCGTTTCAAAAATGCTGATTTTCTTTGACTTCACCATGTTGGCCTTTCCTCATCTTCTTCATAATTGCCTTCCCAGTTGGCTGTCCTTTTTGAGTCAATCGCTGTAGTGGTTGGGAAACTGGCATAAATTTTTTTTCCTCAACCTGCTCAGCTTTAATATGCTTTCTTTGTGTTAACAACAGTTTTCTGTGTACATTTCGTCAAGATTCTTGCACTTGACTTTTACGGCTGATCTTTCGTCCAACGGAATTGAAGTTAATTTGTACCAGAATACGACACTGCTCACATATAGGGCATGATGTAACGGCAAATAGAGTTACCAAACATAATACAGATCCATTACTTCAATGACTGTCTTTGCTAATAACTAGAAATATGTCTATAGACATATATACAGGGCTATTACAAATGATTGAAGCGATTTCATAAATTCACTGTAGCTCCATTCATTGACATATGGTCACGACACACTACAGATACGTAGAAAAACTCATAAAGTTTTGTTCGGCTGAAGCCGCACCTCAGGTTTCTGCCGCCAGAGCGCTCGAGAGCGCAGTGAGACAAAATGGCGACAGGAGCCGAGAAAGAGTATGTCGTGCTTGAAATGCACTCACATCAGTCAGTCATAACAGTGCAATGACACTTCAGGACGAAGTTCAACAAAGATCCGCCAACTGCTAACTCCATTCGGCGATGGTATGCACTGTTTAAAGCTTCTGGATGCCTCTGTAAGGGGAAATCAACGTGTCGGCCTGCAGTGAGCGAAGAAACGGTTGAACGCGTGCGGGCAAGTTTCACGCGTAGCCCGCGGAAGTCGACGAATAAAGCAAGCAGGGAGCTAAACGTACTACAGCCGACGGTTTGGAAAATCTTACGGAAAAGGCTAAAGCAGAAGCCTTACCGTTTACAATTGCTACAAGCCCTGACACCCGATGACATAGTCAAACGCTTTGAATTTTCGGCGCGGTTGCACAGCTCATGGAAGAGGATGCGTTCAGTGCGAAACTTGTTTTCAGTGATGAAGCAACATTTTTTCTTAATGGTGAAGTGAACAGACACAATGTGCGAATCTGGGTGGTAGAGAATCCTCACGCATTCGTGCAGCAAATTCGCAATTCACCAAAAGTTAACGTGTTTTGTGCAATCTCACGGTTTAAAGTTTACGGCCCCTTTTTCTTCTGCGAAAAAAACGTTACAGGATACGTGTATCTGGACATGCTGGAAAATTGGCTCATGCCACAGCTGGAGACCGACAGCGCCGACTTCATCTTTCAACAGGATGGTGCTCCACCGCACTTCCATCATGATGTTCGGCATTTCTTAAACAGGAAATTGGAAAACCGATGGATCGGACGTGGTGGAGGTCATGATCAGCAATTCATGTCATGGCCTCCACGCTCTCCCGACTTAACCCCATGCGATTTCTTTCTGTGGGGTTATGTGAAAGATTCAATGTTTAAACCTCCTCTACCAAGAAACGTGCCAGAACTGCGAGCTCGCATCAACGATGCTTTCGAACTCATTGATGGGGACATGCTGCGCCGAGTGTGGGAGGAACTTGATTATCGGCTTGATGTCTGCCGAATCACTAAAGGGGCACATATCGAACATTTGTGAATGCCTAAAAAAACTTTTTGAGTTTTTGTACGTGTGTGCAAAGCATTGTGAAAATATCTCAAATAATAAAGTTATTGTAGAGCTGTGAAATCGCTTCAATCATTTGCAATAACCCTATATATATAGTGTTTGTGTACGTAAATATGAGACGATTTTTGTGAAGGTGGAGGTTAACTCTTCCACAGTATAAGGGGCCAGATACAATGTATGTCATTCTGTTTGGAGATGGTGCGACGAGGTTGATGGTTCCATCACATGCTTTCCTCGAAATATCCCGTTCTTCATTAGCAATGATCTACTGGTTTTCATCGTATTTTGTTTAGGTACCGAGAGCCTATGGTGAAGGGGTGGACACTTATGTGTTTATTTACTTATTTTGCTATGTGCATTCTTTTCCTACCATAATTTGGTGCTATTAGTTATGGAGAAAGTGAGAGGTTTGTTTGTGTTTACGTGGGTATAGCAGGCGTAGTGCGGAGAGAAATGTTCTACTTGGGTTTTCATGCCAATCAAATACTTGGAATGAACTTTCAAAGCTGCAGCTGTGGGATAACCTGGGTTGGTATGGCATCTTTCCTTGCCCTTCAGGGAAGAGCAGGGTAACCGTTACTCGGCGCTCTACGACTTTCAGCGTTCAGTTTCTGTTTGGCTTAGAGGAGGTACGAACTCTTTGTGTGTTTCCATCATGTTGATTCGCGAACTCACAACATGAGGAATAGTGTAGTTAAACTCATGATCCATTCACTCTCTGAATCATCATACTTAAAATTATTTGTGGCAACCTTTTGTTATTAGTGCCCCAGTAACTTCAGTGGTCAGAGTTTAGGATTTTGCTCAATCCATTTCACTCACTTCAGATCATCAAATCGAAAGTTAATCAGGTGATGCCGTCAATGCATTTAGTGGATGACAAATTCATATTACAGTGAGTTATAGTCTAATGATTTTTGTTAACTTTGCATGGGGTTCTTTAATGTATTTTGTTTCTGATATTGAACTCACCCGTTGTCCTTCAGGCAGCCAGATGTTTTCAGAGGTTGTAACAAAGAGAAATCACTTTCATGCATTTTTTTCGGCTTAAAATTATTAAGTAAGTCTTGCAAGTCAGACTATTTGATTTTATTTGTTTTATATTGCTTGATCATTCCCTCCATGCTCCAGTGAGAGCATAAGTGCATAGAAAAAGGTCACCTGCTTCAGAAGTTGGCTAAGTTTAAGATATGCCTGTGTGGTGTGTGCTGTCTTGTTTAATATTCCTAGATGGACCAATCTTGTCAGTACGTAATTTTGTCATTGACTTTCAGTCACCTACATGATTTGCTTGAACGTTAAATGAACAATGATCGTTCTTGTTGAATTTCATGGGAAACTGTCTGTCATAATAACCCAAGCACAATAGAACATGATGAGTATATAATTTTTTAAGTGACTGACAATGACCCGCTTGGCACTGTACGCATAGTTAATAAGCGCTGGTCGTTCTTAAGAATTTCGTGGCAGGCTAACCAAGCAATCGTGTGTATGTTTGCTACGACTAATGCCTTACATGTACTAAGTCTGTCCGTGATATCCTGTGAGTACGTACTAATTACTTCCGCCACATCCATTCAGACTCCATTAGCTACGGTGAGTGCAAAATAATTAGTACCCATTAACCACTGTATGGGAGCAAGAGCATGAAAGTTGTGTTTGAGAAGCACCATAACTCCACAGCAACATGTTTTTCTCCCTATCCTATTTATAGTAAATTACGAGACTGCTTATATATCAAACTTAAGCGCACCTCATTGGGTGAAATTTGATGTGTAAATTTTGTTTTCCTGCGGGAACTGATGGAAATCTGTAGTAAATGGTACTTTAAGGATGAAATACTAACACATTTTTCATGATAGTAATTTTTAAGCTGGCTCCACCCAGCAATGCAAACCGTAACATATTCATCTCCGGAAGAAACACCGATTGAGTAACTAATTGAATGAGAATCCCAGCTGATTTTTTATCTTTTCAGTGTTTGGAACAATTGATTCTGTTCACTTATCGCCTTTGATTGCCTGTTCCCTCCCTATGCGTTACGCTTGTGCTAAGCTGTCTTCACCCACGGTTGCAGTAAGTAATTGACTGAATGACTAATTAGGCCGAACCCCTATATTTAACAACCATTGATTCAAATAAGGTAACGAGATTGTGAGCAATTATACACAAATGAAAAAAAGTTTGCATCACCTTAATTCCGAAAGTTTCGGAACCTGTACAGAAAATTGGAATGGAGATCAACATAAACATCATTTCCACCATTTTTATTGCTCATGAAAACAAGACATTGCCTGTTGTACCACCATACAGCGAGACCTCGAGAGGTGATGGTCCAGACTGCTGTGCAGACCACTAATTATAATACCCAGTAGTACGTCCTCTTGCATTGATGCATACTTGTACTTGTCGTGGCATACTATCGTAAAGTTCATCAAGGCCCTGTTGGTCCAGATTATGCCACTCATCAACGGCGATGCGACGTAGATCCCTCATAGTGGTTGGTGGGTGACGTTGTCCATAAACAGCCCTTTTCCATCTATCCCAGGCATGTTCGATGGGGTTCATGTCTGGAGAACATGCAGGTCACTCTAGTCGAGCGAAGTGGTTATCCTGAAGGATGTGAGTCACAAGATGTGCACGATGGGGTTCGAATTGCGGTCCATTAAGACGAGTGCTTCCCCAATAGGCTACCGAGATGGTTACACTATCTGTCGGAGGATGACATTCACGTATCTTACAGCCCTAATGGCGTCTTCCATGACCACGAGCAGCGTCCTTCGGCCCCACATAATGTCACCTCAAAACAGTAAGGAACTTCCACTTTGCTGCACCCGTTGGACAACGAGTCTAAAGCGTTCAGCCTGACCGGGTTGCCTCCAGACACGTCTCCGACGATTGTCTGCTTGAAGGCATATACGACACTCATCTGTGAAGAGAACCTGATGCCAATCCTGAGAGATCCATTCGGCATGTTCTTTGGGCCCATCTGTACCGCGCTCCATGGTGTCGTGGTTGCAAAGATGGACCTCGCCACGGACGTCGGGAGTGAAGCTGTGTATCATGCAGCCTATTGCGCACAGTTTGAGTCGTAACACGACTTCCTGTGGCTGCACGAAAAGCATTATTCAACATGGTGGCCTTGCCGTCAGGGTTCCTCCGAGCCATAATCCGTAGCTAGCGGTCATCCACTGCAGTAGTAGCCCCTGGCTGACCTGAGCGAGGCATTTCATAGACAGTTCCTGTCCTTCTGTATCTCCTCCATGTCCGAACAACATTGCTTTGGTTCACTCCGAGACACTTGGACACATCCCTTGTTCACAGCCCTTTCTCGTACAAAATAACAATGCGGACGCCATTGAAACGCAGTATTGACCGTCTAGGCATGTTTGAACTAGAGACAACAAAGACCGTATACCTCCTTACTGGTGGAATGACTGGAACTGATCGTCTGTCGGACTTAACATCTGAGGTCATAAGTCCCCTAGAACTTAGAACTACTTAAACCTAACTAACCTAAGGACATCACAAACACCCATGCCCGAGGCAGGATACTAACCTGCGAACCGTAGCAGTCGCGCGGTTCGGGATTGAAGCGCCTTGAACCGCTCGGCCACCGTGGACGGCCCACTCAGTGTAATAGGCGCTGCTCATGCTGTGTTGTTTAAGTCTTTGGGCGGGTTTAGTGACTTCTGTAAACAGTGAAAGGGACTGTGTCTTTGATACAATATCCACAGTTAACGTCTATCTTCAGGAGTTCTGGGAACCGGGGTGATGTAAAACCTTTTTTGATGTGTGTAGAAACTGTAACACACGTTTTCAGACAATAGTTAGTGAAACTATTTGACAAACGGTGTTTATACCGGTCGAGTCTTACGCAGATGGAATGTGAAATAGTCCTTAATGTTAAGCTTTCGATAGTTAACCATGTTCGCGAATGTATGGTTGTAATTCAATGTCGTTAATAATTACACTGATAAGAAGCTGAACTGCATGCTTCTTGAATCGCATCTGGACAGACCCTATGGACTCATGTGCCTTGCAGTCATAAATACACAGGAACATTTTATAGATTCTATTACATGTCTCACCAGGTGAAATTCAAGAGACGAACAATGAAGAGAAGCAGATGAAAGAAGGTGGATTCCTTCTTAAATTTGTTATTAACAATTTTCCGAAGGAAATTCATAAACCTGTGGTCCAGGAATGAATTTTATAACGTGACTGTATAAAAGTGATGTTGGAGTTAATCCATTAGAACCACGGCATTACTTCTGTAACGTAGCCACGCGGTTTGTCAGACGTTCACTGAGCAGGACACACTCTGACTGAAAAGTATGGTGAGGAGTGAACGCAAGATACGGTAAGCACTGTGAAAACTCAGCTGTTTTGACAGTGACTGGTGTACGAGCCCGCGAAAGTTATAAAAGGTACTGGTGTGGAAAACATAATGAAGAACAAGAGGAATGCAGAGAATTTTACGTACATGAGAATTAAAACAGTCTGATGTAGTCTAAACAGTATAAAGCTAGGTAGTAGTTATGTAGCAGATAAGAAGATGGCATGAATAAATGCGTCACAAGTTACTCTGGAAGCAAAAAGCAGAGAGTGCTGATAATACGAATGCTCACAAAACTTGGAATATTATCTCTCATTGTCATATTTACTGGGTTCTCAGTGATTAAAGGATTAGCTGGAAGTGTAATGAATAGAGATGGGGTTGTTTATGATACAAAAGCTGGTGGAAAAAATTTAAGAAATAAATAAATAATAGCTAAATGAGACGGTAAGTCATAATCATACAGTGGAAGCAATAGCAATAGCACTTCATGAAGAGGAAGAGATGTAATTGGGGCCATATACAAAAAGAGGATTTGGTCCACTTTTTACAAAAATATTTTCTCTTTAACCATCCTCTCGGCGAGAATGCTTGCTAATACTGACATAGAAGATTAACTAAGAGAATGAAAATACATTTTATATGTGTGTTTATGAGGGATACTTTTCACAGAATGTCTATGAGGTCAGAGTGCAACTGTTAACCTCCAGGTAGAAAGTGAACCTGGTTCCTATTGGGCATATTAAAAGAAGGAGGGTAATGCTGTTTACTACTTCAACAACTTTAGCAGTTTACCACCTTCCCTGCAAATGGTGAGGTGTCTGGAAAACTGTACATCAAAGAGTAGCTACAATAGTTTTCAGTCAGCTAAAAGTTTGATTTGTGACCACCTTTACTTGAGGTTATTGAGCTCTACATACTTTAGCAAGTCTTTTAGCCTATAGACACGCTATCACATGGAATGTGGTGTAACGTTTAACTTACCAGTTATAAACTCGGTTATAACTGTTGTCTTTAACCCTAGGCTAGATTTGTCCCATGAAATACAAAATTGCTATGCTCAACTCTTTTGGTTACATTTCCTTACCACATATTACGTCAAGAAACAGTAACGTCTCCTTTTGTAATCAGATAAGCGATCAGGAAATTCTGGCGTGAGTTGCTTTAAAACATGGTCGTTAAGAATTTCATAACTTTATATCCACGTTCTTGAGGAGGAGAATCGCAGAGCTTCAAGAATGAATACAAGGAAAACCAGAAGAAAATCTGCGTCTAACAGAAAACCGGGTAGAATAAAACTGTCAAAAGTTGCGAGATATGGGGTAATGTAAACGTTAGTATTAAGCTGAAAACAATTTTGGGCGAGTTGTAGGTTTAGGGTCTAACAACCCTACCACAACAAAAGGTCAAAATTTAATAATGATTGTGGTGTTGCTCACGCTGCTAAATACTGCATTTTCGGGCAACAACAAAGTTATTATGTGGCCGGTGTCATTAGAGCACAGTTAATAAAGTCATTTCATGTAATAATGAATAAACTAGGCACTCATCTTTTCGTGTTTCCCACGCTGGTCTCGTGAAATCATGGCTCAATCGTCGAAAATGTAGGTGGTGACGATTTCGAGCTCGGATGCAAAAGGGCCTAGGTTTTATTCTGCTATATTCAAAAGTTTTTTAGATGCGCTTCACAAACCATTCTTGAAGATTAAACCTTTCAAAGTTAGCACAATGGTGATGTAAAGAAATAATCAGCACTCTGAATTTTACTTACACTTCCTTTTTATTGCTTTTGTTGCAATATCACATAACACACAAAACATCACTTCACAATACAAAACATACTTGAAAACACTAACTACAATATGCGTCTTTCCAACATGACGTCCAAGACTTGACTTTTTCAAGGTCCGACTCTCTAACTCTACTAATCGCTTACGCGCCCAAAAATCAAGAGTTACAAGTAGGTCAAAGATCATAGTGACAAAAGAAAGAATACACATAAGAATAATATCATTGCAATATAAACATATCGATGTATCAAAGTACCTCTACATTAATGAAATCAAATCTGTATGTTGTCTCAGAAATATGTCAACTACTTTACAGAAGAGGCTGAGTTGAGGTGCCATAATGGTTATGTAATTCAAGTACCATTACAAGAGGGAAATGCAATTGAAAAATAAACTTTAAAGACACCTGAATATCAAGTAAAACTTCCGATTATTCACGTCCTACGCGTTGATTGTCACATTTAACGAGGTAAATTCTACAATGACGCTACTACACGTACCTCAGTTCTGGGCTGCAATACTATGTGGATGTGAGACTGTGGAATCATCAGATTCACCCTGTTTCATTCCATTTGTGGATACGTATACTCTGAAGCTCAATATATCGGTTGGCGATAATGAAGGATACCTTGTAGATTTAGGTAGTATAGAAATAACTATTTGCTCATACTTAAAGAAAAGTAATAAACATCGTATGCAGCAGCATGTAATGTCAGAAGAGAAAGGAAATTGATAAGGAGAAGAAGAACAAGACAAGAAGGAGAATCGGAAAGTAAATATTGTGAACGCTTCTCGCCATCAACTAATAGTATCATCTACAGTATGTACGGCTCTATAAATACTTACCTCATTCACAAAGAGGTTTCATTTGACACTGTGGTAAGTAAAGTAGAAGAGGAAGAAAAAGAAGAATGTAACTCACACACTGCATGACAGGAAACCGTTCTATTTTTTTAATTGTATTTTTTAATTTACTTATAAGTAATATGAAAATGAATTATCGAAATGGACATAAGTTGTTAGGTGTGGTCTACAGACAAACAAATGATTACACTTTCATAAAAATAGGATGGTTCATTCAAGAGTGGGAGTTTCACAGATTTTGAAAGCCAGTAACGCGTTTTTCCACCTCTGTCCCTTAAGTGAACAGATATTCAACTTGACATTGATAGGATTGGTGGATGGTCTCCAAAAGGATATCGTGCCATATTTTGTCTAACTGGCGCGTTAAATCGCCCAAATAACGAGATGGTGGGAGTATCTCGCCAATAATGCTCCAAACGTTCTCCATTTTGGAGGGATCCAACTACCTTGGTAGACAAGGTAGTGTTCGGCAACCACAAAGATAAGGAGCAGCAACTCTAGCCATGTTAAAGTAGATATTATGCTGCTTAAATGCAAGAGCACAATGGATTTCCATAAAGGGAACGTAGAATATCGTCAACGGACCAGTGTGCTTTACAGGTGTCGCTGATGACCATCAAACAGGTCCTGCTGTGGAAATAAATGACACCCCAATCCATCACTACTGGTTTTCGTGCTTTGTGGCGAATAACATTGAGGTTGTTGACCCACTGGCGTCTGGGATGCTTCCAGATACGTCTTCGGGCTGGAATCTCAGCGATAGTAGTGTAACTATCTTTGGTGATTAGTCCAGCTTTCAACTGAGCCCCGAAGACTGTTGGAGACATGTCTGAAGGCGGCTGTGACAATGGTAGGAGGCCAACCTTATTTTCGCCAACCATGTAACCTGATGGACAGGAGTGAAGGTCAGGATTACCATTTCATTTCTTAGCAGGACCCCTCTGGGTGTCGTCCGGACATTCTTACAACACAAAGATACATCGACGATATTCTATGCTTCGTTATGATGCTCTTCATGGCAAGCCACCTTGGGCTTACATTTCAACAAGACAATGCCAGCCTGAACACTGCAACAGTTTTGCAGTTTTGAACTATTACATATACACTTGGAATGATCTATGCTTAGTTACAGCTGCTGTGTTTATGGGATACCATAAAGACAATTACTTTTCTGATGGGCAACAGCTTATGCAAATTTCTCATCAGCACTCTACATATAGACACAGTTTAAGTTCAGTAATGTTGAGGGTAATTTGCTGTAAGTGATGCAATATTAAACCGATTTTCCTCATTCCATGTTCTACTGCCATTTGTCATTGCAGCTGTATCCTTTCTATACCAAACTGTATCAATTAAACCGTTAGGACCAAACTGAAATACTGAATTTTTCCATTCCACCCTTACTTTTCATCGAAGGTCTAAGTTACATGTGTGTTGATTACATCATTATCGATTATATTATGTTTAATTAATCGCTTTGGAGACAGGTAGTTTTTTATAGGTCAGTCCTCTTATAATATCAGGGTACGGTCAGCCATAGTGATACTTATTATGTCTTTATGCTAATTTGTAATCAATATGGATGAAGGTAGGAGGAGTTAATGGTCTATTTCTGCCAGTTTCATTGTAATAACTTTACCATATTATAATGAAATGGCAATGTGAGGTTCTCAGTTTTATTGTATAATTCAAATTTCAGTCTGAATAATAGCAATAATTATATGTTCACAAACATGAATAGGAATATTACCAGTAGAAGAGCCCCACAATATTACAAGAAATATTCTAACATCTTTTTCCTATTTTGCAGCTAATACCATTGCAGAAAATGCATGAAATATATTTATCAAGGTTGGGATTTTAATGTACGTTCATTAGCTTACGAGTTGGTGAATGTATATGATCTGAAAACATAAAATCAGTAGTTTAACTCTTATACTAGGTCTGCAATTCTCAAAAAAATTCACAAAATAAATAAAACCAATAAGATCTTTAAGTCACAACAGATAATTTAAAAATTTGTAAGACAAATTTAAGAAAGGCATTAAAGCTAAATCTATTAAGTTACCATAATAAAGCCAATGTCTATTTCCAAGTATATTTTCAGAAGCAATCCTAGTGTACTCTGTCAGAGTAATTAGATCAGTCCTACCTACCCCAAAATCAATATTAAACTTTAAAATTAATTCAGATTCACATTCAGCAAAATCGAAAGAGTGCAGCTAGTTTCAGCTAAACATGAACCAAGGCAAATTAGTCATAAGAGAAGTAAAAATACATCATCAAGAAAGCTTATGAATTATAAAATCATATATATTTAACATGTCAATTAAATTAATTACAGACAATAAAATCAAAGCCAAACCAACCTCCTATGAAATAATTCAAGGAGCAGAATGTAAAGTACCTAAGGAAGATTCACTTGAATTTTACGATCATCTAGAAGATATTACATATAAATACCTAATATAGTATTACACAAATAGAAAAAGGCATAAGAGAAAAAATATAAATAAGGAAACCAAACAAAATTTACCCACACAGCTACAGAAAGTACCAAATCATGAACATGAGACAAATAATAAAGTGAATAATTTGATAAAATAGGAATAGGTTTTTCTTTGAAACTAACTTAACTGCATCATTAAATGGTTGAGGAATACCAAAAAAACCTACCTTATCAGGATCCTTTCAGATCAAGAGTTTAAGTTCAAGGAAACATAAGTATTAACCTTCAGTATACAAAATTTTTTTAAATTCCGGCATCAGAATCTCAATCTGCTCTTTTGGGTATGAGATCTGGTAAAAAATTCATTATTATCCCTAAGGTAACTTAATCTTGTGATCATGAAATATGGATCACAATAGGCATAAATTTTTGATTTAACTATAAAAGCTTAATTATTCACCACATTACCCCAACAAAACATTACTAATAAATATAGAAAGTTGTCAAGAAACCATAAAAATATAAAATGTGAATGTGTACAGGATATTCTTCGAAATGTCAGGCCCCAATGGACACCATATATAATTATGTGGTATATTTTTATGTCTACAGTCACAACTGCATTTACAGTTGTTTCAGTATCAATGAACATTACGTCGGATCTCCCACGGGAATCACAGTGACGTACCAGGAGGAGAATAACAGAGATGCTACCTCCCTACGATAGGATGGTTTGTTCGTTTGGTTAAAAGAGGGGGGAAGTGACCAAACTAGAAGGTCATCAGACCCTTGTTCCGAATAAATCATGCCACAAGTGTAAAAACAGAACAAACGAGACTGAAAACTTAAAACGGAATGAAAGGAAAAACCAGAAGCACAATGAAGGGCAACAAAGATGTAAATGGACAAAAGAGGATAAGAAAACCACAGAAATGCAAGAAACAGGATGAACAGATTAAAACAACAAAGCAGATTACCATGGCTGGCTGACCATGAGAATAAAAAAGGAGAAGCCAGCCACTCTGTAACACATTAAAACCTCCACCCTAGAAGCACTACAGTGGAGTACACATAGGGCTAATGGACATGTGCTCACGCTTGGATCAAGTTATAAAATCCACCCTCATGAATAAAACATAAAAGTAAATTAGCTGATGTTGCATTATCAGATAAAATGAGAGGAAACGAGTCTGCTAACCAAAGATTTCGCTGCTGGGCAGTGAAAGTGGGACAATGCACCAGAATATTGAACACTGTTAACCGGGCGCTGCACTAACACTCAGGCGGGTTTTACGGTGCAGGAGGTAGCCGTGGGCCGCCCAGGCGTGGCCAATGAGGAGCTGGCAGAGGATAACTGATTCTCTGTGAGAGGCCCACATGGAAGGCTTCCACACATTCATAGTCTCCTTAATGCCATGCAGTTTGTTGTGTGTACTGTTATGCCATTCCGTCTCCCAAAGCCAAAAACCCTATGGCGTAAGTCAGAACGCAGGTGATGATCAGTGATGTCCATTTTCAGAAGCGATTTCTGTGTAGCTTGTTTGGCCAGCCTGTTGGCAAGTTCGTTTCCTGGCATACCGACATGTCCTGTGGACCATACAAACACCACTGAACGACGGGACCAGTGCAGAGCATAGATGGACTCCTGGATTAATGCTACTAAAGGATGGCGACGGTAGCACTGGTCGATGGCTTGTCACCTGCTCAAGGAATCAGTACACAGAAGAAACGAGTCCCTGGGGTATGAACAGATCTACTGAAGTGCACGAGAGATGGCCAGCACCTCTGCAGTGAATACACTGCAGCCACTGGGCAAGGAATGCTGTTCAAAGTGTCCTCTTGGACATAGGCAAAGACAACATGGCCATTAGCCATCGATGTAAACCACTTCAGAGGCCCGGAACATATCGAGAATCGACAGGAAGTGAAGGCAGAGAGTGGCAGGAGGAACTGAGTCCTTAGGGTCATGGAAAAGGTTCACACCAGGTGTACACCATGAAGGTGTATGTGAACGGACCTGGATGGGAGGTGGTAAAGGGAAGGACACTAGTTGCGACAGAAGGGATCGGATGCGAACTGCAATCGTTAGCCCTGACCTGGGCCGCCGATGCGGAAGATGAACTGCTGTGCGTGATTAAAGGAGATGGTAATCCGGATGATCAGGAGAACTACGAAGGTGTGCAATGTAGCCGGCGAGCAGTTCTGCACATCGGATCTGCAATGGGGTTAGTGTTGTTTAACGTCCCGTCGACAACGAGGTCATTAGAGACGGAGCGCAAGCTCGGGTTAGGGAAGGATGGGGAAAGAAATCGGCCGTGCCCTTTCGAAGGAACCATCCCGGCATTTTCCTGAAATGATTTAGGGAAATCACGGAAAACCTAAATCAGGATGGCTGGAGACGGGATTGAACCGTCGTCCTCCCGAATGCGAGTCCAGTGTGCTAACCACTGCGCCATCTCGCTCGGTCGGATCTGCAATGGAGGGACTCTGGCCTCCACCCGGACACTGGTCACTCGACTCATTCTAAAAGCGCCTGTCTGTAGGCAAACGCTACAGTGGTGCTCTGGGTCCAGTACATACAACACTGAGGGCGCTACTGAACCATAAACCAGACTCCCATAGTCAACTCGGCAATGAACAAAGGCTTTGTAGAGCTGCAGCAAGGTAGAGTGATCTGCACCCCAGTTGATGTTGCTCAGGCAGCGGAGGGCATTGAGGTGTTGCCAGCACTTCTACTTAAGCTGACGAAGGTGAGGTAGCCAAGTCAATCGAGCGTCAAAAACTAATCCTAAGAATCGCTATGTCTCCACTACAGTAAGTGGATCGTCATGAAGGTAAAGTTGTTGTACCAGATGAACAGTAAGACACCAACAGAAGTGCATGAAACATGACGTAGCAGCCGAAAACTGGAAGCCATGGGCGAGAGCCAATTACTGTGCCTGGTGGATGGCTCCCTGTAGGCGCCGTTCAGCAACACCAGTGCTGGTGGAGCAGTACGAAATCCAGAACTTGTCTGCATACAGGGAGGGTGAGACGGACGGGCCCTACAGCTTCTGATAAACTGTTAATGGCCACTAAAAATAGTGATACAATCAATACAGTGCTCTGCGGGACCCCATTCTCCTGGATATGGGGGGAACTATGGGAGGCACGAACTTGGATACGGAAAGTATGGAGCGACAGGAAATTCTCGGTAAAAATCGGGAGCTGGCCTCTGAAAACCCACCTGTATAGTGTGGCAAAGGATATGATATCACCAGGTGGTATCATACGCGTTGCGTAGATCAAAAAAGATGGGCAACAAGGTGTTGGCGACAGGAAAAGGCTGTTCAGATGGCAGACTAGAGGGACACAAGATTATCGGTGGTAGAGTGCCCCTGGTGGAAGCTGCCCTGACATGGAGCCAGTAGGCCACGTGACTCCAGGACCCAACCAAACCGCCAACACACCATACATTCCAACAACTTACAAAGGACGTTGGTGAGGCTGATGGGCCGATAGCTGTCCACATCAAGCGGGTTTTTACCGGGTTTGAGCACCAGAACAATGATACTCTACCACCACTGAGAGAGAAAGACGCCATCACGCCAGACCCAGTTGAAGATCACAAGGAGATGTTGCTTGTAGTCAGACAAGAGATGTTTAATCATCTGACTGTGAATCCGATCCAGCCAAGGAGCTGTTTCGGGGCAATGTGCTAGTGCACTGATGAGCTCCTACTCCTCAAATGAGGCGTTATAGAGTTCACTGTGGCATGTAGTGAACAAGAGGACTTTCATTTCCATCCGTCATTTGAGGGTGTGAAAGGCTAGGGGGTAGTTCTGTGATGCAGAGGCTAGAGCATAGTATTCAGCAAAGTGCTCGGCAATCCCGTTTGCGTCGGTACATAGCACGCCATTGATGGTAACGCCAGGAAAACCTGTAGGGGTCTGGTACCCAAAAAGACGTCTGATCATCGTCCACACTTGTGAAGGTGACGTATGGCACCCAGCAGTCAATATGTACCTCTCCCAACACTCCTGTTTCCATCGTTTTATAAGCTGGTGTACACGGGCACGGCGACCCTTAAAGGCTGTCAGGTGCTATAGGGAAGGGTCGCTGTAGAGCTCGCCAACGCAGAGACTTTCAGCGAACACCAACGGACTCTCTTTCACCGAGGGCACCCTAAACAGGAGGGATCGCGTTTTCTGCCGCAGAAACGATTGTGGTAGTCACCTTCTCAATCATCACATCGATGTTTCTATGTGGGGGAGAGTCAATGGTGACATCAGAGGTGAAGTTTTCCCAGTCTGCCTAGTTTAATACCCGTTTGGGCTGGCGTCCATGGACCTGATGCCGGGACAGTGACAGGAAGATGGGGAAGTAGTCACTACCACACAGGTCGTCATGTGTTCTCCAGTGGATAGATGGGACAAGTCCTGGGCTGCAAATTGATAAATCAGTGACCGAGTAACTGCATCAAGCCACCCTGAAATGTGTGGCGACCCCAGTAGTTAAGAGGCAGAGGTCGAACTGAGACAGTAAAGTTTCGACATCTCTGCCTCAGCCCGTAAGCATGGTGTCACTCCACAAGGAGTTATGGGCATTAAAATCTCCCACGAGTACTAAATGTTTAGGGAGTTGTTCAATCAGTGCAGCTAATACAAAAAATGGCTCTGAGCACTATGGGGCATAGCGTCTATGGTCATTAGTCCCCAAGCTAATACATTCAGGAGTACTGCTCCATCTGGAGGAAAATACACATGACAGACAGTTATTTCCTGCATCGTCTGTATCCTGACAGAGGGGTCTGAAGGGGCACAGTTTCACTACAGACTGAGTTTAGGACATAAACACAGACTCCATCTGACACTCGATTATAGTTGCTATGATTCCTGTAATATCCCGCATTGCCGGGAACCCGGTTTCGTGGAGGGCAAAGCAGAAAGGAGGTGTGAAGCATAAGAGTTGTTGTAACTCTACCAGGTGGTGGAAACAACCGCCGCAATTCCATTGGAGGATGACATCATCGTGAGACTGGGAAGGCATAGAACATTCAATTAGGCAGTTTACCCCTCAGGGTCTCCTGCTGCCACCGACGTTTTGCCTGAGCAGTCTACATTCATTGTGTCTGACGGTCTGGCGGGATCCAGGTCCTCACTGGACGCCAGAATCTCCACCCCATCCGCAGAGCTTGTAGGTAGTGGTGGTGTGGGTGCCACTGCAAGTTCCTTCTAATTTGGAGTCTTCTTTTTCGATTTCTCACGCTGTTGCTTGGGTTTTTCTGGCTGGGAGGACTTCACTGAATCAGTCTCCGGGACTGAGGATGAGCGTGAAACATTACGACCAGCTGCTTTTCGGTTCTTCAGCCATTGGAGGGTGTCACCTTTCCCACTGGCAGAGACGTGGGAGAGGAGTGACCCAAGGGACCCATTCCCAGCACCAGGAGCCGAAGAAGCCTACGCTGTTCTTGTAGTGGCGACGTATGAGGATATCATAGCCACAGGATGTAGGCGCTCAAACTTCCTCTGAGCTTCGGTGTAGGTCAGTTGGTCCAGGGTGTTATAGTCCATGATTTTCCTCTCTTTCTGTAAAATCCTGCAGTCTGGCGAGCATGGTGAATGATACTCTCCTCAGTCAACACAGATGGGAGGTGGTGAACATGGCGTATTGGGATGCAATCTCGACAGGTGGGGCTGGAAGTACAGTGGGAAGACATATGGCCAAATGTGCAGCACTTCAAGCACTGCATTGGGGGTGGGATATATGGCTTGACGTCACAGCAGTAGACCTTCATCTTTACCTTATTGCGCAATATGTCACCCTCGGGCCCCGATGGACACGCCTGATGGAATGAACACCTCACCGCTCTAAATTGGCGCGCAGCTCATTGTCAGACTGAAAAAGATGGTCCCTGTGGAATACAATATCCTGGACAACATTTAAGCTCTTATGAGGCGTGAAACATCCCCCAACGTTGTACAAACGAGTAATGCCCTTGACTGGGCAAAGAAAGCTTTTTTTATCAAAACTGATCCAGACCGCATTTTGGACAAGCCCTGCACCTCCCAAAACTTGTCCTCTAAATGCTTCACAAAAAAGCTGATGCATCATGTACATGAAAGATTCCCCATCAACTCTCGTACATACGAGCTACTGGGGCGAATAAGTTTCACTGCCATCCTTTGCCTGACGATCCTCCCATGCTGTGGCCAGGGAGGGGAACCACTTGGGGTCATATTTCTTAACATTAAAGTTAGATATTGCCCGCTTAGACACTGCTGGCGGCAGACCACCACCAAGAGATGACATACTGAGCTTCACTCCGACTAGGGGCCCTCCCCACGTGTGCCAACCAGCCTCAGTAAAGGCCACCAGGACAGGATGGCCATTGCCAGGACTCCCGATGTCCCAGGGTGACGGCATCTACTCCCTGGCAACGTGGGGAGTTAAAGGCCCAGGTATCAGTAGAGCGAACCCTGTGTAGTCAGGGGGCTACAACCAACATAGTACATGGTGGGTCATCACATCAAGGCTGCAACGTGTGAGGCTCCTTTTAGTTACTTCTCACGACAGGCAGGAATAACTCGGACCTATTCTAACCCCGAGACCCGCAGGGGGACGACGGGATGTAAATCAGGATCGGATGGTAACCGTGCCAGGGCACCCCATGCGGTGAATGCGACTGCCTGTGTTAAACTGGATATCCTGGTTCAAGTTCTAATCTGGCACAAATTTTTAACCTGTCGTCTTTGAAGTCTTTTCAACGCCCATATGCTGCGGATGTCGGTGGTTCCTCTTAATTCGTAGTCGTTGGATGTCGCTTGACATCGATCAGGAAAATCTCAGTCATTCTAAAGTTACCAAGGAGGACTATACGCGATACGACTGCAAAGTGGAAACCAGAAGAGACAGCGTCAGTTGAATCAAGACCAGACAGACCTCATATAGTGACAGACTGGGAGCCTAAAACATTGAGGAGCGTGGTTAAAAAAAAAATCGTATGATATCAGAAGAAGGAACCACTCGTAAGATCCAGAGTGCTACCTTCAGTAAACTTAGCACAATGAGTGTGTACATAGTTAGAAAAAATGAGAAACATTGGTCGAGCAGCTGTTCACAAGCATAGCACTCCTGTAACATAATAATAATGTCATGTGACTAGGGCCTCCCGTCGGGTAGACCGTTCGCCGAGTGTAAGTCTTTCAGTTTGAGGCCACTTCGGCGACTTGCGCGTCGGTGTTAATAAAATGGTGATGACCAGGACAACACAACACCCAGTCCCTGAGCGCAGAAAATCTCCGACCCAGCTGGGAACCGAACCAGTGCCCGTAGGATTGACATTCTGTCGCGCTGACCACTTTTTTTTTTTTTTTTGTTCGTTTTCGTGCGTTGCATCTAATCGGGGCGGACGTCGTAAGACTCCCTTTTAAGTTCGTTGTTGATCTATTAACTCAGTTTTGTTGTTACAGAGGGCGGCTAACCCTCTCACCAAGCACGCTGAGCCACCGTGCCGGCACCACTCAGCTACCGGGGCCGGACAGCATTCCTGTAATTTGAGGTGATGTAAAGAGCGACACTAAGACACCGCTGTAGAGTGGGTGAGTCGAAACGAATTATTTTGAGTGGTGAGTCACGCAGGACTCTGTGGTAATAAGGTGGAAGTGTGTGGCTCTGGCTAATGTCTGTAAGATGTTAGTTGCCACCATATACAATGTAACAGTAATGTATCGAGGAGATGGTGTTAGGGCATAGGGCTGTTTTTCGTGAATAGGATATGGTCCCTTGTCATGCTTAATAATAAGAATGTATTTTACAGCATTGTGATGTGTGTACAGTAGGTGCATTGAGCAGAAACTTTATTGTTTGCAGTAGCAGTAATACATCATGTCATATAGCAGAATCTGTGAGACATGGTTTGTAGACAGTAACTTACCTGACACGGACTGTCCTGACCAAAGTACCGACGTGAACCAAAGGAACAGCAGTGTGAGCAGCTAGAACGTCGACTTCGCTCTGATCCCTAGCGTCCATTCTATAGCGTAGGTTCTTGAGGTAGAATGAGATGCCACTCCTCCACAAAAATATAGTCACCTCACTGAAAGTGTCCCCACCAGATATCAAGCCGTCATAGAGACATAAATTGGAATCAGCACCATATTTATGCCCACTAGTATGTGTCCAGATAGTTTCGTTTACATATTGTACGTGTCGTAACAGGTAGTACAAGATTTTACATGTTCATATCTATAAACAAGTAGCTAATGATAACTAAGGCCAGTAATCGAATCAGGTATAAATCATAACAATTTCATTGCGGTTGACTGGTAAATTTTGACTGTCGATAAATATCTACAAGTTGTGAGGGAGTGACTTGTGATTACTTTTCATTCGAATTTCCTCTGCTTAGTTAGTAATACGTTGCCTTAGTCACAAGGCAGAATTATTTGTTACTAAGAGAAACATAAGTAGTGAGTGCTACGTTCACGACTTTTGCCCACTTGCTTATTTAAAATTAGATAATATGACTTCGGCATGCACGCATAACTAACGCAGAAGTGATGTACAGTCATGGAAGTTTTGTAGTTACTGACGATGTTTACTTTCCACCAACTGGATATTGTTCATGTTATTTGTTGCGCAGACCAAATCTTAAAGTCTAATTTCACTACTGGCCACTAAAATTGCTACACCACGAAGAAATGTAGATGATAAACGGGTATTCATTAGACAAATATACTAGAATTGACATGTGATTACATTTTCACGCAATGTGGTGCATAGATCCTGAGAAATCAGTACCCAGAACAACCACCTTGCAGCAGCCTTGATAGGCCTGGGCATTGAGTCAAACGGAGCTTGGATGGCGTGTACAGATACAGCTGCCCATGCAGCTTCAACATGATACCACAGTTCATCAAGAGTGGAGACTGGCGTATTATGACGAGCCAGTTGCTCGGCCACCATTGAAAAGACGTTTTCAATTGGTGAGAGATCTGAAGAATATGCTGGCCAGGGCAGCAGTCGAACATTTTCTGTATCCAGAAAGGTCCGTACAGGGCCTGCAACATACGTTCGTGCATTATCCTGCTGAAATATAGGGTTTCGCAGGGATCGAATGAAGGGAAGAGTCACGGGTCGTAACGCATCTGAAATGTAACGTCCACTGTTCAAAGTGCCGTCAATGCGAACAAGAGGAGACCGAGACGTGTAACCATTGGCATCCCATACCATCACGCCGGGTGATACGCCAGTATGGCGATGACGAATACAGGTTTTCAATGTGCGTTCACTGTGATGTCACCAAACACGGATGCAACCATTATGATGCTGTAAACAGAACCTGGATTCATCCAAAGAAAATGACGTTTTGCCATTCGTGCACCCAGGTTCGTCTTTGAGTACACCATCGCAGGTGCTCCTGTCTGTGATGCAGCGACAAGGGTAACCGCAGCCGTGGTCTCCGAGCTGATAGTCCATGCTGCTGCAAACGTCGTCGAACTGTTGGTGCAGATGGTTGTTGTCTTGCAAACATCCCTATCTGTTGACTCAGGGATCGAGACGTGGCTGCACGATCCGTTACAGCCATGCGGATAAGATGCCTGTCATCTCGACTGCTAGTGATACGAGGCCGTTGGGATCCAGCACGGCGTTCCGTATTACCCTCCTGAACCCACCGATTCCATATTCTGCTAACAGTCATTGGATCTCGACCAACGCGAGCAGCCATGTCGAGATACGATAAAGCGCAATCGCGATAGGCTACAATACAACCTTTATCAGAGTCGGAAACGCGATGGTACGCATTTCTCTTCCTTACACGAGGCATCACAACAACGTTTCACCAGGCAACGCCGGTCAACTGCTGTTTGTGTATGAGAAATCGGTTGGAAACTTTCGTCATGCCAGCACGTTGTAGGTATCGCCACCGGCGCTTATCTTGAATGAATGCTCTGAAAAGGCAATCATTTTCATATCACAGCATCTTCTTCCTGTCAGTTAAATTTCGTGCCTGTAGCACGTCATCTTCGTGTTGTAGGCCAGTAGTGTAGCTCTTGCGTAGGTATGTGTATATGTGGAGAGACTAGCTTTGAAAGTATGTGCGGGTATTTTCTTAGGGTCGACACACTTTGACTCCTACCTGGTAAGGGGTCACAACCATTATGTCATATCTTCTATAAGCTTAACTGAAAATTATTGCAGTACATGGAGGTGTGATAGAGCAAGCATTGGTAGCTATATGAAAGAAGAAACAGTCTTCATTTGCCATCAAGACTGTTTGTTCTTTTATACTCAACTGAAAATCAAGAAACTGTAGAAAAATTACATGCAACCCAGTTCTTTTATTCTTTTCTTCTCTTATGTTGTGTTATGTGTAACAAAAAGCAATGTCAATAAATTTAAATATCTATTGCCACACAACAAAATATTTGCATTTAGATATACTCTGAAAATACTGGGAAGTAGCTGAACTGCTACGAGGATTGAATCAAACGCACTTCCTGTATAATAGTTCATTTGATCCGACGATAAGTTAGTTTCTCTGCAACAAGTAAAATTCGGATACATACGTAGGAGTTTCCCTGAGATGAAGCTAGCATCTGTTTAATAAGTTGCAGATCCCTGTTTCTTGTTCCTATAGAAATGTGCTTATATTATACTCGGGAATTAATTAGTTTCCAAATATAGCAGACTAAATCGGGGCAGAAAATTAATATGTGCCTCAGAAGCACACGGTGACAATAAACATCCACCTCACTCTACGTAAAGGATTAGCACGTCCTTAATAAGTAATTAGAGCCAGTTGCGGTTAGCGTTGCGGGAGGTGACGTATACGTAATATCCGCCCGATATCGTTTCGTCATAGTCGGCTGTTCTGGTATCTTGTCAGCGTCTGCTCGTGACGTCTACGCTTTCATTAACTATGCAACCTCTCGTAAATCTGCTCGCCTTTGTGATACTGAGATCACAGACAGCTCTCACACATTTACCCCCAAATCTCTCGCAAAATCTGTCTGCTTACAGCAGCACAGTTAACACTAGAAATTTCAGTGCGTTGAGACACATGTGCAAATGCTGAAAACTGCCACAGACACAAAGCATAAAGAATGCAGGGTGTGAGTGAATGTTGCTTTACTACAGCCATTGCTGTAGGAGTGCTTTGGAATTTAATCATTATGTCATGTAGGTCTGACGTGTGTGACTGAACAGTCTAGCTCGACTTGAAATTACGACGAAAGGCGGCAGAGTTCTATGAACCAGTACAAGGAAGAACAGGTATTTAGTGTTGTATTTAAACAGGGTACTATGATAAATATGGCTAGTTGCCACTGATAATATACAATTTGCTCTGTACACAGAGATAATATGGTAGTACAAGCTAAGTGCAGACAATCGGTTAGTTGCTGTCGTTTGTCTTCACCATTATGGGTGGATTAAACTGCAGCCTTCAGTTCTAACGAGGGAAATCTCAGTTCACCAAAAATTGTCGATGATATAATAGCAGACATGCTGCTTAGTAGCTTTATAGCGTGTATGTCATTAAACTGTGTTTTGCAGAGATACTGAGTTGTAAGAAGGGTTAAGTTGGAGAATGATACTTCGGCAAACCACGAAGAGATTAACACAGGAGTGAAAGATGCCCAATGTTTTGCACATTATAGCGACAATCCATTTCAACCAAAACTGACCAAACAAGATCCTACACGTTGTCCTTTGCTATGAAAGACAACAAATTCGAGAGAAGACGCAAAGTTGGAACAATTTACAAAATTTTGTGATCTTTTCAAATGCGTTAAGATCGAACTAAAACTTCCAAGCGGACTGTAGTTTCAGTTTAAGGCCACTACCGTGGACACAGAACGTTCTAATAGAAGGATCGTACCAAAGTATCCGTAAAAACGGTATGCTTGACAGGCTATGTGAGAGCAGTTAATAGATGAACGGACTGACTAAGAAAGTAAACAAATGCTTGTAGCTTCACGGTGCTTGCGTATTAGGAAAAGCTTTTTAGGGCAACAACGCACTGGCTGCGTTCCACGACGCTCGGTGGGTAAGGAGCTGACAATTTCTGTAGTCATATAAAGTATGACGCACTGGTTGCCGCTTAACGGCGCGTGTGCAGGCCGACCCTGCCGTCCGCTACAAATTCGACAACCGCGCTACCACGCGTTGACAGGGTTGTGACGCCGGTAACTTCCACGGGAGGCTTCGCACGTGGCCTCACTTCAAGCCAGACTTCTTTCGCGATCATGCAGTGATGGGTTTCGACACAGTGAAACTTATTGTCGAAGCGGAAAACCGTCCAGCTTTCTGAAATGCGAAGGTGACAGAATAGAGTGACATAATTTTTAAGTGAAAGATGTGGAAGGAAGTAGTAGACACATCTGAGGACAAATGACTCTCAGAAGATGGAAATAAAAAGGAAGGTAACTTATTCGGCATTTATTTATCTGTACCATTGTGGTGGATTTACGTTTGTAAAATAGTCTGCAAGTACATATCTGTTGTTTACAAGTGATCGGTTTTCTCTCGCACTCTCCCTTTTTCAATATGCTTCAATACTTATTGTGGTGGCTAAAGTATGCTTGAAATTAATACCCTGTTTTTCACATGTAAACAAGATTTTGAAACTTTTTTACCAAATTTACTTGAACATTTACGTGTCGATGTAATATATGCCATTTATTAGCCAAAATACCAAAAGAGCAATGAATGCATCTATGTGGTCTGCTAAGCCGATAGTTAATCCTTCATAATTTCTTTCTTAAAGATTTCGTGCACAGTGTCACAAAACATGGCCTTCTTAATGTGTCATCACCAATAATGAAGTAAGCAATTTAGCTTTGAATGCCTTCCGTTTAGTCATCTTTAGGTGTCAGTTCTTTGAACTAGCAAAAGTCTTTAAAAACCCACGATTCGCCACATTTTTTCCTATATTCCAATATCAACATAAGTTAAATTATAATTGCTATAACAAGTTAGCACTAAAACAATTCAAAACAAGTTAATAAACTGATGGCGTGTTGCCCGATTTCATTATACGGAACTTTTTCCCCGTCTATAGCTCAAATAAAAAGAGGAAGAGATGCCATACGTTCAAATTTTTCTGGTGTATTTGACGAAGAATCTGCCTCCCGTTGAGGAAGGCACTCTGCTTTCGAGTTGATCCATATCGCTGCACAAACTTTATAATCAGCTTTCCCGACTTCGTAGACTACTATAGACGTAGTGAATATCAGCATATGAGCTCCCAGAAGCCAATTATCTAATACATGACGATGACTCTGACCGTCAATTTCTGTTTTCATTGCTGAGCGATATCAAACGAGTGCTGGAGCACCTGATCGCAACAACCAAATATAATATTTTGAAAGTCAGCATGGATACTTGTCAGCTTAACCCACAACCCAAGATCTATCCAGGGAACACCAATTTCACCAATTTCATTAGTATGGCCCACACATAAACTAGCTACACACACACATACACATGATTCAGAAGTTACAACGTTTCAAGACTGTTTGTGAGTAGGGGAGCGCGCGCGAACCGGTTCCGCCGGATGGGAAGTAGTGGGGGGGTCTCAGGAAATGAACTGGCGCTGCGGCAGTTGCCTCCGAAACCCTGGAGTGTGCGCATCGCTTGCAGCGTGAGTGCGTGTCATTGTCCTCGGTCGAAACGTGGGACAGGCGGAAATGGAGAAGCACTTGGTGCAGCGCTATGCAATTAAGTTTTTCGTGCGACTGAACAAAACCACCACGGAGACTCTCGGTATGATTCAAGAGGCCTTTAAGTAAGAGGCAATGTCTTTTGCAATGGTTTTCATGTGGCACAAACGTTTCAAAGACGGCCGCGGGAATGTTGAAGACGATCGCTCTGGGAGGCCATCATCAAGCCGAACGGATCAAAATGTGTAGAGAGTGCAGGAACGTTTAAACAATGACCGTTGTCTTAGTGTGAGTGCTCCACCACTTGAGGGATCCAGTTCGCCGCGTCCGCCCGGCGATCAAGGGCGATTCGATTCTCCACCACGACAACGCGCCCGCTCACACGTCGGGCGCCGCCGCCGAAGTTTTGGTCAAGTTCAACGTGAGAACACTGGCAGAGCCACCCTACAGCCCCGACTTGGCACCGAGTGACTTTTTCCTCTTCCGCCGAATCAAGACAGGCCTAAAAGGGAAGCGATTCGACTCCATAGACGCCATCCAGCAGGCTTCGAGGAGAGCCTTTGGCAGCATGACGGCCGAGGCCTTCCAGAAGGGCTACGAACAGTGGAAGCTGCGCTGGCAGCGCTGTGTTGATGCTGAAGGATCATATTTTGAAGAATGTTAGTCCACTTTACTTAAATGTCCAATAAATATCTACACTCCTTGAAATTGAAATAAGAACACCGTGAATTCATTGTCCCAGGAAGGGGAAACTTTATTGACACATTCCTGGGGTCAGATACATCACATGATCACACTGACAGAACCACAGGCACATAGACACAGGCAACAGAGCATGCACAATGTCGGCACTAGTACAGTGTATATCCACCTTTCGCAGCAATGCAGGCTACTATTCTCCCATGGAGACGATCGTAGAGATGCTGGATGTAGTCCTGTGGAACGGCTTGCCATGCCATTTCCACCTGGCGCCTCAGTTGGACCAGCGTTCGTGCTGGACGTGCAGACCGCGTGAGACGACGCTTCATCCAGTCCCAAACATGCTCAATGGGGGACAGATCCGGAGATCTTGCTGGCCAGGGTAGTTGACTTACACCTTCTAGAGCACGTTGGGTGGCACGGGATACATGCGGACGTGCATTGTCCTGTTGGAACAGCAAGTTCCCTTGCCGGTACAGGAATGGTAGAACGATGGGTTCGATGACGGTTTGGATGTACCGTGCACTATTCAGTGTCCCCTCGACGATCACCAGTGGTGTACGGCCAGTGTAGGAGATCGCTCCCCACACCATGATGCCGGGTGTTGGCCCTGTGTGCCTCGGTCGTATGCAGTCCTGATTGTGGAGCTCACCTGCACGGCGCCAAACACGCATACGACCATGATTGGCACCAAGGCAGAAGCGACTCTCATCGCTGAAGACGACACGTCTCCATTCGTCCCTCCATTCACGCCTGTCGCGACACCACTGGAGGCGGGCTGCACGATGTTGGGGCGTGAGCGGAAGACGGCCTAACGGTGTGCGGGACCGTAGCCCAGCTTCATGGAGACGGTTTCGAATGGTCCTCGCCGATACCCCAGGAGCAACAGTGTCCCTAATTTGCTGGGAAGTGGCGGTGCGGTCCCCTACGGCACTGCGTAGGATCCTACGGTCTTGGCGTGCATCCGTGCGTCACTGCGGTCCGGTCCCAGGTCGACGGGCACGTGCACCTTCCGCCGACCACTGGCGACAACATCGATGTACTGTGGAGACCTCAAGCCCCACGTGTTGAGCAATTCGGCGGTACGTCCACTCGGCCTCCCACATGCCCACTATACGCCCTCGCTCAAAGTCCGTCAACTGCACATACGGTTCACGTCCACGCTGTCGCGGCATGCTACCAGCGTTAAAGACTGCGATGGAGCTCCGTATGCCACGGCAAACTGGCTGACACTGACGGCGGCGGTGCACAAATGCTGCGCAGCTAGCGCCATTCGACGGCCAACACCGCGGTTCCTGGTGTGTCCGCTGTGCCGTGCGTGTGATCATTGCTTGTACAGCCCTCTCGCAGTGTCCGGAGCAAGTATGGTGGGTCGGACACACCGGTGTCAATGTGTTCTTTTTTCCATTTCCAGGAGTGTAGTTCTGAAACTTTGAACATAGCTGCTAAGGGCCGACCATGGTGGTCTAGCGGTTCTAGCGCGCAGTCCGGAACCGCGCGACTGCTACGGTCACAGTTTCGAATTCTGCCTCGGGCATGGATGTGTGTGATGTCCTTAGGTTGGTTAGGTTTAAGTAATTCTAAGTTCTAGGGGACTGATGACCACAGATGTTAAGTCCCATAGTGCTCAGAACCATTTGAACCATAGCTGCTAAGGTTCAGTGACCATGTCAGAATTATATTACAACAAATAAGCCCTCGGTCACAAACATTAAGTCAAAACTGACCAGATTTCGACGCTACTATGAGCGTCGTCTTCAGAATTAGACTAACTGTTCTAAAACATATTAGGTATATAATACATTAAAGTTTGTACTGACTGGAAAAAGATGCAGTACTTACGAGTCACATATTAAAAAAAGATCTAAGCCGGAAAGGCGACGTCATGAATAGTTGTAAGTAAGATGGCGAGCCGCTAAGGGCTGCTCGTACTTTAGTGAACAAGGGTTGCAACAAGACTGAGGTGCCCACGTTAGAAAGTGTCGGCAAGTAAACACGGTGTTGCTACGAGCGCCATCTAGTAGTCGCAGAAACAGCTAGGCTACTGTACATTCAAAATTAGACACATGAAATTGTGATGCAGCTGATTCAGGCATAACGGAAGCACTAATAATAATAGGATGAAGCTACATATTTATCTGCTTTAAACAGAGATAAAATTTGTAACGTAAAAAAAAAACGTTTGTTACGACATACAAGAAAACAGCAAAGATGTAACAGGAAAACGACATTTCGGTAAACTGCATGAGGAAATCTGAATCAAAGATCAAGCAATGGCTTTATACAGTGGAAAAAGTTTTTACTTTGCAGCTGCAGCTGTTAGTTGAGAATGAGGCCATCATGACGAGAGAGATGTTTGAAAATCTCCAATTTCTTTAAAACATCTAACCTACGAACCTTCTTTTCGGTACGCAGAATATGTTATCTCCTATGGCTTTAGGCACGTGTCCAGTAATTAAGAGATGATCAGCAAAGTATGAATTTAGGGGACTGGTGCCGTTATTTCTTAACTGATGTTCTTATATCTGATGGTGAAAGCACGTCCAGTTTGCCCTAAATAATAGGAGGAGCAGGTATCGCACATGACCTTATAAACGCCAGAACTTTCTGTAGGGGAGAGAATTGACTTCAAATTATGAATGAAGTTTCTCTTTAGATTATTTTTAGTAGAGCTGGCAACATTGCAGTTGTATTTGTTGCGAAGCATGCGCTGAATGTGATAAATGGGTACTATGAAACGAATAGAAAAACTTTTTTTGGGTTAATTTCAGTACATGAGGTGTTGATAGTGATACTCTTGCAGTTTTCTTTTTTAGGATATCGTCCACTATGTTAGGCGTATATTCATTATGGACTGCAATGGTTTAATGTAAATTAATCTCCCCATTAAACTTTTCTGTTGAAAGTGGTATAGAGGTGGCTCGGTGGACGGCAGAGTGAAAAAAGGCCATTTTTTGAGACTGTGGATGAAAAGAGGAAGGAGGCACGATTTGGTCGGTATACGTTTCTTTTCGAAAAATATTGCAAGTGATGTTATTGTCTTCTATTGTAAGCGTCAAGTCTAAATAATATAATTGGCGGTCTTCGTTTTCGAGTTCAGTAGGGAAAGTAATATTTTCATGGAGGTCGTTAAAAAGTTAAATATATGATCAATTCTATCGGTGGGTCCGTTATAGTTCTGAGTTAAGTATTGAAACTTTTGAATCACACCCTGTATATATAACTGAGGAGACAAAAGTCATGGGACAGCGATATGCACACATACAGGGTGCGGTAGTATGGTTATGGTGTACACACCGTATAAAATGACAGTGCATTGACAGAGCCTACACATATACTCAGGTGATTCGTATGAAACATATCCGACATTATTATGGTGGCACGACGGGTATTAACAGAGTTTTTAATGGGAAATAGTAGTTATAGCTAGACGAATGGGACACCCCATTTCGGAACTCGTAGGTAATCCACAGTTTCAAGAGTGTGCCGAGAATATTAGCCTTCGGGAATTATCTCTCAAAACGGACAGCAAAGTGGCTGAAGGCCTTCACATAACAACCGACATCAGCGGGATTGACGTAGAGTGGTCAGCGTTAACAGACAAGCAACACTGCATGAAATAACCGAAAAATCGATGTGTGACGCACAATGAACATTTCTGAGAGGGCTGTGCGGCGAAATTTGACGTTAATGGGCTATCGCGGCAGACGAATAACGCGAGTGCCTTTGCTGTCAGGACGACATCGCCTGCAGCACCTCTCCTGGGCTGGTGGCCATTTCGGATAGATCCTAGACGACTGGAAGACCGTGGCGTGGTCAGTTGAGCCAGAATGGGGCTGATAAAAGTTATCAACAAGGCACTGGGCCAGTTTATATCTCTGTAATGTTGTGGACTGTGTTTATTTGAAATGGACTGAGTCTTCTCGTCCAACGGAATCGATCACAGACTGGAAATGGTTACGTTCGGCTACTTGGAGACCATTTGCAGCCATTCAACGGTTGAATTTCTTTAGATGATAAAACGTCTCGGTACGGTGACACAACTGCTCCTGATCGTTCTGGACAGTTCGACAGAATCATTTGGCCACCCAGTTAACGCACATGAATCCCGTCGGACGTTTGTGGGACTTAATCGAGAGAATAGTTCGTGAACTAAATCTTTGAGTTATTCATATAATAAAGTGAACTAATTTCTCTTGTGTTTAGTTTGATGAGCATTCTGCCAGAGCAATTAAGGTAACCACATTTATTGCCAGACGAAAGTAACTTTAGTCCGCTCACAAGAAAGTTAAAGTGGGTGAAGAAGATATTCCCATGTGACTGATGAACTTGTGTAAACAGTGCGAGTAAGTTCACAATTTCCGATGTGTCTGATCATGTATCTCAGATTTCGAGGAACACCCTCAATGGCACTGTCGGTGAGAGGCTAGTTTACTGTAAGTTTTGTGCATGGTGGATGTCGAAAATTGTAACTGATATTCATAAAAATTGAAGAAGGTGTTCGGCCCTGACATTAATTCAGTGCTTCCATGAAGAAGGGGATGCATTTCGGATCAGAACAGTCGTGAGGACAAGACAAAAGCCTGCAGTACGTATACTCCGAATATTAGAAACTGTCCTAACACTGGAAGTTTTTCCCAATAGTCCCCAAAATTGAAGAAGACACTGTGAAACCACAGAAGTTTGTTGCAGTTTTTTCGAGCTGCAGTGGCACTTTGGCAACATATTTCATAAGAATAAGGCATCAGACTTCTGTGGTATTACAGGTTTCTTGTTAGACTCTTAGTAGTCGACGGTGGTCAGTCCACAACAAACTGCGTGGGACGAATACCGAAGGACAAATTCTTTAAGA
Source organism: Schistocerca americana (assembly GCF_021461395.2). Taxonomy (NCBI): domain Eukaryota; kingdom Metazoa; phylum Arthropoda; class Insecta; order Orthoptera; family Acrididae; genus Schistocerca; species Schistocerca americana. The sequence goes on from NC_060121.1 coordinate 682,092,481, forward strand.
TAGTGCGCTACCGCTAACGGAAAAAGGAAGTCAGATTTTTTGGCTAGAAGAGTTTACATTGTGTTCCCTATAGCCCGGACCATTCACAATGCAATTTCATCTCTTCCTCAAGATGGAAACCTGGTATGCTGCACAGAACTTCATCACCAGCGATAAGCACAGTGTAGCTGTCAACAACTGGCTGAAGCATCAGACGGCACAATTTTTTGTAACAGAATAAAGAAACTAGTGCTAGGGTACGATAGAAGCTTACTTTTGGGTGTTAAAAATGTGGAGCTCTACTCAGAGATTAATTTATGAGCTACACTCATCGATACTGGGGTCGTTCATCGTTGAAAGAGACTAAAAGTAAATGATATTACATTCCAAGGTAAGACTACCATTGCAGCAGATTATGCTGCATAAAGAAATAATCTCCTTGGCAATTCTGGAATCTGTGGAATGTTTTCTTTTGTTTTAGTTTACAAACTAGGTTTCCTTGATATAAAAGAACTATTTACAGTAATTTACGAACCGGTAGTCGATTGCAACCAAGTTTCAAACACTTCGGTTCGACAGTAATACCTCGGAAGTCCAGTCGGTGACCGATCAGCAAAACTGAAAGTAATAGCTACACACGTGTAATGGGCACAAACTGCATCCAGTCTACGCTCAGGCACGTATAGGCTGACGAAGTGCGGAAACCCAGCTGGAGTTTAATGTTAGCAGGCGGTCGGCAGCAGCGGTGCAGCTAATGCGACAATCAATGCGACCGCCAGCCCTCTGGCGGCGCCGTTAACTTTTACTACGCGCCGTTACAGATTTAACGACATTTGTATTTTTTCCAGACGCCTTCTAAAATTTTACGCTGATTTGTCTTCACGCTCACAAACTACAGCCGTGTCACCGTTCCTTTACTGCGAATGTTTCATATAACTTATATTACGAGCTGTAAGGTCATAGAACAATGGGAAAAGAAAGTAGATGATGAGATGGAAGATATGACAGTGCAAGAAGAAATAGTGAGAACACTGAAAGGCCTAAGCTGAAAACAAAGCTCCTAGATTAGTCGAAATGAATTCAGAACTGCTGATACCCTTTGGAGTGCCAGCTTTGACAAAACTCTTCTACCTGCTGGGCAAGATGTATGTGACAGCGAAAATACCCGCATACTTCAAGAAAAATGTAATAATCCGAATTCAAAAGAAAGCTGGAGGTAAACAGATCTGATTCTTACCGAACTACCAATTCTATTACTCACAGTTGCAAAATACTGTCACGAATTATTTCAGTTTGTAATGACTCACTGCCGACGGGACGTTAAGCTCTAATATAGTCTAAGTTACTTCATAATTCACAGAGGAGTGGCATAACTGGCAGAATCTAACCTTAAGGAATATCAGTTTGTGATACGGAGGAATGCTTGAACTCGCAAGGTAATACTAATCCTATGACAACTCAGAAGATGAGGAAAGGCAAATCATTTTTGTAGCATTTGTAGAGTTAGACAAAACTTTTGACAATCTTAAAGGGAACACACTGTTGAAAATTCTGAAGGCAGCTCTGGTAAAATACTGGGAGCGGAGGGTTGTATAGAGCATGAACAGAAATGGCAGATATAGCAATCGAAGGGCATGAAAGGGAAACTAGTTGAGAAACGAGTGAGATAGGATTGTAACCTGTGCTCTGTAGTATTCAATCTATACATAGAGTTAGCAGTGAAGGAAGCCAAAATAAATAGAGTGATGTAATATAAGTTCTAGGAGAAGACATAAAAATTTTGAGGCATCCCGATGATATTGGAAGTGCAGTTGAAAGAAACATACGGTGCCTTGAAGGGAGGAACGTTAAGAGAATCAAAGTAAGGGTGACGGAATGTAGCCGAATTACATGAGGATATGTTGTTGGAATCAGACTAGGAAATGAGGCACTAAAAGTGCCATACAAATATTGCTATTAGATGGTAAAATAACTGATGATAGCCGAAGTAGAGTGGATGCAGACTTTCAATGGCAAGAAACAGTTTCTGAAGAAGAAACTTTTGTTAACATCTCACACGAATTTAAGTGTAAGGAAGTCCTTCCCGAAGGAATCCGCTTAGAGTGTAGCCTTGTGCAGAAGTCAAACGTGGATGATAAACATTTCAAGTAACAAAAGAATACAAGCTTGTGAAATGTGGTGTTACAGAACAATACTAAAGATTAGTTGGGTAGGTGGTGTGCCTGACGAGGATAAAGTTGAGCCGTGTGGCTTGCAAGAGATACATCGTTTCTGAAGTTGGTGCTATCATCCGCTGGATATTAAGTCTCTGGCAGCACCGCCTGCTGGCCGTTTTCGCGCAGCTGGGAACTGTGACTCCAGGTCGCTTGGAGTTACGAACGGACATCGGTTAAAGAGCGGACGTCTCCTGGCCGCTACGACTACTGGGCTGGTTTCAGTACAAGTTGGCAGCGCGTACAACGCGAGCAGGAGCGGTGTTCTTGCGGAGCCGTAACGCGGCGGCTAAGCTGTGGACGTGAAAGGGCACCTGCCCGCATCGCCTCACGATGATGATGATGATGATGATGATCACTGGGGGTCGCTCAACTGCGTGATCATCAGCGAACATACACAGTCCAATACAGCCACTATCACGAATAATAATGATGATGATGAAATGATGAGGATAACTCAGACACCCAGCCCCAGGCAGATAAAATCCCCAACCCGGCCGGAAATGGAACTCGGGACGCCGTGATACATAGTCAGCACCGCTAGGCACTAGACCACGAGCTGCGGACGACGCCTCTGAGAAGCGACGACTGCGTTAATGCGGACGGTATTCTCCTACCTCTACCGTTAATGTCTGGTTACTTTCCCAACTGACCGTAGTAAGAGCGTTATGTTGCAAGTGCAACATATTTCTGATACATTGTCTCACATTCTGAGAACTTTATTTGGATTCCTTAATGCTGCAATGTGACGCAGCTGCCTGTCATGTTCATAGTTTAAACTGAGTTACGGTGGTGAGCAGCCTTTGGTGACTGTGTTAATTTGTTGAATTAATGACCGCTCCTCACTGGTCTCGTTACTGCGTGGTTACCGTATCACGGAATTAAGGTTTCTGACAGTTACACACTGAAAGGCTCACGGTAAGCAACACAGGCGAGAATACATTATGCAATTAAAAGTAGTTTGATAAACTAATTAGAGGTTACTGTTCAGGCAGATTGAAATCTGTGTCATGCATGATGAATTCTTGCTGAACCCTTGGTTGTTCTACTATATAGGCTGGTATTATCTTTTAAATGACAAGAGTGAACTACAGTATTTTGATATAATGTGTACCAAAAATTTTCGAATTCTGGCATTAAGCTCGATATATGCGTTGGCTTGCAGGCTGCTGTGAGTTCTTCCCTCTGTTTCTTATATCGTTCTGCCCGGGTTATTCATTCGCGCTGTTAATCCATTGCGCTGCGTTACTGTACTCCTGTCACTACTGTCTGCTAGTTGTCTGCGTGACTGTTCACCGAGTGGCTGCCTTCACTAACGCTTGTGTCCGCTTTCCTCCTGGATTTCCTTAGGTACCCACCAAAGCCTGATAAATCTGTTGTCTTGTTACGTATGCCTGTAACTGAATTTGATCCATTCTCTTGCCGCTTCCTGATGGCCGATGTTAGTCTTTTATGCTTCTTGGATGTCTGTAGTCAGTAGTCTGTGTTGCACCGTCTTGGTATCTCTTCTGGAGACGAGAATGACTGGGCTACCTTACTGACAGGGCTGAGGTCTAACTTTGTATACCTTGTGGTATATTGCTGTAATTTTTTGTAATTGAATAGTAGTAATTGAAGCTTGAAAGGGCAAATTAAGATTCCTTATCCCATTGTGCGTTGCTAATTCACCCTCACATTCAATGTTTGAATGATTTGCTTATTCATTGCCCCGTCCCGCATATCGTAAGAGCTGAAGTCATATATTTTGGATAAGTTAGTGTATAGATTCATTTCCACATGATAGTAGTTTGTCTTTGCGATTCGCTGCTTTTACTGTTAAAGTTTGTCAATCGTGGTATTATTTCTCTGTTTCCCATTAGGTAAATTTTGGATAAGTTGCCATTCAGGAGAGCAGCCCTGTTTTTAAATTGTCCCTTCCACTCCATAACAATTTGCGCTCCACCTTACGTCGTTTCGGCTTGATATACGCATCAGTTTGGTAGCAGAGCTTGGTTGTGTTCTGAGTCCCATTGTTAGTTGTTGCAGCAACAATCATAGACAGTTTTATTCAGCTTGAGGTCTATTAACTTGTGAGGAGAACTTTGGTGTGTTGAAATTGTGTTCAAGGAAGAGAGAAACACTCACTCGCAACCTAGAGAGTGTCTTGGCTTTAACCATCTCCAAAATAAACACGTTGTGCAGGAGTAAAATGTTAGAGGTGCGTCAACCGATGGAACCATTAGCGTTCGCTTGCGGGGAACCTTGGGCCGGCCGCTGTGCCCCACATGCTGCTTATTATTGCAAAGATAGCAGAGAGGCAATTCTGACGTTGCGGTTGATAATGGAAGCAAGACTAAAGAAAAAACAAGACACGTTCATAGGATGTGTCGACCTGGAGAAAGCAATCGACAATGTAAAATGGTGCAAGACATTCGAAATTCTTTGAAAAATGGTGGTAAGCTTTAGGGAGAGGCGGGTAATATACACTGTGTACAAGAACCAACAGGGAATAATAAGAGTGGACTACCGAGAACAAAATGCTCGTCTTAAAAATGGGGTAAGGGAGGGGTGTAGCCTTTCGCCCCTATTGTACAAGGAGAACATTCATTACTCGAGACTCTGTGGTTAAGTGCAGTCTCTTCATGACTATGGTTTTCCTGTAAATTTTCTTGCAATTTTAGTTAAAATAGTCTATGAGATGCAATGTTGCCGGCCGGTGTGGCCGAGCGGTTCTAGGCGCTTCAGTCTGGGACCGCGCGACCGCCACGGTCGCAGGTTCGAATCCTGCCTCGGGCATGGATATGTGTGATGTCCTTAGGTTAGTTAGGTTTAAGTAGTTCTAAGTTCTAGGGTACTGATGACCTCAGATGTTAAGTCCCATAGTGCTCAGAGCCATTTCAACCAATTTTTTGATGCAATGTTACAGTAAGGCTGACTGAGTACCCCTTTTTCTTTTTCTGGGGGGTGAAGTCAGCTCCTGAAATTCTCACTGATTGGTATATAAAATCAGTTATTTATTGTAACTTCTACAACCTGTTAATTTGAGTAACTGTTAATAGAGAACTGAACTGAAACAAGGATTGTATAACTATGAATGCTGCTGCCCCAGTACGTTTTTGGGTTACCCATTTCACTTTACAGCCTCTTGGGATGCACCTTGCGTCGTTTTATCTCAGAAAGACATATTTTTGCTGAACACCTTTGAAGAAGAAACATATTTTTTGCTTGTCTTGACTTAATTAAGTACCGAGAGAGGTGGATTAGTGGTTAGCAAACTGGACTCGCATTCGGCAAGACGACGGTTCAAACCTGGGTCCGGCCATCCTGATTTAGATTTTCCGTAATTTCCCCAAATCGCTTCAGGCAAATGCCGGGATGGTTCCGTTGAAAGGGCATATCCGACTTCCTTCCCTATCCATCCCTAGTCCGCTGGTACCGAAGACCTCGCTGTTTGGCCCCCTTTTCCCAAATCACCCAATCAACCAACCTGACACTAGGTCGCTCATTCGGCGGTAACAGCGACTTAATAAGCTTACAGACTGTAGGCGGAGCGTCTGTAATGCTTATGTCTGCAGCTCGTGGTCTTGTGGCTAGCATTACTGCCTCTGGATCACGGGGTCCTCGTTCGATTCTCGTCCGGGTTTAAGGTTTCTCTGTCTGTGGACTGGGTGTTTGTGTTGTCCTCATCATTTCATCATCATTCGTGAACGTGGCGAGATAGGACTGTGCAAAGTTTGGGACTTGGTACTGGGGCTGATAACCGTGCAGTTGAGTGCCCCTCAAACGAAACATCATCATCTAATGTTGTTTGTTCCTCAGAGATCGCGACTGATTACCACGATAACCAGTGGGGAAGATTGTATTAGCTAATGCGTGGACAGCGATTGTCTCCAAACGACACAATGCTTTCTTGCCTTGGGTGATGACGGTTGGGGTACGTATTTCCGTTTGCAGTTTATTTTTCCACTTTATACTGAAAAACACAGGAGGTTTTAGAGCTTCCAGGAGAAAAATACACTGTGGGAGGAAATCGGTGTCAAAAATAGTCTCCAAACGAGGCAATATATCGTCGCATTAGTGGGAGACAAGACTTTGTCTAGGCAGCCGCTATCTCCATCCTCTCCACTTCGGATCATGTCAGTCAGTCCCGATCGCTGAACAGCAAACTACATTGGGAGACGTTCCGCCTGCGGTCCAGAAGCGTACAAAGTCTCGTTTATTGCCGAAGGAGTTACCTAGTGGCATGCACTGACACCTACAACTTCGACGCTCTTTAGCGTCGTTGGGTGACATACATTTCTGGGCACTGGTTCATGCATTCAGATTGTTCCTTGAGACACCCTCTACAACACTTTGAACTCTGTTGCAACATTTCTCGGTGGCCCTGCGTATCTGCTTCCATAGTCTGCAGTCAGATTACTTGGTAGTCCGTATTAGGTGATGATCGGTTGGTTGGGTAGAATCGGTCAGCACATCGTTGTCGACAACAGCTCTTTCTGAATTATAGACTTGGCGACAGCACCTGGCTAGCCACTGTAGTATGAACAATAGAGAAAAAGACCGCTTACGTGAGTTTCATTCAAAACAACACTGTAATATGGGGCAGCAAAAAGGTACTCTATGTGACCAAAAGTATCCGGACTCATGGCTAAAAATGACTTAGAAGTTCGCGGCGCCCTCCATCGGCAATGCTGTAATTCAATATGGTATTGGCCCGCCCTTAGCCTTGATGACAGCTGCCACTCTCGCAGGCCTACATTCAATCTGGTGCTGGAAGATTTCTTGGGGAATGTCACCGCATTCTTCGGGGAGTACTGCACTGAGGAGAGGTATCGATGTCGGTCAGTGAGGTCTGGCACGAAATCGGCGTACCAAAACCTCCCGAAGGAATTCTGTAGGATTCAGGTCAGGACTCTGTACAGGCCTGTCCATTACAGAGATGTTACTGTCGTGTAACCACTTCGCCACAGGCCGTGCATTATGAACAGGTGTTCGATCGTGTTCAAACATGCTATCGTCATACCCGTATTGCTCTTCAACATTGTGAAGCAAGAATGTGCTTAAAACATCCATGTAGACCTGTGCTGTGATAGTGCCACGCTGAACAACAAGCGGACAAGCCCCTCCATGAAAAACAAGACTACACCGTAACACCAACGCCTCAGAATTCTACTGTTGACACTACACACGCTGACAGATGACGCTCAACGGGCATTCGCCAAACACACACACTGCCTTCGGATCGCCACAATGTGTACCGTGATTCGTCACTCCACACGACATTTTTCCACTGTTCAATCGTCCAGTGTTGACGCTCCTTTCACCAAGCGAGGCATAGCTTGGCATTTACCGGCGTCCTGTGTGCCTTATCAGCAGCCGTTCGACCATAATATCAAGGTTATCTCACCCCCACCTAACAGTCATAGTACTTGCAGTGGTTCCTGACGCAGTTTGAAATTCCTCCTCAACTGTCGGTGGTATCTATCCGTCAACAGACGAGGTCGACCTGTACGCTTTTGTGCTGTACGTGTCCCTTCAAGTTTCCACTCCACTATCACATCAAAAACACTGGACCTAAGTATGATTAGGAGTGTGGAAAACTCGCGCACAGAAGTACGACACAGTGACTGCCAGTTACTTGACCACGTTCGAAGTTCGTGAGTTCTGCGGAGAGCCCCATTCTGCTCTCTCACGATGTCTAATGACTACTGAGGTCACTGATATGGAGTTCCTGGCAGTAGGTGGCAGCCCACTGCTCCTAATATGAAATCGTACGGTTTTGGGAGTGTCCGGATACTTTTGATCTCATAGTGTACGTGTTCGTGTCGACGTTTTGAGTCCACCAACATACTGTACGTTGGGTCAGTTGTATTTTATTTATCAGCTATTAATGTTACATTTCTATCTTATCTTTGAGTACAAGTGATAGTATTCTCTTCACAGGGTGTAAATTTTAACCGTGTACAAGTCGAGACGAACAATTTGATGTATGACACATAAGTCGGGGTGGTCTACAGAAACTATCCAAGCTACAGCGCATGGCTGTCGCGCCAGGTTTCAATATACTCTCGACCTTCTGGGGTAAACTATTAGCAAGTAATACACTCCTGGAAATTGAAATAAGAACACCGTGAATTCATTGTCCCAGGAAGGGGAAACTTTATTGACACATTCCTGGGGTCAGATACATCACATGATCACACTGACAGAACCACAGGCACATAGACACAGGCAACAGAGCATGCACAATGTCGGCACTAGTACAGTGTATATCCACCTTTCGCAGCAATGCAGGCTGCTATTCTCCCGTGGAGACGATCGTAGAGATGCTGGATGTACTCCTGTGGAACGGCTTGCCATGCCATTTCCACCTGGCGCCTCAGTTGGACCAGCGTTCGTGCTGGACGTGCAGACCGCGTGAGACGACGCTTCATCCAGTCCCAAACATGCTCAATGGGGGACAGATCCGGAGATCTTGCTGGCCAGGGTAGTTGACTTACACCTTCTAGAGCACGTTGGGTGGCACGGGATACATGCGGACGTGCATTGTCCTGTTGGAACAGCAAGTTCCCTTGCCGGTCTAGGAATGGTAGAACGATGGGTCGATGACGGTTTGGATGTACCGTGCACTATTGAGTGTCCCCTCGACGATCACCAGTGGTGTACGGCCAGTGTAGGAGATCGCTCCCCACACCATGATGCCGGGTGTTGGCCCTGTGTGGCTCGGTCGTATGCAGTCCTGATTGTGGCGCTCACCTGCACGGTGCCAAACACGCATACGACCATCATTGGCACCAAGGCAGAAGCGACTCTCATCGCTGAAGACGACACGTCTCCATTCGTCCCTCCATTCACGCCTGTCGCGACACCACTGGAGGCGGGCTGCACGATGTTGGGGCGTGAGCGGAAGACGGCCTAACGGTGTGCGGGACCGTAGCCCAGCTTCATGGAGACGGTTGCGAATGGTTCTCGCCGATACCCCAGGAGCAACAGTGTCCCTAATTTGCTGGGAAGTGGCGGTGCGGTCCCCTACGGCACTGTGTAGGATCCTACGGTCTTGGTGTGCATCCGTGCGTCGCTGCGGTCCGGTCCCAGGTCGACGAGCACGTGCACCTTCCGCCGACCACTGGCGACAACATCGATGTACTGTGGAGACCTCACGCCCCACGTATTGAGCAATTCGGCGGTGCGTCCACCCGGCCTCCCGCATGCCCACTATACGCCCTCGCTCGAAGTCCGTCAACTGCACATACGGTTCACGTCCACGCTGTCGCGGCATGCTACCAGTGTTAAAGACTGCGATGGAGCTCCGTATGCCACGGCAAACGGCTGACACTGACGGCGGCGGTGCACAAATGCTGCGCAGCTAGCGCCATTCGACGGCCAACACCGCGGTTCCTGGTGTGTCCGCTGTGCCGTGCGTGTGATCATTGCTTGTACAGCCCTCTCGCAGTGTCCGGAGCAAGTATGGTGGGTCTGACACACCGGTGTCAATGTGTTCTTTTTTCCATTTCCAGGAGTGTAGTATTTGCCTTCTGGGATATTTAATGGATTTAATGTTGTGCTAAGTTATATTATCTTTAGAGCCCGCTGTTATGGAGTTATTCAGAAAAATATACAAAAGTGACATTCAAACGCACCTCTACCCCAGTCATCCAGCACACTATGGGTCATTTACTACGTGATTATGGCACTCACTCCAGCCAAAAACATGCGACTTTACGATTTATTTTCCATGCTCGAACCTTTATGGTCTTCATTGACTGTCCTATTACGCCACCGACTTAGTTGTGCACTCTGAGGTTGTAAGATTGGCTTTTGTATAAACTTTATGTCACAATGAAATATTCACTTTGCAGTGCAGTGTGCGCTGTTACGAAACTTCCTGGCAGATTAAAACTATATGCCGGACCGAGATTTCGAAAACGGGACATTTGCCTTTAGTGGGCAAATGATCTATCATAGGAGCACTTACGCCCGGAAACAAGTGTGAAGAGTTCGAGTCTTGATCCAACACATGGCTTTAATTTCTCACAATTTTCAGAAATTTAACAGATATAATTTACGATCGATTTGTTTATCTTGTCTTCTTACTACGAGAGAGCTGTGGTTGTGAGTGTTCAAGTTAGATCGAATTGTAACTGTACTTAGTTTCGGCTTAGAGCTTACAAAAGTCTTTTTCTTTCGTTAACCTCACTGTTAAGTTTAAATTAATAATGTTAACCACATAGCCGACTAAGCTGGTGGCGTGATAGCTCAGTCAATGGTTCAAATGGTTCAAGTGGCTCTGAGCACTATGGGACTCAACATCTGAGGTCATAAGTCCCCTAGAACTTAGAACTACTTAAACCTAACTAACATAAGGACATCACACACACCCATGCCCGAGGCAGGATTCGAACCTGCGACCGTAGCAGTCCCGCGGTTCCGGACTGCAGCGCCAGAACCGCTAGACCACCGCGGCCGGCCCTAGTCAATGAAGACCAAAGAAGGTCGAATAATGGAAATAATACGTGTAGCCGCAAATTATTGCACAGCGGAAGTGGGGTATGCCGTGAACAAAATACTTAAATACGTTATTGATAGGGACTAGGTGAAGCGAGGCAGTGTGTTCGAAGATATCTTTTGTATGTTTTCTTGAATAACTCGAAAACTGCGACCTGTAGCGAAACCGTATCACAGCAGAGAGTTTAACTATATATTATAGAAAAAAACGTCTTAATCAATTTTTCGCTAGTCTAATAGTTAGCGTGAAGAGAGCGAGAGAATACTCAAAATTTTACGGGTGCTGTTACAGATGGCTTTTATACATCAATTTGAAGTAGTTTGTTAGACAATAAATATCGTATTTCAGATCGTTTATCTCGACTTCTCCTACACCACTGCGATGCGTTTTAAACAGTTATTGTTTACACTCTGTATTGTAAATGCTTTGACGATGTGTAGTCGAAGTAATACCAGTGGGAGTGTAAGACTGCCCCCGCGGCTCGTTTCGGGATTGTCCTTTAACGTGCATATGTGAAGTTAGAACATGGGTGATATGAAAATAACATGATGAAAGCCGTAGGAACATTGGGGGTCTTATGAAGTCACAATCAGGGAAGTGAGGGCGAAATATTCAGCTAGAAGAAGTATATTATATGATAAACTTAAAACAGTTGTTGTTTGTTTCTCGTCCTGAGCTTATTGCACTTAAAGCGTATTTTTCGCCAGACGCATTCCTCTTTTCTTTACGAAACGTCTTCTGTGGTCGTTCTTGAAATATGATTATATAATATGTTTCTACATTTTGAGACTTACAGATGATTAATAGTAATTCCTGATGAAGTTGTTGTACAAGTGACAACTCACGGCTTTTTTTGCTCGTGTTTAGGTATTCTACAAATAACTGCTTCTTCCTTCGTTGTTTTCGGTTGAAATAACTCGGTTGCAGTTTCATTCTTGGCAATTTTTTGCACCTCAAATGTTGTAGAAGAGGGCCAGGCAAACTATATATATTATTATAAATGAAAATGAAAGCGAGTGAAAAATTTTACAGTGACATCGCGAAAAGACAAGAAGACTTATGTGTGAGAAGAGCTGAATCCACGAGTTTGCAGCCAGGGGCAGGTTTCAGTAAGGAACAAGTTGACAAATTCTTCGTTATAGTAGGTGATCTAATAGACAAGTTTAAGTTTACACCGACTTACGATACAGTTAAAACATTTCATCACCAAAAATTACGTTTGACACACATTACAAGCTCTGTCAAATACTACCATTCAACAATTTAAAGGACCAAACACAAAGCGTAGGACGAAATAACAATAAACCAACGAATGTATATTTTTAGTACACAAAGATTTATAATTACATAATCTAACATATATTCCTGTCCAGTCAATCATATTGCAATACAACTTTGAGAAAGTATTGTGCGCTTATGTATCAGATACTATCCTGCCATACCATACGTTGTATGAAGTTCACGATGTGAAGTTCTTTGTGAGAAGAAGTAGAATATGCACTTCAGGATGCTAGGCTGACAGACGTAACCCCATAAAGAGTTAACTAGTCTACAAGCATTAGGCATAATCATCAAAGAAAAGAAACTGGAAAAGATAAGTTGCGTAGTTAAAAAAAATTGTGGCCTTATTTTCTCTATGTTGGGAATTGCAATTCAAAAATAATGTGCATTATAGATAACAAAGATACTTTCTGGACCCTGAGCGGAATGAAGGATTTCTGTGATTTCTTAAAGCCGTAAAGATATAAACTATGTGTTCAATAGCACTGAATTTGACACTTAATCCCATAACAGGCCTGATACCAGAGTTCCGAAACACAGGAAGTTCTACTCGGAGTCCGTTGACCAAGAATAATTACTCCTTATCAAGGCCAGTGTCTGGCCTGAGAGAAGTAAGAAAGACACTCCGACGAATGTACAGATTCCTCAGTACTGCCTTCTAATGGAAAATTTATCAGATCAGGTGCACGGCAGGAGGCCAATGGTTGAACTGCCAACAAGCTCAACACTGAATCATGAATAAGTGGAGGCATGAACCCTTCACGAAATCGCAGTCCAAAGAGCTTTGTGTCTTTTAGTTGTTGTCCATTAAGTTACAGTTACAACTGATCTGATTAAAGATGCTCTGCTACAGATAATATTCGATACAGTTGCACATACTTAGCACAATGGACGTTTTTTGTCATCTGATATTCCCAGCGGGGTCAGGGATTTTCTCTGCCTCGTGATGACTGGGAGTTGTGTGATGTCCTTAGGTTAGTTAGGTTTAAGTAGTTCTAAGTTCTAGGGGGACTGATGACCATAGATGTTAAGTCCCATAGTGCTCAGAGCCATTTGAACCATGTTTTGTCATCCGATATTTGTTATTGTTAACTGACCAAATATCTTATCAGTGAATCTAATCTCGGATTCCATAAGCATCTCTAGATTACGCCTCGCAGGCAATACCCGTATCCTAACTCTTGACTCAGTTCCGGCTTATAACATTTTACTTTTCGTATCTGGTAATTAAACATTGTATGAACGCGCCGAACTATTTCGCGTCTTGAGTTCTCGCGGAAAACTTACTTTCTGGAATCTGTTAACAATTTATTAAAATAATAGTAGTCATTTCGTACGATACGAGAAGTGGTTACCATCGAACTTATAACTGAGCTGTAGAACAGGATCATGATTACTCCTATTCATGTGCAAGGCCTCATGATCACTCGGTACCACAATCATAAAAAGACATATTTCATTTAACTAACTGGATGAGGGAATAAAACGTGAAGAAATATAAGAGATTCTCTTTTAACTCGTGGTTATTACATATCAAAAGGTACTAATATTTCACGGATAAGGTTAACATCTCTTGAAGCACATGATACATATGAGGCTGCCATACCTGCCCTTCTGAGTGAAATGTACGAATTGCATAAAGTCTTTGGTGAATGAAATACTGGCTTTCTAAACTTAACCCCAATCAAATACCCTGTGTAAACAGAAACGAATCAGCCCCACATCAATCGTAGCCACAAATATTACCCTGCAATTCAGTCTGCTTTGGTAACCAATATGGCTCCAATATGGCCCACCAAGTTCGTAAATGTATAAAAGAGTAGACGCGTGAAAAAACATTGTGCACAAATTGTATCACCAGTACAAACCATAGGCTCCATCCATAACCGTCCAATCTCTTTCTCAGTATAACTCAGTACAGCCATGTTAATTAGACCACTGTATCACATAAAAGTAAAAGCTTTCCAGAATTTCAACAGAGTCGAAGGGAAATGAATGAAGAAGGAGGCTTTGTTTTCCTTAGGACTCATAAGCTATGCGGACCGTAACAGCGCCCTGATTCTCCGTCGGCTGTGACGGGATCCCATCGCAGAGATGCCAGCCCAGATTTGCTAGTATAGTAGAAGCAGCAGAATGTGTACAGAAAATCTATCAGTGAGCACTGGTATAACAGCAAGGATTGCTAACAAGTGGTAAGCACACGGGATACAGATTATGGGCGATGGCAAATTATAATAGACAACTTCAGGCTTATAAGCTCATATGACATGAATGATTGGATCATCACTGTAAATAAGAACTTGTGTGTTTAAGCGAGGAATAGCATGATTTAGAATAAGGACTGCGTAAAATCTTCGAATCAGCCACATTCACTAAACCGAGCAAACCGGGAATGTTGACTGACTTTGATGAAAACAGGACCAAATGGCTCTTCATCTCGATCTAGAAGCGAACACTTTTTCCATGTGTCATGATTGCTCAACATCCACGTATGTATATCTATCAATTTGGTGGAATATTACCCATGCCTTGCAGCCCAATATTCGAGTTTAGTTTTGTCTGCGAGTAGTTCAGGGAAGTAACCACTGCAAGCGTGCGATTGATATTTTCTAACTGAGTTCAGGTCTAAGGCCGCCTAGGATCAGACAAAGGTGGGGATTTTGATGATGGAGGCTTCTAACGACTCTTGTACTAGAAACCTAGTGATTCTTTAAAGAAATGACAAAACGAAATTGGCATCTTGATGCAGCATATGACACAAGAGTGTCAATGGAACTATGCCTAACCTTGCTGTCACCTAGACTACAGAGAGAGACAGTCGTAGCTGAAACGAACATGAATTGTGTAATAGCTTTCAGTGTCACTAACAGAAGTTGGCATATTACTGTGATCGCAAGGGATGAGCTCTTATACAGTAAGTGAGAAATAGCCCCATTCGAAACAGTGATTGGACGAACGGCGAGGGTGGCGGATGAAATGCTCAGTGTAAACGATGAGGCGATAAATTTGGTTGGAATGATGCAAGATCAACATAGCTATATAGAATTAATTGGGGAAGAGTAATCCACTGTTGAATACCTTGGTTTCACATAATGACACATTTTCAGAAACACTCGGGTGATTTGTTTCTGATTCTACATCATTAAGCAATGTGGACAGCTTCTATATCAGTTATAAGGAAAACATGCTGAAATTGTTTGCATGAAGATAGGACAAATACAACAAGCTGCACAAGTACAGGAAAGTAATCAGAATGGTGCGCTTCGTGACATATACCTGTCAGCAGGAGGAAGGGTTTTGGGTAAGGCTTTTACGATTCTTAGAGACCTTCACCCAATCATACCCAGTGTACATCATGTGCCTAACATTAATGTAATAATCTGGCAGGTGAATGTCTGAGGTAGCTGCAACAAAGAAAGACTTTTCTTGAGTTGCCCAATACGTGGCTGGCAAGTTTATTTATGTTTAAGTTTATTTACGTCCTTAAAAATGATAGACTAGTTCGTTCCCTTGATGTCTGATATGCATTGCGGTTAGTGAGATGTTTTTCTGCGCTGCTTTCAGTATTTTGAGACATTATTTCAGCTGTGAATAGAAAGTTTTCTGGGAGTCACAAAAGTGTGCCAGAAACGAGAATACGAATTATGGACGTGAAGACAAATTTTTGTCACGTTCTTATAAATGCTAGTTTGCAAAGGATATGCTCGGCCATTTTTAAGAGCAGTGGCAAGCAGTAGATGTAGATGTCAATGCCTGCTAGAGAAGAGAAGTAAAGGTAAATGCCTGCCTGCCAGAGCAAACGTAAAGTGTAGAGCCGAAACTGTTTGAAGACTTGAAGACCATCACTCTTCTTCTACAGACAATGAAAGAAATGGGTCATAGGTAAAGAGACCTAATGATAGCTCCCGATTGTGGCATATGGAAGTTAAGGATTCCTGATGATAAAGATAGTGGGCCTGAATATAGCTGAATGATGAACATAAATTGAAGGGAGCCTATCCAAATTATACAAAAAGGGAAAAAAAATAAAGGGTGCCGCGATCGAAATAGGTTATGTATGACAGGAAGAGAAGTACTTTAGGTGAGAAAGATATGCTAGGAAATAAAGCCACATGTGTGTTATCTAAATTAAAGAAGATATTACAAGCTCCTTTCAAGATAGTCATGTCTAGATTACAGAGAGAGAGAGACAGTCGTAGCTGAAACGAACATGAACTGTGTAATAGCTTTCAGTGCCACTAACAGAAGTTGGCATATTACTGTGATCGCAAGGGATGAGCACAGGTCTCAGAGTTAACAGTAGTTGGAGACCTCCATCGAGGTCCGTTTGAGTCAGCAACCGAGTCAGAGCCAGGCAGATAACCCACTACCACAGCTACCAACTCACCAGTAAGCCTTTGTACATTCCTCTACAAAGCACACACACATATTTTACTAACGGACGAGCTATGCGGGAGTAGTTGTTAAAAGAGCTCAATTGTGAAAGTTACAGTAAGTGATTTTAGTGATGGAAGTGATTCTAAAGCAGTCACATTTTCATGTGACGGGGTGTTTAAAACCGGATGTGCTATTCCTATCAGTTCCAATGAATATCAATGTGGGAAAATTTCAGCGTGAAACAGGATCTGAAAGAAAAAAAAAAATTTGAGAGTTTGGATAAAATAATTTCTTCTGTAAAGAGCACAGTATTTTTGTTACATTCGCTGATCTAGCTTCCGTGATTACCTGTGGTCTGGTTAATCATTAGTCGTCATTTGTGTATTTCAATAGATCAGTTAGATAGTGAGTTGCACACCCAGTAGATTGAAAAGTATGGGTAGCAGCTGGCCACAATCAACTGTTGTTTAGTACAGTCGGTAGTCAATTCTGTCGTAGTGACATGTTTTGCAAATTACGAGGAAAAGACGAGCCACTGCTGTATCAGCAGAGGTAGTGTCTAGTGGATTGGTAGATATTTTCTGTAGTCATTGTTTGTTATGTTCTGTAATTGGTACGTTCTGTAATAGGTAGCATGCGAGCAGTATTGTGAAAGAATGCCCTGTGAATATTGATATGCTTTCCTTGTCCTAAATGAGGTCTCATCAACGTTTTCATTTGTTACTTACCTTCAATGCCTAATGATGCTACTGAAACATCTGTCAAATAAAGTTTATAACAGTAAGACTTGTGTGTTCCTAATGCGTAATGTTATTGAAAAGTTTCCCGTAGCAAACTATTCTTTTCAGTAATATCATACACACGCGCACCCCCCGCCCCCCTCCCCCCGCCACACACACACACACACACACACACACGCACACACACACACACACACACACACACACATATATATATATATATATATATATATATATATATATATATATATATATATACTATATATATATATACAGGGGGGCTGGCAGTGTTGCAAGGCAGCCAGTACCGCCTTGATATATCCTGCGAACTTGCCTACATCGGTCATCGGCAGCAGATGACAACAATCAGTGGTCACCATCCCATGTTTTGTTCAAGCAGAGCCATCAACACTGAAGAATCTTTTACGGCCACCATTCCACTGAAATGATACACGTCTGAATTTTATTGTTATATGAGAAACAAATACATTAAACCACCACGCTTCTGGCGACTATATATATATATATATATACACTCCTGGAAATTGAAATAAGAACACCGTGAATTCATTGTCCCAGGAAGGGGAAACTTTATTGACACATTCCTGGGGTCAGATACATCACATGATCACACTGACAGAACCACAGGCACATAGACACAGGCAACAGAGCATGCACAATGTCGGCACTAGTACAGTGTATATCCACCTTTCGCAGCAATGCAGGCTGCTATTCTCCCATGGAGACGATCGTAGAGATGCTGGATGTAGTCCTGTGGAACGGCTTGCCATGCCATTTCCACCTGGCGCCTCAGTTGGACCAGCGTTCGTGCTGGACGTGCAGACCGCGTGAGACGACGCTTCATCCAGTCCCAAACATGCTCAATGGGGGACAGATCCGGAGATCTTGTTGGCCAGGGTAGTTGACTTACACCTTCTAGAGCACGTTGGGTGGCACGGGATACATGCGGACGTGCATTGTCCTGTTGAAACAGCAAGTTCCCTTGCCGGTCTAGGAATGGTAGAACGATGGGTTCGATGACGGTTTGGATGTACCGTGCACTATTCAGTGTCCCCTCGACGATCACCAGTGGTGTTCGGCCAGTGTAGGAGATCGCTCCCCACACCATGATGCCGGGTGTTGGCCCTGTGTGCCTCGGTCGTATGCAGTCCTGATTGTGGCGCTCACCTGCACGGTGCCAAACACGCATACGACCATCATTGGCACCAAGGCAGAAGCGACTCTCATCGCTGAAGACGACACGTCTCCATTCGTCCCTCCATTCACGCCTGTCGCGACACCACTGGAGGCGGGCTGCACGATGTTGGGGCGTGAGCGGAAGACGGCCTAACGGTGTGCGGGACCGTAGCCCAGCTTCATGGAGACGGTTGCGAATGGTCCTCGCCGATACCCCAGGAGCAACAGTGTCCCTAATTTGCTGGGAAGTGGCGGTGCGGTCCCCTACGGCACTGCGTAGGATCCTACGGTCTTGGCGTGCATCCGTGCGTCGCTGCGGTCCGGTCCCAGGTCGACGAGCACGTGCACCTTCCGCCGACCACTGGCGACAACATCGATGTACTGTGGAGACCTCACGCCCCACGTGTTGAGCAATTCGGCGGTACGTCCACCCGGCCTCCCGCATGCCCACTATACGCCCTCGCTCAAAGTCCGTCAACTGCACATACGGTTCACGTCCACGCTGTCGCGGCATGCTACCAGTGTTAAAGACTGCGATGGAGCTCCGTATGCCACGGCAAACTGGCTGACACTGACGGCGGCGGTGCACAAATGCTGCGCAGCTAGCGCCGTTCGACGGCCAACACCGCGGTTCCTGGTGTGTCCGCTGTGCCGTGCGTGTGATGATTGCTTGTACAGCCCTCTCGCAGTGTCCGGAGCAAGTATGGTGGGTCTGACACACCGGTGTCAATGTGTTCTTTTTTCCATTTCCAGGAGTGTATATATATAAAATGTGGCTATTTAGTGTACTACGCCGACGTAGCTTAGTGTCATCTGGACAATTTGTTTGTAATTACTCACTTGAGTGTAGAGTGTGGACGCTGTTTTGCGTTTTTGTGTTAGAGACTTTCACAACACATTGGGGAGATGGCACAGGTCTCAGAGTTAACAGTGGTTGGAGACCTCCATCGAGGTCCGTTTGAGTCAGCAACCGAGTCAGAGCCAGGCAGACAACCCACCACCACAGCTACCAACTCACCAGTAAGCCTTTGTACATTCCTCTACAAAGCACACTCTTACTCTCTTGGCTTCATTGAGAGTCAATAGATCTTCCGAGTCTTCAGAAACTGTCTCCACCGAAAATCTGTTGCCCAATGCAGACAATAATAGTAGCCTCTAGCGCAACCTCCCAAGCAGGATTAAGTGGTAGTGGCCTCATTAATAAGAGCACGTTTCGTGACAGCAGACAGGGTGGCTGGCAGTCTTGCAAGGCAGCCAGTACCGCCTTGACATATCCTGCGACCTTGCCTACATCGGTCATCGGCAGCAGATGACAACAATCAGTGGTCACCATCCCATGTTTTGTTCAAGCAGAGCCATCAACACTGAAGAATCTTTTACGGCCACCACTCCACTGAAATGATACACGTCTGAATTTTATTGTTATATGAGAAACAAATATATTAAACCATCACGCCTCTGGCGACTATTTAAAAATATATAAATCTATTTGGAACCGTTATTTGTCGGCTAAAACTATACTATTTCATGTTGGTTGAGTAATTTTTCATATTTTTGCGTGGTTTTGCCTCTTATAGTCCATATGAGGATTATATCTGTTTGTAGAGAATGAACACTATGAACTAGTGAAACACATTTGTTATTTTTATAAATTATTTTGATATAAATGTTGGTTTTTCCAGAGTGATGACATCCCACTGTTATGTTGTACCATTGTATATGCTTTGCCAGTGTAGCAGTTTAAGTTACAATAGCATTATGCAATGAACACACCATTTATTACACTTCTACAACTACTACTGTGGTGGGTGTAGTATTTGTATTTATGTCGGCTACAATTATGCGTTTCCTATGAACTTCATAGCATTCATCCACATATCCGTTTTGATTTTCTATTTTTAAACCTAGATCTCTATTACCTATATAATGTTTAATGTCTTTCAACGTGTAATGTTTGCAGCAATTGTCTATGTCTCCAAATGGTTTGGTTTCCATGAGTTCGAAGCTGTGGCAGTAATCTCAATGAAATTGTGGATACAAAGCAAGATATATGTATTTTTCATTACAATATTTTCAGTTTTTAACCGTAGTATCATCAAGGAAAAGGAACGGAGTGAGAATGTAAGTTACAAACGTTTTGATATTATTTGGTTAATAATCATAATGCTAAGAAATTTTACCGTTTGTAACAGTGTATAGCGTGATTCTAAAGTGTTTCCTTGGTATTATTGCCCGCTCTTCGCGTAGTAACTCTCAGTTGCTTGAGTAACGACCCTACAAACTCATTTCTGCATGAACCGGGAGCTGATAATCCACTGATTTTCGTACCTAGACGACCTACTGAAGTGTAAAGTGCACGTGAAGTAAGTATCTTTCTGAGACAGTTATGCAAATATAAAGTAGCCACGACAATGAGTTTTGTTATCTCAGGTTTCAATAACGGTGGTTCTCTTAACTATAGAAGGGTGGACCAGGCTTACTCCGATTGTAGAGTTATTTGATTGATACTGTGCACGCGCCCATGCACATACACAGCCCGCTGCCACCAATGTAAAATCAGATGGAGTGACACCTAGCAGATGAATTTTGTTTCATTGATGTGACAGAATTGTTCTTTAAGGGCCACTGTCACCCTGGAGTACACATTGTGTAACTGTTCTGTCGCTGAGTGCTAAGTTGATGTATGTGAAAGTGGCTAGTAGGAAAGACATTTTACTAACGGACGAGCTATGAGGGAGTAGTTGTCAAAAGAGCTCAATTGTGAAAGTTACAGTAAGTGATTTTAGTGATGGAAGTAATTCTAAAGCAGTTATGGACAATGACAAAACTGACCAGTCTACCGAATCTGCAGACAGCAATGAAAGAAATACAGTTGCCGACTGTAAGAATGGTTATTGTTAGAACACAGGTGTGCTTAATAGTTCAAGCCTGCTAACTGCTGATTACTTTGTAGTCCATGTTCCAAGAGTGTGCAAATAATGAATCAACAGATTTATGAATAATTGAGAACATCTCAAAATATTTGTGTAAAATGTGCAGTGCATTAAACGAATGACATCCTCAGCTAAATAAGCTGCAAATAAAGTTTTTAGAACCTGATCACTTTAGGGTTCCTGCACGGAAACATTTCGTGAAATTACTACTTCGTTTAGAGTTTTCAATTTATTAATACTCATATTGATTGAAGAAGTACGCGAAGAAAGTAAAAGATAATGAGCTTACTGCGTAAGAATCCAATATCATTAAAAAAACTCGACTTTCTGAAAATTTCTCCACCAAATATTTGAGAGTCACTGTGATCTTGGAGTACACTTCGTGTGGCAATTTCAGAGGTATGCTTTACTAGGGTTAAGATTCTGACCACGGAATTAGAACACCAAACGCATTTTCCACCACTCTACGTGCTCCGGACAACATATAACTGAATACTCTTTCAATGGAACCTATATCAGGGTTTGCTTCAAATGTTTTCATGGTATGTATAATCATTTAATGCGAATGCTCTGTCAGCCAAGAAGAAGTAAGGAACTTCAGTTGCATGTGGTACCTGCAGTAGAGTTGAATATTTTTTTGAAGACATCGCCATCAGATACCCTGTACTGAGAGCCAACGTCCACATAAAGAAATCTATAGTCCACATCCACTAACTCCACTAGAGCAAAGCAGACAATGCTGAAAAAATACTTGTAGCTACAGTATTCTGGACCTGAATTCGTGGGTACTTGAAACATGATGCGTTCTCCGTCCACAGCACCTACAGCATGTGAAAAATTACACCTCTTCTCAAAGTGCATTGCAGTACTTAACCGTTCTTGTCATCCCTGTTCTGAAAGCGGAATCTGTAACAAAAAGAATTAAGATGTAGCTCTGTAGGTTTTTATTTTTTGGAATGTAAAACGTCACACAGCTGTCAACGTTTATCGTTGGAGTAGTAGAATGAGCGTACTGCAACTGAAGGAGTAACTGCTCCTAGGTCACCAGGAGCACCTCCACCCAAGAACCGTTTCAAATCTCACAAGTCGGTCAACGCAGCAGACTTACAACGAAGTCAAAGATAGTGGAGGCTTTCGATACCTGTAAATCGAGTGCAACGTCACCCACTGATCCTATTTTTCATATGGTCAAAGTGTTATCAATTACCTGAGGAAACACAATCCACGTGCGTTCGCACACGCGAAGTATGCATTTAAGTACTTAGTTTTTGATGCTGATATAGAAAATATTCGTACAATTAATTACACGGGAGAATACACATAGTAACCGTCGTTCGTCGTGTTCCAGCTACAAACTGCGTGCTCGAAAACAAAGGAAACACTACCTTCCCATCAACAATCCTTCTAGAAACACCTGGATAATCGTTTAAGTAACCTACGTAAAAGGTCCCAATAAGAATTTCATTTGTACTTCGCTTTGTGGTTACAACGTTTTATTTCACTTACCTTTATACAGCGTGAACATTAGTAAACCAACAAACTGCAGTGACTAAAGGAAGGGGAGCAAAAATGGTCTTATGAACTGTTTTGGGAAATGCATCGTTGCTATGGTAGGTGGCGTTGACGGATGACAATGCTCCTGTGAACACGTGTCCTGGGTTCCTTGTATGTTGCAGGCTGTGTGACTGGAAAAAAAAATGGCTCTGAGCACTATGGGACTTAACAGCTGTGGTCATCAGTCCCCTAGAACTTAGAACTACTTAAACCTAACTAACCTAAGGACATCACACACATCCATGCCCGAGGCAGGATTCGAACCTGCGACCGTAGCAGTCGCGCGGTTCCGGACTGCGCGCCTAGAACCACGAGACCACCGCGGCCGGCGTGTGACTGGAGAAGCTTAGTGTAAGCAGCAGAATGGTCCCATATTCATGTCGAGAACAAGCCGAGATGGAACCGGCCGACACGCAGGAAGGTTGTAACAAAGCAAGTAGCCTCACAGACACCAGTCACAACATTTCAAGCTCTTTTTGGGAGTTTGTGTGATCATAGACGGACATGCAGGGAGGCGGTGGATTTGCCGTACACCAGATCTGGAGGGCCGGTTTCTACAGGATGCTTAGACGTATCCTAGTAGAAGCAAGTGGCCCTTCAACATGTTGTAAACCAAAGTAAGACTAAGCGTATCTAGCATGACAACCGGTACTATCCCATAGAGGCCAATTCGAACATATGTTGGGACCTGGATGTGATGCATTTCTATTATGTGTTCCGGGACGATTTGTTGTCGTTGCATGCACACCATCCATTTCCGGACAAATGTTCATAGGACCTTTTTCCTCGATTTGCAGTCAGGAATCTGTCCCCGCAGCTTGTCGGTTTTATTAATGCTCGCCGTGTACAGGGTGAAAAGTATTTAAACCGACGAACTCTGGGTGGTTGTAGGTGACATCAAAACAAATATTTTTCCCTAATATTTTTTTCTTATGAGGATTATTTGAACGGGTGGAGACCGTATTACGGTCTTCGGATGTTAGAGGCCGTATTACGATCTTCAGTTGTTAGCGGGTGTATTACGCTCTTTAGTTGTATGCAACTGCTGTCCACCAGAGTAGTAGTGCATTGTCTCTGTTTACTAATGGAGCGATACATCTGGGGTGAGTACACTGTTATTGTTGGTGCGTACTACGTAGCGCACCACAACGGACGAGCTGCACAGCTGGTTTATCAACAACAATATCCTGATCACCGTATCCCGCATCATACGACCTTTGCTGTTGTGTACCAACGTCTGCGTGAGACCGGGTCATTTAGCAGATTACCTGGAGAGGGACGCCGTCGCACGGTAAGAACGCTGCAATTTGAGGAAGCTGTCTCGCAGCCTGTGGAGCGGGATCCATCAATCAGCACTCGTGCAATTCACGTAACATGGGGACGAATCAGACGAATGTAAGAACAGTCCTTCGAGAGCAATTGTTACGTCCATTTCAGGTACAGCATGTCCACAACCTGGAACCAGTTGATTATCCACCCAGAGCACTATTTTCGCAGTGGTACCTGGAACAGTGTGAAACGCATCCTACATTTCCATCCTCTGTGTTGTTTACCGATGAAGCAACATTCGAGCGTGATGGAGTCTTCAACTTGCACAATTCGCATGTTAGGAGTGAGGACAACCCACATGCCACAGTTACTAGCGGTCATCAAGTGCGGTTCTTCGTTAATGTGTGTGCCGGTGTTGTTGGGGACTGTTTAATTGGGCCGTATCTATTACCTAGGCAATTAAATGGTAGGCACTATAACAATTTTCTCGCCAGAGCATTGTCAGAATTGCTGGAAGACGTCACGCTCCCTACTAGACAAAGCATGTGGTTCCAACATGACGGGGCGCCGGCACATTTCAGTCGTCGCGTGCGTCGATTCCTGGACCGACGGTTCCCAGAAAAGTGGATTGGCAGAGGTGGTCCTGTACCATGGCCTGCTCGGTCCCCAGATATGTCCCCTGTGGACTTTATTGTGTGGGGAGAGATGCGCAACATTGTTTACGTAACTCCTGTTGCATCAGAAGAGGATCTGGTTGCCCGGATAGTAGCAGCAGCAGGAACAATTCAGGATACTCTGGGGTTTTTGTCCGTGTCAGACAGAACATGAGCCGACGGTGTAGCCTTTGTTTACGTGTCAGTGGAGGCATTTTTGAAAATCTACTGTAATTGAAATTGGGTTATGTTAATGTGTTGGGTCTTGGTCATAAAAAAATGGAAAAGTGTTTGTTGGTTTAATTAATTTGCCGCCAGAGAAATCTTCCTCTACCGGTTTAAATACTCCTCATAGCAGAAAATGACATTAGTGGAAAATATTGGTTTTGATGTCCCCTACATCCTCCCACAGTTTGTCGGTTTAAATACTTTTCCAAAAAAAAGTGGCTCTGAGCACTATGGGACTTAACATCTGAGGTTATCATTCCCCTAGAACTTAGAACTACTTAAACCTAACTAACCTAAGGACATCACACACATCCATGCAGGAGGCAGGATTCGAACCGGCGACCGTAGCAGTCCCGCGGTTCCGGACTGCAGTGCTTAGAACCGCACGGCCACCGAGGCCGGCTAAATACTTTTCACCCTGTATATTCATTCGGAGCCTCGATGATGGAATCACAAACCTCAGATAGAATTTTTGATATACTTTATTTCGAGACACGGAAAAATTATTGCAAACTTGCATAGGACTCTCCTGTGTCTAAAAATCTCGAAGTAACTGGAAACCTCTCCCTCACAGTAATCCCTTCTCGAAACGGGTGTTTATTTTTCTTGCTTTTGGCGTTTAATTGTTCGAAATCATGTGACGATAAACGAGTTAAATTTTAATTGTATATTGCACCACTTCGAAAGTTAGGTTTCCATACGTCTGTTTCCATACTGAATTCTTATGCGATGTTATTTTGTCATCCATTTACGCACTTTCCGTTTCGCCTTCCTGTTTACGATATTGGTCGTCAGTATAAAGACAGTCGCTGCACGTGTCGTATTCGTCCAGCAGTCACCAGTGAACACACGCCGCGGAGTGACGTCGCGTATGGACTGAGGGCGGCTGCCACGTGCTAACACGTGAGGACTTGCCGCGCACGAACTGTTAGACGCAACACACGAGCTCAATCGACACACGGCTTTAGATGACGATCAGTTTTCCGTTAGGAGAAATATAGGCACCGAAGATGAAATTGTGGTTGATAATGGAAGCAAGGCTGAAGGTTAATCAAGACAAATTCGTGAGGTCTGTCGAGCTGGAAAAAGTGACGACAATGTAAAACATTGAAAGATCTTCGAAAATCTGAAAAAAATAGGGGTAAGCTATTGGGAAAGACCGGTACTGGATGTCCAAGAACCAAGAGGGAACAACAATACTGGAACACATAGAACAATGTCCTCGGATTAAAAAGGGTGTAAGAGAGGGATGGACTTTTACGTCTCTAGTGTTCAATTATCAACCGAAAAAGCAATGACGGAAATGAAAGAGAGGCTCAAGTGTGGGAATAATATTCATGGTGGAAGGATAACAGTAATAAGACTGAGTGGAGACAATGCTATTGTCAGAGAAGGTGGAGAAAATTTACAAGATCTGTTGAATTGTGAGAACATTGTAATTGAGTACAGAAAATGGACTGAAAGTAAATCGAAGCCGACGCAATTAATGAGAAGTTGAAGAAATAAGATACCGAGAATCTTGAAGTCAGAAATGGCAGGCTAGGACTGGCAACAAGTGCATTCTGATTAAGAGAAGCCTGTTAAAACAAGTATACGACATAAAGTTTGAAGAGAAAATTTATGAAAATGTACGTTTTAAACACACCTATGATGGTACTGAAAAATGCTTTGTGGCAAAACCGGAAATGAAGGAACTCGAAGCGTTTAAGATGTGATGCTAGAGATGAATGCTGAAAGTTTGGTGAACTGCTAAGGTACGGAATGAGGAGGTTCTCCGCAGATTCGGCGAGGAAAGTAATATATCAATGGAAAGTCACGACGTGAGGAAGGCACAGAGTGACAGGGTATCTGTTAGACATCAGAGATTAAATGGTACACATCAGAGATTAACTTCATTCGTACCAGAGGCAGCTGTAGAGTTCAAAAACTATAGAGGAATACAGAGACTGGAATATATCCAGCAATTAATTGAGGATATAGAGTGCAATTGCTACTCTGAGATGAAATGGTTGGCATAGGACAGGATTTAGTGAGCCGTGTCGGTCCGCATCGAACCTTTCAGGAAATTGATGATTAAAAAAAATCTTTTTAATTGGGAGTTTAAAATTTTTACATGTGGCTCGGTAGTAGAAGCAATACTACGTTGTCTGTAGCATGCTGTACCCTGTCTGTGAGCTGTTCTTATTACTTTTAAAAGATTATCAAACGCTCTTGAATCTCCAGAAGATTAATAATTATAGCGTTGTAGTGGGAGTTGTATTTATTACCATGAAATGCCTTTATTCTTACTGTGAGGTAACTGCATATGTCAGCTATATAGAACTTATTTTATAACAACAAATTAAGTTCATGTTTTGAATGTGTCATCAGATAAACATCAACATTGGGCTGAGTGCTGCTGTTGTTATGAGGACGAAGAGTCTTTGGGATGTTGTTGTTGTTGTGGTCTTCAGACCTGAGACTGGTTTGATGCAGCTCTCCATGCTACTCTATCCTGTGCAAGCATCTTCATCTCCCAGTACCTACTGCAGCCTACATCCTCCTGAATCTGCTTAGTGTACTCATCTCTTGGTTTCTCCCTACGATATTTACCCTCCACGCTGCCCTCCAATGCTAAATTTTTGATCCCTTGATGCCTCAGAACATGTCCTACCTATCGGTCCCTTCTTCTAGTCAAGTTGTGCCGCAAACTCCTCTTTTCCCCAATTCTATTCAATACCTCCTCATTAGTTATATGATCTACCCATCTAATCTTCAGCATTCTTCTGTAGCACCACATTTCGAAAGCTTCTTTTCTCTTCTTGTCTAAACTATTTATCGTCCACGTTTCACTTCCATACATGGCTACACTCCATACAAATACTTTCAGAAAGGACTTCCTGACACTTAAATCTATACTCGATGTTAACAAATTTCTCTTGTTCAGAAACGCTTTCCTTCCATTGCCAGTCTACATTTTATTTCCTCTCTACTTCGACAATCGTCAGTTATTTTGCTCCCCAAATAGCAAAACACCTTTGCTGCTTCAAGTGTCTCGTTTCCTAATCTAATTCCCTCTGCTGCTGCTAGATGTTTTAAAATCGTCTCAAATC
This sequence comes from Schistocerca americana, assembly GCF_021461395.2. Lineage (NCBI taxonomy): Eukaryota > Metazoa > Arthropoda > Insecta > Orthoptera > Acrididae > Schistocerca > Schistocerca americana. The sequence continues at coordinate 682,120,482 of NC_060121.1, forward strand.
CTAATAATGCCAGTCGGCTTTTTAATTGCAGCAGTGAGTGCCTTTAACTGGGTAGGTGGCATTTGCGTCATACTCGTAATATCTGAACCTTTCGGTTTTCGAATTTTACTTTAACTGCTAGTCTCATAGCTGAAGACGTCGCACTAACTCGGAACTACGTAGAAAATCTGCGCTCAAAGTATTGCGCATAAACAACATTACTTTAAAGACATAAGAGCATTTCTTTCATGAATTTTTCGATTCGACTCAGTACAAGGGTATATGACGTGGTGTTAAAGGGTTCTCATATCTGTAAGACTGAATATGACAACTGTGTCCACACGATAACTGTTGGTTGGTATTGACAAAAATACTAAAAAATTAATATTGGTCAGCTTGTAGGCTACGTCGACTGCGAGTTCGTTTTTTAAGCAGTTGTTACGTTGGGCGTTACCAAACAACTTTGTTTTCGAAGATTATCAGCTGACGGCGCCATTAGTTGTCGATACGAAAGCTCCATTGTCCGCTTAAAAATCTATGCCCATGTTGTTGAAATCCAGCGAGATCATAAGTCTGAGGGAAATTCTGGTGTTGGGGTATGGCGCAGGTGCGACGGAATGCAGTGCATCGTGCCGCCACCCACGCTACGCTACTCTCTGTCACATACGGCCGTGGGCGGTGTGGACAGAGGGCTGCCACGTGGCCCCGTTTGTTACAAGCAGCGCAGAAACCTTTGTGCTGTATAAAATTGCGCCAGCTAGGTTTGCATAAACGCCCCGTGCAAGCAGTCGTTGCTTTCAGCACACTTTACGAACTGTCACTGTGACAAATACCACTACTACTGCTGGAAATTTTATCTGAAAAGTTTCCCACTTTTTCGATAAATTACGTTTAGGGAGAATTCACAAACGTATTGCCAGTAGGCTTACTTACACCTGTGCATTGTATTGCTGTTGAGCTTACACCGTCGGCGAAACAAAATGCAACATCAGGACGGATAAGAAGTAAGAAAGTTTTACTTATTGTGAATCCACAGTATGCAAGGACTTTAAAATAAGCTACGTAAATCCATCGATTCTTGAAGAGAAACTGTTAGTTTTGGCTCAGAAAACACGTCCGTTGATGGTTATACCAGGCATTTGAATATGGCTTGATTGGCGGAACTGTGTAGCAGAGCAAAGACAAAATGAAGGGACATTCCAATCCTAATTACGTATTACTGGAGCTAATGTGGCACACTGCTGCTACTTTAAAACTATTCTTCAACTGTGAACCTAGTTACAGATAATATATTGTTTATATATGCTCGCCAGTGTTAATTGTGGCGTTGTTTTCCCAACAGTTTATAATTAAACTAGTTCTGCGGGCGTAGGAGATGACTGCACAAATGAAACATATGTTGCCTACGGTCATGAGGTTCAAAAAACCGTTATTTTTTGCTTATCGATATTCAAATGGTTCAAATGGCTCTGAGCACTATGGGACTCAACTGCTGTGGTCATAAGTCCCCTAGAACTTAGAACTACTTAAACCTAACTAACCTAAGGACATCACACATCCATGCCCGAGGCAGGATTCGAACCTGCGACCGTAGCGGTCGTGCGGTTCCAGACTTATCGATATTGTAAATATATATAAATAAGTACAACAACGCTTCAAGAAACAAGATTGAACACCACTGTATACATATATTACCAAACAAACCTGTAACTGTACGTAGCAGATTAGTGACTGATTATAATGTCGGCGTATTAGCTGAAAGCAAAAGGAGAGCCCCTCTTGCCGAGCAACGGGACGAAACATGAGTCTGGATTAATGACCCAAATTTATGGCTTCCTCACCCGTAGTTAGTTACAGTTCTGGCATCGGTAATGTGATGCTGTTTTCTGAAGTCGAGGCAATAAGGACTACAACATAAATCAGCGGAAAACTTAGCTGCCCTCTATGGGTAGCGAATTAATGCGGACGTCTACATGGCAGTTACTTTATATTTAGTCTGAAGAAAAAAATTCATAGTTGTATGCTGAAAAAGCAGCTTTCATAAAATTCTTCGTAAGAATGTATGGCAAGCTTTTTTCTTCAATGAAAATAATTACAGATAGCAAAGAAGTCAATAGCTATTGATCCTTTTTTCCAAATTTTTTGGGAAAGTAATGTAGGGTAGAATAGTGTCCCACCTGAGCAACAATAACATCATTTAACCAGGGATTTGATTTGAGAAGGGTTGCTCTTCCGAGAATCCCATTTATGGATCAAGTCACCATATTTTTCAAGGATTAAATAATAAAATAGAGTTGATTATTGTTTTCTGCGACCAAGCCAAAGGCATTTGACTATGTCAAACGCAATATTCTCCTTGATAAACCGAGATTTTATGGGATGTATGGCACATCAAACAACTAATAATATATGTAATCTAAAGAATGCAGAAATTTCTACTTAGTAACCAATATAATCAGAGCAGACTTTTCTGACGGAGATATAATCACGTTGTTGAGCTCAATATGAGTTCCATATTATTTAAACGTTCTTTTGTCGAATATGCTACAAACAGAATCAGTTTCTCTTGGCGATGATGCTGGCACTTCTATCGATCCAAGCATCGATACAGCAACAGAACCAGTCGTAAAGAGTGTTCTGAAAAGAATTATTGACTGGTATTCTATGAATGTGCGATCATTAATTTTAAAAAGACGCAACTTAATTAGTTCTGCACTTCTAGGGGAACTACAGAAATGATAAGTGCTAATGTTGGCGAGGTAATAATAAATAGTGGCCGGCTGGGGTGGCCGAGCGGTTCTAGGCGCTACGGTCTGGAACCGCGCAACAGCTACGGTCGCAGGTTCGAATCCTGCCTCGGGCATGGATGTGTGTGATGTCCTTAGGTTAGTTAGGTTTAAGTAGTTCTAAGTTCAAGGGGACTGATGATCTCAGAAGTTAAGTCCCATAGTGCTCAGAGCCATTTGAACCAATAAATAGTGACGAAACTTCTAAACATTTAGGTGTAGATTATAACTGGAAAAGCATGTTTCGAAGATCCTGCAACAACTTAGTTTAGCTACATATACACTTGGCATCATGGCAGATCTTGAAGAGAAATAAGGAAGTTGACATATTTTGCGTTTCTTCATGGAGTAATGCCACAAGCAATAATGTACTTGGGTAACTCGTCTTTAAAAAAGGAACTCTTCTCAACTCAATAAAGAGGTGTAATTTGTGTTGTTCACTCACGATCATCTCGAAGACATCCGTTTAAGGAGTTAGGTAGTCTGAATACTGATTCACAGTATATTCATTCGTTCTTCAAGTTCGTTGTAAGTAATCCACTACAGTTCAAAAGAAACAGAGATGCACATCATTAGAATACCAGAAGAAAAAATGGCATTCGTTGTTCAACATTAATGCCCTCCTTGACAGAAGAAGGGGTGCACATTGCCGAAACCAAAATTTTTTGTCAGTTAGCCAGTGATATAAAATGCCGGACAAAGAGAAAAGTAAAATTTGAAGACAGGCTGAAAATGTTTCTCCTGCGAACTCCTTCTGTTCGCTAGAAGACTTTCTATTCTTTTAATGTGTAAAAGCTGGTGAGGGCTCAACGTTCTTAAATTTAGAAAAAAAACTGTATGTAATCACCGTAAGGCCATAGTTACAAAACAATTTGTGACGTAGATATAAAATATCTTGTTCCACATCATTGCAGTTTATCGTGTGAGTTATCCACGCAACATGATACTAACTTACTAACTAAATTCAGTTGTTATAATAGGGTGAATGAGAAGAACGTCACTTGTATACTTATCGTTTCAAATTGGTTATTTGCATCCCGCCTTCAGATATTCGTAAGAAGAGCAACGTATTAAGGCGCATTCTTTTCAGAATTCGTCATTTAACTTGTTCGATAACTTAGCATTTCATTAACGGTGTTACCTCGCGTCAATATTAAAGGGTTAATGTCACTAGTAATCAAAATGTCCAACGTCGCGGATTCTAACCCCGCCAATGCTTAAATTCTGAATACAAATAATCAGCAATGGCAGTCGAAGGCTGCGGGCATAAGAAGTCATCCTCGCTCTGCCAACGCCATTGTCGAAAGCGGCCGAGGCGAGGACAGAAAACATCAGGACACCGTCTTTCCCTTGGAGTGGGAAACTGCCTTTAAAAGGCGGATGAATCAGTAGTAATTAACGACATGAAGATGCAGAATCCAATTGACAAGACTGCATAAAAGACACATAATATGTATCCACAAAAGTCTGGCCTGTAGTTAAAAAGTACCATGATGATCTCTCAATCGGTAAAAGATTCCGGATTAGTCCACCACTCGGATCTCCTGGAAGGGACTGCCGAGTGGTAGGTGATCGAGAAAAAATTTACTAACCATCGAAAGGAATGTCAGAAGTGTGAATGTCGTAGGAAAACTAAAATATATGAAAATGGAATTAAAAAGGCTCTATACCGATACAGTGGAGGTTACTGAGGTGAAATGGAAGACGATAGGGATTTATGGTCAAACGGTATAGGGTAATATCGATAGAAGCAGAAATTGTGTAACTGGAATGGGATTCGTCATGAATAGCAAAGCAGGGTAGACGAGGACATAGTATGAACTATTTAGTAATATGATTCGACAGCAGTCAACGCCGGCAACGATAGGTCGGGTATATATGCCATCGTCGGAGAAAGTAGATGAAGATATAGAAACGCTGTATGAGGATACTGAAAGGGAAAATTAGTACGTAAGGGGGGATTAAAATAAAATAATTATGGGAGATAGAGTGCAGTTGTAGGGGAAACACGTTATCACAGATGTTGGACACACGAACACAGGCCGCAGAAAGGTAGTTGTGAAGAACATTGGGTGACCGAAAAAATACCTGAATTGATCGACGAATGGACATACAAAATTGTCAGAGAAAGATAGGAACACAGTAGTACAAAACGTCTTAGGAATGCAATATGTATGAAGTGCATGACAGTCAACGCGAAATGGCTGCAGAGAAGACGTAAAGAAATCGAAAGAGAAACGGTCACAAGGAGGAGTTACTTATGCTATAAGAGAGTCAAGTCAACGTTCGGTGAGGTAAATTCCAAGAGGGCAATGGAAATTCCACCATTGCACGCATTGGATAGATGAAAAGAGTACACGGCCGGCCTGTATGAGAGGGAGGGCACGTCTGATGATGTAATAGCAGGAGAAATTGGAGATTATGTGGAAGGCTGCGGAATCCAGTATTAGAGCCAAAATTTAAAATAGCTCTCAAAATCAGGTACAATATAACAATACTCCGTAATTTTTATAGCAATTTTTTGCGAGAGGGAGTGGGTGGGGGGATGGCACTGAAACGACTATTCAAGTTGATGTGTAGACTCTATCAGACCAGCGATGTACCGCCAGACATCTATCATCCACACAGTACCGAAGGCACAAGGCCAGACAAATGTCGCGAAATCAGCTCAAGGGCTCATGCGTCCAAGCTGCTGACAAAACAATGTACAGAAGAATGGAAACGGAAGTTCAGGACCTGTTAGACGATGATCAGTTTTGCTTTAGGAGAGGTAAAGGCTCCAGAGAAGCAGTTCTCACGAAGCACTTCATAATGCGGCCACGGCTGAAGAGAAATTAGGACAGGTCGACAAGATCTGTCACCTTCAAAAAGTGTTCGGCAATATAAAATGGTGCAAGAAGTTCGAAATTCTAAGGGAAATTGAAGTAAGTGATGAGGAAAGACGGTTAATTTACATAATGTACAAGAACCGCACAATAAACACATCCAAGACTCTTTGACAGAAATAAAAAGGAAGGTTCTAAAATAGGATTAAATTGCACGGTGAAAGGACATCACTGAGAGGATTCGCTGATGACATTGCTATGTTGAGTGAGTTTGAAGAAGAACTATAGGATCTTTTTAAGGAAATGAACAGTGTAATGAGTACGGAATGTGGACTGTGGGTAAACCGGAAAAACAAATGTAATTGAGGTGGCAGAAATGAGAATAGCGAGAATCTCAAAAACGAAACTGGTGATGCGAAGGTAGACGAAGCTAAGAGATTCCAATACCTGGGAAGAAAATTGTGCGTTTGGAGCACCGCATTGTATGGTAGTGAATCATGGACAGTGGAGAGGATGGAACAAAAGGGAATTTGAGTTTAGGGTGTGGTATTTGAGTAGAATATTGAAAATCTGGTGGACAGATAAAGTAAGGAATGAGGAGGTTCTCCGCAGAGCCGACGGAGAGAGTAAGAAATGGAAAACACTGACAAGAAGAAGGTTCAAAACGTTCATATGTCTGTGAAATCTTACGGGACTCAACTGCTAAGGTCATCAGTCCCTAAGCTGACACACTACTTAACCTAAATAACCCTAAGAACAAACACACACACCCATGCCCGTGGGAGGACTCGAACCTCCGCCGGGACCAGCCGCACAGTCCCTGACTGCAGCGCATAGACCGCTTGGCTAATCCCGCGGGGCGACAATAAGAAGGGACAGGGCGATAGGGCAGAGGGTTTTGTAGACGAAACCACAGAGACAGGAATAACAGAGGACGTACGGTGCAAGTGCAGCTCTGAGGTGGAGAGGGTAGCTCAGGGGAACTATTGATGGTGGTCCGCATCGTATCAGTCAGAAACTGATGAATCCAAAAAAGTTTTACAAAAGACAACTAGAAGCCTTAAGGCACCTTAATATTGTGGCTTTAATCAAAAAGAAATATTTTTGTGCACTTATTAAGCGATCTGCGGTGAATATAATGGCATGGAAGTAAGGTAATTTTATCTGCTGCCCCCGGCAGCGGTGGTCTCGCGGTTCTAGGTGCGCAGTCCGGGACCGCGCGACTGCTACGGTCGCAGGTTCGAATCCTGCCTCGGGCATGGATGTGTGTGATGTCCTTAGGTTAGTTAGGTTTAAGTATATCAAAGTTCAAGGGGACTGATGACCACAGCTGTTAAGTCCCATAGTGCTCAGAGCCATTTGAACCATTTTATCTGCTGCCGTCCCCATTAAAGGCAGTCCAACGTTTTAACAATTGCTCCGGCTCTCTCGTTCGTGTACAACGTATCGACCGTAAATTTACGCTAGTTATTTGAAAAGTACAATTTAATAAAGTTGAGCTTACGCTTCGAGTTCACACACCCACAAGGAATAATAATAGGAATTTATCTCCGCTTCGGTGGACTTTCATAGCGCTTGGGAAAATACACCACACGTTACGTGTGATTAATATTTTGCGTTTTAAAGTGTACACACCTAATACTAAGTTTATATAAACGAGAAAACAGCGCATCTATTGCTTGTGATGTGGTACGCGAGCAGCAACTTTCCGGTTGCTTACGTAACATGGTTGGGTGCACTCGCCCGAGAGGTGGAACCCTATAAGCAATATGTCCTTTTGTCTCCACGCAAAGTTCGAAACGCCAAATAATTAAATAAAGCGTACGTCTGGAAACTGCAGGGATAACGCTCCTAGCCAACGGAGCACTCCTGATATGCACCTCATGCGTGAAATTGAACCACAACGCCAGTAAGGAGAATTACACACTGCTAACACCACTAACCAGTGTAAAATGCACACTACACATAGAACATATCTCTTTTCGTTTTTGATATGTAATTAGATAAGAGCATACAAAAACGATTATTGTACTGGGCTGTCATTTTCAAGTTAATGGTTTGTACTCTTCTTTCTTTAATAGCTAACTTGATGAAAGTTTGATGAAAAGATTATAAATGCCGTCTGGTGCACACACAAGATAAGGTAACTATGACAGACCACCGCAAAAAAAAAAAAAAAAAAAAAAAAAAAAAAAAAAAAAAAACTGGAGTGACTAATCGTGTTGACGTGATACTGACCAACATTGTGAATACTCAGAAGTACGCTGTCTTATATATGCCGAGTTATGACAATAACTGATTACAGAAGTAATCTTAATGGAACAGTATTAATTTGTCTGTGGCATTGGAATGAGCGTTCGAAGAGGACATTAACCGAACAGCAACAAGATAACTACCCAGCAAACCAATTCCCCACCACCTAAAACTGTAGGATTACTCTGCAGTTCACTATTAAGTGCCTGTGAGAGAGTTCATTAAAACGCCTTCTAGCTATTTTTCTACGGTTCCACTGTTGAACAGCGCGCGGAAAAAACTTAATCTTTCCGTGCAAGCTCTGATTTCCCTTATTTTAATTTTATGGGCACTCCTCCCTTAAGATCTCGGCACCTACAAAATATTTTCACACTCTGAAGAGAAATTTGAAAAGTTAAATTTCTTGAGATGTTCCAGCTGGAGCAAAAACCGTTTTCATTTAATGACGGCCACATCAATACGTGTATCTCATCCATGACACTCTTTCCCAAAATTCGCGATAGTACAAAACGAGCTGCCCGTCTTTGGACTTTCTCGATATCCTTTGTCAGTTTTATCTGATGCGGATCCCACAGCTAACAGCAATACTCCAAGCTTAGTGTCTTTAGATCAAGAGAAACGTCCCACAATCCTCTGCACTGTTGTTCGAAATGTAAGTAAACGCTTTAAGACTGGCACAGTGGGTGGATACATGGAAACATAGTAATCGGAACACCTTATCAAGCCTATTACTGCATAGGAAAACCGTTGTTATTCAAAACAGTTTCCGGATGAATAGTTACAGCCTGCAAATGATTTTCAAGTGATCATGCACTCTTCCCTCCAAAATAGACCACCATATCTCACTAATACTGAGATCAGATAAATCTGGTGGCCAGGTGGTGTAGCCAGTCATGCTGCAGTCACTTGGTTCCAACTCCATCTGTGGTGGTTGGCATTGGGTCAGAGCACTGCTCCCATCGTTTCACCACATCCCACACATAGTGATCGGAATGGCCAGGGCAAAAGGCTGACATTCTGTGACACCAAGAAGGCACGTGTTCGTATAGCAACATGTTTTCGTGCACAGACTTGCTGAAAAATGGCGTCTGGGGTGTTGTCCAGATAGGGTATGGTTACAGGTCACAGGATGTAACTCACTTAGGCCATACATGTCTCAGTGCCCTGAGTACGCACCAACTGTTATTTGAGGTTGTGCAGAACAGCATCTCGCAGCATAAGGCCTTGAGTTTGGGCTGTATACGGTTTGAAATTGTGGTCACTTGCGATGCCGCCCTTCCTGTCAGCAGCGAACCGGAATGCGCTCATCATATCCAAACAAAGAGAACCTGGATTGGTCCGAAAACACTGTTTGATGCCATTCCTGTCCGCGGCGACGTCGTTCCATACACCGCTGCCGTCTAGCACATTTCTGCACATTCGTCAAAAGAAGGTGGAGAAGTGGACGACGCGCACGTAACCCATGCCGTAATAAAGAGCGAAGGACTGTCACCCCTGATAGTGTAGAATGCGTTCCACTGTTCCACTTTTGCTCAGAACCGAGGAGAACTCAGATCTGTTCCGCAATGCAATTCGCGTGAGGTGCCGATCTTTTGGGGGGATGGTGTCGGTGGTGCGACCTGACCCATCTCGTCGTGAACCATTCTGCGCACACCCGTTGCCCTCCCGAAACACTTCATCTCACGCTAGCAGCAATTTGCAGGACGGATGCATCACATTCTCTGAAGCCAATAATGCGTCCTCTTTCAAACTCACTGATTCGACAGTACGGTTCGTACACGCGTCTGATAGCGACAACGAGAGCGGCAGGCAAATTTTACCAATAGGTGGTGGTGCGCCGTGATACCGATGTTGACCTTGAACCGCTGGCGACGAGTTTCAAATGTTAATCATTTCTGCAGTACACGCTAATGTACATGTTCTATGAATATAAACGTCCTGTCTCTACTCTTTCAAGATGTTCTGTTTCTTCTAAACATTAGAGTATATTGACGAAATGTGTCATTTGTTCATCATGGCAGTGGCACCCAAAAGTGACTCGTGTTGTTTGTTTGAATGACTAGTCGAGAATTAACGCAACATCGTGGCAGAACAACGAAAATTACGCAACGGACAGGAACATCGGTTTAGCTTTTTAAATGTTAGCGAAAATTTCTCCCCATCCTCTGAAAGAGCAAGTTACTTTGAACGTGGAAAAAGGGCTGAAACTGCATGAGATAATTGGAAAACGGGGATGTCTAAAATTTTACATAATCTTCTACCCACCTTTCAATAGAGGAGAGCATGAGAGAAATGAGAGAGAAAACGGCTGGAAAAATGCGTTGCTTAAACGGGCCATGATGAGAGTGTTTGGAATCTGTCGCACATTCCCTCTTTACCAGAGACCAAGCGGCGTTGTGGAGGTGACAGAAATGGCCAGGGCCTGGAAGAGACAGCCGGAAGCATTGTTAAGCCACGCGACGATTCGACGTTCTTAAAACCAGACCAGCGTTTTCCCCCTCCCTTTGGACGTGCGAGTAGTACTCGCGAGAGAATGCTGGCACAGAGCACAAAATGGGGCATGGTTTCAGGCGAGGATAGGAATATTACGATAGAGTGGACAGGGTTTCTCATTTTCAAATTTTACGCATTTTGCTTCCGCCCATCTATACGAAAGACGGAATGATCTCATTTGCTGCAAGGACAGTGACAGGCGGGGAGGGGGAGGGGAAGGGGCTTTGACGGACAGTTGGAGGGGAGCTCTGGGTGGTTTGCGGTTGCTGGTGGTAATGGTGCCGCATAGGTTAAGCGGGTTTTCCCATAATTCTTGAGAAAATTTCGCCATGTTACGTCACGCTTATGTCGCTTTCGTTTAAGATTACTTGATTCAGTCAAGTCAGAGAGGCATTTGAGATTGTTCTTACTTCTTATAATGGTTTTGGGTTAATACAAATATTGGGTGTAGTCAGGTAATTTCTATGCTAGTGGTAGCTGGTAGTTAGCACAACACAGTTTGAATTCCAGAAGCGCTACTCGACTGACAATGTTATTTACATGATGACTCATCAGATTGCACAAGCCTTAAATAATATCGCCCTCCGGTATCTTTGTGATCTTTTCATTCGTTGTAGAGACGAAAATAGAGTTTTACAGAACTGATGGTTCTACACGCAGCTGGTTTAAACTATACCTGACAGACAGCAGCAGGTTTGTTGAATAATTCAGACGAGCTCGAAAAGCTAGAAAACTCCATTGATTTTAAGAAAAGGTCATGGAGCGATTTCCACAGGTTTCTATTTTAGGTCCACTCCTATCCCATATACATGTGAATGACCTTCCACTTAACATTCAACAGGTGAAATGGGTGCCTTTTTCAAACGCTGATAGTGTTATAATAAATTCCATTAGACAGAGAGTAACGGAAGAGGTGGTAAATTATATTTTCGAAAGAATTATTAAGTGATTTTCTGAAAATTTACCCTCTCTAATTTCTTAAAAAAACTATCTACGTGCAGCTCTTTACATTTATAAAGTCTTTCCATCAACTGATGTAGCAAGTGAGTAGGGCAGAAAGCTCCAAATTTTTCGGTGTGTTTACTAATAAAAACCTGACCTATAAGTGGCATAATACTGAGCTTCTCATACAGTTAAGTGCAGCTGCTTTTGCACTTCGTATAACTGCTAATCTTGGAAACAAATGTATTCACCTCCTGAAGTATTTTGCACATTTCCTCTAAATAATCTCCTGCAGAATAATTTACTGGTGTAACTCATCACTTAAAAGACAGCACTCATTACCAAAAAGTGAGAAGTAACAATAATGTATGGTGTTCACGAACGGTGTAACGCCGGAAATGCATATCCTCCTATCTCCATCTATTGTACTATTATTTTTTTTCCTTGTTTTGTTACCTCAAGATATGACATTTCTGTCTCTTTATATATTGTAATTGTTTTACTGTTTGTATATATATATTTATGCACTTATGTCGATGTATAATTGGTTTGTTTCGTAAATATTATTTGTATTTTTACGCTGGGTCTTGCCTAGGGAAAACTGCTATCGAACGATTACATCGATGGGTCGTGTGAAGAATCAAAGTGTGTAGGATCTTTGGGAGTGTTAACTCTGCCGCGTGGGGCGCGGGCAGTGAGAGTCTGGCTGGAGTAGCGAGTGGAGCAGGTGTTGTGTGACGCTCCCACGAGTTGCCGCGCTTTAGGGGTGTGGCAGCATGTAATTGCGCTCGACTCGCGATGATGGTTTCTGACATGGTGTCGCGGACGGGAAGCATTAGCTGGCGCACATCAAGAGCCCGTTTCGCCTGGTGACCGTGTCGAGAAGAAGGCGCGCCTACATCCAGCTTCTGCAACAGCGACAGCCGACAATGAGTGACTGTCGCCACCTCCTCAATCGACGGCTTCAAACCTTCAATCAACCAACAAGGAAGACTAAAAGCACTTAAAGTTTCAGAACTGTATGGCAGACCTCAGCTTTTCAAATTGTTCCATTTGCCTCGCAAAATTACTGCAACTTAGCATGAACCTTTGTTGCTCATTGTCCCAATTGCATTGCCAAGCAGGGTCCCTTCCTTTTCCGAAATGAGCCCGAGGGTCGTTGAAATTCAAACGCCAGCACCATTCGATTTCACTGCTTTAATTTGAAAGTTCAGCTGGCTACAATATTTAGATTGCACAAGCACAAATTAAGAGTGCGAGTTTTGTTACCGTATTTTAGTTACCTGTGACTGCAGCTCAGCTTGGTACGTACTAAATTTTACTATTGTTAATTGTTCAGAATCATTTAATTCAAGTTCAAAGTTAATTCTCTTATTTCTAAATTGCGTAGGTTCAAGTAGCTTTTGAAATGATTGTTGAGGTAGTCCAAGACTAACCTTATTTTACTGAATGTCGATGTGCTTCAGAAAGAAAGCTCACTATTAACTTCAGTCACTAAATTAACTTTCGATTTTCCAGTTTCATTAATTCTTTTGCTAAATTAAGTATAGCGAAATTTATTACTTCTGACAAACTTTCAGTTTTCACACTACACGTGTCAACCTTCAGTTGCCACGCTTCTAGTGCTTTTCAGTTATTATAGTAATTGTCCATAGGACTGGCGACCGTAATTTCCCCCAAATCTCAAATATCTAATTACCGCTAGTTAATTGTTAACGTAACGGCCGCACATTTACTTTCTTTATTTACTTTACCCCTTTTCAAAATTAATTTCCACCAGTTTCATTTGCATTTTTCCTTTCATTTAGATGTAACCCTTTCCTCCCTCTTTACCGATAGATTAACTTCGGTGACGATTGCTTTTCCCAAATTTCCATTAGGTAAACGCGGCTTAATTTTTCACTGTCTTTAAGGTCGATAAGTGAGGGGGGAGGTTACACGTGGCGACCTGGTGACAGGACAATCTTCAGTTTTGAGGTTGTTCTGGACACGAATTTTGTTTGGTGCAAATGTCGTAACAAAGTACTGGTTACGAAATGGTCGATACGTCAGCGAGAATATTCGTGTGAGGAATCCTAATTAGAGTTGAGATTTGGCATTTATATTGAAAAATATTAAAATGAGTGAAGGCAACAATAGCCAAAATTTGGTAGACTTGGATACGGAACAATCGGTCGAACAGTGGGAAACGCGCACCACGGTACCCATTGTTCAGGGGCAGGCGGCTAGCATGAAAGACGCGACCGCCGAAACGCAACAAAGAGCAGAAATGGAATTCCAAACTTTAGAAATTTTTTCGGAATCGGAAGTGAAAATCGAATCTGAATCCCATGATGAAGAATACGGGGGGACAATTAAAGAGGAAGCCGCTGCGGAAGTAAAACCGGTAGTTTCCGGGAATTTAACTGATTTATTGAATGTTTTGATTAACGAAATCAAGAGTCAATCGGCCAAGCAAGAAGATCAGGCTGCCAAACAAGAAGCTCAGGCTGCCAAGCAAGAAGCTCAGTCTGAAAAATTTGAACGGATGCTAGACAATCAGAACAAAGCTATTAACGTTGTTATCAACAATGTTGGAGTTGTTAACACAAAAGTTGATAAAATCAAAGAAGATATTGTTGTAATTAATACCGAAATCGGTAATCTTAAACAGGAAATGATAGGCGTTCAGGCGGAAATTGCGAGCATAAATACTCGTTTTAATTCCGAAATTAGCAGAATCGAGAAAAGTGTAGGAGACGCAGTTGCTCCGATCATCGAGAATAAGGTGACGGAACAAATTCAATTAGTGAGAAAAGAGGATCATCAGAAGGTGGAAACTTTAAAGGCTTTAGTATCCGAAGTAGATACCAAAGTGACGAAGCAGGCTAATACCTGCGGAGAGAAAAAGAGGGAAGTGGAAACGCTTGCGACAACCACTTGCCAAGTGATTACGAGGGTGTCGGAATTAGAAAGGAAACTTGACGAAAAACAGAGCTATGTGCCAATCTGTGCACATAGTTCGGAGTTGTTGACGAAAGAGGAGCGGTTCGACCCCTTGAAAAAAGGCGGTATACACCCGACGGATTTCATTAAAAATTGTGAAAGAGTTTTACCCAGATCATGGACTAATGAGAGAAAAATTAATGCGGTTATTGATGTGTTGGCTGGTGATGCCAAGCGTTGGGGCTTAAACCTCAACATTACGAACCTGACTTTTGACGAGTTTAAAAATTTGTTTCTGGCTGAATACTGGTCAGAGCAGAAACAGCAAGGTGTCTGGCGCGAATTTGTCGTATCGAGGCCTTTCGATGCGAATTCGCGCGTTTCGATGAAGGAGTTTTGTGAGGGCTGGATCCGCAAGTTGGAATATTTGCGTGATCGCCACACGGAATCCGAAATAGTCTGGGAACTCTACAAGAAGCTTCCAGATGATACAAAACGCTACGTAGGAAGCAATTACAGGACAATCAATGATTTCCTGGAAAGAGTTGAGGACGAGGACAATTGGCGCAATAATCGCGACAGTGGTGGAGGCCGTGGTAACAACAACAGGAACCACAACAACGATAACTATGGGAATAATGTATACCGCAATCTTGGCAGCAATAACAATAATGGTTCGGGCCGTAATGACAATCGGTACAATGCAAATAATAACCGGAATGACGGAAACCAGTATCATACTAGCGTGATACGGGCTGCGCAGAATAGTAATAACGCCAGAGGGTGTGACCAGCCGCCTCAGCAGTATCCGGGGAGCGTATCTGCTGGGACGAGACAGGGAAACCATTAGCCGCGCCGGTGAGGGGCCGACCGGGCGTGGAGAAATTTTGGCGGCCCAATAACAGGAGAAAACCCAGGTGTCGTCGTTATGAAAATTCCGTATGGAATAATCAACGGCGGGAGAGTGTGCCAGTGTTAAGAGAAAGGAGTGCGTCCACAAGTAGTAGATCAGCTGTATACACGGCAGTAGAAGGTACATTCACTGTCAGTGAGAACAATTTAAGTAGTGTTCCGGAAATCGATTATAAGGTGCCAGCTGTAATACCCACAGCGGAACTGGAGATTGAGTTTAAGAATGATTCGCAATTGTTGAGAGAAGATCAGATGTCGGATAATACGTCCGTCATTGAGCGAGGGGATGCAGAGAGGGATGAGGTCTGGTTAAGGCAGTTCGGTCGCTTATACGACGAACTAAGAGATTATAGGGGCCTGTACGGGAAAAGCATTTATGGAGAGCGCGGGCAGAATTTGCCGCGTCTCGTCCCACAGGAAGATAGCATTTGTGAAGTGATGGAAAGTTCTGGCCCTAACCGGCAGACTTTACCAGAAATAGTTGATGTTAATGGGGAGCACGAGCAAGATTCGTCGTGTTTCGTCCTGCAGGAGTTAGATGTTGAAGTAGTAACGGAAAGTTCTGGCCCTAACCGGCAGACTTTACCGAAAGTTATAGAAGTAGCCGACCCATCCGACGCAAACCTCCAGTTTAAACGTTGCGAGAGTATTAAGGAGAAAGATTACGAAGATTTTAGTGATAGCCGGACACGATTGGTAGAAAAGCACATAGATTACAGCGTGTATGAGGTTAGAGCTGACATTATACAGTCAGACGATAGCAGTGTGGGTTGCGCAGATCCAGAGGAAGTAATTTCAGATGCTACTGGGCACATTCCTCCAGGTAGATTGGCAGATGAGATCAATCTGACCAAAGTGGAATCAACGAAGGTGACAATTAGTGAATTGATAGCAAAGCAACACTCACTAGTTGACGAGTTACAGGAAAAGGTTTCGGTATTGGAGGCGACGCTACAGACTATGCCTCAGGACAAACGTGTTGAAATTAAAACTGTATGTGAACAGAGGCTGAAAAAGCCGCCAGATAAACCGGATTTAGGATCAAAGCCGGATGGTTTTTTCTGGAATGACCTGGATATAGACGAGGATTTACTGTGGGAAAATAAAGAAACAGTCGAGGACAAGTGTAGACAGATAGTAGTGTCTGTTAATATGCACGACCTACAACTAAACGTGTTGATTGGCACCGGTGCAGAACTGAGTGCTGTATCTGGGAAAATATTTGAGTTACTAAAAAACAGACCCGGCATCGTAGTTATGCCAGTAACAGGAGTGAAAATTATCGGTGCTACTGGGAAGGCCAGTAAACCGGTCACAAAACAGATTTTTGTCAACTTCGAGATATGTGGGGCACAATTTGAGCAAGAGTTTGTCGTCGTGCCAGACTTAACTACGGAAGTAATTATCGGGTTAGATTGGCTATTGAAGTACCGTGCAGTGATTAATTGCGAAAGCAAAACTTTGACATGTACGTCACAAGATAAAACAATAGTAGTTAGCTTTGACGAGGCAGGAGACGGTGTGCGTAGACTATACCAGCCTGTACACATTGTTAACTGGCCGGATGACATTGACGTAGGAATGAGTTTGAACTGCCGTAACGTGAGGAATTTCGGCATTGACAAAAGTGTAGAAAGTGAATTGGAAGAGATAATCAAATTCCCTCCACGGATTGACATTAGTATTGGTGTGAAAAAGGATCGTTGGTGAGAAGTAATGAAGCTAAAAGCCGATGCACGCATACGTCGTCATGACGCTAAAGCGCGTTTTGCTAAGTTTGCAATCGGAGACTTAGTACTTGTAAAAGCTCATGAGAAATCGAGCGAGATAGACAACGAAATCTCTAAATTTAAGTTTGTTTATAATGGACCATATAAAGTCATTGGTATACCTCACACAAATGCTTATTGCTTAGAGTATCCAAGCTCTGGAAAGCTATTAGGTATACGAAACATTGTAGACCTGAAATTGTACCAACCAAGGATTGATTAGTACCACAGATAGGGTAATTTGTGCAGTATGTAGATATAGAGTGTAAGATTTAAGGATGTGCCGTGTGGCGATGCTTTTGCCTGACCTAGAGGTCATTAAAGAAGTTGTAATTAATAAGTAATTTATGTTGATTAAATGATTTAAGAGTTACTGAATATTAATCAGTTTAAAAATCCAAGCTGCTAGTTTAAGTTTTCAGCTGAGTCACAGTAGATTAAGGAATGTAAATATGATTTTGTAACTTGCTGTAAGATTTAATGAATGTGTGTTTTATTAATCACTGCCGATGTACTTAGACGCTGTTTTAAGTTTCAGGCTAGTACATGCGTGTGATGATGGACAGTGTTGAGTTATCCACTGTGATAGTATTAAGGGACTCCTTGAAATTACTCGGGAGTGAGTTTTTCCCAAAGAATTCAGTGAAACGGACGTTCTGGAAACGCCGTAACAAGGGCGAGTGAGATCAAGCGTGCCGCACAGGCGGGCGCAACAATACTGGCGAGGCGGAGTCGCTGTCGGCTCTTGTGCCGCTGTCGGCTCTTGTGCCGCTGTCGGCATTCTTTGTACTTGCGAGTACGGAGGGCGGAGTTGTTTTTCTTCCCGGACAGCTGATGTAAAAGAATTCAGCTGTCAATATTTATGTTTCTGTCTATCTGCTGAATATTATTTTCTTGTTTAGCGTTAAGTGGACACTCATGGCGAGAGTATTAATTATGAAAAGGTTATATAAAATGTGTATTCTATGTAGTTAGTAATTAATTTGCGTATTTTGATCTACCTGTTTTTATGACCATGTACTCTCATTAATTTTGTAAATAGTATTCCATTTCTTGATACTGTTGGGAATTTTGACAATTTTAGAATAGCTAAACCATTTTCTATGTTTTCTATGAATTTTAATATGTTGTCAACCTGTTTTATTTTGTGCAAGATGACAGAGTGGAATAAGATTAGGAGTGTCTCCACTCAATTATTATGGTCTAAAAATTGATTTGTGCTTAATTAGACGAATGCTAAATTTTGATGATGTTTTGAGCATATGCATTTCCACTGTTTCTTTTTTGGGACATTTTCTGAGTCTGTTTACGTTACACGAACATCCTCAGACAATGTGGGGCACGTGTAACGCCGGAAATGCATATCCTCCTATCTCCATCTATTGTACTATTATTTTTTTTCCTTGTTTTGTTACCTCAAGATATGACATTTCTGTCTCTTTATATATTGTAATTGTTTTACTGTTTGTGTATATATATTTATGCACTTATGTCGATGTATAATTGGTTTGTTTCGTAAATATTATTTGTATTTTTACGCTGGGTCTTGCCTAGGGAAAACTGCTATCGAACGATTACATCGATGGGTCGTGTGAAGAATCAAAGTGTGTAGGATCATTGGGAGTGTTAACTCTGCCGCGTGGGGCGCGGGCAGTGAGAGTCTGGCTGGAGTAGCGAGTGGAGCAGGTGTTGTGTGACGCTCCCGCGAGTTGCCGCGCTTTAGGGGTGTGGCAGCATGTAATTGCGCTCGACTCGCGATGATAGTTTCTGACATGGTGTCGCGGACGGGAAGCATTAGCTGGCGCACATCAAGAGCCCGTTTCGCCTGGTGACCGTGTCGAGATGAAGGCACGCCTACATCCAGCTTCTGCAACAGCGACAGCCGACAATGAGTGACTGTCGCCACCTCCTCGATCGACGGCTTCAAACCTTCAACCAGCCAACAAGGAAGACTAAAAGCACGTAAAGTTTCAGAACTGTATGGCAGACCTCAGCTTTTCAAATTGTTCCATTTGCCTCGCAAAATTACAGCAACTTAGCATGAACCTTTGTTGCTCATTGTCCCAATTGCATTGCCAAGCAGGGTCCCTTCCTTTTCCGAAATGAGCCCGAGGGTCGTTGAAATTCAAACGCCAGCACCATTCGATTTCACTGCTTTAATTTGAAAGTTCAGCTGGCTACAATATTTAGATTGCACAAGCACAAATTAAGAGTGCGAGTTTTGTTACCGTATTTTAGTTACCTGTGACTGCAGCTCAGCTTGGTACGTACTAAATTTTACTATTGTTAATTGTTCAGAATCATTTAATTCAAGTTCAAAGTGAATTCTCTTATTTCTAAATTGCGTAGGTTCAAGTAGCTTTTGAAATGATTGTTGAGGTAGTCCAAGACTAACCTTATTTTACTGAATGTCGATGTGCTTCAGAAAGAAAGCTCACTATTAACTTCAGTCACTAAATTAACTTTCGATTTTCCAGTTTCATTAATTCTTTTGCTAAATTAAGTATAGCGAAATTTATTACTTCTGACAAACTTTCAGTTTTCACACTACATGTGTCAACCTTCAGTTGCCACGCTTCTAGTGCTAATTATATGTGTAATAACCTTTCTTTTTCAGTTATTATAGTAATTGTCCATAGGACTGGCGACCGTAATTTCCCCCAAATCTCAAATATCTAATTACCGCTAGTTAATTGTTAACGTAACGGCCGCACATTTACTTTCTTTATTTACTTTTCCCCTTTTCAAAATTAATTTCCACCAGTTTCATTTGCATTTTTCCTTTCGTTTAGATGTAACCGTTTCCTCCCTCTTTACCGATAGATTAACTTCGGTGACGATTGCTTTTCCCAAATTTCCATTAGGTACACGCGGTTTAATTTTTCACTGTCTTTAAGGTCGATAAGTGAGGGGGGAGGTTACAACGGGCGTCGTGTAAACACCTCTTCAAGGAGCTAGGCATTTTAATTGAATGGTCACAATACGTATATTTGTTAATGATACGCGTCAGACAATCCATTGAAACTGTTGAAGCTGTCAGTGGCTCAGAAAGGAGTTAAATGAGTAACAACAATTGTTTTATCTTTTCTCCAGTTTCATAAAATGTCTTACTGGAAATCATTCTCTTGGACAATTCCTTCTTTTCCACTGACGAATTTCTACTTAAAACTGGCACATAGGAAGACAGTTAGTAAGTACATAAGTAAAATACATAAATAAAACTAAAATGTAGTTTAGTTTCATGAAGCAGGACTAATAATAATCATGTGTTGAATAATGTCAACACTAATCATGATTACATACATCTTCTACTGATATTTTCTACATCATTTCGAAAAAAGAATATTTCTAATGGTCTATGGAACAAGTAACTAACTAACTAATTAGGGATATATACATTTGACATCTGTTGGCAAGGTATGCGAAAAGATAACGTTTTTCCCATTTGCATACACTGATAACTAGAGATGTAGGGGTAGGTGTCTTTGATTAGTAATTAAATCGTCATCGGCACCGGACTCGAACCCCTCCACAACTTAAATTTTCATTTATAATTATCGATGGCGTCCCAAGACTTCCGGCATGAGAATCACTCTTATTCAGCCAACGGCCTTCTCAATGAGGGTGGAAGAGCAGAGAGGATCAGGGCACTCTCTTGTCTTTGGGGTGGAGAACTGCACATAGAAGCGGAAGAATCGGCAATGATCAAAGGTATTAAGATGCCAAAGGCAACGGAAACCAATGCATGAAAGACATATAACAGGTATCCACAGGACATGTGGCTTGTAATTGAAAAAGTATCACGAAAATCTCCCATAGCCAAAAGATACCGGAAAAGTCCTCATTCGTATCTCCAGGAGGGGACTGTCCATGGGGAGGTGACCACGAGAAAAAGACTGAATAAACAACGAAAGGATAACGTTATACGAGTCGGGACGTGGAATGTCAGAGGTCCGAACGTGGTAGTGAAGCCATAAAACCTCAAAAGAGAAATGCAAACACTGAACCTACAAACAGTACGGCTCAGTAAAGTGAAATGGAAAGAAGACAAGGATTTTTGTTCGGATGAGTATAGGTAATATCAACAACAGAAGAAGATGGTATTACGGGAGTAGCGTTCGTTATGAATAGGAAGGTAGGGCAGAGAGGGAATTACTGTGAATTCTGTGATAGGGTTGTCCCGATCAGAATCGACAGCAAACTAACACCGACAACGTTCGTACAGGTACACATGTTAACGTCACAGGTTAAATATGAAGAGGTAGAGAAAGTATATGAGGATTTTGAAAAGGTAATACTGTATATAAAAGGAGATGAAAGTCTATTAATCATGGTGGACTGGAATGCAGTTTTAGGGGAAGGAGGAGAAGAAAATCTTATAGGAGAAAATTGGCTTGGGACAATGAATGAGAGAGGACAAAGACTAATTGAGTTCTGTAATAAATTTCAGATCTTAATAGCGAATACTCTGACCGAAAATCAGAAGATGAGGTAGTATAATTCAAAAAGGCCGGCTGCTGCAGGAAGATTTCCGTTAGATTACATCATGGCCATACAGAGATTCCGAAATTAGGTACTGGATTATAAGGCTTACACAGGATAAGATTTGAACTCAGATCACAATTTAGTAGTGGTGAAGAGTAGTTTGAAGTGTTAGAGATTAGTTAGGAAGAATCAGTATGCAAAGTAATGGGATAAGGAGGTACTAAGGAATGGCGAACATGCTTGGTGTGCTCTAAAGTTGTAGATACAACAACGAGGAATAGCTCAGTATGGAACACAGTTCAAGAGGTATGGACATCTCTAAAAAGGGTAACCATGTAAGTTGGAAAGAGAAACATAAGTATAGAAAAGGTAGCTGCCAAAAATCCATAGGAACAGAAGAAATACTTCAGTTGGTTGATGAAAGAAGGAAGTACATAAATGTTCAAAGGAAGTTCAGGAATACAGAAACACAAATCGCTGAGGAATCATATAACTAGGAAGTTCAGGGAAGCTAAGACGTATTGGCTGCATAAAAATAGTGAACATATCGGAAAGGGAATGATTGTTGGAAGGACTGACTCAATATATAGAAAAGTCAAAACGAACCTCTGTGAAAATAAAAGCAAGGGTGGTAACATTAAAAGTGCAACAGAAATTCCACTGTTAAACGCAGAGGAGAGAGTGGATAGGTGGAATGAGCTCAATAAAGGCCTTTATGAGGGGGAAGGTGTGTCTGATGTGATAGAAAATGAAACAGGTGTGGATTTAGAAGTGAAAGGGGATCCAGATTAGAGTCACGATATAAGAGAGCTTTGGAGGACTTCAGATAAAATATAACATTCCATCAGAATTTCTGAAATCATTGGTTGAATTGGCAACAAAATGACTATTCTCGTTGATGTGTAGATGATTCCGATGTCAAACTATCTGACTTTCGCAAAAATATTATCCACAAAATTCAGAAGACTGCAAGAACTGACAAGTGTGAGAATTACCGCACAAACGGATCAACAGCTCATGCATCCCAGTTGCTGATAAGATTAATACACAGAAGAATGGAAAAGGAACTTGAGGATATATTAGATGATCAGTTTGGCTTTAGGAAAGGTAAACGCGCAAGAGAGGCAATTCTGACGTTGCAATTGATAATGAATGCGGTGCTAAAGAAAAATCAAGGCACGTGGGTAAGATTTTTCTACCTGGAAAAAGCGTTTGGTAGTGTAAAATGGTGAAAAATGTTAAAAATTCTTAGATAAACAGGGGTAAGTTACGGGGAGAGAAATGTAGTATACAATATGTACTAGAGCCAAGAGGGAATACTGAGAGTGTACAATCAGGAATGAAGTTCTCGGATTAAAAACGGTATAAGACAGGCATCTAGAGTTCCACACCTACTGTTCAATCGGTTAACCGAAGAAACAATTATGGAAATTAAGGAAAGGTTCAGGAGAGGATTTTAAATTCAACGTGAAAGGATATCAGTGATAAGATTCAATGATGACATAGCTGTCCAGAGCGAAAGTGACGAAGAATTACAAGTTCTGGTGAAAGGAATGAATAGTCTAATGAGTACAGAATATGGACTGAGAATAAGTCCAAGAACGACGAGAGCAATGAGAAGTAGCAGGAATGACAACAGCGAGAAACTTAACATCAGGATTATTGGTCATGAAATAGATGACGCTAAGGAATTCTACTACCTAGGTGGCTAAATAACTAATGACGGACGGAGAAAGGAGGACATCAAAAGCAGGCAAAGAGGACATTCATGGCCAAGTCTACTGGTACATATCATAGGCCTTAATTTGATGAAAAAATTTCTGAGAATTTACGTTTGAAGCACAGCTTTGTATTGTAGCGAAACATGGACTGTGGGAAAATTGAAACAGAAGAGAATCAAGGCATTCAGATGTGGTGCTACAGACGAATGTTGAAAATTAGATGGAGTGGAAAGGTAAGGAATGAGGAGGTTCTTCGCAGAACCGGAGAGGAAAGGAGTATAGGGGAAACACTGCAAGGATTAGGGACAGGGTGATAGGACATCTGTTAAGACATCACGGAATGACTTCGATGGTATTGGAGACAGCTGTAGAGGGCAAAATCTTTAGAGAGAGACAAATATTGGAATATATCCAGCAAATAACTGAAGACATAGGTACAAGTGTTACTGTGAGATGAAGAGTTCGGCAGAGGAGAGGAATCCGTGGCGGGTCGCATCAAACTGATCGTAAGACTGATCACTTAAAAAGAAAGAAAATTATACGCTTATTTTTCCGTAGTTTCTCTCTGTATGAGTGTATTTACAATGGATTTATGGTGTCAGGGCGCTTCCCGTGCCTGGTAACGTTTTCGGT
This sequence comes from Schistocerca americana, assembly GCF_021461395.2. Classification (NCBI taxonomy): domain Eukaryota; kingdom Metazoa; phylum Arthropoda; class Insecta; order Orthoptera; family Acrididae; genus Schistocerca; species Schistocerca americana. The sequence continues at coordinate 682,144,205 of NC_060121.1, forward strand.
AATCATTCATTTTCTCTAATTTTGTGTTGGTGTTTTCCATGTGTTCAACTTGTTTCTAGTGTTTGAAGACACATATAACATTTGTAATCCACGCAAATCTCCCATCACTGATGCTACAAACACTGTCACCCGTTCTACGTCCATTGCCTGCTCGTTAGGATTTCCTTCCTTTCCACAACATTTGATACATTACTATCTGAACAGATATTTGAATGCCAATCCTAATTTATAATGTCGCTGGGACGGAAGTTTTCATCCACAGGGGTATTTTCAGTTTGAGGTAACCTTCTCTACCAAGATGTTTGTCACACACAAAACAGTATGCTTTCATTTGGTTCCCATCCTCGCACGGAAGTATGTCTTACTCTGTCGTCTGTGTCCCCACTCTCCTGAATCCTACTCTAGTATCCAAACGGAGGGGATAAAACACTCGCTTGAGAGACTTCCAATTGTCCTTTTGCTTGAGAGTCTGCCTCCTTCTGTCTCCTCATCCCAAGTCCGTCTCTGTCGCCTCCACAACAGCGTTTAGTCTCAGACAGAGTGGGGACAGCTCTGTTGGCTTTGAGACATACTAATCTTCGAGTGTCTCTATCTCTTACCCGTCCTGTAATTCTTTCTCATGTCCAAAACTGACCTTCTGTATTGAGGGGTGGGGAGAATTGTACACATGCCAATCATTCTCTCGTTTTAGATTCGGCGTTTTGCCATGTCCTTCACGCAGTTGTACTTCCCGTTCAAAGAAAAGTTCTCTTTCTGGACATCGGGTGAAATTTTCGTTAACATTCGGAAAACCAAATCGACGTTCCTGTCCGTTATTTCCTTTGCCGCCATGATGTGTTTAATATCAGCAATCCATGCAATCACTCAACCTAAATGATAGGAAAACCTCCTACTTGTCTAAGTTGTCTCCCTTCTAGGAGTGTTGCATGGCAGACTACACGAGACCACCGCATACACGACGCATTATGTCAGTTGTAATGTTTCTAGTTTATTCAATGAAAGTCATGAGAGCTGTATTTTCATTTAATACATCATACTTCATAATTTTACACTGGATATTCTTCAAACAGGACTCTTCAATGCAATACATCACAGAGGTTCTGACTACATGCGAAGTGATAGTTGTTTGTTAGTAGCCTTGTCATTGCCAGTATCAGTTTGTGTGAAATGAGTGTCAAGTATTGGTGACGCTACTAAGAGACCTGGAAATTTCTACCAGAACACGGAGATGAAGATGAAGACAATGAGAATTTCTGGAATAATGGTTTTGTGAAGACTGATTTGTGAAGTATGAAGATTTTCAGGTTACGTTGTCACCTCATTCCTTACTTGCGAGGAATTTAAGATGAGCTTTAAAAGGGGGAATATTTAGTGGGATTTTCCTTTATTGGTTCGGATTGGCTACTTCCTTTGTCGAGACGTGATCAAGCAAAATTATCCGTTCACATAGTTGCCCTCTGAGTTGTAAAATCACTATTCCTTCACCATTTCAGTAATTAACCACGCCAGAGTAATGTACTCTTTGTTTAAGTGATTTCTGTAAGGATAATTGCAATTGTTGAAGCATTCTAAATGTTTATCTCTTTTGTATCGTATAGTAAATCGGTTAACGTCATTTCACGAATTCTATTTTCTGATTTCGTGTGTTGTCCAATTAAACTTTGCGGAACACAATGGCTGAGACCGAAACATGATGTGCTTAACAGAGCAGCACGGCATTACATTGCACTGCACTGAACAAAGCTTTCTTTTCCTAAGTTGATTGTGTTGGAGACTGAGGATAACTTGCTGAGAAACATTGCATTAGCTTTTACGTCTTTCGCAAACTATTAGGAGTAACAAGTTTCTAGATTGTCTAGTACCTCCAAGTACGTGTGGTAACAACACGCCATTTATGCTTATTTTCCGTTGGACAGCAGGTCTGGTGTTGAAGTGTGGTCACGTCCACGCAAACGGTTAGTATATACCAAAGGCGTAGTTAACTTACAGGGTATACGAGCGCACTTTCCGTGACCGATTTGATTCATATTGACATGTTGTGCAGGGCACGACTAGGACTTCGGCATATGTATGTAGCAAAACGCACCTCTCAACCGTGTTCGAGAAAACTGAGCTTAAATGTTTTACGCCTACTGGCAAACCTTGTATGGTCGCTCGGAACCAAGGATTCCCCAGCCGAGCGAGTAAGACAGGAATATATGCTCTTTTTCTACCTGTCTCTCTCTTTCTCGACATCTATTCCGTGGACTCATTCAACTTACCAGGATATATAAGTAGTAACATATACGTCAGTTATTACCTACAAGCAGCATTGACACAGCTGTGATATTATGAAGAGATGAAGAAGGTACATGTCTAGAAGAAAGTACATGGAACTAATGTGTGTTTTTCTTACTTTGTGTGGTATATCTTCTGCGACCTGTCTAGTTTGTGTGATCCTAACGGTAGCTACGATACCTTCTGTGTATCCCAAAGTTTCTGCTAAACTCATGTACCGTTCCGCACACTGGAAGGTTTTGCATTGCACTATGGTCGTGTGAAGCGACACAATAGCACATATTCTCCTGGTTTGGATCATTTCTAACAATCAATTTCGCATTTGTTACGAAGACGTTCGCTCGCATGGCATACGCCAATGTAGCTTCACTTCTTTTCCTTTCCTCCCCAATTCCATTTACAGTCGAGGACGGTGACTTTCTGTCGCAATTTATTATTTCTCTTTGCCACTAATGTAATATTCTATACGTGCTTTCTTAAATCAGGTTACAGTATTTCATTTGTTCTTTCCTTGTTTTACATTATTACCCTCTTCCTATTGGTACAGAATATATCACCCTATATGTGAGTTTCTGTGCCATCGTTACTTCTTGTACAACGACCTCTTTTGGGTGTTACGTTACTCTAACTTGGACCTCTTTCCCTTGCAGATAGTACAGCAAATACTGCACTAAATTATTGAACTAGGTTGCGGAATACTTGAAAAGTGATCATTCCGACGTACTGTAATTCAGTTAGTTTCTAAGCTGTGAAGCTTTAGGAACAATTATTCTTTGTGTATGACAATCCACAATACACTTCTTGAAAAATAAACTCATAGCGACCAATTGCAGAGTCATCTGCAGTAGTGGAACAGAGCCGTTGCGGTACATTGATTTACGTGGTGTCATGTGCATGTGTCATCGAGGTAGAGTAAACAACATGGAAACAGAGATATCTGTTGCTATCTAAACTCTCAGAATGTGATCTTGTAATTACATACTCTCTACAGCCAACAAGACATGTTTAAAATGCATACTGGTAATGCCCGAGATTGAAGCATTGGCTTGTGATAGATATTGTGGTTCTCACTGTCGATGAGCAGCACAATGTACCGATCAGAACAGCTTTGCTAGTGCTGTCTCAAATTCGGGAATGGAGTCAGATACAAAGTTTATCAGTTGTACGAAGCGCATAAACTCTGATTAATATATGATTCTGTACCACTGTCACAAAGTAGAGTGTGTATCACTTGTAACTTGTACATAAACATAATGTGTGTCATGTTCCTTACTAAAACTCTGAATTATGATAATAATCTATACAGCCTGATTTTTTACTTATTATGATACACTGAAGATCGTTTATAATGAACAAATGTATTTCCACAAATACTCTTTCCAGCACTCTATAGCTCTTTTCAGTACATCCTCCATATCTGCATCTTCATCATAATTATTTTTTGTGATACTAATTGTCACCGTTAATAGAAAGTATGAATTCATGAGATTAAGTATATTGTAGCATGATATTCAATGAACTGGAATGATCATAGACTGTAAGAGGTGTACTTGTACATATAAATGGAATTGTTATTGGCCTCTCATGTATTTGTCTTATTATAATCATCGTTTTTGACATCTATTATAAATGTTAAAGAAAAAAGTACAAAAATCATGAGATAAAATATTAATGAGCATTATAGGTATTCAAATACAGAAAAAAAATCGACTTAGAGTTATCACTCACAACCTGGTCCACTTACATTTTCTGGATGCAGATACACAATTAGTTGTTGTTAAATAAGAAACATTAAAATAATGAGGTATATTTTAATCATGATCTTAATTTTAGTGTAGTAAGCATGAACCGTGTAGATGTAGAAAAGATGTATGTACAGGTATAACTCACAGCCATCACCCTCATACAGTGTTCACGTAAACTTACAAGATTCACTTATTTTACTGCTTAAACTAGCGGTCTGGTGTAAGTACGGGAGATGGACGTTCATATATTGCTATATACCCATCCTTCTTGTCAAAGACACATAGAAGTTGTCCTAGCTATTACCTCGATAATTTTTTAACACATTTAGCGGATTCTGCACTGTGATAACTGTAGAAGCTTCTGCTGTCAAAAGAATGCTGGTGGTGCTTTCCTAGACATCATTTGAGTATTTTAACAAAGACAGGTACAAATTCTTTTTGTGGGCAGGAAGAGAGAGATAATTCTTTCCCAAGCTCGAGTCCGACTCTTAAATTTGATCTGAAGTGAGCTAAATACTATTTTAAAATTTTCAGCAGCCTTCGTAAGTGAGAAACTTTCAGCAAGTAACTAAAGAGGTTCTAAACATCTTCAAGATCACGTAGTTAGAACAAATTCGAACGAAGATAGTCAAATTATCTATCAAAAAGCGGCTAAAACTAGGAACAGGCTGCTTAATGTGATCCAACCTCTGCCAATCATCATGACCAGCATATGAGACGATTAGAGACTCTTGTCTCGGCACTGGAATCTGCATAACGCTGGACACTTCAGTTGGGTCTGCTGTAATAGCAAAGGGCAATAATGGTCATCTGACATATCGATTGGTTGCCAGATGCTACCCCTCAATCTTTTACTGTCGTAGAAAACTTTTGTCATCTTCTGCTGATAATGATAACACGATTTGTCATAAGCAAAGCTAAAACCATGATGTTAACGTATGCTACAACACATCATTCCCAAACATATTTATAAATGTTTAGTGTCTCAAGTGATTTTCGCCATTCCCACTACAGTGTCGGACAATTCGGTAGTGCAAAACAATGAAAGTGAACATCTCTGACATTGTAAAACATGTAGATGTTTATCGCAGTCATCCACTCATGAATGGAGCTTGACATCTTCCAATTGCTTTTACAGTGCGACGATGATCAGTACAATGTTTATGAAATCTCATGCACGTCTCGCACAGTAGATATTCATTTAACGGTAATACCAGTTGATAAATGGAACAAGGATTTTTTAATGTATGTAGATTGAAGTTGTGAGTGAAATTTTGTATCAAGGCCGGGAATCAAATCAGGGCTAATGCTTACTAGGCGGGTGTGTTAGCCGCTACGCGACCTTGTCACAGCGGTTCACACAACTGCACAGATTACCCTGCACATCTCTCTCCTTGATCCAAATTTTCACTTTAAAAGCGGATTGTGGTGGCACTGACAATTTGAATCGAGGAGGGAGGCGTACCAGTGTAATTCATGCAGATGTGAAAACTGTCATGCCAACGTGCTTTAATTCCTGAAGCACCTTCCTAGCAAGCAGGAGACCCAGGTTCGATTCCTGGCCTTGGTACTTATATTCACTCGCCAGTTCAGTCTATATACAGAAAAATCATATCTGTATAAGACCAGTAAAGTATCTGAAATTGTATCATGTCATTTGTATACATCGCAAAGAGACAGATATTGCCGAATCTCATGCACATGCATCTCACTTGTCTGACTTAGCGTGTCACGTTGCCGCAGTCAGACTTCACAATACATTTTATTTCGTTTCATTTCTCGTCTTTTACAGCTTTAAACAAAACAAATAAGTCGATGAAACACTCCATAAAGGAACGGCATTGCACTTCACGAATCATCTCATACATACTTCTATAAATCGAGGTTGTAAAATAAACGCTGTGATGTGGTCGCCACAGGTGAGATTACACAATGCACATTCTGTGCTTTCTTTATCGGTTACTCCGGACATCAGGAGTGGTATCAGACAATTGTAGAAGACGTATGCTTCATTAACAAAGATTACATCAAGACTAAGTTTTAAAGTAATTTTTCGTCTGACAATTACGATCCATGCCGTTGGACGTTTTAATAATGCTACTTTATTCATTATAAAACGTATTTGCTATTAGAATTTCTATGATACCAATGATGTTTGACAAAACAGTACTTCATGTTTCCAGAATAAGATTTTCACTCTGCAGCGGAGTGTGCGCTGATATGAAACTTCCCGCCAGATTAAAACTGTGTGCCTGACCGAGACTCGAACTCGGAACTTATGCCTTTCGTGGGCAAGTACTCTACAAACCGAGCTACCCAAGCGCGACTCACGTCCCGTCCTCACACTTAGGAAGGTAGGAGACGAGTTACTGGCAGAAGTAAAGCTGTGTGAACGGGACGTGAGTCGTGCTTGGGTAGCTCAGGTGGTAGAGCACTTGCCCGCGAAAGGCAAAGGTCCCGAGTTCGAGTCTCGGCCGGCACACAGTTTTAGTCTGCCAGGAAGTTTCAGTACTTGATGTTTTTATAACCATTTTCGGAATTTCGCTTGTTATACAGCTCACGCTTCTCGCCAGTTTATGTGACTTGTCTCATCGATATATGACATACATGCCGATCCCTTGGCAACCATTGTCAAGTCCGAAATTCCTGCATAAGTGTTTTGCTTGTTGGAACAAGGTAAGGTACAACTTGACAGGGCCTTTCTCAGAGAAAACATACTTTTTTTGAGTTTGCTAAGTATGAAAAGGCTGAAGATCGCAGCAGTTTGTTTTCGCAGACGTCAGAAAATGCTGAATCAGCAGGGAAATTAGGTAATGAAAGCATGAGCAACATCTCGTGATCAGCAACCAGTGTAATGCTTGCCGATACTGCCAATGGCGGGCTCCTATTTGCATGTTGTTCTTGTTGCGGCCTTCAGTAAGAAGATTGGTTTGATCCAGCTCTCCATGCTACTCTAACCTGTGCAGGCTTCTTCATCTCTGAGCAACTACAGCCACCCACATCCTGAATCTGCTTACTGTGCTCATCTCTTGCTCTCCCTCTACGATATTTAACTCCACACTTTCGGCCCAAACGCTAAACTGGAGCTCCTTTGATACCTGAGAATGAGTCCTATCAACTGAAGCCTTCTTTCAGTCAGGTTCAGCACCTAATTTTCTCCAACTGATTCTGTTCAGTACCTGCTCGTTAGTTATGTGGTTTAACGGCATAATCTTCAGCATTCATCTGTAGCACCATATTTCAAAAGTTTATGTTCTCTTCTTGTCTAAACTGCTTATCGTCCGTGTTTCACCTCCATACATGGCTACACTCCATACAAATACTTTCAGAAAAGACTTTCTAACAATTAAATCTGTATTCAGAGTTACTAAATGTGTTTTCTTCTGAAACACTTTTGCTGCCATTGCCAGCCTGCGCTACTCTACTTCGATCATTATTAGTTTCTCGGCTTCCCCAAACAGCAAAACTCATCTACTACTTTAAGTGTCTCGTTTCGTAATATAATACTCTCTGAATCCCCTGATTTAATTCGACTACGTTCCGTTATCCTCTTTTCGGTTTTGTTGCGCTTCGTCCTATACCCACCTTTCAAGACACTGTCCATTCTGTTCAGCTGCTCTTCGAAGTCGTTCTCTGTCTCTGACAAAATTACAATGCCATCGGCCAACTTCAAAGTTTTTGTTTCCTCTCTCTGAACTTTAAATCTTCCTCCAAATTTTTCCCTGGTTTCGTTTACTGCTTGCGCAGTGTACAAATTGAATATCATCTGGGTAGGCTACAACACTGTCTCACTCCCTTCTCAGCCACTGTTTACCTTTCATGCCCCGTGAGCCTAACAACTGCCATCTGGTTTCTGAACAAGTTGTAAATAGCCTTCCGCACCCTATACTTTGCTCCAGCTGCCCTCAGAATTCCAAGGAGAGTCTTCCAGTCAGCATTGTCAAAAGTTTTCTCTAAGTCAACAATTACTATAACCGTAGTGTTGTCTGTCATCCTTATCCTATCTTGTTAGATAAGTCGTAGGGTCAGTATTTTTCCGAAATCCAAACTGATCACCCTCGAGGTCGGCTTCTAAACGTTTTCCTATTCCTAGATAAGAAATTCATGTTAGTATTTTTCAACCATGACCTATTAAACACATAGTTCGATAATATTCGCACCTAGCGCCACCTTCGTTCTTTGTAATTATAATTACTACATTGTTCTTGAAGGTATTTCATCTGTATCATATACCTTAAGCACCAGATGCAAGGGTTTCGTTATGGCTGGCTCTTCAAGACTATCAGTAGGTCGGATGGAATTTCTTCTAGTCCTGGGGCTTTGATTCGAATTAGGTCTTTCGGTGCTATGTCTAAATCTTCTCGCGGAATCATGTCTCCCGTCTCATCTTCATTTACAGCTTCTTCAATACCATAATACTGCCTGCAAGTCCATGTCCCTTGTACTGACTCTCTATACACTCTTTTCAGTATTCGGTTTTCCCTTCTTTGATTGGCACCGGTTTTCCATTTGAGCTCTTGATGTTCATACAGCTGCTTCACTTTTCCCCAGAGCCTCGTTTCATTTTCCTGTAAGCGGTATCAAATTCTTCCCCTCGTGATATACAGGGTGTTACAAAAAGATACGGCCAAACTTTCAGGAAACATTCCTCACACACAAATAAAGAAAAGATGTTATCTGAACATGTGTCCGGAAACGCTAAATTTCCATGTTAGAGCTCATTTTAGTTTCGTCAGTATGTTCTTCCACCTACGCTCAATGGAGCACGTTATCATGACTTCATACGGGATACTCTACCTGTGCTGCTAGAACATGTGCCTTTACAAGTACCATACAACATGTGGTTCATGCACGATGGAGCTCCTGCACATTTCAGTCGAAGTGTTCGTATGCTTGTCAACAACAGATTCGGTGACCGATGGATTGGTAGAGGCGGACCAATTCCATGGCCTCCACGCTCTCCTGACCTCAACCCTCTTCACTTTCATTTATGGGGGCATTTGAAAGCTCTTGTCTACGCAACCCCGGTACCAAATGTAGAGACTCTTCGTGCTCGTATTGTGGACAGCATTCCCAAGGCTGCATCAGCACAGCAGGGATTCCATGCGACGGAGGGTGGATGCATGTATCCTCGCTAACGGAGGACATTTTTAACATTTCCTGTAATAAAGTGTTTGAAGTCACGCTGGTACGTTCTGTTGCTGTGTGTTTCCATTCCATGAGTAATGTGATTTGAAGAGAAGTAATAAAATGAGCTCTAACATGGAAAGTAAGCGTTTCCGGACACATGTCCACATAACATATTTTCTTTCTTTGTGTGTGACGAATGTTTCCTGAAAGTTTGGCCGTAACTTTTTCTAACACCCTGTATGCTCTTATACCCGTACATATGTCCTCTAGCAATTCTAGCTTACCCACTATTCAGTCTGGAAATCCTATTTGGTGGTCTGCATAGGTGTCTGCCTATTACACCTTACGATCCTCTTCAACTTCAGCGGTCTCTGTTAGTCAACAGACGAAATCGGCCTGTACGCTTTTGTGCTGTGAGTGTCCCTTCACGCTTCCACTTCACTCTCACATCGGAAACAGTGGACCTATGGATGTTTAGGAGAGTGGAAATCTGGCATACAAACTTATGACACAAATGACACCAAGTCACCTGACCACGTTCGAAGTCCGTGAGACCTGCGGAGCGCCTCATTTTGCTCTCTCGCTGTGTCTGATGACTACTGAGGTCGCTGATACGGAGTATCTGGTAGTAGGTGGCAGCACAATGCACCTAATATGAAAATCATATGTTTTTGGGGGTGTTTGGAGACTTTTGACCACGTAGTGTATTTATTCTTTTAGTCAGTTATATTCAATATCTCTTGTGTTTTCCAAGTATTTCTACAAGGTCTTGTTTCCTTACCTACTTGATACTGTGCTGGGTTTACTATTTCATCTCTTAAAGAGACCCACTCGCTTTCTACGATTTCCAATCTCCTGTTCTTGTCAGTCGTTGCCCAATTGGCTCTTAACAGCCTGCGCTTCTTGCCACCTCCTTACATTCCCATCATATTACAATTTCTTTAGTTTTAATATACAGTTCATAACCAATAAATTGTGGTCAGAATCCATATCTGCCCATGGAAAGTCCTACAGATTAAAATCTGGTTCAGAAATTTGTGTCTTACAATTGTGTTATCAGTCTGATAAGTTCCGGTGTCTCCAGCCACGTTTTAGCGATGATTAAATTATGCTCTGTGCCAAATTCGGCTGTCTATTTCACTCCTTTCCGTTGAATTCCAATCCCCCATTACAATCAAATTTTCGTATCTCTTAACTATCTGAATAATTTCTTTTATCTCGGCAATATCTATTCAGTAGCTTCATCATCTGTGGAGCTAACTATCATGAAGACTTTTACTAGGAAGGTGGGTGAAGGCTTCGTGTGTACCTTGGCTACGATAAGGCTTTCACTATACTGTTCATAGTTTCTTACCCATTTCTATTTTCTTATTGATTATTAAACCTAGTTCTGCATTGAACCTATTTCACGTAGTGCTTATAACCCTGTATTCATCCGGCTGGCAGTTCTGTTTGTCCCGCTACCGAACTTCATTTATTCCCACTATATCTAACTACAACCTCTCCATTTCAGGTTTTAAATTTTCTACCTTACCTGTCCGATTAGGGGATCTAACATTACATTCTCCGATCTGGTGACAACATCCTCCTGATTAGTCCTCACCCGAAGATCCGATTGGACGACTATTTTACCTCTGGAGTATTTTATCCAAGAGGACGCAATCAACGTTTAGTAATACAGTAGAGCTGTTTGCCCTCGGGAAAAATTAATGTTTTAGTTGGGACCAGCTTTGAGCTGTTCACAGTACCAGTACAGAAAGATTGTTTTTGGTTAATGATACAAAGACACATTAGTCTGTCATTCTGACCATTGTCCCTGTATCTACTAAAAAGTCTGCTTCCCCTCTTCAGGAATCACACGTTCGTCTGGCCTCTCAACAGATACTCCGCCGATATGGTGGCACCTACCCTGCCGTTGGTGCCGTGGCCTACCTGCATATGTAGTTAATAAATCCGAGCATATGTAGGACACGTGGACACAAAATAATGCGTCAAGGAACAAAATAAAAGCAAACTGAGGTCTGGATGGTTCGATGAAGTCACGTTCAAAGATTGGATCCAGTACCTTAAGCCAGAAAAAAGAGCACGAAAGAGTAACAGCAGTGCTGGGTGACAATCTGTCTTCTAATTTTTTATCAGACGTGGTGAAATAGCGTGAGGTTCACAAAATGAAATTCATCTTTCACACTCTGAATGCCACACATTTGCTACGACCTATAGACGTGGACTTTTATAGTCCTCTTAAAATTGCTTGGAAATCGGTATCGACAAAATAGCCCCAGAAAGCAGACAGAAGACCGATTTAAGCTCCAAAGGACACTTTCTTCGCTTGTACTACTACGTTGATGGATATCTAAAAGTGTGGATTCAGGGCCTGCGGAATTTCTCCATTCGACCAACAAAAACTCCTTAAGGAAATAATATCATCAAGATCTGGTTTGGCAGAGTCTCCAGAATTCCTGTTCACACCACCACTGATGGCAGAAGCAGTCATAAAAGATCTCCAGGGCACGAGATGCAAAAAATGACCAGCTGACAGAAAAAGGGACAATAAAATAAAAATTTGGCCAGAAAAATTGTTCATACTACCAGTACTAAGGGTAGAACATTTCAGCCAAATAAATAAATCCCTCATCCTGTATCATTTACGAAATAAAGGAAAACCAACGTCACGAAAATTAACACGAAAAGAAGACACTCAGCGTCCCAGGATTCCACTGATAGTGAAGAAGAAAGACAGGATTCCACCACTATTCTTCGGATGAATCGATTGAAGAAGAAGATTGCAATGGTGACAATTTCGATGAATCTAAATTAGGAGATGGACTTTTAGTGAAGTTTCCAACTAAAAAAAAAAAAAAAAAAAAAAAAACTATTGCATGTGGTTTCACTGAGGATCCGCAGAAAAGCTTAAAGTTGATTTCATTAGAAACTGCGGCGGTTCTGGTTCAAACATCCTGAGACAAAGGATGTGAACTTGTCAATAGATCGAATTGAAAGAAAACTAAGTGCACCCGTTTCTATGGTGAATGGGGAGTTTTAAAATTTGCTGTAAATTTCCAATACACACTCAACATAATTTATTAAAGTCCACATTTTCGATCCTAAAATTTATTTTAAAAGAGTAATAATTAATGAGATACAAATAAATAACGTAGTAATCCAATACGGACGCTGATATCGACTGCAATGTCTAGGTACGTTCATTTATGTGTAGTTTTGATATGGTCATAGACTTAACACCGAGTACTGGCTTGAGTCGGCTTGCGTGGACGGCAATAAACAGAAAATAACAGGAAACAGTCGCTAAGTAGTGTGCTACAAGATGATATTTTCAGTGAAATGCAGACCGCTTTGACTGTGAAGTAGCGTGAAAACACGAAAAAAGCGGTCGCATCTAGACGGGTTGGTAATGTGCTTCTTGAAACAATAGTGCTCGGATCGTAAGCGTGAGAAGACTGTTTTGACACGTTTCAGTTGTTTTCATATCGTTTATTCACCAGTAAGAAAAGCTACCCCTTTAAACGCCTCTTTCCACGCTGCGGAAATTCAAATGGGAATCCCTAGAGGTAAGGTGGCGTTCATTTCAAAGAACGTTACTGGGAAAATTTAGTGGACCACGATTTGGAGTTGACTGTAGGAGGATCTTGCCCCTCTCACCGTAAATATTACTTAAGGAGCACAAACATAACGCAATAGAAATTACGGCTCGTACGGATGCATACGGACAGTCATTTTTCCCTCGGTCTATTTGCGAATGGAACAGGAAGACAAATAACCAGTAGCGGTACGACTTACCTTACGCCAAGTACAGTCCGGTGGCATGCGGAGTATGTGTGTGGACTGTGAAAATCAATAATTTTAATCTTTGCATTGTGAGTTGCTCACATAACAAAAATTATTTATGGTTTAGTTTCTCTCGATACCATAATGTACACTTATCTAGGACAGGAGGCTTTGGTAAGGGTTTTGGAATAATGTTTGCAGTTTCCATACAATATACGCTAAGTGGTGAGTAGTTCCACACTATATAAATGCTCTGGGAGAGAATTTACTGATCTGTGATCCGATAATATCAAAATTGATTCTTGTATTTTTGGTAATTTTATTAGAGGGCCTGTTGACTCTCAACTCCTCAACTCCTTATTATTAACAGCAAAAGCGTAAATCTTCCTCTGTTTTTGGCATGAAGGTCGCAGTAGTGCCTTCAGTTTCACGCAGTGAGGCCCCCATATCTATGAATGAAATCTGTTTCCTTTGCTAGGCTGCTGAAAGTGCTCGCGTCCGTGTGAATGAGGTCCGACAAGGCTTCCTACGGAAAGGCGGCGTAACGGTAGCCGGTTAAGTAGACTCTGATTTCCTTTTCTTTCTGATATGAGGCCTTTTACTTGCAGCCTCCGACACGAGGGAGCTTTAGAGCCCGTTCAAGCAATATTCTTTGGTAAAACAATTGCCAATAATAACTGAAGAGTCATTTGGAACGTAGCACCATTGAGCTACTTTTGGTTTAGTTAAATTTTGCGTTGACATCTACACGATTTATATAAAACAGGGACATTCGTTGGCTAGACGCTAAGGTAATAAAGTAGAAACTGTTGCGTCCTCAAGGGGGTCGTAAATTTCAAAGAGAAGCTAAAGTAATCGATGATAATGAAAATGTTGCATTACTAAAGCGTTACATATGCCCGACCATCTAATAAATAAACTAAGCATATTATGTGCATTTACGGGCTCCTGTGTTAACTGAGAGACTCCATCGGAGCGTTTTGTCAAAGGATAGGCCACCGTGTACTAGTAAACCAAAATGTCAAATCAGTACTCATTTTTAAGCGCGAGTGTGTGTTAGTAGTACCTACCATAAATAACTAATGAATAATAACTCTCAGATATGTCTCATTAACTTGCCTCTGTAGTACACATAACTGTTGCATTCCTCTCTCAGCTTGAGTACATAGATCAGCATGTTGTACCCTCATCAGTTTCAGTCTGTAGTTCGTACCCAATAAATTATGACCAGAGACCACATCTCTCCGAGAAAATACTTGTGCATTAAATTCTGATTGCCATATCTTTATTGTTGCCAACGATCTTGCCGCAATGGTAACACCGGTTACCGACATATCACCGAAGTTATGCGCTGTCGGGCTGGGCCAGCACTTGGATGGGTCATCGTACGGCACTGTTAAATGCTGTTGGCCAGCGGGCTGCACTCAGACTTTGTTATGCCAAATCAGGAGGTACTTGATTGAGAAGTAGCGGCACCGGCCACGGAAAACGGTGACGCCTAAGGGATAAGGATGACACGGCGGCCGGTCTGTACCGATGGGCTTTCACGGTCAGTTCTGAAGGTGTTTGTCTGTCTGAATGTCTTAGACCTAACCTTATTAGATCTATCTGAAGTCTTCCTCCCTACTTCTTCCACGTATACCAATCCCATTCATAATTCTAAAACGTTGCCACATATTTAATTCTGCTCTGTGCAACGTTCTTCCCGGCTATCTCTATTTTCACTCATTTCCTTCAATTCGGTTTTTCTACTATGAGATTTCATTCTCTTCCTTTTCCTACTATCGAATTCTAGTCTTTCATCAGAACCGGATACTTTAATTAATCTCGCTGTACATTTCTGAAATCTTTTTCGGCACCTGTCGAGCCAGTAGGCACATAAAGTACTACCATTGCAGTGGGGGCGCGCTCTGTACCTCTCCTGGCTACGAGAATGAGGTCACAGTCGCTTTAGCGCAAGCTTATCCGCATGCCCACGTTACAATTTATTATTCGTCTTCTTCTCCATTCCTCTATTCACCTCTGTGTTGACAGCTTTCTACCGACTTGACGAGAGGTCCTTTACTTTCTCCATCGTTCTTCACTAATTCTCACTGTGTCTAATTTTAAGCTTTGCATTTCCGTTTCTGTTTTCGCTAACACCCCTACCCGATCAATGCATCTAACATCCCGAGCAGCGATCCGTTTCGTTTTTCTAGATGAAGACATCGTTCTGGGTAGTGGCCACCAGGAGATCAGAGAGAAATTTCGCGTTTTGTCTCAGTCCCAGCTGTAGGAAAGGCCGACCTCAGTGTGTTTCTACGCCTAAGCACGGAGAAAGAGGACATCGTTGAAAATCTGAAGAGTTGTTAACGGTTGCTACCGTTTTTAGTAAATTTATAATTTCTCTCAAAACGATCGCAGCCAAAATATGTTCCCTGATTTCGGTTCTTCAGTACCTTAGAAGTAATTAAAATATTGCATCTTCTATTTCGGGAATTTTGTTAAAGTGTTAAACAGCAAAAAGTTTCTTGATACTATAATCAGATTAGAGGATTTTTATGACTACTTTCTCTTTCAGAAGGGTGGGGCGGGCTCACTTGCGTGCGTCCCGACATGTGGCGTTGTAGTGTCAAGCTTGCGATTATTGCCCGTACATTTTTATAATCTGTATGCTACGTTCAGTATATCTGAAAAATGACTGTTTGCTTTTCCTTTTGTATGTAATTTAATACAATGGATGAAAGATGACAAACAGCCTATTACATGGTATACATCACCCCAATATATATAACTAATATTCAGAGTAGAGTGAAAGTGTGTGCCAGTGGTGTTCTGGGGCCGTAGTTCAACCTTTAACATTGTTCTTATCAAACAGATTTCTTTCTTTCGACCAGCACTGAAATCAATGTTGACAGTCCGAATTTAGTTCCTCTGGGTTTTCCTAAATCACTGCGACTCAACATATCGTGACAGTTACGTTCAGAGAAAAAATGGTTCAAATGGCTCTGAGCACTATGGGACTTAACTTCTGAGGTCATCAGTCCCCTAGAACATAGAACTACTTAAACCTAACTAACATAAGGACATCACACACATCCATGCCCGAGGCAGGATTCGAACCTGCGACGCGGCTCCAGAATGCAGCGCCTAAAACCGCTCGGCCACTCCAGCCGGCTGCGTTCAGAAGATTATGTATGATTCTATGCCCCATGTCTGAACACGTATTCAGTCTCTGAGGGCCTCTTTCCGACAGTTCGTCTACATCTACATCTACATGATTACTCTGCAATTCACATTTATGTGCTTGGCAGAGGGTTCATCGAACCACAATCATACTATCTCTCTACCATTCCACTCCCGAACAGCGCACGGGAAAAACGAACACCTAAATCTTTCTGTTCGAGCTTTGATTTCTCTTATTTTATTTTGATGATCATTCCTACCTAAGTAGGTTCGGCTCAACAAAATATTTTCGAATTCGGTAGAGAAAGTTGGTGACTAAAATTTCGTAAATAGATCTCGCCGCGACGAAAAACGTCTTTGCTTTAATGACTTCCATCCCAGCTCGCGTATCATATCAGCCACGCTCTCTCCCCTATTACGTCATAATACAAAACGAGCTGCCTTTTTTGCACCCTTTCGATGTCCTCCGTCAATCCCTCCAGGTAAGGATCCCACACCGCGCAGCAATATTCTAACAGAGGACGAACGAGTTTAGTGTAACCTGTCTCTTTAGTGAACTTGTTGCATCTTCTAAGTGTCCTGCCAATGAAACGCAACCTTTGGCTCGCCTTCCCCACAATATTATCCACGTGGTCTTTCCAACTGAAGTTGTTCGTAATTTTAACACCCAGGTACTTAGTTGAATTGACAGCCTTGAGAATTGTACTATTTATCGAGTAATCGAATTCCAACGGATTTCTTTTGGAACTCATGTGGATCATCTCACACTTTTCGTTATTTAGCGTCAACTGTCACCTGCCACACCATACAGCAATCTTTTCTAAATCACTTTGCAACTGATACTGGTCTTCGGATGACCTTACTAGACGGTAAATTACAGCAACAACCTAAGAGAACACCCAGGTCATCTATAAAGATCAGGAACAGCAGATGTCCCAGGACGCTTCCCTGGGGAACACCTGATATCACTTCAGTCTTACTCGATGATTTGCCGTCTATTACTACGAACTGCGACCTTCCTGACAGTAAATCACGAATCCAGTCGCACAGCTGAGACGATGCCCCATAGGCCCGCTGCATGTTTAGAAGTCGCTTGTGAGGAATGGTGTGAAAAGCTTTTCGGAAATCTAGAAATATGGAATCAACTTGAGATCCCCTGTCGATAGCGGCCATTAGTTCGTGCGAATAAAGAGATAGCTGCGTTGCACAAGAACGATGTTTTCTGAACCATGCTGATTACGTATCAGTAGGTCTTTCCCTTCGAGGTAATTCATAATCGTACAATTCTTTTATTTTTCTAACTCTATTCTCAGTAACTAGATTTTTTCGTAAATATCCTGCAAATGTAACACACAGAAGGAGGGTTTATTAGGGTTACATGTCAAAGAATGTGTTACTGCATAATGGTTTGATAAATTGATTTGAAGATCTGATATCATATGTGGTTTGAAGTGGCAACTTAATAATGGGAACCAGTGACGACTAGCAAAATGCTAAGTGGAGGATCAGTCATCCTAGTTGCACTAACGTCGTACTAGACACCAACGAGAACGGTTCAAATATGACTTCGATAAATCTCCTTAAATAATGAAATCTGATGATCTACCAGAAAATTGGCTACGAATTTTCTTTGGAGATTCTTATTTAATCAGTCACAAACACTAATAACGAGGATGACTGTCGTTATCGCAAACAACTGACGTGAGTAATATCAGAAAAGACAATTCATATCATTTATTATAATACAGTGTTTTACCTATTCAAACAAATAGGTTGTCTGTCGTAAATAATTAGTGCAAAACAGGATTGTTAGAAGACCGTACCTGGTTGTTGAAGTCGTTAACACTGACAGAATTACTAAGGATATTTTTTTCTGTACTGCATAAAGTAGCCAGACAGATGAGAAACGTACTACACTATTACACTATCACTGCTATTCAACATTTTTGAGATAAATATACCTAAATTATTATGATTTGTAGTGGTTATATGTCTGTTAGCAGGAACGACGAGTTGTTGTGTCCCCACTACTACTGCGTGAATGGGTCTTGTCGTCAGTTATATTTCTTGGAAACAGACCTTAAATTGAATTGCTTTCGAAAGTGCTACTGGAATATATTGTTGGGTAACTGTTCAGATCTAAAGTCAGTGTATCCTTTATCGTGGCCTGTGACTGATTTAAATACCACTCATGTTTTGCTACTATTTCAGTGGGGTGACTAAATTTATAAGCCATTTAGTCCCTTAGCTGATACTGCCTGTGACTGATTTGGCTTTTCGCTCCCTCAACCAATCCAATTTCCATTATTGGAAGTAGTAGGCCTTTAAAGCGGTAGGGCTGATACTAATGTGCGTCAATGCACTGCAGGTTAGTTTTATTTTGATACACTAGTTGTAAATACTTCGACCAAGTGACCTTCTTCAGTAACAGCTGTTATATGCAATATTCTTTTGATTGCTCTTTATTTTATGCAGACTATGACCACGCCAATGTTAGCAAGCATCTTATAGTATTTCCATTTCAGTTACATGCGTTCAAAAAAGAACCATTCCGTGACCAACAACAGGCTTCACAATGTTATATGTATATATTTAATAGGAAAAGTTAAGTATCCACGTGGATTTACCTATATTGAGACACACAATTAATTCATGTGGTACTGCAATTGCTTACTTACAACGAGGTGGACAATATCTCCTATATAACCACTATGCAAAAAGACAGCCAGACTTGCGAATAAAGTAGATGTTTATTCAATAATTGACCGGTTTCGCGTTAATAATCATTTTCGAACTAACCAGGCTTGCAGAGTTAAATATAACTCCTTCAAATGTTATTGTGGACGTACATTTAACTTTGCAGGCCTTGGTTGGTTCGAAAATGGGTATTAATCCGAAACCCGTTACTTAATGAGTTAACTTCTATTATACACTTAACTCTGGCTGTCTTTTTACATATTAATGCATACAATGCATGAATCAAAATTCCACGCAGGCAGTTTGATGTAATTTTTGGAGTTTAACTAAACGAAGTCGAACGATTCGGGCTTTCATATCACGCCATTCAGTTATTTAAGAGACGGTGAAATGTAAATTTTGACATGTGCACAAGAACAAAAGGTTACCTCTAATTGTAGTTCAGTATTTAAATATGTTTTAGTGTACTCTCTCAAGAATTTAAAAGAAGCAATAAGAACAAAAACAGTTAAATAAATGCAATTGTTTCCTTTAGACTGTAAATGTTCATTTAATGAGTACTGTTAACGCGGGTTGGCCAAGATCTACTCTGATGTCCCAAATTCAAGTAACAAAAGTAAATTCAGCAAGGTTCAGTTAATTCTGCTAGAAAACAATATAAGTAGGTGATAGTAAAGCAGAAACAACGTAAGAAGTACAGAACTCAAACAACTGCAACGTGCGTAACAGTAGACAAAAACGTCCTGCGTTTTTTCCCAACCAAACGGATTTGCACACATATTTCGATAAGTGGTTAATGTGCGCAGTCTGGGGTGTGATCAGCTCTGGCAGCAATATAGGCCTGACAACGACGGGGCGTACTGTGAGTGATATCGCCAGTTTCAAGTTAAGATAATGACGGCCGTTCTTCCTGCAGAGCTGCTCGTGGTGTTGAAGAGTGCTTGGTGGATGCCGACGTGATGCAAGCCACGTACCTTGTGTAACTCAGGCACTCTGTATGGGGTTCAAATCGGGAGAGCGAGCAAGCCAAGACATGCGTGCAGTAACTTCAGTTTCAAAGTTTAACGTCCCCTTAGAAAAATTATACATGACTATGCTTAAACTGACTTTAAATAATCCCTACAAAAGAATGGCTCTTACTTACATTAACCTATACCTTTCACAAATCACTTAAATCACAAAAAATCTTCGTTACTCGAACTACTGCAATACAGCGAGCGTCATTACTGCCAGCTAAATAAAAGATTCTAACTACTGAAGGCACTAACCACTGATTGGCATAGTTAGCAAATGAGAGAATTTGATAGAGAACGAACAATGTATTTACCTTAATAGTGTTCAAAAGTCATAATATATATAGCAGTTCATGACATCCAGTATTACAAATGTACTGTCTCTGATGGACACACGTCCAGATCATCCGCTCTCAAAAATCAGCCATCTCACTTCGCCACATCCACCACTGCGGGCGGCCCACCTCCAACTTCGCAACGCTACGCGCTGTTAACAGCCAACTGCCCAACGCTACAACGACGAATATTACAACAATGCCACCCAGCCACAGACTGCACACAGCACAGGCAGTGATTTTCATATAGAGCGCTACGTGGCGTTACCAATATAAGAAACCTAAACAGCCTACTTACGTAGCCCCCACGCTCCCCACAAAAAATTTTGCAAATTGTTTTGGGTAGTGGCGAATTCATATTTGTTAAAAAATTTTCACAATTACAATAACAAAGAAATCAAATGCACTCACTTATTGATACAATTTTGGTCAAATGCTAAAATTTGCTCACAGTCCATAAAGACAGTCCTGATCATTCATCACAGTAAAATTGTAGTGTTGTTTTTTCTCAAAGTCTGAGCAGTAAAATAAAATGCACACGGAAATAATGGAGTTTCATGGTGTCTTGAAGAAGTAGTGTTGTCCTTCCAACGGAAAGACAGTGTTGACTCTTGACATGCAGACAGGTAATGGGCCACAACAGAGCATACCCACAGCAGAGTCAGTCGAGGTTTTTAAGAATATTGGTAGTTAGGTCATCACAGAGCAGACCTACTGTAGTCCTGGTAGAGAGTATGGTATTCGTGGGCCACCAGATGTGGAGACCAACTGCAGTCCTTGTAGAGACGGCCAGCAGCTATCTGTTGCGACTGTGGAGGTGCACAATCACCATTGAAGTGTCTCGCGGACAATATAGCAAGTCCATGAACCACCACTTGTGCACTCACAAAAATAATTTTTCTTTTTTTTTGAAACGTCCTTAGAACCAGCAATGCTGTTAACCAGGCCCTTGCTGAATTATTAACACACGTGCAAGCACTAACAGTCCCAACTTCTCACATACTGTTCATATATTATGACCAACAGAAACGTGTGCAGTGAAATGATACTTAATTTGAAGAACTGGTGTCTATGCAATTATAAATTTACAATATAAGAATACAATTACAAAGGTACAAAATACATCATTAAAGAACATAACAATACAGATAACAGTTGTAGTAGTACAGACTTTACAAAAGAATAGAAATAAACAGATACATCAGTGTTAAAGAAGTTATGACGTAAGTAAATATATAAAAAAGGAGAATAATTTTCGAAACATTAATTTTACAAATGGGCATAAAAACAAAACAGAATAAATAATGTCTAAACATCTTTAGAAAGTAAATAACATATTATTAATGCAAATTATATTTTAGGATAACAGTATTCCTCATCATAGTGAATGTAGCTTAGTACTGGAAAAATTCTACAACACAAATCTTACTAGCTAAAACATAAAGACAGGAAAAAGACAAATACACAAGGGTACATTAACACATCGCGGAATAATACGAAAGGAAAGACAGGGTTCGTTTACAGTGTAACATTTGGTACTGCAGTCCAACCCAAAACTTCATTCCACAGATCTTTCCTCTTATTTCAACATTTATTTCCACCAAAAAAAAATCCTATCCAATCATGCTTTCTGTATTCTGCTCACATCCGCTTTCAAAAATTGTTGTTCTCTACTATACACTACTCTTTTGGCCAAACCATTTTCTTATAGCTTCTCAATGTTTTTCTTCCAATTCATCATAGTTAGTTTCTTATATAGTCTACCCCCCTCTTAAGTTAACTTAACTGAGCTCAGATATATATACCAAGGGACGAAGCAATGCAGCATCACATAACAAAGTAACACAAACAGCAGTGACAAAAAAGTGGAAATTGGCAAAGCAAGCAGCAGTATATATAAATTAGCAAAGCAATTGCAATAAAGACACTGTGCAGCAAACAATAAAAATAAATCTGTAGTAAAACTGGCTTAACAGAGTAATACAAAATCAAATTCAGTTACATTATGCCTGGCAAACAGCAGCAGCAAATGCTATAACTTATACCTAAACATGACAAACACACAAGCAGAAAAAATAGTACACTAAAGACAACAAAGCAAATAAGGGACATGTCTATTCACATTTTAATGTCTATGTAATTAAAGTGGTGCACCACAACTTATTCTACCATAAAAATTACCTAGTACTTGAAAAGAAAATTATGTATGCAGTTACTGTTACTAGTCCTTACTTATTGTTCTTTCCTTTCCAAGTGCTCCTTTTTTTTTTTAAGAATGTGGATCATAAAATTATTATCTAACAGATCTGTTAACAGAAAGTGTTCACATTAGCAGATGCATTTAATTTTATTTTGTAAAACCAATGATGCAACACACCTGAAAAACAGATATCAAATAAAATAAGCAACTTTGTACAAAGTAAAGCATTAAAAATATCATTCAGTAGTCATGAGGCATTTCATAAGTTAGTAGAAATTCTCTCAATTCTCGTAGAAAGACACTTGTCCTAATCAGGTGTGCAGATGTACAAATATTTCCCATCAATTCATAAGCTTTTCAGTAAGTAGCACAAAGTACGAGTAATCATATGTTTTCAAGTAATGAGCGTGTCGTATCTGCGATGATTTCTACAAAGGAATGTCAATAGCGTGGTTAATGGCCTCTTTTTTCTCCGCCTAATGGCTATTTCTCCAGGCCGCTGGAACAGCTGGCCGCTCGCGACGCATTGCGTCAAGGTCACTTGGCTTTCTTATCGAAATATTTACGACAGCAGTTTGCACTCCAGTGACAGCCTCATATAAAAATTTCACAGGTCGAGTATTTGCGTTACAAATGTGTGGAAACAAAAACCTATAAATATAACAGTGCCCAAATAATTTTCGTCGGCATTGTGATACATTCATGCATTTACACACCTTTCATAACTCTTATAGTACGATTCTTGGTTTCCAACATTCTGTTTCACAAATCAGAGTCCCTAAGCACTACTCAATATTCCTTACCTTATTACACATAAACATATTCATCAACACATCTTCAATATTTCGTCATAATAAATACATAGCGTAATCAAATTCCTTATATAGCATCAGCTTATTGATCATAAACATACCTCAGCAGCATAATACACATCGTCGTCGTAAAAATAACATCATAACGCCTCTGCCAAATCTCAAAATCGTCGTCGCTCCATCCAGAAATTTCAAAACCTGAAGAAAATTCTCTGCTCATTTCAATGGTGTCATCTACCTCAAACGTACTTTAAAAATTATGATCCCATACCAAATGTGACATTCGAATCTCTCATAGTATCACCACGGTTCCAAAAAAATATAAAGAGTTCACAAAGTACATACAAAATACAATTTCATAAGTGTGAAGTTATCCAACTGTGTAAATGTGTAAACATGTGTCACTGATGTAGTAAAAACAATGTTTTTCTCTCTCAATTAAATGATCAGATAGCTGTGTAATTTTTATGTTAGAGAAACATGGTACCGATGTGTAAAGTTGTATAAGCAAATACCATATTAGCTAGGGCTCCTTGTGCTTGCCAAACACATGGTACACAAAGCAGGCGTGTAACCCCCCCCCCCCCCCCCCCCCCGAGGATTAATGTAATTATACCCTCATATGTTACAGATTACAGCAATGGAATGGAATGTATAACGGAAAGCTTTCTTTGTAATTCAAAAATCTTTAAAAATAAATGTTTTAAGTACAAAATTAATCACTCCAATACGTGTACTGCGGCGCTAAATTGTGCGTCTTGTTGTAACATTGTCTCTGTCATTACTTGAGGGTAAAAAATGTGCCAAGTGTCGTAATTATCGTCGTCCGTAAGCAAAGTTCTGTAGAAGTCAATGTACTTGCCTCATAACAAACGAAGTGAATTGCTATGCGTATAGATATCGTAGTTGTTACACTTATTGCCGTGATGAAGTAAGTACTGTACTGTAACGTATTGTTGTGCTACAGAAAAGGCTGTCTCATTGTAGTTACACCACAAAAGTTACAACTAAAATATGTTTTCCTTTTCAGAAGAATTCAGAAAAACTGTGCTGATATAAAACAGATACAGCGCAAAGCAATAATATATATTCTGTCACTCATTAGTAGCGTCGTGATATAATCGTGTAGCTGTCAAATGAACCAACCACTGTGTCATCTGGTATCTCACAGAAAGTACTTTAAATTCAGAATGTATTTGCAAGTAAACCAAAATGTTGCATTAAAATCTCATTAGCAGTACCGGTACACGTTCTAAGTATGTGAGCCTTATGGTCGTAACGTAATCCTGCCACTAAGAAGCAAGAATGTACACACACAATAACACTGTGTCGTCTGTTCACTATAACAATGCATTCGTAATTTCTGTTTAAATAAGTTCTCTTGGTTCTTGACTGGATATTTAACTTCAAACATTGTTGCATGTTAACAGTTTCTAAGTCTGACAAAGCATACTAGTAACGTGAAATGATAAGTTGTATGGCAAAGACAAAGTTAAAAAGCAGATTATCTCTCAATAAACGGTTTTACATGTGAAATGTGGTGTAAGCCTTTACTCTTCCTAGTACGTAGAGTTTCACCTTCAACGCCATTATCATGTGGTATACGTCGGATTCTGTAAGGTCCATTGTAAACTAGAAAGAATTTTTGACTCAAGTGTTTCTTCTTATGGGACAATGAATGAGCTTTAAAGAGAACTTTCTGACCAATATATAATTTCTTTGTATTTGCTTTACTGTGTAGTTTTCTCCTTTTGTCTGTCCAGATTTTATATTTTTAATAGCCAAATTAATTATGTCTTTGTGTCGAAGTTAACGTGTATTCGGGAAAGGTACAAGCTCTCTGATTCTGTTCGGTGGTTCTTCATTCATCAGTACATGAGTAGGTGGTAGAGCAGTGGAGTCATGAGGCATTTCATTCAGCAAGTTTTGAAATAAGTGTAAATATCTGTCCCAATGCTGATGCTTTCTGTGACAATAAAGTCTGTAAAGCTTATTGATTTCTTTCATAATCCGTTCAGACTGGTTACAGTGTGGTGAGTACAATGAAATAAAAACAGGTTTGATTTTATGATTCCGAAGCATACGTGACCAAACAGCAGATCTAAATTGCGGTCCGTTATCTGAAATGACATTAGCAACGTGGCCAACTTCACGTAAGAAATTTTTAAGAATGGCGTTGGATACAGATCGTCCAGTGGCTTTACGTAACGGAGTGAAAGAAACTGATTTTGAAGTAAGTTCAACAGCGACTAGAACCTACGAAAATCCATTCGATGTTCTGACAAGGGGTCCCAAGAGATCAACAGCAGCTAATTCTTTTAATTTAGAAGGAATGATAGGAAACCACGGAGCATGATGTGAGATAGTAGATGATTTCGCCTTTTGACAAAGTTTACAAATAGAAAAGACTCTCCGAATTCTCTTTTCCATATTGTTAAAATAAGAAATCGTCCGGAGAATATGCTAAAATTTTCGTGGACCAAAACGTGCATAGCTGAAATGAATGTATCAGAAGAGCTTTTTCTTAACAAAATCGTCAGGAATGCTAAGTACCCATAGATTGTCATCAATAGTACAACGTTTGAAGAGTACGTTGTTTCTAACCAGATAATAATGCTGAATCGGTGTGTGTGTCTCTTTTCATGCCATTCACTTTTGATGTCTTTCCAAATCGGATCTTTATCTTGTTCATGAGCAATGTCCTTTAAAAATGTGATGATGAAGTTTTCAAAGGCGACTTTCTGAATGTAAAGAATACTGAAATTTTTCTCGAGGTGGCCTTCAGTGTTACTATTCTCAAGCCCCTGCCGGTGCGCGTGACAGTGCGTCCGCAACAATGTTCTCCTTGCCGGGAATGTAGACTATTGTGAAGTGGAATTCTTGCAGAAACAATGCCCAACGTTTTAACCTGTCATGATTTAATTTTGAAGACGTAAGAAATTGTAATGCACGATGATCACTGTATACTTTTACGTGCTTGCCAGAAAGAAAGAAACGGAATTTGTTAAATGCCCAAACGATAGCTAAAGCTTCTAATTCAGTAACGGAATAATTTTTTTCACATTTTGTTAGCACTCGGCTAGAAAAAGCAATAGTTTTCTGAACAGTAGTGTCATTTTCTATGGCTTCTTGAAATAAATGGGCACCAAGGCCGACTTTAGAAGAATCCGTGCTAAGGCAGAAATCTTGTGACAGATCTGGATGAGTTGGTATTGCAGCGTTAAGTAACGTTTCTTTCAAAGAATTGAATTCCAACTGTGCTTGTTCGTCCCAGTTCCAAATAGTATTTTTTCCAGTGAGAGAACAAAGTTTTGGTGTAACTAGAATTTGCATATTCAAAAACGACGGTAAAAATTTACGAGACCTAGAAAAATGCGGACTTGTTTTTTTGTGGATGGAATTGGAATGGGTCTGAATGCTTCTAGCTTTTAAGGATCCGGCTGAGTGCCTTCAGAAGAAATAATATGTCCCAAAAACTTCACCTTTGTCCTACAGAATTCAGACTTTTCCTAGTTAACTATAATTCCAGATTCCGCAAAATTATGTAACACGCTGTTGAGGATGCGATTATGTTGTTCCCATAAGGCTTCTGCTATCAGAACATCGTCCACATATAAGGTGATATGACGTTTTAAGAACTCAGGTAATATGGAATTTAGCCCGCGAATGAATCCTGCCGAAGAAATGTTCAAACCAAAAGGAAGTTTCCGAAACTGATAACAAACGCCGAAACAAAGAAAAGCTGTGTATTTTCTACATTCTGGATAAAGTTCGATCTGATAAAAGCTGGATCTGAGATCAATAGAAGACATCACTTTAACACCATTAAAATTATGAAGAAGTTCTTCCATCGTTTTCGGCCTGTTCCAGGAATTGTGATAGTATTGATTTGTCCCGAATCTAAGACAAGTCTGATCGATCCATTTTTCTTCTCAACAACATATAATGGATTGTTGTATGAGCTTACTGCAGGCTCAATAATGCCCTCGTCAAGCATAGATTGTATTTCTGTTCTAACACAGTCCCTATAACTTGCTGGAATTACGTATGGTCTAACACAAAATTTAGTATGCTCACGAACACGAAATTGGTATTGAAATCCCTTGATTGTTCCTGTTTTGTGAATAAAAACTGTGGAATGTGCTTGTATAATCTCAAAAAGGTCCTGCGTATCAGTCTCATTACAATTCTCAATTGCTTGGATTTTATTCTGAATTAACTCATTAGTATCAAATTCGCCGTCAATATCATCCCTGTCAGTACTTGCAGAGTGATTGTTAGTGTCAAGTGCCGTCGAAAATTCCGAACTGTTGTCTAACAGGAGGTAAAGCCGATTAATTTCTTCGTCATGGTTTGAGAGACAATCTTCTAATTTCAAAGCTATTGACTTACCTTCTTTCTCTAAACTTATTTCAGCATCGTGAAAGTTTAAGATTGCTTTGTATTCATTCAAAATGTCTACTCCCAATATAATTCCCGTCGACATAGAGAAGCTGTGGCTTTGACAAAAGAATTCTAAGTTGCTTTGTGGCGTACATCTACACTTTTTCCAAAGATTGCACCTTGTAATTTAATCTTATGTAACGGATGTGTGGGGTAATCGTCCGATTTGTTGCATTTGCTAAATGCTATTTCACTAATTACTGAAATGGGACGGCCAGAGTGAAGTACTGCCGTAAATTTTACGTCATTTACTATAATGCGAATCACAGGATATGCAATGTTGTTATGTTTTACGTCGTGTTCTTGGAGTAAGATGTCCCTAATGTCTTCCATTTTTACGTAATTACTAGCTACGGCACCTGCATCGTCAGTTTCATACGTACGTTTCGTGGCTGCCAGCGGTATGAGTCATTGCCTATTGTGTCTTTATTGGCGCGCGTCGTTATTGGAATTCGGAGACCTAACTTCTACAAATTCACCTTGTCGAGAGGGCCCTGCCCTGTTTGAATCCCTCCAGTTCTGATGCAATTCAGGTCTGTCGTTACGATCATATCGTCTGTCGTCATGTCGGTAGATTCCATAGTTTCTTTCTTGTCGGTCACGTGGTGGAGAATCTCTCCCTGAATCGTAACTGCGCGCTGGACCACTGCGTCTAAACTTATTCTGTCTCCCTTGACAAAAATTATTTTGGTTCACATTTTGTCTGTTTCTGTAATTGTCTCTGTGATAGTCACTACTGCGGAGAGGTGATCTTTCCATGTAATTATTGCTACTCTGCCAACGGTCGTCATACGAGTGGTGTCTGTTTTGATCACGATATGTGTTGTGAGAATAGCCTTGTCGTGTCCAGTTATTATTTCTTTCATCGCGGAATTGCGACAGATGTGACCTGTAATTGTTGAGTTCCTGTTTTCGCGTTCCGCGATTCTCAGTGTCAATTTGTAATTCTTGTATGAGTCCCCGAAAAGCTTCAATGTCGTCTTTGCAACGTCCTGCCAAAATAATATGTCGTAAATGTTCAGGTAATTTGATTAAGCAAATGCGGATGAGTTCTGAGGGGCTGTATGGGTTTGACAGGTACTGATTCTTGTGCAACATGGCCTGAAAATATATCACAAGACTGGAAAATTCAGATTGTTCGAAATGTTTCATCATTATGATGCTATGTTTTACTCGGTCTTGTGTGGCTTGAGACCAATATGTTGAGAGAAAGGCATGATAAAATTCTCCTTCACTGTGGCAATCGTGAATGACCGATGCCATTCTTACGGCTGGTTCATTCTCTAAATAGCCACACATAAATTCTAATCTGTGCTCTGCTGACCAGTTGGGAGGAAAACAATGAGAGAATTGATGAAGCCACGCTTGTGGATGAATGTCGTTGCTGGAATTCTTAAATGTTTTGAGTTTACGTGTAGTAATAAACAGCTTATAGTCAAACTCATCATGTTGGCGAGTCGCATATCGGTCATTGTTACTTCGTTTCGGCGGTTCCATCTCAAAATTCGGTATACCTTGCCAATTTCTTTCATAATTTCCGAAGTACCCCGTGTTATTATTTTGTGGCTGTTCCGTATTTCTATGTCCCTCTTCCCGTATTGGAGCACGAGTGTCCTCTGAAATACGTAATTCTTGTATTACCTGTGTCAGCTGATCTTGTACTTCCCGGATTTCTCTTTGGTGTTACGTATTATTTTATTCTGATTTTGTTTGAATTTCCTAATTTGTTCGCACTCTTCTGTGTCATTGAAGACTAACGGTTTTGTGTCATTTAGATTATCATCTACTTTCGTAGATAAATTATTTAGCTGATCTGAAAGTTTAACTACTTTCTCTGACAATGAACTAATTTCCTCCATGTTTCTTTTTGAACCAATTTTCAGAGTATCTACTGTATCTTTTAAGTTTTCCTGAGTTTTAGCAAGTTGCGTAACCGAATCGGTAGAAGCAACTGAGTCAATTTTAGCTTGCAAGGTCTCATGATTTTCATGAACATTAGTTTGCAGTTTTTTATGGCTGCTTCGTGATTCTGTAATGTATTTTGACACCGCGAAAAAATTGGTTGAAAATGCTCACAAATTTGTGTTTTGACGTCATTACAGACTTTTTGACATTCCGATTCAATGTTATGTAGCTCAGTATTAAAGCCTCACGTGTTTGTTCAAGTCTGGTGTCTTAACTTCCGAAGATTTTGTTCCATTGTGTCTAACTTTTGAAGCTTTTGCTGTGTTTGTCTCTGAATTTGTTCCATTGTGTCTAACTTTTGTAACTTTTGCTACGTTTGTCTCTGATTTTGTTTCATTTTTTGCATTAATTGCAGTAATAATGTGTTCGTGTCTGTAATCTGTTTCTCTGTGCTTTTTGGCAGAGCATTTTCACCGACAACATTCACATTTTGACTAGCAGAAAATGTGTATTGACTCATTTGAGAAAACGGTGAGGACCCAAAACCTGAGTCTACCGTATTTGCAATATTGTGATCTGTCATTTCGGATTCCTGAGGCGAGCTGTTGCCGACCGATCGATCGACAATGATTCCCTGTTCACTACTTGTTTCACTGTCTACACCATTATTTGCCTCTCGCTCCATTTCCCTATGCACAATTACCAAATTACTACATTGAATGTCTGTTAATTCATTACACAGTGGTGCTGCTAAGCAACGCTCGTCGTCACTATTATTTCTCAGTTTACTTTGGAGCCTAGTGTTACGTTTTTCACGTGCCATTATTGTCACAATATTTCACACGATAACACGGAAAAGCACAATTTGAAGAATAAAAATAAGAGAACACATTAACATAGCACTGAAAATAATATCTAGTTAATTGCAAGCGCAGCTGCGAAATACTTGGTGCAAATCTACATGCATGCCACAACTGTTTTACTGTACAACAATGAAAGACTGCAACTACAAAGGAGATTCTCTCTACAATTACGCGCTAGCAATAAACAAAAGCTACACTTATTACACAAACTACAAGGAAAAGATCAGAAGATTCCAGTGAGGTATCCTCGGCTAAGGGTCAACGTATGAAACGTTCCCTTAGTAAAATTATCAATGACTGTGCTTAAACTGACACACAATATTTGTAGCGCAATGCAATCTGACTTTTAATAATCCCTACAAAAGAATGGCCCTGACTAAATTTAACCCATACCTTTCACAAATCACTTACCTCACAAAAAATATTCGATATTCGAAGTACTGCAATACAGCGAGCGCCATTACTGCCAGCTAAATAAAAGATTCTAACTACTGAAGGCACTAACTACTGATAGGTATAGTTAGCAAATGAAAGATTTTGATAGAGAACAAACAATGTATTTACCTTAATAGTGTTCAAAAGTCATCATGTATATATCAGTTCATGATATCCAATATTACAAATTTACTCTTTCTGATGGACACACGTCCAGATCGTCCGCTCTCAAAATTCTGCCACCTCTCTCCCCACATCCACTACTGCTGGCGGCTCACCTCGAACTGCGCAACGCTACGCGCTGTTCACATCCAACGCTACAATGGCGAATATTACAACAATGCCACCCAGCCGCAGACTGCACGCAGCACAGCCAGTGATTTTCATATAGAGCGCTACGTGGTGTTACCAATATAAAAACCTAAACAGCCTACTCACAAAAGAAAACGTCAGCCATCCACGCTCTGAAGTAGATAATTATCGTCCATCAGTACGACGTCTGGGCCCACAGCACCACGCAACAACCGCATATGATGTCCCAAGATCTGGTCTCGGTATCTGATAGCAGTTGACGATTCATCCATACAATTTCATGAAGGGAAGTTCGAATGGTAAACTTTTGGGATCCTCATTGATGTCAGTCTCTTTACAGAATGTATGGGTCCCGAAATTGTGTTCCAAGTTCCCTCCGTATGCGATTCCATTTAGAATCACTCTCCAGATTAATTCGGAATTCATCCGTTGAAACAATATTGGCCCACTGTTCGACCGTCCAGGGGGCGTATTGATGACTCCACTCCTGGCGTTCCCTTCTGTGAAGTCGTGTCAGTGGTACACATACAGAATGCCTCCGACAATAAAGGCCACTCTTCTGAAGCAATCTGCATACCGTTTGTCTCGACACAACACGTCCAGCGGATAGTACGAGCTCACTTTCCCGCTGTCGTGCAGTATTCAGGTGGTGAAGTCGTGCCCTTACAGCCAAATAAGTCATACGTGTCGGCCCTGACCTGGCCTTCGGGACACTGTTTCGGTCTCTATAGCTATCGCTACACCGGAAAAACAACGGAACGATTCACATTAAGCCTGCGGGCCAAATCATTTTGACACTGTCCTGCTTCCTTTCTTTCTACGGCTCTCCACCGCAGAGAGTCTGGGAGGCATCTTCTCTGTACCATACTGCACCGTCTGTGACTGTGCACACCCGGATTGTGGGGCAACCCGGCAAACACTACCTCAATTCATAAGTGCCCTGGAGTCATCGATGCCATGACTGCCCCTTGAAATTAATCCCATCTTACATACAGGGCACGATCGTACGGACACCCGGTTGGGACTGGGAAATAGCGGTTTGTTACTTCAATTTTGGATACCAGTGTGGTCAATATTTATTCATAGCCTACTTTACTTTTATTTGAACACTTTTCTTAGGAAATGGAACAGAATAATGGCTCATAAATATTACATTTACTTACGCTCACCTCCTTCCAGATAGGCATACCACGTCATAGGTGTTACACCTAATGGAAGGGAGAGAACAACGACCGCTGAATAGATGCAG
Organism: Schistocerca americana; assembly: GCF_021461395.2. NCBI lineage: Eukaryota > Metazoa > Arthropoda > Insecta > Orthoptera > Acrididae > Schistocerca > Schistocerca americana. Next base: position 682,176,572 of record NC_060121.1, read on the forward strand.
AGGTGGCGAAGATATCTCAAATACGCCACAGAGATGCAAGATATACAGGAAGGGATGCGAAATACAGTCAGTAGAGTGGGAGCTCCCATATCGTGCAACAAACACGCCACACTGCATATCCAAATAGCCGCAGTCCACTTCCGACAGTTCTGTAGACCCATAGTTGCAGACATTTTACTACTACCGTACTGCCGTTCCAGCTGTACTGGAATACACGAGCCGCGCAAGGCTACGCTGTAAAAGTTCACAAACAGCAGTCATTTATTATTTTCTGCCCCGTCAGTAATCCCTTAAAGATATAATTAGGAATTTTGTTTAGTGGTTTTCTCTCTATTTAAAGTAACAGGAAATGTTAAGGTTATAAGTACACCGAAGAGGTTCAAAAAATGATTCAAATGGCTCTGAGCACTATGCGACTTAATTTCTCGGGTTATCAGTCGCCTGGAACTTAGAACTAATTAAACTTAACTAACCTAAGGACATCACACACATCCATGCCCGAGGCAGGATTTGAACCTGCGACCGTAGCAGTCACTCGGTTCCAGACTGCAGCTCCTAGAACCGCACGGCCAACACCGAAGGGCCAAGGAAGCTAGTACACATGCATAATATCGTGTAGGGGCCTCGCGAGCACCCGTAAGTACCGCAACACGACGTGGCATGGACTCGACTAATGTCTGAAGTAATGCTAGAGGGAACTGACATCATGAATCCTCCAGGCCTGTCCACAAACCGGTAAGATTTCGAGAGGTGAGATCTCTTTTGAACAAAACCTTTCAAGGGATCCCAGGTATTCTCAGTAAAGATCATGTCTTCGGCGTCTGGTGGCTAGCGGAAGTGTTTTAAATTCAGAAGTGTCTTCCTGGAGCCACTCTGTAGCAACTGTGGACATGTGGTGTGTCGCTTCGCCCTGCTGGAATTGCCCAAGACCGTCAAAATGCACAACGGACATGAATGGATGCAGGTATCTAGACGTACTAAAGGTCCCATATCACTCCAACTCCACACACACCACATCAATACAGAGCCTCCACCAGCTTGAACAGTCCCTGCTGACATGCAGGGTTCATGGATTCATGAGGTTGTCTCCATACCGGTACACGTCCATGTGCTCGATACAATTTGAAAAGAGACTCGCCCTACCGGGCAACATTTTTCCAGTCATCAGTAGTCCAACGTCGTTGTTGACGAGCCCAGTCATCAAGGGTACACGAGTTGACCTTCAGCTCCGAAAGCCCCTATCGATGATGTGTCGTTGAATGGTACGCACGCTGACATTTCTTGATGGCCCAGCATTGAAACTTGCAGCAGTTTGTGGACGGTTTGCACTTTTGTCGCGTTGAACGATTCGCTTCAGTCGTCGTTGCCCCTTCTTCTAGGAGCTCTTTCCGGCAGCAGCGATGTCGGAGATTTGATGTTTTACCGGATTCCTGATATTCACGGTACACGTGTGAAGTGATGGTACTGGAAAATTCCCACTTGATCGATACGTCGGAGATTCTGTGTCGCATCGCTCTTGCGCCGACTGTAGCACAATGTTCAAACTCACTTAAATCATAATAACCTGTTATTGTAGCAGCAGTAACCGATCTAACAACTATGCTAGAAAACTTGTTGTCTTATGTAGGCGTTGCCAGCCGCAACGTCGTATTCTGCCAATTTACACATCTCTGTATTTGAATACGCATGCCTATGCCATTTTCTTTGGTGCTTCAGTGTATAACAATTAGTAGAACTAGCTTAATGCGTTTGAAAACGGACAATGAGTGTAAGTTGTATTGCAATCCCAATTAGATGAATACCTCATTGCGACAATCCATTAATTCCGTATCCTTTCAAGAGAAAACATTTCTTTCAACTAACAGAATGCTTGTTTGGATGAAAACACATACTCCACGTGACGTAGAATGTCGCGAATCTCTCGTGGTTGGTTATTGACCTGGAAGTCATTCTAGCGAATGCTCGATATTTTTAATCAAGTGGTGGACTCTGATCGTCGCCCTCTAAAAACGCTTCTTCTATGTTTCTAATGAAATTTTTTCTCACCATAGCAACCAATTAATGTGAAGTCATTATATGAAATCTACTCTGGAAATTTCCTTTCATGATGTAATTCGTGTGTACGATACCTGTACGTAGACTCGTAAAAGGTTTGGTTGTCATAATTTGATTGACTACTCTCTTCTTGTAATATTATAAATACTATTCAAAGATTTTAATTATTTCTTCATGCACTGATCCGCAGTCTCAGTGTATCGTCTAAGTGATGTAACATTTTACTAACCGTAGGCTGTCGGTTTAATCCTATTATTGCACCATTCGTTTAAATTACAATACTGGCCAGTTTCTTGCTTGGAGGTTTTCAAATGTCAGCAGTGTAATATCAAAAGTACATGACAGTAAATAGCTAAAAGCACCGTACTCTAAAACATTAGTCTTGCTTATAATTGTTGTTCAAATTCCTTACATGACACTTTTAATGTGCACACACACACACACACACACACACACACACACACACACATACACACACTCGTCGAATGTTACAATGTATGGTACTGCACTTACCAATCAGCTTACAAGCACAACTTTCACAACACGTGACGTAGGTAATAATCATATTGACACCTAGTTTACTACACTGGTGTCCAAAATTAAAGCAACAGACCACTGTTTACCCGCCCTGCGTCTAATTCACGATATAATCATACAAACTGTAAACAGACGTCCGTACGATCGTATTCTGCGTGGAAGCAAGACTCCGGTCGGCGGGCAACCACGCTAACGATGACATCATGACACCAGTGAAAGGGGTAGTGTTGGCCGGATAGACCCCCATTCCCGATCGCTGAGTGCAGTCACAGACGATGCAATATGGCACACAGAAGACGCCAACCAGAATCTTTACGGTTGAGGGTCATGGGAAGAACGGAAGGAACACAGTCTCAACTTCATGTGGACCGATGGCTTAATGTGAATCGTTGTGTTGTTTCTCGGATGTGGCGACGATTAATAGAGACTGAAACAGTACGCCGATCACCAGCGCAGGGACGACCATGTGTCACGTCAGAAAGTGAGTACGGTTATTTCTCTGTACAGGGCGCGACAATACCGCCTTGGAACTGCACGGCAACTGGCATCTGGCCTCGCATCATCCACTGAGCGTGTTCCATCGAAGCAGACGGTGTACGGCGTACGTTCTACAGAAGGGAACGATTTGGGTGGAGTCGTGAACATGGTACCTAGACAATCAAACAGTGGGCCGACATTCTTATCTTAGATGAGTCCCGATATGGACTGGATTCACCTCTGGATGGAACGTGGAACACGATTTCGGGACCCAGACATTGTGGAAACAGAGTAATATCGAGGAAGAGGGGTACGGATTATGTTGACCACATGAACCCCTCTTCACGAAATAGTAGGGGTGAATCGGCAAGGTTTAACTGCAATCATGTACCGTGGTGAGATCTTGGGACCTCAAGTGTGGTCGTTGCGAGGTGCTGTAGTCCCAGACTTCGTAGTGATGGACGATAATGCTCGACCTCGTAGCACCCGGGTAATTGTTGTTTTCTTGGAAACGAAAAATATTACTCGCATGACGTGGCCTACTCCCTCTTCCGATTTGAAACCCAGACAGCATGTCTGGGATGCACTAGGAGACGGATTGCATCACGTCAGCATCCACCAAATACTCTACAAGAGCAGTGATCAGCTCTGCTGTAAAAATGGACGTTTTTGGCGCAATATCCGATTTATGACAACATTCACAGCTTGTCCTATCTTAGTTAGGCCTGTGTTTTTGCCATTGGTGGTCACACCCCACAGTGAGCAAATTAAGCCGTGGTTGGAATGTGTGTGCAAATGTGTTAGGATAAAAACAAGAAGAACATTTTTGTCTACCGTTATGCATGATTCTGTTGTTTACGTTCTGCGTTCTCAACATTGTTTCTGCTTTACTATCACTTGCTTATAGTGCTTCGCGGCAAAATAAACGCAGCATTACACAACATCTGTTTGTTGGTTGAATTTTGGACGCCAGTGTAGCTCTTGAATATTAGTTTAACAGCGTACCGTGTATTTCTACGCAGTTATAAACCAACATAGATTTTATAAACTGCTGAAAATGTGCTCAACCAGAGACTGTGCTAAGACTTGCCTTCTTGCGGAGACGAAGTTATCACCAGAGGGCACAGAAGTCATGCGACAACAGTCTTGTGTATTTGCCGTTACCTCTAATTGAACGACAGTACTTGTACCTCTTACAGACATAATAATACAGTCGTGATTATTGCAAGAATGCCAAAAGGTCTCAGTATTTCTTTTTAAAAAATGGTTATCTTCTAGTATGCTACTGCTGAAAATAGTCTCTACGCTCGATTCATTACAGAAAACACGACGTCGCACAGTGCAATCACCGACTCAATTTCTTTTCGTTTAGAACAGTCACTCTTGTCATCTAATTCGCATAAAATACTAGATACGATTAGAATTGTCTAAAAGACTTGAGTTTTGAATGTCTGTCTCCTCATTGAACATTTGATTAGGTTGCTTTGTGAGGTACTCATATTTCTCAATCTCTTCTAAACTCTCCACGGTGTTTCTCTCACTTGCCGCCTGTAAGATTTTTTATGGTTTGTTTACGTCTATTATTCACTATTTCCACAGCTGAGTTTGTAACTCCCGAATTTATTGCAAGGCGGCTCTTTGTGCATTCTCTGGCAAATAATTTAATTCAACTAGTTGTCAGATGGAAACTAACATGAAAGTACTTCTTATGAAACGTATGTCCTATTTTTGTCTGAAATCGTTCCAGTGTATGGCATGACATTTTTTTAGACTGTCTTTTTTCACTTCCCAGCTACAGCTTCATATATTGTTAGTTCCTTTTTAATTTTCCCTATTTCTAACGGAAGGTCATAATGTGAGGCAACATGGAATGAAAAAACAATTTTTCCTACAGCAACGAGGGAAACAGCAGCTGCTACTAACATCTGTATCTGTTATTGCAGGATTTCTGTAGACTCAAAGTATTTATTTCAAAATGTTACTTCCAATATTTTGATCAACGAAGCTGACACTCATTTCAGAGTCCGGTAAATTTCAAATATTGACGCATACTGTTTAACTGCTTGTTTATTAAGTTTATCTCTATAATGTTACTGTTATGAAGGATCAGAAATCGTCTATGTATTGTCTTCAGTATACGGTTTAACTATCACTCTGCTTTTATTTATTAAAAAAATTCTTTCTACATTGTTGACGAAGTTGATTTCTGTTGTTAGGCCACGTTTTCCGCGAGAGTATCGCACATTCATATGAAACGTGAATTACAATAACACCAACTGTAGTATTTCAGTAAACTTGTATGTTTCGATCGCACTTCCTTTGCCTTAATTTAATAAATAGTTATTAATACGGTTAATCGTTTCCATTATTGGAATCATCCTATGCAGATTCTTAACGTCAAATGAAACTAACTTCTCACGAGTAGGAATTCTAGTGCTTGTTATCTCATTTGTTAAGACTCGAGAGTTTCTAACCACAAAATGACTTTTCATATACATTAATTTATTCATGATTTAAGCTTCTTGTCTGACTAATGCGCAGGGCTGCCTGTTCGGTTAATTACTAGATTAATTAGCGTATCTTTCTGATGGAACTTTGCGTGTGCTCTAAGATTTCGTGTCCAGGTAATCATTATAATACCGCTTTAAGTGTCTTTTTCTGTGAAGATAGAATCACAGATTTAAGTTGTTCCTTAATTAAAGCATTTAATTTATTAGTTAGGTCCTTAAAACCTTTAGTAATGTTGCTGCTTGCAAAATATTCTTAGCCTTGCATTTCATACTCGTCTTTGTGAATGGCGAGAAATGTTTAACCCTTGTCTGACTTAACAGCAATGGCAAATTTCTCTTTGAGTTTATTATTACTTTTCCATATCATACCATACTCTTTCCAATTTCCATTTGACAGTTTTTCCTTATGCTTTATCTGTCCTTTTGTCAGTTTCGAGGCTTCGCCAGTGAGCTCATTCTGCTCGAAAACTGTGTATTGTGCAACATCATGTGTGTCCTTAGTAATCGTTATTAAATTTTGTAATAAGTTTACATTTGCTGCTATTTGAAAATCCCAGAAGCCTTTATACTCAACATGACAGTAATCAAATACCTTCTTGGGCATTGTCCTCAAAGAGCCAGTGGAGATCCGGTTACAAGACTGGCAAATAAATAAAGACAGCGGTTTACAGTTAAAAAAGGCCGAGCATCCTCCCTTGAGAATGGTTACACCACATTGAAATCCGCTCCTGCCAGGACATTTTGTAACAACAACGACGCTGTGCTATTGTACATATAAGTAATTTTTTTCTTCTGATTTTTCGTTAAACTTGTGTCATTGATGGTCTGATTTGATTTTTTTTTTCCATGCCATTGTGTTAAGAAAACTGTAAACAAGTTTCAATGTGAATATTAATGTGTATGTCAAATGTCAAGTAATATTGTAATAGAATTGAAATGTAACAAATGTTGAAACTGTTGTAAGATGTTTAAAGTTGTAACTGTGTGTCCGGTCCATACGTAGGCAATGTGTTAGAATATGTAGTATGCAAAACCTCGGGTGAATACCCGGTCTGTCAGGGAGCGGTAAAAAGTGGATGGCTGTCGAGCGTGGGAAAATGCACGCGGGCACTGTACGGCACAACGGGCTCAGCAGTAGTAGTTGGAGTTTGGCATTGGTCTGAGTTACACCTTCTGGAGCGAGGAGGCTCTCCTGGAAGAGTAGTATCACTGAGCCTCGGGTATGCTGTTGAAACGCCCACACAGCATGGGAAATTTCCATAGACACTAAATGGAAAAATATTACGACGCTATGAAGAATTAAAGTGCCGATACGTCAAGAGCCATAGCTGTGGTTGCATGTGTGCTCTGTGTCTCGCCATCTCGCCACTCGCCAACCGCCGCGTTGATAAAAGCACGTTGAAATTTTTAGTACTGTATTCGTATGGACCATAGAGTGAACTGCTCAATAATAACCTAAATTTTACCAGAACTTTCCCCTCATTTAATTATCCTCACAACTAACCTACACAGGGTCTATTCCAAATGTTGTGCAATCCGAGTGTCCCGAGATGAAAATTTATATTTTGTGTTAATAATAATTACTTGCAGACCTAGGTATGTTAGAATGGTGTTTAAAGAACTGTTTTGTTAATGAACCAGTAAATGGATAACGAAGGCCTAACGAAATTGAAAGATAATTTTAATATTGATATAGTAATGAAGTTTAATTATTTCGAGAAAGATATAAAGGTATTTAAATGAGCAGTAAATAGGATGAAAGGAGTAGTAACTCATATACTGCAAATCTTGAACGCATAATAAACTCAGTAATCAGTTTTTTTAATACAGTGATCATAACAGTTTCAGGGTCCTCCCTCCCCCCTTTTTTATTCATTTGAATTCTGAAGTGTTCTAAATTGGTTTGACCAGCAAAAGTTAAAGTCAATATAAACGCCAAAATTTATCAGTGTTTTATCTTTATCAAAATTGACATTTTGTGTATGGCTCGAAAGTGCTATTTCTAGGGTAACCTATGCCCGATTTTAATCAGATCAATAGACAGTACGAAGTTTTGTAGTATACATTATAGTGTAGTGTTATGTGTTCATGGTTTTTCCATATCAGTACAGAATGTGAAACTATCAGTTCAACAGATTTTCTGGTTCTAAAATTCTACTATATTATGCAGTGTTACTACTTGTTGTTTTGCGTGAATGTATACCAACTTGTACAGGGAAGAAACTCAGTTAATGCCTAATTAGACTGGCGACCGTATTATTATCAGATTGGTGGCATCTTCAGTGTTGTTTTTGGTCCATACTGACGTGTAATTGCATTTCGAACTTACCTGACGGATCATTGTTATTACAGAGTGGGTGTAAGTCTGATTTGCCACCATTCAGGTACACGTGGTCGATATCTATACAAAAATCCTTTCTCATAAGGTGAAGCCCGCTCACTTACCATAGTACAGGCTTTAATGAGTATTGTGTGCCCCACGCGCACGTTCCAAGTGGCTCCCCGCGACAGGACATCCAGTTGTTGTCGGTCACAAATTAACGTGAATACCGAACAGTGGATGTTCAGTGGGACGAATTGAAATAATATTCAGTGAAGTAAATAGCAGTGAACGTCAAGTACGGTAGTGAAGTGTAACTTGCGTTCGGTATGGACAAGAATGTAAGAACAGTAGATGAGCCGGCGTAATGGAAGATGCGGCTGACAATGATGGGAATTTACACGGCCAGATAACAGATGGCGTTAGCGGTAGGCAATTGGCGTACATACAATATCACGAACATTTTAACGAACAGATTGAAATGTCGAGATTGCCTCGAACACACCAAGGAATAAAACAGGAAGTAGAGGATGACTTTGTAGATGATAGTGGGGATGTGAACAAATCCACTGTCATGTTTGATTCACCACAGATAAAGAAAGAACCGAAAGAAAATTTTGAAGTAGGATCGGAACGCACCGATTCCGTGGAACAAGACAGTGTGAAAATATTAAGCATGGACGACATATTTGAACGATTAGCCAAACAAATTGCAGGACAGAATGATCAGCTTAAAGCACACGTTGACGAGCAGCTTAAAACACAAAGTAATCAGCTCAGAACACACGTTGATCAGCTCGAAACACAGAATGGTCAGCTTAAAGCACAGATCGACGAACAAGGAATTGAAATTAGTAAACAAATAGAACAAGTGGAACAAACAGTGGGTAATTTAAATTCTGCAGTAAATACTATGAAGTGTGAAATTGACACAATTAATAAAAATATGGATACTATGCAGGGGGAAATTGACGACATTAACAGTAGGTTGGATGTTGAAATTCTCAACATCCAAGAGAAAGTAGAGCCTCTAGTTGAAACAAAAGTAGACGAAAACATTTTAGATCCTAAAACTGAGATCGTAAACGAATGCCAACATGGAATATCACAGTTGAAAAAGGCAGTTTTAGATACTGAAAGAGATTTAGGTAAAAAAGTTACCAGATGTGTACAAAAGTGTGAACAAAATGCATCTAAAATTTAAGGCAAAATGTTCGATCTCAAGAGTAAAATTAACGATAGGCCTGGCGTGGTCTGTAATGGCACGTCACTTACGAAGCTGTTGGAAGGTGAGGAACGCTTCGGTCCCGCCAAAAAACATAACGGATGGCATGTGTTAGATTTCATAAAAAATTGCGAGAGGATGTTTCCTGAACGTAGTAATTAACGCCTTAGCAGGTGACGCTAAGCGCTGGGGAATTAACTTGAATACCGAACTAATGACGTTCGAAGAGTTTAAACAAAAGTTTACGGAAGAATACTGGTCCGAACAAAAACAGGATCATTTGTGGCGCGAGTTTATCATGGCGAAACTTCATGATAACAGGTGCAGGAATTCCTTGAAAGATTTCTGAGAATATTGGTACCGAAAGTGGACACGTTTAAGAGGGAGAAGACCCGATTCGGGAATCGTATGGGACCTATATAAAAAGTTCCAGAAGATTCGAAGAGATATGTGGGAATCAATCATCGCAGCTTCTAAGCGTTTCTCGAAAGGTTCGAAGACGAAGACCACTGGCGCGAAAGTCGTGCCAATTATCAAAATTTTATTAACAGGAATAATCGTAATAATGACGAGAGGAATGACAGCGATGGTTTTCGCGTCAACATGATACAGAGAGGTAGAGGTAGAGAAAGAGGAAGTAGGGGTTATCCAGGTCGCGGTAGAGTGTACACCGCGCAAAATAATATTGACGCGGGAAACTGATTTCCGCGAACGTTGCGGGCCAAACAGAAGCGGACATAACATACCAGCCCCGATTTAAGAAACATTACCGGACTGACAGAAAAGTTATGAGACAGCTTAGAGACAGGCGTGGAACGACGCAGCGTGTTGTTGCGAAACAAGTGTCCGGTCCGTGCGCAGATGACTCATCTTCGCCGCGCAGAGCGCTACATGTTAACAGACGAGTGGAGCATCGGAGTGCAACGACCCAGCCCAGCAGATCAGCTGTTCAGAGAGAAGCCACTAGCAATGCGTCAGAATTAGGTACAAAAATTGCCGTAAGAGCTGGTGAATACATTACGAGTGGTAATTCCGTGGCGAAGGAAATAGTAGATGGAACAGTGGATACACAGAGAGCTGCGGTTAGCAGTGTTAGCAATGAAGTAAATGGTGAGAATGAATTAACAGAAGTAATTGATTGGCGTGTGCTGATCGACGATCTGTACAAGGGCCTCAAGCAATGTGAGTGGGAGGATTTTAAGAAGGAATATGAGGCAAGGAGGTTAATTAGTGAGACAGGAAATAGTAGGGACGTCGATAAGGTGACGTGGCCCGAATTTGAAGAGGAGAGAGTAAATAGCGCCGCGCAAATACGCGTGCTGCCGATAGGACGATGATTAAAGATAGGAAGCAATTCGAGGATGAAATCCTAAGCATTGACGAGGAGTAAATTCTGTTAACGATACGCCCAAAGTACAAGCTGTTATCGAAAGGCACCATGGGGAAGGGGCAGGTAATTACCTAAGAGTAACTGAAGTCCATAAGGATTACACTAAATAAGAAGTAACAGTGGATGCGAGTAAAGCTTATAATGAGGTCGTTTTGCCTAAAGAGGATATTGAGTTAAAATCAAAGTCTGACGAAAATGCAGAGGAAGAACTTAGTGCCTGTCTCAGAAAAGCTTTTATGTTAGAACCTGAAAGCAATCCAGAATGGTCGGATTCTGACGATAGTTCAGATGACGACTATTTCGGTACTAGTGAAAATAATGGGAATACAGCTAATTGCCATATTGTAGCTACTGATGACGAAATTTCAAAACAAAATCCAGATGTTGAGACTGGACACTAAAGAAAAGAGCCACCGGACGACTTAGTGTCAATGTTACAAAGAGTTTAAGTATTTAATGACTTTGAACTTCTGGAACCAAAGAAACCGCCAGATATAGGTGATGTGCAGGTCAAGAGCATATCTTGGGACGATGTAATCGTTGAACTGGATTTGCTTAGGGAAGATCACAACAATGAAAAGCATTTGACGGTTAAACAAAGTATAATACCAGTTGATATTTATAATGTGAAATTGCAAGTACTTCCTGGTACTGGATCTCAGATAAGGGCTATCTCCCAATCGTTTTTCGAACACATCTATGATAAGCCTGGAGGGGGTTAAAGAAATTCAGGAATTATCTGTGGGGCCATAAGCTCATCATACATACTGACCACAAAGCTTTAAATTTTCTTAAAGATTGTCGTTTACTTAATGGCAGGTTAACTCGTTGGGCTTTGTACCTACAACAGTTTGATTATGAGATTTGCTATCTTAAGGGTACTGAGAATTACGTGATAGATGCTTTATCTCGATTGCCTAATGGTTTGAGTGAAGGGCCCAAAGAAAATGGTGAATAGGGTACTTTCCAGATAAGGTATATGAAAGAGGTTTCAGGAAAAAGGAAATTTGAGCGAATATGTAAAAACATGAGACACCATCAAAGTGAGGACCTGACATGGAAATCCGTGAGGGTAAATTTTGACAGTGTGCAGTATCCTCAAATTAAGAAATACTACAAAATCTTTAAATGCATTTTATATAGGAGGAAAGATTTAGTCACTGAGGAATGGAGAGTATGTTGGCCACACCAGTTTGATACAGATGTCATAGACTATTTTCATTTACCTTTGGGGCATAGTGGGCCAAATAAATGTTTCGATAAACTGATCAATGTAACAGTAATTGCTGGTAGTGTCAGTAAGAAGGTAAATAAACGAATTAAGTCGTGTGATGTCTGTCAAAGAGCCAAAGTACCGAACAGAACTAGTAGAGGTCCAATGCAAAGTACATTACCTGAGGACACCCTAGATTATTATCAGCAGAATTGTATGGTCCCCTCCCAAAGACTTCGGGAAATTGTGCATATATTTTAGTAATTTTGGAAGTATTCTCAAAGTTTGTAAAATTATACCCCTTGAAAAAGGCAACAGCAAAAGCTGTATTTAATAGGATGGTCGAATACTTCAGAACCATCGGAAAACCCAAGGCAGTACTATCTGACAATGAACCCCAGTTCATATCCAAAATTAGGAAAGAAGGAATGGAGCAAAATGGTGTGGAGGTTAAATATATCTCAGCCTACCACCCACCTAGCAACCCGGTTGAAGGTACATGCGAGATATCGGGAGATTGTGTTGAACGTACTGCAGTCATAACCACAGAGCCTGGGGCAGACTTATATCAGACTTTGAGAACGTCATGAACACCTTACATCATAACACTACTGGGTTCCCACCGGAAGAAATTTTGTTAGGCAGCAGAAGTAAAAGTTTAATTGAGGTAAAATTAGAGTTTCCACCTTGTACAAGCTTGGGGTTGAGTCAAAAGAAAGAATTAGTCAGAAAAAGGGCAAAGTTAAAAGCTGAATCTAGATGTAAAAGAAAAGATAAAAACCTGAAAATTTCAAAATTTAAAATTGGTGATTATGTTCTTTTAAAAACTCACGAAAAATCTAGTGAACTGACCCATGACATTTCCAAATTTAAATATATTTATAATGGACCATATATAATACAGAACATTCCACACGATAATGTTTACTACCTGATCTACCCAAAATCGAAGAGACCTTTAGGTGTAAGAAACATTGTGGACATGAAACTGTATGTTCCTAGGAATGAGTGACCTAAGTACACTCAGAATGCAATCTGCAGTAAATGTGCTGTATCTTACGACGAAACTTTTATTATAAATGTAACAAATCTTTGAAAATGTATGTATACCAATGTCAGTGTGCTAATGTACTTATGTAAGTTTCAGATTACCAAAAGCACTATAAATGTAAAGATGTATGGAAAAAAGGGCTGAAAAGAAATGGTGAATGCTGCAAGCCAGATAAAAGATGGGACTGCCAAAAATCAAAGTGGGCAGTACGTGAGTCATCATATAAAGGACTGCCAAACTCCAAAGAGGGCAGATAAATAGTCAAAGGAGAATTGTAAGTGTGGTACAGGTGATGTGATAAAATGATGCGAAATCGACTGCCCAAATCTGAATAATAGGCAGCAAATATGTGCAGTGATTTTGCTAAGTAATATTGTGTGTTTATTAGTAAATAAGGAAATAACTGCCATTCAATGCAAACAGAAACAAATTGTTTTATAGTGTATATAGGTATTTGTATTTGCTTTCTAGTTAAGTGTTTATGTTCCTGATTTTGATTTTATTTCTCTGAGAAATTTAATCATAATAAGTAAATTGCTATTTAAATCATGTTGTAATAGGAGGTTGGACTGTGCCAAAGGCACTTAAGTAAATGATAGGTAAATGTTATCGATATATTAAAAAGTATAGACCTATATAATCTGAGTGAAAGGAAGTTTTGTGATATGATATTTTACGATGGGACATTCACACAAAGATTCAGAACCCCTGTATAAATATAAAGTTAGTGTTCCCATCCAATTTGCACTTAGTGAAATTTATTGTGAACCAGGGGCATGTGTAGCAACAACGACGCTGTACTATTGTACATAAAAGTAATTTTTTTTCTTCTGATTTTTTCGTTAAACTCGTGTAATTGATGTTCTGATTTCATTTCTTTTTCTTTTTTTTTCATCCCGTTGTGTTAAGAATACTGTAAACAAGTTTCAATGTGAATACTAATGTTTATGTCAAATGTCAAGCAATATTTTAATAGAATTGAAATGTAACAAATGTTGAAACTGTTGTAAGATGTTTAAAATTGTAACTGTGTGTCTGGTCCATACGTAGGTAATTTGTTAGAATATGTAGAATGCAAAACCTCGGGTGAATACCCGGTCTGTCAGGGAACGGCAAGAGGTGGATGGCAGGCGAGCGCGGGAAATCGCACGCGGGCACTGTACGGCACAACGGGCTCAGCAGTAGTAGTTGGAGTTTGGCATTGGTCTGAGTTACACCTTCTGGAGAGAGGAGGCTCTCCTGGAAGACATAGTTTCACTGAGCCTCGGGTATGCTGTTAAAAAACGCCCACACAGCATGGGAATATTCCATAGGCGCTAAATGGAAAGGTGTTGCGACACTAAGAAGAATTAATGTGCCGATACATCAAGAGCTATAGCTGTGGTTGTATGTGTGCTCTGTGTCTCGCCATCTCGCCACTCGCCAACCGCCGCGTTGATAAAAGCACGTTGAAATTTTTAGTACTGTATTCGTATGGACCATAGAGTGAACTGCTCAATAATAACCTAAATTTTACCAGAACTATCCCCTCATTTAATTATCCTCACAACTAACCTACACAGGGTCCTTTCCAAATGTTGTGCAATCCGAGTGTCTCGAAATGAAAATTTATATTTTGTGTTAATAATAATTACTTGCAGACCTAGGTATGTTAGAATGGTGTTTAAAGAACTGTTTTGTTAATGAACCATTAAATGAATAACGAAGGCCTAACGAAATTGAAAGATAATTTTAATATTGGTATAGTAATGAAGTTCAATTATTTCAAGAAAGATATAAAGGTATTTAAATGAGCAGTAAATAAGATGAAAAGAGTAGTAACTTATATACTGCAAATCTTGAACGCATAATAAGCTCAGTAATCAATATCTTTAATACAGTGACCATAACAGTTTCAGGGTCCTCCCTCCCCCCCTTTTTTATTCATTTGAATTCTGAAGTGTTCTAAATTGGTTTGACCAGCAAAAGTTAAAGTCAATATAAACGCTAAAATACATCAGTGTTTTATCTTTATCAAAATTGACATTTAGTGTGTGGCTCGAAAGTGCTATTTCTAGGGTGACCTATGCCCGATTTTAATCAGATCAATAGACAGTACGAAGTTTTGTAGTATACATTATAGTGTAGAGTTATGTGTTCATTGTTTTTCCATATCAGTACAGAATGTGAAACTATCAGTTCAACAGATTATCTGGTTCTAAAATTCTACTATATTATGCAGTGTTACTACTTGTTGTTTTGCGTGAATGTATACCAACTTGTACAGGGAAGAAACTCAGTTAATGCCTAATTAGGCTGGCGACCGTATTATTATCAGATTGGTAGCATCTTCAGTGTTGGTTTTGGTCCATACTGACGTGTAATTGCATTTCGAACTTACCTGACGGATCATTGTTGTTACAGAGTGGGTGTAAGTCTGATTTGCCTCCATTCAGGTACACGTGGTCGATATCTATACAAAAATCCTTTCTCACAAGGTGAAGCCCGCTCACTTACCATAGTACAGGCTTTAACGAGTATTTTGTGCCCCACGCTCACGTTACAATCTGTAGAAGACGCATTGTAACCATGGCGGCAGAGGTCCTCACGCGGCCGTGACCGCAGAAGGACGCCATGTTTCCCCCAGCACCTGCCCTCCCCCCTTCCCCCAACGGCCGCGCACCGCACGGAAGAGGGAGGGGGGGGGGTAAAGATTATTAAAACTTGGCATCCATCAGAGATCAGACTCCAGGCACGCCTGAAGATGGCAAGAAGTTAGTTTGCCGAAATGTCGCGCCTGTTAGACGATGCCATCCGGCTGAATACCCAAGAAATTTTCAATGAAGAGCAGGATGAACTTTGAGAGACTAGTCTGGAAGAATCAGTGCAGATGGAAGTGGGATATGAAAGGACTAAGGAACGAATAAATATACCGGAACTTACCCCAGGCTGCAGATACTGCAATAATTAATAGCTTAGTAGGCAGTTGAAAAGGATTGGTTATCTCCAACAAGGACACTGAAACATGTTGGAAAGAAAACCTCAGAGACATGGGAGGTAACTGTGACGAAACGACAGATAACATAGGAATACTCCATTTAAGGGAAGCAAAGTTGCTAAAGAGAAATGTGAGGAAATAGAAGGAGAAGCACGGACTCGGTATATAGAAAACTCAAAACAACCTTCCGTTACATTAAAAGCAAGGCCGAGAACATTAAGAGTAGAATGAGAATCCACTCCTAAACGCTGAGGAGCGAGTGGATAGATGAAAAGAGTACGTTGAATGCCTCTTTGATGGAGATGACTTTCCTGATCGCGTGATAGAAGAAGAAAGGGGAGTTTCCATATGGTATCCAGTATTAGAATCAGAATTCAGAAGATCTTTCGATGACCTAACATCAGATAAGGCAGAAGCGGTAGATAACATTCCATCGGAATTTCTAAAATATTTTATGTGAAGTGGTAAGAAAACGGCTACTTACGTTGAATGTATGAGACTGGCGACATGCAGTTCGGAAAATACATCATCCACACGAATCCGAACATATATTCGAAACCTGCGAGAATAATCGCACAATCACTTAACAGTTAATGCATCCAGGCTGCAAAAATGGTTCAAATGGCTCTAAGCACTATGGGACTTAACATCTGAGGTCATTAGTCCCCTAGACTTAGAACTACTTAAACCTAACTAACCTATGGACATCACACACATCCATGCCCGAGGCAAGATTCAAACCTGCAACTGTAGAAGCAGCGCGGTTCCCGACCGAAGCGCCTAGAACCACTGGGTCACAGCGGCCGGCTCAGGCTGCAGACAAGAATAATATCAAGAATAATGGAAGAGAGATCTGAGGATCTGTTAGGTGACGTTCATTTTCGGTTTAGGAAACGTAATGGCACTAGAGGCAGTGCTGACGTTCCGGTTCATAATGACAGTAAGAACGAAAAATCAAGGCTCGTTCATTTACTTTGTCAAGCTGCAAAAACCATTCGACAATGTAAATAGGTGGAGGAAGTTCAAATTCTGAAAAAATATGGGTATGGTGTAGGAAAAGGTGTGTGACATACAATATGTACAAGAACCATGAGAGAACAATCAGGCTCCAAGAGCAAGAACAAAGTTTTAGGATTAAGAAGGGCGTGTTTCTTCGGCCCTACTGTTAAATGCATACATCAAAGAAGCAATGACGGGAATAAAAGAGACAAGAAAGGTTCAAGAGCCAGATTAAAATTGAGGGGGGAAGGATATCAATGATAAGATTCACTGATGACAGCGCTATCCCATTGAAAACGAAGAATTACAGGGCCTGTAAATGAAGTGAACAGTCTAATTAGTACTGATTAGTGAAGCAGGGTAAACCGTAGAAAGTAGTGAGAATAGCAGGAATGGAAACAGTGGGAAACTTAACATCAGAATTGGAGATCACGAAATAGATGCAGCCAAGGAATTCTGCTACCTTATCAGCTAAATGACTCACAACAGATGGAGCAAGGAGGACATAAAAAATAGGTAGCACTGGAAAAAAGGAATTCCTGTGGTAGAGAAGTGTAGGCCGTAATATGAAGGAGAAAATTCTGTGAATAGTACGATTGGAGCACAGAAATCTGGGTAGTTAGACATGGATTGTGGGAAAACCGGAACAGAAGAGAAATGAAGCATTTGAGATGTTGTGCTACTGACGAATGATGACAATTGGGTGGACTGATAATGTAAGGAATGAGGAGATTCTCCAGATTGTCGAAGAGGAAACAATACACGGAAAACACTAACAAGAAGAAGGGACAGGGTAGTAGAGTATCTGTTAAGACATCAGATAATAATTTCCATCGTACTAGAGAGAGCTATGGAGGAATAAAAGTGTAGATAGAGATTGGGATTATGCGGAAAATAATTGAAGACGTGAGTTGTAACTGCTTTTCTGAAATGGGAAGGTTGACACACCAGAGTAATTCGTGGCAAGCTGCATCAAACCAGTCAAAAGGTTGATGACTGGAATGAAACAATCCATTTACCAATTTCTGGATATTACATCCCATCAAGAAACCATTTTTCAACCATTAGACTACTGTACAGTCAGCACTTCGGTTTTCCGGATTTAGTTCCAGTCGAATATCATTTTGGTGATTACGCTAAGAGGCAATGATTTTCTGCTGTCAAAGTACCTTACCCCTGCCATACGTTTTGCTCTGAATAATACAGATGTGACATTAGGCTTCTGTGTGCGTCGCGTCACAGATGCCGACAGTACGCTGATGTCACGTGTGTTTGTAGCACAGGTGTGACCGTCCTCAGAAAATTCGCTTACTTGTGGGAAAAAAGTTAATTTATAGCATACATCCACGCGCCGAGGTAGAAAGAATACAGTGTTCAAAAGCAGGGAGCCTCTTCATCCTCGAAATAATCAAGAATGGCACGTCTCTCTCGCTATCGAATTGAAATTGCTCGAATACTGAAGAGCTGCACTTGCATACAATTAGCTGAGAGCATGACGACATCAACGAATGTTGGCCTTGGGGAGAGCGGGAGGAGCGGGGATGGGGGAGCCGGTCGGGAGAGCTGGGGTGCGGGAGCGCCAGGTTGTGGTTGGCGCGGCGGCACTGGTGGACGGAGGAGCTGTGGATGGTTTGGCTTAGAAGGGCACAGGAGGGCAGGAGTCGCAGTCTGGAGAGTGAAACTGGCCCTTGGCGATAATAAAGACTGAGGCGGACATCAGGATTCTCTTAATGGCCTTGGTGCACTTGGCCAGATGCGACGATGGCAGAATGCTGAGAAAGGCCTTACTGATGAGAAATCGCTGATGAGTCTGGAGAGTGGAACTGGCCCTTGGCGATAATAAAAACTGAGGCTGACATCAGGATTCTCTGAATGGCCTTGGTGCACTTGGCCAGATGCGACGATGGCAGAATGCTGAGAAAGGCCTTACTGATGAGAAATCGCTGATGCTGACGCCAAAAAAGTGATTTTTCGTTCAATTTTAATTCCCGCCCATATGTCCACTGATCCACTACTGTGAGTATTTAAATCCCAAAAGAATCAGTATACCCAAAATATTAAATGATTAGAAAGACTAGAACATTAATAAAACCATCATTCGTAACCTATAAAATCCATAAAGTGATTAAACTAGTGAAAGTACAGATATAAATCAATGAAATTAGAACTACGAACTTCAGAAAACACAACGTGAAATTAATAAGTTTGTAGAGATGCGAAAACCCAGAACAGATCTCAATCAATGCCATGTCTCTGGTATGACCGTAAGACAATAGAAAAGCTGTGCCCCACATCTGATACAGTGTCAGAGATAATACTAAGACTAGGTCGAACTGATCCGCCATTACAGAGGCTGATGAAATTTGGCAGACAAACAACACTTGCCAAAATTAATCTCAGGATAGCACCAGGCACTATTTGCAGAACACTAGAACGTTGTACACGAGTGTTGAGAATAGTTCTCACTGATTTTAATTCCTTGGTGATGGCAGTCGACACATGAGAAAGGAATGGCAGTAGCAAGTTCCTTAGTCTGTCTGTCACTAGCCCGTGCTCTATGGCTGTTACATGTTCTCGTAGAATGCAGTTCGGAAAGCGTATGACCTTCCACTTGCTAATCTGCACACCTCACGGTCTGTGCCACGTCGAAGACCCCGCCGTGCACTAGTCTACTCCAGTCTCAACTTCTGAAAGGGATGAATGTGTGACTGCTCTGTGAGCTTCGTGAAATCTTGCCGGCGGGCAGGTCACACACTCTGGTGGGACACGGCAGCACTAGTTAAAGATAACTGCCACAAATAATTGTGGGTAACCTCGATCTGTATGATCCAGTACGTCGCAACCTGTGGACTGGAAACACCTTTGCAAATGATCGTGTTATTGACTTTGCAAGACACCGAAAGCTTTGAGAAAGCATCTCGATCTATGACAGGTCCAACGCAGAAGTCAGTTAACGGGATAAATATTTGGACTTTTGGCATCTCACCTTTACTCAACAGGATTGAGTACAGGTGTCCCAGGTATCCACACAAGTACGCCCATGACCGAGTAAGGCTACGAAAGCCACTACACCTCCCAACAGGAGTGGTGCTGTGCAGTTTTCCCTTGCCTTAACTGTGAAGCAGGCGGGACAACCGATACATGTAACTGATGTCTTGTGAGACATGACGGTGGATATATCTGATATCAAATTTAGTTTAACGTAGACGTCTCCCAAAACCATCATCTACCTGAACGACGAAGTGTTGGGAAGCTGGATACATAGATACATACGGTATTCTATGATTTCGTATCCTACAACTGACTCGTGCTAGAAATATATCTCTGTCAATCATCCAGCAGACTTTTTCATGTTCTGTGTCACCTTTTTTGATGTTACTGTGTCCATTGTAGTGTTCGAACTTCCTATGTAAGGTCAGTAAAGGTACACGTATGGGACGTTGGCATCT
The DNA here is from genome assembly GCF_021461395.2 of Schistocerca americana. NCBI lineage: Eukaryota > Metazoa > Arthropoda > Insecta > Orthoptera > Acrididae > Schistocerca > Schistocerca americana. Next base: position 682,196,775 of record NC_060121.1, read on the forward strand.
GTAACGATGTTGAATCGATGATCTGTGGGACACTACTGTTCATCAGTATTAGTCGCACAACACTGAATTTTAGAAGTACCTGCTGAACTATGGCATGACTGTCAGCTGCTGTAATTCACAATACTCAGTGACGAGCATCGTCGTCAATCGTTTCCCCACAAGATAGTTTAATGGTGGAAATCTGATCTGTGCATTCCAGGCATGATGATGGTGTGTAGTAAGCGCCGCTCGATGCCCCATCTGAGGACTAATTTGCATCGGAAATTCGCGCTGTGGAAATAGTCAGATGAACTCTTATCGCATTTGACAGTCACACGGACAACCATTAGTAGATTTGACGGCGTATCACACCAAGGCTAGACGAACAATTCCATACACCGTATTCACATAGGCGCTGTTCCTGCAAGACAGCAGTTATCTCCAGCGCAATTAACTATGCGTATGCTATATTTTATTTACAGGGAATTTGTGACAAGTAACTGAGTAGCACGTAATCTAATATTCTTGTCTGTTTGTCGGAAGTCATTGCGTCTCTCGATAGTGAAGTGCAGTGCCAGCTCCACATACAAAATTGAAACTGTATTCGGAAAATTTCCATATGAAAGACTCTACCCCTCCAATGGAAAGTGACTTTAGCCACTAGTCATCAGTACCACCATCGCGAAAGGAAGAACGCGGTGTACCATGCGGACATAGTATCACTGAAGTACCGACACAGTGACTTTAAGAGCTCGGTTGAGAGTAGCAACATATGGGCCCTGGAAAAGTGAGCAGAACCGTAAGCGACCTCGGTGGTCGAGGGGTAGTTTCGATAGTACTGTATAACTAATTCTGTACAGATCTCTAGAAAGGCACTTGCCTAGGCGGCGAAAGTTCCTTTAATCGTTCATAATTTTTTAGAGAGAACTGTCTCCCTAGACACCTAAATTTCAAATTAATTTCACATAAATACCTTCTAGTAGTTATCGTGTCACTTGCGAGTGTTATCAGTGTAATGTAATTTGGGCACTATGGAGGTTAAATGGTTGAAGTGAAAGTGTTTCGGGGAGCATAACTTCCGTCGAAACAGGAATTGCCGTAGAAACGAGGCATACGACGTATATAGTAGAGCCTAAATAGACAAGGAAATCAATAAATGCCGCGAGGTTATCTGTCAGACAATATTAACTGTTACTGAGAATAGGAGGACCATGAAACTCACCAAAGCATAGAGTTTATTGTTTCAATCAACGAAGCACTAGGAAAGCGTAACAACTATGGAGAACAGGGAATTCACTGCAGACGGAAAGCTGTAATTCTCTGGCGTGTCTGTAATGGCAATGACGTGCACGTGAGTGCTTCAAATACCACTCCCAGTTTATGCTTCTTTTCTGGTGGTTGATAGCCAGTCAGAGCGAGACTCTCTTTATGGCCCCGTACCGCTACAATATAGTGGAAAGCTGAGGTCTATTTCGATTGCTGCGGTGATGGACTGTCACTGTCAGAAGACACGCCATCACCTGGAAAGCGGAATTGGCCAGATAGGTTTACAGAGACGATGTGAAGTAATAACAGATAACAAGAGTCATAACAGTCATCCCTAACTGGATTCAGGGACTGCTTACAACAGATATCGCATGTGTAACTATTAGAATCTTTATCGGATGGAAGTACAGCGAGAGCAAAAGGTCTTTCCCTAATTTGTAAAATTTATCTCTGAGGAACTATGCGGAGAAGCAGTTGTGCGGTCTGTTGCAAATCGTAATTTGACTCATCAAGTGTCGTTATACATATATTTCCTAATGTCTTTGCGGATACTTGTAAATGCTACCTTTATTCATGAAGTCTTCTTTCGTACATATGTACATGTGATCTGAGAGCACCTGGTGGTTTTTTTTTTAATAATTATTATTTTCTCAACTGTGGGTGCTATATGAGTAAGATGGTACACCGCTAAACTGTGGACTTTCGTTTGCTGCTTCTTGGATGCGAAAAGATGGATCGGTAGAAACGATATTACATTATGACCATCTGCTTTACTAGAGATTACTTTTCTTAACTTTTATCTGCGCTTACTTTCAAGATAAAATGTCCAATTCCGCAGTTCCTGATGTGCAAACTCCTATGGCAAAAAACGAGATGCTGTAGAAAGTGCAGGAGGAGGTGTTGTCAATAAAATGGACGGAAATTTAGTGTTGTGTAGACATTTTACGGGAAAAAACGGAGTACATGAGATAGTGTAACTACGAAAAAATGAGTTAAGCCACCAGCTGCCACCAGTGAATAGCACTATGTTTCACAATATCTTGGAAATAAATATTTGAAGTTAGGAAATGACTTAATGCTTTCTTTTATTTCTGGGTCATTGAATGGTATCATTCCCAATGGATACGACAAAGAAAAATGCTAATTATCTTACCTGCGGTTCAATCAGTGTGTCAGTGCATGTAGATGTTAGCCGGCCGGAGTGGCCGTGCGGTTCTAGACGCTACAGTCTGGAGCCGAGCGACCGCCACGGTCGCAGGTTCAAATCCTGCCTCGGGCATGGATGTGTGTGATGTCCTTAGGTTAGTTAGGTTTAATTAGTTCTAAGTTCTAGGCGGCTAATGACCTCAGAAGTTAAGTCGCATAGTGCTCAGAGCCATGTAGATATTCTAGAGTAATGACATTATCTGCATTAATACTAGATTACAGTACTTTAGTAACATCGTAAATGATATTTTCAGTTATTCGAATTAGTTCTGAATTAGAAGTTGAAACGTCCCCTAAGAGAAATTAATGAATAACTGTGCTGGTAAACCCCTTATGTTATTTGATTTTCAAACAGCTGAGCAAAACTGAACGTACACAGACATTTCTCTCTTTACTTATTCTGATCATCACTAAACTGACACACAATATTTTTAGCGCGACGCAATCTGACATTCAATAGTTCCTACAAAAGAATAGCCCTTACTAAAAATAACCTATACCTTTCATGAATCACATACCTCACAAAAATCTTCGTTACACGAACTACTGCAATACAGCGAGCGGCAATACTGCCAGCTAAATGAAAGATTCTAACTACTGAAGGCACTAACTACTGATAGGTATAGTTAGCAAATGAAAGATGTTGATAGAGAACAAACAATGTATTTACCTTAATAATGTTCAAAAGTCATCATATATATATATATATATATATATATATATATATATATATATATATATATATATATAATCAGTTCATTATATCAAGTATTACAAATTTACTCTTTTGATGGACGCACACGAGATCGTCCGCTCTCAAAATTCTGCCATCTCTCTCCACATCCACCACTGCTGGCGGCTCACCTCCAACTGCGCAACGCTACGCGCTGTTCACATCCAACTGCCCAACACTACAATAGCCAATATTCCAAAAATGCAAACCAGCCACAGACTTCACACAGCTGAGTCAGTGATTTTCATATAGAGCGCTACGTGGCGTTACCAACATAAAAACCTAAACAGCCTACTTACAAAGTCTCATTTCCCAACGTCATAGAAACGGGTTCTACTTTTATTCTATCATATCTGAAAACGTAACACATCAGGCATCGTATCTGCGACATAACTCTTCCTTTTTAGCTGTTATTGTTGTTGTTGTTGTTGTTGTGGTCTTCAGTCCTGAGACTGGTTTGATGCAGCTCTCCATGCTACTCTATCCTGTGCAAGCCTCTTCAACTCCCAGTACCTACTGCAGATTATATCCTTCTGAATCTGCTTAGTGGATTGATTTCTTGGTTCCCCTCAACGATTTTTACCCTCCATACTGCCCTCCAGTACTAAATTGGTGACCCCTTGATGCCTCAGAACATGTCCTACCAGCCGATGCCATCTTCTAGTCAAGTTGTGCCACAAACTCCTCTTCTCCCCTATTCTATTCAGTACCTCCTCATTAGTTACGTGATCTACCCATCTAATTTCAGCATTCTTCTTAGCACCACATTTCTAAAGCTTCTATTCTTATCTTGTGTAAACTATTTATTGCCCATGTTTCACTTCCATACATGGCTCCACTCCATACAAATATTTACGGAAACAACTTCCTGACAATTAAATCAATACACGATGATAACAAATTTCTCTTCTTCAGAAACGCTTTCCTTGTCATTGAAAGTTTACATTTTATATCCTCTCTACTTCGACCATCATCAGTTATTTTGCTTCCCAAATAGAAAAACTCCTTTACTACTTTAACTGTCTCATTTCCTAATCTAATTCCCGCAGAATCACCCAACTTAATTCGACTACATTCCATTACCCTCCTTTCAAGACACTCTCCATTCCGTTCAACTGCTCTTCCAAGTCCTTTGCTGTCTCTGACAGAATTACAATGTCATTGGCGAACCTCAAAGTTTTTATTTCTTTTCCATTGATTTTAATACCTACTCCGAACTTTTCTTTCGTTTCCTTTACTGCTTGCTCAATATACAGATAGCGTCGGGGACAGGCTACAACCCTGTCTCACTCCCTTCACAACCACTGCTTGCCTTTCATGTCCCTCGACTCTTATAACTGCCATCTGCTCTCTGTACAAATTGTAAGCTGCCTTTCGCTCCCTGTATTTTAACTCTGCCACCTTTAGAATTTGAAAGAACGTATTCCAATCAAGATTGTCAATAGCTTTCTCTAAGTCTACAAATGCTTTAAACGTAGGTTAGCCTTTCCTTAATCTGTCTTCTATGATAAGTCGTAGGGTCAGTATTGCCTCACGTGTTCCAACATTTCTACAAATTCCAAACTGATCTTCCCCGAGGTCGGCTTCTATCAGTTCTTCCATTCGTCTGTTAGGAATTCGCGTTAGTATTTTGCAGCTGTGACTTATTAAACTGATAGTTCGGTAATTTTCACATCTGTCAACACCTGCTTTCTTTGGGATTGGAATTATTATATTCTTCTTGAAGTCAGAGGGAATTTCGCCTGTCTCATACAACTTGCTCACCAGATGGTAGAGTTTGGTCTGGACTGGCACTCCAAAGCCTGTCAGTAGTTCTAATGGAATCTTGTCTACTCCAGGGGCCTTGTTTCGACTCAGGTCTTTCACTGCTCTGTCAAACTCTTCACGCAGTATCGTGTCTCCCATTTCATCTTCATCTACATCCTCTTCCAATTTCATAATACAGTCCTCATGTACATCGCCCTTGTATAGACCCTCTATATACTCCTTCCATCTTTCTGCTATCCCTTCTTTGCTTAGAACAGGGTTTCCATCAAAGCTCTTGATATTCATGCAAGAGGTTATTCTTACTCCAAAGGTGTCTTTAATTTTCCTGTAGGCAGTATCTGTCTTACCACTACTGAGATAAGCGTCTACATCCTACATTTGTCCTCTAGCCATACCTGCTTAGCCGTTTTGCACTTCATGTCGATTTCATTTTTGAGACGTTTGTATTCCTTTTTGTCTGCTTCATTAACTGCATTTTTATATTTTCCCCTTTCATCAATTAAAATCAATATTTCTTCTGTTACCCAAGGGTTTCTACTAGCCCTCGTCATTTTACCTATGTGATCCTCTGCTGCCTTCACTATTTCATTCCTCAAAGCTAACCCTTCTTCTTCTACTGTATTTCTTTCCCCCATTCCTGTCAATTGTTCCCTTATGCTCTCCGTGAAACTCTGCACAACCTCTGGTTTAGTCAGTTTGTCCTGGTCCCATCTCCTTAAATTCCCACCTTTTGGCCGTTTCTTCAGTTTTGATCTACAGTTTATTACAATAGATTGTGGTCAGAGTCCACATCTGCCCCTGGAAATGTCTTACAATTTAAAACCTGGTTCCTAAATCTCTTTCTTACCATTATATAATCTGTTTGAAACCTTTTAGTATCTCCAGGGTTCTTCCGAGTATACAACCTTCATTCATGATTCTTGAACCAAGTGTTAGCTATGATTAAGTTATGCTCTGTGCAAAATTGTACCAGGCGGCTTCCTCTTTCATTTCTGAGTCCCAATCCATATGCACCTACTATGTTTCCTTCACTTCCTTTTCCTACTGTCGAATTCCAGTCACCCATGACTATTAAATTTTCTTCTCCCTTCACTACCTGAATAATTTCTTTCATCTCATCATACATTTCATCAATTTCTTCATCATCTGCAGAGATAGTTGGCATATAAATTGTACTACTGTAGTAGGCGTGTGCTTCGTGTCTTCTTGGCCACAATAATGCGTTCACTATGCTGTTGGTAGTAGCTTACCCGCACTCCTATTTTTTTACTCATTATTAAACCTACTCCTGCATTACCCCTATTTGATTTTGTATTTAAAACCTTGTATTCACCTGAGCATAAGTCTTGTTCGTCCTGCCACCGAACTTCACTAATTCCCACTATATCTAACTTTAACCTACCTATTTCCCATTTTAAATTTTCTAACCTACTTTCCCGATTAAGGGATCTGACATTCCACGCTCCGATCCGTAGAACGCCAGTTTTCCTTCTCCTGATAACGACGTCCTCTTGAGTAGTCCCCGCCCGGAGATCCGAATGGAGGACTATTTTACCTCCGGAATATTTTACCCAAGGGGACGTCATCATCATTTAACCATACAGTAAAGCTGCATGCCCTCGGGAAAAATTACGGCTGTAGTTGCCCCTTGCTTTCAGCCGCTCGCAGTACCAAAACAGCAAGGCCGTTTTGTTTGTGTTACAGGGCCAGATCAGTCAATCATCCAGACTCTTGCCCCTGCAACTACTAAAATGGCTACTGCCCCTCTTCAGGAACCACACGTTTGTTTGGCCTCTCAACAGATACCCCTCCGTTGTGGTTGCTCTTCGGTACGGCTATCTGTATCGTTGAGGCACGCAAGCGTCCCCACGAACGGCAAGTTCCATGGTTCATGGGGGGCGGGTTTAATTATCGTTGACCCATTTTAATTCTACCGGTGTCCCATTTTAAGTTGATTCCTAATAAATTACGTGGGTTCTTTCCCACTACCGCTAACAGGGTGCCTGGGAATGCCGTTTCAAAACAAAAAAACATTAGCAGTTTTATTTCCAGAAAGCGAACGGGCTATAGTTAACTTTCATTATAGTAAATGTTGCTAGCGAGAGGCGGCGTGAAAACAGTACATTTCTTGATATACAGCGAGTCCAAAGAAACACCTTATACAGATCTGACAGCGTAGCACTAATGACGTTACACACTTGGTCCGATCTGAGGGGCCGAGGCTATCAGGAGCTGCGTTTATATGCACTTGTTGCAGGGGGCACGCCTTGCGCGGCGCGGTCCAATTACGCGCACCATTGGCCTCCGTTTTCTCACAGTCTTCTCTGCTTTTGAGGTACGTCTCTTCGTTCCGGCGTTTGTGGTTACACCAGAACAAGTTAGAAAGCTATAAATATTTTTCTTTGGCTGGCAGCTTTTGAATGGAGCGGACATAGACAAAAGTGCACTCGATTCTTTGTAGCACAAATGCAAGTATGTCGGTAGGTTTTCATATACGTTGTATTTGAGTACATGATTTCATCAAACTACGTAATAATTTCATATTGCATCTAGAGGAAGAAAGAGAAAATATCACAAGTAAGGCAGCCACAATATTTCTCCCACTAATCTCAACAGCTGCAGTAAAAGAGCTATGAACAGACGTTTTCTAGGACAGAATATTGAATTGTATGTTAAAAATTTAAATAATAATAATAATCGTAATCATTTACGTGAAAATTATTCCCATGTCACTGACGAGGATACGTAGAAGCCAATAAAGAAAGAACGAATCCATGAGAATCAAACAGAAAGGACAACTCGCACAGGAGGAAAACTACAAGTTGTACAATTGAACCTATGTTGTTGTTGTTGTTGTCATCAGTCATGAGACTGGTTTGATGCAGCTCTCCATGCTACTCTACCCTGTGCAAGCTTCTTCATCTCCCAGTACTTACTGCAACCTACATCCTTCTGAATCTGCTTAGTGTATTCATCTCTTCGTCTCCCTCTACGATTTTTACCCTCCACGCTGCCATCCAATGCTAAATTTGTGGTCCCTTGATGCCTCACAACATGTCCTACCAACCGGTCCCTTCTTCTTGTCGAGTTGTGCCACAAACTCCTCTTCTCCCCAATTCTATTCAATACCTCCTCATTAGTTGTGTGATCTACCCATCTAATCCTCAGCATTCTTCTGTAGCACCACATTTCGAAAGCTTCTATTCTCATCCTGTCCAAACTATTTATTGTCCATGTTTGACTTCCATACATGGCTACACTCCTTAGAAATACTTTCAGAAACGACTTCCCGACACTTAAATCTCTACTCGATGTTAACAAATTTCTCTTGTTCAGAAACGATTTCCTTGCCATTGCCAGTGTACATTTTATATCCTCTCCACTTCGACGATCATCAGTTATTTTGCTCCCCAAATAGCAAAACTCCTTTACTACTTTAAGTGTCTCATTTCCTAGTCTAATTCCCTCAGCATCACCCGACTTAATTAGACTACATTCAATTATCCTAGTTTTGCTTTTGTTGATGTTCATCTTATACCCTCCTTTCAAGACACTGTCCATTCCGTTCTACTGCTCTTCCAAGTCCTTTGCTGTCTCTGACAGAACTACAATGTCATAGGCGAACCTCAAAGTTTTTATCTCTTCTCCATGGACTTTAATACACCCTCCGAATTTTTCTTTTGTTTCCTTTACAGCTTGCTCGATACACTGATAGAATAACATCAGGGACAGGCAACAACCCTGTCTCACTCCCTTCCCAACCACTGCTTCCCTTTCATGCCCCTCGACTCTTATAAGTGTCATCTGGTTTCTGTACAAATTGTAAACAGCCTTTCGCTTCCTGTAGTTTACCCCTGCCACCTTCAGAATTTGAAAGAGAGTATTCCAGTCAACATTGTCAAAACCTTTCTCTAAGTCTACAAACGCTGTAAACGTGTGTATGCCTTTCCTTAATCTGTCTTCTAAGATAAGTCGTAAGGTCAGTATTGCCTCTAGTGTTCCTACATTTCTGCGGAATCCGAACTGATCTTCCCCGACGTTGGCTTCTACCAGTTTCTCCATTCGTCTGTAACGAATACGCTTTAGTATTTTGCAGCTGTGACTTATTAAACTGATAGATCGGTAATTTTCACATCTGTCAACAGCTGCTTTCTTTGGGATTGGGATTATTATATTCTTCTCGAAGTCTCATACATCTTGCTCACCAGATGGTAGAGTTTACTCAGGGCTGGCACTCCACAGGCTGGCAGTAGTTCTAATGGGATGTTGTCTACTCCCGGGGCCTTGTTTCGACTCAGGTCTTTCAGTGCTCTGTCAAACTCTTCACGCAGTATCATATCTCCCATTTCATCTTCATCTACCTCCTGTTCCATTTTCATAATATTGCCCTCAAGAACATCGCCCCTGTATAGAACCTCTATATACTCCTTCCACCTTTCTGCTTTCCCTTCTTTGCTTAGAACTTGGTTTCCGTCAGAGCTCTTGATACTCATGCAAGTGACTCTCTTTTCTCCAAAGGTCTGCCGGCCAAAGTGGCCGTGCGGTTGAAGGCGCTGCAGTCTGGAACCGCAAGACCGCTACGGTCGCAGGTTCGAATCCTGCCTCGGGCATGGGTGTTTGTGATGTCCTTAGGTTAGTTAGGTTTAACTAGTTCTAAGTTCTAGGGGACTAATGACCTCAGCAGTTGAGTCCCATAGTGCTCAGAGCCATTTGAACCATTTCTTTCTCCAAAGGTCTCTTTAATTTTCCTATAGGCAGTATCTGTCTTAAACCTCTTCAGAGAAGCCTCTATATCCTTACATTTGTCCTCTAGCCATCCCTGCTTAGCCATTTTGCACTTCCCGTCGACCTCATTTTTGAGACGTTTGTATTCCCTTTTGCCTGCTTAATTTTCTGCGTTTTTATATTTTCTCCTTTCATCAATTAAATTCAATATTTCTTCTGTTACCCAATGATTTCTACTAGCCCTCGTCTTTTTACCTACTCGATCCTCTGCTGCCTTCACTACTTCATCCCTCAGAACTACCCATTCTTCTTCTACTGTATTTCTTTCTCCCATTCCCGTCAATTGTTCCCTCATGCTCTCCCTGAAACTCTGTACAACCTCTGGTTTAGTCAGTTTATCCAGGTCCCATCTGCTTAAATTCCCACCTTTTTGCAGTTTCTTCAGTTTTAATCTACAGTTCATAACCAACAGATTGTGGTCAGAGTCCACATCTGCCCCAGGAAATGTGTTACAAGTTAAAACCTGTTTCCTAAATCTCTGTCTTACCATTATATAATCTATCAGATGCCTTCTAGGATCTCCAGGATTCTTCCACGTATACAAATTTCTTTTATGATTCTTGAACCAAGTGTTGCTATAATTAAGATATTCTCTGTGCAAAATTCTACCAGGCGGCTTCCTCTTTCATTTCAGTCCCCAAGTCCATATTCATCCACTATATTTCCTTCTCTAGCTTTTCCTACTCTCGAGTTCCAGTCACCCATGACTATTACATTTTCGTCTCCCTGCGACTACCTGAGTAATTTCTTTCATCTCAACATACATTTCATCAATTTCTTCATCATCTGCAGAGATTGTTGCCATATAAACTTGTACTACTGCAGTAGGCATGGGTTTCGTATCTATCTTGGCCACAATTATGCGTTCACTATGCCATTGGTAGTAGGTTACCCGCACTCCTATTTTTCATTCATTATTAAACCTACTCCAGCATTACCCCTATTTGACTTTGTATTTATAACCCTGTATTCACCTGACCAGAGGTCTTGTTCCGGCTGCCACCGAAATTCACTAACTCCCACTATATCTAACTTTAACGTATCCATTTCCCATTTTAAATTTTTTAACCTACCTCTCCGATTAAGGGATCTGACATTCCACGCTCCGATCCTTAGAACGCCAGTTTTCTTTCTCCTGATAACGACGTCCTCTTGAGTAGTCCCCGCCCGGAGATCCGAATGGGGGACTATTTTACCTCTGGAATCTTTTAGCCAAGGGGACGCCATCATCATTTAACCATACAGTAAAGCTGCATGCCCTCGGGAAAAATTACGGCTGTAGTTGCCCCTTGCTTTCAGCCGTTCCCAGTACCACCACAGCAAGCCCGTTTTGGTTAGTGTTGCAAGGCCAGATCAGTCAATCACCCAGAATGTTGCCCCCGCAACTACTGAAAAGTCTGTTGCCCCTCTTCAGGAACCACACGTTTGTCTGACCTCTCAACAGATTCCCCTCCGTTGTTGTTGCACCTACGGTACGGCCATCCGTATCGCTGAGGCCCGCAAGCCTCCCCACCAACGGCAAGGTCCATGGTTCATGGGGTTAGGATTGAACCTATACTACTATATAAAGACAAGTTGCAGTTTAACATTGTTATCAAAAATCTCGACAAGTACTTGGCCAATTTACTTCGAGTTTTTACAAGATATTTTGGTGAAAGTTCGGACAGACGTAGACTACATGTTCATTTTAATACATACGGTGTAAGAATACATGAACCTATACTTCTGTACGGAGACAAATCATAGTTTAATCTAATTACCGAAGATCTTGAAACGTTCGTGACCTATTTACTGCGTATTTTTACAAGATACCATAATAAACGGTTGGACGGGCATAAGCCTGATTCTTTATTAAGAAATTATGATTCTTGTGTTGGACTGGCAGTTTGCTTATCTCAGATTCCAACCTTTAAGGGGGAACCGAAATTTGGCACTGTAGGATGTGGCATCAAAGTGTTAACAGATTGTGAAGAGTAGTATTCCACCACTAAAGTTTAACCTCTGGCCGTAGTACGAGCATTAAGATGATGTCATATTTATTTAGCAGGTCAGCACACCAAAATATACGGATAACATAAAGCACTAAGTTCCTTACTGAGTTGTAAACTACCACATGCCTTTGCAGCATATTACGTTTTATCCGTACAGGCAAACAGTAATGAATTAATTTACTTTAAAGCGGAACAGAACATAGTCGCACAATCATTATCACGTTTAGCAGAAGGATTAGAAGAGTCATCTTAGTGGAAGAAGAGAGTGAAAGTTTAACAATTGTGTTGACGAAAGACGTAACATCCTGTGGATACCTCTAGTTACGTAAAAAAACATGTGTCAGAGCAAGACGTAGATTCTACTTGGTCGAAAGTGCAGAAACTCTGAAGGCAGACCGAAACAAAAGCTTACAATACATTGTATCCTCAAGCCAGAAGTTTCATTTTATTGGAGTATTCCTGGCATGGTTCACTGAATAGTGGAAATTCCTTTGGAAGCTGTAAACAATTTGATTTTAAAGAAAAACGATTTTTGAAGGTACTTTGTCTCAGAAAAGTGTTAAAAGTGAATTGAGTCTGTTACTTCAACGGAGGAATAAGAAAATACAGAACATTTTGTGTTCTTGTTTATTGTGTCAAAAGCAGAAAGCAAGTAATAAAAACAGAAAAGGAGAACTTTACTTGATTTTAACCGTTCAGCGATTAGAAACAGATGCTTCGCTTCTGTGATGTGCTTAGAAAGTGCCTGAAACTATGTGTTTAAAAAATGAAGTTAGCACTGTTATTATTAAACAGTTCAAAGTGATTACTTTTTGATGGCTAGAAAACTGTTCAGATTATTATTGGTTAACGGAAGATAGAAGGCGCACTTTTTAGCAGATTCTGGCTTCAGGTAAATATTCATATGAAAATTATATCCACAAACCAAATTATAGTAACGAGTTTTTCTTGAGGTGGACCGATGTATGAGATAGTATTGTTCAAAAAGACAAAGAATATCGTTTGACTATCCAAATCAGTTCAGAGATCACGAACGATCTGTGACAATCATCTGTAGATTTTATACTGAGTGAACTAACGTTTTGGAACATAGAACGAAGTGAGTCGTCATAACATATACCTCAATACGAAAACACTAAAATTCCACGAGAAAAAATGGGAGAAAATTTATTATTGCGCTACCACACTGAGAAAAAAAAGAAGTATTTTGACAGGTAACAAACTCACAAACGAGATTTTAATGTTGGAGATTTAGTTATGGCAGCTGAAGATACAAATTAATAGAATATGTTATGTAGTGGACCATATGTAATTGTTCGTAGCATTTAATTGGAGCGTATCTGGTACGTTATCCAACCACAGGACACATAAAAGAGTTATATGCTTATTAAAAGTTAAGTACTTTTTACAGATAGACAGAGACAGAACTAGAACGAACAGTAGTTGAAAGAAATGATGTGATAGATACAAATGTGAGATTTATTTGTATTTTTGCTTATTAGGTAGTTGAGAAAGTGTGAATATATGTTATATTTGTGTTGTGTACACTACGAAGTGCACAAGTTACATAAAGCGTATTTATGCAAAGTAAATATAATTGAGCGTAAAAACGAGATTTCAGTGTGAATATGAATGTGCTTACGTACTACGTTGAAGGAAATTGTAGCTGAGCTTTATGTTTACAAGTAAAGTGTAATGTTATTAATGATATGAAGAGACTTAACGTCAGTGCTTTAAAATGTAGTAGTATGCACATGACTTCTTATGTTTTGGAACATAAGTTAATGATGTTTGCTTGAAAATACAGGGTGGACCACCTAAATCTCCACCGCAAATATTGCGGAAATGGAAAGTGATATTGATGTTCGGTTTTCAAAGAACGAATTGGTAATCAGGGGCTCTTATTGTCAGCCAATCAACAATTTGTAACAATACTCATAAATAATATTTTTGCGCATAAATCCGGATACGTTTGAAGTCAGTGGAGTTTGTTGCAGCATTCTAGCACGAGTCCTCTATAAAATGTCGTATTTTAAAATTTCCCATACCATTATTGCACAATACCTGTGGTAGCACACGCTAAGGAACAACACAAATGAAAATACATATACCAGTTTGTAGACTCTGTCTAGGAACGCGACGATTTTCCATCACAGGTTGTGTTGAAAATGACGACCGGTAGCGCCAATACACGCTTCCAGTCTGATCTACAATGACTGCTAGCATTTCATAGGAGATGTCAGAGCATTTTGCAATAATACGTCGTTGCATATCACCGGTTGCAGGTGGTGTGTCCATCAGATATGTTCATCTGGTATGTCCATCTGGTATGTCCATCTAGGAAGCGTCTTTCAGCTTTCCCTACAGAAAAAAGAATGTCTACAGGCTTAAATCCGGGTAGCGTGCCAGCCAAGATACAGGTCCTCTGTGTCCAACCAAACGATTTGGAAACAATTCGTGAAGACATGCAGCAGGACTTTGTAGACTGTGGGATGGGCAATTATCATATTGGAACAATACTTGCCTCCTCGTCTGCAGACGTACGTCTTCAAGCATGGTTCAAATGGCTCTGAGCACTATGGGACTTAACTTCTCAGGTCATCAGTCCCCTAGAACTTAGAACTACTTAAACCTAACTAACCTAAGGACAACACACACATCCATGCCCGAGGTAGGATTCGAACCTGCGACCGTAGAGGCCGCGCGGTTCCAGACTGCAGCGCCTAGAACCTTTCGGCCACTCCGGCCGGCTCTTCAAGCATCCGTGGAAGATGATGTGTTAGAGGCCTGCCATACTTGTGCACTTTCAGTGTTCCATTTGTGAAAAATGGGTCTATGAGCGGATGGCTTGCTATCCTACACGACACATTTACACTCCATGGACGCTGACTTTCCACCTGACGAAGCAAACAGGGACTGTCAATAGACAAACAGTGCACTTTTCTAAGATATACCTGGCTTCGTCATTAAACAAGATACGTTTCTATGGAGGCAGAAGTTCTGGGGATATAGCCGATGACTGTGCAGAATGTGTAGGACACATGACTGACACATGCCACTTTCTCTTGCGACTGCAGATCAATTCCAACAGCAGCAAGTACTTTAATTTCCCGCTCTTCTGTCTTGATTGGTTTCCTTCTGTTACGTCGTCTATGTGTTGCACATCTACTTTCACGTAACTGGTTGAAGACATTGACAATTGCGAAACTGGTTGACGTCCTTAGGGATATCTTGTCACATACAGTGTACGAGAACGAACTGCACCCTAAAAACTCCATACTTAATGAGCACGTCAGCTGTATTGGCATTCGTAAATCCCACCGTCTATTGACGACCTTATGCTTGGACTGTCACACTCTGACCAAAGTAGAAGTACACCGAAGGAACATAGAAGCATACTATAATCAAACATAAGAACACTGTGAATAACAACTAGGGAGGTTGAATGGCACAAACAATGTCTCGTAAACTACTAGCATTAGAATCCTGCAATAAACGTCACAGACGCTCTAATTTTCCATACTTTAATTCTGTTAATTCCAATAGCTATTATTCCATTTCCAAAAATGAACGTTTGCCCAAAACATAGACTTTCTAAGTGTTAGTAGAATCTGTTTATTGGCTAACAATACGAGTCTCTGACAACCAACCCATTTTGTGAAAACCGCACATCAACAGCACTTTCCATTTCCGCAGTATCTGCAGTACCATTTGTAGATGATTCATCCTGTAATATTTACTGGGTAATATTAGATAGAACTGGGAAAGTCAGAGGAGAAAGGACACTTTATTTGTAACACCTGTCTATTTGCTAAGGAGTTTGTAGCATCCAGTCCTTGAAGAACCGTCGTGCAGTGTGTAAGGGTGAACTAAAGTGAGTATGCCCTTTTCGCCAGTGCTAGTTCGCTTTTGACCTTTGCTTGCTCCGTCCGTTATGGGTTATTTTGCTTCCTAGATAGCAGAATTACATAACTTCTTCTAGTTCGTGATCACCAATCCTGATGTTTAATTTCTCACAGTTCCCATTCCTGTTACTTATGACTTATGTCTTTCTTCGTTTTGCTCTCAGTCCATATTTTTTGCTCGTTACACTGTTCATAGCAATCAGCTAATCCTGTAATTCTTCTTCCCATCCACAGTTGGTAGCAATATCATCAGCGAATCTTACCATTGATATCATGTCACCTTGAATTTTAAGCCCGCTGTTAAACGTTCCTTATATATCTGTCATTGCTTCTTCGATATATACAGGGTGGTCCATTGATCGTGACCGGGACAAATATTTCACGAAATAAGCGTCAAACGAAAAAACTACAAAGAACAAAATTGGTCTACCTTGAAGTGGGAAACCAGATGGCGCTATGGTTGGCCCGCTACATTGCGTGTCCATAGGTCAAACGGATATCAACTGCGTTTTCTTAAATAGGAACCCCCATTTTTTGTTTCATACTCGTGTAGTACGTAAAGACATATGAATGTTTTAGTTGGACCTCTTTTATCGCTTTGTGACAGATGGCACTGTAGTAGTCACAAACACATGGCTCACAATTTTAGACGAATAGTTGGCAACATGTAAGTTTCTTAAATTTAAATACAGGACGTAGGTACGTTTGAACATTTTATCTCGGTTGTTCCTATGTGATACATGTGCCTTTGTGAACTTATCAGTTCTGAGAACGCATGCTGTTACAGCATAATTACCTGTAAATACCCCTGGTTCACAATTTTAGACGAACAGCTGGTAACAGGTAGGTTTTTGAAATTAAAATACAGAACGTAGGTACGTTTGAACATTTTATCTCGGTTGTTCCTATGTGATACATGTACCTTTGTGAACTTATCAGTTCTGAGAACGCATTCCGCTACAGCGTGATTACCTGTAAATACCACATTAATGCAATAAATACTCAAAATGATGTCCGTCAACCTCAATGCATTTGGCAATACGTGTAACGACATTTCTCTGTACACCGACGATTTTGAGATTCCCGATTCTTGCGCAGTTTGTCTGCTACTGATGTGCGGATTAGCCGCGACAGCAGTTAAAACACCTACTTGGACATCATCATTTGTTGCAGGTCGTGGTTGACGTTTCACATGTGGCTGAACACTTCCTGTTTTCTTAAAGAACGTAAGTTTCCGGCGAACGGTCCGGACACTTGGATGACGTCGTCCAGGATACCGAGCAGTATACATAGCACACGCCCATTGGGCATTTTGATCACATTAGCCATACATCAACATGATATCGACTTATATCGCAATTGATAAACGGTCCATTTTAACACGGGTAATGTATCACGAAGCAAATACCGTCCGCACTGGCGGAATGTTACGCGATACCACATACTTATACGTTTGTGACTATTACAGCGTCATATATCAAAAAGCGAAAAAAGTGGCCCAACTAAAACATTCATATTTCTTTACGTAATACACGAATATGTAATAAAAATGGGTGTTCCTATTTTTTAAAGAAACGCAGTTGATATCCTTTTGTCCTATGGCAGCGACAACTAGCGGTCCAACCATATCGCCACCTGGTTTCCCCCTTGAAGCTAGACAAGTTTCGTTCTTTGTAGTTATTTCGTTTCATGCTTATTTCGTGAGATATTTGGCCCGGTCACTATCAATGGACCACCCTGTATACCGAACAGTAGGGGGAATTACTAAATCCCTGTCTTTCACTCCGTTTAATCCGAGCTCTTCATTCTTAGTCTTCCAGTTTTATTATTTGATCTTCGCTCTTGTACATTACCCGTCTGGCCATATGTCTTACCCACATTTTCCTCAGAAGTTAGAAAATATTGAACCATTTTACAAAAAATAACGTACTTTGGCATTTCTTTAGTCTTGCTTCCTTTATCAAACGGCCTCTCCGGTGCCTTTACCTTTCTTTAGGCCAAACTGACCGTCATCTGTCTATCGATGCACTATAGCATAATCCTACGATCAACGAGACGTTCAATCGTAATAAATGACAATATCTTGTGCCGAATAACGCTGAACGCAGTGTGTACCACGAATGGAAGTTACGAACTGAACAGTAAAGTGTTCAAGACCGTTTGTTGAGCATTTCTTCAGCGCGTTCGACGTAATGGTAAGAAAATTTAAATCTTAGTCACCTACAGATCTTGTGAATGGGTTACGTCTTGGAGCTTTGGCTGAGGGAATCAATTTCAGCTGTGTAAATTCCAGACTATTTGCATGTTTCACGCCATGTAGTCTGAACCTCTGTTTCTAGTTGCTTGGAAACTGCGCGTTGTGGGAGAGGGGGGGGGGGGAGGGGGGAGTGGAGGCGCGAACTTGGCATCCGAGGGGCAACATATAGTATAGAATCTCTGTGTGTAATTATCTTCTTCAGAGAGTCTTTGAATTAGTGAAATGCTTGGAGTGTCGCATGAGGGTTTTATCTTCACCTACAACCGACGAAAGTGTCATTCCTATTACGAAAAGCCAGCAAATCATATTCGGTAAAACTGGAGATACGCAACGGAGTTCCTCGCATTCACAATGGTCTGTTGCAACTAGAAATATTTAACTGGACTTTAATTGTGGCTTACCAGGCGTTTTTAAGAAATGTGCACAGACAATTTTCTAGTGTCGACAATACGAAACACTTGAGTTGACAAT
The DNA here is from genome assembly GCF_021461395.2 of Schistocerca americana. Classification (NCBI taxonomy): domain Eukaryota; kingdom Metazoa; phylum Arthropoda; class Insecta; order Orthoptera; family Acrididae; genus Schistocerca; species Schistocerca americana. Next base: position 682,215,135 of record NC_060121.1, read on the forward strand.
GTTTAGCACTGTATGTTCTTCTCAGTGACTTTAAATATTATTCAGTACACATCGATGTCACCCCTGTGGATTCCAGGTAGAAAGTTAGGAGAAATGACGCGATGGTTATAGATCAAGTACTAACAGTACTGATTCACAAAATAGTGGAGCACATTGACTACGAAGACTTTCGCGACGGTTCCTTGCATAAAATGTTCTCGGTTTACTTGCCGCGTCAAACTTGGATAAAATCCCGAGCTTTCGATGACTACCTCCGTCATCTTCGTCAGGGTTAAAACTAAGCTCGGGATTTTATCCAAATTTGAAACGGCAAGTAAACCGAGAACTTTTTATGCAGTTAAGCACATTGCAAGACAATCGCACTATCAAACAGCTAACAAACATTAGACTCTCATCCAGCACTCCCAATAACACACAGACTCAATGAATGTCTGACACAGAAAATTGTACACTGAATTAGCACACGAAAAGTAGTGGCTAGAAGAGCGACGCTGCCTCATGTTTGTATCACCGAATAGTATGTATACGAATATCTTCCGTTAGATGCGGTGTTTTGTACTCGAAATACGGTGTGTTCTGCTTATATCCATGAAGAAATAATTAATGTGCAATTAGACGTGTCTCAGCTGTGTAAAATGATGTGAGATAATGGTGAACTGAAGCTAAAGAGTATTTTATCTTACATAATAGTTCACGAGGAATTTTGTATGTGCTAAAATACGCAGTTTTGCATTCCAGGAAGCAGGTGCGAATGAAATTGTACAACTGTTGCATGTTATCAACCCTAAGGAGGCGGACCCTTCGTCTCAAAGGAGTATCCTTATTTTAAACTTATTCATTTCTCTGGTTAGATACCATTCATCTCAGCGTTTTCCTGGGAGATCATTTACATGGACTTAACAATGGAGAACTCTATGATGAAGAAGGTGCTCCCTTAAAAACTGACCATTGACAGGCAGGAGTTCCCTGACCCAAAGAAAGTATATTATTGTAGTATCAAACAAACAATAAGAGTTGCAATATCTAAACGCCCATTTATGTAAACCAGCAATACTGAAATGTTTAAACTAAAATGGCACTGAAGTATCTTAATGAGAGGGATATGTCTTAAAGTTCGTCTTGAAGGTCGTTTACGTAACTAGATCTATTTCTCCCTGCTTTGAACTTCTGAAAATGTTAACTACGTCACATAAACACATATCACACGAATGAGGAAAATGAAGCGAATGTGAGCAACAAAGTAATTAAATGTTTAACAAATTTAATTATGCCTCAGTTCAAAGCCCCATAATATATCACTCCTCATCTGACTGCAGTATAATTCTTTCCGTTTAGCTTTGTGCTTTTCAATACCGGTTCCGTCGTACGCAATTTTTTTCTCCTAACTTAATCAATATGGGTTCGAGAGTGGGATCTCAGCCTCTCGAGAACGTTTAACTGTAGTAGTTTCACCTTGTTCGTTTCATATGCTCCAGCTTTGGAATTGACATGTTAACATATAGCTTATAACAAGTACTGTTAGCAGTGACGGTAATGACGATTTTTTGTATTTACACTCAGTAGATGTCAATTTATCCGCCTGATTTAATGTCGAACAAGAACAGGGTAAAATTTGTATTTAAATATACCAACAACTTTCTTAGGCCATTAACAACTTTCAGATAATATTGTTCTTTACGCATTTAGCACAATTAACCCTTTGCTTATTTTTTAGTCAACAGCCTTATGACTGGTTTCACGCGGCCCGCCACGAATTCTGCCAACTTCTTCATCTCAGAGTAGCACTTGCCACCTACGCCCTCCATTATATGCTGGATGTATTCAAATCATAGTCTTCCTCCACGGTTTTTTCCCTCTGTTGCTCCCTCTAGGACCATGGATGTCATTCCCTGATGCAATAGATTTCCTGTCATCCTGTCCCTCCCCCTTGTCAGTGTTTTCCAAATATTCCTTTCTTCTCCCATCCTGCGCAGGACCTTATCAGTGCACCTAATTTTCAACATTGGCCTGTAGCACCACATCTCAAATGCTTCAATCCCTTCTGTTCCGGTTTTCCTACAGTCCATGTTTCAATACCATTCAATGCTGACCTCCAAATAAACATTCTCCGAATTCCCTTCCTCAAATTAAAGTCTATGTTTGATACAACCTTTCTGCCAGTGCTAGTCAACTTTTGATGTCCTCCTTTCTCCGTCCATCATTGATTATTTTGCTGCCTAGGTACTAGAATTCCTTAGCGTTAATCTACTTTATGACCATCAATCCTGATGTTACATTTCTCCCTGTTCTGATTCTTGATACTTCTCAATACTTTCGTATTTCTTCGATTTACTATTAATCGATATTCAGCTCATATTAGTCTGTTCATTACATTCAGGAGATCACGTAATTCTGCTTCACTTTAATTCAGGATAGCTATGTCATCAGTGAATCGTACCATTGATATCCTTTCACCTTGAATTGTAATTCCACCGTAGAGCCTTTCATTTATTTCCATCATTGCCTCTCCGATGTACAGTATCCTCATACACTTTCTCTGTCTCTTCATCTTCGGCTTGCAACGTCGACATGATTACCTGAACTATCGTTGTCGATTTTCGTTTGCTGTCGATTCTGATAAGAACAATCCTGTCAAGGATGTGTTCGCAGAAGCACACTTTCTGTCCTATCTTCCTATTCATAACGTATCCTGCTCCCTTGATACCATTTTATGAATCTACCATTTGTAATTTCTGTTGAGCCCTTACATCAAGGATCAGTTAATTGATTTACTGCTGTGATTACTGTTTAGTACTCTGTAACAAAGTACAGAATATACAAGGGGAAATAGTTCTCAAAATCTCCAGAGACTCTCAAGTTCTCTGAAGGTTATTCCAACCGACAGATCGTCAACTACTGAAGGAACTGGCATCACACATGTCAAAGCATTCGCTCTAACGGCTTGGTTAACAAGATTATCGGTCTGATGGCAACTACCTACCAGTCACACAAGACATACATTCAGCTTGAAACACATCAGCTAGTGATTTGCAATACAGTATAAATAATTGAATGTTTCATGTGTCACCCTAACGGAACTCGATTTTAATTACCGTGTGTGTTTCATGTACACCGGAGGGTAAAGCTGGCTGTTCGAGATCTGGCTCATTGTGGAGACCACCAGCTCATTTCAGCCTGATAGCGGATAATGTGGTAGTGGTACAAAGGTTGCCCTTACAACCAAGGGAAACCTCCTGGAAACCTCTTCAAAAATGAAGCATTTAAGGTATATCTACTTAATTTCTGCATAACACACCTCACAAAAAATATTAGGCTAATGTGTGTTTGTGTATCTGCGCACGTGCACATGCGCGCGTGTGCTTGTGCGTGCATGCATTCGAGTTAATGTACGTACTAGTGACCAATGATGATTCCTCAGTTTTGACACAATGCGAGACCATAGGCTCCAGCCGATGAGTGCAACCCGCTCGGCGTTGAACCAGTAGAACTGTAACTGTGAACTTTCACATTGACTTGCTGGAATGTGGCCGCACTGCGTCCAGTATAGCCGTCTGTCAGAGGAATACTCGAGAATCGAGGTAGTAGGGTGATACAACGTTACTCGCGGACGCGAGCTAGCGCAGTAGACACCAGCGCTATATCCGACGAATGTAGTTCCACGGAGTACTGTAGCAACTGCTGCAGCTGGAAGAACTGTGGTTATACAGCAAGCGCCTTGGATGGACGGCAACCTCCACTACCCTGCTGTGTGGTTGGCAGCTGGGTTGCAGGTGCCAGCCAATGTTACAGCAGATACATTTAACCATTCGATAACATAATCCACACATTAGCTAAAGTTTTCTTAGAGTTTTTGTTTGTGTGTGTGTGTGTGTGTGTGTGTGTGTGTGTGTGTGTGTGTGTGTGTGTGTGAGCGTGTGCAAGAAGGTCTACAGGAGACGATGGGAATATGGTAGCTGCTTGGTTGAACAACAACTGAAAATTTGGCCGTTTGAAGGAACAGACCCTGCGTTTGCTAAATGTGGTTTACGGAAATTATGGAAAGTTTAATCTACCTCATTCACTAAATGTGGATAACTTGGATTCAAAAGGCTACCATACTAATGATTTCTTCTATCTGTGCTACAAAGCAATCTGAATGTATAAGCGTTGGAATGTAACGATGCTAGGTCCTGTATCTCGACTGAGCCCAGAAGCCAAGTTACGTTCGAAACGATGTGTCACCCTCTTGCTACTGATGACACATTTTGCCTGAATCATTTTCTTGTGCCCTCGAATCTTCGTTCTGCAGTGCCACCAACTCTGGACATGTGAGTTATTCTGCGTTGGTGACATTCGAAGCCTAATAGAGGGCTTTGAAGTATTTAAGCTACAGACTGGCGTAAACGTCTTTCAGTAGCTCTTCTGTAATTTTTTGCCCGACGTAACTCCTTAATAACAACTACAACGTTAAGTGAATAGAACTCTTAATAATCATGACATCAGGACAATCTCTCTCCGTAGAGACTCTTAGAAAAGTTATATTTGTATTTGGCTCCTTTCAACTATTTCTGTTGTTGTCTTTCTAGGCAGTATCGCTTTTCCTCTGCCTCAGGAAACACTGCGAAGCCGTAACAGCAAAGCTTAAGCGACAGCTTCATAGTAGGTGCATATGCCCAATCGCCGTCGTGCCTAGGTGGTGTTCTGTGCTCACTAAGCTCGCTCCAACTCGACACTTTTAACCAACCAGTGCGCGCACAGTGGAAAGCTCTTTACATGCTGACTACCTACATACAATTTTCACACGGACACGTTTCGTCTGACTGCGAGGAAGAGGTTAAACAACATGTTACTCCGTAGCGTATAACGATAGTCAAGTCTCTGAAGGACTGTGAAAACAACACGTACACAGGAATATTCTCACAGAAAGTATGATAATAGCCTTTCGTGGGATACAAAAAATTTTTCAGAATGTTTAGAACTCCTGTATCTTCATTTAAAGCTTTCTTGTGTTTCTTTATCCTTAGCGCAATCTCTCTGACATGGGTTAGCAATTTTAATATCACTCTGCCTTAGATACTCGCTTTGACTACGTGACTCGAATTAATGGCAGTAAGGTAAGTGTAGCCGCCATGTCTTCCTGTCTACGAAGTCTTATATAATGTAGGTTAGTGAGTACAGTTTCTCCACTTCTACTGTTATTACCTTTCCTAAATTCGAAGCTGATATTCTCGTTTCTACTAATATTAGCATTAATGTGGCTTTATGTGATAAGATACCATACATGACAAATGATATCAACCAATATATTTCATTGGTGAGGATAGCTGTCTTGGTTAAAGAAGCCTTATATCCACTGTATTAAAATCTTATACGAAAATGAGAAAGGCATAAAACTGTAGTGTTCTACAGGAAGGAACATAATATTTGGATGAAGTGGAAATCAAACAGGGGGCATTAAATCTCCAGTATCTCCTCAGTTTACGTACATAGATTCGGAGAGTGGCACCGATGAATTTCTGTAGGACATAGTTCCGTTCTTGGATCCCACGATTCCAAAGGTCGGGATGGCTGCTGGCCGTCTATAGCAGATAAAAATCTGATCCTCTGTTTTGCATGTCATTTCTGAATCCCCACACGATGGTAATGGAATACAGCTGTTACTTCGCTTTCTTGGTTTGGACTTTGATTCCTGCTTGATTGTTTAGTGTCTCTGATGCAGATACTTTATCTTACGTGCCCGTTACATAATAAATGTGGGTAGTGAAAACTGTGTGTATTCTTCAGAGAGAACTTTTATCAGGGTCAGTCCATGATAACTAGGGCGAAAGAGCGCTTAATAGCACAACAGATCACAAGTTATAACAATATAGAAATGGCAGATACACGGGGTAGTCAAGAGAGCCTATGTGATGAGAAAGAGTTAGCTATGTTAGCAGCACAAGGCTGAATACCAATGCAAAGGAAATTTTTGAGGATGAAAGACACAGTCAAGCCGGTGGTGGGCAATCTGGTGGCGAAGCTGAGGAACAGCGACACACTGAGGCAATCGTAAAGATGTGGGAATATAATGCAGGGAGTCCAAGTGAACGCGGAAGAATTAAGATTTTTAGTAGGTCGCCACCACTGACGTCGTTAAGAGGCAGCATATCAGGGGCACGTGGTGATGACTTTCTTCAATACCAAGAAATGGGAAGGGAAAAGGGGAAAAGATCACCTAAGAGTAGAGGAAGGGAAAGTCCGAATAGGAGAAAAGATTTAGATATCACAGGTGTGTCGGACATCCTTGCATACCTAAAAGAAATGGGGAGTAATATTCAGAAGGTCCGCTCAGAAATGGGAAATAAAATTCAAAAAGTCAGAGCTGAAACGGGAGAGCAAATAAAAAAGGGGATTGATGAAGTAGGCGCTTAAATTGGAAGTAAAATTCACAACGTTAGTGTCGAAATTCAATAGATAAAACATGAAACGAGGGAAGTGAAAAATGGGGTAGTGATGCTCCGAACAAAACTAGAAGAAGAGATTGCGGAGGTCAGAAGAGCCGCGAACGAGGATCTATTACAGGTGAGGAGGCCAAGTCGGATTGCTCTTGAAACATTAGAGGAGAAGAAAAACGCGACAAAGATAAGTAGAGGTGCATTAACGAAGTTGCAGAGGCGCGTCAAACAAATAGAAATAGCGCAGCTGCAGAAGACAGAAATTGCCCCAAATAAGGCATTGGCCGCGGAGCACTCCCAGTTTAAACAAAACATAGAAAGCGAAACTAAGCAATTATCCCAGGAAATCAGATCGCAACCTACTCAAAAATCACAGCTCAGAAAATAAATAGTAAGAGATTTGGGAAAACAGAAACCAAGATGGTTCAAAATGGCTCTGAGCACTATGGGACTCAACTGCTGAGGTCATTAGTCCCCTAGAACTTAGAACTAGTTAAACCTAACAAACCTAAGGACATCACAAACATCCATGCCCCAGGCAGGATTCGAACCTGCGACCGTAGCGGTCCTGCGGTTCCAGACTGCAGCGCCTTTAACCGCACGGCCACTTCGGCCGGCAGAAACCAAGATACCCATTTCAAACTCACCATCATCATGTCCAAGCTCAGGCGATATTGGAGTCTGCTCGAATGTAAGAGTTGCTTGTCAACTACAGACTGAAAGCGTATCTGCAGAGCAACGAAATATCGCTAGAGATATTGCCCCTTCGCAAATTGCAAATACGGAGAATAGCAATGAAATGTTTCATATGCATAATTGTTACCCGATAATGCGCACCACAGGAAATTTTTCAGTGCTTAAAACTCGACAAGGAGTAGAAGAAAGAATGCCCAAATTAACGGTAGACCGGAAACCTTAGCGCCAAGTGGGAACGAGGTAGGCCGAGCAGGAAGAAATTCAAATGACTTCTTCGATTTTAAGCACTTTATCTCTACACCAAAATTCCAGCATTACAAAGACGGCCGGCCGCGGTGGTCTAGCGGTTCTAGGCGCGCAGTCCGGAACCGCGCGGCTGCTACGGTCGCAGGTTCGAATCCTGCCTCGGACATGGATGTGTGTGACGTCCTTAGGTTAGTTAGGTTTAAGTAGTTCTAAGTTCTAGGGGACTGATAACCACAGATGTTAAGTCCCATAGTGCTCAGAGCCATTTGAACCATTTTTTTTTCAAAGACGAGGGTAACGTTTTACACCCAACAACTTTCATTGGACAATTTGTTATATCATTACCTCCTCACTGGCCTCTGAGGTACAAACTGGACTTAGAATGTTCACATATCGAGGCAACATCGGCCGAATGCATGCGGAACATTGCAATAAGGTGCACGTCTTAAGAAGGGCTTCGTGACGGATATTTAAACAACTACTGGTCCAAAGAGACACAGGACAAGATCAAACAGGTAAGAATGATGGCAGAGACTTGGAGAGTTCAGGATTCCATAGTCCGGTGAAGTATTTCGGAAACTTGACCAAGAAAAATACGTATTAGGACGACCTTTGCACACCAGCTGAGATCATAAGATTGTGTTACATGAAGTTGCCAATTTCCTGGCAGCAAACGTTCGTCGGCCGATGGGGAAGTGATGTAGATGGATTCAAGAGTAACCTAAGAGAGTTGGAGTTCGCTTTCGTCGAGCATAGGCAGAGAGACGTGTAAAGTGAAAGAAGGGAGAACAACAGAGGAAATAATAGAGGCTGTAATTGTCAAAACAATGTAAATCGGCCACCTCACCAAAACATGGAACACAGAAATTATAGTGGAAACAATGCACAGTCGAAGAACTATGGCAGAGAATATAGGCAAATAAATGAACACAGATGGGAGCAACAAAGTAATGGCGCATCATGGAGTGATGATAGAGAAACTCGTCAACGGTCTGTCCAAGGATGAGGTGGAATGAATAACAACTGGAATCTGGAACAATCAATTGAAATTAGACCACCTAACCTCGGTAGAGTACCGCAAAATGACATATAATAAGTAGAAAGAATTAAAGTAAGTTTTTATGGCGAAAGTAAAGTATATTGTATATAAATAGCAATTAATTTATTACACTGAAGGGATCTGTAGATTTATCAACATTTTCTGTGTTGTTATCATGTTAAAAAGAGGTACTACAGTATGTAACAGGGTAGAATGTCGTGCATGAGAATATTTGGGTATGTTTCTTCGTGTAGACTATAACTATGTGCACAGCAAGCTGAGCGTATAATTTTAGAAGGTGTTTAGAGTATGATATGTGCTATCTGTCCATGAAAGAATAAAGTAAAAATGAGAATCATATGGTACTGCAAAATGTTGTAAAAATGGGTGAATAGGTAAGTTTGTTATCCAATTGATGTGGAACGTCTTAGCAGAGAACGTCAGAATTTTGATAAAGAAATTTTTAACTACTTCATTAAATGAGTGTCTATTTTACATGTTTAGCAATGGGATCACAAATGAGTGACTTGCTAGTAGTGGTTTGCGGTGATGTGCAGGTGTGTCGTTCAAGTATGATTTGTCTCCTTACAGAGAAACGAGAGTTTACTAGGTGGCCTGCTCGACGTGACTAGGAGAGAGCGCACCGTTATTTGCATATGGAAATGTTGTATCTATGCTGTTAAGAGAGACGGAATAATTATGTACAGGGTGGCCAGTTCTGCGGAATACCATATGAGCGCAACGAAATATTCTTTGAGTGTTATAGCGACATGAAATTGAAGGGTAATAAGGGGTTATAGACATGTAGAATTTAATGAAGGAAACCAAGAATGCCGTACGTTCAAAGCAGATGACATAATGGGTAATATATAAGGTCATTAAAGTCATGTTGATGAGCAGTGATTTTATACAATGTACTAAAATCTTTACGTTTCTAGGTACCACTTGTAAAAATAAAATGTAACTTTATTAACATGAGAAGAAGAGAACATCAGATAAACGTAATAGCAGCAGCTCCGGAAAAAGGGGACAGCAACAGAGAAGGTATTACTATGTAAAGCCATGAGAAAAGGTACGTAAAGTATGATTAAGGAAAGATTCAGTAATTTTGTCCTTAACTTACTATGTGGTTTATGATTGTCCACTGGAAGCACGCCAAAGCATGAAATGAAGAAAAGGCCCGCCAAACGTTCATTTGTGAATGTTTGTTTAGATGTGCACTTTATTGTACACAGATACTCATGACGACATCAACGATGAAACCTAGAGCCATGAGATAGGATGATCTTGCGATACCCAGTGGCAGTAGTACTTTGAACAGCGTGTCAGTCAGACTAGTATAAACATCTTACTGGCCAGTAGTTCAACAGTAGTTGAACAATTATTTCAAGAAGTAGTATTTGCAATTATTAACAATGGGATTTGGTGAGGATTATAATGCTACTGCTGTATGGACAACTAAGGAACATGCATTTTTCATAGGTATACAGGTCCTATCAGATATTTAATAATTAAATACGACAAAGGTTGAGAAATATTCTTTATAATTAACATTAACTTGTTCATAAGATTTTGATCAAAATAATAGTAGTAAATAAGTGAGCATCTTGGCTGATTGTACAAATAGAACCAAATAAATAAATGTAAAGATAAATGACGACCTCACTAGTGAACGCTGTAACCACCCAGCAATTAAATCTAATGACAATGACAATTAAATGAGAAATAGCAATCTGACCCAGGTGTAAGCTCCCCACAAAAATGAAAGACAATTCAATAATAAAGAAATCTCAGTGACAATGAAAGCACAAATAGACCGAAATGTCGATCTTTGGCCCTGTGCAATAATTAAACCCAAATTCTTACCTCATTAAAACTGCATCTGCCCTTATTTTCGCCATAGCTTGGAGGAAATTCATCGCAAATATTCTTTGATTTTAAGTAAATTTTTTCTTTAAGGAAATGCATGGGAAATATTCTTTCAATTAAATGATTCTTTTGTTATAAATGCTTGCTTTGAAAACAAAATTATTATTGGGGCATTTCTTGAACAAATTAATTACAATTAGTATACGTTATATTATCTGATGTGCGCAATGCAGCTTCATTATCTTATTTAACAATATACCTCGTCCTGAATCTTGACCAGAGACCCATGTCGACGCCCGCCGACTCCTCACATACGACAACGACCGACTACGACTCGCAAGTGAGTCCCACTCGCGACTGCGTCCCACTCGCGACTGCCTCTCATTCGCAACTGAACTCTCGCGCGGTCAAGCGCACACTAGCAACGATAAATAACTCTCTGGTCAGAGATTCTGTCATGCCTCGCCATCGCTGGTACTGAATACATGAATACATACGCATTCAACGCATCTTAAAATTTTGTATTTCATAACAGATAAATGTCAATGATTTTGTGTTGTGTAATGTATAGTATTTGTGTAAATCAGTGTGAATAACAGTGGGCACAGGATGCACCAAAAAACTTTGCGAGACACACAGGAAGGAACAACATGATATGTGGATGGAACGGACTGGAAACGAGGGACGTCATGGGCCATGTCGCAGATATGGGTAAACAGCTGGCCTATTCATGCGGCTACCAGAAGTCCTCCGGCAGCAGACAATGGCAGAGCAGGTAACAGGTGGCAGCTGTAGCAGCCCTCCTGGTTTGGGGCAAGATGGGTGTTTAAACGGCACTAATGACCTCTCTCCACTGTTTTACTACACAATTGAGATGCGATAAACCAATTGAACACATAATACAGTCAGTTAAGCATACAGCGCAACTGATAATAGCTGTACAGAATTGTGAACAATATTTGCTTTTCTTCTGCAGTCCTCCGCCAGGCAGAGGCTGATAAACATCGTAATTTGTAGCAGTCAGTCACCTGGCACTGACGTCTGAGGAATCTGGGGCACACACAACGACTCAAGTTCCATGTATAGTGTCACCAAACGGATATACTACCTCTCCACATTTACCAATATCCTTATCCAAAACACAATATTTATATGAAGAGAAAGAAACAGTACGAAAAACAGAAGAGTAGGAACACAAACATAGTAAAAAGGAGAACCATGAAGAATTGAAGACTAAATACAATTACCCTTCTCTTAGTGGATGCAGAAGAACCTTTGATAAACGATAAAGATTCTACCTGACTCTACCTCCCTCATCCTGTGTGCAAATTCGATGAAAACTTAGCTTCTTCAAAATAAACACCCACTTACCTTGCTGTATATTCTGAGGATCCTTTCACATCATCAACTCTGTGAGAGACAGGTAACCTGGTGGGATAAACTATAGGCTGAGGGACCAAAGACTGACTTGCAAGCCACCATGACCAATTTCAAACAAACATCACTTCCTAAAACTTTACAAAAAGAAAAGAAAAAAAAAAAACATGTAGCTTCCATCTCCATACGCAAATGAAGATGGAAGTGTTGTGAAATCCGAATAAGTGTGTGACTCTTGATACGAACGGTGCATAAGTTTGTGAACACTGAACAGTTACACCCACAAATAAACAGTTTCCGATATTTATCAGTCTGTATTATCTTGTACTTATTTTTCAAGGTATTCTTATGAAACTTTTTGTGTTTTGATTCATGTAAAATTATTGTAAATCATTCTCTTTCATAATGATGCTATGTCCTTCACTGTTTTATATATTTGTGTATTTCCGGAATTTTATTTGTGTATCTATTTATGTAAAGTTATTGTTTGTGATTTTCTTTGTTAATGATGCTATGGGTTTTTATGTTTTTATGTATCACGTTTTATACACTGTGAAAATGAACATTAGTTAAAATTGGAGGCCGATCTGAACTCTTATTACTAATATTAGGTTTCACAGTAAATGTAAATGAAGTTTGTCGCATAACGGTTTAGAACATAAGATTTTTGAAATGTTTTTAGGGAAGCAGTAGACTATGACAATCAGTCTGTGAAATTATGTTTTTTCAAAGTAAGCCAGAAGTATAAATATGACCAAGGTAAAACTATGCAGGATGTTTCACAGAGTTTTATGTAATAGTACAATGACTGATAGATAACCTCTAGAATAATTGACATAACTGCTTGTTTTGCATATTGATAAATGAAGAACATGTACTTTATTGGACGACCACTTTGGGAAGATTACGATACACTAATATTCCTTGCCTCTCTCTACGTCTTAGGGATGGATGAATGACACAGAGCATGGTACTTAAGTGTAAAGAAAGTTGGGAACTACCATTTTTGAAACAGCATAAAAATTTTGTAATGTTAGTTAAATTTCTTTTGATATTGCATATTCCAATTGTTGCGTCTCAGAAAACTTCCAAAGACAAGGAGCAGACATATTATAGTAGCCATGTAACAAGTAAATGTGTAGCAGTAAGCTCATGAATGAACGTACAATGACTGTAGACGAAAACATCGTGATTCAAGTGTTCCTCTACCTCGTATTCTTATTACTTCGCTTGTACAGAAAGATAATGTTTATTTTTATTTTGCACTGGACGAGATAATACTATAAGAATTACCCAATTCTAGTACAAAGTAATTAGTTAGGTGGGGGTATTGAAAGGTGGCTATAATTTCGCACCTTACAAGCACTCCTCTACGTACTTTCCCTTGATCTACAACCACAATTAGGTATCATTTCTGGGTAGTACGTCGTACATGTGACTATTTAAAGAAGACTGACATTGTTAAGTACGCCTTGTGGATAATTGTTAATACTTTTCGCATGAAAGGTGACGGAGTGTCTGTATTATCAAAATGGTCTAATGAATGATTGCTGATACTAGTAGAGGTTGGAACGCCATTGGAGATGAAACGACAGGTGGAACTCAAGCCCTGGGTGGAAGGCCTGCACAGGTGTGTTGGTCCTGCTTAAACACAGGAAGTAGCAAGACGAACGTTGGGGAACCTGAGCGCTGGAGCCCAATACAGACGCACGCGGCTGGTATTGTAGCGGGTCTGGAAGGATAACCGGGAACTCTGCAAATCATAGACGGAGCTGGAAGGAACAAGGAAGCGTCACCTCGGATATCACGCAGGCTGGGTTATTTAAAAGGATATTTACTCAGAAGCATACCATTGTACGAGTACAGGTATTCCCTCGCAAACTTTCCGCGCAGGACGACAAAAGAATAAAATATGTTTGGTTGGCGTTTGGAAGAATCTGTTGAGAGGGAGAATATTCCAGGGGTTCGAGAACATGTTTCGTCTTCTGCAGTTACAAGGGAGGGGAACCGTGCCTTGCTGGGAAGCCAGTAGTGGAGAGGAAGAGGTGTTCCAATTTTGAGCGCCTGTGTGAGACGGTCGCTCAGTATCAGCTCTGTTGGTACAGGCAGATTTGCTGTCTTTGTTTTTAGGGGAGTTTATAGTTACAACGTTTGGGCACTGTACTGTTCTGAACTTATACGATTTTCAACTTTGTCTCCGGGTTGGAGGTCGTCATTGAGTACGCAGCGTTCCGTGATTGGGAGCACTTCTTCTGGCTATACTTACGTTGAGACGTTATGTGAACTCTGTTCTTGTGACTGGCAGTTTGCGTTTTCTCGTCTGTAGAACACAGAGACGAGAAGACTGTATTAGATTGTATTAGTCAGAAGACCGCCTTCTGCCGCCCTAGTGTTTGAAAGAGTTTTATTTTGTGTCTGGAGTTCTTCTATCGTTTCAGACGTGTACGAGAACCATTACACCGACCAACAGGATGCAGTACATACGGTGATATTGCTAATTGATTCAGCTTATTAGGAATATAAAGCTGAACAGCTGTCATCGCGCTGGTTTATTTCTGCTGAGGTTTCACACCACCATAGATCATCTTTGAAGGTAGTGTCTTCTACTTTTTGGTATGTAGATGTTGTCAGTCATTTCATGTTATTTATGTTAGATCACATGGCCATAAAAAGGGGCAGAGTTGGGCAATTGATCAGCAATTTTTTAGTCAGGAAATATAGACAATTGTAACATGAAGGATTGTTTGTTAATCTATAATAAATGCAGAGTGAGAAACAACGTATATCATTTAGTAGTATTAGTAGCCTTAATCATTCATTTATGTTGAGGTTGTAATTTATGTGTAAAGAGCATTAAGAAATCCTAAGATCTGCTTCAGGGAGTAGTCAGACAGGATTAATTCATCATTTTAGCATTCAAAATTTTCCGTTGTGCACATGCATTTTTGAACCCACTTGGAGTAGCATCTTGGACGAGTATGCCTGAGGATGCTCTGTCAACACGGCTCCGAAGGGCCTGGATGGTCCGCACTCTTCTTTGCGGCTGGTAGCCCACGGGCGCCGTGACAGCAGCCACCAGGACCCAGGACAACAGGTGTCATTTAGGAATATCGGAGCGTCAGCACATTCCACAAATGGTTGTGTTGGCACACACACTGGGCCACCCTGAGGTGGGCCGGAGTGCTGCTTCAGGATACAGTTTCCAGTATTACCACTGTTTCACTGCACTTCCTGATGTGAATCTGCCTGCTCCCTCACCCATCCTGACGCATAGCAACCCAGAATAGGCTGGATCTTCACAATATACGTGATTTAAGTAAAGTAAGACAGTGATCATCCTCATAGTCGAGTTGAGCCCCGTAGTGCTTTATTAGATGCGTCCTTTACAAGTGGTCTCCCATGGCCTAAGTATCTTATTTACCCAGTTATTTGCAAATCGCTCATTAACAAGTACTTGACACGAGCTGAAAGGGCTGACAGCTGAAAGAAGAAATCTAGGTCATGGGATCACTGACTTGTATTATCTTACTTCTTCGAACAGTAACATCTGTACTAAGTAAAGAATGTGAGGCTGACAGGTGGAAAGAATGCTCAGAAAATATATAATGGAGACACACATCTAGATGATGCTATAGAGACACAAGAGAAAACAAATGAAGTGAAATTGGAGATACCATTTCAGAGAAGAATTTGATTGAGATCACCTAAATCTCTGCCAGAAAACGTCCCCTGGAAGAGATGATACTCCCTACAATAATTGACATCCTTGAGACAGCTAATCATGGCATAACTAGCAAATTTTATACGCCAAATAAATCATACAGGCGAAATACTTACAGATTTCATGGAGCATGGGAAGTACTGGCTGTAACATAATTTCTGTCGATATTACCATCTTCAATATATTGTATAGTGGTGACTGGGATAGAGTTGACAGACTATTGTGCGATACTATTAGAAAGTGTATGTTGACAACGTCTAATATACAGAAGAAGAAACTTGATAATTTGCTAACCAGTCAGACGATTCGCCATTTAAATGCTTCACGAATTGTTGTAACCTTACTCAGACACTCGTTATCTGACGATGAGAGATCGTTGCTTCAAAGGGTGGAAAATCAGCAACATGACTACGAGCTGTGCTCACAGAAGAATTAACAGTCATTGTAGAAGCAGACCGTATGGACACGGCTACAGCTGAATAAACGGAAACTGCAAGAGTGTTGGTATTCGCAAAATCTCCAATTGCTAATTTAAATGTGGGTGAGAAGAATGCCATGAGAATGAGGACCATACTAATGTCATTCTCCACATTGAGAAAGGAATTGCGACGGATGATCTGGATGTGACCGACTACCATTGTAAGGTTAACGACGTATTAGATCCGTAAACATGGAGGAAAATGAGTTAATATCCCACTGGCATAGTTTTATAAATCTTTTGCAGTTGACAAGGAAGACAAATCTTTTGCAGTTGACAAGGAAGACCTCTGTCCAACATGGCGTTCACAAAAGTCTGTCCAATTCAGCTGCGCTACTGACAAGACTTTTTGGATTGCGAAAGGTTCGCATAGAGTATTTGTATATCAAGAATTTGTCACATTTTAGCGCTAAATTAAATGTCATACAGATGCACCCCGAGAACGTATTATTTCCTTTTGATGTGGCATCGCTGTTTACTATGGATCCACCTAATGAGGCACTATAACGACTGAATCGTACTTTTCTTCCTGATATTACAAAACTACCAGAAAATTGCCTCACGACCTTGCATTTCACATGCAACGATGAGTTCCACGAACAAAGTATTGTGTGGAATATTCATAGATTTTTTTTGTGGAATTTGTGATGATATCTGTTCTTAAGAAGTATGATTTTGACAGATGTATTAGATTATCATACCATCTATTTAATAACTCATACCTATAATTAATTTTAAAAACAGTCCTAGGTATCTGAAAGCTTTTTATTGGTTCAAGAACGACACGTTTGACCCTGGTACTGTGCGTGAGTGCATCGTTTGAGGAAGGATCAGCGAACAGCAATATTTTCCAGGGACATGCTTACAGTGTTTTAGCGTGGCCTTATAATGTACTGCTGTGAATGACGATCTATATAGTAAGAAACAACCAGATACATCGTTTTTGAGCCAATATAGATCTTTCTGCTTTGTGGGAATGTATTTTAATAATAATCACAATACTGTGTTGCTGTTCGACAGCGCCACGATGGATTGGAATAAATTTTATGACAGCTATAAAATGCACAAGTAATTTACATAAGAAAGAAAAACATGGTTGATGTCGACCTCGAGAAAGATCAATTTGGATTTCAGAGAAATGTAGGAACACGTGAGACCATCTTAGACTGAAGATATCTTTGTGACATTTGTGTATTTCTAGAAAGGAGTTGCACTGTCCACTTGGATACCCTCTTGAAATTCAGAAGGAACCAGTGGTAAAATACAGGTAGCGTAAATTTACCTGTAAATTGAGGATAAATCTGGCTGGGTGTGAGAGTAGAGAGACATCAAATAATGGCCATGGTTGAGAGTGAAACAAGGTTGTAGTATGAAACTGTGAAAGGCAAAGGCCCCGAGTTCAAGTCTCGGTTTGGCACACAGTTTTAATCTGCCACCAAGTATCATATCAGTGCACAATCCACTGCAGAGTAAAAATCTCATTCAGGGTTGTAATATATTCGAGACGTTACGTAATCTACACGCTGAGAAAGCTGTGATGATTACCAAGGAGAAATTTGATAGTAAAGTTAAATACCAGGAATAAAAAATTTAAAAATTTCTGTTTGACGATGACACTGTAGCTCCGTCAGAGACAGTAATGGTCTTCGAAAAGCTGCTGAACGGTATGGGTAGTGTTTCAGGTTATATGATGAATTTCAGCACATATATATCAAAGGTTATGTGGCCGAATTCATTCATGTGCAGTTTGTACACTTAAACCGGAAAATATGACACTAATGGCAGTCGATGAGTATTGAAATTACGGTAGCAAATAACGACTACAGGCAACATATGCAGGATATAAATTACAGTGTGGCACAACTAAAAAAGAAGCGTTTCGCAGAAAGATGAATCTTTGCTGCAACAGCACAAAGAATCCTCATATTCATTTCCTTTTAATTTGCAAATCCATTTCCCTAAATGCATTTAATATAGACCTATCTATATGGGGTAAAAATGACCATAATCCTTTAAGAAAAGGTAACTAGAGCCTGTATCTAGTTGATTAATAAGATTGCTCAAATGCACTGGTTTTCGTTTGTTAATAGCTAGTTACTATTCCTATAGATAAAACGACTAAAGATTTCTCTAACACGTGTAAAGTTATATGAGATGATAACAGTTAGGCCCTTATCTTGTATAAGCTCATTAGTCTCTTAAATACAATAACCGATGCTGCCATTGACTTTTAAACATCGCTGAAACCAGAGTTTTGATCTTAAGAACTCTGACCTAATGATACCTCTTCGAATAATACGCTTCACACACTTCAAGCTCACAACTTTAGCAGATGCTGATTATTTCAAACCAATACTTCACGTCGTCAGAGTTCAAGAGTTAAGCAAACTGTATGTCATAATGCCATGGCCCCTGACTCAAATAGTGCTCCAAATATCGATATTTTGGACTGAATACGGAATTATTATATAATCAAAATTTCAGAAACTCCTAGGTCAGAAAGTGAGATTGTCTATTACCTTACTAAATAGTCGGTTGTGAGCGCTGCAAGATCCATGAGCTATTTTAGATATACGTGACAAACCCTAATTCTTGGGCCATATTTTATTTTTTACATATGTATCTATGCTGACAATTGTAAAAACGGCGATGCTACATTAGTGCTTACGAATGTAAAATTGCTACCTTCTGAAGAAGACAAATTTATATTTGTCGAAACCTAGGTAAAGAATTTCTTTATCCATTGCAACTGGTCGGCTATTTATAATTTTATTACGTAAAACCGTTGCTGTTGTGCAGCTGTGTTTAAAATATTCTATTACCTTACATTTAAGAAGTGGACATAAGTCTCCTGTCATATGAAGTACTCATGGTCGTAACTTTACATCTTCCCATTACTTTTCACGCATTTAAACACCATGGATGCATAATTAATTTTGTACAGAGGAAGATCCATCAAACGCCTACTGCTTTCCTTTGACTTTCATTCACATACTGTTTTTGGAAATTTTTTTTTCCTTTGTCAATGCTCTATGATGCATCAGAATGGTTCCATGCAATATCCATATATAAGAGTGAATGCTATGAAATGACATCCAACTCAAAGGTCGTAGAGCTCTTCCTTCTTGTTTTCGTTTAGCCCATCTGAGTGCCATCTTATTTCACATCAGCTTCATTTCTTTTTGTCTTTATCCACTTCTGAAATCCCTTTAGTCTCATACTTTGGATCTTCTTTGCTCTTCTGTCCAACATGTTTTCCTGTGGGTCTCATTCTGTCCTCAAAACCTGTGACAACCGAAATTTTGTATTTGTTCTTCTTCCAGATTACTCCAGACCTCCTTGACCAATACACTTCGGCCCTTGTTCACAAGAAACTGTTTTATTTTATGGGTGTACTTCTGGTCCATTCTAAAGATATGTATGAAGAAAACGCTCCTATTCCATATGATGTATAAGATTTTGTCTATTTGGGCATACTGTTCTCAGTTCACTGTATAACCTCCCCCCAGCTTCGCACCGGACTTTATTATTTGCATAAGCTGAAGATGAAGTTATATTTAAATAATTCAGCGTAACAGTAATACCTCCTTTGCATCAAACTTATTGCTGTATCTTTCTGCTATTGTGGAATCTAAGGAAAACTACTAAATGATAACATCTTCTTTCACAAATATTGTATTCCATAAATTAAACACACCCTTCCATAGACCAACATGTTTAAACATTCAACAGGAATCTAATACTGTGTGCCATTAGGCCTATATTCTCCCACTAATCTCCAGCCTCACTACCGAGCAACCGTCTCTAGCGTCTAGCGCACCCATCTTCCACTCACGAGCTCCAACACACAACTCCTGCTCACACACTCGCACATTGTTGACTGCAGTCTCTGCTTTATTTTATGATCACTGCATAGTGCATGATCGATACTATGGATATTGTACGCTTATGTGTCCAAACCAAAATAATACTTTAATAGGTAAAAATACAATGGCGACATTCGATATGAATATGAATGTTAAAAAAATATGCAGAAAGACAAAAATTGAAAAACATCTAATATTTAAAATTATAAAATTACAGTAATCAGTCAAAACTATTTGCTTATCAATGCAGAACCTCAGTTATTTAAGACTAATTCTCATTTCAGTCCCTGTTTACAATATTTATTTATATTCGTTCATGGAAAATGGCATTTAAGAGGTTAAATTTAATTTCACATAATTACACTGCATTAGTCAAATTATATCATTCAATCAATCACTAATTACCAACAAGATAATCCAGGTTAATAACAAATGCTTGTCCATACTCTCATTGAAATAACATTGTAACGTGAAATCCAATGCTGTTATGTCCCATTGAAGTAGCATGGCTAAATGTGACACATTAATAACAATTATCTATTAGCTAATTTATGGTCCTAGTGGCAGCATATTTTGAAAACATGATACTGTTAGATTTTGGCACACAGTTCACTGGGTTACAAATACATGAAATTTGACAAAAAGCACATACCTTGGAAAGTAATCCATAAACAAATCATCACATCGAAAAACACCCTTTTTATGTAGTACTTTATATCTAATTCCTGTGCTTCAGGTTTCTGCCGATATTTTGAGTCGCAAATCACACGCAAGCACACTGTTTCACGACGCACTGGGCTGTGGTATCGACGCCGCCAGGGATACACCACCACAATAACAACAGCACTTTCACTGGTTATTCAGCTTTTTTCACTTTCCTATATGATGCGATGTAAAACACACATTCATAGCTTTTGATAAATTATAGGGCTGCGGCATCGGAGCCACTGGGGACTGTAGACTCGTCTCTGCAAATTAGTGGAATTGTCGTAACAGCGTCATAACAGCGCCTCCCGTTCGATGAAGCTTGTTGATCAGCTGGCCGCTCACGTCAGCATCCCATGGTTCCGCGTTCAACACAGTTTGCCAACCTGACAAGCTAGCGTAACGCTGGAACAAGCGAGGGTCGCGCTGCGAGCTAGGTTCTCGTAGGGGTTAGTAGATCCACTGCTGCAGCAGTGACAAGTGACGACTGCGCTGCGCGCGCATCGCTTCACGCCGGTGGCTCCATGTCGGCTCGCCAACATTCAAACATATAAGGGAATTACGGTAGTGGGAAACAAAACATACACTGCACGAGCACACTCAGTCTGTAGTAAACACAACACTCGCCCCAAGCGTCCCGATTATTGCTTATGGACGTGTCTCTGACTCTATCATTGCACGATGTTTACTTAACGGCACAAAACGTTGAAAACTGATTGAACCTAGCTCACAGTAGCTACCTATTACTGTCCACTATAACTAACTCACAATAGCTACCGAATATAGTCTATTTACTTTCAAACAAGCAAAATAATCTCTGCACAAAGAACACCACGTTATCTTTTTTACAGAACATCTCTTGTCTTGCAGCACATCTTACAAATGATACAGTTTAATATTTTCTACATGGTGTAGGCTATGATACTGACCAGACTGCACCATCTCAGTTTCAACCGAATTAGTGTGAACACGTTTTCTAATCATCTCAGTATTAGAGATGACACTTTCTTATCTCTTCGTTTTCACTTGATGATTTCGTGTAAGTTCGAGTTAGTACTAAATCACCGACTTTGTACGTAATGGGCTTCACTACCCTGTCATGTGCCAGCTTCCGTTCTTCTGCTCGTTTCTTCATCGCCTCCTATGCGATTTTAAAGTGCTCCTCTTGAGTAATTTCCCTCTTCTTGCGGAAAGGAAATGTATTCATGAAAGATACTGTCAGGTTTCCTTCCAAAGAGAACAGTACAATACGGCAATCCTGTCGAATCATGCGACAAACTATTAATTACTGAATCAAAATCTGTCAATCGTTGTATCCATATTTTATGTTTCTTGCCACAATGTGCACAAAATAAACGTTCGAGTTCACGCATTTGGCGGTTAGTTGGGTTGGATGCAGGCCTGCAAGACGAAATTGCAATGTGCCGAATACCTTCATCATTAATAAAACCTTTCCGTAGGTGTGACCGAAAGTGTGGACCATTGTCAAATAAAATGCACTCTGGCATGACAGTATTTATGAAGTATTCTTCCCTGAGTTTCTTTGAAAATATGTCGACGTAACATCTTAGTACTTACCTAAATTTTCTTTTGTTCTGCTTCAGACAAGTCCACTAACGCTCGAATCTTGGTTTGAATACAATTTAGAGTACCCTCCTCGTTCCTCTCTCGCAGCTTAGTGTAGTTCCCTGAATTGCTTAAAGTTACAGTTTCATCTACTCCTCTATAATTCATCATCCTTATTTTCACGCCCTCAGCGCCCTTATCATCATCCACAATAAATCCCTTAAATACAATTCTTCTTTCTTTATTACCTTTGTCCGTCTGCAAACAATTCTCCTCAAATTTAATACTGCATTTCATCTCTGACAATCAATCAACTACGAGAACTAGTCCAACATTGAGAGAACCAACGATTAACACACTCTACTCATTTTCGTCCCCTTGAATACGAAATCTTAGTAATGCTTGTCCTTTAATTGGTTTGCTTCGGTTTCCCACTGCACTGACAAAATGTATTCCGTTAACAGAAAATGTGGGAATGGCTACAAGACTGTTTAACTGCGCAAATAGATTTTCAGAAATAGCACTTGCCTCGCTAGCTGAATCAATTAATACATCCATAACAAAACCACATACTTTTACTTCTGCAAATGGTATGAGAATTTCTTTATTAGTTTCTTCATCTTCTCGGCACAAATCCTCTTTGACGTCATTTACATGTTCACACTTTATGGCATTTATCGTAACATCGGAACGTTCTCCCTGTGACAGAGTTTTGGAGCGGGTCGTATCCGAAACTTTGCTTAGTTTAACGGTTCAGAATATCGCTGATTGCGATCGCGGCTTCTTACCCGTTCTGGCGATCCATACTATCCTCTGTCTCTGTCACTGTGTGGCCGCTTCGGCGGATGATTTGACCTCTATACTAACCCGTTTCTTCTGTGTCCATCATCGTCTCGGTGATCAAACACTGTCGGTCGTCCGTAACTTCGAATTTCTTCCCGCGATGGGCCGTTATGTCGATTTGGGTAATTATTATTACTGTGTCGCTCACATTGTTCCCGTTTGACATTGAGCACTTTCATTCGGTCAATTGGCAAACACACTTGCTCCATTGTTAACTGTGGTGTGAGCGCTAACTTCTCACGCACCAAAAGTGGTAATTTCTGGATTAAAATAACAATCATCTCTTCTTCGTTAACCTGACCGTCCAAGTACGCATTGTCGTTCCAGTACCTTTGCGTAAATTGTACCCTGATTTCTTGTACAATTCTGTTGTGTGAGAATTTTTGATTTTGTATCCTACTGTTTTTCTTTCTACCAAAATTTGTTCAAAAACGCTGTTTCAAATTCTTCATACTTGTTGTAACTGTCGTATACAGTTACACCCCAAACATGTGCTTCACGCTTGATATGACCGACGCAAGTATCTATTTTAGCACGTTCCGTATAATGCCTCGGAAATGCATGTTTAAATTGTTTAAGGAACGCAGCTGCTTGGATGCCTTGTTTCGGTTCATAGTAATGAAATTTTTGACCGGTCGGCCCATTGTCAACAATTACTTGCGTCAAACGAACAATATTGCTATCTGTTTCCCGTAATACTACATTAATTTCAACACACGAAATTTCTTTATTAATTCCTTTTGACAGTGCGTCGTTGTCTTTTACCTTTTGTCGTATCTCATCTACCTCATCACTTAGTTCATCACATCGCGTTTGTATGCCGATAACAACCTTAATTAGCGACTCTATGTTGGCTTTACAAGAACTTTTAATTTTGACGATTTCTTCATCTACAGCCTTAACTTTATCATTAACTTTACTAACAGAATCTTCCGTTTGCCTACACCATCCTCTAAGCTGTACTTTAAGATCTGTAATTTCGTTGCTAATGGCCTCATTCTTTTCATAGCTCATCATGCTTTTGTTCAAATGAGATGCTCAGTTCCGTTCGCCAATTACTAACTGCATTAGTTAGTGTCTGATAATTATTTTTATTTCCAGATGGAACATTTTTATTTCCCTATAAAATTTTGTTATTTCTGCATGCGCCTGTCTATTTTCCTTATGCACATTTTTGATTGCTTCTAACAATTGAGACATACATTCTTTACCCACAATAGCAATTTTTGTTTGCTGGATAGCCACCGGCGATGAACTTCTTTTACGTAAATCAAAACTAACAATACCACGGTCATCTGTCGAATTAACTGTAGTATTTTTCATCACATTAATTTGTTCTCCGTCAACCACATTATTAAACTGTCCTCCCTCGTCTTTAGTAACACTACCGTTTTGTTCTCAATTAGCCATATTAACACTGTTCACAACAGTCACTGTTCGCTACAACTTATGCCTGCTCTTAATTTAAAACTTCTCTCGCAACTTAAAAGTCAGTAACACTATTGATTGTTCCTATTCCTGTTCATTCCTAAAAAATGTTGAATCCGATTAATTTCGAGGCACTGTGCTGAAATACTGCGGACTCACCGTTTGCTGTGTTGTCTTCTACGTCGTTTCAGAAGATTGCTGCGGAATCGAAGTCCGATACACGAGTCGCCATGTATAACCTCCCCCCAGTTTCGCACCGAACGTTATTATTCACATACGCTGAAGATGAAGTCATATTTAATTAATTCAGCACGACAGTTAATAGCTCCTTTTCATGAAACTTACTGTCGTGCCCTTCTGTTCTACTGAAATCTAAGGAAAACTACCAAATGATAACATCTTCTTTCGCAAATACAGGGTTTTATTAATTAAAAACACCCTTCGTAAACCAACATGTATAAACTCCCAACAGGAATGAAATACTGTGTGCCATTACGCCTATGTTCTGCCACTAATCCCCAGCCTCGTTACCGAGCAACCGTCCGTAGCCTCTCGCACACCTGACTTCCACTCACGGACTCCACCACTCCACTTCTGCTCACCCACTCGCACATTGTTGCGTGCGCTGCAGTCCTTGCTTTATTTTATGATCGCTACATGGTGCATGATGGGTACTACGTAAGCGTACTTTACCCTTACAATTTGCCTTCTAGTTCTTCGAGGTCCCATTAGGCTTCTCAAATTCTTTGTTCCACTGCACTACTGTTCTGGATAGATTTATACTTTCTGCTTTGTATGAAGCTTCAGAGCGGATCATTGTTTGGCAATATCTCATTTTGGTATTGACCGAACTATTCTTCTTACTTTTGATGTTCTTACCTAGTTTGTATGTAAGATAAGTTTTGCTTATTCGCACTCCCATTGCTTCGTTTTCTGTCATATCACTTTCTATCCATTTTCCTAGGTGTTTAAATGTCTCCGACTTCAAAACATCCCTCCTTCTGTTGTAATATACTGTACCTTCTCGACAGAGATCTGCAGATCTGGTGTATACACTTACCTGTAGATGCGTGGCTTGGTTAACAATCTCTTCTAAAGATTGTGAAACTATCACGATATTGTCTGCGAATGCCAACCGCTCTTTATTCTTGCACCTCAGCCGTAATTCACACACTCCTTTCTTTTCCCTTGACATTTCCTCATTAGCTTATCTAGTACACGGTAAGGATTAAATGAGAGAGTCTGTATGCCTGCTACTGGTTTTGATCTTGGAGCGAAAACCTTCCTTCTGAACTTCACCTTGAAAGTTACGTTGCTTAAGGTCCCACCACAGTACTGGATTTTCTTATCGAAATTCATCTTCTCCGTAACTGGGACCAGAGTAGGTCTGTCTGGAGGTCAATGAATGTGAACGTGAAATTCTCTCTCTTCCCTTTTTGAAATACGATTACCTGTTTCAGATTAACATATTTTTGAGGTTATGATGCCTTATTCGTACCCACCAAATTTTCGATCTACCATTTTGAGAATAGGGGTACCCTACAGGTCACTGGTACTAACGACATTTCTGTGCAGTTCTCACGATCCGACTAACCAATTTTTTGAGTATAAGATTGAAAGGGTACAGTACCGCCCGACATTGAAAATAGGTACAACATACTTCATTATCTTTGTCAGAACAACACTTTTTATCGCAAAATAACTCAATTTCAATTAATACAGCGAAGCCAGATACCAGTGTGGGAAAGAATGACTATTTATTTATTTAGCTGATCACATGTGCACTCCCACAAAATAAATCCCTACATCCAGTTTGGTGAGATCTGTGAAATGAATGAATGTATGGTCGTCTGCTTACCGCAGATAGTGAATGTGAATATATGATCATCTTTGAGACGATCCTTTGGCCACCTTTGGTGGGACCAAAGAGATGAAATTTTACCTGAGCTTTGAGCGCCTGAAATTTGGCTGACCAATACGGTAGCAAGGTGCTCCCCCACTTAAGCACAGGTGCGAGAGGACCTGAAGAACGGCCATGTTTCAGCACTCTGCCGCTGGATCTTGTGCTGTTAAGACCTGTCTTAGGTGTGCTCCGTATAGACAAAAGAGTGGTGACATGGTTTTGCATGTGGAATATTTAAGAGTAGTTTGAAATAATAATTTCTCTATTTCAGGAACTTTTGTGGGGAAAATTAAATGTCAGGCAGGTAATATTAATGGGACCGTAGTAATCTTCGGAAGTGACCAATGGTCACAATGAAACCATGTGTAGCAATAAGTTGAAATACTTCCGTGTGCTTAAGTTAAGCTGAATTACTAGCGTGTGTACAATAAGTTGAAATATTTAAGAAATAGCGTATGTACCATAAGTTGAAATATTTAAGAAATGGCGTGTGCAGGACTTGAAATTAGAGACGAGTACTTTCACGTGGTGAGTACTGTGTGAGTCTCAATCTGTGTATGAGACAAAGGATGAAGAGAAGTACTCGTCCATGGTATCAGTTGAGGACTCGCGTGTGTGTTGAATATGTTCTTAATATTACTTTGCGTGATATGATTCCGTGTGACGCTAGATTCAAACTCTGAGAGAGAAGCAAGGTGAGTCGGCCGTCTATCCAGCAACGCCACTTGGCTTGCATTGCACAGGAAGACGTGCACATATCTCCAGAGTTCATAGTAGGAAAGTAGAATTACAAAGTGGGGCAGTGTGGTGTGAAACTGGGATAAATGTTATTTGAAGTGGGAAAGCTGAAAGTGATAATGTTCTGACTATTCCCTGTGTTGTATTCCATTTTGTAGTGTAGTGTATGTCATGTAATTTAAGTATGTGTGGTTTGCATAGGAGAGTAGCTAGGTAGTTTCAGAGGTAGTGGGTTATGCTTGTTCCTTCTGTACCGCTCGGTCTGGAGCAAAGTTTCGTGATGATGATTGTGAGAGTCCAAGTGTGAGATATAATAAAAGATCCACCATCCTATCCAGAATGTTCACTGTAGCGTTAAATAATTACGAGACCATGAAGTAGAGAATCACCAATCTAAAGCCATGCGCACTGGGCGGAATTTCTCATGTGTTGTTGTTGTAGGGTATGGAATTTGTGTGTTTAGGTTATAGAATTTATCGGAATAAATAAGATAGTGAAAAGAAAAAGATTGGTGGACTTTTCCTTCGAATTGTATGTTGTGATGATGTCCCGAATTTATAATGTGTGCGCGATTCATATTCAGTGTGATGGCCACGTGTTGATCAAAGCCGTTAAATAAATAAAAAAAAAGAAAATGTGGTATTGCCAGTGCGTAGTGAACAGTCAGAGTTCAGTAATTTACTGATAGTCAGATGTGCGATTCCGTTGCGTATTATTCATACTGGAGGTTGATTAGTGACCTAATTGTGAGTACGAGAGTTCATGTTACTCGACAAATAAGAATGAATCCACTCGCTTGGCAGACCACTCATCTTGCAGGCCTGACTGCTTGATGCCACAGTATGAGCAAGGCACGTGGGTGCCTCTCATAATTTCGACCCTGCCAGGATTCTGCTGTTAGGATTTGCTGTTAAGATTTTTTTTATGGAATGTATTGTGATAGCGCTAAGAAGTAAAATTTTTTTTGTTTGCAATTTATTTCTGGATTGGTGATGATCTTTTATTGTTTTTATGTAATCGCTTGCTACGTCAGCTAAGGCTGGAAGATCGTTGTATAATTTATTTTGCGTTATGTCCGTTGTAACTAGGTTGCAGTCGAAAAGTGTAGTCACCATGGAGAATAGTGATTCTGGGGTGAACGTAGCAGTGCAGCACGAAGTAGGTGTCGACCTTGGGTTAATGAGCGAGAACGGCAAACACTCGGAAGTGGCTGAATTGCTCAGCAGACCGCGGCTAGGTGATCCTTTATGCGGCGGGCTTTGTCCAGAAATGGGGGCTTTTCCCGACGACGCGGGCGAGCCGGGACTAGGTCAGGTATGCAGTGAAAGTGAAGCTACCCTTGGTGAAGCTACGGTTTCTCAGGCGAACGAGGTGAGCGCACCGAAGGTAGCAAATGACAATGTGCTACTGCAGTTTTTACAGAGGGTGGATAGGGAAACTAAGGAAAGATTGGAGGCAAATAAGGAAAGATTGGAAGTGATGGATAGAGATAGTAAGGAGAGAGATAGGGAGAATAAGGAAAGATTGGAGGCAAATAAGGAAAAATTGGAGGCAATGGATAAGGGAAACAAAGAGGCAATGAGGAAGCTACACACAGTTATCGACGAGCGTCTGTCCACAGTTAATAATCGGTTAGATGAGGGGGAGACGAATCTGGATGCGTTGAAGCAGGTATGTGATGCTGTGAAAGAAAAAGCCAATAATTTGGAGGTACGAATAAGTGCAATAGAGAGCGATATTACAGAATGTAGGGACGTGTTGCCGGACGAGTGAATCAAAGAGATAGTGGAGGACTTACTTGCAGATAAACAAGGGGCATTAGACAGCGTGGAAGCTCAAGTCGCCCGGCAGGAAGTGGCGCTAAATAAACACAGGGATGAAGTTGCGGAGGTGGTGGCCAGAATGAATATGATTAGCGCAGATGTAGAAAAGATCAGTATAAGAGGCGAAACAGGCTCTGACAGTACGTAGCGAGAGGTTTTTGCCGACCAGGAGGAGATACAATCACTACCACAGTTTGAAGAGGCACAATTAGAAACAAAGAGGTAACATAGGGACGAACTAGCACAGTTGCAATTAGCGTGCAGAAGCGAAGGTGAAACACCACCAGGTAGACTGCAGAGGGAGGGTGAGATAAATTCAAAAAACGAAAGTAGGCAGATAGAGGAAGACGAACTAAGAGAGTTAGAAGAACGGTTGTGTCGGATAAAACAGGTGGCAAACCCAACTGGGTATAGTCCAAGGCTGTCTCAATTTCAAGATTCATTACCTTCATCGTGGGGACTGCTCCTCAAAATGAAGATTGTGTGTAACCATTTGAGGGACGAGGCTGAAGCAAAAATGCCGGAAGTTATTAAAGACTGCAGTAGCTACAAGATATTTTGTGACAAGTTTTTAAATGAATTCTGGTCGAAAAGTAAGCAGGACCAGGTTACGCAAAGCATATTGATGATGCCAAATTGTAACGAAGGTGGTATAGGAGATCCAGTGGCGTGTTATCAGGAAATGCTGAGACGAAATAGGTATTTGGATGTGCCATATGAACCTGGGGAGCTCATTAGGAACCGTATAACGAAGTTGGCAGTGAAATTGCACAGAGATATAGCGATAGCAGGCAGAGGCGTAAACGACTCTGCGTCATTTCAGCACTTGTTACAGGAACTGGGTAATGAGAGCAACATTGTGAACGGAGACACGACTCATAGGTCAGACAGAGTCGAGGATAGGAACGGCAGAAACTATCAGAATGGCAGGAGAGCATGGAATCCTGGCATTTCATTCTTGTCATAATGGATTGATGGATAGGAGAAACTAATCCAACGTATCAGCCCTTAACATATTGCTTTAAAACACTTGCCGCTGGCACTGAAAATTGTCTATGTAGCAGACATACTCTACTGATATGTAGGAATGCAAATACCATACTTCTGATCAGAGAATAAAACACCAGTAATGGCATCTGTTAGGCTGGTCTCTCAGAGCAAAATTTGCAAATTTTTATTTGGAACAGTAAAGTGAAAGGACTGTTTCCTAAAAAAAAACCAGTTCCTAAAAATGTTATGTAATAATGCCAATGAGTCCAGTTTAATTAGTGCAATTTGACTATTGCAGGTACTTAACACGTAATGTAATAAGTCAACATTGTGATCTGTATGGAATAGGGTACGTTTATACTGTTGTTACAGGTAACATCAGTAATGTGATCGAAGTTTTTAAATTAGATGCCATCTGATCTACAGTATGTCATTGTCGTGGTGACAGTTATAATGAAGTGCTGTGTATGGTTGTTCGGAATCTGGTGTTAGGGAAAGAGGCTCACAGAAATTGTCAGGGTGGCGATAGAGCGTATTAACAAAGCAGCTAAGGATAGGCAGGAGAAGCAGAAACGAAAGATCCGTAAGATCGAATTGGCAGTAGGAGACAAGGTTCTAATTAAAACTCATCGATTATCAAAGAAGCACAGATTCCTAACTAGCAAATTCTTTACGGTGTATAGTGGACCATTCAGAGTGAGGCGGATTGTCCATGAAAATGCTGTACTGATTGAGACGATCAAGGGAAAACAATGTCGTGGGCTTCATCACATTTCTAACATTAAATTATGGAAAAGTTAAGGATAGATCGAAAGTAGGCAGTTTATGGTAGATAGTCAGTGTACTTATTTGTGGCGTGTAACGTTGTGCAGGGTCAAATCGAACATAAGAATTTTCAGGCGGGATGTCAGGAAGTATGACGGAATAGACTGGTCGAATGAGTCATGCACAGGAGTCGACAGAGTGGTGTATGTACGTATTTTTTGTCATATGAATAAGGATCAAGCAGAAACGACGTGATGATTAATGAGTGGATAATGATGGTAGATAGAGAAGCGACGTGATAAATAGTAGTGGATAAAGGTGTTATTTAAGGAGAGAAGCGACGTGAAGCAGTGTGATTAATAAAGAGAGATTCGACGTGATGAAACAGTGGTAAATAAAGGTGAGTAGAACTAATAATGTGGAGATGTCTTAGAGGTATGTTACAGAGAGGCCTGTGTATGCTGCAATCGAGATTGATGCGAATGGCGAAGGAAGACCAGGAAATGATGGAGTAATCGACGGACGGAGAGCCGAAATACGAATGAAGAGATGAGGACAACTGCACAACGTGAAAGGACATAAAGGGAGTATGAGATCCAGATGGTGAACGTTGTGG
This sequence comes from Schistocerca americana, assembly GCF_021461395.2. NCBI lineage: Eukaryota > Metazoa > Arthropoda > Insecta > Orthoptera > Acrididae > Schistocerca > Schistocerca americana. Next base: position 682,246,217 of record NC_060121.1, read on the forward strand.
AATACTGACGTAAGATGAGTGTAAATCTAATTCTTACCATAATATTTGCAATATGAAAAAAATAGTTTTTGTTGTTGTTGTTGTTGAAGCCTGGTACCAGTATAACTAATCAAAACGGTACCAAGAATGTGTACAGTTATTTTGCAGGATTAATAATTTGTGTATTTTTTGTTCTTAGATGAAATGTCGCAATTCTAAGTTGATATTTAGAAGGATGAATAATCGGTAAAGTGAATGCAGAGGTAAGCCGATGGAGAGAGGTGCCAGAGTGAAAGGACGAATTCGGAGAGTGGAAAGCTATCTCCGAAACAGCTTCATGTGTTATGTGGTTGAGTATAAGGGAGCAAAGGTATGGTATGTTGTCGTGAGTGTGGTGGTGTTAACGTTAGCTGACTTCTAGACCTATTCTGTTAGTGTATTAATGGATTGAATGAGGAGGAATATGTGATGTCTGGTGAGTGAGAGTCGTAGAGTAGTGTGATCAATGTGCACACTCCTGTAAAGGGGATGCTACCGATCCATAACTAAAACATTATTGTGTTTTATTGTTGGATTTAGTTGAACCTCGATGGCAGGTCAGGATCTGACATCATGTGGATGGTACATACATGTCCTAGAAATGTTGTTATATATAATAAAAAGGTAAAATACACTCCTGGAAATGGAAAAAAGAACACATTGACACCAGTGTGTCAGACCCACCATACTTGCTCCGGACACTGCGAGAGGGCTGTACAAGCAATGATCACACGCACGGCACAGCGGACACACCAGGAACCGCGGTGTTGGCCGTCGAATGGCGCTAGCTGCGCAGCATTTGTGCACCGCCGCCGTCAGTGTCAGCCAGTTTGCCGTGGCATACGGAGCTCCATCGCAGTCTTTAACACTGGTAGCATGCCGCGACAGCGTGGACGTGAACCGTATGTGCAGTTGACGGACTTTGAGCGAGGGCGTATAGTGGGCATGCGGGAGGCCGGGTGGACGTACCGCCGAATTGCTCAACACGTGGGGCGTGAGGTCTCCACAGTACATCGATGTTGTCGCCAGTGGTCGGCGGAAGGTGCACGTGCCCGTCGACCTGGGACCGGACCGCAGCGACGCACGGATGCACGCCAAGACCGTAGGATCCTACGCAGTGCCGTAGGGGACCGCACCGCCACTTCCCAGCAAATTAGGGACACTGTTGCTCCTGGGGTATCGGCGAGGACCATTCGCAACCGTCTCCATGAAGCTAGGCTACGGTCCCGCACACCGTTAGGCCGTCTTCCGCTCACGCCCCAACATCGTGCAGCCCGCCTCCAGTGGTGTCGCGACAGGCGTGAATGGAGGGACGAATGGAGACGTGTCGTCTTCAGCGATGAGAGTCGCTTCTGCCTTGGTGCCAGTGATGGTCGTATGCGTGTTTGGCGCCGTGCAGGTGAGCGCCACAATCAGGACTGCATACGACCGAGGCACACAGGGCCAACACCCGGCATCATGGTGTGGGGAGCGATCTCCTACACTGGCCGTACACCACTGGTGATCGTCGAGGGGACACTGAATAGTGCACGGTACATCCAAACCGTCATCGAACCCATCGTTCTACCATTCCTAGACCGGCAAGGGAACTTACTGTTCCAACAGGACAATGCACGTCCGCATGTATCCCGTGCCACCCAACGTGCTCTAGAAGGTGTAAGTAAACTACCCTGGCCAGCAAGATCTCCGGATCTGTCCCCCATTGAGCATGTTTGGGACTGGATGAAGCGTCGTCTCACGCGGTCTGCACGTCCAGCACGAACGCTGGTCCAACTGAGGCGCCAGGTGGAAATGGCATGGCAAGCCGTTCCACAGGACTACATCCAGCATCTCTATGATCGTCTCCATGGGAGAATAGCAGCCTGCATTGCTGCGAAAGGTGGATATACACTGTACTAGTGCCGACATTGTGCATGCTCTGTTGCCTGTGTCTATGTGCCTGTGGTTCTGTCAGTGTGATCATGTGATGTATCTGACCCCAGGAATGTGTCAATAAAGTTTCCCCTTCCTGGGACAATGAATTCACGGTGTTCTTATTTCAATTTCCAGGAGTGTATATAAAAAGATACTAATTTCAGTCTGTCACAAGCACAAAAGTGCATTGTATGTTGTAGATTTAGAGTCATCAGTTTCTAAAATGGTTATTGGGTTAGGATGTTAAAAGTAGTTTACTATTTAATAACATGTGGTAGGTAATTGTGAGCTGTGTATATTATTTCTTATTTTTTTTGCTAGAACACTTTCAAGAGGTATTAATTTCAGTCTGTCCCAAGCACAAACGTTCACTGTATATTGTAGTTTTAGAATCAACAGTTTCTAACACTTTCACAGTGATAGGATGTTACAGTAGTCTACTATTTTATATTGTAATTATGAGTTGTATAGATTGTTTCTTATTCCTTTTGCTTTTTTTTTATTTTTACACTTTCATGTTTTGTATGAGGAACGACAGGTACAATCAATAGCACGAGTGTGGGCTGTATATAGAAAAGAGATAAATGTTGATGTTGTATGTGTAGAAAACTAGGGTGTATAATTTTATGTTTTTTAGAACAAAGATTCTTTTATTACCAATGTATCTAATAGATCATACATGTAATCAATGAGTATTTAAATAATGTAAGAATATCCTTTTGTCTGTAATGTTGCGAGATGCACAGAAGGGTCTGACTGATTGGGTGTCGTAGCGTTGAGGTGCTACGCAGAACGCGCCCATACCGCTAGCGGTCGACAGAACCCAGCACTCCCCACTCCACTGCCAGTTGGGGTACACTCCACGTGCCCGCTGCAGCAGGTCAACGGCCTGGGGCGACACGCACGTACCACTGGCTGCCATTCATTAGTTCCGCCACCCTTACGACTAGGGAAAGTATCCCACGGAGGCAACAGCGGGTGGTTTCTTCTGCTCAACGGCGGAGCGACAGCAGAATGAACGACGCGCGGCAGAGTCCGGCGGGCATTTTTTACCAGCAACTATTAACTAGTACTGGACTGTGGAGCTGCGAAACAAGACGACTGCTTGTATGTCTCCATAAGGTGGAAAGTGAAGGACTGGTGTTCCCACGTTGTGAGTGGTGGAAAAGATTGTGTCTTTAGCAGACAGGACTATTGTTTTGTTTTGTCTTGACCACTGAACGGTGGGATCCATAAATTTTCGGCAGTGACTTGTTAAGTGTGCTTTGTGAATTGCAGGTGGGACGCTTGGTATACTTAAACAGGACAGTTGTCGTTTGGTGACTATTTATTGTGTAAACGCAAGAAACTAAAGTGGGACATTGACATTTGCATTTGTGGTAGGAGACATTTCTTTAATTGGTGTGGGAATAAGTGCTGCTTGTTGGAACTTACGACTGTTAATTACACCATGAACTGAAAGGACAGAACCGTGGGTAATAGTAGTTGTAGGGCCATTTATGGGCGACTAGATTTGTGTGGATGGTACTCTGAGAGTGACTATGACATTTGTGTTTAATGTGAGATACAGTTTACTGTTCAGTGCGTGTTCAAAATACCGATTTGAGTGACTTAAAGACTTTCGTCTGGGTAACCAAGGGAGAGCTTTGACACTGAGACAGTGTTTCTAGGGAACCTGTCAGCAACTTTTTTGACGCCAAGAAAATCACAGAATGAAATGGTTCCGTGTGACTCGCAAGATAGTGAATAATGTATTTGTACTCGTAATTGTGTAAATTTTTTTGTATGTTTCATTTCTAAAGGGACAGCATGTGTAATTGTATTTCATAACGTTTGTGTTTAGAATAGTTAGTGTTTTTTTTTGTTGTTTGATCTGGGTTACAGTTCACGTAGCATGTTTATTAGAATATTTGGTACAATGACGCTTTAATTATTAGCCAGTGGCGTAATACTAACGTAGCAGCTCTTGTTGCATTGGTCAGTAAGGTTGTCACAGGGGACAAAAGTTTGCATTGCACAACAAATATCGAAATTAACTGATGCATTTTGATGTCGTGGACAGTAATAATCTTGTTGGTGTGTTGACTGAAGCCACTTATTTGCATTATCACAGTGGTGATATTTCACATTAAAGTGTAATGAAGGCTAGTCGAAATGCAAGTTCTTGTCGTCTAAATGTATAACAACAGAAAAATGAGCAGTAGAGTGAGATACGAGAGCTACTGGTGGATTCAAGCAGTTATTGCTAAACTATTTACTGACAAGGGAACCTCCGCATCGCACCCCCCTCAGATTTAGTTATAAGTTGGCACAGTGGATAGGCCTTGATACACTGAACACAGATCAATTGAGAAAACAGGAAGAAGTTGTGTGGAACTGTGAAAAAATAAGCAAAATATACAAACTGACTAGTCCATGGGTCACATAGGCAACATCATGTACAATGTAAGCTCAGGAGCGCTGTGGTCCCGTGGTAGCGTGAGCAGCTGCTGAACGAGAGGTCCTTGATTCAAGTCTGGAGTGAAATTTTACTTTATTTGTTTTTGCATAGTTATTATCTGTCCGTTCGTTCATTGACGTCTCTGTTCACTGTAATAAGTTTAGTGTCTGTGTTTTGCGACTGCATCGCAAAACCGTGCGATTAGTAGACGAAAGGACGTGCCTCTCCAATGGGAACCGAAAACATTCGATCGCAAGCTCATAGGTCAACCTATTCCTCCACAGGAAAACACATCTGATATATTCTATACGACACTGGTGACGGCATGTGCACCACATGACAGGAATATGTTGTCGACCCACCTAACTTGTACACTTGGCGATTCTTCTACCATGCCCGATTTAGGTTTTCTTGTGGATGTGATAATCACTCCCAAAAAAGTGATGAAATCATAAGAGTTTGTCACATAAACTAAAAATAAAAAATAAAAATTTTCATTCAATGGAAGATTTGAAAAAAGGACCTTTCGTTCCGCAGCTGCCCACGTTACCACGAGACCATGACGCTCCTGCGATCCTACTGTCCTTGATGTTCTATATCTTACCATGAACTACTCAGTTTGTATATTTAGCTTATTTTTTCTCAGTTCCACACAACTTCTTCCTGTTTTCTCAATTGATCTGTGTTCAGTTTTTCAAGGCCTATCCACTGTGCCAACTTATAACTAAATCTGAGGGGGTGCGATAGGGAGGTTCCCTTGTGAGTGTATTGATCAAAGTTGATGGACTGACTGGCTCAGCAGCAGGTATTTGTACTGGTGGACAAGGATAAGGTTAAACTTACAGTCGAGTAGTGGTGGCAATTGCTTAAGTGATGATAGTTAACGAGGTATGACATGCTGTCTTAGGTTGACTATATTACGTAACCAGTATGTAACTTGTGGGATATTTCATTGTTTTTCTTCTCAGTTTTATTTCTCTGTAGGTTTGATGTATATTTTAGGGTACTGATATGGAGCCTGACTTGTAAGTGTAACTAGTGTACGCAATTTTTTTCTTTTGTTGATTTTCTTTTGTACTTAGACATTGCCGTGTGAAGGTTGTTACAACGCAATTTATGAATGTAAGATTACTTGTTCTGTGTTTGGACGGTGAGCTATTTCAAATTTCATGAGTACAATTAGTATCTTTTTTTAATTTTTGTTATAGAATTAGTGAAGTTTCGATTACTCCTAAAAATAACGGAGATCCCGGTAAGTAAGCAAACATTTATCTCACCATAATTTTTATATTTGTATGATGTAGTGTTTTATTTGTCATTTGGATTGTTGTAAATTTGTATGTGTACGTTACTCCGGATTGTGGAGGGTACAATAATGCAACAACTGTGTCAATAATTTGGTAAAGTAACAGCATTTGGTCGTCTATTTGAGGTCACCAGGGGCTAAGGTTTCCTCCTGGTTATTTTGATGACTTGCTGCGTTTGTCCTAATACAGTTTTCTTAAAAAAATGTTCGGAACTACCCTCGCATTGCAAGGATAGTACCGTGCCATTTTTTTCTGCATCGGTAGCCGGTGGTGAAAGGGTACAGTACCGTCCGACATTGAAAATGGGTACAGCATACTCCATTATTTTTGTCAGAACAACACTTTTTTTTTGTAAAATAACTCAATTCAATTAATACAACGAAGCCGGATACCAGTGTGGGAAAGAATGACAATTTATTTATTTAGTTGATCACATGTGCACTCCCACAAAATAAATCCCTACATCCAGTTTGGTGAGATCTGTGAAATGAATGAATGTATGGTCGTCTGCTTACCGCAGATAGTGAATGTGAATATATGATCATCTTTGAGACGATCCTTTGGCCACCTTTGGTGGGACCAAAGAGATGAAATTTTACCTGAGCTTTGAGCACCTGAAATGTGGCTGACCAATACGGTGGCAAGGTGCTCCCCCACTTCAGCAAAGGTGCGAGAGGACCTGAAGAACGGCCATGTTTCAGCACTCTGCCGCTGGATCTTGTGCTGTTAAGACCTGTCTTAGGTGTGCTCCGTATAGACTAAAGAGTGGTGACATGGTATGCATGTGGAATATTTAAGAGTAGCTTGAAATAATAATTTCTCTATTTCAGGAACTTTTGTGGGGAGAATTAAATGTCAGGCAGGTAATATTAATGGGATCGTAGTAATCTTCGGAAGTGACCAACGGTCACAATGAAACCACGTGTAGCAATAAGTTGAAATACTTCTGTGTGCTTAAGTTAAGCTGAATTACTAGCGTGTGTACAATAAGTTGAAATATTTAAGAAATAGCGTATGTACCATAAGTTGAAATATTTAAGAAATGGCGTGTGCAGGACTTGAAATTAGAGACGAGTACTTTCACGTGGTGAGTACTGTGTGAGTCTCAATCTGTGTATGAGACAAAGGATGAAGAGAAGTACTCGTCCATGGTATCAGTTGAGGACTCGCGTGTGTGTTGAATATGTTCTTAATATTACTTTGCGTGATATGATTCCGTGTGACGCTAGATTCAAACTCTGAGAGAGAAGCAAGGTGAGTCGGCCGTCTATCCAGCAACGCCACTTGGCTTGCATTGCACAGGAAGACGTGCACATATCTCCAGAGTTCATAGTAGGAAAGTAGAATTACAAAGTGGGGCAGTGTGGTGTGAAACTGGGATAAATGTTATTTGAAGTGGGAAAGCTGAAAGTGATAATGTTCTGACTATTCCCTGTGTTGTATTCCATTTTGTAGTGTAGTGTATGTCATGTAATTTAAGTATGTGTGGTTTGCATAGGAGAGTAGCTAGGTAGTTTCAGAGGTAGTGGGTTATGCTTGTTCCTTCTGTACCGCTCGGTCTGGAGCAAAGTTTCGTGATGATGATTGTGAGAGTCCAAGTGTGAGATATAATAAAAGATCCACCATCCTATCCAGAATGTTCACTGTAGCGTTAAATAATTACGAGACCATGAAGTAGAGAATCACCAATCTAAAGCCATGCGCACTGGGCGGAATTTCTCATGTGTTGTTGTTGTAGGGTATGGAATTTGTGTGTTTAGGTTATAGAATTTATCGGAATAAATAAGATAGTGAAAAGAAAAAGATTGGTGGACTTTTCCTTCGAATTGTATGTTGTGATGATGTCCCGAATTTATAATGTGTGCGCGATTCATATTCAGTGTGATGGCCACGTGTTGATCAAAGCCGTTAAATAAATAAAAAAAAAGAAAATGTGGTATTGCCAGTGCGTAGTGAACAGTCAGAGTTCAGTAATTTACTGATAGTCAGATGTGCGATTCCGTTGCGTATTATTCATACTGGAGGTTGATTAGTGACTTAATTGTGAGTACGAGAGTTCATGTTACTCGACAAATAAGAATGAATCCACTCGCTTGGCAGACCACTCATCTTGCAGGCCTGACTGCTTGATGCCACAGTATGAGCAAGGCACGTGGGTGCCTCTCAAGATGTGTTACTAACGACATCCATCCTCGTGGAAGATGCTCTTCTCCCCAAATTTTACGTATAATATGGGTATGTTCGATATTCGTACACTAATCTGAATATTTCAAAAGCTTTACAGTAATCGCTTCTTCCCCAACAGATTTATTATTATTCGAGGTATTTATTATTCTTGTAATCTCTTTTGAGTCGCGATTAAGGCATTTCTGAGTACAGCTTTCACAGGTTAGAAGCTCTGGGAAGTACTTGGCCAATACCTTACTGTTTTCCATGTCACCACGTACCTTTTCTCTTTCCTTGTTCTTAATTCTGAATTTGGGGGAATATATCTACCTAAGTTTCGCTTATTGTTCTGTCGAAAATCGTCTTCAACGTGAGTCAAGCGTACCTTTCATATTTTGTCGTGACATTCATGATAATTTTGGCCGTGTTCTGACTCAGTTCTTGGAAGTTTTTAAGATATTCTGGTGATTTTTCAGAACACGAATCAATTAGCGCTTTACGATTCTTTTCGTTTGCCTTATCTACTTTTGCAGACGATCATGTGTGTCTCCTACTTTCCCACAGGTGAACTATTTCCTTCCCACTGACAATCAGTGCATTTACCAGCTGATCCTGTGCTCGATATATCTGATTAAATCTTATTTTGAATCTGTTTCAAGTTTTACGTTTATTTTATCATGATTCACGATATTGGTAGTGTTTTAGTTTGTTGAGTTTTTGTTAGAATTTTGTGACAAATTCGAAGAAAGTGATTTGAATCTACGTTTGCACCCGTAATGAAACTGGCAGTTTGAATTTTCGGAACCCCATGTCTCGAGATCGCTACATGATTAGTCTGGAACACTCCTACTAAGAAAATGGGTGACCATTCTACACTAACATGGAAAAATGTCTGAGACTAATATTCCAAGAAAAATTACAGCTGTTCGGTGGTCTTCTTGCCCTACAAGATTCTTTCGTTATTTGGTAATGTTAAAATTCAAAGTATACTTTTACGCACGCCAGAACAAATAGTCTTGCCAGTACTGTCGGCTTTCTTAGATATTCCTGCACCACAGTACAATTTAAAAACCAACATTACCCCAAAATATTACCTGTCCCATGAGATATATGATAAAGTTCGCGCAGGGACATCTTCACAAATAATTAGAGGTTTCATGCTGTTTGGAGTCCGAAGGCGTACGGTCTTACACGCTCGCTCGCTGAGCCGTATCTATTCACCCCAGCGAACCCGGCAATGTTTCGCAACTGCTAAATTCGTATGGGAATTGAATACACATCCTAAACGCACCCTCTTTTCTCAGCTAAGTTCTCCCTGCACCCTAATTTTCGCCATTTTCTCCTCCTTTCCCTTTCCTCAGTTCTCCACCCTTTCTACGTCCATATCGTCCCAACTGTACCAGCTGTCCTCGTCCCCCTCTCCCTGACAATAACCATTGTTTACCGCAAACGAAACCTTGATTGGGATATAAAGTCGCTTAAAATTAATGGGTAAATCGATTGGTATCATTGATATATTTGTGTGTGAGTGAGATATTTCCAGCCACCGGATCTTTGAGAATATTAGGTTCGGTGACAATATTTTGCATTTTTTTATCTACACACGATTAAAATACCATAGTAGTATTCTAGTCATAAGTCGATAAGCCATAAATACAATTTCTCGTTCTCTGTAAAACTCAGGATGAAGAAGGAAACAAAACAGCATATTGTTGTAAATAAATGTTTCTTTCAAATTACACATAAGAAGAAAGTATATACATGGCAGAAACAATTAGTCTAATTGTTCAGAGTCCCTGCAATCGTAGTTGAAGCTGATTGTGGGAAGGAAAGTGAAACCACACACATTCACAGCACTACACAGTGTTTTCTTTCTCGCAGTCTATTGTTGCACAAAGATAGTACATAAACATTTAAAAATAGCGTTTCAGAACTTGTGGGATGTTGCATTGTCTTACTGGAATTGCCTGGGTCCGTCGGAATGAACATGAATAGATGTGAGTTATCAGACAGCATGCTTAAGCACGCTTCACGTGCCACAGCCTATCTAGACGTGTCAGGGGTCCCGTATCACTCCAACTGCGCACGCACCCCGCCATTACAGAGCCTCCACCAGCTTGAACAGTCCTGTGCTGACATGCAGGATCCATGGATTCACGAGGTTGTCTCCTTAACCGTACGTGTCCATCCGCTCGATACAATTTGAAACGAGCCTCCTCCGACCAGGCAACATGTTTCCAGTCATTAACTGTCCAATGCCGATGTTGACGGGCCCAAGCGAGGCTACAGCCTCTTATGGTGCAGTCATCAAGGGTATAGGAGTGGGCCTCGGGATCCGAATGCGCATATCGATGATATTTCATTGAATGGTTCGCACACTGATACTTGTTGGTAGCCCAGGATTGAAATCTGCAGGAACATGCGAAGAGTGGCACTTCTGACTCACTGAACGATTCTCTTCAGTCGTCGTTGGTCCCGTTCTTGCATGATCCTTTTCCGGCCGTAGCGATGTCGGAGATACGCACTCGCGAATTGGTCGTGCGGGAATACCCCACTTCATCGCTACCACGGAGATGTTTGGTCCCATCACTCGCGCACCGGCTAGAACACCACGTTGACACTCACTTAAATCTAGAAAACCTGCCATTGTAGCAGCAGTAATCGATCTAACACTGAGACAGATACTTGTTTTATAAGCAACGTTGCCGACCGCAGTGCCGCAGTGCAGTTGCGTGTGTACATATCTCTGTATTTGAATAAACATGCCTATATCTTTCACATTTTCGCTTCAGTTTATATGGCCTGCGTCAGTCCAAATGTTCATTATGGTATCGTGTACAGATTTGTTGCAGGACGATCAAGAAATGCTCGATATTCTCAGTACCCACCTTTCCTGTTTCTATATTAAAGAAATATTTGTATATAATACACAATAAAGAAATTTGTGCAGCCTATGTCCGCCCGACTCACATTAGAGTATTGCGTAGAAACCTGAAATAAATCGGTCAATAACTTTACAAGATTCTTGGTAAGAATGTTTTTCCTTTATATATAATGTTCATATTTATTTTCATTCCGTATACATGATGAAATACAGCCAACGTAAGTCCAACGTCTATTGCTGTGTAAAAATTTCAAGAAAATTGGCCAAGAAAGTTTCAGGATTATTACTTACAGCTTCAGCAATATCTTCAAGACAGGTATTACCCTAGTTCGCCTGTTTAAGACTGTCTTAACAGAAACGACATAATAATGAACGGTGTAACAGCTATAACCATTGTACTCGATAGTGGCGGAAGAGCCTAAATATGAACATTACAAAAGATAAAAATTGTAATATACAGTAAAATTGTGGTTTACTCTTAAGAAGTATTGCATGAAGGTGACTCAACGCCATCGAAAAAAATGCACATATTCCATGTGCCAATTTTGTGCAGCTTGGGGAATGATTTTAGCTGGAATGAAGGATACCACCCAGACAAATTCAGCATCTTGTAGTATCTGTTCTTCGCAACTTGAATTATGAGAATACAGAGGATATTCCGAAACTGTTTCTTCGAATTAATTTAGAAGATAGAGAACATAAGGCAGTTTATCATGCTAACAGCAGCAGTTGCATTCATAGTAACTGCTCGAACGCGCGACCATTGGCCTGTAGTTTCGCAATACATCGTCGGAGCATTGATTGCTCCGTCTATTTGAACGTTCTTGGCTGTCCACAATGGTAGCAGCAGAGGTGGTAATTGGAGCGATGAGGTCTGTTTCGGTTTCACAAGAGTTTCCTAAGTTTCCTATACCAGCTGTTTCATAAAACCAGAAAAGGAAGAAATCCACATACGTCAGATCAGGCGATCAGGGAAACCAGGACCTAGGGCCGCCTCGGCCGATGCGTCTACCGCCGAAGGTGGTTGCCAGAAGCTCAAATGGGATGGCTCTCCATCGCGCTGGAAGTACATTTTTGTCCATCATTCAGAGGCGCATGTTCTAGCAGTTCTTGCAGCACAGGCTCCACGAAGAGGCGGAATGGAAGAACTTATGGTACAATCAACCTATCAATGAGAACGCTAGCCCACATATTAACAAGGACTCCCTGCTGATCAGCATAGCGTTCTAATCCTCGTGAATTCACATGTGCCTACACATGCGAACTGTGGATACTTGAAAGTCCGTACAAATTCTTATTCAATGACACCGGCCCAACAGTTTCCGTAATCGTCACTAATAAATTGTTCCCTAATATTACAAGCTTACTTCAGACACCGTCTATTCCTTATCGACATATATTTATTTAAATGTCGCTTACCTCCTGTGTCAGTTTGAGCCAGTGGTTTCTAACAGTCTGTATTAAGTCTAACAGGAGTGATAACGGTGAATCATCTGCTAGAGCCAAGTAAGGAATGCTGGACAATTTCATTTCCCAGAGTTTGAGCTCCCTGTTCTTGATACATACAACTAATGAAGAACTTGGTAATCGCCGAAACCGATATCTTCATGTAATTCTAAAGAAGCCGGAGGACTGAAAAATGTTTAATTTCTTTTCACTCACTTCTCCTAGAAACAATAGTAACATTTCCGTGCACGCTCTTATGCCGCTACGACTTCCTCTCCTGTGCTAACCTCTTCACCTCAGAGTAACACTTACAACCACGTCCTCTATCATTTTCTGGGTGTATTCCAGTCTCTTACAGATTTTGCCTTCTGCAGCTCCCTCTAGTACCATGGAAGTCATTCCCTCATGTCTTAACAGATGCCCCATCAAGCTGTCCCTTCTCCTTGTCATTGTTACCCACATATTCTTTTCCTCTCCGATTCTGGACAGAATCTCCTCATTCCTTACCTTATCAGTCCACCTAATTTTCAACATTCGTCTGCAGCACCACATCTCAAATGCTTCGATTCTCTTCTGTTCCATTTTTCCCACAGTCCACGTTTCAGTACCATACAATGCTGTACTTCAGACGTACATTCTCAGAACTTTCTTCCTCAAATTAAGACCGATATTTGATATTAGTGGACTTCTCTTGGCCAGGGATGCCCTTTATGCCATTGCTAGTCTGCTTTTGATGTCCTCTTTGTTCCTTCTGTCACTCGTTATTTTACTGCGACCGTAGTGGTCGCGCGGTTCCAGACTGAAGGGCCTAGAATCTCTCGGTCACAGCGACCGGTCTTAACGTTAAGCCGGTATTTGATATTAGTAAATTCATCTAGACGGGAAATGCCTTTTTTTGCCATAGCTAGTCTGCTTTTGACGTCCTCCTTGCTCCTAGGTAGCAGAATTCCTTAACTTCATCTGCTTCGTGACCATCCATTCTGATGTTAAGATTCTTTCTGTTCTCATTTCTACTACTTCTGATTACCTTCGTCTTTCTTCGGTTCACTCTCAGTCCATATTGTGTAATTACACTGCCCATTCCACTCCGCAGATCATGTAACTCTTCTGCACGTTCATTCTGGATAGTAATACCATCAGCGACTCGTATCATTGAAACCTTTTCACCTTGAATTTTAATTCCCCTCCTGAATCTTTCTTTTAATTCCATCATTACTTCCTCGATGTACAGATTGAACAGTAGGTGCGAAAGACTACATCCTTGTCTTACACCCATTTTAATACGAGCACTTCGTTCTTGGTCGTCCACTCTTTTTATTCCCTCTTGGCTGTTGTACATACTGTATATGACCCGTCTCTTCCTATTGCTTACCACTTTTTTTCTCAATATTTCGAACATCTTGCGCCATTTTACATTGTAGAAGGCTTTTTCCAGGTCGACCAGTCCTATGAACGTGTCTTGATATTTGTTTAGTCTTGTCCGCTCTCGCTGTCTTCGGAACTCTATGGATGATGTTATTCCGAAAGTCAGATTGTATGTCACATACATTCTACACACCAACGTGAATAGTCGTTTTGCTGCCACTTCCCCAACGATTTTAGAAATTATAGTGGAATGTTATTTATCCCTTCTGATTACCGTGCCCCTGTCTCTTCTAAATTGACTACTGTTTCTTCTTCTATCACATCAGACATATTTTCCACCTCATAGAGGCTTTCAATGTGTTCTTTCCACCTATCCGCTCTCTCGTCTGCATTTAAAAGTGGAATTTCCGTTTCACTCTTAATATTATCGCCCTTGCTTTTAATGTCACCGACGGATGTTTTGACTTTCCTGTATGCTGAGTCAGTCCTACGGACCAGCATTTCTTTTTCGACTTCTGCTCTTTTTTCATGTTGCTATTTCGTCTTAGCTTCCCTGCACTCCCTATGTATTTCATTCCTCAGCGACTTATATTTCTGTATTACTGATTTTCCTGGAACGTTTTTGTACTTCCTCCTTTCATCGATCAGCCCACGATTTCTTCGCGGTTACCTACTTTATACTTACGTTTTCCTTCCCAACTTCTGCTGCCGCCCTTTTTAGTGTTGTCCATTCCTCTTCAACGGCACTGCCTAATGAGCTATTTCTTATTGCTTTGTCTATAGCCTTAGAGAACGTCAAGCGCATCTCGTCATTCCTTAGTACTTCCGTGTCCCACTGCTTGCGTATTGATTCTTCCTGACGAATGTCTTAAACTTCAGCATGCTCTTCATTACTGCCATGTTGTGATCTGAGTCTATGTCTGCTCCTGGGTACTGCTTACAATCCAGTATCTGATTTCGGGATCTCTGTCTGACCATGATGTAATCTAACTGAAATCTTCCTGTATCACTCGGCCCGTTCCAAGTGTACCACCTCCTCTTGTGATTCTTGAACAGGGTATTCGCTATTACTAGCTGAAACTTGTTACGGAACTCAATTAGTCTTTCTCCTCTCTCATTCCTTGTCCCAAGTCCATATTCTCCTGTAACCTTTTCTTCTACTCCTTCTCCTACAACATTACTCCAGTCCCTCATAACTATCAGATTTTCATCCCCCTTTACATACTGCACTACCCTTACAATATCCTCATACACTTTCTCTGTATCTTCATCAGCTTGCCACGTCGGTATGTATACCTGAACTATCATTGTTGGTGTTGGTTTCCTGTCGATCCAATAAGAATAAATCTATCACTGAACTGATCACAGTAACACAGTCTGTGCCCTACCTTCCTATTCATAACGGATCCTACTCCCGTTATACCATTTTCTGCTCCTGTTGATATTACCCTATACTCATCTGACCATAGATCCTTGTCGTTCTTCCACATCACTTCACTGACCCCTACTATATCAAGAGTGATTTTGGCAGTTCCCTTTTCAGTAAGTTATAGCCTCATAACGAACTTTGATATCCTTCAGGAATCATTCGAAATGGCGGTGATTTACTCCAAGACGCCACACAAAATTCGAACAATGCGCCATAACACTCACTATGGGGCTCAGTTTCACTGTTTCAGCAAACAGTATTTCTCAGTGAGTGAAACAGACGCCAGAACGTCTTTCACGAATTCACATTTCAGCTCATGATTTGAAACGGGAAGCGAAATCCTGGTGACGACATATTTTTTTTTTGCTACGCCCTTTGTGGTTACACAATGGAGGTGTGTCCCACGGCAAATTCATGTTGTCCAATGCTTGCCAAAGGCTTTAGAAATAATACGTCCTGTTGTGGCGTAATTGAAAGGCACTAGACCCCAAAGTTACACAGTATATCGAAGTCACCCACGGATACTGAAACCTGTACATACTCAAACATAGCCGCGCTTTCGTTAAGTGCGAACGAAAATGAGACGATGTCCTTGCCTTCCATTTCTGCGTTGTATCTCTGAACCCTATGACATCTTCAGGATTCGAAGCGATACTGTTTGCTTCCAACGGTAAGCCCCTACAGTTGCCTGCAGTTCCTTCAGGAGTAAAATTTCGGCCAATGCCATCATAGGTGACTATACGACAAATCCCGCTGAAAGAGGCTTGCTACTTTTCGCTGTAATGTTAGCGATTTCACAGCTTGCTCAATGTGCTGTGCCACTTGCATTTTCTTCACTGTAGTATCCAAATAAATACAAACGCATACAGTAGATGTACCGTCATATTTCCACAGCTTTTAGACAAATTATTATTCTTTTCTTATTTACGGGCGTCTTCTGGTATGTCTGGTATGACATGAACTGCGAAGGAGTGGAAAGGTGCCGGGATAACATGAATTCAGTCATCCTTTAAAACAAATTCGTTGACAACAACTCTTAGCAGTTGTTAGGAAACATTTTCTTTGAGCCCGAAGCAAATATAACATCAATCAAAATTTCAGCTCCAGCTCGATAACTATTTGTGGTAAAAGTTTAAAATGCCCATCGCCATTTCGAAATTAATTTAATAGCTTTTCAACAAATTTACGGCAAGAAACTGACAGAAAATGCAAACCTAAAAGCAGTATTCAAATAAATTCAGTTTAAATAAAGAACTTGAAATACACAACAAATTACAGCGGCGCCTCCTTAGCACAAGTTTTTCGGTGCCGAAGTTTAAAATTTGATAATTTACCGCACAATTTCAGACAAGGTCAAGTGCAAAAATCTTCAAATGGACGTCCAATTAAGAAGCGTGAATTATTCAATTACAAAGGGAATTACTAAACTCAAGAACAAATCTACAGCATTAGAATTCATCCACTGCTACATCTGTGTGTGTACAGAGACTTAATCTTGCCATCTTATTTTATATCACATGCCAGTCTTGCGCACACTTCCTGGCAATACAGTACACAAGTACACATATTGTTAAATGGTTCAAATGGCTCTGAGCACTGTGGGACTTAACATCTGAGGTCATCAGTCCCCTACAACTTAGAACTACCTAAACCTAACTAACCTAAGGACATCAAACACATCCATGCCCGAGGCAGGATTAGAACCTGCGACCGTAGCAGTCACGCGGTTCCGGACTAGAGTGCCTAGAACCGCTCGGCCACCGCGCCGGCCACATATTCTTAAGTTGGCGTAATAAAACCTAATATATAAATCAGTTACCACCGGTCCCACAAATGCATCCAAATAATAACGGGCCACACCAGAGAAAACTCAGTAACAACCTTGTAACATGAACAGTTAAAGCAAACAAATGACTAGTCACGACAGTAGTGGAAGTAATGACACCCCACAAGAGCAGACTCAATTAGAGTTTTGGAAGATGAACAACTAAATCACACCGATAGACAAGTGCTCAATAACAGGGTTACTCAAGTTCACATGGAGTTATCAGTACTCGTATGCCAGTGCAACCAGGGTGCAGTGACAGTATAGTAAAGGCTGCACAGACCTCCAGCCATTACTTTATCCGCCGATCTCCTTCGGGTAACTCTAGTATTGTGCATGCAGGTGGGGAGATCCTTTCCACATTACAACTGCAACTAGGCCACGCTATCTCCCCAAGGGCGTCAAAACCGTTTCCAGCGTATTGTCTCAGCATAGGACCCCGCTCGCCAACTTCCTCCCGCCGTTGCTAACTCCATAACCCTCCGCTGCCCGAGCCACGCCGACTCGTGGACCACATTCTCACCACACCGCTCTCTGGCAAAGAGATTATACACAATCGCAATTCCATCAGAGTGGCACCAAGTCGAAAGATATCAAACTTTGTGGAAGGTTTCGACGCACGGCACAAAGTCACTATTAAGGCTGACAACTAGCTCTCCGCGTGCTTTGACATCTTCAGGGGATAGGCCAAACAATGTGAACACCTGTAGTTACTTGGGAATGAGTTATTAATAAGGGTTAAGGCCCAAATTTGCCCGTAATACAGCTGCGATTCTTCCGGGACTACTAGCATATAGTGATCGTGTAGACCCCAGTGGAATGTTATGCTACACATCAATCAGAACCTTTTCTAACTCCTGTAGTGACGAGGGAAATGGAAGTCTGCTCCAAAGTCTGCGCTACAATGCCGATAATGTTCAAGTCCGGGGACTTCTCTGGCCAGGGAAGACGCTGCAGTTCAGTTGCATGATCCTTATACCACTGTTTTTCTATCCTGGCTGTGTGAATGGGTGCATTATCTTCCTGAAGTAGGGCATTATTGTTGAGGTATAGCATCTCAATCTTTGGATGCACCTGATCACCTAAAATGTTGACATAATTGTTGGTCGTAACACGGCCTTTGAGAGAAATGATGCTACCAGCAGGATACCATGATGTGGCTGCCCACACCGTCGAAGTTTCAGCTCCATGCTTAACCGTTGGAAGCAAGCAATTGGGACTGTAGGCTTCTTCTCTCGTTCTCCAGACGTAAACCTGGCACGATGTTGGAAATAACGAAAACGTAGACTCGTTCGACCATATGACGAGTTCCCTCATCAGCCGTCCAGGATTTATGCTCCTGACAACATTTCTGTTCTTGGCGCTGGTAGTCGTCACTCGTCCACGAATATTCACTTTATGGAGATATCGGCGGACAGTGTCGATTAATACGAGGTCTTGAAGACGGCTCTTGAGCTCTGCAGCCGCTTTATACTTTGTGATTTTGTGTTCTTTTCACAAAATTCGTGTTTGCGTACGACGATCTCCATCATTTTGTTTTGATTTGCACCCACTATTACGTTTGCACAATAATGTCGTTCCATGTTTTGTGTAGGCTGTTATGAGTGATGAAACAATTGCTCCTGAAACATTTTGTAACTTGGCGGCCTTGGTTCCTGATGTTCCAGCTAATCGGACCCCCACGATCTACCCTCTTTGGAACCCTGTTAGCTCTTTCATTGCATTTCGGCCTCAGCCTCTGAATACAAATACGAAGTGTGTACTACTCCTAAACAACCTGCACGGGTATTTAGTTCGTACTGAATACGCACAGGCCAGAGCAACACGTGGAATGCGTGCGTTGTTGAGAGTCAAACACAACCATCCCATTACTACCACTTCACATTATTTTGCCTTTCCCATGTATATATTCGTAACGCCCTACGCGAAGGCTTGTGTAATGACGCTATACGTTGTATTTCTTAGCAGAATTTAACCCCTCGTGGCATACTGGACACTCCGGATGTCTGTCCTTATCAATAAACAAGAATATTAGCTCAAAACGTGGAATAGGGCAGACACGACTGACCAAAGTTATTCTCCAGATACAGCATGGAAGGTATTTTTCGCTGTGAAGCGCCCAAGAAATAGTTCGATTGGCGGCACGGACTCCGGAAAATTCTTTCTGGAACAGCAGCTCTCCAGATGCCTAACTGTACAGCTGTGTAGCAATTTCAGCTCATTCGCCGTCTATGTGATGGACTCAGGTCTCCAGACACCCTCACCAGACTCGAACAGTGTACATGGAACGTCGTTCCATCTGTCAGCTCTGGGCGTCCAATTGTGAATCAGTGGAACTTTTGAGTGAACAGCAGCCTCCTCCCGTTTGTCCGTTTACGTCTCACACTTTTCCTCGGCGACCTTGCCGCTGTGGTATCACAGGTTCCCGTCAGTTCACCAAAGTCAGCGCTGTCGGCTTGCTGATCGGTCAGCATTCGAGTCTGCCGATCCTCGCTGGCCAGCGCTGCGCATTCAGCCCTTGTGAGGCCACTTGAGGAGATACTTGTCTGAGAAATAGCAGCTCAGGTTAAGAAAACGGACAACGACCGGAAGAGCGGTCAAAACTGAACACCCCCCCCCCACTCCCACATCCACATCCACACATCCAGTGATGTCTACCGGCTGAGAATGACACGTCTTAGCACAATGGACTCGCATTCAGGAGGACGACGGTTCAATCCCGCGTCCGGCCATCATGATGTAGGTTTCCCGTGATCTCCCTAAATCACTCCAGGCAAATGCTGGAATGTTCCTTTGAAAGGGCACGGCCGACTTCCTTTCCCGTCCTTCCCTAATCCGAAGAGACTGATGACCTCGCTGTTCGGTCTCTTCCCCCCAAGCTACCCAACCCCCAATGTCACGTCAGCCGGTGCCGATCGCTATGAACTATTCGGACGAAGAGGGAAAGATATATCGAATCAACTGCTTGCTAATTCCGGAACGGCAAGATTTGCTTCCTGGAATCCACATTAAACATTTATTTTACTAGGTCCTCAACTCTCACTTTCTCGAAAAATGGCTGACTGTACACCCTTTCCGTAGAGCATTTCAGCCTTCAATCAAATTGGGATATAATGTTGAGGATCTGAGAATTTTATCCTAGGTTTCGGTGACTGTATTAGAAAGATGTACTCCCTTTTCTGTTAACTTGACTACCATTTGTCTTCATTTATCAGTTCGTTTTTCCACATAACGTACTTAATTTTTTGTCGCCTCCGTAAACATTTACCAAATTCATCCCGAGCAAACTTCTACTTTTGACTCCATTACTTTACCTTAAACTTCACATACTATTGACAACCTATTACGTAACAAAATACTGAAGCTTCTTAGAAAATGTTAAGTATATCATCATGTTCGTAATAAATTTTTAACCCTATCCAGAAGTGTTATTGTAGCAGACAAGCAAAATTGAAACTGCAGTAGCCTCTTCAACCATTCAGAACGGCAGTGTAACGACTGCTACACCTGCTTCTTTTTGTTAAGCGCCAACAAATTTATTACTTCCAGGATCATATGAACTCAGGAAGGCTATTGACAGGTATTTGGTTAGCGAATTATATTTTTCCAAATTACTCATCTATCGTATTCGTACCTTCCCGATGAATTCCCATCGCCGATCTTGCACCAGAGCAAAAAATATCGATTTGTCTCCCAGCTGACATCTGTGAACATCATCAATTACTGTTTGGAATGTTGGTGAAAAATTTTCTTTTACTGTTACCATTTATATCAAACTATGTACTTATTCAAAGGAAGAGAAATATCTTGCACATTCGTGAACAACGTTTCCTAGTTTTCCTGAGAATCTTAATTGTAGTACTACTGCTGCTGATGTAAGGAACGTCATAACAAACCTTTTGCCTCTACATGCTTACGGGGATAAATATTTTGATATAAATCGTTTTTTCCAGCTTTTTCATTTCATTATCAAAATTACGCAAGAAATCAATTTAATTAGAAAGGCAGCTGTCACTGCAGATGAAACAAAATGACTTACGACTTTTCTAACAAGTCCATGCCTGTTATCTGTGGACAGGATATATAATACGGAATCAAGCACATATTCTCATTCTTTAATTCATCAGCGTTACTATTCATTAAAGATGCGCTAGCATTGGACCCTGCACCTTTGATGAAATGGTGCGATTAACGACATTACCTTGTATTTGATTTTTAATTTGCTTATTTACAAAGTTGCACTGGTATACTGTAAGCCTCCCAAAATAGGTGCATACAGTTAATGACTTCTTAGACGGAAAGAACGTCAGGGCGATGTACATACTACTTCTGTTAATGGCACTGCGCTGAGTCAGTGTAACAGAGAGAAGACCTTAGTTCGCTGTTCAAGTCGAGCAAATGTTCACAGACATCCATCATTTCGGACAGCTGAAGCTCTCAGAGAAACAGGCGGCTGAGTTCCGTGAGTGCGTATTGACTTTGAAAATTCATCGATCACGCCAGGATGACCATAAGATGCAGCTGTGAACTGTGTTGTCCCAGTGCCACATAGTGAAGTAATTAATGAGAGGAAAGAAACTATTTAATACCTAGTCTCATATTTCTTACAAGTACTTTCGGAAAGTCTTACACGTATATTGAAAGTGAACTAAATTCTATCTTGCTTACCAGAAATATAAAAACAGTTAATAATCTTACGGAAAATTGAATTTGAAACATTTTCCATCTCGAAAAATTAGTAAATTGGCAGAAAATGGGTATAATGTATGTACACATGTTTTTTTATCTAAGAAAGGGAAGGCAATGTACTACTCTTGCTACTAAAAAACTGTTATAATTAGTCTCTCGTATACCTGCACGTAGGTGTGGCTACGAATTTTAAAATGGATTGAAAGTATCTTATTTCACATTCAGAAAAAGATTTCAATACCAATTGGAAAACGGTGAATCAGTGTCTCTTTATGTTAAATATAATTTTTCCCGTTGATATCGTGACCATTTTGTAAATCAAAACGACAAGACTGGTTAGAAAATTGTAGAAAAATTTTAGAAATTCCCCATAAGCATGACTTCCAGCAACAATGAGCATGTGAATTTAAGAACTCAACACATAGTCCCCTCATAAATGAAATTTTATCTTAAGTATTTTTTTCTGTCTGTAATTTTGTATTTGAATAAATTTAAAAAATGAAAATGAAATGTGTGTATGTGTTTGGGTGTATGTGTGTGTGTGTGTGTGTGTGTGTGTGTGTGTGTGTGTGTGTGTGTGTCTGTGTGTGTGTGTGTGGCTATTACTATTTGTAATAAAACGACGAACTACTGATGACAGAACAGTGACGGAATCATCAAATAAAAGTCTGATCACTGTCCAAATAAACTATACTGTTCAAATTAAATGTTATTTCACTTTGACATATTGTGACTGATACTCAATTTACGAAATTATTTTACTGAACAACATAAATATAAATGTCGTGTGACTAGGTCCTCCCGTCGGATAGACCGTTCGCCGGGTGCACGTCTTTCGATTTGACGTCACTTTGGCGACCTACGCGTCGATGGGGATGAAATGATGATAATTAGGACAACACAATACCCAATCCCTGAGCCAAGAAAATCTCCGACCCAGCTGGGAATCGAATCCCGGCCCTTAGGAATGACATTCTGACGCGCTGACACTGTGTTTATCTCATTTCTCTGGTTTGTCGTTCGTTGCATCTGCTCGTGGCGGACGTCGCAACACACACGTTTCAGTTCGTCGTTGATGCATTAACTTAGTTTTTTTGTTTTTTATTACAGAGGACAGCTCAGCTACCGGGGGCGGACACTAAACAACATGAAAGTTTTGCTTTGTTGTGGTTTGCGTCGTCGGAACGGTGATTGAAAATGATCTCCCACAGATTCTTCACATCCGTGAAAAAATAAACATGCCAAGTATCATGGCGCTTCTTAAACAAATTGTTCCAGCAGCAGCAACGGCTCGTAGATTGTCACAGCGACAGTCCGGAAATTCCTTCGTATGCGATTTCATGATTTCAGATATGACTCACCAAGAAGCGCGTCAAGTCAATCCTTCAGTCTAATTAGTTGAATTTCTATCAGTTTTAATTGACTAATTGTCATTACCCTAAGGTGGGAAAGAAAAAGTAGAGTAGCTTACGACGCGGAAATGGCCGGAACTAATAAACCTGTATTCGAGAATGAGGGGACTTAGTGACTTACAACCCAGCTTACACATAATTTCAAACCTTTACGGCACTTTTTATCACCGCACACCCCCCTCCCCCCCAAACTGACGATAGGAAAAAGCTTTAAAGTTTACTGTCGCTGTTCATTCAGTAAAACACCTGCATCAGGTATGAAGTTTCTATTTATTACTTATTTACTACCAACTCTATATGCCACACAATTTGCAGACAGTATTCACTTGTGTCACTGCATGAATATGCAAACATATATCATTGTATGACACATATTTCAGGAAATATGATGTCATAAGCACTGACATGTGTGAATAACTGCCTCATTATGTTTTACATTTAAATTTGTTACTTCTTTACTACTGACTCTATTCGCATCACAACAGCACACTGTATCTAAATATCTCACTGGATGTACCTGCAAAATTCTACACACATCAAGAAAGTCTTACATCACCTCGGTTCCGAGAGTTCTGGAACCTGTACAAAAAATTGGAATAGAGATCAACATAAACACCATTGCTCATGAAAACCACGCATTGCATGTTGTACCACCATACAGCGAGACCTTGGGAGGTGGTGGTCCAGATTGCTGTACACATCGGTACCTCTAATACCCAGTAGCACGTCCTCTTGCACTGATGCATGCCTGTATCGGTCATGGCATACTGTCCACAAGTTCATCAAGGCACGGTTGGTCCAGATTGTCCCACTCCTCAGCGGCGATTCGGCGGCGATCCCTCAGAGTGGTTGGTGGCTCACGTCGTCCATAAACAGCCCTGTTTCAGTCAATCCCAGGCATGTTCGATAGGGTTCATGTCCGGAGAATATGCTGGCCACTCTGGTCCAGCGATGTCGTTATCCTGAAGGAAGTCATTCACAAGATGTGCTCGATGGTGGCTCTAACTGTCGTCCATGAAGACGAATGCCTCGCCAGTATGCAGCCGATATGGTTGCACTATCAGTTGGAGGATGGCATTCACGTATCGTAGAGCCGTTATGGCGCCTTCCATGACTACGTGCGGCGTACGTCGGCCCCACATAATGCCACCCCAAAACAGCAGGGAACCTCCACCTTGCTGCACTAGCTGGACAGTGTGTCGGAGGCGTTCAGCCTGACCGGGTTGCCTCCAAACACATCTGCAACGACTGTCTTGCTGATGTCATATGCTACACTCATTGGTGAACAGAACGTGATGCCAATACTGAGCAGTCCATTCAGCATGTTGTTGGGCCCGTCTGTACCGCGCTGCATGGCGTCGTGGTTGCAAAGATAGACCTCGCCATGGAGTGAAGTTGAGCATCATGCAGCCTATTGTGTACAGTTTGAGTTGTTTAGGGGAAATCGCGGAAAACCTAAATCAGGATGGCTGGACGTAGGTTTGAGCTGTCGTCCTCCGGAATATGAGTCCAGTTTGCCAACCACTGCGCCACCTCACTCGGGTGTAGGGGTGGGATGACAGAGTGAAGAGAAGGGCGAGGAGGAGTAGGATAGACAGAGGGGAAGAGGGTTAAAAATAAGGTGAGGTGCAGATCGATAGAGAGAGGGAAGTGGGCAAATGGGCAGAAAGAGAAGTGTAGGAGATGGCGATAGAGGAGAGGAGGGGATCGACAAAGTGGGGGTTGGGAAGGAGGACAGAGAGAGAGGACAGGCGTAGACGGACAGAAGCGGGAGCAGCAGACGAAGAGAAAGGGGGGGGGGGGGGGAGCTGGTCAGGGGCGGGTTGAGGGAGGAGGTGAACCAATGGAAGCTTGGAATAAATACTGAGCCGTGGAACCCTGGATACTTGGTCAGGCAGCAGAGGCAAGACACGTACACTAATTAGGTTCCCTTTAGAGTGTGGTCATACAATAGCTCTATAGTTAGCAATCATATTCAACAGATGGCTCGTCGAAAGATTATATCTAAGGAATGGAAATTTGCACAGGTTAAACCATTACTGAAAACAGGAAACAGAGGTAACCCGCTGAATTGCCAGGCTGAATGTCGATTTCTAGGAGGATTTTGAAACTCATAAACTGCCCAAACATTATGAATTACCTCGAATAAAACGGTTTATTGACAAACAGCTGCTACCGATTCAGAAAATAACGTTCTTGTGAAACACAATTAGCTCATCATTCTTACGAAGTAATGAATGGTATCGACAGGGCATGTGAAATTGATCCCATATTTTCAGATATCAAGAAGGTTTTGACAGCGTTCCCTACAAGTGACATATCAAATTGTATGCCTATCGAGTATCATCTCTGTTGCATGACTGAGTTAGTGATTTTCTGTCAGAAAGGTCACAGTTCGTAGTAATTGTCATTCCCCGCGGTTGTGTTACAGGCCCTCTGCTGTTTTCGACCTTTATAAACGATTTCGGAGATAATTGAACGGCCCTCTTAAGTGGTTTTCACATGGTGCTCTCATATACTGTTTTGTAATGTCCTCAGATGATAAAAAGCAATTGCAAAATATTTAAGCAGCCTACCCGTATGCTGCGAAGAGGGGCAGTTGAGTCTAAATAACAGAAAATGTGAAGTCATTCACATTACTTCTAAAAGGAGCACTTTAAATTTCGGTTACACGTAATATCAGACAAATCGAAATGCTGTGCATCCAACCAAATACTAATGGATTACAAGTGCGAATAACTTAAATTGGAACGAATTCATAGATATCATTTTGGTGAAAGTAAACGAAAGACTTCGATGTATTGGCAGAACAGTTAGAAAGTTGCACAGACCTGCTAAAGGGACTGCCTACACTAGGCTTGTCAGTCCCTTTCGGCAGTAAGGCAGTAAGGGATCCGCATGAGATAGGATTGACAAAGAACAAGGCGAAAGTTCAAAGAAGCGCACATCATTTTATATTAATGTGAAATGGGAAAGAGAGTGGCACGGATATGAAATGCGAATTGCGATGGCAGTCATTAATCAAAGGCATTTCTCTCCAGAACGCAAAAATATTTTGTCGTCCCCCGCATAGGTAGAAACGATAATAATAATAAACTGAGAGAAATTACAGTTCTTACGGAAATATTTAATTATTCGTTTCTCCCGTTTGAAGTTCGATGATTCCTCTGGTAGGGACTATTTAGTGAGTTGCAGAGTAACCCTGTAGATGTAGAAGCAGACGACTTTCCTTTAGCCGCAATACCTTCACATATTTAAATGTAACGGTAGCAATAGATTGGCAGAGGTAGGAATTAAGATACATCTAGCTGTTAGATTCAGCTCATAATAAACGTTATGCGACATGTAGTATGTGGAGAGACATAGCAAGTCGGGATCGAGTGGACGTGTGACGGTATTATCGGTGGATACCGTTTCGGTCTTAAACGTGTCCCGTTTACACAGATAGCGGGTCTGTACGAACGTCATCAGTAATTGCATGAAACTCGACGGGCGTAACTAATCCCTTGCGAGGACATGAAGGATAAGAGAAAGTTCACTTTAACAAGATTGTTGCTTAAAGGTCATAATAGGCAAAATAAAATGTGTTCCGAAATTCTAGACTAGACGGACTTCTGCACTTTATGCTTATGGTACTGAACATCCGTCCGACAATCCCTGTTTGTAAACGGGAACGAACATGTTTCCAATCACTAAAAGCTTTTCGTCCCTCCAGCAGCCAACGATAGATTTCTGCTTCAGTACTAACAAGTTATTAATAATATTCTTTGTAGAACCGTATGAGTATCGCATCGGGTGAAGCTGGTTTCCTAGTACTTAGTAAGTTCCGTTTCAGAAATCATTCAATTTTTGTATGACATGCTATCCGTATTAAACATTGTTTCTAGTTTTTAAATGTTGACATTTTCTCTTTTAGTCCAATGAGAAATATGGCTCTGTAAATTCTCCACCGTACTTAATTTAGGTGATTCGCCACTCCTGTCATTGGTTTCCTCCTCCTGTCATCTACTTTATAATAAATAGTAGCTACGATGTAACTTTTCAGTAGAACATCAACACACATACCACAGAACATGATATAAGAAGAAACTAAGAATATCCGAAAAGGATAAAGAGTAGAAGTTACAAGTAAGATGGTAAGTCAATTATTATCCGCAATGTAGTTGTATTTTTGTTTATCTTGGTAGTAGTGTCGTTTTACGTTGATGATACATGAATTGTTTATTTTTTGTTATATCTTTGCAATTTTCAGGCTGCTAGGTTAGTTTCGTTATCGCTGCCGTGCTGTTAATCATGGCTTCTCCGCTGTCTATTTTGCACCAAAGAAGGGCAACGTTCACTGATCCGTGTTTTGTGGTCGGAAGGCATAAGAGGGGCCGAAATGAATCGGAGACTTCCGGTACAGTACTGTAACAGTGTTTTGCCACAGCGAAGTGTCTACGAATGGATTGAAAAATTCCGAAATGGTCGCACATGTGTTACGCATGATGTAGGAGAGGGACAACCGTTTACCGCCACAAATGAAGAAACCATTGAGCGTTCACGTGAAATGATTCTTTTAGACACGCGATTATCTACTGACGAAATGGCACATCGTCTGCAAATTAGTCACTGTTTGCCTACGAAATCATCCACAACAGACTCGAGTCTCAAAATGTTTTTTTTCAAAATGGGTTCCAAAACAACTCAAACTGTTGCATAAGCAAACGCGCTTGGACATCTACACAAATTATTTGGATCGCTATGGTAACGAAGGGGGCAACTTCTTAGTCAGGATCATTACTGGTGACGAAACATGGGTCCATCATTAGGAACCGGAGAGTAAACGGCACAGTATGGAATGGAAACATCCAAATTCGCCGTGCAAGAAAAAGTTCAAGCCGATCGTTGGGGCGCACAAGGTCCAGTATTGGAACATTATGGGGAAAGGGGCACAACAATATACAGTGTACGCTACAGTGAGATGCTTACTGCAAGGCTAAAGCCTGCAACTCGAAGCAAACGCCGAGGATTACTGTCAAAAGGCGTTCTGTCGTTGTACGACAATGTCCGTCCGCATACTGCTGTCCACACTGCTGAAACGCTCCAGAAACTCAAATTTGAAGTACTGCATCATACTCCATATAGTCCCGATTTTGCCCCTTCTGACTATGACTTGTTCGGTCCACTCAAACAGGCATTAAGGGCCCGTCGATTCGCCTCGGAAAGCGGTGCATTCGTGGCTCGCAGCTCAACCGAGAACCTTCTTTTATGAGGTCATCAGGAAGCTTGTATAACGATGGACCACGTGCGTTGAAATGCAAGGACATTATGTCGAAAAATGATGTTCTTGTAAGTTTCCTATTTGATTACAATAAAATTTTATAGCTACTTTGCGGATAATAATTGACTTACCCTCGTATAATAATAAAGTTGTGCCACACACATTGCTAAGGGAAGTGAAGTTGTACTCCTATCTTCTGTCTCTTCCTCATATTGTAAGTGGCAACTACCAAAAAGCTAATAAGTAGTAAAAACAGCGGTTCTGAACTCTAATCCGTGAAAATGCCCTTAATGGAAAAAGGTCACGCAAAAAAAGTGTAAATTCAGTGTAAGTCTCTTTCATACTAATACTACACATGTGTCAGATTCAATCCTCTTCTGCAGTAATATATATAATTAATCCCTTACACTCACATCTATGAGAAAAATCTGTCTTTCATGACTACCGTTTCCAAAGAGTTTGAGAAGCTTGTACATTTTTTTATCGACAATGTAGCTCCACAATTTCCGCAAGAAAATGAAGACCTGTTCAGTGTATAATGCTTATAGTCATACAAATTTTAAAAATGTATGTATGTATGCATATACGTGTGTATGTACGTATGTTCGGCATCTCCCCCCAAGCCATTGCACCAATTAAGAAGCTCATAATTTACTGTCGGGAATCAATAACTGTGGGCTAAAAGTACGATCACGTATCAAAAGCGTGGCGATGAGGGTGGGGAGGGGGGGTGGGGGGGTTGGGAGTGGAAAAATGTAATGTAGCCCAAGACGCGAAAATACCTATACTTGCACTTAGAAATATGAATAACTTCAAACACTTACTGAAGTTTTTATCGTTGACGACCCCAGCAAAAAAGTGAGAGGAAAATGTTTATCTCTCGCTACATTTACGCTGTTCAGGCAGTAAAACTGCCACATGAAGCGTGAAGTTTTAATTTATTACCTCTATACTACTAACTGTATTCATGAGACATTTTTGAAAAAGTATTCACGTTTTCCATCGAACGTGCCGAAAAATTACTTCATTGTACGACATTTAGTTCAGGAGATACGATGTCGTAAACACTGAATGCGTGAAAAACTACCGCATCGTGCAAGACGTCTAAATTCATTGCTCCTTTGCTGCTTACTCTATTCGCAACACTTTTCACAGACAGCATCTACATATGCCACTAAATGCATATAATTTTATCACACATATTTCAGAAGATATGACGTATTAAGCCCTGAGGTGCGTGAGGAACTGCCGCATCATGTATGACGTTCTAATTTATTACTTCTTTACCACTAACTATATTCATAACACACTACGCAGACGGTATACAGATACACCACTGAATCTCCCTACAAGAATATATCATTGCATGTTACATTTTTCTGGAGATACGACCTCATAAGCACTGAGATTTGTGAGAAACTGCTGCATCACGCATGACGTTTTAATTTATCATTTCTTCGTACTAACGCTATTCACAATAAATTTCGCAGGCAGCATCCCCATATAGCATTGGATGTACCTGCTAAATTATACAGCACATATTTCAAGAGATACGACGTCATGTTCATTTAGATGCGTGAGAATGAGACTGCAGGCGAAATTCACTAGACATACAGGTGTTACATTCTGTAAAGTAATACTGTAAGGGCAAGAATCACCATCTTCCAACTGAGGTGAGTGTGATAACACGGCGAGAGGAGAGAGAGTGAGGAGATGGACAGACAGCGATGAGGAAGGAGGAGATAAACACAGATTAGGGAGGGGGAAATGTACAGAGAAGGGAGATGCAAGAATTCACAGAGATAAGGAAGAGGAGGACATAGGCAGAGGGAGGAAAGGACAGGCAGAGAGATGCTAGAGGACACACAAAGGGTGAGGAGGAAACGGACAAAGAATGGGAAGAGAAGAAGATGAGTAGAGACAGGGGAGAATAAGACATAGATACTTAAAGTACATGGGAGAAGGTGGACTTCGAGAGTGAGAGGATAAGATGGTCAGAGACACTGGGGAGGAAGACAGACAGAGCGAGGAGGGAGGAGGTGAAACATAAGGGAAAATTTGACTAAAGAAATATCTAGGCCACTTCAGGTTACATTCCTAGCAAGTAAAATATCTCAAATTAATTTAGTTGTTCTTGTGTTCTCAGGCTCTTTATTCACCTGCAAGAAAAAACTGTCTTTCCTAATGTTCAGTTACTAATTGTGAACAGTATTTGCGTAAGAAATGAAGGTCTAATAAGTAATTGCCTTACCTTTCTGAAAGCCAATCGCTATGATGTACGTTTGATTTTCAAACAATATGCACCAACTGAACTTCAAAAAATACCATTTTCTCGTAAAATACCATACGGTGTAATTGGTCGCTGAGGCTTCGGTTACATTCAGCTCAGACCGCCCAGTGTCAAAATCAGAGTTCACCATGAGCATGATATAGTATGTTCGGTAAAGCACTTTTTTTCACGCTTTGCCGTATCGTGTGTATTTGTGAATGCTACACCGAAACGTTCTCTGTGAAAGGTCCTCTAATGTATGTAGGTGAAGGATTTTAGAAATATCAGGAAAATTCGCGTGATCTTTCTCTGGTGTGCAGCTTTTCACGGTGAGATATTCGGTATTCGTTCTCTGCGAGTCCGATTTCTCGTGGCCACTATTCACGACGAGGTCTTTGAGAAACGGCTCCGTGAGCGATATCACGTGCGGGTGTCGGAGTGAGCGAAAGGTAAAGCCTTTCAGATCGTATAAAAGACTTCACAGTGTGACTGCAGGAGCGCGGGAACTTATGGGACGCCGGCCTTGGCAAGGCTTCTGCATTAAGTTACTGTACCAATACGGAAAAGCTTAAGTAGGGACATTCGTGTGCTGTGTTCTCCCTACTGTAGTCAGTCTTTACTTGGAAATGAAGTATTATCACATCTATATAAAAGGAGGGAAACCTACGACCTCTTTGCAATGAGCGGACGTAGTTTGACACTGTATTCAGTGTCCTGGAATATAATATTCACGAACCGTCGACTCAATATTTTCACAAATCTAACTTATATCACGAATGTCAGTTGTGATATCTGAAGAGGAAAGCACGGTCATTGCACTAATTAGGATCACACATGGCCTGAAATATACTTCAGAAAACAGTAAATGTTGTTGTGCTGGTGACAAATGCTACGGCTCAGAAGTATACGAAGTACAGTTTAAAGAATCAAGACATGAACAGGAAGAGACTTTCCGCCTTACTTTAATAAAATATTAAGTGTAATCTATAACACTTAAGATCCGTTTTTTGTACCAACTATGTATGACATTAGTTACTGTCATTGCATGAATACCACTACAGTTTTTCCACTGGATGAACTTATAAAGAACGTTTCACCTTCAGTAGAAAAGTAGTTAATGCATCGTGCATCTACTATAATTGAAACTCTGACAGGGTACTCCCATTATCATCAGGAATTTAGCATACCTCTCGAAATGTGATTTTGACTATATATGACAAAATGCAAGCTATTTATTACTATTTCTGCCCCTTCCTATCATCAGGAATTTAGCATACCTCTCGAAATGTGATTTTGATTATATATGACAAAATGCAAGCTATTTATTTCTATTTCTGCCCCTTTTCATGAAAGTTTTACCTGTGATTATTAAATGGGCTTCATTTCGTTGAGCACGTTACTTGTCTCCTATTTGCTTAACATACAGTCATGCCAGGTGGAATTCCTAGGGAATGAAATTTATGGATTTTATTTAATTTTCTATTTCATATCTGCATTCTATGTTGCCCCTTATCCAGAATCATAATCATTGATAGCACAGTGACATACAATCGTGTGAATGCCTGGAAGCGCATGTCTAATCGTAGAATCAAAATAGCATGTTGCTGTGGTGTAGGTGTGCATGTGCGATTTTATAATCTATTCACTACTAACATTAACCATAGTTATATTATTTAATCACATAAATTTATTCTTCGTAAATCAATTTTACTCGACAAAAAATATGGAAACTGAAATTAAATTTATGATATTCCCATCACTATTATCACACTTTTAAGAGTCTCTGGACCATTCGGTAGTGCCTTCTATAGCTTCTTTTGTGTTGGAGACGCACTGACAATCGTTGGCAACCACGATTCTTATATCATGTTACTCGCTGGCTGGTTGCCAGTTATCAGTTAGCTGAGTGCTGGAAACCATACCACTATTGACATTTCTTACTGCTTCGCTCACACTTATTTCTAGAACAGTACAACCAATAAACGACACATTACGGTATCTGCGTCACCCGTAACTGTTGAAACTATCATTACGATTTTGGGTGCGACGTGTAGGCACCTATAAAGAAATTTGGAATAAAAAAGAGTCATATATACTGGATTCATTGTTTCCACAAAGACTGGAGAGGAGGAATTTCTGTCACTATATTCCTTGCTTGTAGCATTACTTACCCAGTAACTTTAAAAAAATGGTTGCAGCAAATGCATTATAATTATTACCTTCAATTTAAATAGTTCTAATCTTCTAATAAGTCCACAACGGACAAGAATTATTTGTTAATGTTAACTCAAGAAAGAATAGAAAAACAAAACACGGCACTGAGACAGGCAATTCCCGTATACGAACAATTGGAAGTGACTTCACGATTTTTGGCTAAAGGCAGTTCGTTCGACTGTTAGAAATTTGGTATGTTAATACTCAGAAACACTATTAAAAAGAAAAACATACTTGTCCAAAAGGACTTGTCATGACTAAACGCAGAGGCAGTGGTTGTTTCCGTAACATTAAATACTGTAAATAGAATCGACCGCCCCACACTCTTTCCCACGAATTCCTTCCGCGGGCCGTAATAAAATCAATAGTTAATAGACCGGCGTATATAAAATCTCTGCTGACGCTCACTGCTTCCTTGAATCCGTTTGACGAATTCTTCTGACAATGACGCTAAAAAAAAAAAAAAAAAAAAAAAAAAAAAAAAAAAAAAAAAAAAAAAAAAACCAGTTTTCGTCGCTTTCCAAGCATAGTCACTTTATTATTAAAAAAGTCTTCCACGCCAAACCAAAACTATAATTGTTAAAAATCCATTTTATGAAGTACGCTCCTGTTCTCCTTATACATTAATCACATCTCGTAGGTTCTACATTCCATTAAAGAACATTTATACAGCGATGATTTCTGCCTTTACTTTAGTGCCACACTTGAAGATACAGGCTGTAACAGCGTAAACAACCATCTCTCGCCTCAATTTTTCTCGACGATGTGTAGCGTATCATGGAGCAGCGAAAGACTTGGCTGTAACCACAATTGAACAGAAAGCACTGTCTTCACGCCCAGAAAGTCTCCCAATTGCCTCGATACCCTCCCATAGTTTTGGAATGTAATTTCAAACGGTATAAACCGTAGACATGTGCAGTCACTCGCTCCACCGAATTTCCGCTACTGGGATGTAATTCAACATAGTATCGGTGCCGAAACGCTGTACAATACCAATAAATTATAAATATTGGTCTCATTCACATCTGCAACGTCCACCTCTTTGTCAATATAGTGTCCCACATACAGTTAGTCTAATTAAGATCAGAAATTATACCGGATTAGCGTACTACATAAATATTTCGTTGGTTCCTCAGAATGTAATGTTGATTAACGTAACTGAAATACATGTTACATTTAAACAAAGTTGTAACGACGTTGGTAAAGTGTGGTAGAAAGGCGAAAAGTTAAATATTTAAGATTAATGTTGAGCTATACGCAGTATTAGCAAGATCAAAACTATTTTACTGTCTTGTCCATGGATTCGATGAAGGTACAACCATTAATCTGGTCACTAATACGAACAGCGTAACTGAACCTTAATCTGTCAAGGGCATCCTTTGCGGACGAAGTCTCTGCAGAGGAATAGGTGAAGTCAACTGAAACTTCAAAAGCCACAAGAGGAAAAACTGATTTGTCAAAGTTTTGAAACATTATCATCTCCTCAATAACCTTCATTGGTGGTAATGAAGGACGCCATGAACTGCCTGATACGTGCGGGATGCATTGAAACAGAAAATTACGAAAGGCAGCAAATATCCACATACACTCGTATGAACTACCTGTATCTGAAAGTATACTCACGAACAATAATTACGTGTAACGACCTTTGAAAGAGTCTATAAGGCCAGTAACTACATCGAAGTTACAGCAGTAAGTATCACGTATCAGATACCATAACTGAACAGTTGCAAAGAATATCAGTTGACGGTGTTTACCTGTATTGACGTAACGAAAAGTGCCAGAGTTATCGACATGAAGTCACTAGTGGCTTTCAAATGTTTTACTAACTTTTACGTTTTTTACGTAGTACCTGAAAATTCAGTTGGCCCCTCACTGAACTGTATTAGAGCGATGAACGAAAAGGCTGTGATCACTCCACACCGCGAAATTGAATTCCTCCCGGTTTGCGCTGCTGGCAAGTAATGTGGTAAGGTAACTATATGAAGAAGCAGAGATGAATGGTGAAACAAAAGCTAAGAGGGAAATTCTCTGACGTAGTGACTTTCACATAGAACTGATTGTTAAGACCGCGGTGCCTGAGTATGAGCTTCTCGGAAACAGCGAAGCTGGTCTGCCGCCCATACAAGTTGTAGGCGGTTTAAAACAAGAGTGGGCGACAGGAAAAGGGCGTCCACAGCTCTTCGCAGAACGTGGAGGTCGGACGGAGGCTTTCCCAGTCTATAAAGTATGACAGGCGACGATTTATGACGTTTCTGGCAACAGAGTACAACCCACGAGAAGGGACGAGCGTACCAGAACATATCACACACATTCCTGAACATGGGTCTCCGTAGGAGACGAACGCATACCCCTGTTCAAAGGCTTACCTAACGGCGTCATCAAGTACGACGCAATGTGATCATAATCATCTGAATTAGACAGTGGGTCACTGGAAATGTGTGGCCTGATAGGATGTACCTAATTTGATGTTACACCAGCTCGATCATCGCGTCCCGATGCGCCGTCATTCAGCCGAACGGGACCAGGGGCACAGGTCGGTGGTGGCAGTATTGTGCTACGGGTACATTCGCCACGGAATCTGTGGCACTAATGGAATGAGCGATACATCTGTAGACTATGTAAACATTATCGGACACAACCTGCGTTCCTTTGTGCCGATGGAGGTGACATCTTCCAATAGGATTGCGTCAGCTTAATCAGGTCACAATTGTGCTACAGTACTTCGTGGAGAATGATAGTGAACTCTTGTTACTGCCTCGGCCACAAAATTTGCCTGCTCAGAATCCGTTGGCCCGATCGGGCACTTGCTCGTCTTTGTAAAACACCTGCTCGTAATGTACATGAATATTTAGAGCCACATACCTCCGGAATCTGATAAGTACTGTTTAACGTAACTTTTAATCATATTATAACACTAATAGTTTATGGTTCATCTAAATTGTTTATAACTTTTTGCTTTAAAATTTTCACCTATTGGTACTATATATTTTGCAGATGTAAAGTAAGTGTGCTATACTGGAGGTTGAAGCCCTTACCATTGTGAGTAATGTAAGGAAAATACTATGTAAACTGTTTATTACGTAAAATAATTTTCTGATGGCATTTTGTATTTAAAAATATTAGTGTGTATAAACTGTCCATGTTCATGTAAATTTGAAAGTTGTAAAAAATGGACATGCTTAGGAACAATGTAAGAAATAGGTGTTATGTAAAAGCCATTGTGCTTCTGTTTGAAACGAATGTGACTCTGGGGAGTGGAAAAGGTGGCGCGCTACCTAGAGCAAGCGCGGAAAATAAATCACACAGTCTGTAGGCAGCAGTGATTGAGGCAACAACCTTGTGGAGCAGGAGAAGCTTTGCCTGCAGATTTGCACAAAAGTGCCTCAGATGAAGACTGCAAAGGGCTTACGTCACAGCTGCGAATTGTTTGGCTAGTGCATGTAAAACTGAACGACGTCAAGAAGGAAATTCAGCCCATACACCAAGATACTTGCAGACCGTACTGTGGGTAGTGTATCCGTCACAATTGTTCGCCACACCCATGCCTACAGCCACCAAACAAGGTTTTGTTTGTGGTATTTTACTTTTGTATATCGTGAACGATTCTTCAATTTTAAAGAAACTGGTTCACCCTGTTAATTCATCCTAATCATACACCTATGTAGGGTTCCTTTCTGGTGTTTGATTACTCCGGGTATCCTGTTTTACAGACTTATGAAGTGCAAGTTAATATAAAGAAGCCATTTAAACTGTTTTTGTGTAAAAAAGTTTTCTTAGTTATTTCACTGAAAGGCGCAACGAGAATTTTATTTACAGTCATAAGACGCCCATGCTTTAGTATATTTCCGAGAAATAAAGTGAAACTATTCTTGTTTTATAAGGTTTTTTAACTATTTCAAAGCGTTATAGTAAAAGTTTGCTTTCATAAAATTCAATCATAGAAACGCCAAGTTATTAAAATCTGTTAAATGACTATACAGAGTTAGTTCAAAGAGTAACAGCTTTTGAAAGTAAATTCCAGTAAGAAAGAGGTTTTCTTGGAGTGAAATGTTCAGTACGAAAAGTGTGTGTTTCCGTATCTACGTATTTTAATATTTAAGTTTTTTGGTTATGGAAAGTGCTTTTCTAAAGATCCCACTTGGCAAAAACCCTTAGCGTCCTCGGAGTAATCTACTGGGCTCTTTCTCTTTCAAAAATGTAGTGTATAAGGGTGTAGTACTCAAATCATCCCAGTGTCTGCACCAACATTGTTTACGTGGAGTAATATTTATCTGAACAAACAAGTTAAATAGTAGCAAGAAAGTAGGCCCAATTCACACTCCTGCTTTTCCAGGGTCTTCTATTATTTAGGAAAAAGCATGCTAAATTGCAACAATAACGGTAGGGTTATAATATGTATACCGCAAATGTGCTGAACGCCATGATCATTGTTCCTTAGATTTGGGTTACTGTGTTATGCATCTCGCAATTTAAGCCCCATGGGTCTGTTTTCAAGGAAGAAGCTGTTCAGTGGCAAACAGTTCAGCGAAGGATACGATTCTTCAACTCCTCGACGTTACGCGTGGTTTTCGGGATGTTTCATCTATTTACGGAAACCAATGTAACCTATGGAATGCTAAACGGATATAACATCTGAATATTGCAAATATCTGAACAGTATGTACCACTCTAGCAGGTCCTAATCTTTGTGGGGCGAAATATCTTATACTTCACATCTGGGTGATACACTGCGTAACACAACTGAAATGTCACGTTTTCAAAAAAAAAAAAAAAAAAAAAAAAAAACCTTAAGTGCCTCGCACTGCCACGCAGGTTTGAAATTTGACTCAATGATAATTGCTACCTTCTTCTGCAACGGTGCGAAAACTGCCACCCTGTGAAGGCGCCTACAACTCAAGAATCATAAGTGAGTCGTAAGATAGGTTAATGAAGTAGTATTGGCACATTGGCACCAAATATCGTCACACTTGTGCGCAACGCCATCGTCGACGTATCACACGGTGGGAGGGTCGTCACACTCGCTCTTACTCACATACCACACCTTCTTTCGACGACTCTGCAATGGACGTCAGAACCACGACCACTAGCGTTGAAATGACATGGACTCTTTATCTGCCACCGAGGAAAACATTTCAGACACTTCACTGCTCAGAACGGATAAGCCCTCGAGATGTAGCGTAAAATATGTCAATGCAACCACCCCTTTTGTTGGGACGTCGATTCCTACACAATTCGTGATAGAAAACGAATGTCGTCAGTGCGACGGACAACAGGACGACTATCTCGACAACGTTCCATACTGTTGACACATTCCCTCCATACGATTCAACGTGAGGCTCCACGCGACTGAATGCATGTCGAAATGTCTGACAAGTTCATTTTTCACATGCTCAACAAAGGTGCGTGAATGGGAGAGGAGAGGGAACTTAGCGGTACCGTCTGCCATTCTATTAAGGCGCATGATATGTTGCATCTCTCCGTGATCACGCCACAGGAGGGTGCGTAACAGCAGGAAATGGGGAAGCATAAACAAACTGTGGATCAACTTAAAACTTCGTCTACTAGTTTTGGACCGTCCCGAGTGGTTCCATCCCGTATAGCAGAACAAAACCTGCGGTCGCACTACACTGCAAAGGGCCTTTTTGAGAATGTGGCATCAATAACACCTCACATATACTCTGAGCTGTAGCTTTTATTTCGTATGTGCCGTCACCTTGCTGTCTGAAGCGCACACGAGCTTGTATGTTACGTCGCAGGGTTCCCCTCTCTTGCACCATTACAGAGAAAGGTTGGAGAAAGTTTTGATCAAAGTTTCAAACTTCTGTCTGGCATGGATGAAAAGTGCAGGCGTTCGAATACGTGATAATTTTTCGAGTTGTCTAGATGTCTCTGTAAACTGTGGTGTATCTTCTATGAAATAAGATGGTAAAAGAGACAGTGAAATATTTTCTGTAGGAACCTTTTTAATATTCGGGTGAATTGGGTAAGCTACCGACAATCATTGGTTTGGATTATATGAGGGTTGGAACTTCAATAGTGGCAACTGTTTATTTACAGCTCGTACAAAATAAAAGTTTTACTGACCTACAAAGTATTCCCCAGCATTGTGTATAACCTGTTGCCAGCGATGTGGAACTCATAGGATACTCTTAGCAGTGCAAGTTGCGTTGACAGTTCGAGCGGCGCGGTCTATTCCACTACGAATTTGTAACAGTTCTGAAGCGAATGCCGTGAAGTGTTTCCTTCAGTTTAGAAATCGAGTTGAACTTACAAGGGCTTAAGTCAGGGGAGTGCAGTAGTTGGTATAGCACTTAGCGGCCCGATCAGTCAAACAAATCAGTAACAGCTTGCACTGTACATGCTTGAGCATTGTCCTGCAAAATGATGGTCAGGTCCTGCAGAAAGTGTCATCACTTCTGTATCCATTCTGTTCATTTTAGGAACACAACCCACGACCAGATTAAAGATAGAAGTGATGACACCTTCTTCAGGGAATGGCCATCAACTTGCAGGACAATGCTGAACCACGTACAGTGCAAACAGTCACTGATTTGTTTGACTGATGGGGCTGCTCAGTGCTATACCACCTACTGCACTCCGCTGACTTAAGCTCTCGCGAGTTTAACTTGATTTATATACTGAAGGAAACATTTCACGCCATTCGCTTCAGAACTGCTACAAATTCGTCGGGCAATAGACTCCGCCGCCGAACTGTCAACGTAACTGGCACTGCTGAGAGTATCCTACGACTTCCACATCGCTGGCAATGGGTTACACGCAATGCTGGTGACTACTTTGAAGGTCAGTTAAACTTTGAAACACGTATCTATATTGTACGAGCTGTAAATAAATACACTCCCGGAAAAGGAAAAAAGAACACATTGACACCGGTGTGTCAGACCCACCATACTTGCTCCGGACACTGCGAGAGGGCTGTACAAGCAATGATCACACGCACGGCACAGCGGACACACCAGGAACCGCGGTGTTGGCCGTCGAATGGCGCTAGCTGCGCAGCATTTGTGCACCGCCGCCGTCAGTGTCAGCCAGTTTGCCGTGGCATACGGAGCTCCATCGCAGTCTTCAACACTGGTAGCATGCCGCGACAGCGTGGACGTGAACCGTATGTGCAGTTGACGGACTTTTGAGCGAGGGCGTATAGTGGGCATGCGGGAGGCCGGGTGGACGTACCGCCGAATTACTCAACACGTGGGGCGTGAGGTCTCCACAGTACATCGATGTTGTTGCCAGTGGTCGGCGGAAGGTGCACGTGCCCGTCGACCTGGGACCGGACCGCAGCGACGCACGGATGCACGCCAAGACCGTAGGATCCTACACAGTGCCGTAGGGGACAGCACCGCCACTTCCCAGCAAATTAGGGACACTGTGGCTCCTGGGGTATCGGCGAGGACCATTCGCAACCGTCTCCATGAAGCTGGGCTACGGTCCCGCACACCGTTAGGCCGTCTTCCGCTCACGCCCCAACATCGTGCAGCCCGCCTCCAGTGGTGTCGCGACAGGCGTGAATGGAGGGACGAATGGAGACGTGTCGTCTTCAGCGATGAGAGTCGCTTCTGCCTTGGTGCCAATGATGGTCGTATGCGTATTTGGCGCCGTGCAGATGAGCGCCACAATCAGGACTGCATACGACCGAGGCACACAGGGCCAACACCCGGCATCATGGTGTGGGGAGCGATCTCCTACACTGGCCGTATACCACTGGTGATCGTCGAGGGGACACTGAATAGTGCACGGTACATCCAAAACGTCATCGAACCCATCGTTCTACCATTCCTAGACCGGCAAGGGAACTTGCTGTTCCAACAGGACAATGCACGTCCGCATGTATCACGTGCCACTCAACGTGCTCTAGAAGGTGTAAGTCAACTACCCTGGCCAGCAAGATCTCCGGATCTGTCCCCCATTGAGCATGTTTGGGACTGGATGAAGCGTCGTCTCACGCGGTCTGCACGTCCAGCACGAACGCTGGTCCAACTGAGGCGCCAGGTGGAAATGGCATGGCAAGCCGTTCCACAGGACTACATCCAGCAACTCTACGATCGTCTCCATGGGAGAATAGCAGCCTGCATTGCTGCGAAAGGTGGATATACACTGTACTAGTGCCGACATTGTGCATGCTCTGTTGCCTGTGTCTATGTGCCTGTGGTTCTGTCAGTGTGATCATGTGATGTATCTGACCCCAGGAATGTGTCAATAAAGTTTCCCCTTCCTGGGACAATGAATTCACGGTGTTCTTATTTCAATTTCCAGGAGTGTAGTTGACACTATTAAAGCTCCAACCCTCGTAATAGCAGCAAAGTAACATCTTGTCATCTCGGTTTGCATAATAATTATAACCGCTAAACAGTACTGGTTTTACAAAAAGTTTCGTTTTATTTGTGGCCCACAAAAAGAGGAAGTGAACTCATTTCGTTAGTCTGGTATTACCCTCTTCGATGTTCATACAAAAACGTCATTGTAGAGGGCTCTTCGCATTGCTTGATCTCGACCTACGTGTAATGGATGACCACATGTATAATAGCATTACAGTGATCTACTTTGAATACGGGAGAAGAATCGAAACGAATGTTTGTAAAAAAACTGTAATGCAAAATAAACTATTCGAAACATTTGCAGATAACAAACACTCCACTTCCAAAAATTGCAACAGTGTCTCACATTTCTTATAATAACACAGACAGGAGCACACTTTTGAAACATCGAGTCACTGCATCGGAATGATTGGACAAATACCTGATCACAGTGCGTATGCTTGTCGGTTATAGCGGTGAGAAGAAATTTTCTATTACTTCACAGTGATAGACAATATCTTCCTTCCGCTGTACAAATTACTTTCTCGACGTAAAATATTGCGGTATCCGTGTATTCTGCAACCACGGTCAAAAGAATATTCCTCGAGGAGAATGTAGAATTTTGTTGTTGTGCAACATGTGCAACACACATATGCCTGACAGAAAACACGAGCTGTAGGGGAAAAGGCACTGGTGTTGGAGTTCCTACTTCAGATTTATCGCTCCGAATCGGTACAGAACGGGCCAGTTACCGGCTGGGACACGAGGACGTCTGCCGGAAACGGCTTGCCGCCGCAGCTCCATTTCCCGCCGGCGCCTGGCTCGCACAGATAACTCGCTTCGCTCGAGCACGTCTGCGGTCGGCTGGACAACGCCGGCGCTACTGCCGCCACCTTTCCGATAAGGCCCGCCGTGTGCGGTTAACAGATCTTGCCTTCCCGCGAGCAGCTGATGTCTACGAGAATCTGTTGGATTACATCAAGTTCTGGTGTATTAGAAACAGTGATAGAGCATGACTTAAACATAGATCAGAAGGCGGTATCTGAGAATTGCCGACAATGATTGTCTATAGGAATAAATGAGATTAACTATCGTGGCAGTTGAGAATATATTCAGTGTCACAATACTATAGATCGTCACGACGCTGACGACGTCAGTGGTGTTGATGATGATTTAGAGTCTCATTTATGTGGTGGCTCGAATCAGGCAGCACCATAACGAAATTAAGACAAATAATGATTTAACTCGAAAGAAGTTTGTTTTATAACAAGATTCTAAATAGTACTGAAAAGCACAACACGTATTTTCCTATCACCGTACAGATTCCCAACGCCATACGGACAGTCCTCAAATTCAGTACTTGTTAGTTTTGATAACCATGAGAATGCTTGTGATATTTGTAAACCAAAACCTAGGGCCCACATAGTACATAACAAGTAGTTCAGCTCCTAATGATTGTGTATTATGTGCAACCCACGGTTTTCATTACAAATCGTAAAGTAATGCCTCAACCATAAAAAATTCAAAAGTTTTCAGAACCATCTGCATGGGAGTTAAGAGTCAGAATGTGTCAAGGAGATTTTTTTATTTCGTACTTTTAGGTTCAATTTAAAAATGTGTTAATTTTTTTTCTACAAACAAGTAATTCTTGAATTTTTCCCTTGTGTGGGTCAAATTCCCCAAAGCACTTGGTCATCAGTCTTCTGACTGGTTTCATGCGGCCCGCCACGAATTCCTCTCCCGTGCCAATCCCAGAGTGGCAATTGAACCTACGTCTTCAATTATTTACTGGAATTATTCCAATCTCTGTCTTCCTCTACAGCTCCCTCTAGTACCATAGAAGTCATTTCCTCTTGTCTTAAAACATATCCTATTATCCTGCCCTTCTACTTATCAGTGTAGAACCTCCTCATCCCTTACCTTATCAGTCCACCTAATTTTCAACATTCGTCTGTAGCACCACCTCTCAAATGCTTCGATTCTCTTTTGTTCCGGTTTTACCACTGTCAGCGTTCCACTACCATAGAACGCTGTTCTCCAGCGTACAATCTCATAAAGTTAAAATGGTTCAAATGGGTCTGAGCACTAATCGACTTAACATCTGAGGTCATCAGTCCCCTAGAACTTAGAACTACTTAAAGCTAACTAACCTAAGGACACCGCACACATCCATGCCCGAGGCAGGATGCGAGCCTGCGACCGTAGTGGTCGTGCGGTTCCAGATTGAAGCGCCTACAACCGCCCGGCCACAGCGGCCGGACCTTAAGTTAAACCGCTATTTGATATTAGTAAACTTCTCTTGACAAGAAATGCCTTTTTTGCCACAGTTAGTTTGTTTTTGATATCCTCCTTGCTCCTTGCTAGCAGAATATTCTAACTTCATCTACGTCGTGACCATCAGTTCTGATGTTAAGGTTCTCGTGGTTCTCATTTCTACTACTTCTCATTACCCTCGTCTTTCTTCGATTTACTCTCAGTCTATACTGTGTACTCTTAAGACTGTTCATTCCGTTCAGCAGATCATTTAATTCTTCTTTTCATTCACTCAGGATTGCAAAGTCATCAGCGAATCGTGTCATTGATATCCATTCACGTTGAATTCTGATTCCACTCCTGAACCTTTCTCTTATTTCCTTCATTGCTTCTTCGATGTACGGATTGAACAGTAGCGGAGAAAGGCTACATTCTGTCTTACACCCTTTTTAATACGAACACTTCTTTCTAGGTCGTCTATTTTATTATTCCCTCTAGGCTGTTGTACATATTGTATATGACCCGTCTCCCTCTATAGCTCACCCCTACTTTTTTCAGAATTTCAAACATCTTACTCTATTTTACATTGTCGAATGCTTTTTCCAGGTCGACAAACCCTATAAACGTGTCTTGATTTTTCTTTAGTCTTGCATCCATTATTAACCGCTACGTCCGAATTACCTCTCTCGTGCCTTTACTTTTCCTAAAGCCAAACTCATCGTCTTGTTGCGCATCCTCAATTTTCTTTTCCATTCTTCTGTACATTATTCTTGTACACAACCTGGATGCAAGAGCTGTTAAGCTGATTGTGCGGTAAGTCTCGCACCTGTCAGCTCTTGCCGTCTTCGGAACTGTGTGAATGATGCTTTTCCGAAAGTCAGATGGTATGTCGCCAGGCCGGACGGCGTGGCCGAGTGGTTCTAGGCGCTTCAGTCTGGAACCGCGCGACCGCTACGGTCGCAGATTCGAATCCTGTCTCAGGCATGGATGTGTATGATGTCCTTAGGTAAGTTAGGTTTAAGTAGTCCTAAGTTCTAGGGGACTGATGGCCTCAGATGTTAAGTCCCATAGTGCTCAGAGTCATTTGAACCATTTTTCATGTCGTTAGACTCATCGATTCCTGTTTCTTCTTCTATTACATCAGACAAATCTTCCCCCTCATAGAGGCTTTCAAAGTATTCTTTTCTCCTATCCGCTCTCTCCTCTGTATTTAACAGTGAAATTCCCGTTGCACTCTTAATATTAACCACCTTGC
This sequence comes from Schistocerca americana, assembly GCF_021461395.2. Taxonomy (NCBI): domain Eukaryota; kingdom Metazoa; phylum Arthropoda; class Insecta; order Orthoptera; family Acrididae; genus Schistocerca; species Schistocerca americana. The sequence continues at coordinate 682,290,681 of NC_060121.1, forward strand.
TTTTAATGTCACAAAAGGTTGTTTTGACTTTCCGGTATGCTGAGGCTGTCTCTCCGACAATCATTTCTTTTTCGAAGTCTTCTCATTTCTCATGCCACAATTTCGTCTTAGCTTCTATGCGCTTCCTATTTACTTCATTCCTCATTGACTTGCGTTCCTGTATTCCTGAGTTTCCCGGAACATTTCTGTACTTCCTTCTTCCATCTATTAACTGAAGTATTTCTTCTGTTAACCATGGTTTCTTCGCAGTAACATTCTTAGTACCCATGTTTTCCTTCCCAAATTCTGTAATGGCCCTCTTTAGAGAAGTCCATTTCTCTTCAACTATACTGCCTACTGAGCTACTCCTTATTGCCGTATCTAGCCTTAGAGAACTTAAAGCGTATCTCGTCATTCCTTAGTACTTTCGTATCCCACTCCCTAGCGTAATGATTCTTCTTGACTGCTGTCTTAATCTTCAGCCTGATCTTAATCACTACTTTGTTGTGATCCGAGTCTATGTCGGCTCCTGGATACGCCTTACAATCCAGTATCTGATTTCGGAATCTCTATCTGACCATGATGTAATCTAATGGAAACCTTCCCGTATCACTCGGCCTTTTCCAAGTGTACCTCTTCTTCTTGTGATTTTTGAACAGGGTTTTCGCTATTACTAGCTAAAATGTATTACAGATCTCAGTTAGACTTTCTGCTCTCTCATTTCTTGTCCCAAGCTTATATTCTTTAAGTAACCTTTTCTTCTACTCCTTTCCCTACAACTGCATTCCAGTTTCCCATGACTATTAGATTTTCATCCCCCTTTACATACTATACTATCCTTCAATATCCTCATACTCTTTCTCTACCTCTTCAGCTTGGAACGGTGGCATGTATACCTGAACTATCGCTGTCGGTGTTGGTTTGCTGTTGATTCTGGTAAGTACAACCCTGTCACTGAACGGCCCTACCTCCCTATGAGTAACGAATGGTACTCCTGTTATACCATTTTCTGCTGTTGTTGATAGTACCCTTTACTCATCTGACCTGAAATTCTTGTCTTCTTTCCACTTCAGTTCACTGACCCATAATGTATCCAGATTGAGGATTTTCGTTTCGCTTTTGTGTCCGATCGCTAGTGCGCTTTGTGTAACACCATGTTCAGACTCACTTAAAACTTGATAAGCTACCATTGTAACGGGAGTAACCGATCTAACAATTGAGCCAGATACTTGTCTCACATAGGCGTTGCCGATCGCAGCGCCGCATTCTACCTGTTTACATAACTCTGTATTTGAATACGCATGCCTATACCATTTTCTTTGGCGCTTCAGTTTAGAGTCACATAACACTCTCAATTCCTCTTCTTTCCTTCTTGTTTTCTACTTTATCACTGCTCCTTCACCCTCTCCCCATGTTGCCCTCCCTTTTATTCTGTCCATGTTGTTCCTGATTTCTTATTACTTTCGCATGTATGCGTTCTAAATTTAATACTTTATTCTTAAAATATTTCGTCTGGTATTTCCGATTTTTTGATATTATTTCTGTCTGGATCTCTCCATATTTCTGTAAGCCATCCTATTGTAAATATCTTCTTCCAGATATAATCCGAATAATTGTTTCGTGAGCCTGTTCTCATTCATTCGGTAGAGCTGTACAGAAAAGGTTTACTTTCCTTTAGCCAGTACTTCTAATATTATCTCTCTATTTTTGTAGGTCTCTTCATATCTTCTCATTTTTAGCCACCTGTAGGTTGTATTGCAATAATTTTTTGTCCAACTATTTGTCTTTCAAGTACCTCTGTTCTGTCCAACTTATTGTTAGGCATTAAGATATATACAAACGTTCTGGACGCACTGCTGTAGTATAGTGCCTTAGTTTTGTTTTTCTAGATATTCATTTCTTGTAGTAAATATTCTTCATAAAATTATACTCTATCACCATTTTCTTAACACTTATATCTACAACTAATTTTTCTAGTCCTTTCTGACTCGCTCTACTTTATCTAATTGTTCGTCTATGAATTGGGTTAATTTTTTGTATTTGCTATGAATTTTGTTTCTTCCGCTGTAATGTTTAGACCAGTTGTATTTACTATTTATTCCATAAAATTGGTTTGAGTAATTACGATGTCTCAGATTTTCTGATAGTATTTCAAAATCTCAGCAAAAGCTAGGAATTTGTTTATCTTTCTATAATTATCGGATTCTTTAGTTCCAAATGCCACATCCTTACAACTTTTTCTAGAGCGCAGTTGAACAGTTATGATGATAAACTATTCCTTTGTCTAACACCATCTTTTATTTGAAAGAGCTGAGTACTTCACCCATAAATTTCACTGTAGGTAGCTTATTTGTGTTTCACTAATTAAGTTTGCTAATTTTGCTTTAGCACAAAGTTTCCTAGTGATTTCACATATTATTTCGCAGTCTACCAAATGAGACGCTTTTTAGAAATCAATAAACGATTCTAGTTTAGGTTTGCTGGTTAACATTCTGTGGAGAAGTACTGATTTTAACTTTAGAGTATGTTCTGTGCAGGATCTTCCCTCTCGAAAACCTCCCTAATGTTCTCATAATGACTTGTCTAAGGTTTATACAACCATGCCCAGGAGAATTTTTGATAATATTTTCTATGCCACTGGTAGAAAAAACATCCTCTAAATCTGTTAACGTTTTGTTTGTCTCTCTTCTTAAGTAGCTGGTGAATTAACGCTGTTTTCCACTCTTCTGGAATATTTTCAGTTTTGCAGATGTTCTCAAAGGCAGTTGTACCTCATTTATAAGCTATGGTCCTGAACATTTCAATAATTGTGATGTAACGGAGATTTGACCTGCTGCTTTGTTGACATCTCGTGGAAATCGGGTATTCTGCCGGATATCAGCGTCTTCCAAACACGATATTTCGACGTCATTACTTGACGTCTTCATCAGGTGCTCCCAGTCTCAGGCATCACCTGATGAAGACGTCAAGTAATGACGTCGAAATATCGTGTTTGGAAGACGCTGATATCCGGCAGAAAACCCGATTTCCACGAGATGTCATCAAATCGCCGGGAAAGTCTAAGAAATTACAGTTGCTTTGTTGTTTTTAAGTGATTTGATTGCTTCATTAATTTCTTGCTCTGTTGCTGGAAAATGCATCTCCAGGTTTTGTGGCATTGATGAAAATTCCAGTTTAACTGTTGGAAGTAAACCGTTTAAGAGCCTGACAAAAATTTTGCAAGTATTTCACAATTTTCTTTGTTCCAATAATATTATACCTGTACAGGATGGCGGGTATGGGCAGGCGGTGGGCGTTATGGAATAATAGTGTAATTTTTAGAGAAAGGCCATTTATTGGCTAAAGCATGATGAAAGGGGCTACATAGGCCTAGGGAGGTGAGGGTGAGCCAGAGCTTGCAATTTGGCGAACATTGTTCGCGAAGCTACCGAAAGTGGTTGTCTGCCAAAACTAAGTCCACAGTGCCGTAGCACCGGGAGAAGCGGGAGATGATCAATGCTACCGGGCGCGCATCCGACTCACGGGTGAGCAAGAATACAAGAGAGCGGGCCCGGCGACGGGCGGCCGGGTATGTTCGACGCACCACGCGGCTTCCTCCACCCTGATTGGTCAGGACCGAGCAAACCGTGCGGGCGGCATGGAACTTTCCAGAGCGTTGCCTGCTAAGCGACGCCTAGGACGGCGTTACCTTGTCAGCACACGAGAGAGGCGCGTGAACAAGGTGCCCTTTCTCGGTACTGACTTCCTGTTACTAGATCGTGGGACGAAAGAATTTACAGGCAGCTAACGCTGCCGGCCGTGGCTTGGCCGCAATGGAAAAATGAAGTTACTGGTTGGAGGCTCATATAATAAAGTAAAATCTCCTATTGTCTGGCTCATCCTTTACATTCCTCCCCCTTCCGTGGGAGCGGAGAACGTACGTGAATTCGCTCAATGTAATTATTATTTGAATGTAAACAAATTTAGCTTGCAAAACAAAGTAAACATTACTTGATTAAGAATGGCCCTCACGGAAGACGGCAGGGGTCTTAACCTACGGGAGGATGTAGAGACTCTGAAGACCTCCTAGGGGTCGCAAAGGAACTTACACATGTCAACAATATTGTGTGTATACAATAATCATCATAAAACATCAAAACATCATAAAACATCAAAACATCATAAAACATCAAAACAAAATTAGAACAAAACCTAGCAGTGTGAATTTGATAAACATGTCAGGTGTTCTTGTTGTTAAGTTGAGGTAAAAATGTCTTTTTTTTTTTGCTTTTGTTAGAATAAGTTGAAAATTTAAACACATCACCACTGATGAGTCACGGCGGGGGCGCCTGGGGCGAGGCGGTGTGGTGTGTTGTCCTCAGCGGGCAGCGCGCAAGCTGTCGGCGGGAAGGGGGCGTGGCCGTGGCCAGGTCCGTGCACTGGAACTCAGCGCAGGGGGAGTATGAGGGGAGATTCACACGTTTCAAAACACAGTTGAAAAGGGAGTTATTACTAAGGAAACACTTCACTACACTACACTAGTTTCTCCAATATTAGAATTGCACTCTTAAAACTAAGGGAGGGCACATGCCTGATAGGGTCTTGTTTTCTCGTTATTGTTGAGTTTAGTTTGTGGCTGTTTGCCATTAATTTAAGTGTGCCAACAGGCGAAGGTAAGAAATTTGTCCTTTTTTCATTTTTTAGCAAATCATCAAGTGACGTTAGGATGTGATTATTTGATTTATTAGATAAAACTTGAACGTTAGCTGACAAGGGAATCATGAATGAGCTTTCAGGTATAAAAAAAAACATAATTAAAGAGGTGTGAATACTAAGTAAGCCGTAGTGGCATGAAAGATTATTAATCGTGTTCCAACAGGAACCGTTTGCTGAAGATCTGCGCGGAGGCTACGTCAGAGTGGTAGCTGACTGCAAGGCCAATCTCGCGCTGCGTCAGAAAGGCGCGCGGTAGATAATTTCCAAGGGCAGCGCCGCGTCGGGGCTGCACGCGGCAGCTGAGGGGTCTACGACTGTCAAATGCCGACTGTCAAATGCAACAAAATAGAAGTGGGATTACGCGTGACATAAAGCTAGATCAGCTGTTACAGTGGGTTCTGTTTAAAATTACATTAACATACATAAATGTAGAAATGAGGCACACAAGTATCATATCAAATTGTTGCAAATGCCATATCAATAACAAACAAAAAAGTTAAATGCCTCCTTGGACTAACCATCCAAGTGTAATAACATTCACATTTTCCGAAGCATTTTCTCGTAACTCAATATATTTGCTGAACACCATAAATGGAGACTGACAAAGAAAAGTGACACCAGTTTGGTGCAGGTGGGGCGTAGATTGTGTTGTAGGATGTCAACGCTGTTGCTAGCGAAAGGAGAGAAACAAAACTCGAAGGGAATCTAGAGATTTCCATAGTGGAGACAGAAAGCGTAAGAAATTGGATTACAATATAATTTGAGCGTAATTTCTGAAGGACTTTTCCTTTATGAAGGTTTAGCGCACGGCGCATCGTTGACACGACGTATCGCCTACTTAACTGTGTATATGACAATGCTGCGACTGCAAGATAGCTGCTACTTACTTCTTCCTAAAACACGACTTCTCTCACTTAAAAGAAAACTTTACTGTGCGACAAAATTCGCCGTCTTTATCCTCTCAACATCTTGCGACTAAACTGACCGTCTCTATAACTCCATGGTGCTGGGCTCATTGGGCCCAGCTGGTTGCTTAAAACTCCGTCTATCCTTGGTTATATCGCAGTGTCCTGGGACACGTCATACAGTTAAATGCTACTACTTCAATAGTCGGTATTCCTTCGGAAAATACAACGGCAAAGCAGTGTCAAAGAAGGCTCAAGGTTTTGAACAGAGATTTCCGCTTACTGGCGGTTTAGCTGCGGGCTAGACGCGGTTCGCGTCTGATGTTGCCTGGTCAGCTGTCGTCAGAGAGCACAGAACACTGTTCTCCCGAATTCTTCTTCGACATGAAAGATTAAAGAATGGACTATGCCGCGAAACCGAAAAGTGAAGAAACGACACAGACAGCTAAGGGTCCGCGCGAGTGCCAGCCGCGTCACGTAAGGTACGTGCCCTTGCGGGTGGTGCATGACCCTTCAAGGGTTGTTCTGTTGATAGTGGAAAGATGAAAGTGGGTAGAACGGACTATGTCGCGAAACGGAAAAGTGAAGAAACGACACAGACAGCTAAGGGTCCGCGCGGGAGCCAACCGCGTCACGTCAGGTACGTGCCCTTGCGGGTGGTGCATGTGGTATGTCCCTCCAGATAAACATTCAAATACAAATCAAAATAAAGCATAGTTACATCCTAAACTACTCTTCTAAAACAATTTATCACCTAAGACATCATTATTATTAACCAGATAATTGGCAGTACTCGGGAACTTACTCTAGCATGCTTGAAATCCTACAAAATTATTATCCTCATCAGTATAGTAACACAGCGACACATGGAAGCACTAGGCTGATACAAATACTAAATTACTGGTGCTGGCAAACTTTAGCAAAATTCTCTAAATAGTTAGTAATAAAATAGTCAAAATGAACAACAATAAGATAATACATGGACTTAAGTAATTGGACACAAGTAATTAGACATAAGTAATTGGACGTAATCAATTAGACACAAGCAATTTGACATAAGTAATTGGCAACTCGTCATAGTGATATAAGCGGTGGCAAAACCGTAACAAAAGCAAAAGTTTAAAATATTATTTCCTTCAAACAAAACTTCCTTATCCTCCAGTTACATTTCGTAGCAAAATGAATGTAAGCATCCCCTGGTATTCCTTTAAGCTCTCGTTTGTATTTTCATTCCAACCGATCTTTGGTACTTCTACCCACAGGAAAACTGTCATTAAGTAATGGCAATGTTGTGTGTAATGCTGTGGAATAGTGTAATGTGACGTTAATACTTCCTTTAAGAAGATTCTGATGAAAAATGATTTTATGTCTCCTTCAATGGACAGACCAATAATTATTAAACGTGTGATAAACCGTTTCCTGTGTTGATTTGTTCTTGCAAATATTTGTGATTATCAGTCACCCAGTCAATCGTTCAGGGATATGATTGTTGTTCCTTTTGTTAATTCCCTCACTTACCTGCTCCCATATAATCAATATTGGCGGCTCGACGAAGCTGGTTGCATCTCGAAGATGTCGATATGACTTACCTGTCGGTGCTTTGGTTTTTAATAAAATTAGAGTTCAGTTGTCATATAAAGAGTGTGTAGGGAGCAAAGTATGTTCCTTACTATTGAAAATGTGCGCAAGGTTATTCAAAGGGTTCGTTATATCATGGTTAAGAATTTCTGTGTTGAGATTCAGTGCAGCTTGAGGTGCTAAGGTGCGACACGCGTCGCGCTCGTGAGATTGTAAGTTGCTGACAGCACAGCTGACACTACGGCTGCGTCCGGTTTCACTGGCTCGGCAGCATAACTGGCGTTCATGCTGGGTCCGTCCTCTTACTACGCGTGGAGTTAACCTCTCGGTACAGTCACAAAATTTCCTTCCAGAGTTATCTTATGTTGTTCACGACAGTTATGCATGGAGGATGTTCTTTTCTAAGGGACTCTAATAACTTCAATCGCTAGAGGTCACAAAACTATCGGGTTCCAATTATTTTACTTAAACACTCTGTTCTTCAAAATTTAGGTAAATGGCAGGTGTTAGGCTTCTATATAAACTATATTTTGCAATGGCATTCCAAACCCAACTCCTTGGCTAACGCGTTCCCCACTCAGCGGTCGTTTACAGGACAGATATAGCGGCAAGTGCCGGCTTTCTTGACACCATATAGATCCGTTTATTAACCGTGGTGGTAATACAACATAGCCGGAGATCGATCTGAAATTCCAATGTTTTCTAATCCTGATAGTTTCCACAATGCGTACCAGGAAAAAGTTCTCTCTTACGATTTTTGTTCCATACTGAAAATTCAAATAGACAATACACATAGATTCCCGTCTTTGGATAAGACTAATAAAATCTGTAGGGCAATATTAAGCTGGTGATTTTATTTTTATAACTATCACTTTAGGTTTGCTGTTTAAACTGCAACGTACGAATATACGAATGTGTAGCGTGGCTGTGGCACGTGGCCTGCAGGGCGATGGTTGGGTGGTGAGGAGGGGCGAGGGGAGAGGTGCAGATGCTGCACGCACCAATGACAGAGGCGGTGGGTGGGGAAGGGGGAACTGCAATGGCCGCTCTCTCGGCAGGCCGGTGGATGGAGAGGGGAGGGGGCCGCGTCGCCAGCTGACAGGGAGGGGCGGGACTCGGCGCATGTGAACGGCTGTAGACCACAGTGGAGGTATTTACGCACTCCTTCCGTGGCATTTAATATACAGAAATACGTGGTACCAAAAAACTTACCTCGTTGTCTGTTCAACATCGCATCACGAAAACAATAAAATAGCACTTCAGGAAGACTCCTTTTACTTTTGAGTAGCCTATTTGTTGTTTAACTTGGACGTATTTATTCTTGTTATTATCGTTGTGTGATCATTTTGCAAAACATACATGTAATAGGGCGTCTTTCAAAGTACAGGTAGACGGCTGCATGTAGTCACTGATCTACTGGCAGTTACGAAGGCGTATTAGTATCATGTTTTTATGGTAAAGCTTTAATACCTGTGTTCGTGCACTATTCACTAAATTAACAAGTGAAATGTGAATCTCTTTGAAATATACAAGATTAACTGATTCTTTCTCTACGTGTTCTTTTGACAAGGACAACTTTCCCCTTAATTCCATGATTAAAGAATGTTTGTGGTTTTAATTCTCGACTGCTACGATAACATGACTGGAGACGTTAAATGACAAGACAAAATGATTACATAACTTCAGTCACTTCCATTAACATGTGACGTCATAAATTCTATTACCAGTTACCAACAGTTGCCAATTCTTATGTCTACTTATAACTAACATGCACAATTTAATTAAATGTATAGTAACTACGGTGTTTTCCGTCAATTAATTCTCTTGCTGCATGCAGGACTTTGCCAACTGTTTACATACCATCTCAGATCTACTCTCTGGAACGCAAATCATGGGGGTTTGACCTTAGAGCATATCTACGTTGCTGTCTAGGCGGTTGTATTACCTTCTTCCTTGCTTTTTTGGGTGGAACTACTGGCGTAATAGGCCTGGTTTCACTGTTAGGTGGGGGTGGCTCGGGTCCTTTATACAGTTTCAATCTGTCAAAATGAACGATCACTGTGCGTTCCGCTAACTGAATTTCCGCATTTACCGGTGAAGTAAGCCGGATGATACGGTACGGTCCTTCATAAGTAGGTGTAAACTTTTTGGTTCTTCCCTTTTTTACTACTGGATTGCTCAACATAACTAGGTCTCCTACCTTGTACTCAGGCATTTTTGCTTTTTGATTACTTCTCTTTAGCTGTTGGGCGGTGGCTCGGGCATTGTTCCCTCTTACTTTTTTCCAAATGGATTTTAGACGTCGAGCTAGACCTTTCACATCTTTGGATTTAATTCCAGGGGGCAGTTTGTCAATTTCAAAAGGCGAATTCATAGGGCGGCCATATACTGCTTCATAAGGTGAGTACCCTGTAGCTTCATGGACACGGCTGTTATATGCTGACGTGACGTATTGAACATACTTATCCCAGTCAGAGTGATGTTTATTAACATAGTAAGACAGCATGCGCATAACGGTGCGGTGGACTCGTTCCAGGCGACCGTTTGCTTTTGGGTGGAACGGTGTCGTTCGCCACTTTTTAATTCGCAATAACCGACAAACTTCGGTAAATACCGCAGACATGAAATTCGTACCCTGGTCTGTGAGTACAGCTTCAGGGCTTCCGTATGGTAACACCAAATGGGTGACAAAAGCACGCGCTACTGTTTCAGCGGACATATCTGGTATAGGAATGAGAATCAAGAACCTAGAGAAATGATCTATAAGCGACAGAATGTACCGATTATTTTGGGGGCTCACAGGGAAAGGACCGACAATATCTGCTGCTACTACTGCCCAGGGATAAGTGGCTTCTGGTACCTGCTGTAAAGGCACTTTCGTTCGAGGTGGTAAGGACCTCTTAACACAAGGTAGACAATTTTGTATATACTTTTGCACGTCTTTCCGTCTTCCTGCCCAGAAATAACGGGCGGCTATTCGGCAGTTTGTGGCTCGAAGGCCGTTATGACATGCCTGCAGGCTATCGTGACACTGTGCGATAATCTTGGAACGTAATTCTTTCGGGATTACTGCCTGTTTACCCAAGTGGGTCTTTCGATATAAAATTCCATCTTCAACGGAAAATTCAGGCAAAGCCACATATTTCTGACATTCGACGTCTCTTTGCTGTGCCTCCCTTAATTCTTCAATAGAAACGTCATTAGCTACGATCACTCTGACCTTTCGGCTTAATGCGTCGGCGTTCTGATGTAACTTGCCCGGTTTGTGTTTCACCTCATACTCAAATTCGCTCAATTTCAAAGCCCAACGAGTTAGCCTACTACTAGGGTCTTTTAAGCTCAACATCCACTGTAACGCGGCGTGATCAGTGATGACAGTGAATTTTCTCCCATACAAATAACATCGGAAATAAGTTACACCAAACATGAGTGCTAGTAGTTCCTTCTCAGTTGTGCTGTAATTTGACTCTGCTTTATTAAGCTGTCGAGACGCATAACCAATTGGTCGTTCTTCGCCATCTATCTCTTGTGACAGGATGGCTCCTACAGCATAATCTGAGGCGTCCACTGACAGTATGAATGGTTTTTCAAAATCCGGGTACGCTAGTACAGGGGCTCTAGTTAAAACATGTTGAATTTGTTGCATAGCTTTATCACATTCTTTGGTCCAAATAAAACTAACTCCTTTTTTCAATAAATTAGTCAGGGGCTTAGCAAGGGTGGCATAATTATTCACGAAACGTCTGTAGTAGTTTGCAAGGCCTAAAAATGACTGTAGTTCTTTGACATTTGTCGGTGTTGGGAATTCCTTTACTGCGGTGGTCAAACGGGGGTCCGGTTTGACACCTTCTCCACTTATTATATGACCTAAATATTGTACTTGTGACTGGGCGAAAGCACACTTTTCTAATTTTACACTCAAATGAGCTCCTTTTAACCTTTGCAAAACATCCCTCAGTCTTTCTGCATGTTCTTTTATCGTTTTAGAAAAAATAATAATGTCATCTAAATACACCAAGCAGGTTGTAGGTTTCAACCCACGAAGCAGCAAGTCTGCAAATCTTTGAAAAGTGGCAGGGGCGTTTCTCAATCCAAATGGCATCCTTACAAATTCATACAATCCTGTAGGTACAACAAAAGCAGTTTTATGGCGGTCCTGGGGTGCAACAGGGATCTGATGGTACCCAGAACGCAAATCAAGGGTGGTAAAATACTTACAGTTGCCCAATCGGTCCAATGTTTCATCAATGCGCGGTAACGGATATGTGTCTGGTGTCGTTACCCGATTTACTGCCCGCATATCGACACATAGGCGATAGGCTTTCTCCCCATTTACTGATTTCTTTGGCACAACGACCACGGGGGACGCCCACGCACTCGAGGAGGGTTGTATGATTCCTGCTGCTAATTGCCGCTGAATCATATCTTCAACTACAGACTGCAAATGATATGGTATACGGTAAGGTTTTTGTGCAATTGGCCGAGCTTCTCCGGTCGGAATTTCGTGCTGAACCAAATCCGTAGCCGGTAGAAACTGCCTCTCTTCAAACAACCACAAAAATTCCTCTAATACCGGCTGCAACATCCTTTTCTCCTCACTGTTTAAATGACCTAACTTCTCTGCTAACTGACTCCTTATCGTCGACGCGACATATCGCACTTCTCTAACTGAATATTTCTTTCCTTTCCTTCCTTTCTTATCTTTATTTCGCTGCTTCTCAGCTCCTCTTATTTCCTCAAAAATTTCCTGACCACTGGCAACAATAGTACCCTTCGGTATCACAACATCTTCTACACCAAAATTATCTATACTTACTGGTATCGCAAAACCCTTCTGTCTCCTTTCCGGTCGGCAGATACTTCTCTTTATATGTACTGACTGACGATCTAAAACATCATTCTGGGTGAGCGGGTCAACCAGAATGTCTGTATTAGGCTGTTCTTGATTTTTGACATCTATCCAGAGAATCTTTCCACTTCCGACTTTTATCCTCACAGGGTCAGTGGTTTTTATCGCCCACATCTGCGGTTTTATAGGAGACTGTGAACGGCGCCTTTCGCAGCTCCCTCGCGTCTGACGGGGGTGCGCACTGCCAAATCGGTGAATTGCTTCGCCGAACTGCACAGTTCGCGTTCGATAATCCACTATCCCCTGATAACGGTGCAGGAAGTCATTCCCTAGTATGATGTCAAATTCACCCTTCTTTAGCCTTACTACCTCCATCATCTGACTGTATTTACCCTCGTCGATTTGCAGGTTCACTACACACGAACCTGCAGGGACAATTACTTCCTCTCCAAGGCCACTGATATGGTACCGGGGTGGCTGTAACACCCTTCGATCATTTTTCTCCACAAACAATACACTAACTTGAGCACCAGTATCAACTAAAATTCTAACTGATTTGTTCCCGAGTACGCCAAATAGACTAACGTGTTCCACCTCTTTACATTTTTCGGTCCTAACCGGGTGTATTATTTTTGTCGGGGGCGCGGGTGGGTGGCGGAACCTGCCCCCCAAGCGTTTCCCTGATTCGACCCCGCGTTGCGGCAGTGGCCGCGCATCTGATTTGAAAATGGTGACTTTGTGGAGCAAACATTATTAGCATGACCTACTGTCTGGCAAATAGTGCAATACGGCGCGCGACAGCGCATTGCCGTATGGTTGGGCTTCCCACAACGCTGACAAAATACTTCTTTTGCTGGGACCGGTACTGGGTCCGATGGGGGCGGGGCGGCAGCGCAAAAACGCAACACCTCTTCGCGAAGCATTGCCAAACGAACAGCTTCAAACAGAGAAGTGGGGGAGCCTGCTTTGACTTCTCCTCCGATGCGGGGGTCAATACCGCGGACAAATGCATCAATTGCACGCGCTTCGGCTTCTGAGCGCAAAATTCTGTTTTCACTGGCATTTTCACCTAGCTTGTAGGTACGACAAGACACTGCTCGTATGCGATCTGCAAAGGCATCAAAATCCTCATTAGGCTTCTGCCTAAGGGTTGATAATTGATCTCTGTAATATGCGGTACCTCTGGTATCGGAATAACGCGTAGTCAATCCGCGGGCCAATACTTCAAATTCGTACGTGTCACGCAATTCGTCCACCGTTTCTATGAACATTCGGGCTTCCCCTGTCAACTTGAGTCTGGCTACATTGACCAATAGATCATCCGGCCAGGCACACGTGCGACCCACATCACGAATATTTTGTAAGAACATAGCTACATTTTCGTGGGATTTCCCAGAAAAGGTGGGAATGAAATCAGCCGCAGGAAAATTGCTTACAGTCGCCATGTTAGCAGAAATTGTGGCGTTTGTATTAGAGACAGAACTAGTGTTAGTTGCCTCTGTTTGAGCATTTGTTACAGGGGTGGAGCTAGCCACAGGTATGGAAGTTCGCGCACTAGCTTCCAGCGTCTGTTTCAAGACGCGGTTTTGCTCAAGTAGCTCCTGATTTTGTGCGAATAACTGGCGCATTTGTGCATTTATGGCCTCGAGTGGGTCTTGCGAGGCAGGTGCCTCTACGGTGGTATCCCGTTCCGTCGCTCGTGTCCCTATCGGCATGTTTACAATTTTATGGGACGCTAGTGACCAGAAAAAAGTAATGATTGTTACAAAAAAAGGACGGCCACAAAGATTCTCAATCCAGCGGCGGAAGATCGTCGAAGATATAGTAGTAAGCATCGCGGCGACTTACATGGTGATGGCGGCGGTGCGACGCATTGGTGGCGGCGACGGCGCGGTGCAGTGACTGCGGCGGCGGTGTCCGGACCCTCGGGCGGCGGCAGATTTGTTGACGGCGGACGGCGCTGGCTCGGCCGGTCGGCGATGGCGGCAGCCCCTGGCGCGTCGGTGACAGCGGCGGGCGGCGGCGGCGTGGCGGATGACGGCGGCGGATGACGGCGGCCCGGCAGGTCGCGCAGCGCAGCGCAGGCCCTCGAACTCAGGCAGCGGGCACCGCGGCGGCGTCCGGCTCACGTGGCTGACTAGCGTGGGCTGCCTCGCTGCAGCGCGCGCCCTGTGCGTGTTTAGTGGAGCAGCCACGGCCCACGTGGAGCAAACGTGGCGGCCTGTTGGCGCATTCCATGCGCGAAGTGTACGGCGTTTTGCCGGGAGAAATTTAGTGTAGCGACAAAGTCACTACGGGAACGGTATCCCACTTCTGACACCAATTGTACAGGATGGCGGGTATGGGCAGGCGGTGGGCGTTATGGAATAATAGTGTAATTTTTAGAGAAAGGCCATTTATTGGCTAAAGCATGATGAAAGGGGCTACATAGGCCTAGGGAGGTGAGGGTGAGCCAGAGCTTGCAATTTGGCGAACATTGTTCGCGAAGCTACCGAAAGTGGTTGTCTGCCAAAACTAAGTCCACAGTGCCGTAGCACCGGGAGAAGCGGGAGATGATCAATGCTACCGGGCGCGCATCCGACTCACGGGTGAGCAAGAATACAAGAGAGCGGGCCCGGCGACGGGCGGCCGGGTATGTTCGACGCACCACGCGGCTTCCTCCACCCTGATTGGTCAGGACCGAGCAAACCGTGCGGGCGGCATGGAACTTTCCAGAGCGTTGCCTGCTAAGCGACGCCTAGGACGGCGTTACCTTGTCAGCACACGAGAGAGGCGCGTGAACAAGGTGCCCTTTCTCGGTACTGACTTCCTGTTACTAGATCGTGGGACGAAAGAATTTACAGGCAGCTAACGCTGCCGGCCGTGGCTTGGCCGCAATGGAAAAATGAAGTTACTGGTTGGAGGCTCATATAATAAAGTAAAATCTCCTATTGTCTGGCTCATCCTTTACATACCATATTCATCTTTGAAATAAATACTTGGTGCATGATACTACTTAAGTACATGTTTAAACGTTTCGTATAAAATTGTGTTATTATTTTTGGTAAACTTTTCTTGTGTTTCTTTAACCTTCTTTCAAATGTTCTTTTGATATTTCAGATTATTTTTTACGTTTCTTTTCTTTGTTGTCTGTAGTGTTCTAATGCTGTTCTTTTTTGAACATCTCAATTTTCTCCACTTTTGGGCTCTTTGGACTTGTGCTTCTTCACATACTTCGATTCACCATGTTTTCTTCTTATTCGTTCTCAGTCCTTAAGTTTCCTATTCTGATTTAGCACCTCCAGTTTCTGCCGGTCGTTTTGTGGCCTCAATTCCTTTTCTAAATATTTCTATACCTTCTATTGTAATATTGGCTGCAGCAGAGTTGTATCTGAATATTTTCTTGGTCCAGTTTTTTGTCTTAAAGGAGAGAAATCGTGCTTTAATTTTAGAGGGAAACGATGTGAAACATATTGCCCATTTCTGGTTACTTTAAGGTTCATAATTTCCATGGTATCCCATTTAGATATAGCTATGCGTTATAACTGAAACTCTCCTTGGTTTGAATTTGCAGATACACAAGTTTTGGCTTTTCGTGATAGTTTCTGAAAATGTATGGTCATCAGTTTCAACTGTAATATTTTACACATTCTGATCAGTCTTTCACTTCCACTGTTTTATATTGTCGAACGCTTTTTTCAGGTATACAAATCCTCTGGACGGGTCTTAATTTTTTTAGTCTTTCTTCCATTATCAACCGCAAAATCAGAATTGCCTCTCTGGTGCCTTTGCCTTTCCTAAATCCAAATTTATCGTCATCTAACACATACCTAATTTTCATCTCCATTCCTGTTTATATTAATGTTGTGATCAACTAGGATGCATGAGATGTTAAGCTGATTCTGCGTTAATTCTGGACCTTCCACCTCCTGCTGTCTTCGAAATTGTGTGGATGATATTTTCCCGAAAGGCAGATGATATGTCTCCAGACTTATACAATATATACATCAACGTCAATAGTCGTTCTGTTCTCACTTCCTCCAATAATATTCTATCTTATTTGATCTTTAGTCTTCCAAATCTGTTTTAAATTCTGATTCTATTGGATCCCATAAGTCTTCTAACTGGACTCCTTTTTCCTCTTCTATCACATCATACGAATTTTCCCCCTCATACAGGCTTTCATTGTATGCTTTGCATCTATCCCCTCTCTCGTCTACATTTATCTGTGCATTTCCCGTTGCAATCTTAATGTTACCACCCTCGTTTTTAATGTCACCGAAGGTTCTTTTGACTTTCCTGTATGCTGAGTCTGTCCTTCTGCCAATCATTTGTTTTTCGATTTCATCAAATTATTTATGCAGGCATTTCATCTTATATTCCCTACACTTCATATTTGTTTCTTGACTCAGCGACTTGTATTTCTATATTCCTGATTATCCCAGAACATTTTTGTACTTCCTTCATTCATCGATCAGCTCAAGTATTTCTTCTGTCACCCATGGTTTCTTCGCTCTTACCTTCTCTGTACCTAAATTTTTCTTTCCAACCTTCGTGGTGGCAATTTTTAGAAATTTCCATTCCTCTTCAGCTTTACTGCTTACTGAGCTATTCCTGATTGCCATAACTACAGCCTTAGAGAACTTCAAGCGTATCTCGTCATTCCTTATTCCTTCTGTGTACCACTTAAAATGGTTCATATGGCTCTGAGCACTATGGGACTCAACTGCTGAGGTCATTAGTCCCCTAGATCTTAGAACTAGTTAAACCTAACTAACCTAAGGACATCACAAACATCCATGCCCGAGGCAGGATTCGAACCTGCGACCGTAGCGGTCTTGCGGTTCCAGACTGCAGCGCCTTTAACCGCACGGCCACTTCGGCCGGCTGTACCACTTCCTTGCATATTGATTTTTCCTGACTAACGTCTTCAAGTTCAGCCTACTCTTCATCATTGTGATCTGAGTCTATATCTGCTCCTGGGTACGCCTTACATTCTAGTATCTGATTTCGGAATCTCTGTCTGAGTAACTGAAATCCTCCTGTATCAACCAGCCTTTCCTATTTATAGCGCTTTCTTTTTTGATTCCTGACCAGGGGATTAGGTATTGCTGGCTGAAATTTATGACAGAACGCAATTACTCATTCTCCACTCTCATTCCTCTCATACCCTTGTAAACTTTTCTTCTGCTGATTCACCTACAACTACATTCCAGTGTCCCATGACTATTAGATTTTCGTCTTCCTTTGTGTAGTGTGCTACCCTTTCAATATCCTCATATATTTTCTCTATCTCTTCATCGCCAGCTGGCGACGTCGGCATATATAACTGAACTATCGTTGTCGGTGTTGGTTTGCTGTCGATCGTGATAAGAACAATCCTATCACTGAACTGTTCATTGTAAAACACTTTCTACCCTACTTTCGTATTCATATCGATTCCTACTCTAATTACACTAATTTCTGCTGCTGTTGATATTACCCTGTACTTATCTTACCAGAAACCCTTGTCTTCTTTCCATTTCACTTCACTGACTCCTTGTATAATGCAGTAGTATCCATTGCCTTCTGCCTCATGCCTTTGATAACTGCTTGTTCTTTCACCGTTAGGGGCAGTTTCCCACCCTAAGGACAAGAGAGTGCCCTGAATCTCTGTCCGCTAATCCGCCCTCATTGACAAGGCCGTTGGCCAAACGAGGGTGACTTCTTATGCCGGAAGTCTTGGGACGCCATTGCTGATTATTAATCAGAATTTAAGCACTGGCGTGATTAGAGCGCGGGATCGATCATTACATTTACCCCAAAAAGTTCTTGTAATTTTTATTCTGTCGATTATGTTTTTCTTGAATAACTGCAAAAGTGAGGCGCCCGGCGAAAACGTATTCCAATACAAAATTAAGTACCTACATTAAATTTCCCACAAAAAGGTCTTGTAATTTTTTTCTGTCGTCTGATAGTTTGCGCATAACATGCGAGAGAACATGGAAATACCGCGCGTGGTTTTTGAAGGTCAGATATAAACTATAGGTGGCACACAACGACATCGTTAAAGGCAGCATTCATCCTGAATTAATCTTGATGACTAGTATATTATCGTGGCACTCTCCCCTATAGGTTTACTAACGCTTTTGACAGTCGCGCGAGAGAATATGGAAATACCGCGCGTGGTTTATGAAGGTCAGATATAAACTATAGGTGGCACACAACGACACCGTTAAATGCAGCATTCATCCTGGATTAATCTTGATGACTAGTATATTAACGTTGCACTCTCCCCTATAGGTTTACTAATTGGTTACAAAATTCAACTGCGAGAATGAAACGATAAATATAACTGTGAGAATCTAAACGAAATCATACCCTGTCTGAAACTTGTAATCCCAAAACCTGATTATGACCTTTGATAAAAGGCAAGTTTTTACTCTGAAAGTAAATCTGGTCCCTGTGACATTTAATTGAAGGTAGAGTCTGTTCTCTACACAGTCTGTGATACCTAAGTGACAACTGCTCTCGTAGCTACAGCGATCCCGATGGCAGAGCTGGTTGGTTGGTTGGTTTGTTTCTTGATTTAGCGGACGGGAGCCAAACAGCGAGCTCATCGGTCCCATGAGATTAGTGTCGAATGCAATAGGAAGTCGGCTGTTCCCTTTCAAAAGAACCGACCCGGCCTTTGCTTGAAGCGCTTTTGGGAAATCACGAAAAACGTAAACCATGATGGCCGGACGTGGGTATGAATCGTCGTCCTCCTGAATGCGAGTTCAGTGTGCTAACCACAGCGCCACCTAGCTCGGTGATTACAGAGCGAAGAAATCTAACTATAGAGATATGCAGAATGCAGAGAGGCTAACGTGCACTCTAAAATCGTTGCTAACCTTCTTGGTTTACAAAAATTAAACTCACAAAAATTTAACTTTACATATATATTCTTCCCTTAAACAATATTCGACTATTCAGCAGGCTTCCCTAGGTAAACACCACTTTATAGACACATTCTTTGGTATTGGTAAGGCATAAGATACTACTTGGAGACGCACTATCCTCATACAACAGCATCAATAGAAATTTCGTGTCCACCGCCCCATCTTCATACCGTCTTTCCTGTCCCAGTGGTTTTTCAGGACCCGAGTTGGTGATACACTGTCGTTTAGAGAAGGAGAATGGTATACCTAAGGGAAGTATTTTCAGTGACTTGCATATGAGGACACCTGTAACTTAGGAAGTCGGGATTAGCATGGAAGGTTAAGGACCCTATAGTGTCACTCCTTAAACACAACAACTAGTAGATTAATAAATTAAGAATTTATTCAAGACCACATTTATACAACAGCTAACATACAATCAACAAGAGGCTGACATAAAAAACAATATCCAAAATGACCAATAACTTCCTTCTCAGGCAATCAGCAAATTAGAATTACTTAATGAACAATAAATCTGAAGTAATTTAAAGGTGGCTCAGATAAAAAACTTTTTGAGCAATACACAACCAGCACAATACGTTAGACTTAATATAATTCATTGCCAAGGAAATTTAAGTTTTTTTAAATAAATGAGGTATGTTAAATGGTTATCAAATGGGCAGTGAAGTCAGGCTGCCCGGGGTAAAAGGTGGCTTAACTTAAAATGCCGAAAGCAGCAGACGGCCGTCCAAAACAACACCTAAACACCGTGGCCCAACCGGTAGTCACTTCCCATTACACGACGCGTCACAGCTTCAGTGCATCGAAACGGAACGTGGCGCCGCCCACACACACCCCAACTGTCAGAAAACTGGAACACAAAGAGACCGCAGAAAACACGGCAAACACCAAGCAAACATCGATTAATGTAAGTTAAGAGATCAATAAACAATGTAAGTATAGAAAACCAGCAATATCAATGCTGTAAAACATCTAAACTAAGACTTGTATACAAATGGAATGCTGTAAAATAGTACGAGACCTTTACACTCGCATAGTTTACCCAACAATGTTTACACATACGGTTAAGGCCGGCAGTGTGTACCAAGATGGAATGGAAATAATTTCAAGATATCACGTTATTCAAATGCACAACTTCACAACAAATCTAGGTTTGTGCACTTTAATTTTGTTTCATAGGTCTGCCGTGTAAGTGCCAATTGCGTAAGCTTGATATACAGAAAATCATAACTAGACTATGAGCTAATATGTATAATACCTTATAGTTACTACATCTTTTGGGGACGCTGATTTCCTTAAAGGAAGTAGTAACTGCTGGTCTCCATGCGATCACACACCTGGCCGGCTGCTCTTACTTCAACAACACATACATTAGGGCAACCAACCAACATGTGACAGTCGTTACACCGCAAATGGTTCCACGAAACGAAGGCACCAAAGCCACTTACACCTTCGATGGAGTGCGTTGTTCGTGATGGTCTCGCGGAATAGGTCTGTCCGAGAAAAGCAATGTGACGAATAACTCCCGGAGTAGACATCAGGCAGGTGCACCACAAGCTCGTGACCGTTCTGCAAGGTAGCCCGTCCACGCCGCTGCTGCGCGAGCCTGCGTGTTTTGCTCATACGCCGGCGCAAGCACGTCCTAGCGCCTCGTAGTGAGTCCGACGACCAGCTCTACGACCGCCAATACCCGCTGCCAGATCACAACAGAGGCAAAGATCGTAGTACAGCCGGGTAATCGATAGTCGTGCCAAAGAGCTGGTGAGCCAGAAAAGGCGCACCACGGCTCAACACCATTATAAATATTAGAGGCTCGGTGGTGTTCCTGGGTCTCAAATTTTCTTGGTTGCCACACCTGAGAGGTATGAGAGTCAGAATCCTGAAGCTGCTGAACATCATAAAGCGCCTTAGCTACTTAGGATGCGAACAGGGCAAGTCTGTTCCAGTTTCAAACGGCTTTTGCGGGTTCGCGGTTAGAATATAGGTGCACAGTTTATGGACTGCGAGGCTCTCTTATCTGAAGATCATTGACGCTCTACACTATGAAGGGATAGGCTAGCCACGGGTGCTTATAGAACCAGCCTCATACCCAGTATCTGTGCTGAGGCTGGACGGCGGCTCCTCATGGTGCGTCATGCACGTAAGTTCCTCACAGATCCGAATTCACCCGCATACCATACTCTTTCTCGGTCCCCACTGGAACGCATTTCCTCCCTTATCCCACGATCAACAAGGCCATTTGGGATCTATGTATGTAGTCGCTTGTAGTGGAGCAAGTACAACGCAAGCCATCTGCCACCCTGACTGCTGCAGAGGCCCAGCGTCATTTTAGATTTAGTGCAGTAAAGGAAAGATTGCACTCCTTCCGTTTTTAGTGCGATGTTTTCTGACATTTCATATGAGGACCACAGCGATGTCGCTGTTTTTACGGATGGGTCTAAACAGAGGGACTCCGTTGGTTTTTCTGTCGTTTCCCCGCATCCTGTCCTAAAGGTCCGACTGCCTCAAGAATACAATGTCTTCGACGCAAAATTAGACGCGATCTTGCGGCACTGGAGCACTTGAGACGTTCTTCCAAAGCTAAATTTGTTGTCTGTTCCTGTTCTCTGAGTGCCCTTCGCTCTCTGAAACGTCTTTACCCAGCAGATAAAGATTTCAGGATATCCAGGATGCCCTTCTAAAACTACAACGACTGGGGAAGGAAGTGTCTCTCATCTTAGTAACGCGTCTTGCCGGTAATGAAAAGGCGGATCTAGCAGCCTAAGATGCGCATTGTGATCCTCAGTTACTTCAGTGTGCCATCCGCCTGCTAGCTATCACCTCACTGTCGAGGTACACAGTCTATGGGAAGACGAATGGGTGGAAGTGACAAAACAAGGTCCGTCCAGCAAAGCTCACAACGCCGCCGTAGTTTATCGCCTACAGCCGTGTAAACGGAACGAACTCCTCCTTACCCGCCCTATCATAGGTCAGAGCCCTATAATCCACGCCTTCTTGCTCCAGCTAGAGTACCCTTCAATTTGTGGTGTTCGTGGCATACAGAAGTCTGTATCTCGCATTTTATTAGACTGTGTTCTATTTTCTGACCATCGGGCCACGGCGAATATGCCGTCGGCTCTGCCCTCCATTTAAAATTTTGTGAACTGTCCTACATTTTTCAGAAGATTTTAGGGAGACGGTTTTAATGCGTTGGCAGGGTGACTGGCTCACCCAGATTCTTTTGTAACTGGTCTGCCAGTGACATTTCCTTCTGCTTTTATTTTAGCTCGTTTCTTTTTGTACTTCTGTTTTAATTTCATGTATAGCTACCTTCCCTATTACTAAGTTGTTTTAGCGTCTTTGAGATAGTGATTGTGTGGTTAATCCAAGTGGGGCGGTAGTGACAGCATGAGTACGCTGCAGTTTAAGATATTTGATCTAACTTCGTCTGCTTTTATGTGTGTAATGGTGCAGTTGAATACGCCGTTGAGGGAGCGTAAAATCCAAACACGCACATAAACCTATAATTACTTCCATCACATATTACATTTTACTCGAATAAAGATCGTGTACCGTTGTATTTATTGTTGTTACTCCGTATTATTATGTTCAGTGCTCTTCAATCGAAAAAATTATCTATCTGTTCCACAATTGTGTACTGTAAAACACTTGTAAAATACCATCTAATTGTGGCATGATTCAGTGTGTCAGCCTGTAAGAAAAATTCCATTACTTTACGCAGTACTCAACGTTATAATCCAACACTTACGGTTTAGCGGCACTGCAGATTTCTGCTCGACTAAAAGTTGCTGCTTAATTTTTTTAATGTAGTTTTGGCCGGATCTTTATGTGACACATACGGCTATAAAGTTTCATTTTTAGTGACATCGTCATTTATATCCCTGACAGTGAAGTACATTATAGTAACAGAAATACATTACGTGAAAGATATACAAAGAAACGGTCAACCTATAAGGAAAGAATATTGCTGCCTACTCATACATGAAATTGACTGGCTTGCGACTTCTAACTATTTACAATAATTAACTCATCAATGAGAAAACCACAAGTATCACATCATGAATATGCTAAGTAATGTGTACTAACTAGAGATAAATAATGACCAAAGAACTACTCTACAAAATGTTTTATATGTGAAATTTGGTGTTTTTTACATTGTCTCGACTTCAAACGGAATGGTTCATTGTAGGTTAAGTAGAATTTTTAAAACTAGTTCTTTGATTTGTATGAGAATTGTTGAGAAGCAACTAACATCTTTTGACCTACCCTGAAGTCGTTATTGTTGCATCTCCTCTTCTGTAGCACATTTCTCTTGTGCGCTGCCTGTTTTATGTTTTTAAGGATTATTTCAATGAAGTCTTAAGCAATGTGACTTTGGAAAATCTACATTTTCTCTGATTTTGGCAGGCGGTCGTTTATTTTTCAGTACCAAATGTGGAGAGAGGAAGATTGAGTGGTTAGAAGAGAATATACCTTTTCCAATCTGTGTGCTTTTCGTGACAATACAGTGTGCATAATTTTCCTATTTCTTTCATGATTCTTGGATTTGAAGAAACATAGTACGGGAACGAAAGTAGTGCAATTTTTCTATTTTTCAGTGTGCGTATCGAAAGAGTCGAGTGAAATCGAGGTTCGCTGTCAGAGATAACTTTGGGGACGTGTTTAACCCCTGTTAAATGCTAAAGAAACAGTTTTCGCAGCCGATTTCCGAAGTGATGTACAAGAAATAAAGTTGGATGTGAATGCTACCGCCACAAAAATTTACTAAAACCCTTATCAGATAACTGAAATTGGTGCATACATGTTCATTGCTACTAAATAACATAATTTAACTAGAATTATGGGAAACAACTGAGAAAAAAGTTATGTGGACCTTACAGCATTCTGACACAGTTTACATTTGTTCAGAACACATTGGTTGGGTTTTTCCGTGTTGGGAAACTAGGAGGTGTGACGAATTATGGAAAAACATTTTTTTCCCTCATAGCACGCATAACTAAGGTGAAAAAATCAGACTTGTTGAACAAATCATGTAAGAGGCAAACAAGCCGCATATTGGTGTCAAATACTTGTATTTGAAGGGAATGCTGTTTGTAACTAAACAATAATG
Source organism: Schistocerca americana (assembly GCF_021461395.2). NCBI lineage: Eukaryota > Metazoa > Arthropoda > Insecta > Orthoptera > Acrididae > Schistocerca > Schistocerca americana. The sequence goes on from NC_060121.1 coordinate 682,314,696, forward strand.
TCGAACGGTCGCCTTGTTTGTGTCTTCAACAGCTGCCTCTTATTCTCTCATATTGTATCTTTATCTTTTTCTTTCGCAGTTTCCTAAGAAGAAGAAATATACTTTTCGAAAGCAGTCTCTTATAGTTATAGAATACTGAAATTACACATAACTGCATGGTAGAACCAAATTGCTTGCCAGCAAGAGATCCTGAGAAGGCGTCAGCTACTGTATTCTTTCTTCTACGAATGTGTATGACAGTCAGATGAAACTCCCCAAGCGTTCAAGGGAAAATTAGGCGGACGTAAGAAACTGTAACGAACGGTGATCTGCGTATACTTTCGCGTGTTTGCCAATTGAAAAATACCAAAATTTTGTGAAATCCCAAAGGACAGCTAATGCCTCACGTTCTGTGACAGAAAAACGTCGTTCAGAAATGGAAAGAACACGGCTGGCAAATGCAATGCTCTTAGTAACAACTACACCATTTTTCTCTATTTTTTAGGACACTTGAACGTCAAGGGGTGTTTTGGGGCTGTCAGTCGCGATGCATAAATTACGCGAAAGGTTCAGGTGAGAAAGTAAAAATGCATTTAGTAAAACGTGTTTCAGTGAAAACAAACTCCTTTTGTTCTTGATTTTCCCACAACTAGTTAGATTTTTTACCCCTTAACTCAAAAAATCTTTCAGTGTCAGGAGCTTTGTAGTGAATGAAGCAGCGAAAGGAATTGATGAGGCCTAGAAAACTTTTAACTTGGCATTTAGTAATTGGAACTGGAATTCCACGAATGGCCTGAAGTTTGTTTCAGTATCAGATGCAGAAATGAATGATCTAAAAATTTAGTAAAAGATTTTCCAAACTCAGATTTGCTTAGATTGACCGTAATTCAATGTTTTGAAAACGTTTCCAAAAATTAGTTCAAGACGCTATTGCGTTGGAACCAAGTTTCCACAGACACAAATACGTCATCGACATAAGTAGTGATTTTGTGTTGTGCCCTGCAGTCGGCAGGAGAGAACAAACGATCGAGTTTGAACACACTTCATTTAAATAAAACATCTTCTTGGCGTGCAGTAATTTCTAAACGCAAGAACAACAGGAAATTTATCAATTCTTGTGGTGGCAAAACCCTGACCATGAAATGAAATAATAACCAAAACACTATGCTACACAATTACAAAGTGTGTTTACACCCAACAAGATACAACTTTCAACACAATGCTACGGCGAGTATCTACTAGGCTAGATCCGGCGTAGGTAATGGCCGGAGCTGTCCTAGCTGTAGGTACACACTGCCGGTCTGACTCTGTTGGCGTACTTGTAACACCGATTCGGCGGAGTGCTACACATAGTCACTTTAGTTCCAATTGGTGGATCTGTGTCACATGGCTTTACGAGTACACGAAGTAGTGCCGTGGTTATGCGGCATGTCTGTTGATTTTTACATCCACTGGCGAGCTCATGAAGGGAGGTGGGCAGCCCAACCTCTTTGTCTGTTGTGCACGCCCTCTAACTGATAAGGGACCGCTACGACCTTCTGTCTTTTGATTTTGTAGTAAGAATGAAAGCTGCAGATGAAATACTAAGACCGAAAGGTAGTTTGCAGTACTGATAACAAATTCCGAAGCATAGAAAGACCGGGTATTTGCGACAACTAGGTTGTAATTCTATTTGCCAGAGCCCTTATTTTAAATCGAGTGTGGAAAATATGATGAGTCCATGAATTTTTTGGAGCATCTCGAATAATATTTGCGATCTATGTGTTCTTGTTACTTTGATGTCATTAATTAGCCTCCAATCTTAAACAATTCTGGGGGACCATCCTTCTTTGGAACATACAAGGGCTACTGTCTGTGCCAGTTGTGCCTTGTTGGAGCATAGATTCACTGTCCTCTTCTACTTAGTCTCTATAAATAAACGGAATGCTGTAATGTCTAGAAGTAAAAGCATTTTTTGATTTTACTTGAAATCCGTGAACAGACCGCATATAACACCGGAAACATTGTCAAAACATGAGAATGAATCTGTAGGACTACATGTAACTGTTTCCTATCCCTTTTTGTTGCGACCTCACGCATATCATTTCTTGCTTGCACTGTTGGAGAAATACGTAAATTTGGCTCTTCATTTTTACTGAGAATAGGAAATTTAGCATCAGTGAATAATGCTGTGCGCCAGTTCATGCTTTCGTTTCACGTGTAAACAGCAACATGTTAATCTGCTGTTCCTTCACTGAAAAACTCTTCTCAAAATTGAATGCAAACTGTGTATCATCTTTTATGCCGAAACACATGAATTCTCTAAATCCAGTACTGTTTTTTGTCCGTTTGGGGAATCCATGCCAAGCTTAAGCTCTGTTGCTTAATAGTGCAACGGTGCAGAAATTTTTGCAAAGAAAGTGCAAATGTGTTGGCGATTATACATTGACACTTTTCCCTGGAAAACGTCCCCTAACTTTTGTTCTGTCTAATGGCAAACTAGGCCAAGTTTTTTCTTAATTACATTTATTGAATGCTATGTTACTAATTACTGAAACGGAGAGCCTGACTCTAAAAAGGCAAGTAAACGGTATTCGTTTCGTATCTGCTGAGCGATGGTCTGTATTTACTTCGATTTGCTTAACTTCGTTTGAAAGTCAATCGAGCTTTGCTTTCAATGTTTCAGATTTATGTTTTGCACTGGTGTCAGTTTTATTCTGTATCTGTTCCGAATGCTTTTGTGATAATACGCTGGAATTTTGCGACCTAGCACCGGGAACTACTTCGTTAATTTTTACAACTGAAGCAATCCCTTGTCGGAATGCATCCGCAATTTCCGTAAATATTGTATTAACGTCAATAAGTCTATAGAAAAACTGACGTATTTGTTTGTTTTTGTGGTTCCTCCTAATCATGTAGAGATTTTAATTAATTCCGTTTTCATGCTTGTCGTTACATCCTTTACGAATGAATCAGTGCTTCCTTTTGTTTTGTTTCAAGTATATTGTTATGCTCTTGTCATTTGGTTTCAAGATGATTTGATAACTGACATGAAGAATTTTGTTACTTTCATGTAATAAGTGCTGAAGCATAAGCTTAAGTTCGTTTTTCTGGAAAGAATTTGTAACAGTTGAGTGACGACGTAATAGTTCGTTTGTGTTTCCTTTAAGTGTTGCGTTTACCGAAAAATTTTGCGTCGTCTGTGTAGTGATACCATCTTACTGCTCGGACTCTAAGACTCTTAATCTTGAGTCCTGCATCTCGTCATTTAAAGAAGTATATGATTTCACAAATATATTGACATATGAAACCTGTGTAATTTCCATGTACCTCGCAACCTGACTGTCGAGGAGGGAATCAGTTACCTGAAGCATTGTCGTGTCTGAATTGGTGTTTGTGCCTCGTTCTCTATCTCTGTCTCTATACCTCTGCCACTCGTCAGAAGTAAAGGTATTGTTGTCACACGAATTTTGCGCCTGAAAATGTTTGCTATGCGACTTGCTGTTCGCTATTTTGCACAGGTGGTATTTATAAAAGCAAAGAAAAATATTTTAAAAAAGATTTTTCCAGAAATTATCGTAGTGAGGTGTAGGATAACACAAAAGATCAGTCAATAGCGCAGCAGCGAAACAAAGTTACAAGCAAAAAGCAATGCATTGCACTTTATCTGAGAACTTGACAGAAAGCTCAGAAAATTTATCGACGCCCGAATTTAGAAGGTATGTAGCATAGTGAAAGTTACCACTATCAATTTTTTTTTTTTTTTTTTTTGAGTGCAAGAGGATTTGAAAGTGAATCTGAATGTGTAGATAGCGTGACGCTAACTGTGGGTGTCGAAATTCAGCAGCGAGGCGGTATGGATAAATCTAGCTAGGAGAATCTTAAGAAAATCATACCCTGTACGAAACTTGTCGTAATCATTAAATCAGATTATGACCTTTGATACAGCCTTGGGAGAGGCAGTCCTGACAAAACTCTACCATCTGGCGAGCAAAACGTATGGTACAGGCGAAATACCCTCACACTTCAAGAACAATATAATAATTCCAATCCCAAAGAAAGCAGGCGTTGACAGATGTGAAAATTACCGAACTGTCAGTTTAATAAGTCACGGCTGCAAAATACTAATGCGAATTCTGTACAGACGAATGGAAAAAACTGGTAGAAGCCGACCTCTGGGAAGATCAGTTTGGATTCCGTAGAAATATGGGAACACGTGAGGCAATACTGACCCTACGACTTGTCTTAGAAGCTAGATTAAGAAAAGGGAAACCTACGTTTCTAGCATTTGTAGACTTGGAGAAAGCTTTTGACAATGTTGACTGGAATACTCTCTTTCAAATTCTGAAGGTTGCAGGGGTAAAATACAGGGAGCGAAAGGCTATCTAAAATTTGTACAGAAACCAGATGGTAGTTATAAGAGTCGAGGGACATGAAAGGGAAGCAGTGGTTAGGAAGGGAGTGAGACAGGGTTGTAGCCTCTCCCCGATGTTATTCAATCTGTATATTGAGCAAGCAGTAAACGAAACAAAAGAAAAGTTCGGAGTAGGAATTAAAATCCATGGAGAGGAAACAAAAACTTTAAGGTTCGCCGATGACATTGTAATTCTGTCAGAGACAGCAAAGGACTTGGAAGAGCAGTTGAAGGGAATGGACAGTGTCTTGAAGGGAGGATATAAGATGACCATCAACAAAAGCAAAACGAGGAGAATGGAATGTAGTCGAATTAAGTCGGGCGATGCTGAGGGAATTAGATTAGGAAATGAGACACTTAAAGTAGTAAATGAGTTCTGCTATTTGGAGAGCAAAGTAACTGATGATGGTCGAAGTAGAGAGGATATAAAATGTAGACTGGCAATGGCAAGGGAAGCGTTTCTGAATAAGAGAAATTTGTTAACATCGAGTATAAATTTAAATGTCAGGAAGTCGTTTCTGAAAGTATTTGTGTGGAGTGTAGCCATGTATGGAAGTGAAACATGGACGATAAATAGTTTGGACAAGAAGAGAATAGAAGCCTTAGAAATATGGTGTTACAAAATAATGCTGATGGCGTGGAGGGTAAAAATCGTAGAGGGAGACAAAGAGACGAATACACTAAACAGATCCAGAAGGATGTAGGCTGCAGTAGGTACTGGGAGATGAAGAAGCTTGCACAGGATAGAGTAGCATGGAGAGCTGCATCAAACCAGTCTCAGGACTGAAGACCACAACAATAACAACAACAACACGGCCTTTGATAAAAGAAAACTGATTATGATGAAAGTAAATCTTGCCTACGAGAAATATAACTACCGAAATAATCTACACAATTTGTCTTACCTGTATGTGAACTGCTGTCGTAGCTGCAATGGTCACGATAACAGAGTTGAAAAACCTAACTACAGAGATGTGCAAAGGTACAAATGTGTACTCTAAAAACATTGCAATCATTGTTGGTTCACAAATTATTTTGAAAATGGTTTTTAAGTAACTGAAACTTAATTGACTGTTGGAAAGTGATTTAAATGATCTCAATTACAATATCATTTCCTTACACTTAATAGGCCGGCCGGTGTGGCCGTGCGGTTCTAGGCGCTTCAGTCTGGAACCGCGTGACCGCTACGGTCGCAGGTTCGAATCCTGCCTCGGGCATGGATATGTGTGATGTCCTTAGGTTAGTTAGGTTTAATTAGTTCTAAGTTCTAGGCGACTGATGACCTCAGAAGTCGAATAGTGCTCAGAGCCATTTGAACCATTTTTACACTTAATAACATTTAATGAAACATCAAAAATACTTGAGTTTTCTCTGAAATCACTCAACAGTAAGCGAAGAATTACAAAAACTACTCTTAAACAAAATTCCAAAATCAAGTTCTTAAATCAGTTTCTCTCTCAATGAACGATAAATCTTAGCAAAATATTTATAACAAACAGATTCCTTATCTAGAAGCCTGATGAACCAAGGATCCTGCATTATCAAGATGTTGTCGCAAATAAAACAAACTTTATCATTACCTGTAATACATCCTTTACAAATATGATTGTACCAGGGCAAAATTTAATTATTTTTCTCACCGGAGTATGTCTTCTACACACTTATAATAAAATTCCCAACATCTGCATTGTTCGTCACTTGCTACCACCTAACACTCGACTGTTTACATCTCACACCAAAGCTCAACTGACTGTCTCCTTGCGAAGGAAAGATAAATGTGGCAGAGCAGTACAAAAATCACCTCTGATTCATCTCTTTGCGCAGTGCAGTATCTCTTTCGAGGCTGTCGGCATGTCTAAGCAATTCAAACCTTTCGAGTGCGATTTCAGACAGCTAAAACAAGAAAAATTCCTTCAAAAAGTAACACGCACACCTTCTACCGTCTCTCCCCTGATCTGTGCTCGTAGCCTGGCATACCAGAAGCAATGCATTCGAATACCACCTGCGTGACACACCGGCGTTCCAGGGCAGCCACTACTTCAGGTAGTACCACCCCCATTCTTATCGAAACGAGCGACCTGAAATGATTGTCAACAAACTGTAAGCTATGTTTAAAATTTCAGGTCTCTGGTTCTTGTGAACCTAGTTTGACACCAATTGTAAAATCTGTATTAAGAAGTCGAAAAGAGGAAGATGTAACACCTCCGATTTTTATCCCGACCTGATCTGATCGAATAGCAGCCCAATATTTAATATTAATATGACCGTGTACCTAATGGGGCTGGTAATCGGAGTTGACTGCTACGGAAGTTGTTACTGTCCAGTTCGTCCTTCTCAATACTGTAATAATGAAATGTCCGGTAACAAGGAAACACCAACACAGTTTCACTAATTACGAACCTACATTCTTCTCAAAAACACGAAAAAAGGAGACAGCCACTGCCTTCGTCATACATATCTAGTTACGGCTAATCTCAGCACAGGCTTCTTCACTTTCCATTATCGTCACACGCTAATCCATCACTGCATCCAACACTGCAATCCAACACTGCAATCCAAGGTGATGCGGGCGCGGTAGACGTGAAACCAAATATCGGCCCTAGAAACGTCACTGATCACTTTCGTAATGATACTTCTTCACCTTCCCGGTATTATTCTAGTACAAAAGGGTCTAACCACGGCGATGGCGACTCCCTTCTCCGTTAAAGCCTTGTATTTCAACAAAGACCTCCATACACCTCTACCCGCAACATGGCACTGGCTCAACTCCACACTCGCTCTCGCAACACGACACTATCGATTGTTCGCCCTATCGACCTGTGCCGAGTGCAAATTTATCGTAAGGGCCTACGGACCCCTTACAAAGAATACCTCTCACGTGATAATTTCGCCAACTCTGTTATCTTAGTAAAATAAGTACACTCGGTTATAGCTTTATTATATCTTTTGGACCTTACATCCTGAGGAGGTCATACTGCAGATAGAAGTTGCCTTCAATCTGTTTGTTCCTCTACAGTTTAATCCTTCTACCCTCCAAATATAATTCAATAAATATGTCAAAAATTCGCCTCAGTTGCGAAATGCTACTGGTACATTACCCAGGTTTCAGCTAGCGTAATCTAGCCTTCTTCAGAAGCATAAAATAAACTAATAGATGCCAGAATAAGGCACGATGAAACATAAAAAGCTAAAGTACCGTGGTACCACGTCAAGCTACGTTACTTAGCTGAGGAACAGCCCATGTCCCACTTCGTGGAAAGTGGTCGGTTAGCCGCGGACACTACGGTGGAACTCCTAGCTTTTTATGTTCGACCGGGCCTTATTCTGGCATGTATTAGTTTCTTTTATGCTTCTGAAGAAGGCTGGATTACTCTAGCTGAAATGTGGATAAAGACCGGTAGCATTTCGCCATTGAGGCAGATTTTTGACATATTAAGTTATCACAGTTGCTGACATGGCTGCAAAATGTTAAAAATTCTAACATTCAATGAACTATTTTTGGAAGACCACGTGATCCATCGTAATGACGAGGAGGGAACCAATATACAGTTTCTGCAGTGTAAATCATATTTGAATGTTGCTTAACGCTGGTGAGTTACAAACGAGTTTTTTCTAGCAACAGAACATAATTTGTATTTTATTGTTCGTCCAGGCAGTATACATATTTTTGTAATGCTCACCAATTTAAGTTTCTTCCGATTGGAGTATGTCATCTAAATGTGCAGCTTTTTACTTTCTTGAAGCAAATTTATGTGCTACGTCACTCTTTCTTCTCCAAGCTATCTGTTATATGAACGCAGCTTGAGTTACTAAGTTCCTTCCTGAAAATCATAGACACTGAATATTTGAAGTTTTACTAAATAGTTACTTCATTGATAGCCAAATGGGTATTTTAATGTGTTAATGAAGCAGAGATTAGATCACGCTATTTAAAATCTTTAGTCACCTATGGAGAGAGGATAGAAGCATGCTTGTTTGAAGCGGAGTGCATTTATTCTTCTAAATGTATTTCACATATTTCTGTCGTGTTACGGGAAACATGTGTGAATGTGACTTTCAGTATATAAGGTCAATGTACTTTTAGGATCGGTTCTTTACGAGCGGTCAAGAAAAGGGGGTGTTAGAAGGGTGATTAATTTCATACAATGAGCATACCAGAATATATGAAACTCGGGTTAGTTCTGAATAGCGATCAACATCTAACTTGAATTCCGTAGCATGTGACGTCACAGAGAGTATTTGAGAGCGCGAGACCACCAGCGAAAAGTTTCTTATCTATCGTCGCGGCTGTTTTTGAGACAGGAGTTCGGATGAGTTCAACGGAGGACTACGTTGCTTTTTTGGAGGTGGATCCTGTATGGAATCAACGGCCCGACTTAACACGAAGTGTTGCCGTGTATAGACCACTGTACTTCGGTGATTTTAACTGGTCTCAGGCTCGTACCTTTCCTTTGCACGTGCCTTAGAACACTCTGAACGCAACTTCGGTTACTGATTATAGAACGCTCATATGATCTTTAACTTCGTTCTTGTAACTGGCAGTACCAAACTTAGTGTATTTTGCTCCACTTTGTGATAATATTTGTGGTTACTGACCTTGAATGTTTGTGTGTGGGGTCGAATGCGTAATGCTTAGAGAAAAGACTCTGCACCACGTTTACGAAGTATTGCTGCACTTCATTCATTAACTATTCTATAATTAAGTTCATTTGAATCCGCAGTTTTGTTACAAGTACCCTTTTGCTGTTATCGATTAGGAATAATAAATATTAAGTTGGTTTCAATTAGAATGTTCTTAGTAAACACTAATAATCCTAAGGGACATATGTTATTACATATTACTCATCTGCTTATACGTTATTAGAACGAATCAGAGACTGGATATGAGAGAGTAGTATGAATCGAACACAAGCAGAAGATCCGGCAGTCTCGTGAGCTGTCATCTACGATATGAGAACAACTGACAATAATTATGTATGGCAGGCCGCTTGAATTTTCAACCACAACGACGTGATTCCCTAACTTCAATGCTAAATAACTCTGAAAAATGACAACGTATCTAATTTTTCTTGTTAACAAATATTTCTCAGCGCCACCTCCTCTGCGGCACCTCTAAAACCTTTTCAGATTGTTTCAGATCACCCTGAATGTGCAAACCCAGGGAACACACATCGTCGGGGTCCAGGCTTATCAGTTCTCAGACGCTGTTTACTGAGGGTAGACTTTCTGATTTAGCAGAAATGTCATCCTAAAACTAGCTGCCGTTAGCTTAAACGACGCTATAGTATTTTTTTACGTATTTTATATATCAATCAGTTATTCTGTCTCATTTATCGCGCAAATATTCTCACGCACGAACACATTATTTTCACTGTCTCTTGGTCATCTGACATGGCATACTAGAGAGATATTGCAACAACGTTGCTTCGCAAGTCGTCAGCATACAACGGAGAGTAGACTACTAAATTATTTTCTTTTAATTTTTATTAACTACCGCATCTTTCCAGTGCCAATAATTTCAATAGAAAAATCAATCTAAGAGATTTTACTGTTCTACGTTTTACTCTGCAGCTACCTTTATTAATGACGAAAGAAACAGCTGGGAAATTGTAAAATTTCTCTATTTGCGCATTATTATATAAAATGTTTTTATGGTCACCCACCATAGTCACATTTTACTGTTTCCCAACACAAACAATCTCTCAATCATACTTTGGCTTTCGCTTTAGTAATTCTCTATATTTTGTGACTACGGAGAATCTAGCGTTTTACTATCTTATTACGTACATATCTGTTACGCCTTGAACGAGAATAAGTACCAGTACTGTTTACTTCGTTGTGTTTGTTGCTGTCACAAATTTTTACTCTAAACATACATACCGTTGCAAGTAAAGAGTATTGCGGAATACAGCTGGTAATACTGTGCTGCATTTCATTTCGGAAGAGCGTAATTAAGGTATCTTTTATTTGACAACGGAAAATTCAAGATGGATTGTGTGTAATTGCGTTTGCGTGAGGGTGTGTGTGCGTATTTGTGTCTATAGCTGACGAAGGCCAATGCCCGTAAGCTCTAATTGTGGAAGTCTTTTTGTTGTGTCTGTCTGTGACTCAGCATCTCCGCTGTATGGTGAGTAGCAACTTTCCTCCTCATACTAATTTTATCCTCTATTTAAGATGAATGAGAGATACAGTACTGGGTACAATTTTGACTCATTGTTGTTTTCCGCTGAAAATAACGTATATTAAAGCCGCTGAAAATATCGTATATTAATGAATTATTTATAGACACGACGTAAGATAATTAGTCTGTGTAAGTGCTAAAGATTATCACTGTATTTTCATATAGTATTTTATTTCAGTTAGTATGTATCACTTTGTAGGTGTTTGCTTAGCAACACATAGTCACTTAAATACTAAGCCGAACGAGCTCAAGACGTCTTAATTTGCAATGTTAGTGGAGAAGACTAGACATATGCCGTATACTCGTGAAAGAAGCTACTATTACACAGAGAACCTTGTAAAGGTTTTTGTAGTGATGTATGTCATACTCTCCGTCTTGACCGGAAGCAAAACGAAACAAGCAACTAAAGATCGTGTACATCTTACGCAGAGGGTCACTTTAAAAGCCATATGTGATATGTCTACTTTTGCCGAGCAGAGGCCCGGACAACCAAGGCAACGGATTTTTTCTTTTTCGAGAAGAGTGTAGAGACAAGGGTTTCATACTGTTTTCCTTGTGTGTCCACCGTACTGTGGACACGCAATGAAAACATTTCGCCAACACAGCTACCACCCAGAATTGCGTCTTCTAGACTTCCTTCGGCGAAACTGCTGATGGATCACAATCCGTCGACTGCTCTAGGACGCCTCTGTTCCCACGCAAGGCCATCACAGGTTATGACCACTGTTTCAGAAATCGTCTCCGACTGTTTAAGATTCGTATTTATCTTCCATTGGTATAAAAAACTCACCCAGAATTTGCTGTATAAGTAGACCTTTCCTCCGACAATTCTCTTTTTCGAACATATATGTCGGAAAGTCAACGGATATGAAACTCTACCCTTACCACTGGATAAGATAAACAAGTATTCTTCAGGTGCTTCGCAGAGTACTATCAAATGCAGACAAAAAAAAAATAACTGCTCATAAATGGCTTGCGTATAGTGCATCATCATCACACTCAATTGAAAATTACTGTTGCGTAAGTACTCTCTATAAGACCTTCTCGTGAATTACGCTCATAAGATAATCTCGGCAGTTCTCCTGACTATTTTCAGTGACGCCTAGTTTCCCTATGATTCTTGGTATTTCCTTATATCTTCGAAACTATACCATTCTTCATGTACCATCGACTATCCCTCATTATTTTCATTACGACTGTATTAACTACGCCTTCCACAGCAATCTGTTTGTTTCTTTACAGTTCACATTTCTAAACTGCATTTTTCCATTACTCAGTGAGACATTAGAGTGAATTATTTTGCCTTAGGAGTCATTGTCCCAACGTGTCTAGTCAAAAAGAATGATCGGACAGTAACAGAAAAACGGGAGGAGCCAGCTGTCTTGCTAATAATAACACAAGTTCCTGCCGACTGTGGAAAAGGCAATACTTATCTGCGTAGGTCGCGAAAAAAATTTGAGAATACTACTGCAAACATAAACTGGTGTAATCTTTCGCACAAAAAGTAATTGAGAAAATAATTTGAAGAATGAGAACGAAGAAATTTACACTAGCAGATGGGATGCTTGTCAAAGTAGTACCAACCGTATGTGATCAATTACACGTTTACGTGCTTGAATTGTACACCGATTGCCTCTTGGAAGAATGGGTCTCTACACCGAGGAAGAATGGCGAAGCGCCGACAGTAAAGATCCGACGATACCAAAATCCTGCAGACCGGCTGCTCTTTTGAACGTTCTCGGCAAAGTATTTGAAAACATATTACACAAGGGATTAGAAGACAGTAGATTGCTACAAGGTACGAGCCCTCACATGTACTCGTTTGGACGAGGCAAGTCAACGAATACGACAGATATCGCTGGCGGATTTGGTAGACTATACGACGTCTTTCTTTGGACATCTTAAGTAGCTGGAGCGTCCAGAGGCCCCGTACAACTGCCTGAGGGAACATTGCCGCGGAAGACATGTCTCGTTAATATGCAAAGGCACTGGGAATATTGAAGGCAGCAACAAAAGGCCGTCAGCAGGAATCACTGTGTGGTTCAGAGTTTCGGGATGTAGAGTTGGAACCCATACTACAGAAGATACATGACAACGCTAACTTAACCGGCGTGGTAGCATTTGCGGGTAAAGTACTGTTCGTTGCAAGCGACGGCTCCGGAAGAATCAAATAAGAGAAATGTAATGCAGTGCTCCCTGTTCATGATGGATGATGTCCGAGTATCAGATTGTAGCTAGCACCTTAAGAAACTTAGTAACTTGTTCTGAAAGGAGACAAAGCAAGAAACCCTAAAATAAAACTTAATGATATAATGATTAGAAGAAACGTAGTAACGAGATATCCAGCTAGTATTCCTCGAAAAACGTCGTAACTTCGTACATCTTGTATTGGAGGCAGGCAGAACATGATGAACTATAGTACTGTATAACCACTACATACAGGCAATTTGGCCTTAAATACAATCAAAACAATCGGAGCATACGACCAACCTATATAAGCATCGTCCGTAGGCTATGGTGCGAGCATTTATGCTCAGAGTGTGAGGCCAGTTTCGTTAGTGAGAAGAGTTCTGTGATGAGTACTGCTAAGAAAGGAGTGCGCCGACGGCGCTACACCGAATAATACATTGTCGGTATCATTATAATCATCGTAACTTCTTCGGAGGGTTAGGTGTTACAGCCACCCGTTCCGAAGTCCATCGCACATCATCTCTTAGAAGGCCTACCTTTTTTTTTCTCTTTTTTTTTGAATCATCAGTCTTCTAACTGATTTGAGGCAGGCCCCACCATGAATTCCTCTCCCGTACCAATCTTTCCATCATCTCAGGAGCACTTACACACTACGTTCTCAATTATTTCCTGGATGTATTCCAATTTCTTTCTCCCTCCACAGTTTTTACCCTCAATAGCTCCCTCTAGCACACAGCTCCCTCTAGTACGCCGATGCCTTAACAGATCTCCTATCAAGCTGTCCCTTCTTCTGATCAGTCTTTTCCACGGTTTCTTTTGCTTGCCTACGCTGTGGAGAGCTTCCCCGTTTCTTACCTTATCAGTTCACTTAATTTTCAACAATCTTCTGTAGCACCATACCTCCCAGGCTTCGAATCCCTATTGTTCTGCTTTTCCCACAGTCGATGTTTCATTACCATTCAATGCTGCGCTCTAAACGTACATTCTCAGAAGTTTCTTCCTCTAGTTAAGACCTATGTTTCGTACTAGCAGACATCCCTAGGCTAGGAATGCGGTTTTGGCAAGTGCTCGTCTGCTTTTTAAGTCCTTCTTGCTCCGAATGGAACAAATTATTTTGCTGTTTACGTGCCAGAATTCCCTAACTTTATCTACTTCGTGATCCCAATTGCAGTATTAAGTTTATAGCTGTTCTCATTTCTGCTTCTCATTAATTTCGTCTTTCTTCGATTTACTCTCAAACCATATTCTGTACTCGTTAGACTGTTTATTCCATTCAACATATCTCGCAATCCTTCTTCACATTCACTGAGGATAGTAATGTCAACAGCGAATTTAATCGCTGACATCCATTCACCACGAATTTCAATCCCACTCTTGAACCTTTCTTTTATATCTCTCATTGCCTGTTCGATATATAGACTGGACAGCGAAAGGCAACTTCCCTCTCTTGCATACTTTTTAATCGTAGCACTTCATTCTTGACTTTCCAGTCTTAATTCTCCCTCTTTCTTTTCTTGTACATATTATATGTTTAATGCCTTCCCTTATAGCCTATACCTATTTTTCTCAGAATTTCGAACATTTTGCACCATTTTACACTGTCGAAAGCTTTTTCCAAGTCGGTAATCCTATGATCCCGTATTGATTTTTCTTCAGTGTTGTTTCCACTATAAACATCAGCGTCAGAACTGCCTCTCTGGTGCCTTTATCATTTCTGAGCCAAACTGATTGTCATCTAACACATCCTCAATTATCTCTGATTCTAGTAATCTATACCCTGTCTCTTCCCTGTCGACTCTTGCTTCTTCTTCTATCACGTCACTAGAGAAGCCTTCCAACTCGTATAGGCCATCACTGTGCTTTTCCCATCTACCGACTTTCTCCTCTGTATCTATCAGTGGAATTCATGAACTCTTAATGTTACCGCCCTTGTTTCTACTTTCACCTTAGTTTGTTTTGAATTTCCTATATGCTGAATCTGCCCTCCGACAATCATTTCTTTTAGGTTTGCTTTACACTCTTCATGCAACCATTTTGCCTTAGCTTTCCTGGATTTCACATTTTCTTCGTCTTGTATATCTATGTTCGTTAATTTCGCTGTTCAATTTTGTACGGTGCTTTTTCCGCTTCTGTGGTAGCCTTATTTAGAGATGTCGATTCCTCTTCAACTGAACTGCCTACTCAGCTCTTCATAATCACACCCCCTACTGCCTCAGAGAACGTCAAAAGTATCTCCTTATTTCTTAGTGATTCCATAGCCCACTTACTTACTCATTGATTCTTAGTGTCTAGTCTCTTAAACTTCAACGTAGTCTTAATCATTATTAAATTTCCGTCTGAGTCTGTATCTGCCCCTGGTTACGCCATAAGTCTAATATCTGATTTCGGAATCTCTGCCTGACCATGATGCAATGTAATTGAAATCTTCTCGTATCTCCCGGACATTTCCAAGTAAACCTCACACTCTAGTGATCCTTGAACAGAGTATTCGCTATTACTAAGTGATATTTGTTGCAGAACTACGTTAGGCAATCTGCTCCTTCGTCTCTACTACTGGGCCCATATTCTCCCGTAACGCTTTATTCATCTCCTTGCCCTACAGTGCATTCCAGTCACCCATTGCAATTGGATTTTCATAACCCACCCATTACGTACTGAATTGCCCGTTCAAGATCCTCATGTATTATCTCTATCTCTTCATCTTGAAGTTGCGACGTCGGCGTGTATGCGTGAACTATTTTGTCAGCGTTGCTTTGTTTTCGATTCTGATGAGACCACCCAGACCACTGAACTGTTCACAGTAACTCACTCTCTGCCATACCTTCCAAATCATAACGATTCCTACTCCACTATACAATTTTCTCCCACTGTTGATATTACCCTATACTCGTCTGACCAGAAAATCTTGGCTTCTTTCCATTTCGTTTCACTGACCCACTATATCTAGACTGGGCCATGCACTTCCCTTCTCAGATTTTCTAGTTTCCACGTTCAAGTTTCTGATATTCCACGCCCCGAATTGTAGAACGTTACTATTTCGCTAGTTATTTACTCTGTTTCTATTGGTAACCCCCCCACCCCTTTGGCAGATCCCTCCCGGAGATCTCAATGCGTGACTTTTCCGGAATCGTGCCAGTGAAGAGGTCATCATGACAATGTTTCAATTAAATACCAATACCTTGTTCTCTACTTCCAGTTGGCCTATAATACTCTTCTTTTGGCAGTCTATCTGCTATAGTTCTACTAACTTGATCTTTTCATTTCATTCCTTGTCATCAATCTTGTCCTCAGCTCATAAGATTTTTAAATCCGACATCATTGTTTTATTTCTTAATTTATCCCTTTTATTACAGGCACTAGTATGTCTCAGTATTTTATCTCTGATTCCTGCATACTGCTTTTTATTTTTTTGTTATTACCCAAAGTTACGAACGGTATACCAGGATAGTTACAGCCGTAATGTTATAGAATTTCATTTGTGCTTCCGTTCTTGTTTCTCTTCTTTCAGTTGTTCCACATGTAGAATGATATTTGCTAGCCTTCTTTTCAGAATCTCTGGCATGGTAAAAAGTAATCTCAAATCCTAGATCTATAAAGTAGGATGCATGTTCTAAGATTTTCTCATTTGTTAATCTGTTTATTAATACTTTCGATCTCATTGGATTCTTCCCAGTGAAATCCATCTCTATAGTATCTGTAGATGTAAGTAGACTGGAGTGTATCGAGTATTTTATTAGTTGATATACTGCTCGTTTTAAATGGTCTTGTGTCCTGTACAAATATCTGACATCATCGTATAATAAGAGTACTTAATGGTACATTGGATCGTCTTCTGTTTCCTATATGACTTTCTTGTTTGAACTTCATTACTTGGTCGTCAGTATATAAATTACCTTAAGTGGTTTCTCGAACGCCTTGATTTATTAAACTTTCTTCTGACGTTTTCGAACCTAAACTTATATCAGGTTTCGAATACACATTCTATACTATTAAGAACATTTTTGGGAAAATCGTTTGTAACCTATATTTTCCGAGTAGGGAACTTTCTGCGTTATCAAAGGATTTCTCGTAAAAGATATCCACGAAATGCTTTTCTAAGTTAAAACCCTGACGTTTTCCAATAATTATAAGCAAATTTTCATTGCAAGAACGTCCTTTATTTACTATTGATTTTTATTTAGAAATTATTCTGTTAATGGTAGGTCCCTGTTCTGTTTTATTAAGGACTTTCCTACAAATTCAGCGACTCAATAAACTATATTCTCCGAAATACCTGTGTCTCTCCTATTGCTTGAGCTGTGTTCCATTCTTCAGTTTTTCCAACACAGATTTTAAAATGAAGAAAGTAAAATTATAAAATGATTCTTCTGAATTTGCTCAGTTCGCATTAATCCCAGCTATGCCAGTAGCTTCTCTATTTTTTTGTTACAAGAAAGACAGCTTTTAATTCTTGGATATTTATTGGATCTACAGAGTCACTAACAGTTACTATCATACCACAAATTTACGTAACGGTGTGTTCACTGATTCTCTGCTGTTATATTAATTTATGCTATATCTGTCCCCATTATATTAACGTGTATCAAGCGTTTAAACCATATACTCAGTCTTCTCTGAATTTTATGTTCCACATTAATAAGCAATCCTTTTATTTCATTTATTTGTTTTACTGCTTTTATATTTATTTATTTATCAGGGTGTTTATGAAGGTCAATCCAACAGAGGAAAACAACCATGCACGGTTTAAATCAGGCTCATCCAAGAATTGCGCCCGGCGGGCGCTCCCACTCCCCGTGGCCACAAGGCAGTGTAGTTCAGCACCCCGTCCGCGACCTTGTGTCGCTAGTGTCGGTGTAGGAGCGAGAGACAGAGGGAGCTGCGGAGCGTGTGAGACCGCACACCACTGCTCTACGGCGGACTGTCACGCGGTCAGATCCAACGCAAACAAAATAACAGAGGAAGCACACCTTGTAAGAGAGGCCGATGAACGATAAAACAAGCAAACCATTTACCGTTTAGGTAACAACAAGTGTTCGTGTGGCAGAATTACTACGCAAAGCTTTAGACAACAATATCCAAAACAAGAATCGAAGAACATCTTAGTTGTTTTCTGACCCACAGGTTGATTCTATTAGTACTGCACGTGCACACTCATCATATTTACAACAGGCGTCTTCTGAAAAAGTATCAGTTTCTTAAATGAACTAGAGTCATAAATATTCTATTTTAGAAATAACTTTATGTAAGCGATATAGAGTCTCATTCTTACTGTTAGCAGTTACAAGTAAATATTTTTTGTTACACTTCTGGCTACATCTCTTTGTATCCCTTATCAGAGTTTAGAAATCGGATCCTTAGTTTGCTGTTTTGTACGTAATAATTTTAACCGACCAAGTTTGAAAACTTATTAAAAAATAGAATTAAGGTTATAAAGCTCTTTAATTCTTACAGTCAACATTGTTAAAGAAGACAATTAACGTTTTACACTTCTTTCTTTTTCGAGGATACGGTTTTGTCAATGTTGTGTAAAACATTCCCTGAGACTGATAACCTCAAAGAATTAGTCAAATTTTTATCGCCAAGTGATGAACGATTCTTAGTTTTAGCAAGCTTTAAAAGAGAGAAATAGCGTTTACAGATATACGTGGAACCAAACACTAAGAGAACTCAGGACGCATGCTTGTGCAAAAGAGGATATTTCTCTTGTGGAAGACAACTGTTAAAGTCATCCAAAGTTTTACACATGAGAAAGCGGCCCTTCAGGCGGATATCGCACTGCAGGTCAATCAGCTCCAGTTGACGTCCTATGCCCGACGGGAAAACGGGTGAACAAATATATCTAAGGCCGATTGAAGCTCACTTGTCTCCAAAAATCTGTTTTCAAACCGTTCCTGTAATTCGGAAATGATTGCAACATAATCTGAAAAATCCACATCTTCTTTAACGCTGTCAAGTGCAGAAAAGTGTCCACAACTCTTCTCGCGCAATTTTTTTTTTTCACAAAATAAGTTTTTTTTAGAAATGCTTGAATGGTATGCACTAAATCAACGACATAGTGATTTTCGCGATGAAGTGAGATGTTCAAAGTGTAGTGTCACCGCCAGACACCACACTTGCTAGGTGGTAGTTTTAAATTGGCCGCGGTCCATTAGTACATGTCGGACCCGCGTGTCGCCACTGTGTGACCGCAGACCGAGCGCCACCACAAGGCAGGTCTCGAGATACGGACTAGCACTCGCCCCAGTTGTACGGACGACTTTGCTAGCGACTACACTGACGAAGCCTCGATCCTTTGCCGAGCAGACAGTTAGAATAGCCTTCAGCTAAGTCCATGGCTACGACCTAGCAAGTCGCCATTAGCCTTACATAGCAATTGATACTTATTGTATAAAGCATGTCTCATCAAGAACGATGTATACAACAAGGATGGATTAAAGTTAAGTATTCCAAAAGCTACATACTTCTCTTTATAGCATTCATTACGTATCCTGTTTCAGACCTCATGCCATCCTTCGTGTGTTTATAGCGTGCATTGGGTCCCCTCAAATCACACTGTGTCGGCACTTCTGTCGACACATCATATGGCGACGAGAATGGGATTCCTCGTCCCCTGGTATTTGCAAGTACGCATCTGCTAGGTCCAACTTGGAAAAATATTTACCCGCGCACAGTTTAAAAAAAAGATCTTCCGGGCGGGGGGTAGCGGTGAAGCGACGTTGGCTCGCAGGGCGCATTCTTCGCTGCCTCGGCCGCGCGATGTATTTGGTTTTGGGGGCCTCTGGTGAGGTGTGTCGGCATCTCAATCAGCTGCGCCTCTGTCGTCGGACGGGTTCTGCCGCTCCCCGTCTGCTTTCAGCGACGGTGCCGTCCGGTAAGCGCCCTGGGGACCCATCCACTGGCTCGCCTCATCCCCAGGTGTTACCGACGCTGCCTTCCATTTTGCCCCATGGCGACGCGTCGCCGCCGCCGCCGCCACTGCTTGGTCTCCCGCCGGCGCCGCCCGCAGTGGACGCTTCGCTGCAACCGCCAAACGCCTCCCTGGGCCACGCGCCGCCGATCGCTTCCCGTGACCAGCTGTCCTCCGCCATGGAACCCTTGCCCGCTCCGGACCACATGGCGTCTTCGCGCGTCGGGTACCCCGACGCAATGGAGGTCGACCCTTCGGCCCCTCCTGTCTCTTTATGGGCGCATGCACCGCATGTTTACGTGCACCCTGGACTAGGTTTTCAGGCGTTTCCTAGCTCCCCTCGGACCGAATGGCCGGGTGCGGGTGGCACAGCCTCGCCTGTTGTTAGGCTCCCCACCTCATCGCATACGTCAACATGGGGTCCTCCCCACGGCAGGCGGAAGCCTTGTAACACGACCGTTCGCCGATTTGCGGGGGAGGAATGTGGTGTCACCGCCAGACACCACACTTGCTCGGTGGTAGTTTTAAATCAGTCGCGGTCCATTCTGGAATGCTAGATGGTTGGTTGTGGTAGATGCCTTCAGTAATTTTCCTTTTGTTGTCTGGATGTCTTCCATGACGTCATCTGCCACCATCCAAGCGTTGTCTGCTATCTTTTGCATTGAAGGTCTTCCACAGACTATTGTTTCCGACAATGGCCCACAATTCATGTCCGCAGGATTTCAGTCAATCTGCACGGCCAATGGTATTCAACATCTGACATCCGCGCCGTTTTCGCCTCAGTCAAACGGTGCCGCTGAAAGATTGGTCTGGACTTTCAAGTCACAGATTTTGAAGTTGAAAGAGTCGCATTCTCGCGAGGACGTGTTGTTGCTCTTTTTGTCTTCGTATCGCTCTCAGCCCCGAGATGGTCGCTCGCCAGCTGAGTTGCTCCACGGTCGTCCTCATCGAACCTTGATGTCTTTGCTGCATCCGCCGCATCAGGTTCCTGGGCAGCGGCAGACTCCTGCTTTTGCTCCAGGCGACGTTGTATTCTATCGCAACTTCCGCGGTTCACGGCGTTGGCTCGCAGGGCGCATTCTTTGCTGCCATGGCCGCGCGATGTATTTGGTTTTGGGGGCCTCTGGTGAGGTGCGTCGGCATCTCAATCAGCTGCGCCTCTGTCGTCGCACGGGTTCTGCCGCTCGCCGTCTGCTTTCAGCGACGGTGCCGTCCGGTCGGCGCCCTGGGGACCCATCTACTGGCTCGCCTCATCCCCAGGTGTTACCGACGCTGCCTTCCATTTTGCCCCATGGCAACGCGTCGCCGCCGCCGCCGCCGCCGCTTGGTCTCCCGCCGGCGTCGCCCACAGTGGACGCTTCGCTGCAACCGCCAAGCGCCTCCCTGGGTCACGCCCCGCCGATCGCTTCCCGTGACCAGCTGTCCTCCGCCATGGAACTCTTGCCCGCTCCGGACCACATGGCGTTTTCGCGCGTCGGGCACCCCGACGCAATGGAGGTCGACCCTTCGGCCCCTCCTGTCTCTTTACGGGCGCATACACCACATGTTTATGTGCACCCTGGACTAGGTTTTCAGGTGTTTCCTAGCTCACCTCGGACCGAATGGCCGGGTGCGAGTGGCACAGCCTCGCCTGTTGTTAGGCTCCCCACCTCATCGCATACGTCAACATGGGGTCCTCCCCACGGCGGGCGGAAGCCTTATAACACGACCGTTCGCCGATTTGCGGGGGAGGAATGTGGTGTCACCGCCAGACACCACACTTGCTAGGTGGTAGTTTTAAATCGACCGCGGTCCATTAGTACATGTCGGACCCGCGTGTCGCCACTGTGTGATCGCAGACCGAGCGCCACCACAAGGCAGGTCTTGAGATATGAAATAGCACTCGCCCCAGTTGCACGGACGACTTTGCTAGCGACTACACTGACGAAGCCTCGATCCTTTGCCGAGCAGATAGTTAGAATAGCCTTCAGCTAAGTCCATGGCTACGACCTAGCAAGGCGCCATTAGCCTTACATAGCAATTGATGCTTATCGTATAAAGCATGTCTCATCAAGAACGATGTATACTACAAGGATGGATTAAAGTTAAGTATTCCAAAAGCTACTTACTTTTCTTTATAGCATTCATTACGTATCCTGTTTAAGACCTCACGCCATCCTTCGTGTGTTTATAGCGTGCACTGCGGTCCCCTCAATTCACACTGTGTTGGCACTTCTATCGACACATCACAAAGTATTTGAATGACCAGTAAGGTCACTCAAAAAAGCCAAATTCGCCACCCACTTAGGATAACAAAGTAATTCTTCTGGACGTCCTTTCATTTCCCAAGAGGTATTTATTTCGCCCCTCAAGGAAAAAACCGATTAAGCACCTCTCCTCTGCTCAGCCATCTTACTTCGGTGTGGTACGGGATCTCCGGGTATTCCGCTTCGATATCAGCCAGATATTCTCTTAATTGGCGATGTGTGAGTCCATGCGAGCGAAGATAACTAACCGTTCGAAGAACTGTGTCCATAACATTTGTTATGTTGGCAATCTTCGCACAAAGTGCCTCCGGGTGTTTCAGACTATGTACTATCGCGAATAAGGAACAGCCAACCTCAGCCATTTTTGACCTCAAGTAACTCAGAAATCCAGTGCGTATCCCTTGTAGCGCAGGAGCTCCATCCCTTGTTACACTGTGAAAGGTGGCTACACTGAGACACAGCGCCAGAGATTGCGCCAAAGAGTATTATTCAGCCGCCTCCACTGGCAGTGCCTTTCGAGGTCTCGTAGTAGTGAGTGCTTGGGCAGAACTTGTAGTAGTAGAGTGCTTGGGGAGAACTCGTGGGAGTCAGTGCTTGCTGACATGTGATACTGAATAGTTCTTGTTGAGATGTGATAGTAGCGAGTCGGTGTGGAGAGTTTGTAATGTCTAGAGTGCTTTTCATCAATATAAACGAAGGTAAGAAAAAAGAAAAAATTTCTTTTCCCTCTCATTGTTTCAGTGTCCTGAATAATGCGTCATTACAGGTTCAGTCAACAAAGCATCTGGCGAGTGTTCTTGTATTAGAGTGTAATTCTGAGTGTCTTGCGCAATTATAGTATTTCTATTTTTTTCAATTACTTCAGTATAAATGATATTTAAAATTTCTTGTCTTGTTGAAGAAGAACCGTGCCAGATGTGTACGTTGAGTCACACTCCCACATACAGAACAATTACACTTGTGCTTTGGTTTCGTAGGTTTTATAGTTGCTGGGGACTTAATTAACTAATTGTGTTAACAGAAAATTTTCATTTCATTCTTTGTTGATGTTCTATGCAGTCAGATTGCGTAATAATACTAGTCAGACCAACCGTTTACGAGACTTGCGTAATCGGACATACAGCTACCAAAATTAAAAATTATTTTCAAATTTAATAATTATTAAGCCCCCATGCACGTGGCGACCGCTGCATCGGATACGTCCCTTGGAATTCTTCTGACTGTAAAAATAGTAGACAGTAGTATTGTTGTAGTAATTTGTAGTTTAGTAATTTTAGTCTATTTTGCATGTGTAGATTTGGTAACTGTCATTCTTCTAATGGTATTTTTTCTCAGAATTTGATTTGTTGTCTTGTATACGCGTTTGACAATTTAGTGCAATTATTTCAGTTGTTCGTTAATCGTGTTTGAAGGAAACATTTCGTGTGAATGGTATTGTTGGAGATAAAGTGTCATTGTGTGCAATTTTCATATAGTGTCGAGTTTTGTATATTCTGTAAATGATTACGTGATCAATGAAAAAGGCAAAAATGATGAATAGTGAGAATGACGTAATTGTTAACATGGCGAACTCGCCAACACAGGAGAACAGTATGATGAATAATGGTGTTGAAAACAATTTAATAAGTCGGGAAAATAGTACGGAACCATTTCAAAATTTTTCACAATCAGAAAATTTTCAGAATCCAAGATTAACGACAGAAGATTCTGGAATAGTATCGAACTCAGATAGCTTTACAGCTATGACGAAGGAAACTGGCTTCGCGGGAAATGTTAGGGGTGAAAAGAATTTTGAAACAGTTAATATGGAGCAGTTGATGGGTGTAATATTAAATTTGGGATCTGAATTAAAAACAGTGACAACACGGTTAGACTCAGTGGGATCACAAATAGGAACAATTACAACTGGTATGGGAACGATGGAAACACGTTTAGACTCAGTGGGATCACAAATAGGAACAATTACAACTGGTATGAGAACGATGGAAACACGGTTAGACTCAGTGGGATCACAAATAGGAACGATTACAACTGGAATGGGAACGATGGAAACACGGTTGGACTCAGTGGGATCACAAATAGGAACAATTAGAACTGAGATAGGAACAATGGAAACACAGTTAGACTCACGAATAGGGACATGTTTCAAAAATATGAAGGATGATTTAAAGAAAGATATCAGAGAAGAAATACAACCGATTTTGAATCCTCACAATAATAGATTAATTGCAGTAGAGATTAGACAAAGGGAACAGGATAGAGAACAGGAAGAAAGAGATCGCGTGATAGTACAGAAATTTTCAGAGTTAAATTTACAACGTGCAAACGATAAGGAAGAAATATTTGAGAGAATCGAGGAATCCGTACCAAATGACAAAATAAATAACCTAACACAACAATATGGACAGTTAACTACCAGATGTGTTAATACCGAAACCCGAGTCGCGACACTTACGGAAGACGTAAATAAACAGAAAGAACAAAAAGGTTGATTTATCGGAAAGAGTGGAGGAGATTTCAGATAAATTGACAAGTCTTAGTTTAAATGGGGACAGAGATTCAGATGATACAGCACCATTACCATTTGCAGAAACCGAAGAGTACCAGAACATTAATAAGCATGTTGAAAATCAGGGAAAATTTAATGAATGCGTTAAAAGGGAATTTGAGGCATTAAGAAAGCAAGTCAAACAAATCGAAGGAGAAATTGTTGGGAAAGACAGCAAAAGAAATTCGGAATCACAGATAGTAGAGGGGTTTGAAGAAAATAATTTGTTTCATCTACGGGATGCAACAACACAGCGCCAGGCGCGTGAATTTAACAATAATCGTCGTTGGGACAGGGACAGAGGCGGTAGGTCTTTGTCGCCACGAGGCGAAAACTTTGACTATAAACACTATTTGACAGTTCGGAAATTTAAGATCTTCCGTAATTCTAAGAATGACATACATCCATGTTCATGGTTAGATCAATTTATATACGCACTTCCACTAAATTGGCCATTAAGACACAAACTGGAAATTATGTGCGGCTATTAAAGTCCTCAGGGGATTCACTACTCTAAGTGAATATGTGCCGTAGCGAGCATAGGGCCCGGAGCTGTAGTGGTGCTATATCTCTTTTAGTTTTCTGTACCGCTGCCTACTCTTTTACTATTCTTTGCATCTGTCAAACCAACTCTTCGACTATGAATCTATCTAGACAGCAGATAATCAATAACCTGATATGACTATTTTACCTAAAAATGATTTCGGAAATTACCGTTTGGACTTACTGGACCTTCAGCAGCATTCATTCCTAGTTTAAAGGAAATGTTACCTGTTTATCTTCGTAACAATATCACTTCATATGTTGCCGATATTCTTATTGCTAAACGTTCTTGGAGTGAACATAACAAAATTTTGGATTCATTATTACGTATTTTTGTAAGAGTTGGCATTACAGTGAACTCAGAAAAATCTGAATCTGGTCGTTCTCAGGTGAATTTTCTCGGTCACATTATTTCTACCGAAGGTATTCTTCCTGATCCAGAGAAATTAGACGCTATTCGTAATTATGCTGTTCCTACCACAAAACGTGATGTTCGTAGTTTCCTTGGTGTCTGTAATTTTCTTAGACGCTTTGTTAGATTGAACAACTTGGCCACACCTCGTTTTTACGAGCTATCTGGAAAGTTCTTTTTAAATGAAAATCGGTCGACAACTCTGTTTGGTTAGTTTGTATTCCTGATGAGTGGGTCAATAAATTGATTTGGTACACGCATTTCAGTTATGCACGCTTTGGTCCCAGAAAATGCTTTCATAAATTACGGGAAAATTGCTACTTCAGTAATATGGAAAAACGTATTCGATCTGTTCTGGACAAATGCAAATTATGTCAAAAGGCTAAGCCGCCAACAATTTCTCACAGAGCACCGTTGTTTCCTATCATTCCAGCGAAATTAAAGGAGATGGCTGCAGTTGATTTGTTCGGTCCAGTGGTTCGTTCTACTAATGGTTTTGCATACATTTTCGTAGCAGTGGAGTTGACATCAAAATATGTGTGTTTTACACCTTTACGCAAAGCGACAGCTTGTTCAGTATCTAATGCTTTCATCAAACATATTCTTAAAGAAGTTGGTCATGTTGATAGGGTTAATCAGATAATGGATCACAGTTTCGTTCTAAAATTTGGCTTCGTACTCTACGGCGTCGTAAAATTAAACCAATTTTCATTTCACTTTTTCACCCTCAATCTAACGCTTCAGAGAGATGGATGAAGGAAATCAATAAATTGTGCCGTCTTTATTGACATCAGAATCACAGAACTTGGGATCAGTATCTTCATATTTTTCAAAACATTCTGAATGAACTTCCTAATGACTCAACTTCTTTACCGCCAATACTGATATTAAAAAACAAAGTACCGACAAATCGCATATCTGAAATCGTTCCTTTCCCACCTACACGGGAACTGCGGCATTCTGAAGTTGTCAACCTGGCTCTACAAAAAATTGCATCAGCGGCTGCTAGAAGAGAGAAATCAGCTAAACATCCTGGTCATTTAAAAACTTTTTCAGTTGGGCAAAAGGTATTAATTAAGTCTCATCGTTTGTCTCACAAAGGAAGAGGCTTGTATCGCAAATTTGTTCTGCTTTATAACGGTTCATATAGAATTCGCAAAATTATTCATGGTAACACTGTCGAAGTAGAAACTCTTAAATCCCGACGATCTAAGGGAATACATCACATATCAAACGTTAAAATTTTTGTGGAATGACATACTTTAGAGAAACTAACAGCTAGATGTAAACATGCAGAGAATACAAGGATACCGCGCTGTGTTTTGGCGGCGGCATATATTCAAAGCAACAGTCAAGTCTACGCGCCGCACAAGGCAGTCGTTGACCGCAAACAATTGCTTCCTACGTCACGCGCCTACAGCTGATCGAGCGCTCAGTGCGAATGCACTGACAGCCGTAAACAAATACACAGTCTAATTTCTCCGATTAAATTCAGTATAAAGCTATAGTGACTTGATGAATTATGTTATTAACATTCAGTATTTTTCAGGATACGGTTCTATAAAATATTTAAGAACTTCAGGTAAATTCTGTGTGTCTCCGATGTTAAGAGGACTTGCTATCAAGAAAATTTCAGAAAGAATGTAATTTCCAAGAAGAAACTAATAAACTAAAAAGGTAACTATTAATTGACTTTATTTTTCAGGTAACTTATTTCCACTTAGGTACGTACTTTAGACGTAATTTGCTGCTCGCGATTATGTGATTCATACTTTGTGCTAATTTCATGTTCTATGAATTACTTGTGAAGCGACGTGCTTGCGTACGTTAACTGATTTTGACAAATGATTATTAATGAACCGGGTTGTTATTTGTATATATTATGCATCGCTTGGCTGCAATGCTTTTTCACTGATGTCGTATTTTTTTTAATTATGTGCCTGCTGTGCTTATTTATTTAAATTATAATTGTCACCTGGTTAATTGTGCTGACTGTGATTATGTATGTAAGTTATACTTTGTGGATTATCTGCTTGCGCCTTCATGTTTACTTATTAAGATTACATATGAACATTTATTTGCTTATGCTGATATGATGCTAATGACCTCTTTATTACGTAAGATGTATGTTTACCGCTATGCGTATGGATTGCATATTTATACATTTCTGTTTGTCGTCACAACTACTCTTTAATTTGGTATATAGAAATGCTGATAAACTGTGTACAAACATAGAGTTTAGGTCACACTATTGTATTAATTATAGATTGTTCGCTTGGCAGAGCCTCGTTGTAAGAATTGTGCTGCATCCACCTGTTGACATTCTGTTCTCTACTGATATACTTACTCGCTATTACATGTTTTGCTTTGCTCGGTGCCTTATATTTTAAGATAAGAAAATGAACTGCTATAATTCGACATAAACGACATTAGTGCAAGAAACTTTATAGAAGTCACATGAGTTGAGGCTTTATGGAAGCTGTATAAATTTATGCTAATAGGAAGGAAGCTAACGACATGACATACCAAAACTAGGTTTAGACCATTGACAGTTATTACACTGCATTTTTCGTGAGCAATTGAAATAGGAAGTGACACTTGACACAAGAAATACTCCACATGTTTGCTTCTGTTTGTCATCATTCTTGAAGTGGTGTACACACTGTGAAATATTATGATCATTCACACTCCGTAATCGTACTTAATTACTGAGAGTTATTCGAACTTCGTCTGTTAGAGGTCAAGTATGCATTTCTTTTGTTTATAATTCATAATGAGTAGAAGATTTGGGTCAGATGGATTACACAGAGGTTGTGTGTTGACAGTGTGTCTTCGGATTGTATGGGATGATGAGGTTTGCATTATGATTTTATCTGTACTTGTTCGAGGAGACTGACTAGAGGAAAGAGTTGTTATGGAAGTGAAATGATATTGGCGATAAGGTTTATATGTGTCGATGTATTGAAGAGATATTATTGAGGTATTGAGATTATATGATGTTGATGATTATTGGAGTTTTTGGTGGACAACAGGTAAGGTAAATGCTATTAATGATAAGATTTATATGTATTGACGTAAGAGGTATTATTGAAGTATTGAGATTATGTGATGCTGATGATTATTGGAGTTTTGGTGGATAAGAGGTAAAGTAAGTGAGGTGCATATTTTTTTTTTTGTTGGTCTATATGGAACAAGGAGGATGAAGATAGCAGACTAGAACACTAAAGTAGAAGGAAGATTGTCTACACACACTTGTTAAATCAATAAGCAGTACATATTTTTTTTGGAGAGAAGAAGTAATTGCTTATCTGGGCACACTGACAGTTGTTCAGCAACAGTACATTTTGATATGGCTTGGCAAACATTGGTGTTGACATGATGACTATGACGTTGACTTAACTATTATTGACTGTTATACACTGCTGCCACTACTACTTGATACACAAGATGAACATCAAATTTTGACAGAATTGCATTTACACAGTTCTTGTTGTTGTTGTTGTGGTCTTCAGTCCTGAGACTGGTTTGATGCAGCTCTCCATGCTACTCTATCCTGTGCAAGCTTTTTCATCTCCCAGTACCTACTGCAACCTACATCCTTCTGAATCTGCTTAGTGTATTCATCTCTTGGTCTCCCTCTACGATTTTTACCCTCCATGCTGCCCTCCAATACTAAATTGGTGATCCCTTGATGCCTCAGAACATGTCCTACCAACCGATCCCTTCTTCTGGTCAAGTTGTGCCACAAACTTCTCTTCTCCCCAATCCTATTCAATACTTCCTCATTAGTTATGTGATCTACCCATCTAATCTTCAGCATTCTTCTGTAGCACCACATTTCAAAAGCTTCTATTCTCTTCTTGTCCAAACTATTTATCGTCCATGTTTCACTTCCATACATGGCTACACTCCATACGAATACTTTCAGAAATGACTTCCTGACTCTTAAATCTATACTGGATGTTAACAAATTTCTCTTCTTCAGAAACGCTTTCCTTGCCATTGCCTCTCTACTTCGACCATCATCAGTTATTTTGCTCCCCAAATAGCAAAACTCCTTTACTACTTTAAGTGCCTCATTTCCTAATCTAATTCCCTCAGCATCACCCGACTTAATTAGACTACATTCCATTATCCTTGTTTTGCTTTTGTTGATGTTCATTTTATATCCTCGTTTCAAGACACTGTCCATTCCATTCAACTGCTCTTCCAAGTCCTTTGCTGTCTCTGACAGAATTACAAAGTCATCGGCGAACCTCAAAGTTTTTATTTCTTCTCCATGAATTTTAATACCTACTCCGAATTTTTCTTTTGTTTCCTTTACTGCTTGCTCAATATACAGATTGAACAACATCGAGGAGAGGCTACAACCCTGTCTTACTCCCTTCCCAACCACTGCTTCCCTTTCATGTCCCTCGACTCTTATAACTGCCATCTGGTTTCTGTACAAATTGTAAATAGCCTTTCGCTCCCTGTATTTTACCCCTGACACCTTTAGAATTTGAAAGAGAGTATTCCAGTCAACATTGTTAAAAGCTTTCTCTAAGTCTACAAATGCTAGAAACGTAGGTTTGCCTTTACTTAATCTTTCTTCTAAGATAAGTCGTAAGGTCAGTATTGCCTCACGTGTTCCAGTGTTTCTACGGAATCCAAACTGATCTTCCCCGTGGTTGGCTTCTACTAGTTTTGCCATTCGTCTGTAAAGAATTCGTGTTAGTATTTTGCAGCTGTGACTTATTAAGCTGATAGTTCGGTAATTTTCACATCTGTCAACACCTGCTTTCTTTGGGATTGGAATTATTATATTCTTCTTGAAGTCTGAGGGTATTTCGCCTGTTTCATACATCTTGCTCACCAGATGGTAGAGTTTTGTCAGGACTGGCTCTCCCACGGCCGTCAGTAGTTCCAATGGAATATTGTCTACTCTGGGGGCCTTGTTTCGACTCAGGTCTTTCAGTGCTCTGTCAAACTCTTCACGCAGTATCATATCTCCCATTTCATCTTCATCTACATCCTCTTCCATTTCCATAATATTGTCCTCAAGTACATCGGCCTTGTATAGACCCTCTATATACTCCTTCCACCTTTCTGCTTTCCCTTCTTTGCTTAGAACTGGGTTTCCATCTGAGGTCTTGATATTCATACAAGTGGTTCTCTTATCTCCAAAGGTCTCTTTAATTTTCCTGTAGGCGGTATCTATCTTACCCCTAGTGAGATAGGCGTCTACATCCTTACATTTGTCCTCTAGCCATCCCTGCTTAGCCATTTTGCACTTCCTGTCGATCTCATTTTTGAGACGTTTGTATTCCTTTTTGCCTGTTTCACTTACTGCATTTTTATATTTTCTCCTTTCATCAATTAAATTCAATATTTCTTCTGTTACCCAAGGATTTCTACTAGCCCTCGTCTTTTTACCTACTTGATCCTCTGCTGCCTTCACTACTTCATCCCTCAAAGCTACCCATTCTTCTTCTACTGTATTTATTTCCCCCATTCCTGTCAATTGCTCCCTTATGCTCTCCCTGAATCTCTGTACAACCTCTGGTTCTTTTAGTTTATCCAGGTCCCATCTCCTTAAATTCCCACCTTTTTGCAGTTTCTTCAGTTTTAATCTACAGGTCATAACCAATAGATTGTGGTCAGAGTCCACATCTGCCCCTGGAAATGTCTTACAATTTAAAACCTGGTTCCTAAATCCCTGTCTTACCATTATATAATCTATCTGATACCTTTTAGTATCGCCAGGGTTCTTCCATGTATACAACCTTCTTTCATGATTCTTAAACCAAGTGTTAGTTATGATTATGTTGTGCTCTGTGCAAAATTCGACCAGGCGGCTTCCTCTTTCATTTCTGTCCCCCAATCCATATTCACCTACTATGTTTCCTTCTCTCCCTTTTCCTACACTCGAATTCCAGTCACCCATGACTATTAAATTTTCGTCTCCCTTCACAATCTGAATAATTTCTTTTATTTCATCATACATTTCTTCAATTTCTTCGTCATCTGCAGAGCTAGTTGGCATATAAACTTGTACTACTGTAGTAGGCGTGGGCTTCGTATCTATCTTGGCCACAATAATGCGTTCACTATGCTGTTTGTAGTAGCTTACCCGCATTCCTATTTTCGTATTCATTATTAAACCTACTCCTGCATTACCCCTATTTGATTTTGTGTTTATAACCCTGTAGTCACCTGACCAGAGGTCTTGTTCCTCCTGCCACCGAACTTCACTAATTCCCACTATATCTAACTTCAACCTATCCATTTCCCTTTTTAAATTTTCTAACCTACCTGCCCGATTAAGGGATCTGACATTCCACGCTCCGATCCGTAGAACGCCAGTTTTCTTTCTCCTGATAACGACATCCTCTTGAGTAGTCCCCGCCCGGAGATCCGAATGGGGGACTATTTTACCTCCGGAATATTTTACCCAAGAGGACGCCATCATCATGTAATCATACAGTAAAGCTGCATGCCCTCGGGAAAAATTACGGCTGTAGTTTCCCCTTGCTTTCAGCCGTTCGCAGTACCAGCACAGCAAGCCCGTTTTGGTTGTTGTTACAAGGCCAGATCAGTCAATCATCCAGACTGTTGCCCTTGCAACTACTGAAAAGGCTGCTGCCCCTCTTCAGGAACCACACGTTTGTCTGGCCTCTCAACAGATACCCCTCCGTTGTGGTTGCACCTACGGTACGGCTATCTGTATCGCTGAGGCACGCAAGCCTCCCCACCAACGGCAAGGTCCATGGTTCATGGGGGGGGGGGGATTTACACAGTTAACACTATTCAATTACACAGTAGTACTTAATGTGGATGAAAGATGAGTGAGTGTGTTTTGTGTTTTCCTTTCCTAATCCTACCCACCTATCTCCTAAATATTATTTTATTTGTTTGTAGTGGCTTGCACTGACACTCATAAATATTATAGGTTCACTGATATTTGAGTATTTGTAATAGTTAATATGACAATTATCTGATATCATTTGTGTGTTTATTAGAATTTATATGTTTAGTGTGTGAAAGCATTTGTATGTGTATTCAAACTATTGTTCATGCCTGAACTGTCTGATTAGTGATGGTGAATATTATGAACTGTTACCTGCACTTCTTCAACATTGATGGGTGCCACTTAGAAATGTTTAATTTCTGCTGATGATCTGTGTGATTAATGATAGTAAATATTATGGACTGTTCCTTGTACTTTTTCTACATGACTGGTGCCACTAGGACATGTTTAATTTCTGCTAATAAACTCTGATGAACAGTGTGATCAGTGATAGTAAATATTATGGACTGTTACTTGTACTTTTTCTACATGATTGGTGCCACTACGACATGTTTAATTTCTGCTAATAAACTCTAATGAACAGTGTGATAAGTGATAGTAAATATTATGGACTGTTACTTGTACTTTTTCTACATGATTGGTGCCACTACGACATGTTTAATTTCTGCTAATAAACTCTAATGAACAGTGTGATAAGTGATAGTGAATATTATGGACTGCTCTCTGGACCTGCTCATCATTGCTAGGTGCAACTAATGGACTACTTGTACTGAAATGATGTCACTTGTTGGTGTGTGTACCTGCTCAACATTACTGGGTGCCACTGATGGACTGTTTTTTTTTTTTACTGAAATAATGTGACTTGTTGCTGTGTGTACCCGCCCAACACTACTGGGTGCCACTGATGGACTGCTTCTACTGACATAATGTCACTTGTTGGTGTCTGCACCTGTTCAACATTGCTGGGTGCAACTAATGGAACTGCTTCTGCTGAATGATGTCACTTGTTGGTGTCTGCACCTGTTCAACATTGCTGGGTGCCACTGATGGACTGCTTCTACTAAAATGATGTCACTTGTTGGTGTTTGCAACTGTTGACCATCGCTGGGTGCTACTACTGGAACTAATCATTGAAAGCATTTTATGTGAACATTTGTATAAACTGATTTTTTGTGTATTGTGTGAACTATTATGTATAGTCACATGTATGAAAAGAATTTGTATTGCTTACTGTATTTTATATAGTAGGTTATTGAAAGGTCAGTGCAAACCCAAAAATTTTATCTAATTATGTGATATTTAGGTATTAATATTATCATTTATTTTTGTCTGTACTTTTGTGGACGAATTTGGTGGTATTTTCACCACCAATGCTGGCAAAAATACCATCAAATTCTGGCCCGTGGAGGAGGGGCATATGAAAGGTGGCTACACTGAGCCACAGCGCCAGAGATTGCGCCAAAGAGTATTATTCAGCCGCCTCCACTGGCAGTGCCTGTCGAGGTCTCGTAGTAGTGAGTGCTTGTGCAGAACTTGTAGTAGTAGAGTGCTTGGGGAGAACTCGTGGGAGTCAGTGCTTGCTGACATGTGATACTGAATAGTTCTTGTTGAGATGTGATAGTAGCGAGTCGTTGTGGAGAGTTTGTAATGTCTAGAGTGCTTTTCATCAATATAAACGAAGGTAAAAAAAAAAAAATTTCTTTTCCCTCTCATTATTTCAGTGTCCTGAATAATGCGTCATTACAGGTTCAACAACAAAGCATCTGGCGTGTGTTCTTGTATTAGAGTGTAATTCTGGGTTTCTTGCGCAATTATAGTATTTCTATTTTTTTTAATTACTTCAGTATAAATGATATTTAAAATTTCTTGTCTTGTTCAAGAAGAACCGTGCCAAATGTGTACGTTGAGTTACACTCCCACACACAGAACAATTACACTTGTGCTTTGGTTTCGTAGGTTTTATAGTTGCTGGGGACTTAATTAATTAATTGTGTTAACAGAAAATTTTCATTTCATTCTTTGTTGTTGTTCTATGCAGTCAGATTGCGTAATAATACTAGTCAGGGCCAACCGTTTACGAGACTTGCGTAATCGGACATACAGCTACCAAAATTAAAAATTATTTTCAAATTTATTAATAATTAAGCCCCCATGCAACTGGTCAGGCGGCCAATTTTAAACCCATTGTCTCTAACACGTTTTCCACGTCTAGAAAAATATCCAAACCCGTGGTTGTGTCTCTTAATGGTATAAGATCGAGAAATTCTTTGGTGACACGCAGATTGTCGTCGACACCTCGAATGAATATGACGAGCTGAGATATGTGTGCAAGGTCCGCGGACTCGTCAAGAGCGATAGAAAGCGAAATGAAGTTTGCCGCTCTCTCCAATAATTGCTGCTCCATATCCGAGGACATATCTTTGTGAGCAACTGTTTGAGGCGATAGAGCTATTTTTTCAAATTTTTCCGTGAGGTCTGGTGGACTAATACAAGCCGCTGAGTCGACCAGGTAATCCTTGATGAGATTCCCAGCAGCAAAATGTTTTCCTGCTTTCCCAATTCTCAGCGATCATTTGTAACTTGCGACAAACTTTGCCCACCTGTTTCCTGCTCGTACTACGCCAAAAAAGAACATATAATTAATTTTGTACAATCCTGTTTTTAAAAAACTTTTATCACTTTAACAATTTATTGCTTCATTCGTTGAAACTCAAATAAAAAACTAACAAAAGAGATTGGTTTTAGATGCGTTTTCCCCCAAATCCGCTCAAAAGGACAGCGATGTGTGGTCGCAAAATAAATTTTTATCTATTGCAATATTTGCGTACGGCGGCATGGCGGGGCTCGGCCTGCGATCTGCACGGCCAGCTAAGCGACACGGCTCGGCCACTGCGACAACATGCTAATTCGCCCGGGGCGCTGGCCGCGGGCGATCGCGGGAGCTAGCGCCACAGGGGCACAGTTTGGACCAGCCTGGTTTAAATGCACCAAAATAAATGAACCAAAACAGTACAGAAACTGTAGTGTTAACCGTATTATTATTAGTTGGGTATACATTTTGAAATACTCTTTTGCAGTAGTTGGACTATTTGTGGTACTAGCATCTTTGTAATATTTGCTACATGAATTTTGTATTATTCAAGAATCTCCAATTATAGCGTCTTAGATAACAGGCTGCAATTGTGAAAAATAAATAAATGAATGTGCTCTATAATTGTATGCAGTGGTGTTTCCTAAATCTTACTCACACTCTAGCGGCAGTCCCTTTTGATGAAATTGTCCCTGGTGCTTATTTCTGTGGTCTCGCTGAAGACGCTCTCTCTTCGTTTTGGAGCTTGACCTAAAATGCTGGTATGTTCGTGTTTCACCACACGAGGCTCAGACGTACAGAACTCTTCGACAGCCGACTTGTTAGGATACCTCAGTCAGGTGTGCAGCTGGTGTTACGGGCATCGACCTGCTATGGTCCTGACATACCCCGACCAACTTTTTATGCGCAATAGCAGAGTCTGTGTTATTTAGAAGGCAAAAGACTCAGCACTTTGTCAATATAGCCAGATTTTTCCTGATACTGCGTCGGTAAAGTATAGAGATGCAGTGGTAGCATCTATCTCCATTTCTTCGCCCGTCTCCACAGGTTGTACTGTAGCAGAAGTGCGGATAGTGCACCTACTCTGGTTTAATCGGAATAGCAGAAACCATGCGAGCCCTCCAGGGTTAAGGATTTAAGGGTGAAAGTACACTGAATAACAATGGTAAGAAGCTAATATATTTTGCAAACATAACTAATTAAGAAAGATAAAATCTTTAGTCTTAAACGTTGTGACATCCGTAAATCCGTAAATTTTCTTTGGGCTCTTAGAAGTATATCTTCAATAATAGACAAAGCCGACTTGCCTGAGCATTCATTTCGCCAATGTATAAAAATTTTATTTCCACGTATTCGGGAAAATATCTTTAAAGTTATGAAACAATCGTGCAACGAAATACACATCCTCTACAAATGTATAAGCACAGTACACAAATCAAGGATCACAGTACATAAAATATCAATTGTCTGTAATGTTTATTTAACTCAGAATGTGATTATAAACAATATTTCTAGTTACATATCCAGGAGATGCGGCGAAGAAATTTGTGTGTGGGCCTACCCTTGACCAAAAGTGTTATCCATGAGGGAAGCATCGAGATGTCCACTCTTCAGTAATTAATAGACTGCCTCTGTGACTTCTTAATTGTAACGGTAAACGCAAGTCCGCAGTCCCTTGAAGGGAAATGGGAGATTCGTCGGAAAAGGGGTGTCTATTGAACAAACTGTCGTACACTGACATATTTAGGTGGGAAAATTCAGGGTATATGTCATAAGTGCTTCCAAAATATGTTGCGATTTGAGTTATTAACTAGGAAGTAATAGATTTAAATGTGTAAGAGGTATGCGCTGCCTGCGATATGAGAATCGCTGACCAGAGAGCAGTGTTGACTGCAGTACGAACTGTGTGACTGTAGCAGTTGGTAGTTGCTAGTCGCTAGTCTGAGGTTGTCTGCGCTTGTCTGGAGTCTGTTCTGGTCGGGAGTCCGGAGACTGAGTATTATTGTATAAGGTAAAAAGCAGCCTCGTGCATATCTAGTAATGTATCTGAATTGTCATCCAAATGTTTTAAAAAAATATCTTAATAATAATTTTTGTAATATAAAGTAATTTTTTAAAAGAAGCATTCATTTCAAAAACATCAGTTGCTTCCTTTCACAAATCACAAATGTATAGGCCATCATTGCATGGAGCTGTGCCGGAAAAATGTTAAGTAAGAGCATATATATTCGCCGTTTTTATTGAGGTAAGAATATTTGCTTTTTATTCAGAATGATCTTACAGGGCCACGATGCAGCACTGCTGTCGTCCAAATTTTACCAGGTTACTGAATTTATTTTTTATTACAAGGTTTAGGAATTTTTCTGTTTCGATATTAAATGGGAAACAAATTTTTTGTGGAGGTTAAATGTGATTGAATTTCTGTAGAGAGGTAACACTAAATTAGAATCACATTCACTAATCATATTTAAATACATTTAATTATTTCGTGTGATGAGGTTACATTTGGCGACATCCAGCCAGGATCGTATTTCTTTGTGAATCTCTGAGAAGTAGTCATATATTTGCTCTTATTGACTTAAATGTAGTTTGCATGTGGCGCAACGCATTTATTAATTTGTCACTCTTTCTTTCACAGATCATCGGCAATTTATTGCTCTTTGTTGTAATTGTGTTTGTTCCATTTTTGCTTTGTTTTTGTTTCATTTTTGTGCTTAATTTTGATTTGTGAAAAACGCCGCGAAAAACTGTTAACAGTACATCGCGATGTGCAATGAGTGAAATAGCCGGCTCGAATAGTTTGACCGATAATATTTGTGACACTCAGTGAAATAGTGATAATCCCCTAATTACAGATAATCAGTGTGTAGCGACCACTAATAATGATTTTAATTCTAATGATGAGCAAACAAATGCAATTATGTCCACAGTAAATGTAACAATTGATGACACGGCACATTCCGTTACAATGAACGCTGCCCAGTTTAACACACCTGATTTGCAAAATTTACGTAGTGAACAGATAATTGTTTCTAACGAAGGTGAACAATATTCACAAAACACGTCAGATTTATGTGATTCCGGTGTAGTGACCAACAGTGCACATCCGATTGGCAAACCTTTTTGTGAATCAGAGAATGACCAAATTGTTATACAAAACGCGACAAAAGCAGATACAACATCGCACAGTACAGAGAATACTGCGGCTAATTTTGACATGGATCAAGTTATGGCATTATTGCTACAATTTAGTGAAAATGTTAAACAACTACTTAATGAAAGTTTCAAACAGCAGAATGAAAATTTCGACAACCATTTCAAACAACTTAATGAACTAATTAATGACAGTTTCAAACAGCGGAATGAAATACTAGATAACCATTTCAAACAGTCGAACGAAAAACACGACAACCTTAATGAACAGAACAAACAACTTAGTGAACAGATTACAGCCGTTGCCGCGCAATGTCATGATGCTAAAGAATAATTATGTTACGAAATTGAGGCTTGTGCTGGTAACAGTAGTGAAGAAATTAGATCTTTTGCACAAGAATTAAATAATACACATGCAGCCACAACAGAATCACTTAGAGATGAAATTAATGCAGTCACTGAACAATGTTCAGAAAACGCAACACAGATACGCGACGAGTTTAAATTAATGTCAGCAGAAGTTTCACGCACTCTGGATACGGAAGTCGATAAGAAATTTGAACAACAGAACAGCCAAATTGACGAACGTGTTACAGTGACAGAAATGAAAAATGTTTCAGTCACTAACACGTCACAGCATACGCCACGTTCCAAACATTTGTCACACTCACACAGCCAGCATAACTTAGGTAATTAACAGGGACCACGCGACTTAGAATCCGAAGAGACACAGACAAACAAATTCTCGTACAATCCTGAACCTGTTCAGACATACAGAGACGATAATTCTGATTACAAGCATTTTCTATCTGTGAGAAAATTTAAGGTGTTTAATAATGACAGAACACAGAGTCACGCTTTGGAGTGGATACAACAACTTGCCTTTGAATTTCCACCGCCATTGCCTGTAACACAGAAACCAAAATTTATTTGCAGTGCGTAATAAACCTCAGGGGATTCATTACGCTTCAATCAATATGTGCCGTAGCGTGCACAGGGCCCCGAGCCGTAGTAGTGCTATTTCATCTTTAGTTTTCTGCACTGCTGCCTTCTCTTCTACTATCCTTTATATCTATCAAAGCAGCTCTTCAACTATCGATCTATCTAGGATTAAGAATTAGTAAAGAAAACGTGATACGACAAGTTTTACCGAAAGTGACAGTTTTCATTAGACGTTCCAGAAATGACAATCACGAGAACTCTAATACCAGACAAAAATTTAATCATCAGCATGTGTAAAATTATCAGCAACAGCAAACGCATTTTGGTAACAATAGAGGTTTTTCCCCACAACAGCAACAAAACCAGCCGGTTAGCATACCTAACCAACAATGTAATCTGCAAGGTCAACCAAACTTTAATGTTTCGCCGCCTACACGTATAGCGTCGGCTCCAACAATTAGTAACGCACAGCAACAAGGGAATCAGTACGTACAGAAAACACACTATTTCAATTCATATCGCAATGAACCGTATAGAAATGACTATTATGACAGACGTAAATGTAACGAGCAGAATTTTCAGCGTATGTTTAATGACAGTCTGTCTTATCAGCAGCAAAATTATCCGCAACAACATATTATCATGAATCAACCAGACAGTAGATACCATCCCGAACCTAATACGTCAGGAAGAAATAACAGAACAGTACAAATAGTGGAAATGCCACAGCATCCTCCCGAAAATAATAGCACGTCAGATCGAATTTGACTAGATGCAGTACAGGTTGCATCTTCCAGCAACGCAAGCAATACTTTCGACACACAGAATCTTGTTCACGAAAATGTTATTACTTTTGACGACATCCGAGACACTCTTTTGCAGGAAAGGCCAGTTATTCAAAAAACCATTTCACACCCTGTCATTGACGTAAAGATTGGATCATCCAAATTTTCAGCAGTAATCGATTCTGGATCACCTATGTCAGTTATAAATGAGGAAACTTTCAACGAATGTAATAAAGAGAATACCTTTCCTACGTTACCATTAGGCAAAACTAAAGTAAAAGGCGCAGTATCTGGTAAAGGAGTAGATGTAAAAATTGCAGACACATTTATCATTTTGTATTGCAGGTCATACTTTTCACTCAAATGTTTGGATTGTTCCCTTACTGACGACAGACGTTATTTTAGGTACGAATTTTCTATTACAACACGACGCAATTATTGCCTTTCAAAACTCCTATTTAATGTTAAAGGATGAAAATGTACAACTGGCTTTAGAATTTCAGCGCTCTTTATCTGCGGAAGAACAAACAGTTGATCGTGCAGAGGTCATTTCCGGATCACGTGACATAGACTGTCATTCCACATTGTTCACAGATACGTACGTACACAACTATAATACTCCAGACGAAGCCGACTATGATGTTATGCAAATGATTTCTGATAAAGTTAAACAGAGCAGTGCAAATACAGACGACGAACGCACGCAACTACGCAAAATTCTTTTACAGCAAGCTCCAGTTTTTGACAACGTTCCTGGTACTATGTCCGGTTTTATGTATGAATTTCAAGTTAAACACCACGGCACGTTTAAAGCCAAACATTATCCCATTCCGCATATTCACAGAGAACAAGTTAAGAAAGAATTGCTAGCTATGCTTGACCAATGAATTATTGAACCGGCAGTTAGTCCGTACATAAACCCGCTCCATATCGTTAAAAAAAAGGATGGTTCACTTCGCCTCGTACTTGATTCGCGTCACATCAACAA
The DNA here is from genome assembly GCF_021461395.2 of Schistocerca americana. Classification (NCBI taxonomy): domain Eukaryota; kingdom Metazoa; phylum Arthropoda; class Insecta; order Orthoptera; family Acrididae; genus Schistocerca; species Schistocerca americana. Next base: position 682,355,343 of record NC_060121.1, read on the forward strand.
CATTATTATTAATGAAACAGATCGCCCACAGACACTAGAAGAACTTCTACATAAATTTCATGGTACTGCTATTTATTCCACATTAGATTTGAAATCGGGAATTTGGCAAATTCAACTCCATCCGGACTGCAGAAAGTACGCGGCTTTTCTCTGTTTTGGTGACTGTTATCAATTTTGTAAATTACCGTTCGTTTTAACTATTTCTTCAGCAGCATTTATTCGCGGTTTGAATACTATACTTCCGACAGAACTTAAAGACATAATCACAACGTACGTAAACGACATTCTTATTGCAGAAGCTAACTGGTCTGAACACAATCTGATTCTTGAACAACTCTTACGAACTTTTCGTGCACAAGGAGTCACAGTTAATCTCAGTAAATGGCACTCTGGCAAAACTTCTACAAAATTTCTTGGACATGTAATTTCAGCAAAAGGCATTGCGCCTGACCCGGAAAAACTTCAAGCTTTACGTGACATTACTGTTCCTACGACGAAGAAACAACTACGCAGCTTTTTGGGTTTAACTAACTTTTTTCGTAAATTTATTCATTACTCTGCTTTAGACACACCTAGATTATGTCAATTGACGGGTAAAAATACTATTTGGTCCTGGGATCGCCAAGCACTTTCTGAATTTGTGAATCTGAAAGAAGCTTTGTTGAACGCACCACTTTTATCACATCCAGATCTTACTAGACACTTTTGCATTGCTACCGATAGTTCTAACACCGCTTTAGGCGTACACATTTTTCAGGAAATTGAAGAAGATGGTACTACAGTAATTAAAAACATCGCCTTTGCAAGTCGCATTCTGTCATCTGCTGTTATTCTGTTACAGAACTTGAAACATTGTGTGTTTTATGGGCATTTACAAGATTTAGGCATTTTCTTTATGGAAGACACACTACCGTTTACACAGATCATAGAGCTATACAGTTTTTACTCTCCGCTAAATTTTCACACGGCAGATTAAGCAGATGGAAACTTTATTTACAGGAATTTAATTTTACAATTGTTCACATTCCCGGCACACAAAATACCGTAGCAGACGCACTATCCCGTTCTCTCAGCAACAATCAGCAAGACATCGCCACCAACTTCTGCAAAGCAAATTTCAACGTCATGTACATTCAACAAGTTGCATTTGAAAATTTCATTTCGTCGTCATTACGAGACATACCACAAGAGCAGAGTAAAGACAACGTATGGAAAGAACTTAAACACCTTTGGGAAGATAGGCATTTTGTTACCATTAGAAACCATTACACTGTACGGAATAATATTCGATTTCACCGCTCTCACCCTGACAGCAACAACTTGTTACTATGCATTCCTGACGAGCTTGTTAACAAATTAATTTGGTATACTCATTTAAGTTACACACGTTACGGAGACAGAAAATGTTTTCTTATACTGAGATAGAACTGTTATTTTACCGACATGGAGAAACGTATTCGATGAGTTTTAGCGTCATGTAAAATCTGCCAGAAAGCTAAGTCAGATACGACTTCACATATTCCTCCATTACATCCCATTGTACCTGTTAAATTGAGACACATGGCCGCTGTAGATATTTTTGGTGCCAGAACTAATAGAGGTTTTGGCTACATCTTTGTCGCTGTTGAACTCACTTAAAAATTTGTTACCTTCACTCCGTTACGCAAAGCTACTGCTAAAACTGTTTCGAAAGCATTTGTAAAACATTTTCTATTCCATGTAGGGCATGTATTGAAAGTAATTTCCGACAATGGATCACAGTTTCGATCTGCTATATGGACACGTATGTTACGAGTTAGAAACATTTCTCCGATCTATATATCCAGGTACCATGCTTCTTCGAACCCTTGTGAACGACTAATGAAAGAAATTGGTAAACTGTGTAGAATATACTGCCATAAAAGACATATTGATTGGGACACACACATACTCTCATTCCAGGATGTAATTAATTCCATACCAAATGAATCTACTATGCTATCTCCGACTGTTATACTGAAAAATGTTGAACCACCTAACACAATTAAAGAATTAGTAACCCTTCCTACATCTCGTCGACTACTATACCATGAAATAATTGACATTGCGCTGAACAACATCAAACGTGCCGCAGAACGCCGGAGAAGACAGCAAAAACAGGTTCGTACACGCCGTGACTTTCACATTGGACAGAAGATATTTGTACGCACACATTATTTATCTAACAGAAGAAAGACTAGATGTAGTAAATTTGAGCTTCTATACGCAGGTCCATATCGAATTCGCAGCATTCCTCACCCCAATGTAGTACACGTCGAAACTTTGAGAACCAGAAAAAGTAAAGGCAATCACCATGTCTCCAATATTAAACCTTCAATTGAATGAACATACTTTACGATTTATCACACTGTAATGCTATTTTCTGATTTTTATATGACCAATGATAAAATTATATTTATGTGACTACTTACTGATGATTATCGTATTTTTTCTTGGCAAGTGCCCGCCAAGGTAAGGTTACCAGGTCGCTTTTCTTGTCGTTACACATCAGACCGTGCACATTTTTCCAGATACACTTACATATTTCATGACTACTTATGCAATTATATTTATATGAACACTTACTGATGATTGTCGTATTTTTTCTTGGGAAGTGCCCTGCAAGGTAACGTTAGCAGGTCGCATTTATTGTCGTTATACGTCAGACCGTGCACATTTTTCCAGATGAGCTTACATATTTTATGACCAATTATGTAATTCCATATAGTGAGATATTAATTTTATCAAATTCTTTCTCCATTAAAGTCTTCAACTCTCGCCTCTATCAACTACACAACATACAAGCTGAACAAAGAAAGGCATTTCTTGTTGTTATACATCAGACCGTGCACATCTTCCATTCTTCATGTATATATGATTGTTTTCCTGTTTTGTTTGTATGCACTATGGAATGTTTAAGAAGTAACACACACCAGTTGACTTTGACATTTTGCCTTATGATATCTCAACATCGTGACTATTTTACATTTTTTTTGCTGCTACATTGTGATACTCTGTGTACATTTTTGCACCTGCATACTGTCTATGTTTTTGACATATTACGTTTTCAGTCATGCTATGCTGTATGCTCAATTATATCACTTGAAACCAGTTTTTATTTAATGGGTATATGATTTAAATGCAAGACATTAATCATTGTTCATCATTTTCAGAAAGCAATAACGTGTAAAAGAAATAAATTAAACAAACCACAGTGGATTACAATGAAATGGGAATCTCACCTTTGGAATGAACGAAAGAAGATGCAATACCTCGTCACGAAGAGTAAAAGGATCAGAATTAACAAGCATTAACAAGAATACACTATACACATCGTATGATAGCGGTCTTAACTAATTTTTCTTTCAGAATACGAGGCGATTGATCCAGGCTATCAGACAAAACTACACATCTTAGTTTTAGTGATGAAATATGCTAGAAATAAGGAACTCTATACTATGAATAGTTGTATGAAGTAAATGGTAATATGAATAATGATTAATGAAGTGTCTTTTTGCCGACGATAATGAATGGTGATGAATAGAGATGAAGAATATGGTAATATGAATAATGAAGTTTTTCTTTGCAGGTGATGATAATAATGAAGTTATGGTGATATGAATAATTAAATTTTTGTTTATGGGTGATGATAGTGAAAAATTTTATATGGCCACTTTTAAGTTTTTCTTTGCAGATGAGAATAATGATGAAGTTTAAATATTTACTGTTAGTTAAGAAATGCTATGTAGTTATTTAAGTATTTGTTGCAGTTCGTTTTGACAGTATGTCTTATGTCACATGGTATAATGACTGAAGGTTTTGGAAAGGACAGCTAGAGAACATATATATTGAATACACATTTCATTACCTGTTAATTCGAAGTTTTCAGCATAATATGCGTTTCTTCTTTCAGCTTAATAATCCATTTTGTATTTTTTCCAGGAGAAGCTATTCATGAAATTAATGTGCTATAAGCAGTTGGTCACTAAACCTTTTCTAGTACTTGCACTTTTTTTACCCACTTGTGTGTGTCATTCATGAATGTGATCACATATACTCTATTTGTTTCATAACCTTGCTACAGCTGACTCATGACGAATAACGTTACCTATCCTCATTTGCAGCAATAAGTCAAAAGCAAATACACTCCTGGAAATTGAAATAAGAACACCGTGAATTCATTGTCCCAGGAAGGGGAAACTTTATTGACACATTCCTGGGGTCAGATACATCACATGATCACACTGACAGAACCACAGGCACATAGACACAGGCAACAGAGCATGCACAATGTCGGCACTAGTACAGTGTATATCCACCTTTCGCAGCAATGCAGGCTGCTATTCTCCCATGGAGACGATCGTAGAGATGCTGGATGTAGTCCTGTGGAACGGCTTGCCATGCCATTTCCACCTGGCGCCTCAGTTGGACCAGCGTTCGTGCTGGACGTGCAGACCGCGTGAGACGACGCTTCATCCAGTCCCAAACATGCTCAATGGGGGACAGATCCGGAGATCTTGCTGGCCAGGGTAGTTGACTTACACCTTCTAGAGCACGTTGGGTAGCACGGGATACGTGCGTTGTCCTGTTGGAACAGCAAGTTCCCTTGCCGGTCTAGGAATGGTAGAACGATGGGTTCGATGACGGTTTGGATGTACCGTGCACTATTCAGTGTCCCCTCGACGATCACCAGTGGTGTACGGCCAGTGTAGGAGATCGCTCCCCACACCATGATGCCGGGGGTTGGCCCTGTGTGGCTCGGTCGTATGCAGTCCTGATCGTGGCGCTCACCTGCACGGCGCCAAACACACATACGACTATCATTGGCACCAAGGCAGAAGCGACTCTCATCGCTGAAGACGACACGTCTCCATTCGTCCCTCCATTCACGCCTGTCGCGACACCACTGGAGGCAGGCTGCACGATGTTGGGGCGTGAGCGGAAGACGGCCTAACGGTGTGCGGGACCGTAGCCCAGCTTCATGGAGGTGGTTGCGAATGGTCCTCGCCGATACCCCAGGAGCAACAGTGTCCCCAATTTGCTGGGAAGTGGCGGTGCGGTCCCCTACGGCACTGCGTAGGATCCTACGGTCTTGGCGTGCATCCGTGCGTCGCTGCGGTCCGGTCCCAGGTCGACGGGCACGTGCACCTTCCGCCGACCACTGGCGACAACATCGATGTACTGTGGAGACCTCACGCCCCACGTGTTGAGCAATTCGGCGGTACGTCCACCCGGCCTCCCGCATGCCCACTATACGCCCTCGCTCAAAGTCCGTCAACTGCACATACGGTTCACGTCCACGCTGTCGCGGCATGCTACCAGTGTTAAAGACTGCGATGGAGCTCCATATGCCACGGCAAACTGGCTGACACCGACGGCGGCGGTGCACAAATGCTGCGCAGCTAGCGCCATTCGACGGCCAACACCGCGGTTCCTGGTGTGTCCACTGTGCCGTGCGTGTGATCATTGCTTGTACAGCCCTCTCGCAGTGTCCGGAGCGGTGTCTGACACACCGGTGTCAATGTGTTCTTTTTTCCATTTCCAGGAGTGTATATTTATCCCCCAGTAATTACTTATCGATCCCAACGCAATGCATTGCTAGCACAAAAAAAATTTATTACCAGTCCCAAGTAATGCTACCAGTTTAAGAGATCTCTGAGTAATACTCAATGATGTTTTCTAACCGCAGACCTTGAGTAATAGTGAGAGGCACCCACGTGCCATGCTCATACTGTGGCATCAAGCAGTCAGGCCTGCAAGATGAGTGGCCTGCCAAGCGAGTGGATTCATTCTTATTTATCCAGTAACATGAACTCTAGTACTCACACTTAAGTTACAAGTTATCCTCCTATATGATTAATATGCAACGGAAACACGCTTCTGACTATCAGTAATTTACAGAACTCTGACTGTACACTACACACTGGCAATACCACATTTTCTTTTTGTCTTTTATTTAACGGCTTTTGTCAACACGTGGTCACCGCACAGAATATGAATGGCGCACACATTATAAATTCGGGACATTATGACAACATACAATTCGAAGTTTTAAGTCCACCAATCTTTTTCTTTTCACTATCTTATTTATTCCGATAAATTCTCTAACCTAAACACACAAATTCTACAGCCTACAACAATAACACATGAGAAATTTCGCCCAGTGGGCATGGCTTTACAATGGTGAATCTCTACATTATGGTCTCGTAATTATTTTTAACACTACAGTGCACTTTCTGGATAGGATGGTGGATCTTTTATTATACCTCACACTTCGACTCTCACAATCATCATCACTAAACTTTCCTCCAGAGCGAGCGGTACTGAAGGAACAAGCATAACCCACTAATCTTTTGAAACTACCTCGCTACTCTCCCATGCAAACCACACATACCCAAATTACATGACATACATCACACTGCAATAAGAAATATAAAACACTAAATAGTCACAACACTATCACTTTCAGCTTTCCCACTTCAATTAATATTTATCCCAGTTTCACACGACACTGCCCCACTTCGTAATTCTACTTTCCTACTATGAACTCTGGAGATATATCCATGTCTTCCTGTGCAATGCCAGCCAATTGGCGTTGCTGGATAGACGGCCGACTCACCTTGCTTCTCTCTCAGAGTTTTGAATCTAGCGTCACACGGAATTATTTCACGTAAGGTAATATTAAAAACGTATTCATCACACACGCGAGTCCTCAACTGATACCATGGACGAGTACTTCTCTTTATCCTTTGTCTCATACACAGATTGAGACTCACACAGTACTCACCACGTGGAAGTACTCGTCTCTAATTTCAAGTCCTGCACTCGCCATTTCTTAAATATTTCAACTTATGGTACACACACTATTTCTTAAATATTTCAACTTATTGTACACACGCTAGTAATTCAGCTTAACTTAAGCACACGGAAGTATTTCAACTTATTGCTACACATGGTTTCATTGTGACCATTGGTCACTTCCGAAGATTACTACAATCCCTTTAATATTACCTGCCTGACATTTAATTCTCCCCACAAAAGTTCCTGAAATAGAGAAATTATTATTTCAAACTACTCTTAAATATTCCACATGCATACCATTTCTCCACTCTTTCATCATTACGCAGCACAACTAAAACAGGTCTTAACAGCACAAGTTCCAGCGGCAGAGTGCTGCAACATGGCCGTTCTCTAGTTCCTCTCCCATCTCTGTCGAGGTGGGGGAAGCACCTTGCTATCGTATTGGTCAGCCACATTTCAGGAGCTCAAAGCTCTGGTAAATTTCATCTCTTTGGCCCCACCAAAGGTGGCCAAAGGATCGACTCAAAGATGATCATATATTCACATTCACTATCTGCGGTTAGCAGACGACCATACATTCATTCATTTCACAGATCTCACCAAACTGGATGTAGGGATTTACTTTGTGGGAGTGCACATGTGATCAATTAAATAAATAAATTGTCATTCTTTCCCACACTGGTATCTGGCTTCGCTGTATTAATTGAAATTGAGTTATTTTACGAAAAAAAGTGTTGTTCTGACAAAAATAATGAAGTATGTTGTACCTATTTTCAATGTCGGGCGGTACTGTACCCTTTCACCACCGGCTACCGATGCAGAAAAAAAGGGCATGGTACTATCCTTGCAATGCGAGGGTAGTTCCGAACATTTTTCTTTTAAGAAAGCTGTATTAGAACAAACGTAGCAAGTCATCAAAATAACCAGGAGGAGACCTTAGCCCCTGGTGACCTCAAATAGTCGACCAAAATGCTGTTACTTTACCAAAGTGTTGACACAGTTGTTCCATTATTGTACTCACCACAATCCGGAGTAACGTACACATACAAGTTTGCAACAATTCACATGACAAATAAAGCATTACATCACACAAATAAAAAATAATATTGAGATAAAAATTTGCTTAGTTACTGGGATCTTCGTTATTTTTATGCGTAATCCAAACTTCACTAATTCTATGACAAAAATAAAAAAAATTACTAATTGTACTCATGAAATTTTAAGTAGCTCACCGTCCAAATACAGTACAAGTAATCTGACATTCATAAATAGCGTTGTAATGTCTATATACAAAACAAAATCAACGAAAGAAAAAATTTCGTACACTATTTACACGTAGAAGTCAGGCTCCATATCAATACACGCAAAAAATAGTTAGCAATAAGTGCTTGAATCCACCAGTAGGTCTCGTCTCTTACTCTAGTGCTCATTTCTCTGTTGTCACACATTTAGACGACAAGAACTTGCATTTCGACTAGCCTTCGTTACACTTTAATGTGAAATATCACCACTGTGATAATGCAAATAAGTGGCTTCAGTCAACACACCAACAAGATTATTACTGTGCACGACATCAAATTACATCAGTTAATTCCGATATTTTGTTGTGGAATGCAAACTCTTGTCCCCTGTGACAACCTTACTGACCAATGCAACAAGAGCCGCTATGTTAGTATTACGCCACTGGCTAATAATTAAAGCATCATTGTACCAAATATTCTAATAAACATGCTATGTGAGTTTGATAACCCAGAACAAACAATAAAAAAAAACACTAACTATTCTAAACACAAATGTTAATGAAATACAATTACACTTGCTGTCCCTTCAGGAATGAAACATATAAAAAAACATTTACACAATTACAAATACATTATTCCCTATCTTGCGAGTCACACGGAATCATTTCAATCTGTGATTTTCTTGGGGTCAAAAAGTTGGTGATAGTTTTCCTAGAAACACTGTCTCGGTGACAAAGCTCTCCCATGGTTACCTGGACGAGAGTCTTTAAGTCACTCGAATCGGCATTTTGAACACGCACTGAACAGTAAACTGTATCTCACATTAAACACAAATGTCATAGTCACTCTCAGCGCACCATTCACACGAATCTGGTCGTCCAAAAATGGCCCTACAACTACTATTACCCACGGTTCTGTCCTTTCAGTTCATGGTGTAATTAAAAGTCGTAAGTTCCAACTAACAGCACTTATTCCCATACCAATTAAAGAAATGTCTCCTACTACAGATGCAATTGTCATTGTCCCACTCTAGTTTCTTGCGTTCATACAATAATTAGTCACCAAACGACAACTGTCCTCTTCAAGAATACCAAGCGTCCCACATGCAATTCACAAAGCACACTTAACAAGTCACTGCCAAAAGTTTATGGATCCCACCATTCAGTGCTCAAGACAAAACAAAACGATCGTCCTGTCTGCTAAAGACAAAATCTTTTCCACTACTCACAACGTGGGAACACCAGTCTTTCACTTTCCACCTTATGGAGACATACGAGCAGTCATCTTGCTTCACGGCTCCACAGTCCAGTACTAGTTAATAGTTGCCGGTAACAAATGCCCGCCGGGCTCTGCCGCGTGTCGTCCTTTCTGCCGTGGCGCCGCTGCGCGCGCCGTTGAGCAGAAGAAACCACCTGCTGTTGCCTCCGCGGGATACTTTCCCCAGTCGTAAGGGTGGCGGAACTTATGAGTGGCCAGTGGTACGTGCGTGTCGCCCCAGGCCGTTGACCTGCTGTAGCGGGCGCGTGGGGTGTACCCCATCTGGCAGTGGAGTGGGGAGTGCCGCGGCTCTGTTGCCCGTCGCCATGCCTACGTCAGCTTGGCCCGCTAGCGGTATGGGCGTTACGACACCCAATCAGTCAGACCCTTCCGTGCATCTTGCAACATTACAGACAAAAGGATATATTTAAATACTCATTGATTTCATGTATGATCTATTAGATACATTGGTAATAAAAGAATCTTTGCTCTAAAAAACATAAAACTATACACCCTAGTTTTCTACACATACATCAACATTTATCCCTTTTCTATATACAGCCCACACATGCGCTCTTGATTGTACCTGTCGTCCCTCATACAAAACATGAAAGTGTAAAAAAAAAAAAACAGAATAATAAACAATCTATACAACTCAGAATTACAATATCAAATAGTAGTCTACTCTAACATCCTATCACAATAATCATTTTAGAAACTGGTGACTCTAAATCTACAACATACAATGCACCTTTGTGCTTGTGGCAGACTGAAATTAGTATCTCTCTATATATTTTACCTTTTTTTTATTATATATAACAACATTTCTAGGACACGTATGTACCATCCACATGATGTCAGATCCTGCCTGCCATCGAGGTTCATCCAAATCAAACAATACACATTAATGTTTTAGTTACAGATCGGTAGCATCCCCTTTACAGGAGTGTGCGCATTGATCACACTACTCTACGACTCTCACTCACCAGACATCACATTTTCCTTCTCATTCAATCCATTAATACACTAACAGAATAGGTCTAGAAATCTGCTAACCTTAACACCACCACACTCACGACAGCATACCATACCTTTGCTCCCTTATACTCATAACACCACCACACTCACAACATACCATACCTTTGCTCCCTTATACTCAACCACATAACACATGAAGCTGTTTCGGAGATAGCATTCCAGTCTCCGAATTCGTCCTTTCACTCTGTCACCTCTCTCCATCGGATTACCTCTGCATTCGCTTTACCGACTATTCCTCCTGCTAAATATCACTTTAGAATTGCGACATTTCATCTAAGAACAAAAAATACACAAATTATACATCCTCCAAAATAACTGAACACATTCTTGGTACCGTTTTGATTAGATTTACTGGTACCAGGCTGCAACAACAACAAAAAATATTATTTTCGCCAAATGGCATATTTTATGTTAAGAATTAGATTTTACATTTATATTAGATCCTACGACAGTATTCCACAACGTTCACCATCTGGATCTCATACTCCCTTTATGTCCTTTCACATTGTGCAGTTGTCCTCATCTCTTCATTCGTATTTCGGCTCTCCGTCCGCCCATTACTCCATCAGTTCCTGGTCTTCCTTCGCCATTGGCATCAATCTCTATTGCAGGCCTTTCTGTAACATACATCTAAGACATCTCCACATTATTCAATTCTACTCACCTTTATTTACCACTGTTTCATCACGTCGTATCTCTATTTATTAATCACACTGCTCCACGTCGCTTCTCTCCTTATATATCACCTTTATCCACTCATTAATCATCACGTCGTTTCTGCTTGATCCTTATTCATATGACAAAAAACACGTACATACACCCCTCTGTCGACTCCTGTTCATGGCTCATTCGACCAGTCTATTCCGTCATACTTCCTGACATCCCGCCTGAAAATGCTTATGTTCGATTTTGACCCTGCACAACGTTACACACCACAAATAAATACACTGACTATCTACCATAAATTGCCTACTTTAGATCTATCCTTAACTTTTCCATAATTTGATGTTAGAAATGTGATGAAGCCCACGAGATTGTTTTCCCTTGATCGTCTCAATCAGTACAGCATTTTCATGGACAATCCGCCTCACTCTGAATGGTCCACTATACACCGTAAAGAATTTGCTAGTTAGAAATCTGTGCTTCTTTGATAATCGATGAGTTTTAATTAGAACCTTGTCTCCTACTGCCAATTCGATCGTACGGATCTTTCCTTTCTGCTTCTCCTGCCTATCCTTAGCTGCTTTCTTAATACGCTCTATCGCAACCTTGACAATTTCTGTGTGCCTCTGCTTCCCTGATCGCGGAAAATCTACCAGCTCCCTGACTCGATCTGGTGGTGGTTCATTCTTTAGTACCGTAATTGGTGATAAACCAGTTGCTCCATGTGGTAGTTCATTGAGGATGTCCTGAAAATCTTTGAGAAAAATACTCCAACTTCTGTGTTGCCTATGGCAATAGATCTTACACAATTTTCCCAGTTCTTTTACCACTCTTTCACTGGGGTTACTTGCAGCATGGTATCGGGATATGAACACCGGTTTTATCCTTCTTCTCTTCAGTGTGGTTAGCCATTGTCTGGATCTATATTACGGTCCATTGTCAGCTATGAACTTTTCTACAGTTCCTACTTCTCGCAAAAAGTTTTTAACGATCGCTGCTGCCACTGTCCTTCCCGTCGCACGTTTCAATGCGGTAAAAGTCACATACTTTGACACCAATTCCACTGCTACTAAGACGTATATAAATATATCTGCACTGACCTAGGTAGCGGGCAAAACAAATCTGTTGCTCAGAATTCCCTCAATCTACCTGGCACTATTGGAAAAAGCGGTGCTTTGCATGAGATAGTTAACGATTTTGCCTTCTGGCACAGTATGCAACTACCAAGCACGTTCTTGATCCTCCTCTCCATACTAATGAAATAAACTGATTCCCTTAACTTCTTACAGCATTTCCTTGCCCCGTAATGTCCGTAACTTAGGTGCGTGTACCAGATCAACTTGTTGACTATTTCATTTGGTATACACAACACCCAGTCCTGTGTGTTCGGATTTCTACGGTAGAAAGGGACCCCGTTCTGAATTGTATAAAAACGCGCTATATTGGCATCTAAGTTCGCTCTAACTCTGTCCTTCACCATTCTCCATGACGCGTCTTTATCCTGCTCTTTCGCGATATTTGTGAGTACCGCCCCTATGTATTTCTCGAACGGCACGTCCTGCATATGCAATATATCATATCTGTTCTCGTTTACCTCCTCATCAAAGCATTGACCATGACCTACTGGGTTCCTTGACAACGCATCTGCCACTATATTCTGTGGCCCAGGAATATACATGACTGAAAACTGAAACTCCTGTAAATAGAGTGCCCACCTAGCGAGTCGTCTATGGTTAAGTTTGGCCGACATCAGAAACTGACTTGTGGCCGGTATAAATTTTAGTATGCCTTCCATACAAATAGTATCTAAACTTACTAGAACCCCATACTATTGCCAAAGCTTCAAGCTCAGTTACCGTGTAATTTCTCTCAGCTTTGCTAAGCACTCGGCTCGCAAACGCAATAGGTTGTTGTATTACTCCTCCTCCTTGCTCTTGCTCTTGGAACAATGTTACCCCAAGTCCACTACGGGAACTGTCTGTGGCCATACAAAACTCTTTCCCTAGGTCTGGATGCCCGAGAAGAGGTGCCGATAGCAGTGCCTTCTTTAACGCCTCATACTCTTCCTGTGCGACAGGGTCCCAATTCCATACCGTTTTCTTTCCAGTCAGCTTACATAGTCTGGGCGTCGCTGCACCCCCAATCTTAATGAACATCCTGTAAAAATTGATTAATCCTAAATAACCCCGTAGCTGACGTTTTGTTCTTGGTACCGGAAAATCTCTGATTGCTTCGAGTTTGTCTGGATTTGGTCTTATTCCCTCTGGTGTCACAATGTGACCTAGAAACTCCATTTCTTTTCGTCCAAATTCTGACTTTCCCAAATTCACGGTTACTCCATGTCTCTCCAATGCACCGAGCAATATGCTTAACGTTCTATTGTGGTCTTCCCAGTTTCTTTCGGCAATCAGGACATCATCCACGTACTGTGTTACCTTATCTTTTATTTCATTTGGAATGACAGTATTTAGCGCTCTGATAAATGCCGCGGATGATACATTTAACCCAAATGGTAGTTTCCGGAATTGATACGATTTCCCGTAGCACAAGAAAGCAGTGTATTTTCTACACCCCCTATCTAACTCCACCTGCCAGAAACTCATTCTCAAATCAACTGAGCTGAGAACTCTGATCCCGTGGAACTTTTGTAGCAATTCGTCAAGTGTCAGTGGCCGATCTGTCTCTGGCTCTATTATCTTATTAATCCTTCTTGCGTCCAAAACTAATCTAATTGACCCATCCTTTTTTTCAACACAAACTAACGGGCTGTTGTACGGACTGGATGCTGGTTCGATAATCCCTTGTTGTAGCATGCTTTCGATCTCAGCTTCCACTCTTTCTTTGTACACAACAGGTATCGGGTACACTTGGGCCCTAAACTGTTTATGTGGCTTGACCTTGAATCTATACACAAAATTTCTTATTGTACCCGCAGCATGTTTAAATACCTTTCTATTCTCGTATAAAATTTTCTGCAATTCCCCGTATATCGTGGTCCCTCGTAAATGCCAGATTTTCTCCCTGATCTCCTCCTCCCAACATTTATTAATTTCCTTCTTCTCTTGTTCGAACCCCGCATTCTGTGCCTGTCTACCGGACTTTACCGCCAGACATAATGCTAAGTGTGCGTTATCTTTACCATATAAGCAATCGTCGAATCATAATGTAATTTCCTCCGAATCTCGTTTCAACTCCATCGAACCATTTCTCATGTTAACGACTGCTTTATATTGGTTCAAAAAATTAACGCCTAATATCCCTTCAACAGTTAGAGATGACACAATCATGAACACTGTACTAAACCTCTTCGCCTGGCACACAAAGTCTACCTGCGCTTGTAGTTTCACCTCAATTCCCTTTCCTGTAATTGCCCCTCTCACTGTTGTCCTTTGCAATGGCAACGTTGGCCACGGTCTTGTAAGACTACAACACTTAAACACATCTTCCCTCAAAACACTCATTACACTGCCTGTGTCGATGACACAAGGTACGATTATATTATTTATTTCTACGCTAATTATTGGGTGGACTTCACTCCCCCACATCTCCTACCTCCTCTAATAGATTCTCCCTTAGTTTTCCGTAATCGATATACCTAATATTTACGTCATTAATAGTCCTGGTTTGTACCCGTCTATCATGTAGTCACATTCTTGTCCCTCCGTCATTGTGAGAGTGATTGTCCTCTCGTGAACCCAATGACTGCCTATCCTCTCTTCGCCCATCATTTTCATTTTCCCTTCTTCTTCCATCTCTGTCCCATCTCCTATTTTCCTGGTTTGCCGGTCGATTTCCCCATGAATTCTGCCTCCTATTTCCTCTCCATCTTCCATTTCCGTCATTCCTCTGATTCCATGCTCTCCTGTCATTCTGATAGTTTCTGCCGTTCCTATCCTCGACTCTGTCTGACCTATGAGTCGTGTCGCCGTTCACAATGTTGCTCTCATTACTCAGTTCCTGTAACAAGTGCTGAAATGACGCGGAATCGTCTAAGCCTCTGCCTGCTATCACTTTATCTCTGCGCAATCTCACTGGCAACTTAGTTATGCAGATTCTAATGAGCTCCCCAGTTTCGTATGGCACATCCAAATACCTATTTCTTCTCAGCATTTCCTGATAGCACGCCACTGGATCTCTTATACCACCTTCGTTACAATTTGGCATCATCAATATGCTTTGCTTAACCTGGTCCTGCTTACTTTTCGACCAGAATTCATCTAAAAACTTGTCACAGAATATCTTGTAGCTACTACAGTCTTTAATAACTTCCTGCATTTTTGCTCTAGCCTCGTCCCTCAAATGGTTACACACAAATTTCATTTTGAGGAGCGGTCCCTACGATGAAGGTAATGAATCTTGAAATTGAGACAGCCACAGGCATGGATGTTGGTAATTATCAGGATCCGGAAAACAAGTGTACGTTTGTACCGACACGAAGTGCCTCCTACATTCTTCTTCCGCATTTATGTTTTCCGACCTTGGACTATACCCAGTTGGGTTTGCCACCTGTATTATCCGACACAACCGTTCTTCTAACTCTCTGAGTTCGTCTTCCTCTTTCTGCCTATTTTCGTTTTTTGAATTTATCTCACTCTCCCTCTGCAGCCTACCCGGTGGTGTTTCACCTTCGCTTCTGCACGCTAATTGCAACTGTGCTAGTTCTTCCCTATGTTTCCTATTTGTTTTCAATTCTGCCTCTTTAAACCGTAATAGTGATTGTATCTCCTCCTGGTCGGCATAAACCTCTCGCTGCGTACTGTCAGAGCCTGTTTCGCCTCTTATACTGATCTTTTCTACATCTGCGCTAATCGTATTCATTTTGAGCACTACCTCCGCAACTTCATCCCTGTGTTAATTTAGCGCCACTTCCTGCCGTGTGACTTGAGCTTCCACGCTGTCTAATGCCCCTTGTTTATCTGCAAGTAAGTCCTCCACTATCTCTTTGATTCGCTCATCCGGCAACACGTCCCTACGTTCGGTAATACCGCTCTCTATTGCACTTATTCGTACCTCCAAATTATTGGCTTTTTCTTTCACGGCATCACATTCTTGCTTTACTGCACCCAGATTCTTCTCCCCCTCATCTAACCAATTATTAACTGCGGACAGACGCTCATCGATAACTGTGTGTAGCTTCCTCGTTGCCTCTTTATTTCCCTTATCCATTGCCTCCAATCTTTCCTTATTTGCTTCCAATCTTTCCTTAGTCTCCCTATCTCTCTCCTTATTATCTCTGTTCATCGCTTCCAATCTTTCCTTAGTCTCCCTATCCATCACTTCCAATCTTTCCTTATTATCTCTATCCATCGCTTTCAATCTTTCCTTAGTTGCTTTAAATATTTCCTTATTCAGCCTATCTCTCTCCTTATTATCTCTATCCATCCTCTGTAAAAACTGCAGTAGCACACTGTCATTTGCTACTTTCGGTGCGCTCACCTCGTTCGCCTGAGAAACGGTAGCTTCGCTGAGGGTAGCTTTACTTTCACTGCATACCTGACCTAGTCCCGGCTCGCCCGCATCGTCGGGAAATGCTCCCGATTGTGAACAAAGCCTGCCGTTCAAAGGACACCTAGCAGCGGTCACCTGAACAATTCAGCCCCTTCTGAGTGTTTGCCGTCCCCGCTCATTAACCCATGGTCAACAGCTACTTCCTGCTGCACTGATACGTCCACCCCAGAATTGCTATTCTCCATGGTGACTACACTTTTCGACTGCGACCTAGTTACTACGGACATAACGCAAAAAAATTATGCAATGATCTTCCAGCCTTGGACGATATAGCAATTAATTACATAAAGAAATAAGAGATCCTCACCAATCCAGAAAGAAATTGCAAACAGAAAAAATTTTACCTCTTAGCGCTATTACAATATATTCCATCAAAAAACCCTAACAGCAAAATATCCTGGCAAAAAAAATATCCTGGCGAAACAAATCCTGGCCAAAAAAGAATATCCTGGCAGGGTCGAAATTATGAGAGGCACCCACATGCCATGCTCATACTGTGGCATCAAGCAGTCAGGCCTGCAAGATGAATGGTCTGCCAAGTGAGTGGATTCATTCTTATTTATCGAGTAACATGAACTCTAGTACTCACACTTAAGCTACAAGTTATCCTCCTATATGATTAATACGCAACGGAAACACGCATCTGACTATCAGTAATTTACAGAACTCTGACTGTACACTACACACTGGCAATACCACATTTTCTTTTGTCTTTTATTTAACGGCTTTTGTCAACACGTGGTCACCGCACAGAATATGAATGGCGCACACATTATAAATTCGGGACATTATGACAACATACAATTCGAAGTTTTAAGTCCACCAATCTTTTTCTTTTCACTATCTTATTTATTCCGATAAATTCTCTAACCTAAACGCACAAATTCTACAACCTACAACAATAACACATGAGAAATTTTGCCCAGTGGGCATGGCTTTACAATGGTGAATCTCTATATTATGGTCTCGTAATTATTTTTAACACTACAGTGCACTTTCTGGATAGGAAGGTGGATCTTTTATTATACCTCACACTTCGACTCTCACAATCATCATCACTAAACTTTCCTCCAGACCGAGCGGTACTGAAGGAACAAGCATAACCCACTAATCTTTTGAAACTACCTCGCTACTCTCCCATGCAAACCACACATACCCAAATTACATGACATACATCACACTGCAATAAGAAATATAAAACACTAAATAGTCACAACACTATCACTTTCAGCTTTCCCACTTCAATTAATATTTATCCCAGTTTCACACGACACTGCCCCACTTCGTAATTCTACTTTCCTACTATGAACTCTGGAGATGTATGCACGTCTTCCTGTGCAATGCAAGCCAAGTGGCGTTGCTGGATAGACGGCCGACTCACCTTGCTTCTCTCTCAGAGTTTTGAATCTAGCGTCACACGGAATTATTTCACGTAAGGTAATATTAAAAACGTATTCATCACACACGCGAGTCCTCAACTGATACCATGGACGAGTACTTCTCTTTATCCTTTGTCTCATACACAGATTGAGACTCACACAGTACTCACCACGTGGAAGTACTCGTCTCTAATTTCAAGTCCTGCACTTGCCATTTCTTAAATATTTCAACTTATGGTACACACGCTATTTCTTAAATATTTCAAATTATTGTACACACGCTAGTAATTCAGCTTAACTTAAGCACACGGAAGTATTTCAACTTATTGCTACACGTGGTTTCATTGTGACCATTGGTCACTTCCGAAGATTACCACAATCCCTGTAATATTACCTGCCTGACATTTAATTCTCCTCACAAAAGTTCCTGAAATAGAGAAATTATTATTTCAAACTACTCTTAAATATTCCACATGCATACCATTTCTCCACTATTTCATCATTACGGAGCACAACTAAAACAGGTCTTAACAGCACAAGATCCAGCAGCAGAGTGCTGAAACATGGCCGTTCTCTAGTTCCTCTCCCATCTCTGTCGAGGTGGGGGAAGCACTTTGCTATCGTACTGGTCAGCCACATTTCAGGCGCTCAAAGCTCTGGTAAATTTCATGTCTTTGGTCCCACCAAAGGTGGCCAAAGGATCGACTCAAAGATGATCATATATTCACATTCACTATCTGCGGTTAGCAGACGACCATACATTCATTCATTTCACAGATCTCACCAAACTGGATGTAGGGATTTACTTTGTGGGAGTGCACATGTGATCAATTAAATAAATAAATTGTCATTCTTTCCCACACTGGTATCCGGCTTCGCTGTATTAATTGAAATCGAGTTATTTTACAAAAAAAGGTGTTGTTCTGACAAAAATAATGACGTATGTTGTACCTATTTTCATTGTCGGGCGGTACTGTACCCTTTCAATAGTTACAGTGTGTTACATTTTAAATATGTCATCTGTCACTGGAATGATGACTTCTGAGTAATAGTGAATTATATTTTGGAATAATGCATACATGCTCTACACTCATTAGCTCCCGTTTGAATGATGACTTCTAATGTTTTGTAACTGGCCAATGAGTGCTAATAATTATTTTAAATATGTCGTATGTCACTTCAATGATAAAAAATGCTTTGTAATATTCAATACTTGCTATATGTATAGTAACTGACCAATGACTGCCACTGTTTCTTATATTTAAAAATTTGTATTATTTCACTTACATGCTAAATATGTGAATACTAGTAGCTTGATGCTACACTCTTCAGCTCCTGTTTTGATGGATGACTTCTGATGTTTTGTAACTGGCGAATGAGGGCCAATGATTACTATAACTAACTGAATTGTGTAAATAATATGCCATTAATTAACTCTTGTTTTGAATGTTCACTTTTGAATAATGCATAAAAATGGTTTGTAACAGGCCAATGAGTACCAATGTTCACTATAATCAGATGACTTATGAACATTATTCTGTAATACTTCATTCATAGTTCAGAAATGTTCAGTTACTAGGCGATGAGTGCTACCAATTACTCAAATCAGTTGATAGACTACTGTAATTTTCAATGATGAATGGCATAAGACTTAATGTCCTTCACCTTCTGACCTAATTTCCAGAAATTACTGCAATATCCGTTTGTCCTGTCTATCCTCATGATCATGGAGCACTATATTTGGTTTCTGCACTAATTCTACATTGGTGTACCTTACAAGAACGTGGTGTTGACACAACATGCTGTCCACCACCTTGGGCGATGGAGATGTTACTATGGTGTCACTGTTTGGTGTACCTAATGTACTACCAAAATGATAACATTGAATATTAATACTACATTTCAGTGTCTTGGCTACACTGATTAATACCTCAGGGAAGAGAACTTCAGATTGGCTCACTTGGTGTTGTGCTTCTGTAGAAAGATATGGACTTTCAGTGCAGCTACGTGCAACCTACTGTGCTACAACCATGATGCAATCCTTCCCTCTCCTATCCTAGTTCTTGTAAAACGGTAAAAAAATACTACAGTGCATATGCACTTTATATCATTTGCTAATATGATTTGTACTCATTGCGTGTACATTTTGTCATTACCTGATATGTTCTGTACTACAGTGCGTATGCAGTATATGTCATTTGTTAATATGCTTTGTACTCATTGCGTATACATTTTCTCATTGCCTGATATGTTCTGTACTACAGTGCGTGTGCACTTTATGTCATTTGTTAATATGATTTGTACTCATTGCGTATACATTTTCTGATTTCTTGAAATGTTCTGTACTACAGTGTGTGTGCACTTTATGTCATTTGTTAATATGTTTTGTACTCATTGCGTATACGTTTTGTCATTACCTGATATGTTCTGTACTACAGCGCGTATGCAGTTTATGTCATTTGTTAATATATTTTGTACTCATTGCGTATACATTTTGTCATTGCCTTATATGTTCTGTACTACAGTGCGTGTGCACTTTATGTCATTCGTTAGTATGATTTATACTCATTGCGTATACTTTTTGTGATTTCTTGATATGTTCTGTACTACAGTGCGTGTGCACTTTATGTCATTTGTAAATATGATTTGTATTCATTGCGTATACATTTTGTGATTCCTTGATATGTTCTGTACTCAGTGCATGTGCACTATATTTTATTTCATGTTCTGCACTTATATATATATATATATATATATATATATATATATATATATATATATATATATATATATATATATATATATATATATACGTATTCTGTGACTGTAAACTTAGTTAATTAAGAAAAATTTGTGGCTCATGGCAAGTCCAATTGACTCACCAGCGCTGCCAAATTTTTGCCCCCCCAGTGGAGGGTTATGTAAGAGGTATGCGCTGCCTGCAAGATGAGAATCGCTGACCAGAGAGCAGTGTTGACTGCAGTACGAACTGTGAAACTGTAGCAGTTAGTTGTTGCTAGTCGCTAGTCTGAGGTTGTCTGCACCTGTCTGGAGGGTCGGGAGTCCAGAGCCTGAGTATTATTGTATAAGGTAAAAAGCAGCCTTGCGCATATCTAGTAATGTATCTGAATTGTCATCCAAATGTTTTAAAAAAATGTCCTAATAATAATTTTTGTAATATAAAGCAATTTTTTAAAAGAAGCATTCATTTCAAAAACATCAGTTGCTTCCTTTCACAAATCACAAATGTATAGGCCAGCATTGCACGGAACTGTGCCGGAAAAATGTTAAGTAAGAGCAGATATATTGGCCGTTTTTATTGAGGTAAGAATTTTTGCTTTTTATTGAGAATGATCTTACAGGGCCACGACACAGCTCTGCTGTCGTCCAAATTTTACCATGTTACTGAATTTATTTTTTATTACGAGGTTTAGGAATTTCTCTGTTTCGAGCTTACATTAAATGAGAAAAGAATTTTGTGGGTACATTAAATGTGACTGCATTTGTCCTCGGAGATTATAAATGGGAATCAATTTTGTTCTGAGGTCACACAAAAATTAGAATCATTAACCAAATATTTATTTAATTTTAAAATTTTGTCAGGGGGGTACAAACGTTAAGCATAATGTGGCAGTTTTCACACTTCTCAGTGATTAAGACGTCAAATTCCCTGAGGTGTAATATATTGGTGGTACTTACCCCCATAGTGATTGTTGCCTGACAGTAAAGGAATCGTGTACCATGTTTGGTTGACAGTGGTTCAGTGGTTTGGGTGGAGAGGTAGAACATACACACTTACATATACATATACATATACATATAGCCATATCTATGTTATGTTTGGATATTCTTGCAAATAAAATGGTGTGGGAAAGAATAAAAGACTGAAGAGTCCACAGAAGCTTGGATATATGAATATATCACTTTTTAGGTAAAAAGTGCTGTAACTCTTTTTATATAAATTGATGAAACTACCCATGAACACTAAGTCAGATGTAGAAACTTATTCCAAGCAAACATTGTCAAGCTATTGTATCAAACTGAGACCGAATGGGAAATGCAAATGCAACCAATAACTAATACGATATGGGGAATGTAACAGTATTATAGAAATTATAACTTTGAATGTGAAGTAATCGAAAACAAAATGAGTGTCGGAAAGACTGACCTAGCATATAGGAAGGTTAAATCAGTATTCGGTGAAATTAAATGCAAGGTTGGGTGGTAACGTTAAGAATGCATTCGAAATTACTCCGGTAAATGCAGAACAGAGAGCGGATTAGTCACCGATCCGGTTAGAGAGGTGGAAGGGGCCACCATGAGTGGAAGACATGTCAAATGACATAGTAGAAGAAGAAACATGAGTAGGTATAGAAGAGGCAGGAGATCCAGTATTAGAATCAAAATGTAAAAGAGCTGTGGAAGATTGAAATCAAATACGCCACAAGGGATAGACAACATTGTATTATAATTCTAAAATCACTGGGAGCAGTAGCAACAAAGCGACTGTTCAGTTGATGTGTAGAATGCTTGAATCTGGCGATAATCCACCAAACTTTCGGAAAAATTACATCCACAAAATTCAGAAGATTTCCAGAGCCTACAAATGCTAGAATTATCGCACAATCTGCTTGACAGCTCATGCATCCATTTTGCTGACAAGGGTAATATACAGAACAATGGAGAAGAAAATACAGGATGTGTTAGGTGACGATCAATTTGGCTTAGTAAAGGTAAAGCCACGAGAGAGGCAATTCTGACGTTGCGATTGGCAATAGAAGCAAGAATAAAGAAAAATCAAGACACGTTCATAGTGTCTGTCAACTTGGAGAAGCATTCGACAATGTAAAATGGTGCAAGATGTTGGAAATTCTGAGATAAATAGATGTAAGCTATAGCGAAAGTCGGGTAATAATCAGTACTCACAAGAGGCAAGAGCAAGCAATACGCGTGGAACACAAAGAACGAAGTCCACGGATCTATACGTCGAAGAAGCAATGACGAGAATAAAGGAAGCTTTTAAGGGTGGGATGAAATTTCTAGGTGCAAGGATATCTGTGATAATATTCGCTGATATCATCAGTGCCCTGAGTGAAAGTGAGGAATTACAGGATGTGATGAATGAATGAACAGCCTAAAGTGTAGAGAATGTGGATTTAATGAGAGGAGCCAGAAAAGAGAATATCGAGAAACTCAACATCAGGATTGGTGGTCACAGACTAAATGAAGTTAAGGAATTCTGCTCCCTAGATAACAAAATAACCTATTACGAGCGGAATAAAGAGGACGTAAGAAGGAGATTAGCCTGGGGAAAAGCACATTCCAGGCCCAGAGAAGTCTGCTAGTACCAAACATAGACCTAAACTCGAGGAAGAAATTTCCAGCAATGTACGTTTGGAGCACAGCATTGTATGCCAGTTAAACATAGACTATGGGGAAATCAGATTAGAAGAGAGTCGAAGCATTTGGGATAAGGTGATTCAGAAGAATGTTGAAAATTAGATGGATTGATCTGATGAGAAATGAGGAGGTTCTCCGGAGAATCGACGAGAAAAGGAATATAAAGAAATCACTGACTAGAAGAAACTTCAGGATTATAAGACATCAGATAAGACATCAGTGAATAACTTCCATGGTACTAGAGGTGTCTATGGAGTTTACAAAGTGTAGAGGAAGACAGAAATAGGAATACACCCAGCATATAACAGAGGATGCAAGTTGCAAGTGCTACTATTGGACCAACAGGTTGGAACAGGAGAGGAATTCGTGGCGGGCCGCGTCAATCCAGTCTCAATAGACGACTTAAAATGAAGTGAACGTTAAGAAACTGAAACCTTAGAAACGATGAAAAAGAAATATTCTACAAGAGGATTAACTATTGGGAACGGCCGTATTAGCAAATAAACAAAAGAAAAAAAGCAGGCGCTTCTAAAACTCTTCCCATTACCTTATAATATGATAAAAGGAAATCTGCTTTGGTAAATAAAAAAACACTGAAAATTAAACAGAGAAGTTGCGTGAAATAGAACGTGATATTTATGGAAGACGAAACAAAGCATTCAAAAGGTAGTACATGTTCCGAATGTCTTTTCACTTCGTAAAAAGGAAATGAGCTAAGAAGAAAGTTTAAATTACCAACGTATTATGTTTTTATGGATTATGAAAAGGTCTCTGAATACGGCTACTCAACATTAAAGAAAAATAATAAGGTACAGATCCGTACTGTAAAGAATGGGGCAGAGTCGGCTGGTACCAGTGTAGAAGATGGGAAAGGCTGCCCACTGTCTCCCACCCTTTTCAGTGTTTGTACCGGCGGTATCATTCACAAAAGGTTGAATATATAAAATGACACATCAAAAAGTGATAACTGCTATTTCATGAAGATACTGTCTACTGATGATCAGGTTGTTGTTGTTGTTGTGGTGTTCAGTCCAGAGATTGGTTTGATGCGGCTCTTCATGCTACTGTATCCTGTGCAAGCTTCTTCATCTCCCGGTATCTATTGCAACCTACATGCTTCTGAATCTGGTCAGTGTATTCATCTCTTGGCCTCCCTCTACGATTTTTACCCTCCGCGCTGCCCTACAATACTAAATTGGTAATACCTTGATACCTCAAAATGTGTCCTATCAACCGATCCCTTCTTCTAGTCAAGTTGTGCCACAAATATCTCTTCTCCCCAATTCTATTCAGTACCTCCTCATTAGTTGTGTGATCTACCCATATAATCTTCAGCATCCTTCTGTAGCACCATATTTCGAATTCTTCTATTGTGTTTTTATCTAAACTACTTATCGTCCACGTTTCACTTCCATACATGGCTTCATTCCGTATAAATACTTTCAGAAACGATTTCCTGACACTTAAATTTATACGCGATGTTAACAACATATCCCTCTTTTTCATAAACGCTTTCCTTTCCGTTGCCAGCCTACATTTTATATCCTCTCTACGTCGACCACCATCAGTTATTTTGCTCCCCAAGTATCAAAACTCATTTACTATTTTAAGCATCTCATTTCCTAATCTAATGCCCCCAGCATCCCCCGCTTTAATTCGGCTACATACCATTATCCTCGTTTTGCTTTTGTTGATGTTCATCTTATATCCTCCTTTCAAGACACTGTCCATTCCGTTCAGCTGCTCTTCCAGGTCCTTTGCTGTCTCTGACAGAATTAAAATGGCATCGGCGAACCTCAAAGTTTTAATTTCTTCTCCATGGATTTTAATTCCTATTCCGAATTTTTCTTTTGTTTCCTTTACTGCTTGCTCAATATACAGACTGAATAACATCGGGGTAGGTTACAACCCTGTCTCACTCCCTTCCCAACCACTGCTTCCCTTTCATGCCCCTCGACTCCTATAACTGCTGTCTGGTTTCTGTACAAATTTTAGATAGCCTTTCGCTCCCTGTATTTCACCCCTGCTACCTTCAGAATTTGAATGATCAGGTTATTATGTAAGAATTTGAAAGAAAGCTGAATCTTGAGGCCATTAAGTAAGGAATGAGTGCATCGACAAAGAAAGTGAAAATAATGGGATTCCAAAGACTGGAACCGAGAGGAACCAAAATTGTTACATGTGGACAAATAATTAATTCAACAAATAATTAGGTTGCAATTTTAAATTTCTCAAATCAGATGATGTAGAGCAAAAATTGGGCAGATTCAGATATACCTGTGGGATCGTAGAGCGTACATTAGAACATAACGTACTGCAAAAAACAATACTTACATTATACAAAGTAATAGCTCTGTGTGTGCTGTTGTATGACAGCGAATGGATGATCCTATAATCTTATCAGTAACGATGCCTGTTAGGCAAGAACTAAATGTTGAAGCCCTTACAAATATAATTTAAATTTGCGATTAACTGGAAAGACCACGTCCAACATTTGTATAATAACGAGATAACTTAAAGCTCCAGCACACTATCCCAAGAGGTAAGAGAAACTTCGGAAGTCCCTTAAAGAGATGTCACTAACAAATCTGAGGCTGAACAGGCCATAAGATCTGACTCTAGAAGACGATGACGATTAAATGTTTTAGGGGAGTTTCAGGTACTCACAAGTCATTGAATGTCTTTTACTACGGTGACTTTTTTGGAAATTCTTGTACTTAGATTTTTTAATTGTTGACTAAGTTGCAGAGATATATCCATTTTAGTTTTTAAACTTATGTTGCCCTGAATTCCTAATAAATATTTTGAATATTGTTTCCCTGTAGTGGGAGTCTTTTGAAATGTTAGTGTATCGTGGTTTCAAGTAAAGAATAATACCCGCCTCAACCTAGCCATTCTACTCCCTTATTACATGGCAGTTTCTGTTATATAATGCTTTGTGTTGGAGCGACAAATGGATCTGTAATCTCGTAAATACGTTTTCTCTAAAATTCAGGACTACAATAATTCTTTCTATACTTAACCTCTCTCACGCAAAAGATATCTGACCACAATTTTTGTAATCACATCTGATTTCATGCAGTTATCTCACAGAATAGAAACCTATGTGAAGGCAACTTAAATTACCCGGCGTACTTGATATCGCTACGCTGTTCTGGGTTTGTTGCGTATAGGGATTGTGAACGGGATAAGTACTCTTCTATTCCTTCGCGTATCTCTATTGAACATATCCTCATAACATATTCGCTTCTGGCATAGATCGGTATCGTAATGATGCAATGATATTCGAATGTGATCAGAGTAATATTCGATGCTGAACTGAAGGTTTAACATAAAGTGCAGTGGATTTTTTTGTAAATTATTTCTAACAGATGTTAGAGAATAAATTTTTTAGTCCAAATGTAAAGACAGTGTAAAAATATACATTGCACAACGTATCAGCTGTCTGAGGTTCTGGCAATTCTGATCTTCTATATGTTTTCGTTAGTTAACTAGTAGTGAAGACCATGTCGACGGCTGATGATGTGACGGGAAAGCAAAAAGCCAAGTACCACCCACAGCTAAACCAAGAACAAGCATGTCTCGTGTACTGACATACAAGGACCGTCCAGCATCATGAAGGGTGGGTATGAGAAGTCGTACGAAATCAGGGGAGAAATCACTCGTAAGTTCCAGAGTGTTACCAGCAGAATAGTCAGCTCCCTAACAGTGCGCAGGGAGTTAAAGAAATGACGTGCAATCGTTAATCAGCTTCTCATAAGCAATGCATTTCGGTAGTCAGCCGTAAGCGATGCATGAGGTGACGAAAAGAGAGACATCACTAGGTAGTGGATTACTGGAAATGGTCACATTTCTGGGACACCTAGGTCCGTGTACATTATCCCTCAAGATTTTTACCTGTGGGCATTTTTAGGCTCAGAGAACGTCTTCGATCATGTGGGTAGAAAAATCTACAGAACAGATGAAACAAGAACGCAATGTCAACAAATAATAAAGGTAGTAGGATATATATATATATATATATATATATATATATATATATATATATATACAGGGTGTTTCAAAAATGACTGGTATATTTGAAACGGCAATAAAAACTAAACGAGCAGCGATAGAAATACACCGTTTGTTGCAATATGCTTCGGACAACAGTACATTTTCAGGCAGACAAACTTTCGAAATTACAGTAGTTACAATTTTCAACAACAGATGGCGCTGCAAGTGATGTGAAAGATATAGAAGGCAACACAGCCTGTGGGTGCGCCATTCTGTACGTCGTCTTTCTGCTGTAAGCGTGTGCTATTCACAACGTGCAAGTGTGCTGTAGACAACATGGTCTATTCCTTAGAACAGAGGATTTTTCTGGTGTTGGAATTCCACCGCCTAGAACACAGTGTTGTTGCAACAAGACGAAGTTTTCAACGGAGGTTTAATGTGACCAAAGGACCGAAAAGCGATACAATAAAGGATCTGTTTGAAAAATTTCAACGGATTGGGAACGTTACAGATGAATGTGCTGGAAAGGTAGGGCGACCGCGTACGGCAACCACAGAGGGCAACGCGCAGCTAGTGCAGCAGGTGATCCAACAGCGGCCTCGGGTTTCCGTTCGCCGTGTTGCAGCTGCAGTCCAAATTGCGCGAACGTCCACGTATCGTCACATGCGCCAGAGTTTACACCTCTATCCATACAAAATTCAAACGCGGCAACCCCTCAGCACCGCTACCATTGCTGCACGAGAGACATTCGCTAACGATATAGTGCACAGGATTGATGACGGCGATATGCATGTGGGCAGCATTTGGTTTACTGACGAAGCTTATTTTTACCTGGACGGCTTCATCAATAAACAGAACTGGCGCATATGGGGAACCGAAAAGCCCCATGTGGCAGTCCCATCGTCCCTGCATCCTCAAAAAGTACTGGTCTGGGCCGCCATTTCTTCCAAAGGAATCATTGGCCCATTTTTCAGATCCGAAACGATTACTGCATCACGCTATCTGGAGATTCTTCGTGAATTTGTGGCAGTACAAACTGCCTTAGACGACACTGCGAACACCTCGTGGTTTATGCAAGATGGTGCCCGGCCACATCGCACGGCCGACGTCTTTAATTTCCTGAATGAATATTTCGATGATCGTGTGATTGCTTTGGGCTATCCGAAACATACAGGAGGCGGCGTGGATTGGCCTCCCTATTCGCCAGACATGAACCCCTGTGACTTCTTTCTGTGGGGACACTTGAAAGGCCAGGTGTACTGCCAGAATCCAGAAACAATTGAACAGCTGAAGCAGTACATCTCATCTGCATGTGAAGCCATTCCGCCAGACACGTTGTCAAAGGTTTCGGGTAATTTCATTCAGAGACTACGCCATATTATTGCTACGCATGGTGGATATGTGGAAAATATCGTACTTTAGAGTTTCCCAGACCGCAGCGCCATCTGTTGTTGAAAATTGTAACTACTGTAATTTCGAAAGTTTGTCTGCCTGAAAATGTACTGTTGTCCCAAGCATATTGCAACAAACGGTGTATTTCTATCGCTGCTCGTTTAGTTTTTATTGCCGTTTCAAATATACTGGTCATTTTTGAAACACCCTATATATATATATATATATATATATATATATATATATATATATATATAGAGAGAGAGAGAGAGAGAGAGAGAGAGAGAGAGAGAGAGAGAGAGAGTCAGTGGAAATGTAAGAATGAAAACTATCCATACTATTTCAGATGATATATCCATAAAGTTAGCTTCTGCCCGCCCATACTTCTTATGAAACAACATGATCCAATGAAACAATATGATGAAACAATATGATCCAAAATGGCTTCAAAAGGGACGAAACCACCAAGAATGAACTTCACGCTGACAATGAACTGCTGAAATATCATATAAAAGGACGAACCGTCAATAGAAGAATACAAGTACGAAATATAAGAATCAAGTTTTAGAAGGTAGTGGCCGCTCCTACTTGCTATTTGTGAGAGAACTTCGAACAACTACCAAAAAGCAAGAGAGCAGAATCTAAATGTCAGAAATGAAATTTGTATGATGAGTGAAGGGCTCTTTAAGACTGAGGAGCGAAGACGTAAAAACAGAGATTGAGATATGTGCTGGAAACGGGAAGACCAAGTGTAATGGACTTTTTCAAAGAATGCCAAATTCGAGCCTACATAAACAACCCTTACATTTCGGGTATTTAGGTAGAAGATCGGACGGAAAACATGGCTGGACGCTCAGGCGACGGACCACGCCTGTGGCCTAGACCAAAGTACGAATATAGTGGGTATAGTTGAAACGTAAAGTCTCCAAATAAGAGTAGACACAGGTGGTGAACTGATCGTTCGCATTATGCCTAGTGCCAATCTCATGAGAGAACGCCAAGACGACATCAGAAGAGCTGGATCTGATGTTGTGAAGATAGTGCCAAAGTCCGTTGACGACAGAGGTAGAGTTTACGGAACGTTAACACTGAACTTAACCACTTGCCGTTGCTTAACACCTTCTGAAAGTATTCGTTTGGGTTACAATGCAACAGCTGTATATATGTTTCCATTAAAATTTGAACACGTGAGGTACGGAATGTTTTCTTCGAGTTAGCCTTTAGTCCTGAACCACTCTGTATGCACGATGGTCAGAAGCAGTTTGAAAAAATTGTAAAGGCGTTGTAAGGTGTTTTGTGCTGAGAAATAACTGTTCAGAAGAAGAGCAATGCGTCAAGCTCTTTCCGAGTTAATTAGCGTTTTATTTATCCAATCAGGCAAATGCGCCCAAATTCAAGTGGCCCGCCGGAGACGGTTTCGTCAAACGTGTACTTCACTTGGTTCAGTAAAACCGAACGAAAGCGCTATAGAAAAGGTGGGACGGTAGTAAGACTCGAACCCGAGTCAAAGGCGTACCCGTCCCACGTACTTCATCTAAGCTCTGAAAACAACTGACACTAACTGCATCCTGGGAGCCCCTTGATTTTGCCCTCGCAACGGGCTAATATGCTTACTTTAGAGCTAATTAAATCGAGAAGAGTGCAACGTTTGGAAATCTATTCTTAGCAACTTTTTTTCAGCTCAACTATCCCTGTAACTCCCTGACGCACTTTTCAGATCGTTTCTCATCCGCTAGTTATAAAAAACCTATTATTTTGTGAATCGACATGTGCGAGTTGTTTGTTGACTTACGCGTTGTGTTAAAAAAAGTAGTCCGAGTAATGTCAGAATACTTGGCTCTCGTTATTCAGTGCTGTGGCTGATTCCTCGCTTGAGAGCACCATACTTGGGCGACGCCGGTCCGGCGTACTTCTGCGACAGGTAGGAGAATGAGGGCGGGTTGTAGACGCCCCAGATGGCAACGCCGCGGGGCGCGCACCACACCGCCGCCAGCAGCAGCACAGACGCCTCAAACACAAGCGCTGCTCCCCTCATCTTACTGTCTGGCTGCGCTCCCCGGTCTCGGTCGGGAGTGGGGAAAGCGTCGACACAGGCGGTGCTCAGGTGGCCAATTAATCTGCGGCAAACAGGCTACGCTCAGGCACGTGCGGCAGAACTGGCACTCAACATTAACTGCTACCATACATTCATTTCCTGGCAATTCCGCACAGCAGCATCATTCGGCACCCCATAATATTATATGTGAAGATCTGTAAGATGCTAATTGTAAGATCTATGTTCCTGATAGCAACAGATGCAATACCAGCAGTAATCAGTAGAGTTTTCCGTCATAAATAGAGAGAAAATGTAAGGATATGAGTTGCAGCTATCATTCTATTTACTGAAAAAGCAGACATATGAGACAGATGAGTAAACGAAGAAAAAGCAATCTCGAGTCGGTTTGTGGAAGCATAAGGAACTCCACCTGAAACGAGAGTGAAGATAATACCTTTCAACGGAATTTGCGGTTGATAACTACAAAATTTTGTAGTGAACTGACAGTGGGGAGGAAATAATTTATAAGTTTGGTGCATCGTTCCTAAAATTACTTCTAATGGAGATCTTGAATGAGACAAAATGATGATAGAAAGAGGTTTCGAACACCGAAATGCGTAGGAACAAAAATAACAGGTTGGTGCATAACATCGTATAATTTTTGTTGTGCGTGTTGGTATTCCGGTTGCTGTGGGTTTATTCACCGATTGTCATTTTTCATTTGTGTTTCATTATTGATATTTGAGCTTACATGCTGTCATTTTTACATTTGGAGATACTGAGTCGAGCTGTGGATGTTAGAATATGGAGTGACAAGAGCAGAAATCAGAACATTCTCGACGTATTCTTCTGTTTCAGTACAGTAGCGGGGTGATAGCAGAGAGAGCCACATACATTTGGGCCCTGTATGGGGATAATGCTATTTGACAGAGCACGGTAAGAAAGTGATTTCCTCATTTTAAGAACGCTATTTTTGACATCAGTGACTCTTCACGTTCAGGAAGACCTTCTGCGTTTGATGAAGATCATTTAAAGATCCATGTTATTGTACTCGAAAAGTGTCATACATGATGAACTGTGAACATTCCACCATCGTGCAACATCTGCCTGCAACGGGGATTGATCAAAAGTCGTGTGTGCGTGCGTGTGTGTGTGTGTGTGTGTGTGTGTGTGTGTGTGTGTGTGTGTGTGTGTGTGTGTCTGTGTACCGCATGCTCGAGGTGATGTAAATAGTGAAAGGGAACTATTAGTGATGACTAAAGCCTTTGTTATGAGTATCTGTTGTGTTCATTACATTTATGGAAAAACGCTACATACTTATGCAGGAACCCAATATGTGAACACGAACAGAAAACAACAATTACATACTGAACTAATTCCTAATTAATCTTGTAAGTAGGCTGTTTATGTTTTCTTATTGGCAACGTTACGTAGCGCTCTGTATGAAAATCACTGGCTTTGCTGTGTGCAGTCCGTGTCCAGTTTGCATTGTTGTCTGCCATTGTAGTATTGGGTAGCTGGGTGCGAACAGCGCGTAGCGTTGCGCATTTGGAGGTGAGCCGCCAGCAGTGGTGGATGTGGGGAGAGAGATGGCGGAGTTTTGAAATTTGTAAGATTGCATGTGATGAACTCTATATACATTATGTGTTTTGAATACTATTGAGGTAAATACATTGTTTGTTCTCTATCAAAATCTTTCATTTGCTAACTATGCCTATCAGTAGTTAGTGCTTTCAGTAGTTGGAATCTTTTATTTAGCTGGCAGTAGTGGCGCTCGCTGTATTGCAGTAGTTCGAGTAACGAAGACTTTTGTGAGGTAAGTGATTTGTGAAAGGTATAGGTTAATGTTAGTCAGGGCCATTATTTTGTAGGGATTTTTGAAAGTCAGATTGCGTTGCGCTAAAAATATTGTGTATTGTCTTGGCAGATGTGTTTCTAAAGCGACAAAATACTCCTGGCGATGCTGTCGACTGTGTTACACAGATGCGAGGGGGTGGGGGCCACGTTTAAGTCGATAACGCAAAGGATCATTACGACCCACGACCTCCACCAGAGCATACCCACACTCCGCATATAGAGCTTTCCGTGATGCAGCCAGTTTTTCTACGATTCCTAGAGGAAGGTTACACCTCGTGACAACCACCTTCATGCCTGCCAGAACATCATCTGGTGAGGACAAGGCTACCGGAAATTTCCTGCTGCCGATGACCGCCGCCACTAATAGAAGCTTCTCGGCACATTATCGTTCCAGAAATCGGGATAGAATAAGAACATACCAAAGTACGAGTGAGTCTACGCAAGCTTCCACCACGAGAAAGAGGGGCTAAATTGAAAGTAGTAGCCTTGTCGTACCTCCTCTAAGACAGTCCAAGTTGGTGGTGCGAGCACAGCAAAGAGCAGGAGCCTGTCTGCCGCAGCTACGGACCTCTCGCTGCAGATCGATGTGAAACTGCTTTCGCATTCGGTTGCTTTACTTATGACACTCAACCTCATTTCATGATAGCCAAAAATAAATTGTTAAATTTTACTTCGTCCGCCTATTTTTTTTATACCAGTTTTTCCTAATCTGTGTTCCAAAACTTTCACTTTTGCCAACATGTCATATCTCTCCACCTTGTTTCTCATAACTTGCAACATCTTCGGCCGCCTTAATTTTGTTCCCGGTTATTGCGTTAAATCTCTGCAACTACATATGACGGTAGAAGTGATGAGGTTCTTAGAAAATAGTACAGTACCATGTTCATTAAAAATACGGGTTGGTTATACGAGTAATTATACGCTCGCTACTTGCTCCAGTGTAGACGACAGCTATTTACCGTACGGGTACCCGACTTTATAAGACTAACGTTTAGACTATGCGGTGTAGGTTTTATGTTGTTAGTAGTGTGGCTGTCTTGACTTGCCGTTAGGCATCAGTTCTGGTACAATGACCAGGACTTGAACCGTGGTTGGATAGCTCAGTCGGTAGAACACTTGCCGGGAAAGGCAAAGCCTCCTCATTCGATTAGTGCACCAGCACACAGTATTGATCTCCCAGGAAGTTTCAAATCATCGCACTCGTTGCTGCTACGCGAATTTTTTTTATATAAAATGGCATCATATGAAGTAAACGTATATCAGGAAGGAGGCCCATAGGAGACAATGAATATGGGAATGAGATAGAGGGTAGGTAAAGGCTGCGAAAAATCGAGAACAGATGGAAACAGTTGGAACTTTAATGAATAGTGCTTACTCTGTGTGTATGTCAGTGTGATGGTATCCTGTAGGAGCAAAGGTATACGACATAGAGATGCATGCCACAGTAAATATAGCGTCAGATTTTATTGGACATGAAGACGCTATAAAGCACTTTGACGGATTTCACTGAATCTCACTTCTGCGAAGGAAATCCTATGCTCATACAGGTAGCGCTTGTAACTTACGTCTACAGTTATTTCGTGGATGTATTTCATTCTCTGTCATCCTTTACAGTTTTACCGTCTACAGATTCCTGTGGTACAACTGAAGTTATTGCTTGATTTCTTAACAACATGTCGTACCATCCTGTCTCTTCTTCCGTTCGTTTCTTCACAGATTCTGTGGAGAACCTCCCTGATATTATCAGTTCTTATATTTTAGGACATCCTTCTATAGCGCTATATCGATTTGTTTCCTGTTTTCCCACAGTCCATCGTTCACTACCATACAGTACCGTGCAGTAAACGTACAATCTCTGAAATTTCTTCCTCAAATTGAGGCCGTTAGCAGAAAACATCTCTTAGATAGGAACATTTGCCATGTCTGTGATAATCTGCTTTCTGTGTCGTGATAGCTTCATGGGTCAGTGTTATGTTTCTTCAGAGGTAGCAGAATATTACTGCCTCGTGTCACTGTTTTGCTGTTATGTGTATCACTAATCTCATATCTCCTAGTTCTCATTACTTTCGCCTTTTTGTCGTCCACCCCAAGTTCCAGTTCAGAACTCATTCATTCATTTCAACACGTTTTGTAATTCTTCTTCAGATTCATTAAGGATACCAGTGTGATCAGCGAATCTTTTCATAGATATAATTTTAACGTGAATCTTAACTGCGATCTTGAACCTTCTTTCTATTTCCATTATTGATTCTTCGATGTATAGAGTGAACAGTAGGGGCGGAAGATTGCATCCTTGTATTACACTATTTTTATTCCGATACCTCTATTTCTGATCATTCAGTCTTGTTACCTCTATGGGTCTCCTACCTATGATATCTCTCCATCGTTGTCTCCACATTACTTACATTTTTCGAAGAATTCCGGAAATCAGACACCATGATATATTATTGAACGCTTTTCCCAGTTCGACAGATCTCATAATAATTTCTTCATTGTCCTAAACCCTGTGGTGCACCGTGTCGACTGCAATGGACAGCCCTTAGTGGTCACCACTTTTGCGTTTTCAGTTAGTCCCGAGACAGCAAATGCACGCAATCGATTGCGATGTCTCGATACTAGTGTTGTGCCCAGTGTGCATTTGTAGCTTCAGGACTGATTGAAAACGCAAAAGTAGTGACCGTTAACAGCTGTCCACTGCCGGGGACACCTCACACCAAATGGTTGTCTCGTTTCCTATATCAATCGCAATATTGGAATTGCTCTCTGGTGCCATGGAACTCCTTGATTTTCCGTTAATCTGTATATTATGCTTGTCAGCACTAGAACGTTTAAACCGATAAAACGAAGTTATAGTTGTCGCACTTATCTTCCATTACCTGCCCTTAACTTCCGGATTGTGGGGATGATGCCTTTTCGAAAGTCTGATGGTATGTCTGCAGAGACATAACTTCTCCACACGAACTTGAACAGTCTCTTGGTTGCCATTTTCGTCTAAGATTTTAGAAATTTCGGAGCAATGTTATCTCTCCCTTCAGCTTTTTTCGATCTGCTAAAAGTTCTATTAAACTTGAATGATGGTTCCTCTATGTATTACATATGGATCCCCTTTCCTCGTGGATCACGCCATCAAATAAGTCGTCCCTCTTGCAGAGCGTTCAATGTACTGTTTCCATCTGCCTGCTCTCTCGTCTGTGCTAAACAGGGGAATTCACACTTGCATCCAGCACCGCATCCCCCACCCCCACCCCCCACCCACTCCGCCTTGACGATCCAGCCCTTCCTTTAAATTTCATAGAAATTTATTTTGACTTTTTTGGATGCTGAATCAGTCCTTCTGAAGATCATATTTTCTTTTAAAGTTTTTCACATTGTTCCAATGTACTGTTTCCATCTGCCTGCTCTCTCGTCTGTGCCAAACAGGGGAATTCACACTTGCATCCAGCACCGCATCCCCCACCCCCCACCCCCCCACTCCACTTTGACGATCCGGCCCTTCCTTTAAATTTCATAGAAATTTATTTAGACTTTTTTGGATGCTGAATCAGTCCTTCTGAAGATCATATTTTCTTTTAAAGTTTTTCACATTGTTCCTATGTCTAGCAGCTTTAGCTAACTTGATGAATACGTGAGACAGTGTACCCGGAGTGCGGCGCGCGCGACTGGAACAGCATGGGCGGCCACACCTGGCTCGCGGCCTCCCACGCAGAGCCCCTTTGATCTCTGCCATAGTGCCCTGCACACAGCTCCAGGCACCGTTTGATGGCACTGGGCCAGGCGAGGTGCAACTGCGGGCCACATGGCTGGGGATGACCTTGTCCTTACGTTCTGGCTTACGTGTATTTGAACTTCTAAATCAGGCTTGGGCAACGTATGGTGACCCGCCGGCCTGACTGGCGTACTTAAACCGCCCGCACAGGGGACGGGGCAGCTATCGTTGACGTGCACGCGGATGGGATACCAACGTCACGAGACACTGCGCTATCAGCACACGCGCTCTCCAGCTGCGGTTTTCAGCTTTATCTGGCGCACAAAACATACGGTTTGCCCGAAAATGGATAAGCGTAGAATTCCTACGTTAGCTTTGTTGAAACGCAAATTTTCTTTTCTTACCGAATGCCGGCCATTTTCTTTTGTCTGTGGTATACCTAAATAAAAATTCCAATATCGGTAAACGTGTAATAAACCAAAACTGAAAGATACATGTCCATTCTGTAAATACGTTATAACACTATTATTCAGTCATCTAAATTTTTAAAAAGTTTTTGCATTTAATATTTGTGGTAACGTAATTGTGATATGCAATGATTAATTGAAAAGTATGATACATCTGACATCAGAGTGCTTTGCTAACTAATGTTTGTAACTTATGTAAGGAAATAAGTGAAATGTTTATTTTGGCATAGATTAATGAAATGAAAATATTTGTGTGTCGAACCTATATTTTTGTGGAAGGTCTCATTCGTATAAAATGGTCCGCGCTTAGAGATATTGTATAGGATATATGTCACGTAAAAGTTGGAGTGCTTTTTTACTATACGGAAGTTACTGTGTGAAAAGTAAAAGGTGGCTTGGGTTTTTTGCGTGCTCCCTGTACAACGGACAGGATCGAGACTCGCAGCCGGCCGCTGTGGCCGAGCAGTTCTAGGCGCTTCAGTCTGGAACTAAGCGACCGCCACTTTCGCAGGTTCGAATTCTGCCTCGGGCATGGATGTGTGTGATGTCCTTAGGTCAGTTAGGTTTAAGTAGTTCTAAGTTCTAGGGGACTGATGACCTCAGATGTTAAGTCCCATACTGCTCAGAGCCATTTGAACCATTTAAATTTGATACGCGCTGTCCGTAGGCAGCAGTAAAAGAGGTCGACGCTGGGGATGCCTTGCCTGGAAATTGTGGCACAATTGCCTCGGATGACGACTGCTGGGTTATTACGGCTTTGGTACAAGTTTTTGGGCTGTACTTGCTGTTGGGCTGTGTTATGGAGGTTAAAACGACGCCAAGAAGAATTCATTTGTCCAGACTTCAAGAAAATGTACCCCGTACCATGGCTAGTGTAGCCGCCATTATAATCCGCCAGACCCAACGGATACAGAAAACAAGCTACGAACTGTGTAACTTCAATTGCAGGCGCTTGGTCGAAACACTAATTGAAAATTAACTTTATTGAGTAATTATTGTGTTAAACATAAAATTTAGTTCGCCCTGTTGTTTATTCCTAACCTTTCACCTATGCAGTGTCCTTTCTCGGTTTGTGACTATTCCGAGTAAACCTGTTATAAAAACATTTGAAGTGCTTCATTCGTTATGTGTAAGCAGTAATTTTCATATTTAAGTAAAATGTCTGAAAATAACTGTAGTATAGATAAAAGTACTGTATGATTTACGTAATATTCGTAGATATGCTGAATTGATATTTTGCTTAGATACTTAAGTAGATATTTTCACGAAAATTCAACGATTTGAATATTCTTAAACTCTTTGTGGCAGCAAGTAGAGTGAAATTGAGTAGATTAGTTTTCAGCAAAGCACAAATGAAATTCCTTTTGTTAAAATTAAATTCAGTAAAGTAGAAAGCGTTATGAAATGAAAATTGCTTATACGGCTCAGTAAGACAGATGTAAGTTTGCATATAAATGATGAATGACAATACAGAGTAACCACACCCTCCCTACCTTTGGCTTTTGACAGACCACTTGAAAAAAAGAAAGATGTAAGCAAAGTGTCATAACAAATTTAAATATGTCTACTATGCTACTAGAATATATCATCATTCAGTTCCGTGGTTATACAAAATGCAAACATAAAAGTCCCCCTACCCAATTTTTCTTGCACATATTAATGATTAAAATATTTCTGGTTTTTCCAAATCAAAACTATATATGTATTTGGGTATAGTAGTTGAAAGATTCTTGGGTCTTCCTCAGAACTATATTCTCAAAGCTATATTTATTTTTGAAGTTATGTAGAGAACAGCAGGAGAGTAGGAGATATTTACTTCTTCTGCTTCTCTGAAACTGAACCATTTCTTTGCCTTCATAAGCTGGCGACTGTAAATCGGTTAGAGAAACCGCTTGATGAACCTGGTACAGAATGGGCCGAGATTCAGTGCTATTCCACTATACTGTGTTTCTTCCTAACAGCTAGAAAAGTCTAAGAAAAGAGACTAATAGTCTGGTTTCCATATCCATTAGTCATACATCACAGTCAAATCCTATGAAAGTTGTAACATTAAACTATATGCATAGTTCCAAACATACTAGACTTACACATGGCTTTTCAATAGCAAGACAATTTATTGTGTTGAAGTAGCTTCCTACACAGTAAAACTCCTTTAACAGGTCTTACATAATCAGAACAGTACTAGTATAATAGCAGTTTAATGTTATAAAATTAGCTTATAAAAATTCACCAAAACTGACCCACTCCTAACAGAGGGCATACAGAAATTATTTCTATCAT
The DNA here is from genome assembly GCF_021461395.2 of Schistocerca americana. Lineage (NCBI taxonomy): Eukaryota > Metazoa > Arthropoda > Insecta > Orthoptera > Acrididae > Schistocerca > Schistocerca americana. The sequence goes on from NC_060121.1 coordinate 682,394,381, forward strand.
CGAGTAGTCCCACAACCTTCTAGAAATTGCGTAGGTGAAAAAGTATACAGGAGGAAACAAACTCTGTATCGATCCACCCCCTATTCCAACACGGCGCCTCAACCAACTACACATGCTGTAACTCTGTCTCTATTGACTCTGTATTTTAAGTTACAGTGTTATAAAGGCTTTAGTCGCCGAAGTGTTATCAATCGACATTTAGTACACAAATCCTGACATGGAAGTTGTCATAAATCTTCACTGTGTCGTTGCCTTCAAACAGCTCACCCTCACATCGCGCCAGTTATAACGAGAAAATAACTAAATACGAAAATTCTTTAACTACAGTATGACGTTTCTCTTTACATTATTACGAGAAATCCTACTATCAATGTTCCGCTCTACGGACGTTAAATGTGATGGTCCTTAGAGACAGCTTATATATACATCGGGCGTAATATATAGCACAAAACCCACAGAAGATGAGCTTCTACTCAAAATGACAAATACAATATGGCGTCTTGCTTCTTACTGGTTCTACTCTACGTGGCATGTTGCCGAAATACCGCAGAACTTATTTGGAGTTTCACATGACAAATTGCTGCTCATCGTGAAATAAGAGGAAGTGACGTCACAAAAAACGGAAAGCCGCACTTCAAGGTTAGCTAACTCGTCCCATCTGTCGATGGCTTTACTTTATCTCGCGGACCGACTCGTCACGTGACGCGACAGCAGAGCGGCTAGTGCATAAAGCTTTAACTATAGAGTCGCGATTACTTTAGCAGGCAAAATGCACCAACATGAGTGGCACCACGTTCCGGACAAACCACCACCTTTTTTTTCTTTCTTGGTATTGGACTGACTGACAGTGGATACAATTTGACGTACATCAGCCAATGTGAGTTATATATTGAGAAAAAAGAGAGATGGACACGGCGGTTAACAAAAATAGACGTTTTGCGCAGTAAAAAGGCAGATCGTCAAGTGGATAAGTTAAATTAAAAAACGATAAATTGTTGATCAATTAAAATATAACAAATGAGTAACGAATATACCCCTAAAAACATACAGGTAGTTGCATAAACTAATACGAATAGGTCGATGTGTTGACAGATTAAAATAGATACATACGTGAGTGAAGAGACGAGCGGATGTAGACTGCCAAGGATAAGAATATGATGGGAACGTAGCATTTAAAGATACTAAGTAGGAGGGGATTTTGGGGCTGGATGTTTGAGGAGGGAATGGGGGAGGAGTGGACATGGATGCGTTTCAGCACCGAGAACTAGGAAGTGGATGGAGAGGATTGGAGGGGAAGGGAGCCCTGAAAAGGGGTGGGTGATACTGATGTCCAAAACCTTGTAGGACGGCTGTCAAATCGTCCTGTCTGCCTACGTCTTTACTTAAGCTAAACGGGCGACTCGCCATGTAAAGCGACAACAGAGCACCTAGCTCATAAAGTCATAACCATAGCGCCGAGATTGCTTTAGGAGTCACGCACCAATTTCCACTTACTCCACGCCAACATATTCTGCCCTTAAAACATGCGTTTTGATATACTATTCATCTAATGTTGACTACATTTTCATATGTTCACATTCATTCACGCGTCATGAACTTTGGTTATTAAAGACGTTTTACGGTAGTTGTCTTAAACGATTCCGTTGCAAAATTCAGTACGTACCGCATTTAGTAATGAAACAATGTTCATGACAAAAATGCAAATATCTGAAATCGGAATGCTAGTTATGTTGAAATTTTTTCATGGAAAAATAAACGTTAATGAAAGCAACTGTTAGCAGCTACTACGTTATAAATTACTTTCAATTACAACAACTGCAGTGTTCACAATGTCCAATAATTGTTTACTCGTTTAGTAAGAGAAGGAATAGGAAAAGAAAATATCGCAATGAGATAGGCAGTCCCAGTCGAAAAGAAATAGAGCTTTGCAGTTTTTTGCCATAAGCATCATTCAGGCGTTACTGAAATCCACAGGATGCCACGAAATGCCACTGAGCAGAACTCTCACCTCTGTCCGACATGAGCTGCAGGCGCGACGCGAGCTGCACGCCGGCAGTAATATCCGAAAAGTCGTCCCCGTCGAACTACATTGCGAAAGCTTCACTCTCTCTCTCTCTCTCTCTCTCTCTCTCTCTCTCTCTCTCTCTCTAACAAACTACTTTCACGGGTTGGAGTGTAAAAAGTCGCGTACTAGATCGGGCCCGCGGGGTGCTGGTTGCCCACCCGTGCGTTAGACGATAGCGCTTTCTCTTCCACGTGCACGATGTTGACCTTAAGGCAAATAGAGCTTTTGAATATTTTGGGCCCGGCTCGCGTGTACCCGTGAGCAACACTATATCTGACCTATTACAACACGTTTCAAAAGCAAGCGTACGAAAGAAGATACAATATTCAAAGACACACAAGAGCCCAGACATTTTTTTATGCTTGTTGTAGGGAAAGTATAAATCATTCGTATCGTACTGACAGGATCCTTCGGGTTGTTGTTGTTGTTGTTGTGGTCTTCAGTCCTGAGACTGGTTTGATGCAGCTCTCCATGCTACTCTATCCTGTGCAATCTTCTTCATCTCCCAGTACTTACTGCAACCTACATCCTTCTGAATCTGCTTAGTGTATTCATCTCTTGGTCTCCCTCTACGATTTTTACCCTCCACGCTGCCCTCCAATGCTAAATTTGTGATCCCTTGATGCCTCAAAACATGTCCCACCAACCGATCCCTTCTTCCAGTCAAGTTGTGCCACAAACTTCTCTTCTCCCCAATCCTGTTCAATACCTCCTCATTAGTTACGTGATCTACCCACCTTATCTTCAGCATTCTTCTGTAGCACCACATTTCGAAAGGTTCTATTCTCTTCTTGTCCAAACTAGTTATCGTCCATATTTCACTTCCATACATGGCTACACTCCATACAAATACTTTCAGAAACGACTTCCTGACACTTAAATCTATACTCGATGTTAACAAATTTCTCTTCTTCAGAAACGATTTCCTTGCCATTGGCAGTCTACATTTTATATCCTCTCTACTTCGACCATCATCAGTTATTTTACCCCCTAAGTAGCAAAACTCCTTTACTACTTTAAGTGTCTCATTTCCTAATCTAATTACCTCAGCATCACCCGATTTAATTTGACTACATTCCGTTATCCTCGTTTTGCTTTTGTTGATGTTCATCTTACATCCTTCTTTCAAGACACTGTCCATTCCGTTCAACTGCTCTTCCAAGTCCTTTGCTGTCTCTGACAGAATTACAATGTCATCAACGAACCTCAAAGTTTTTACTTCTTCTCCATGAATTTTAATACCTACTCCCAATTTTTCTTTTGTTTCCGTTACTGCTTGCTCATACAGTAAAGCTGCGTGTCCTCGGGAAAAATTACATTTGTAGTTTCCCCTTGCTTTCAGCCGTTCGCAGTACCAGCGCAGCAAGGCCGTTTTGGTTAATGTTACAAGGCCAGATCAGTCAATCATCCAGACTGTTGCCCCTGCAACTACTGAAAAGTCTGCTGCCCCTCTTCAGGAACCACATGTTTGTCTGGCCCCTCAACAGATACCCCTCCGTTGTGGTTGCACCTACAGTACGGCCATCTGCATCGCTGAGGCACGCAAGCCTCCCCAGCAACGGCAAGGTGCATGGTTGGGTAACAACACATTTTTTTGTCGTCCATTGTTTCTCCAGTGACTACATTTATTCCTTGAAGCAAAGTTAGCAAATTACGTCAACCCTTTCGCTCTCCACAAATAATTTATTAATCCGTAAGACCAGGTGGAGCTCAAAACGTGGAACCGGTGGACGTTACAGACTCGTATGTCTCATGGAACTGCATTTTTCTTATACGAAAGCAGCGTTGAGATGAAAGCTGATTTGTTTCTGTTTCAGCACAGACCTTTCCCAACCAATTTTTTCATGTGGTATTCGCAAGTTATTTTCCTTCGCTCATCATATCTGAAAAGCAAAACGCCTTTAGCATCTCACTAAAATTTGCCCACAATAGCGTCCAGAAAATGAATCAATGTCACCTTTTTACGCAGGGACGTCTCTTCCCACCCAATGACTTGGGTTTGGGCTAATAGATCAAATCCCGTCCACAGTAACAACGTGCCGCAATGATTTCATTGGATTCCATTCACGGGAATCCAAACATTTCACAAAAATTATTTTCGCCATATTATTGTAGACAGCACTCAACGTTTTCAGCGTCCTACTCCCACAGAGCTCTCCCAAAGTTGATACTCTACGTCGAATATCTCTACAGTCCTCCTTAGCATGCCACAAATGCCGCACTTTCTCTATATTGTCATATGTGTAAAGTTGAAACGCCCCGTTAGAAAAATTAATGAATTACTGTGCTGATAAACGTCTTACATTATTTGATTTCAAACAGCTCAGCAGAACTGAACGTACTCAGACATTTCGCTCATTCTCTATTCTGATCAACACTAAACTGACACACAATATTTTTAACGCAACACAGTATGACTTTTAATAATCCCTACAAAAGAATGGCCCTGAATAACAATAACGTATACCTTTCACAAATCACTTACCTCACAAAAATCTATGTTACTCAAACTACTGCAATACGGCGAGCGCCACTACTGCCAGCTATATAAAAGATTCTAACTGCTGAAGTCACTAACTACTGATAGGCATAGTTAGCAAATGAAAGATTTTGATAGAGAGCAAACAATGTATTTACCTTAATAGTGTTCAGAAGTCATAATATATATATATATATCAGTTCATGACATCGAGTCTTACAAATTTACAGTCTCTGATGGACACACGTCGAGATCATCCGCTCTCAAAAATCCGCCATCTCACTTCCCCACATCCGCCACTGCTGGCGGCTCACCTCCAACTGCGCAACGCTACGTGCTGTTAACAGCCAACTGCCCAACACTACAATGGCGAATATTCGAACAATAATGCCAACCAGCCACAGACTGCACACAGCACAGCCAGTGATTTTCATACAGAGCGCTACGTGGCGTTACCAATATAAAACCTAAACAGCCTACTTACAAAGTGTTGAATCAACACTTCAGTTCAATTCAAGACTTTGAATTTCTCCTCAAACTCATTAATTTTAAGCATCATTCTGTAACACCACCTCACGTAAGCTTACATTAATTTCTCTCCTGGTTTTTCCTAATTTCCTTGATTCACTTAAACTCGGAACGTTCTAAGCAGTTTCTGTCCCAAGTTAAAGCTGTTGTTTGACATTAATATGAGGAATGTTCTCTTAGCCTGACTTATTCTGCTGTTTACATCCTCCTTAGTTAGCCCGTCTTGTTGTTTCTCCTCCAACGTAACAGAACCTCTTCATGTAATACGTAGACCCCAGTTTTACTGCTGCTTCCTAAATATTTTCTCTTTTGGTCAGTCTTTCAGCTGGGCAGAAGCAAGTGTCAGTGACGTAAGTATACAAACTCAATATGTGTCTCCAACGATCCCATTGAGGCAAATTTTGAAGATCAGTTATCGGGATCACGTTTCAAATTATGAAGTGCTGAGCAGAAATGGCTCCCAAGAAGTCACACAATGTATTGTTGTTCGAAGTCTCGTAGCCGAACAAAGAGGGGAAAATAGACACATGGGTATGTGATGAGGTCTAGGTGTGGAAAGAAAGGATTAATTATTTGTAATTAACATGCATAATTTCAGGGAAAATTTTCCTAGTTTTCGTTGCTAAACGAAGATGCTTAATAGTCAAATAGGGTATAAAACTGACCAGCGGCAGATCTAGTATTGGAGATTCAAAGGCTCTAATCACTATGGGACTTAACATCTGAGGTTTTCAGTCCCCTAGAGTTAGAACTACTTAAAGCTAACTAACCTAAGGACGTCACACATATCCATGGCCGAGGCAGGATTCGAACCTGCGACTGTAGCAGCAGCGCGTTTAAGGACTGAAGCGCCTAGAACCACATGGCCACAGCAGAAATGTATGTGATTGCTTCAAAGTAATCAGGGTAGTTAACAAAAACTTAAATTGTGGTTCTAAGGAAAAATTAAATGTTTCTTCAGCAGCTGCTTCTGGCGATGTAAATGAAGTATCAAAAACCTCATCTTTTCAAAACCTACCTATTTTTCGCATAGGAATTTACATTGGGGTGACGTTTAACTGTCAGAATTTAGGAAATACGTTTTAAAAATAGTCTAAATTTTGTGAAACCATCCGTGTCAAATTAGCGTATATTGTTTTTGACCTGGAATAAGTGGTAGGTTCCCAGGAAATTAGTTTAGCTCCTAAAGGCGTCAATTTCGGAAAATGATTTCTGCATGGAGCCAAAGAGTAGAACATTGCCTTACACAGCAAACAGTAGGTACTCAACCAAGAAGTATGACTGCGGGTCGTGATCACCGCTGCCTCTCGTGTATGGCCGCAGCGTACCGTGAAGCTTCGTACACGATTATGACTTGACTCTGAATCACTGCCTACTTCTACGGTTCGACTGCAGTGTGCGACAAAGAAAAGAGTCTGGTTCTATCTCGTTAACTGGGAAATTTTGCTTTGTATCTTTCAGTTGCGTAAGACATGTGAAGGTAATTAATTTGGAAAAAACGTAGATTACACAATTTCCCTCTTGTAGTCTTTCATCTACGGAGGAGGTCTTTATACGTGCTCACATATCTCATTTTTCCATTTCCACGTGGTGCTAGCCAGTATTTTGTACCTTTATTTTGTCTGGTTTCTTCCTTTTACTTCTTTACTGTGGCAGCCACGAAATAAGTCGCAGCTAGCTCCGATTACCAACTTTGGGACTGTACAATCCTTCATAATTGGACTCTTAAGAAAAGCTATCTCTCCTACAGACAAGTAAACTTCAACCGAGTTAATAAATGCACGTATTTCATTAAGGCTGCTTTAAAACAAATTGTTGGATCATCACCGAGAGACGTTGAAGACATTCATATCAAAATGGGAGGAAACGAAATTACAACTACCGCTAAAAAATATCGCCAGAGTTTGTCAGAGCATAAGCTGAAGATGCAATTCAACCATCATGCACTTCAGCTTCGCATTATACATGCTGTTCGAATTCTGGAACAGCTCTGCAGAAAGGAGTTAGATGAACAAGTCAAAAATTATATATTTACGAAACAATGTTTTGGAGCAGCAGTAGAAGAAAAGGATGATTATGACGAAATATTACGATGCAGAAGAGAATGATTACATTCATGACTGCAAGATATTGCACAACAAATCGGTAGCAGATATGGACCTCAATGTAATCTAGAGCTATTAATATTCTCGCTAGCATCGATAGTGGGGAGATATTCACACGATATTTAAATACTATTCAAAAGGAACTTGCATAACCATTGACAATGATCAGATGTTGAAGGAAAAACAAAGAGGAAATGAAACGATAGGTGTCATGTAAAATTTTTGGTTCTGAATTTTTGGTAACTGAATCGATTGTGAGCGAGTAGCGATGTTGTAAGCTGTATCGCAGAAGTTAAGTGAGTATCTTTGAGCAGCGGGAGGGCGCATTGGAACAGGTAATGTTTAGCCTTGGTAGAGAGAGCTGCAGTTCAGATGTGTTAGAATTAAGCAAGTGAGGAAGCTATGGCAATATTATGTTTCAAATTTAATGTCTCAATTTATCATTTTGTTCAATCGACATGATTATGAAATTGATTTGTGAAGGAAGAAATCTAATGGGATGTCAGGTAAGTGCAATTATGATGTTACCTTTTTGCCGATACTGCTGCGCTATCGAACTAACTTGGTTATTGCAGTGAAAGTTGTTAGATTTGTGATTTGAGAAATAGGAAAGTGTATTGTTTGGTTGTTGAGAGGTTCGTTAAATTTAAAATATGTCTTGAGCACGTTTTCTCAGAAGACGAAAAAAGGGTTGTCATTTATTAGCATAATTCATGTTCTTACCAACCTTTCTCTTATCATTCGTTTTAATGGCTCATCCACCCAAGTATTTTCGATAAACTATTGGATTTGCAATTAGCAGAGAACTCATTGTACCTCTCGAGTGTCTGTGCCGATACAGTAATTTGCAGCTTCTGATGTAAGGAAATATTATTATTATTAAGCATCAGATTGAGAAGGGGAAGCAACATATACTTGCGTGGCTCCGCGTACCATTGTGGATCAGTGAGGCTTTGTGCGAGCGATGTGCGATCTGAGAAGTGATGTTTTCTAAGTAATTCCCGGAAGTCACTCGCACTGAAAATGTACGTAAGGGCCAGTTTAAAACTGAGTTTGAAGAACATTACAACAGGGGAATAGAAGCAGCATGTGAACGTCAGCCTCGAATGTTCTGTCCACACAATCACACGTCGGACACGGCTGGCACTGTGAAAAAACTTGACAAATAGAAAGTAAATGATTAAGGCTGTCCAACAACCAAAGCAAATCCAAATTTATAGTAATTGAGGCTATAATTACGAGCTTGGATCTATCACACATATGACATGTTAACACCTACGTGAAAAACAATGACAGAGCCTGAGTGGTTTGAAAAGTCTAGAAAGCACCTAGAAATGTTCATTCATTAACCACTCTGCGTTTTTCACACATACTTGTCTGTCTTGTAACAAATTAACGGTATACCTTGAGAGGCACCCACTTTGCCTTGCTCATACTGTGGCATCAAGCAGTCAGGCCTGCAAGATGAGTGGTCCGCCAAGCGAGTGGTTTCATTCTTATTTATCGAGTAACATGAACTATAGTACTCACACTCAGGTTACAAGTTATCCTTCTATATGATTAATACGCAACGGAAACACACATCTGACTATCAGTAATTTACAGAACTCTGACTGTACACTACGCACTGGCAATACCACATACAATTCGAAGGAAAGGTGCACCAATCATTTTCTTTTCACTATCTTATTTATTCCGATAAATTCTATAACCTAAACACACAAATTCTACAACCTAAAACAATAACACATGAGAAATTCCGCCCAGTGGGCATGGCTTTACAATGGTGAATCTCTATATTATGGTCTCGTAATTACTTTTAACGCTACAGTGCACTTTCTGGATAGGATGGTGGATCTTTTATTATACCTCACGCTTCGACTCTCACAATCATCATCACTAAACTTTCCTCCAGACCGAGCGGTACCAAAGGAACAAGCATAACCCACTAATCTTTTGAAACTACCTCGCTACTCTCCCATGCAAACCACACATACCCAAATTGCATGACATACACCTCTTATTTATTCCGACAAATTCTCTAACCTAAACACACAAATTCTATAACCTACAACAATAACACATGAGAAATTCCGCCCAGTGGGCATGGCTTTACAATGGTGCATCTATATATTATGGTCTCGTAATTATTTTTAACGCTACAGTGCACTTTCTGGATAGGATGGTGGATCTTTTATTGTACCTCACACTTCGACTCTCACAATCATCATCACTAAACTTTCCTCCAGACCGAGCGGTACAGAAGGAACAACCATAACCCACTAATCTTTTGAAACTACCTTGCTACTCTCCCATGCAAACCACACATACCCAAATTACATGACATACATCACACTGCAATAAGAAATATAAAACACTAAATAGTCACAACACTATCACTTTCAGCTTTCCCACTTCAATCAATATTTATCCCAGTTTCACACGACACTGCCCCACTTCATAATTCCACTTTCCTACTATGAACTCTGGAGATATTTGGACGTCTTCCTGTGCAATGCAAGCCAAGTGGCGTTGCTGGATAGACGGCCGACTCACCTTGCTTCTCTCTCAGAGTTTGAATCAAGCGTCACACGGAATCATATCACGCAAAGTAATATTAAGAACATCACACACGGGAGTCCTCAACTGATACCATGGAAGAGTACTTCTCTTTATCTTTTGTCTCATACACAGTTTGAGACTCACACAGTACTCACCACGTGGAAGTACTCGTCTCTTATTTCAAGTCCTGCTCACGACATTTCTTAAACATTTCAACTTATGGTACACACGCTATTTCTTAAATATTTCAACTTATTGTACACACGCTAGTAATTCAGCTTAACTTAAGCACACGGAAGTATTTCAACTTAATGCTACACGTGGTTTCATTGTGACCGTTGGTCACTTCCGAAGATTCCTACAACCACATTAATATTACCTGCCTGATATTTAATTCTCCCCACAAAAGTTCCTGAAATAGAGAAATTAATATTTCAAACTACTCTTAAATATTCCACATGCATACCATGTCCCCACTCTTCCGTCATTATGGAGCACAACTAAAACAGGTCTTAACAGCACAAGATCCAGCGGCAGAGTGCTGAAACATGGCCGTTCTCTAGGTCCTCTCCCATCTCTGTCGAGGTGGGGGAAGCACCTTACTATCGTATTGGTCAGCCACATTTCAGGCGCTCAAAGCTCTGGTAAATTTCATCTCTTTGGTACCACCTAAGGTGGCCAAAGGATCGACTCAAAGATGATCATATATTCACATTCACTATCTGCAGTTAGCAGACGACCATACATTCATTCATTTCACAGATCTCACCAAACTGGATGTAGGATTTACTTTGTGGGATTGCACATGTGATCAATTAAATAAATTGTCATTTTTTCCCACACTGGTATCCGGCTTCGCTGTATTGATTGAAATTGAGTTATTTTTTAAAAAAATGCGTTGTTCTGACAAAAATAATGAAGTATTTCGTACCTATTTTCAATGTCGGGCGGTACTGTACCCTTTCAACCTCTGTAGATTCAAACAAATTACAAATCTTATAATATCGCATACGTAATGGTTTGTCCTTATTATATAGGAGATAAAAAGAGAGCGATATCGTCCGGCAGTGGACGATGGGTTGCATGCTGTTTTTTTTTTGTTGGTTAAATATTTAAATGTCTTTAGAGTCTGTCTTTAATATCGATGTTTTTACATTAGCGCTGAAGTAGTCTATAGTATCTAGGTACGCCAGTGGCGCTGGGTTGATTCCTCCTTGGAAGTCGTTAAAATACATCATTACAATGCGTAGTTAAATATTATACATTGGGAAATAAATGGCTCTTGGCCTCTTTCATTACTCAGATCAGCGTTTCATGTGACGAGATGTGGGGATGTGAAAATACATCATCTCATCGCCTCTTGTGTTGTGAACGAGAACTCCTACTGGATTCTCGTGATCCACACGTAGTTCCAGTGATGTTGTAATTGCACATAGTTCGTGCATTCATGTAAATTGTCTAAATCATACTCTTAAATTAATTAAGATAACATATACATCCTAATAGCAATAATATTTATCAAATAAGTACATAAAAGTGTTTATGCGCAGAACTTGAAGTCCATTGTTTTCGCATTATTATGCTTCAATTCATTGTGGTCGGTGTCGCGGTCATTTATGTTCGTCTGTTAATGGACAGGCAGTGACCTCCAATCCTAGAAAAATAATTGTACAACACATTGATCTAGCTTTCATATTCGCAAATTTAATAAATTCAGTCCTGCTGAAAAGAAAGAAACTTATAATCTAACATGGAAATCAAAGGTAGATTGCTTATACACTAATCACTGTCTGTACATTTGTACGATGTTTTAGTTAGTTCAGGGGTTTTGTCTCTTTTGTAGAGATTTTTTATGTGCGAATTGCTCGGCATTTGCTTATCGCATAAATTCACACTAATAAACTTTCATGTTGCACACAAACACAAAACACTTTGAGGTTCTTCACTGTGGGTTACCGATGGTAGTTTGTAGTCTTGTCTCTCCGCATCTTGACGTGGGTTGGTGGGCAAGAAAAAACACTGCAAAGCTGGCGTCTCATTACGTTAAATGTTCGTCCATGTAGATAAATGTCCGTGACGCGTGTTCGTCTTGGTGCATTTTTTTTGTCATGAAACAATAAAGAAAGCTCTGATTGTTGCCAGCATCATATTTATAATACCAGGGAAGCAGGTTGCTAGCCTTACTTGTCCCGGGTCCCATTGAGTTTTACCCCTAACGGTTGAGGGACTAACCGGTGGATTTGGTAGTCTTTGCCTCCTGAGCACAAACGTGGCCAAGACTCGGAATATGTCCCAGATGCCCAGTCTTATTCCCAAGTAACTGGTATCCCGACTGTCAGGACCACTTACTTGGCCACTCATACGCTACGGATATGAAAGTAGCTAGGATGATTGCAGGTACTAGTAGATGGGAACAATGGCAGGAGGGTGTGCACAATGAGGAAATGAAAGAAAAACTGGGAATGAACTCTATAGATGTAGCAGTCAGGGCGAACCGGCTTAGATGGTTGGGTCATGTTACACGCATGGGAGAAGCAAGGTTATCCAAGAGACTCATGGGATCAGCAGTAGAGGGTAGGAGGACTCGGGGTAGACCAAGGAGATGGTACCTGGATTCGGTTAAGAATGACTTTGAAGTAATAGGCTAAACATCAGAAGAGGCCCCAATGTTAGCACTGAATAGGGGATCATGGAGGAATTTTATAAGGGGGACTATGCTTCGGACTGAACGGTGAAAGGCATAATCAGTCTTAAATGATGATGATGATGATGATGACAATAAAGAAAACCTGAGTTAGATTCTGGTTAACACTAACCTTCTATCACTAATATGGAAGGGATAAGGATGTGAACATCAGATTTACAAAGTCAACGTCAGTACTCGCTCACTTCATTTATACATTGTTCAGTAACATCTTATTTTCGCTCCGTAATGACTAAACCACTGTTTGTGTTTAGTGTACACTCGATACTTGACGTAAGTCCTTAGTTAGCATGCATTTCTTTTTATACAGGTCTCTATATTTGGGGAAATGTCCTTGTACATATTCTGAATCGCCGTTGGGCACGCGGCTGTTAAAAGTCAATGAGCTACCATTGTCAGAGACGATACGTTCCACTGTTGCCGTAACTTGCCTAGCCGTTCGCTCGCAGTACTCTCTTGTCGATTCACATGGTCAGTGCACAGTTCCATATTTTGTTCGTTTCAATTTACGAAGAAAAATTCACAATGTATGCTTAGTCACTAGTACGCACAGTTTATTGACTAGTCAGTTCTTTTAGTGTCGATATAGTCATTCGGTTTCACATTCAGAGTAATTATAATTTTGAATTCTGTCTCAAAGATACTCTTCAAAATTAATGGGCTTTATACATATTTCTGTTACTTTCTTGTTTATGATTTCTAAACCATTTACTTTCAATGACTGTGCATTAGAGAGAATTGTGTGCCAAACAGATAAATTGCCCACTCGCAACAGCGAGAACGTGACTTTATGCAACTGGAACTGTCACGGCAATCGTATTTTCAATTTCATGTGTTCCTGTCGATAAAAGTAATAAAGAAGACAAATGACTGATAAATGACTATTCGCGTGCGGTGAAATCCAATCACAAAATAAGCGATTGCGGAACGAAATTTATTGAAAGGGTTAAAAGATATTGGGAAGATACGCGGAGTCGCAAAGTGTTAGAATCCTTTGCATCTAGTGTGTGTTCGCATTCCGATTACACGTCCTCCATTCAACTACTGATGATCACTTAGGATGGGAATAGGATAGGTAGGAATTCATGCGTAAGTACATACACACATAGTGAGAAGAGAATGTTAAATTTCCTTGAAATCATGAAGAAAAAAAAAAGAAATTCGGTGACACTTCTGTCACATCATAAGTATCAATGAAATCAAATTACTTCTAAATTTACCTCCAGTACGATTCTCTATCTATTTAAATTTTATTTACAAAGCCTGTATCAGGTTAGCCTCCTCGTGGGTGGTGGTATTTACATTTGGCTTGAAATAGTAGAACAGTACAAATTTAAATTCGTATACTCATCTATCACTTCTTTGTATTGGTTGCACACTTCTTGATAAATAAGAAAAGATTTTGGTCCTCTTTCTTGCTACGCTTCAGTATTCTAGTAGCTTGATCATATCTTTAATGTGGAAATGTTCATTTTGAACAGGCGTGGTCGCATTATCCAGTCTTCTTGCGCTGTGTAGTGTCCGGTTCGCGCGGCGATGCGTAAATACACTCCTGGAAATGGAAAAAAGAACACATTGACACCGGTGTGTCAGACCCACCATACTTGCTCCGGACACTGCGAGAGGGCTGTACAAGCAATGATCACACGCACGCCGCAGCGGACACACCAGGAACCGCGGTGTTGGCCGTCGAATGGCGCTAGCTGCGCAGCATTTGTGCACCGCCGCCGTCAGTGTCAGCCAGTTTGCCGTGGCATACGGAGCTCCATCGCAGTCTTTAACACTGGTAGCATGCCGCGACAGCGTGGACGTGAACCGTATGTGCAGTTGACGGCCTTTGAGCGAGGGCGTATAGTGGGCATGCGGGAGGCCGGGTGGACGTACCGCCGAATTGCTCAACACGTGGGGCGTGAGGTCTCCACAGTACATCGATGTTGTCGCCAGTGTTCGGCGGAAGGTTGTAACGTTCCCTGGCAAACTCATGTTATTAAAGAACAAGAGTTTATTTGTACCATATACGCCGCTCTGGGCAAGTTGTATATATCGTAACTATTGAACAAAAATATTACGGAATGTGGTGTAAAAGACATTTGTTATTCTCCTTATATTTTTTGTTGTAATATTTCTCTGTATTTAGGATAGGAATATTTCTGTATTTATTATGTGATTGTAAAATGTGTCAGTATTTGCGATAGCAGAGATATAAAATGTTGTCAGAAGAGAATAATATCGTCAATTTGCAAAGAAATGTTAATAGTCAGCAATACTATTTAAGCACAATACATTATGTATTCTTTGGTCTTCTCTGTTCAGAAGTCATTGCGGTAGGACACTGTGCAAGAGTTTTTTACGAATGTGTAGACTTCTTTTGTCTCTGTCTGGACTTAGCCGCCATTAGACGATGCGTTACGAATTAATGTGAGTTGTATTGTTGTTTGATCTAAATATATTAGAGTTTATCAAAAGTGTGAATTATTTATGTAAATTAGTTTGCCCACGTCATCTATAAAATTTCTTTAAGAATTTTTCAGCATTTTTTAGCGGTGTTGCTGGGCTGTGCCGCGACCAACAATAGCAGAGGCGGCACATTTAAAAAATTATCAAACCCGTAAATCGGGAACAGATGCATAAAAATCAATAGTGAATTAAGAAATTGTTCTTCTTTTTCAGTGATCCTGTGGCTGATAAAATTTGAATTAATTATACGTTTGTGCATTCGTAGGCGGATAGTTAATGTTAGTTAACATTGAAATTTAAACAGTTTGGTTCGTTAAAATAACTCAAATGCATAGTGAAGTAGGTTTGATCAGTGATAAATGTCGGCTTGGCAATAATTAAAACATTTTCTGCTAATAGAGGTAATCTTGTGTTCTATGGCTAGTGCCGGGATAAAATTCAGTAAAAATATTTAACAAAAAACCCACTGCATCTGGAAAGTGTATGCCAAGGCCGAATGATTTAAAGGACTCAATTCTCAACCTAATATTCTTAACCAGTTCATATTAGTTCACGTAAATATTATTTTTTCTTTAAATGTACGTAATTCTTAAGAAAGTAAAAATTTTTATTACCACACGAAAATAGGAGAGTGGTTCTACAACAAAGTTCACACGAAAGAAAATTAACTTAAGAGCAAAAGATAAAATTTATTATTCTTCTTTAACGAAATTTCAAATCAATTCCATTCATTTCGACGATTTCGTTAAATTGGCGCCCAACGTGGGGCTCGAATATGCAGTGGCCACTAAATACCCGTGAGATAACTAGGGAATTAATATAGTCGAACTTTGTTGCAGAACATTTAATAATTTTTCTATGTATTGTATGTATTGCATAACCAATATTGTGTGGTAATACCTGTGTATGATTTTTTGCATGAGAACACTATGTACCCAGAGGCAAGCTGAAGAAGAGAGCTCAATATTTCGAAAAATTAATTACCTACCACAATATCAGGGGGCAGCTGCACCCAAGATAGATCACCAAAAGGTAAAGCTACAGTGTAGTTGTCCTGTGGGTAGTAAAGTAGCCTCAGTGCAGTGTTCTCGGATCATTAGTGGTGTGCTTGTTGTTAGTACTTTGTTTTAAAATAACAGGACATTTAGGTAGTTAGTCATTGTAGTATATAGTAAGTGTGTATTAGTTAATGTCCATTTCTTGTGTGATTATGTCAGTGAAACCTGAGTGTTAGGATATTTAGTTCAGATTTTATTTCTTTTGTTTACTATGGTTAGATTGCGTAGTCAGAAAGATATCAACATGGATAATGAGCAACAGTCAGTAAGTAGTGATACTGAGTTAGAAAGTGGGACACACAGTAATGTTAGTGACGTAGTTCAGGAAGTACAATGTGAAAATCTGGGGGCAGAAGGGCAAGAAATGTTGCCATTGCCACCCAGTGATTCAGTTGATAGCGGAAATACTGTGCCATCCGCAAGCACTGGACATGGACCAGAGAGTGGTGTGATGTCAGAAGTGCAATCATTAAGAGTTATGTTCGAGCGCATGCTCAATTTCCAAGCTGAATTTGTACATATGCAAGCAGAGCGTGACCAGAGATTGGTAGCTGAATTTGCATGCAAACAAGCAGAACGCGATAAAGAACGTGATGCTAAACAAGCAGTGTGATAAAGAACGTGATGCTAAACAAGCAGAGCGTGACCGACGCCTGCGTGAGAGGGACTTGCAGTTGATGCAAACTTTAGAAGTTATGCAAAGTGAGCTTGTTAGTTTGAAACAAAAATATGAAACCATACCCAAAACAGTGCATGAATTAAGCGAAAGAGTAGACAGTATTCAAGTGGCTAACGCCAATATCGTAGAGGAAATTAGTGTCCTGACTAACAGAGTCGAGCAATTGGAAATTGACACAACTCAAGTAATTGAGGACAAAGTGATCGAACAAGTGCACAAAGTAGAAAATGAAGTCATAAAAGAAATAGATCAGAAAGTGCACGCCGCAATTGAGGCCAGAGATGTGGGCTCAAATGCGGATGTGCAGGATCTAAAAAAGATAGTGCTCAAAGACATTCCGCTGTGGCAGCGGAGTGTAGACCGTCGTCTTGCCGAGATGGAGCTTAGCTTGCGGCATGACGAGGCACGGGCGTATGTCCCGCCAGCCATGTCCAACAATGATAGGCATATAAATACTGCAGTAAAAAATTGTGACTGCGAGACAGAACAGACAACCAATGTAAGCGAAACAAATAAATGTCATTCCAAAGTAGTGATTGAAGAATGCTTGATTAGGAACCGACAGTTTCAGATCTTTACAACGGAGAAGAAATCTGTTCACCCTGTAGTGTTTATCAAGGGATTTAGGAACATTTTGCCTAGCGTTTGGAGTCATACCCAGAAAATACAGTTCGTTATGTCTTACATACAAGGAGATGCTGCATTATGGGCAACCGAAGCAGCTGATAGTTGCGATACATATGAGCAATTTGAAAAAGCATTCTTGGCCAAATATTGGTCAACATGTATTCAGGAGAGATTACGGAAGGAGGTATATAATCCAGAGCCGTATTCTCCACGACTAGGCAATTTGCGAAAATATTTCGAGAAGTACATTAATAAGACCCGTTACAGGGACGAACAGATTTCATCCCGGGATTTGATCAGACTTTTGAAATCACACTTGCCGATACATGTAAAGGAAAAACTTATACACGTGCCTGAAAATGATATGGAACATTTCTTGTCTGTTCTGGACTCAATTGACCTGATTCAGGAGGACGTTAAGGCAGCTACTGAACAGGCTAGAAGTAACGGAAACGGTTATAGAAATGGTAGAAATAACACGCCTCCACCAAGTAATGGAAACGGCGGAGGTAATAATAGGAGACAAGAGTATGCACAAAACGGAAATAGAGGTAGAGACCGGAACGGCAATAGTCCGCCGGTGTATAATGACCGGAAAAGGAGGTTCGATGACCGGTATGAGACAGGCCCACCAAGCAATAGTAGATGGAAAAATGCCAGGGGGCATTACCACACGAAAATAGGAGAGTGGTTCTACAACAAAGTTCGCACGAAAGAAAATTAACTTAAGAGCAAAAGATAAAATTTATTATTCTTCTTTAACGAAATTTCAAGTCAATTCCATTCATTTCGACGATTTCTTTAAAAGGTGCACGTGCCCGTCGACCTGGGACCGGACCGCAGCGACGCACGGATGCACGCCAAGACCGTAGGATCCTACGCAATGCCGTAGGGGACCGCACCGCCACTTCCCAGCAAATTAGGGACACTGTTGCTCCTGGGGTATCGGCGAGGACCATTCGCAACCGTCTCCATGAAGCTGGGCTACGGTCCCGCACACCGTTAGGCCGTCTTCCGCTCACGCCCCAACATCGTGCAGCCCGCCTCCAGTGGTGTCGCGACAGGCGTGAATGGAGGGACGAATGGAGACGTGTCGTCTTCAGCGATGAGAGTCGCTTCTGCCTTGGTGTCAATGATGGTCGTATGCGTGTTTGGTGCCGTGCAGGTGAGCGCCAAAATCAGGACTGCATACGACCGAGGCACACAGGGCCAACACCCGGCATCATGGTGTAGGGAGCGATCTCCTACACTGGCCGTACACCACTGGTGATCGTCGAGGGGACACTGAATAGTGCACGGTACATCCAAACCGTCATCGAACCCATCGTTCTACCATTCCTAGACCGGCAAGGGAACTTGCTGTTCCAACAGGACAATGCACGTCCGCATGTATCCCGTGCCACCCAACGTGCTCTAGACGGTGTAAGTCAACTACCCTGGCCAGCAAGATCTCCGGATCTGTCCCCCATTGAGCATGTTTGGGACTGGATGAAGCGTCGTCTCACGCGGTCTGTACGTCCGGCACGAACGCTGGTCCAACTGAGGCGCCAGGTGGAAATGGCATGGCGAGCCGTTCCACAGGACTACATCCAGCATCTCTACGATCGTCTCCATGGGAGAATAGCAGCCTGCATTGCTGCGAAAGGTGGATATACACTGCACTAGTGCCGACATTGTGCATGCTCTGTTGCCTGTGTCTATGTGCCTGTGGTTCTGTCAGTGTGATCATGTGATGTATCTGACCCCAGGAATGTGTCAATAAAGTTTCCCCTTCCTGGGACAATTTCCAGGAGTGTATTTAAGCTGGGCGTGTCAAGGGACAAATGACTGATAAATTTCGTGCGTGTTTGCCGTCAGGATCACGGCGTACGATGTCTTGTTTTTTATTTTTACCGCTCAGTCCACGTGGTTCATTATCTCACTTGCCGTTGGAGTTTCTTTCATCATACGCGCGTCTATATCTGTCGTTACATGCGGTGCTTACGAATAATTGTGCTCTCTCCATCGTGTCGCGCCGTCTGTTCCTCGGATACAATTATCTTCGTCTTGCATTTAAAAAATTCATCACGTAGAATGTCGGAAGTCGGCTCACCGGCTACGTCCTTCCTTTGTATTCAAATAAAACCTCAATATAAATCGGTATCCATGGCCATCAGTCGCGTAGTAGTTCATCTTCTTAATAACTAACTTAAAACTAATCCGATAAATTCTCCTGTACATCTGGTTGGCGACGTTCTTTAGTAATTTTCTTCTGTTCTTTCCGCTTTTCTGTGCGGCAGATTCATTCTTCTCGATGTCTTTAAGCGGTCTTTTTGTAGGTGTGGTCGGCAAAATCTTCCTCAATGGGAATTCTTATTTCCTCGGCTCAAAGCCTACTTCCTAATGTGCTGATGGTGGTACAGAACCTTTATTCTTCCAGACACGGGATCGGCTATCAGATACTAAGCAACGTGTGGTTTGCGCAAAATTATGTACGGACCCTCGTACAAGTGTCTACACTTTTTATTCAGACGGTGCAGTAATGAAGGTTTGTAATGCGTCCTCACTAATACTTTCTCATTAAGTTTGTAGTCTACCACTTTCCCGATCATCTTATCGTGTGCTCACTTTCTGATATTCGCATATTCAGTAAGTATAATCATGGCCTGTCTGAGTTTTTCATTTCTTCTTCATCACTTTTAATTTTAGGTATCGGATAGATCCACTCGTTGTGTTCCCCTTGATTCGACATTAGTTCTGCTGGCGTGCAACCGGTTGATGTGTGGGTTAGGTTGTTGCCTATCTGCTCGAACGGGGTTAAAAATTCCACTTGATCATTTTTCTTATCTCGTCTCTGACGGCTGCCGTTTTGGATCGCGGAACCGCATAAGTGGTCTTGCCTGTCGAACTCAAAGCCTCTTATTATCCCGGGCTTGGTAGAAAATACGTGTTAATATCTCATTAAAAGATGGAATAAGTCTTGCTGTTGAGCGTCTGTTAGTTCACGTGAGTCCATGGTTTTCGGGATTATTTCTTCTTGAACCCTTTGCTCGTCTCCGTCACAATCGGGAATGTGTTTCATGAAATACAACTCAATTACTTCACCCTTCCTGTACAGTCAGCGTATCAAAACATGACATTGTCGATCTGCTACTCTTATCTCGTCACGCAAATGTCGAGCCATAATTGCTGTCTCGTTGACTGTTAACTTGCATGTACCGTTATAAGTATCAATTACTGATCTTGTCTTACGGAGGAACTCCATACCAAGTATGCAAGGAAGGGATAGATTTTTCACAACTAAACACACACATGCGATTGTCACTGATTCTATTCGGACTGGTATTTGGGTTTGAAAGTTTACGCTTTGAATCATGGAACCGACAGCACCGGTGACTGTACAGCCTTGAACAGGTAAAGTGGGTAGTTAAATTGATGCAGATACTTTTCCGAAAACACACAACGACATTGCATTCACGTTCGCACCTTTATCAGTAATCGTAATGATGGGTAAATCAGCGATATATATATCTGCGCAGAAGCTTGTAGTCGGTCTTCCCATAAGTCTTCTGTTGGTCTGTCACCTTTTCTCCTATTAATTCTTCACATATGTCTGTGTTCTGATCGTTGTGTATAAGATTTATTGAGTCCGACGTGAAGTCGCCTCCTGCGCATTTCGCAGCTAATCCACAGAGGCTTGGACTAGCTGCTTCTAGTTTTCCGCTTTCATTTCAGCTGAGCTACTACCTTTTGATGTAGCGCTCGTGCTATTGTCTTCAGTTATCGTCACGGTGGGGCTTGGACACCGTGTTCCCGTTGGTACGAATTCCGGTTGGTTGGTAAAATTGAGGTTCGGCGGTGGACTGAGTTGGATGCTGAATATGGGCGTATTGTATGTTCCACGCTACTTCTGATTTTGTTTTAAACTCCTGATGATTATTTGCATTCATTGCTTTCTGTGGTGGCGCGTTTTGTTGGTATTGCATAACTTGGTTCTGCTGCTGAAAATTGTTATGATTTCGCGACCCATTTTGGTAGCCTCCATCGTTTTGTTCGCCGTATTTGTTCCCACCGTGGTTGTTACGTCGGTAACCGTTGCCGTATCTATTTCATTTTGTAGCCATTGCCATGGTTTTTTTATTGTCATTGTAACTGGGGTTGTGTCTGTAATTATTATTACGTTTGATCCGCTGGTTTCCATTCCTGTAGTTGTCAGCACCGATATCTGAATGGTCAGCGTGACGGACTGCCGTCATTACGGGCCCGGTTTCGATTACCGGCTGGTGTTGTGTTGTCTTCATCATCATTTAATCCCCATCCAGCGCGCAGGTTGCCCAATGTGGTGTCGAATGTAATAAGACCTGCACCAAGGCGGCCGGACCTGCCCCGTAAGTAGCCTTCTGGCCAGTGACGACAAACGCTCATTTCCATTTCCATTCCTATAGTTGCCATTATTCTTTCCGCCGCTTGGCTGCCATTTCGCGTTCACCTGTTGGCTACCGTGAGCGTTCCCGCTAGCGCTCCCGTGGATATCGGCGGCCGGTGCGCTTGACGTTTGATACCCGTAGTTATGGTTGTTCTGAACACGAGCGTCATAATGGATGAGGTCTATACTGTCCAACACGGATAAGAACATCTCCTGGTCGTCATCCGGAACGTTTACCAATTTGTCCCTTATCGATATAGGCAATTTAGACTTGATAATCATTATTATAACTTTAGAGGTGGTTGGTGTATCCCAATACCGAATCTTCCTGAAGTACTTCTCGAAATACTTCCTTACACTCCCAAATTTGGCATGAAATGGTTCGGATTTATACACTTCTTTTCGAAGTCTCTGCTTTACTCCTGTGCTCCAAAACTCATGCAAAAATTGGTGTTCGAATTCGGCATAGGTATGACATCTACCGAGCATCTCTGTTCCCCATAACTCATTCTCTCTTTGAATGAATCCGATAACAAACTTTGTGCGTTGGCGGTCTGATTAACTTTCTGGGAATACGCGAGAATATCCTTGTAAAAATTTTTCTTTTCTCTGGTATGAATGTTTGAAAGACTATGTTTCAATACGCTCTCTTGTTTCAATACCTTCGCGAGCGATACTTGAGCGATTTGTTCCGGTTGTAACGGTTGGTAGTCCTGCTTCGGTACTGATCGTGCGGAAGCTTGTTGCTGGCGCTCGAAATATTCCAGCCAGTTACTTACGGTTGATAATTTGCTTTGGGATTCACCCTGTGAGTCATTGTTTTGGAGTTCATCTGAGCGATATAGCATTGTCTCAATTTGACTGTCAAGTTTGCGTTTCCACTCTGCTAAATCTCTCATGAAAACACATCAAATTTGCCCTAACTCGCTACAGTGTGTCTCCTGAAGTTCCGGAGCAGCTGAAACTTCTAATATGGCTGATTTTACGGCGTCCTTGAGCTCGTTAGTTACTTTGTGTGGAATTTCTTTGTCTTTGGTCTCCACCCAATCTTCGTATCTCTTATTCAGTTCTGTGGTGCACGTGTCTAAGCCATTCTTTATTTTACCTTCAATATTCAACTTAGACATGTCATCTGACAATTCTGTAATTTGATCGCCTACTTTCTTGATATTGTCTTGAAGTTGTTGATCTTTCCAGACACGTCTTCGTACTTTTTCAGCCACTTCGCCGCCTCAGACTGGCAAGCGGTTACTTGAAGCTGAAGTTGGTCGGCCATTGGTTTCCTGCCATGTTCCATGTATTTGCCCAGGTAGGTCGGTTTTAACCGGATCTGCTTCATGTTTGAGACCTTCTTTTAGTTCGTCCTTTACCGAATCTATCTTGGTTTCCACTGTACCAAATCTGGTCTTCATATTACCCTATACTGAGTCGATTTCTACCGTTACTGTAACCATTTGTGATCCGAGTTTAGCAGTATCCGCTTTTAATTCGGGCTTATTTATTGAGTCAAGTTTATTTTGTACATCTGCCTTTACCGAACTTATTTCTGCTTTTACGTCTGCCTTCAAGTCAATTCTTAAATCTGTCTTCAAGTTACTTGTCATAGAATGAAATTTAGTTTGCATGTCCGATTTTAAATTGGAGAATAACAAGGCTTGTTTCTCGTCCCGCTCCTACTCCTTCTCTTCGCGTTACCTTTCCTTCTCATTAAGTTCGCGTTTATCTTTCTGTCACATTTCAATACACATGTCAAGTTTATCCAATTGACTCATCTGCGATGTTAGTCCAAGTCTTAGCTCACGCTCCTCGTCCTCAATATCTAACACGCCTTGCCGGGTCACCGGGTGACTGGAAATTACACGCGAGGGGAGCTGGTGTGTACCCGCGTTTGTTGCAGAAAGTTCATCTGCGGAATTTTCCACTTGCTTCTCTTCTGCCATGTTTGCAACCAAAGATTTCGCGATAGAACCACTGGTAATATTTTTAGATACATTACTGTACTGCTCACACGGGGTGTCTATTTCTGAGTTTACTGAAACAGTCAATTGTCACTGGCGGCAATGAAAATTGAATAGCACAACAGGAAAGAGGCAATATGGATTCCACTAAATGTAAACAATCGAAGACAACGCTGCTTTCCGTCACCAACGCTGTATCGCCATCATCTTGGATTTGAATGACAAGAATGAATACAAGAGAACATATACATACAATTACAGTAAAACGAAAAATATTTTTCACTTTACCAAATTGACTTTAAATATTGCAATGAAACGTTTTTGATATAACTAATCTGAATAAATTAACAAACTGAAGCGTTGTTTTTTAGGAAAGCTGGATTTTAAATGAGCACAACACTTGAATGTCAGAAAACGCAGTACGGAAGCGGGGTTTTCACAAAGACAAAGGATTGTACTCCCTTTGCGTTGTCTTGAAACAACGACCCGCAACTGCAATTACGGCCTCCAATCGTATTTTACGTTCTGTTGGTAGTCACCAGAATATTTTCCACGTCCGTTTTTTCCGGTCTCGCACGAAATTAAAAACAAGGGGATTAGTTATGATTCTGATTCAAGTCCCTGTTCGGGCGCCACATCTGATGTAAGGAAATATTATTATTAAGCATCAGATTGAGAGGGGGAAGCAAATATACTTGCGTGGCTCCTTTTCCCGTTTAGAAAGTGCCGCGTACCATTGAGGATCAGCGAGGCTTTGTGCGAGCGATGTGCGATTTGAGAAGTGAAGTTTGCTAAGAAATTCCCTAAGTTCACTCGCACTGAGAATGTACCTAAGGGCCAGTTTAAAACTGAGTTTGAAGAATATTACAACAGGGGAATAGAAGTAGCATGTTAACGTCGGCCTCGAATGTTCTGTCCACACAATGAAGCGTCGGACACGGTTGGCACTATGAAAAGAACTTGACACATAGAAAGTAAATGATTAAGGTTGTCCAACAACCAAAGCAAACACGAATTGAGAGTAACGGACATTATAATTACGAGCTTGGATTTAAAACACATATAACATGTTAACACTTAGGTCAATAACAATGACACAGCCTGAGTGCTTTGAAAAGTTAAGAAATCACGTAGAAACGTTCATTTGTTAACCTTTCTGCATTTTTCACACATGCTAGTCTCACATGCAACAAAATAACGGTGTATCTCTGTAGATTGAAACAAATTAGAAATCTTATAATGTCGCCTAAGTAATGGTGCATCCGTATTGTACAGGAGATAAAAAGAGAGTGATATCGTCCGGCAATGGACGATGGGTTGCGCGCTCTTTTTTTTTTTTTTTTTTTTAAATATTCAAATGTCTTCAGAGTGTGTCTTTAATATCGATGTTTTCACATGTTTGCTGAATTACTCTATAATTTCTTAGGAGCGTCAGTGACGCTGGATTGATTTCTCGTTGTAAGTCGTCAAAATACATCATTACATTGCGTAGTTTAGTATTATACATTGGGAAATAAATGGCCCTTGGCCTCTTTCATTACTCAAATCAGTGTTTTATGTGACGAGATGTGGCGGTGTGGAAATACAACATCCCAAGCTTTAGCATAGTGGCGCGCAAGACAGAGCAGTGCTGCAACGCGTTATCTGGATTTGCGCAGAATAAAGGTAAGGAGAAAAGAATATGATTTTTTTTCGTTTATTCAATCAGACTCAACTCACTTTATTAAGAGACAGTTTTTGTGATCAAATTTTGCAAAGTCAGTTACTCTAGGTTTCATGTCCAAAGTTATTCAGGTAGTTTATGCTGTTCAAAATTCTTGCTGTCAGTTTGCTAATTTCTACAATATGAAATACTTCCCTTTTGATTACGACAAGTAACTACTTTTATATTGCAGCCGCGTCTTCGCATTACGACAGTACAAGTTCCAGTACGACAGTTCGGTTTTTAATACAGCTTAGGTTTACAATCAGAGACAGAGTTCTTCAGTTAATATTTGTATTTATTGAGATAACTTGCTCTTTCCTTTTACTTATCTAAAGAGGACTTTCAGCATGTGAAACCATAAGTCATAAAATCATACCTAGACGCCGTAGGCTGATGTGAGAAACCATAAATCCAGGCACCTTCCCGTTCCTCGTAAATATCAGTATCCATTTTAGCTGTAGTCAGAGCATGTTTGCTGTCATAAATTCTGTGTTAATGAACATTTTTGACATAATAAATGATTTATTAAAATACATTTTATTACTTTTTTAACTGTGGAAAATAAATCACTATTGTTAAAAGAACGTTAAAACTTATTTTCCTATCGTGGGTATTAAAACATTTGTGCAACTCTTAAGAGTGTTGCTTAACCTAAAAGTTCTTGTCAGCAACGTCAATAACTGAGCTGTTAGTATTTTAATAAGTAATACAAACATTATAGGTGCGTAATTAATTTGACGTTTCATTGTGTCTGCATAGTGTGTGAAATTACACATAGAATAAAAATTTATTTTTGCTCGAATTTTAGTAAAGGATTTGTATGTTTGTGTATTCATTAAGTTGTATGCACACTTCTGAAGGGGAAATATTTATTTTAAAGGTCCATAGGGCTTGCAAACGTGGTGTGTCTATCGAAGTACCATAGTAAACGAAAGCTGTTTAATCTAAAAGTTCTTATTATCAGTCCCGATATGCAGGCTGCGAGTATTCTAGCAACTAACACAAGCAATCGAATGTCGCATTATTTAATGTGAAGCTTTACTGCTCTGGCAGTGTTTCAAAAATGTTACATGTAATGCAATTACCTTTGCTCGAATTTCTTTAGTGATTTTGCGTATATTATTACAAGCACGCAAGCTGAGTGTATTTTTATAAGTAGTACAGACTACTTAGATGGTGAAATGTTTAATTTCAAGCTTCTTTGTGCTTGCATATTTGAGAAATCTCATATAGTATCGTCAATGGTAAATAATTTTATTTAAGTTGGAGATATCCACTTTGACATTGTCTTTGGAGTTGTCGCAGCTCTCCCTGTTACTGTAGTAGGTCGTCTCTGGTGAGAGCGCGGACCATAAATCTACATAATTGTGCAGTGAAGGAACGAAATAAAACACCGTGTTTATTCCTAAAATCTACCATTTTATTACTTCCTTCCCTAAAAGAAAACAATTATCGTCCATGTAGTGATACTTCTATTCGGTGTTAGCGTAGTTGATTGCAGGGTGTTTTTAGCGAGCCTTACTTCCGAATACAGCAGCAGCAGTTTGTTTGTAATATGTGCCATCGATTATACTTTATCTTGTGTTATATCACCATCACTCCCGCTACGAAACTGTTGATGAAATTGAAGAAACATTTAGATGATGAAAGTACACACCTTATGAAATCGCATATTGTTTATGTATTTAAATACTGCTATTAAGTACACGTTACACTTCTCAAGCGTTATAGAGAATTGGGGCACTTTTGACCAACATCGTAAATGAGATAACGTAATGTGAGCCGTACGCTATTTGCCGTTAGCCTCATCTAAGTCTATATCGTTTGCAATAACTACTGTCAATTATAATTTTCTAGTGATACGTTGTCTTGACCCTCCTCGCCCGTAACACATAAGACTGTGTTCTCAGTTATGACAGATGAGCCATGTGATAATCCACTTAAAAGTCGCAAATTTTTCGCTGACTGAAAACACTTTACGAATTTAGATACTGCTGAAATGTAAACATTGCACCTTCTGTCGAATTTTCAAACACTGTGACGTTTTGCACGAGCACTAAAGTTGAGGTGCAATAATTAATTTGAAGCTTACATCGTTCTTACTGTAGTTAAATTCAAATAGACGCACAATCATTCGCAACAATTATTATCCATTTTATGTCTCCAGTGATACATTATCTTCGTTCTATTCTCCCCCAGACACACATTTAGAGTTCATATTCATTTTTTATAAATGCAAAACAGCTTGATGAGAAAAGCAATATGATAATCGATATAAACATCGCCCTTTATGGTTTGGCTATGCTTTGGACACAATTTAGGCTAATGTGACGTCTTATACATGGAAAAAATTTATAGGCTATTTTGGGTCTTGAACTATGTTGTCCGTAGATTGAAGTTTGACCTATTCTACTGGTACAGACACATTATGGTGACACAGAGAACAACCCACGGCACAGAGTCCGAATTTGTGGCATACTTTAGCAGTGGAGCCTGTAACCTCCCCCTCACTCATCGACCTTAATGACAGTGAAAAATTAAACCGCGTGTACCTAATGTGAATTTGAGAAAAGCAATCGTCACCGAAGCTAATCAGTCGGTAAAGAGGGAGGAAAGGGTTACATCTAAATGAAAGGAAAGATGCAAATGAAATTGGTGGAAATTAATTTTGAGATAAGGGTAAAATTAATAAAGAAAGTAAATGTGCGGTCGTCACGTTAACAATTAATTGGCGTTAATTAGATATTTGAGATTTGGGGAAAATTACGGTCTCCAGTCCTAAGGACAACTACTATAATAACTGAAAAAGAAAGGTTATTGCACATATAATTAGCACTAAAAGCGTGGCAACTGAAGGTTGACACGTGTTGTGTGAAAACTGAAAGTTTGTCACAAGTAATAAATTTCGCTACACTCTGATTAATTCAGCAAAAGAATTAATAAAACCGGAAAATTGAAAGTTAATTTAGTGACTGAAATTAATAGTGAGATTTGTTTCTGAAGTACTACGAAATTCAGGTTACTCTTTGGCTACCTCAACAATCATTTCAAAAGCTACTTGAATTCACGCGATTTTGAAATAAGAGATTTAACTTTGAACTTGAATTAAATAATTCTGAACAATTAACAATAGTAACATTTAGTACGTACCAAGCCCAGCTGCAGTCACAGGTAAGCTAAAATATGGTAACAAAACTCGCACTCTTAATTTATGCTTGCGTAATCTAAATAATGTATGTAGCCGGCTATGAATACATTAACTGAACTTAGAAATTAAAGGAGTGAAATGGAATGATATTACTTCAACGCTGGCGTCTGAATTTCAACGACACTCGGGTTCATTTCGGAAAAGGAAGGGACCCTGCTTGGTAATGCAATTGGGGCAATGAGCAACAAAGGTTCATGCTAAGTTGTTGTAATTTTGTGATGCAACAATTTTAAAAGCTGAGGTCTGCCATACAGTTCTAAAACTTCACGTGCTTCCAGTCTTCCTTGTTAGATGATTGAAGGGTTGAAGCTGTCGATCGAGGAGGTGGCGACAGTCACCTATTGTCGGCCGTCGCTGTAGCAGAAGCTGGATGTTGGCGCACCTTCTTCTCGACAAGGTCTCCAGCCGAAACCGGCTCTTGATGTGTGCCAGCTAACGCTTACCGTCCGTGACACCGTCTCAGAAACTATTATAGCAAGTCGAGCGCAATTACATGCTGCTAAACCCCGAAAGCGCGGCAACTCGCGGGAGCGTCACACAACACACCTGCTCAACCGCACTACTCCAGCCAGACCCTCTCTGCTAGCGCTCCGTGCGGCAGAGTTAACACTCTCAAAGATCGTAAACACTTTGGTTCTCCACACGACCTATCCATGTAATCGTTCGATAGCATAGTTTTCCCTAGGCCAGACCCATCGTAAAAATACAAATAATATTTACAAAACCAATCAATTATATATCGACATAAATGCATAAATACATATATACAAATAGTAAAACAACTACTATATATTAAGACACAGAAATGTCATATCTTGAGGTAACAAAACAAGGGAAAAAAATAATAGTACAATAGATGGAAATAGGAGGATATGCATTTCCGGCGTTACACGTGCCCCACATTGTCTGAGGATGTTCGTGTAACCTAAACAGACTCAGAAAACGTCCCAAAAAAGAAACAGCGGAAATGCATATGCTCAAAACATCAAAACAATATTTAGCATTCGTCTAATTAAGCATAAATCAATTTTTAGACCATAATAATTGAGTGGAGACTCTCCTAATCTTATTCCACTCTGTCATCTTGCACAAAATAAAACAGGTTGACAACAAATTAAAATTCATAGAAAACATAGAAAATGGTTTAGCTATTCTAAAATCATCAAAATTCCTAACAGTATCAAGAAATGGAATACTACTCTTTGGTGTGACGTCATAAGCGCGTGACTGCGTGTGAGATCGCTCTCTAAGTTTTCATCTATTTTTAGGTTTCAGATATATATTTTAACGGTTTTTGTGATAATATATACTATATAAGTGATTTATTAGTGGTTTCTTCATTCACCTCTGCATTTCTTGTGTTGTGACCTGTTATTTTTGAGTGTTTCGTATCGAGCAACTTAACCTCTTACCCGTGTTTACATTCCGCGCTGACCAGTTGCAGCGGTAGCGGAGCATCGAAAGCTAAGTACTAATTAATTGTTTGTGTATAGTAGCTTATTTAGGAACTTAAGTAGTCTTCAACCGGTGTTCTTGGTGTTTTCCGGTGAAATAACTTCAGAAGAAATTTTTTCGAACTGCTTTCACTTTCGTTACTGTCATTAGATGTTTCATTTTCTTTCTGTGTTAGTATTTTGTTATATTCTCATTTGTTGTTGATTAATACTGTCAATAATAGTAGTTACTTCCCTTGTAGAGCAAGGTTGTGATTATTGTAGTCAGTTTTTAACATCTTCTTATTGTAGTAGCGGAACTTAGATAAAGTTGTTTTCTTGTTTCAATAGCTGTAAAATTTTACCATGAGTGAGAAGTATGGGCTTTACCGTAGGTTCGTGAGTAGTGGATTGCGGTGTGAGACTTGTTCGAAGTATTTTCACTGGGGGGAATGCAGTGGGGAAGCCAGTGGGCATTCTGGTGAGATCCTCTCCTGGAACTGCAGGTTATGTAGCAAGAGTAAGTTGATAGAGGAGCAGGAGCGTAAGATCTGAGCCCTTCAGGTTCAGTTGAAAAACGCACAGGAGGAGCTAGATAGGATGAGGAGGGAGAAGGGGGTTGGGGACTGGGAGCTGGCTGTTGGCAAGAGATCTGTTAGGAGAAGAAGATTTTCAGATAGTTTTACTATTGGTGTTTGTAATAGATATGACCAACTGTGAGAGTCTAGTGGAGAGGAATCTCTAGTAGCTGTAGATGTAGGAAGTATGCAGCAGACCTCAGCAGTTACGGTGGCTAGGACAGTTGCAAAGTCTAAGAGAAAGAAGAAGGTTCTGCTGTTAGGTAGTTCTCATGGTAGAGGTGTAGGCCAGCAGTTGCAGGAAGTTTTGTGGAGTGAGTACCAGGTCACCAGCATTGTGAAGCCTAATGCAGGATTGGCTCAGGTGACTTTTAACATAGGGGGATTATGTAGGGATTTTACTAAAGAGGATCAGGTAGTGATTGTGGATGGGGCTGGTAATGGTATTGATAGGGATGGGGAGTATGACATAGATGGTGACCTGGAAAAGATAGCCACTCAGACTGGCAACACGAATGTGCATTTGGTGGAACTGTTTGAGCGTCACGATCGGCCTCATCTTAATACAGCCGTCAGGCGTAATAACACGAGACTTGGGGGTGCGCTGATGACAGAAGCCATGAGTCACATTTCAGTGGTGTCGGTGGAGTCTATCAGAAGGACGGGTTTAACCAGACATGGCCTGCACCTCAAAAGGTATGGGAAGGGGAGGTTGGCAAAGCTTATAGGTGACGGAATAGGTGGGGGTGGTGGAATCACTCATGGGAAAATTCCGGTAGTTGTGGGTGTTATAGCTGTACCTTTTTTAGATTGAAGTCAGCTGATAGGTATTCCTGCCTAAGGGAAGTCTCTCTAACAAAGAAACTACTTTCTACAAAGCTTGGGTATCCGATTAATGAGGGAATTAGTATATTTCATCAAAATATACAAGGTATTAGAGATAAAGTTAGTGAACTGCTTATAGATGTTGACTCTGAAATTATTGGTATATCTGAACACTTCTCAAATAAGGAAATAATACAGAGGCTTCCTTCACCAGGATACAGGTTGGCTGGCAGCTTTTCTAGGAGCTCTTTGCGGTGTGGGGGAGTAGCCATGTATGTGAAAAACGGTATCCGATTTGAGTCAATTGATGTTTCAAAGTACTGCACTGAAAAGGTGTTTGAATGTTGTGCAGGTGTGGTAAAATTTAGTGGAGCTAAACTTCTTACTGTTGTTATTTATAGATCCCCAGACTCCGATTTCACAACATTTTTGCTAAAGCTAGAGGAGGTTCTTGGTTCACTTTATAGGAAATACAAAAAGTTAGTTATATGTGGTGACTTCAATATTAATTGTATAAGTGATTGTGCAGGGAAAGGGATGCTGGTAGATCTCCTTAATTCATATAATCTTATGCAAACCGTATTCTTTCCAACGAGAGTGCAAGGGAACAGTAGAACAACCATAGACAATATTTTTGTTCATTCGTCATTACTAGAAGGGCATTCAGTTAGCAAAAAGGTGAATGGCCTTTCAGATCATGATGCACAAATTTTAAGTCTAAAAGATTTTTGTGCTGCAACACATGTTAAATATAGTTACCAACTTTTTAGGAAAGCTGATCCAGTTGCTGTACAGTCTTTTGTAAACCTTATCAAGGAACAAGAGTGGCAAGATGTTTATAGCGCTGATACAGTAGACGATAAATATAATGCTTTCCTTAAGACTTTTCTCGTGCTCTTTGAAAGTTGCTTTCCGTTAGAACGTTCAAAACAGGGTATTAGCACAAACAGGCAGCGTGGGTGGCTGACTAAAGGGATAAGAATATCTTGTAGAACAAAGTGGCCATTATATCAAAACGTAAGAGACAGTCAAAATATAAATGCAGCAGCCCATTACAAACAGTATTGTAAGGTGCTTAAAAAAGTTATTAGGAAGGCAAAAAGTATGTGGTATGCAGATAGAATAGCTAAGTCTCAGGATAAAATTAAAACCATATGGTCAGTCGTAAAGGAAGTGGCTGGTCTGCAGAGACAGGTCGATAATATAGAATCAGTGCGTAGTGGGGATGTCAGTGTTACTGATAAGTCGTATATATGTACAGTATTTAATAATCACTTTCTGCATATAGCAGGTGAACTAAATAGAAACCTAGTCCCAACAGGAAATCATATAGCGCTCTTAGAAAAAAGTGTTCCGAGACTGTTACCTGAAATGCTCCTCCACGATACTGACAAGAGGGAGATTGAGTTAATAATTAAATCATTGAAGACCAAGAACTCTCATGGATATGACGGGGTATCTAGCAGAATACTGAAGTATTCCAGCCCAGTACTTAGCCATATCTGTAACTTTTCCTTTAGGAGTGGTCGGTTTCCTGACCGATTAAAGTACTCGGTAGTGAAGCCACTTTATAAAAAGGGAGACAGGGATAATGGTTGTCAATTATAGACCTATTTCTATGCCATCGGTGTTTGCTAAAGTTATCGAGAGGGTTGTATACACAAGGTTACTGCAACATTTAAATTCACATAATTTGCTGTCAAATGTACAGTTTGGTTTTAGAAATGGCTTAACAACTGAAAATGCTATAGTCTCTTTTCTCTGTGAGGTTTTGGACGGATTAAATAAAAGGTTGCGAACGTTAGGTGTTTTCTTTGATTTAACGAAGGCTTTTGACTGTGTTGGCCACAAAATATTACTGCAGAAGTTGGAACATTATGGAGTAAGGGGAGTAGCTTACAATTGGTTCGCCTCCTACTTTAAGAACAGAAAGCAGAAGGTAATCCTCCGCAATATTGAGAGTGGTAATGATGTTCAGTCCCAATGGGGCTCTGTTAAATGGGGCGTTCCCCAATGGTCGGTGCTGAGGCAACTGCTGTTTCTTATTTATATAAATGATACGCCTTCTAGTATTACAGGTGATTCAAAACTATTTCTGTTTGCTGATGACACCAACTTGGTAGTGAAGGATCTTGTGTGTAATATTGAAACATTATCAAATAATGTAGTTCATGATACAAGTTCGTGGCTTGTGGAAAATAATTTGATGCTAAATCACAGTAAGACTCAGTTTTTACAGTTTCTAACTCATAATTCAACAAGAACTGATATTTTAATCAGACAGAATGGGCATGTTATAAGCGAGACGGAACAGTTCAAGTTCCTAGGCGTACGGATAGATAGTAAGCTGTTATGGAAAGCCCATGTTCAGGATCTTGTTCAGAAACTAAATGCCGCTTTATTTACCGTTAGAACAGTATCTGAAATAAGTGACATTTCAACACGAAAAGTAGTCTACTTCGCATATTTTCATACGCTTATGTCATATGGTATTATTTTTTGGAGTAATTCTTCTGATTCAGAAAGGGTATTTTTGGCTCAAAAACGGGCTGTTCAAGCTATGTGTGGCGTAAGTTCGAAAACCTCTTGTCGACCCCTATTCAATAGTCTGGGAATTTTGACATTGCCCTCCCAAGAGTTAGCAGCTTTCACTCAGTTAATACTAGGCAGAAATCAAATCTGCATGTGGAATGCACTCCCTTGACTCTTGTGCAGAAAGGAGTGCAGTATTCTGCTGCATCCATTTTCAATAAGCTACCACAAGAGCTCAAAAATCTTAGCACTAGCCCGAACACTTTTAAGTCTAAACTGAAGAGATTCCTCATGGCTCACTCCTTCTATTCTGTCGAGGAGCTCCTGGAAGAGCTAAAAAATTAAGCAAATTCCAGTGTTACATTCTTGATTTTCTTTATTTAAACTAACGACTTGTCGCCTGAATATGTTTCTTATATTTCATTTTATCTGTTTCTACAATCGTATTATAATTTCATGTATTGACTCGTTCCATGACCATGGAGACTTCTCCTTAATGTGGTCCCACGGAACAATAAATAAATAAATAAAATAAATAAAAAGTGCATGGTCATAAAAACAGGTAGATCAAAATACGCAAATTAATTACATAGAATACACAATTTTATGTAACCTTTTAGTAATTAATATTCTCACCATGAGAGTCCACTTAACGCTAAACAAGAAAATAATATTCAGCAGATCGAAAAAAACATAAATATTGACAGCAGAATTCTTTCACATCTGCTGTCCAGGAAGAAAAACTACTCCGCGTTCCGTACTCGCAAGTGCAAAGAATGCCGACCGGCACAAGAGCCGACAGCGACTGCGCCTCGCCAGTACTGTTGCGCCCGTCTGTGCGGCACGCTTGGTCTCACTCGCCGGTATAACGGCATTTTCGGAACGTCCGTTTCACTGAATTCTTTCGGAAAAACTCACACCCGAGTAATCTCAAGGAGTCCATTAGCACTATCACAGTGGATAACTCAACACTGTCCATCATCACACGCATGTACTAGCCTGAGACTTAAAACAGCGTCTAAGTACATCGGCAATGACTAGCAAATCACACATTCATGAAATCTTACAGCTAGTTACAAAATCATATTTACATTCCATAATCTACTGTGACTCAATTGAAAACTTAAAATAGCAGCTTGGATATTTAAATTGATTAATAATCAGTTACTCTTAAATAATTTAATCAAAATTAATTACTTATTAATTACAACTTCTTTAATGTCCTCTTGGTCAGGCAAAAGCATGGCAATCTAGCAAATCGTTAAATATTACACTCTGTATTTACATACTGTACAAATTAACCATTCTGTGGTATTAATGAATCCTTGGTTGGTGCAATTTCAAGTCTACAATGTTCCGTATACCTAATAGTTTCCAGAGCTAAGCAATAAGCATTTGTGTGAGGTATACCATTGACTTTATATGGTCCATTAAAAACAAACTTAAATTTAGAGATTTCATTGTCTATCTTGCTCGATTTCTCATGAGCTTTCACAAGTACTACGTCTCCGATTGCAAACTTAGCAAAACGCGCTTTAGCGTCATGACGACGTATGCGAGCATCGACTTTTAGCTTCATTACTTTACGCAAACGATCTTTTTTCAAACCAATGCTAATATCAACCCGTGGAGGGAATTTGATTATCTCTTCCACTAAACTTTTACTTCTGTCATCCAACAGGATTTCCTCTGGAGAAAATCCCGTAGATTCATGTCTCAAGGTGTTCATAAATCTCTCAAATACTGCTACATATTTGCCCCATGCCCTATGGTTGTGATGGCAATAGGCCCGGCAAAGTCGGCCTAACTCGCGCATATACCTCTCAGCGGGATTCCCAGCCGGACAATAAGCTGAAATATGGATCACTTTGACCCCATTACATTCCATGCCTTCATTCCACAACTTAGAAGTAAATTGTGCCCCATTGTCTGTTAGAATCGCCTTGGGCTTACCAATATGAACAAAATAATCGTTCACAAGCTTGCTATAGACCGCTTTGGCTGTAGCTTTCCTAATCGGGTATAGTTTGATGAACTTGGAAAAAGCTTCTAGCACTACTAAAATGTTGGCAAAGTTTCCTGATGACTTGGGCAAAGGTCCGTACAAGTCCACGCACAGTAATTCAAACGTATCGTTAGGCCTTATACTTTGCATAGGACCACGACTCGTACAGTTGGTAAACTTCACATTCTGACATAAATCGCAAGTTTTCACTCTGTCAGTAACGCGTTTTAACATGTTGTTAAAATGCACTACTTCACTCAGCTTTTCCGTACATTTCTTTGGTCCACAGTGACCATACGCCCAATGGTAGTAGTCTATTATTTCCGTGACGTATTTGGTGGGTCAGCATACCCGCCAAATATTACTATCTTCACCCTTACGTATGTACAAGATACGATCGTATATCTTGTAATACTTTCTTAATTTCTCTCCTTCTGGACTCCTTCCGTCTTATCGGGTTTTCACTATATTTAAACAACCGTCCACGTTCTGATGACGACGTAGATTTTTACAGATGTTCACTACTAATTTACGTCCCTCAACTTCTTTAAAAAAGTATAATATGACCACTCCATCTGACTCATCTTTCAATACATCTTGATTAGACTCGGGCAACCGCGACAGCGCAACCGCTACACAACTGTCGGTCCCTTTTACGTAACAGATGTCATAGTTGAATTGCTGTAAATACAGCGACCACCTAGACAGTCTTTCGTGAAGTAGTTTACAATCCTTCAGATAAGTGACCGCCTTATGGTCCGCATGAATAATCACCTTACCGTCCCATAGGTAACCCTTGAACTTCTTGAATCCCCACACGATAGCGAGACACTCTTTCTCAGAAATCGTGTAGTTTCGCTCACTTTTTTATAATGTTCGACTCGCGAACGCTATCGTCCGGTGTTCCTTATCCTCTCCTTTACCAACTTCTTGGAACAGTTCAACCCCCACCCCGTAATTCGACGAATCCGTTCCAGATGGAAGGGTAGCGATAAATCAGGATGAAATTGTATGTTAGATCTCAACAACTCGTCTTTTAATCTCTCGAAAGCGGCCTGACACCCGTCAGTCCATACAAACGGAACATTTTTGCGTAAGAGGTTATTCAAAATTTCATCATTAAACACTTGTCCTTTTACAAATTTACGGTAAAATCCTGTGAGCCCTAGAAAACTTTTTAACTGTTTCCTAGACTTGGGTGGAGGACAATTCCTTATTGCCTCTAGTTCCTCTGGGTCCTTCGTAATACCAGCAGTGGTAATTACA
Organism: Schistocerca americana; assembly: GCF_021461395.2. NCBI lineage: Eukaryota > Metazoa > Arthropoda > Insecta > Orthoptera > Acrididae > Schistocerca > Schistocerca americana. The sequence continues at coordinate 682,431,560 of NC_060121.1, forward strand.
TGCCCTAAAAATTTCAGTTCCTGCTTCACACATTCGCATTTCTTTAGCTTTAGAGTCATTCCGCCACGGCGCAATGCTCTAAAAACTTCATCTAACAGGTCACAATGGTCATGCCAAGTGGCATTGGCCAACAATAGGTCGTCAACATACACAGTTAATCTTGAGCTCAAAGCCGGCCTTAGCACTTTATCCAGGGCCCTGATAAATACGGACACAGATATATAAGTCCAAACGGCAGTACTCTATACTGATAACACCCGCCCGCAAACAAGAAGGCGGTGTATGCCTAGATTCTTCTTCGAGTCCTATTTGCCAGTAACTAGCCGTCAGATCGAGGCTAGTCATGAACTTAACGTCATGAAAACGTTGCAAAATCTCCTCCATACTCTCTGGTCTGTCTGTATCGCGTTGAACGACCCTGTTCAACGTGCGTGCGTCAATCACAATACGCACACTACCATCCCGTTTTGCTACAATGACCAAACCGTTATTGTATGGACTCGTACTTCTTTCAATTACTCCCCATTCGATCATCTCATCTATCTCCCGTTGCACTGCTTCCTTTTTGGACAGCGGTATAGCATACGGTCTCACGAAGAATGGTTCGTGCGGAATTGCATGCAACTTCCATTTATATCCTTCCACATGTCCCGATTTGTCTGAAAACACACTCTTATTCCTCATTATTACTTCATACAGGCCTCGTCTTTGTTCGTGTGTTACGTTTGACACACCGTCTACAATACTTTCCAATTCACTTTCTACACTATTGTCAATGCCGAAATTCCTCATGTTACGGCAGTTCAAACCCATTCCTACGTCAATACCATTCGGCCAGTTAACAATGTGTATAGGCTGGTATTGCCTATGCACACCATCTCCTGCCACGTCAAAGCTAACTACTATTGTTTTATTTTGTGACGTACATGTCAAAGTTTGGCTTTCGCAATTAATCACTGCACGGTACTTCAATAGCCAATCTAACCTGATAATTACCTCCGTAGTTAAGTCTGGCACGACGACAAACTCTTGTTCAAATCGTGCCCCACATATCTCGAAATTGACAAAAATCTATTTTGTGACCGGTTTACTGGTTTTCCCAGTAGCACCGATAATTTTCACTCCTTTTACTGGCATAACTACGATGCCAGGTCTGTCTTTCAGTAACTCAAATATTTTCGCAGATACAGCACTCAATTCTGCACCGGTGTCAATCAACACGTTTAGTTGTAGGTCGTGTATATGAACAGACACTAGTATCTGTCTACACTTATCCTCGACTGTTTATTTATTTTCCCACAATAAATCCTCATCTATATCCAGGTCATTCCTGTAAAAACCATCCGGCTTTGATCCTAAATCCGGCTTATCTGGCGGCTTTTTCAGCTTCTGTTCACATACAATTTTAATTTCAACACGTTTGTCCTGAGACTTAGTCTGTAGCTTCGCCTCCAACACCGAAATCTTTTCCTGTAACTCGTCAACTAGTGAGTGTTGCTTTGCTATCAATTCACTAATTGTCACCTCCGTTGATTCCTCTTTGATCAGATTGATCTCATCTGCCAATCTACCTGGACGAGTGTGCCCAGTCGTATCTGCAATTACTTCCTCTGGATCTGCGCAACCCACACTGTTACCGTCTGACCGTATAACGTCAGCTCTAAGCTCATACACACTGTAATCTACGGGCATTTCTACCAATCGTGTCCGGCTATCACTAAAATTCTCGTAATCTTTCTCCTCAATACTTTCGCAGTGTTTAAACTGGAGGTTTGCGTCGGATGGGTCGGCTACTTCTACCACTGTAACTTTCGGTAAAGTCAGCCGGTTAGGGCCAGAACTTTCCGTTACTACTTCAACATCCAGCTCCTGCGGGACGAAACACGACGAATCTTGCTCGTGCTCCCCATTAACATCAACTATTTCTGGTAAAGTCTGCGGGTTAGGGCCAGAACTGTCTATCACTTCACAAACACTATCTTCCTGCGGGACGAGACGCGGCAAATCCTGCCCGCGCTCCCCATAAACACTTCTCCCGTACAGGCCCCTATAATCTCTTAGTTCGCCGTATAAGCGACCGAACTGCCTTAACCAGACCTGATCCCTCTCTGCATCCCCTCGCTCGATGACGGACGTGTTATCCGACATCTGGTCTTCTCTCAACAATTGCGAATCATTCTTAAACTCAATCTCCAGTTCCGCTGTGGGTGTTACAGCTGCCACTTTATAATCGATTTCTGGAACACTACTTACATTGTTCTCATTGACAGTGATTGTATTTTCTACTGCCGTGTCTACAACTGATCTGCTACTTGTGGGCGCACTCCTTTCTCTCAACACTGGCACACTCTTCCGTCTTTGAATATTCCATACGGAATTTTCATAACGACGACACCTGGGTTTTCTCCTGTTATTGGGCTTCCAAAATTTCTCCACGCCCGGTCGGCCCCTCACCGGCACGGCTAATGGTTTCCCTGTCTCATCTCAGCAGATCTGCTCCCCGGATGCTGCTGAGGCGGCTTATCGCACCCTCTGGCGTTATTACTATTCTGCGAAGCCCGTATCTCGTTAGTATGATACCGGTTTCCGTCATTCCTGGTATTTGCATTGTACCGATTGTTATTACGGTCCGAACCATTGTTGTCATTGCTGCCAAGATTGCGGTATGCATTATTCCCATAGTTATCATTGTTGTAGTTGCTGTGGTACCCGTCGTTGTTACCACTGTCTCTGCCACTGTCGCGATTATTGCGCCAATTGTCCTTGTCCTCAACTCTTTCCAGGAAATCATTGATTGTCCTGTAATTGCTTCTACGTAGCGTTTTGTATCATCTGGAAGCTTCTTGTAGAGTTCCCAGACTATTTCCGATTCCGTGCGGCGATCACGCAAATATTCCAACTTGCGGATCCAGCCCTCACAAAACTCCTTCATCGAGCCGCGCGAATTCGCATCGAAAGGCCTCGATACGTCAAATTCGCGCCAGACACTTTGTTGTTTTTGCTCTGACCAGTATTCAGCCAGAAACAAATTTTTTAACTCGTCGAAAGTCAGGTGCGTAATGTTGCGGTTTAAGCCCCAACGCTTGGCGTCACCAGCCAACACGTCAATAACCGCATTAATTTTTCCCTCATTAGTCCATGATCTGGGTAAAACTCTTTCAAAATTTTTAATGAAATCCGTCGCGTGTATACCGCCTTTTGCAAGGGGTCGAACCGCTCCTCTTTCGTCAACAATTCCGAACTATGTGCACAGATTGGCACATAGCTCTGTTTTTCGTCAAGTTTCTTTTCTAATTCCGAAACTCTCGTAATTACTTGGCAAGTGGTTGTCGCAAGCGTTTCCACTTCCCTCTTTTTCTCTTCGAAGGTGTAGCCTGCTTCCTCACTTTGGTATCTACTTCGGATACTAAAGCCTTTAAAGTTCCCACATTCTTTTGATCTTCTTTTTTCACTAATTGAATTTGTTCCGTCACCTTATTCTCGATGATCGGAGCAACTGCTTCTCCTACACTTTTCTCGATTCTGCTAATTTCGGAATATAACCGAGTATTTATGCTCGCAATTTCCGCCTGAACGCCTATCATTTCCTGTTTAAGATTACCGATTTCGGTATTAATCAAAACAATATCTTCTTTGATTTTATCCACCTTTGCGTTAACAACTCCAAAATTGTTGTTAACAACATTAAAAGCTTTGTTCTGATTGTCTAGCTTCCGTTCAGTTTTTTCAGACTGAGCTTCTTGCTTGGCTGACTGAGCTTCTTGCTTGGCAGCATGAGCTTTAATCTCTGCCGAATGACTCTTGATTTCATTAATGAAAACATTCAATAAATCAGTTAAATTCCCGGAAACTACCGGTTTTACTTCCGTAGCGGCTTCCTCTTTAATTGTCCCTCCGTATTCGTCATCAAGGGATCCAGATCTGACTATCACTTCCGATTCCGAAACACTTTCTCAACTCTGGAATTCCATTTCTGCTCTTTGTTGCTTTTCGGCGGTCGCGTCTTTCATGCTAGCCGCCTGCCCCAGAACAATGGGTACCGCGCTGCACGTTTCCCACTGTTCCACCGATTGTTCTGTATCCAAGTCTACCAAATTTTGGCGATTGTTGCCTTCACTCATTTTAATAATATTCAATATAAATGCCAAATCTCAAATATAATTAGGATTACTCCCACTACTTATTCTCGCTGACGTAACGACCCGTTCGTAACCAGAACTTTGTTACGAGATTTGCACAATGCAAAATTCGTGTCCAGAACCACCTCAAATCCGAAGATTGTCCAGTCACCAGATCGCCACTAGTAACCTCCCCCTCACTTATCGACCTTAATCACAGTGAAAAATTAAACCTTGTGTACCTAATGGGAATTTGAGAAAAGCAATCGTCACCGAAGTTAATCAGTCGGTAAAGAGGGAGGAAAGGGGTACATGTAAATGAAAGGAAAAATGCAAATGAAATTGGTGGAAATTAATTTATAGAAAAGGGTAAAATTAATAAAGAAAGTAAATGTGCGGTCCTCATGTTAACAATTAAATGGCGTTAGTTAGGTATTTGAGATTTGGGGAAAATTACGGTCGCCTGTCCTATGGACAACTACTATAATAACTGAAAAAGAAAGGTTATTTCACATATAATTAGCACTAAAAGCGTGGCAACTGAAGATTGACACGTGTTGTGTGAAAACTGAAAGTTGTCAGAAGTAATAAATTTCGCTACACTCTGACTTAATTTAGCAAAAGAATTAATAAAACCGGAAAATTGAAAGTTAATTTAGTGACTGAAATTAATAGTGACATTTGTTTCTGAAGTACTACGAAATTCAGTAAAATAAGGTTAGCATTTGGCTGCCTCAACAATCATTTCAAAAGCTATTTGAATTCACGCAATTTAGAAATAAGAGATTTAACTTTGAACTTGAATTAAATGATTCTGAACAATTAGCAATAGTAACATTTAGTACGTACCAAGCCTAGCAGCAGTCACAGGTAAGCTAAAATATGGTAACAAAACTCGCACTCTTAATTTGTGCTTGCGTAATCTAAATAATGTATGTAGCCGGCTATGATTACATTAACTGAACTTAGAAATTAAAGGAATGAAATGGATTGATATTACTTCAACGCTGGCATCTGAATTTCAACGATACTCGGGTTCATTACGGAAAAGGAAGGGACCCTGCTTGGTAATGCAATTGGGGCAATGAGCAACAAAGGTTCATGCTAAGTTGTTGTAATTTTGTGATGCAACAATTTTAAAAGCTGAGGTCTGCCATACAGTTCTAAAACTTCACGTGCTTCCAGTCTTCCTTGTTAGATGATTGAAGGGTTGAAGCTGTCGATCGAGGAGGTGGCGACAGTCACCTATTATCGGCCGTCGCTGTAGCAGAAGCTGGATGTTGGCGCACCTTCTTCTCGACAAGGTCTCCAGCCGAAACCGGCTCTTGATGTGTGCCAGCTAACGCTTACCGTCCGCGACACCGTGTCAGAAACTATTATAGCAAGTCGAGTGCAATTACATGCTGCCAAACCCCGAAAGCGCGGCAACTCGCGGGAGCGTCGCACAACACACCTGCTCAACCGCACTACTCCAGCCAGACCCTCTCTACTTGCGCTCCGTGCGGCAGAGTTAACACTCTCAAAGATCGTAAACACTTTGGTTCTCCACACGACCTATCCATGTAATCGTTCGATAGCATAGTATTCCCTAGGCGAGACCCATCGTAAAAATACAAATAATATTTACAAAACAAACCAATTATATATCGACATAAATGCATAAATACATATATACAAGTAGTAAAACAACTACTATATATTAAGACACAGAAATGTCATATCCTCAGGTAAGAAAATAAGGAAAAAAATTTATAGTACAATAGATGGAAATAGGAGGATATGCATTTATGGCGTTACAAGCCGTCTGTTGGTGACAATAAACAGTTTGGATGTGAAACAGCAGTGGAATTTATTTTGCATTTTTAGGGTTTATGGAACAGTATTTAAAGTGGAACTCATGTCCGAGACCTATATATACCTAACTGATTATTTATACCTTATTGGTAAATATTTGTTTTCGATTATTTATACAGAGTATGTTATGTACAAATTCCAGAAACTTAGTCCGGCCCCGATCGGATTACACTATAAGAGCAATCAGACTGGAGGTGAGAGACTTGTGAAATATGTTTTTGATAAATAATTCGTAGCCGGGCGAAGTGGCCGTGTGGTTAAAGGCGCTGCAGTCTGGAACCGCAAGACCGCTACGGTCGCAGGTTCGAATCCTGCCTCGGGCATGGATGTTTGTGATGTCCTTAGGTTAGTTAGGTTTAACTAGTTCTAAGTTCTAGGGGACTAATGACCTCAGCAGTTGAGTCCCATAGTGCTCAGAGCCATTTTTGAAATAATTCGTAAATACTTTCGAACATAGCCCAGATGGGTCTATATTGTAACTGGCTCTTGCATTTTAATACTAGTTTGTGGTTAGACGAGAGATAGAGGTGTCTGAAGTAATCTTTTTACTAACAATTAATGTTCCTCGTATCCTTCGAGCCCACTACATGGGCCTGCTCTGAAATTGGCTCATCCATTTTGGTGCTAAGATCTGACTGGTGGATGGCACTGGGATGTTGAATACTACAGAATGTGTTTGCTCCATTTTATGTGTACTTGCATATCCTTGACGTTGAGTTTTTTTAATATTAGCTCGGAGATATAAACCCATACGTATAAATAAATAATTTAATGTCACACTTCTTTATGCCCCCGGTAAATACCGTCATTTGGAGAAAGGAGGGTAGCAGACACAAAGCATGCAATTGGTCTGCTTCCATCATGTGTTGCATTTTAATACTGCACTATGATACGCTGCAGATAAGGTGTGGGAGGGATTGGGACTTCATGCATTTGTCAGATACGATGTAATTTCATACCAGTTTTGTGCCTCATATTAATACCATGCTCTCATTGATTGCAGATTACCTGTGAAGCATAAAGCATATAACTAGTCTACTCCCCACATACTGGGATCTTTGTTACGGTGGTGTAATTTGATTGAGATGGGCAGGAGGGGAGCTAATGGGGAGAGTCGGATAGGTTGCCACTTTCTAGCACTACAATCTGAAGAGGAGAGGGAGTTGTGTTATAAAGTACATAACTGGTGTGTTTCCATGTATGGAATGAAGGGTTTAAAACTTTCTATTACCACAATTGCGCTATTTCCGCCATCCTTGATTTTCAATACTATGCAATGATTAGCTGAAAGTAGGTGGGGAAAGGGGGTGGTTAGGGATGCGTAGGTTATGTGATGGGAGAAATTATTTCATTTGCAGTTGCTGACTAATTGGATGAGTGATTGATGTTATTCATTGATGATACCAGGAGTTCAGGGTCACCGATGGCGTCGTTCAGAACTTTCGAGATCACCTGGAAAAGGTCAATGAGAACGTACAAGGTCAGATACTGGAACTGTGAGGGTTCTATGATAGCCAGAGTCGCAATATTTCTACTACTATGGACATTGCACGTAATAAAAGTTTTTTAAAAGTAGAATACTAAAATTATTTATTTCAAATATGAAGAGATGAAACAGTGCAAAAATACATATTGCATAACGTATAAGTGTTTTGAGGTCCTGGTTATTCATAATCTGGTGGTCTCGGAGGCTTTGAAGCTACTCTGAAGATTGTGATCAGCTGTATGTAGTAGATATACTTCCACTTGAGTCCTCAATGGATGGGACTGATTCAAAACCCTGAAATGGAAATGATGCTGTTATGAAAGATCACAACTCTGTTTGTTCCATAGTCATACTGATAGTTAAATTTTTATTTTTTTAGCCAATAATACTTCAAGACATAAATTACATTACAGATGATTCTAGTCCTTTTATACAGGAAGATGGTACCGAATTTAGATACACAGTTTTCACCACATGTAAATCTACTAAATACAGTATTAAATGTGGCAATTAATGGAATATTTCAGCATATAAATTCATTGTGGCTTACTTAGAAACAATCATGATAGTTTTCGATCAGTGTAGCATCGAATAGGTATGCCGAGAACAGAAAGTTTCACAGACTGTGTTGCAGATCGACAGAGAATCTAGCTTCAAATCAAAGTCTGAGTAGTGTTCCTTGGAATCGAAACTAAACTTACTGTAATTTTGTAAGTGATTCTTGAAATAACAAGTGATTTTCTAACAGCAAAACTGATGAGTAATTCGTTATTACGAATGTTCTTTGCTACGGGTTTCCTTCTCTTCTTCCTTCATTTCGGTAACACTGTGTACAGAGACTGAAGGGATGTTTTACAACGTTGTCTCCCTTTCTTCTCATGATCCGCATACCCCTATATATTTTCTGTGTATGGAATGGGTTCTTCTACTAAGGCAACAGACGTCGCAGGTATTTTCCTACTTGAATAATTCCTTAAGCACTTTATCATCTACTTCTTATACGTTGTATCCATTAGCGCCAGTAACTCCTGAAGTGCGATCAGATGCATCCTTTACCATCAAATAAAATTAGTGTGTAGCTGTTTGAAGCGCTCGCTTCAGATCTTAATTAATGTAGGCATTACCTCATAAGACTGTCAGATCAGATGCTTCTAGATCCTTGGTATGACTCATTCCAGTGACAGAAAGTCATGGCAAATATTAAAGTACATTGAGTTACATCAAGTATCAGCTGTTTGTCTTTGTGCTAAACGCTGCACTTCTGGAAATTTTCCTGCTTTTGAGCTCGGACGGTGTGTTCACGTTTTAGGACAGAGTGACATCGGCAGCGTACAACTAATAGAATGGGCGAGCGTTAAAACGGGAAAGCAGACAAATCTATGGTGCCAAATATGTGTGTTCAAAGAGGAAACATGAGAATAATAACTAGAGAGGCGTTTACTGATCAGGAAACTACCACGAAAATCCGTGTGTAATTTATTACTTATTTTTCATCTGGCTGGATGTTTAAAGGAAACCTACCTACAGCTACAGACTGAGTATAGTAGTAGATTAGTTTTTAACGTCCCGTCGACAAACTCGGATGAGGAAACGACAGGGAAGGAAATCGGCTGGGCCCTTTTTAGGGACCATCACGCCATTTGCCTGAAGCAATTTAGGAAAATGACAGAAAACCCACATCAGGATGGCCGGACAAGTGTTTCACCGGTCGTATTCCAGAACGCGAATTATACTAACCATTGTGCCACCTCGCTCTGCCACTACAGTCTAAATATTACTCTGGAAAAATGAATGGAGTTGAAATTAAATACTGCTGTTGTTAGTTAGGACTGGTTTCATGCAGTTACTCAATCCTGTACAAGCCTCTTCATCTTCGAAGCTATGCTGCTACCTACAACATTCTGAATTTGCTTGGTGAAATCATCTCTTCGTTCCCTTACAGGCATTTTACCCCCGATCCCCATTTCAATTTCCCTGCAACACTAAACTGGCAATCCCTTCATGTGTCAGGATGTGTCCTATAAAGCTATTCTATCATTAGGTTCACAGATTTAGTTTCTCCTTGCTTGTGTTCAGTATCGCCTCGATAGTCACATGATCCACCCATCTACTTTTCAGCATTCTTCTGCAGCACGACATTTCCAAAGCAGCTGTTCTCTTTTCATCTATACTGTTCATTGTCATGATTCACTTGCATACAAAGCAATAATCCAGACAAATATTTTCGGAATTGGCATACAAACACTTAAATTTATATTGACTGTCAGGAAACATTTTTGGAAACTCTTCTCATGCTACTGCAAGTCTACAGTAGTAGTCCTCTGTAGTTAACCAGTTATTGGTTATTTTGCTGCCCAAATAGAAAAAGTCATCTTCTACTTCAAGTGTGTCATTTCCTAATCTAATTCATTCAGTATCACTTGATCTGACTCCACCGCATTCCATTGTGCTTGTTTTGCTTTTGTTGATATTCACCTTAAATCCTCGTTACAAGACACTGTCGATTTCGTTCACCTGCTCTTACAAGTCCTTGGCTGTCTCTGACAGGATTACAATGTCGTCTTCAAACTTCAACGTTTTTATTTCTTCTCCCTGAATTTAAATTCCTACTGCTAATCTCTCTTTGGCTTCTTTTATCACTTGCTCAATGTACAGAGTGAATAAGATCGAGTAGAAGCTAAAACCCCGTCTTACTCCCTTCTCAACCGCTACAGCCCTTTCATGCCCCTTGCCTCTTATAACAATCGTCTTGTTTATGTACTGGTTGTAGACAGCCTTCTGCGCCCTGTGTGTGGATGTATTTGGATCGAGATTAACATAAACAAATGTAACAGACACGATCTAATCAATCCTGTGTAGTGCCAAACAAACCACTATATGTCACTAGAGAGGACCTGAAAGCGTAAAATGAGGCAGTTAGTTTTTTTGTTATCAGCTGAGATACAGTACAGCAGAGTGGGTCGAGCAGGAGAGCTCAGTTGACTCGAACGTGGACTACTCATTGGCTGTAACTATTCATATGAGTAACATATGCATCAGGGATATTCCAACAATTTTAAGGCTACCCGAGATCACTGTTGATGTGATAGCGGTATGTAAACGCTATGGAACGACCACAGCTAAAGCAAAACTATGTACATCTCATGACCGACAATGACCGTCGAGGAATGAGAAGAGTGACTATAAAGTAAACGCATGAAAGCAGCGGAAGGAATCACTCACGATATCCAAAGCAGTAACAGCAGTCCAGCCAGCACAATGCCGGTGCTTATGGGTTTAAAAAGAATGCGGTAGAGTGGTCCAGTTCCTCCTCATACATTACGCATTTCTGGAGTAAAGGCTAAGCGACGGTTAACACAGCGTAATACGCCATTGGACAACGGGCGACAGAAAAAGAATGATTTGAAGTGACGAACAACTTTATACCCTGTCGCAATCCGATGAATTGACTTGTAGTATTGAATACCTGGCGAATATTGGACGTCACCATGTATAGTTACAGTATTGAAGTGCGGAGGAGATGGTGTTACGATACAGAATGTTTTGGTGGCGAGGATGTGAGTCTCTTATGTTGATTTCCGGAGGGGTATTAACATACGAAACGACATTGTATACAATGTAAAGTGTGGGGACAGAGAGGAGACACTAATTGTTTGTATCACCATGGTGGACCTAGCCGTAAAGCAGCGTGAGTGCTGCAACCTTGCTCTGACATGTTCAAGTGCCTGCTAAAACTGTAAAAGTTATGTTACGTCTTACAGATCCCTACTTATGTACAGCGTGTTTCATGGGGAATAATAGTAATTTCGGAGAGACGAGTAAAGAGTAATTCGAATAAAGTGTTCCATATTGTATGTGTCCAAGTTTTGTTGGTTGCAGAGATAAGTGTTATTTCACATCTTGGCGCTCCGTTGCTACGTATATAATCATCGAGTTTGACATTTGTTTTGTGATGATGTTGTGATTCAGTTGACAAAAATGCCTTATTAAACCGTGACTACGATTTGCTTAACAGTTCTGCTGTATTGTTTAAGCATGACGCACTTACAGTTGAGTTACTGCATCGATTTACGGGCCTGTTATGTATCCTTTGCTCGAAACGAGTTTCCCGCGTTATCTGAATGATGTTCGCTTGGTTTCTGATTGTGTATGCTCTTCCAACAAGAAGGGAGCCCGTCCACATTCTAGTCATCAGGGGTTGGGTTGTTTAGGGGGAAGAGACCAAACAGCGAGGTCATCGGTCTCATTGGATTAGGGAAGGACGGGCAAGGAAGTCGGCCTTGCCCTTTCAAAGGAACTATCCCAGCATTTGCCTGGTGCGATTTAGGGAAATCACGGAAAACCTAAATCAGGATGGCCGGACGCGGGATTGAACCGTCGTCCTTCCGAATGCGAGTCCAGTGTGCTAACCACTGCGCCACCTCGCTCGGTTCTAGTCATCAGGGGATACATCATCTTATACTAGCATTTCCCTGCTGGTGGATCGGCAGGAATGGCTACATTTCTAGGCCAGCAAGTTACGTGCACATGTCACCCTTACATTTTAACCTGTGCGCATTCATAGACTCAGTAAAGGACTGTGATCAGATAATTCGTATGGAAGACATTAGACAAGAATGGATATCCCCGGAAAATAATGAAGGCGATTGGGCACCTGTATAGAGGCACAAAAGTAAGAATAAACGCTAACTATACAATATCAGGAGTTATGCCTATAAACGAAAGGGGTCACACAAGGGTGTAGTACATTTTTTAATGACTGGGAAGTGGAAACAACATGCTGATTCAGGATTGATCTTGTTACAGGACAAATTTTTTTAAACAATGCTTCTTGCAAACGATCCTGTAATCGTACAGGATACCGAAACTTGTCTAGAAACATCCATCTATAGGCTTCGTCTACTGTCTAAGGAACATGACATGAAAACATCTATTCTAAAAATAAGTGTTGACTTCCAAATGGACAAAGTCGCATAGTTCTATGTTCATAATAGCTTGAGCTCAACCCTGACAACAGACTGCAGAAATGTCAATATTACAGTCAATAGAACTTTGAGAAATAAAATTATGAAATACACAAAAATCAGGTTCTGTAAAATAATGACCGCCGCTACATTGCTATTTGGAAGTGAAACTTGGACAGCTACTAAAATGCATGGAAGTAGGATCCAGGTGGGAGAAATGAAATTTCTAACATTGTGAGTTACTTAAATTACATAGACTAAGAAATGCATATTTACAGGAGAGTTTGGGATATATGCTGTAGGTGAGATGATCAAGATGGCTAGAACATCATCTAAAAGTATCAGATTGGAGAGTACTAAAAACAAGCATTGAGTTTCAGAATGTTGGGTAGAAGATCGGTAGGCAAAGATAGCTGGATATGTAGAAGACACACAGCCACACCGGCCTAGGTAATGGACCATTGTGGAAAAAGTGAGACGGCCTGTGACGATAGTTGAAGAGTAAACTGCTCCAAATGAGAGCTGTATGGATCGTTGCGTTTATGGCTAATGCTGCTCTCACAAAAGAACACCAAGAACATACGAGAAGCGCGGCAGGTTGTGTTTTAGAGAGGATTCAGAAGTGCACTGATGTCATAGGTGGAATGTATGAAACATCAAATTTGAAGTTAATGACATTCCTCTTATGAACAATTTTGGAGACTACGAGGGCTGTCCAGAAAGTAAGTTACGATCGGTCGCGAAACGGAAACCACAGTGAAAGCCAGAAACATTTTATTTGCAACAGTTAGGTACACCTTCCACCTACTTCTCTACATAATCGCCGCTCCAACTTCGAGTTTTATCGTAGTGTTGTATCAACTTTCCAATATCCTCGTCATAGAAAGCAGCCGCCTGTGCTTTCGGCCAGGTCTGCAGCTCGTTGTCTGTCGAAAAATTTTGTCTTCAGGGCCAGTGGTTTTTGCGAGCAGAAATGAGACTCAGGGGGAGCCAATTACGGACTGTATCATGGGTGATCAAACACCTCTCATCGGAAACGCTGCAGGACCGTCTTCATTGCCCCTGCAGTGTGCGGACGAGAATTGGCTTGAAGAAGGAACTGCTCGACAGTTGTGTTATGTGGGCTGCATGACACCGGCGAAATCTCTAACCGGGCCCTCATGCTTGGCGGGAGACGCTATTCCCTACGCATCTTTACGTGTTCACTGTTCACTCAAAACTGAAAAGAGCGTCGCGGCACAATTGACGTGCATACTAGAGACACTGACCAACACATCTGTGCGAAGCTTTACCGGATTTTCCCAGTGGTTTCCATTTCGCGACCGATCGTAACTTACTTTCTGGACAGCCCTCGTATTTTGTTGGTATATCTTCGACAGCTGTATCTCAGTATCCGTCAAAAATAAGACACGTGAAGCACCCTGTATACAGTTTGGGCAGAAACGGTCTAGAAAACTTGTATGGGTGTTCAAAGGTAGATTTTGCTGCGAAATAATTGTTCAGGATCACATTCGATTCGTCGCCCTGTCTCTGAGTTAATTAGCATAACGTTAGCCAGGCCGTTTCACGCGCAAATATGTGCTGACTGCCAGAGACGATGTCTCCAAACGTGTAGTTTGTTTGATTTCAAAAAACTGAACGAGACAGCGATACAATGCAGTTGACAGTAGTAAGTATGAAGCCCGAACAGAAGACGGAATGGTCTCTTGCGCTATTATTGACGCTATGATATCAGCTGACACTAACTGTTTCCGGAGGGCCACGTGAATTTGTGTGCGAGATGGTCTGATTGTCTAACTTAAATTTTTATAAACTCGGAAAAGGTGCACAAGATATATAATGTTTTCTTAACAGTTGTATCTCAGCACAGCCTACGCTGGAACGCCCTGACAAGCTATACAGACTGTTCCTACCACTCAGTGTACAGGGCGAATCGGCTGCCCCTACCTCAGGGCCTTAGGCAAACTGCAACACCGGCAAATACCTCGTGCAAGATTTTCATATTGTCTCGCCCGCTACACACAAAGAAATAGGACCACAGAAAAGTGAACAACACCTTTTTGTGGCAAATGTAATGTGGCTAAATTTTGTATTAAGGTGAATTTTCGCTATAGGCCATAGTTTCCGAATTATTCAACAAAAATCTAAAAAGTGACCTTCAAATGGTTTCTTGAATAACCATCGTCTTCAGCGAAAAAATATTCCACTAAAAAATTTTACTTAATTAAATTTCCGACAATAACGTCCTGTTAATTTTTTCTGCAGGACTAACACTTTTGACGCAATGAGTGAGGAAATATGGAAATCCTGTGCCAAGTATCTGAGCGCGTTGTGGGCTGCATAAAATCCATTGGTATGGTCCACTGACTCACCCCTTATAGAAACCTACTACTTTACAAGTTGTTTATTGATTTACACATTGCGTTCCAAAGTACTTCTAGTAATGTCTGAATACTTGCCTCTTTCGATTCAGCACTATGACTGATTTCTCGCTTGAGGGCGCCGAACTTGGGCGGCGTCGGTCGAGCATGCTTCTGGGGCTGGTAGGAGAACCAGGGCGGGTTGTAGACGCCGCCGATGGCAGTGCCGCGGGGCGCGCACCACACCGCCGTCAGCAGCATCACACACGCCACACACACAAGCGCTGCTCCCCTCATCCTGCTGGTTGGCTGCAACGCTCCGGTCTCAGTCGGGGACGGCAAAATCGTCGGCACAAGTGGTAATCAAGTGGCTCGTTTATCTGCGGGAAACAGGTTAGTGTCGAACAGGTGCTGCAAATCAGCCAGTCAACATTCACTATTTCACATGGTTATTTCCTTCATCCCCTTCCAAATCCTGGGTGCAGCGCCATGTGGCTTCCAGTGTTTTACATGCGCAGATCTATTAAGTGATGATTGTATTTAGTGACAGAAAACATATGATTCTGATAAGCAACAGATAAAATTATAGAAGTCATCACTTGAAATTTTTGACACAGAGAGAATATGTAAGAATCGAAGTGCCAACTATTGATGTGCTGAGTGAGGAAGGTCACCGAAGAGAAAACTGGACATTAATTACAAGTAGCCCAAAAACAGTCAGCTCGAGAGCAGTCAGTTTTCAAGTGGATGCTTCAAAGGAATAACAGATGAATAAAGAACACTAGAAGTCTGGGAGGGAAGGCTTGCCTGTCCCCGGCACGAATACGCCCTGCGGATTAGTGTTGAGGTCCGGTGTGCCGGCCGGCCTGTGGATGGTTATTAAGGCGGTTTTCCATTTACCTTGGCGAATGGGGGCGAGTTCTCCTTATTCCGCCTCAGTTACACTACGTCGGCGTTTGCTGAGCAAACACTGTCTCCACGTACGCGTACATTATAGTTACTCTACCACGAAAACATTTACTCATCTGGTATGAGACGTACCCGCGGAGGTCCACTGGGGCCGAATCGCACGATAACCCTGGGTTCGGTGTGAGGTGGCGGTGGGATGCGTGGATGCTGTAGCCTTTTGTGGGGTGGTGGACCATTGACGGCTACGGCAGGACGAAGCCCCTCCACCGTTTCTGGGTCCCGTGTTGAAATACACAATACACAACATTAGGAGGTAAGTGTTTAAAGGAAGGAAGTCTGTGGAATCAGAGTAACTCCCTACGTGAAACAAAACAGCAGCTAATACCTTTTACCAGGATATGCTGAGAATAGTTCTTAAATTTTGTAATGAAAGTACTCGTATATATAGAAACTACCGGGAAGCTTAAAACTGAGTTCCGGACCGAGACTCGAAATGGGGACCATACCTGTCGCAGGCAAGTGCTCTACCGTCCGAGCTACCCAAGCACGACTGACAGCCCGCCGTCACAGCTTTAGTTCCGGCAGTACTTCGTCTCCTACCTTCCATTATTACATATCCTTCTGGAAATGTATATGTTTCTTCCTCACTAGGAAGAAACAAGATACACGTTTGGTA
The DNA here is from genome assembly GCF_021461395.2 of Schistocerca americana. Classification (NCBI taxonomy): domain Eukaryota; kingdom Metazoa; phylum Arthropoda; class Insecta; order Orthoptera; family Acrididae; genus Schistocerca; species Schistocerca americana. The sequence goes on from NC_060121.1 coordinate 682,447,927, forward strand.
TAAAATTCCGAGAACTAAAATTAAAGGAGAGCTTGAAAGAGATAAAATGTTGCGAGGAGCAGGTTTCGTAAACTGAAACATGTGGGAAAAAAATAGGTGAACAGGTATAGGAAACAGCAGCACCAACATTCTGAATTAACAAATTTTTTTTTTTTTTTGGTTGTTGTACTGGCGGATGTGTTTAGAAAGCTACAAAAACGGCCTCGTTATCCGTCGACTGTCTCACACAGAAACTGAAGACCACGCTTACATCGATAACGCGAAGATTCATTTTGTCCCATAAGCCTTCACCATAGCATACCTAAACCTTTTATATATAGTTTTCTCCGATGCAGCCTCCTTACATAACGTTCCAGGATTTCATACAGTAAGGGCAAGGCCAGTGAATTTGCCTTCGGTGCCAAGGATCGCCATCGCTAGTTCTAGTGATTCTACATAAGCTTTCACAACGAAAAAAGAGGATAAATTGAAAGAAGTGGCCTCGTCGTACATCCGCTACAGCAATCCAAGGCCTTTCATTTGCTGGTGAGCCGAGTGCAGCAAACAGCTGGAGCCTGTCTGTCGCAATTACGGACGTCTCACTACTGTTAGCTGAGAAACATCATCGCGTTCGGTTACTTTAATGATGAAACACTCAACTTCATTTCTTGACAGCCAGAAATAGCCCGTAACTGTTTGTGAAGTGGGTGCACTCGGACGAAGGAGGTTACTTGAAATTATGTTCCGTTAATGATCTTCAGTCCATGTCTCGTCGGGTGGAGAACAGAGACGCATATGGCGACGGAGCATTCGTAAGTGTAGAAGGACACAATTACTAAATTCTCTCTTACCTATGAATGGTGGCGTGGGCACTCAAATCGCTAATCATTATACTGGTACTTGATAGGACTAAGGTTAAGTTGAATGTCTCCACGAGGATACGGTATTGATAAGGTCAAACAACAGTGCTGAAACTAACCCTTCAGACAGGAGGGATAAATGAGTGTTTACATAGTACACCAACACATACAACAACATTTGTCCCTCAGGAGACCTGAACGTGGCAGCCCAACCACCTATCCACCTTAGCAACAGGCTAGTGTCCTGGTATACAGGAAACGTGAACACACACACAATCTTCCCAAAAAAAGCCTGTCGGACCTCAAAGGAAACAACCAAACCGTGCAAGAACAAATTAATGGACTCTCGGAAAGGATAAAAATAGGCACATGTGATGCACGAGTAATAGGACAGAAAGAACAGTAACTACACATAAGTATGGCTGCATTAACTGAAATCAAAGAGAAGCTAACAGGGACAACATATTTGGATCATCATGTAGTAGTTTACAGTGAAGTGAACCACACAACTATACAGAAGTATGGAGTGACAACATTAACTTATAGACAATAAAAAAATGCACACCTGTACCTGTGTAAAAGAAAGAATAGTCTCAGTAAGCCTGTCTCACAATAGTAGGTGTATATGCCTCAGAAGAAGGAAGAACAGATTAACCAGAAGTCTTGAAGGTCTTCACAGTTGAAGACCTTCAGACGCTACTACATCAAAATAAGAAATATTGCCCGATTATAAGTGCAGAGCTTAATTCATTAGAGGGAATTTGTCGATACCAGGAACAATAGGAACATTTAAAGAGCAGGTAAAAATAGCAATGGACATGAATTTCGTCACTTTGTAACAATTAAAATTAGCGTCACTAGCTTTGAAGGAAGGTTATTCGTAAATTTACCTGGGGCGCAAGGGGCTATAGTTCGATTATGACTATGTCACAGTGAACAGGAAACTCGGAAGACTAGCAAAAGATGTAAGAGTACGTAAAGGACTGATATAGACTGATTATTTACTGATTACTAGATTGAAGAAAGAAGCAATTACTGAGAGTAAACTCGAAGACAAAACTGTCAGAGTCTACCCTGTACAAGAACATAGTATAAGAAGTCTATTTCAGCAACGGCCTGCGCATTGTTCACGGAATGAAGTTACAGGAAGTAACATAAATACACAATAAGAAAACATCAATACATGTTTGTTCCAAGAGGCGATGCTGTGTAATGAGAGGAAAAAGAAATGTATGGAGAGGGTGCCAAATCTGGAATGAGAACACAGAAAATGCAAGTACAAAGATACGAAGATTTCCATGACACATTTACAGTAAAATACAGAGGAAACGGAAGAGCAGCGGAAAGACACACTTCACTATGAAACGGAAATGGTAAAGCAATCTGGACCAGACTCCAGGGATAGAATGACGTCAAACATTGCAAATGATGTAAATGGTACACAAGACAGGGCTTATAAAGCCTTGAAGTAACTTAACAGACAAGAAAAAGATTTATCGTGATTGCACTTAACAGACAAACATACTTTGATGTTCGTAGGTGCTGACGATCTCTTTGGGAGGCAGTAAAAGTATGTGAATGACAGTAACGAAGTTAAATTACTGATCTACTACACAGTTTGAAGAAAAATTGAAATAGACAGTTGAGAAACTTTTTACTTGTTAACGATTTCAGTATTAACAAGCTGTATGGTGTTGATGTACAGAAAAAAATGATTTCATATAGGTACAGCACATGGCAAACTTACCTCTCTCTACAATCGGCGAAGACCAGAGGAGAGAAGTGCGTGAGCTAACAATGACCTGAGGAACCATTCGAAGTTGTACTTGGATACACAGTACACCTCAGTCTCGCCACCGTCTTCTTTTATATGTTCTGTAGCAGCGCCTCGCCTGTGCGTTGGTTTGCCCTTGACGTCACGCGGAATCTCTGGCCCAGCGAGCGCAGTCATCGTTCTGCGAACGGCTTCCAAACAACAACAAGCGTGCCAGCTTGCGGTCAGGGATTTTCCTTCGCTGATACTGAAAACAGCCTCTCACTACCTGGAGGCTCTCAAGTACGACGAACATCATCCATGTGTCATTTCCGACAGCCGCATTATCGTAGAAAAAATATTTTCAGTGCTTTGTAACCAAAGTGATATGTCTTCACCACGTTCTGTGGATATCTCGGCTAGTGTAATCTGTATCTCAAGTGTAAGAGAAGTATATCCTAGCGGCTTTAGCATGAATAACTGGCGACCAACTACTGAAACACATACAGTATCCACTTCTTTAGGTTTATCTAGGTAGCAAATAATCACATGGGGAACAGGACACAACACGACGCTTGCTGCTTTGAAAAATTAGTACCTTGGGAAGACTTGTAGATTTATCTATCAACAACTACAGAGTTCTTATCGAACGTTCAGCTTGATAGATGTAACTTATGGAACATTCATACTAGGTGACTAGGTCTACGGGAGCAACATTCGTGCGCTGATTAATGGGTCAAAGCATTTGAAATTTTATCGGCCCTGACTTGAATCTATGTGACTTAAAACTACCCACGACTAAAATAATCAGTAGAGATTTTTCTTAACTTCCATACTGACGTGAGCGATGAAGTGTTTTGTGAGTGCACTATTGATTTAGAATACGCTTTGAGTTTAGACAATTTACGTAACATAACAGCAGTTCAGTATTTTGACCTAAAAAATCTTCACACGGTATCATTCTTGAAACTATGGAACGCAAATTATCAAATAAAATAACACAGAATTTTTATCTAAGGTAAGATAGTAAGCTATTTTGTTACTTAAGGTACAGGATAAAAATTGACAAAAACGTGGAAGGAAAGAGGCTCATCAGATACGAAGTCAGAAATGGTGACTACGATATTTTACCTAGAAGAAAAGGGAGGTACAAAATGGGACAACAAATTCAGCTCCATAAAAGTACATACTTCATGGGCGACTTAAGAAAGAAAGTTAAGTAAATAGAAAGAAATGTTGAAATTAAGAAGAAGAGAAAACAAAAGGAAAACTCACATGATCGAAGGCGGATCTTAGAGAGGTAGATACTATAAAATATAATATGGTATTTTCGTAAGTGATTTCGAGAGAATGTTAAGTGATATAATGACAGTTTCATAAGGAAAGCGACTGAGAAAAATAAAAGTATGAAGAACAAACCAAGGTTTCAGGTATATGTCACATTTCTCAACTTAAGCTAACAGATTACATAGTAATTAAAACAAATAGGAAATTGTAGAAAAGTTCTAAGATTTCATTAAATGTGTGTATGATTCACGAGATCAATCAGGAACATAAACATAATAACGAAATTAATTAAATTCAGAACGATATGACAAAATAGACGCGTGATATCGTTTGAAGTAAGAAGAAAGGCATGGCAAAAACGTAGGAACTAGTGTCTCAGTAGGAACGTTTAGAGCTGCTGGAAAATTTTTCGAATCGAATTTGCAAGAAGTATTTGCAGAATATTTGGAAAGAAGAAAATTCCTCAATTCAGAAACAAATGCATAATCTTTCTTCTTCAAGAGAAAGTAGACAGTAAAGATACCTTAAACTACAGACCATCATCTTAATATTTGTAATGCCTAAGGTACTAACAGAAATATCATCGATCGCATTAGTAAATGATAAGAATTTATTTAGGTAGAGGGAAGATGTTTCTAACAATGATAAAGAATTTTACCTGAATTGTATTAAAAAGTTTATGCATACACTCTCAGTCAGCAATTGGATGCTGCTGTCTGATGACTTCGTGTGTAGTGTGTTTATAAATAATCTTCCACTACTTGAGAGGGCCCTATGTGAAAAAGAATGTTCGTAGGACAGTAACACTTCGTGGAATAATTTTTTTCGGATACGTGGAAGAAAAATAACGTATAAACCCGTGAATGAAACACTTAATTTCCTCGTGAGACGGCAGTACTTTTTAACTACGTACGCTATTTAAGTCTCAGGTTGCAAACGTTACCAAATCTGACGACCATCTGCATCTGTGATATCCAGGATCCGCACTGTAGGTAACATTTCATAATTGATCAAAACACTTTTCTAACGGTGGACCATGGAATGTTCAGCGGTCCCAATACAGTTCGTGCATTGCTTGAAGATCGCATATAGAGTCCACCTTTCTCCGCCGTGTCAATAGTAACTTCTTCAATGATTTGGTGGCGCAAATAGCCACCGACCTCTCCCAATCAGCCAGGAAGTTCCAAATTATTGCACACGCTGCTGCACAGTGAAATTTGGTTCTGACAAGACACAACAGATTGAGCAAGCGTCTGTCAGGATGGAGGACCGTGGGAGACAATGAATGTGGCAATAATATAAAATCGAAGGCAACACAAAGTCAAGAACAAATAGAAACAGTTTGAACTTTAATGAACACTGCTTGCGCTATATTTCTGACGATATGGTGATATCCTAAGGGAACAGATATGTAGTAAATTGTGAAAAAGTAGGTCTATTCTCACGACGACGGCGGCGTGCCACAGGAAACATAGCGTTAAATTTCTTAGCACGTTAAGATACCATAACATACCCGAAGCGATTTGATTGAAACGAGGGAAATCCGGCGCCGACACAGGTTGCACTTTCACCCCACTTCCTCGATTATTTGTTCGATATATTCCAGTCTCTGTCCTCTCTTACAGTTTTACCCTCCACAGCTCCCTCTAGTACCATGGAAGTTATTCCTTGACGTCTCAGCATGCCCTATCACCTGCCTCTTCTTGTGTTGCTCTCTTCACCGAATCTGCGCAGAACCTCCTTACAGCTTATCATTCCACACGGTTCACATAATCCTGCAGAAGCACCACGTATCAAACGCTTCCATTCTCTTCTGCTCCAGTTTTCTGACACTCCATCAGTCACTATCACACAGTACAGGGCTCTCAAGGTACATTCACATTTATCCGTAGGAATGCAGAAAATTAGTTGATAGAGGAGCAGGAGCGCAAGATCTGCGCCCTTGAGGTACAGTTGCAGCCCGTAAAGGAGGAACTAGATAGGTTGAGGACAGTGAAGGGTGCTGGGGAGTGGGAACTGGCAGTTGAAAGGAAGGCAGCTAGGAGGAGGAGGTATTCAGACAGTTGTACTTTACGTATATGCAATAGATTAGACCAAATATCGGAGTTGCGAGGAGTGGGGCCTCTTGTAGCTATGGGTGTAGGGAACAAGCAGCAGTCCTCAGCAGTTATGAGGCCTAGGTCAGTTGCAAAGTCTAAGAGGAAGGAGAAGTTTCAACTGCTAGGTAGTTCGCAAGGTAGGGGCGTGAGCCAGCAGTTGCAGGAAGTGTTGGGGAGTGAGTACCAAGTCTCCAGCATTGTGAGGCCTAGTGCAGGGTTGGCTCAGGTGACTGACAGCGTAGGGGAGTTGTGTAGGAATTTCACGAAGGAGGATCAGGTAGTGATAGTGGGTGGGGCAATGAACAGTCTTGATAGGGATGGGGAATTTGATATATATGATATATATGGTGAGAGTGACCTGGTAAAGATATCTACTCAAACTGGTGGCACTAATGTGCATTTCGTGAAACTGTTTCACCGTCATGATCGACCTCATCTTAATGCGGTTGTTAGGGAGTTAACATGGGGCTGGAGAAGGCACTTATTCTAGAGGGCATGTGTCAGATTTCCGTGGTGCCAGTTGAGTCTACCAGTAGATCGGGTTTCGCTAGGCATGGCCTGCACCTCAGTAGGTATGGGAAGGGAAGTCTGGCAAAGCTTATAGGTGACAGTGCAGTGGGTGGTGGTGGGATCACACATGGAAAAATTCCTGTAGTAGTTGGTATGAGAGCTGCACCTTTTTTAAGACTGAAATCAGCTGATAGGTACACCTGTTTAAAGGAAGTCCCTCTAACAAGGTCTCACCTTCAGAGGACGTCATGTTTCCAAGTAGAGAACGAGTTAGCCTACTTCATCAGAATACAAGAGATATTGTAAATAAAGTGAGTAAACTGCTTATAGGTGTTGACTCTGAAATTATTGGTATAGCGGAGCACCTCTTCAATATCTTGGCAGATCAGAGACTTTCTTTACCAGAACACAGATTATCTGGCTGTTTTTGTTCCTTGTAGGGTGGGCGTGTAGCCATGTACGTAAAAAGAAAAGTATTCTGTTTGAGTCCATAGACGTATCATAGCATTGCAATGAACAGATATTTGAATGTTGTGCAGGGACAGTTGAATTTAGTGAAACTAAACTTGTAATTGTTGGTAATTATAGGTCCGCTAACACTGACTTCAGGGCATTTCTGCTAATTCTAGACAGGGTTCTTGATTCACTTTATAGGAAGTAGCAGAAATTAGTTACATTTGCTGACTGCAACATAAATTTTGCATGTTATGATGCGAGGAAATGGATGTTGGTAGATCTCCTAAATTCATATGATCTGAAGCAGACTGTGTTTCTTCCAACTAGGGAGCAGGGGCACAGTAGCACAGCCATAGACAATATTTTCATTCATTCTTCATTGCTAGATAGGCATTCTGTTAGTAAAAGCGAGAATGACCTTTCGGACCATGATGAACAAATTTTAACACTAAAAGGCTTTTGTACTCAAAAAAAGTCACACATAATTACAAAATATGTAGGAAAGTTAATCCAACAGCAATAGAAAGTTTTTTAAACCTCGTCAAGGGACAAGAGGGGCAGGATGTTTATAGTGCCGATAACATAGATGAGATATATAATCATTTCCTTAACACATTACTCATATTCATTGAAAGTTGCTTTCTATTAGAACGTACTAGCAGTAAAAGGGAGCTTGGGTGACTGACTAGTGGGATAAGGATATCATCTGGAACAAAGCGGAAATTATATAAAAATGTTAGAAGTACTCACAATCAAGCTACAGTAGCCCACTACAAACGGTACCGTGAGGTGCTTAAATTGTTATTAGGAAGGCAAAGACTATGTGGTAAGCAATAGAATAACCAATGCACAGGATGCAATTAAAATCATATAGTCAGTTGTGAAGGAAGTATCTGGTCAACAGCAAAAGGTCGACGAGGTAAAGTCAGTTGGCAGCAAAAATATTTGTTATTGATTAATCAGCTATATGTACAGTATTTAACATTCATTTTCTGAGTATTGCCGATGAATTAAATAGAAATTTAGTCTCTCCAGGGAATCATATAACTGTCTTGGCAAATGCCTTTCCGAGACTGATGTCTGAATTACGCCTCGGTGATACAGACAATGGGGAAATTGCGTTAATAATTAAACCACTGAAGACTAGGGACTGTAATGGATATGATGGAGTGCCCAGCAGGATATTAAAGCACCGTGCTACAAATGTTAGCCCCGTACTTTGCCATATCTGTAATTTTTCCTTCAGAAATGGTATGTTTCCTGAACAATGAAAGTACTTAGTAGTAAAGCCACTTTATAAGATGGGAGAAAGCTATAAAGTAGACAATTTTAGACCTATTTCTATGACATCAGTGTTCGCTAAAGTTATTGAAAGGCTGTGTATGTCAGGATAATTGATCATTTTATATCACACGATTTGCTATCAAATGTACAGTTGTGCTTTAGAAGTTGTTTAACAGCTGAAAATGCTGTATTTTCTTTTCTCTGTGAGATACTGGATGGGTTAAATAAAAAGTTTCGAACGCTAGGCGCATATCTTGATTTAATTAAGGCGTTTGATGGTGGTGATGAAATCTGGTTTCGCAGGATAGAGTGGATCAGGTTATGGTTGTGGAGGGGGTTGTAATTAATTACTGTTAGTTGCACAAAACACACAAACTTTAATTTTTGTAAGAACCACTCAATTACACTTTGCCTTAAAAGGATCGAATTAAAGCAATATCGCTGAAGGCCTAGTTAAGAAAACTTTCAATACTTCCTGGGCTGAAGGCCTAAAACCACACCTAAAACAAGAACGGCTGAAGGCCTGAACGCAAGTTATAAAAATTACATTAAAGAATACACGCTGCTGAAGGCCTTCCTAAAAAAAGTATTTCATGTAAATACTCGGCTGAAGGCCACACACAAGACATTGAACAACTCAGGCTTAAGGTCTGGAATACAAGAATTTCAGATAGAACAAACTTTCAAAATTTTAGTTTTTAAACAAATGAATCATCAAATTTTAATTTAAGTCAGCTGAAGGCTTTATTTTAAAATTTAAAGAAACTAAATTAATAGACAACTGGAAGTTTCGCACAGTACACCAGACTAAAATGAAAATCACAGTCTAAAACCAACAAACAGTGGTGCTCAGAAGTGTTCCAAGGGTGGGCCTGAGGAGATAGCTCTAGCATAAGGTGAGGTGAGACAGGCAGCCAAGAGTAAGGTTAAATAATGGAATGGCAACCCGCCCAGGAGTGGCTGAAGGACAGACTAAAAACCTAATCAATTCCTTCCGTCCGACCAACGGCACGGCAACGGAAAATATCTGCAGAGGATGAAGATTCCAGCAGCACTAAATCTTAAAAATTGGCGTCTAAAAACAGCCAAGGTACAACAACCACAATTAAGAAAAAATATGAACAAAGAACTAAAAGGCTGTCGAACTACACGCCATGCCGGACAGCATCAACACGGCGAGGAAACACACTGCCGGAAAACTACGCTAACGAAATGGCTCTGAGCAGTATGGGACTTAACATCTGTGGTCATCAGTCCCCTAGAACTTAGAACTACTTAAACCTAACTAACCTAAGGACATCACACACATCCATGCCCGAGGCAGGATTCGAACCTGCGACCGGAGCGGTCACGCGGTTCCAGACTGAAGCGCCTTTAACCGCACGGCCACACCGGCCGGCACTACGCTAACGACCAGGGCAAGTAACTAGGGCGTTAACAAGGCAGAAAGTACCGCGGGTGCACTTCACTGTTACAACCAATTTAGTAGTTAAAGACCATACAGGAAGACGGCTGCAAAATTTCGCCGACTCCAATGCACCATACATTTCCGCTAGCTGTAACGGCCCAGGAACTAACAACCAGCAATGAACGAAGAGATGTCACAGCAGTTGAGGTTTCATAACAGGTTAACTGATCACTCAACTTCAGTGTCCAGGTTCGGTGGGCAACGAACTTTGTAGCTCTCGTTGCTAGCGCCTCACAATTCGACCATGCGTGCACGAAGCCAGCGGTCCCGGCCTGACCCCGCGCTGCGGAGACTTCCTCACTGCTCTGTCCCAACCGACCGACTTAATCCAGCTTGTAGATAGCATTAGAATAACTGCTCAGTCAAAACCACACGAGCTACACACAGTTCCGCAAAACACTTCCAGAAACAACTCGAACAATACTAGAATCAGTCACTGTGGAACAACTAGGAGGATTCACAAGTTGACACACACAGATAACCCGAAAGCAGTTGGCGAACATCTACACGTCGTTCGATGAGATGACCATCCGAACGACCAACCAAGGTGGTTCCCACTCAAGTCATGTGTGTCGGCAATCGTCGGGCGAGTTATGGCAGTCCGGACCTCATTGCTGCTCTGTCCCCACTGAACCCCCGACACACGACGACCCGGAAATACCAGTGGTCGCTCCAAAAATAGTACGACAGTGCTCTTATCGATAAGCGCTGCTGCCGCCAGTCACGTGCAGGGAAGCCAGCAACTGAGTGACGCCAGTAAATCGAATACGAAACGAGCAGCGTGTACCGCCAAGACAATGAACAACTCAGGCTTAAGGCCTGGAATACAAGAATTTCAGATAGAACAAACTTTCAAACGGCAATAACGGCCCGAACACGAGCCGCGCATGGCTCAGTTGATTACAAAATATTGCTCCAGAAGTTGTACCATTAACGAATACGGGGAGTAGTTCACAATTGGTACACCTCTTACTGTAGCAACAGACAGCAAAAGGTCATTATTCACAATGTTGAGAAATTCTGTGATGTGGATCTGAGTGCGGTATGGTCAAGTGGCGGGAGGCCCCTGGGATCAGTGTTGGGGCCACATGTGTTCCTTATTTATGTCACTGATATAACCTCTAGCAAAAGTACCCGTGGTTTAGGGGTAGCGTCTTTAATTCATAATCAAAACGTATTCGGTCGCCGGGTTCGATCCCCGTCACTGGGAAAATTTTGATTAGTGATCAGCATTGGCGGCCGAAGATTTCCGGCATAAGAAGTCAGCCTCATTCTGCCAACGGCCTTGTCAAAGAGGGCGGAGGAGCGGATAGAGGTTCAGGGCACTCTCTTGTCCTTGAGGTGGGAAAGTGCCCCTAAAAGCGGAAGAAATGATCAACGACATGAGGATGCAGAAGGCAGTAGAAACCACTGTATTAAAGACACGTAACGTGTATCCACAGGACATGTGGCCTGTAATTGAAGAAGTGTCATGATGATCTCTCCATTGGCAAAAGATTCCGGAATAGTCCCCCATTCGGATCTCCGGGAGGGCACGGCCAATGGGGAGGTTACCATGAGAAAAAGATTGAATATTCAACGAAAGGTTAACGTTCTACGAGTCGGGGCGTGGAATGTCAGAAGCTTGAACGTGGTATGGAAACTAGAATATCTGAAAAGGGAAATGCAAAGGCTCAATCTAGATATAGTAGGGGTCAGTGAAGTGAAGTGGAAGGAAGACAAGGATTTCTGGTCAGACGAGTATCGGGTAATATCAACAGCAGCAGAAAATGGTATAACAGGTGTAGGATTCGTTATGAATAGGAAGGTAGGGCAGAGGGTGTGTTACTGTGAACAGTTCAGTGACCGGGTTGTTCTAATCAGAATCGACAGCAGACCAACACCGACAACGATAGTTCAGGTATACATGCCGACGTCGCAAGCTGAAGATGAACAGATAGGAAAAGTGTATGAGGATTATGAAAGGGTAATGCAGTATGTAAAGGGGGACGAAAATCTAATAGTCATGGGCGACTGGAATGCAGTTGTAGGGGAAGGAGTAGAAGAAAAGGTTACAGGAGAATATGGGCTTGGGACGAGGAATGAAAGAGGAGAAAGACTAATTGAGTTCTGTAACAAGTTTCAGCTAGTAATAGCGAATACCCTGTTCAAGAATCACAAGAGGAGGAGGTATACTTGGAAAAGTCCGGGAGATACTTGAAGATTTCAATTAGATTACATCATGGTCAGACAGAGATTCCGAAATCAGATACTGGATTGTAAGGCGTACCCAGGAGCAATTATAGACTAAGATCACAATATAGTAGTGATGAAGAGTAGGCTGAAGTTCAAGACATTAGTCAGAAAGAATCAATACGCAAAGAAGTGGGATACGGATGCACTAAGGAATGACGAGATACGTTTGAAGTTCTCTAACGCTATAGATACAGCGATAAGGAATAGCGCAGTAGGCAGTGCAGTTGAAGAGGAATGGACATATCTAAAAAGGGCCACCACAGCGGTTGGGAAGGAAAACATAGGTACAAAGAAGGTAGCTGCGAAGAAACCATGGGTAACAGAAGAAATACTTCAGTTGATTGATGAAAGGAGGAAGTACAAACATGTTCCGGGAAAATCAGGAATACAGAAATACAAGTCGCTGAGGAATGAAATTAGTAGGAAGTGCAGGGAAGCTAAGACGAAATGGCTGCAGGAAAAATGTGAAGACATCGAAAAAGATGTGATTGTCGGAAGGACAGACTCAGCATACAGGAAAGTCAAAACAACCTTTGGTGACATTAAAAGCAACGGTGGTAACATTGAGAGTGCAACGGGAATTCCAATGCTAAATGCAGAGGAGAGAGCAGATAGGTGGAAAGAATACAATGAAAGCCTCTATGAGGGTGAAGATTAGTCTGATGTGATAGAAGAAGAAACAGGAGTCGATTTAGAATAGATAGGGGATCCAGTATTAGAATCGGAAATTAAAAGAGCTTTGGAGGACTTACGGTCAAATAAGGCATATGGGATAGATAACATTCCATCAGAGTTTCTAAACTCATTGGGGGGAAGTGGCAACAAAACGACTATTCACGTTGGTGTGTAGAATATATGAGTCTGGCGACATACCATCTGACTTTCGGAAAAGCATTATCCACACAATTCTGAAGACGGCAAGAGCTGACAAGTGCGAGAATTATCGCACAATCAGCTTAACAGCTCATGCATCGATGCTGATCACAAGAATAATATACAGAACAATGGAAAAGAAAATTGAGAATGCGCTAGGTGACGATCAGCTTGGCATTAGGAAAAGTAAAGGGACGAGAGAGGCAATTCTGACGTTGCGGCTAATAATGGAAGCAAGGCTAAGGAAAAATCAAGACACTTTCATAGGATTTGTCGACCTGGAAAAAGCGTTCGACAATATAAAATGGTGCAAGCTGTTCGAGATTCTGAAAAAAGTAGGGGTAAGCTATAGGGAGAGACGAGTGACATACAACATGTACAACAACCAAGAGGGAATGATAAGAGTGGACGATCAAGAACGAATTGCTCGTATTAAGAAGGGTGTAAGACAAGGCTGTAGCCTTTCGCCCCCACTCTTCAATCTGTACATCGAGGAAGCAATGATGGAAATAAAAGAAAGGTTCAGGAGTGGAATTAAAATACAAGGTGAAAGGATATCAATGATACGATTCGCTGATGACATTGCTATCTTGAGTGAAAGTGAAGAAGAATTAAATGATCTGCTGAACGGAATGAACAGTCTAATGAGTACACAGTATGGTTTGAGAGTAAATCGGAGAAAGACGAAGGTAATGAGAAGTAGTAGAAATGAGAACAGCGAGGAACTTAACATTAGGATTGATGGTCACAAAGTCAATGAAGTTACGGAATTTTGATACCTAGGCAGTAAAATAACCAATGACGGACGGAGCAAGGAGGACATCAAAAGCAGACTCGCAATGGCAAAAAAGGCACATCTGGTCAAGAGAAGTCTACTAATATCAAATACCGGCCTTAATTTGAGGAAGAAATTTCTGAGGATGTACGTCTGGAGTACAGCATTGTATGGTAGTGAAACATGGACTGTGGGATAACCGGAACATAAGAGAATCGAAGCATTTGAGATGTGGTGCTACAGACGAATGTTGAAAATTAGGTGGACTGATAAGGTAAGGAATGAGGAGGTTCTACGCAGAATCTGAGAGGAAAGGAATATATGGAAAACACTGATAAGGAGAAGGGACAGGATGATAGGACATCTGCTAAGACATGAAGGAATGACTTCCATGGTACTAGAGGGAGCTGTAGAGGGCAAAAACTGCAGAGGAAGACAGAGATTGGAATACGTGAAGCAAATAATTGAGGACGTAGGTTGCAAGTGCGACTCTGAGATGAAGAGGTTAGCACAGGAAAGGAATTCGTGGTGGGCCGCATCAAACCAGTCAGTAGACTGATGACCAAAAAAAATATCCTCTAGTATCACAGGTAACTAAAATATTTCTGTCTTCTAATGACAGTAACTTGGTAGTAAAGGATGCTGTGAGCAACATTGGATCGGTTTGATACAGTGCAGTTCACGAGATAAGGTCATGGTTTTTAGAAAATAAACTAATGCTAGACCACAGTAACACGCACTTTTTACTGTATATAAAACACACGAACAGAAGCTGACGGCCTTATTAGAGAGAATGGGCGTAATTAGTGACACTGAATAGTTCGAATTTCTTGGCGTTCAGATAGATAATAAACTGTCGTGGGAAGTCCACGTTCTGGATCTCGTTCGAAGACGTAATGCTGCCATTTTTACTATTCGAACGGTATCTGAAGTGAGCTATCGTTCGACACGAAAATTAGTCTTGTTTGCTTATTTTCATTCGCTTATCTCGTATGGTATTATACACTACTGGCCATTAAAATTGCTACACCAAGAAGAAATGCAGATGATAAACGGGTGTTCATTGGAAAAAAATATATATTATACTCGAACTGACATCTGTTATTACATTTTCACGCAATTTGGGTGCATAGATCCTGAGAAATCAGTCCCCAGGACAACCACCTCTGGCCGCAATAAAGGCATTGATACGACTGGGCATTGAGTCAAACAGAGCTTGGATGGCGTGTACAGGTACCGCTGCCCATGCAGCTTCAACACGATACCACAGTTCATCAAGAGAAGTGACTGGCCTATTGTGATGAGCCAGTTGCTCGGCCACCATTGACCAGACGTTTTCAATTGGTGAGAGATCTGGAGAATGTGCTGGCCAGGGCAGCAGTCGAACATTTTCTGTATCCAGAAAGGCCCGAACAGGACCTGCAACATGCGGTCGTGCATTATCCTGTTGAAATGTAGGGTTTCGCAGGGATAGAATGAAGGGTATAGTCACGGGTCGTAACACACTTTAAATGTAACGTCCACAGTTCAAAGTGCCGTCAATGCGAACAAGACGTGTAACCAATGGCACCCCATACCATCACGCCAGGTGACACGCCACTATGGCGATGACGAATACACGCTTTCAATGTGCGTACACCGCTATGTCGCCAAACACGGATGCGACCATCATAATGCTGTAAACCGAACCTGGATTCATCCGAAAACATGACGTTTTGCCATTCGTGCACCCAGGTTCGTCGTTGAGTACACCATCGCAGGCGTTTCTGTCTGTGATGGAGCGTCAAGGGTAACCGCAGCCATGGTCTCAGAGTTGATAGTCCATGCTGCTGCAAACGTCGTCGAACTGTTCGTGCAGATGGTTGTTGTCTTGCAAACGTCCCCATCCGTTGACTCAGGGATCGAGATGTTGCTGCACGATCCGTTACAGCCATGCGGTTAAGATACCTGGATCACGACTGCTAGTGATGCGAGGCCGTTGGGATCCAGCACGACGTTCCGTATTACCCTCCTGAACCCAGCGAATCCATATTCTGCTAACAATCATCTGATCTCAACCAACGCGTGCAGAAATGTCGCGATACGATAAACCGCATTCGCGATAAGCTACAATCCGACCTTTATCAAAGTCGGAAACGTGATGGTACGCATTTCTCCTCCTTACAAGATGCACCACAATAACGTTTCACCAGGCAACGCCGGTCAAATGCTGTTTGTGTATGAGAAATCTGTTGGAAACTTTCGTCATGTCAGTACGTTGTAGGTGTCGCCATCGACGCCAAACTTGTGTGAATGCTCTGAAAAGCTAATGATTTGCATATCACAGCACCTTCCTCCTGTCGGTTATATTTCGCGTCTGTAGCACGTCATCTTCGTGGTGTAGCAATTTTAATGGCCAGTAGTATATTTTGGGTAACTCTTCCCATTCTAAAAGATACACTCCTGGAAATGGAAAAAAGAACACATTGACATCGGTGTGTCAGACCCACCATACTTGCTCCGGACACTGCGAGAGGGCTGTACAAGCAATGATCACACGCACGGCACAGCGGACACACCAGGAACCGCGGTGTTGGCCGTCGAATGGCGCTAGCTGCGCAGCATTTGTGCACCGCCGCCGTCAGTGTCAGCCAGTTTGCCGTGGCATACGGAGCTCCATCGCAGTCTTTAACACTGGTAGCATGCCGCGACAGCGTGGACGTGAACCGTATGTGCAGTTGACGGACTTTGAGCGAGGGCGTATAGTGGGCATGCGGGAGGCCGGGTGGACGTACCGCCGAACTGCTCAACACGTGGGGCGTGAGGTCTCCACAGTACATCGATGTTGTCGCCAGTGGAAGGTGCACGTGCCCGTCGACCTGGGACCGGACCGCAGCGACGCACGGATGCACGCCAAGACCGTAGGATCCTACGCAGTGCCGTAGGGGACCGCACCGCCACTTCCCAGCAAATTAGGGACACTGTTGCTCCTGGGGTATCGGCGAGGACCATTCGCAACCGTCTCCATGAAGCTGGGCTACGGTCCCGCACACCGTTAGGCCGTCTTCCGCTCACGCCCCAACATCGTGCAGCCCGCCTCCCGTGGTGTCGCGACAGGCGTGAATGGAGGGACGAATGGAGACGTGTCGTCTTCAGCGATGAGAGTCGCTTCTGCCTTGGTGCCAATGATGGTCGTATGCGTGTTTGGCGCCGTGCAGGTGAGTGCCACAATCAGGCTTGCATACGACCGAGGCACACAGGGCCAACACCCGGCATCATGGTGTGGGGAGCGATCTCCTACAATGGCCGTACACCACTCGTGATCGTCGAGGGGACACTGAATAGTGCACGGTACATCCAAACCGTCATCGAACCCATCGTTCTACCATTCCTAGACCGGCAAGGGAACTTGCTGTTCCAACAGGACAATGCACGTCCGCATGTATCCCGTGCCACCCAACGTGCTCTAGAAGGTGCAAGTCAACTACCCTGGCCAGCAAGATCTCCGGATCTGTCCCCCATTGAGCATGTTTGGGACTGGATGAAGCGTCGTCTCACGCGGTCTGCACGTCCAGCACGAACGCTGGTCCAACTGAGGCGCCAGGTGGAAATGGCATGGCAAGCTGTTCCACAGGACTACATCCAGCATCTCTACGATCATCTCCATGGGAGAATAGCAGCCTGCATTGCTGCGAAAGGTGGATATACACTGTACTAGTGGCGACATTGTGCATGCTCTGTTGGCTGTGTCTATGTGCCTGTGGTTCTGTCAGTGTGATCATGTGATGTATCTGACCCCAGGAATGTGTCAATAAAGTTTCCCCTTCCTGGGACAATGAATTCACGGTGTTCTTATTTCAATTTCCAGGAGTGTATTTTTGGCTCAGAAACGGGCGGTTGGGGCAATAAGTGATGTAAGATCAAGAACCTGTTGTCGACCCCTGCTCAAGAGTCTGGTATTTTCAGGTTGGCCTCTTTATATATTCTTTACTGTCATTTCTTGTTAACAATATTAGCCTATTCTCAAGAATAAGCAGCTTTCACTCAATTAATACTCGGCACGAATCAAACCTGTATTTCGATCAGACTTCCTTAACTCTTGTGCAGCAAGGTGTGCAGTATACTGCTACATCCATTTTCAGTAAGGTATCACTAGAATTCAAAACTCTTTCCAGTAATCCACGCGCTTTCAAATCGAAACTGAAGAGGCTCCTCATGGATCACTCCTTCTGCTCTGTCGAGGATCTCCTTGAAAAATTAAGCCGATTCTTGTTATACTGTTGATTGCTTTTACTTAAATTTGTGGCTTGACTTTTTTCGGGCTTATAAAAATTTTATTTTTATCTGTTATTATTTTTATGACCTTGGAGATTTGCTTCTCAAGTTGGTCCTACGGAACTTGACGTGTAAATAAATAAATAAAGAAATTTCTTCCTCAAACTGATGCCGATCTCATCAAATATCTCTCAGCTAGGAATGCCAAAATTTTTTGTGTTAATCTCGTTTTTAAACCTGCCTCCTTCGTGCGTCGGGAATTTTCCTTCCGAGCTAACAGAATACATTAAGTTATGCTGCGTGACCCAATTTTGATATCATGTTTATCACGAATCTCATATCTGCTGCTAGTCGCCTTTCTTCTGTTTGCAGAAAATCCATTTTCTAAACTCATTCATTCCTGTAATTCTTCATCTTTATTGAGGATCGTGATGTCATCAGCGACCTTACCATTAATATCTTTTGACGTTGAATTTTAATCCCGCTTTTTGAAAGACTACATCCCTGTCTTACACATTTTTAATCTGAGCATTTTTTTCTTGACCTTCCTATCCCATTGCTCTCACTCGTTTCTTGTACACATTGTATATTATCCGAGTTTCCTTTGAACTTATTCCTATTATCCTTAGTGTTTCAAATATCTCCCATCGTTTTTCGTTGTCGGAAGTTTTTGAGCCTTGCTTGCAATAACAAGGGAATTACGAGAATTGTCCTTCTAGGATCTTTGTCTTTCCTGAAGCCTAAATGTTCTTCGTCTAACTGATATTAAATTTTATTTCCTTCTTCCGTATGTTATTCTTAACAGCAGCTCCAATGTACTAGCTGTTAAGCTGATACAGCGTCTGTTTTCGCCCGTATCTGCCATTCAAAAGTTACTTTTGAATTGTGCGGGTGATATTTTTGTGAAAGTCTATTCGTTCGTCGCCATTTCCATAGAGTCTACACACCACCATGATCAGATGTTTGGTTGTCATTTTAGTTTCGCTGCCATTTCCTCTATGATAATAGAAATTCTAACAGAATAGTATCCCTTCTTATTTGGCCTGAGATTTCCCTGAGCTCTTTTAAATTATAACTGAAATACTGGATGCCCTATGTTATCCATATCGACTCCTTTATCAAATGAAAACCTGCGGAGCATACATCACAGGTTGTCTTTCTTGATATCCAAAGAGAGTACCAATTTTTATTTTGTTCCTACTTCCGCAAAACTCTGAAATCCTAGTTCCAAAAATGCAACATTCTCATGCGATTTTCTGTTCAGTATTAACACAGATTATGGGCGCAATGTTTCTCGTCGTCCAGTGTTAAAACGCTATGTAGCGAAATTACCTGGCGCGGTTACATCATAATTGTAAACACAAAAAGGATAAACATATTTGCATGCTGATAACGTATGTGATAGATGTACTGTTGTTTCAAAAAGGAAATTTATCAGTTGTACAAAAAGTTTAACTCGGTTTCACAAGACTATATCTTCCATAAGAATGACTATAGAAACTCGGGGAGAAATTAATCTTAAGCCTAGGACTACAGAGCTTTATATATTCTAAACAATTACGCTATTTTACAGGGATATATCACTTACATGCATATACACATAAGTTTGTGGTACATTTTGTAATTAGGATCATTGCTTTTATTTTCCTATCACAAATCTTCAATGCGCTCTTCACTGCATTCACTGCTGTTACTGTGCGATTTCGTTGTTCGCCGAAACTCAGTGGAAGAGACGGCACAGAGACAGTGTCATTCAAACACAAACACACACACACACACACACATACCTGTACACACAACACAATGTGTGGTTATGTGTCCGTAGAAGCCATTTGTCCAGTGGGCAGATTCGTACTCCGCTTACTGTCGATCGAGTACAACTGTGGTCCATTCAGTTGGAAAACCAATCTCTTGGCGCATTCTTGCAATTGGGAAAAGTGCCTGTACCCAAGATAAGTGATTGTTGTAACTGACCGATCGAGCGAGCGAAGTAGCTGCACAACAGATGCCCTTACCTGAAACCATAGGGACCGGTAGCTTGAAAACTGTCGCCTAGTTAAACAGTTATCATTGATGTGGAAATTAAAATAATTTCCAACTTTCTATCTTCATTCGAGTACAAGATGAACTCTAGAAAAAGCCGATTAATACTTTAGAAACAACATTTATAACTAGTTAAGTATGCGGCAATGACCCTGTGTGTATACATATTTCGCCGGCCGAAGTGGCCGTGCGGTTAAAGGCGCTGCAGTCTGGAACCGCAAGACCGCTACGGTCGCAGGTTCGAATCCTGCCTCGGGCATGGATGTTTGTGATGTCCTTAGGTTAGTTAGGTTTAACTAGTTCTAAGTTCTAGGGGACTAATGACCTCAGCAGTTGAGTCCCATAGTGCTCAGAGCCATTTGAACCATTTTTTTGTATACATATTTCCTTATAACTAACACCTACTATTATCAAAATTTCGAACATTTCATATCATTTCACATTATAGAACGCGTTTTGGTGTCGACGGATCTGAAGAATGTGTCTTGATTATCCTTAAACCTGTCTTACAGCGAGCCCACTGCATTGTTCGTGGTCGCTTGTCTGGTGTGTTCAGTCGGTCGTGAGGCAGCAAACGAACGCAGTCCACTGGAGTGGGCACCCCCTACTGGTGTTTTGTCTTGTTTACATTTGCAACCTTAGTGCTGATTGAAAATTCCAAAGAAGTGCCCATTTAAATTCGTCCACTCCAGTGGACACGGCGCACCGAAGGCTTTGGCTGGAGGTTAGTGTGCAACAGTCATTTCACTGTGTCTGTGTGCAGCTCAATGTGCTATCTTTATGTTAAGTAGCAACCTATCCTTGCTTCCATTATTGATGGTAACATTAAAACTGCCCCTCGTCGTTTGTCTTTCCAGAAGTAAAAATGATCGTTATTTAAGAGATCTTTAATTTTTCCCATTTTTTGCATACCAGTCTTCTCAGCATCTTAGGTGCATGAGCCTTTAATCTGACTGTTGTCCGCCCCTGGTAGCTGAGTGGTCACCGCGACAGAATGTCAATCCTAACCGCCCGGGTTAGATTCCCGGCTGGGTCGGAGATTTTCTCCGCTCATGGACTGAGTGTTGTGTTGTCCTTATCATCGTCGTTTTACCCCCATTGACACGCAAGTCGCCGAAGTGGCGCCAAATCGAAAGACTTGCAGCCGGCGAACGGTCTACGCGACTGGAGGCCCTAGTCACACACCTGACTGTTCTGTAGCAATCGCACGTATCTGCAATTGATATCTTCAGGAATGAGTGGTTGATGTTTATCTGAAAGTCTGATAGTATGCTTCCAACCTCATACAGTCTACACAGAACTTTAATGTCACTTTATTGTCCCTTTCCTCAATTACTTTACAAATTTCGAAGGAATGTCATCTACCCCTTCTGCCGTGTTTAATCGAAAGTCTCCCAAATCTCTATTAATAAATACCGGATCATCTATGGCATCCGTATCGACTCCCATTTCTTCGTGATTCATGTCATCAGACAAGTTCTCCCTCTCACGGAGGCCTTTAGTGTATTCTTTCCACCTATCCGCCTCTCCTCTGCCCTTAATTCTCTGTGCATTCTTAATATCGACAACTTAGTCTTTAATTTCACAGATATTTCTTTAAATGCGTCCTTCAGGAAACCATTTTTTAATTTTTTTCGCATTTGTTCATAACCCTTTTTGTCTTAGCTTCATTGGACTTCCTTTCTATTTCATTAATTACTTATATATTTCTCTAAACATGATATCCCCGCAACGTCTTTGGTCTTCCTTCTTTCGTCTCTTACCTTAGGTTTCTTCACAGTACATTAGGTAGCTTAAGCGGACGAGATGAATACGTGAGACAGTGGAGCCACAGCTCAGCGTCCGTGGCTGGAGCTGCGCGGGCGGCCACACCTGGTTAGCGCCTCCCACGCAGAGCCCCTTTGATATCTGCCGCTGCACCTGCACACAGCTACAGGCGCCCGTTTGCTGGCACTGGACCAGGCCAGGTGCCACTGTCGGCCACATGGTAAAGGATGATCTGGTTCATCACCTGTCTCTCCTATAATTAATCTTTTACACAGGGGATGGGCAACTTTTGGTGGCCCGCAGGCCAAAATGACCAACATAACCCGTTGGCATACGGGCGAGGGAGGTTGACGTTGAGGCGGACGCACGCGGGATATCCAGAGTGACGAAACACGGTGCGATCGGAAAACGACAAGAGCTGGTTAGCGTGATTTTTCTTGACCAGTGCTCTCCAGCCGTAGTTGTCAGCTTTATTTGTTTCGCACACCATGCCGGTTGTTCACGAAAAAGTATCCCTACGTTAGCTCTAATAAAACACATTTTTTTTCTTGGCCATGTGCCAGGCATGTTCTTCTACACTTGGTAAACATAAATAAAAACGTTAATAGCCGTGAACATGTAGTAACACAAAAATGAAGTATATATGTGGACTCAGTAAGGGATCAGCTAGAAAAAGGCAGCACACTTAGCATAACATAAAGCAATCGATAAATTGTTTCTATTAATTACGTACGAAAGTCCCAAAATCTTTTAGAAAAAGTGGAAGTGAAAGAAAGTGTGCAGCAGGGCACGAACCCTTTACCGATCCACCCGCTGTTCCAAAGTGGCGCTTCAGCCAACTGTGCTGTGCTGTAACGCTACATCTTGTGATATCGTTTTTCAGGTTACATCCTTCTAAAGGCTGTAATCGTGGAATAATTATTAATTGAAATCCTAGCAAAAAACTAAACGTTTTTATGAATCTTAATTGGCTCGTTGCCTTAAAACTGCTTACTCTCACAACACGTGAGTTATAACGCAAAAACAACTAAATACGTACATTCTTTAAACACCGATATGACGTTCCCCATACTTTTATTACTACAATTCGCTCTCGAGACATTCATACAGTGTAATGTGTCACAAAACGAACCGAATATTGGCTTCTAATGAACGCGACATATACACTCCTGGAAATTGAAATAAGAACACCGTGAATTCATTGTCCCAGGAAGGGGAAACTTAATTGACACATTCCTGGGGTCAGATACATCACATGATCACACTGACAGAACCACAGGCACATAGACACAGCCAACAGAGCATGCACAATGTCGCCACTAGTACAGTGTATATCCACCTTTCGCAGCAATGCAGGCTGCTATTCTCCCATGGAGACGATCGTAGAGATGCTGGATGTAGTCCTGTGGAACGGCTTGCAATGCCATTTCCACCTGGCGCCTCAGTTGGACCAGCGTTCGTGCTGGACGTGCAGACCGCGTGAGACGACGCTTCATCCAGTCCCAAACATGCTCAATGGGGGACAGATCCGGAGATCTTGCTGGCCGGGGTAGTTGACTTACACCTTCTAGAGCACGTTGGGTGGCACGGGATACATGCAGACGTGCATTGTCCTGTTGGAACAGCAAGTTCCCTTGCCGGTCTGGGAATGGTAGAACGATGGGTTCGATGACGGTTTGGATGTACCGTGCACTATTCAGTGCCCCTCGACGATCACCAGTGGTGTACGGCCAGTGTAGGAGATCGCTCCCCACACCATGATGCCGGGTGTTGGCCCTGTGTGCCTCGGTCGTATGCAAGCCTGATTGTGGCGCTCACCTGCACGGCGCCAAACACGCATACGACCATCATTGGCACCAAGGCAGAAGCGACTCTCATCGCTGAAGACGACACGTCTCCATTCGTCCCTCCATTCACGCCTGTCGCGACACCACTGGAGGCGGGCTGCACGATGTTGGGGTGTGAGCGGAAGACGGCCTAACGGTGTGCGGGACCGTAGCCCAGCTTCATGGAGACGGTTGCGAATGGTCCTCGCCGATACCCCAGGAGCAACAGTGTCCCTAATTTGCTGGGAAGTGGCGGTGCGGTCCCCTACGGCACTGCGTAGGATCCTACGGTCTTGGCGTGCATCCATGCGTCGCTGCCGTCCGGTCCCAGGTCGACGGGCACGTGCACCTTCCGCCGACCACTGGCGACAACATCGATGTACTGTGGAGACCTCACGCCCCACGTGTTGAGCAATTCGGCGGTACGTCCACCCGGCCTCCCGCATGCCCACTATACGCCCTCGCTCAAAGTCCGTCAACTGCACATACGGTTCACGTCCACGCTGTCGCGGCATGCTACCAGTGTTAAAGACTGCGATGGAGCTCCGTATGCCACGGCAAACTGGCTGACACTGACGGCGGCGGTGCACAAATGCTGCGCAGCTAGCGCCATTCGACGGCCAACACGGCGGTTCCTGGTGTGTCCCCTGTGCCGTGCGTGTGATCATTGCTTGTACAGCCCTCTCGCAGTGTCCGAAGCAAGTATGGTGGGTCTGACACACCGGTGTCAATGTGTTCTTTTTTCCATTTCCAGGAGTGTACAATATGGTGTCTTTCTTCTTGCTGTTGACATACAGAGCGTTCTTATTATTGTTTCTACTTTGTGTGGCACACTGCCGAAGTATCCCGAAACGTGTTGTGTGTTACACATGACGAATGGCTCTTCAAATTGAAATAGTGGGTGGTGATGTCACAAAACTGGTAGAGCCCCGCGTCAACACTGGCCAACTCGTCCCGTGATCCAACGGCTGTACAAAACATGTATTACAGCTGCAGATTTCAAGAGTCCGAATGACCAGACACCACACATTAACATAAATAATTCGCCGCGACGGGCGGTGGATCCCCACTCTCCATTGCAGTCGTTCGTCTCCCGGCGGGTATCTCAAATTAGCGAGAGTGGAGAACGTTGACGGGGACTGTGGATAGGTGGCGCTAGGTGCGCATGTCGGTCGGGCGAGAGGCATATCGAGATAGTAGATATATTTGTAATAAACGTTGGGGCCGATTGACGTAGTGGTGAACGCAATTGCATAAAAGTCGAAAATTTCGGGTTTGAATTTCGATCCGTCACACAAATTTTTACTCGTCGCCGCTAATTCCGCATATATTTCCAATGCAGTTGATGTCAATAGTTTCTTCCGTTTCTCTTCTCTACATTTAGAATTTACACGAGAATTCCCTACGACCCCAGGTGGCCTTGTCCCTCATCCTCTCTACACCCGTCCTGAAAGCAACACCACCCCTAATGTTGTCATGGCCTCTGGCAACCTCCTTGGGCGTATCGTCGTTGACATCCTTGACCCCACAGGCAGCGACCACCTCTCTCTCCTTCTCGCCATAACGTCCGCTCACCACCCGCCCCCAGCTCTCCGCTCGGCACCCTTCCCAAGATATTCCATGACTACTGTCTCGCCAACTGGGGCGCCTACCGGGAATCCACCGCAACGCAGGCCGAAATGCACCCTTTTACCTATAACCGTCCCGACGACATCACCTGCTTCTCGTTCATCCTTCGGAAGACCTTCACTGACGCCGTGGAGGCCCATATTCCTATTAAAACCATCCACCGTCACTGGCCCACTCTCCCTCCATGGGCTGTCCTCCTCCTCCACGAATCCCATCGCCTCTGTCGCTCCTTCCTGTGCACGTATGCCAGGGATACACTCCACTGCCACCGCAATCATCCTTGACCCCACAGGCAGCGACCCCCTCCCTCTCCTTCTCGCCATAACGTCCGCTCACCACCCGCCCCCAGCTCTCCGCCCGGCACCCTTCCCAAGATATTTCATGACTACTGTCTCGCCAACTGGGGCGCCTACCGGGAATCCACCGCAACGCAGGCCGGAATGCACCCTTTTACCTATCACCGTCCCGACGACATCACCCGCTTCTCGTTCATCCTTCGGAAGACCTTCACTGACGCCGTGCAGGCCCATATTCCTATTAAAACCATCCACCGTCACTGGCCCACTCTCCCTTCATGGGCTGTCCTCCTCCTCCACGAATCCCATCGCCTCTGTCGCTCCTTCCTGTGCACGTATGCCAGGGATACACTCCACTGCCACCACAATTCCAGCGACACGTTTGGAACCTGATTACAGCAAAGAAACGCCGGGATTGGCGACAGACCTGTACGCAGCTCAACGCCACTCTCCTTAAAAGCTACTGCAAGTACTGGTTTGCCTTCCAGCGCCTTACTGGTCCCATTCCGCAACCCTCCCCCCCCCCCCCCCCTTGCCATCTTCTCCATAACGACCATCCCTTTCTCGACACCCTCAGGAAGGCCAACCCCTTCGCTTCCCCCCTTTATAAGGTCTTCTCCATTCCTGATTATGGCCACTTTGACTATTCCCTTTTCCCCACCGTCATGGAATGCCCTGACACACTAGTACCTCCACTCACTCCCAGTCTCCCGTACTTGGGCCAGTTACACCCCTCTGATTTCAACACTCCAATCACAGAGCAAGACATTAATCTTATCCTCCAGTCAAAGCGCAACACTGCCCCTGGTCACGACTGTGTCACCTATCGTCACCTCAAAGAATGCCCCTTCTCCTTCCTGAGTGTCCTTGCTGATTTATACAAAGTCATTCTCTCCACCGGCTTCTACCCCGATCTGTGGACTTCCCACACTCTCTTCTTCCTCAAACCCAACAAACCCACTTCCATCCCCTCTTCCTATCGTCCCATCTGCCTCACCTCCATCTTCAGTATGATCTTAGAATCCATCCTCTCCCATCGTATCCATCACCACCGTAATCAATACCAACACCTCCCCCTCACCAAGTGTGGCTTCTGACCCTCCTCCTCCACTGAACACCAACTCTTTGACCTCGTCCACCTTCTCTCCTTCCCACATAACTCCAGTCACTCCACCATTTTCGTTTCCCTCGACCTCCAAAATGCTTACGACCGTGTATCGCATCCTGGTCTCCTATTTAAGATCCAAACCTATGCCCTGCCTATCGATTTTGTCCATCTGGTTCCTTCCTGTGTCTCTCTCCAAGATAGCAACTGCTGTATCTTTTATCTCATTACCAGTGTCTGCCAAGGCTCTGTCCTCTCCCCTCTCCTCTTTCCCCTGTGCACCGCTGATATATCTCAGCCACCCCCACTTATACACCTCCTCCAATTGCTAATGATCCCGCCCTCCTGGCTCTCTATCCCATCCTTCAAAGGTCCCAAAGCACTCTCCAAACCCATCTTGAACAGGTCACCACTTGGTGCAAACAGTGGTTCCATCATATCAATCCCTCCAAGACCTAGGAAATCTTCATAGGCCTCACCACCCACTTCTTCCATGTCTATGATTTCTCCCTAACAATTTATGGTCATCCCATCCACCTCACCCCTAACCCTGAGATATCTTCGTCACACTCTCGACTATCACCTCACCTGGACCCCTCATCTCCTTACCATCCAGCAGAAAGCCCATACCCACCTCTGCTCCTGACTGTCAGACATGGGGATTGCATCCTTCCACCGTCCTCCATACCTGCTAATCCTTCATTCGTCCGATCCTGTGTTACACCAGCACTGTCTGGATCTTCACGCCACCACCCGCTCATATTAGGCAGTACAAATCCTTGAACACCAAGTGCTCTGCCTTGCGTTCTGTATCTGCCTTCTATTCCCCACACAGCTCTTGTACAACCTCACGCCTTTCCCCCACCTCCTCCTTCCCAAATATCTGCATCCTTTACACTGTCTGCAGGCTTGATCCCTCTTCACCTCCTGGTGTCCTCCTTCCTCTCCACCCCCTTCCTGTTGTCACGCCTCTGTCTCTGTATCCATTCTCTCTCCATCTCCACACCCTCCATACCCTCCATACCCTCCATCAGGGCAATTTCCAGCACCTCCCACTTCCCAATGATGAACTTTGCCATGACATCTAGCCCTCCCACCAGCTGTACCCTGGCCATGGCCCGCGCTCCCCAATACCACCCCTTTCCATCTCCTGTCCTTCCCCCAGAGCAGCTGTCCTCCTTCCCCCCCCCCCCCCCCTGAGTCTCTGCACTCTCTCCTCAGCTGTTTTCCTCTCCCGTCATTCCCTCCCTGGCCCCCACCCGTCTCCCCCTCTCTTTCCCCACTGTAGCACCGCCCATTTCCTTCTTTTTTTCCCTTCTCCCTCGTACCCCTACCACTGGCAGACCCTCCCAGTTTGCTTCATCGTCATCAGTGTGCTATGTATGTGTTGTATTCGGTGCCAGTCTACCATGACGTCAAGTGCTGTGGTTTTAATAGTGTGCTTCACTTCATGCTCTAGCCGTACTTCGCGTTGTGTTGTTTCTTTAACCACTTTAGTAATAGGCTACGTAACAAATTATGCCTCAAAACGCGTATTTTTGACGTTACACTTACTCCATATTCATAGGTTTTCATTTATTTACGCGCCGTGAACATTTTTTCTTCAGTTACGACGATTTACAACAGCTATCTTATACGCTTCTGTTGCGAGATTCTGTATCGCCGTTAGTATAGTCGCAATATTCATGAAACTTAAATAAATGTAAATATCTGAAGACGGCATGTAAGTTATTATGAAATATCATCATAGGAAAATACGGCCTATCATTCAACTGGTTCAGCTAGTTCATTATAAATTACCTCCCACTTCAAAGTGTTATTTACTCTTGCCAAAAAATGAGAGAATATAAAAACAAAATATGGCTATGAAATATTGAATCCCAGTCGACAAGAAATCAAGAGAAACTTCGTGATTTTTTTTTGCCATAGGCAGGTCTTTCGTGTGTTGTTGAAATCCAGCGGCGGCGGAAAGGCATTGAGTTTGCTCGGAGTAAGCAAAACTATTATTGGCATCTGTTTGCAGCTGCAAAGGCGAAGCGAGCCAATCGCCAGCAGCAAAATTCGAAAATGTATCCCGGGCTGCATACAGTATGAGTGTCTCCCTCTCTGGCTCTCGGATTTCTTCCACGGGACAGATTAGTCTCGTGGGCAGCTGGTTCCCATCCCGTGCTTTATACGGTACCGCTTCCTCATCCCACGTCACCATGTTAGCGTTAACATAAAAGCAGCTTTTGAAAATATTGTGCCCGCTCACATCCCACCGTGAGAAGCATTGTCCCCGACGTATTCCACTGCTTTTCAAAAAGAGAAGTATGCAGTAAAATATACAGTACTCAGAAACTTATACAGGTAACATAGGTCCTGGGATAACGATAAGCATATACAAAGATGGTGGTAGTGCACAAGTTATAAAAGGGCAGTGCTTTGGCTGACCTGGCATTTTTACTCAGGTGAATAATTGAAAGGTTCCCGTAGACGTTATGGCCGAAGCAACAAACTCTGAAAGTGGATAGGCTGTTGGAGCTAGACGCAGGGGACATTTCATTTCGGAAATCGATAGGGAATTCAATATTCCGATATCCACAGTTTCAACTGTGTGTCGGAAATACATACATAAAAAAATAAAGCTTTGCATCACCTCGGTTCCGAGAATTCCAGAACCTGTACTGAAAATTGACTAGAGATCAACATAAACATCATTTCCGCCCTTTTTACTGCTCATGAAAACCAGTCCGTTCACTGACATTATTGTACAAAAGATAAATAACAGTTTTAAACATGACTGTCACTCAGAAATCGTATACTAATTCCCACATAGAGTTATACAGTCAACCTGTTGCATATAACTAGTAGTCATGTTGACCTAGGTTTCGACGCTTACTACGGTTGTCTTCATCAGAATCAAATTATGATCAATCCTATAAAATAACTTATAAAAAACTAGGTATGACAAAAACAAATTAACCAAGATTACAATTGTCATGACGTACAGAGGTTAGTTACGAAATACTACGTTGCTAAGAATCAGTGGTCAGAATTTAGAGCAGCTATGTTCAAATCAAAAGTTAAATAAAGCGTTGTAGCCTTTGCCACGGATGCCCAACTGGGAACAACATCAGACTAATCGGCCTAGTGGCTTACATTGCTGCCACGAAAGCAATACGAGTTCCGCCACCTATAGGGTGAGGACAATGACATGTGGCCATTTGAAACATTACAACGGAAATACTTGAAAAACTGGAGTTAATTTAAGAAAAAAGAAAGAGAGTTTAATGTCTTTTTGAAAATACGCAGTAGTCAGGCGGATTAAGTATAAAAGAGCAATCCGTTAGGCTTTACAGAATTACTATTACGTAAAGGACAGAATGATATAGAAAAACTTTTACAAACAGCTGTTCAATGGACGAAATAATTGCGTGAAGGTAACTTCAACAGCACACATCTATGAGACTCGAAGATAATGATGTTTCGCAGCCAGAAGCACGGAAAAATTCAGTAAAAAATAGACGAAACAATATTCCGGTAGCAATGGACTGAAACCATTGGAAAATTTTTTGGTACGTAGTTGTTACTGTTCAATGATGATGAGGCCATCTTTCTTAGAAATGTGCTTGAAAATCTTAAGCTCTTCGAGTACGTAGAACCTACGACTTTTCTCTATGCAAAGTGGAAATTTACTCAACACATAACAGTTTGGGTCCGCAAATTAGCAGATGATCAGCAAAAGTGGAAATGTGTGCATTAGTGCCTCTTTTTCCCAACAAATTTTCCAGATATCTGACGCTAAAACACCTTCCAGTTTGTCCTGTATAATAAACGGGACAGGTATCACACCTTATTTTACGCACTCCTCAATTCTGTATCGGAGTAAATATGGACTTGAAATTGTGAATGAGTTTTCATTACAAGTTATTGTTCCTGAAAAAGACAACTTTGAATCCATATATTTTAATCACAAGACGACAACATGGCCTAAAAATGGAATCAGATGGTTCACATGGCTCTCAGCACTATGGGTTCACCCGGCAGGGTCAGAGATTTTCTCTGCCTCGTGATTACTGGGTGTTGTGTGATGTCCTTAGGTTAAATAGGTTTAAGTAGTTCGAAGTTCTAGGGGACTGATGACCATAGATGTTAAGTCCCATAGTGCTCAGAGCCATTTGAACCATTTGAACTATGGGTTCAAAATGGCTCTGAGCACTATGCGACTTAACTTCTGAGGTCATCAGTCGCCTAGAACTTAGAACTAATTAAACCTAACTAACCTAAAGACATCACACACATCCATGCGCGAGGCTGGATTCGAACCTGCGACCGTAGCAGTCGGCCGGCTCCAGACTGTAGCGCCTAGAAGCTCTCGGCCAAAGCAGACGGCAAAAATGGAATCGAGATAACATTTTTGTACTCATTACTGTCAGGAATTGCACTGCTGCCTAAAATGGTAATTTTAGCGTCAGTTTTAATTTTGAAGACCTTGTCATCTATCGTGAGATAATAGCCGTTATTAACTCCAAGAGATTTCATTATATTCATCCCTTCATTAAGCTTGCCAGGTGACAAAGGTACAGGCACTGTACGGTGAATGGCTGAATGGAAAAATGCATTCTTATGGGAATGAGAATGTGCTGAACTAGCGGGCACATTTGAACTGTATTAGTGGCTTTTCGGAAAATACCAAAGAAAGTCTGTCGTTGCCATTAGCAATACCGAAGTCCAAGTAATGAAGCTGACGCTCGTTATTTTGTCATTCACACGTGAAGCTGATTTTTTCATGAAGACTGTTTAAAATTTCGAACAAGTGCTGAATTCCTTCCGGGGTCTCCGGGTATCCTGTGGTATCCGGTAAGAATCTATGTAGTACAGCTAGCTCGCTCGCACGATCGGTTGGTTACACTAATCACTTACATAGGTAATATCTAGGATATCTATACTTTTTCCACAGTTGCAAGAACACCCCGAGAGTTTTAATTTGCAACAGGACTGACTAGAATTGCACTGACAGTTGCACAATTATAATCAGCTGACCCGATGATGAAACGACCGTAAAGGCCGTACCAATCCCCAACGGCTTCCAACGACGTCCATTCCCACCTATTGTAGGTGTGGTTGTGTGTGAGTGTGTGTGTGTGTGTGTGTGTGTCTGTGTGTGTGTGTGTGTGTGTGTGTGTGTGTGTGTGTGTGTGAAGACGCTGTTCACGTGCCGCCTATTCCAGAATATGAGTCAACAGCGAAACAGTAGGGTAACTGCAGTGGATGCGTTGAAAAACACAATAAACATTTGTGAAGGGTAAAGGAAACTCCGATTGTAAAAGTAACTGCAGAAAGTACCCCAAAGCTGTGCGTGAAAGAAAATCATATATTATCCTAAAATCACATGGTTGTTAAGAACTATGAGTAAGTTTAATTTCAATCCTCGTTCCTTTATTCAATCTTAGACGATCAAGTCTTGAGAAATCGATTTAAGACTTTTGAACAACCGGTAAATTTTATTTTTGAATTACAATACATACATTACAATGAGCAACAGAATAAAACAACTGTCTCCCTCTACGACATTTGGGGTCCTCAGTCTTCTGACGCCACGAATTCCTCTCCCGTGCCAATATCTTCGTCTCAGAGTAGCACTTGCAACCTACGTTCTCAGTTATTTGCTGGGCGTATTCCAATATCTGTCTCCCTCTATAGTTTTGCCTTCTACAGCTCCCTCTGGTACCACGGAAGTCATTCGCCCATTCGCTCAGAATCGACACTGGCTCAGTGTGTGGCATTAATGGTGTCGATAAAACCACTCCATTCCTCGGGCACTGATTTCCAAACATTTCGTGGTTGAAAGTGACATTTGGCAGTGGATGAGCTACAGGAAGACATTCTTGACAATTTGTGATACTGTTGACATATCCCTAACGCTGGAACCCTTCTCTAAGGACACTGATGACTCTCAAACCTATTCAATGTGATTTCGCCCCTTTGGAGTGTATGTACCCGTAGTTCTTTGTTTGATGTAAAGGGTTGACCACTAAGATCTGTTGAATGCCAATCGACGAAATTTGGAACTTATCCGAAACAGCAAAGTGGTACAATAGTTTTTCAGTGCTATCGTTTCACACTGTCCTGTCATGTGATGATGAAGGCCAGTGACTTTGGCAATGCAAGAACAAAACGCGAATTAGTACTCTCTAAGATGACCCGTTTTGGCAGGAACCTCGGTTGCGTCCACCTCATTTACTGAGGATTTTAAAAGTGTTCCTTTACATAGTATGACTTTGAAGTAGTCCTAGGCAACTTCTTATCAGACCTCCAGAGCCAGCTGCCTTCTTGTGGGCACCTGGCACTACTTTCATCTTTTCCTCAATAAAGGCAAATTTTTAAAATTCTCAATAAATGGGTGGTGGAGTGGGGGTTATTACCGAACTGGAATCACTGATAAAGCATGAGACCCCTTTGCTGCTTTGGGTCACGTTCAAATTTCATAGAATGGCTTTGAATGGTCTGTAGTGGCTACACACTGCACATGACAGCGAAAACTGCGGTCACACTGCGCTCCAAAGCGGTAGGGTTACGTTCAAGGGGGTTGCTAGCTCACGATGCTGTTGGAGATGGGTTGAAACTTGAGGAAGGTTTCGTCAGTACCAAAGACTGTCAAGGACGTCGTATTCGATCACGAAACGTGTGAGAATCAATGCCCCAGGGAAGGGACGGTTTCATTGACACCCTTCATAACAACCCCCGAGACCATTTTGTGCCGGAGCGGCAATGCGTCTGAAACGTTTCCTTCGAACACTCACAAGAAAACCGGCGATGTCAGCGCTGAACTTCGCCTTCCTGACGTCCAACATAGAGCCGTCAAATGATGGTCTCAAATATGGGTGAGAGGGGCTACGAAGACCTTCCGATCGTTTGAAACTCTTTCACTACGAGATGGGTAATCAACTTTTTCTAATAGTTGATTCCCTGGTTGATTCGAGGGAGGGCAGTAAACTGTCAGGTCATCTGTCCCATCGGATTAGGGAAGGATGCGAAAGGAAGTCGACCGTGCCTTTTCTAAAGGAATCATCCCGGCATTTGCCTGAAGACATTTAGGTAAATGGCGGAAAATTGAAGTCATAAGGACCGGAGGCAGGTTTGAACCGTCGTCCTCTCGAATGTGAGTCGTGTGTCCTAACCGCCACTCGTAATAGTGACTATTATCTGCGATAATGACTGAACGGTCAATTTCTAGAGAAGTTTGCTTTTTGGTAACTATGACTTCACAGTTCTGCGGGGGGCAGAAAAGAATAAAAATTGGCCTATCTTTGAATACCAAAATAGGAAGGTCTTCTACGTAGGGTGCTCTGCAGCTTGTATGCATTTAATAGAGGAGACGATATAGATGACATTATTAGAGGACAAATTAAAAATATATCTAAGTCAGAAGGAGTGGATCGCATTCCATCGGAAATACTGAAAGCTTTGGGGAATCGGCTATAAATCGACTATTCTAATTGATGTGAAGGAACTACGAGACTAGCGATATACCATCAGACTTTCGGGAAAATATCATCCACACAATTCCGAAGATATCAAGGTCACATAAGCGTGAAAACTGTCGGACTGTCAGCTTAACTGCCCATGCATCCAACCTGCTGACAACCGTAAAAAAAGGGGAAAATTTGAGGATCAGTTAGATTACGACAAGTGTGGATTTAGGAAAGGTCAATTCGCCATTTAGGCAGATCTCACCTTCAGATTGGTGACAGAAGCGAGGCTGAAGAAAAATCAAGACACGTTCGTAGGAATCGTCAACCTATAAAAGGCGCTCGACGATGTAAAATGATACAAGGTGTTCGAAATTCTGTGAAGAATAGGAGTAAGCTATATTGAAAGACGGATAATATGTAGCGTATACAAGAAACAAAGGGGAACCATAAGACTGGAAGACCAAGTGCTTGGATGAAAAAGAATGTAAGAGAGGTTAGCAGTCTTTCTTCCCTACTGCTCAGTCTATACATTGCAGAAGTAATGGCGGGAATAGAAGAAAGCTTCAAGACAGGAATAAAAATTCAAGATGAAAGGGTATCAATGGAAAGATTAGCTGATGACATTTCCTCGGAGAAAGTGAAGGAGGATTACAGGATTTGTTCGATGGAAAGAACAGTCTAATGAGCAAAATGATATCGATAGAGAATAAATCGGAAATGGCAGACGCAATGACTTTCAGCAGATATGAGAATAGCGAGAAACTTAATATCGGAGCTGTTGATGACGACGTAGACAAAGATGAGGTATTTGTCCCTCTTGGAAGCAAAGAGGACAAAATGGCACAGTAGCAGAGGCAAAGAGGACATTTTCGGCCTCGAAAATTCTACTGGTATCAAACCCAGGCCTTACTTCGAGGAAGATATTTCTGAGAAGTTTGGGGCACAGCATTATACCCCGGTAGTGAGCCATGGACATTCAGGAAACCAAAGCAGAATAGAATCTAAGAGTTTGAGATGCCATGCTGAGAAGAAAACTGAAAATTAGGTGGACTGATAACATCGCAAATATGGAAGTTTCCCACGATGGAGGGTTCATACTGAAAACGGTGTCAAGAAGACGGGACTCTACCGCACATATCTGTGTCGTTTTTAAACATCAGTAAGAACTTCAGTTAGTAAGTGGGTTGCATTATGTGCCAGTGATGATGTGCTAAAAGCGAAGGTACCAAATAAAAGCTTCCTAAATGCTGCCCGTGGTGTACAGCGAAATGGCTTTCATTATAGGAAGAGGAGTATTGAGATATCCTCTGCGTGAGCAATGTAACTTGCGGCATTGTGTGTGGCACGGCCGTCAGGTTTCCTAGCGGTTACGATAATGACTGGTCAGGCTACGGGCTTGTGAAAGCTGACAGCCGCCAGGCGCCGGTTTCCTCCACGTGATTTCGCTGCGTCAGAGAAATACCGCGAGCAGCGACCGCAGTTTGCTGCGGTGGGGATCCCGAGGAAGTTGGCGACGCCGCGTGAGGTCGGACAGGGCCGGTCGACGCCAGGCCACGCAGGATTTCTCTCAGGTCATGCGGAAGCCGCGTGCAGCTGCCGTTCCCTCTTGATTCATCGGCGCTCTGTTGCCATCCATCTCGGGACTTCACTTCGAGGGATTTTCCACCAGTTGTGGGGAGTAGAAAAGCCCACCTGACACGGTGAAAGCATCGCTGATTACACTGGCCAACGAAACTTAAGTTTTCTCCAAGACTCGGAAACGGAAAGAGAACTTTCTTACGAAATCTTTGCTGAATACAAAAATTACAATAAAATACTGAACTGATTCCAGTTTAATGTCATCGATAGCTAGTATTGATGAAATGTAAACAGGAATACACCCAATGGAAGTGATAAAAATACAACTTCCCTGGATGTTACAGATTGCGTCTCTTTGCCTTTGCTTGTAATGTGCATCTGAAATATATGTAACGATTGTCGGACTTATTTAGCAAGGACTAACTTGCTCCTGTGTCCCTGATATGGTTTTCTTTCCATTGTAGATATTACTTGGTAGGAAAGCTCCCTTGTCCATCGCTGATTGTTCTGCAGTTTTCAGGAAAGGCGTCTATGTGTGAGTTGAGAAACGTATCTTTAGAGATATAAAGCAACCCATTGATTGGTACGATGATATAAGGTGCTCCAGTACGTCCAGCTATGAACCCAAGAGTTTCCAAAGATATTTGTGACCAATTTTCTGTACGAAACTGATGCAGAATGTTGTAACAATGCATCCAATTCAGGGCTATTGAGGAGTTCTCGAGTTTGATGTCCAATACATATTCGGAAGCTATAAAAGCATTGACGGAGGGGCAAGAATTCGGCTACCCAAGATGATCTGAAGATACTATGAGACTAGCGATATACCATCAGACTTTCGGAAAAATATCATTCACACATTTAAGAAGGTAACAAGGTCAGAAAAGTGCTAAGCCTGTCTCACTGTCAGCTCAACTGCTCATGCATCCAACCTTCTGACAGCTGTAATATGCTGAAGAAAGGGAAAAATTTGAGGATCAGTCAGATGACGACCAGTTTGGCTTTAGGGAAGGTCAGGTCACCAGATAGGCGGATTTCACCTCCAGATTAATGATGGAAGCGAGACTGGAGGAAAATCCATACACACTCATAGGATCCGTCAACC
Source organism: Schistocerca americana (assembly GCF_021461395.2). NCBI lineage: Eukaryota > Metazoa > Arthropoda > Insecta > Orthoptera > Acrididae > Schistocerca > Schistocerca americana. The sequence continues at coordinate 682,484,566 of NC_060121.1, forward strand.
TGCAAAAAGCTTTCGACAAAATAAACTGATGCAAGATGTCCGAAATTCTGAGAAGAATAGGAGATAACTATAGGGAAGGGTGGATAATATCCAATATGTGCAAGAACCAAAAGGGGAAAAAAAGACTGGAAGACCAAGTGCTCGAATTAAAGAAGGTGTGAGAAATATGCAGTCTTTCAGGAATTCGTGGAAATTTACTCAGAATTTATCTGAATGGTTCTCTGTCTCGGTTCACACTCTTAACAAAGTTCTTCATTAAATCTAGCTTAATATGTTAAAGACGAAGTAAATCCTGTTGGAATATATCTTTTTCCTGATTCTTAAGATTTAAGGAATCTTTTTTCACGTGGAAGGAAGCCTTATCTCGGCTATACCAGTCGATCAGAAGACGGCGATATTTTGTGTAGCCGAGCTCCAGACCAACAAGTATGGCTAGAACTTCGAAGTCACCACCAATATTCCAATTCTATTCACCATAATTTATAGCTCTCAACAGGTTTTCCATGTTGTCATACGTCTCCTTACAGTCCACTGCATACCTGATTGGGATTAATGACAACGTGTTTGCTCCATTCACTAACGCAGCTTTCAGACTTAGTTTAGATGCGTTTATGAGCAGGCACCAGTCATGGGGAGTATGTTCTGTGTTAAGTTTGCTCGTAAGACTTGTCACATTTTTACAATTCACTAGATCATTTTCCACTGAAAAATAGACTTCCGGAGTCTTTTCCCGAAAATCAGATTCTTTACTATATTGGCCAAGAGCTTCCCACTGCTTCATTATATATGCCAGGAATCCTGCGCCACATCTTTAAAACCCCAGGACCCTCACAAGATCATTAAATCCATATTGAGTGATCAGAACGGCATTTAAATGATGAAATGTTAGCTGTGAACTCAGGATCAGTGGATGACGACGAACCTACAACACCCTTTGACAGGATTGCGACCGGTTTGTCCCTGTCTTGCTCTTCATCGGATGAACCACTGAACTAAGATGCGGCAGGTTGTGGAACAGATAGTTCTGTGACTGTGGCACAGGACGAATAGCTGAAGGGACAGAGGAATAAGTGGTAGTCCCTGGTAAAAAAATCCGATAGCTTTGATGTTTTCAGAGTAAAATGTATATTTTCTCCCTTAACAGTAGTTTGGAAACCCTGTAAACTATCACAAAAATGGTTCAAATGGCTCTGAGCACTATGGGACTTAACTTCTGAGGTCATCAGTCCCCTAGAACTTAGAACTACTTAAACCTAACTAAGCTAAGGACATCACACACATCCATGCCCGAGGCAGGATTCGAACCTGCGACCGTAGCGGTCACGCGGTTCCAGACTGACGCGCCTAGAACCGCACGGCCACACCGGCCGGCAAACTATCACATAAGCCATGAAAAATCCCCGTCAGAATAACCCCAGTCAATTAGATTTAGTGGTAAAACTACTAAATTGGCAACACTGATGAGGCTGCTGATTTTTGTTTATTAGCGTTATAGTGCAAGCGATATGAATGGCAGTGTAGCTGACTGCCAAACAATGAATGTTTCTGAAACAAGCAGACAGATTCTGTCGCTATGAACCCGTATTTTGCGTACTTAGGTATATCCGGCGATAACACAGACTTCAAAAACTAATGTCATATTCGTCAATACCACTCTAACATTAGTAGGAAACAGTTGTTTCTATCTCCGAAGCATTTTCAGTGTCGACCAGTGTTATTAATTAAGGAAACTATTTTGCTGCCTTATTATTTGATCACTAAGAATCTGCCGTCAGATGTCAGCAATTAAGACGAAATGAACATATTAGTGAGGCACAATGTTGTTGCACCCAGTTGTGAGGACGCTTATCTCGTCCCATCGTGCATCACTGCGTGATGAGGATTGGTAGCATATTCACAACTGACCTGAAAACATTGAAATGTGTTGGCTCTTCTTTGGCCACCACTGATCTTGTTTACTCTAATGTCACCGCGGTTTTTAGATAACGTCGAAAACCAATAACATCGTGCGTGAGTAGTAAAGAGAGACAGGCGTTTGTTATACAACAAGAAGCTGACAGTGAAGTTCATGATGTATATTTTAAAGGTACATTCACTGAAAGCTTGGAACTTATGAAAGACAATTCTGTGTCAGTGTTAAAAACTATGACCAAGCGGGCTCTCATCTGATAGCTCCTTTCAAAAACATTAGAAAGATTTAAATTTTAGTCGACAGATGAACTAGTGTCGGGGGAGGAGCAAATTTTCTACGAATTTTATTTTGTTATTTATAAACTTCTTTACATCTTCAGATTTTTAAAAATAAACACCGTATTTAAAATACAATAATTCAAAGTCAAATGGTAAAACACGCCTTAAATGAGTATAAAGGTAATTTTATGCTTGTCAAATCCGCTATTCAGAAGGCGCCAATTAGCCCATATTAACTTTCGCAAACTCATTATATCTGCTAGACAGTAATACCATACAACAACGGCGTAGTTTTGAGATTTAAATATATTTTTTAATTAAACACGATGTATTGATTATAAAAGCAGTTCTTGCTGTTATAATTAGGCGCATCTGATAAATGAAAAGCTATGCCCTGTGAAATATTTTTTGGTTATGATTTAGTTTACAGTCCATAGTTTTTTATCAGACTTTGGTTACTGTACTGCTTTTGTAGTAACTAAATCCTGTTTTCCTCAAGAATACATGTAACGTTAAAACTCATGCTACAGTTATATAGATATTACTGTCCAGCAGATTTAATGAGGCCTGTAATTTTTTATCAGAAACCCACATATGCTAACTGGGTCCATCTAAACAACTAATTTGATAAGTAAGGAATTATATTCATGTAAGGCAACGTCCCCTAGCAATGGTGCCAACTGACGTGGACTGGAACTTAATATTTATTAAAACGTTTCTAAACCAAGCTGTTAGTTGGTCTCCTTCCCCCAGAATAGGCATAGGTTGTAGTACTGGCAATGAAGACTTTTCGTATGTTTCAAGCTTTTTGGTGAGTGTACCTTACTATTTATTACATCTGTTAACAATTTTATTTATTATATATCGTTACTTGTTGTTGTATAATAAAGGTTCGTCGCTCTTTGTGCTCTTTCATCCTAAGTGCAGATATCTGATAGCAGTAGCTGAAATTTTGTAATAAACAAATAATCTTTATTAGCCATCGTGATGGTTTTATTCACAAAGGATGGAAACACCATTGGCGTCAAATCAAATGGTTCAAATGGCTCTGAGCACTATGGGACGTAACTTCTGAGGTCATCAGTCCCCTAGAACTGAGAACTACTTAAACCTAACCAATCTAAGGACATCGCACACATTCACGCCCGAGGCAAGATTCGAACCTGCGTCCGTAGCGGTCGCGTGTGTTGCAGGCTGTATCGCCCAGAACCGCTCCGCCACTCCGGCCGGCTCATTGGCGTCAGTTTAGCTATTTTGGCTTCAGACATTCAGTTTCTAAAGCGATGACAACTCGCAATATGATTCCATATAGTAAATCTATTCATATAATAACGTTTTCGTAAATATAAACTGGTCAGAGACAAATAGTGACAGCGAAACAAAACAGTGGCTTAACCGAACAGTGAACTGATGTACTTTATGTTTCAAGTAACAATCGTTTTACGTTTGCTCCTCATTTCATATAAATTATGATTTCGTTGTTTCATACATAAACTTAATCTTTACAGTGTTAACAGTAATGTAAATACTCATACTCTGGTACATTAAGGCGCACGGTCAGTTTTAAGACTCCCTTCACAAGCAAAAGATTGTTTTTTATGCTTGGTCTGACGAATTACATTTATAATATTTCGACGACCGAGGTCACATCTAAACCATTTACCGTTTAGTAATACAAATTTTGGATGAAATAAACGTGGCTAATTATACTCGTAGTATAAAATCGTATCACTTGCAAGTTCCCGTGAAGACTAACTTTCGTCACAGATATCATCTTGCGTCATCCGATTCGGTGACAGAATGATGGTGCCTAAAATATCAAGAGATATAATAGATTTAGAAATAAAACATTCATGCATTTCTACTACATTCCAGAGTGCTGAAAGTCACATGTGCGGAATTGGAAGATTCGTTGTTCGACATTTACTAGAGCAACACTGACAATATGAAAACAGAGAGAATAACAAGTCCTTTAACATAGTGTGACAGCATAGCCTTACATTTCAGTTGCACTGAAAACAAATACATCAATAGGAAGATTATTAGAAACGTATTTCACAAAATCACATCTGTGTGATTTCCAACACACACTTTCGTTCAGACTGGATACCTATTCTTCGTTTCATATGGGTTTCAGAAGAAATTGTAGAGGAAAATATACGAAAATAACAAGCCTGTACAAATAACATTCATCACGCACTGTAACACCAAAACCATGATTTGAATGAGAAAAATTCTTTACAACTATGTTACTAATGTATGTTTTAATGTCCTAATATATGAAAGGGGAACCCCATGAGTTGGGGAGTGGAAGACATTCATTGACAGAATGAGTCTTTTACCCTGGCTTGGGAATACTGTTCGTTCTTAAGCTTATTGGTACTTGGTCCTGGACCGACACTTATTTTTAAGCAGTGGGAAAAACGAAGACTACATGACTGCGATACATAGCGCACAAAGATGAAGCGGGGGTAAGCGAAGAGATCTTTTGTGGAAATCTGTACTTATGTATGTATGTGTGGGTGGTTGGGTGGGTTGAGGGGGTGCGCACACGCGTTCGCTTACGTTTTTCATTACTCAATAGAGTACAACAATAGAAGCAAAATTATTTTTCAGCCATGCTTGTCATAACCGTTTCAACAGAGAATAGATCGTTTCTCCTCAAGTATCACTTCTAACGTCAGTAATTATATTGACAGAGGAAGAATTTAATTCTATCACAACAACAGGCACTAATAGGTACCGATTTCAGTAACGGGTCAGTAATTGCGTAACGACCTGTCGGAAATTGCTATTCGTAGAGTGACTTATGGGAAACAGACTCCCTTTAAACAGTGTATTATTAAATAACACTCACACACATCTATACAAGGCTTTATGCAGCAGCTCATTTTCAAGCAATGAAAGTGACCATTCCTCAAAGAAGCTGCAAGAAAAATAGTCATTCTCATATGTATTCATGTCATCACAGTCATTCATGAGAACTGAATTACACTGTGTGTACAAATATTGTACGGTATTAGCTGTTTTTGTTCGAATCTTCTTTTTTTTGGCCCGATCTATTTTTGAAAGACAGGGTTAAGGAAAACTTTCAAATAATTATGAATGCAAACTGATGGAACTTAGTGCTATCGTCTCTATTCCATCATCAACGGGTATGAGGTTTTCCGCTGCTTGGACAAGATGGTGCGCTGTATTGTATACCACGGTTACATATTCCCTATCATGAGTAAAGGTTCACCGCGTATTCTGACTGTGACTGTGGAGAGTCATAGGCGAAACTAAACCCACAAACTGCAGGTATTGCGCGTCGGTTTAGATATATATATACTTTTTTCTTTAGAATCACAGCGTTCGAACTCGCCTGCCCACTGCGATTCGTGTATGCAACATTTTGGCTAAATGTAGGTCCCGAAAATGGCCTGTAATCCTCGGATCTTTGTCTCTCACCTTCAAGGAGTCAAGAAAAACTGACTGTTTTGTAGGGATCCCGGACGCCCACAGGTATGTGACTTAAATTTTCCCATTTCTGTTTGGAGAATTCTTCACTGGCTGTGTGGAGTAAAATTATATCGCATGTTCAAAAAGTAAGAGACAAACTCACTTTTGTTAGAACATATTTGTATTACGTTTTAGCTTTAAAAAAAAGCTGATTCACTTGCCCAACATATCGCTGCTCATGTCAAAGCAATTTTAGCAACATCCTCCTTGATTCTCGAACCCCTAAGCAGAGAAAATCTGAGAGATAAGCCATTTAACATTAGAGACTTTGTGTTACTTGTCATCTTCAGTCCGTTGCCCACAAAGCCATTGCTTCAAGTGCAAGAACATATAATAGTCATTGGTGTCCAGAACTGAATCCTATTCTGGGTACGGACAGCGATGTGTGTATGCGCTGCATCGTGGAGCAGCCAAGATAAATCGCGCCGCTGACTTTGGAGGGCAAGTATAAGTTTTATGAGCCTTTCGCAGTAATTTGATATCGAAATTCCTCGAAATCAGTCTAAGGTACACCCTTTCATTTTCAGAAAAGTGAATCGTAGCGCGTTATATCGTTCCTATGCGAGCTGATAGACGCTGATAGTGAGTCAAGATTCCAGCACGATAGACGTGCTCATACTATGCAGCTGTTCCTAATAATTAAGGCGGAGGTCGAGTGGTGTCACCAACTTACGGACTATGAAATTATGAAGTCATAGCAGTATATGTTGGTAAACAAACTGCATCTTTAGTGAATAACATCACTTCCATTAATTAGATTACTTCGTGCTCATTTAATTTGTTAAGAGCAACTAGCCAATTTCTGAGCATGTGGAAGCAAGAAAAATTTATTTCTGTTATTTGAAGATGGAGTTATTTAGATTATTGTGGATTTTCTACATTTGTCCATTTAATGAATTGTTCATAATAGGTATTAGGTTAACAGACGCGGGACGAGCGGTTTAATACTGATACGGGATTGACTACGACGTATATCAACCAGTCAGAGGACTTCGATTCACGCGTATTTTGCTGGTTAAGAAAAGTGCTTTATAAAGTATGTCGGATGCTGGGCGATCAACCTTCACCACGTTTGGACGTGTCTATAAGGATCACGGACCAAATATGATAGTTTTGGTGAATTATGAGTTAAACTTGATCGTGGAGTACCGCAAAGTAATTGCCGGTGAGTGTGAAAGATGAACGCGTGGAATTTCTTTTTATATGTATAAATTATGACTCTGAATTATACAAAACCCATGTAGCGTGCAAGTCAGTAACAAGAACTGAACATTCTAATAGATCGAGTTGTGTAATGTTTGAACTAGCGTTCTGCCACAGACAATCTGTTTTGTAATCTTTCCAATAAAAAGTATGGTTAAATGTCATAAACTGGTTATTGCGAGTGACCCGGATTGCAGGTATCTGCCGAAATTGTAATTTCAGTGTAATACAAACTTAGTGGTGTTCTTGTGTGAAACAAGCCATAAAATATAAAAGTTTTCATTTGCAAACTATCTATTCTTTAGTAACTCTGCTAACCTGATACTAGAAAACAGATACAACATGCAGAGGCTTTTAGTGCGCTAGTTTCTGTTATAGCCCTCTCTAGCCGAAGCATTATGCATTTTTAGCAGATGAGGAGTGCGGAGTCCACCGCGGAAGAAGAGATTAATCACAGGGTGAGTGGATAGTTCTGTATGTGAACAAAATTAACATCGCCGCTACAAACGGTACTCGTGAATTTTCGAGGTATATCAGGATATGGCTAGTATTTAGTCCACTTTTGCGAAATAAAAGGGTGCCACAGCCCTGTCTCTTGTTTTAGTTTTTGCGTTAGTGTACGATATCTACGTCTCGTCTACTGTAAAAATGTGGAGATATAAATCACTATAGGAAGCTCTTTGAAAATCGTTACAGAGGAATCACTACATGATTTTCTAAACACAAAGTACCAGGTTAAAGACCGTTTCCTCTTGTTTTTACGAAACTGTGTGTGATTGGTTCAGTGCCCAACAACAGTACCTCATCTGAATACGATAATGAAAAGAGTGTGCATGAAGTGGAAGACATTACTGAGTTGACAGAAAATAGTCCTCCGACAAGAACACACGGATTTTCTACACATACAAGAATATTCACGGCTTCTACCAGTGTCATTTATAGTGGATTCAGCCTCTTCAATAGTAAGATGAAGATCAGTGAGTGGAGTTTCGTCGTAAGCTACATTGGTAGTCTGACGTAAGACCACATGCGTTTGCGGAGACCTCTGTAAAGTAATGAAACGGTACGATGATCAGTTGATTGGGTATGTCGTGTGACAGCATCACTTGCAAGTCGTGTTCATTAGACTTTCTTGAAAACAAGCTTTCAGAATTCTTCCTCTAGAAATATCTCGTTATGAACACAAAATCAAAAACTTACTTAAACTTAAACCTCTAGACGAATATTTCTTTTTCTTTTTGTGTTGGGGTTATCAGTCTTCTGGCAGGTTTCATGTGGCCCGCGGCGAATTCCTCCCCTGTGCCAACCTCTTCATCGCAGATTAGCCCTTGCAACCTGCATCCTCAACTACTTGCTGGATGTATTCCAACCTCTGTCCTCCCTTACAGTTTTTGCACTCTACAGCACCGTCTAGTATCATGCAAGTTGTTGTGTTGGCAGAAGAGCCAACACCGTGTTCATAGAGGATGCCGAAATGCACGCGTTTTAGCTCACTCAGGCTGGCATGAGGAGGGATGGACTATACTGACGTGAGGTCTGGAACATGACAAGGAATTAGAATTCAGAAAGCGGACGTAATTAGTTTGATACTTAACTTTAATCCATTAATGATGAACGTCGCTCTTGACGGTACATGATTCACAATATTATCTGTTCAGAATAGCAACTGAGTATGGCGCCTTGCTAGGTCGTAGCAAATGACGTAGCTGAAGGCTATGCTAACTGTCGTCTCTGCAAACGAGAGAGTATGTAGGCAGTGAAGCATCGCTAGGAAAGTAGGCTGTACAACTGGGCGAGTGCTAGTCTCTCTACACTAGACCTGCCGTGTGGCGGCGCTCGGTCTGCAATCACTGATAGTGGCGACACGCGGGTCCGACGCATACTAACGCACCGCGGCCGATTTAAAGGCTACCACCTAGCAAGTGTGGTGTCTGGCGGTGACATCACAGTTACAATGTTTTATTTCACTTATCTTTATACGTCGTGAACTTTAATAAACCGACAAACTCCATGGACGAAAGGAAGAGTACCAAAAATGGTCTTATGAACTGTGTTGCGAAATGCATCGTTGCTATGGTAGGTGGCGTTGACGGATGACAGTTCTCCTGTGAACACGTGTCGTGGGTTCCTTGTGTGTTTCAGGTTGTGTGACTGGAACAGCGTACTGTAAGCAGCAGAATGGTCCCATATTCATGTCGAGAACAAGCCGATATGGTGTTTGTGTACACCGAGGCGGATGGAAACGGCCAAGACTCGGCAAGGTTATAACAATGCAAGTAGCCTCACAGACACCAGTCATAACGTTTCAAGCTCTTTTTGGGCGTTTGTGGGATCATGGGACGTTTCACATAGACAGACGTGCAGGGAGGCGGTGGATTTGCCGTACGCAGGTGGCCGAGCGGTTCTGGGCGCTTCAGTCTGCAACTGCGCGACCGCTATGGTCGCAGGTTCGAATCCTGCCTCGGACATGGATGTGTGTGATGATGTCCATAGGTTAGTTACGTTTAAGTAGTTCTAAGTTCTAGGGGACTTATGACCTGAGATGTTAAGTCCCATAGTGCTCAGAGAAATTTGAACCATATACTAACGGACCGCGCCCGATTTAAAGGCTACCACCTAGCAAGTGTGGTGTCTGGCGGTGACACCACACAAGTCATTCCCTCATGTCTTAACAGATGTCCTATCATCCTGTCCCTTCTCCTGACGAGTGTTTTCCAAACATTTCTATCCTCTCCGATTCTTCGGAGAACTTCCTCATTCCTTACCTTATCAATCCACCTAATTTTCAGCATTCGTCTGTAGCACCACATCTCAAATGCTTCGATTTTCTTCTGTTCCGGTTTTTCCACAGTCCATGTTTCACTGCCATACAATGGTGTACTCCAGACGTACATTCTCAGAAATTTCTTCCTCAAATTAAGCTCTTGATTCTAATAGACTTCTCTTGGCCAGGAATGCCCTTTTTGCAATTTCTAGTCTGCGTTTGGTGTCCTTGCTCCGTTTGTCATTGATTATTTGACTGCCTAGGTATCAGATTTCCTTAACTTCATGTAATTCGTGACCATCCACTCTGATGTTAAGTTTCTCGCTGTTCTCATTTCTACTGCTTCTCATTACCAACGTCTTTCTGCGATTTACTCTCAGTACATACTGTGTACTCATTAGACTGTTCATTCCGTTCAGCAGATCGTATAATTCTTCTTCGCTTTCACTCAGGATAGCAATGTCATCAGTGAATCGTATCACTGACATTTTTTCACCTTGAATTATGATTCCACTCCTCAACCTTTCTTTTATTTTCATTATTGCTTCTTCGATGTACAGATTGAACAGTAGGGGTAAAAGGCTTTATCCATGTCTTACACACTTTATAATACGAGCACTTCGTTGTTGGTTGTCCACTCTTATTATTCCCTCTTGGTTCTTGTACATAAACTATATTACACGTTTCTCCCTATAGCTTGCTCCTACTTTTCACAGAATTTTGAACATCGTGCACCATTTTGCAATGTCGAACGCTTTCTCCAGATCGACAAATGCTATGAGCGTGTCTTGATTTTTCTTTAGTCTTAGTTCCATTATTAACCGCAACATCAGAACTGCTTTTCTCGTGCCTTTAGATTTTCTAAAGAAAAACTGATAGGCATCTAGCAAATCCTAAATTTTATCTTCCATTCTTCTGTGTATTATTCTTGTCAGTATCTTGGATACATGAGCTGTTAGGCTAACTGTGCTATAATTCTCGTACTTGTCAACTCTTAACGGTTTTCGGAATTGTGTGGATGATATTTTTCCGAACCCAGATGGTATGACACCAGACTCGTACATTCTACACACCAACGTGAATAGTTGTTTTGTTGTCACTTACTCCAATGAGTTTAGAAATTCTGATGGAATGTTATCTATCCCTTCGGCCTTATTTCATCTTAAGTCCTCCAAAGCTCTTTTAAATTCTGTTCTAATACTTGATACTCTATCTCTTCTAAATCGACTCCTGTTTCTTCTTCTATCTCATCATACAAAACTTCCCTCTTATAGAGGCTTTCAATGTCTTCTCCAAAGCCTCATATAAAAGTATATAAGTAAGCCTGAAGTATATGTTACAGCATGCCACCGAATAGACACAAGTACCGCTAGCATCAACACGTGAGGACAATAACATATGTTATCGTCATTTGGAAGATCGAGCCATTTCTCTCCCACATTAACGAAAGTGAGGGTCTGAAACTGTGTATAAAATTTTTACTTTTGAGTTGCTGCTGTTTATCAAAATGGACCCATCTTTGTGAGTAAAATGTTTAAAAATCTGTAATTCTTCTAACAGGTCGAGCCTGTACTTTCTTTACGCGAAAGTTCCAAGTCTTCAGCCTTCGTATTGTGTTGGAGAAGAAGCGGATGTCCAGCAAAATTGGACTTGTCCGTATTTCCCCCTCCTTAATAGTTTCTCTTATATCATACTTTAAACGGTCTCCTTGCATCTCCAATGTAATAGTCAGGGGAGTCATTACACGTAATTTCATAAACACCAGAGTAGTGGAACGATCTTCATGTGTTCTAATAGAACGGGTTTATTTTTGTTTTAAGCTGATGTTTACAGATAAAGAGACTTTGCAGTCGTACATCTTATTCAACAGTCTACTTATCATGAGAGATACTTTTCCTAAAATGGTACTGAAGCAAACTTACTGCTTTCACTTTCTATCTTCGAGCTACTGTTGGCCAAAGTTGGACACTTTACAGCTATTTTTTCTTCATATGATCAACCAACCTAAGGTTATATCCATTGCTGATTGCTAAGTATTTAATTATGGATACTTCTTTTTGGAAACAATGTGGTTCAAAAGGAGTGCGCACTGCGCAATGTATTGCAGAGGTGGAAAGTGCAGTTTCATGGGTGATATGAGTCAGCTGAAATAATATTTCCTGCAAAAGTAGGCTTACGGAAAATGTTAAAGGTAATTGTATTCTTATTTAACCTTAGTTTTGAATTGCAAAATTTAAGTGTTCCTTTATCGTTCTGTATTTCTTTTCTGAATCTGGTTTTATCATGATAGTTGTTAAAAGACTGGAACACTTGTTGTAGATTTTGATCACTACCATTAAACACTATGGGTATGTCGTCTGAATAACGAGCGCAGAAAGGAATCCAACTCTTCAAAGTGGAACATTCCTTGAGGAAGATTTTTCTAATGTATTTACAACATTGACTGTTTATTATTTCTGCAAGAAGGTTTCATTGTAAGGTAGGTGCTCCAGCCATGTACAAAATTATGAAAGCTTCCAGACTTATTAGAAAATATTCGTGCTGTTAGAAGAATGGATATGTTTTTCGAGTACAATAGCGTTGCTACATATGCTAGTCTTCACGCCTTCTAAAAGCACAAGGAAAAACACAAGAGACAAACTGGTAGTTCAGGTTATGAGTTCTGCTGCCCCCATAATAGAATGCCAAGACGAACTCACAAGAGCTACACGTGCTGTTCAGAACATTCGAAGAAGTGTTAAAATCGAAGTTACAATTTTAGAAAATAAACTTTATACTTAATCGTCGGTGTTTTCTCAACGCCTTCTGTGAGTATTTCTTTGGGTTACATTATAACTGCTATATTTCTGTAATCAATAAAACTGGATACATGTTTCATCGTAGATTTTCTGTGAATTATTCTATGCCGTCATCTCATAAAATTTCGTTCCTACAGAAATATGCTACATGCATCATTTCCCAAAAGACCACAGCCTCGAGGTTTAATACTCGTGTAGTTTGTGAATACACCGCTCTCAGTTTCCGTTACCAATGTCACAGAAACAATTTTGATGTACTGCCACAGGCAGTATGAAATATTTTACGATACTAACAATTTCAAACTGAGAAACACCGCTGCAGCGCAAGTTAAAAGGCTGTTGGTCTCGCATTTTTTGTATTTCATTAAATGTGGTAGTGCACCAGAATGTAATACTAATGAAAAGTAGTCTAAATGTGTTCACTGATATGTCACTCCTTGTTTATAGCACCTTTCGAAAACCAGAGGTTGGGTTACGACATGTACGATTCTCCCCCAAACATCACTTTCAAACATTGAATTTCCTCATGTAGAGAAAAAAGGAGTGATCTGTTTTATTGATAAAACTTTCGAATGCCAAGATCGCGTAAATACTTCTTTATTTACAACAATCGGTTCGACAGACTTTGCTATCATTATCATATCCTCAAAAATTTTTGTTGTAAAGGTGTTCATTTAAAGTCGGAACTTCTCGCCAATTTATTATGTTTTTGGATAAAATGTAGCACGGTGTGCAAAGGTTTGCCATACACAAAACATTTAATATGAAAATACATCTTGTGCACATGGTCATGGCCACATGAGTGCTACATATGGGCGCCACATATATGAGCATAGTGATGTGCATAAGGCGTATTTTCATTTTAAATCTTTCGTTTATGACAAACCTTTGCACAATGTGCTACGTTTTATACACAAACATAACGACTAGGAGAGACGTTCCAACTCTATATGAATACTTTTAAGACAAAAATCCCTGGAGACATGTTGATGTCAGCAAAGTCTGTCGAAAGCAGTTGCTCTAAATAAAGAAATATTTATTCAATCTTGAATCCAGAAAACGTTAATCACTTTGATAACTTCACGGGGAAGTTTACGAAAATTGTTCACTTCCCTGAAATTAAAGTCGGTACCTTCGTCTTACCAATGAGTTCCACGCTGACGAAATGCAAAGACGATAATAATACGTCTTAATATACCGTGTACGATGAAGTCATACCGTGTACTCATTTTGACGAAACCTACCAGTTGCTCATGTCACACGGTTACATTTTAATTATAGTAATCGGTTTGCATATTGAGGTGGTTGATGATAGACTCCTGAAATCTACAAACACATAAATGACAAATACATATCGACTGTACTAATATCCAAACTGTATGATGTTATTGTCAATGTTCGTGTTGCACAAGAAATAATTAAGATGACTTATTCTCACTGTCAACGGTAAATGCAGTTATAAATGCAGATTACTGAATTCTACTAACTCATAATGATTGTCCCTGATAAGAAAGGTTGTAAATTAGAAAGTGCAAACCCATTAAAGCCACCTTAATGGAGCTTCGCTATTTTCAATAACAAGAAATGTACTTTTCTTGGGCGCCTTGGCCCCAGACACACTAGTTTTCTGAGGGCCTGTCGTTATTGGAATATTATGTTTCACGTACCTTTCGCCGTTTGCGGATGCGCAGTACCACTCTGCAACACGAAGCTGAAATGCTGTGTTAAATTGCACCAAAATCTTGACAGTTACTTGAAAGGCTTTGATTGTTGTGCGAGTAATGTTAATTTCATTTCAATTGCGAGTTTAAGCAGTTTAGCATGTTTGTGTTTAACATATTAGACATGAAATGTAGCAAAGATAAGTGTCTCGCACATTAAAATCTGACCAGATTCATTGATCTGTTAATGAGAAGACACTCTGAGCTTTCTTTGAGGTTCGCATTGAAATCTTGTTTGGAACTGATTAAAATTCTGTGAAAGCTATTTTCTTTCACTTCTGAATTACAATTACTTTTGATTTGTGAATCGTGTGAGACCTGATCCGTGCTGACTGGTCCAAGCTAACACAAAAACTGTTTCTGCAATGAAAAATTAATTCACATTCAGGTGAAACACTTAAGCAGATTATTCTTAGAAAGTGAGTTCATATTTTTAAGCCTTGTGGCGTAATGAAAAACTTCAAATTATGTTCTCGCCCGTGATGGAGTCTTTGAAACAAAATCAGCTCAACATATGAAAACTGCAAACTATTCAGTAATAATTATGGGATGCCTTTCCCTACACTATTGAAAGGAAAACACAAGTTCACACGTTTGTAGAACTAATTATTATTATCATAAGAATGCTTTTTCTTGCAGTATTAGTAACAAACACATACCATTCTCATCACGAATCGTCAATTGCGTCGTTCTACAATCAAGAACAAAACGAAGAGTAGTTAGTTTTTTCTTTTTCTTCCTCATTAGAGGACTGTCTATTCATATTTATCTTTGTTCACAGATTATCCTTCAGATACAAAGTTTTCGCATTAATAGTAATTTTCATTGTTCTTTTTCTATATTATTTTACAATATTTTACTACAATAGTCCCAACACATCGTCTTTATGGCTCTTATCAGTGCCTCTTATCAATATTTTCGTTATTACGATTGTTTTAATGTCGTCGCACTAGTTTCATAAATTTTCGCAATAACGACGTGGCGATTGCACACGACTCACAAGAAAAAGTTACGATCTGTGCTTTCGTAGAAAAAGAGAGCTGTTTTGTCCCATTATAAGAAAAAAGGGACGAGAGGAAACAGTACTAAAAATACCACTGATGGAGAACCTAGTAGTGTTTGTATAAGCGAGAGACACGTACTGGAAAGTTTGCTTAGGTCTTAGTTAATCAGTAAACCAATAATTCAAGCCCTGCATATCGGTAGAAATGATATAAATTATTGTGAACTCTGTAGAACTTAGAGTATTGTTATGACCTGTATTATTTGTGGCAACAGAGATCATTTTAGAAATACACTCTATGTGTGTATCTCAGATGTTTGTTCCAAGGTTTCAATTTATATTACTTCTCTGTAGTTATACGTAAAGCACGATAATACAAGCTGTCTACGTAGATCATACATGTTTTCACTAGGTATAGCACGCTGTTAGTTACCGATTTCTCAGGACGAACTCTCCGATATTTTGCTGCAATTTGGTAACAGGCTTTTTAACTCATTTAACGCTCTGTAACTCTGGTGGAGTATAAATGCGCTCTACCGTCTTTCAAATCGTAGTCTTTCTATTGTAGGTCACAGTGGTGGGGTTTAAATTCTCTCAGGGTCTGACGTTCATGTCCAAACCTGAATTTTAAGTGACGTGCATACACCCCACCGGATCTTCTCGTAGGAAATGCTGGAGTCTTTGTTGTCGTGTTGAGAGCGCACCTGTACTCCGACCAAATATCAAAGTACACCTTTTTCTGGCAAGGAAAAGTCTTAATATCCATTATATCTGAAATATTTTTTGGGTTTTTGTAGTCGTATTAAGCTGTCGCTGTTATTTGCGTATAATGGCAGATCGTACTTTTGATGAAAAGGTTTGGATACAGTGGTTAGAGGAAGAATTGTAGATTGATGATCCTGATTGTGATTCTGATCTAATCGAAGGATATACTAGAGAGGATGAATGTCGACCAGACGAGAATGCTGTAAATACTGAGGTGGAAGGCTCTGAAGAAGAAAATGAGGACGTGGAAAAGAACTTCATCAAGGCAAGTGAAGCTGCATCTAATTATTATTTTGGCAAAGAAAGGACAAAATGGAATAAATTACCGGATCGTCCTAATGTTAAAACAAAGTCAAGCAATACCGTTATTCGAGTTCCTGGTCCAAAAGTAGAAGCAGAAAATGTAAAATCTTAAGTAGACTCCATTGACTTGATAATTGATGACAAAATAACAGTTTTCATCATGTAAAGTACTAACATTCACACAAACCAAATCAATGACAACTTATCTAGACAGCAACATTCAAAATAATCAGAGTAATGTGAAATGTGTGTCCTCCTTGGTACACGTTTTTCACTGGTACGCTAAAATCTTCGAAATTGAATGCTTGAAAAATATATTACAATGAGAAAGACAGTGCAGCTAAAAGAGTGAGTCTGACTACATCGGATATTATTTCTAGTTTGGTGTCTCACATTTCATGCCGTAAACACTAAAAGTGAAAAAATAGCTGGACAAATTGGCATCAGTACGTCTACATATGGACTTGGTGTTAGAAAACTTTCAGAAGTGCTATTCTCATGGGGAATACCTCACAGATGATTAGCAACTAGCTTATGTCCATTCAGAGAGTTTATACCAAGTACACCTGCTCATTATGGCCTAAAGGTGTTTGCATTAGTGGATTGTAGGCTAATGCACACTACGAATACGGAAGTTTATTGTGTATAGTAGGCGGCGGGGAACTTTGATGTAAACGATGTAAGAAAGGAGGTCGTCAAGAGAACTGCGAAACCAATTTTAGGCACAGGACGTAACATCGCTGGCAATAATCGATTTTTAGCTATCCTCTGATTCAAGAACTGCTTGAAAACAACATAACAAAATAGTACCTCCGGAACTTTAAGCCATTAAATTTCGAGTAATAAACATCTTCGTTCTTGGCTTTATATATGAGTCAACACTTGTATCCTACTGCAAAAGGAAAGAGAGAGCTGTTATTTGACTTTCAAGTATGCACAGTAATGCAGCGATTGACGATTCTACCCGCTCGAAAAACAAAGCCAAACTTGTTACATTCTACAATCACACGAAAGCTGTAGTTGGCGTACTTGGTCAGCTTTGTTCAAATTACAACGCAGCAAGAACTACTAAAAGATGGCCAAGAACAATTTTTACCATATTTTGAATATAAATGCCATGAATGATTGAAACAAGAACTATGCCAAAGTCAAACGAGCTGATTTCCTTGACGAAATCAGTTGCCAAATAGTGAAACTTCAAAATTCATTACTCGAGGACTGATGTTGTTAGGAGAGAAACCAGAAGTAAAAACGGAAACATTTTAACTTAGGAAAGAGGGCAAATGACATTGCAACCTATGTGGCATATGAGGAAATAAATCTACGCGAAGTTTGTGTACAAAACATAATGAATTGGTGTGTATTAAAACCTCGACAACTTGCATTGTTTCTAAGAACTGTCTTTGATTTAGTACGGTAAATGTTTACACTGTATTTCTTCATTAAAGTAAATATGTATAATTTAATAACTGCATGTGTAATTCATCATGCTGTGAGCAGTAAATATTTGAACTGACTAAAACTCATTTTACATTTTAAAAAATTTATGTATCCTTTTCCCCCGTTTCAGAACTGTGAAGAAACTAATTTATTCAAGTATCTGAAAGGAAGTAAAAAAGATAAAATGATTAAATAGAAAAATAATTTTTTAACAAAAAATGTTTGGAGTACATTTGTATTCACTACGAGAATCTATCTCTTTCAACCCTCGCAAGTTGCGGGTGGTCAGACACCACAATGCATACGATATTAACTAAATGAAGGACTGCAGTGACGTAAAACGTAACTACATACACAGCTGTATCCTTTGTGGATGTAACTTTCCTCTTCAAATGAAGCGCAAACAATTATTTCAAGAACTGTCCATATAACTGATGTCAGTGCTAATCGAAAGCTAAATCTGTCTACAACGTTCTATATGCCAGATTTTGTGGACGCTCTGGTGCACAGCTCCGGTGCCCACGGGTAAAAGGACCTAGTTCTTGATGTGAATGGAATGAAAGTGAAACTAACGGGCAAGCAGAAGGCCTGTGTGCCGAAAATGAATTTGAACTTTCCTCCAGACATGAGAATGGCCATCATACGGCTCGTTGGATGCAATATCACGTTACGGGACTTTCGCAATGGGACAATATGGGCACTTCAATCTTTACGAAACTAATGCTGGGATGCAACACGTTTTAGTTGACTTTTGCGTCTCCTGCTTCTCGAACCATTAACTTAAAGCGGAAACTCCAGTGTTACGTTACTCGAGAAAGAATGCAATTGTATCATGGTCTCACACACCTTCCTTTATTACAATGCGTAGGGTTTTATATTATTTTCTCAATATAATTATCAGTCCTTAAAGATGCTTACATGGATTTCCTCCGGTGTCTGGAAGACAAATAACTCAAGAGGAACAAAATTTTCCTTATGTACATCTCATAGATGTAAATACACTGTAGTAAAATTAAATGCGGTTTGTTTCGAATCGCGTAATAGATACAATAACGATGCATATAATAATAGACACATTTCATAAGAAATTGTAGTATAACAATATTAGTATCAAAAGGCTTAATAGCCATATGCTTTCCTAACTATTACATTTAGTGTATTGAATCTACAGTTATTACGTCTGGTTTGCCTTTCTTGCTTCCTCAGGAAACTTACGAGAAAACTAACAGTGTGAGGGGTATTGATGCTTATGTTGGGGATGTAGGTTAACGTGATGAGTATTCAGGATCATTTTGTCCCATAGGACATGGTTACCGGATGGGAACAGAAAACAATCAGTGAAGCAGTAACGTTAAATATTTCTATATTGTATGGAATTTGTTGGTGTTAGCGGCTGTATTATAGGTTATTGAACTAATCTTTACTGCAACAATCGCTTTTTGCTAATATTTATTAGAACGACGCATTTCGGCTGTATCTTGCCATTATCAGTGCCTTACATTACGCTATTCTGAGGTATTATAATGATTATTTTCTGGCTATGCCAGTGAGGTTATGTACCTAAGTTTAATGCTATATGGAAAGAAACAATTATTTGAGAGTATATTTTAGGTGAGTTGTATGTTAAAATTACTTAAATTCTTTCCTGGAAATTTGTTTGTCTTGCACAAAGAATACAATAATGTATATCACATAATCAGTTAACCCTCTCACGTTCATGTTTTTATATTTCAAAGATTCTTATCTACTAAGATATGTCAGTTGCTGACATTGTACCAAAAATGAAAATACAATTTTTATATAAGAATATTCATGTTATTGCACATATTATGTATTTTTACTAAGGGCTTCCCTCGTTATTCAGTAATGTCCAGTATCTTTTTCTTCCAGTTAACACATTATATTAACAAAGCGAACATTCCACATTCGAGAAAGCTTTGAACAGATTTACAATGACCTTTTACTTTATCATTTAGAAAACTGTCAGCATGTACTGTACCATGAACGAAACTTTCTAGTTCTTCACACAAGTCAATTTGGTGCATCTCATTCATTTTATGTAATATATGAAGATCATTGGGGATATCCTGTATTGAATGTGGCTGACTATTGTTGATTTCTTATAGTTGTTTTTGTGGCTAGCATCTATGCATCCATGTAGTCCAAAGTGGGAGAGACTTCTGAAAAAGATAGAATGCACACCTAAAAGCAACACAAACATATTATAATGTCAGCATACTGCCAGAAAACATTGTGCCAATAAATATCAGAAAAATTGGATTGAGACAGTGAAAACTACATTATGAAACGGTAACTACTTCTGAGCTACAAGCAGTCTCATAAATTCAGAGCACTAAAATACAGATCCATGATACGCTGCTGAAAGTCGTCAAAAGCTTTAGCACCATCAACGGCTTGTGTGTTTTGCAGTATATTTTTGAAAGTTCCATTGGCTGGCTTTTCTGTGAATGGCCTCATTCTTAGTTTTAATGAAACATAACATATTCAGCTCTGCAGATGCATTAGCAAATAATAAATAGGGAGGAAACATGAAAATTCTTAGGTGTTTATGTTGATGAGAATTTAAACTGGAGAAAGCACATACTGGAACTTTTAAACCAATTGAGTTTAGCCACACTGCATTTAGTCATTGAGTCGTTGCACATCATGAGGAGAGGCGAGTCAGAGAGCTGACATATTTTGCATGGCTTCATTCAATAATGTCATGTGAAATTGTGTTCTGGGATAACTAATCTATACGAAAGCCTTCACTGCTCAAAAGCCTGCGGTAAGGAATACACGTGATACTCACCCACAGTTAAGTTGTAGACATCTGTTTATGGAGTTGACTGCTGTTTCACAGCAGATATTTTATTTCCTCATTAACTTATTTGTACATGAACCACTGCGGTTCAAAAGGAAGAGTTATGTACATGATTGCGATACCAAAACGAAAAATGACATTTATTACTCTTGGGTTTTCGTTGCCACATTAAGGGGTGCACAATGATGCATTCCAAAGTTTGATCATTTACACAGCGATATAAAACGTCGGACAGACAGCAAATAGAAACTTGAAAAATATTTGAAAAAAGGCTTCTTGCCAATGCCATTCAGTAGATGAATATCTGTCATTGTAATGTTTATTACGTGATGGATAATTGAAAAAGAAAAAAATACTTGTGAATGCACAGGAAGCAGCTGAAGCCACGGTTATAAAGCAATTTGTGTTGTGAATTTAAAATGACCCGTTCCACATCATTACGATTTAATGTACAGAGGTCCATGGACAACGAAACTAGCTAACCAAATTACCAACTAGCTAAATAAGGAATCTCTGTCGTAATACAGATACACCATCTACAATGTGTTCCATAGCAAAGACAGTAGCACTGTGATTGTCAAATCGGATATTCGGAACATGATATCTCAAGTGATTACCTACTATTCACCCGGAGACTTGTGTAACATGATGGTAGGGAGTAAACAGATGCTGTGGTTGTATCGAATAGCAGGTCTATGCCCAGTGACTTGCTACAGATCAAGTTTCTAGAGCTACTTTCCAACGAGATAAAGCTTTTCCCATTTGTTGCCTGTACATTCGTGAGTCGTATTTCGATTTCATTATGCCAGGGCATTCTTCGACGTAGTTTGTCTAAAAAATATGTGTCTAGGAAACCAGATACTTGAGCAGCGTAAAACGGAAAGATGCTCGCTGGAATGTAATTTACTCAATGGTTCTGTCACAATTAAATTGGATACCAAGATACGCGGTCGTGTTTTCACATCTTGAAGTGACTTCAACAATGTATCGAAATGTAATAATACGTCTCAATGTTTGACTTTTAATTGTCTCCGAAAATAATTATAAAGCAGTCCAAATCGCAAGGCGCTTTTACTGAGAAAGGTGACCGGTTTTAGTCATTACAGGGTCTACGTCAGACCTTCAAATGTATATTTAATAAAAGTGACTTGCGATCTGGACTGTTTTATAATTAAATTGAAATATTAAGTTGTGATCCCCGACTTCCCCCTAAAATGTTTTCAAATATTGTAATTGTTTATTTAATTTGATGAATTTCACTTATAAGTTAATTTTTATATTTTTACAGTTTGTTGATACAATTTTGGTAAATGTAATAAGAAAAAATTAATAATGTGTTTCTACAGATTCATTGACATAGCTGAAGTTCAAAAACGAAAAATTATTTATTTTGTACAGCGGAGTCCATAACGTACACAAACTCTACTTTCAAATGTTTTTAATGGTAGTACTTCTTGTCGGTATGCACAGATGCATACTATTTACAAAATATTTCGAGAGTCCTGTGATATAATTCAGTACAGGAAAGTACGTCCCATAAATATAGCAGATACGGCTTTCTTTCCCAACAATTTGTTATATTGCCTCTGGCTGCAACAAGTGAGGTAGTAATGGACTATACGTTCTGAAAATTGAATTTCGCTATAACATCCGGCACTTTTTGTTCGAGTAGAAAGTGCTCTATCACAATATTTTTTTGTAGAAACTTCTTGCAACTCCATCCGTAAAAACGGAAGAAGTAGTAAATATGCGTTTTCTTACGATGCTTCATTAAACGTAAGAGCCGGTGATGCCGTTATTTTACTAAAGGTAATCCGATCCTTGGAACAGCGGACGCTTCTGTCTTAGTGTTCATTCAAATGATGCTCCAAATTTACTTCATCCACTTCAGACACGTTGTTGTCATGCCCTAAATCAAACATAGCTATGCGAGTTCTTAATTTGATTTACGGAAGTAGTACACTCCGTCCACAGGCCCTGGTTGTCTCATCACTACCGACCGACTGCCGTTCATCCTCCACCAACGGCGTCATTGGATGAGCTATGGAGAGGTTGGGGGTTCCCATCAGATCACCGCAGTTAAGCGATGTCGGGCGTGGCCGGCTCTTGAATGTGTGACCATCCGGGCCGCCATGGCGCTGTTGGCACTTCTCGGAGTACACTTAGCCTCGTCATACCAATTGAGGAGCTAGTCGACCGAACGTTAGCGGCTCCAGTCAAAAAAAACCTTCATAACGACAAGGAGAGAGGTGTGTTGACCACACGCCCCTCCTATCTGCATCCTCAGCTGAGGGTGACACAGCCGTAGGACGGTCCCGATGGACCACTTGTGGCCTGAAGACGGAGTGCTATGTTGTATTAGGGTGTATGCTGGAAGGTACTTCTAATGAGGGAAATGGACGAAAGAGTCAGTGGAATGACACATACAAACCTATCTATTTTAGAATTTGGAATCCATACAGACATAGGTATCAAATGAAGGCCATCTTTGCTATGGAAAACGCTATATAAGTAGAAATTGTGAAAATATTTACAAACAATAAAATTTATGAGTGCAAGATATTGATTGTAGTGTAGATAACGTCATTTTTTATTTATTTAATGCAATCAGATAAGAGTCCTTAGTCTGGGTTTTACAGATGCAGTACATTCAGTTTTGTAAAATATAACAACAGTTAATAATTTTAAAATTATAAATAGTAGTACAGCGGTAGAAATAGATTTAAAAATAATTCCAAACAGGATTTGAATCTAATGCGAAACGCAATTGCGAAATACTGACTGAAAAGTAATAGCACTTGTTGCAGTAGAACTATTACAGCAGCACTACTACAGTCGTTCTACTGATCCTCATAGCTCCTAATAGTAATGATAATAAATAATAAATAACTCCGCCGTAGTCATTCCCAGCACCGGTTGTGTAAGGAAAGTGGAGATGAGTAACACCTTGTTCACCCACCCAGAGTGAAAGTAGCTCATGAGGGCCACTTGCCAATGTGACACTAAGCATCTCAACGGATGTGAAGCGAAGATGAAGGTCAGCACTACAATGGAACTGGCAAAAGAGCCAGCCTTGCATTTAGGAATGATGGGAAAGTAATATTAAAAGGCTACTGAACATCTTGAGGCTACCTCGAAGGGTAACAATACTGTGACATGGATTTGTAGGCGCGCAAATTAAAATTAATGAAGTACGTTTGTAGAACATTTCAATAAATGGGTTTGCAACCACGCAAAAAAAGAGATCCTCGCCGAGAAAGCCACTGGACCGAAGTCTCATTTGGGTTCTGTGGGAGAATCTACTTCATGCACGGGACGACTCGGCGTGTCTTGATGTATCCCATGCACTCTGATCACATTATACAACCTTAATGAATTCAGAGTTGACAAACAACAGGTACCAGTTAGAGTTATCCTGACAGATACAAGTTAATTTCCTAGGATGAATCTCAGATTCACTTGAGATAAAACAGGAGTCACACAATGCGATCTGTCTCCGATGCTTTTCGGTTCTGTATTTGAAAACATCATCAGCAAGTGGCGAACGTGAATGATGGAAACCGACTGTAGCCGAACGGGAATTGGATCTAAATCTAAGAGAATCACTATACACAGTCTAAATTTGGCAGATGATACTACCCTGAAGTCAAACGGCGCAGAAACTACCTGAAAATAAGATTCGTAAAAACAAAAGTATTGAAAGACAAGAAACTCGAGCTCGATCATAAGCTAGGAAAATGAATATCAATCCCTTGTTGAGTGCTACGAGAATGACAAGAAGAGCTAACATTTCTTTATTCGTAATTTTGTAAACAAATTTAGTGTGTGCAATCGGCAAAGAATGTCTGGTAAGTGCGGAACGCAGGAAAAAGTTGTCTGAAGTGGAGGCGCAGAGCATCGACTTTTCCTCTACGAAAACTAGCGCGAAGTTTTGAAGTCGCAATGGGAACTTCTTTTAGCACGTAGCAACCTTCGGTTTTTCTAGTTTCTCCCGCAGCTGCACGACATTATTGAACACTGTCAGATACGAATTCTAGTATCCCAAGTATGATTTTATAGCGGTAAAATAATCAGCCCATTTAGGTCCCCTTACTGTGGTGGTAAGCCAGGGATAAATTATTACTGAACTTTACCGCTCTGGATCTGGGGACATCAACTGAGTTAAAATATTCATTGCTCCAATTAGTAACACCTCGTTAGGATTGATAAGGAAGCTATTCTAATCTTCCTTAATGCTGGTGTAGTTATTGTTACGTGCCCATCACCAGCTGCATAGGACAGACCTTGTGGCTGATACTCTGCCGTCCTATCTGGAATACAGAGTCACGACTGCTGTTTGATTGCTATAATACTGAAAACCGAGAATAGTTCCCGAACTTACGGTTGGGTCCACCTTGTTGCTATAACACTCAAACATGTTCACCAGATTTATGCCACCCTCAGTGCTCATGTCGCGAATAGTAGAAGATAGAATTAAAATCATGTAGGCTGTAGGCTGGAAAATTATTGCTACAGATCAAGCGAGGCGGGCGTGATCAGACTATCTCATGTGTAATGTGTACCGTGTACTCGACTAACAAGAGCGGAGTATGCAGTATCACGAGGTTCAAGCACAGTTAGTGGCAACCCTTGGACACAGCAAACAGTGGAGAATGGCTAGTTCATCACGTAGGCATCACATGCTGCCGCGTGACTAGCCTACTCAGGGCTCAAAGTTCGTGGGTGCTAGAAACTTCTAGAACAAGTAGTGCCGGGTGCACTACCCCCTATAAAAGCGGATAGCCGCTAGATCGAAGGGGAGTGATGGAGTGAGGTACTTAGGACGCCGGTCCACGATAGTCTGCGTCGGGATGCTGTAAGAGTTGCAGGAGAATATTGAGCACAGCAACAAGTAGGGACTTAGGCTGAATCGACACAGCTGACACTTAGTCTGGTGCGCTCGCCTCTGCTGTATTAGGACTTCGGTTTGGGAAGTTAGGGATGGCAACTGCATAGCCAGATGGACAATCATTGGAGACTGTATATAGAATCTTATTTAAATCACACGTGCCAGGGGTCCTTCCAGTATAATCGTTCTATACATCGAGTGTTCATACATGAAAGCTTCCCTAAGATCCTATCCGAGTTCCGTACTCTAGCTCACCTTGCAGCCTTCTCTACAACGGAGCAGTGAGGAGTTGGCGGCCCACACTACCGAGACCTCATGCCAAGTAAGTTATTTGATGCGCAACAACGCAGTCCTTCCACTACCTCTCAGGACACGTCAGTGGGACACGACAGAGGATAGGCATTTTCTGGTGCCAGGTGTGGGGTATAGGCGAGGTATATACGGGTGAAGAAGCGACAGTATAGAGTACTGGAATAGGCAGAGGGGTGTTACGTAGCACCAGCATCACAGAACGAGAGGGTCGACACATCGCGCCGTCGCAAAACGAGAGAGACGACACGTGGCGCAGCTGCGGAGCCAGAGGGTCGACGCAGTGCACCGTCGCGGGTCCAGGGGGTCGCCGCGGCACGTCTAAGCAGAAGGTTCTGATTCACGCCAACGCAGCACCAGCGTCGCATCGCGCCGCCGCCGGGGTAGAGAGGCGCCGGTCCGCGCCGTCCCAGCAGCTGCACCGTCTCGCACCGCGCTCATCTCGAGCGGGTCTATGCGCCGCCACCGCGACGCGCCACATTCAGCGCCAGCCAGCAGGAGTCAAGGTTAGTGGAGATGTCAACCTCCAATGAAGTAGACTCGGGCGAAGGCCCTCAGACACTCTGCAGTGGAAGCAGGCTATATTTAAATTACAGTGAGGCTACCAAGTTGGTACCCCATAAATTTGATGGGGACAGAGAAAAATTGTCCGAATTTATTGATAATTGCGATAATGCTTACAATTTAGTGAATCCTAGTTACAAGCAAGTGTTTCTGAAGTTCATTATTGGTCAGATAACGGGCTCAGCCCGCAGTAAACTATTGGTTAGAGATCATACAGAGACTTGGTCTGCCGTGAGGTCTATATTGTTGGAAAATTATGAGAGCAAGCGCACAATTGACTACTATGCTTGTACTATGTTTAATAGTAGGCAGGGAAACGGTGAAAGTGTGGCTCAATGAGGCTCTAGCGTTGATTCTATGCAGTTCCACTTTCGAGAGGCAATGAAGAGGGTCATGGATGAGGACGAGATTTCAGGATGCAATGCGCTGATAGGGAAGCTAGGACGGGTCGTGTTCATACAGGGATTATACGACGAGAGAATAAAAACAGTAATACGGGCACAAGGCGAACGGATAACCCTGTCACAGGCTATCGACTTATCCGCAACGGAGGAATGTGCGATAACGTCCGAGCGAGATAAACGCCGCGTGGCGACTGCAAGCAGGACAGGAAGGGAAAGTAGTATGAAATGCTTTAATTGCGGAAAAGAATGGCATGTAGCGCGTGAATGTAGAACAAAGTATACCGTCCGAAAGACAGACGTGGTAAAGGGCGGCTCCCAGGGGACAGACCGAAATCGATTACCAGTCAAGGAAATTGACGTGAGGGAATTTAGGGGAAATGGGGGACGAGCTCAGTGTCCTCCACCCGTAAGGTGTACAGCATGTAACCTACCGGGACACACACCCTCGTGTACCAAAGCCAAACCAGTGACATGCTTCACGTGTAACCGACACGGACACTTATGCTCGCGATTGCCACGAAAGTAAATGGGTTAACATCCGTGGGAAGAATATGCAGGGAAACGAGAAGAGGGTGTAATGCCGCAGTTCCATTACGCTGCGTCAGCAATAAGAGCTGCCGAATGCACGGGCATAAATGACTATATATGCGTGAGGAGCAAAGACGTAAAAGGAACTGAGACGAGATTACTAATAGATAGTGGGGCCCACATTAACCTCATTAAATCCAGGGTTTTGGGGGATGGTGTAAAGAAGGAAACCGAAAGGGCAGTGACAATAAAGAGTATCGTCAATGAAGAGGTCAGGACGGAGAGTCCTGTATTAATCGAATTAAGTAGCGGTATAGGAAGAAAATGGGTTACTCAGTTTCAAGTTGTAAATGAATGTCTTGATCTGCCGTTTGATGGGTTACTTGGACGGGAGTTCCTGGACGAACATAAAGTCGTGCTGGATTATGGGCGACGGAGAATGTATGTGCAAGACGAATGGGTAGAATTACGAGAAGCGTGCGAAGAGGACACTGCAAATCGATTAGTTGCGCAAAGTGGTAACATTGGGACGGAGGTAAGAGCCAGTTACGCAGATGTAGCGCGAGGAGATAAGGCGCTGGTCGAGGTTACGACGCGCGCGCGCGCAGTCGCTGGGAAACAAATAAGAGATAGCGGTCCAAGTTACACAGATATTAAGGGTGGCGATTACTCCAAATACCCGACGAGGCGAGACAGCCGAGTGCCGGATGCGCCAACTTGTAAGAATTGTGCGACGCCAGATGACAGTGAAGTTATTCTAAACGAAGAGCTGCCAGAACGAGCAAAGAAGCCCTGTAATATCACGACAAGTAAGCGTGACAAGTCGCTAGCCCCGGAGGATCTGGAAGAAGTCAGGATAGGACCCCGGGAAGAGAGGTTTATAAGAGTCCGCGTGACGCGAAAAATAGATAGGGAGGCAGCAATTCCTAAACAAGAGATTAGACCAGGGGTCTATATACAAGAAGCCATAGTGGCCGTCCAAGATAGAACATGTATAACGAGCGTAATGAATACCCGAACCTAAGAAGTGCGGTTTAGGGTGCCGGAAGTACTAGCAGAATAGGTCCCACCGCCCAGTAGCTACAAAGTTAGACGTACACCCCAGAACAGGAGGATCGAGAGAAAAACGCGGCAAAGGATGTTAATGGAAAATATGCGTATAGACCACTTAAATCGGGAGGAACACAACGCCATACGGGAATTGTGCTTGGCGTATAACGACGTGTTTCAGTTACCAGGGGACGTGCTCACCTACACTACCGTAGTGAAGCACCAGATCCCACAAACACCGGAAGCTGAAGGAACAATTATAAATGAAAGACCGTATCGCATCCCACAAGCACAGCAGGATGCACTGCAAACGGAAATTCAGGGCATGTTGAGAGACGGCACAATCTCGCCGAGTACCGTCCATTTAATTTACCCTTGTTATTACTGCCTAAGAAACTTGATGCTAGTGGTAAACCCAAATGGAGAGTAGTTGTTGATTATAGGAAACTAAATGATGTCTCGATAAATATGGTTTACCCGTTACCTAGAATTGACGAAATTCTAGATAGTCTAGGAAAGGCAAAATATTTTTCAACGTTAGATCTCGCGAAGGGATACTACCAAGTATTAATAGATGAGAAGGATCGGGAAAAGACGGCATTTAGTACGCCGACGGGACATTACGAATATAATAGAATGGCCATGGGCTTAAAAACGGCCCCATCTACATTTCAACGGCTAATGAACACCTTGCTGACGGGCGTGCAAGGGAATAAAGTGTTCATTTATCTAGATGACATCGTCATCGTAGGTGCATCGCTTGAGGAGCATAACGCACGCCTTGATGAAGTATTTGAACATTTAAGGGAAGCGAACCTAAAGTTGCAGGTCGACAAATGCGAATTCTTGCGGATAGAAGTTAAGTTTTTAGGACACGTTTTAACGGCAGAAGGTTTGAAACCCGATCCCACGAAAGTAACGGCAATAGAAAATTACCCGCCGCCAAAGACAACTACGGAATTGAAATGTTACCTGGGAATGATCGGATATTACCGACAGTTTCCGAGCAGTTTTAGTAAAATTGCCAAGCCTCTACATGAACTACTGAAAAAGGGAGTTCCGTACGAATGGGGCGAAGTGCAACAGGAAGCTTTCCAGACCTTGAAAGAGAAGCTAACCAAACCTCCAATACTACAGTACCCGGATTTCACTAAGGAATTTTTGGTAACCACAGACGCCAGCAAATACGTGGTAGGAGCGTATCTGAGTCAAGGTCCTATAGGAAAAGATTTACCGGTTGCGTATATATCGCGCACTCTCAATAAAGCAGAGATATAGTACAATAGAGAGGGAGTTAACTGCTATAGTGTGGGCTGTTAAATATTTTCGTCCTTATCTGTTTGGGAGGAAATTCAAAATACTCACGGACCACAAACCCCTGATGTGGTTAGGCAGTATCACAGATCCATCGTCTCGATTAATGAAACTTCGGCTAAAATTGGAGGAATATGATTACCAAATCCTGTACAAGGAAGGGAAACAAAACCGCGTAGCTGATGCAATATCACGGATTCGGAGTATACAAGACAACGATAAGGAAGTACCGCAGGATAGTGAGAGGCAAGGAGAAATAAAGGCGGACGCCGCGCAGCGGGACGAGAACCGAGAAGTAGATAACGAAGCAGCGACAGAAGCAGTAGCGACAGCTGAAATAACAGACCCGGAGGAAGCAGCTGACGCGACCGAGATAAGTGAAGACGGAGCCGCACCGCCGATAAACGATGAAGAGGTTCTAAGCGCAGAGGACAAATTGGAAATCCAAAAACAGATGCACATATCTCCCATAGGAGGCCATCAGGGAATGGGAAGAACATATGCGCGAATAAAGCAGTACTGTACCTGGCCGGGTATGAAAGCCGATATAGAAAAATTCATAAGAATGTGTGAAAGTTGTCAAAAGAATAAGATAACCCAAGCAAAAACGAAGCAACCGTTGGAACTAACTCCGACTCCCGAATTCATATTTGAGCGATGTGACATCGATATAGTAGGTCCCTTACCAAAAAAAATTGTTCAAATGGCTCTGAGCACTATGAGACTCAACTGCTGTGGTTGTCAGTCCCCTAGAAATTAGAACTACTTGAACCTAACTAACCTAAGGACATCACACACATCCATGCCCAAGGCAGGGTTCGAACCTGCGACCGTAGCAGTCGCACAGTTCCGGACTGCGCGTTTAGAACCGCGAGACCACTACGGCCGGCGGTCCCTTACCAGTTACCCGAGTTGGCCACAAGTATATTTTGACCTTTCAAGACTCTCTTACGAAGTTTGTAGTAGCTGAACCGATACCTCGACATGACGCGGATACAGTCGCCCGAAAGTTAGTAGAAAACATTATTTAGAAGTTCGGCGTTCCGACCGCCCTATAAAGTGACATGGGGAGTAATTTTATTAGTGATACGATGAGACGAGTCTGCAAATCACTGAGAATAGAGAAGATACAAACAACGGCGTATCATCCGCAGTCAAACGGAGCATTAGAACGTATGCACCGCACGCTCAAAAAGAGATGTTACGACATTACGTGAACCGGAACCAGACGGATTGGGACGAATGGGTATCGTTCGCATGTTTTGTGTACAACACAACACCACACAGTACCACGGGATACACTCCATTCCAGTTAAACTTCGGCAGGAAGTGTAATCTGCCAGGGTGGTTACAGAAGAAGCCAGCCAACGTGATCTACAATTACGATGATTATGTGACGGAAATCCGACAGCGACTGCAGTTAGTACATCAAGAGGCCCGTAAGGCAACACAGGAAAGCAAAATCACGAATAAAAGCGATTACGATAAAACGCAGAACCCGAGAGAATTTAAAAAAGACGATCGCGTATTACTGTATGATGAAAGCGTGCGTCGGGGACGCTCAAGGAAGTTAGACAGCCAGTGGCGAGGACCGTATACTGTAGTAGATGTACAGGGGCCGAACGTGATAATTAGACTGAAAGGAAATAAATGTATAAAAGTGCACGCGAATAAGCTGAAGGAATTTTAGTAAGCTGGCAAGAATATCTTTTAGTTGTTCGTGGTAGAGGAAGTGAACAGATTGCAGGCGACAGCAAAACATGAGAGTGACACGTGAGTTCTATTACAGTTGTGCTTTGTGGATGACAGCGATATTCGGGAGTATATGGCAGATCGGACTCGCAGGACGCGAAGCAAACCCACAAGATGTAAGAGTGCAAAAATTCCAGTCTGCACCAGGAATGTATTACGACAACCAGGGCAGTGTGAAACTATACATCACAACGTGGAGAGTGGTGATCTATTTCAACCTCAAGGAATTGCATGACAAATTTGAAGAGACGCAGGTGGGGGCCAATAGAGCGATAGCACATTGTATAAGTACGATGAATCAAGCAAAGTTAGATGCCGGAGAATGTGAAAATGTACAACAAACTGTAAAATGGCAGGTGGGAGAGATTTCTAAATCAAAAGACTTGATTGACCAGTTGGCTAGACATGAACGGCCCAGAACCAAAAGTGGGATATTGAACTTTATTGGGGTAACAAGCAAGGTATTGTTTGGTACACTAGATGAGGATGATGCGGAATTCTTTAAAGCTAAGATAGATGTTTTAGAGGAACAGCAAAGGGAATTATTGCGATTGTCCAAGGAACAAGCAACCTTTGTGAGGGCGTCACTGACGGGGGTGAACCAAACAATTAATGCAGTCACCAGGAATACTCAAATAATTGCGGATGGGATAAGGAAATTGAGTAAACACGTTGAGGATTACGAAAATAGTACCAACAGGAAGATACAGCACACCCTGATTGATTTGACTATTGCGGAACAACTGATGCAAATCTCTAATATGTTCAATGAGCTCGAAAGGGAATATGATCTATTGATCTCTGCCATAGTTAATGCGCAGAAAGGGCTATTGGAACCACACTTGACTAACCCTGTACAAGTAGTCACGTATCTCGAACTGATAATGGAGGAATTAAAAGACAAGAAATTTCCCGTTGAACTCACAAAGGGCCAAGAGTATCTGTTACTTCGTATAATAGATATAGATGTAGTTCTTGCCGGCAATACCTTAAGTTATGCACTAAATATACCTTTAGTAGATAGTAGTGTATACTCTTTATATAGAATATGGCCATTACCCGCAGAATATGATACAGCTAAGAAGTTATTTGCGTATATCGAGCCTGAACGAAACTTTCTGCTTATTGACGATGCGAAACGACAGTACGCGCTACCGTCTCGTGACCAATTGCAGTGTAAAATGGTTACGGCGAGAAATCAAATCTGTAAACAACGGTTCGTTCTGATGTCGACCTATGATCACGAGCGATGTGAAGCTCGAATGCTACAGCCTATTAGGGAAATTCCGAAAGATTTCAATCAAAAGTATGTCATATTGAACGAAAGTATCTGGCCACAGATACAGGACAATGAGTGGCTGTATGTCGTTCCCAAGGATGAAGGACTGACAATATTATGTAACGGATTACCCCCAAATGACCTTATTGTAAGTGGTACCGGAAAGTTAACCTTTACGAGTCAGTGTAAAGGATACGGTGCGCAGGTCATGTTACATGCTGACCATATAATTAGTACTAATGTAAGTAAGAATGATATAGTACCTATGTTAAACTTAAATATAGATTGTTGTATCATAGACGAAACAAAGCAAGAGGTCACACGTATACGTACAGATTTACCCTTAGAACGTATTGTCAGACACTTAGATGATCTCAAGGTAGCCAGTCACAAAGTGGATGAACTGCAGAGTGAAATAGAATATCAGCAGCGAACCACCTTTAGCGGATGGTGTAATAGCGTACATTCCGTATGGGGATATACGGGTTCAGTAGTGTTAGTTGTCTTAATTATATCATGTTGTTTATGCATCTATTGTAAGTGTTGCCGTACGTGTGGCAAAAGATTGTGTGAAATCGGAGGACATTGTTGTGCTAAAGTGTGTGTGATAAATACAGTGGTAGCGGATGGCCGCTGGGAACGAAGTGTTCGGTACACCCCTGCTCGACAAACCAGGCAATGTGACGCGGCAGCAGAAGGTGGAGGGTATGAATTAAGTTGTACACGTCGCACTCCTCTCTCCGATAGGGTACAATGGAGAGAACAGAGTCAAACGCCACAACTCACAGAGCCCCGTGCCAGAGCAATGGAGCTGTTAACCTCCAAGATAGACAGGCGATAACACAATTGTATGTTTATTGAGACTCTTACCCTCCTGATGTGTCCTAAATTGTTGACAAATCAGATCATTTGTATGTGTATAAAACTCAAAATGTGTACTTATGTATGTAACTATTCTGTATGCTCTTGGTAAAAATTTGCAGCATTTTTTGAATATGTGACATAAATTTTGTTTGTTCTATGCACATTATGGACGGCACTCAACTGTATCTTATAACTTCTTGTGTTTTTTTTTTATTTTTGTGCCATGTATTTTTCATGTTTGTAATGTCAAGTCTTGATGGCAATAAAGACTGGTAAGTTTTACTGGCACCTCGAGCAGAAAACGAAAATTTTGTAATCTCGAGGGACCGAGCTTACAAAATTTTGTAATCTCGAGGGACCGAGCTTACAAAATTTTCCCCTGTGGAAGGGGAGGTGTCGCGAATAGTAGAAGATAGATTTAAAATCATGTAGGCTGTAGGCTGGAAAATTATTGCTACAGATCAAGCGAGGCGGACGTGACCAGACTATCTCATGTGTAATGTGTACTGTGTACTCGACTAACAAGAGCGGAGTATGCAGTATCACGAGGCTCAAGCACAGTTAGTGGCAACCCTTGGACACAGCAAACAGTGGAGAATGGCTAGTTCATCACGTAGGCATCACATGCTGCCGCGTGACTAGCCTACTCAGGGCTCAAAGTTCGGGGGTGCTAGAACCTTCTGGAACAAGTAGTGCCGGGTGCACTACCCCCTATAAAAGCAGATAGCCGCTAGATCGAAGGGGAGTGATGGAGTGAGGTACTTAGGACGCCGGTCCACGTTAGTCGGCGTCGGGATGCTGTAAGAGTTGCAGGAGAATATTGAGCACAGCAACAAGTAGGGACTTAGGCTGAATCGACAAAAAAATGGCTCTGAGCACTATGGGACTCAACATCTGAGGTCATCAGTCCCCTAGACTTAGAACTACTTAAACCTAAGGACATCACCCACATCCATGCCCGAGGCAGGATTCGAACCTGCGACCGTAGCAGCAGCGCGGTTCCGGACTGCAGCGCCTAGAACCGCTTAGCCACCGCGGCCGGCCGAGGCTGAATCGACACAGCTGACACTTAGTCTGGTGCGCTCGCCTCTGCTGTATTAGGATTTCGGTTTGGGAAGTTAGGGATGGCAACTACATAGCCAGATGGACAATCATTGGAGACTGCATATAGAATCTTATTTAAATCACAAGTGCCAGGGGTACTTCCAGTATAATCGTTCTATACATCGAGTGTTCATACATGAAAGCTTCCCTAAGATCCTATCCGAGTTCCGTACTCTAGCTCACCTTGCAGCCTTCTCTACAACGGAGCAGTGAGGAGTTGGCGGCCCACACTAGCGAGACCTCATGACAAGTAAGTTATTTGATGCGCACCAACGCAGTCCTTCCACTCCGTCTCAGGACACGTCAGTGGGACACGACAGGCATTTTACTTTTATTTTTCTCAAATACATACATACAGATTATACTTGGGTTAAGAAGTCAGTTACATCGGATGTTGTTGTCATTTAAATTACTTACGCTCTTTATCTTTTGTTTTACATTGTGTGTGTTCTGTGGTTGCCAGTCGACCCCAGCCACACAAACGCAACCAGGTAGAGATCAGGACAAGCCAAATACAGGAATGGTGAAGCCATTTTTGTTTGTAGTTATTTTCACACCTGATACAGGTAGACCAGCAGCGGCATACTATGCCGCTCTTTGGCCACAGATATGACAAACGATAGAAATGAAGACAATCAAAAAACAGACATGGTGGATATACAAACGTAGACATACAAAATTAAGACACATGGAGCCGTTAACGGGCCCAATGTCCTAAATAAAAACGTTCACAAACGTGGACGTGGGCAGAGATGACAGGCAACACATGCGAACGATGGAGCACAAACGATGAAACACTGGAACACGAACACGACAGCACACACAAACACTAGGCGATGATCTCCAGCGCGCGGAAGTTCGCTATAAGTGTACGAGTCCGGGGACCTGCCAATGAGGAACAGATGAGGAAGGAGGGAAATGGGAGGGGGTAGATGCCAGTGGCCGAGATGTGAGGGGGTGGAAAGAAGGTAGGGGGGTAGGGGATGCCGGGCGGAGAGGAGGAAGTGAGGAAAGTAGGAGGGAGAGAAAGGAGAGAGGGTGCCCATGCGAAAAAACACAGGGGTTGGAAGGGGAGGCCCAAAGTTGGTAGGAGGGGTAGATGGAGGAGAGGAGGGCGTCATCAGGAAGGGGGGTTGGCGGAAGCCACCTTGGGCGAGGGTATGGAGAGAGGAGAGATGGAGAGCAGGTGGGACATGGGAATACAGGTGCGGCAGCGGACGGGGGTGGGAGAGGGGGATCAAATTTATGCGAGGTGTAGAGGATCTGTATCCATTCGAGGAAAAGGAGGAGATGCAGGAATGGAATGAGGTCATACAGGATCCGCATGGGGGAGGAGAGGTGGATACGACAGGCGAGGCAGAGTGCATGGCATTCGAGGATATGAAGGGATTTGTAAAAGGTAGGAGGGGTGGAGATCCAGGTCGGGTGGACATAGCAGAGGATAGGGCGGATGAGGGATTTATAGGTGTGGATGTTGGTGGAAGGGTCCAGACCTCATGTGGGGCCAGAAAGGAGCTTGAGGAGATGGAGTTGAGAGCGTTCCTTGGCCTGGATTGTCTGGAGCTGGGGGGGTCCAGGAGAGACGACGGACTAGGGTGACGCCAAGCTACTTGAGGGTGGGGGTGAGGGTGATTGGACAATCATAAATGGTGATATAGAAGTCGAGAAGACGGAAGGAAGAGTTGGTTATGCCTACAATGACCGCCTGGCCAATGAAGGAGCATCAGACACTTTCATTACCGTTGTATGTATATTTGAAGGGTGAGATTAAAAGCAAACATTTTGTGTCGACAGCATCCTAACATCCCTTATACTTGCAAATGACTTGGTGTACTAATTTAGATCTATGGCTAATTTCGATTGGCAGCAACTGGACGCATACAACGTAATTTAAATAACAACAAAATACGTTGTAACCTATTTCACAACCTAAATATGCAGAAACTCATCACCCACCCAGCATACTGAGTATCGTTACCGCCAGGGCCGCCAAGCGATTTCATGTATGACATAAAGTGTAATCAGTATGTATGTACAGGGTTATTATAACTGAAGTTAATCATTGAAACCGCTGCACGATCAACACCACAGGTCAGAATGACGTCGAATTGCAATGGAATATTATCGGAGAAGGGGGAAAACGCATGGCAGAAGAAAAACAAATAGTTACAAAATGTAGCAACGATGGCGCTGTAGGCAACATAATTTAACGGTGGTCGACTACAAATAACAAAGGAATCATACAGTGCCCAAGGTGTACCTTTGACATTAACAAAATGTACTACTTACTGCACATAGGTGTACAGGTGTGATACTATTAGTTACGCAAGCCCATCCACCACAGTAAGGCCATATCACAACGGATGGGAAAAATTGGACTGTAATTGTCCTAAGGCAAATAACAGTATAAAAAGCATCACTCACATCGGACTGTAATTGTCCTGAGGCCAAAACCCGCATAAAAAGCACGAATCACATCGGTTTTTAATTGTCCTGAGGAATAAAATATCATAAAAAGCACCAGTTAAAATCAAATTGGATTAGTAATTTCCCTGTGACTGGCGTAAAACATGTTCAGCATGCTGCCGACCGTTTCCTGCAAGAAGTTGAAATCGAGAAACAGCATGTTACACAAATGATCCCGGGTCACGTTCAGAATGTGTTGCGCAATGCGCACCTTCAATGAAGCTAGGTTTTCAAAGGGAACACTGAACACAACATCTTTGAGATAGCCCCACAGCAACAAGTCACACTGATTAAGATCAGGTGATTGGCAACACCAGGCTGTAGTGAAATGGCTGCTGATAATCCTAGCAATACCGAAATGGCGCTTCAGCTGCTGCGTAACTGGATTTGCAATTGGCAGAGGTGTGCCGTTTTGCATAAAAATGATCCCATCCACACATCCACGCTGTTGGAGAGCTGGAATGACGTGGTTGCGCGAAAGACACTCTTAGCACTCACCAGTAATGGTACAGGTAATATGACCGGAAGCACCTGTCTCTTCGACAGTATTTTGGCCCTATGATGAATGATGCTGCAACCTGCAGCACACAGTGACCTTTTCAAGATGAAATTATAATTAAATCAATATCATTAGCTGCTGACAGACGTTGATACACACCAACGGGGACAGATGAAAATTTGAGCCCCGACCGGGACTCGAACACGGGATCTCCTACTTATATGGCAGACGCTGTATCCATCTGAGCCACTGAGGGCACAGACGATAGTGCGACTTCAGAGAACTATTGCTGGCACGTTCCCCGTGAGACCCACATTCTCAACTTATTGTCAATACACTACTTTCGTATTGCCCCAGCCATTATACCCGTTACTCGCGGCAGACAATCCACCGATCCCGTAAGAGTTACTTTAGGGAATTCGTATGCATCCGCACTGAAGAAGGTCATCAGCTGGTTAGCCTTAACGATATGAAGATGGCATCTGTTCTATCGGTCAATCGCACAATTATCTGCGCCCTCGGTGGCTCAGATGGTTCAAATGGTTCAAATGGCTCTGAGCACTATGGGACTCAACTGCTGTGGTTATCAGTCCCTAGAACTTAGAACTACTTAAACCTAACTAACCTAAGGACATCACACACATCCATGCCCGAGGCAGGATTCGAACCTGCGACCGTAGCAGTCGCACGGTTCCGGACTGTGCGCCTAGAACCGCGAGACCACCGCGGCCGGCCCAGATGAACAGAGCATCTGTCATGAAAGCAGGAAATCCCAGGTTCAAGTCCCGCTCAGCGCACACATTTTCAACTGTGCCCATTGGTGTATATCAACGCCTGTCGGCAGTTAATAGTATTGATTTAATTGTAATTTCATTCTAGAGAGCTGCACGGTCACCAATGTCAACCGTTCTTTCGGACATGTCCGAAAGAACAGATGCCATATCGTTAATACTAACTAGCTGATGGCCTTCTACAGTGCAGATGCACGAATTACCTGAAATCTTACGGGATTACGTGGACTGTTTACCACGAATAATGAGTGCAGGGGCACTACGAATGTAGTGTGCGGACTATAAGTTGAGAATGTGGGTCTCACGGGGAGCGTGCCAGCGATAAATTCCTGCAGTCGCAAAATGCTCTGCGCCCTTGGTGGCTCAGATGTACTCCCTTCGGCGGTACATATATTAAGAATTGGAACCATAGAGAGAAGATTAGCATGGCCCCTGCGCAAGGATGAGGAGTAAAATCGTGAAGCGTTCGAGTTCCGTTCCAGCCGCGCTAGCGAGTGGCCGCTGTTACCTGCTGCGCTGCGCTACCGTGTTTACATCGCTGTAAATGTGCTTCGCCGAGTGCTGTCCGTCCGTTAATCTCCGTGTTCGTTCCTGTTCCTTATGATCTGGTCGCTCTTTCTGGTCGTGCCGCTGCTAATTGGAATTTCGGTTGCTTAACCGAAATTGCGTCGTTGGATTAACCATGGCTACAAATCTCAGGAAGAATACTCTGGTATTTACTTTTGACAAGGAATCCCGTCCTGTTCACCCAACATCCCCGAAAATAGATGACGGGATTACACAGGTAATTGGTCTCATTCTGAAACAGTCCATATCTGGAAAAATACTGTGTTTTTGTCAAGTTTATCAGTGCTGAGAATGTTGATAAAGTGTTACGAAAGTGGGGCAATGGAGTAAATATTGTGCATAGAAATGGTTATAAAAGTAAGGTCCCCATCTATAGAGCGGACATTGATTACAAAACCGTTCCAGTCTTGAATCTTCCCATTGAAATAGAAAATTATAAGATTAAGGAAGCTCTTTCAAAATGCGGGGACGTTACATCAATTGCGAATGATAGATGGTCGCCTCCCTTTAAACTGCAGTGTTTCAACGGGGTCCGCTGTGCAAAGATGGACGTTAAGACGAATACTCCGTCTCACATAACTGTTTGTGGGTATAAGGCACAAATTGTTTATACAGATCAGGAAGCTACATGTCATATATGTAACGAAACCAGCTACATCAGACAGGAATGTCCACGCCGAACGGTTGTTCTTAAAAGTAATTTGATACAGCATCAGAAGCTTACCCTAAATGATCTGTTACCAAAGAATAGCCCGGATCAATTGGTTGAGGCTGTTAACACAGCGGGCCAAGCTGATGTCTCCCTTCAAGATAACAGCCAATTTCCCCCGTTAACAACAACGGGAAACCCTGCTACCACTACTCGTGAAACTGAAATGCAATTGAAATAACGACCTTTGGAGACAACTGGTAGTTTTTCAGAGGACGAGTTGTCCTTTCCCACTCCCTCACTTCGCAAGCAAAAACAGTGCGATGAGGAAGCAGAGGAACCGGAAGGCAAAATTCGAATGGAAACTGATGAACAGAAAGATAATACACATACGATACCATAAAATGAAGGGGGTTTAACCAGAATTAATTTGCAAGAAACAACAGGTGCAGTAGCTGATTGCAAAGATCAACAGCTATCTGTTAATAAACAAATTCAGGGAGAAGTTGCAAAACTGCAGATTCCATTCGTTTCCCTCGAACAGGAAGAAAGTGATATTAATAAAGAACGAGGAAGTGGTGGCCAAACTGAAATCACGGTCAACACCCCAGGGCAGGCGCCGGCAACCGAAATTGCGAAAGCGTCTCCTGCTGCTCCAGGTAAGCCGCGAAGTAAAATACCGGCGCAACCAAATGAGAATGTAGCTCGTAACCAAGGCAAGCGAAAATCCGGTAGGGGCGACCCAAGCCCAAAGAATGTTCGGTCCGAAACGGTCCTACACGAATCACTGGAGGAAAAATAAGAAAGTTTACCAGGAAATCAGTCTGCTTGCGGTACAAGAGAAGACTTCAGAAGTAAAAAAAAACGGTACAGTAACTAATAAACTGTTATTCCATGCCCAACCTTCCGAGAAAACTGTTACAGCTTAACTGAACCCTGAACCACAGGAAACTAAATTAGTTCATCAAAACAACTACATAGTGACAGCACAATGACGCCATCTTATTTTGTCACCACTATAAACATAAATAAAATTACGTACGGTTTGAAATTATCGGCCCTTAAGGAATTTTTGTACGAATCCGGGACTGATATTGCCCTGTTACAAGAAGTTCCAATTTCGGATTTAGTAATTCCCGGTTTTGTCAGTTACATAAATGTGTCTCCCAAAACGAGTGTTGAAACAGCTGTTTTGGTGAGGGAAGGGATTACAGTAAGCGAGGTGGAGCGACTGGAATCCGGAAGGGGAATAGGTCTAAATATCTATGATGTGACTATCATCAACCTGTACGCCCCTTCAGAAAGTTCTCGCCGAGCTGACAGGGCACGTTTCTTCAAAGAGGACCTGATATACCTGTTAAGGTAAACTCCAAGACAGTTCTTACTTGGAGGTGATTCTAATTGTGTTTTAAATCGAAAAGATCAGTTACCTAATTTTTATTTCTCAAGTGAACTTAAACGACTAGTTACTGGTTTAGAATTAAAGAATATATGGAAAATCAAATACCCTTCCATTGTTGAGTTCAGTTATGTCACGACAACATCACGTAGCAGGACTGGTAGATTATACATTTCTAAAAATCTGGAAACTTGCGTGACAAAAGCAGAAACCATTTCTACGTACATTTCAGACTATTCAAGTGTCTTAGCTTGCTTAAATCTAACAAGACACATGGTTCGCCGATTCAAGAATCAGTGGAATTTGAACACTTCCATTATTGTGAATAATGATTTAGAAGACCTGACTAAAGAAACGTGGACAATATGTTTGCGTGCTCGTAGCAGATATGCCACTGCTATCGACTGGTGGGTTAAAATGGCAAAGCCAAAGTTGAGGACGGTTCTCATTCAATACAGTGCCCAGAGCGCAAGAGAAATCAAATGCACTATAGAATATTAGTATTCCGTTTTGGTCCGCAGGTCGTGGTCGTGCGGTAGCGTTCTCGCTCGCCACGCCAGGGTTCCCGGGTTCGATTCCCGGCGGGGTCAGGGATTTTATCTTCCTCGTTATGGCTGGGTGTTGTGTGCTGTCCTTAGGTTAGTTAGGTTTAAGTAGTTCTAAGTTCTAGGGGACTGATGACCACAGATGTTAAGTCCCATAGTGCTCAAAGCCATTTGAACCAATCTGCGTTAATTTTGTTGGAAGACTTCCCTCAGGTGTTGCAGCTCGGATGGTAGGCTGTTTCTGTCACAGATCGACGGTGAGGTGATGGGCTCCCCATTGGCTCCTGCGATTGCAAACCTCTATATGGAACATTTCGAGGAAGTGGCCCTTCAAACTGCCATACAGAAAACGATACACTTCTTCCGATATGTCGACGACGCTTTTGTTGTGTGGGGACATGGCAAACAGGCGCTAGATGAGTTTCTTGAATACCTCAACAGCATCCACCCGAACATCAAATTTACAATGGAAATGGAGGAAAATGGATGCCTCCCCTTCCTTATACTTTAATTAAGAGGAAGGCAGATGGATCACTAGGCCATGCAGTACATAGGAAGAAGACACACACAGATCTATACCTTCATGCAACAAGCTGCCACCATCCAGTACAAAGAGAAACAGTACTGACCACCTTGGTACATAGGGCGGGCGCTGTCTGCGACAAAGACAGCCTACCATCCGAGCTGCAACACTTGAGGGAAGTCTTCCAACAAAATTAACGCAGATTAACAGGGCGCTTAACAGGAAGAAGGAAGCAGTGAGAACCCCAGAAGAAAATAATTAAAGAGAAGAAGAAGGTAAACGACTCGCTTTCCTTCCGTACGTGGGTCCGCTCTCGGCCAAAATTGCACGACTTCTGGGAAAATACAAGATCAAAGCCATTCTCCGACCACCAGCGAAGACGAGGGAGCTCCTAGGTTCTGCAAAAGACACGCTGAACCTTAACACACCAGGAGTATACAGTATACCATGCGAATGTGGAAAGCAATACATTGGGCAAACACAGCGCTGCATATCTAAACGCTGCTAAGAACATATCAGATGTGTGCGAGTAGGCCACACAGAAGTATCAGACATAGCAGAACACAGCATCAATGAAGAACACTCCTTCAACTTCGAAAACACGAAGGTACTGTGCCGAGCATATGGCTTTTGGGAAAGCGTTATCAAAGAATCCATTGAAATAAGGATTCACGAGAATCTGGTCAACAGAGACGACGGATACCAACTCAGCGCACCATGGAACCCTGCGATAGCGGCAATCCGTCGGGAGCGGGCCGTCAATGTTCTCCGCCGCGGACGCAGACAGAATGCTTACACCGAGAACCGAACGCGGCCGCCGGGGGCGCCCGCCATCCCCACCACCGCGCGCACGCCGCTGGTCCACCGCAGCCACACGAGGTCTAGTGGAGGGGGCTGACCGCGCATATAAATAGCCCGCTCTCCGCGAATCTCGACACTTCGCCAGAAGATGGGTAGTATGACACTTCCCGAAACGTCGCGAGATATCAACGCTACCACCCGGCTGGAGACCCGAGAAACCTTCATCAATAGTTTACGCCGGGATAGCCTATAGTTACATAACATTAGTTCTAATGTGCTCGCGTCTAATACAAAAACTTCATGGTACAAGACAGTTAACAACATAGTTAGCACCAATGAAAGACTGCACGCAATCGGACTCTGTGAAACAAATTTAAGTCCACAATGCCATCTAGTTGAAATAATAATTCATAGATATACTTGCAGTAGTCACATGAATAGCTGGAAGTGGATCCGGGAGCAAATAGCTCTGAATACAAGAACATCCTCTAAGTATATATCGCTCTCATTGATACACAGGCCTGAATCACGCCATTTCCCAGAAGCAAAAAATAACGCTGTTTACTGGTTGCTGGGAAATCTTGTCTATTACGTCCTTAACAAATTAGGATCCAACAGCACCATAGAGTTAGAGATACACATACTGCGTGAATTCCACAAAATTAGAATGTATTCGAATCAGAAGAAAAAGTTTGGTAATACGTTAAAAATTGTATTTGAAAGAATGGTCATTCGTTAATAATAAAAAGAAGTCTGTTTTTACGGTGATGTATTGTAGTTACCTTAAGGATATTGTTTAAAATTTTACTGCATATTTTTAATGTGTGCTTCTTCTTCTTCAGAGAGTAGTTTTCGAAATTTATAAGATAACGTACAGAACTTAGGTGACAGTCAGATTGTGTGTCTAATACTGTGAAAACACAAAACATTAAAGCTGCATTATTGCTTTATATTAGAAATCAGGAAATTGACACTTTTAAAGGAAATGTCCTTATCTATTGGTTAAAACCACAATATTCTGTCTGATGTAATGTAATATTCAATGGCTGGCACATTGCCCTGTTCATTTTTGCACTGTGATGTGTAACTCAGTTTTGGAGTGAAAGACTTATTATATAGGTCTGATCACTTCGGATAATTAACATTCAATTAATATCCAGAAAGTGTAGCTGGAAGCCTAGTCAACTTTATGATATCTCCTTTCCGCCATTCTCAAGTATTTCAGAAATTGTCTACTATGATTATTAAATTGTCTTATATTTAAAATTATCCCACCAACTTGCTGCTATCCTTCATAAAGAGCTATTTATACTTCTGTAATGATTGGAGCTCATGTAATTCAAAGTGAAGATTTTATTTCTTCATGTTGAAGTTTGAATGTCTTTAAAAAAACTTTTCTTGATGTTGAACTTAATTCTTTCTGGTAATTTAGTCAGTAACACAATCTTCTGTTGTCTTTCTTTAACATTAGCATATCTGAAATGA
Organism: Schistocerca americana; assembly: GCF_021461395.2. Taxonomy (NCBI): domain Eukaryota; kingdom Metazoa; phylum Arthropoda; class Insecta; order Orthoptera; family Acrididae; genus Schistocerca; species Schistocerca americana. The sequence continues at coordinate 682,528,859 of NC_060121.1, forward strand.
TCAAACTGTTTCTGTTTAAATCACTTCATGTATAACATGTGTACACGGTTAGTTCATGAACTTAGTATGTATTTGGAATGTGTAAAACTGTTTTTAAATAAATGTTTTGATAAAAAACTCATGGATAAAGCGTCTGGCATAAAAGTGGGAGATCCCAGGTTCGAGTCAGGGTCGGGGCCCACATTTTCAACTGTCCACGTTGGTGTATATCAACGCCTGTCAGCAGCTAATGGTATTGATTTAATTGTAATTTCATTCTAGGGAGCTAAATGGTCACCCGTGGCATGTCCGAAAGAACAAATGCCATTTTCATATTTTCAGGATGAAGTGGTACTGGTTGATTTGCATGTGTATTTTCCGTTGCCCATATTCGACAGTTCTGTGTATTGACATATCCTGTCACATGGAACTGGCCTTCGTCAGCCCACAAAAAAATCCCACGGCAAGTCAATGTCCACTTCCATGCGAGCAAGAAATTCTACGGCAAAGGTCCCTCTTGTTGGCAGGTCAACAGGAAGCAACTCGTGCACACGGGTAATTTTCAATGGATAGCAAAGAAGGATGTTTTGTAGGATTTTACGCACCGTGCTCACGGGTACGTCCAGTGTTCGGGCAATGCTCCGTGAACTACACGTTTGCACACCACCACTCATCTCCTTCTGCATTGCTGTGGCCACTATTTCCACTGACGTCGAATCAACTCGTTTCCTCCCTCAACCAGGTAGCATACCGTTTTTCAAACTTTTCAGTTTCCGGAACTTCGGCAGAGAGCGGCGTGTGTACCGTCATCATTCTTGTAGTACAGCTTTACAATCATAGCGCGAGCCTGTATGGAGTCATGGCGGATGTCCCCGACGCAAAAGGAGGAAAAGCCCAGTACCCACTGTGTTTATGCCACCTACAATGGGCCATGTTTCCATTTACGTATTCTCACTCATCCGGCGCCATCTGTTGATCAGTTTTCCGACTATCTTTTTCATTCTGCCTTACGTTTTCCCCCTTTTCCGATAATATTCCGTTTCAATTTGACATCATTCTCACCTTTGGTGTTATTTCTACAGTGTTTTGAAAGTTTAACTTTAATTATAATCACCCTGCTCTTCAGAGAAATAGAAGAAAAAAGTCCGCTGGGGAACCCATAACCATGGGCGCAACTTGAATTCAAATTATATACAGACAAAAATTGTTTACTTACGGAAAGGCGGACCCATCATTAATTCGTTGTATCTATAACTACTTCCTGTATGGATTTATAATAAATCATTCCATAATTCTAATCTAACGGTGAGAGAGGTATCCATCTCTGACTCCGGACCTCCAGCGATAGTAACTGGTGGCACAATAGTGATTTCTAATTAATTTTTAAAACCGTTACTGCAGTCTATAGGCACATTTGTATTCATATTGATTAAAGGTTTCGTTCACGTTCCTTTGATGTCTGTCCAAACAAATAAATTACATGCTACGTTTGATCTTACGTAACTAAACTGAAGCACATCTGTAATAAACATGAAGGCATATACTACGCCTTTGCAGATGCAGAACAACGCTTCAGTTCAAGTACTACGCGCAGCCACCGTACGTCGCGATTGTAAAACCATTGCAGGGTCAGGAATATTAAAGGAGTATGGGTAAACCTGTTCGAATGTGTCAAGCTTGAGATGTGATCCATCAATATGAAAAGATTTTGCATTATTAAAAAAAAAAAAAAAAAAAAAAAACCAGTTACAAATGTAAAATACAATTACGTCCAGCATACTAAATAAAACGTGGAATGGAAAAATATCTCTCCGTTTAGTTCTCAGATCCAGTGTCTCAGTTTTTAACGATCTGTGTGCTTCTTTTCGAGTATTCAGTGAGACGACGTTGTTTCCTGTGGCTAGGTAACACGTACGGCTTGCAGTTCAGTTCTGCTGCTGGGATGGTCACTTCTGCCGGCGTAACGTCAGGATGGAGTAACTTTTTCCACGAGTTTCTATAAAATACGTTTACATGGTTAAAAAGTGCATGAATGTGAAAACTGTTCTCATCACTGAGCTGTTCATCTGGCTCCTTCAATACCTGCCCGAAAGTATCAATTTCCTCCTGTATATGAAGGAAATGACACACTATGGCTGCGTAGATTACTTCCTTTTGCTGTTCTGTATTCTGTGGCTTCTGCTTCGCAAGCATTATGTTCCTACCGAAGACTGTCGTATACAAAACCCCTGCTCTCCTGAGCTACTGACGATTCCTGCGTTTATAAGATAAAGTACGCAAATATGGCCCCTTAGCCAAATACGGTCACCTTACCTAAACACTACAGCAAGTGGTATAAACGTGCGGCATTCCCATAAATTGCTTCGCAAGGCGCTTGTGAGTTACTTAGAATGCGTGAAAGAAGCACAGTGAAAGAAGTGACAGTCCTCAATCTAGAATCTTCTTTCCAGAAGAAGGTAATCTTTTGATATGTTGTAGTTGCAGATTGTGTTCAAAATTTTCAAATGTGTGTAAAATCTTATGGGAATTAACTGCTAAGGTCATCAGTCCCTAAGCTTACACACTACTTAACCTAAATTATCCTAAGGACAAACACGCACACCCATGCCCGAGGGAGGACTCGAACCTCCGCCGGGACCAAATGGTTTAAATGGCTCTGAGCACTATGGCACTTAACTTCTGTGGTCATCAGTCCCCTAGAACTTAGAACTACTTAAACCTAACTAACCTAAGGACATCACACACATCCATGCCCGAGGCAGGATTCGATCCTGCGACCGCAGCGGTCGCGCGGTTCCAGACTGTAGCGCCTAGAACCGCTCGGCCACTCCGGCCGGCCCGCCGGGACCAGACGCACAGTCGATGAGTGCAGCGCCTTAGACCGCTCCGCTAATCCCGCGTGGCTGCAGATTGTGTTTCACTGTGAAATAGGTTGTTGTTGTGGTCTTCAGTCCGGAGACTGGTTTGATGCAGCTCTCCATGCTAATCCATCCTAAGCAAGTCTCCCCATCTCCGTGCAACTGCTGTCACCTACATCCCTCTGAATCTGCTTACTGTCTTCCTCTCTTGCTTCCCTCTACGATTCCCTCCCCCCCCCCCCCCCAGATCCTCCCTCCCCCACAGTACTACATTGATGATCCCTTGATGCCTCAGATGTGTCCTACCAACAGTTCCTTCCTTTTAGACAGGTTGTACCCCAAATTCCTTTTCTCCCCAGTTCTCTTCAGTACTTCCTCTTTAGTTACACGATCGACCCATATAACCTTCAGCATTCTTCTGTAGCAACACATTTAGAAAGCTTCTATTCTCCTCTTGCCTATACTATTTATCATCAATGTTTCGCTTCCTTGCTGGCCGGTGTGGCCGTGCGGTTCTAGGCGCTTCAGTCTGGAACCGCGAGACCGCTACGGTCGCAGGTTCGAATCCTGCTTCGGGCATGGATATGTGTGATGTCCTTCGGTTAGTTAGGTTTAAGTAGTTCTAAGCTCTAGGGGACTGATGACCTCAGATGTTGAGTCCCATAGTGCGCAGAGCCATTTGAACCATTTTTTTTCGCTTCCTTACATGGCTACGCTCCATACAAATACCTTCAGAAAGGAATTCCTGAATCTATACTCGATGTCAACAAATTTCTCTTTTTCAGAAACGCTTTCCTTGCCATAGCCAGTCTACATTTTATATCTTCCCTACTCCGACCATCATCAGTTATTTTGCTGCCCAAACAGCAAAACTCATCTACTGTTGTATGTGCCTCGTTTCCTAATCTAATTCACTCAGCATCACCTGATTTAATTCCATTACCCTCCCTTATCTTCGCTTTGAATTTGTTGAGGTTAATGTTATATGTTCCTTTCAAGTCACTGTCCACCTGCTTTACCAGTTTCTTTGCTGTCTCTGACAGAATTTCGATATCGTCGGGCACCTAAAAGTTATTTTTTCCTACTCCATTTTTTTTTCTTTTGTTTCGTTTATGCTTGCTAAATATACAGATTGAATAATATCGGGGATAGGCTACAACAGTGTCTCACTGCCTTCTCAACCCCTACTTCCGTTTGAACCCTCCGACTCCCATAACTGCCATTTTGTTTCTGTACAAGCTGTAAATAGCCTTTCGCTCCCTGTATTTTACACTTGCCACCTTCATAATTTGAAACTCAGTATTCATGTCAACATTGTGAAAAGCCTTCTGTAAGAGACGTAGTTTTGCCTTTCCTTAACCTATCTCTTAAACTTAGTCGTGGTATCAGTATTTACTCAGGTGTCCCAACATTTCTACGGAATCCAAATTGATCTTCCCCGAGGTCTCCTTCAACCAGATTTTCCATTCATATGTAGAGAATTCGTGTTAGTATTTCGCAACCGTTTCTTAATAAAGTGATAGTTCTGTAATTTTCGCACCTGTCAACACCTGATTGCTTTGAGATAGGCACTATTATATTGATCTCGACGTCTGCGGGTATTTCGCCTGTGTCATAACCTTGCTCATCAGATGGAAGAGTTTGGTCATGGCTGGCTCTCCCTACGCTATCACTAGTTCTAATGGTATGTTGTTTACTTTCAGGGCCTTGTTTCGACTTAGGTCTTTCAGCGCTCCGTGAAATTCCTCACGCAGTATCATATCACAATTTCACCTTCACCTACCTCCTCTTCCATTTTCATAATAGTATCCCCAAGTACACCACGCTTGTAGATGCTCTCTATACATTTCTCCATCTTTCTGCTTTCCCTTCTTTGCTTAAAACTGGTTTTCCATTTGAGCTATTGATATTCATAGAGATGGTTGTCTTTTTTCTAAACGTCTCTTTAATTTTCCTTCAGACAGTATCTATCTTACCCCTAGTGGTACATGCTTATACATACCTGTATTTGTCCTCTTGCCATCCCTCCTTAGCTGTTTTGCACTTCCTGTCGATTTCATTTTTGAGACCTTTGTATTCCTTCTCGCCTGCTTCATTTACTGCATTTTTTATATTTTCCCCTTCCGTTAATTAAAATTAATATCTGTTTTGTTACCCAAGGATTTCTACTATCCGTCGTCTTTCTACCTACTTGATCCACTGTTGCCTTCACTATTTCATCTCCGAAACCTACCCATTCATTTTCTACTGTATTTCTTACCACTGTTCTTTTCCATCGTTGCCTAATGCTCCCTCTGAGACTCTCTACAACTTCTGGTTCTTTCAGTTTATCCAGGTTGCATCTCCTTAAATTTCTAGTAGTTTACGGTTTTTTCAGTTTTTATCTACTGTTCATAACCGATTAATTTTGGTCAGAGTACATCTCTGCCCATGGGAATGTCTTACAATTTAGAACCTGGTTCCTAAATCTCTATATTACCATTTTATAACCTATCTGAAAATTTGTGGTGTCTTCAGGCCTCTTCCACGCATATAAATTTATTTCATGATTCTTAATCCAAGTTAAGTTAGGATCTTTGCGAAATTCTACCAAGCGATTTCCTCTATCTCTCGTAACCCCCAGTCTGTGTTCACCTACTACTTTTCCCTCTCTTCCTTTTCCTACTATCGAATTCCAGCCCCCCACGAGTATTAAATTTTCGTCTCCCGTAACTATCTGGATAATTTCTTTTAACGCATCTTACATTTCTCCAATCTCTTCATCATCTGCGGAGACAGTTGGCATAAAATATTGTATTACTGTGGTAGGCGTGGGCTTCGTGTCTATGTTGGCTGCAATAATGCGTTCACCATGCTGTTCGTAATAGGCTATCCGCGTTCCTATATTTTACTCATTATTAAACCTTTTGCTGCATTACCCCTATTTGTTTTTCTATTTGTAACCCTTTCATCCAACGAGAAATCTTGTCCAACCCGCCACTAAACTTCAGAAATTCACCTAATATCTAAGTTTAACCTATCTATTTCCCTTTTTAAATGTTCTATTACAACTGCCTGAATAAGGGCTCTGACATTCCACGCTCCGATCCGTAGAACACTAGTTTCGTTTCTCCTGATAATGACGTCCTCCTGAGTAGTCACCCACCGGAGATCCGAATGGGTGACTATTTTACCTCTGGAATGTTTTACCCAAGGTGACGCCATCATCATTTAACCATACAGTAAAGCAGCATGCTCTCGGGAAATATTACGGCTGCAGTTTCCCCTTGTTTTCAGGAAGGCCGTTTTGGTTGATGTTACAAGGCCAGATCATTCAGTCATCCGGAGTGTCGCCTCTACTGAAAAGGCTGCTGCCCCTCTTCAGGAACCATCTTCAGGAACCACACCTTTGTCTGGTCTCTCAGCAGATACCGCTCCGTTGTGGTTGCACCTATGGTATGGGTATCTGTGTCGCTGAGGCACGCAAGCCTTCCCACCGACGACAAGATCCTTAGTTCATGGGGATACGTACTCGAAAACCAGTTTTTGATAAATACATTTCACATCAACTGTAGCTTTGTAAGTCATTTGCAATGCAAGCGGGGCGCATACTGGATCTCGTTATGGCCCTTGGGCCATACTTGGGTCAATATCTTTAAGAAGTCGCTCTTTGAATTTTCAAATGACAAAGAAACGAAACTGAGATAAAAAAACTATGCTCAGTGGTATTAAAGCTGACCAAGAGGAACATATGCCTGTCATACAAGTGGTACGTGAATTTGGCATATTTGAAGACTCAGATTACGCAATACGCTGAATTTCCAGATGTCTTGAATGTTGGACTATGTCGTAAAACTATTTTACCTCGCAAGACAGAGGCTCCGCTCGTCGCGTACTGTAAAGCAATGTGGAAAACTATTGCCATTTATTAGCCGACACGTGAAGCATATATCATTTAAGCTAGCTATTAGAAATAATAACGAGCATTCTTTTAAGTGTCAAAAAGGTAGGGAAGAAATCGCTGCAACTGTTCATGAGACGACATCCTGGCTGGTTGATTTGAGGGAGGGGACCAAACAGCGAGGTCATCGGTCCCATCAGATGAGGGAAGGATATGGAATAAAATCGGCTGTACCCTGTCAGAGGAACCATCCCAGCATTTGCCTGAAGCGATTTAGAGACGTCGCGGAAAACCTGAGTGAGGATGACCGGACTCGGGTTTGAATCGTGGTCTTTTCGAATGCGAGCCCAGTGTGCTAAGCACTGCGCCACCTCGCTCCGTCCGCCGTCCTGATATCTCCTTCAAAGCACCGCAGTTGCTCTTTTAAGCTAAAATGCAGGGATTCTCAAAGAAGAACGTAGACAATGTTTTGGCGATTCCAAAAGCGTAAATGGAGAAAATAAAACACAACACTAAAAATTCTTCAAGTTGATGAATAGTTCAGCTTAAATGCAGAGAAAGTATTTCTGTATAAGCAAATGTCAAGTTAACCGTCTTACACTGAACGTATTTATCGTTTGACACTTGTAACCTGTATGTCCGCATCCGGACAGTTTATTTCGGAGATCATGATTTACCCACGTAAGAATCTCAAGGCTGAATTACTTGACAGAACTCCTCCTGATATAGTCCTTCGAAATGTTATGTTACCAGACCTTTGTATTCTAGTAACAATAAATTTTTGCAAGTTCTATGTGTTTAGCTATTTTTTGACCAACTCCAAATGCTTTACGTCCCTTTCATACATACGACCCATATTTAAATCACATTTATCACACATAAAGGACTGCTACTTTTTACATCAGCATTACTTTTGATAGTCTTGATTAAGGTGTTACAACAGTTGACCTTAGCGTAAATAGTGCATATAATTGGGTTGTGATGAAGTAAGTGCTCCAATTTCCTACAACATTTTCATGAATTTATAGATGATAATAAAAGAAAGAGGCCACACTTGGGTACATTACCCTATGGGTTGTCTGGCTCAGTCAAATTTTAATGGAACTTCCCAAACGAAATGCTATAATGAATGCTTAAGAACAAATATCTAGCTTTTTGTGATATGTTTCCGATGTGTAAAAGTTTTATACTTCGTGTTCTGATGAGTACGATATTGTTAATTGGAAGTTGATTCATTTAATTTTGAAGACTTTAATGCATTTTGGTTACGTCACTCATATTATTACAATTCTGCTGGGTATCATGTGAAGCTTTCATATGAGTAATTAATAATTAAAATAAATGACACTGGAGGTTATTATCTTGTCCTACAATTTCTTATCCCTTTCTGTCCGGCGAGAGAACTGAATATGACCAACAGAACACACTAAGCCGTATGCCAGACAGGTTTTAGAAAACCAAACAAAGGTCACGTTTGGCGACATCGTCTCTTGCCGGCCGCTTCAATCTGTGCGCGCAACGGCCTCATTGGCTAACACAGAATGAGTAGATTTTTTTGTGGACAATAATTTCTCACGACAACGTACACTGCAACACCCTTATAATGGTTTCAGACTCTCTTACCACACAGTATAGTAACGGTTTAGTGGTGTCAGTAGGCATTACGAAACTATAGCTAAGTAATTCATATAACCTAGGAGCTTAAGAACAGACGTGATGAATGCAGTTCATAGCCAAGTACTGTGGTTCTTGGTTTCTACTTCGTTCAGAAGCTCTTCGACAGACAATTCAGTTTTATATTTTACTTCCTTCTCAGTTTTTTCCGACATGTTTATCTATGTGAGGGAAATCGTTCAATAGGAAGCAGTCTGACTGATCACTTTTTTGTTTCCTGGTCAGCCGGCCGCGGTGGTCTAGCGGTTCTAGGCGCGCAGTCCGGAACCGCGCGACTGCTACGGTCGCAGGTTCGAATCCTGCATCGGGCATGGATGTGTGTGATGTCCTTAGGTTAGTTAGGTTTTAGTAGTTCTAAGTTCTAGGGAACTGATGACCTCAGAAGTTAAGTCCCATTGTGCTCAGGGCCATTTGAACCATTTTTTGTTTTGTTTTTTGTTTCCTGGTCAATAATTCAAAAATGGTTCAAATGGCTCTGTGCTCTATGCGACGTAAGTTCTGAGGTCATCAGTCGCCTAGGACTTAGAACTAATTAAACCTAACTAACCTAAGGACATCTCACATATCCATGCCCGAGGCAGGATTCGAACCTGCGACCGTAGCGGTCGCTCAGTTCCAGGCTGTAGTTCCTATAACCGCACGGTCACTCCGGCCGGCGGGTCAATAATTACATCGACGTTTGTATCAAAAATTTAAGACGATGTATGACGTATAAATCCGACCGGACGCATTGTGAATAGAATGTGGTTAGCAGTGGTCTTCCTAAAACGCTGTGAACACGTTGACAGACGTTTCCGTACAAATTTTCCGTGGCCTACAGATGTTCACCGTTCTTACTCACTTTGCAGCTACCTATTTCTAGGCCACTGAATGTAACGCAGATTGAATTTTGCTCTTCAATAAATGAACGTTCATCACGTAGTGCCACCCAGAGATTCCTGTTTGAATGCTTTGGAGCCGTGCAAAAGCACAGAAAATAACTAATTAATTGGAAGGGAAGAGTACAGTGTTAGAAAGGGCAACAGGAGATATAACGACGGTTTCCAGAATGAAGAAAGACAGCAGTTTAGGGTCATGTCGATGGTGTGATAATTTCAGCACTTGCTTCTTTGTTCATGATTGGGAAGACAGCCGTAAATTCCAGGTATCGCTACACTAATTTAAAAGAAAGACCGAAAAATTATTTCTGGCAAAGATTTGAACGGTGCCACTACTGTAGGCTAGATTTGTATTCCCTCTTCTTTTCCGACCCGCCGCTTCTTTGAAATATTTTCCTTACACAGTTCCTAAACATAGATGAAATTTTGTAAGGTAGGATATTACCTGCTCTGGGCTGTGAATATCGTATGTGTTCCTTTTCTTGTCTTATCTGTACTTCCTACTCAGTTGTCTTTCTCTCGGTTCTAAGCCATGGGGGCGTCCCATGAATAACCTGGCCAGGTTTCTGGTTATTTAAGCGATTACCTACCCACAATCACTCTGACGACCTCAGGTGCAGACTAGCAGGTGTAAATAAGTTGTTCCCTCACGCAGAGTGGGAACAACTGCCGCACTATCGAGCAGACTATTGCTGCACGGAACTGTTCCTCCCGTTCCTCCACGAAGGAATTCACCTTTCTGCGTCGCCACGTCGTCGGTTTTGTCAGACTAACCTATGGCTCTGTTTTATGAAAATAACGGCCTCCACATAGCGGTTTCGGAGCCTTACAGACAGTATACTGAGTCAAATCCTCATGGAATGCCCCTCCCCATTCCGGCTTCTCCAAATTATTTGCTTCCACATCGGCGGACGATTCACTGACAGTTGAACTGATTTTATGTTTTCCTTCGTAAAAGCGGTTTTTAATCTCAGAAACAACGTTTTAAATTACTTTCGGAGTGGAGACGATGTGATTGGATACGTGCGTCTCCCGGCGCACGCCGGATACGGGGGTCGGTGAACTCGTTTGCCAGCTGCCTTTGTCATCGCTCTTTCACTCTGTTTTAATTGCTTTTAAAGGCAGTTTCCCCTTTTTCTGTCGAACCCTGCTCTCTTTGTCAGGGGTTGCACTCCGTCGAACGTCGGGTGATTTCCCCTCATTAACGATTTGACTGTAATCGACAGTCGGCGGGTCTCCTTTGAAAGGGACGGCTCCCGTCGCACGCAGAGACACACCTGTTGCCTATTTTTTTTCTGTCACCCATTTTATTATTGACGGTCCAGCTGATTTCGATTTTGCTCTTATGGATCTTCGGGATAGAAGCCATTCGTTACTCCGTCGTTTCCCTCACTGCTCATCGCGGAAGTGAGAGGTCAGATGCGGGATTAGTTTCTATATCCACAATTGAGCACTAGGACCCCCTCGTCTGTTCTGACATACCACCCGGCCAAGGGTATTAGTCCGCATCGAGGACACATAATATGGCTGACACTGCGCTCAGCGGATAAGCTTGAACGCACAGCCAATACATTGCTGTGACCTATGTTCATCACAAGGGTGCGTCAAGTCCAATATCCTTTCTTCTGCTGCGGTGTTATAAACAGTATTAGCTGTAATTTCAAAGTCCATATTGCCTGCTGACACCACTGCTATGACCGAATATGGCGGTCAGAAACAATCTGAAATACTTGTAAGGGTAATGCAGGATAGGTTATGCTGAGAAAAAACTGTTAAAAAAAAGCTCGAACCACTGCGCCGTTTACAACTTACTTAACACGGAAGTTAGCTAGTCAGGCGCATGGGAGAGCAAATTCAAACGACCAGCTGGAGACGGTGTCGCCAAAGGTGATCTTCCTTTGGTTTCGTAAAACCGAAGAAGAGAGCGATAGAAAAAGTGGAAAGGGGGTGGAAGTAAGGAACGAACTTGAGACAAAAGCTATCATTTACGCTTTTTGAACCAACGCTTATTTCATCTGGCGGTCAACTTAAATTTGAAATCGAATCGTCCTGATGTGCTAAATTCACTCCGAATTAACTCGCAAACGACGCAACGTGTGGAATTACTTCATGAGCTGTTATTTCTCAGCGAAACCTACACTGCAATATCGTTATAAGCTTTTCAGGCTGTTCCTTACAATTCAATGTGTTTTAATATCGGTTAAGTGAGTCTGAATGTATTATCTGTACAACGTAAGTATGTTACTTACAGGACCTTAAAAATAATATACGATAATTTGGGAATATTTAATCAGTCCTACTAGACTTTGATCTCATCTACATCTACATGGATACTGTGCAAATAACATTTAAGTGCCGGGCAGAGGGTTCATCGAACCACCTACACTGTAGTTCTCTATTATTCCACTCTCGAAGAGCGCGCGGAGGAAACGAACGACTATATCTTTCCGTCAAAGCTCTGATTACCCTTATTATGATGATAGTTCTTCCTATGTAGTTCAGCGTAAAAAAAAAATATTCTCTTATTCGGAGGAGACAGTGTTGATGATGGAAATTTCGTGAGAATATCCCGCCGCAACGAGAGACGCCTTTCTTTCAGTGATGTCAACCTCGGTTTTTTTCTATGATGTCCGTCACACAGTCCCCCCTATTTGTCGATAATACAAAACGTGCTGCTCTTCTGTGAACTTTCTCGATGTACTCAAGTAATCCTGTCTGGTAAAGATCCCACACTGTGCAGCAGTACTCCAAAAGAAGACGGACAAATGTAGTGTGGGCAGTCTCTTTGGCAGACCTGTAGCATCTTCAAAGTGCTCCTCCAACAAATCGCAATCTTTGGTTCACCTTCCCCACAACATTTTCTGTGTATTCTTTCCAATTTAAGTTGTCCGTAATTGTAATTTCTAGGTATATATTTGAATTTACGGCCTTCAGATTCGATTGATTCCTTTTAGCATTGATGTGGATGACCTTACACTTCCCATTATTTGGGGTCAATTGCAATTTTCGCTGTATACAGTTTTTACTTTAATAGAATAATGAACACCATCTATCATTTTCTATAAAACGAACATATACACATATCTCTTGGGAACTGTACATAGCATCCATTAACTTGGGTGTCCTTCGCCACATTCTTCACGTAGTAAGTCTACATTATTAACTACATATTAATGTTGATCAAACATTGCAGTGTATCTTTTAGTTACAAAATATAGCGTACTGATGTACCATTTTCTGTCTGTCCCCACCTCCAAATCTGCTGTAATTTTGCCACGATCTGCTCTTAAGGGAATCTGATGGATGCTGCAAGTAATGAGGCTAATGAGCACCGGCACTACGTCAGTAGTGTTTGGTATCAGTTGAGAATTTGGGTCTGACGGGAGATATGCTAAGGTAGCCCATGTGATACTGCTAACCACGGTGTCTTAGTGGCATAATGGTCGGCGCATGTAGATAGTAAGCAGGAGAGTACCGCTCTGCCACAAATGTTCTACTTGCGCCGTTGATATAAATCACTGCCCTCTGGCAGCCGATGTCCTTAACTCCTCAACAATTAATTAACCCTACTGACCTTGTTTGCACTGCCATTCTGTTTTTTTTCCACAGCCATTTTTGAGAGACTTCAAGACAGGCCATACTAATGAAGAAACGACATAGTTGAGTACTTTCGATGTTAGTGGAAAGATGGACTATGTCGCTTCGCCTCAATCGGGTCTGGACGTTAGAGGCTGGACAGTTCCTTAGCCACTCTCGGTGGGGCTTTTTGAGATGTAGATGCACTGTTCACAACATTATCCGTCTAGAGATTCTTAAACAGTAGGCTTTGTGGGGCGGCGGATAAGTTTTGTAAAAATAAATTAATCTATTGCTGTATAAATTGCTGGATAATTGCTTGCATGTAGAATCAGTTTCTGGCTTTTAGAATGTTGTAATGCTGTCTTTCGCCGTTCTCAACACTGGCTCTCTATTTACTTTTTAGCACCCAGAAAGTGATTTAACAAAACATGGAACCAGTAATTAGAGATCCTAGTGCCCACTTTATCTGAGAAAATCATTATAGCTGCAGCTTATAGCTCTGAGGAATTAGGAGATTGTCCGGGATTTCTAATCAAAAACGGTTTTCCAAAATAGTTGAGTAAATTGTCAAATTCACTGATAAAAAACACAAGTATCCCTACAACCTAACTAACAGAGCAGTTCAGAGTCTAATGCGCTGATGCAACTATAAATGTCCGAATTAAATGTTAAAAAGAATGCACGCCATAATTTGATGAAAATATTTCATCAAACGCCACGCTAAATATTTGGTAGAATGTTTGTCCCGCGACGGCACGTGAAAATACGACAATACGAAGACTGAAGCAAGTTAATAAAAATCACCCCAGAATTAACACTTCACTTGAAATGTTTTCATGGTTCCGCGTATCTCTAGTAACTTAATACCGCACCCGAGGCTGTTTGTAGCAGTGACACTGATGCGACGCGGCTCCCGACACAGATGTCGTGTCATTCAGCGTCTGGAGGGAACTGGGGCCTTTCTTCCTCGCGCATCGTTCTTATATATAAAGCCGCGGTGCGGACGGCTAAGGGAACGCCTGATCAAATCGGCTCTCTCGACTAGCCTCTGGGCTAGTAACGCACAACTTCAAGTTACATAATAATTTATAGCTTCTTTTGCTGATGGCCGATGAAGCTCTTAATTTAAACGTGCATTCAGCACGCAGGTAAGTATTGATAATAAAATTTTGACGTGGCTAAGTCAAATATTTTGGGCGAGAGAATTAATTAAATTACACTGCACGCAGTAGATGAACTCTGAACTGGCCCTTTTGAGATCCGCTATCGCTATAATTTTATAGGTATTCAAAAGAAACTTTTCACATCTTCATAGTCATAGCGGACCTCCAACCTATTTAAATCTAAACATCCTAGCCTTATTTATTAACCTACTTAATCTATCTTGCTTCCTTCAGTTTTGAGACGAAAACCAGAAAATCATGAATTTCCACTAAAATCTTAATTTGTGAAATCCAAAGTACTGTTTTTATTAAATCATTATGCAAGATGAATCTAAATATGAATTTTGAAGTCTCTAGCTCTTTTCTGTTGCGCCAATGATTTTTTGAGAAAAACGTCCAAATTTCGAAAATGGCTGAAGTTATCGAACTGATATTTAACACACATTAATTTAGTATTATTCCTGACATGCTAGAAAAGTTTTAGTTCATTTGCTTGATTTTTAAAGTATTGCGCAACATTTATGACGTCAGAGCTAGTTACAGCAGACTGGCTGGCACACAATGGAAACTGATGTGAATTTACTACAGCGTGAGTAGGCTGCTTCCCTACATCACCCTCCACTTAAATTTTTTGTTTATGAATGTTAATGAATGAAAAAAAAATTGAGTTACAAAAAGGGAAGCAAGAGTACCGTTTAACTCCCTATGAAAATCAAAATTGAAATATAAACATGTAGAAACATTAAAGAAAATTGATTACCTACATTAATTATTTAAATTGTGGGCATGTTCACTGCCTTTTAAACAATGTCATTACTCAAAATTTTCAGCAAAGTTAATGAAATATTTTGGCATACAGATTGCCTTATACAAACAAACACATACAAATTGAAAAATTATGAAAATCTTAGATCCATGAAATACATTAAATACATTTTTACATACACAAATTCAAAGAAAATAACATGATACATAAACAGATGATTATCTCTTAGCAGTCTTTTCTAAACCTGAAAGAAAAAGTTCACAAATAATTTTTACACACGTGGTTGTAGCCGCTTTGGCTGGCGTCCTACACTTCCATTCACAAGGGTAGAGGAGGGGAAGTTGCTATGGTGTGCATCCTTCACGTTCTCTCTAAATTACATGGGGGAAAGGGGAGGGGTCACTGTGAGTTGTGTCCAAGTCTTTCCACGCTTTCACGCAGCTACCAGGCTGCCATTATCTGGTTTGTCCTGTAGAACAAACAAAAGAGTGCCTCAGACTCTGTTCACTTAATATCTAAGGGTGGGTCACAATGAAATGGGTATATATACATTTTATCCTTCAATATTTTCCTGGAACAAAGTTAACAGAACTTTTTCAATTTTACTCTCGTGGTTACTTAATTGTCATAAAATCGGTAAACAAATGGCTCAAAACGCCGTTAGTCACATACTAGAGAAAATCTATGCTCAAGGCATACAATCATGAATCCTATTTAACATCAATTTATTATTTCTGGGCCGGAACACTGAACCAATGCTCGGTACATTCCTGACACATTTGTATTTTAAGCACTTAACTGACTCATCTTTGATTACCTTATTCTTAGAGATAGTATGGGTATGATTAGTGGTTGTTATCTCAGCTTCTTTGTACATGTGAGTAACTTTGGTAATAGTACAGTTGTGAGTGTTCAAAACACAATACGTTTAGTTGACTACTAAATCCACTTATTGGTCCTCTGCTGTTGTCAGTTCCACATCTGCAATTAGGTACTTACTTACTTTGAAGTGCATTTATGCTGAGCTAAAATAATGTTTCACGTCTGTCAGTATGTTATTTATTTATTTTGCTAGTGTATGTACTTATTTAACACTCACTCTATTAATATTTAAAGCATAGGATAGCACATTTATTTCATATTCATAGTGTATTGCAGCTGATTAGTTTGCTCACGTGGCAATCCATTTCCACTCGATCGGACGCTGAAACCTCAGGTAGTCTCTCTCAGACCTACCACTAAAGTGCATCAAGTAATTATGGACGAGCGTAATGCTAAATTCCTTAAACCTGTAGGACACCATGAGCTGCTCTGTCTCATCTAACATAAGGGTACCTATGGTCGCATTCACGTCTCCAACTCATAACCTCAATACGTGTAGGTGTATCCTGTCACACACTACACTAAAATAATGGCCAGCTCCAACCTTATAAATACTTCAGGGAGGTGTCCTTCATGTCTCAACCACAAACACTGCTCAATTCTATTACACTGCCTTTCCTTGCTACACCAGGTGAGTTTAATCTTACAACTTATCTGCATATTTTTCCTAACACTAAGCAATCTCTTTTACTATTTCTTAGTTAGCTCTAATACATACACTAGGTTTCACTACCACTTCAGATCCTGCTTGTACATGAATTCATATATCTTTTTAAATTACTGTTGGTGGACCATTTCCAATAAAACAACACTTTGTACTTATTATGTTACCAGGGTACTATACATAATTGTTACTCAAATACATTTTATATCTTAATTACGTCATACTTCTCTATCGTTTGTCACTATTAGGTTTGTCACATTAGGTATTTTTCTTCACTAATCGGTAGATAGAATGGTTACATAACTCATGGCTTGATAGTTATGACAGAAAATTCTCATGTCTGGAAAGAAGAGGTCGAAATTTTTGTGGATAGGAAAGATGAAGAATGAGTGAGACCTGAAATGGAAGGAAGATCTCACACAGCTGGGACTGCACAGCTGCCACACTGTGTAGAGGTTACAGAACAACCTCCTCCCTACAGCATTCATTGGTTTAATGCTGTATTCATAACCATACCGGAAAATTTAATGTATGAAAGAAGAGGTCGAAATTTTTGAGGACAGGAAAGAGGAAGAATGAGTGAGATCTGAAATGGGAAAGAAGATCTCACACAGCTGGGACTGCACAGCTGCCACACTGTGTAGAGGTTACAGAACAACCTCCTCCCTACAGCATTCATTGGTTTAATGCTGTAAAGAAGAGTTAGAAATTTTAGGTGGATAGAAAAGATGAAGAGTGAGTGAGACCTGAAAAGGAAAGAAGATCTCACACAGCTGGGACTGCACAGCTGCCACACTGTGTAGAGGTTACAGAACAACCTCCTCCCTACAGCATTCATTCATAACCTTTGACCATGCCACGTCGATCTGAAAATACTTTATGATGCCTTTTTAGAACCTGTCTCAGTTCTTCCTTTTGATTGTCTGAAATCTTATAGATTTCCTGCAATTTAGCTTTTATTTTGTCTAAAATAATTGATTCTTCTTCTTATTCTGTGTTCAGCTTACTGCTACTAAGATTAACACCTTCGTCCCAATACCTCCTATTTTTCAGAACTCGTATAGGCAGCTCCCAAGTTCCATCATCAGTTGCTACATGTTTACCACTAAAAGGGACTGTAATTACTCCGGTTATTGGCAAGACCATTTTTAACTGGCTTCTTTCAAAGTCAACAACACTCTGATATTTTGACAAGAAATCTATGCCAATTAAAACCTCAATACAGAGATTGTTTACAATTAAACATGGATGATCAATTAAATTACCATTAATGTTAAAGGGCAGTAAAGCTTCTTGCTTTACCGTTTTTGAAACCTTGCCAGTAGCACCAATTATTCTTAGTCCTGATACCCTCATTACTGTAAGCTTGTCTTTACCAGGTAATGCATCAAAGAAGGACTGAGATATTGCACTCAACTCACTTCCACTGTCTAAGAGACAACGTACATTGATACCCAACATATTCACTATTATTATAGGGTGGCTTATTCTAGGTTGTACAGGTGGTTCCTCAAATTCATCTAGTAGTTCCTTTTGGATTTGTCTCCAACTAAAGTGATCGACATCTGTCTTCATTACATTTAGGTCACAGTGTGTAGGGGTTTCCTGAATTACATTTTCAGCTGCCTTTTCCAGTCGGTCTACTAATTTTAAATCGAAACACCGCACGACTTCATTACATTTAGTTTGCTGAGCATGACCCAAATTACTGTAGTCTGAGCGATTCTGCGCCTCCAGACCGGGCATAATACTAGTTATAGCTAAACCACTTCACCATTATCGTCGGTTTCCTTCTCAAGTGACAACCGGTCACAGCTACTGGGTTCATTGACCCCCAACAGGCTACCCTCTACATTCTCACTTATTTCCTGTCCTAAATCTATTAGTACATTATCAACATCCTGCACAGACACTTTAGATAAGAGCACATCATCTTCATCGTAAATATAAGCATGAATTTCTTCTGTTTCTTCACCTGTCAATTCAGTATTTTGTTGCTCTTCCCTATCGTTACACTGCTGCGCCTTCTCTTTCTCTTCCCACTTAGAAAGCGTCTCTAACACGGTATCTATCAAATACTGTGAGTGATCTAATATTTCTGCTGTATTCTTAGGTACTACCGACTCTTCATTCACATGTTCAGTTTGAGTATTCTGATCTGTCTTACCAATTCCCTTAACTACTGGCATAGGAAAAGTAACCGCCTGGTGAGCGCCAGTGTCCTCATAGACGGGAACTAGTTTTCCTGCCTCGGCCTACTACTGTTTCCCTTATTTTCATTATAGTTAACTGATATAGCATTGCTTTCCGTACTGTTGTTTACATGCATAATTTTGTTTGGAACAAATTTACTATCATTTGGATGCCATTGTTGGTTCTGATAATTAGTTCTGCAATTCCTACCTCTCTTAGGATTACGAACACCTACTGTTCTGATGTTTACATTGCCATGTTGCTCCTTCCTAAAATTACTACTATTGTTATTAGCATTTCTGTTATTACGTGCTTGCTCCTCATTGGCAGCAACACGTTCTACACATTCCAGATATTCAATGAAACGATCCAGATTGTCTCTAGGGGCAGATATAATTCTCGTTTGCCAATACCATGGCAGTTTGGCTTCAAGACCTAGTATAATCATTTCTGGTTTTAGCTTTTCCGCCAAATGTGACAACCGTGAGATCCATGACCTAGCAAACTCTTTAATTGATTCCTTGCCTGCATTGAAGCGTTTCCCACTCCAAAATTCTCTCAACACTTCATTTTGCTTATTGCTAGACCAATACTCATTAATAAAAGCTGTTTTAAATTCCGCTAATGTTTTACACTTCAACATAACATCAGCTGACCAACGCATGGCGTCACCTGCTAAATGGCTTCTAATAAATGAGATTTTCCCTCGTTCAGACCAAGTTGGTGGAATCACATCTTCAAAATCGTTCCAGAAATCTAGCGGGTGGATATTTTTGTCTGGATCGAACCGCAAGAACTGCCGACACCCGATAAAAGCGGCGTTTGCAGCTACAACTTGTTGTTTATTACCATTACCAGAAGTTACTGAAGCTACTTTACTCTCAATGTTAGCAATGTTAGTACTGATATTTTCTACTTTCATTTCAACATTATCTACTCTTTGCACAATATGAGTAGTATCAGTTTTGATTGCATTTACTTCTGCTTGACATATGTTTACTTTTATACTAACATCTTTAAATCTATCTGAGCACAGTTCAGATTCCGCCTCGATCTTTTCTGTTAACTTGTGCTCCAGCTTCGCATCTTCCATTTGGAAGTCTTTGCGAACCTCAGCAACTTCGGATTTTACTGTTTTATACATTTCAGAAAATTGTTGAGCAACCTTTTTCTTAATATCTTCATGATTGTAATCAATTTTACAATTCAAACTGTCTAGATCCTCTTTCAACTTATTGCAACCAACCTTGAAGGTATCGTCCATTACCTCCAATCGTTTATTAAAATTAGTTTAGCTGGCCATAATCTCATACTTTAATTCAGCATTACTGCTTTTGACCTGTTCACTTACTTCAGATTTTAATTCAGCATTATTGGATTCTAATTTATCGTCCATCGCCTCAAACCGTTTATTAAAATTAGTTTGACTGGCCACAATCTCATATTTTAATTCAGCATTACTGGCTGACAATTTTTCATTACTGGCAGCTATTGCTTGTAATATAACATTTAAATCAACAGCCCCAGCATCTTTGGGTTGCCCACTAGCTGGCTTTTTATCACACTCAGGTGACGAAAAACTAGCTCCAATACCAGAATCATCAAAACTAAATGAAACTTCTGATTGATTAGTCATATCTAACTTCTCCTTCTTAAACTCTACCATCTCTGATGACTGTTTCATTCTTAATGCATCAGAGAAACTATCATCGAATAAATTTACAATTTCTAATTTCTGCTTTACTACAGGGGTTTCTATTATTGAATCATTGCCCCATTTTACACTACGGTCAGGAGACAATACTTCATGTTTCACCTTAACATTACTACTTTAATGCATATTTACACTTGAACCGTTCTCTGGATTTACAGTTCCCTCAACAGACATAGGTTCTGATATAAGTTTAACTTCAGTTTCTTTTGGCGGTTCCATCGCCGACAGTCTTTTAGTGCAGGTTAGTAAAATTTTTAACAGCTTTTCACTTAACTTAGTTCCTTCTGCACGACGTATGGCGTTGCCGGCGCGGCGTACCAGGATTCCTGATGCGACGTGGCACGTTGAACTGCAGACGGCTCTCCGACGGTTGTTGTGTGTTTGCGTGGCCCGCAATTGCAGGCGCTGCGCCGGGTTCTCCAGCGGACGACTGCGGTGCGGCGAGACTGGCTTCTCGCGATGCCAGCAGCACCGCTAGACTCAGTGCCAGCTCCGTCAATCCAGATGCGTTGTTAATCCAATTGCGTCGTCCACATGCACACGTAACACTTTCACTGTTCTATTACTCAGCTGCTTGTCGCATTCCACTCGCGAATCCGAATAGTTAAAAATCACTTTCACTTAGTTGGATTTCCCGGCCGATGCACCAAATGTGGGGCGGCGGATAAGTTTTGTAAAAATAAATTAATCTATTGCTGTATAAATTGCTGGATAAATGCTTGCATGTAGAATCAGTTTCTGGCTTTTAGAATGTTGTAATGCTGTCTTTCGCTGTTCTCAACACTGGCTCTCTATTTACTTTTTAGCACCCAGAAAGTGATTTAACAAAACATGGAACCAGTAATTAGAGATCCTAGTGCCCACTTTATCTGAGAAAATCATTATAGCTGCAGCTTATAGCTCTGAGGAATTAGGAGATTGTCCGGGATTTCTAATCAAAAACGGTTTTCCAAAATAGTTGAGTATATTGTGAAATTCACTGATAAAAAACACAAGTATCCCTACAACCTAACTAACAGAGCAGTTCAGAGTCTAATGCGCTGATGCAACTATAAAAGTCCGAATTATATGTTAAAAAGAATGCTCGCCATAATTTGATGAAAATATTTCATCAAACGCCACGCTAAATATTTGGTAGAATGTTTGTCCCGCGACGGCACGTGAAAATACGACAATACGAAGACTGAAGCAAGTTAATAAAAATCATCCCAGAATTAACACTTCACTTGAAATGTTTTCATGGTTCCGCGTATCTCTAGTAACTTAATACGGCACCCGAGGCTGTTTGTAGCAGTGACACTGATGCGACGCGGCTCCCGACACAGATGGCGTGTCATTCAGCGTCTGGAGAGAACTGGAGCCTTTCTTCCTCCCGCAGCATTCTTATATATAAAGCCGCGGTGCGGACGGCTAAGGGAACGCCTGATCAAATCAGCTCTCTCGACTAGCCGCTGGGCTAGTAACGCACAACTTCAAGTTACATAATAATTTATAGCTTCTTTTGCTGATGGCCGATGAAGCTCTTAATTTAAACGTGCATTCAGCATGCAGGTAAGTATTGATAATAAAATTTTGACGTGGCTAAGTTAAATATTTTGGGCGAGAGAATTAATTAAATTACACTGCACGCAGTAGATGAACTCTGAACTGGCCCTTTTGAGATCCGCTATCGCTATAATTTTATAGGTATTCAAAAGAAACTTTTCACATCTTCATAGTCATAGCGGACCTCCAACCTATTTAAATCTAAACATCCTAGCCTTATTTATTAACCTACTTAATCTATCTTGCTTCCTTCAGTTTTGAGACGAAAACCAGAAAATCATGAATTTCCACTAAAATCTTAATTTGTGAAATCCAAAGTACTGTTTTTATTAAATCATTATGCAAGATGAATCTAAATATAAATTTTGAAGTCTCTAGCTCTTTTCTGTTGCGCCAATGATTTTTTGAGAAAAACGTCCAAATTTCGAAAATGGCTGAAGTTATCGAACTGATATTTAACACACATTAATTTAGTATTATTCCTGACATGCTAGAAAAGTTTTAGTTCATTTGCTTGATTTTTAAGGTATTGCGCAACATTTATGACGTCAGAGCTAGTTACAGCAGACTGGCTGGCACACAATGGAAACTGATGTGAATTTACTACAGCGTGAGTAGGCTGCTTCCCTACAGCTTGCCCTTGCAGACAGCATTGTATGGTGATATGTATCACATACATGAAGTATACGACCCTAATAGGAACAACAATATTCTAGGACAGCTCCGCTAGCACGCCAGCAGTCTAAGCAAATCCACTCGGACCTTCTTACAAACCGTTTATTTGAGTAACGAGTTGACGAAGAGCTGTCGGACAATTTTGAGCGTAGGTTATCCCAGGAAGGCGTTTTAGGTGCTGGCCTCTGTGCCGTTTAACACTAAAACTTTCACGGTAAGGCGTCCAGCGCAGTGCATGTTATTTGTGAGTGATTTGCACACCACAACAGTAACACGTTCACTAAAAATCTCATCAGTGACGTTGCAGGAGTGGGCTACAAAGCCATGTTTCTATTTTTCTACTCACAATGAAAGCGGCATGGAGCTTGTGTTGATTGGTAAGGCACTGAAGCAAAACAACTTTATTTGAAATTAAACACACCACTTTATTTAAATAAAGTGCAATCAGTGTAACAAACATAGCAGTAACTGCTTACCCTATTTAAAATAAAAGCTGTTGAAAGCAACGGCATCAGATTTTTGAGAAATGAAAAGTCATTGGCGGCAATACTTGAAGACTGATTAATTCAATAAACAAATTAGCAACTGACCACCAGCTGTATTTACACTTACAGAATTCACTGGGTCACAGTTAAAAAGAGTAATAAACAACTGGTGGCAGAATGTAAGTAACTAATTAATTCAACAGGAAAGCAGCAGTAGTCCTCCAGCATTATAGGTACACTTGCAGAAAGTCACTGCGGAGAGAATTCAAAATGATAATGGGCAACTGGTAGCACAATATAATTCAGAAAAGATCCAGTGAATTAGTACAAACACAACTGACAACTAGAGAACCGTTTAAAAGAAGGGAACGCCGTTATATATATAGTTTAGTACAGCGCAGAAAATTAGAATTACGTTGAAGTCTCATTTAGAAGTCCACAAAAACCATTCTACAAGGCTGTGCTGAAACGTAATGCCTACAATTCCAAATATGAAAACTCTTAAATCTTTTTTAAATTGAACTAACGTTATTGACATCCAATATGTACAATTTTCGTGTCTATATATTTGTAGTCATCTGCCGTTAGAAGGCTCCAGATTACATCGTGTAACATGGCGGTGTGTAACATAATTAGACTGAAGACCAAAGCAACTATTGTAGGCAGGCGTATTCATATACAGAGATACTAGACATGCAGTATACGGCGCTGAGACCGGCAACACCTATATAAAACAGGAAGTGCCTGGCGCAGATGTTAGATCGATTACTGCTGTTGCAGTGACAGGTTAATCAAGATTTAAGTGAGTTTGGGCGTCGTGTTATAGTCGGCGCACGAAGCAGTGGGACACATCATCTCCGAGGTAACGATGAAATGGGGATTTTTTTGTACGACCATTTCACGAGTCTATCATGACTATCAGGAATCCTGTAAAATATCAGATCTCCGACATCGCTGCGGCTGGAGAAAGTTCCTGTAAGGAAGGAACCAACGCCGACTGAGGAGAATCCTTCAAAGTGACAGAAGTGCAACCCTTCCGCAAATTGCAGCAGATTTCAGTGCTTGGCCATCTGCAAGTCTCAGCGTGCGAATCATTCAACGAAACATCATCGATATGGGCCTTTGGAGCCGAAGGTCCACTCGTGTACCCTTGATGCCTGCACAATACAAAGCCTTACACCTCGCATGGGCCTGACAACACTGACATTGAGCTGTTGATGACTGGAAACCTGCTGCTTGGTCGGACGGGTCTCGTTTCAAATTGTATCGAGCAGATGGACGTGTACGGGTATGGAGAGAACCACATGTATCCATGGACCCTGCATATGAGCAGGGGACTGTTGAAGCTCGTGGAGGCTCTATATTGGTGAGGAGCGTGTGCAGTTGGAGTGATATGGGACCCCCGATACGTCCAGATATGACTCTGATAGGTGACACGTACATAAGCATCCTGTCTGATGACCTGCATCCATTCGTGTCCATTGTGCATTCCGACAGACTTGGTCAATTCCAGCAGGACAATGCGACACCCCACACGTCCAGAATTGCTACAGAGTGGCTCCAGGAATATTCTTCTGGCGTTAGACTCTTCCGCTGGCCACCAGACTCCCAAGACATGAACATTATTTATCATACCTGGGATAGCTTGCAAAGTGCTGTTTATAAGAGGTCTCCACCTCGTACTCTTACGGATTTATGGACAGCCTTGCAGGATTCGTGGTGTATGTTCCCTCCAGCACTACTTCAGACATTAGTCGAGTCCATGCCACGTTGTGTTGCGACACTTCTGCGTGCTCGCCGGGACCCTACACGATATTAGGCAGGTGTACCATTTCTTAAGTTTATGTCGGTGCGTGAGAAACAGCGTGTTGTAATTTTGTTTCGAATTCGAAGAGTTCGTCCTTACATGGAGCGTCCTCAGCTTCAGCATGTTAGTGCCATATCGCACTCGAGCGCTGCATCATCTGCAACAATCCGACGCCTAAGATTAACTGTTATCTATCGTGTTCCCTACAGTGGCGAATTGGTCCCATCCAATGTTCATCTGTAACCAAAACTTAAAGATTACTTTTAACGACTTAACTTTGTGATTAATCAAGCGGTACAAGCATAGGTAATGTTGTGGCTTGGTCATCATTGTGAAACATTCTACAGTGACTACATATCTCGTTAGTGTTCGCCACCCACGTGACTGTATGGAGAAATAAATATGTAGAAATGAAGAATGAAGCTGCAGGTTGTTCGCTATGTTCCTTTTATTTAAAAAGCTTTAAGAGTTATCACATACGAACTTCGATGGCTTTACTTCTCAGCTCTTCCACTCCGAAGACCTAGGAAGGTTACTGGGTCTCTTATTTGGGGCAAAACTGACATTTCCACCATAGCTAAACGACATGAAAACAAAAACCCAGAAAGTACTGTACATTAAGTATCTTCGTCATAGTCCTTGGTGTATGACTCTGTGTGTCTGCTCAAATTTAATAGGTGTTTTATGAGATACTTCCTAAATGGTGCACAGTGTATGGGCCAACGAAACGGCATCTCAAGATCATTGACGTTATCCAGCATGAGATGATCGGGCGGGCCACCGGTGTTTACAGAATCAGCTTGATACCAAGACACAGCTGTCACCACTTCACACGGTGTGTCAGATTTATAACATACACTCATTCACAAAATAACCAATATACCATACAGTTACTCCCATGGCTATGGAACAAATTTTCTGAAGTAGTCCTAGAACAACGAGACTATCTGGAATCTTGAGCTACAGTCAGTTGCTATGGAATAAGTATAACAAGAGACCCAGTGTTGGTACAACTGCTACACAGTTCAGTGAAAATTACCTGAGTAATTTCGCATTTAGCGAAACGCAAGAGAAACTGCTCTCTTGCATGTGTTTTATGCACAATTTTTATGAGATTCTACACAATTATACACTTGTATTCCAAATGGATCGAACAAGGAGGACTCCCTCAACTGCTTGTCGTTTCCCGTGATCGAGTTCTTAAGACCCGACCACTTGAAGAATTCACTGTGTTCGATGCGTCCTTGAGGGCACTGAACCTGATGTGTTGGGACTGCTAAATTTCTCGTCTGTTCTAATACCCTGAGTGTCCTTTAGTCTCTACGTTAATCGTATCCCCATATAAAGTAGTCAAAAATAAGCAGCATGCCTTCCGCAACCTACAAAGAGTGGGGAAGGACGGGTCATTCTGCTAGTTGCATGGATACATAGGTATCAGAGAGAAAGAATTCCAAGCAGGTGTGTCGTAGTAACTAGACAGTTCCCTGTGACGGTCCTACACAAGCTACCACCTGACTGCTGAAGTTTGCGTGGATAGGGAGTACAATGACTGGGAGTAAAGGGCAGCACGCTGCAGCTAGTTAACAACACAGCTGTAGTGTACCTTCACTCAGCCACACTCCCGAGATAACGCTCTCTCGGTCGTCTTCATAGGTGACAGCTCCATGGCTCATGGCATCTTGTCCGAAGGGAAGAAGCCGTAATATGTGGAGCTTATTGCCCACAGATCACAGTGTGTCACATTTAAGTTGTCTGAGTTTTATAATCAAATAAAATTGCCGCATATTTGTCCTCTGTTATGATAGATTCATTAACTAAATAGTTACATTAGACTATTTAAAAAGGGAAGTGGTTAGGCTGAAGTTAGACAGTGTGAGCATTAACGAAGTGCAGCCGCAGGATGGTCAGGACGTCTGCTGAGGTGAGTACATGGTTATCTGCACAAAATCATGTAGGTGCCATGCAAGAGAAGATAAGAAAATAAAAGTAAGAAAATAAATGTGGGTGAACCAATACAAAGGCATACTGAGCGCATTACCGCCTCCAAGGTAGATACAAATCAGACACTCAGTACTGTTAAGCAAGTTGACACGAGTCAATGATGCAAATGATAAATAGGTTGAAAGAAGTTATGGTAAAATGAAATAAATTATTCAGATGGCTAAATGAGATGAAAGTTTTATTTTGATGGAATACGATTGCGGGGAAAATTACGAGAAGGAAAAATCGTAAGAGCAAATCGGCTTGAGGAGAGGAATGCAAGGGGAGAGCACCTAGTAGAATAACGCACCAAGCACAATCTGATCACTGCTAGCATGGTCCTTGAAAATCATTACCGATATTTTCAGTATACAGTTACTACCTTTCTGGCTGCCTTATTACAAAAGCAAACGCTCATAGACATACGTCATTCGCCAGTTTTTTCATGACACCCTGGTGGCGTAACACTTGCTAGTTACGTAAGGTGTAGTACAATATACAATTGAAATTTGATGTATGTCCCACATACACATTCACATTCACTCTCATTTACTCTCACCCTAAAACCTAATATAAATGTTATCTTTTAAATTGTTATTTCCGCCGGCCAGAGTGGCCAAGCGGTTCTAGGCGCTACAGTGTGGAACCGTGCGAACGCTAGGTCGCAGGTTCGAATCCTGCATCGGGCATGGATGTGTGTGATGTCTTTAGGTTAGTTATGTTTAAGTAGTTCTAAGTTCTAGGGGACTAATGACCTCAGAAGTTAAGTCCCATAGTGCTCAGAGCACATTGGTTTTCTACAACCACCTTCAGATCATCCAAATCGTAAAAAGGGGTAAAAATTCATTAAAAGGATAATCATTAATGGCAGCCATCACACAAAATGCGTGACTGCAGTCAATCTTATTAAAATATTGTACACTCAAAACTACTATCTAGGTATAAGAAGCTTTTTATAGTTAACAAAAAGTTTTCGTCAATAAATTACATTAAGGCCGCCATCTCCTCCTTCACCCTATCAGACTTCAGTAAGAGAAGACTTAAACGAGGAAGTGACCCAGACACAAGAATGTTTGAAACAGAAATTCAGTGATAAGATGGAGATTACAAAAACAGATTTTACACCACAAAAAGTTTTATGGGGGTGATGTCGATTCTGAACTTAATTTGATGGCAGTGTGTTCACTCAAAAATGTAAGAAAGCCAAAGATCAAGGGTATTGAATATGGATTAATTGAAAGAACCAGTGGTTGTTTAGAGTTTCAAAGATCCTATAAAGCAACAGCAGAACGAAGCAAGTTGTAGCGTCTCAGCTATCACGCGACTGCAGATTTTTGCACTAAGTTTGTAACGTTATGGCAAGCTGTTTTGGAAGCCTGCAGTATAGTAGCGTTCGGTGGCGGCTGGCATGTTGCCTGCCGTATGCGTCATAGCCACACCTGTCGGTACAGCTGACCATGAGACTGCTCACTGTGGCGTGTACTAAAATCAGTTATTCACCTCACCTAAGAAACCAAATACCTACGTTAAATATTGTCTGTTTTATCTCAAATTTGGTACATGACCTTTTGTTATTCAGAGAAGCTTTGTGTCAAAATATGATACCGCTACCTATAGTAGTTTCTCAGACATAAAAAACCTATTAAAATACTTAACCAACAATTAAGAAAGTAAATCAAGATAGTAACAACAACAGTTTATATTTATTTTGTTATTTGAGTGTGCTGATTTACTTTATAAAGATTTTCAATCCTAAACTTTCGATAATTTTTCATTCGTACTGCAAATAACAAAAAATTGCTCTGAGCACTATGGGACTTAACTTCTGAGGTCATTAGTCCCCTAGAACTTAGAACTACTTAAACATAACTAACCTAAAGACATCACACACATCCATGCCCGAGGCAGGATTCGAACCTGCGACCTAGCGGTCGCACGGTTCCACACTGTAGCGCCTAGAACCGCTTGGCCACACTGGCCGGCGGAAATAACAATTTAAAAGATAACATTTATATTAGGTTTTAGGGTGAGAGTAAATGAGAGTGAATGTGAATGTGTATGTGGGACATACATCAAATTTCAATTGTATATTGTATTACACCTTACGTAACTAACAAGTGTTACGCCACCAGGGTGTCATGAAAAAACTGTGAATCCCCCTAACTGGCGAATGACGTATGTCTATGAGCGTTTGCTTTTGTAATAAGGCAGCCAGAAAGGTAGTAAGAGGATAACCAGTTCTAAAGTATATTTCAATTATAGCTTTCTCTTAGTTCTCGTTTCGTTTTGTTCGGTGCAACATTTGGTTAATACTTGCAGTATGAAATTACATAGATGCATCTGCGAATGTTGATTGGAGTAAAGCAGACTCAGCGCGAATATGATCATGAAAGTTTAATCTGATTGGCTGTTCGTTTTGATCAGCCAATGAGAGTAAAGTCCTTCCCCCTCATTGGGATCAGTTATACGCCCTGAGAGCCACGGCATTCAGTGAGTCGTGGACTAGCTGCCGGACGAGAAGGTAATGTTAGACGTGACCGAAAAAATTATTTCTAAAATGAAGAAAAGACTGTTATATCGCTTTCGGTTTGTATCGCCGCGCAAGAAGATGTAATTACGGAAGGTTCTGTGATGTTTGGAAGATTTTGGAGTGTTTGTTGTAGAGAAAACTGCGTGTGTAAAGAATTGTAAAGATTTCTCGAGCATTTTCATTTGAAGGATCCACTAAAAGGACTGAGTGTGAAACTCGTTTTATAGTAGAATACGGACTGTATTAATGTCGTATTATTTTGGGTTGGACTTAATGCATTTCTGGCTGTCTTGCGTGTGATATAAGCTGCTTCAACTAGTAGTGGATGTACTATCGACGTAAATGTGGGCTTGTTGAGACCATAACTAAAAGACATTGGTATCCATAAGTAGACATTTTCAATGAAGGAAGGAAGCATTCACGTTTGCCCGTTATTACTACAGATTTACAGGTTTATTTTGCTACCGGAGTTATGGGGACTTCGCAATCATCAGTATGCAATGTGGTTTTCTTCAACGCTGCTTTTCACATCGTCTCCATAGTACCTACGAATGCATAGCAACGGACGGTGAACGAACGCTATACTGAGGTAGGTGGACATTAATTTTGCAGCTCGCTTCACTTAGTGTTAGCAAATATATAGTTACCCTGCCCTGCCGCAAAGTGAAAGGAATACAACAGAAGAGGGGTTGGCGGCTTTGAAAGATGAAACAATGAAAGTAGCAAATGATGAAACAGACAAAAAGAAAAGGACCATTAGATATTTTTGGAGAGGACATGAATATTGAATCTAATTGAAGTAATAGAGAATAGGGACTCTTGGAAAAGTTCCATGTTACTACCAGGGTCAAACATGGAAGTATTTTGTCACCATCACTTTTCAACCTCGTTATGGGGCAGGTAAAACCAAGTACATCAGCAGATCGTATCTTTCAAACTCGTGCAGAGAAAATTGGGAAAGTAATGCAATTCATTTATCGTGGAACCTTGCCTGCTACAGAGAACAGTGCAAAGAACGAATAAATAGTGGGATACAAGAAGTCACTAGATGCTATCTCACATTACTGTACTGTTAAAAACAAAACTCATTTCAAGAAATTAAATGATTTGCATATATAAAACTCTTATGATCCCTGTTTTGGCATACACTTGTATGACATACAAATTAATAAAATGAAAAGAAGCAAAATTTTTATAATTTTAAGTAAAATTCTAAGGAGGATATTTTTGGGATTCGAGGCAGGAATACAGCTGGATGTAAAATATTAAAGAAAAACATAGTGTAAGTTCCATACAGAGAACGAGACACTGAATCCAAATTAAGGCTCAGAGACTTTGTTCTAACGGACAAGCACTCCGAACTTCAGAATAAAGGATTATCTGCCAAGTGCAGAACATCTGAAACGAAGGAGACCTTTTGGAAGACCAACACTACGCTAGTTCGACACAATCACACAAGATACGAAAATCTTACATGCGATGAATTGGAAAATTAAAGACCAAAATGAAGCTACCAGGCAAAGCATTATGATAACAGCAGCGAAGAACTTTTATACGAGAAGCTTGTCAAGCTTGCTAATAATAATAATAATGATAATAATAATAATAATGATGATGATGAAGAAAGGAGAAAATATGAAGTTGCTGCAGATAATGTAGCAAATTGGAAGGCGGACATGTAAGTAATGAATTTGACAGGAAGTACATAATGACAAAGCGATGTTAGGACGAGAAATACTAGGCTGCGTAACTAGCTAAGGAGTCTCTTGGAATGAAGAGGGACATACATAAAATTTTCAAGAGCTCAGATGGCAAGTCCATTCTGCGCATAGAAGGGAAGGCTGATTGTTGACATAAATATTCACAAACACCGAGGCGACAAAAGACATGCCATACCTCCTAATATCATGTCTGACCCTCTTTTACGCGGCGTAATGCAGCAACCCGGCGTAACAGGGACGTAGTAAGTCATTGCATATAGCCATCCATAATTGCGAAAGTGTTGCCGTTGCAGGATTTTGTGCACGAACTGACCTCTCGGTTAAGTCCCATAAATGTTTGATTGGATTCATGCCGGGCGATGTGGGGGTGAAATTATTCTATTGAACTGTCTACAATGTTCTTTAAACCAACTGCGAAATCATTGATCCGTTCAGCTCAATGACCTGTTCAGTTGGATCATAGAACCCAATCCATTCCAAATAAACATAGCCCACTATATTATACACCACCAGCTTGCTCAGCGTCCAGTTGACAACTTGGGTCTATGGATTCGTGAATTCTGCACCTCACTCGAATCCAATCACCAGGTCCTACCAAATAAATGGTGAAATCGGGACTCATTTGACCAGACCGCGATTATCCAGTCGCCTAGGGGCTATCCGATACGGTCGCGAGTCGAGGAGAGGCGCCGCAGGCAATGTAGTGCTGCTAGAACAGGTACTAGCGTCGGTCGTCTACTGCCATAGACACTTCGGTACACTGCCTAACGGATACGTTCGACGTACGTCCCTCATTGATTATTTCACGCAGTGTTGCTAGTGTTAGCACTGCCAACTGTACTCAAAGGCCGCTGCTCTCAGTAGTGAAGTGAGTGGCACCGGCAACTGCGTAATGTGTGTTGAGATGTAATATGTGAAATTTTTTACACTGTTGACACGGGATCCCAGAATATTGGATACCTTACGATTTCCAAAATGGAATGTGTCATGCGTCTAGCTCCAACTACTATCCCGCATTCAAAGGCTTTTAATTCACATCGAGCGCCCATAATCATGTAACAAACGTTTTCACATGAATCACCTGAGTACAAATGACAGTTGCGCAAGTGCACTGGCCATTTATACGTATGTTGCGTATGCGATACTACCACCAACTGAATAACTGCATATCGCTTTCACATGTCTTCTGGAATCTGACCGTATGTAGGGTGTACATAAAGAAGCTAACTCGAAGACAGTATTGCAGAGAGAGAGAGAGTAGATATTATTTGAATATGAGACAGGAGGTGTCAAACAACGGGAAGAGTTTGACAGGGAAATGAAAGAACTAAGTCAAAACGGGGCCCCTAGAGCAGTCAACATTGCCTCAGAATTATTTAAACCACTGGGCGAGCGAAGGACGACAAAATTATTGTACCTAGTATGCAATTTGTGCGACGCAGGCAAAAAACTTGATAATTCCCACCTAAATAAAACCGTTATTGACAGCTATAAATAATATGAAACCAGGAGTTTAATATTCATAGCAGTGCAAATTTTGACACGAATTACTTACAGAAGCTTAGAAGAAGTGGTAGAAGCCAACGTCAGCGAAGCTTGTGTTTTGATTTTGGGAAATTTAAGCAAATGCAAGGCCATACCGATCCTAACATTTATGTTCAGTCAACTGACGAAACGTAAATCTATATTAATAGAATTTGTATATTTACAGAAAGTTTTTGGCTGTGTTGACTATAATATACTCTTTGAATTTTTGGAGATAGTAGGCATAGAATACAGGAAGTGAAGAGTTAGACTGCCGTTTATATTGAGTCGAATGACATGAAAGAGAGACTGCTTGAGAATCGAGACAAGGTTGTGGCCTTTTCACGACGTTATTCAATTTGAACGCTAACCAGCTAACAAAGGAAGCCAAACAATAATTGGGAAAGGGCACTTCAGGAAAAAGAAATACATACTTTGAAGTTTTGTGGTGACATTGTAATTCTATCAAAGACGAGAAGGGGCTTGGAATAGCGGTATAATGCAATGGATAGCGCCATGGAAAGAGAGATGATGAGATAAACGTCAACGAAGGTATGTCGATGATAATGCAGTATCGTCGAATTATATCAGGGGATGCTGAGAGTTTAAATCAAGAAATGCGACCAGAAAAAGTATTCAATGAGTTTTTCACTTTGGGCAGCAAAATAGCTGACAGTGTCGAAGTAGAGGAGTTACAAATCGCACACTGACAATACCATGGTAAGCATTTTTGATAGGTAGACATTTGTTAACATCAAATATAAATTCTAGTGTTAATGAGTCTGGTTTTGAAAGTGTTTCTGCGGTGTGTAGCCATAGAAGGATTTGAACATTGTGGAGCAGAAGAATGGTGAAGATTGGCTGGCGGATCGAATGATTAGCGAGGACGACAGAATCGCACTGGGAAGAAATGAAATTTGTGGGTCAGCTGTATTAAGATACGGGTTTGGTTAATGGGACACATCCTGAGGTACCAAGAATGGTCAGTTTGGTGTTGGTATGAACTGTGATAGAAACAACTGGAGAGGTAGATCAAGGCTTTAATACAGCAAGCAGGTTCAAATGAATGTAGTTTTCAGGATGTATAAAGAGACGTAGAGGCTTGTTCAGGATAGACTAATTTGGAGGGCTGCATCAAAGTAGTCTTCAGACTGAAGACAATAACAATATCAATAGCTGCAGACTTAGGTACTTTTCGAACATTTGAGGAATATTACAACATCCTAAATGATGTGTGACTCCAGTCCATCAGGAGTAGATCAGTGGAGGAGACCATCAGTCTAGAATATACAATGATCGTCGAAATAGAGTAAATGGAAGGTATAATCCAGGCTATAACTCAAATAATAATCATCAGCGGTGGACTAACACGAACGACGGTAGTAAACTGCAACCATCTCTGACCACGTTTGACGTTACACCTATTTAGTCCAGCGATTTGGCCTCCTGGAGTTCGCAGGAGTAGGGTGAATTTGCTTGTGGGGGCTCAGAGCGTGATGTGCCAGGCTCAGCCAAATTGATGTGGCCGGAAGAGACACAGCAACTGCTCCAGACGATCTTAAGAGCAAAGGCATCATCTTTGCCGGATGTGGGTAAACCCTAAAGCTGGGAATTAGGATGACGGCCGTAAAAGAGACAGGCAATGCTCTATCAGTGGCGGACTGTCAGACAAGCTGGAAGATGGCTTCTTACACCTCTCTGAAATTCGACAATAAATCACAGTATCATAACAATGTTAACTTGAATACATGTACGATCTCAGATGAAGGAGGCACACCCTATGAAACAGTAATGTTTTCAATATCTTTCAAACTACAACTGTGAACATTTAACTATGACTAAATATTCTCGTAATGAACCTCTGCATTAAGAACTTTTATAACAGTCATGCGATTTCAACACATGACATCTCAGATGATAGCACCGAACTATAGCTATCATCCCTGAAGGCTGTTTATGAGTGTATATTTTATTCCTAGCTGTATTACATTTTTTCTTCTTTTACATTATGCAAAGGTTCGTCCCTATGAATACCACATTCGCTCGCTGTGTTTTTTAGAGTTTCCTGTGCGTTGAAGTCGTTTAGTAACTTCCGTGCTTTACTTTTCAACTGACGTTTCTATTTGTTTCTACTGAAATATTTGAGTAAAATTTTCATTCAGTGTTTTAACTTCGTTTAGTGTTCCTGAGGCCGTTAGAATTTTTTGACTTTAGCTAATAATTTTGAGAAATTTAGTTTGTATAGGTATTAGCTGTGGCGTAGTAGTATTAATACAAGTAGTTGCTTTCTTAGTAGGCAGAGAATTTCTCGACCATTATTATTAGTTCTATAAATAGTTCTACTGGTGTAACTGAACTTTGGTAACGTATACGTATAGTTATTTTCAGAAACTGGAAAATTTTACCATGAGTGAGAAGTGTGGGCACTGTCTTAGGTTTGTGAGTAGTGGGTTACAGCGTGGGATTTTTTCAAAGTATTTTCATTGTGGGAATGCAGTGGGGAAGCCAGTTGTCAGTTTAGTGAGATCCTCTCCTGGGAATTCAGAATGTGTAGTAGAAATAAGTTGATAGGGGAGTAGGAGCGTACGATCTGTGCCTTTCAGGTGCAGTTACTACGCGCAAAGGAGGAACTAGATAGGTCGAAGAGGGAG
This sequence comes from Schistocerca americana, assembly GCF_021461395.2. Taxonomy (NCBI): domain Eukaryota; kingdom Metazoa; phylum Arthropoda; class Insecta; order Orthoptera; family Acrididae; genus Schistocerca; species Schistocerca americana. The sequence goes on from NC_060121.1 coordinate 682,564,007, forward strand.
AAGGGTGGTGGGGAATGGGAACTGGCAGTTGGCAAGAAGGCAGCTAGGAAGAGGAGGTATTCAGACAGTTATACTTTGCGTATATGCGATAGATTTGACCAACTTCCAGAGTTGAGTGGAGAGGAACCTCATGTAGCTGTAGATGTGGGTAATATGCAGCAGTCCTCAGCAATTAGGGGGCCTAGGTTAGTTGCAAAGTCTAACAGAAAGAAGGAGGTTCGGCTGTTAGGTAGTTCTCAAGGTAGAGGTGTGGTCCAGCAGTTGCAGGAAGTGTTGGGGAGTGAGTACCAGGTCACCAGCATTGTGAAGCCTAGTGCAGGGTTGGCTCAAGTGACTGACAGCATTGGGGAGTTGTGTAGGAATTTCACGAAGGCGGATAAGGTAGTGATAGTGGGTGGAGCAGTGAACAGTCTTGATAAGGACGGGGAATATGATATATGTGGTGACCTGGCAAAGATATCTACTCAAACTGGTCGCACTAATGTGCATTTCGTGCAATTGTTTCAGCGTCATAATCGGCCTCACATTAATGCCGCTGTTAGTCTCGTTAACATGTGGCTGGGGAGGACGCAGATGCAGAGGGCATGGGTCACATCTCAGTGGTGCCAGCTGGGTCTATAGTAGATCGGGTTTCACTAGGCATGGCCTGCACCTCAATAGGTATGGGATGAGGAGGCTGGCTAAGCTTATAGGTGAAAGTGCGGTGGGTGGTGGCGCCATTTATGGAAAAATTCCCGTAGTAGTTTGTGTTAGAGCAGCACCTTTTTTAGATTGAAGTCAACTAATAGGTATACCTGCTTAAAGGAAGTCCCTCTAACTTAGGGCTCACCTTCCGAGAATGTTATGTTTCCTAGTAGATAAGGAATTAGCATATTTCATCAAAATATAAAAGGTATTAAAGTTAGTGAACTGCTTATAGATGTTGACTCTGAAATATTAGAACACCACTTAAATAATTTGACAATTCAGAGGCTTCCTTTACCAGGAGACATATTAGTTGGCTGTTTCTCAAGGAGTTCCTTGCAGGATGAGGGATTAGCTACACTCCTGGAAATGGAAAAAAGAACACATTGACACCGGTGTGTCAGACCCACCATACTTTATCCGGACACTGCGAGAGGGCTGTACAAGCAATGATCACACGCACGGCACAGCGGACACACCAGGAACCGCGGTGTTGGCCGTCGAATGGCGCTAGCTGCGCAGCATTTGTGCACCGCCGCCGTCAGTGTCAGCCAGTTTGCCGTGGCATACGGAGCTCCATCGCAGTCTTTAACACTGGTAGCATGCCGCGACAGCGTGGACGTGAACCGTATGTGCAGTTGACGGACTTTGAGCGAGGGCGTATAGTGGGCATGCGGGAGGCCGGGTGGACGTACCGCCGAATTGCCCAACACGTGGGGCGTGAGGTCTCCACAGTACATCGATGTTGTCGCCAGTGGTCGGCGGAAGGTGCACGTGCCCGTCGTCCTGGGACCGGACCGCAGCGACGCACGGATGCACGCCAAGACCGTAGGATCCTACGCAGTGCCGTAGGGGACCGCACCGCCACGTCCCAGCAAATTAGGGACTCTGTTGCTCCTGGGGTATCGGCGAGGACCATTCGCAACCGTCTCCATGAAGCTGGGCTACGGTCCCGCACACCGTTAGGCCGTCTTCCGCTCACGCCCCAACATCGTGCAGCCTGCCTCCAGTGGTGTCGCGACAGGCGTGAATGGAGGGACGAATGGAGACGTGTCGTCATCAGCGATGAGAGTCGCTTCTGCCTTGGTGCCAATGATGGTCGTATGCGTGTTTAGCCCCGTGCAGGTGAGCGCCACAATCAGGACTGCATACGACCGAGGCACACAGGGCCAACACCCGGCATCATGGTGTGGGGAGCGATCTCCTACACTGGCCGTACACCACTGGTGATCGTCGAGGGGACACTGAATAGTGCACGGTACATCCAAACCGTCATCGAACCCATCGTTCTACCATTCCTAGACCGGCAAGGGAACTTGCTGTTCCAACAGGACAATGCACGTCCGCATGTATCCCGTGCCACCCAACGTGCTCTAGAAGATGTAAGTCAACTACCCTGGCCAGCAAGATCTCCGGATCTGTCCCCCATTGAGCATGTTTGGGACTGGATGAAGCGTCGTCTCACGCGGCCTGCACGTCCAGCACGAACGCTGGTCCAACTGAGGCGCCAGGTGGAAATGGCATGGCAAGACGTTCCACAGGACTACATCCAGCATCTCTACGATCGTCTCCATGGGAGAATAGCAGCCGGCATTGCTGCGAAAGGTGGATATACACTGTACTAGTGCCGACATTGTGCCTGCTCTGTTGCCTGTGTCTATGTGCCTGTGGTTCTGTCAGTGTGATCATGTGATGTATCTGACCCCAGGAATGTGTCAATAAAGTTTCCCCTTCCTGGGACAATGAATTCACGGTGTTCTTATTTCAATTTCCAGGAGTGTATGTACATAAACAGCGGTATTCCATTTGAGTCCATAGACATATCACGACACTGCACTGAACTGATATTTGAATGTTGTGCAGATGCAGTTGACTTTAGTGAATCCAAACTTCTAATTGTTGTTGTTTATAGGTCCCCTAACCCTGACTTCAGAGCATTTCTGCACAAACTAGAGAGAGTCCTTGATTCACTTTGTAGGAAGTACCAGAAATTAATAATATGTAGTGACGTCGATATTAATTTTGTAAATGATGGTGCAAGAAAAAGTAAATTGGTAGCTCTCTGACATTCATATGATCTGATGTAAACTGTGTTTTTTCTAACTAGGGAGATGGGGCACAGTAGCACAGCCATAGGCAATATTTTCACTCATTCTTCATAGGTAGATAGGCATTCTGTTAGTAAAACCGAGAACGACCTCTGAGACCATGATGAACCAATTTAACACTAAAAGGTTTTTGTACTCAAAAAAACGTCACACATAATTACAAAATATGTAGGAGAGTTAAACCAACAGCAATAGGAAGTTTTTTAAACCTTGACAAGGGACAAGAGGGGCAGGATGTTTATAGTGCCGATAACATAGATGAGAAATATAATCCTTTCCTTAACACATTTCTCATGTTCATTGAAACTTGCTTTCTATTAGAACGTTCTAAGCGGGGCACTAGCAGTAAAAGACAGCTTGGGTGACTGACTAGTGGGATAAGGATATCATGTAGAACGAAGCCGGAATTATATCAAAACGTTAGAAGTAGTCCCAATCAGGCTACAGTAGCGCATTACAAACACAACTGAAGGTGCTTAAAATGTTATTAGGAAGGCAAATACTACGTGGTATGCAAATGGAATAACTAATTCACAGGATAAATTAAAACCATATGGTCAGTTGTGAAGGAAGTGTCTGATCAGCAGCACAAGGTAGACGATATAAAGTCAGTTCGCAGTAAAAATATTTCGGTTACTGATAAATCCCCCCCTCCCATGAACCATGGACCTTGCCGCTGGTGGGGAGGCTTGCGTGCCTCAATGATACAGATAGCCGTACCGTTGGTGCAACCACAACGGAGGGGTACCTGTTGAGAGGCCAGACAAACGTGTGGTTCCTGAAGAGGGGCAGCAGCCTTTTCAGTAGTTGCAGGGGAAGCAGTCTGGATGATTGACTGATCTGGCCTTGTAACATTAACCAAAACGGCCTTGCTGTTGTGGTACTGCGAACGGCTGAAAGCAAGCGGAAACTACAGCCGTAATTTTTCCCGAGGACATGCAGCTTTACTGTATGATTAACTGATGATGGCGTCCTCTTGGGTAAAATATTCCGGAGGTAAAATAGTCCCCCATTCGGATCTCCGGGCAGGGACTACTCAAGAGGACGTCGGTATCAGGAGAAAGAAAACTGGCGTTCTACGGATCGGAGCGTGGAATGTCAGATCCCTTAATCGGGCAGGTAGGTTAGAAAATTTAAAAATGGAAATGCATAGGTTAAAGTTAGATGTAGTGGGAATTATTGAAGTTCGGTAGCAGGAGGAACAAGACTTGTGGTCAGGTGAATACAGGGTCATAAATACAAAAACAATTAGGGGTAGTGCAGGAGTAGGTTTAACAATGAATAAAAAAATAGGAGTGCGGGTAAGCTACTACCAACAGCATAGTGAACGTATTATACTGGCCACGATAGACACGAAGCCCATGCCTACTACAATAGTACAAGTTTATATGCCAACTAGCTCTGCAGATAACGAAGAAATTGAAGAAATGTATGATGCGATAAAATAAATTATTCAAGTAGTGAAGGGAGACGAAAATTCAGTAGTCATGGGTGACTGGAATTCCACAGTAGTAAAAGGGAGAGTAGGAAACATAGTAGGTGAATATGGATGGGGGCTAAGAAATACAAGAGGAACCGTCTGTTAGAATTTCACACAGAGCATAACTTAATCATAGATAACACTTGGTTCAAGAATCATAAAGGAGGGTTGTATACATGGAAGAATCCTGGAGATATTCGAAGCTATCAGATAGATTATATAATGGTAAGACAGAGATGTAGGAACCAGGTTTTAAATAGTAAAACATTTCCAGGGGCAGATGCGAACTCTGCCCACAATGTATTGGTAATGAACTGTAGATTAAAACTGCAGAAACTGCAGAAAGGTGGGTATCTAAGGAGATGGGACCTGGATAATCTGACTAAACCAGAGGTTGTACAGAGTTTCAGGGAGAGCATATGGGATCAATTGACAGGAATGGAGGAAAGAAATACAGTAGAAGAAGAATGGGTAGCTCTGAGGAATGAAGTAGTGAAGGCAGCAGAGGATCAAGTAGGTAAAAAGACGAGGGCAAGTAGAAACCCTTGGGTAACAGCAGGAATACTCAATTTAACTGATGAAAGGAGAAAAGATAAAAATTAAGTAAATGAAGGAGGCAAAAAGTTACACAAACGTCTCAAAAATGAGATCGACAGGAAGTGCAAAAAGGCTAAGCAGGCATGGCTATAGGACAAACGTAAGGATGTGGAGGCTTATCTCACTAGGGGTACATAGATACAGCCTACAGGAAAATTAAAGAGACCTTTGGATGAAAGAGAGCCACTTGCATGAATATCAAGAGTTCAGACGGAAACCCAGTTCTAAGCAAAGAGGGGAAAGCAGAAAGGTGGAAAGATTATATAGAGGGTCTATCCAAGGGCGATGTACTTGAGGACAATATTATGGAAATGGAAGAGGATGTACATGAAGATGAAATGGGAGATACGATTCTGCGTGAACAGTTTGACAGAGCACTGAAAGACCTGAGTCAAAACAAGGCCCCGGGAGTAGACAATATTCCATTAGAACTACTGACGGCCTTGGGAGACCCAGTCCTGACAAAACTCTACCATCTGGTGAGCAAGATGTACGAGACAGGAGAAATACCCTCAGACTTCGAGAAGAATATTATAATTCCAATCCCAAAGAAAGCAGGTGTTGACAGATGTGAAAATTACCGAACTATCAGTTTAATAAGTAACTGATGCAAATTGCTTTCGCGATTTCTTTACAGACGATGGAAAAACTGGTAGAAGCCGACCTCGGCGAAGATCAGTTTGGTTTCCGTAGAAATATAGGAACAGGTGAGGGAATACTGACCCTACGACTTATCTTAGAAAATAGATTAAGGAAAGGTAATCCTACGTTTCTAGCATTTGTAGACTTAAAGAAAGCTTTTGACAATGTTGACTGGAATACTCTCTTTCAAATTCTAAAGGTGGCAAGGGTAAAATACAGGGAGCGAAAGGCTGTTTACAATATGTACAGAAAACAGATGGCAGTTATAAGAGTCGAGGGGCATGAAAGGGAAGCAGTGGTTGGGACGGGAGTGAGACAGGATTCTAGCCTCTCCCCGATGTTATTCAATCTGTATATTGAGCAAGCAGTAAAAGAAACAAAAGAAAAATTTGTAGTAGGTATTAAAATCCAGGGAGAAGAAATAAAAACTTTTAGGTTCGCCGATGACATTGTAGTTCTGTCAGAGACAGCAAAGGACTTGGAAGAGCAGTTGAATGGAATGGACAGTGTCTTGAAAGGAGGATATAAGATGAACATCAACAAAAGCAAAACAAGGATAATGGAATGTAGTCGAATGAAGTCGTGTGATGCTGAGGGAATTAGATTAGGCAATGAGACACTTATAGTAGTAATGGGGTTTTCTATTTGGGGAGCAAAATAACTGATGATGGTCGAAGTAGAGAGGATATAAAATGTAGACTGGCAATGGCAAGGAAAGCGTTTCTGAAGAAGAGAAATTTGTTCACATCGAGTATATATTTAAGTGTCAGGAAGTCGTTTGTGAAAGTATTATTATGGAGTGTAGCCACGTATGGAAGTGAGACATGGGCAGTAAATAGTCTGGACAAGAAGGGAATAGAAGCTTTCGAAATGTGGTGCTACAGACGAATGTTGAAGATTAGGTGGATAGATCACGTAACTAATGAGGAGGTATTGAATACGATTGGGGAGAAGAGAAGTTTGTGGCACAATTTGACTAGAAGAAGGGATCGGTTGGTAGGACACGTCCTGAGGCATCAAGGGATCACAAATTTAGCATTGGAGGGCAGCGTGGAGGGTAAAAATCGTAGAGGGAGACCAAGAGAAGAATACACCATGCAGGTTCAGAAGGATGTAGGCTGCAGTAGGTACTGGGCGATGAAGGAGCTTGCACAGGATAGATTAGCATGGAGAGCTGCATCAAACCAGTCTCAGGACTGAAGACCACAACAACAGCAACATCTGAAAAATCAGATGTATGTACAGTATTTAACAATCATGTTCGGAGTATGGTTGGTGAATTAAATAAAAATATAGTTTCTACAGGAAATCAGACAACTTTCTTGGGAAACGCCTTCCCGTGATTGCTGTCTCAAATACTCCTCTGTGATACACCTTTGAAAACGACGCCGAAAGAGGAGTCTGTCAAGCAGGTCTAAACAGTTCTTTAAATGATATTCAAAGAGATTTTGTTGTCATTTATGAGTGCACTTGTGCAAGTATGTTGGCTAATTTATTTGTGCTCAAGTTTTACTTCTAATTACTGGCAATGGTGTGGTTGTGACCGAATGTTTATAAGAAATATTTATGGCAATAATTTTGAAACATTTAGGTTTAGTCCAAGAAATGGCCATTGTGGGTCAAATGTGGATGTAGAACTTAAGGAATGACGTATTTTTGGTGAGGATAGCTTACAGCCAATGGAAAAGCAGACAGCTATCAGACACCACCTTTGGAAACAGGACCAAGTAAAGTTTTGTCAGGCAGGCCTAAATAATTGTTTCAACAAAATTAGCTATAATCCATTGTCATTTACCATGAGTGGACTTGTGCAAGAATGCTGGCTTCTTTAATAATGAACATACCTTTACTTAAAAATATTGAGAATGGTCTGAATGTGACCATATGTATATAATATTTCTATACTGAAACCTTTTTGTTCTATGTTACTTTAATCTGGGAAGTGGTCAAGTTCAGTCAAATCATGTCTGTAGAACACTACAGGAGTGTAGAGGAGTCGGAAACTTTTCAACTGAAGAGCTCAAGGGAGTGATTCTTGACAATTTCATGTTCGTTATGGGAGAAGGCTGACCGGTCTGTGGCATTGTGTGGTATTTGATCGAGTGGGTGATAAATTCGGTGTGATAAACGGTCACTGTGAGACTGTTACCTTTTAAGACACTTTACCTTCAGCTTTAGAGAGCGGAGGACACTTTTAGACTTCTTGAAGCAGGCAGGCCTGCCTGTGGTAATCGATGTGATACTCGTCATGTCAGCACTGCACTATGGAACTGTGAATGGACAGAATATGAGTTACTATTCTTTGTACCAGTTTTGTTAAACTCTCGGCTGCTTAGACCTGATGAATATTTCATGTATTGTGATCGGGTAAGGGACATAGTTTTCATGTATCTTTGTTAACTTCTTAGTTTACGGAAGAGTATTTCTTTTTGTACTATACTTGATCATCATAGGACCACTTTACATTCATTTGAACTTAACTTTGCTGTCTAAAATTACTCAGCATAATTCTCTGTCGTCTACATCAATTACAAGTGTTTGAACAGGTACTTTTTCATTAAATAATACATATACATCTTTTATTTTATATTTCTGTGTATTTTATTAATTCGAAATTCTAGCCAATGCATCGACAATCTGACTGCAGTATTAGAGCTGCAGATTATTATTTGCAGCGAGCTGGCTGTTGGGCATGAAAGCAGACGAGTGCGGCTCGACCATACAACCACATCACGCTAATTTGTTTCAAACAGAGATTTGCATAGCCCAACAACCTTAGGTGTGAGCAACATCAGGTAAAGTCGCAGTTGGTTTGCTCATATATGCTACTTGTTAGAGAGCTGCTACGCAACAGCAGAAAACCATCAGATAGCGTTTCAAAAGAGACTGATTGCAGAGCATATCCCCAGCCAACAACAAGTAAAGTAGCAGAGGAGCCAGAGGCAGTGAGGAATAAGGAGAAAACACCATTAAACTGAATTCGACCGACTCGATCCAGGAAGAAGTGGCTGCACGGAGAAGTAGGAACTATGCCTGGGACCACATTTTTGTGAGATTCAATGAGGGTACAGATATGAGAGAGGAACTGCGCTTTGACACCAGAAAATATCACGTAGAAAATCTAGCTATACCAGTAAGAGAAAGATGTGCAGTAGTTGAAGATATCAAGAGTAATTATTTTGGACACTGGAACGTCAGGAAACGTCTTATCAGAAACGATACAAGAGGATTAGCAGACAAAAGATTTGCTTGTATTGCTAGTTGGGAATTTCAGAATTATAGGGGCTATTGGCACACGATATTGGGGTATCAAACTACAAAAACCATACAATACAATGCTAGAAAATGCAGCAATGTAATGCATGTTCTTAGCACTAGACAATTTTTGGGAGCACAAAGGGTCCGTGAGAAGGGCGCAAAATAATACTTGTACATGGGAAAAGTAACACTGCTATTCAATGGAGCTATGGCTTCCATAGATCTAGTAAGAAGAGCTGGTCCACAAGCGAAATATTGCCAAAGTGGAAAGGTAAATACACTACATGGAAGCACAAGACGAATGTACAAGTGCCCAGTTCCTCCCCCCCCCCCCCAAAAAAAAAAAAAACCATCTTCCCTCTCAGGATACCCCAGCGTTTTCGAGTAAAGACCAGGACCAAAAAAGGGATACATCTGTCATTTGGAAGTTTCTCCCCGTGAACAATTTAGTCATAGCCTCTATGCAATCCCTTGCCATAACAACCAGCAGTCAGTGAAGAAATTCAAAGAATGTTAAAATATGAAACTAAAACTTCTTCAAATCAGTAATGCCCTAACAACGCCAGAGTAGAAGAAGGTTACCCTGTTTGCTTCGTGCGGCGATGTAACTTGCAGCTGGCGAGATGAGTGCGGTGGAGGTGAGACCTGAGGCAGCAAATGTGAATCGATCACGGCCATAAAAGAAATTCATTAATCTCTCAGTCTACCGGTTAGGCAGAGGGATCACAATTTACTCACTACCAGTGCCCTAAAATCACACTAGATGTAAGTGTGACAAACCCATTCTCTGGTCGTACCAAGGACCAATTTGGCTCATATATACGACAGAGCGCACAAGGATGCCATACGTCAAGACTGGTAAGCCAAAAACGAATAAGTGTGCCCTCGGCAAATGAGTAGTGCCACCTGTATGAAGTCACACCGTCGGTACACTAAGAACTTCACCACAGGCTCCCCAGTCTAAACGACTCCCAAGTGAAGTCAGTCTCAAGACAGGTCCCAAGCACCAAACACACTTGCCAGAGCATCGACCAGAAGTGCTTACCAGATCAAAGACCCACACCCAAGTGCTTAGCACCTCTCCAGAAAAAAGAATCCCGTTCCCCGCAAAGTCTATGCACGACACTGCCTTCACGCTGTCTTGAGCCAATCACAAGGCTCTAGAGGCGACAAATCTCCCCTCCCGCACGACAGCACAATTTCATGTCAAACCAGCGCAAGAGTTACAAAACCTCGATACCTGAAAAAAAAGGAAACCGTCAGTTAGTAGCTTTTTTAAGTTTTCGTAGACAGGGAAATAAATTTTTCTCTGATTTCGTGTCGCATACGTTGGCAAAAAGCGAACAGATACAATCATAAAACTCTATATCTAAATCGTCCGTGCCTTGGAGCTTGTTAGTCCTAGCTATGTGCTGTAATAAAGATTCTATCTCTAAACGTTTCTCAGACTCCGGATTTTTCTTATACAACTGAGGCGGCTGGTGAAGTAGTTCACTGGCCTCCTTCCACTACAGGCGAACGCGAAAACAGATGAATTTTTACTACGTGTAGCTCTGCACACAATGCCAGTGTGTACCAGGCCCCATCAACCTCTACATAAGCCGTTAACTTTCTAAACTCTGGCTCAAGATGTGTCAGGTAGCAATAAAATCTTTAATAATTTTCTGTATGCAGAAATAGGTGAGAGAGTAACTTGTCCTCTCTCACGTTGTCTAAAGAACACTCCATGAGTAATAATAGCTTCACAGATCTGAGGAATGTAGAACATTCGTGCTGCTCATTAGAAGATTAGCAGGGAAACTTCTTTGTGTTAGAGCAGTGTTAAGGACACTAAAAATTCCGCTGCCAGTGTGGGCTGCTGTGGTATATCACAAACGAGAGTGTGAAAGGGAGTTTGCGGTTATTGGGAAAGGAAAGGATAGGTTACTAACTGAAAGTGTTGTTTTGTGACAACATTATTTATAAAATATGGTTACGTTCTAGTGCGAGTGTGAACGGTAATAACCAGTATCACGTACGTGAGTATTTCCTGCCTCTATGGGTCGCAGAATGAACAAAGATAATAAACTACTTCTGCTTGAGACGTCAGAGCAGTGGACATGTTATAGATACGCGGAAAAGGAATTTGTATTATTAAATCATGGACCTTGCCGTTGGTGGGGAGGCTTGAGTGCCTCAGCGATACAGATGGCCGTACCGTAGGTGCAACCACAACAGAGGGGTATCTGTTGAGAGGCCAGACAAACATGTGGTTCCTGAAGAGGGGCAGCAGCCTTTTCAGTAGTTGCAGGGGCAACAGTCTGGATGATTGACTGATCTGGCCTTGTAACATTAACCAAAACGGCCTTGCTGTGCTGGTACTGCGAACGGCTGAAAGCAAGGGGAAACTACAGCCGTAATTTTTCCCGAGGACATGCAGCATTACTGTATGATTAAATGATGATGGCGTCCTCTTGGGTAAAATATTCCGGAGGTAAAATAGTCCCCCATTCGGATCTCCGGGCGGGGACTACTCAAGAGAACGTCGTTATCAGGAGAAAGAAAACTGGCGTTCTACGGATCGGAGCGTGGAATGTCAGATCCCTTAATCGGGCAGGTAGATTAGAAAATTTAAAAAGGGAAATGGATAGGTTAAAGTTAGATATAATGGGAATTAGTGAAGTTCGGTGGCAGGAGGAACTAGACTTTTGGTCAGGTGATTACAGGGTTATAAATACAAAATCAAATAGGGGTAATGCAGGAGTAGGTTTAATAATGAATAAAAAAATAGGAGTGCTGGTTAGCTACTACAAACAGCATAGCGAACGCATTATTGTGGCCAAGATAGACACAAAGCCCATGCCTAATACAGTAGTACAAGTTTATATGCCAACTAGCTCTGCAGATGATGAAGAAATTGATGAAATGTATGACGAGATAAAAGAAAGTATTCAGGTAGTGAAGGGAGATGAAAATTTAATAGTCATGGGTGACTGGAATTCGTCAGTAGGAAAAGGGAGAGAAGGAAACATAATAGGTGAATATGGATTGGGGGGAAGAAATGAAAGAGGAAGCCGCCTTGTAGAATTTTGAACAGAGCATAACTTAATCATAGCTAACACTTGGTTCAAGAATCATAAAGGAAGGTTGTATACCTGGAAGAATCCGATAGATACTAAAAGGTATCAGATAGATTATATAATGGTAAGACAGAGATTAAGGAACCAGGTTTTAAATTGTAAAACATTTCCAGGGGCAGATGTGGATTCTGACCACAATCTATTGGTTATGAACTGCAGATTGAAACTGAAGAAACTGCAAAAAGGTGGGAAATTAAGGAGATGGGACCTGCATAAACTGAAAGAATCAGAGGTTGTGTGAAGTTTCAGGGAGAGCATAAGGGAACAATTGACAGGAATGGGGGAAAGAAATACAGTAGAAGAAGAATGGGTAGCTCTGAGGGATGAAGTAGTGAAGGCAGCAGGCGATCAAGTAGGTAAAAAGACGAGGGCCAGTAGAAATCCTTGCGTAACTGAAGATATATTGAATTTAATTGATGAAAGGAGAAAATATAAAAATGCAGTAAATGAAGCAGGCAAAAGGGAATACAAACGTCTCAAAAATGAGATAGACAGGAAGTGCAAAATGGCTAAGCAGGGATGGCTACAGGACAAATGTAAGGATGTAGAGGCTTGTCTCACTAGGGGTAAGATAGATACTGCCTACAGGAAAATTAAAGGGACCTTTGGAGAGAAGAGAACCACTTGCATGAATATCAAGAGCTCAGTTGGCAACCCAAGGGCGATGTACTTGAGGACAATATTAGGGAAATGGAAGATGATGTAGATGAAGACCAAATGGGAGATAAGATACTGCGTGAAGAGTTTGACAGAGCACTGAAAGACCTGAGTCGAAACAAGGCCCCGGGAGTAGACAACATTCCATTAGAACTACTGACGGCATTGGGAGAGCCAGTCATGACAAAACTCTACCATCTGGTGAGCAAGATGTAGGAGACAGGCGAAATACCCTCAGACTTCAAGAAGAATATAATAATACCAATCCCAAAGAAAGCAGGTGTTGACACATGTGAAAATTACAGAACTATCAGTTTAATAAGTCACAGCTGCAAAATACTAACGCGAATTCTTTACAGACGAATGGAAAAACTGGTAGAAGCGGACCTCGGGGAAGATCAGTTTGGATTCCGTAGAAATGTTGGAACATGTGGGGCAATACTAACCCTACGACTTATCTTAGAAGAAAGATTAAGAAAGGGCATACCTACGTTTCTAGCATTTGTAGACTTAGAGAAAGCTTTTGACAATGTTAACTGGAATACTCTCTTTCAAATTCTAAAGGTGGCAGGGGTAAAATACAGGGAGCGAAAGGCTATTTACAATTTGTACAGAAACCAGATGGCAGTTATAAGAGACGAGGGGCATGAAAGGGAAGCAGTGGTTGGGAGGGGAGTGAGACAGGTTTGTGACCTCTCCCCGACGTTATTCAATCTGTATATTGAGCAAGCAGTAAAGGAAACAAAAGAAAAATTCGGAGTAGGTATTAAAATTCATGGAGAAGAAGTAAAAACTTTGATGTTCGCCGATGACATTGTAATTCTGTCAGAGACAGCAAAGGACTTGGAAGAGCAGTTGAACGGAATGGACAGTGTCTTGAAAGGAGGACATAAGATGAACATCAACAAGAGCAAAACGAGGATAATGGAATGTAGTCAAATTAAATCGGGTGATGTTGAGGGAATTAGATTAGGAAATGAGACACTTAAAGTAGTAAAAGAGTTTTGCAATTTAGGGAGTAAAATAACTGATGATGGTCGAAGTAGGGAGGATATAAAATGAAGACTGGCAACGGCAAGGAAAGCGTTTCTGAAGAAGAGAAATTTGTTCACATCGAGTATAGATATAAATGTCAGGAAGTCGTTTCTGAAAATATTAGTAAGGAGTGTAGCCATGTATGGAAGTGAAACATGGACGATAACTAGTTTGGACAAGAAGAGAATAGAAGCTTTCGAAATGTGGTGCTACAGAAGAATGCTGAAGATTAGGTGGGTAGATCACGTAACTGATGAGGAGGTTTTGAATAGGATTGGGGAGAAGAGAAGTTTGTGGCACAACTTGACTAGAAGAAGGGATCGGTTGGTAGGACATGTTTTGAGGCATCAAGGGGTCACAAATTTAGCATTGGAGGGCAGCGTGGAGGGTAAAAATCGTAGAGGGAGACCAAGAGATGAATACACTAAGCAGATTCAGAAGGATGTAGGTTGCAGTAGGTACTGGGAGATGAAGAAGCTAGCAGAGGATAGAGTTGCATGAAGAGCTGCATCAAACCAGTCTCAGGACTGAAGACCACAACAACAACAACGTTGTTATTTTCAGTTATTAAGATTTTGATGTTGAAATATACACAGAAATAAGAGTTACTTACTATTGTGAAAGGAACGTTTCAACTGTAAACAACTAATAGATGTGCACGGCCATGTCGGCTGAGACGTTTTTAAGACAGAGTGCAGAAACTAGCTGGATATAGTGGCTGCTACAGTGGTGCAACGGGAAAGACTGGTTTCGATTCCGTAGAAATGTTGGAACACGTGAGGCAATACTGACCTTGCGACTTATCTTGGAAGATAGACTAAGGAAAGGCTAACCTACGTTTCTAGCATTTGTCGACTTGGAGAAAGCTTTTGACAATGTTGACTGGCATACCCTCTTTCAAATTCTAAAGGTGGCAGCGGTAAAAAACAGGGAGCGAAAGGCTATTTACAATTTGTACAGAAACCAGATGGCAGTTATAAGAGTCGAGGGGCATGAAAGGGATGCAGTGGTTGGGAAGGGAGTGAGACAGGGATATAGCCTCTCCCCGATGTTATTCAATCTGTATATGGAGCAAGCAGTAAAGGAAACAAAAGGAAAATTGGGAGCAGGTATTAAAATCCATGGAGAAGAAATAAAAACTTCGAGGTCCGCCGATGACATTGTAATTCTGTCAGCGACAGCAAAGGTCTTGGAAGAGCAGTTGAACGGAAACGACAGTGTCTTGAAAGGAGGATATAAGATGAACATCAACAAAAGCAAAACGAGGATAATTGAATGTAGGGGAATTAAGTCGGGTGATGCTGAGGGAATTAGATTAGGAAATGAGACACTTAAAGTAGTAAAGGAGTTTTGCTATTTGGGGAGCAAAATAACTGATGATGGTCGAAGTAGAGAGGATATAAAATGTAGACTGGCAATGGCAAGGAAAGCGTTTCTGAAGAAGAGAAATTTTTTAACATCGAGTATAGATTTAAGCGTCAGGAAGTCGTTTCTGAAAGTATTTGAATGGAGTGTAGCCATGTATGGAAGTGAAATATGGAAGATAAATAGTTTGGACAAGTTAAGAACAGAAGCTTTCGAAATGTGGTGCTACAGAAGAATGTTGAAGATTAGATGGGTAGATCACATAACTAATGAGGAGGTATTGAATGGAATTGGGTAGAAGAGGAGTTTGTGGAACAACTTGACAAGAAGAAGGGACCGGTTGGTAGGACATGTCCTGAGGCATCAAGGGATCACAAATTTAGCATTGGAGGGCAGCGTGGAGGGTAAAAATCGTAGAGGGAGACCAGAGATGAATACACTAAGCAGATTCAGAAGGATGTAGGATGCAGTAGGTACTGGGAGATGAAGAATCTTGCACAGGGTAGACTAGCATAGAGAACTGCATCAACTCAGTCTCATGACTGAAGACCACAACTACAACAACAACAACAGTGGCACAAACGACAAGATGAGTTAGTTTTGGTAAAAGTGGCATGATGATGGAGCCAATGAGGCATCGCAACCGATAGCTAAACCAAATAATGAAGTAAAATTAGAGCTGTTGGTATTTATTTTCTTCAGGTTTTACTTAGGGATGACTTATTGTGTACAGTATTGCCAAAGTTCTGTTTCCCTTGTTGCACGTTCTGGTGACAACCGCTTCTTCCTCATGTTAGCTTTTTTGACTTTCTCCTCTCCTTTTTGATCCTGCTTTCTTGGTTTCTGTGCACAGAAAACTTTCCTCCAATGTAACTTCGTGTTACTTGTAGCATATGAAGTCTTTCTATGGATGATCACGGTTTACAATCAATGCTGTGTTGATGATGCCTTATCGTGTTTCAGCCGAGTAAATGCTTCGTTCTGTGGCAAGTTTCGACAAGTTTCTATTCGTAGTCTTCAGGCCTGAAGATTACGAGTAGGAAACATGTCACAAGTTTGCCGCAGAACAGCATCTTGTCTCAGCTGGTAACCCAAGAAGACTACATCATCAAAATTTACCAAGAAGGCTTGCGTTTCCATATATTGCTGTGTTGTTATATATTCACTTGTATTTCTATGTTTTTGGGGTAGCATCAATAACAGCGTTCTTATGAAAAATATTTTCACAGGTCTGTAATGATCAAGGGACATGTAGTCTACCTACAATATTACAATGTATATACTTCAACCATTGGACGGCTCCAGAACAGTGAATTCCCTCTGGTGAATCAACTTTTTAGATTTCGTTCGGCAGAAAAAGAAAACAAATGATTGTGACGAAATTGACTTGTGATATTAATTTTTCCGTTGATGCCACTGACTGCAAGGTATTAGTACCTTAACGTACCTTTAGTTACACAAAAGCGAGTAAGCCTCGGTGATATATACTTTGGTTATTCCAAACCTGAAGGCCAGCAATGGTGTTGTCATTTCCTAACCCGTTGAAGGAACTCATCGGCTATTATTCATCACGCAGTGCAGGATATGTTTGGCAACTTGTGGATAGTAAGTTATTTCTTGGTTAGCACAGAATTAGCCTTCTAAATTCACTTGATTTTTCTAGCATTACCCCTAAATAATCAGTGTCATTTCCACTTAAGGTGTAACATAGGTAACCAATTTATTATTTTCAGTCCAGTAAAGTCGTTCCATGTGGAAATTGCAACTAAATTTCTTTCACGTCGCCGTTTATCTCTCCTAGCAAGCACTTGGAGAGTAATGGAGAGACAATTACTGCAGTACCTCCCTACGTCTGGGGTAATGCGGTCGCCTGTGAAGACTGCTTTTCTGTGCCAAAGCTACAAACTGACATATCGAAAATAAATAAGTTAATCTTCTCCTAAACGTCATCCCGCTACTTCCAATACCCTGTAGTGTAAACTGATATTAGTGCAAATTGATAATGCCCCTTTCCACTTCTGCCTACATCACTTTTGGTGACTGTGAATACACAGTTTTAATTATGAAATACCAAATTTCCACTCTACTTTTGTATTACACAAGACGTCAATTAATCGCAGACCGTTACAAGTCCAAGGTGTGTAACGTGATACTAATTTATGCTGATATAGGCACACTCATTTTGCAAAAATTTTTTACGTTTCATTGAAATAGATTTTCGTCGTGAGGAAGTCGTGGTCAGTTCTATCTCATGCGCATAAGTATATACGGGGGTTGTATTTTAAGTAAGGGCCGTTCGCGCGTATAGTCCCGTAGTTCGCGCGGACGCCGCAACAAGCCACCGCGCCACTTGCCGGCATCCTTACCATTCACACTGATGCAAGTTGCAGCTCTGCAGCTGACGCGTACGCATCGCTGTGCTACTTTATAATGTTAACGATTATTGAATCGCCCGCCGCGTGTGAGATACGGTCAGTGATACGTTTTCTGACCGCGAGAAGCCTATCATCTGCAGAAATTCATCGTCAGTTAACAGAAGTTTATGGCTTGAATGCAATGTGAAGGTAAAGTGCGTCAATGGGTTAGAGAGTTTAAAAATGGCCGTCAAAACGTCCATGACGAAGAACGCTCAGGCTGGCCGCTGTGATCACTGAAGATTTGGTGGCTGCAGTCGAAACAAAGTTTCGTGAGGACAGAAGATTCACAATTTCCACTCTTTCTTTGGAATTTCCAAATGTTTCAACATCGGTTTTGTACAAAATTGTGTCTGAAAACCTAAACTTTGTTCTCGGTGGGTACCCATACTCCTCACAGAGGACCACAAAGGGAAGAGATTTGCCCCTTCATTGGACTTTTTGATTCGTGTTGAGTCAAATTGTCACTGGAGATGAAACATGGGTATCCCATATCACTCCCGAAAGCAAGCGACAATCGATGGAATGGCGACACACAACCTCACCCATAAAGGTCAAAGCCAAACAGACGCTCTCATAGCACAAGATTATGGCAACTGTGTTCTGGGACCGACGCAGTGTTTTGCTAGTGGACTTTATGCCACGAGGAACGACAATCAACTCAGATGCCCACTGTACAACTCTAAAGAAGCTCCGCAGAGCAATTCAAAACAAAAGGCGTGGCATGCTGACAAAAGGAGTTTTGTTCCTGAACGATAACGCTAGGCCTCACACCTCTCAAAAGACTCGGGATTTGAATGATTCTTTTGGCTGGGAAGTTTTGGACCATGCACCATACAGCCCCGACCATACATAATTTTCGAAGAGGAATGGTAAATACTCGAGGATGTGACAGGAACGACCATTCCAAGCAAATAATTAGTAATCATGGGCTGTATAACGCATACCTTAAGGTGTATGAACACCTCTTCATATTCGATACTGTGAAATAAATCTCTTCAGCCACGAAGTCTTTGCTTTCGATATTTCGTGAGGTGGTAGTATGGACCAGAACAAGAACGAAATATCGTGTAAACATAACTCAAGAGCTATTAGCCCTTGTTCATCTCCGCTGCTGTGGAACACATCTCTGCTTCTGAACGAGCGCTCGTGGCTCTTAAGGTACCTACTTTAGAGCCCATGGTTACCAGGATTTTTGCTTGTAATTATCGTTCGATTCATATCCTTCCTCTCATATCCCTGAATACTGACAATTCCTCATGTAATACCCTATATATTGTTCACGCTATTTAAACCAGTCAATGATGAAGTAGTTCATCAATCCCACGCCTACAGAAACCTTATGCTTCTGAGTTAAAGAGGTTGTGACACCGGTTTGGGCTCCATTTTCATTTCAAATGTAGTTTTCTTCAAGATTGTTCGATAAGGAGTGAGAAAGGTAAACATTTGAGGGTGTAAGATGAGAAGAATGTATGCGCGATGTACTGCTTCCCAGATAAACTCCTGGATAATTTTGTTTGTGACACCACAAAACCATAAAGAACCATTTGTAAGGAATTTAGGTTATATATTGACTCAATAAATAATAATTGCAGTTGGATAGACCGGCGATGATTCTTTTCTCTTTACTCTTTTAGCCACGCTCTCCTTAATTGGTTATAAAGCGGATAACAAGAGGTATCCCAGTGCTTTTGTGTTACTGAAGCGGCGTTTTGATATATTATTAGCATATATGAATAATTGAACGTGAATCAGGAGCAACGCCTCTAATACATATTAATGTAGGGATCAGGAACTGTTATCGACAGACTTTGCAGTAATTTAGATTGCAGAAAGATATGAATTGTTTCAGTAAGATAATTGAAAGAAAACCATCTACTGAAAAGTAATGCGTTTGAATTGAGCGTAGTCTTCAGTTGAGAACTTGTGCAGTGTGTTCAAAAAAGCTCTCGAAATATAAACATAATTAAATTTGTTTCACTATTAGCTTAATATGTTAATTATTCTGACCACTGGTATACATCTTCACGATATTTTAAATGTTTTTAATAAGGTCATCACTATTATCATCTGTTTAACTACATGAGCCGCAATAGCGACGCTTGCTCATCCTTCATGGAAATTTTGGCTGTTCTTCGTACGTCTCTAGAGTAAGAAAGCCATGGAACATTTTACTGCACCTCACAATACACTTTAGTATAAGAGAATTGTATCAATTGCCTGCTTTCGTATCAAAATATTAGCCTCATATAAAATCACTTAAGCGAAAATTGACTGTCGAACAGTACCTATCACTAAGAGACTTCTCTGAGAATAGCTTACTGCTGAAATTAATTGAAAACTATGGAAAACATGAGAGAGTAAACTTTCGCGGTGGAAGTCTCTGTCTACAAAGTTCCTCTTCCGTGCTAGCTCCTCAAATGCGATGAAAATAACGAAAATTTAGCTAATATTTCGGGGAGCGTTCATGAAGATGCCTTCCTGTATAGGATGCCTTCGGCTGCTTTTGTTGATAATTTTATACGAAAACCAAGCAATACTTTAAATCTAGCCTAGGACTAAGGACATT
The DNA here is from genome assembly GCF_021461395.2 of Schistocerca americana. Classification (NCBI taxonomy): domain Eukaryota; kingdom Metazoa; phylum Arthropoda; class Insecta; order Orthoptera; family Acrididae; genus Schistocerca; species Schistocerca americana. Next base: position 682,583,935 of record NC_060121.1, read on the forward strand.
TTGATCAATAAGAAAGTCACTACATCCAGAAACTTGTGCATTAGAACTGCATCGATCCACTCGAAAAGTTGTGCCCACAGTAAAATATCTGTCCTGGACATATGACGTAGAATTTTGAATCTGTTCATGCATAAATTCAGCAATGCAAGAGTGCAAGAACTATCCAAAGTGAACAACTACGCAAAGACTCCAAAACGGGTCCACACAAAACAAATTATACAGTCTGTGACAGCTGTAGTGTTGCAAAATGTAGACCCACATGTCTCTTGCTTCAGCAACAGAGGGAATGAAAAAAATAATATTTATTTTATATTTTTATTAATTTATTTAAAGGGGTTAATGAAGGGATGCTTAAAGAACATATCGAATTTGTGCCAGACGAATACAGAATAATATCAACAAATGAAAAAATTGGGAATATCAAGAGTAGGATTCGTTATGATTAGGGCAGAGCGTGAGTTACTGTTAACAGTTCAGTGATAGGGTTGTTATCATAAACGACAACGCCAACAACATTAGTGCATGCCGACTTCACAAACAGAAGATAAAGAGATAGGGGAAAGTCTGTAGGAATATTGCACTGGTAGTTAAGTATGTAAAATGAAAGAATATAATGCGGTAGTAGAGGGTGGAATGGAAGACAAAATTACAGGCGGAAAGGGCCTTGGTAGCCCGAATGATAGAGGGGAAGGAGTGAGTCTTGAAAGATATTTCAGCTTGCAATAGTGACTATACTACTCCAAAATCGCAAGAAGAGGCTGTATATTTGTGAAAGAGCTTTTCATAGAGGATCATTCCAACTGGGTTACGTAATTGTGACATAGAATGATTTCAGGTGGATTACCTAATTGTGACCGAGATTTCAAACTAGGATTAAGGTGTACCCAGTTGAAACAGATTCGTATCATACTCTACTAATGATGAGTAGACTGAAGCTTAAGAAAATCATTTGGAAGTTCAGTGTTGAAATAAGTGGGATACTGCAGTATGTAGCACGACAAAATGCGTTTGAACCTTCGTAAGATTGTTTTACTGCAATCAATACCATTGTAGGGACTTCAGTTGAAGAGGAAATGACATTTGTCAAAAACTGTGCTCACAGAAGTTGTACATGCAGACTTAGATATAGAGAAGGTAATTCCAAGGAAATCTTAAGTAGCGGATGAAAGAAGGAAGTGCAAAAGAATTCAGGAACTAACACAAACCAACTCTTATGAATTAAATAAAAACGAAATCCCAGTAACCATAGGCGAAGTGGTGGCAGCAAAATGTCGAAATGGTGCTCGGTGCACCGAGCTGCCCTGCTGTCATACTGATGCAGGCAAGTTTTGATGGTTGGGGCACTTCATCTTTACCTTTCGCTAGCCATAACGTTGACATCATTCTCTGATGAGTAACTGTTGCCTAGGATAAGCCTATGATCTTTTAACATTTTTCACCTGACGATCCCGCTTAAAGCCGCGAAACGAGTCGTGTTTGAATAAACAACAATTTTAGCAGCTGTGAGCAGAATTCTTCCTGACATCATGCCTTTCAACAGTTGCGGTTACCCAGTATACAAAATTGTTAGGCGTATGATTATTCATTTGTATCTACATCACTACCCGGTATTTCACATACAAGTGCTTGGCGGAGTGTACACAGAGAAAAATTCTTCTCCCACTCCTAATTGCCTCCCCTTTTCTGACGACACCGCTCCCCCTCCCCCCTCCCCATCACACAACATACACAGTATTACTGAGGAAAAATGTACGCTTTCAGTAATATGTCCAACTGTTTACTATATTTTAAGTGGTTGACGTAAAACATAGATTTTAAGATGATGGGGTCCCTTGAACCGTGATTTCTTTTTTCATTCCCTTGACTTACTGCTTTAATCCGTACGTGCACAAACTAATCATGGACTTCAAATCGTCTCCTCACCTATAGGCGTAAAGCAGTACCGGGTTAAGATCACTATAATTGGGTAACAGAACCAGAAAAAGGTAATATTCATAGTACGGCAAGTTTTTTTATTGTGCTCGTGGTCGCCTAATATCAAATCTTACCGATGCAGCCTTTCGCAGCTGCACATTACCTGCTTAGCGTGGCTACGCGGCCGTGCCTGGTCCCTGAGGAAGGATACGGCGTGAATAAGGTGCTTTGCAGCGCTGCTGATAGCTTCGGCGTACACATGACGCTGCTTGGACACATATAAAACTGGAGACACGACCAAAGGTCGTCAACAGACGGCTGCGAAGTAATACATAACCACAGTATATCACTGCTTCCTATTAACGCTTGGTTTCTTTCCAATGAAAATAATTTCTTATTTTTAATCTGTTATGGTGAGATCTAGGTTTTACAGTGGTGTAAACTATATATACGTCTTACAAAGCGTGTCTTCCTGAGTAAAGACCTAACACTGTACACCAAACTGATGGTGTACAAAGCTGTAGTCATTTCCACCCTGCTATATGGTTGCGAAACCTGGACGTTATATCGCTGTGATCTGAAGAAACTAGATCTCTTCAACCAACAGAAGCTAAGATATATCATGAACCTGAAATAGGATGACTTCATATCCAACACGGCTGTTCTTGAGAAAGCATGGAAGCTATTATCATTGGGCATCAACTCAGATGGGTCGGACATGTCCAGCGGATGAAAAATGACAGACTTCCACGCCAAATGCTATACAGCGAAGTGAGCACAGGTAAAAGGCCACGAGGTGCCCCTCTCAAACGTTATAAGGAACAGTATAAGAAAAATCTGAAAAACTTGAACATCGATCCGAGTAACTGATCCACAATAGCAGAAGACCGAAGTCACTGGCATTCAGTTACCTCAAATGCTCTTCAAATCATTGAGCTGGAACGTCGAAAAATGGAGAATGACAAACGCCGGAGACGTAAACTCCTCCAGGCTCAGCCACGTCCTCCACCTTCCATCAGCTGTAATGTCTGTGGCCGCCCGTTCCGCGCTAGGATTGGATTGCTAAGCCATCAACGACGCTTCCACGCCTGAACCGTGACAAAGGAAATCTCAGGAGAGAAATGAAAACTCTGATACGAGTACCAGCAAACGAAACTATATATTGCGGTAAATTGTAAACTATAAACTGGCTAAACACATGGGCGATTATGCTTTTAATGTTTTATTACAGAGGGGATTATTTCGTTACGTAATTTCTTAATTGTGACTTTTTTAAAAGTTAAAAGATATAAATAAATGAAATAAACTCATACATAGGGGGCACTTTTATCAATGCAGGATACAATTTACATATGTTTAAAGTTCAACATTTTCCTTTTCAATTAATATTTGATACACCTAGTTGGGTATCAGGGGTGAGAGTTTTCTTATTCATTTTCAGGTTGACTGTATACCGTACGTTTGCTGTCATACAGGATGATATTTTCGTAAATTGCTCTTGCACTACTGTTTTAACTGTTTGGTATAAACCACTCTGTTTTGTCACCTCTGTACGGTGTTGCGCGTATTTAGTGATGAAGAAGGTGTTGGGGAACAAGTAGAAACGTTGTGGACCGTTGAAAAATATAGCTTTATTGTACACTCCTGGAAATGGAAAAAAGAACACATTGACACCGGTGTGTCAGACCCACCATACTTGCTCTGGACACTGCGAGAGGGCTGTACAAGCAATGATCACACGCACGGCACAGCGGACACACCAGGAACCGCGGTGTTGGCCGTCGAATGGCGCTAGCTGCGCAGCATTTGTGCACCGCCGCCGTCAGTGTCAGCCAGTTTGCCGTGGCATACGGAGCTCCATCGCAGTCTTTAACACTGGTAGCATGCCGCGACAGCGTGGACGTGAACCGTATGTGCAGTTGACGGACTTTGAGCGAGGGCGTATAGTGGGCATGCGGGAGGCCGGGTGGACGTACCCCCGAATTGCTCAACACGTGGGGCGTGAGGTCTCCACAGTACATCGATGTTGTCGCCAGTGGTCGGCGGAAGGTGCACGTGCCCGTCGACCTGGGACCGGACCGCAGCGACGCACGGATGCACGCCAAGACCGTAGGATCCTTCGCAGTGCCGTAGGGGACCGCACCGCCACTTCCCAGCAAATTAGGGACACAGTTGCTCCTGGGGTATCGGCGAGGACCATTCGCAACCGTCTCCATGAAGCTGGGCTACGGTCCCGCACACCGTTAGGCCGTCTTCCGCTCACGCCCCAACATCGTGCAGCCCGCCTCCAGTGGTGTCGCGACAGGCGTGAATGGAGGGACGAATGGAGACGTGTCGTCTTCAGCGATGAGAGTCGCTTCTGTCTTGGTGCCAATGATGGTCGTATGCGTGTTTGGCGCCGTGCAGGTAAGCGCCACAATCAGGACTGCATACGACCGAGGCACACAGGGCCAACACCCGGCATCATGGTGTGGGGAGCGATCTCCTACACTGGCCGTACACCACTGGTGATCGTCGAGGGGACACTGAATAGTGCACGGTACATCCAAACCGTCATCGAACCCATCGTTCTACCATTCCTAGACCGGCAAGGGAACTTGCTGTTCCAACAGGAAAAATTCACGTCCGCATGTATCCCGTGCCACCCAACGTGCTCTAGAAGGTGTAAGTCAACTACCCTGGCCAGCAAGATCTCCGGATCTGTCCCCCATTGAGCATGTTTGGGACTGGATGAAGCGTCGTCTCACGCGGTCTGCACGTCCAGCACGAACGCTGGTCCAACTGAGGCGCCAGGTGGAGATGGCATGGCTAGCCGTTCCACAGGACTACATCCAGCATCTCTACGATCGTCTCCATGGGAGAATAGCAGCCTGCATTGCTGCGAAAGGTGGATATACACTGTACTAGTGCCGACATTGTGCATGCTCTGTTGCCTGTGTCTATGTGCCTGTGATTCTGTCAGTGCGATCATAGGATGTATCTGACCCCAGGAATGTGTCAATAAAGTTTCCCCTTCCTGGGACAATGAATTCACGGTGTTCTTATTTCAATTTCCAGGAGTGTATCTTCGATTTACATGAGGCACGCACGCCTCTCCTCGTATGTTTTGGACGAGGCAACTGGCGTCGGCTGCTAGGAGGATGGCCGGCGGTGCTGCGGCAAGACTCCGGCCAGGAAGTGAACGCAAGGCCACGGCCAGTTGCGCCAGCGGCGCTTCATGCAGGCCGCGGCCACGCTGCTCCTCCCTCCGCAGGGGATCTAAGGCCGCGCCAATTGGTCAGGCGGCGGATGGCGGCTGACGTTGTAACGCAAAGCGGCAGCGGGAACGGACAGCATGTCTGTGAAGGACCCAGTGTGGCTGCAGACGCCACCTGGACTCGAACCAGAGGCAGCTACTGGCGCTGCTCAGTCGCCACGCCATTCGGCGGTGCTCCGGCGTCGTGGAGCGGCCACTCAGCGATAACCAAGTCCTCGAACCAAAGGTCCGGTCTTCAAATTCAGCCTCATTTATACTCCGTTTCTAAAACGCCGTGTCTAGTCACGTCGCCCATAACAAAGAGACTAGCTCGGGTATGCTGGCAATGACCCTCTCACTACATCGGTTTTTTGTCGCATGGGGCAGTTTACCGCTGCGATCAGCTACCCTCGTTTCGCAACTCTCTTGTCCTATATGTTAACACAGCGTGGCTGACGGCCAGTGCTGTTACCACAAAATTCCACGGAGGCCCCCATGCTACTTTCAGTCTTTTACAGTACAGTTTTAATACTTCCACCTAAAATACTGGGTGGTGCCACTACACTGCATCTGATCATGGAGAAGTCCCGATCCCTCGAGTCTTAGCCCCACCCTTTATACTTGCATTACAACTGTAATCTTTGTCTGTACAGTTGCCGCTACTTGTCTGTTTCTTACTATTACACAAGTATTAATCAAATAAACCACCTGTTTGTCATTTCCTGATCTGGAAATCTAGTCTACCAAAACTTGTATTACCCCTTCGATCGTTATTTCCTCACGCTTCATCGCCTCAGATATTAAAAAACTAGGCACAGCAAAATCGGAATCACCTCGGTGCTAGGAATTCCGACAGTTATAGTCACTGTTACTTGAGGTGTCCTATTTCGGTACAGCTGTGGCTGTGTCACATTAAACAGAATAATTCCTGACATAGTCTCTGGTAAATAAAACGTAGGTTCTACTATATCACAACTAGTCCTGTTACTCCGCTCTTGGCCGGCCGGAGTGGCCAAGCGGTTCTAGGCGCTACAGTCTGAAACCGCGCGACCGCTACGGTCGCAGGGTCGCATCCTGCCTCGTGCATGGATGTTTGTCATGTCCTTACGTTAGTTAGGTTTAAGTAGTTCTAAGTTCTAGGGGACTGATGACCTCAGAAGTTATGTCCCATAGTGCTCAGAGCCATTTGAACCATTTGAACTCCGCTCTTGATGAATAGGGCAGTACCGCCGGAACTAGCATTCTTCCGCTCCTTCGACTGGCAACCTGAGGACAGGGAACATTATCACCTCCCGTACCCCAAGAAGCCTGCTGCCTCTCAACAGCGATCATCTTCGTGTTCTACTTCTAAGACTACCACAAATAAATGTATAGGTCTACCCTCGTTACTCTCAATATTGTGTCTTATGCTACACATACAAATAACCTGCCGTTTATGTATAAAGAATCTGACGTATTCCGATTTCCTTCTCCCGTTACTCATCGTTTCGCTTTCCCCTTTACCCCTTAATATCCTCCCTTGCCGTTATTAGCACTTCGCATGGAATCGCCTCTGGCGCAGCCTTGAATGGTCTCAGACGTGCCACATGCACAGTCGTCGACTTTGTTCGGAAACTGCAGCTTCATATTCACCAGTGGTGAAGTCTCAGCTACTTGTTACGGACATTGATACCGTGTTAAAATCATCTTTGCCCTTCCCTTCGGCGTATATGGAGTCGACAACGTCACCGATTGACTCACCTTAAACTGCGGCAATGCCCCACAGGCCTCACTGTCTCTCCCCGTTTCTTCAGAGCTCTTGTATTTGTTCTTCTCTTTTATTGTATCTGCTCTTCACTTTTCTTGGAAAATTGCAGACTGCTTCTCCCTTTCTGCCACTCTCGTGGTCACTCGTGTCGAAAGGTGACAGCATAATTTCGCCATACTCTAACTGATTGGTGAAAACCCATTTTAGAGTTATATGCATTTACGACAAATGCCAGGTATACATGGTGAGTCACCTGACGTTACCGCTGGATATATTTCGTAAACCACATCAAATACTGACGAACCGATTCAACAGACCGAACATGAGGAGAGGGGCTAGTGTAATTGTTTAATACAAACCATACAAAAATGCACGGAAGTATGTTTTTTAACACAAACCTACGTTTTTTTAAATTGAACCACGTTAGTTTTGTTAGCACATCTGAACATATAAACAAATACGTAATCTGTGCCGTTTGTTGCATTGTAAACTGTTAATTAGATCCGGAGATATTGTAATCTAAAGTTGACGCTTGAGTACCATTCCTCCGCTGTTCGATCGTTTGTATCGGAGAGCACCGAATTACGTAGGGATCCAAAGGGAACGGTGATGGACCTTAGGTACAGAAGAGACTGGAACAGCACATTACGTCCACATGTTAACACCTTTTTATTGGTCTTTTTCACTGACGCACATGTACATTACCATGAGGGGTGAGGTACACGTACACACGTGTTTTCCGTTTTCAATTACCGAATCCAATAGAGTGTGTCCCGACATGTCAGGCCAATAGATGTTCAATGTGGTGGCCATCATTTGCTGCACACAATTGCAATCTCTGGCTAATGAATGTCGTACACGCCGCAGTACATCTGGTGTAATGTCGCCGCAGGCTGCCACAATACGTTGTTTCATATCCTCTGGGGTTGTAGGCACATCACGGTACACATTCTCCTTTAACGTACCCCACAGAAAGTAGTCCAGAGGTGTAAGATCAGTAGAACGGGCTGGCCAATTTATGCGTCCTCCACGTCCTATGAAACGCCCGTCGAACATCCTGTCAAGGGTCAACCTAGTGTTAATTGCGGAATGTGCAGGTGCACCATCATGCTGATACCATATACGTCGACGCGTTTCTAGTGGGACATTTTTGAGCAACGTTGGCATATCATTCTGTAGGAACGCGATGTATGCTGCAGCTGTTTGGGCCCCTGACATGAGGTGAGGACCAATGAGGTGGTCGCCAATGATTCCGCACCATACATTTACAGTCCACGGTCGCTGTCGCTCTACCTGTCTGAGCCAGCGAGGATTGTCCACGGACCAGTAATGCATGTTCCGTAGATTCACTGCCCCGTGGTTTGTGGAACCCGCTTCATCGGTAAACAGGTAGAACAGCAACGCATTCTCTGTTAATGCCCATTGACAGAATTGCACTCGATGATTAAAGTCATCACCATGTAATTGCTGATGTAGCGACACATGGAACGGGTGAAAGCGGTGACGATGCAGTATGCGAATGACACAATTTTGACTCAGTCCACCGGCTCTCGCAATGTCACGTGTACTCATGTGTGGGTTCATGGCAACAGCAGCTAACACACCAACTGCACCCGCTCCTCCTGTGACGGGCCTGTTACGGACCCGTTTGCGTGCTACGACCATACCTGTTGCATACAGTTGGCGGTAGATGTTTTGCAATGTGCGGCACGTTGGATGCTCTCAGCCCGGGTACCGTTCTGCATACACCCTGCAGGCGTCAGCTGCATTTCGTCGACACTCGCCAGAGATGAGTATCATCTCCGCCTTTTCAGATATCGAATACACCATGGTCACAGTTCCTACAACACTACACTATCACAGCCGTCTGGTAACACGGTGTACTACAGTTGGTCTGCGTGCGGAGGCGAATGCAGGATAACAATAGCAGCAAGCGCTACATGCGGACACTGCGACAGCTAGACCAAACCACAACAGTGCACTACAGCCACACTCGTAAACACGGTCGTCATCGTAAACATGTCCCTGCAGATGCTGCTCGCCGACCGTGCCCGCGTTTGTTACAACACCCAACTGAACCTCGGAGGTTTCAAGCGTCAACTTTAGGTTACAATATCTCCGGATGTAATTAACATTTTACAATGCAACAAACGGCATTGATTACGTATTTGTTTGTATGTTCAGATGTGCTAACAAAACTAACGTTGTTCCATTAAAAAAAAACGTAGGTTTGTGTTAAAAAACATACTTCCGTGCATTTTTCTATGGTTTGTATTAACCAATTACACTAGTCCCTCTCCTCACGTTCGGTCTGTGGAATTGATTCGTCAGTATTTGATGTGGTTTACGAAATATATCCAGCGGTAATGTTAGGTGACTCACCCTGTATATCCCAATGTGAATTATTTGAATTGTCGACGGGACGTTAAACACTAATCTCCTCCTCCTCCTCCTCCTGAGTTATTTGAATCTTCTTTAAACGAACCATTTTCCCAATAGTTCTGTGAACTCTTTCTGTCCTTCCATCGGCTTCCAGATGTAGTGGGCTAGTCCTCAACTTCTCCTCTCTCAGCAACTGACACAATTCCTTCATCAGGTCTGACATGAAGGTCGTCCTCTGGTCCGTTACTATCATCTGCAGCACTCCGAACTTCAGCATCCACCTATTAACTAACGCCTGTGACACTGTGATTGCCTTTTGGTCCACCATGGACGCCATTTCGACGTAATCTGCTCAGCAACAAACGACTACTTTCTGGTGTTTGGCTGAATGGTCGTAAAACGTCCTCCCAAATGAAACTGAAAGGTTATGTTACTTCTGATTATAATTGACCCTCTGTGCACAGTCCACACAATTCTTGACGTATCGATCCGCATCTTATTTCCTTTTCTTCCACCAATACTTCTCTGACATCAATCTGCTCGTCGCCCTGCATAGACCACAGACTGACAAACAGTGATCATGCGTCTCACGTAATGCTTCCAGTGTTTAGTTGGCAGGCACCATCACTCACGGACCTAATTTTGTCCCTCTGCACATTAATCCTTCATGCACACTAAATTGCTGCTGTTGCTTATACTATCTACATTCGTCGTTGGTGTTCTGTGCAGCTCGCCAATCCATAAGATAGTGACACAGCGCTTGTATTACAGTTACCTTTCTGCTTAGCCCGTCTAGATTTCAATGCTTCCTTCCAGAATTGTGGATTACTTCATATTGGAATTCACTGAGTTTTCAGTGCCCATCCCGTTAATCTACTACATGTGTCCTTCAGGCCTAGTAACCACTTTAAAGAGGCATGATTCATTATCACCTTAAACTTCCTCGTGTAGAAGTAACATCGGAAGTCAGTTTTTCCGTACACAAGAGTAAACATCTCTCTCTCCACTGTAGGGTAATTTCTTTCTGTGGCTTTTAATTGTCTTTATGGACATGCAACTGGATGTTCTTGACCATCGACGACTTGGCTCAAAATATAACAAAGGCCGTAGTTGGCACATTACATAACAATATAAATTCATTCTGAAAGTCTGGGAACGCCAAAGATGGATGTCAACGCCTCCTTTAACTCTTAAAATACTCCCTGATATTCCTCCGACCACACAAACTTATCCCTGGTCTTCAACAATTGCATAAGCGGTCTAGCAATATGCGCAGATCCCTTCATGAACCTCCTATAATACACTCCTGGAAATTGAAATAAGAACACCGTGAATTCATTGTCCCAGGAAGGGGAAACTTTATTGACACATTCCTGGGGTCAGATACATCCTATGATCGCACTGACAGAACCACAGGCACATAGACACAGGCAACAGAGCATGCACAATGTCGGCACTAGTACAGTGTATATCCACCTTTCGCAGCAATGCAGGCTGCTATTCTCCCATGGAGACGATCGTAGAGATGCTGGATGTAGTCCTGTGGAACGGCTAGCCATGCCATCTCCACCTGGCGCCTCAGTTGGACCAGCGTTCGTGCTGGACGTGCAGACCGCGTGAGACGACGCTTCATCCAGTCCCAAACATGCTCAATGGGGGACAGATCCGGAGATCTTGCTGGCCAGGGTAGTTGACTTACACCTTCTAGAGCACGTTGAGTGGCACGGGATACATGCGGACGTGCATTTTTCCTGTTGGAACAGCAAGTTCCCTTGCCGGTCTAGGAATGGTAGAACGATGGGTTCGATGACGGTTTGGATGTACCGTGCACTATTCAGTGTCCCCTCGACGATCACCAGTGGTGTACGGCCAGTGTAGGAGATCGCTCCCCACACCATGATGCCGGGTGTTGGCTCTGTGTGCCTCGGTCGTATGCAGTCCTGATTGTGGCGCTCACCTGCACGGCGCCAAACACGCATACGACCATCATTGGCACCAAGGCAGAAGCGACTCTCATCGCTGAAGACGACACGTCTCCATTCGTCCCTCCATTCACGCCTGTCGCGACACCACTGGAAGGCGGGCTGAACGATGTTGGGGCGTGAGCGGAAGACGGCCTAACGGTGTGCGGGACCGTAGCCCAGCTTCATGGAGACGGTTGCGAATGGTCCTCGCCGATACCCCAGGAGCAACAGAGTCCCTAATTTGCTGGGAAGTGGCGGTGCGGTCCCCTACGGCACTGCGTAGGATCCTACGGTCTTGGCGTGCATCCGTGCGTCGCTGCGGTCCGGTCCCAGGTCGACGGGCACGTGCACCTTCCGCCGACCACTGGCGACAACATCGATGTACTGTGGAGACCTCACGCCCCACGTGTTGAGCAATTCGGGGGTACGTCCACCCGGCCTCCCGCATGCCCACTATACGCCCTCGCTCAAAGTCCGTCAACTGCACATACGGTTCACGTCCACGCTGGCGCGGCATGCTACCAGTGTTAAAGACTACGATGGAGCTCCGTATGCCACGGCAAACTGGCTGACACTGACGGCGGCGGTGCACAAATGCTGCGCAGCTAGCGCCATTCGACGGCCAACACCGCGGTTCCTGGTGTGTCCGCTGTGCCGTGCGTGTGATCATTGCTTGTACAGCCCTCTCGCAGTGTCCGGAGCAAGTATGGTGGGTCTGACACACCGGTGTCAATGTGTTCTTTTTTCCATTTCCAGGAGTGTAAGTAGCGAAACTGAGGAGAGATGGTTACTCCCTAGTAGTTTGTATTACTGAAAAGTCTTATACTGCTTGCACCAACCACGGATCAGTTGTTAAATCATGTTTACTTACGACATTGCCCAAATTATTAACTTCCTCAGCGCAGAGTGACATATTTCAGCACTGAGTGGAGGCGTGCTGCTGAATACTTCTTTAAGACATATTCTTTGGTCATGATGTGAACTGAAGATTGTACTGTGTACCGAAACTGATACCCAGTAGGTAAAATGAACAATTTGCGACTGTAGGCTAAAACAAGACTAACACGTAAAATTTCTCAATACAAAATGATCTGCCCTTCTTTGAAATTTTTCTTTGTCCTCCGTCAATCATATCGGGGATGGATCCCCTAATTCGCTGCAGTACCGTTACAGTGGACAGACAGTGGTAGACTAGTATATATCTAGTAGATTTGTGCCATCTTCTGAGGGGATCACCAATGAAACGCAGTCCTTGGTTCCGAGTCCCTACAACATTTTCTTTGTGATAGCTCCGTTTTTAAGTTGTTTGTAGTTGCAATCCCTATGTACGTAGTTATAATGACAATCATCAAATTTGTATTACTTGTACTCTTATTACTTACCTAGAGGATCCCACAACTTTTATTGTTGAGGTCAATTGCCACTTTTGCACAATACTTATATTTTGCCTAACTAATTTTGTACTTCGTACTGCTCATGACTTTTTATTTCATAATGCTGCTCTTCTGGTGACTTTGCTACATGGTAAACGGTATTACCATCCACAGTCTAGGAGCGATGTTCGTTATAAACATTAATATTTTTTTGGGGCTTATCAGTCTACCATCTGGTTTGATGCAGCCTCTCCACGGCCAACTTACTGTAGCACTTGCAACATACGTCCTCAATTACTTGCTGTATGTATTTTGATCTCTGTATTCCTCTACAGTTTCTGCTCCCTACATCTCCCTCTAGTACCATGGAAGTCACTCCCTCATTTCTTAAGAAATGTCCTACCATCCGGTTCCTTTTCCTTATCAGTGTTTTCCGTATATTCCTTTCCTCTCCGATTCAGCGCAGAGCTTCCTCATACTTACCTTATCAGTCGAACTAATTTTCAGCATTCATCTATAGCACAACATCTCAAATGCCCCCATTCTCTTCTAAAATGGCTCAAATTGTTCTGAGCGCTATGGGACTTAACATCTGTGGTCATCAGTCCCCTAGAACTTAGAACTACTTAAACCTAACTAACCTAAGGACATCACACACATCCATGCCCTAGGCAGGATTCGAACGTGCGACCGTAGCAGTCGCGCGGTGCCGGACTGCGCGCCTAGAGCCGCTAGACCACCGCGGCCGGCCATTCTCTTCTGTTCCGGTTTCCCCACAGTCCGTGTTTCAAACCATACAATGCTGGACTCCGGACGTACATTCTCAGAAATTTCGTCCTCAAATTAAGGCCTATGTTTGATACTAGTAGACATCGCTGGGCCAGGAATCCTTTTTTTTACCATTGCTAGTCTGCTTTGGACATCCTCCTTGCTCCGTCAGCCGTTGGTAATTTTGCTGCGTAGGTTACTGCAGTCCCTAACTTTATCTACTTCGTTACCATCAGTCCTCATGTTAAGTTTCTTGCTGTTGTCATAACTGATACTTCTCATTACTTTCGTCTTTCTTCGACTTACTCTCACAAGGGGAGGCCGCCAATTGTGAAATTCAGATTCGATTCATACTGCGCATAATAAAAGCTCATGGCCAGAGGTGTAATGTGGCAAAGCACCAAGATGCACTTCTCAGCCGTTGTCGAGAAAATCGACTGTTAAAAGAAACCTTTGCTGTGAAATACTCTCTACGACTTACAATTTACTACAGCGTCGTGGCGCAGCTGTAAGCGCTAGGGTTCGTATTCCGAAGGTCGCCGGATCAAATTTCGCACCATGCAAACTTTTTTTTTTGTATTTGTTTTTTGTAATTCAAATATGTATATAATTCCCAGCAATCAGTTGCAGCAATTATGCATATAGTAAGTAGTTGAAAGTCGTTTGTCGTGGAAAAACTGGCGACTTCGAACATGATTATGTTTTCCACAAAAAATGTTGTATTTCACAAATGTTATTAATTATCTTCATAATGTTTACATGTGTAGTTAACGGAAGACGTAGAAACGATATTCCGAAACGAATACGTATAGTGTAAGTCAAACGTTCGAATTAGAGATCCCACGATATATATATATATATATATATATATATATATATATATATATATATATATATATCCAACGATATATATATATTTGAATTACAAAAAACAAATACTAAAAAAAAGTTGCATATCGCGAGATTCGATCCGACGACCTTCGTATTACGAACCCGAGCGCTTACCGCTGCGCCACGACGGTGTATGAAATCGTAAATCGTAGAGAGTATTTCACGTCAACGGTTTCTTTTAACTGTCGATTTTCTCGACATCGGCTGAGATGTGCATCTTGGTGCTTTGCCACATTACACCTCTGGCCATGAGCTTTTATTATGCGCAGTATGAATCGAATCTGAATTTCACAATTGGCGGCCCCCCTTTGTCAGTTCATAACCTCTATTCATTAGATTGTTGGTTCCATTCAGCGGATTATGTAATTCTTCTTGTCTTTCACTCAGGGCAGCAATGTCTTCAGTTAATCGTATCACTGGTATCCTTTCACCTTGAATTTTAATTCCGCTTCTGAAGGTTTTTTTAATTCCATCACTGATTCTTCGATGTTCAGTTAGGACAGACGGAGAACATCGAAAAAAAAACAAAGAAGGGCAGCACGTTTTTTCCTATCACGAAATATGGGAAAGAGTATCACGGAAATGATTCAGGGTTTGGGCTGGACATCATTAAAAGAAAGGCGCTTCTCGTTGCAATGGAATCTTCTCACGAAATTGCAATCACCAACTTTCTCCTCAGAATCCAAAAATATTTTGTTGACACCGACCTACGTAGGGTGAAACGATCACCACGATAAAATAAGGGAAATCAGAGCTCGTACGGAAAGATATAGGTGTTCGTTCTTTCCGCACTCTGTACGAGACTGGAAGAATAGAAAATTGTGAAGGTGGTTCTATGAACCCTCTGCCATGCACTTAAATGTAATTTGCCGAGTATTCATGTAGATGTAGATCTAGATGTAGAACAGTAGGCGAGAAAGACTACATCACTGTGTTACACCCTTTTCAATCCAAGCACTTCGTTCTTGGTTGCCCACTCTTATTATTCCCTCTTGGTTTTTGTACATATTGTATATTACCCGTCTCTCCCTATAGGTTAACTCTATATTTCTCAGAACTGCAAATATCTTGCACTATTTTACATTGTCGAACGCTTTTTCCAGGTCGACAAATCCTATGAACGTAACTTGATTTTCCTTAAGTCTTGCTTCCATTATGAACCGCAACGTCAGAATTGCCTCTCTCGTGACTTTACTTTTTTTAAAGCCAAAAAATCGTCATTTAGCTCATCCTCAATTTTCGTTTCCGTTCTTCTGTATATTATTCTCGTCAACAACTTGGATGCACGAGCTGTTAAGCTGCATGAGCTCTTAAGCTGATTGTGCGATAATTCTCGTATGTATTTTGAATGTATTCTTTTCACCTTTCTGCTCTCTCCTCTGCATTAACAGTGGTATTCCCGTTGCACTCTAAAAGCCACCGAAGGATGTTTTGACTTTCCTGTATGCAGAGTCTGTCCGTCCGACAGTCATTTCCTTTTCGGTTTCTTCACTTTTTTCATGCAGACATTTCGTGTTAGCTTCCCTGCACTTAATATTTATTTCATTTGTTAGTGAGTTATACTTCTGTATTGCTGAGTTTCCCTGAACATTTTTGTACTTCCTCCTTTCATCGAACCACTGAAGTACTTCTTTTGTTACCTACGGTGGTTGCCCTTTTTAGAGATGTTCTTTCCCCTTCAACTATATTGCCAACTGACCCATTCCTTATTGCTGAATAGATAGCATTAGAGAAATTCAAGCGCAACTCGTCATTCCTTAGTACTTCCGTAACCCACTTCTGGGACAGATTCTTCCTGACTAACGTCTTAAACTTCAGACTACTTTTCATCACTAATATATTGTGATCTGTCTATTCCTGGGTACGCCTTACAGTACAGCAGTAGATTTCGGTATCTCTGTCTGACCATGGTGTACTCTAACTGAAATCTTCCCCTATCAACCGGCCTCTTTCAATTATATCTCCTCCTCTTGTGATTCTTGAACAGTGTATTCGCTATTATAAGCAGAAATTTATTGCTGAAATCTATTACTGTTTCTCCTCTGTCATTCATTGCTGTTCATATTGTCTCCCACATCCACACATATTATACACACGCCAAAAAATATTTTCATCACCTCGGTTCCGCGAGTTCCGGAACCTGTACAGAAAACCAGAAATCTGATCAACGTAAACGTCATTTTCACCCTTTTTATTGCTCATGAAAACCACACATTGCGTGTTGTACCACCATACGGGGAGACCATCAGAGGTGGTGATGCAGATTTCTGTACACACTGGTACCTCTAGTACCCAGTAGCACTTCCTCTTGAGTTCATGCATGCCTGTATTCGTCGTGGCATACTATCCACAAGTTCATCAAGGCACTCTTGGTCCAGATTGTCCCACTCCTCAACGGATATTCGGCGTAGATCCCTCAAAGTGGTTTTTGGGTCACATCGTCCATAAATAGACCTTTCAAATCATTCCCAGGCTGGATCAATAGGGGCCATGTCTGGAGAACATGCTGGCCTCTCTAGTCGAGCGATGTCGTTATGCTGCAGCAAGTGATTCACAAGATGTGCACGATGGTGTTGCGAATTGTCGTTCGTGAAGACGAGCGTCTCGCTAATATGTTGCCGATATGGTTGCACTGTCGGTTGGAGGATGGCATTAACGTATCGTAAAGCAATTACGACGGCTTCCACGTCGACCGCACATAATGACACCCCAAACAGCAGAAAACCGCCATTTTGCTCCACTTGCCGGACAGTGTGTCTAAGGCGTTCAGCTTGACTGGGTTGACTCCAAACACGTCTCCGACGGTTTTCTGGTTGCAGGCATATGCGACACTAATCGCTGAAGTGAACGTTATGTCAATCGTGAGCGGTCCATTCGGCAGGTTGTTGTTGGGCCTTTGGGTACCGCGCTGCATGGAGTCGTGGTTGCAACTATGGACCTTGCCATGGACGTCGGGAGTGACCTTACGCATCATGCAGGCCACTGCGCACAGTTTTAGTCGTCACACGACGTTCTGTGGCTGCACGAAAAGCATTATTGAACATGGTAGCGTTGCTGCAGCGTTTCTCAGAGCCATAATCCTTAGGTAGCGCTCATCCACTGCAGTTGTAGCCCTTGGGCGACGTGAGCGAGGCATGTCATCCGCAGTTCCTGCCATTTTGTATCTCCTCGATGTCCGAACAACATCGCTTTGGTTCATTCGAGATGCCTGGACACTTCCGTTGTTGAAAGCCCTTCCTGGTAACAATGCGGACGCGATCAAACCGCGGTGTTGACCGTCTAGGCATCGTTGAACTACAGACAGCACGAGCCGTGTACCTCCTTCCTGGTGGAATGACTGGAACTGATTGCTTGCCGGATCCCCTCAGTCTAATAGGCGCTGCTCACGCATGGTTGTTTATATCATTGGCCGGGTTTGATGACATCTGTGAACAGTCAAAGGGATTGTTTCTGTGGCTCAATATGCACAGTCAATGTCTACCTTCCCTTGCTCTGGGAACCAGGGTGACGCAAAACTTTTTTTGATGTGTGTAGGTATGGATGTACATATGTACAATATCAAACAAATTTGGTACGTGTATCTTTAAACGTCTGGAAACAATAGCTGTGAGGATAAGAACCATGTACCTAACAAACGGACGGTGGTGGGAACTAAAAAGCAGTATAGCCGACTAAACGCGGCTACCCATAATTTTTAATTCCGTTTTTAGGAGTGAGAGCACTTAGTGACTTTCAACCAACTTTAGGCATAATTTTAGAATTTTACGAAACTTTTTCTCTCTGACAGGCCGTCCTCCTCCCATCCCTACACACAAAATGATGGAAAGAAGAGAGGTTGTATCGCTTACTGCATTTTCGATGTTAATGCATGAAAACTGCCACAAGCATGACACTTTAATTTATTACTTCTTTACTATCTTCTGTATTAGTGACATATTTTACACAAAGAATTTAAATATGCAACTGTACGTAAGAGCAAACTTATAACATCGTTGGACACATTGTTACACAGGTAGGACGCCATAAATGCATAAACGGATGTGTAAGAACTGCAGTATCATGCATGACAGTTAAATGGTTCAAATGGCTCTGAGCACTATGGGACTTAACTTTTGAGGTCATCAGTCCCCTAAAACTTAGAACTACTTAAACGTAACTAATCTAAGGACATCACACACATTCATGCCCGAGACAGGATTCGAACCTGCGACCGTAGCGGTCATGCGGCTCCAGACTGTAGCGCCTAGAACCGCACGGTCACCACGACCGGCGACATTTAAACGTTTTACGTCTTTAGTATTAACTCTAGGACAGTTAGATGTTTTACGTTTTCGGCGTAATCTCTTCTCGCAACACATTTCGTAAAAGTATCCAAGTAAAAATGCTGAATGTATCTGCAAAGGTATACAACTGTACAACAAATAGTTCAGGAGATGAAACATGAATTGCTGAGATGCTGCTCCTTTACTGCTAATTCTATTCACAACACATTTTGCGTACAGTAGTTACATACACCACTGAATGTACCGACATTCTACGACACACAATCCTATAGATACGACGTCATAAAAATTGAGCTCGCAACACCATAATTAAATATTATGTAATTTTTTTCTTCTGATTAATTATGCTTTGCGTTAAGTGTATTTTCTTTAGTATGTGCTCTTTGATATGTTGTACTATGTTTTCTTTTGACTGACTATTTGTTTTGATTGTATTTAGAAATGGGTGATGTTGGTTAAATAATTTTTTATTGCTTTGTTAATGTGGGTAAATGCTATGTATGCTTAAAAATGTTTACTTGCTACTTTGTAACTACTGATCTACACTTAGGGCTCTTGGTTCATTTTATGGTGAAAGAAGGAGTGGTTCCCGTCTAAAACGAAGTTATTTAACGCACGCAGATTGCGGTTGGTGCGAGTAAAAAGGTGGACAGAAGAGTCGGCCAAAGATTAGCTACTGTACAGTTGGCAGCTAGTGACTGAAAGGTGCATTGTCCAGATGCCCAGTGAGGCTTTTAGTGCTTGGCCTTATTACGCCAAAGCCTCGAGTAGATGAATGGATTTAATATAACGCTCTGTGGCCTGAAACTATTATAAAGTCTGATGATCGTCGCCATGAAGAACACTAGAGAGCATATTAATTACAACTGCAAGTCCATCTGCCATCATATACTCACCACCAATATTGCACAATCACTGCAACAGAGAGGAGGAATCATAGTACGTAAAGTGATGTATCGGCACATTTAGTATGGGAAAATACAAGGTAACTCATACGAAAATGTATGTAAGTACCTTGATTTGTTCCCCAACAAAATACCTCTCAGGATCCCCTCCGTTTAAGCGATTTGCGTGTGTCCGGATTGTGAGAAATGATAATCATAGAGAAAGACAATTATATGATTAAATTTGTTTAAAATTGAGTGAAATAGGTTATCTGAAATTAGTGTGGGTTTTAGTAAAGCCGAGCGAGAAAATAAGTGTAGCTTTTGTGAAAGCCCCTCTGTAATTGAACTTCTTCATTTTAAAGTTTTGTGTTGTCTAAAAATTACTTCCTTAACTTCCGGTTTCAAAAGTAAACAACTGAGATGATAACAAACAGACCACAAACCATTTTGAGCTCAGTTTAAAGTAAATGTTCTTAACGATTGGTTTTAAAAGGAATACCTAGAGAATATACTTACTGTAAAATCTGTTATAAAATTGCATACAAGGCGAGTCAATATTTCAAAAGGATAATTACAAAAGTTGGTATTCTTTAAATTATTCATGAAAGTGTGTTACTTTGTTTTACAACAGCGATCAAGGTTAAGTGCCTCCCATTGAATGTTGCTCAAAAAGCACAAAGTTACTTAATTATAGAAAGTTCCAACTGATCTTGAAATTTATGTTGAGCTTTGTGCACATTGTGTGTTAAAAAGGTGTAAAATCAGCTTATGAACTCCCACTTACTGTTTTATTCTCACTGAAGGTAAGGTTAATATGAATGCCATAATCCATCAAAACAGCTTCTTCTTTGCTTCTAAAGAATGGTGTGAATCTTACTGCATGTGAATTTTATTTAAATTTGTACTATGTAGAAAATATCTGATGAAGTAAGACTAGGCCCATTCCCGATTCGCAGTTTAACAGTGACTTGCATTTGTAGTGTTGATGAAGTTATTCAGTTTTTACAAAGTACTTAATCTTAATGTTGATGAGCGTAACAATGTCTTTTGTGTTTGTGACTGCTACAGCTTTCACCCACTACTACTTTTTTTTCCTTTTTTTTTTTGCTTGTGACTTCGTTGCACTTTTGCAGGAATGATGTATCGGCTGAGATTTTTCCACTAAAAGTGTCTACTTTTTTTTAAAAACAATGTTTCACATTTCTGTCCTAATTAGGCTGGCGACCGTATTCTATTTCATTTCAGTAAGTTTGAGTAGTTGATACAGTTTCTAAATCAGATCTTTAACTCTCTGTGCGTTTTCATATATTTAATTTCATGTCCGTTAGGCAAAAACCCTTTAGGCATGACATGGTGAGATCTACAAAAATCCTTACAGAGGGTAACATTTTACTGCATCTATGTACCGTAATTGGTTACAAATACAGTATACTAAACGGTGCAGGGTGTAAGTGTTATAGGTGCCTTTATCCGTGACAGGACTACATACTCTGTTGGGGCACAGTGCGTAGCAATCCACCCTTGGTAGTTGATGGCACACGCTATCTGGGCAGTTAATGTCATAAGCTGCGTGAAAAGGTGAACACAGGGAGAAATTTGATGGAGATACAGGTGAAATATATGGAAAGATAGGTATGGAATATGTTAAATATATGTGAAATATATTTCACATTGCGTGCAGGGGAAACTGCAGGAAAGAACTAATCCTGAACCGGTGGAAAGTTTTGAATGGAATTTGGTACACCTATCACTTACGACCTGGAAAGACACAATGTTACAGTAAGAACCTCCTGCCTCGTTTTGTGGTGAGTATGATTACGTTGGGGGGGGGGGGAGGAGGAAATGGACAGACAGATAATGGGAAGTAGGATATGGATCCAGATAGGAGGAAGGAGGAGGTAGACAGAGAGAGATGGGAAGGTAGAAAGAACAAAGGGCAGAGGAGGAAGTGGACAGAGAACGAAATGAGGAAGTGGTAGATACGGGAAGGAATACACTCCTGGAAATTGAAATAAGAACACCGTGAATTCATTGTCCCAGGAAGGGGAAACTTTATTGACACATTCCTGGGGTCAGATACATCACATGATCACACTGACAGAACCACAGGCACATAGACACAGGCAACAGAGCATGCACATTGTCGGCACTAGTACAGTGTATATCCACCTTTCGCAGCAATGCAGGCTGCTATTCTCCCATGGAGACGATCGTAGAGATGCTGGATGTAGTCCTGTGGAACGGCTTGCCATGCCATTTCCACCTGGCGCCTCAGTTGGACCAGCGTTCGTGCTGGACGTGCAGACCGCGTGAGACGACGCTTCATCCAGTCCCAAACATGCTCAATGGGGGACAGATCCGGAGATCTTGCTGGCCAGGGTAGTTGACTTACACCTTCTAGAGCACGTTGGGTGGCACGGGATACATGCGGACGTGCATTGTCCTGTTGGAACAGCAAGTTCCCTTGCCGGTCTAGGAATGGTAGAACGATGGGTTCGATGACGGTTTGGATGTACCGTGCACTATTCAGTGTCCCCTCGACGATCACCAGTGGTGTACGGCTAGTGTAGGAGATCGCTCCCCACACCATGATGCCGGGTGTTGGCCCTGTGTGCCTCGGTCGTATGCAGTCCTGATTGTGGCGCTCACCTGCACGGCGCCAAACACGCATACGACCATCATTGGCACCAAGGCAGAAGCGACTCTCATCGCTGAAGACGACACGTCTCCATTCGTCCCTCCATTCACGCCTGTCGCGACACCACTGGAGGCGGGCTGCACGATGTTGGGGCGTGAGCGGAAGACGGCCTAACGGTGTGCGGGACCGTAGCCCAGCTTCATGGAGACGAATGGTCCTCGCCGATACCCCAGGAGCAACAATGTCCCTAATTTGCTGGGAAGTGGCGGTGCCGTCCCCTACGGCACTGCGTAGGATCCTACGGTCTTGGCGTGCATCCGTGCGTCGCTGCGGTCCGGTCCCAGGTCGACGGCTAGCGCCATTCGACGGCCAACACAGCGGTTCCTGGTGTGTCCGCTGTGCCGTGCGTGTGATCATTGCTTGTACAGCCCTCTCGCAGTGTCCGGAGCAAGTATGGTGGGTCTGACACACCGGTGTCAATGTGTTCTTTTTTCCATTTCCAGGAGTGTAGATGGGCAGAGAGACTGATGGGGATGAATAGGACAGAGAGGAAGAGAGGAGGAGATGGAGATAGAAAGGATAGTGAAAGAAGGGGACTGAGAGGATAGGGAGGAGGAGACATACAGCGAGAGGGTTAAGGAGGAGATGGACAGGCGGACGCTGGGGGATGTGTTGGGCAGAGAGGAGTAGAGCAAGAGAGGAAACTAGAGTTAGGGTGAGAGTGGCAGTGAAGGAGCAGATGGACAAAGGGGGTAGGAGGAGATGGACATAAAGAGGAGCGTTCAGCAAGTGGAAAAAGAAATATGTTGCATGGGGGTTAATTAAAAAGAATAATGAATAAATGATATAATTTTAGTAGCTGTGTGTCCAGTTATGAAGTCTCGTATCCGGTTGGCCCTGAGTAGTATTAGTACGCAATCTGACTGCATCAAATAAAAATGAAGAATGACAAGAAATTTCCATTAACACCATTGATTAATTATGCCCCTGCTACTGTAAAGCTACGAAACAACAAGTACAAGTGTTACTGTTCTGTGTGTGGTAGTGTGACTCAACGTACATGTCTCTGACTCGGTTTTTCCTCGATACGACAAGATATTTTAAACACCATTTACAATGAACTAATTGAAAAACCTGATATACTATAATTGCACATGAGAACCAGAATTACAAGTCTAATACATGAAACGAGCCAGATGCTTTGTTGACTGAACCTGTGACCAAGAGGCATTGTCATTAAAGGAATCTGTAATACTTTCTTTTTACCTCCACATATATTGACGAAAAATACACTGTGATCATTCCAACATCTTCCATCTATACATTACACCAACCAAGCCGCATCTACTCTCTCGCCCAACAGCACAACAGCTGCACTCAACATCCTCTGAACTACTACTGCCCTCGACAACCTCTGAACTACCAATGCACCAGTGGAGGCGGCGGATTACTAATCTTTGGCGCAACCTCTGGCGCTTTGACTCGGTGTAGCCTCCTTTCATATGCCCCTCCTCTACGGGTTAGAATTTGGTGTTATTTTTGCCAGCATTAGTGGTGAAAATACCACCAAATTCGTCCAAAAAACACAGACAAAAATAAAAGATGATATTAATAAGTAAATATTACATAACTAAATAAATTATGGCTTTGCACTGACCCTTCAATAACGTAATATATTAAAATACAGTAAGGAATACAAAAACTTGCATACATGTGATTTTACATAATAGTTTACGGACGTATCATTTCTCAGAGTAGTTAAACAGTTCAATCAATTGCACCAGCAATGACGAATAGGTGCAGGTAAGAGTCTCATAACATTTCATAAACAGTATATACACAATAAATCAGTTTACACAAATATTCACATAAAATCTTTTCAATAGTTCAATGAACAAGTAGCACTCCTCAGAGTAGGTGACAGTTCCAACAGTGGCACCCAGCAATGGTCAACAGGTGCAAATAGCAGTCCCACAACATTTCATCAGCAGTATTTGAACAGCTCCAACATTGGCACCCAGCAATGGCGAGCAGGTGCAGACAGCAACAAGTGACATCTCATCAGTGGTTGAGCAGTTCCAACAGTGGCACCCAGCAATGTTGAACAGGTGCTGACAGGAATGAGTGACATCACGTCAATAGTAGCAGTTCCAACAGTGGCACTGGCACCCGGCAATGGCGAGCAGGTGCAGGCGGGAATTAGTGTCATCACATCAATAGTAGCAATTCCAACTTTGGCACCCAGCAATGGCGAGCAGGTGCAGACACCAACAATTGACATCTCATCAATTGTTGAGCAGTTCCAACAGTGGCACCCAGCAATGCTGAACAGGTGCAGACAGCAACAAGTAACATCATTTCAGTAGCAGCAGTTCCAACAGAGGCACCCAACAATGGCGAGAAAGTGCAGGCAGGAATGAGTGTCATCACATCAATAGTAGCAGTTCCAACAGTGGCACCCAGCAATGGTGAGTAGGTGCACACACCAACTAGTGACATCTCATCAATGGATGAGCAGTTCCAACAGTGGCACCCAGCAATGTTGAACAAGTGCAGGTAACAGTCCATAATATTCACCAGCAATAATTACACATTTCATCAGAGTTCCTCAGCAGAAATTAAACATTTTGAAGTGGCACCCACCAATGTTGAAGAAATGCAGGTAACAGTCCATAAAATTCAACATCAATAATCACACAGTTCATCAGAGTTCCTCAGCAGAAATTAAACATTTCCAAGTGGCACCAATCAATGATAATAGGTGTAAGCACGAACAACAGTTTGAATGCACACGCAATTGCTTTTACAAAATTATTATCAATGCTCTTACACTGAACAATCAAATTATAATAAACACACGAATTATATCAGATAATTGTCATATTAACTATTACAAATATACAAATATCAGTAAACCTATAATACGCCGGCCGCGGTGGTCCCGCGGTTAAGGCGCTCAGTCCGGAACTGCGCGACTGCTACGGTCGCAGGTTAAAATCCTGCCTTGGGCATGGATGTGTGTGATGTCCTTAGGTTAGTTAGGTTTAAGTAGTTCTAAGTTCTAGGGGACTGATGACCACAGATGTTAAGTCCCATAGTGCTCAGAGCCATTTGAACCATTTGAACCACCTATAATATTTACGGGTGTCAGTGCAAACCAAAACAAACAAGTAAAATAATATTTAGGAGGTAGGTCGGTACCAATTATTTGGGATTAGGAAATGAAAACACACAGAACACACTCACTCATCTTTCATCCATACATTAAGTACTATTGTGTAATTGAATAGTGTTAGCTGTGTAAATGCAATTCAGTCAGAATTTGATGTTCAACATTTGCATCAAGTAGTAGTGGCAGCAGTGTATAGTAGTCAATAATAGGTAGTCAACGTCATAGTCATCATGTCAAGACCAATGTTTGCCATGCAAAGTCAAAATGTACAGTTGCTGAACAACTGTCAGTGTGCCAAGATATGCAAATACTTCCTCTCTCAAAAAAAAAAGTATATACTGCTTATTGATTTAACAAAGTTTGTGTGTAGACAATCTTCCTTCAACTGAAGTGTTCTAGTCTGCCATCTTCATCCTTCTTGTTCCATATAAACAAAACAAAAAAAATGCTCCTCACTTACTTTACCTCTTATCCACCAAAACTGCAATAATCATCAGCAACACATAATCTCAATACTTCATTAATACCTCTTCAATATGTCGATACATATAAACCTTATCACCAATATCATTTACCTTACCTCTTATCCACCAAAACTCCAATAATCATCAGCATCACACGATGTCAGTACTTCAATAATACCTCTTCAATACGTCGATACATATAAACCTTATCACCAATATCATTTCACTTCCATAACAACTCTTTACTCTAGTCCGTCTCCTCGAACAAGTACAGATAAAATCCTGGTGCAAACTTCAGTTCATCATCCCATACAATCCGAAGACACAGTGTCCACAAACAACCTCTGTGTAATTCACCTGAGCCAAATCATCTACTCAATATGAATTATAAAATACATTTTGGTTACCTTGTCCATCATAAAATAAAAGAAATGCATACATGACTTCTAAGAGCCTTCAGTTTGAACAACTTTCAGTAAGTAGGTGCGAGTACGCGGTATGAATGATCACACAAGACTTTGAATGAATAAATCGTAATATTTCGCAGTGTGTGCACCACTTCAAGAATCATGGCAAAACAGAAGCAAAGATGTGGAGTATTTCTTGGTGTCAAGTTTTACTTGCTATTTCAAATGCTCACGAAGAATGCAGTGTAATGACTGTCAATGGTCTACAGCTAGTGTTGGTATTTCACGTCGTCAGCTTCCTTTCTATAATAATGAATTAATACAGCCTCCATAAAACCTCCAGTTCATGTGACTTCAATGAAGTTTCTTTTACCCATGGAGCTCGTAGAATTATAGCAGTTCATTTCCTTATCTTAAAATGTAAAGCACTGAGCGTACGCAAAACATGCAATAGCGAGTAAATATACCAGTAGAGAACAGAATGTCAACATGTGGATGCACCACAATCCCAGCAACGAGGCTCTGCCAAGCGTACAATCTATAATTGATATAATAGAGTAACCTAAACTCCATGTTCGCACACAGTATATAAGCATTTCTATATACCAAATTAAAGAGTAGTAATAACAACAAAACAGAAATGTATAAATATGCAATCGATACGCAAAGCTGCAAGTATATATCTTACGTAGTAAATGGGTCATTAGCATCATATCAGCATATGCAAATAAATGTTAATGTTTACTTATTGAGATTACATATGAAGGCGCAAGCAGATAAATCACAAAGTATAACTTACATACATAACCATATCAACACAACTAATCAGGTGACAAGTATAAATTAAATAAACAGGCACAGCAGGCACGAAATAATAAAAATATGAGATCAGTGGAAAAGCAGAGCAGCCAAGCGACGCATAATATACACAAGTAACAACCCTGTTCATCAATAAAACATTGTCAAAATCAGTTAACACAAAGTACAAATCACGTAATCGCGAGCAGCAAATTACGTATAAAGTACATACTTAAGTAGAAATATGTTACCAGAAAAATAGATTCTATTAATAGTTATCGTTTTAGTTTATTACTTTCTCCTTCGAAATTACATTCTTCCTGAAATTTTCTCGATAGCAAGTTCTCTTAACGTCGGACAAAGACAGAATTTACCTGAAGTTCTTAAATATTTTATACAACTGTATCCTGGAAAAAACTGAACGTTAATAACATAGGTTATCAAGTCACTATAGCTTTATACTGAATTTAATTGGAGAAATTAGACTGTGTATTTGTTTACGGCTGTCAGTGCATTCGCACTGAGCGCTCGATCAGCTGTAGGTCCGCGTGACGTGGGAAGTAATTGTTTGCGGTCAACAGCTACCTTGTGCAGCGCGCGGACTGACTGTCGCTTTTGTGCCGCCGCCAGTACACGGCGCGGTATCCTTGTATTCTCTGCGTGTTTACGTGTAACTGTTAATTTCTCAAAGGTATGTCATTCCAAAAAAAATTTAACGTACAATATATGGTGTATTCCCTTTGAGCCCCTTGATGTAAGAGTTTCTACGTCGACAGTGTTATCATGAATAATTTTGCGAACTCTATATGGACCATTATAATGCAGAAAAAGTTTGCAACACAAGCCTTTTCCTTTGTGAGACAAACGATGAGACTTAATTAACACCTTTAACCAACTGACAAAGTTTTTAAACGACCAGGAAGTTCAGCTGATTTCTCTCTTCTAGCAGCCGCAGATGCAATATTTTGTAGAGCCAGGTTGACAACTTCAGAATGCCGCAGTTTCCGTGTAGGTGGAAAAGGAACTATTTCAGAAATGCGTTTTGTCAGTGCTTTATTTTTTAATATCAATATAGGCGGTAAAGAAGTTGAATCATTAGGGAGTTCATTCAGAATGTTCAAATAAAATGAAGATACTGATCCCATGTTCTGAGATCATGATGAAAATAAACTGATCCCATGTTCTGTGATCATGATGAAAATAAAGACGACACAATTTATTGATTTCCTTCATCCATCTCCCTGAAGCATTGGATTGAGGGTGAAAAAGTGAAAGGAAAATTGGTTTAATCATACGACGCCGTAGAGTACAAAGCCAAATTTTAAAACGAAACTGTGATCCATTATCTGATATAACCTTATCAACGTGACCCACTTCTTTAAGAAAATGCTTGATGAAAGCATTAGATACTGAACGAGCTGTAGCTTTGCGTAAAGGTGTAAAACACACATATTTAGATGTCAATTCCACTGATACCAAAATGTACGCAAAACCACTAGTAGAACGAACCACTGGACCGAACAAATCGACTGCTGCCATCTGCTTTAATTTCGCTGGAATGATAGGAAACAATGGTGCTCTGTGAGAAATAGTAGGCAGCTTGGCCTTTTGACATAATTTGCATTTGGCAAGAACAAATCGAATAAGTTTTTCCATATTACTGAAGTAGCAATTTTCTCGTAATTTATGAAAGCATTTTCTGGGACCAAAGTGTGCATAACTGAAATGTGTGTACCAAATCAATTTATTAACCCACTCATCAGGAATGCAAACTAACCAAACAGAGTTGTCAACCGATTTTCGTTTAAAAATAATATCATTGCGAACTAAATAATACTGTCTAATCGCTACGCTTTCCTTTGTCATAAGGCTGGTATCTATTGTCCTGTCTGTTTCGTCTGTCATTTTCAAAATTACCGTTATAAGATCCGTTCCGATCATTATCCCTTTTCTCTGAGAATCTATTGTGATTACCGTTACTGAGAAAATTACAAGAAGTTCCGTCGTCGTTGTCATACTCAAGTTCTTGTAGCAAAGTCTTAAAAGTTTCAATGTCGTCTTTACATCTTCCAGCTAAAGCAATGTGTCTTATCGATTGTGGGAGCTTAGTTAAACAAATGCGAATTAATTCAGTCGGGCTATAAGGGTTGGAAAGGAATTGCTTCTCTCGAATCATGTCTTCAAAGTATTCTGCTGGCGTGCGGAACTCCAACTGTTTAAAATTACGCTGCGTAATAAGACTATGTTGGACTCTGTCTTGCGTGTTTTCGGACCAATATGCCTACAGAAATGCACGATAAAAATCATTTAAATTATTACAATCTCCAATAAGTGCACGCATGCGCGTCGCCGGTTCGTTTTTCATCAATATCCTGAAAACTGTCACTTTTGGGTAAATTAGTCATATCCGATTATTCTTTACAGACTCCTTTTCTAGATAGATTGATACTTGAAGAGTTGTTTTGATAGATACAAAGAATAGGAAAAGAGTAGGCAGCAGTGCAGAAAACTAAAAGGGAAATAGCACCACTACAGCTCGGGGCCCTGTGCACGCTACGGCACATATTTACTTAGTATAGTGAATCCCCTGAGGACCTAAATAGCCACACATAAATTCCAGTTTGTGACTTAGTGGCCAATTTGGTGGAAGTGCGTACATAAATTGATCTAACCATGAACATGGATGTATGTCATTATTAGAATTGCGAAAGATCTTAAATTTCCGAACAGTTAAAACGTGTCAATAGTCAAAGTTTTCGCCTCATGGCGACAAAGACGTACCGCATCTTACCCAGTCCAAATGTCGATTATTGTCAAGTTCGCGCGCCTGGCGCTCTCTTGTTGCATCTCGTAAATGAAATAAATTATTTTCTTCGAAACCCGCTGCTATCGGTGATTCTAAATTTCTTGTGCTGTCTTCGATTTCGCTTTCAATTAGTTCAACTTGCTTTCGTAACGCCTCAAATTCCCTTTTAACGCGTTCATTAAATTTTCCTTGATTTTCAACATGTTTATTTATGTTCTGGTACTCTTCTGTTTTTCCAAATGGCAATGGAGCTGTATCATCTGAATCTCTGTCCCCATTTAAACTAAGACTTGTCAATTTATCTGAAATCTCCTCAACTGTTTCCGATAGGTCATCTATTTGTTATTTCTGTTTATTTACGTCTTTCGTAAGTGTCGCGACTCGGGTTTCAGTATTGACACATTTAGAAGTTAACTGTTCATATTGTTGTGTTAAGTTATTTATTCTGTCATTTGGTATGGATTGCTCGATTCTTTCAAATATTTCTTCCTTATCGTGTGCACGTTGTAAATTTAACTTTGAAAATTTTTGTACTGTCACGCGATCTCTTACTTCCTCTTCTCTATCCTGTTCCTTTTGACTTATTTCTGTTGAAATTAATCTATTATTGAGGGCATTCGAAATCGGTTGTACTTCTTGTCTAATTTCTTTCTTTAATTCAACTTTCATGTTTTTATAACATGTCCCTATTCGTGACTCTAACCTTGTTTCCATTGCTCCCATTTGAGTTTTAATTGTTCCTGCTTGTGAGTCTAGCCATGTCGCCAATGTTCCCATATCAGGTTTAATTGTTCCTATTTGTGAGTCTAACTGTGTTGCCAATGTTCCCATATTAGTTTCTAACCGTGTTGCCAATGTTCCCATCCCTGTTTTTAATTCAGATCCTAACTGTGATCCCAAATTTAATATTGCACTCATCAACTGCTCCATATTAACTGGTTCGAAATTGTTTTCGCCCCAAACATTTCCCATAAAACTAACTTCCTTCGTCACAGTTGTAAGGCTATCTATATTCGATACTATTCCAGAATCTTCTGTCGTTAATCTCGTATTCTGAAAAATTTTTGTTTGTGAAAAATTTTGAACTGGTTCCGGACAAATTTCCCGGCTTATTAAATTGTTTTCTGCTTCATTATTTATCATACTGTTCTTCTGTGTTGGCGAGTTCACCACGTTAAGAATTTCGTCATTCTGACTATCCATCATCTTTGCCTTTTTCATCTATCGCATAATCATTTACAAAACATACAAAACTCGTCACTATACTAAAATTACGAACAATATAACACTTTATCACCAACAATACCATCCACACGAAATGCTTCCCGACAAACACGATTAACGAACAATTAAAACCTTCACAATTGCACAAAATTCTCAAACCCGTATACGGCTCATCAAAAATTAAATTCTACAAAAATACCATCAGAAGAATGACAAGACAACTACAAATGTTCAATTACAAAATCTATAGTGCAATATAGACTACAAATACTAAACTACAAATTACTACAACAATACTACTGTCTGCCATTTTTACTATCAAGAGAATTCCAAGGGACGATCAGAAGCAGCGGTCGCCACGTGCATGGGGGCTTAGCTAAAAGGAATAATGAATAAATGCAATAACTTTTGTAGCTGAGTGTCCGGTTACGAAGACTCGTAACCAGTTGGCCCTGAGTAGTATTAGCAAGCAGTCTGACAGCATAAAATAAAAATGAAGAATGACAAGAAATTTCCATTAACACCATCGATTAATTAAGTCCCTGAAACCATAAAAGCTAAGAAACAACAAAGCACAAGAGTAACTGTTCTGTGTGTGGTAGTGCGACTCAACGTACATATATCTGGCTGGGTTCATCATAAATACGACAAGATATTTTAAACACCATTTACAATGAACTAATTGAAAAACCAGAAATCTATAATTGCACATAGAAACCAGAATTACAAGTCTAATACATGAACACGAGCCAGATGCTTTGTTGACTGAACCTGTGACCAAGAGGCATTGTCATTAAAGATATCTGTAATACTTTTTTTTACCTCAATATATATTGACCAAAAATACACTGTGATCATTGCAACATCTTCCATCTATACATTACACCAACCGAACAGCGTCTACTCTCTCGCCCAACAGAACAACAACTGCCCTCGACATCCTCTGAACTACTACTGCCCCAGTGGAGACGGCGGAATACTAATCTTTGGCGCAATCTCTGGTGCTGTGACTCAGTGTAACCACCTTTGAATGTTGAAGGAGAGAATGAGAAGGAGGAGACTGACTAATAGAAAATTGGAATACATACATACTCAGGCACCACCACATACTCAAATAACAGCTGCGCGGGGTAACCGCGCCGTCTGGGGCGCCTTGTCACGGTCCGTCGGCCTTCCTCCGTCTGAGGTTCGAGTCCTCCCTCGGGCATAGGTGTGTGATGCTCATAGGGTAAGTTAGTTTAAGTAGTCTGTAGGCTTAGGGAACGATGACCTTAGCAGTTTGGTCCCATAAGACCTTACCACAAATTTCCATTTCCTTTGATAATAATCGTTAATATAGGAGAAAGAAAACGGGCGTTCTACGGATCGGAGGATGGAATCTCAGATCTCTTAATCGAGCAGGTAGGTTAGAAAATTTAAAAAGGGAAATGGATAGGTTAAAGTTAGATATGGTAGGAATTTGTGAAGTTCACTTGCAGAAGGAACAAGACTTTTGGTCAGGCGAATACAGATTTACAAATACAAAATCAAAAAGGGGTAATGCAGGAGTCGGTATAATAATGAATAAAAAAAATAGGAGTACGGGTAAGCTACTACAAACAGCATAGTGAACGCATTATTGTGGCCAAGATAGACACGAAGCCAACGCCTACTACAGTAGTACAAGTTTATATACAAACCAGCTCTGCAGATCACGAAGAAATTGAAGAAATGTATGATGAAATAAAAGAAATTATACAGATAGTGAAGGGAGACGAAAATTCAATAGTCATGGGTGACTGGAATTCGGTAGTAGGAAAAGGGGGAGAGGGAAACGTAGTAGGTGAATATGGATTTGGGCTAACAAATGAAAGAGGAAGTCGCCTGGTAGAATTTTGCACAGAGCACAACTTAATCATAGCTAACACTTGCTTCAAGAATCATAAAAGAAGGTTGTATACAGGGAATAAGCCTGGAGATACTGACAGGTTTCAGATGGATGATATAATGGTAAAACAGAGATTTAGGAACCAGGTTTTAAATTGTAAGACAGTTCCAGGGGCAGATGTGGATTCTGACCACAATCTATTGGTTATGAACTGTGGATTGCAACTGAACAAACTGCAAAAAGGTGGGAATTTAAGGAGATGGGACCTGGATAAATAGAAAGAACCAGAGGCTGTACAAAGTTTCATGGAGAGCGTAAGGGAACAATTGACAGGAATGGGGGAAAGAAATACAGTAGAAGAAGAATGGGTAGCTTTGAGGAATGGAATAGTGAAGGCAGCAGAAAATCAAGTAGGTAAAAAGACGAGGGCTAGTAGAAATCCTTGGGTAAGAGAAGAAATATTGAATTTAATTAATGAAAGGGGAATATATAAAAAGGCAGTAAATGCAGCAGTCAAAAAGGAATACAAACGTCTCAAAAATGAGATCGACAGGAAGTGCAAAATGGCTGAGCAGGGATGGCTAGTGGACAAATGTAAGGATTTAGAGGCTTATCTCACTAGGGGTACATAGATACTGCCTACAGGAAAATTAAAGAGACCTTTGGAGAAAAGAGAACCACTTGTATGAATATCAGGAGCTCAGATGGAAACCCAGTTCTAAGCAAAGAAGGGAAAGCAGAAAGGTGGAAGGAGTATATAGAGGGTCTATC
This sequence comes from Schistocerca americana, assembly GCF_021461395.2. NCBI lineage: Eukaryota > Metazoa > Arthropoda > Insecta > Orthoptera > Acrididae > Schistocerca > Schistocerca americana. The sequence continues at coordinate 682,617,526 of NC_060121.1, forward strand.
CAAGGCGACGTACTTGAGGACAGTATTATGGAAATGGAAGAGGATGTAGATGATGATGAAATGGGAGATACGATTCTGCGTGAACAGTTTGACGGAGCACTGAAAGACCTGAGTCAAAACAAGGCCCCAGGAGTAGACAACATTCCATTAGAACTACTGACGGCCTTGGGAGTGCCAGTCCTGACAAAACTCTACCATCTGGTGAGCAAGATGTACGAGACAGGCGAAATACCCTCAGACTTCGAGAAGAATATTATAATTCCAATCCCAAAGAAAGCAGGTGTTGACAGATGTGAAAATTACCGAACTATCAGTTTAATAAGTCACAGATGCAAATTGCTTTCGCGATTTCTTTACAGACGATGGAAAAACTGGTAGAAGCCGACCTCGGCGAAGATTAGTTTGGTTTCCGTAGAAATAAAGGAACAGAAGAGGCAATAATGACCCTACGACTTATCTTAGAAAATCGATTAAGGAAGGGCAAACCTACATTTCTAGCATTTGAAGAGTTACAGAAAGCTTTTGCCAATGTTCACTGGAATACTCTCTTTGAAATTCTGAAGGTGGCAGGAGTAAATACAGGGAGCGAAAGGCTATTTACAATTTGTACAGAAACCAGATGGCAGTTAAAAGAATCGACCGACATGAAAGGGACACAGTGGTTGGGAAGGGAGTGAGACAGGGTTGTAGCCTCTCCCCGATGTTATTCAGCCTGTATATTGAACAAGCAGTGATGGAAACAAAACAAAAATTCGGAGTAGGTATAAAAATCCATAGAGAAGAAATAAAAACTTCGAGGTTCGTCGATGACATTGTAATTCTGTCGGAGACAGCAAAGGATTTGGAAGAGCAGTTGAGCGTAGTGGACAGTGTCTTGAAAGTAGGATATAAGATGAACATCAACAAAAGCAAAACTAGGATAATGGAATGTAGTCGAATGAAGTCGGGTGATGCTGAGGGAATGAGATTAGGAAGTGAGACACTTAAAGTAGTAAAGGAGTTTTGCTATTTGGGGAGCAAAATAACTGATGATGGTCGAAGTAGAGAGGATATAAAATGTAGACTGGCAATGACAAGGAAAGCGTTTCTGAAGAAGAGAAATTTGTTAGCATCGAGTATAGATTTAAGTGACAGGAAGTCGTTTCTGAAAGTACAGGGTGATTTAAAAAGAATACCACAACTTTAGGAATTTAAAACTCTGCAACGACAAAAGGCAGAGCCAAGCACTATCTGTCGGCGAATTAAGGGAGCTATAAAGTTTTATTTAGTTGTACATTTGTTCGCTTGAGGCGCTGTTGACTAGGCGTCAGCGTCAGTTGGTGCTAAGAGGGCGACCGCTCAACAGAAAGCTTTTTGTGTTATTGAGTGTGGCTGAAGTGAATCGACGACAGTTGTTCAGCGTGCATTTCGAACGAAGTATGGTGTTAAACCTCCTGATAGGTGGAGTATTAAACGTTGGTATAAACAGTTTACAGAGAAGGGGTGTTTGTGCAAAGGGAAAAGTTCAGGACGGCCTAGAACGAGTGATGAAAATGTAGCACGCATCCAGCAAGCATTTGTTCGCAGCCCAGGAAAATCGACTCGCAGAGCTAGCAGAGAGCTGCAAATTCCACAATCAACGGTATGGAGAGTCCTCATTGGCACTCATCTGTCCGTAACTACCGGAACGTCAACTACCTGAGGCGATGGATCGGCCGCCAGGCAGCCCGTGACAGAGCACTGGCCTCCAAGAAGCCCTGATCTTACCCCCTGCGATTTTTTCTTATGGGGGTATGTTAAGAATATGGTGTTTCGGCCACCTCTCCCAGCCACCATTGATGATTTGAAACGAGAAATAACAGCAGCTATCCAAACTGTTATGCCTGATATGCTACATAGAGTGTGGAACGAGTTGGAGTATCGGGTTGATATTGCTCGAGTGTCTGGAGGGGGCTATATTGAACTTCTCTGAACTTGTTTTTGAGTGTAAAAAAACCTTTTTAAATACTCTTTGTAATGATGTATAACAGAAGGTTATATTATGTTTCTTTCATTAAATACACATTTTTAAAGTTGTGGTATTCTTTTTGAATCACCCTGTATTTGTATGGAGTGAAGCCTTGTATGGAAGTGAAACATGGACGACAAATAGTTTGGACAAGAAGAGAATAGAAGTTTTCGGAATGTGGTGCTACAGAAGACTGCTGAAGATTAGATGGGTAGATCATATAACGAATGAGGTGGTATTGATTACGACTGGGGAGAAGAGAAGTTTGTGGCACAACTTGGCTAGAAGAAGGGATCGGTTGGTAGGACATGTTCTGAGGCATCAAGGGATCACCAACTTAGTATTGGAGGGCAGCGTGGAGGGTAAAAATTATAGAGGGAGACCAAGAGATGAATACACTAAGCTGATTCAGAAGGATGTAGGTTGCAGTAGGTACTGGGAGATGAAGAAGCTTGCACAGGTTCAAATGGCTCTGAGCACTATGGGACTCAACATCTATGGTCATCAGTCCCCTAGAACTTAGAACTACTTAAACCTAACTAACCTAAGGACATCACACAACACCCAGTCATCACGAGGCAGAGAAAATCCCTGACCCCGCCGGGAATCGAACCCAGGACTCCTTGCTCGGGAAGCGAGAACGCTACCGCGAGACCACGAGTTGCGGACTGCACAGGATAGAGTAGCATGGAGAGCTGCATCAATCCAGTCTCAGGACTGAAGATCACAACAACAACAACAACAGATTAAAAACAACAGGAGGCAAGTAACACTTCTTCGGAGAACCTTAGATATCGCTTCCGTTTCGGTACACGACTTTCTGACAGTTACCATTAATTGTGCCTTTTCTGACAAAAACTGAGAATCCATTCGAATAACAGACACTATAGTACACAGAAGCTCAACTGAATTAGATGCCTCTTATGAGGAATTGTGTCAAAATCCATTTTTCAATGTGGCTTTCAACTCGGTAATATTTCCACTGCTAAGGTTGAGTGTATATGATGACTATTTGCTTCTGCTGCATGTTCTGCAGGATTTAGAGAGAGTGTTCTGTGGAAACTGTTAAATGTACCTCGCATTGAAATTCTCTGGAGTGTCATGCTTCTATAAATATCGACAGTCTGGGAGATCTTGCATTCTTTATATTTTGACATGTTTTGTGTGCCTTAGGTGCGGACTGAACCGTCTCTTATTATCTTCATTGGTATGACAGAGTCAGCTGCAGTCAATACTATATCTTTGAATATAATCCGTATCTGATCTCTTATGAAGGCGTAGAGTGAATTTCTGTCTGCTCCTTTAAAAGAAGTACATACATATTTCCTTTTTCGTTGATTTGAATATTACCGAATATAGTATTGCAACAACGAACTTGTGGTCACTAATCCCTGTATAAACAATCATGTATACCATGACGCTCCCTCTTTGTTCAGGATTGTATTTTATCGCAACCATTTACATATTGTGTTGGATCCAGAACTAACTCCTCAAAGTAATTTTCAGCTCATGCATTTCGCACAGTGTCGGGCAACATTTCACACTTTCTGAGACGACTAGTATCACAACTCCCAGTCACTCAAGAGTGGTAAACGGTGCTGCATATCCAGCAGGTGAGGATAGGACGACGGCAATTCGGCAGCCCTCCTCAGATATCGCCAATGGTAAGGGACATCACTGCATGTCACTTTTCACGAGAAGGCAGTCGTATGAAGACGTCGTACCACACCGCTCTAGCAACCAACAGTTTAGAGACGTATTATTTCTCTGCGCCAGGAGCCAATATCGCAGAATCGCAAAATCTATGTGGGTTGTACATAAATCACGGCATGTGGCTCAGCTGGCAGTTAGTTCCGAAGTGCAGTTACTGAAGGCAGTTCTGGAATTAAGCAGCCGAGAGTTCATCGCCAGGTATTTCGCTGAATTTCTTCGAGTTGATCGGCAGCCTGCCATGACAGCTCCAGCCACTTGGTACTTCGGAAAAAGGGGTAATCTTAGACAGAGTTTTCTACAGAACGGACATTGCATAATGAAACCTACTGTTGTAGTCTTGCATCGTACATTCGACTTGAAGTTGAGTATTTGTATTAGGATTATTTCATATGTTATTCGAATGCTGCGCGGTTGTAATTTCGGTAGTTATGTTGTATATGGCATGCCTGATGCGAAATTATCAGTAGCGCCCCAGTGATACTGACATAAGCGGCTCCTCGACGAAGCAGACACGTCTTGTGAAGACTTTACACAGTGGATACTTCAGGGTGACGACGAGGAGTTTCTACCGTTGAGCCTCTACGGACTTACACAGTAGTACTGTAGCGTCGTCGATATACAGACCAATCCTCCATGTAGTGCATTTGCTAGTGAGTTCCTTGGTTTGATTTTATATAACCGTTGCAGTATGTACTCATCATTTATTGAGTGTTATCTTTTTTTTCGGAAAATGTCTCTCTAGCCTGTGCACTGTCTTATCACTTTCTACTTAGAACTCTGTATACAGTTCACTTTCAGATGACGCAACAAATTGACAGTATGGTGAAAATTCAACGCCTCCTGCAGTCGATTACGAGTATGCAGGAAAAGCTTTTGAAATGACTAAGAAGAAACGGATAATCATCAAAAGCTAGTCAGGTGGACACTGCCGGAGTTTCATCCATTTGATGCAGCAAAGAGGAAGAAATTAGTTACCTCGTCCGAATGTAGCAACACTTACTGTGCATGGGACGAATTATATCCCTCAAAGACCATGGTTAGTTAACCAGTGATGGAGTAAATATTTGCAGGCTGATCCAACGGTTGGCCTGACAAGGATCCGAGTGCTTTTATGTTATACAAAGATTGAGGACAAACTATCAGAACATTTAGGAAATAAATATACACACATCAAAAAAAGTTTGGCATCACCCCAGTTCCCAGAACTCATGGAGACAGACATTGGCTGTGCATATTGTACCACAGACACAGTCCCTTTGACAGTTCATAGATGTCACCAAACCAGGCCAAAGATGTAAACAACCATGCAAGAGCAGCGCCTATTAGACTGAGGGGTCCAAAAACCGATCAGTTTCAGTCATTCCACCAGGAAGGAGGTACACAGCCCGTGTTGTCTGTCACTCAGCCATGCTTAGACGATCAATACTGCGGTTCAATCGCGTCCGCATTGTTACCAGGAAGGTCTCTCAACAACGGAAGTGTCCAGACATCTCGGAGTGAACCAAAGCGATGTTGTTCGGACATGGAGGAGAAACAGACAGACAGGAACTGTCGATGACATGCCTCGCTCATGCCACCCAAGGGCTACAACTGCAGTGGATGTCCGCTACCTACGAATTATGGCTCGAAGAAACCCTTACAGCAATGCCACCATGTTGAATTATACCTATCGTGGAGCCCCAGGTCGGCGTGTTACCCCTCAAACTGTGCGCAAGAGGCTGCATGATGCGACACTTCACTCCCGACGTCCATGGCAAGGTCCATCTTTGCAACCACGATACCATGCAGAGCGGTACAGATGAGCCCAACAATACGCCGAATGAACCGCTCACGATCGGCATCACCTTCTCTTTCCCCATGAGTGTCTCATGTAACTTCAACCAGACAATCGTTGCAGACGCGTTTAGAGGCAACCCAGTCAGCCTGAACGCCTTAGACGCACGGTCCAGCGAGTGCAGCAAGGTGGAGGTTCCCTGCTGGTTTGTGGTGGCATATAAGGGGCCGACGTATGTCGCTGGTGGTCATGGAAGGCGCCGTAATGTCTGTACGATACGTGAATGGCATATCGGTAGCTCATTGAAGAGACATTCGTCTTCATCGAAGATAATTCGCGCCCCCATCGTGCACATCTTGTGGGTCACTTCCTGTAGCATAACGACATCGCTCGATTAGAGTGGCCAGCATGTTATCCAAACGTGAACCCTATCGACCATTTCAGGGATTGATTAAAATGGCCTGTTTTGGACGACGCCAGCCGCCAACCTCTCTGAAGCATCTACGCCGAATCGCCGTTGAGGAGTGGGACAATCTGGACCAAGAGTGCCTTGAAGAACTAGTGGATACTATGCCACGACGAATACAGGCATGCATCAATGCAAGAGGACGTGCTACTGGGCACTAGAGGTACCGGTGTGTACAACAATCTGGACTACCACCTTTATAGGTCTCGCTGTATGGTGATACAACATGCAATGTGTGATTTTCACGAGCAATAAAAAGGGTGGGAATGATGTTTATGTTGATCTCTATTCCAATTTTCTGTACAGGTTCCGGAACTCTCGGAACCGAGGTGATCCAAAACTTTTTTTGATGTATGTGTTGTAGTTCACCGTATGTTTACAGAATTTACAAGAAAGCTGAGCAGAGTGAAAGGGTCACCCTCTCACTAGTAACTATAAATATGAGAGTCTTCGACATGCTCATAGTTGATTCGCAGCAAGACTCGTTTACGGAGAGGTCTCATCTGATTAAACAAGCCCAAACAATAAGAATGTCTGTCCCTGATTCACGCTTTTCAATAGACGAAACAAATATAATGGGCTTTTACTCAGGAAGGAGACGAGGTGTTTTGAAAGCGAAATTTTATAGCCCAGGGAAGTCTAGAAGCTCTAGTGGACAGAACCGCAAAACCACCCCAGTCTTAAAATCAACCCACAGTATAAAATGCACACTCAGCTTTAGAATGATTAGAATGGTATGTTCTAACACAACATGTTTAAAATTTACAGAACAAGTAGCAAGACATTTTGTCTCGGAGCCCTTTCGTAACTTTCGGTAACATGTTTGTTTCTCTCAATATTTCAGCACTTGAAACCGGTATAATTACCATGTACATTTTACTTGGTAATGCTTCAAAATACACTTGAGAAATCGCCGAAATCTAGGAACCGCTGTTGATGAGTAACGTGTACTACAATGAACCTACTACTTCCATTACAACTTGATTGTCATCCGTTACAGTAATCAGCTGATCCACATCAGATTATTAATCTTTAATTACTGTTCATGTATCAAACTCTCCTTCACCCTCTGAGTTTTCAGGTTTTTCTCTTTCTCAAGGCAAATGCTGAAACTCTAGGATCATCCTGTCATTAAGTGATAGCTGACATATGTGTTGTGCTTTCTGTGAGTCTAAAAGCTACGCATTCTCGTTATACGGCCTGAGGGACGGATTATATTAGGAATCTTCATCGAATTTTTGAGAGAAAATATCTCTTATCTCTAGTAGCAATGTGGCACTTTCTGTTTCACTTGTTCATGTTCTTTAGCCAGCCTAAACTTAGTTTCTTCCAAGCTGCGTTTCGGAGCCCACGATACTTATATCTCACATGTAAATGAGTGGTTCGTCTTTGCTGTTCTCACATTTCCTTCAAATTAATAAAATAGCCTCGCAATGCCAAACTTATCGAACACTTGAAGCTCTTAAAAAACATCAGCGTATATCGAACTGCAACAATAGTGGTCACACTTCACGGTGCGGCTCTCGAGTCCTGCCCCCTTCGTGCCTGAACCCCCACCACCTCCCTCCCATCACCCACGTTTCAAGGCCAACTGCATATCCACGATAGCTGAGGTCGTTGGAAGGCCCCTGCAAATACCTTACTTAAACACCCAAAAGACCTACTGTCCAAGTCCGTATCTACCTCAGGCCACCAGTGTCAACAATGGCGTCACCTTTCGGCACTTTGTGTTCACACAAACCGAAGATATTCGTTCCTAGTATTCTTCTAGAACGTGGGTCCTCGGAATTCCTTGTCTCTGGAAACACTTTAACTGGTCGTGTGGGATATTCTGATTGCCGTATTTAGACTCCGTACAATGGCTCCCACTCGGTGACGGAATGTGTAAATACTGCCTGCCGCCGTGTAAGACGTACTGCCTACTGGCTTCTTCCTTTTGCTGCAGTATCTTATTCCCATCATTTTGTCCGCGTGATCGTTCCAGCATTTCTTGTAACCTAACATAATCCTCGTAATAATTGCACGACACTTCAAGCAATTCTCTTCGATTATGAGAGGGGAACGTCAGCTTGACACCTATGGCAAACATACTTAATCCATTTCCACCAGTATAGACAGAAACATTTCCTAGTATAATGATCTGTGTGGTACCTATTAAATCTACCAAAAACTCCCACTGAATTTCTGAGGGCCAATATGTTTTAAGGAATTTCTCACGAATCTCTTTCATATCAATGGAAGCATTTGTTTTGGCAAGTCACAGTATAAATGTTATTTGTTCCTGTGCTGACTAAGAGACTGGCAACACGTCAGTAAATTCATGTATAAATAATTCTAGACCCACATTACCTTGAAGGTGGAAATACTTGAATTTGCGTGTCTGAGTGAAGGTCGCTTCTACTAAGGAGACAGGCGAATGCTATTCTACCCTTTTAGACAACTTTAAAACTACTTAGTCTGTCCTGACCAATATTACGTCAACAACATGATTATGCGCAATCTGCTCTTTCTTAAAGGACTCCCGCAGTTTTCGCTCAGGGTTACGCAACGTAGTTACCAAATACAGTACACTAATTGCGCATAATAGTACCACTTATGTTATTCAATCCAATTCACAAACCCCCCTCATGTACGCCCTGCTTTAACACTCCTTGCTCAGTGAAAGTGTGGTAGACATCTTGTTGGCTCCTAATCTTTCCGCAACTTGTAGCTCGGAGTTCTTTGTGCATGTTTCACAGCTTTTGATCACGGTACTGAGTTCCTGGTCTATCTTCGACGAAATGTTTTACGACTTCACCCTAACATACTCTTCACATTGTATTCTTTGTCGGGCAAAGTGATTTTCGATGTCTTGTTTCACTAACGATTTCAGTTTCCAGTTCTAGTTAGCAACATGTGTCTGTAACTTCTTGATTTCCATTTCTAACTTAAAATAACATAGCTCCGATTATGCTTGATATTTAGAGACAATTCCTTCCCTGCTGAGTCTGTCATTGTGTAAGTATCATCAAGATGTGTACGTACTGAGTTATTCAGATCAAGTACATTTGGTTCAGTTTTGACTTCCTCTACTGCATTTACGTCGAGTGCGTTATGGGGCTGAAAACTTCAGCGCTACTGTTTCCCAACTTAATTCTGTCCATACCAGTAATACCCTCTACGTTACCCGGTGGCGAGGAATCTACTACGTCCTCACTACTATTGCTCAAGCACTCCCAACGGTGCTTAGCTTATTAAGTCTTCTGCTATGCGCAGCTTGATTACAGGCAGGCCACTGCCACCGTACCTCTTTGAGAATTCTCACTAACTTATTACATTGACTAATTACTCAGATGAATTCCATACCATTTACCGTTTCCTGAACTATGCACCAATTATCAACATTTTAAACACAGACAAATGAACGTATTTATATTTATACATAGATTTCGCAAGAGAGAACATAAAATTCCCTAAAACACTCGCCCATTGTGAGACAGCAAGCTGAGGACTAACAGGCGTGTGGGACTGAGTGATAACACAGACCTGTCCTCATTCTCAGTGCACTGGATCTCCTGCAGCATATACTCGATCTGTTATCCTGGTGAGCTCACATATTATGCTGTCGATCGTATGCTGCGCTCCCATTCGTGGAACATGATTCACCTCAGCGATGTCACAGTACTCCAAGTAATCAATAAATACCTGGTTAATCTGGTAAAATAGTGATATACTGTTGAGGCCATATATTCTCCAGTTTGGGTGGATCGGCTACGGTAAAAAAATAAATAAATAAATAAACAAAGCGAATGTTCCAAAGGCAACAGCGTTTACCGCTTCCACTACATTCACAGTTGTTGGAACTTATTCTTCTAGTCTACAAGTGAGTACAGATCTTAAGCTTAGCTTACAAAATACCAGATTAATAAGAGACAAGTGAATAAGGAAGAGCCCTCCATTACATTTTGTTTCGGAATGCTAATCAGTATAACACATATTGCACACAAACAGAAAGGTAACATTCTCAAAACGATCAACAGGTGTTAATAAAACGCTGTGGTAGAATTGAGCAGTTTGCACATTTTTACTTTTCAAGGTGTATGCTGAAGGTTGTAAACGTTGCCGCGTAAGTGAAAGAAGGGTTCATAGTGAATCTAAATGTGCTAAACAAATGAACTCCAGTGCCGAGGTCAGCTGACGAAACACATGCTGTCACTGGTACTATTTTTCGTTGCCGAAGAGTAATTCTTATTACATTCTCAATTTTTTCCTCAAACAACACATATCATATGCAAATTTTCCTAAGTTTAAATCATTTCCTCGCAAATCTATTGCAACACCGCGATGCAGACAAATTACTTTAAATATCTTCCCGTAGTGAGAATCGCCGGCAAAGTACAACGTAAATCGGAAGTACTATTACTGAATACATATGTTCCCAACGGGCAGAATACACACAGCCACTCTCAATACGTAGTCTGTAATTAATATGCTGAATACAAGTTACATTCTCGTACTTCAGTGTGCACTATATCTGGATACATTCCATCCGGTGCATATGCCGCCAGAAGGTCGCGGTGAATTTATGAGCAGAAGTGTGTTTGCACAAAACCTTGATAATATGCTCTGTTCTGACAGGTCACCACTCTTTTTGCCTATTGGTTATAGACTGTGACCAGTGGAACTTAAATTGCGATATAACTATGTATGTGTCCGTAATTTGCCGCGTAGATTAGGACGAACAGCAGTAACAGCAAACGGATTTGGCATAGTATACGTAAATCAAGATAGAGGCCATAGAATATCCACGGATTTTTCCCAGTAATTCATTTATTACTGAAAGTGAATTGAAATTCGATTTAGCTACATAAAATGCAAGCGACAATATTTCCTGTACAAAGCGGTGCCTGACGTACGTCGTAGCAAAAGTAAGTTAAATGATATCTGTTTTTGATAGGTAATATCTACGGGAAAGCATACATTTTAAAATACAACGAAGCAGCTTGTATACATCAGAGAAGATGTTTTTCTGTTATAAGATAGATGGAATATTTTACCTTCCGATACACTTCATTAGTCCATTTCCAACATTATTCAATCCTCATTTGCAGCATTATGCATTAGTTGCCTATCTTTGTTATAACTGGATGGTTTGTTCATTGCTAAAGTTCTTTCTGTCTTAAGAAAATATATTCCGCTGCCAACTGACATAGGAAAAAATTGGGAAAAGGTCAGTTCCCATCGAGTAACTCAACCGTGTAATTATATTTGGAAATGCTTCATATGTACTGTATCTTACGCTCAGCTCCTGTTGAAGGATGGACCCGCAAAACAGGATAGTTGGAGGTGCCCCTTGCTATGAGGGATGTATATTTGTTCTTGTTTTCTTATTGAGAGGACAGTGAAGACTACAGTGGCGTCTGGTGAAGAGGGCATCCCATTCAGGAGGCCATGTGGTGGCGATCGTAGGTATCTGCGATGTGGGGAGTGTGCAGTTCTCCACTAAATGTGGGCTAGCATACTTAACACACAGCAACGGTAGGGATCAGTAATTCCCGGTATGTCGTAAACGTAGGCATTTGCGACAGATGACGGGTCAGTTGCGGTCCTCGTACGATTCAGTCTCGTGACGGAGCCAGGGGGCCCGGCACGAGAGGAATACGCATAGCAAAAACTTTCCAGTTAGTCTGGGGCAAAACTGCGAAATACGAACGCCGAAAAATCAGGTAAACAACGCTGATATACGGCGAAAAGTGAAACAATACAACACGGAAACGCATTCGAACAAGATAACATTTCCAGGAATCCAACCTGTAGCAGGTGCCATTGCTCGAACTAACTTTTCGAATAAAACAGTTTTAATCCACCGTTAAGCTGCGAGAATTTTTGTTTATCTCCATCAGTTGCTGTGTTATTGCATCCTTTCCAGACAGTAGACTATAACAGAAAGACATGTAACGACCTGTGGTTCTTTGGACGCAGCCGAAACGAGAGAAACATAGGGATTATTAATACATTGTTATCAGCATTTATGAATATTTTTTACACACGAAAGGAAAGAGTAATCCAGTGCCAGTTGATGGTTAGTGAATTTCAGTTGCTAAAGTTTGCTTCTACTTCCAAACTTATTTCAAAAGATTTTATACTGATGAAAGAAATTATCCCAGTAAGCAACTGCTTACTTCTGCAGTCTTTTTTTCTGTTCTATTCCCATCCAACTGTGAAGCGGTTGTAGTTGCATTAATACGTTAAGACATATTTAAATAACATTAGGTTACCCATAAAAAATATGCCGTACCTTCTTAAATGTTAGAGCTGAACAAAAAGACTAAGTTAATAACATTAAAATGTACACAGTTGATTGTTCTGTAATAATCATTTATTGTTGGCTACATTACAGTAAAGAGCCCTAGAGCCTATCGCAAAGAGTTTTGTGCTACAAATAAATTTTAGGAATGTAGAGTTGAATTAATAGGATTAGTGGGAAATAAGTGAATGTTACATTCTGATATTGATAAGTAATACAACCAGCAAAGTTATGGGCTCTCGTAACAGAACACACAATCTGTCTGTCGTAGCATAAACATACATAAAAAACTGGAAAACAGTTTTCTGTTAAGATGCGACTAACTTTTGTTAACCAAATAGTTACATTTAAAGACTGTCGTTTGCTTATCTGTAACGAATGTGTGCATGGGAATACATGGGTTTCTGGAAATGCGGACACACAATAGAATGAATGCACCCTATGTTTGTATTTTCTGTGTTTGTACATGCATATCACATAAAATGTAGTCATTGCTTTTTCATGAAGTTTTAAGTAGTTTCCTCTCTGAAGAGCGGATAAATTACTTTTTGACGAATAGTTAGCCTTGTTTAAGCCAAATGCCAAGTGGATGGTAAAGCTTATTTTTAATTTCAACAAATAGCTAATATGATGCTGCAAATTGTTTCTCTTCCTTCTTAATTTGGCAACTTGTAGTTTTAGATTTGTGTACTTGTGCGTCTAAAGCCAAAACAAATGGCTCTGAACACTACAGGACGTAACATCTGAGGTCATCAGTCCCCTTAAAGCCAAAACAACTTGTAAGTAGGCTGTTTAGGTTCTTATATGTAGGCTGTTTAGGTTCTTATATTGGCAACGGCGCCGCCACGTAGCGCTCTCTGTATGAAAATCACTGGCTGTGCTGTGTGCAGTCTGTGGCTAGCTTGCATTGTTGTCTGCCATTGTAGTATTGGGCAGCTGGATGTTAACAGCGCGTAGCGTTGCGCAGTTGGAGGTGAGCCGCCAACAGTGATGGATGTGGGGAGAGAGATGGCGGAGTTTTGAAATTTGTAAGACTGTCATGAACTGCTATATATATTATGACTATTAAGGTAAATACAGTGTTTGTTCTGTATTAAATTCTTTCATTTGCTAACTATGGCTATCAGTAGTTAGTGCCTTCTGTAGTTTGAATCTTTTATTTAGCTGGCAGTAGTGGCGCTCGCTTTACTGCAGTAGGTCGAGTAACCAAGATTTTTGTGAGGTAAGTGATTTGGGAAACGTATAGGTTAATGTTAGTCAGGGCCATCCTTTTCTAGGGATTTTTGAAAGTCAGATTGCGTTGCGCTAAAAATATTGTGTGTCAGTTCAAGCACAGTCTTGTATAATTGTTCAAAAGGGGACGTTTCATATGTCGACCCTTAGCCGAGGATACCTCACTGAACTCTTCTGATTTTTTTCTTGTAGTTTGTGTAATTTGTGTAGCAATTGTTTATTGCTAGCGCGTAATTGTAGAGAGAATCTCCTTTGTAGTTGCAGTCTTTCATTGTTGTACAGTAAAACAGTTGTGGCATGCATGTAGATCTGCACCAAGTATTTCGCAGCTGCGCTTGCGATTAACTACATATTATTTTCAGTGCTATGTTAATGTGTTCTCTTATTTTTGCTCTTCAAATTGTGCTTTTCCGTGTTGTCGTGTGAAATATTGTGACCATAATGGCATGTGAAAAACGTAACACTAGGCTCCAAAGTAAACTGAGAAATAACAGTGACGACGAGCGTAGCTTGCCAGCACCACTAAATAATGAATTAACAGACGTTCAAAGTAGTAATTTGGTAACTGTGCATAGGGAAATGGAGTGGGCTGCAAACAATGGCGTAGACAGTGAAACAGGTAGTGAACAGGGAAGCATTATCGATCGATCGCTCGGCAACAGCTCGCCTCAGGAATCCGAAATGACAGGACACAATTTTGCAATTACTGTAGATTCAGGTTTTGCGTCCTCACCGTTTTCTCAAATGAGTCAAGACACATTTTCCGCTTGTCATAATGTGAACGTTGCCGGTGCAAATTTACTGCCGAAAAGCACTAAGGAACATCTTTCAGACACCAGTGCATTGTTATTATAATTAATGCAACAAATGGGACAAAAGCTTGAAAAGTTAGACACAATGGAACAAAATCAGAGACAAACACAGCAACAGTTAGACTCAATGAAACAAAATCAGAGACAAACACAGCAAAAGCTTCAAAAGTTAGACACAGTGGAACAAAATCTTAAAAAGTTAGACACAGTGGAACAAAATCTTAAAATGTTAGACACAATGGAAAAAAATCTTCAAAAGTTAGACACGACTCTTGAACAAACACGTGAAGATTTAACTACTGAGTTACATAACATCGAATCGAAATGTTAAAAAGTCTGTAATGACGTAAAAACACAAATTTGTGAGCATTTCCAACCTATTTTTTTGCGTCATGAAAATGCATTACAGAATCACGAAGCAGCTATAAAAGAACTGCAAACTATTGTTCATGAAAATCACGACACCTTGCTAGCTAAAATTGACTCAGTTGCATCTACCGATTCGATTACGCAATTTGCAAAAACTCAAGAAAACTTAAAGGACACAGTAGATACGATTTCAACACAAATGGACACTCTGAATCTTGGTTCAGAGAAACACACTGAGGAAATATATACACTATCGGAGAAAGTAGCCGAACTTTCGGATCAGTTCACTAACTTATCTGCAAAGGTAGATGATGATCTGAATGACACAAGACCTGTAGCCATCACTGACACAGAAGAGTACGAACAAATTAAGAAATTCAAACAAAATCAGAATCAAATTAATACGCAATACAAAAGAGAAATCCGGGAAGTACAAGATCAGTTGGCACAAGTAATACAAGAATTACATATTTCAGAGGACACTCGCGCTCCAATACGGGAAGAGGGACATAGAAATACGGAACAGCCACAAAATAATAACACAGGACATTTCGGAAATTATGAAAGAAATTGGCAAGGTACACCGAATTTTGAGATGGAACCGCCGAAACGACGTAACAATGACCGACATGCGACTCGTCGACATGATGATTTTGACTATAAGCTGTTCATTACTACACGCAAATTCAAAACATTTAAGAATTCTGGCAACGACATTCATCCACATGCATGGCTCCATCAATTCTCTCATTGTTTTCCTCCCAACTGGTCATTAGAGCACAGATTAGAATTTATATGTGGCTACTTAGAGAATGAACCAGCTGTAAGAATGCGATCGGTCGTTCACGATTGTCACAGTGAAGGAGAATTTTATCATGCCTTCCTCTCAGCATATTTGTCTCAAACTACACAAGACCGAGTAAAACATAGCATCATAATGATGAAACATTTCGAACAATCTGAATTTTCCAGTCTTGTGAAATATTTTGAAGACATGTTGCACAAGAATCAGTACCTGTCAAACCCATACAGCCCCTCAGACCTCATCCGCATTTGTTTAATCAAATTACCTGAACATTTACGACATATTATTTTGGCAGGACGTTGCAAAGACGACATTGAAGCTTCTCAGGGACTCTTACAAGAATTAGAAATTGACACTGACAATCGCGGAACTCGAAAACAGGAACACAACAATTACCGGTCACATCCGCCGCAATTCCGCGATGAAAGAAATAATAACTGGTCACGACAAGGCTATTCTTACAACGCAAATCGTGAACAAAACAGACACCACCAGTATGACAACCGTTGGCACAGTAGTAAGAATTACAGAGAAGGATCACACTTCCGTAGTAATGAATATGACAGAGATTACCATAGAAACAGCCAATTTTGGAACCGAAAACAATTATTATCATGGGAGACAGAATAATTTCAGACGCAACAGTTCAGCGCGCAGTTACGATTCCGGGAGAAATTCTCCACCACATGACCGACTAGAAAGAAACTATGGAATCTACCGACATGACGACAGACAATATAATCATAACGACAGACCTGAATTTCATCAGAACTGTCGATGTTCACACAGGGCAGGGCTCTCTCGACAAGGTGAATATGTAGAAGTTAGGTCTCCTAATCCCAATAACGACGCGCGCCAACGAAGAGACAATGACTCGCACCGCAGGCAGCCACGTGCGCTGGCTGGCTCACAGAAAAATAACATAGACGCAAACCTTGAGAAAAATTTTAGCATTCCTTACCGACGTATGACACATGATAATTGCGTTGAAGTTGAAACTCTGCGTACTAGGAAGAGTAAAGATTTACACCACATTTCACATGTAAAACCGTTTATTGAAAGATAATCGGCTTTTAAACCTAGTCTTTGCCATATAACTGTTCACTTTACATTACTAGTATGCTTTGTCAGACTTAGAAACTGTTAACATGCAACAATGTTTGAAATTAAATATCCAGTCAAGAACCAAGCGAACATATTTAAACAGAAATTACGAATGCATTGTTATAGTGAACAGACGACACAGTGTTGTTATTTGTACATTCTCGTTTGTTAGTGGCACGGTTGCGTAACGACTATCAGGCTTGCATACATAGACCATGTACTGGTACTGCTAATGAGATTTTAGTGCAACATTTTGGTTTACTTCAAAATATATTATGGATTCAAGGTGCTTTCTGAGAGATACCAGATGACACAGTGGTTAGTTTATTTGACAGCTACACGACTATATCACGACGCTACTAATGTGTGACACAATTTACCTTGTTGCTTTTGCGGTGTATCTGTTTTATATCTGCACAGTTTTTCTGAATTCTTCTGGAAAGTAAAACATGTTTTAGTTTTGTGGTATAGCTACAAGGAGACAGCCTATTCTGTAGCACAGTACTTTCTTCATCACGGCAATAAGCGTAATAACTAAGAAATCTATACTCAAAGCATTTCACTTTTGTTTATCATGAGGTAAGTACATTGACTTCTGCAGAACTTAGCTTTCGGAGGACGATAATTACGACACTTCCACAGAATTATCTTACAGCAAGACGCACATTTAGCGCTACAGGACACGCATTTGAGTGATTAATTTTGTACTTAAGACATTTATTTTTAAAGATATTTGATGTACAATGATACGAAGTCTTTCCGTGATACATTTCATTCCATTGCAATAATCTGTAACACCTGAGGGTATAATTACATTAATCCTCAGGGGTACACGCCTACTTTGTGTACTATGAGTTTGGCAAGTACAAGGAGCCCTAGCTAATATGGTATTTGCTTATACAACTTTACACATCGGTACCATATTTATCTAACACAGAATTACACAGCTATCTCATTATTTGACAGAGAAACAAACATTCTTTTTACTACGTCAGTGACAGATGTTTACGCAATTACACAGTTGGATAACTTCACACTTATGAAACTGTATTTTGTCTGTACTTTGTAAACTGTTCATTTTTTTCGGAACCATTGAGATACTATGAGAGCTTTGAATGATGTATTTGGTATGGGATCATGATTTTTAAAGTACGTTCGAGGCAGATGACACTTTTGATATGAGCAGAGAATATTTTTTAGGTTTTGAAATTATTGGAGGAAGCTACGACGATTTTGAGAGTTGACTGAGGTGTTTTCATGTTATTATTACGATGACTATGTGTATTATGCTGTTGCGGTATGTTTATGGTCAGTAACCTAATCCTATATGAGTTATTTGAGTATGCTACGTATCTGTTATGATGAAATATTGAAGAAGTGTCGACGAATAAGGTAAGGAATAATGAGTAGTGGTTAGGGACTCTGGTTTGTGAAAAAGGTTGTTGGAAACCAAGAATCGTACTTTAAGAGTTATGAAATGTGTGTATATGCGTGAATGTATCACAATGCTGGCGAAAATTTTTTGGACGCTGTTATATTTACAGGATTTTGTTTCTACACATTTGTAACGCAAATTTTTGACCTGTGAAATTTTTATATGAGACTGTCATTGTAGCGAAAACTGCTGTCGTAAATATTTCAGTAAGAAAGGTAAGTGATCGTGATGTAATTCGTTGTGAGCGGATAGGTGTGCCAGCAGCCTTGAGAAAAAGCCATTAGGTGGTAGAAAAAAAAAAGGAGGCCATAATCCTCGCTGTTGACATTCCTTTGTAGAAAGCATCGTAAATACGACACCCTCAAACTTGAAAATATAATTACACTGTAGAGTTCTTAATTTATGATATTTACTGAAATGAAATGAAGAGAAACATTTTATGTCTATTGTCTTGCTAGTTGAAAGATTGTTTACTGCATTATGAAATGCCATATGGCTAGTGAATGACGTTTGGCATCTTGCTTTGCCTATTTAGTTTAATATTTAGTTCCTAGCTGCACTGCAGCATTAGTTAAAATAAAATTTTATAGATGTACTAATATAAATATTTTCTGTCTACAGATCGAGTAAATATTATTTTTTTTCAAAAAAATGAGGGAGCACAAAAAGACATTTACCTTCACAGGAACTGCATTCATAATTTTCTTTTAAAGTACTTGGTAAGTTTTTTGGTAGAATAACTTCTTGTGGTGCACCACTTTAATTACATAGACGTTAAGATGTGAACAGATATTTCCCTTATCTGCATTGTTGTCTTTAGTGTACTAGCTTGAGGTTTGTCATGTTTAGATATAATTTATTGCTTTTGCTTCTGCTGTTTGCTGGGCTTAGTGCTACTAAATTTCACTTTGTATTAATCTTTTAAGCCAGTTTTACTACTGATTTATTTTTCTTGTTTGCTGCTCATTTCCTTATATTAGTTGTAATTTATGCTGCTTGCTTTGCCTTTCGTATTTTTTATCATTGCTGTTTGTGTTAATTGTTTTGCGCTGGTGCATTGCCTCGTCCCTTAGTTCAGCATCTGAGCTCAGTGGATTTAAGTTAGCTTGAGATGGGGTAGGCTATATGTGAGAATGAGTTGTGATGAATTGGAAGAAATGCATTGAGAAGCTATAAGAAAATGGTTTGGCCAAAAAAGAATTTTGAAAGAGGATGTGAACAGAATGCAGAAAGCATGCTTGGATAGGAATTTTTTTTGGTGGAAACAAATGTTGAAATAAGGGGAAAGATCTACAGAACGAAGTTTTGGGTTGGACTGCAGTACCAAATGTTACACTGAAAACAAACCCTGTCCTTTCCTCCTGTGTTATTCTGCTATGTGTTTGTGTACTCTTGTTTATTTGTGTTTTTCCTGTCTTTATGTGTATAGCTTATAAGATTTATGTTGTAGAATTTTTCTGATAATATGTTATTTTCTTTGTAAAGATGGTTAGACATTATTTATTCTGTTCTGTTTTAATGCTCATGTGTGAAGTTGATGTTTCAAAATTTATTCTGATCTTTCATGTATCTACTTATCTCTTAATTCCCGTAACACTGATGTATCTGTTTATTTCTATTCTTTTGTAAAGCCTGCACTACTACAGAATTATCTGTATTGTAATGTTCTTTAATGATGTATTTTGTACCTTTGTAATTGTATTCTTATGTTATAAAATTGTAATTGACACCAGTTCATCATATTATTAACTTGTAAGTTCTATTTCACTGTACACGTTTCTGTTGGTCATAGTATATGGACAATATGTGAGAGGTAGGGACTGTTAGCGTTTGCACGTGTGTTAATAATTCAGCAAGGCACTGAATAACAGCATTGCTGGTTCTGAGGACAATTCCAAAATCTTTGTGAGTGCACAAGTGGTGGTTATGGACTTGCTACATTATCCGCAAGACTCTTCAATGGTGATTGTGCACCTCCACAGTCACAACAGATGGCTGCTGGCCATCTCTAGAAGGACTACAGTGGGTCCGCATGTTTGATGACCCACAAATATCATTATTTCTACAAGGACTACAGTGGGTCTCCACCTTTGCTGACTCATCAGTACCATTATTTCTACAAGGACTGCAGTGGGTCTGGACCTCTGGTGGCCCACCAATACCACAATCTCTACCAGGACTACAGTGGGTCTGCACCTCTGGTGGCCCACCAATACCGTAATCTCTACCAGGACTACAGCGGGTCTACTCTGTGATTACCTACCTACCAATATTCTTCAAAACCTCGACTGACTCTGCTGCGGGTTTGCTCTGTTGTGGCCCATTACCTGTCTGCATGTCAAGAGTCAGCACTGTCTTTCCGTTGGAAAGACAACACTACTTCTTCAAGACTGCATGGAAATCCACTACTTCTGTGTGCAATTTCTTTTACTAATGAGACTTTGTGAAAAAAACTGTAATTACTATTATGATGAATGATCAGGACTATCTTTATGGACTGTGAGAAAATTTTAGCTTTTGACCAACATTGTATCAATAAGTGTGTGCATTTGATTTCTTTGTTATTGTAATTACGATTATGAAAAATTTTAACAAATATGTGTTGCCCAGTGCCCAAAACAATTAGTAAAATTTTTTGTGGGGAGCATGGGGGCTACGTAAGTAGGCTGTTTAGGTTCTTATATGTAGGCTGTTTAGGTTCTTATATTGGTAACAGCGCCGCCACGTAGCGCTCTCTGTATGAAAATCACTGGCTGTGCTGTGTGCAGTCTGTGGCTAGTTTACACTGTTGTCTGCCATTGTAGTATTGGGCAGCTGGATGTTAACAGCGCGTAGCGTTGCACAGTTGGAGGTGAGCCGCCAGCAGTGATGGATGTGGGGAGAGAGATGGCGGAGTTTTGAAATTTGTAAGTCTGTCATGAACTGCTATATATATTATGACTATTAAAGTAAATACAGTGTTTGCTCTGTATTAAATTCTTTCATTTGCTAACTATGGCTATCAGTAGTTAGTGCCTTCTGTAGTTTGAATCTTTTATTTAGCTGGCAGAAGTGGCGCTCACTTTATTGCAGTAGCTCGAGTAACCAAGATTTTTGTGAGGTAAGTGATTTGGGAAACGTATAGGTTAAAGTTAGTCAGGGCCATTCTTTTCTAGGGTATTTTGAAAGTCAGATTGCGTTGCGCTAAAAATATTGTGTGTCAGTTTAAGCACAGTCTTGTATAATTGTTCATAAGGGGACGTTTCAAACAGATTATTTAGATACAGAAAAATTAGACATCGAATAGCCACACAAAGGGAGAAGAGAAACTACTTCCCAACATCCCATATGTAGACCTATTTCACAAAATAATTACTACCGTATTAAAGAAAAACAATATAAAAATTGCCTTCTTCACTAATATTAAGTTAGGACACATACTAGCCTACAACAAAAAAATAGATACCAAACTTCCAACGAAAGTTAAATTTATAAAGCGTCATGCCCCAGATGTGCTACCTACTATGTTCAAAATAAAGGCAGAATTTTCAAAACAAAATTCTAGAACTCATGAATGTCTTCTCACTCAGGAGAAAACTGAACACATGTTAACCGAATAGACAGATTATGCTAGCCAAAGCTATTCTAGCAATGTTAAAGACATGTTTAAAACGTATTCCCTTACACATATCAATTCTTTTCAAACTCATGTCCCTGACGTTATAAAAGTCATGATGTGCCTCATTTTTTTCTCATCTTATGTTAATGTACACCAACGAAGTGTATTGGAATGCATAAACGAGTGTGCACCTTGAGTGACGCGATGTGATATCAGAAAGGATAAACCAAATCTGCTGGCATTAAAACATTAACAATAGTCTTCCTTTATTGTTAGTTTTTCGCCTCCGATCAAACTTATGGTCATTTAATTCTCGAAAAACGAAGTCTAACATTTAACCTTCTCATAAAAGGAACCTCACACAAAACCGCGAAGTAGGCCTCTACATTCCATTGAAACTTCTCCATTGAAAATTAAGAATGACAGTGCCAGAAAACTTCAACTTTACTTGATTTTCAAACAGCCGAGTAAAACTGAATGTACTCAGACATTTCTCTCTTTACTCATTCTGATCAACACTAAACTGACACACAGTATCTTAGCGCAACGCAATCTGACTTTCAATAATCCCTACAGAAGAATGGCCCTGACGAACAATAACCTATGCCTTTCATTAATCACTTACCTCCCAAAATTTTTCATTACTCGAACCACAGCAATACAGCGAGAGTCAATACTGCCTCCTAAGTAAAAGATTGTAGCTACTGAAGGCACTAACTACTGATAGGCATAGTTAGCAATTGAAAGATTTTGATACAGAACAACCAATGCATTTACCTTAACAGTGTTCAAAAGTCATTATATATATAAAGGATATATATATATATACACATATATATATATATATCCTTTATATATATATATATATATATATATATATATATATATATATATATATATATATATCAGTTAAATGACATCCAGCCTTAAAAATTTCCTTTTTCTGATGGACACACGTCCAAATCGTCCGCTCTCAAAACTCTGACATCTCTCTCCCCAGATCCACCACTGCTGGCAGCTCACCCCCAACTGCTCAACTCTACGAGTTGTTCGCATCCAACTGCCCAACACTACACAAGCAAATACTCCATCGATGAGTCCAACCAGCCCCAGACTGCCCACAGTGCAGTCAGTGATTTTCATACAGAGCACTACATGGCGCTACCAACATATAAACCTAAACAGCCTAGTTACATAGTTCCCATGCTACACATAAAAATTTTTTACAAATTGTTTTGGGCAATGGACAGTACTGATTTGATAAAAAATTTAGAATTACAATAACAATGATATCAAATGCACGCACTTATTTATAAAGTGTTGGTCAAAAGCAAATATTGTCCTCACAATCCATAAAGACGGTCTTGATCATTCATCACAGTAAAAATGACAGTTTTATGCACAAGTCTGAACAGTAAAAGAAAGTACAAAAGGAAGTTGTTGATTTCCATGCAGTCTTGGAGAAATAGGGTTGTCCTTCCAAGGGAAAGACAGTGCTAGCTCTTGACATGCAGACAGGTAATGGGCCACAACAGAGCAAACCCACAATAGAGTCAGTCGAAGTTTTGACGAATATTGGTAGGTAGGTTATAACAGAGCAGACCAACAGTGTTTCTTGTAGAGGTGATGGTATGTGTGGGCCACCAAAGGTGCAGACCCACTGTAGTCCTTGTAGAGATAAAGGTATTGGGTGGGCCACCACAGGTGCAGGTCCACGTAGTCCTTGTAGAGATGGATAGCAGCCATCCGTTGCGACTGTGCAGGTGCACAATCACCATTGAAGAGTCTTCGAGATAATATAGCAAGTCCATGAACCACCACTTGTGCACTCACAAATTTTTTTTTTAAGTTTCCTTAGAACCAGCATTGCTGTTAACCAGTCGCTAGATGAATTAAAAACACACGCGCAAGCACGTGCATATACTGTGACCAGCAGAAACGTGTGCAGTGAAATGAAACCCCACTATATACTTAATTTGAAGGACTGGTGTCTAGACAGTTACAAATTTACTGTATAAGAATACAAAGATAACGAAAACATTAAAGAACATAATAATACTGTCTACATTTGTAGTAATACAGGTCCTACAAAAGAATAGAAATAAACATATACATCAGTGTTATAGGAATTAAGACATAAGTAAATAAATAAAAGATGTAAATATCTTTCGAAACATTACCTTCACACATGAGCATTTAAACAGAACTGAATACGCAATGTCTTTACAAAGTAAAGAAAATATTATTAATGCAAATTATATTTGAGGACAACAGTATTCCTCATTATAGTGAAGTAGCTTAGTATTGGAAAATTCTACAACATAACTCTTATCAGCTAAACACATAAAGACAAGGAGAACATAGGCACACAAGAATACACATAAACACATAGCCGAATCACACAAATGGAAATGACAGGGTCTCGCGTCCGTCGGCCGTCGTAATTTAATATATTATTATTATTATTATTTTGATTGTTGCCGACTTACATGGTAGGCCTTAATAAAAATGTTATTTCATTCAATTTTGATTTACGGTTAAATGCTTTTGTGAAGTTCTCCTTTTTAACAATATTAATCTGAAATTATTTGTTAAGTTAATGAATGTTAGACTCGCTGAATCTTAAAACATGAGCATACAAGTTAACATTGGAATAAACTTTTCATATTTATTGCTTCGGCTAGTCAGTTGACTTTAAAGGAAAAGATCTTTAGTTACAATTGCGGCCCACACACGCACGAGAGTATTTTTTCTTACCTCCGTTAACCATTGTATTGTAGTCGGAGTCCTGGCTCTGGCTCTCGGCTATGGTACTGAAAATGACAATCTTAAAGCTACTTATTTCTGCAACTTCGTGTCGCTGTGGAGAGATATTAATATTGTGTTAACAGCGGGCGAGCTTTTCGCTGCCGCTAATTTTTTATAATTTAATACCGCCACTTAATGGCGTCGTTGGCAGCCTCGGCTGCTACGATTGTTGAACTGTAAATTACTTGAATGCTGGTTAATTCAAGGAAGGCGGACCAGAAATCTGGATCACCACTTACAAATTAAAAGTGCACAATAATATTAAATCAATATATTAGCTGCTTAACTCATACAAATATGTTTACATTTGCCAGCAGTCGCAAGATGTCCGTCTACACAGAACCAAGACAAGAGAAGTGAATACGACTTAAAAATTAACAAAAGAGCCTATCTTCTTGTCTCTTTAGATCATTTAGTTATATTTCCTTGCACTCGAAACTCACACAGAGAAATTATTATTTTACGGCTACATGATAAAAGTATATTATTCAATTTCTAAATGTCTATTCTTTAAATATACTGTTTTTTTTGTGTGTTTTCTTATTACCTCACTGGGGACGCTACAAGGGTTTGCTTTCAGTATAGCATTTGGTACTGCAGTCCAACCCAAAACTTCATTCCATAGATCTTTCCTGTTATTTCAACATTTTTTCAGCAAAAAGGTCCTATCTCAGCATGCTTTCTGTATTTTCCATTATCTTACCTCATCATTTGTGTCCAAGGAAATCCTACCTGAAACTGTTGCCCCTAAACCCTACTTTTTTGTTCTTAACCTCTTAGAAAATAGTTATTCTTAATTATACGCTTCTTTTCTTTGCCAAACCTTTTTCTTACAGCTTCTCAGTGCCTTTCTTCCAGTTCATCAGAAGTCATTCTCTCTTATAGCCTAACCCCTCTTAAGCTAACTTCAATCTACTGAGCTCAGATGCATAAACTAAGGGACGAGGCAATGCAGCAGGGCGAACATTAACAGAAACAAGAACGATAAAACCCCCTGATGATTAATGTAATTATACCCTCAGGTGTTACAGATTACAGCAATGGAATGAAATGTGTCGCCAAAACCTTCTGTGTATCTTTGTAATTCAAGAATCTTTCAACAAATGTACAAGAACTAATCACTCAAATGCGTGTCCTGTAGCACTTAACTGTGCATCTCGCTGTAAGATAACTTCTGTTATCACTTAACGGTCAAATTGTGACAAGTTTGGTAATTATAGTCCTGTGTAAGCGAAGTTCTGTAGAAGTCAATGTACTTTCCTCATCATAAACAAAAGTGAAATGCTGTGCGTACAGATATCGTGGTTAATATGCTCACTGCCGTGTTCGAGATAGTATAGTACTGTAACGTATTGTGTGCTACGGAAAAGGCTGTCTCATTGTGGCTGTACCACAAAAGTTACAACTAAAACATGTTTTACTTTCCACAAGAATACAGAAAAACTGTGCAGATATGAAACAGATACAGCGCAAAAGCAATAATATAAATTGTGTCACTCATTAATAATGTCGTGATATAATCGTGTAGCTGTCAAACAAACCAACTGCTAAGTCATCTGTAATCTCTCAGAAATTACTTTAAACAAAGAATGTCTTTTCAAGTAAACCAAAATGTTGCATCAAAGTGTCATTAGCAGTATATGTTCTAAGTATGTAAGCCTTATAGTCGTTACGTAATCGTACAACTAACAAGCAAGAATGTACACACAACAACACTGTGTCGTCTGTTCACTATAACTATGCATTCATAATTACAGTCTAAATAAGTAGCCTAGATTGTTGCCTGTATAGTTAACTACAAAACATTTTTCTAACAGCTTCTAAGTGTGACAAAGCGTACTAATAACGTGAAGTGAATAATTTTATGGCAAAGACTAAGTTAAAAAGCACCTTATCTCTCAATAAACTGCTTTACATGTAAAATGTGGTGTAATACTTTACTCTTCCTACTATGCAGAGTTTCAACTTCATCGCAATTATCACGTGGTGTAGGCCGGATTCTGTAAGGTCCATTGTAGATCAGAAAGAATTTGTGAATCAACTGTTTCTTCTTATGTGACAATGAATGAGCTTTAATGAGAACTTTCTGACCAATATATAATTTATTTGCATTTGCTTTACCGTGTAGTTTTCTCCTTTTGTCTGCTGCAGATTTTATATTTTTAATAGCCAAATCAATTATGTCTTTGTGTCGAAGTTTACGTGTATTCGGGAAAGATACAAGCTCTCTGATTCTGTTCGGTGGTTCTTCATTCTTCAGTACAAAAATAGGTGGTAAAGCAGTGGAGTCACGAGGCATTTCATTCAGCACGTTTTGAAATAAGTGTAAATATCTGTCTCAATGTTGATGCTTTCTGTGACAGTTAAGTCTGCGAAGCTTATTGATTTCTTTTATAATCACTTCAGACGGGTTACAATGTGGTGAGTGCAATGAAATAAAAACAAGTTTGATTTTATGGTTCCGAAGCATGCGTGACCAAACAGCAGATCTGGATTGTGGTCTGTTACCTGAAATAACTTTCGCGACGTGTCCAACGTGTTCCGATAGTAATGGAACAATAAGAAAGTTCATAGAGAATCTGTGGTTTTGACAAAAGAATTCTAAGTTGGTTTGTTGGCGTAAATCTGCACGTTTTCCAAAAATTGCACCGTCTAATTCAATGTTACGTAACGGAAGTGTGGGGCAATTGTTCGATTTGTTTCATTTTCTGAGAGCTGTTTCACTAAATACTGGAATGTGACTGTCAGAGTCGAGTACTGCCGTAAATTTTACATCATTCACTATAATGGGAATTACAGGATATGCAACGTGGATCTGTTTCACGTCGTGTTCCGGGAGTAAGGTGTCCCTAATGTCTTCCATGTTTGCGTAATTAATTGCCACGGCAGCTACGTCGTCAGCTTCATTAGTACGTTTTGTGGCTGCCTACGGTGTGAATCATTGGCTACTGTGTCTTTGTTGACACGCGTCGTTATTGGGATTTCGATATCTAACCCCTACAATTTGAACTTTTCTAGTTGAATCAAGTCAATTTTGGTTAAATTCTGGTCTATTGTTAAAATTATATCGTCTGTCGTCTTGTCGGTAGTTTTCATAGTTTCTTTCTTGTCGGTAACGTGGTGGAGAATTTCTCCTGGAATTTTGGCTGGATCTTTTCCTGTAATTATTATTACTCTGCCAGTGCTTGTCATACGGGTAGTGTCTGTTTTTGTCACAACTTGCGTTGTAAGAATAGCCTTGTCGTGTCCAATTATTATTTCTGTGATCGCGGAATTGTGACAGATGTGATCTGCAATTGTTGTTTTCCTGGTTTCGCATCCCGCGATTGTTAGTGTCAATTTTCAATTCTTGTAAAAGTCCTGAAGAGTTTCGATGTCGTCTTTACAACGTCCTGCCAAAATTATATGTCTTAAATGTTCCGGAAACTTAATTAAACAAATACGAAAAAGTTCTGAGGGGCATTGTGGGTTTGACAGATACTGATTCTTATGCAACATGTCTTTAAAATATTTGACAAGACGGGAAAATTAAGACTGCTCGAAGTGTTTCATCATTATGATGCTATGGTTCACTCGATCTTGAGCAGCTTGAGACCAATATGCTGAGAGGAAGGCATGATAAAATTCTCCTTCACTGTGACTGTCGCGAATGACCGATCGAATTCTTACACCTTTTTCATTCACTAAGTAGCCACACATAAATTCTAATCTGTTCTCTAACGACCAGTTGGGAGGAAAACAATGAGAGAATTGATGAGGCCACGCTTTTGGATGAATGTTGTTGCCAGAATTTTTAAATGTTTTGAACTTACGTGTAGTAATGAACAGCTTATAGTCAAAGTCACCATGACGGTGAGTCGCATATCGGTCGATGTTACGTCGTGTCGCCGGTTCCATCTCAAAATTTCGTGTACCTTGCCAATTTCTTTCAAAATTTCCAAAATACGCTCCGTTGTTGTTTTGTGACTTTTCCTTCTTTCTGAAACCCTCTTTCTGTGTCGGAGCGCGAGTCTCCTCTGAAATGTGTAATTCTTGCATTACGTTTGTCAGCTGATATTTAACTTCCCATATTTCTATTTCCTACTGTGTACTGATCTGATTCTGATTTTGTTTAAATTTCTTAATTTTTTCATACGCTTCTGTGTCAGTAAGAGCTACCGGTCTTGTGTCATTCAGATCATCATCTACCTTCATAGATAAATTATTTAGCTGACCCGAAAGTTCGACTACTTTTTCCGATATTGTGCTCATTTCCTCCATGTGTTTTTCTGAACCAAGTTTTACAATGTCCATTTGTGTCTAAATCATACTTACTGTATCCTTTAGGTTCTCCTGAGATTTTGCAAGTTGCGTAACCGAATTGGTAGATGCAACTGAGTCAGTTTTAGCTTGCAAGGTGTCGTGATTTTCTTGAACAATAGTTTGTAGTTCGTTTATGGCTGCTTCGTGATTCTGTAATGTATTTTCTTGACGCAAAAAAATAAGTTGAAAATGCTCACAAATTTGTGTTTTTATGTCACTACAGGCTTTTTGACATTTAGATTCGATGTTACGTAACTCAGTAGTTAAGCCTTCGCGTGTTAGTTGAAGCTGTTGTCCCATTTGTTGCATTAATTGTAACAACAATCCATTGGTGTCTGAAATATGTTTCTCTGTAATTTTTCGGCACCGCATTAGCACCGGCAACATTCGCATTTTGAAAAGTTGAAATTGTGTCTTGACTTGATTGAGAAACGGGTAATGACGCTAAACCTGAATCTACAGTAGTTGCAAGGTTGTGTCCTGTCGTTTCGGATTCCTGGGGCGAGCTGTTTCCAACCGATCGATCGACTATACTACCCTGTTCACTAGCTGTTTCACTGTCTACACCATTATTTATGGCCTGGTCCATTTCCCTATGAACAATCAGCAAATTACTATTCTGAATATTTGTTAATTCATTACACGGTGGCGCTAACACATCACTCTCGTATCGTCGTTTCGCAATTTACTTTGCAGCCTAGTGTTAGTCTTCTCATACGCCATAATTGTCAAAATATTTCACATGTCAACACAGAAAAGCCCAATTTGAAGAGCAAAATTAAATAATTAAAATAGCACAGAAAATAATATCCAGTTCATTGCAAGGGCGGCAGTGAAATACTTGGTGCAAATCTATAACAGTTTTACTGTACAACAATGAAGAAACTGCAACTACAAAGGAGATTCTCTCTACAATCACGCGCTAGCATTAAACAATAGCTACACTAATCACACAAACTACAAGAAAAAAGTCAGAAGATTGCAGTGAGGTATCCTCGGTTGAGGGCCGACTTATGAAACGTCCCCTTGGAGAAATTTTGTATGACAGTGCTAGAAAAACTCTTACGTTATTTGATTTTCAAACAGCTGAGCAAAACTGAACGTACTCAGACATTTCTCTCTTTACTCATTCTGATCATCACTAAACTGACACACAATATTTTAGCGCAACACAATCTGACTTTCAATAACCCTACAAAAGAGTGGCCCTGACTAACAATAACCTATGCCTTTCATGAATTACTTACCTCACAAAAATCTTCGGTAGTCGAATTACTGCAATACACCGCGCGTCAATACTGCCAGTTAAATAGAAGGCACTAACTACTCATAGGCATAGTTTGCAAATGAAAGATTTTGATACAGAACAAACAATGCATTTACCTTAATAGTGTTCAAAAGTCATAATATTCGTATATCAGTTCATGACATCCAGCCTTACAAATTACCTTTTTGTGACGGATACACGTCCAGATCGTACGCTCTCAAAACTCTGCCATCTCTCTTCCCACCTCCACCATTACTGGCGGCCCACCTCCAACTGCGCAACACTACACAAGGGAATATTCCAACAGTGAGTCCAACCAGCCGCAGACTGCACACAGCGTAGTCAGCGATTTTCATACAGAGCACTACGTGGCGTTACCAATATGAAAACCTAAACGGCCTACTTACAGCATAGAGACGATTTTTACATAATGATGGACACATAGGGTCCTAAATGAATCGTTTGATCACCAAAATACGAAAAAAAACTGTGACAGTAGTCGTTATTAATCACACTTCCTCAAAATCTTATGTAAAAATGAAGCAATTTCGAAATTTGCTAACGAACGAGATCATATGACCAGAATGACTGTAATACTAAAAAATGTGGTTTTGAACTTACAAGAGGAAACTGTGTTATTATGTATCGCTCGTGTAATAGTACTAGCAACAAAAATCATTTCCAAGATACTTCAGATTCCACTACGAAATTATTTTTGAATATATGTTTGGAGGATAAAAAAAAGTAAGGAATTGTGCTTTGCTCAAGGCGGACGCTCTCCAAAAACAAATCTTTTTGTAAGGAAACACGAACAGAAGAGCTTCAGCCTCAAGATGACAACTTTACAAAATGCACGTGAGCCAAATTTTTTGTCCATTACCAAAATACAATCAAAATTTTTGGAGTCCCCATACCATAGGTTGTGGATTCAGACACTGCTCTAAGTAGGCGATGTCAATGAATTGGCAGCAGTGTTAAATGACCCATGGATTGTCACCCAAGGAGAGTGAAATGTGATGGCTGGACGAAAGTAGATTTGGTTTAATTAGCTTCTTAGTTCTGGCCCTCGGCTGTAGTACATGAAGGACATGAGGGATAGCTTAGTGGAGGTGTTCAGTTGCCTCTCGTTCGAAACAAGAGACATCCGACACTGCTGAAACGGAAAGAGAGGGGCTAAGCGTGGTGTCACTCAATTGCCGCTGTCAGCGACTTCTCCAACTGCGACCAGGGTGATGGCGTGGCAGCACAGCTGAAAATATCGTAGCGAAGGGCGTGACCTGTCTGGAGCACGTGAGCAGCTCTCTGTTCCAGCGCCGCCTCTCTTATCTCACGGGACAGGCTGCCCTGTCTCATGGTCGAACAGATGACCCCAAACTGCACTCCAGGATGTCACACAGGGAGTCACAGGCT
The DNA here is from genome assembly GCF_021461395.2 of Schistocerca americana. Taxonomy (NCBI): domain Eukaryota; kingdom Metazoa; phylum Arthropoda; class Insecta; order Orthoptera; family Acrididae; genus Schistocerca; species Schistocerca americana. Next base: position 682,648,895 of record NC_060121.1, read on the forward strand.
CGTGGTGTACGCTTTGATATTGAGACGAGCATATTTTAGTACAGATATTGCTTGCTACTTGTACTCTCCAGTCTACGTGCGTTTAGAGCTTAAGACATTTACTATCATCACTTCTGTGGTGGTAAGTGAGGAAAGACTTCCGTTCCTCCATTAGCGTATTGCGGTCCAGCTCTTGTTCAACTGTGCCGAGTTGCCTGTGTTTCGCAGCGCATAACACTCTCGCCTGCATGATGCTGGCACTGTTGAAACTTGCTTCTGCTCTGGTGGTATTTTTTAGCGAGTATGGTCGATACACTACGCTAATTCTGTAAGAGTTATCTTTGATTTGTACAGAAAAGTTGTAAAAGGGGACAATTTGTCTATGGGAGCACAACTACCAATATATTATTAGCAGTAGTATTGCACGAGCTTTTACATGATTGTATTTCCGATGGAGCTTTCTTTAAACTGATATTTGGAGGTTGAGGAGTTTTAATTAAGTAAGACAATCTGGGACGGTTGACAGATAGAGCAGATAGAATTAATGGGTGGATTTCCAAGATTTCGCCATCTCCAATTATTGGAATTTCATCATATATGGTGCTTACGCAGTTGCTGTCACTGACAGACACGGCATTGCAGGGGCGCCACCTTATCTTCATGAGTTATGACTGCATGCACTAAATTCTTATAAACTGGTAGATACGAACTTTTACTGACGCTAGTATTTTATACACTGTACCCTGTAAAAAATTATTTGTCAACAGGCAGTTGGCCTCATGCAACCTAGCCCCACTTAATGAGCTCTTGCAATATACAGTTTTCGATCACTCGAAAGGTCTCTCAATTTTTGGCTTGTAAGGAAATGCCTTTTGTACACACTGTAAACTGATTTCCATGAATTCATTACTGATGAAATTGCTTTATGCAATGTAATGATGAGAATATAATTGTAAACAAATAAATGCTGCACGTACCACGTATCCAGCGCCGCCTAGCGATTTAGTCCCCTTGGTTTCCAGTTTGTCACCTGGTAGCATTTAGCACTTGTCTCTTGATTAAGAATGTTGATATGATAAAATATATTTTATGAATAGTCTAATACTGTTGACAAAACACCGGTAAGCTAGAAATCCATATTCTCATCATTATACTATAACTGTAAGCAGCGGTTTATTGCAACATATTTTCATATCTTATGATGACAGTTTTGTGTGGTATTTTATAGCGTTTGTAAACGGCGGAATGTCGAAACGTTTAAATGGGTGTGGAAATGATAAATAGTGTGGTCAAGACATCACAAAGTTATTAAAGTGCATTGAAGTGGCTGCTTCGTATAATAGTATTTTCACGGAAATTGCAGCTGATACTATAGCTAGTTGGGCATTTAGAGACATTGAAGAATTATACAAATTAAAACGACGTATCATGTAGAAACCGACGAAAATACACTTCAACAAAACTTCTTTCTTCCGTGCAGTTACATCGAATGTTCAGCTACTTCAGCACAGCAGCTATCATTATACAGTGCTATGAAATCGCTTGGGTAAGAACTGAAATAGGAAATCCATACACACTAAAAGACATGAAAATCTCAGGTTTTTTCCTTTGAGAATTTTCTTTTAGAACAGTTTCAGTACATTCCAACGCACTACTTTATCCAAAGCTAGTGATTTGTGAGTATCGTCAAATTTTACACAGGCTCGAAGAAAAAATTTCCAAATTAACTGGATACTACAGGTACGAGGATGGCATTTAAACCAGCCTGGTTTTTGTTATTAGGGTATCTAACACGGCCAATATTCATTTAAACTCTACTAAGTAAATTTATTCAGTGAAAGATTGAAATAAAACATCCATCCTAGAACTGACAGTATTGCAGAAGTGGAAACAATTTGCCACGTACCGAATTTAATCAGAAGTGACAGGTAGACATCACCATTGATCTAAGTAGGGTAATAAAGAAAGCCACACAAGACATGAGATAATCACCAAAGCTATTAAAAATGGTAGGGCCGTTGAATGTAAAGTTGTATGACGACAAAGTCATAGTGACAAAAGCTGATGAAGGAAATTCGATTTTGCTAATTAACGATTGAGTTTATATTAGGAAAAGTATGAAAGCTTTCTTAGCTAGTGATTTACTGCAACATTCAAAACGAAGTTGAAGGTAAGTTGTATTCTATACCGAACAGAGAGAGATAGCCAAAGAATAAGCCACGTGACCACTACGGTCGCAGGTTCGAATCCTGCCTCGGGCATGAATGTGTGTGATTGCCTTAGGTTAGTTAGGTTTAAGTAGTTCTACGTTCTAGGGGACTGATGACCTTAGACGTTAAGTCCCATAGTGCTCAGTGCCATAGCCAAAGAATAACAATAATGAATCCAAGTATACGTAACTTAAATCATAGGTGGAGTAGCACAAAGTGTATCATCCGGTGCGTTCAACGGCGAACAGCCGTGCTCCACCCACATATAAGCTAGATAGGGATGACAATAAAAGACTCAGAGAAGGTTACGCTTTTGAGAGGTGCTGTTCTTTCAGGATCTCATACCATTTTGTACGAAAGAAAAGCGATTTAGTCCTTCCAGAAAATGTTTACCTATCCTCCTTGGATACTGTTAAGCTACATAATTGCATACCAGTTTCTGAAACCATTAATACTGTCACGCGTAATTTGTTAAAAGCAAAAAAAAAGTTGTCAAAGTGAGGTCATATAATTTGTTGACGTGTTAGAGCTTCGTTTACCTTCAACTATTTATCCTTTAATTGTAAAGATTATAATCAACATGTTTACACTTTATTGGTCACAGTAGCCAGGTTTTCATGGATCACTTGGGAATAAGTTTCATTACCAAATACCGAGAAATCTGGACTAAAATTCTCACTTATAGCAGATGTGTTGATGACACCCCCACAGCAGTAATAGGCAATGATACAACCATCCAAATCCTGGCTATGAGTTTTACAGTATACTCTGAAGTGAACTGAGAATTCTTCTCTGCTCTCTGCCAAGAAAAGCCACGTAGATGGCTAATGAGACTGCCCCGCTTTGGGAGCCAGTAATTAAGTGATAATAATAACCAAGCGAAAGCAATCACAAAAATAGCACTACGAAATCACGTGCATAAGAACTGAAAACAAAAAAACATACACGCTGAGGTACATGAAAAGCAGCGAGCTTTTCCCTTCAGAAACATTCTTTCGGATAAATTTTACTTTATTTCAGTGAACTATTTTGTTCAAAGCTTCCTTATTCAAATAAAACACAAAAGTCTGTAATATTGGGAAACTGATAAGTAAATAGAACAGACTGTTTAGATGAATAAAGCATGAACTGTGTGTATTTATATCATTAACTTCTACATACAAAACAAAGCAAAGATTACAAATCTCAGGGCCGATTTCAATGGAGTTATTAAAGGAAAGTAGGGGCGAGCGAATCACGTCAGCATTCTTCACGGACATTAGTCGTGTGGTGATGACGGCTGCAGGTGCTGGCTCAGAGCGGCCAGTCCTCTCGGAGCTGTGCGGCGGATATCGGCCACCCTGCTGGGTTGCCCGCGGCCGTTCAGCAAGGGCCAGCATCGGCCCGCTTTAGCCGGTCACCGTGTGTTGCCGTAGCCCAAGTCGCGTTACCACGGTGTCGGAAGGCAGATGTTAGCGATGGTTCTGCGCTGTATAACCGACTCCCTCTTCACTGCTCATCTATCTCCCAGTTCATGACTCCTCGAAATTTTTCCTCTCTCGACGTTGTCACTGGTGGACTCAGTTTGCAACACCACCCAATAGCTGATCGTCGTTTCATGACCACACCTCCCATTGCTGGGTGGAAATTCTCTATTTTGCATGGCATGCTGTGTGACTCAGGGCCTGCCATGGGCCAAGTTGGACAGGACAAGATGGATAAAACCTTAACGTTTTTACCAACAGCGCATTATGTTTCTTCTCAGTATGTTTGCTTTCCTAAATTACACATACAAAAATAAGATTGGTACTTTCTTTCCTGCCCAGAATCTACAACCGTTATGTATAATGTACGTATCAACAATCTTTGTGGGACCTCTTCCTCATTTATTATTTTACATAGTGACAGTTGTATGAGCCACATGAACGGACTCGAAAGTTAAAAAAGAAATCGTATACCTAATCTTGTATACTCTGAACATGTAATACAGAAAACAATTTTTAAAAAATTACGTATACCTAATCTTGTATACCCTGAACTTGTAATACACTAAATAATTTTATCCACTAAGTTTAACAGCGTTAACAACGCGACCTGTGCAAACGAACTCGAATGTCAACAATAAAAATCCATTAATCATTACTCTGCGGAGAGAAAATGTCTTCTCCGGCGACCGCCTCTGTAGGCTGCAACAGAAATCTCATCAAATGTTGCTGCATGTGTGATTCTCACCGCCTACGCCTGTGTCAGTCCATTCTTATGAATAATATAGGTAAAAATAGATAATAAAGAAATGAACACGTTATATCACAATCAGGTACACTCTGTAGACAAGCAAAAAGAATAACGTACATGGAAATGGCAAATCCCATACATCGAAAAATCTAGCCTTATCAGATGCGGACGGCTCCTCTCAGCCCTGCGCTGCAAGCTGTAACGGCGCTCGGAACACATGCGCACACTTACACGACCGTCACATCACCTCTCCACGTTCACACAAAGTGTTTCACAGTACAGGCACACACTAAAATGACTATCCAAGCACAATATAGACTTACTAATTAATACAACAGAAAATACAGCATGTTGTTAGACCAAACCGCCGTACGCTACTCTGTTGCGCCACATTACGCTTTCAGGCAGAGGGCGCTAAGTATCACAACTCGCTCTCGTCGTCATAAATTTCACGCGCATACGGTGTTGTGTACAGTGTCCCGGCTTCCGAGTGAGACGTCAATTTTTCTCGCCACTTCGGCGCTTGAAAACACCTGCGGTCCTGCGATACCACATGAATTTAAAAAAAATTTCGAACAGGGCGGAACTATATTACCTTCTACTACTTGCGAAATGGCTTGTACAATAATTTCGCGGCACACCTCACATTGCTTCTCATCCGATCTGATATCTCCTTCACCTTCTCCGTCCAACATGAGCTTCTCAGTTGCTGTGGGGGCTTTGCTTCACCCTTTGTTGTCAAGGCGTCTGACTATGGTCTCTCTCTGAGTGTTAATGTTCGTTTTGGAGCGTTTTTTCGTACTCACATGCGCGATATGGGGTGTCACGGGAGCCTTCTGGCTCTCTAAAGCCTTCAAGTACATGTGTGAAGGTCTCTGACCCTAGACCAGCCACATCATGTCTCTTCCGTCGGCAATGTGCGTGGAATTTTCATCACGACTTCAGGGTTCTTATACAATCCATGGCCGGGCGCTGTGGCCGAGCGGTTCTAGGCGCTTCAGTCCAGACCAGCGCTGCTGCTGCGGTCGCAGGTTCGAATCCTGCATCGGTCGTGGACGTGTTTGATGTGCTTAGGTTAGTTATGTTGATGACCTCAGATGTTAGATCCCATAGTGCTTAGAGCCATTTGTATAACCCATATTGACTCTAATAAATCACCTTTAACTCCCGTGGCACACCTATGAAAATTGCCTCGTCCACCTTACATTTTAATAAATTAATATTGCCCTTAGTGATCTCTGCACCCAATGCGACCGGATGTTACATCAAACTGGCCACGGGTTTAGTGGTCCAGTCCACTATCACCGCTATACTCGAGAATATATCATTGCTGATTATAAAATCTAGCGACAAGCCATAGACGACAACTACATTCGCCTGGAAGCCACATCTCCCGTCGCTTAGCGACACCAAGACCTACTTTCCTAAGGTCTTCATTTCCACATCAGAAGCAAATACTAGTAAGAGACCTTCTGCAGATAATTTACTGCCACTTGCAACCACTTTTACCTAAATATACTTGGAAAGTGCTGCCATTTCCTTCCACGGTTACCTCAACGAGGAACACCGATTGTCCGCTTTTTCCGGCAACTCCGAACTCAGCGTCAGTGTAGTCTGGCGCTTGCGATTGCCACATTGCCTATGTTATGTTCCTTCTCTAGTGAGACGTCCCCCTGTGATATTTCATTGTCTTTGAACATTGATACACACCTCTGGCTGAGGTGAGGCCAGTCGTAGTGAACCTCCGTTATTCACACGCCCTATCTCATTACGCGACTCTTGCACGCCACTCACATCGCCCCGTCCTGCCTGGTGTAGATGATAGCGTCTATCTCGCTCTGGCCTATTCCTTTCCGCTCTTCTTCGAACGTTATTGTGCCAACTGTGCCTGTCATTGCACTGCACAAACGCTTGTGGCGCCAGACGTTCTGTTCTCATTGTGCTGCTGTGTGCGTTCCTTGTTTCTCCTGCTCTCCAGTGTCTGAAAATAATGAGGAACTGTTTCCCCGGCAGCGCCCTAACGAGTGCACTTCCTACGTGAGCACGAACATGTGAGCCAATCGCGGTACACAGTTCCTCATTTGTCATTGCGTCGTTCAAGTATCCTGCCATAACGGTAAAATCATCAGGGTATGCTGCTGTGGAATGCTGTGGCTGTGGCGCACACTGTCCCCAATCGGGGGAAGTTCGGCCGCCAAGTGCAAGTCTTATTTCAGTCGATGCCATGTTGGGTGACTAGTGCGCCGGTAATGAGGATGAAATGATGAGTAGGACAACACAACACCCTGTCACCAAGCGGAGAAAATCTCCAGCCGTGCAGGGAATCGATCCTGGACCCGCTTCATGGGAGGCTAGCACGTTATCATCCATCTTAGCAGGCGGGCTCTGCAGCCATGTTCCAGTACTTTGACGAACACTTGTTACAGAAATCTTTGTAACACCTGTTTCTGCTAATTGGTATGTCTAACCAGGTACCTGCCGCACAACGAGTAAAGTATTACATCCACCATTCCTTTCGTACGCAGATACGCTTCTAAATTTCTTAGGTATACCTTTGGGTGGGTACCGCGCTGTCGAACTAACTTGTTTGCATACTTATATGGGGTGGGACACTACGAATGTAGTATGTGGACATACAAGGGGAGACTGTGGGCCTCGCGGGAGGCGTGCGCGAGATTGACCCTGCATTCGCACTGTGCCCTTGGTAGTTCAGATAGATAGAGCGTCTGCCATGTATGTAGGAGATCCCGGGTTCGAGTCCCGGTCGGGGCACGCATTTTCACCTGTCCCCGTTGATATTTATCAACACCCTTCGGCAGATGATGGTATTAATATAATTCTAACTTGTGTAGAGGTCTGCCCACCGCGTACATCGGGAATGCGGCCTGCATAGCTCTTGGGTGGCCTCTATTATAAGCATATTACTTCTTAGTATTGCAAACAACTGTCGCCCGAGGGCTGTCACTCTTCTTTGCGTCTTCTCGGACGATCTTCTTTCCTCCTCTCCACGTTTCTCAAGCTTCATCCCACAAGTTTGCCTCACTTCATCAAGGCTGTTGGTTACCTCCGCCCGTATCTGTTTGGTTTCGGTCCCCAACTCACGCCTACCTTCAGCGATCTGCCCATCCACTTTTGAATGCAGATTTTTACGTTGGCTTGCAGTCTTTCAAATCGTTTGTAATTCTCCTCCCTTACGGTGACTGACGGCGATGTGTCATTTTCTAATATTGCGAGAATTGGATCAGTGACTTTGCGTATCCCCTACAGACGTGCCTTGTGTTTCCTTGATATACCCCGAATTTTTATCAGTTCGCTTGACAGTTTCCATGTTTATTAATCTCCCAGACCTCATCTTAATAGAAAACCAGAACCACAAACTAAAAGCACTCCACACAATGAACGAAGACAGACAATGCGAAGCTGATGGCAACGCTGGTATCCGCCAACAGAACAATGAAAACGTGGAACCGAATATTCACGGCCACAAACTATACGTTCTGAAACTCCTGCACAATACACAGGGGGTGGCTGTTGCAATCAAACTTAATACAATAGCTACCGCTAAATCTGCCTCGTACTTCAATTTGCAAAGCATTCAGCGCGTACCAGCACATCACCCGTGCGCCTGAAATCACACACAGAGTTCAACATACGCTGATAGAGGTATGGGGCGTTAATATCTCTTGAGACGTGTCTGTACATCTTGAATCTGTCACACTAGCACAAACGTCAAAATTAAATCTAATCGCTGTCCCACGTTGAGCACCAAAATTTATTCAACTGCTCTGACGTCAAATGACGTGTAAGTGACTAATGAGATTGCCCCTCGTTGGGAGTTAATAATTAAGCGACGTCAATAATGAAATAAAATCAAACACAAAAGGTTTCGCGGTTAGAGGACTGATAAGCGGATGGAACAGACTGTTTGAATGAATAAAACATGAAATGGCTCTACATATTAGATTAATTTTCATACACAAAACATAGCAGAAATTACAAATCTCAGGGGTGATATGACTGGGCGTGAACATGACTAGGTTATTAAGGAGAAGAGAGGAATGAATCATCTCACCATTTTTCATAGTGATCTGCCGTGAGGTGATGACAGCGGCAACAGCTGTGTGGGGACGGCGCGTAGCCTCATAGTTGTGCAGCGCGTGTCGGCCGCTCTGTTCTCTACAACTGTACAGCGGGGGCCAGGGGCTGTCCGAGTTGACAGGTCGCCATGTGTTGCCGTAGCCGAAGCTACGGTGTCGGAAAACGGGTGTGTTGTCTCACCGACACCCTCTTCATTTCTCATTTAGTTAGCAGCTCCACGATTACTAGAATATTACCTTGTCTCGACGGTGTCGTTGGCGGACTCAGTTTGTAATACCGTCCAGTGACTGATCACCGTTTCATGACCGCGCCTCCCAGTGCAGAACGGAAATTCTCTTTCTTACGTAGTCCGGTGTGTGACTCACCACACAACACTTCTTCGTAATGGCTATCTCTACTTCAGGCCTGGGTAGTCTTATGTTTGAGCTTCGTCTCACAACAGTTTGGGATTCGCAACTTATAAGGGACGACCTTCCTGTCTAGGAGTTATCTTTTTAAGATGGCTGACCTCTTTCACACTCCTCCCTGTGCGACCTGCTCGTTGTATGTTTACGCTGCCGGTAATGGCTTTGGGGGCTTTCTTAGGCAGGTAAAACGGCTAAGACGGGCCAGAAGAAATGACATGCCTTCATGTGAGCGTTCTTGACGCTCCGTCCTATCAGTATTCAGCACGATTCTCACTGGCCGCTAGCTTCTTCGCAATGAGTCCATTCTTAAGCGAGGCCAGGCCGTCAGATCGGCTACCCCCTGGGCGTCTGCTGAATGGCTCCAGTGTCAGCGTTTTGGGCCTTCTCTCCTCGTCCCGGTCATCTGGCGCTTTGAGTCGGCGAAAGTAGCCCCTGGCGAAGGTATCAAAGCACACAGACGTAAAATTTATGGTTGATCACGAGCTGGAGAAGCTCTTAATTTTCTTGATTTTATTATAAATAAGTCAATACACAAACTGACATTTTTTACCTTTAGCAAGGCAAAGTTTGCAAACGCCATCACACATGCGGACTAATGCCATCGACAGGTGCGCAAGTGGTACTATTTCCAAGCTATGCTAAATAGTTTAACAAAGGTGCACTTAAATGAGAATGATAGGGAAATAGTACTGCATATTTTACAACATATATCAAGGTCGAACGTCTTAACAGAAAAGAAATTAAGTCGCTCTACACTAAGTAAAAAAGTAACACAGGCACTCGAGGTAACTTTTACTACCACCTGGTATAATAGTTCAATAGCACACATACTTTTCATCAACTTGCTATTTCTAATATTAGCCGTGCATACCTGGATAACAATATATAGAAAGCAGTGAGGTGTTAGAGCAAGCATGGTTGGCTTCTGCCATCTAACGTTTATGGGTTCTCAGTTTCCTGACTGGTTTGATACGGCCCGTCACGAATTCCTCTCCTGTGCCAACCTCTTCATCTCAGAGTGGTGCTTGAAACCTACTTCCTCAATTATTTGCGGGACTTATTCCAGTATCTGTCCTTCTATAAAGGTTTCGACCTCTACAGCTCCCTGTAGTAACTTGTAAGTCATTCCCTGACGCCTTAAAAGGTGTCCTATCATCTTGTCCTTTCTCTGTGTCTCTCACATATTTCTTTCTTCTCCGATTTTACGAAGAACTTCCGAATCCCTTACCTTATCAGTTCTAGTTTTCAACTTTATTCTTTAGCACTACAACTGAAATGCATCGATTCTCTTCTGTTCCGGATTCCCACAGTCCATCTTTCACTCCAATGCAAAGCTGTGCTCCAAATGTACATCCTCAGAAATTTCTTCCTCAAATTAAGGCCAATGTTTGAAGTAGAAAATTCTCTTGGCCAGGAACGCCATTTTTGCCAGAGATAGTCTGCCTTTCATATTCTCCTTCCTCCATACGCCATTGGTTATTTTGCTGCCTAGGCAGCAGGATGCCTTACCTTCATCTGCTTCGTGATCACCAGTTTTGACGTTAAGCTTCTCAGTATTCAAATTTCTGCTTCCTCTCATTACTTTCATGTTTCTTCCGATTACTCTCAGTCCATGTTCTGCATCCTCGAGACTGTTCATTCCATTCAGCAGAATATGTAATTCTTCTTCCTTTCGCTCAGGATGGTAATACCATCAGCGAATCGTATCATTAACATCTTTTCACCTTGAATTTTAATTTCACTACTGAATTTTCCCTTTATTTTCGTCGTTGCTTCTTCGATGTAGAGATTGAACAGCAGGAGGAAAGACTACATCACCGCCTTACGTCATTCTTATTCCGAGTACTTCGCTCTTGGTCATCCACTCTTATTATTCCCTCTTGGCTCTTGTACGTATTGTCTATTACTCATCTCCCTCTTTAGCTTACTCATATTTTTCTCAGGATTTCAGACTTCTTGCAGGAATTTACACTGTCGATCACTCTTTCCAGATCGACAGATCTTGACTTTTCTTCAGTCTTTCTTTCATTGCCAACTGCAAAGTCAGAATTGCCCCTCAGGTGCCTTTACCTATCCTAAAGCCAATATGATTGTCATCTAACACATCCTCAATTTTCTTCTCCATTCTTCTGTATTTTATTCTTGTCAGCAACTTCGGTACGTTAGCCATTAAGCTTATTGTGCGATAATTCTCTTGCAGTCTTCAGGACTACGTAAATGATGTTTTTCCGAAAGTCAGGTTGTGTGTCGCCAGACTCGTACGTTCTACACACCAACGCGAACAGTCGTTTTCTTCACATTTTTAGAAATTCAGATGTAATATTATCTACACCTTCTACCTTATTTGGTCGTAAGTCCTCCAAAGCTCTCTTAAATTCTGATTCTAATACTGGATCCCCTGTCTCTTCTAAACTGACTCGTGCTTTTTCTTCTATCACATCAGGCAGATCTTCCGCCCCCCCCCCCCCGCCCCCTCCCCACCCCCAAGGAAGCCTGCAGCGTAATCTTTCCGCCTATCCGCTATGGTTCAAATGGCTCTGAGCGCTATGGGACTTAACATCTGTGGTCATCAGTCCCCTAGAACTTAGAACTACTTAAACCTAACTAACCTAAGGACATCACACACAGCCATTCCCGAGGCAGGATTCGAACCTGCGACCGCAGCGGTCACGCGGTTCCATACTGAAGCGCCTAGAACCGCATGGCCACACCGGCCGGCACCTATCCGCTATCTCATCTGTATTTAACACTGGCGTTCCCGTTGCACTCTTTGTTTTAACACTCTTACTTCTAATTTCACCTAAGATTATTTTGAATTTCCTATATGCTGAGTCAGTCTTAACGACAATCAATGGTTTTCCGATTTCTTCACGTTTTTCATGCAGCCATTTCGTCTTAGCTTACCTATACGTCCTATGTATTTCATACCTTCGCGACTTCAATCTCTGTATTCTTGTATATATATATATATATATATATATATATATATATATATATATATATATATATATATATTCGTTACATACATCGTATCTCGTCAACATTCTCAACCAAGCGCAAACTGCTGCCAAGGGACAAATTGGAAACGTAGTGCACTAAATCGATAGGAGGCGATGGACGCGTAGTACACACTGCATCAGTTTGTGTACGGCTATATTTTCATCGCACAAAAAATGTAATCAGTGAATAATTGATGAAAATAACTTTACGCATTTTTAAAAAAGTATTTCTTTACGAGCAATGTATAACAGATCATTTAGGTGGTCGAAACTAATACACTGGGAGAGCTCGCTGAGTGACACGACGATACGTGTGGCCAACTGCATATTGGCAGAACAGTTTCCTTACAACTTACAGCGAATAATTTATTAGCATCAGTAAAAGTTTATGAAGACTATTCTATAAGAATTTACAAAGTCTAGAAATACCAATTGAGACATGTAGCACAGACATAAAATTGTTAAGGCTTTCGTGGCCACTTGTTGACAAACTGCGTATTGGCTTCTTATATATATATCAGTGGTGAAATGCAACATATTTTCATATCTTGCGATTCGAGTTTCGTGTTGTGTTTTATGACTACACGTGGAAATGCATAAGGCGATTTTGGATATATTGTGTGGTCAAGATATCCTAAAGTTAATAAATTACATCGACGGAAGGGTGACTTGGGCTCTTAAGAGAGGTGTCAACTTGGCACCATACCTCGAAGTACCCCTACGTACTGCCACGAGAATCGACTCGAGAATGATGAGTTAGGTACCAGAGCTCCTAAAACAGCCTTCTATGGTCTCGGGTCCAGATTCCATCTACGCCTTATGGGGTACCAAAGACCCACAAAGCGAACTGTCCTCTTCACGTCATTGTGAACACCATTGTGTCACCATCTTACAGACTGGCTGTCTGGCCAGTCTCCATACACCGCAAGTGCCTACTGTGTGCGTCATATCAGGAACACCGATGATCTTACCAATCGAATTAATAATCACTTACATTTTGGGCAAGGCGTTATAACGGCCAGTTTTAACGTGATCTCGCTGTTGACGCGTGTTCCTGTCATAGACTCTACGGGTCTGTTTTCCCCAGTCAGTAGATAGTACGATTGCAGATTGTTTAACCACACCTGGACATCGTACTGTTTCCTACGTTGTGGCCAGTATTTCAGCCAGACGGACCGCATGGCGATGGGAAGTACGTTAGCTTCATCCATAAATAATCTTTTTATGGAGAAAACTTAAGACATCGCTTTGGATACGGCTCCAGCTGAGCCACGTTGCTTCTATCGTTACATCAACGTCGTTATCATCTGACCTCCTGAGCGTGAAAAACTGAAGGAAATCGTATAACATCTGAACGATATTCACGACCATTGTAGCCTTACGATGGAAGTTGAAACAGAAGGTGATGTCCTCGTTTGCCGAAAAACCCATGCGCTTCTCAGCCACAGTGTCTGCGGGAAACCTATATACACGGATCGGTATCTCCATGTTCTCTGCCACAACCATTCGGCACAGAATGTGGTGTCTTGAGCAACCTCGTCCGGCTTGCTACAGTGACCTCAGAAGCAGAAAACTTACCACTAGAAGTGAGCAACTTCCGAGAAGCCTTCCGGATGATCGGCCACAGTCATTGTCAGATATCAAAGGTTTCTTCTGGTGAGATGTGCTGGAAAACACGACCAAACAAGAGAATAAGAAACTTACATTTTTAATATTTTGGGGCACATTCTGGAAAGATTACCCGGCTCCTGTAGAGAGACAATATTTCATAAGTGTTCAGACCGCCATCAAAATTCTTGTTTACATTTTACTTATGTGATTCACGCAGCACTTTCTTACTTAGTATGGGATTTTGCAGTGCCTTTCTATATCTTTCATCTGTGCATGGCGATGGCATACACAACGCAGCTCTTTCCTCATTGCGTTCATATGTAACGGAGCCTTCGACGCGGTTTTCACCATTTCCTCTGCTTGACCGAAGAGGCCGACTACTACGAATTCGTATCATATCCTACCCTTCGCATGTGTTTGCTACGGTCGTCCCCACTCACACTCTGCCTCAACAGTCATAGTCCATGCCTTTCTACATTTACTTAAGGCAATCTCTAAACCATCGGCAGTATCTGCACAAACAACATATAAACGTAATGGTAAGTATTACAACTCCTAGGTAAGACCAGAACGAGTAACAATACCAAGCTATTTTGAGACACCTGCTGCTCTTGGAAAGCTAATTTCTCTTCCATGTCTGTTATTTTACGACCTGCTACTTCAAGATCAATATCATATAAATGTTCTTTTAAATAATGCAACGATATGTCTAAATGTAGCTCAGAAATGTAAATCTTTCCTTTATCTATAATACTGCAATCGGTCTCCATATTTAAAGCTGGCGTTATGTTTTCACTAGTCACATTAATTCGTATTATTTGTTCAAACTGTATAAACACCTGTGTTCCATAACCTTTACGTTTTCCATAAAGTGTTAATTTCCCTGAACCTTTGACCAGTACATCTGTTGGCCTGTCGTCATTGCACGAAACTGTCAAGCATTCCTCTTTCGGAGCAACGAATAAACATTGGTTCTGACTCAGTGAAGTCCACGTACTACCATCTAGTTTGGCAAACTTTTTCATACAACTTTGTGTTGCAACATCCTGGGTTAACAAGTCTCGTGATGATATGTGGACCTCAAAACAAATTTTTGTTCACAAATTTTGCGGATGCCAGTTATTTGTTACTCAGTTTTGCGTAGAGCCTCTTGGATTCATCACATAACAAAGAATCTTCTTCTGGCTGTATGTACACAAATAAACCTTGACTTCCATCAACTCCAGAATTTAGGGTGATACTATGTCCAGATTAAGCAGTTCGTTTTCTGCTAATGACGCATTCAGTATATAACTTAGGATACGACCAGACATAAGCGCATCAACATCAGTTATGCGAAATAATTTGTACCCGGTCTGTGCTGTGAGAGCAGCTGGAAACTTCTTGTCTTTAACGTCATCCTGAATTAAACGCAAGTATCTACCTATTTGTACTTAATTAACCATAGGAGCTTCCATTATTCCTTTTCTGAGCCTTTACTATGGCAGAAATTAGTATCTCGTATTCCTTGTCTTAGTTTATATCAATGACAACTATATGAACTTTTCATTAACAGTAGTGATCAGAGCTAAGTGCTCTACTTTTGATCAGTACTTCTAGCATATTTATTCAAGTATTCATGTAGCTTTCCTATGTTTTTAACACTCTTTTCCTCTTCAGGTGCAAGGCTATTTAATAAATGATTTAAACTCGTCAAAGTTGATTTTACTGCTGTTACTTGCTCTTTTCCCAACTTGAGCTATTTCTTCTGTTAATTTTCAATTAAATCAATCGTTGAATTGAAACTGGAGGCATCCTGTTCATCTAATGTCCCAAAAAAATTTATTAATTT
Organism: Schistocerca americana; assembly: GCF_021461395.2. NCBI lineage: Eukaryota > Metazoa > Arthropoda > Insecta > Orthoptera > Acrididae > Schistocerca > Schistocerca americana. The sequence goes on from NC_060121.1 coordinate 682,664,244, forward strand.
CTTCCACAAAATTTAAGACACCTCGGTTCCTACGTCCCTCATGTCGGTTAACTGTCCAGTGCCAGTCTCTCTGTCTCATCAGTTTTTCCTTCAACTTCTCCCAGACAAATGTAAATGGAGATTTTCCACGGTACATTGTAGAATTTTACCTTGCTGGTAATGTCGTAATACAAGCCTGGCGATGAAGGGAAGTTTCCTCTGCTAAAATCTTTAAATTTTCCGAGTATGTACACTGCGGCAATACAGCTCACCTTGTGCAAAACTCCTGCCAGTTTCCTCAACTGAAATCCAAGGAAAAGTTGTATTTCAGTAGAACTCCTTTAACGAATTGGCAAATTGAGGAGCTGCTTGACTGAGAAGTATCGGGTTCCAGTCTCGCAAACTGACATAAGGCCAGGAGAGCGATGTGCTGACCACATGCCCTGCATATCTGCATCCAGTGGCGCCTGTGGGCTGAAGAAGACACGGCGGCCGTTCGGTACCGTTGGGCCTTCATAGCATGTTCGGGTGGAGTATAGTTCAGTATGGGTCGTGGTACTGCACACGAATACCGCGAATCGACGCCATTCGTTCCAATATCATTCAGTCCTATTGATGTAGTGTCCCAAGAATTCTGTTTTTGTTCGGTGTGATACTTCCAATGCTCCGTTCGATTGAGGATGGTGGCAATCGGCACAGCCTCTTTAGATCGTCACTCCCAAAATTGCTAACAGTTTTCTATGATTATTCCTGAGGTTATCCCTAATCTCAGAATTATTCCTTCAACCGGGACCCGAGCCACTGTACGTTCGTCCTGCTTTTCTGTCCGTTTTGCTACAACGAAATTTGTTAGAGCATCTTGAAATGCTAATATATATCTATTATTTCTGTCCATCAGTGGATCGACGATATCAAAATCCCATTTATCAAACACTTATTCTGATCATACAATATAGGCTTTCACGGCCGATACATCGACCACGACCTATCAGCCCGGAAGTCTTCAGCGAAGACTTCTTATGGTGTTGGTGTTACAATTATGAACATTTTTTCTTATTTAGCGTTTTGTTTTTGTTTTTGACAGCTAAGGCATTTTCTGCTGTAGTTATCTATACCTCTCTTCTTACCGGATCGGAAGTTCATTGTCCTAGATGACTACCTGTTGGTGCGTCATGGAATTCCCTCAAAATTTCAACCTCGTCTTCCACAGTTGTCTACTGCTGTTCGTCTTTCTCAGCTGCCGGAATTTCCTCAATTTCATGTGCCCCTGTTTCGGTATCAGCTGGTTGTACCTCCTTATCCTCAACAGTGCATCCGCTACACAGTTGTTCTTGTCTTTTTTGTATACAGTTTCATAATCGTACTCCTCCAGTTTCAATCTGAACTTCATTAAGCGTGAGGAAGGATCACCAATATTTCCGACTCACTACAGTGATTTGTAATCTGTACAGATGCTAAATTTATGACCAAAACCATATGGTCAGTAATGTTTGACCACCCAAATTAGGGCCAATAGCCCTTCCTCAATTGTACTACAATTTCGCTTTGCATTATTCAAAGTTCCGGGCGCAACAGCTACTGGAAGGTCTTTACCTACTTCTCCTTGGCTAATAGCGTCTTGGCTCAAGTCAGTGGCGATTATAAACTTTTTGAAAAATCTGGGTACTGTACTGTATCTTCTGCTTCAGCACTTGAAACACCTCTTCTTGCTTGGTGCCCCTTTCATACTTAACACTATTTTACAGCTGGAGTTTGCATGAAGATGATGTGAGACGATGCAGCCATTTGGATGCACTTCATTTACTTGACCACACCTTTATTATTTCCAATACGTTACGCATTTCGACATTACGTCATTTTCTAAGGCAGTGTTATGTCAATTACATAAAACAGTTCATTAGATACATTGTATCATGTCAACATTCTCAATCACTAGACGAGTGCAACATCTCATGTAGAGGTTTTGCCACTTCAATAATGTCACTAAGGAAGGGTCTATAGTACACGAGTACTCCCAGGAAACTTTTAATTACTCCGTTGTACTGGGATGGAGATATTACACCAATATTTTTAGTTTATTTGGGTCTGGTTTTAACCCATCTAAGATTAAGACATGTGCCAGATACGTGACCTCCTTTCTTAAATATTCACATTTATCCACCTGTAACCTCAAATTGTATTGCGTTCTCCACTCTAAAACAGCGCCCACGAGGGCACTGTATTCTTCCAGCGATGGGCAGAAAATTACTGCGTCGTCTCAACAAATACGCGCATCTCTTCACCCTGTAGGCCCATGAGAAACGAATCCATCAGTGTCTGGAATGTGGAGGGTGGAGAACCGAGTCCCATTGGCATTCCTTTGTGCATGTAATGGTTGTGTGGTGTTCTAAAAGCTGTATGCTCTCGGGTTTTTTCATCTAGTAACATCTGATAGTATCCCTTAGCCAAATCAAGCGTTGAAAAATATTTTACTTTACACAGTACATCTAAGATTTCATCTGTACATGGAGTTGGCAAGACTGTATTAACAGTAAAACCATTTACTTTTCTGTAATCAGCTACGAAGCTCCATTTCTTTCAGCCAGATGATCCGTCTTCTTGGGGATCATGAGTAACGGGGAATTACAGGCTCTTGTCGAAGGTACTACTATGTCGCCCCCAACATCTGATATACCTTTGTTGCAACGCTTCTATCTGTGCTTCTGGTATTCTTTAAGGACGAGAGCAAGTTATACTGCAGTCTGTCACGCCAAGAAGCCCAGGTTAGATTCCCGGCTGGGTCGGAGATTATCTGCGGTCCGGGACTGGGTGTTGTGTTGTCCTCATTATCATTTCATTATAATCAGTGGAAGGCAACGGGATATCACCATTTTCATCAGTTACGGCCTCTCAGACGAGGTTTCCCCCATGAAAAGACCTGCCTTGAGCAGAACACAAAGTTCTTTCGGCTGCAGGAATCAGTTTTGTTTGATGTCGCATTGAATCTATAGGTGTCAACTTATCCCCTGGCCAAAATTATACCGAGAACCCATCTCTATTATGGGCTGTTTCTCTACGGCATTTAAATGATCTAACAGCTGTTTTCTTTTAGTAAACTGATTCTTGATGTTTCTCTATTGAGACTTTGTCTACCTTGCACGCAGTCAGTTTCAGACTTGGGCTAAATGGCGAAACTTCTTCCACACCAGTGCGAGGCAGATCCATATAAACCGACTCTTCTTGTGTATTTATAACGTTAATTGAACAACAGATTTTTCGTACGCTCACCAGTGCCTCTGGAAGGTATACGCTTTCCTGCAAATCGTGTTTCTTGACAGCGCCTTTTCTTAGACTAGGATCTGCAGTCTTTATCCTCACAATCCTTTCCTTACGAGGAGCGAACTCTGTCTTAGCCACCTGACCTGCCTTAGGCTCTGTAGCAGCTGTTTCCCATGGGTAACACGTCCGCCTACCGTTATCTTGTTTACTTCGCTGTTTCCTCGGCGTACGGTTGTTTGTTGGCCACTCTGAACACCTTTGAGAAGCATGGACTCTACTGCTTTCACATGTTCCAGTTTCAAAAGTCTTTTGTGGCTTTCTAAGCGTCTGCTCCTTTGTACTTACGCACTGCGCTTCTTTCTCCGTACACAGTTTAACGGGCCTACACCTTATCCACAGGGTTCCCTTGGCGTAATCGGTTACTACATGACCCTTCGTAATGAAGTCTGTACCAATTAAACCGACATAGGAAATATCCAGTTCCTCTCCTGCCAGATGAAACTTACGTTTCATTCTTAATTCCCGGTCTATTCCAAGATCTAAAACTGCCATGCCATATGTATGTAAGACCGGAAATTTCTTCGCAGATACCGTAACAAGTTGACTTCTGCTCCATTATCTAAATGCAATTTTAATGGCCTTTCTGTACTCTTTAGGCAATTCAGTTTTAAAAACGCATTTCTAATTTCATCCTTGACTTTGAATACTTTTCCCAATTCGGTATAAGCATCTTATGTTTCACAGAGTACCTTGCGTTCTCAGTACACTCTCTAGCCATGTGCCCTGGCCTACGACACGCGAATCACACAACTACCTTCACTTTCTTACAAGAACATCTATGTCCCCACAAATTGCTACTTTTTTACCAAACTGTGTTTGAGGCCTCCGACTCTCGAAACGCTTCGGCTGATTCCACCTTGCGAACTTTCTGTTCAGGGTGCAGTCTCGCGTTAAATGCCCTCGTTCGCCAAAGGTTTTGCACTTAACATTACTTCTGCGTTCCTTAGACACATCTTCTACATGTCGATATGAGAAACACTTGAGGGTAAACCTTCATTTCTTGCCCTGATGACTTATCACCAAATCCTTTTTTCTTGGTGGACATAATTGCCAAATCTTCAATCAAAGCTTCCTCAAAAGCCTCCGTGAGGGTCATGTTTTCGCCCCTTGAATGCACAATCGTCTGTATGCGCCAATTACAGATGTCCTGAAGGAATACTGCTCTGCTTAATTCCTATTAATGACAAATATCCTGTCAGTTCTGACGCTGGCAATACACCATGGACAGCTTAACGAAACTGATTTTGAAGTAAATCTACTTTACTGGCCCAATCTACTTTCGATTCTCCATTTGACAGCCTACTACATGCGTAATTTTTCAATAAAACAATTCTTACTTCTCCCCAGGCGAAGATAATTCACGCACTGAATTCAGGTTTTTACGAATTTTTAAAATATGGGATAATCACCTTCACATACTAATTAATGAATTCATTTAATGCCGATTTTTTACCATCGAAAGCCAGAGAAATGAGTTTATCAGCACTGCTCCATCATCGGAAACTGCATTGTTAGATGAAGCCATGACACTTTTGTCTGCTGAAGCGTTGTGTGGAGGGGAGGGGAGACAGCACAGCTGCTGGAAGCGAAGCACTCTGCTGAGGTAAGCTGAGTTGAGGCGAGCAGGACGTGACCACTTGACACCCAGGGTGTCGCGTTGCCCTCAGCTGTGCTGAGACAGGCTGGTGGCTACCGTCACCTGCCATCTGCTCGCTGGTCGCTGAATCTTGCGTACGCGCCGCACGTCTTCTGGTCACGGATCGCGCCGTCGCCACGTGTCATTGGCCTGGCTGCCTTGCCTGTGCCAGACCCGCAGCTCCGTCTCATTGTCGCTCGGGAGCTCCCACGGCCCCTGAGTTGTCATTAAGTAGTGTGGACAAGGCTGCCTTGGCCGCATCTTCCCTCATCAAGAGACTTCTGCATCATTCTTCTTCTCTTTGGGCTCCATCTGCTCTCGTTGGAGTGCAAGTGCTGCTTTTCATATGAGTCTCAAAGCCATAATACCACTTATGACGTCGGTCTGAGTGCGTGCGGAACCTCCGTATATCTCAAATATCGTTATGGAAGTACTCCATATCTGACACCAGAAACTGTTTGCCTGTGTCGAGTCTTCACACAGAATAGAGGTACGTCAGAGGCTTTGATGACAGTGTGCCAGTTCCGAGCTGTGAGGAGCAAATTCTTATAAAAAATTCCAAGAGAAGGCAGGTTGATGACTTGTATCAGCGTCAAACACTGTCGCAGGGCACCTACGAGAGGCGCGGATTCTGGAACTAGAGAGGACGCTTGGAGTAGGAGACTCATGGAATTCAAGGGTATGATTAACACTATTAACTAGCGATCAGACTACCTGCTACACTGAAGGCTAATTCGAAACATTGAAAAAGCAAAGGAGGCAATTGTTTGCACAACAGAAGTCAGTGTCTGAATGGATGCTAACAGAAGTAGCGAACACTAGCAGCACGTTAAGTACAAACTTGAAAGCAGCACACCAAGCGAGAAAGACTTACGTGTCGGATGCTGCCGACGATGGCCACTAGCGACACGGGTTCGTCGCCCTATCAATCTGACTGAGAACTCCCTCTGAATACAAAAACATGGATGTTTCAGAAACCGTGGTGGTGCACAATTGCTTCCTTCCTACAGACGACACACCAGTCCACTGGCACTTAACAAGCTTCTATCTTTGTGGCGGGTGGCTCTGTACCTCCAGGTCGCCTCTGGCCAACCTTTAGATTCCTAACCTACTCCTAATCGGTAGGTAGGGATGCTTCAAGATTTTACGTTAACAAACTCCGAGTTTGGTGACAAAAGCATTCAGCTGAAAGCTAAACTTAACTGCCGTTATTATTATGGCCTACAACAAGAGTGTCTTAAACACTTGACCCCACTCTCCATCTTGTGGGTAGGGCCTATCAAACCTGTGGAAACCCAATGACGTTCCACTTCTCAGGAGCAAGTATTAAGCTAGTACTGGGACAAAGGCAGCATTAACCAACTTGCAGGTTGCCGACATAGGGGAAAGTATACATTCAGTGGCAAACCAATAGATCTCTTCTGACTGACATTTCATTCTATTATTGTATTTTCATTTGCAGGTCCTTAACCTATTGGTTGAAGACCCTCTAGCCTGTCTTTAACCTATTGTTCAATTAAGTGGATTTACATGTCAGCCCTATCCCTCCTCTCCTCCCTCTCGGGATGCTACCACCAAATCTAATACCAGATTAATTAAATAATTAATTGAATTGATTGGAAATAAGTGGTGGAAAGGTAGATCAACTGTGCCACTATCAATATTTACGAGCTTCTTCAGGTTACTCAAATGGCCTCCCGCCTTCCACTGTAGCAATTTGACACCTTTCTGGAAACACTAATTGAACGATTGCAGTGTATGGAATATTCTACGATTACATGGATACTCAGCAAATCACGTTTAAGTGCCTGACAGAGGTTTCATCTAACCATCTTCACAAGAACTCTCTATTACTCCAATCTCGTTCAGTGCATGCAAAAAACCAACAGCTATATCTTTCCGTGCGAGCTCCTATTTCCCTAATTTTTTTATGATGATTGTTTCTACCTATGTAGGTCGACGTCAACAAAATATTTTCACGTACAGAGGAGGAAGTCGGAGGTTATTTCGTGTAAATTTTCTGCCACAATCTAAAAAGACTTCGTTTTAATTACGTCCATCCCAAATCCTGTATCATTGCAGTGACACTATGTCCCCTGTTTCGCGATAATACAAACGGCGCTGCCCTCCTTTGAACGTCCTTAATGTACTCCGTCAGTCCTATCTGGCAAGGATCCCACACTCTGCAGCAGTATTCTAAAAGATGACGGACAAGCGTAGTATGGGCTACCTCATTAGTAGATATGTTACATTTTCGAAGAGTCTTGCTAGTAAAATGCAGTCTTTGGTTAGCCTCATCACAAAATTTTCTGCGTGTTTCTTTCAATTTTAGTTGTTCACAATAGTAATTCCTGGGTATTTAGTTGAATTTATGGCCTTTACATTAGACGTATTTATCGTGTAATCGAACTTTAAGGGATTCCTTTTAGCACTCCTGTGCATGACTTCACACTTTTAGTTGTTTAGGATCAACTGCCAATTTTCGCTCTACTCAGATATCTTTTCTAAATCGTTTTTCAGTTGTTTTGATCTTCTGATGACATTACTAGTCGTTAAACGACATCATCTGCAACCAACTTAAGACGGTTACAAGGATTGTCTCCCAAATCGTGTATATAGACGAGGAACAGCAAAGGGTCGATAACACTACCTTGGGGAAAGCCAGAAATCACTTCCGTTTCACTACGAACTGTGACCTTTCTGACAGGAAATCACGAGTCCACTCCCATAACTGACACGTTATTCACGATATTCCATAAGCACGCACTTTCACTACAAGCCACTTGTGTGGTACATTGTCAAAAGCCTTGTGAATATTTAGATACAGGGAATCAATTTGTAATCCATCAGTGGCACTCAACACTTCGTGAGAGTAAAGAGCAATTAGTGTTTCACAAAAACGATGTTTTTTAAATCCGTATGGACTGTCTGTCAATAGACCGTTCTCTTCGAGGCAATGCAGAATGTTCGAATACCATACATGTTCCAAACTCCTGCTGCATATCGACGTTAGCGATAACCGCCTGTAATTTAGTTTACTCCTATCTGTCTTGAATATTGGACGGATCTGTGCAACTTTTCAGTCTTTGGGCACGGATCTTTCGTCGAGTGAACTGTTGTATGTACCTGTTAAGTATGGAGCTATTATATAAGCACACTCTAAAACGAACCTAACTAGCATACAATCTGGACCGGAAGACGTGCTTTTGTTAAAGTGATTTACTTGACTACTCTGAGGATATCTATTTCTATACTGCTAAAATTTGCATTTGTATTTTATTCGAATCCTGGAGTATTTAATTTGTCTTCTTTGGTGAAGGCATTTCGGAACGCTGTGTTTAGTAAACGCTACTTTGGCAGCACTGCCGTCGATAGTACTCATATTTTCATTGCTATCGCGCAGAGAAGGCATTGATTGTGTCTTTCCGCTAGCATACTTCACATTCGACCAGAATCTTTTTGGATATTCTGCCAGATTTCGAGACAATGATTCGTTGATTAAACTATTATAAGCATCTCGCACTGAAGTCCGCGCTCAATCTGAGCTTCTGTAAAAGATCGCTAATGTTGGTGATTTGGTATCCACTTAAACTTGGCATGTTTTTTCGTTGTTTCTGCAATAGTGTTCTTACAGTTTGGTATCCCATGGAAGATGAGCTCCATCGCTTGTAAACTTATTTGTTATAAGTCTCTCAATTACTGCAGATGAATTCTTTGAATTCAAGCCACAACTGGTCTACACCTACACAGTTATTTTGGATTGAGTGAAGATTGTCCCTCAGGAAGGCGTCAAGTGAACTTTTATCTTCATTTTTGGATAGTCGCATTTTTCGTAGATTTTTGGTGTATTTGGGAGTTACAATATTCAGTCTCGTTACGTCAACCCAGTGTTCACTAACCTCTGTATCCGTTTTGATGCTTGGTAATAGTTCAGGATTATTTATTGTTGAAAGGTCAAGTGTGTTTTCACAACTGTTTATTGTCCACATGTGCTCATGAAGTAATTGCTCGAAATAATTTTCAGAGAATGTAATTGCACAATTTCCTATGATGTTTTATATCTACCATCGGATTTAAACATGTATTTTCGCCAACATATCGAGGGTAAAGTAAATTCACCACCAGCTATGACACAGTCCAACTCAAAATTAAAAAAAATAATACTTTGGTAGCTGATCTTTAGAGATTTCTAAGAGCTGAATGCAAATCTAGCCTTAGTTTCTTGTATCACCTATAGTTTTCGAGCAATATGCTTTTTAATATATAATATAAAAATCCTATGCTGTACAGTACATGGGGAAATTAATGAAACGCTTTTTACAACAGATGCATGGTTTTTATTTGCGGTAAGCTACTTAAGAAGTGATATGTGTAATAGAGATTTTACTTGTCAGCTGGAACTGGTTTGTGTTTTCTGTCTCTTTTCCCATTGAAGCTTCTTGTGTAGCTTTCTCTACCATGAGTCGCTTGCTAAACTTCTTGGGGAGGTGACTAACAATAGTCCCCCATCATTTTGAGTTTCCAGTGGCCTTGGTAGCGTTTTTCCATCTCTTTCATGACCTGGTGAAAACGCGCTCCTTGCTCTTAACTTACATTTCCCATATTGTCCGGGAAGTAATCAAGGTGACTGTTGAAAAAGTGAACTTTCAGGCTCATTAATCATCTTAAAGTTTTAAGCTTCTTTAAGACTCTAGCTATAATGGAAACATATTGTGGGTCTTTTTCATGTCCTAAATACTTTGTAACCACTTTCTTGAATGATACCCACGCTACTTTCTCATTTAAGGTCCTTGTGGATTCAAAGTTAACATCAAACATCAATTTTCTAATGTCAGGTCAGACAAAGAAGCCTTCTTTTAGTTTAGCTTCTGAAAGGTGTGGAAGCTTTTGGCAGATATACTTAAAATATTGTCCTTCTTTAGGCAAAGCGCTTACAAACTGTTTTATTAATCCTTACATCATATGTAGAGTTGGTAGGAGTACATTTTTTGGATCTACAAGGTTTTTGCATAGAATGTTCTTCTCACCGTGTTTAAAGACGCTCTCACAGGGCAGTTCTTTTAGCACCAGTGTTGATCCCTATCCCTACTGTCTCATTCGCACAAGATACATGGATATTTGCTATAGCCTCCTTGCAGACCAGAGAGCATGTATGTTACTTTTAAATCATCACGTATCATGAGAAGAATATCCCAATTTATTTAGCACTATTTCTAGGTTTTCATGCTCGTACAGTTCCTTTGACAGGGCATGGGCGACTTCCTTTCCTATCCTTCCGTAATCCAATGAGACCGATGACCTTGATGTTTGGTCTCTTCCCCCAAATCAACCCAACCGAACCCAACCCCAGTTGTCTGAGATGGAAGTTAGGGGTTCAGTTAAACCACTCAGCCGAATACTACATCTGGACGCCTATATACATCTCTATGATCCAGGAAATGGAGCGCCCAGTTATATAGAACTACGTAAAGCTATATCCAATAAGCGGGTATGCCTTAATGTCGAAAATTGGAAGGATCAGGCTAGTTTGGCATGGTATAAATTTGATGGTATCGATTTCCCCATCACGATCCAGAACATACCAAAATTTGAGGCCCCCTCCATTACACAAAATTTTCTGTAGCACATAAGATGCATATTAACATGCTGCACTGGTGATAATTATCATTATGTTTGTATAAAAGATGTGTCCTCATCTTTTCCACCCACCAGATTAAGCATAATAGTAAATAGCATATTGGCTTAATGTGCCTCAACGCCTTTACCTCAGTGAAGTTACTAGCAGAGCACCTGGGACAATGCGCATCTGACAAATTTATAATGTTTCAAAATGCTCACTATAAATATTGAAGCCTGTTTGTAGTGTACACTGACTTCCAGTGCCCTCTCGCTCCTGTGACATTCTGTGTAGGGGACTTTACGCCCTCATATACCACCTTTACAGAAAACACGTACATACACATTAGACAGTCAAATGGATTCAGTGGAAGGGGAGAGGCTCTTTGAGTAACCTGAAGCAGCTCGTGAATGCTGAAAGTCACAGAACTGAGCGATTTCCAGTCAATTTTTTCAATCAATTTCATTAATTAGTCAATTAAATTGCCATCAGAAGTGGTTCCGTGTTTCTAACTGAGGGGGTGTGAGGGGTAGGGGTAGGGATGACATGGAAAACCAGTTAACTGAACAATGGGTTAATGATGGGTTATCCCTAGGGGTGTCTTAAATCAGTTAACAAAACAATAGGTTAAGTTTCTGTCAATCAAAGGAGGGCAACAGGTTTGGCCCTGAATGTATTTTGCACCTAATGTAGACAACCCACAAAATGGAGTGGTGCTCTTTTTGTTCTACTACTACAGCTCGCTACCTCCTCTAAGACGTGCCTTTTCGTGGCTATCTTCTACTGTGACGCCTTACAACAGCGTCCTGGCGGTGGATGGAGTTACCAGTTAATTCTCAGTACTGAAGTTTCTCCTTGGGACAGCTGTCTATAGCGTCTGAATTTGCAGTGCTCTAGTGTCACTATGCAGCTCCAGAAATCTAAACGCTACCACTTTTGCCCCCTGCCTGCGTTGTGTCTCTGCTTTCCTCTGTTGGCGTGACCTTGGCGGCTACCAGCAGACTTAAGCTGAACAGCGTACGAGTCATTACGTCGTTACTACGTAACAATGGACTCAAGCCTATGGTATCTCATAAAATCAGCAGTGGCAGAACGTACTGTATAAAATCGAAATTGATTTCTGTTCAAGAAAACATCTGTTATTATGAGGACGAAGCGTCTCTCGGATGTTGTTGTTGTTGTGGTCTTCAGTCCTGAGACTGGTTTGATGCAGCCCTCCATGCTACTCTATCCTGTGCAAGCTTCAACATCTCCCGGTACCAACTGCAACTTACATCCTTCTGAATCTGCTTAGTGTATTCATCTCTTGGTCTCCCTCTATGATTTTTACCCTCCACACTGCCCTCCAATGCTATATTTGTGATCTCTTGATGCCTCAGAACATGTCCTACCAACCGGTCCCTTCTTCTTGTCAAGTTGTGCCACAAACTCCTCTTCTCCCCAATTCTATTCAATACCTCCTCATTAGTTGTGTGATCTACCCATCTAATCTTCAGCATTCTTCTGTAGCTCCACATTTCGAAAGCTTCTCTTCTCTTCTTGTTCAAACTATTCATCGTCCATGTTTCACTTCCATACATGGCTACACTCCAAACAAATACCTTCAGAAACGACTTCCTGACAGTTAAATCTATACTCGATGTTAATAAATTTCTCTTCTTCAGAAACGCTTTCCTTGCCATTACCAGTCTACATTTTATATCCTCTCTACTTCGACCATCATCAGTTATTTTCCTCCCCAAAATGCAAATCCCCTTTACTACTCTAAGTGTCTCATTTCCTAATCTAATTCTCTCAGCATCACCCGACTTAATTCGACTACATTCCATTATCCTCGTTTTGCTTTTGTTGATGTTCATCTTATATCCTCCTTTCAAAACACTGTCCATTTCACTGAACTGCTCTTCCAAGTCCTTTGCTGTCTCTGACAGAATTACAATGTCATCGGCGAACATCAAAGTTTTTATTTCTTCTCCATGGATTTTAATACCAACTCCGAATTTTTCTTTTGTTTCCTTTACTGCTTGCTCAATATACAGATTGAGTAACATCGGGGAGAGGCTACAACCCTGTCTCACTCCCTACCCAACCGCTGCTTACCTTTCATGTCCCTCGACTCTTATAACTGCCATCTGGTTTTTGTTCACATTGTAAATAGCCTTTGCTCCCTGCATTTTACCCCTATCACCTTCAGAATTTGCAAGAGAGTATTCCAGTCAACATTGTCAAAAGCTTTCTCTAAGTCTACAAATGCTAGAAACGTAGGATTGCCTTTATTTAATGTAGCTTCTAAGATATGTCGTATGGTCTGTATTGTCTCACGTGTTACAGTATTTCTCCGGAATCCAAACTGATCTCCCCCGAGGTCGGCTTCTACTAGGTTTTCCATTCGTCTGTAAATAATTCGTGTTAGTATTTTGCAGCCGTGGTTTATTAAACTGACAGTTCGTCAATTTTCACATCTGTCAACACCTGCTTTCTTTGGGATTGAATTTATTATATTCTTCTTTAAGTCCGAGACTATTTCGCCTGTCTCATACAGCTTGCTCAGCAGATGGTAGAGTTCTGTCATGACTGGCTCTCCCGAGGTTGGCACTAGCTCTGCGCTGCAGTCTGGAGCCGAGCGAGCGCTAGGGTCGCAGTTTCGAATCCTGCCTCAGGCATGGATGTGTGTGATGTCCTGAGGTTTAATTAATTTTAAGTTCTTGGCGACTGATGACCACAGAAGTTGAGTCCCATAGTGCTCAGAACCATTTTTTTGTCACTAGTTCTAATGAAATGTTGTCTACTCCCGGGGCCTTGTTTCGACTCAGGTCTTTCAGCGTTCTATCAAACTCTTCACACAGTATCATATTTCCCATTTCATCTTCATCTACATTCTCTTTCATTTCCATATTATTGTTCTCAAGTACATCGCCCTTGTAGAGACCCTCTATATACTCCTTCCAACTTTCAGCTTTCCCTTCTTTGCTTAGAACTGGTTTTCCTTCTGAGCTCTTGATATTCATACAAGTGGTTCTCTTTTCTCCAATATTCTCTTTAATTTTCCTGCAGGCAGTTTATACCTTACCCCTAGTGAGATAAGCCTCAACATCCTTATATTTGTCCTCTAGAAATTCCTGCTCAGCCATTTTGCATTTTCTGTCGATCTTATTTTTGAGACGTTTGTATTTCTTTTTACCTGCTTCATTTAGTGGATTTTTATATTTTCTCATTTCATTGATTAAATTCAATATTTCTTCTGATACCCAATGATTTCTACTACCCTTCGTCATTTACCTACTTGACCCTCTGCTGCCTTCACTACTTCATCCCTCAATGCTAACCATTCTTCTTCTACTGTATTAGTTTCCCCCATTCCTGTCCGTTGTTTCCTTACGCTCTCCCTGAAACTCTGTACAACCTCTGGTTCAGTTAGTTTATTCAGGTGCTATTTCCTTAGATTCCCACCTTCTTGCGGTTTCTTCATTTTTAATGCACAATTCATAACCAATAGATTTTGGTCAGAGTCCACATCTGCTCCTGGAAATGTGTTACAATTTAAAACCTGGTTCATAAATCACTGTCTTTCCATTATATAGTCTAACTGAAACCTTCCAGTATCTCAAGGCCTTTTCCATGTATACAACCTTCTTTCATGATTCTTGAATTAAGTGTTAGCTATGATTAAGTTACGTTTGTGCAAAATTCTACCTGGCGGCTTCCTCTTTCATTTCGTACTCGCATTTCATGTTCATCTACTACGTTTCCTTCTCTTCCTTTTCCTACTCTCGAATTCCAGTCACCAATGACTATTAAATTTTCGTCCCCCTTCACTATCTGAATAATTTCTTTTATCTCATCATACATTTCATCAATCTCTTCGTCATCTGCGGAGCTAGTTGGCATATAAACTTGTACTACTGTGGAAGGCGTGGGGTTCGTGTCAATCTTGGCTACATAAATGCGTTCACTGTGCTGTTTGTAGTAGCTTACCCGCACTCCTATTTTTTTATTCATTATTAAACCTACTCCTGCAGTACCCCTATTTGTTTTTGTATTTGAAACCCTGTATTCACATGACTAGAAGTCTTGTTCTTCCTGCAACCGAACTTCACTAATTTCCACTATATCTAGCTTTTACCTATCTATCTCCCTTTTTAAACTTTCTATTCTACCTTTACGATCAAGAGATCTGACATTCCACGCTCCAATCGGTAGAGCGCCAGTTTGCTTCCTGCTGATAATTGCGTCCACCTGAGTAGTCGCCACCCTGAGATCCGAATAGTGGATCCGAATAGTGGACTATTTTACCTCCGGAATATTTTACCCAGGAGGACGCCATCATCATTAACCATACAGTAAAGCTGCATGCCCTCGGGAAAAATTACGGCTGTAGTTACCCCTTGCTTTCAGCCGTTCGCAGTACCAGCACAGCAAGGCCGTGTTGGTTAGTGTTAACAAGGCCAGATCAGTCGATCATCCAGACTGTGGCCCCATGACACTACTGAAAAGGCTGCTGCCCGTCTTCAGGAACCACACGTTTGGCTGGCCTCAAACAGATACCCCTCCGTTGTGGTTGCACCTACGGTACGATTATCTGTATCGCTGAGGCACGCAAGCCTCCCCACCAACGACTAGGTCCAAGGTTCATGGGGTGGCCTTTGCGATAGCATCATAAAATAAGCTATTGAAATAAAAATGCCTGAAAACACCAACAATAAGGATGGCGATTTGCAACTCAGCAGACGATGGCTCGAGCCATCGCGAGGTGAATGGGCACGACTGACACGCAGAACAATATCACGAGAATACATTTATTTGTGATGGCGAGAGCTTGATCCGGAAGTACTATGTTGTTAGTAGGTTACTGCATTTTAGTAACAAGAACTGTAGTTATCGAAACTGCCTGGCAGATTAAAACTTTGTACCACACCGGCACTCGAACTCGGGACCTTTTCCTTTAGCGGGCAAGTTCTCTACTAACTGAGCTATCCAAGCATGACTCAGGAACCTTCCTCACAATTTCTATTCTTTCAGTATCTCGTCTCCTACCTTCCAAACTTCACAGAATTTCTTCTGCGAAATTTGCAGAACTAGCACTCCTAGTAAAAAGAATACTGCGGAGACATGGCATTGCCACAGCCTGGGGGATGTTTCCAGAATGAGATTTTCACTCTGAAGCGAAGTGTGTGCCGATATGAAACTTCCTGGAAAATGAAAACTGTCTGCCGGATCGAGACTCGAACTCGGGACCTATACTTACTGCAAACCTCTCCATCCCATTTCAATATTTATAGCAGCTGTATATTTCTGCTTTTTAGGATGAATAGAGCTCAGTGACAGAGTATGTCGCAGGCCTGTGCTTCAGCAACTGTAACTTCTCACTGGACTGTTCCTACAAGGCGTTCTAAGCTGGAAGCTTTGTAATGAGATCATGTGACAATAGTTCTACTGTAATACTAAAGAAATTTTGAAGTAAGAGCCATAACTCTTGGCCAAATCTCCTCTGTGTATTGTATATTCGAACATGTATCTTCGTGTATTCTAGAGCTGCACTAATAAGAGAAAAATTTCTCTTTCAGCTTTAGTAGTTACGTATGTGCAGATAGTGCGAGGAGGGGATGCTATCTGAAATTCCTAAAAAATTAGCAATCACATGCTAATTACGGTAAGGGTTCTGGTGTTTGAGTTCTCATATGATGTACTCATCTAAACTGAAACTGTAAACTGCGAGTTCTGCAGTTGATGCAGCAGCCCAAGGCAATTTGTATAACAGCTGCAACTCTGTTCCACCAGGCAACTTATTTCACTCGCCCTTCAGATCCGGGATACCCGACTTCAAAGGTGAGGAGCAACACGAATGAACAGCTTGTTTTAATATGCAGTTTCGGATTACGTTTGTTTGGATAAAAAAACATGTTTGATTAGTCATTTGTGAGTAGTCGCAATGTGTAGGCTTCTCTTGAATCTTTCTTTATGTAGCCCTTAAACAATTTCAACAATTTCCAAATCACCTTCTGTTGTTATTAAATTTTGCGTACATGTAAGAAATCCTACAGTAATCTCCCTTGATAAAGATACCCTCCTATAATCTGAAAACGCGGACTCGTGAACTTTTGATTTAACGCTAAATCACTTTTTGATGGACAGCTTAACGCAAAAATATTTAACTGCATTTTACCGATCAAATTTCCGATTAGGGAGTTGCTGAACTGACTTAAGACATGTAATGACCCGTCTTATAAACAAACCTTTTGCAACGGAGGATTCAGCAACACAAAGGTGTAAGTACACTTCTTCTAGTTTTGAGGAATCTTAAGTTAGTGTTCACAAAGTTTCAGAATTATTTTCAGGCTACAAATGGAAATTAAGATTGTCTTGTGTAAATTAGACACAAAATACTTTGTAGTATTTTCTGTCCGCATGTTAGCATAACAGGTCAATATAAATGATGTTATATAGAGCAGTTCGTGAAAGTCTGTGTGTACCTGCTTCAGAGAATTGTGAATTAAGAAAAATGTGATGTATAGTTTTTCATGATAATGCTTTTTTTATTTGTTTCTATCAATTCATCTATCATAAGATTACTAGAGTTATAACAAATCGTGACGTCTTGTAACTAACTTTCTTTTCTTCCACCATGGAGCAGCAAAGAATGGAATTTCTCTTGTATCCAATTATCACAGTAATTTCAAATGCCTTATCATGCTTTTTAGGCACTTATGTTTCTGAGAAAATTCTGATGTATCCCTTTGTTTCGGAACCCCTCAGTTAACATACCTGGCATGGAATTGTTCAAAATGTTAAAATGTGTGTGGAATCTTATGGGACTTAACTGCTGAGGCTATCAGTCCCTAATCTTACACACTACTTAACCTAAATTATCCTAAGAACCAACACACACACTCAGGCCCAAGAGAGGACTCAAACCTCCGCCGGGACCAGCCGCTCAGTCCATGACTGCAGCGCCTTGTGACCGCTCGGCTAACCCCGCGCGGCTGGCATGCAATTGTATCCTAAATACTTTCACTGTATGAGGACTGAAATTATTTTGTAACAGAATAACTATTGAACGGATCCTAAGATTTCACTAGCTGACATGAAGGTCTCGAAGCAAACTTACCCTCAGAAAAATCCTTAAGTACTTCTGCAAAGACGTTGATAATAGTGCTGTCGATGAATAAATGCTGAATAACTATACAAGCAGTTCTTAGTGACCAAACACGTTTGCTGAAGGCAAATGATCATGGCCAAATTTCTATTCCAGTTTGATCTACTAAGTGCATCAGCTCGTGGCATGTTAAAAAGTTTAGTTGAACTTCAGGTATGAATTTCATAGAGGTAAGTAACATTAATAAATGCAGAGAGATCAATTTCAAATTTGTCATTATCTCAACTCAAAATACACTGATAATACATGGGAGAAGCAGTCATTACATCGGCAACCACGTGTCTTTCTGCGTCGCTGCGTATCAATGAATTTACTCAGAAATTATTCAACAGGTCTACGAAAATATCAAGAAACTTTAAACGGATAAGGAAGTGATTTCGTCTATCGTTTAGATGTGCTTGACAGAGGAATCGAATTATTGTCCATATGAAACGAGGATGAGTACCTGACGATGCAGGGTATATTGAATCCTATCACCTGTAATGCCTCTGCGGATGCATAAATTCCTTGCGCTGAAGTAATACGCAAAGATGCGCTTCCATCTCGTTACAGATCGTAGCTCATAAGAAGAGAATGCAGTAAACAAATGTCATTGCACACTAATCTCCTGCACAAGGAATGTGTCTCCAAATAGCTTAATATTGTGAGGTGTGCCTTGTTTTGAGCGCTATTTATTTTCAAGGTTTTACATTTATTGAGACTCAGCAGATAATTGAAGTCAGTTCGCAGCATTATGCAGTACTGCTGAATAAGCTGTCAGTGAACAGGAACGCGGTTTCCACGGGTGCAGAAGTAGCACCTGGACTGTACGCCGCGATGGTGAATCATGAGAGTGACGAGGAAAACGCGACCCTTAAGAATGGATGCCACTCACCTCACCTGTAAAGATGTGCGGGAAACCAATAGTGTTCTGCTGCGAAATACCGATTTCACATAATCAGTTTAATCATTAATATCGTACTTCGACATACCTGGAACAGGAGGCACCTACACATCATCAGGGCTCTACTACAATAATAACACCGTGTAGTAATCTACCAAGTTCAGTAAAAACATGAATATTGTTAATTTACCGACGTCATACGAAGGTCTACAAAGTCTTCCAATGTACTTTATTTCGGCAGCACCGAAGGCTCGCTGAGCAAGGCATGTTCATACTCGAATGTCAGATTCAGCGAGAGAATATGTTTATACAAAGTACAGATGTGATATTCGGACTTGCCATGCTCTCAGAACTTCTTATGTTTCTTAAAGGAGCCACTTTTTAGTACTACATTGTTTCAGTTGTACGCTGTTTGCAAACAAAGACATCGTAATGGCTTTTTTTTTTAGTTATCACTCTTGTGAGTGATTTCATGAGGCCCTCCAAGAATTGCTCTCTTGTGTCAACCTGTTCATCTCGGAGTAGCACTTGCAACCTGTGTCCTCAGTTATTTGTCCGATGAATCTCAATCTCGGCGTTCGTCCACAGTTTCCACCCTGTACAGCTCCTCCAGTACCACGAAAACAATACCCTGATGTCATAACAAATGTCCTATCATCGTGTCCCTTCCACATTAAACTACTTTTCATATGTTCCTTTCCCTCGCCGATTCTGCGACGAACCTCGTCATTTTTTGTCTTATCAGTCCTCCAAGTTTTCAACGTTATTCCCCAGCACTACATCTCAAACGCTTCGATTGTCTTTTTTTCGGTTTTCGCAGAGTCCGTGTTTCATTGATACACAATGCCAAGTTCCAAACGTACAGTTTGAGAAATTTCTTCCTCGAATAGATGTTAACGTTTGATAATAGCAGACTTCTCTAGCCAAAGAATACCATTTTCGCCAGTGCTAGTCTGGTTTTCATGCCCTTGTCGGTCCGTTCGTTACTGGTTAAATTGCTGCCTAGTAGCAAAATAGCAAAAATTCCTTACTTTTAATAAAGATGTTGAATTTGTTGCAGTTCTCATTTCTGCTACTTCTCCTTACTTCCGTCTTTCTTCGATATACTCTCATTAAATTCTGAACTCATTACGCTGTTCATTCCATTCAATATAGACCGACTCTTCTTCACTTTCTCTCAGCACAGCAATATCAGCAGCGAATCTTATCATTGATATTTTAAGACAACTCTTGAACCTTTCTTTTACTTCATTAATTGCTTCTTCGATGTACAGATTGAAAACCGGGCGAAAGACTGTCTTATAACCTTTTTAATTCAAGCACTTCGTACTTGTTCTACCACTCTTATTATTGCCTCTAGATTCTTGTCAAATTGTATATTACCCATCCCTCTCTATAGCGTAACCCAATTTTACTGCGAAATTTGATGATATGATCTTGCACATTTTTACCTTGTCGGAAACCTTTTCCAGGTTGACAAATCCCACAAAAGTGTCCTTACCTAAAGCCAAGCAGATCGTCGTCTAACACATCCTCAGTTTTCTTTTACATTCCTCTGTATATTATGCTTGTCAGTAAGATGGATGCAGGAGTTGTTATGCAGATTGTGCGATAATTTTCACACTTGTCAACTCTTTCATTCTTCTGAATTGTGTGGATGATATTTTTCCACAGTCTAATAGCATATCGCCAGAATCATACATTCTACACACCAATGTGAACATTCTTTTTGTTGCAACTTCCCCCAATGATTTTAGAAATTCTAATGGAGTGTGATTATCCCTTTTGCCTTATTTGATCTTAAAGCCTCCAAGGTTCTTTTAAATTCTTATTCTAATATTTGATCCCCTATCTCTTCCACATCCTCTCCTGTTTCTTCTTCTATGGCATGAGACAAATCTTGCCACTCATAGAAACCTTCAGTCCACTCTTTCCACCTATCCGCTCTATCCTCGGCATTTAAAAGTGATATTCCCATTGCACTCTTAATGTTACCTCCTTTGCTTTTAATTTCACCGAAGTTTGTTTAGGCTTGCCTATATGCTGGGTCAATCTTCCCGACAATCATTTCTTTTTCTAGTTCTTCACATTTTTCATGCAGCCATTTTGCTTCAACTTCCGTCCACTTCTTATTTCTTTCATATGTCAGTGACTTGTATTTCTATCTTCCTGAATTTCCGAGAACATTTTGTACTTCCTTCTTTCATCGATCAGCTGGATTAATTCTACTGTTATCCATGGTTACCTCCTTTGAGGTGACCATTCCGATTCAACTGTACTGCCTACTGAGCTATCCCAGATTGCTGTATCGATAGCCTCAGAGAACTTCAAGCCTATCTCGTCATTTCTTAGCACTTTCGAATCCAACTTTTTTGCGTATTGATTCTTCCTGACTAATCTCTTAAACTTCATCGTACTCTTCATAATTATAGTACGTTGTGGTGTAAGTCTATATCTCCTTCTGGGTACGCCTTACAATTCACATACTAATTTCGGAATCTCTGTCTGACTATGCGGTAATATAACTGAAATATACCCGTATATCTCTGCCTTTTCGAAATATACCTATTCCTCTTGTGATCAATGAACAGAGTATTCGCAATTACTATCTGGGACTCAATTAGTGTTTCTCCTTTCTCATTCCTTGTCTCAAGGCCACATTCTCCTGTAGCTTTTTCTTCTACTCCTTCTACTAAAACTGCATTCCAGTCCCCCATCATTATTAGATTTCCATCCTCTTTTACATACTGTATCACCCTTTCAATATCTTCATACACTTTCTCTATCTCTTCATCGTCAGCTTGCGACGTCGGCATATATACCTTAACTATCTTTGTTGGTGTTGGTTTTCTGTCGATTATGATAAGAAGAACCCTGTCACTGAACTGTTGACAGTAACACACTATCTACCCTACCTTCCTATTCATAATGAATCCTACTCCCATTATACAATTTCCTGCTGCTGTTGATTTTACCATACACTCATCTGACCAGAAATCCTTGGCTTCTATCCATTTCACTTCACTGATCTCTACTATATCTAGATTGAGCCTTTGCATTTCTATTTTCAGAATGTCTTGCTTCTCTATCACTGCCAAGCTTCTGAATCCCACGACCCGTCTCGTAGAACGTTATCCTTTCGTTGGTTATTCAATCTTTTTCTCATGGTCACTCACAAGTGGCTTGTAATGGAACAGCGTGCTTATGGAATATCGTCTCAGTTATGCGAATGGATTGAATTCCTACCAGATAGTTTACAGTTAATAGGAACTGACGGAAAATCATCGAGTAAAACACAAGTAATGTCACGCTTTCGCCAAATAGTTCTACAGGTCATCTGCTGTTACTTGTCTAGATAAACGATTAATTAGATATCCGAGCCGCCGTCTTAGGTTTCTGTAGATGATGTTGTTATTTATCGTCTAGTAAGGACACCACAAGATGAAAACAAATTGCAAGACGATTTACAGAAAGTTACCTGTATGGTACGAAAATTGGCAATTACAATAATTAATGAAAACTGTGACGTCATCCATATAAATGCTAAAAGTAATCCGTTACGCTTCGGTTACACGATATATCAATCAAACGTAAGGACTGTAAATTCAACTAAACAAATATGTGTTACAATTACGAACAACATAAATTGGAAAGAAGGCATAGAAAATGCTGAGAGACGGTGAACCAAAGACTGCGTTTTAGTGCCCTATCACTCAGAATGTGCAACAGACTTACTAAAGAGATTGCATACCCTACTCTCGTTCGTCCCGTTTTGGAGTACCGCTGCGCAAAGTGGGGTCCTTATCTGATAGGGGAGAGAGCGTCATAGACATGATACAGGATCTGGGATGGACATCATTAAAACAAAGGCTTTTCTGGTTGCGGCGGGATCTTCTCACGAAATTTCAATCACCAACTTTCTCCTCCCAATGCAATTTTTTTTTTGTTGCCGTCGACCTACATAGGGTAAAACGATCATCGTAATAAAATTGGGGAAATCAGAGCTCGCAAGGAAACATACAAGTGTTCTATTTTTCCGTGCCCTATTCGAGAGTGGAATAATAGAGCATTATTGTGATGGTGCTACCGTGAACCCTCTGCCAGGCTCATAAATGTGAATTTCCAAGTATCCATGTACATGTAGATGTAGATGTAGCTGTAAATGTAGACGAGAAGACGATGGGTCCTCTGTTCACACGGCTCGCATCGTCCAGCACTGTTTTGTGAAGATGAGGAGCGGTTGTCGCAATTTACCCTGCCCTCTACAGTCACCAGATCTCAATATTATTGTGCCTGTGTGGTCTGCTTTGGATAGAAGAGTGTGTGATCTCCATCGACCTCCATCAACGTCATCTGAACATGCTACTATTTTGCAGGAACAGTGATGCAAGATTCCCATGGAAACACTTAAAAAACTTATCCCCTCTTAGACAACTGGAAACTGGTTTTAATGCCAAAGGATTTCCTTCATCGTGCTTGACGTGGTAATGTGTTGTGTTTTTGAGGTTTTCATATTTTTGCCCACACCCTCTAATGCATGTACATCTACACCCTGCAGGTTAACTTACGGGTTGTCAAGAATGATGTTTTGCGTACCACTTGAATGTTGCGCGTCTGTTAGACCAATGCACTTGCTTAATTTCGTGGAATATGGGCCCTGATATTTGGAGATAAGCAGATTACAGATTTCTGATCCACAACTGGATAACGCGATCTGATTCGAAAATACAGCGCTCTGCCAAACATACAGACGAGCTAGATAAAGAAACGTAACACATTAACCAGACGCTGGAAATGAATGAAAGTGCGATTACATGTTGTCAGAGGGCTCCCAGTGGTGTGAAACAAAGTGTATATAGAGCCAGATGGGGCCAGCCCCGCAACTCGAACTACATCGTACATATGCATATACATTTCTACACACATCAGAAAACGGTTTTCATCACCATAGTTCTCGGAACTCCTGAAGATAGACGTTGGCTGTGAATATTGAATCACTGATAGAGTCCCTTTGACTGTTCAGAGATGTCACTAAACCTGCTCAAAAATGCAAACAACCACGCATGAGCAGCGCCTATTAGACGTAAGGGGTCCGACAGCCGATCAGTTCCAGACATTCCACCAGGACGGAGGTAAACAGCTCGTGTTGTCTGTAGTTCAGCCATGCCTAGACGACCCAATACCGCATTTCCAAAGCATCCGCATTGTTACTTTGTACCAGGAAGGCTTTCAACGAGGGAAGTGTCCCGGCGTGTCGGAGTGAACCAAAGCTATGTTGTTCGCACATGGTGGAGATACAGAGAGGCAGGAACTGTCGATAACATGTCTCGCTCAGGCCACTCCAGGGCTACTAATGCAGTGGGTGACCGCTACTTACAGTTTATGCAACGCAACGACGTTGAATAATGATATGTTGAAGAACGATTTTCGTGCAGCCACAGGACATAGTGTTACTACTCGATTTGTGCGCATTAGGCTGCATAATGCGCAACTTCACTCCCGAAGTCCATGGTGAGGTCAATCTTTGCAACCAAAACGGTATGCAGCGCGGTACAGATGGGACAAAAACTTCCTGAATGGGCCGCTCAGGATTGGCATCACGTTCTGTTCACCGATGAGTGTCGCATATGCCTTAAACCAGACAACCGTCCTGGGCGTGTCTGGACGCAACCTAGTCAGCCTAAACGCCTTAGACGCACTGTACATCGAGTGCAGCTAGGTGGAGGTTCCCTGCTGTTTTGGGGTGGCATTATGTGGGGCCGACGTATGCCGATAGTGGTCATGGAAGGCGCCGCAATGGCTGTACGATACGTGCATGTCATATCGGCATCACATTGGAGAGGCATTCGTCTTCACGGTCGACAATTTGCGCCACCACCGTGGAAATGTTGTGACTGACTTCATCCGGGTTAACGACATCGCTCGACTGGAGTGGCCAGAATGTTCTCCAGACATGAACCCTATCGAACATGCCTGGAATGGAGTGAAAAGGGCTGTTAATGGACGACGTAACCCACCAACCATTCTGAGGGATCCAAGCTGAATCGCCGTTGGGGAGTGGGGCTACCTGGAAGAACAGTGCTTTGATTAACTTGCGGATAGTATGCAACGACGAATACAGGCTTGCATCAATGCAAGCGGACGTGCTACAGGGTATTAGATGTACCGGTGGACAGAAATCTGGACCACCACCTCTGCAGGTCTCGCTGTATGGTGATACAACATGCCATGTGTGGTTTTTGTGATCAATAAAAAGGGCGGCAATAATGTTTATGTTGATCGGTATTCCTATGTTCTGTACAGGTTCCGGAACTCTCGGAACCAAGGTGACGCAAAACTTTTTTTATGTGTGTATTTGACCGAATGGGAAAATGCAGTATAGGTCAATAAATGATGAGTTGCGGTGCTCTGTGTTGGTGTCCTTTTGTCACAATAATGGCCCAAAGACAACATCTGAAATTCTTCACAAGGAGAAGAAGCGTCGGTAAACTGGAAGAAAGACGAAGTGTGACGATTGTAGCCAGAGTGTTTTGTATTTCTCACTGCATTGTTCCATGTGCGTGGGGAGCGTTCTGAACCTCTGACAATGGCGTCCAAAGGACACGGGGAATTCTCCCAAGCACAACTAGAGCAACAGATGACGTCTACATCGTGCATCAGTCAAGACAGGATGTCGTCGAACGGCGGATGCTGCTCCAGTTTTATTCAATACCACTCTCCACTCAGTGTCAGGATCCACACTGGCTCAGCAAATTCAAGGGAGTTGACTCTTTGCCCGACAACCAGTGAGTTCTGTTGACATTCGCCCATCGCAATGGCATTCGCGATGGTGCCGACCGCTTATGTGATGGGCCAACGAGACGTGAGATCGCTTGCTCCTCTGCCATGAACAGTTCGAATGGTGAATCTGAACGTACACTTATATGGCGAGTGGTAAGGATAAGTAAGGAACATTATCGAACATGATCGTTTTATTGATTCAGGTGATATGGTGTGGGACCAGCGACATGTAAATCTTAGAAAGCGGTATAGTCACACTGTTCTCCTTCCCCAAGCGAGTCTTTTCAGAATTGCATTTGGCCCTGACTTCATTTATATGAATGACAATGTGTGGCCGCATCGAACAGCCTTTGTGGACGATCTCTTGAAATAGCGAGTTGAGTGGCCTGCTCATTACTCAGACTTGAATCCCATCGAGAACAAGTGGGATGCTTTGGGGAAACGTATTGTGCCTCATCCAAATGCTCCGGCGACTATCCAGCAGTTGTCAATTACACTAATGGAGAAATGGAATGCCGTATCACAAGAACTCTTTACTAACCTTTAAACTAAATCTTTAATTATTTGATTAGAAACTGACCTACGGAATTTCCCTGACAAAGACAACTCAAACTTAACATTTTCATTTATTACCCACAATATACAGGCCCAACACAACCTGACTGCTATACATTGACAACAACACTTCCAATAATTAGCACAAAGGAATGGCCCTGAAAGGGAGGAAACCCTAACAACAATATAAACTAAAAATATAAAGTTAACGAAATATTAAACTACCTCCAACTCTGTTAATTGTCTAACCTCATTTCAATCACGAATTCCGAAACTGGAAATACCCATTCTTTTTTATAAGTCACTTACCTCACTGAAAATTTTAACACGAGCTACAGGAATTACAACAAGTAGCAACAATAGATAGCTAAATAAGAAGTTTTAGCTACTATAGACAACAAATACTAGGAGGCATGTGGTTATCAAAAGAAAGATTTTGTTGAAGATAAAATAATGTACTTAGAAAATTCTACTTTATTCATGTGACATCCAGTCCCAAAAATTATATAGTTGTCAATAATTCCACTACCCAAACGTTAACCACCATACATCCAGCCTGATACATTTCCTTGCGTATTTTCATATAAACACATCATTTCCTCTCACTTAACAATGCATGTCCTACCATCGCAGAGTCTCCACTAGGAATATCACGTCCATACACTTACCAATCCACTCGCTAACTGCTAATCCGTTCAACCATAAAATCTCTGGCCGAGGGTGGAGAGCGCTGTCAGTGATATTAACATCGTCTATATCTCTGCCAACATAAAAACAGGTTACTTACATAGACCCCACGCTCCCCTCAAAAAATCTTACAAGGTATTTTGGTCAGTGGCCAAGACTAAGATGTTCAAATTTTTATATTAACAATATGAAATACAGCAGAAGTACACAAATGTTAAGTAATAACCTGTTGGTCGATAAAGTAAAAATTCAGCTCACAGTCCCTAAAAACAATCCTAATAATTCATCATACTAGAAATCTACGCCAGTTTTATACTCAAAGGTTGAGCAGTACATGAAAATGCATAGGTAAGCAGGGCCAAACATGCAATGTTGAAGAAGTGGTGTTGTCCTCCTCATAGATACACAGTGCTGACTCTTGACATGAAGATTTCAGTTGGTATCATAAGATAGGTAAGGAGCAACAGCAGAACAGACCCACAGCAGTATCATCCGGAGAACTGAAGAATATTGATAGCATTGGTGGGTCACCAAAGAGCATACCCACTAGAGCCTTAGTAGAGATCATGATTGTATTCGGGAACCAAAGGTGCAGACCGCCTTTAGTCCTTGTAGACATGGCCAGAAGCCATCCCTTGCGACACTGTGGGTGCACATTCACAACTGAAGAGTCTTGAGGATAATATACACTCCTGGAAATTGAAATAAGAACACCATGAATTCATTGTCCCAGGAAGGGGAAACTTTATTGACACATTCCTGGGGTCAGATACATCACATGATCACACTGACAGAACCACAGGCACATAGACACAGGCAACAGAGCATGCGCAATGTCGGCACTAGTACAGTGTATATCCACCTTTCGCAGCAATGCAGGCTGCTATTCTCCCATGGAGACGATCGTAGAGATGCTGGATGTAGTCCTGTGGAACGGCTTGCCATGCCATTTCCACCTGGCGCCTCAGTTGGACCAGCGTTCGTGCTGGACGTGCAGACCGCGTGAGACGATACTTCATCCAGTCCAAAACATGCTCAATGGGGGACAGATCCGGAGATCTTGCTGGCCAGGGTAGTTGACTTACACCTTCTAGAGCACGTTTGGTGGCACGGGATACATGCGGACGTGCATTGTCCTGTTGGAACAGCAAGTTCCCTTGCCGGTCTAGGAATGGTAGAACGATGGGTTCGATGATGGTTTGGATGTACCGTGCACTATTCAGTGTCCCCTCGACGATCACCAGTGGTGTACGGCTAGTGTAGGAGATCGCTCCCCACACCATGATGCCGGGTGTTGGCCCTGTGTGCCTCGGTCGTATGCAGTCCTGATTGTGGCGCTCACCTGGACGGCGCCAAACACGCATACGACCATCATTGGCACCAAGGCAGAAGCGACTCTCATCGCTGAAGACGACACGTCTCCATTCGTCCCTCCATTCACGCCTGTCGCGACACCACTGGAGGCGGGCTGCACGATGTTGGGGCGTGAGCGGAAGACGGCCTAACGGTGTGCGGGACCGTAGCCCAGCTTCATGGAGACGGTTGCGAATGGTCCTCGCCGATACCCCAGGAGCAACAGTGTCCCTAATTTGCTGGGAAGTGGCGTTGCAGTCCCCTACGGCACTGAGTAGGATCCTACGGTCTTGGCGTGCATCCGTGCGTCGCTGCGGTCCGGTCCCAGGTCGACGGGCACGTGCACCTTCCGCCGACCACTGGCGACAACATCGATGTACTGTGGAGACCTCACGCCCCACGTGTTGAGCAATTCGGCGGTACGTCCACCCGGCCTCCCGCATGCCCACTATACGCCCTCGCTCAAAGTCCGTCAACTGCATATACGGTTCACGTCCACGCTGTCGCGGCATGCTACCAGTGTTAAAGACTGCGATGGAGCTCCGTATGCCACGGCAAACTGGCTGACACTGACGGCGGCGGTGCACAAATGCTGCGCAGCTAGCGCCATTCGACGGCCAACACCGCGGTTCCTGGTGTGTCCGCTGTGCCGTGCGTGTGATCATTGCTTGTACAGCCCTCTCGCAGTGTCTGGAGCAAGTATGGTGGGTCTGACACACCGGTGTCAATGTGTTCTTTTTTCCATTTCCAGGAGTGTAGTAAGTCCATAAACCACCATTGTGTAGTCAGTATTGAGGCATTTTACAATCCCTTGTGCTCTCACTATTAACTTTTTTGCGACGTCCTTATAGCCAGCAATGCTTTTAATCAGTCCCTTGCTGAATTATGAACACACATGCAAGCACAAACACAGTCATATAATCTCTGAGATCCGATACGTGTAGTACGACTAACAGCCAAATGTATGCAGAAAAAATAATCCCTACTATTTACCTAACTTGGCGAACTGATGCCTATACAATTACAATTTTATAGCATAAGAATACAATTACAAATGTAAAGAAAACATCATTATAGTAAAGAACATGTAAATACAAATAACATTTGCAGTATTACATGCTTTACAAAAAGAATAAAAATAAGAACATATATGAGTATTACAGAAATTATGTAATAAGTAAATAAATGGAAAATGAGAATATCAGTAGAAACATGGTACAAAAACAGGGATTAAGTTTGAGGATCGTAGTATTTCTCTTCATAGTGAATGCAACCTAGTATTATAAGGAAAAAAAAATTCTACAAAATTTATCTTACCAGGTAAACACAAAGAGATAGGAAGAACACAGAGACACAAGGTTACACATAAAAGTATTGGAATAACACAAAGGAAAGGAAAGAATCTGTTTTCAAGTGTGGATGTGTAAATACATAAGTGTAACATTCGATTTGCACTACTTGTGGTGTTCATTTTGTACATAATACACTTCATGCTCATAACTTCTTTACTTTCAACCGAAATTACTTTATTACCAACCAAAACTTCATTTAATTCTCGTAGACCTCTCTTGCTTCAACATTTGTTTCCCCAAAAATCCTTCCTACGCACGCTGTCTATATTTATACTTTCAACCAGTGCTTATACTTCCATATTTTTCGCGTCTCATTATTCGTTCCCAGGAATATCCTACCTAAACTTGTTGTCACTATACCCGACTCATCTTTGTTCATTTCCTCTTTCAAAATAATTGTTCCTTATTAAACAATACTCTTCCGCCGGAACTTTTCCTTACAGTTCTGAATGTATTTCTTCCCCCCAACTAATCTCAGCTCGTTTTCTTATATAGCATACCCCCCCCCCCCCCACCTTAAGATCAGTTAAATCTACTGAGCTCAGACACATAAACTAGAGAACGAGGCAATGCAGCAGCACAAAAGAGTTAACAGAAACAACAATGACAAATATGCCAATTGGTGGAGGAAGCAGCAGCATATCTATATTAGCAAAGCAAATGCAACATTACATGTGCAAGAAAAATAAATCGGTGGTTAAACTGGCTTAGCAGAAAGGAAGGCATGATTAAATCTCCTTCATTATGGCAGTCGCGAATAACCGATCACATTCGTACAGTTGGTTCATTTTCTAAAGAGCCACACATAGATTCTAATCTATCCTCTGGTGACCAATCAGGAGTAATATAATGAGAAAATTCATTATGCCAAACTTGTGGATGTATGTCTTTACTAGTATTCTTGAAAGTTTTGTATTTTTGCGTTGCGATGATGAGCTTATAGTCAAGGTCATTGTGTAGGCGAGACGTAAACCGGTCATTGTTACGTCGTGTCCGCAGTTCCATCTCAAGACTCGGTGAACCCTGTGTACTTTTATGATTACTTTATCACAGTACCTGAAAACTACTTTCATGGGGCGAAATTCTGAGTAATCCTGAAGTCAGCTCTGGGGTTGGATAGCAATCTGTAAGAGTCACGCCAATGTGACTAGAGTACTTCATTTTCAAACACAGGATGGAAGTTGCCGAGCATGGCCTATCCAATCTGTTAAATACTGGTGCATGGGAGGTGGTCATTTAAGGCAACAGCACAGATAGTACAATCGTATTGGGAAATTTAGGTATAAATTCAGCCTTACAAAGCATGCAACATAATTTTTAATTGTTCTTTCTGGGGTTTTGACAACCTTATACTCCATGAAAAGTAACATCAGTGTATTTAAGATAACACGGAAGTGAGCCAAGTACGCAACGGATTCATTAAGAAGTTTCGTAGCACGTTGTAACGGCAGCCTCTTTGCGTCAACTTCAAAGTGCGTATTACGTTGAGCAGAGGCACGCGGGCGAGTTCCCAAACAATTTCAGACCAATAGTG
This sequence comes from Schistocerca americana, assembly GCF_021461395.2. Taxonomy (NCBI): domain Eukaryota; kingdom Metazoa; phylum Arthropoda; class Insecta; order Orthoptera; family Acrididae; genus Schistocerca; species Schistocerca americana. Next base: position 682,695,091 of record NC_060121.1, read on the forward strand.
ACCTCCAATAGTGGCGAAGACATATGACTATCTTTCAAACTAAAACGAACACCATGTTACATGTTTTTTAAACAATAATATTTGGTTGAGTGCAAAACCACTGCAGTTTTGCTACAATGAGGTAGCTAAAAGGTTGTTAAGGTTGAAGCTGGTCAGAGCAATGTCCCGTAAACTGTTTGCAAATATCAGCCTCGTAACGCATAAAAGACAAACACGTATAGCAAATGAAATGAAAGAGCTGATCAACAAGCAACTGTTACACTATCACTTCCCCCAGCTCCTGTTCCACATAAGAACATTTCGCGGGAAGAAAAACTGTTGGTTAGCCTCCGTGTGAAATTGAATCACGGTCTTTTATCGAGGCATACATACGAGGAAGCAGTGTATTGTCTTACTCTTATGAGAACGTATGCTCCCGGAGTTGTAACAGTGAACTCCACTGTCATTTAAAACTCCTCTCCGACAGTGTCTGCTGCTAGAGTTGGCTGAGAATCTTGGTGACGCTGTGAGCGCCTACTTAATGAACCTGTAAGTAAACGCGCTACTCTTCTTAGGACGTCCTTTCTCTTTCATGTCTAAGTGGTACGAATCCCAGATTGACGAGCAAGTACAGATTGAACGAAGTTACTGTAAACTACGTGAATTGTGGAGTATTTTTCCAATGAATATAAGTTTGTCATCTACCTTACTTTTATATGGTCATTCCACTTTAAATCACCCCTTATGGATACTCCCAGAAATTTGATGGTTGTGACGGCTTCTAGTGATTTTTCTGAGATCGCCTTTCTGTCTGTTTACATGCAATATGCTATATTTGTATATGCAGAGGTTACACTGCTATTCCCAGCACCAAGTGTAAATCTTTGATTGTCTTCCTGAATTTCGGCATTAGTTTACGACGTAATCCACAGGATAAGTCATATAACTACTACTCTACTACGTGATCAGTCCCAGTGGACCGCACGCATCTACAAGTTTCCTCCTCCACTGTATTCGGTCCATTGCTGCTATCCGCCATTCGTCCACATCGATTGACACTTGGTTTAAATCTTCAAGGAGTTCATCCCTCCAACGCTTCTTGGGTCTCCCTGGCGGTCTCTTTCCTGTAGATGTGAAATCCAGGAGCTTCCGAGGCCATCTGTGATCTTCCATCCGGGCCACATGGCCGGCCCACTACATTCGTTTGGGTTTGACAGTTCCTGCTATGTTGGGCTACTGGTATAGTTCCCCAAGCTCTTGATTGTATCTGATCCTCCATTCCCCTGTATCTGCATCCAGAACCGGACCGAAGATCTTCCGAAGCACTTTTCTCTCAAAAACAAGGAGCTTATGGAAGTCCTGTTTCCGGATACTCCATGTCTCACAGCCATATAGAACAACAGGCTGGATCGGGGTTTTGTACAGTCGAATCTTGAACCATCTGGAGAGAGATTTGGACCGAAGCAGTTGTGCTAGGCTTTGGTTAGATCGGTTTCCTGCTTGTATTCTGGCATTGATCTCTGCTTCACATGACGAGTTCTCAGTGAAAAGTGCCCCTAGGTATTTGAATTCTTGCACCCTCTTGTAGGAATGGTCCCCAACCTGCTGTGATTGTAGATGATCAGCAGTCTGACAATGACCACGCGTCATAACGAGGTACTCTGTCTTGGCTTCGTTTATGTTTAGCCCAAATTTGCTGGCAGCCTCCTTTAGTGCTTTGGTCATTTGCTCTAACTCCTCTTCCGACCTGGAGAGTAAACATATGTCGTCTGTATAGGCTAAGTATGCCAGTCTCTTTCCTTCGATTTCAATCCCTTCGTTCTCTTGGAAGGTCTCGCGTACGATCTTCTCGAGGGAAAAGTTGAACAGGATAGGGGACAACCCATCTCCTTGCCTGAGTCCTGTCACAATTTCAGACTCCTCAGTTACGCGATTTCCCATCTTCACCTTTGCACGTGTTTCTTTCACACAGATCTTTATCAGATTGATGAGTTTGTCTACTATGCCAAACTCCCTTAAACAGTTGAGCAGGCTCTTGCGATGTATGCAATCATAGGCATTCTTAAAATCAACGAATAAAATATGCAAGTCGTTACCATATTCACCAAGTTTCTCAGTGAGTTGCCGGAGACTGAAGACGTGATCTACTGTTGACCGTTCTGGCCGGAAACCTCCCTGGTACTCCCCAACCACCGATACTGAAATATAGGGGTTCCAAAAATACTATGAATACAGTATCTTAGAATGCTTAGAGGCGACAAATAGAAGCCCTCTCTTTTACGTGACAAACTTGTCACACCTTCCCTTTAGGGGACAATTAACGTTTCCAGGCTATTAGCGTTCAGAGATAGTGCTCAAATAGATTTTGATTTGTGGCCTAAAATGTAATTCGTTTGCATTAATGCTCAACTGGTATCTGTGTGGTAATGATTGACGAACAACCTCGAATCAGCCTTCTGCTACAAGAATAAAGGAGCTTCAGCCAAACGGTCAACAAACGTTCCTGAACTTTCCAGCGGTGTGTCGTACATCAAACACTTCATCTGACCCCAGAACATGCAAAAAGAAATGCATAGCAATCCAACAATATATAAAATTTATCTTCCAGCAGTATGTACATCGTTTCTGAACATCACTGGTCTCAAAACCCTCATGGACACTTAGCGAGGAGACGGTGCACCTGTTGCATGATAATGGTGTACCATTTTATCACCTCTGAACACATTCAGCTTTTCAACGAACGGGTTCCTCGGCAGATTGGATGGTTCTCGGTGATGTACCCGTGGGATATATTATGTACCATGGGAAGATCAAAGTCCGGAGGGCGACGAAACGCCCTGCAGGGTGAGGTCGACCGGTGGTGAGGAGATTAGATGCCTGACAGGCACTTGATGGGATGGAAAAATAGTAGATTTGACAATGAAAACATTTATTATTCAGAGCACAACAGCAGTTGGCGCGCCGCTCCACGCAGCTGGCGCCCGTAGATCGGAAGCAGCTTGTGCCCAGCTTGGGGTTGCTGTCGTGTGCGCGTGATCATCGCTGTCATGCTTGTTGATGCCACTGAAGCGACAGTTCGTCCCCCCACAAGTCTGCCGCAGAACAGATTCATTTGGCCCAGTTGAACCCGCAGCAGCGAAGTTTGCCAACAGGAACAGAAGTAGGCAGTAGGGAGTCTGCTGAGCCTTGCGATGGCTGAGTAATTCCTGGATGTCTCGAAGCTCGTACCAAGGCCGGCATGAGGTCCTCTGATCGAAAGGCACTGGGTTCGTAACATCAGACCAGATACCACCAGCGGCGCTACAGTTGATAATGACTTGTAGACAGCAAGAGGAGTAGTCAGTAGGATTCCTGGATGTCATCGGAGTGAGCATACATCAGAACATCTCAGAATCAGGATCTAATTTGGGTGATTTGTATGAGTCTCTGCTGGCCATTACATCTCCCTCGGAAAAAGGCAGCAGGTGACAGTAGCTGGCGGTCACCATTGGCTGGTGATTTAATTCATTCTGCTCTTCCTGTTTACACAGTGCCTGAATGGATCTGGCCACTTCAGTAGTCAAAGACACTGGCTAACTTTCTGCGCCTTTTTTAACAGCTTCCTCGACGACTTTCTTGCGGTCTGAATAACTCTTCTCACTTCATTCAGCGTAGTCACCGCAATGACGGCACCTCTCTCCCTGAGACGTCGTTTCGCTACATTGGCACGCCTTTCTTCCTTTACTGGAAAGGACGTCTTAATAATTGCCTAGTTACTCCAAGTAACTTGTTTTTCACCACAAGACACCCTTCATTTTGCTAAAAGTAGGGGTCCTGCAACAGTCCGTTGTGATAGGACGGAAGCAGGTTTGTGTCTGTTGATTTCTCACCACTGACAATGACACGCTGTTTTCTGCTTCCTGGAAACTCTATAACCCAGTTACAAAGCAAGTCTGATACTCTGTACACCCTTCTGTTGTTAAGTGCCAATGTAGAAGAGTCTCGAATGACTTTCGGAATACGGATGACCCTGAGCGTCAGTATTTACTGCTTTCCTAGTCTGGCGAACAAGAAGAGTGAACAGGGTTTCTTATGATCGTTGTTTTCGGAATCTGTGATCATTCTTACAGAGAAGATTTTCGGTCTCCAGAAGTGTCAGAATACACGAGCATATAATGTGTCTACGAATGCAATCCAGAAGTGGGGTCAAAAATCTTTGTGATCAAGAAAGTCGTGAAGTCCACCTCGTGCTCATCACGTGAATATCCATGATAACAAATGTCTCCATATCAGTGACGGCATCTTCATCACATGACACACTACGCACCCCTTTTATAGTGTCATATCACACTGTAGCATTTTTATGGCAGCTGAAATGGAACACCCACTCACAATGTAGCACAATGCCACCTTGACAATAAAGAAAAATATCCAGACAATCTGAATTTTCATCTATCATCCAAAGTATCCAAGTGAGTTGTATACATAAAAACGCTTTCAACTGTTGCAGCTAGTTATGTTGCAGGTGGCGTTCATAAACAATATGCGAGATTTTCACGTTGTCTCCGTCGCTATGGTCGAACTATTAGTCCTACAGAAAAGAATGGAACGTATATTTTTGTAGGATATTTAATGTAGTTAAATTTGTACCGTCACACGTTTTGCTAGAGGTGGCAGTTTTCAGGTTATTCTAAGAAAAATGTACAAATGTGACTTCAAATGCACCCCACTCCAAAACTCAGTCCCCAGCGGTCAGAATATCCAGGAAGTTGTTCGTCACACTGTCTCCTACAACTGTAAAAGTATTTGCTGTCACTCGCATTACTTCCCACATTCGACCATTTTTGGTCTTCATTGACTGGTCTCTTACGCCATCGGCTTCGTCAAGCATTTACAGATTGTAAAACTGACATTTCTGTAAATTATACCAAACCGTTTTGTATATTTAACAGCATAATGTAGAAAACTAGAACTTTGTACTCGTCAGGCCTTCTGACTATGAAATTACTGTGCTTGTAGGAGTTAAGTTTGGATCGAACTGTCGACGTAATTAGATTTACCGTAACGTTTACAAGAGTCGTTTCTCATTCAGTACCCTCACGGGTACAATTAAACTGACAATGTTAACGAAGTAGCTGACTATGCTGGTGGCATAATAGTCCAATCACTTGAGAATAAAAGTATGTCGAATATCGGGAATAGTTCGTGTAGTTGGAAATTTTTGTGCTGTGTTAGGAGGGAGTGCAGCTGCTACAGTTCCTGAGGTGAGGGATGAGTGTGCAGTGTAGGTGCATTTTTCTTGAATGACTCCAAACCAGTGGCCTCCAGCGAGTGCGTATCCCAGAGCGAAATTTAACTACATTACATTTCCTGCAAAAAGATCTTGCTCCTTTTTTACTGTGTGACTAGTATTTCGCATGTAGCGAGTGAGAAAATATGAAAATCAAACTCGTGCTTTAGGGACGACAGATGTAACATTGCGAATTGTATAAAAAGACAGCGTTAAGGGCAATTAACGCATCCTGTGTTTTATATATATATATATATATATATATATATATATATATATATATATATATATATACAACGTATTTCCGAAACAACAGCTCCATGTAACACTGGATGTAACTACAAAATTATATTATTGTACAGCATATAGTTAAGGAGATACGACGTCGGAAACATAGAGCTTCGTGAAAATTAATCTGCAGAGCGAAATTCGCTACTCCCAAATAAACTATGTGTGCCAATACCTGTGAAATATGTTAAATATATGCGAAATATACATGACATGTGCGTATAGGGAAATAGGCTCTTGTAAAAGCTCATCCTTAATCTCTGGAACGATTTCGGTCAAATTTGTTATGTGTTTTACTTACAACCTTGAAAGAAATACTGTAGGGATAAGAACGAGTAGCCTCCTATTGGGTTATAAAGAGAAGGGGGAGGAGAAAATGGACACAAAGGAAAGGGGAGTACATGAACTGGGAGAGTGAGCATGAGGAGATGGACAGAGAGAGGGGGAGAAGGAGATGGACACTGAAAAGAGAGGGGAGAAGATGAACAGGGTGACAGGGGAAGAGAATATCGACAGAGAGGGTGAGAGGAGATGGACAGGGACTGCGGGATGGAGGAGATAGAGAGCAGAGGTGGAGGTGTTGGACAGAGAGGTGGTGAAGGAGAGGATGGTTAGGGACAGGGGGCGGAGGAAATGGAATAATGAAAGATTGTAGTAAATATATACCTGGGTAATGCCGAGCACTCCGCTAGTTATTAACAAAAACATTATCTGTAAGGTTAAACTTGTAATATTTCCACATATCTAATGTGTATGCTCAGTCCCACACACACACACACACACACACACACACACACACACACACATACACATGGATTTCAGAAGACATGATTTGGATGTGACATGAGTCTGAAGCTAACTGCCCCTCTGCTACTTCCAAATCTAAATTGTTACGAAACATACGTGGATAAAAGAAAAGATCATAAGCATGGACCTACATCAGTATTCAGGCCTATATTTGACACAAAGCAAAATAGACCCAAAATTAAAATTTTTCCGCATCTAAATTTCTCTACAAAACACATGATTCTCGTCAAATGTCACACTTTTAATTCATCGTTCAAAAATCTGCAAGACTTTGTGACCTTTATAAGTAACACATGTTTGTGCCAATAATAGTTCCATCTACATCTACATACATACTCCGCAATCCACCATACGGTGCGTGGTGGAGAGTCCCTCATACCACAACTATCATCTTCTCTCCCTGTTCCACTCCCAAACAGAACGAGGGAAAAATGACTGCCTATATACCTCTGTACGGGCCCTAATCTCTCTTATCTTATCTTTGTTGCCTTTCCGCGAAATGTAAGTTGGTGGCAGTAAAATTGTACTGCAGTCAGCCTCAAATGCTGGTTCTCTAAATTTCCTCACTAGCGAATCACGAAAAGAACGCCCCCTTTCCTCTAGAGACTCCCATCCGAGTTCCTGAAGCATTTCCGTAACACTCGCGTGATGATCAAACTTACCAGTAACAAATCAAGCAGCCCGCCTCTGAATTGCTTCTATGTCCTCCCTCAATCCGATCTGATAGGGATCCCAAAAGCTCGAGCAGTAGTCAAGAATAGGTCGTATTAGTGTTTTATAAGCGGTCTCCTTTACAGATGAACCACATCTTCCCAAAATTCTACCAATGAACCGAAGACGACTATCCGCTTTACCACAACTTCCATTTCATGCTTGTCCCACTTCATATTGCTCTGCAATGTTACCCCCAAATTTTAATCGACGTGACTGTGTCAAGCGCTACACTACTAATGGAGTATTCAAACATTACAGGATTCTTTTTCCTATTCATCTACATTAATTTACATTTATCTATATTTAGATTTAGCTGCCATTCTGTACACCATTTACAAATCCTGTCCAAGTCATCTTGTATCCTCCTACAGTAACACAACGACGACACCTTCCCGTACAGCACAGCAACATCGAAATATTCATCAGTGTCCCTCACATTATATTTATTTCATGTGTTCGTTTGGTATCTACACCCCTAAAATGTCTGTCAAAAAAAAAAAAAATCGATGGATATTGGCATATCAATCAGAGGCTACGCTAGTGGTGGTTCGTAGACGACTGTCATCACCTAACTTTTGCAAGTTTATCAGTAATGCTTCACTTTACCTAGTTCAATTTGTGGGGGAAAGTTGATAAGGTATAAAGTTTTACACTACAAAAGTATAATCGATACTATTGACTGTCTAATATTGCTTTTTAATTGATTTGAATCACTTACGTACACAAATGATCAAGATGTACTTATCGGAACTAAGCTTCCACGGGTATCTAAGATGTTTACACATTGTATTTCCATAATCAACTGCTAAATAATGTCAAATCATTATTTTAATACTTCAAAATACTAACTGTAGAAACACAAAACATAACCACAAACAAACATACTGATGTACCAACATTTTAAGAAAGAAACGAGGTGTTCTGAAGAAATCTTCATTGTAATGTGGAATTTAAACTGCGTATTTTCTTAATACACAATACACTGAACCGACTTTCATGGTAGGGTGTGGAGTGCTAGGAGCTTATTAAGCGCCGAGATTAAACTAAAAATTATTTATCGGAGAATTGAGGCTTTGTAGCAGTCCTAAGGTACCTCATGAAACCAATCATACCAGCGTAAATAAATGGTCTCCATTCAGTAACGGGGTATCAGCACTCCACGTTGAAAAGTAAAATGCTGCTTGCACCGTGTCACAGAGCCTACAAACAGCGTTTCGCTAGGCAGCGCACCGCGTGACCAGCACAAAGGGCACTCACTCGGCAGCCTAGAAGCCAATCGCTGTTCAGCTCCCATGAGTGCTGATTATACTAAGGAGACGCCCGAATTATAATAGCCGAAACGATGAACATTCGGCACAACATATAACATGTACAAAGACAGTGGTGTAATAAAACAGAGATGAATGCTGGTCAAACACAATGGTAGAACAGGAAGAAGGTGGGAGGGTAATAAGTCTAAAATATAATTTTTCACGTAAATATAATTATCTCTCAAAAGAATTACAGTTTCCAAATACAAAATCTAGGCAATGTTGCTTATTGCAGTACACAAGTACAGTTACAAATAATCTAAATACAATCGAAAATTCAGACTTTGCTCTATAAGAAAATTGCGTTAATTCACAAAAATTTGTAACATAGAAACGACAAGATACATTTGGAATACCTACGTTACACATTGGTTCTATAATATTTCAAACAGAACATGAGATGCATGTTGGTACTGTTAGTAGAACCTATAGGTTAAATAGCACTTTTTGAAAACCGAAGTTAGAATCCATAATTATTTTGTAGGGGCAATGGTCGCTCATATTTAATATTTCCACATTTTAAGCCTGTGTATTCTTTCTCAAAACACACATGATTTAATTATTCGCACTACAGAAAAACATTATAGATTAGCTGATGAACGAAATTCCATTGTCGTACCACACATTTATCAAAATACATAAAAATTAGCTTTAACATTTTGAACAAACATGGGAGCACAACTGCTGATGTAACTTACACTTTTCATTAAAGTTACCAAAATAAACAAAATTATTCTCACCTCTAAGCTTGTCAAAACCTCGACTCTAAACCCAACACCATTACCAGCCAAACATTGTAGAGACACCATGAGGACAAAATTCCAAACGGTCGCACCTCCAAAAGTAGATCCTACTGCGGACGGGCGACGCCTTTCTGACACCTCGGTTCATTTCCAGCCTGAAGTCCCAACCATTGTCACAATAAGTGCATATATTACCTTTCGCACATTTCAGATTAATCATCAGGAGACTGTTCTTCGTTGTAATCTTGGTTCTCCTGAACTGTACCGTCTGCACCTTGTAGAACTGCTGCATCAGTAAATCGAGACCGATTCCTGAGAGATACCCAAAGGAAGCGTCGGTGTTGGGCATCGACAGGTTCTCATGGTCTTGCAGACGTCGAATGAATAGCCGAATCTGTACTAATGCGTCTGCTTCCTTTGGTGATAGTTCGATGACTGGAACTACGCGGTATTCTTCCCAACTTTCCACATTCCTCAGCACATGGGTGACACCCCAAAAGCGTGATTTCGCTTCGTGTTGTGAGGCTTTCATGGTACGTTCTACACACTGTTGGATTGCTAACCTATCAGCTTAACGCCTTTTTTCCTTTTTTTATCGAAGACTGTCCTGTTCACATTGTTACGGATCCCATGTCGTGTCGACATCTTAACTGGTCTTAAGCGCAGCTATAATTTCTTTGTTCCTCTTGTACCATCACTTCGTCAGAGTCCTCAGGGTCCACAACCATCACTTCGTCTGCGTGTTGAAACACCATCTTCCTCCTACACTTCCTCCAATAACTGTAGCAATGGCTCTATTGTGCGATGCAAAAATATGGTTTTCCTGTATTCCTCCTGATGTCGTATAATCTTTCCCATGTACAAGACTTGTTCTGCACCAATCAGAAGACCTGCAATTACTCCCTCAAGTTTCCCTCATTTCAGCGTATTTTACCTCAATTTAAAAGTATTTTCCATCATTTTATCGATTTAATGTCAGTTCCATCCATTTGATGACGACAGCACTTCTAGTTCGGAAACGGCAACGATGTAACATCACAGCATGTTTTAAGTGCAGTACGTTGTAGACATTGGATTGCATGTGTTTATATTGTATCTTACTAACACCTTCTTGGTAATGACCCCAAAGACTAGAACATTACTTTAGAATTGATAGCTTAGTTGATTTAAGTAAAATTCAGCAAACTCTATCGGTCTGGAGCTCCATTATTCACAAAAACCATCCATTTCTTGTTCTTAATCGTCTGTTATACCATCACAACAGATTCAGATCCACTATACACTGATAAGGGGCGCTAACCTCCTTGACATTCTCGCATCTGGAGAAATCTTGTCCTCTTGGATGGGTGCAGGACAGCAGTCACAGCCTCGGTTTGCACTGTTCCTACACGAAACGTGGACTGTAGCGGTCTACTTCTGGCCAGCTGCATATTATAACGATGCCAGTGTTGCAGGGAGCGTTGGTCAAAGACAATGCGAGGAGATGCTTCGGTCTCTAACTTTATCCTAAGACTTCGACAATTACCTTTGACTCCCAATCACAAAGAGAATGATTATAAATTATGCACTACGATCCAAGTGCTAGAGATATGTAGGTCACTGTCTACTATACTTAGGTGTTTGTGTACAAAGATTAACAATGAATGAACGTACTGCAGAGTCATCTACTTACAATCGCGATGGTACTCGCAAAGTAGTTCAAAATGGCTCTGAGCACTATGGGACTTAACATCTGTGGTCATCAGTCACCTAGAACTTAGAACTACTTAAACCTAACTAACCTAAGGACATCACACACATCCATGCCCGAGGCAGGATTCGAACCTGCGACCGTTGTAGTCGGGCGGTTCCGGACTGAGCGCCTAGAACCGCTAGACCACCGCGGCTGGCGCAAAGTAGTGGAGGGGCCGTTTAGCGATGATGCAGAAACTGGTACGCATGATGCTGTGTCATTGGTCGGTATTGAAATTATGAAAAAACTGCTAAAATTGATCTCACTATCAACTATGAATCTTATTATTAGTTACATCGACAGTGTCTTTTCCATCCCAACAGTCCACCAGTACGCTGTCCATTACCACGTAATGATTTACTGATATCGCTTGTTGTAGGTGGAGAAAGAGTCTTGGTGGAGGAGGCAACACCTTCTGGGGCTGGTTAACACCGAAACAGTAATCGCCTGCGTGGTAGCAATATGAGGAATCAGCAAACGGAACGCAGTGCCAACAGCTATCATGTCACTGTGAATGATGAGTTAATATGTAGAGGATGTCGATCACCTTCCGACAGCAGTTTGGAAACGCTCCACAACACCTCAAAACTCTTCCAGTTTTGTTGTGACTGTCTTTTATTTCAGTTACCCAAAGTATAGGTGTGTTGTGGGATTAGCAGCACCAACATGATTTACACTGTGCGATGACTAGTTTTCCGGGGGAACCAATGGGCCAAAAAGTGTTAATGTCAGTTCAGAATTTGGCACAGACGTCGAAGTCGTCGCAGAAAAACAAAACAAAATGTATGGCTGTGCACAAAGCGTGTTACAGCAGGAAAAGCGGTGTATGAACCAATGAAACGAGGACCTTCTCCTGCGACTGATAAGCTGTGGGAGATGGTTCTCGTACAGTACAGACAATGATACATTACACCGGTCTGTGCAAGCGACGTCGATGACCGGGCACTTGTTCCAATGTATAAATACCTGTACATATAATTGTATCGATGCATGTGCTGGATGCCGACACATTGGCGGCATTTGTTTACGATATATCGGAAGAGAGAAATGCGATAAAATTCAATAGGATGAAGTTAGCGGAGCTTTTATAGTTCATAATTTGTCTCTTTTGGATGGTACGGAAAGAACATGGGAGAATGCATGGGTGATAGACGTTATTTTTACCCTGAGGGAGGCGGCTCTGTATTGGACTGCAGTACCTGTATGATGTTGAGTCTTCTAATGTTCCCGGTAATAAACACCACCATAACTGTTCGTACTGTCTTTTATACTACGTCGTGTTGCAGGAGCAGGCTCCGTTTGGCGCTGACCTTACACATCATACTCGGGTGGCAGAGCTATGATAACATGTTTGCATTTCCACTGAGTGCTCAGAACGCGGTCCTATAGCAGTAACTCAGCTCACTCTGTTTCCACAGGTGTTGCAGAAATTGGTAGATATAGTTCTCTCTGTGGGGCGGCTGGTTTGAATGAATGTAGTTATATAAATGTTCCTATTATTTATGCTGTCTTTTGCTGTTCTCAACACTGGCTCTCTAACTACAATATTGGCAACCAGAAAGTGATTAGCAAAGCGTGAAGCCTGTAATTAGAATTCCTAGTGCCCACTTCATCTGAGGAATACACTTATAGCTACAGCTTATAGCTCTGAGGAATTAGGAGATTGTCTGGGATTCATAGTCAAAAAACGATCCTGTAAAAACGTTCGCTATATTCTGAAAGTCACAGATGAAAAAAAAAAAAAAAGGAATCCACACAATCCAACTACCAGAGCAGTTCAGAGTCTAGTGCGCTGATGCAACTATAGCTGTCCAAATTAAATGTTTAAGTGAATGCTCGCCATAATTTGATGATAATGTTCATCAAACGGCACGCTAAATAATGGTAGAATGTCTGTCCCGCGGCGGCACGAGAAAATACGACGTACGCAAACTGAAGATAGATCATTAAAGTCATCCCAGGATTAACACTTCAATCGAAAATGATTTCATGGTTACGCGAATCCCGAGTAACTTAATACGGCATCCGAGGCTGTTTATAGCAATGATACCGACTCGACGCGACTCCCGGCACAGATGGTGTGCTATTCAGCGTCTGGAGAGAACTGGGGCCTAACTTCCTCGCGCAGCGTTCTTATATATAAAGCCGCGGTGCGGACGGCTAAGGGAACGCCTGATCAAATCGGCTCTCCCGACTAGCTGCTGGGCTAGTAATGCACCACTTTAAGTTATTGAATAAACCATCGATTCCTTTGCTGATGGCCGATGAAGCTCTCAATTTAAATGTGAGTTCAGCACACAGGAAAGTAATCACAATAAAAGTCTGACGTGGCTAAGTCAAATATTTTGGGCGAGAGAATTAATGTAATTACACTACACGCAGTAGACGAGCTCTGAACTAGCCCTATGGAGATTCGCTATCGCTGTAGTTTTATAGTTATTCAATTGAAACTTCTCACATCTTTATGATTTTAGCGGATCTCCCTTCTACTTAAATTTAAACATCCTAGCCTTATTTATTCGCCTAATTAATCTATCTTGCTTCCTTAATTTTTAAGACAAAAACCAGAAAATCGCGAATTTCAACTAAAATGTTAATTTTTGAGATCCAGAAGACTGTTTCTACTAAATTATTATGAAAAAGGAATCTAAATATAAATTTTTAAGTTTCTAGCTCTTTTCTGTTGCGCCAATGATTTTTACAGAAAAGTGTCCAATTTTCAAAAATGGTTAAAGTTATTGAACTGACATTAGTATTACTCCTGACATGCTAGAAACGTTTCAGGTTATTTACTTGATTTTTAAAGTATTGCGCAACATTTATGATGTGAGGGCTGACGTCAACGGACTAGGCTGGCACACAAAGGAAAGACTGATGAGAATTTTATAAGGCGTGAGTAGGCTGCTTCCCTACATCACCCTCTACTTAAATTTTTGTTTGAATGTTAATGAACGAAAAAAAATTTAATTACAAAAAGGGAAGCAAGAGTACAGCTTAACTCCCTATGAATAATTAAAATTTAAATGTAAACATATAGAAATATTAAAAAGAAAACAGATTACCTACTTCAATTATTTAAATTGCTGGCATGTTCACTGCCTCATAAGCAACATTATCCCTCAAAATTTAAGCAAAATCAATGAAACACTTTGGCATACATATTGCCTTAGACAAACAAGTACACAAAACATGTAAAATAATGAAAATCTTAAATCCATTAAATACATTTTTACATACACTAATTCAAAGAAAATAACACAGTTATTCATAATATATAAACAGATGGTTATATCTTAGCCATCTTTTCTAAACCTGAAAGAGAATTTCTCAACTCATGACAATTTCATTTTTACACACGTGGTTGTAGCCGCTTTGGCTGGCGTTCTACACTTCCATTCACAAGGGTAAAGGAGGGGAAATTGCTATGGTGTGCGTCCTTCACGTTCACTCTAAATTACATGGGGATAGGGGAGGGGTCACTGTAAGTTGTGTCCAAGTCACTCCACGCTTTCACGCAGCTACCAGGCTGCCATTATCTGGTTTGTCCTGTAGAACAAACAAAAGGAGTGTCTCAGACTCTGTTTACATAATATCTAAGGGTGGGTCACAATGAAATGGGGATACATACATTTTATCTTTCAATATGTTACTGGAACAAAGTTAACGGAACTTTTTCCATTTTACTCTCGCGGTTACTTAATTGTCATAAAATCGGTAAACAAATAGCTCAAAACGCCGTTAGTGAGGTACTATAGAAAATTTTATGCTCAAGGCATACAATCCTAAATCCTATTTAGTTTCAATTTATTATTTCTGGGCTGGAACACTGACCCAATGCTCGGTACATTCCTGACACATCAGTATTTTATTTACTTAACTGACTCATCTTCGATTACCTTATTCTTAGAGATAGTATGAGTATTTTTGATTAGTAGTTGTCTTCTCAGCTTCTTTGTTCATGTGAGTAACTTGTGGTAATAGTATAGTCCTGAGTGTTCAAAACACACTACGTTTAGTTGACTACTAACTCCACTTATTGGTCCTCTGCTGCTGTGTCAGTTCCACATCTGCAATTATGTACTTACTTCATCGTAGTGTGTTTATGCTGAGCTATAAATAATATTCCACGTCCGCCACTATGTTATTCAATTATGTTGCTAGTGTATGTACTCATTTAACACTCACTCTATTAACATTTAAAGCATAGGATAGCACATTTAGTTCATATCTATAGTGTATTGCAGCTGATCAGTTTGCTCACGTGGCAATCCATTTCCACTCTATCGGACGCTGAAACCACAGGTAGTCTCTCTCAGCCTACCACTAAAGTGCATCAAGTAATCATAGACGAGCGCAATGCTAAATACCTTAAACCTATAGGACACCATGAGCTGCTCTGTCTCATCTAACATACGGGTACCTATGGTCGCATCCACGCCTCCAACTCATAACCACAATACGTGTAGGTGTGTCCTGTCACACACTACACCAAAATAATGGCCAGCTCCAACCTTATAAATACTTCAGGAACGTGTCCTTCACGTCTCAACCACAAACACTGTTCAATTCTATTACACTGCCATTCCCTGCTACATAAGGTGAGTTCATTCTTACAACTTATCTGCATATTTTTCATAACACTTAGCAATCTCTTTTACTATTAATTAGTTAGCTCTACAGCATACACTAGGTCTCATTGCCACTTAAGATCCTCCTTATAAACGAACTTGTATATCTTTTTAAATTACTGTTGGGGGACCATTTCCAATAAAACAACAACTTTGTACTTATAATATTACCAGGGTTCTATACATACTTGTTACTCAAATACCTTTGTATCTTAATTAGTTCATACTTCTCTATTGTTTAGGTCACTGATAGCTTTGTCACAATAGGTATTTTCTTCATTATTCGGTGGATAGAATGGTTACAGAACTCATGGGTTGATAGCCATGACAGAAAATTTTATTATTGCAAAGAAGGAGTCGAAACTTTGGTGGATAGGAAAGATGAAGAGAGTGAGACCTGAAAAGGGAAGAAGATCTCACACACCTGGGAATGCACAGCTGCCACACTGTGTAGAGGCTACAGAACAACCTCCTCCTTAGAGAATTCATTAGTTTATTATTGGCTTGATAACCATAACGGAAAATTTAATGTGTTGAGGTCGAAATCTTAGATGGATAGAAAATATGAAGAGTGAGTGAGACCTGAAAAGGAAAGAAGATCTCACACAGCTGGGACTGCACAGTTGCCACACTGTGTAGAGGTTACAGAACAACCTAATCCCTACAGAATTCATTGGTTTCAGAAAATTTTCGTATTGGAAAGAAGGGGTCGAAATTTTTGTGGACAGGAAAGATGAAGAATGAATGAGACCTGAAAAGGAAAGAAGATCTCACACAGCTGGGACTGCACAGGTGACACGCTGTGTAGAGGTTACAGAACAACATCCTCCCTACAGAATTCATTCACTACCTATGAACTTCTTTAGGTCGATCACGTTCCTGAGACCTAATAGATTTTTTCTCTTAGGGTACTCTAGCCTATATGCATTGGCATGTGGTTTTCCTATGATCCTGAAAGGTCCTTGGTATACGAACATGAATTTCTTTGTTTCTGCATTTTTTTTTATTTTTCCTTGGTTTTGACAAGGACTAACTGACCTATTTCAAAACTAGTGGGTACAGCTTTTGCGTCATGACGCTTCTTTCTTTCCAATGCTCC
Source organism: Schistocerca americana (assembly GCF_021461395.2). Classification (NCBI taxonomy): domain Eukaryota; kingdom Metazoa; phylum Arthropoda; class Insecta; order Orthoptera; family Acrididae; genus Schistocerca; species Schistocerca americana. The sequence continues at coordinate 682,711,660 of NC_060121.1, forward strand.
TTTTCTTATATTTTCCCTAGCCTTTAACTTCTTCTCGTCTGTGGATATTTGCGTTAGAATGGGGAATTCTACCATATCTGCAATCACATCGTGCGGTTCTTGGCCAAACATCAAATCGCAAGGCATAAAACCAGTTGCATCATGCCTTAAGTTGTTAATTACATTCTCAAAATACTTCATGTGCTCTGCCCAACTTGAGTGTTTCCGAGCACAATAAGTCCTGCAAAGCCTATTCAATTCTCTCATAATACGTTAACTCATATTTCCTTGGGGGAAATACGCATATATTGTTAGATGTTTCACTCCGGGGTTATCTAGACATTCCTTAAATCTATCAGAAGTAAATTGAGGCCCATTGTCTGACAGCAAATTCTTCGGAACGCCAAAATTCACGAAGAAATCTTTTTCCAACTTTTCTACCAAGGTTTTTGCATTTGCTCTTTTAATTGGGTATAGCGTAACGTACTTACTGAATCCATACACAACAACAAAAACATGGGTGCACCCACCTCTCGAAGCAGGAAGAGGGGCCAAACAAATCACAAGCCAGTAATTCTAGGGTTTCAGTTGGCTCTACTAAATGCATATCACCTTGTATTCTTGTGTTAGCAGCACGGACTTTCTGGCACACTACACAAGATGCTAGACGCTTGGCAACACGGCGGTACATGTTGTCAAACGCGACCTTCTCTTTTAATTTTGCAATGCACTTCTTTGCACCATAGTGCCCATACCTCAAGTGTACATAGTCGATTAGTAAGTCAACATGTTGTGAGGGAAAGCACAGCTTCCACCCAGAAACACCTACCTTTTTCCTCCTAAACATAATACCTTTATGCAGACAATAATATTGCTAAACTTTAGGATAGTTCGCATTTCCTAAATAGCTCTTCACTAATTTCAGCTGGTCATCTGCATTCTGCCCACGTCTCAAGTTCTTAATCACTCTCTTTAATGCACTTTCTTCCTTTACTTCGTGCAACGCAAACATTCGTACTTCAATTAGGTCTGTTGCTATAATTCCCGCGGTATCACAGAGCTCCGCACTTCTAGATAACCCATCAGCTACCAGATTGTCTTTTCCTTGAATATATCTAACCTCAAGGTCAAACTGCTGGAGATACAATGACCATCTTACCAAACGAGTATTCCTAAACTTACAGGTCTTTAAAAAGGTCAACGCCTTATGGTCACTGTAAACAATTATCTTGTGACCTAATAGATACTGCTCAAACTTCTGTACCCCAAATACAATTGCCAATGCTTCCAGCTCTGAGATGCCATAATTTCTCTCTGCTGCCTGTAAAGATCGACTTGCGAAAGCTATAATCTTGTGCACGTTTTGTTCGTTCTCTATTTCTTCTTGGAATACCTCCACAGCTATACCATAGCCACTAGCATCAACAGACGTACAGAATGGTTTTTCAAAATCAGGATGATGTAAAATTTGACTATTAATTAAAGATTGTTTAAGCACCTCGAACGCCTGTTGACATTCTGCTGTCCAAACCCAAGGGGTATTCTTTTTCAGCAGGAGGGGAAGACAGGGCGCAATAAAAGCCTGATCACTAACAAAACGCCTATAGAAGCCGAAAAGACCGAACATCGATCTCAACTGCTTCTTGTTTCTGGGAGCCTCAAATTTTTCAAAGACTGCTAGCTTGCCTGGGTCAGGCAGAATACCTTTTCCACTTATCATACATCCGAAGAAACCTATTTCCTCTTTAACGCACTCTGTCTTTTCAATCTTTAGTTTCATCCCACCTCTCTCAATAGCCTCTAACACTTCCTCTAATAAAACTATGTGTTCTTCCCAGTTAGGAGTTGCTATTAACAGATCATCTACGTAGACTGTTATTTTATTAATTAAGGCTGGTCCTAAAACATGGCACATCACACGTACGAAGGCACAAACAGAGATATCAAGTCCGAAAGGTACCACACGGTATTGGTAACAAACTCCTTCGTACAAGAAAGCTGTGTACTTCCTTGAACTTTCCGCCAGTGGCAAATTCCAATATCCACACGTGATGTCCATAGAAGTTAAGAATTTTACTCCCCGGAACTTTTGAAATAACTCGTCCATGTTCTGCGGTCTATCACTTTCCCTAATCACAATTTTATTTAACCAACGAGCGTCCAAGACCAATCTGACACTCCCGTCTCTTTTTGGTACAACAACAAAAGGATTATTGTAGTCAATGACCGCTTTTTTAATCACACTCCACTCTAGCATTCTCTGTATCTCCTTTCGAACCGCCTCCTTCCTAGCTACATGTATTTGGTATGGCTTCCTGAAAAACACTTGGCCAGGTTTCACCTTTTCATTGACATTCATAGCCTTTGACCACGCCAGGTCGATTTGAAAATACCTTATGATGCCTTTTTAAAACCTGTCTCAGTTCTTCCTTCCGATTAGCTGAAATTTTATCGATTTCCTGGAATTTAGCTTCTATCTTGTCCAAAATAATTGCTTCTTCTTCTTCTGTGTTTAGCTTACTTTTACTAAGATTAATACCTTCGTCCCAATATCTCCTATTTTTCAGAACTCGTATAGGCAGCTCCCAAGTTTCATCATTAGTTACTACATGTTTATCAATAAAAGGTACTGTAATTACTCCGGTTATCAACAAGACCATTTTTAACTGGCTTCTTTCAAAATCAACAACACTCTGATATTTTGACAAGAAATCTATGCCAATTGAAACCTCAATACTGAGATTGTTTACAATTAAGCATGGATGATAAATTAAATTACCATTAATGTTAAAGGGCAGCAAAACTTCTTGCTTTACCGTTTTTGACACCTTGCCAGTAGCACCTATTATTCTTACTCCTGATACAGTCATTACTGTAAGCTTGTATTTACCAGGTAATGCATCAAAGAAGGACTGAGATATCGCACTCACCTCACTTCCACTGTCTAAGAGACAACGTACATTGATACCCAACATACTCACTATTATTATAGGGTGGCTTATTCTAGGTTGTACAGGTGGTACCTCAAACTCATCCAATAGTTCTTTTTGGATTTGTCTCCAACTAAAGTGATCGACATCTGTCTTCATTACATTTAGGTCAAAGTGTGTAGGGGTTTCCTGAATTACATTTTCAGCTGCCCTTTCCAGTCGGTCTGTTAATTTCAAATCGAAACACCGCACGACTTCATTACATTTAGTTTGCTGAACATGACCCAAATTACTGTAGTCTGAGCGATTCTGCGTCTCCAGACCGGGCATAACACTAGTTACAGCTAAGCCACTTTCACTATTATTGTCGGGTTCCTTCTCTAGTGACAACTGGTCACAGCTACCGGGTTCATCGAACCCCAACAGGCTATCCTCTACATTCTGACTTACCTCCTGTCCTAAATCTATTAGCACAGTATCAACATCCTGCACAGGCACTTTAGATAAGAGCATATCATCCTCATCGTAAATATAAGCATGAATTCCTTCTGCTTCTTCACCTGACAATTCAGTATTTTGTAGCTCCTCCCTACCGTTACACCGCTGGGCCTTCTCTTCCTCTTCCCACTTAGAAAGCGTCTCCAACACGATATCTATCAAATACTGTGAGTGATCTAATATTTCTGCTGTATCCTTAGATGCTACCGACCCCTCATCTCCATGTTCAGTCTGAGTATTCTGATCTGTCTTACCAATTACTGTAAGTACTGGCTTAGGAAGAATAACCGCCTGGTGAGCGCCAGTGTCCTCATAGACGGAACTAGTTTTCCTGCCTCGGCCTACTACTGTTTCTTTTATTTCCATTATAGTTAACTGGCACAGCATTGCTTTCCGCACTGTTGTTTACCTGCATAATTTTGTTCTGAACAAAATTACTATCATTTGAATGCCTTTGTTGATTCTGATAATTATTTCTCCAATTCCTACCTCTCTTAGGATGGCGAACACCTACTGTTCTGATGTTTACATTGCCATTCTGCTCATTCTTATAATTACTACTAGTGTTATTAGCATTTCTGTTATTACGTGCTTGCTCCTCATTGGTGGCCACACGCTCTACACGTTCCAAATATTCAATGAAACTATCCAGATTGTCTCTAGGGGCAGATGTAATTCTAGTTTGCCAATACCATGGCAGTTTGGCTTCAAGACCTAGTATTATCATTTCAGGTTTTAGCTTTTCGGCCAAATGTGACAAACGTGAGATCCATGACCTGGCAAACTCTTTAAAAGATTCCTTGCCTGCATTGAAGCGTTTTCCACTCCAAAATTCTCTCAACACTTCATTTTGCTCATTACTAGACCAATGTGCAGAACTATAGACCTATATCTCTAACGTCGATCAGTTGTAGAATTTTGGAACACGTATTGTGTTCGAGTATAATGACTTTTCTGGAGGCAAGAAATCTACTCTGTAGGAATCAGCATGGGTTTCGAAAAGACGGTCATGTTAAACCCAGCTCGTGCTATTCGTCCACGAGACTCAGAGGGCCATAGACACGGGTTCACAGGTAGATGCCGTGTATCTTGACTTCCGCAAGGCGTTCGATACAGTTCCCCACAGTCGTTTAATGAACAAAGTAAGAGCATATGGACTATCAGACCAATTGTGTGATTGGATTGAGGAGTTTCTAGATAACAAGACGCAGCATGTCATTCTCGATGGAGAGAAGTCTTCCGAAGTAAGAGTGATTTCAGGTGTGCCGCAGGGGAGTGTCATAGGACCGTTGTTATTCACAATATACATAAATGACTTTGTGGATGACATCGGAAGTTCACTGACGCTTTTTGCGGATGATGCTGTGGTGTATCGAGAGGTTGTAACAATGGATAATTGTACAGAAATGCAGGAGGATCTGCAGCGAATTGACGCATGGTGCAGGGAATGACAATTGAATCTCAATGTAGACAAGTGTAATGTGCTGCGAATACACAGAAAGATAGATCCTTTATCATTTAGCTACAAAAAGCAGGTCAGCAACTGGAAGCAGTTAATACCATAAATTATCTGGGAGTAGGCATTGGGAGTGATTTAAAATTGAATGATCATATAATGTTGATAGTCGGTAAAGCAGATGCCAGACTGAGATTCATTGGAAGAATCCTAAGGAAATGCAATCCGAAAACAAAGGAAGTAGGTTACAGTACGCTTGGTCGCCCACTGCTTGAATACTGCTCAGCAGTGTGGGATCCGTACCAGATGGGGTTGATAGAAGATATAGAGAAGATCCAATGGAGAGCAGCGCGCTTCGTTACAGGATCATTTAGTAATCGCGAAAGCGTTACGGAGATGATAGATAAACTCCAGTGGAAGACTCTACAGGAGAGACGCTCAGTAGCTCGGTACGGGCTTTTGTCAAAGTTTCGAGAACATACCTTCACCGAAGAGTCAAGCAGTATATTGCTCCCTCCTACGTATATCTCGCGAAGAGACCATGAGGATAAAATCAGAGAGATTAGAGCCCACACAGAGGCATACCGACAATCCTTCTTTCCACGAACAATACGAGACTGGAATAGAAGGGAGAACTGATAGAGGTACTCAAGGTACCCTCCGCCACACACCGTCAGGTGGCTTGCGGAGTATGGATGTAGATGTAGATGTAGATGTAGATGTACTCATTAATGAAAGCTGATTTAAATTCCGCTAATGTTTTACACTTCAACATAACATCAGCTGACCAACGCATGGCGTCACCTGCTAAATGGCTTCTAATAAGTGAGATTTTCTCTCGTTCAGACCAAGTTGGTGGAATCACATCTTCAAAATCGTTCCAGAAATCTAGCAGATGGATATTTTTATCTGGATCGAACCGCAAGAACTGCCGACACCCGATAAAAGCGGCGTTTGCAGCTACAACTTGTTGCATACTACCTTTACCAGAAGTTACTGAAGCTACTTTACTCTCAATGTTAGCAATGTTAGTACTAATATTTTCTACTCTCATTTCAACATTATCTACTCTTTGCACAATATGAGTAGTATCAGTTTTGATTGCATCTACTTCTACTTGACATATGTTTACTTTTATATTAACATCTTTAAACCTATCTGAGCACAGTTCAGATTCCGCCTCGATGTTTTCTGTTTACTTGTGCTTCAGCTTCGCATCTTCCATTAGGAAGTCTTTGCGAACCTCAGCAACTTCGGATTTTACTGTTTTATACATTTCAGAAAATTGTTGAGCAATTTTTCTTAATATCCTCGAGATTGTAATCAATTTTACAATTCAAACTGTCCAGATCCTCTTTCAACTTATTGCAACCAGCCTAAAAGGTATTGTCCATTGCCTAACATCATTTATTAAGATTAGTTTGGCTGGCTACAATCTCATATTTCAATTCAGCATTATTGCTTTTGACCTCAGTTATTTCAGTAATTCAGCTGTCATTTTAGCATTACTGGCAGCTATTGCTTGTAATATTACATTTAAATAAATAGCTCGAGTATCTTTGGGTTGCTCACTAGCTGGCTTTTTATCACACTCAGGTGACGAAATACTAGCTCCAACACAAGAATCATCATAACTAAATGAAACTTCTGATTGATCAGTCATATCTAACTTCTCCTGTTTAAACTATACCACCTCTGATGACTGTTTCGTTTTTAACTCATCAGATAAACTATCATCCAATAAATTAACAATTTCTGACTTCTGCTTTACTACAGTGGTCTCTATTATTGAATCATTGCCCCTTTTTACACTACTGTCAGGAGACAATACTTCATATTTCACTTTAATGTTACTATTTTCATGCATATTACACTTGAATCGTTGTCTGGATTTACAGTTCCCTCAACTGACATAGGTTCTGATTTAGGTTTAACCTCAGTTTCTCCTGGCAGTTCCATTTCTGACAGTCTAGAAGTGCAGGTTAGTAAAATTTTTAACAGCTTTTCACTTAACTTAGTTCCTTCTGCATGACGTATGGCGTTGCCGGCGCGGCGTACCAGGATTACTGATGCGACGCGGCGTGTTGAACTGCAGACGGCACTTCGACGGCTGGTGTGTGTTTGCATGGCCCGCAACTGCAGGCGCGGCTCCGGTTGCTCCGGTGGACAGCTGCGGCGAGGCTAAACTGGCTTCTCACGATGCCGGCAGCGCCGCTAGACTCAGTGCCAGCTCCGTCAATCCAGATGCGTTGTTAATCCAATTACACTACACGCAGTAGACGAGCTCTGAACTTGCCCTTTGGAGATACGCTATCGCTATAGTTTTATAGTTATTCAATTGAAACTTCTCACATCTTTATGATTTTAGGGTATCTCCCTTCTACTTAAATGTAAACATCCTAGCCTTATTTATTCGCCTACTTAATCTATCTTGCTTCCTTAATTTTTAAGACAAAAACCAGAAAATCATGAATTTCAACTAAAATGTTAATTTGTGAGATCCTGAAGACTGTTTCTACTAAATTATTATGAAAAAGGAATCTAAATATAAATTTTTAAGTTTCTAGCTCTTTTCTGTTGCGCTAATGATTTTTACAGAAAAACATCCAAATTTCAAAAATGGTTATTTACTTGATTTTTAAAGTTTTGCACAACATTTATGACGTCAGAGCTAGTTACAGCGGACTAGGCTGGCACAGAATGGAAAGACTGATGAGAATTTTATAAGGCGTGAGTAGGCTGCTTCCCTACATCTCAAACTTCTGGGTAAAATTGATCTCGCTATCTAGTAGGGTATGTATCGTAGTACATCGTTCCATGTCAATTGTGCCTTTCTCATCCTGACCATCGACTATGTATGTTGATAACTACCGTGTAATGACTGACTGACACCACTCGGCTGATATGGAGGCAGCCTTGGAAGAACTCAGGATATCTGCTACTTGTCGCTGTGGAGTATGGGATTAAATGCAGAGGTCATCACTTCCATAGAATTGTTTGGTAGCTTTCCTCAGTTCTACAGACTGAACGTATTTCGATATGCTGCGAAGACCTCCAAGTGCTTTTAGTTTTTTTTTTTCACCGATAAGGTGACAGTACCTCTTTATTAGTACTGCCCCACACTGCCCCACACGTATTTTAATCAGCACCTTACGGCGATGGTCAATTCCAGAATTGTAATTATGTACATAACTGCAAAATGAGGGAACAATCCTTTTCGAAATGGAACTCCGAGACATCCACTACCTTGTCGATGGGGAAGATGAGATTATTGTACAGGTCATCATCTTCGAAAAGCTGTTGAATGCGCTGTAGAATACCGTAAACACTTCCAGTTTCCCCATGTTGCGATGTCTTCCACATTTTTGTCAATGAGAAACATCACCTCTGTTTTATTTCTACCAACCTGATTGTGTTAGCTGAACAGTTTATGCCATGGAATGTTCAGCTTTCTGTGAGAGCCATGGGACTGGAATGTGTTATTGTCAGTTTAGCAGCAGCAGAGATGGATCTCAAAGTCATGGTAGAAAAAAACGAAGTGTATCGTGGTGTATACTGTTTGGGTGTGTTACAACATAAGAAACAGTGTATTAAACTGTTTATGAGAGAAAAATAAAGGAACCCTCTCATGTCTTCGATAGTCTGTTGGATATGATTCTCCTACAGTACATGTCGTGAGACGTTACACTAGTCTGTGGAAGCTGTAACGCCGGAAATGCATATCCTCCTATTTCCATCTATTGTACTATTATTTGTTTCCTTGTTTTGTTACCTCAAGATATGACATTTCTGTCTCTTTATATATTGTAATTGTTTTACTGTTTGTATATATATATTTATGCATTTATGTCGATGTATAATTGGTTTGTTTCGTAAATATTATTTGTATTTTTACGCTGGGTCTTGCCTAGGGAAAACTGCTATCGAACGATTACGTCGATAGGTCGTGTGAAGAATCAAAGTGTGTAGGATCTTTGGTAGTGTGAACTCTGCCGCGTGGAGCGCGGGCGGTGAGAGTCTGGCTGGAGTAGCGAGTGGAGCAGGTGTGTTGTGTGACGCTCCCGCGAGTTGCCGCGCTTTCGGGGTTTGGCAGCATGTAATTGCGCTCGACTCGCGATGAGAGTTTCTGACATGGTGTCGCGGACGGGAAGCATTAGCTGGCGCACATCAAGAGCCCGTTTCGCCTGGTGACCGTGTCGAGAAGAAGGCGCGCCAACATCCAGCTTCTGCAACAGCGACGGCCGACAATGAGTGACTGTCGCCACCTCCTCGATCGACGGCTTCAAACCTTCAATCAACCAAGTGTTTGTCGTCGTGCCAGACTTAACTACGGAAGTAATTATCGGGTTAGATTGGCTATTAAAGTACCGTGCAGTGATTAATTGCGAAAGCAAAACTTTGACATGTACGTCACAAGATAAAACAATAGTAGTTAGTTTTGACGAGACAGGAGACGGTGTGCATAGGCAATACCAACCTATACACATTGTTAATTGGCCGGATGCTATTGATGTAGGTATGAATTTGAACTACTGTAATGTGAGGAATCTCTGCATTGACAATAATGTAGAAAGTGAATTGGAAAGTATTGTAGACGGTGTGTCAAACGTAACACACGAACAAAGACGAGGCCGACTTTCCCGAACCTATTGCCATCTCAACCATAGGGCATGGGGCAAATATGAAGCTGAATTTAAGAGAATTATGAACACCTTGAGACATGAATCGACGGGATTTTCTCCAGAGGAAATCCTGTTGGATGACAGAAGTAAAAGTTTAGTAGAAGAGATAATCAAATTCCCTCCACGGATTAACATTAGTATTGGTGTGAAAAAAGATCGTTTGCGAGAAGTAATGAAGCTAAAAGCCGATGCTCGCACACGTCGTCATGACACTAAAGCGCGTTTTGCTAAGTTTGCAATCGGAGACTTAGTACTTGTAAAAGCTCATGAGAAATAGAGCGAGATAGACAATGAAATCTCTAAATTTAAGTTTGTTTATAATGGACCATATAAAGTCATTGGTATACCTCTAACAAATGCTTATTGCTTAGAGTATCCAAGCTCTGGAAAACTATTAGGTATATGGAACATTGTAGACTTGAAATTGTACCGACCTACGATCGATTAATACCACACAATGGGTAATTTGTACAGTATGTAAAATAGAGTGTAAGATTTAACGATTTGATAGATTGCCATGCTTTTGACTGACCAAGGCCATTAAAGAAGTTGTAATTAATAAGTAATTTATGTTGATTAAATGATTTAAGAGTTACTGAATATTAATCAATTTAAATATCCAAGCTGCTAGTTTAGGTTTTCAGCTGAGTGACAGTAGATTAAGCAATGTAAATATGATTTTGTAACTAGCTGTGAGATCCCATGAATATGTGTTTTACTAGTCATTGCCGATGTACTTAGACGCTGTTTTAAGTTTCAGGCTTGTACATGTGAGATGATGGACAGTGTTGAGTTATCCACTGTGATAGTGTTTATGGACTCCTTGAGATTACTCGGGAGTGAGTTTTTCCGAAAGAATTCAGTGAAACGGACGTTCTGGAAATGCCGTTACACAGGCGAGTGAGATCAAGCGTGCCGCACAGGCGGGCGCAACAATATTGGCGAGGCGGTGCCGCTGTCGGCTCTTGGGCCGCTGTCGGCATTCTTTGTACTTGCGAGTACGGAAGGCGGAATTGTTTTTCTTCCTGGACAGCTGAAAGAATTCTACTGTCAATATTTATGTTTTTTTCGATCTGATGTGTGTTATTTTCTTGTTTAGCGTTTAATGGACTCCCATGACGAGAATATTAATTATGAAAGGGTTATGTAAAAATGTGTATTCTATGTAATTAATTATTAATTTGCGTATTTTGATCTACCTGTTTTTATGACCATGTACTCTGATTAATTTTGTAAATAGTATTCCATTTCTTGATACTGTTAGGAATTTTGACGATTTTGGAATAGCTAAACCATTTTCAATATCTTCTATGAATTTTAATATGTTGTCAACCTGTTTTATTTTGTGCAAGATGACAGAGTGGAATAAGATTGGGAGTGTCTCCACTCAATTATTATGGTCTAAAAATTGATTTATGCTTAATTAGACGAATGCTAAATTTTGTTGATGTTTTGAGCATATGCATTTCCGCTGTTTCTTTTTTGGGACATTTTCTGAGTCTGTTTACGTTACACGAACATCCTCAGACAATGTGGGGCACGTGTAACGCCGGAAATGCATATCCTCCTATTTCCATCTATTGTACTATTATTTGTTTCCTTGTTTTGTTACCTCAAGATATGACATTTCTGTCTCTTTATATATTGTAATTGTTTTACTGTTTGTATATATATATTTATGCATTTATGTCGATGTATAATTGGTTTGTTTCGTAAATATTATTTGTATTTTTACGCTGGGTCTTGCCTAGGGAAAACTGCTATCGAACGATTACGTCGATAGGTCGTGTGAAGAATCAAAGTGTGTAGGATCTTTGGTAGTGTGAACTCTGCCGCGTGGAGCGCGGGCGGTGAGAGTCTGGCTGGAGTAGCGAGTGGAGCAGGTGTGTTGTGTGACGCTCCCGCGAGTTGCCGCGCTTTCGGGGTTTGGCAGCATGTAATTGCGCTCGACTCGCGATGAGAGTTTCTGACATGGTGTCACGGACGGGAAGCATTAGCTGGCGCACATCAAGAGCCCGTTTCGCCTGGTGACCGTGTCGAGAAGAAGGCGCGCCAACATCCAGCTTCTGCAACAGCGACGGCCGACAATGAGTGACTGTCGCCACCTCCTCGATCGACGGCTTCAAACCTTCAATCAACCAACAAGGAAGACTAAAAGCACGTAAAGTTTCAGAACTGTATGGCAGACCTCAGCTTTTCAAATTGTTCCATTTGCCTCGCAAAATTACAGCAACTTAGCATGAACCTTTGTTGCTCATTGTCCCAATTGCATTGCCAAGCAGGGTCCCTTCCTTTTCCGAAATGAACCCGAGTGTCGTTGAAATTCAAACGCCAGCATTAAAATAATATAATTAGATTTCACTGCTTTAATTTCAAAGTTCAGTAGCTGGCTACAATATTTAGGTTACACGAGCACAAATTTAAGTGCGAGTTTTGTTAGCATATTTTAGCCTACCTGTGACTGCAGCTCAGCTTGGTACGTACTAAATTTTACTATTGTTAATAGTTCAGAATCATTTAATTCAAGTTCAAAGTTAAATCTCTTATTTCTAAATTGCGTAGATTCAAGTAGTTTTTGAAATGATTGTTGAGGTAGTCCAAGACTAACCGTATTTTACTGGATTTCGATGTGCTTCAGAAAGAAAGCTCACTATTAACTTCAGTCACTAAATTAACTTTCGATTTTCCGGTTTTATTAATTCTTTTGCTAAATTAAGTCAGAGTGTAGCGAAATTTATTACTTCTGACAAACTTTCAGTTTTCGCACTACACGTGTCAACCTTCTGTTGCCACGCTTCTAGTGCTAATTATATGTGTAATAGCCTTTCTTTTTCAGTTACTATATTAATTGTCCTTAGGACTGGCGACCGTGATTTCCCCCAAATCTGAAATATCTAATTACCGCTAGTTAATTGTTAACGTAACGGCCGCACATTTACTTTCTTTATTAACTTTACCCCTTTTCAAAATTAATTTCCACCAGTTTCATTTGCATTTTTCCTTTCATTTAGATGTAACCCTTTCCTCCCTCTTTACCGATAGATTAACTTCGGTGACGATTGCTTTTCCAAAACTCCCATTAGGTACACGCGGTTTCATTTTTCACTGTCATTAAGGTCGATAAGTGAGGGGGGAGGTTACACGTGGCGACCGTGACAGGACAATCTTCGGTTTTGAGGTTGTTCTGGACACGAATTTGGCATTGTGCAAATCTCGTAACAAAGTACTGGTTACGTACAGGCCGTTACGTCAGCGAGAATAAATAGTGTGAGGAATCCTAATTAGATTTGAGATTTAGCATTTATATATAAAATTATTAAAATGAGTGAAGGCAACAATTACCAAAATTTGGTAGACTTGGATACGGAACAATCGGTCGAACAGTGGGAAACGCGCACGGCGGTTCCCATTGTTCATGGGCAGGCGGCTAGCATGAAAGACGCGACCGCCGAAACGCAACAAAGAGCAGAAATGGAATTCCAAACTTTAGAAAATGTTTCGGAATCGGAAGCGAAAATCAAATCTGTACCCCTTGATGATGAATACGGGGGAACATGTATAGAGGAACCAGCTACGGAAGTAAAACCGGTAGTCTCCGGGAATTTAACTGATTTATTGAATGTTTTGATTAATGAAATCAAGAGTCAATCGGCAGAAATTATAGCTCTGTCTGCCAAGCAAGAAGCTCAGTCTGAAAAGATTGAACGAAAGCTAGACAATCAGAACAAAGCTATTAATGTTGTTAACAACAATGTTGGAGTTGTTAATACAAAAGTTGATAAAATCAAAGAAGATATTGTTGTAATTAATACCGAAATCGGTAATCTTAAACAGGAAATGATAGGCGTTCAGGCGGAAATTGCGAGCATAAATACTCGTTTTGATTCCGAAATTAGCAGATTCGAGAAAAGTGTAGGAGAAGCAGTTGCTCCGATCATTGAGAATAAGGTGACGGGACAAATTCAATTAGTGAAAAAAGAGGATCAACAGAAGGTGGAAACTTTAAAGGCTTTAGTGTCCAAAGTAGACACTAAAGTGAGGGAGCAGGCTAATACCTGCGAAGAGAAAAAGAGGGAAGTGGAAACGCTTGCGACAACCACTTGCCAAGTAATTATGAGAGTGTCGGAATTAGAAAAGAAACTTGACGAAAAACAGAGCTATGTGCCAATCTGTGCACATAGTTCGGAATTGTTGACGAAAGAGGAGCGGTTCGACCCCTTGAAAAAAGGCGGTATACACGCGACGGATTTCATTAAAAATTGTGAAAGAGTTTTACCCAGATCATGGACTAATGAGAGAAAAATTAATGCGGTTATTGATGTGCTGGCTGGTGATGCCAAGCGTTGGGGCTTAAACCTCATCATTACGAACCTGACTTTTGACGAGTTTAAAAATTTGTTTCTGGCTGAATACTGGTCGGAGCAAAAACAGCAAAGTGTCTGGCGCGAATTTGTCGTATCGAGGCCTTTCGATGCGAATTCGCGCGGTTCGATGAGGGAGTTTTGTGAGGGCTCGATCCGCAAGTTGGAATATTTGCGTGATCGCCGCACGGAATCCGAAATAGTCTGGGAACTCTACAAGAAGCTTCCAGATGATACAAAACGCTACGTAGGAAGCAATTACAGGACAATCAGTGATTTCCTGGAAAGAGTTGAGGACGAGGACAATTGGCGCAATAATCGCGACAGTGGTAGAGACCGTGGTAACAACAACGGGTACCACCCCAACCATAACAACGATAACCATGGGAATAATGCATACCGCAGCAATAACAATAATGGTTCGGGCCGTAATAACAATCGGTACAATGCAAATGATAACAGGAATGACAGAAACCAGTATCATACTAACGTGATACGGGCTTCACAGAATAGTAATAACGCCAGAGGGTGTGATCAGCCGCCTCAGCAGCATCCGGGGAGCGTATCTGCTGGGACGAGACAGGGAAACCATTAGCCACGCCGGTAAGGGGCCGACCGGGCGTGGAGAAATTTTGGCGGCCCAATAACAGGAGAAAACCCAGGTGTCGTCGTTATGAAAATTCCGTATGGAATAATCAACGGCGGGAGAGTGTGCCAGTGTTAGGAGAAAGGAGTGCGCCCACAAGTAGTAGATCAGCTGTAGACACGGCAGTAGAAAATACATTCACTGTCAGTGAGAACAATTTAAGTAGTGTTCCGGAAATCGACTATAAAGTGGCAGCTGTAATACCCACAGCGGAACTGGAGATTGAGTTTAAGAATGATTCGCAAGTGTTGAAAGAAGATCAGATGTCGGATAAAACGTCCGTCATCGAGCGAGGGGATGCAGAGAGGGATGAGGTCTGGTTAAGGCAGTTCGGTCGCTTATACGACGAACTAAGAGATTATAGGGGCCTGTACGGGAGAAGTGTTTATGGGGAGCGCGGGCAGGATTTGCCGCGTCTCGTCCCGCAGGAAGATAGTGATTGTGAAGTGATGGAAAGTTCTGGCCCTAACCGGCAGACTTTACTAGAAATAGTTTATGTTAATGGGGAGCACGAGCAAGATGCGTCGTGTTTCGTCCCGCAAGAGTTGAATGTTGAAGTAGTAACGGAAAGCTCTGGCCCTGACCGGCAGACTTTACCGAAAGTTGTAGTGGTAGAAGTAGCCGACCCATCCGACGCGAACATCCAGTTTAAACATTGCGAGAGTATTAAGGAGAAAGATTACGAAAATTTTAGTGATAGCCGGACACGATTGGTGGAAAAGCACATAGATTACAGCGTGTATGAGGTTAGAGCTGACATTATACAGTCAGACGATAGCAGTGTGGGTTGCGCAGATCCAGAGGAAGTAATTTCAGATGCTACTGGGCACATTCCTCCAGGTAGATTGGCAGATGAGATCCATCTGACCAAAGTGGAATCAACGAAGGTGACAATTAGTGAATTGATAGCAAAGCAACACTCACTAGTTGACGAGTTACAGGAAAAGGTTTCGGTATTGGAGGCGAAGCTACAGACTAAGCCTCAGGACAGACGTGTTGAAATTAAAACTGTATGTGAACAGAGGCTGAAAAAGCCGCCAGATAAACCGGATTTAGGATCAAAGCCGGATGGTTTTTTCTGGAATGACCTGGATATAGACGAGGATTTACTGCGGGAAAATAAAGAAACAGTCGAGGACAAGTGTAGACAGATAGTAGTGTCTGTTAATATGCACGCCCTACAACTAAACGTGTTGATTGACACCGGTGCAGAATTGAGTGCTGTATCTGGGAAAATATTTGAGTTACTGAAAGACAGACCTGGCATCGTAGTTATGCCAGTAACAGGAGTGAAAATTATCGGTGCTACTGGGAAGGCCAGTAAACCGGTCACAAAACAGATTTTTGTCAACTTCGAGATATGTGGGGCACGATTTGAACAAGAGTTTGTCGTCGTGCCAGACTTAACTACGGAAGTAATTATCGGGTTAGATTGGCTATTAAAGTACCGTGCAGTGATTAATTGCGAAAGCAAAACTTTGACATGTACGTCACAAGATAAAACAATAGTAGTTAGTTTTGACGAGACAGGAGACGGTGTGCATAGGCAATACCAACCTATACACATTGTTAATTGGCCGGATGCTATTGATGTAGGTATGAATTTGAACTACTGTAATGTGAGGAATCTCTGCATTGACAATAATGTAGAAAGTGAATTGGAAAGTATTGTAGACGGTGTGTCAAACGTAACACACGAACAAAGACGAGGCCGACTTTCCCGAACCTATTGCCATCTCAACCATAGGGCATGGGGCAAATATGAAGCTGAATTTAAGAGAATTATGAACACCTTGAGACATGAATCGACGGGATTTTCTCCAGAGGAAATCCTGTTGGATGACAGAAGTAAAAGTTTAGTAGAAGAGATAATCAAATTCCCTCCACGGATTAACATTAGTATTGGTGTGAAAAAAGATCGTTTGCGAGAAGTAATGAAGCTAAAAGCCGATGCTCGCACACGTCGTCATGACACTAAAGCGCGTTTTGCTAAGTTTGCAATCGGAGACTTAGTACTTGTAAAAGCTCATGAGAAATAGAGCGAGATAGACAATGAAATCTCTAAATTTAAGTTTGTTTATAATGGACCATATAAAGTCATTGGTATACCTCTAACAAATGCTTATTGCTTAGAGTATCCAAGCTCTGGAAAACTATTAGGTATATGGAACATTGTAGACTTGAAATTGTACCGACCTACGATCGATTAATACCACACAATGGGTAATTTGTACAGTATGTAAAATAGAGTGTAAGATTTAACGATTTGATAGATTGCCATGCTTTTGACTGACCAAGGCCATTAAAGAAGTTGTAATTAATAAGTAATTTATGTTGATTAAATGATTTAAGAGTTACTGAATATTAATCAATTTAAATATCCAAGCTGCTAGTTTAGGTTTTCAGCTGAGTGACAGTAGATTAAGCAATGTAAATATGATTTTGTAACTAGCTGTGAGATCCCATGAATATGTGTTTTACTAGTCATTGCCGATGTACTTAGACGCTGTTTTAAGTTTCAGGCTTGTACATGTGAGATGATGGACAGTGTTGAGTTATCCACTGTGATAGTGTTTATGGACTCCTTGAGATTACTCGGGAGTGAGTTTTTCCGAAAGAATTCAGTGAAACGGACGTTCTGGAAATGCCGTTACACAGGCGAGTGAGATCAAGCGTGCCGCACAGGCGGGCGCAACAATATTGGCGAGGCGGTGCCGCTGTCGGCTCTTGGGCCGCTGTCGGCATTCTTTGTACTTGCGAGTACGGAAGGCGGAATTGTTTTTCTTCCTGGACAGCTGAAAGAATTCTACTGTCAATATTTATGTTTTTTTCGATCTGATGTGTGTTATTTTCTTGTTTAGCGTTTAATGGACTCCCATGACGAGAATATTAATTATGAAAGGGTTATGTAAAAATGTGTATTCTATGTAATTAATTATTAATTTGCGTATTTTGATCTACCTGTTTTTATGACCATGTACTCTGATTAATTTTGTAAATAGTATTCCATTTCTTGATACTGTTAGGAATTTTGACGATTTTGGAATAGCTAAACCATTTTCAATATCTTCTATGAATTTTAATATGTTGTCAACCTGTTTTATTTTGTGCAAGATGACAGAGTGGAATAAGATTGGGAGTGTCTCCACTCAATTATTATGGTCTAAAAATTGATTTATGCTTAATTAGACGAATGCTAAATTTTGTTGATGTTTTGAGCATATGCATTTCCGCTGTTTCTTTTTTGGGACATTTTCTGAGTCTGTTTACGTTACACGAACATCCTCAGACAATGTGGGGCACGTGTAACGCCGGAAATGCATATCCTCCTATTTCCATCTATTGTACTATTATTTGTTTCCTTGTTTTGTTACCTCAAGATATGACATTTCTGTCTCTTTATATATTGTAATTGTTTTACTGTTTGTATATATATATTTATGCATTTATGTCGATGTATAATTGGTTTGTTTCGTAAATATTATTTGTATTTTTACGCTGGGTCTTGCCTAGGGAAAACTGCTATCGAACGATTACGTCGATAGGTCGTGTGAAGAATCAAAGTGTGTAGGATCTTTGGTAGTGTGAACTCTGCCGCGTGGAGCGCGGGCGGTGAGAGTCTGGCTGGAGTAGCGAGTGGAGCAGGTGTGTTGTGTGACGCTCCCGCGAGTTGCCGCGCTTTCGGGGTTTGGCAGCATGTAATTGCGCTCGACTCGCGATGAGAGTTTCTGACATGGTGTCGCGGACGGGAAGCATTAGCTGGCGCACATCAAGAGCCCGTTTCGCCTGGTGACCGTGTCGAGAAGAAGGCGCGCCAACATCCAGCTTCTGCAACAGCGACGGCCGACAATGAGTGACTGTCGCCACCTCCTCGATCGACGGCTTCAAACCTTCAATCAACCAACAAGGAAGACTAAAAGCACGTAAAGTTTCAGAACTGTATGGCAGACCTCAGCTTTTCAAATTGTTCCATTTGCCTCGCAAAATTACAGCAACTTAGCATGAACCTTTGTTGCTCATTGTCCCAATTGCATTGCCAAGCAGGGTCCCTTCCTTTTCCGAAATGAACCCGAGTGTCGTTGAAATTCAAACGCCAGCATTAAAATAATATAATTAGATTTCACTGCTTTAATTTCAAAGTTCAGTAGCTGGCTACAATATTTAGGTTACACGAGCACAAATTTAGAGTGCGAGTTTTGTTAGCATATTTTAGCCTACCTGTGACTGCAGCTCAGCTTGGTACGTACTAAATTTTACTATTGTTAATAGTTCAGAATCATTTAATTCAAGTTCAAAGTTAAATCTCTTATTTCTAAATTGCGTAGATTCAAGTAGTTTTTGAAATGATTGTTGAGGTAGTCCAAGACTAACCGTATTTTACTGGATTTCGATGTGCTTCAGAAAGAAAGCTCACTATTAACTTCAGTCACTAAATTAACTTTCGATTTTCCGGTTTTATTAATTCTTTTGCTAAATTAAGTCAGAGTGTAGCGAAATTTATTACTTCTGACAAACTTTCAGTTTTCGCACTACACGTGTCAACCTTCAGTTGCCACGCTTCTAGTGCTAATTATATGTGTAATAGCCTTTCTTTTTCAGTTACTATATTAATTGTCCTTAGGACTGGCGACCGTGATTTCCCCCAAATCTCAAATATCTAATTACCGCTAGTTAATTGTTAACGTAACGGCCGCACATTTACTTTCTTTATTAACTTTACCCCTTTTCAAAATTAATTTCCACCAGTTTCATTTGCATTTTTCCTTTCATTTAGATGTAACCCTTTCCTCCCTCTTTACCGATAGATTAACTTCGGTGACGATTGCTTTTCCAAAACTCCCATTAGGTACACGCGGTTTCATTTTTCACTGTCATTAAGGTCGATAAGTGAGGGGGGAGGTTACAAAGCGAGTTCGATCACGACCAAGATGACGAAGGAATTACTAGAAAATAGTGCTGGAGTTTTTGCTGTATGGGATCCTTAGCAGATAGGTTCGAGAAGGTTGACTCGTTTTGAGATATGAGAGGGGCACGATATGATTTACAAGTAGCTGTAATCATTAACAGACGTCTCTACAGGATACAATGCAAGTACATGGTAGAATGGATAGACTTGATTCCAAATCGTAGACAGCAATTGTACCCGGAAGCATAACACTATCAGCGACTCGTGTGTGTGCCTGTAGAATCAAGACCGCTTTTTACGCAGGGTAACGGTAACATAGTCGCTACGACTATGTGTTTAATAGCGCATTTCTTACGTGAAATTTATGGTGTATGCTGTAAAATCTCTCTCTGGTCAGCTTCAAATGTCGGTTCTCAAGAGTGTTCCTCGAAAGTATCATTGTCTCCCCTCCACGGATTCCCATTTGACCTACCTGGTGAGTGTAATTTAAAAACTGTAAAAAAGAAACAAATACTTGTATTGCAAACTGACTTTAATGATCAATTTAATTACGTAGCCTATCAAATTGATATCAATGACATGCCACCTGGTGTGTGAAGGAGACTGTAGGGCACCATGAAATGATTCTTGAGAGGCGTTTTTTTTTTTTTTTTTCGTTGTGGCCATATCTTTTATTTTAACGAAATTTCACTCTTCCACCTAAACAGATCGAGACAGGCTATCAGGTTTTGTTTTTGAAACGCTAGTGCGATATAGCATCAGACTGGTAAATGGGGACCTGTCACTGTGTACAAAACCGCTCCGTCCTCTTGAACTATAGCTTGTTTATGTCAGATGTAAAATGAATTTTTGTCCAACATGCGACCCAGTGGCGTGAAGCTGGTGTGAAATGTTTTTAATACACACATGCATGACATTTTATTTACAGATACATAACGGAAGAGATATTTCAGGTCATGTAATTTCTTCGACAAGCCGAAAGAAATTGCTTACAATAGATTTTTTCTGTGGGATTTATATTGTCGCTATTTCTTTACTCCGATGACAGGTCTGAGGTAATGAAAACATTGTGCGGTGATTGGTAATTTTCGCAGCAAAATAGTCGAGGTTTTTTGTCCTTATTTGACACATGGTGGACATGTCTCTGCTGATAATTTGTGATCGGTGGCAGTGCACTTCCTTGGATGTCACAAAATAATGAGATGCGAATTGTATTCTGCAGTCGAACATAAAAAGTATACCGATTTTGTTGAAAAATTTAAAAGCTAATGGACTTTGCCTATTTTGAAGGAATGAGGACATTTATTATCGTCACATTTGTGATTTATGGCTCTGAGCACTATGGGACTTAACATCTGAGGTCATCAGTCCCCTAGAACTTAGAAATACTTAAACCTAACTAATCTAAGGACACAACACACATCCATACCCGGAGCAGGATTCGAATCAGCGACCGTAGCAGTCGCGCGGTTCCGGACTGAAGGGCGTAGAACCGCTCGGCCACCGCGGCGGGCATTTGTGTTTTACTTTTTTAGTATTTGCTTGATTATAGACATGACACAAAAATATTTTCCATCGCAGAACGAGAGGCCTATTGGAGGCGTTGGGGGCTTGCCCAGTCTATGTCATGTGTCCATTGCATGTGTACTCCCTAATGACTAGGTGCGGCTGTATCACTATACTGAAAATGAACAAGTTGCACTTGAGGCAGCCATCCTTTTATCAAATCTTTTTAGTGTACTACACACACTATTTGTTGGCGAAGGAGTGTCGCCTTAAGGCAGCGGCCAGATGGTGGAATGCCGAGTGCTGCGGACCATCTGGACCGTTCTCCAGAAGGACGGGGCTATGCTACTAAATTTTCCTTTTGTGTGTCTGGGACCATCTCCTCAACGCGTGCCGTATACTGAAAGCGACTACGGGGGGCATTGCGAGGTCTGCGGCCATAGAGGGGTCAGCAGAGAAACAGCAAAGGATGGGCAGAGGCCTGACTGCCACAAGGCAGTCGGCGGAGTAGATGGCCGTTTGAAAAAGCATGTGTCCTCCCTGTAGATGGATGGATGGAGGGAGGTGGGTGGAAGTCGTGAGGGAAGTGAGAGGGCCTTAGTTTTCAGCACTTTGTAATTGTACATCGATGAGAACGCACTTTCAAGTACCACACCCTTTGCAGTCCTTTAGGATGACGATTTTCCCCATTAAATGAGCAACCTTATGACCCATTCATTATGAGTGCTGGTTTTCCTGCTTTTTTTTCACAACATTTTGAAAGTGTAATCAGAAATGTTACGATTTTTTTTTTCAACAGTTGTGGTAGCATGTAGTGGCTTCGATTTCCTGCGCAGCCGGATGGTTTTTGAGCTGGCATCTGTAGTGAACTTTGACGTCAAACAGCGATAGATATTGCATGCTTAGAGGTAATACACTTTTTAATCTCCTCTCTGTCCAACACCAGCATCTCGTCAGTTAAATGTATTTTCCACCAAAAAGAATAAAGACAGTACAGGACACCCTTGCTTTTTCCCTGCCATCTTGTAGGTGTAGGGTAGTGTCTGAGCGTGTTTGACACTAGTTTCGAGTGGTATTGCGAAATTTGTTTCCGAGCAGGAGAAACCTGTTGTATGAGATTGTAAATTTCTGAGTTGTATTGCGATTTTATGTCGTCCTTTTATAGGGCTGTGCGTATGGTTGTGTAATTAGGCCAGATCTTTGTGATTAATTACGTAATTGGGACCTAACTTTGCGTCAGTTACCCAACGAAAATAAATAAAGTACACTAATCTTACCTTCCTCTCGTGTATCTCGACAGTGTTCACGTCTTGGAGGAGAGGGAGTGGGTGCAGGTTGGCTTTCCATCCAGGAGGACCAGTATTCGAGTGCCGGAAAGAGTGCTGCTAATTTTAATTTCCCATCAATTCCGGGGTGGAGTTGGTGGGGTGGAACGTCAGGACAGCCCTGAGTCAAAGAAACTCCCCCCAAAATTCGAAATGCCCACCAAAATTCGAATTTCCCACCAATAGGGTAAGGAGGTGGTGGGAGAGGGGGGCAGGGCCTGGGCTGAGCACATTTGCAGGCTGGCAAAATCAAGTGACGTCATCTGGGGTTGAGGTGAGGAGTGGTCGGCGTCGGCAGAGGGGGGGGGGGGGGGCGGTGGCCTGGCCGGGGAGGGTTGTGGCAGGTGTGATTAACTGATAAATAATAATTAATTTGCGTATCAATTTGTTACAGATATTGCGCACATAAACTCATCTCCTTACTACTCTAATATACTTGTCAAATTAAAAAATGTAATGGTGGAGTACCATTTCAGGATAAGAGAATATAGTAAATGAAGTTCTAGACTAGAAAAAATAATCGTTATTGTAGACAAATTGCTATTACTCCTGTTTACATTGGAAGCAGCTCTATATCTACATCTACATATACTCTGCAAATCACATTAAAGTGCCTGGCAGAGGGTGCATCAAACCATCTTCGGAATTCCCTATTATTCCTAATTCTTATAACGCGCGGAAAGAACGAACACATACTCTTATCTTTCCGTGCGAGCTCTGCTTTCCGTTATTTTGTCGTGGTGATTGTTGCTCTCTATTTAGGTTGGTGTCAACAAAATACATTCGCCTTCACAGGAGAATGTTGAGAATATCGTGAGAAGCCTCCGTCGCAACGAAAAACGCCTATATTTTAAAGATGTCACTCCCAATCGTGTCTCATTTCAGTGACATTCTCTTCCCTACTTCGCAATAATACAAATCGTGCTGCCCTTCTTTCAACCTTTTCCATGTACTCTTTCAGCATTATCTGGTAAGGATCCACACCGCACAGAAGTATAACAAAATAGGACGGTAAAGCGCAGTGTAGGTAGTCTCCTTAGTAGATCTGTTACATTATCTAAGTGTCCTGCCAATAAAACGCAGTCTTTGGTTAGGCTTCTCCACAACCAATTTAAGTGGTTCGTAACTGTAACTCCTAGGCATTCAGTAGAATGTATGGCCTTTAGATTTGACTGATGTATCTTGTAACGGAAGTTTAACGAATTCCTTTTAGAACTCACGTGGATGAACTCACACTTTCCGTTATTTAGGGTCAACCGCCTATTTTCGCTCGATTCAGATTTCTTTTCTAAATGGTTTTGCAATTTGTTTTCATCTTCTGATGACATTATTAGTCGGAAAACGACAGCGTCACTTGCAAACAACCTAAGACGGCTCCTCACATAGTCTCCCAAATAGTTTGTATAGATCAGGGATAGCAAAAGGCCTATAGCACAACTTTGGGGAAGGCTAGCGTTCACTTCTGTTTTGATCGAAGACTTTCTGTCAATTACTACGAAATGTGACCTCTATGACAGCAAATCACAAATTCAGTCACATAACTGAAACGATACTCCATAAAGACGCAATTTCACTACAAGCCGCTTCTGTGGTACAATGTCAAAAGCCTTTCGGAAATCCAGAAATACGGAATCGATCTGAAATCCCTTGTGAATACCACTCAACATTTCATGCGAATAAAGAGCTACTTGTGTTTCACAAGAACAATGTTTTCTAAAACCATGTTGACTGTGTGTCATTAGACAGTTTTCTTCGAGGTAGTTCATAATCTTCGAACACAATATATGTTCCAAAATCCTGCTGTATACCCACGTTAATGATAGGGGCCTGTAATTAAGTAGATTACTCCTACTACCTCTCTTGA
Organism: Schistocerca americana; assembly: GCF_021461395.2. Classification (NCBI taxonomy): domain Eukaryota; kingdom Metazoa; phylum Arthropoda; class Insecta; order Orthoptera; family Acrididae; genus Schistocerca; species Schistocerca americana. The sequence goes on from NC_060121.1 coordinate 682,735,813, forward strand.
ATATTGGTGTGACCTGTACAACTTTCCAGTCTTTGGGTACGGATCTTTCGTCGAGCAAACGGTCACATATGATTGTTAATCGTCTACCTGGTATACAGTCTGGACCAGAAGACTTGCTTATATTAAGTGATTTAAGTTGCTTCGCTACTCCGAGGATATTTACTTCTACGTTACTCATGTTCGCAGCTGTTCTCGATTCGAATTCTGGAATATTTACTTCGTCTTCCATTGTGAAGGCATTCCGGAAGTGTGTTTAGTAACTCTGCTGTGGCAGCACTGTCTTCAATAGTTAGATTGCTGTGGCGCAGAGAAGGCATTGATTGGTTCTTGTCGATAACATTTTTCACATAGAACCAGAATCTCTTTGGATTTTCTGCCAGGTTTCAAGACAAAGTTTCGTTGAAAACTGTTATAATCCTCTCGCACTGACATCCGCGCAAAATTTCGATCTTCTGTTAAAGATCACCAATCTTGGAGATTTATCACCTGGTTAAATGTGGCATGTTTATTTCGTAGTTTGTGCAACATTGTTCTGACCCGTTTTATTTACCAAGGAGGATCGGCTCTGCCGTTTGTTAAATTCCTCCGTATAAATGTTTCAACTGCTGCCGATACTATTTCTTTGAATTCAAGCCACATCTGGTGTACACTTACATTATTAATTTGGAAGGAGTGGAGATCGTGTCTCAGGAAGACGTGAAGTGAATTTTTATCTGCTTTTTTTGAATGCTCGTTATTAACTCTGGATTATTTGTTGCTATGAGGTCAGGTGTGTTTTCACAACCGTTTACGATTCGCGTGGGCTCATGAACTAACTGCTCGAAATAATTTCACAGAAAGCGTTTAGCACAATTTCGGATGATATTTTATGCGTACCTCTGGAACTAAACATGTATTTTCGCCAACATATCGAAGGTAAACTAACGTCACCACCAACTATAATCGTATGAGTCGGGTAGGTGTTTGAAATCAAACCCAAGTTTTCTTTGAACGTTTCAGCAACTGTATCATGAATTGGTTGGCCGGTAATAGGATCCTATTATTATTTTATTCCTGTTGCCAACAATGACCTCTGTCCATGGTAACTCACAAGCACTATCTAATTCAGTTTCGCGACATGATAAACTACTTCTTACAGCAACAAACATGCCACCACCAATAGTGTTTAGCCTATCCTTTAGGAACGCTGTTAGGTTCTTCGTAAAAATTACGGCTGAGCTCATCTTCGGCTTTAATCAGCTTTCAGTGCCTATAACGATTTGAGCATCAGTGCTTTCTATTAGCGCTTAGAGCTCTGGTACTTTCCCAACACAGTAGCTGTTATACCGATGGTTCCTGTATCTACTTTCAGCCAGCCGTTGTGGCCAAGCGCTTCTAGGCGCTTCAGTCTGGAACCGCGCAACCACTACGGTCGCAGGATCGAATCCTGCCTCGTGCTTGAATGTGTGTGATGTCCTTAGGTTAGTTAGGTTTAAGTAGTTCTAAGTTCTAGGGGACTGATGACCCAAGATATTAAGTCCCATAATGCTCAGAGCCATTTGAACCGTTTGTATCTACTTTCTTCCTGTGTTCGTCCTTCACCCTTTGTGACTGAAGCCCTTTTTGAGTTTTCCCGAGACCGTCTAACCTAAAAAACCGTCCAGCAAATGCCACACAGCCCCTGCTACCCGTGCGGCCGCTTCCTGCGTATAGTGGACACCTAACCTATTCAGCAGAACCCGAAACACTACCACACTTTGGCGCAAGTCGGGGAATCTGCAACCTACACGGCCGCAGAACCGTCAGAGTCTCTGATTCAGACCTTCCACTCGGCTCTGTACTAGAGACCCGCAATCGGCCCTGTCGACTATGCTGCAAATGCTCAGCTCTGCTTTCATTTTGTGAGGAAGACTGGCAACCATTACCAAATCTGCTAGCCGCTCGAAACCAGAGAGAATCTCTTCCGATCCAAAGTGGCGCACGTTATTGGTATCGACGCGAGCAAACACCTGCAGTTGGTAGGACTCTGTGCTCTTCATGGCATCCAGAGGACTCGTTCCACATCTGGAATGACTCCATCCGGTATGCACACGCAGTGCACATCGGTTTTCTTTATCTTCTTGGGAGCCATGTCCTTAAAGGGGCTCATAACGCGCCAAACGTTGGAGCTCTCATCTATCAGTAATCCCACCTTCCGTGATTATCCGGATCTTTCAGGCTGAGGGATTTCCTCTGAAACAGGACAAGCGACAGCATCTGGCTCGGCGGCAGTGTCAGCCACAGACAGCACTTGGGACCTGTTTGTCAGACAATCTGCGGAGGCCTTTCGTGTGGTCGCTTGGGATGTCTTTCACCGCCTGCTACGCCTCGTGACGACCTCTCACTCTACCACAAGTGAGGGGTCAACTTCAGGGCGAGCAGTAACTGGGCTGGCCAACAGTGAGGATCGATCGGAGGACTCGGACGAGCTGGACGTCCGTTGGATCTTCACGGTCGGACCACAACAGTGGTGCCAATCCACTATAGCCTCAAGCTGTGTAGCCGAAACCATCACAGTCGGAAGCTGAAAGTGAAGTGTCACCAACTGGGTTCGCATCCGCACACAACACTCGCAGTCCCTGTCCATACTAAAGACTGTAGGAAACTAAACTGAGGAGATAAACCGACTGTCAGCACGTGCTGCGCAACTGTACTGTAGACCCTGACGAAAACGCAGGAAATGTGCCTAATAAATCCGATTAATACGCAGAGATTAAGAAACCTAAGTACCGAAGCACAGAGATGAAATTAAACAATCTGCCCCTGATTTGGGACTTGTAATATGTCACAAAATTGGTTTACTTTCCGACGCAAACTAAAACGCGAGCACTATGGCTACTAGATACAATATTAACACTCAGAAACTCAAGAAAATAAAGAATTACATTACGCAGATGATATTACTAAATTCACTCCTGCTTAGGATCTCCTAAAAGTTACAAAATCGGTTGCTTCCCTGTTGCTGCTTGTGTCTCGGCCGGCTACAGTTGCCTGACGTAAATGAACTTAAGAGGAACACTGCAATATTTACGAGTCAGAAATATCTTGACTGCCTCACTAACATGCTTACACATTGCATTACACCATGATTAGCTACTAAATAATATCAAAATTTCATCACATTGGACCAATGTGTGAAATGTAGAAACACAAAACATCAAACTCAATTGTTCTTAAAGATTAAAAAAGAAACACATGGCTTGAATATTGCCATTACCAGGATAAATTATGAAAATAAAATACATGGAGTATAATGGAAGCTTAGTATCAAACAGTAAATTAATAAAAATATTTAAAAGATTTAAATCATTACAAAACACGTAGAACTGCTGACCTAGATTATACATTACAGTACACTTGACGCGAGAATCACCAAACGAAATAGTGCTACTCCCATGACTAAATTTGCCAAAAACTTATCTCTAAAGCAGACGTCAGTGAAAGCACAAAATTGTAGTTATTCTCACCCTACGCTATCAAAAACAAACTCGAATTCAAAATTTTTGTCTCTTTTACTCTCGTACAGTGGAGACAGCATGGCTATTTGCCTCATATGTAGCCATTTTGTGCTACAATTGTAACTAATTTCACCATGATGTAGCGAAAATATACAAAAATACTCCATGTTACTGGAAGATTTTTACAAAATGTTCTAAAATCCGTTACGTTAGCTTAATATATGTGGTAATTCGTTAAAAATTTGCTGTATCATGGTGATGTTAGGAAACAAATTTTAAAATTTTTTATGTTAGAGGATTCATTTTGGTACATTTTAGCTATAACATGGTATAATTTGTTACAGTTTCTCTGTAAAATAGTGATATATGGGGTGAAGTATCATGCAGTAACGTCTTCACTAAAGCGGCAGATGAAAAATTTTTGTACAGAAAGACAATATAAATGCGTATCAACAAGGATAGAGTACAAGATTAAGCGAGTTTAAGCAGTGTATCTGCGAAACTACTGACGTGCCTCCACTGAAATGACCGTGCTGGGGCAACCATATACGTTACTACGAATGAAGGATGAAAGTATGACTAACGGATGGAGAGACTCAGCAGAGAATCTGTTGAAGACCTTTTACCAGGTGGTAGGTGTGACAGGGAATCTAAACTCCAATTCCAGAATCCTCTATACACACAATGAGAAAATAATACACCTGCTCTCCTTTTCTATCAATAAGTGGTACGCGCTACAGTGGGGTGCATCCTAAGGTCTTAGACATGATGGTGGCCTACAAAACACCTTTCTTAACACTGCTAAACTATGCTTTTCTTCACGCCGTAATACGACAAGATTGGTAAACAGCCAGTGCTGTACATATTAAGAAAGGAAAATATAAAAATCCTAATAAACCCAACAGCTACAAACCGTCTCTGGCTAAGGTGCAGGCTTCTGTCTCACAAAGAGCTCATTGGCATTAGTCAGTGCCAGTTCAGCTTCCATAAGAGCAAGTCACTGGAGGATGCCATTACTGAGGTTCTCAGGACCGTGGAATTGCACTATGGCCATATTAATCGACATCGCCGGCCCTTTTTACCATGTATTCTGGCCCGTGATGGTCCACCGTTCAAGAGAACTAAAGACACCTAGACAACTTTATTAGAGCCTCTGAGATTATTATAAAGATGTTATAAATACAAAAACCTTTGCAAACCAGTAGAGGATTCTTTAGAGTAAACCTCTCACAAAATATAGTGAAACATAGTTTTTTTATCGCAAGTAGGTCTCTATAAAAATAGTGAAATTACGCTGTAATTTTCACTGCTAACGCATGCTGTCGACAGAGGTCCTAATCTATCACGTTAAAGGCAATTTGCGTAGGGGCTCAGCGTCTAAATAAGTTGAGAGCAGGGAACAGTAGCAGTTAGCGCGTTTAACGGTCAGCGGTATCAGAGACGGCTGGAACACGCGGTAACCGGCAGCAGCTACAACTACATCAGGTGACTTCTCCAGTGGCGGACGCATCAATAGCTGTACGACGGCAGCTTCTTCGAGTACTCCAGGGCAGTCATCAAGGTCCTATTCCACTACGACCGACGGCATCATGAAGCAGAGGGAACCATATCAAATCAGATAAGTGCCTGCGCAAATAGTGAGGTAGTGTTTAACTCTGAAGTTCAAGCTCCACTTATAGATTTCACGAATACAGAAAAGTCCCCTAGTATGTGTAATTCTGAAAACGGAAGTGAACCAGTTAGTCCGAAATCAGAGTGCGAATTTGTAACTAGTAGGAATTCAGGCTAGAGGAATGAATGTGGGGAAACATGATGTATCAGCTAATGCAAATGATCGTGGAATTGGGAAATAATATGAATGTAATGGCAAATAATATCAGAAAAATTCAGACTGATGTGGGTACAATGCGAACTGAGATAGGTTCCACTGTGAAAGAGGAAGTTGAAAAAATTATGGGTAAATTTGAAAAACCAACTGATCATAAATTAAAATGTGTTCAAGTGGATATGGGGAGAATTATAGATTAAGCTGTAATAGTAAAATCTAAAATCGAATCATTGGAAAAAGATCTTGGGGAAAAAATGAATATGATACAGACGGAACTTGGGTGCAAGGTAAGCAACTATATAGAAGCGCAAGATTATCATAAAAGAGATATAAATTTAGCAATTAGAGGCATTGCCAAACGTGTAGGTGAGGGGGACAAAGAAGTCAGCAAAAGTAAAGATGAAATAGAGTCCAGTATCACGGGTGAAAATGAATTTAAAAACCAAACGCAGATAAAAAGTGATTTGAATTCGTTAGCCTCCCAACAGGTCACGCCGATTGTAAATATCCCTTGGGCAAATACCGTATCTGTGAAATGTTACACAGATGACGGAAGATATCACCCAGAAAATTTTTTGGCTGCATGTAGGGACGCTTCTGTTCTCGGCATGTCGGACGAAGCGAAAATAAAATGCGTTAAACAGCATTTGGAGGGAGACCCACAGTCTTGGGCAATTGTTAGATGTAGTTCATGCGAATCGTACGAAGAGTTCGAAAAGTGTTTCTTCAGTAAATTCTGGAGCGGGGAAAAACAGACACGGATTCAAAATGAATTTTTAAACGGGCCGAGTTATAGGTACGGTAATGGGACGATGAGAGATTTTTGCAATCACGAACTTGGCAAGCTTATGCATGTGAAACATCCGTTGGGGAGTTTAACGGACATCGCCACGTTAAAAAGGTGATTATCCGAAAATTTTCAGTGTGGTCCTGACCATAGTCCATGTGGTTCCATGGACAAATTTCTAGAATTTGTAGAAAAATTAGAGAGGGCTCTGAAGTTCAAACCACAGAGCAAACTGGGTGGTAGTTAAATGGGAATCCGGATGATCATCACCAAAATAATAACTGTGAGAGAAATCAAAGTACTTCTCACGGAGATAGTAGCTCGAATGAGCAGAATGGTCGGACAACGAATAGGAGTGATACCTTGCGTGAACGGCACCCAGGTAAAGAACGCAGATTTGACAGGGGAAATTCGCGCGAAGTGTATTCGTGTAACAACCGGTCGGGAAACTGAGGGTCGCCACAACTCAGGTCTGGGAATGGCGATCTGAACAGGCGGTGATAAGGACTGGCGATAATGGTAATGGTAGATATATTGTTAGGTTTGGAGAAAGGCAAAAAATATGGAATATGTTGAAGAGGAAGGCTACATAGGTGGCTCTTTCAATAAAAGCAAACGCGAACGGCGGAAGCATAGATTTGTGAGAGATTTAAGTAAAATTAATGGAAATAAATTTGAGGTGAATGATGTAAGTTATGGATTTGTAATGAACGAGTATGTGAACGTTGATGAATGGAAAGATTCAGTGGTTCAAAAAGAAATTAAAGAGGAGATGAATTTTGTGAAAGCAAATTGTGTGGAGGGTTCTGAAGACGTATTAGGTGTTATAGTAGCAATTATTAGTGAATCGGCGAAAAGCGTCGATGTTAGTGAAGGCGGCGTAGCTTTGGTCTCGCCAGCTGCAAGTGGGGGTGAGAGTGTTACGGTGGAAAGCGTCAATGTTACAAACGAAGGCTTAGCATTGGTCTCGCCAGCAGTGGAAGTTAAAAATGTATCGGCGGAGGTAGATGATTTCTGTTTAAAGGAACAGAGCAATGGTGATTTATGTAATGATGTAAAAACTACTGGTATTGATACTTGGGAGGAATAATTTGCGCGTTTCTAATCACGAATGAAGGCGAAACGAAACTTATTGATGAATGTGTGGATCTAAAACGTTTGTCGGAGTGTGAATGGGAGAATGTATGAAAAGTAGGATCTGTGGTTAATCTGGATGAAAAGTGTGTAGAAATGGCAGTGTGTGCTGATATTTGTCCGATCATAGCGGCATGTAGCAAGGCTGGAAGTCTTCAAATTGTACGACCAGGTAGCAGCAATTTGTGTAATGTAGCGGTGGAGGATAAAGTTTTATAAGATTCATGTAAAGTTGATTTGTCGACGGAGGAAAGTAAGGTTTCTGATGTGAATTTATGTAGTGGTTTAAATGGTGTATCAGCAGATAAGGTTGCTGAGATGAATATTTGTGGTGATGGTGGCTTAGACATCGACGCATTATTTCAGGATGATAAAGTGTTGAACAGTAAACTGATGTGTAATTTTGCTGAAGCTGCAAGTGTCGATATTTTGGAGAGGAAAAACAGTAAAGTTGTGCATTCTGCGGGTAGTGAATAGTCGAAAGGTGTGGGAGAACTAACAGAACATTTAGAGAGGGCTGAAGTAAGTAGTGTGGATGGGGATAGTTCGTGTAATGAAGTTTGTACGAATTGGTATATGAAGGAGGAGTGTGATTCTAGTGAGACTGATGGGCACTGGTATGGTAGAACGTTAAGGTCGTTGCTGCTGTGTATGTGGAAACGAGAGAAGTTTAAAATTGCTAAGAGTATATAGAGAAAGGGCAGAAGTGAAATACTGTTCTAATCTGTAATTAGTGGTAGTAGTTTTGGAGGGACTATTTAAATCGTTATTTGGGGATTCATTACTAATTCGTTAGTATATTGTGGCACTGTACGTGTGCAAGAGGAGAAAGTTTAGACACTAAGGGTGCGTGGAGGTCAGTGACCTCGTGGATGTAAGTAAAATGTGTATTGATTTATGCTTTGTATAAAAGTGTGACAAAGAATTTAGTGGTCAATTTGAAAGGTATTAAAATTGTAATTGTGTGTGCATGCACTTTTTCGTGCGTGGAGGTAGGAAGGATATATGAAAGTCAATTAAATAGAACTTGTGGGAATTTGAGCTTACTGTGATACGCTCGTTTGCCTTGTGACTTTTTTCCTAAAGTATCGTTTCCGCTGGAGAGAATCTTTAGCGATGATCCTGGTTGGGTTTGGGATGCGGTTTGTTGACGGGTTTCTACTTTTGGTTTTCGCTGTAGACAGAATTGTCACGATAAACGGTGGAACTCGGAATTCCGAGTGGGACACAATTTCTGCGAGACACTTGGTGAAAAGAGTGATGTGAGTTGATCAATACTTCGTGCTAAAATCCGTGTGAGCGTGTGTAGTGCGACGAAAAAAGAAATTAGTGCATGAAGGAGCCTTAACACTGAGTGGCACAAGAAGTTCTTACTTAAATAGCACATGAATAAAAGTACATTTAAAAATTTCATTTCTTGCCCAAAAAAATTATTTATGCATAACTGAAATGCAACCATTTATTGAATATGCCATTTCTTTGGTAATTCATGGTTGTTTATGTGTAACTGAAATGCAGGCATTTACTTAATATGCCATTACGTTGATAACTTGCGTTAGTTTAAGTTTATTTTAGAATTCATGCTGCTCCCACACCACTACAAAAATCTTGTAAACACCATTGGACTGGTGTTTCAATCACTTAATTCTGTTCTATGACATTTACTTTATATGTACTTGTATGAACTGAAGGTTGCTACTTCTGAACATTCTGGCAAGCCAGAATGTTAATAAGTGGACTTGTGTGACGTAACAGGCGAGTTGTGGCGCCCTGAAATTATTCTAAATCGGTCGATCTGAGGCGTCTCGGCACGCCGTGGCTCGTCAGCGGCCTCATGGTGCCGAACGTCAGCTGGGGTCCTAGGACCACGTGTCTGGGAATTCCATGGTGATGTTGTTTCCATGAGGGAAACATGGTTCATATGGTTCAAATGGCTCTGAGCACTATGGGACTTAACATCTATGGTCATCAGTCCCCTAGAACTTAGAATTACTTAAACCTAACTAACCTAAGGACAGCACACAACACCCAGCCATCACGAGGCAGAGAAAATCCCTGACCCCGCCGGGAATCGAACCCGGGAACCCGGGCGTGGGAAGCGACAACGCTACCGCACGACCACGAGATGCCGGCAGGGAAACATGCTGGGAGTGCCAAGTATGGCGGACTTTGTGAAACCTGAAAGGCAGCCATTTCACAGTTCATACAGAAATTAATAGTAGCCGAATGAATCATTATAACTCAAAAAGAAACATGTACCTTACCATTATTTGCACCACGGTTCTGATGGTGTGATCAAACTTTCTATATCTTTACTAGTTTAAAGTTTAGTTTCTGACGATAAATTATACACGTAACACCCAGCAACGAATTTCCAAAATCTAAATAGTTCATCCGATCGACGTGTCTTTAGAAAGCTATTAGTGTAAACGTAAATTGGTATAAACTACAGGCTTGTAAGTTGAATAGTACATGAGTTATTGTAAATAAAATAGGCCGATTACTATCGATCGCGTCAGGCCATAAGTACTTCACAGTTACACGAAAAGACGGTAGCGGAATGCTTATAAATACATTTATTCATCTATGTGTTTGTTGGTATCCGATGTATACTATTCGTGAAGAAATTGGTCAATTATTTACTGTGTTTAGAAATTATAGAGACATTCGGCTACTGGCTTACTTCTGTTCTATTCCTCTGATATATGTTTATTTGATTTGTTTATGTATCTAATAATGTGTGATCGAGAGTGTTTATGGTCCAGCCATAGGAATATTTATTTAATTTCAAGTTATTTAAATGCAAATCCGGTATTTAGAATGTGTCTCAAAATGTTTGTGAATGTGCGATGGCTTGGAGACGTGATAGGAACGCTATTGCCAATTACAGCGCTCGTTACTAAGGGAGGCGACTACCGAAGCGAATGGAGGAGACAGTCCTGAACAGTGCGGCGCGAGGGACAGTCGTACAGGGCACGGGGTGTGCTGGACGCGAAGGTGCGACGTACAGTCGTGGGAAAGACTTGGAGTGTGGAGCAGTTTGCGTGTGGTCAATAGATAGAAATATTGTGCCGACGTGTGCGCTTTTGAGATTTCCGTGGCGTCTGCAGTGAAGATTTAGTATACATTTAGAAGTGAATATCTCGAGAGCTATGTTGTTTTTCATAACTAACTACGTGAGGTAGGAATCTAATATTTCCCTGTTATTCAACTTATATATTATTTAATTCCTGAACCATCGACACCAGTAAGTGTTTTGTAGAAATATACCGCATCCTCAAAAGTACTTCTACTATCGTACTAATCATTTAAAGACGTTAAGATAGTACCTGCAGATTTTATTTAATTGCAATCTTTCTTTTCTAAATTGGTACCTTGCATTAAAAATTCGCAATTGCCAAGTGATAGGAACCTTCGACCATTCGATTCACATGTATATACATATAGTCACTGTAGACTCTGCAGTGTTTGGCCTGTAATGCGGCAACTACATATCCCAGCCACTAGACAACGAAACCAGACAGAACTTTTAATATTTCAACTCTGAGTCTGAGGGTACGTAGTTCAGGGCCACACTTTATTTTAATTGGAAAGTCCGCAATATAGAACAAGCAGTAAGGGAATGAAAAGAAAAATTTGCAGTAGAAGTTAAAGTCCAGGTAGAAGAAAGAATAATTTTGAAGTTTGCTGTTGATATTGTAATTCTGTCAGAGACAGCAAAGAATTTGGTAGACAGTAGAACGGAATGGCCAGTGTCTTGAAAGAAGGGATACGATGAACATCAACAAAAGCAAAACGAGAATAATTGAACGCAGTCGAATTCAGTCAGCTGATCCTGTGTGAATGACATTATGAAACGAGGCACTTAAACTAGTAGATGAGTTTTGCTAGTTGGGGAAGGGGGGGGGGGATGGGGGGTTGGACGGCGAAATAACGTGATGGTCGAAGTAGAGAAGATACAAAATGGTAAGAAATGCGTTTCCGAGAAAGAAAAATTTGTTAACATGGAGTATAAGGTTTAAGTGTCAGGAAGTCTTTCCTAAAACTATCTGTATAGAGTGTAACCGTTTATGAAAATGAAACATGGGCAATAAATAGTTTATAGAAGGGAGAATAGTAGACAGCTTAAGTTACATGGGTAGATTATGTAACTAATGAGGAGCTACTGAATAGAACTGTGGAGAAAATACATTTGTAGCACAACCTTACTAAAAGAAGGAATCAATTGGTAGAACACATTCTGAGATATCAAGGGATCACCAATTTAGCACTGGAGTGAAGCGTGGGTGATCGTAGAGGGAGACCAAGAGATGGATGCAGTAGGCAGATTCAAGAGCATGTGGGCTCAATAGTTACCCGGATGTAAAGTAGCTTACACAGGATAGAGTAGCATGGAGAGCTGCAACAAACCTGTGTTCGGACTGCAGACCACAAAAAAAGAAGAACCTTGAATACAGAAGGGGTCTGGTTCCACTCTCTTTTCATATTAACACACGAAACGTCATTTTATAGTCAATGGAGAATACCCGTACAGTGCCTGAAAAGTCAGTCAATGATCATAAAACCTGAGTGTGGACAGCAATATCTTGTCGGCGCGTTATCGAACCTTTATTGTTAGAAGAAACAGTGAACAGTGAATATTATTGCTTAATGTATGTCGATTTCTTTGGGCAGCTAAAGAAGGACGAAATCAGTTTCTCAAGTTATCAATAAAATAGCGCTACTAAACACATAGATAAAAGCACCATGCGTTTCTGGAGGAATTCGCACATTGGCATAGCCCAACGAAGACAATGAGATTGACAATATCATGCATTACCACGACCTACTTATAATTATGTCAACAGCCTTATACGTTTGTTAACCCTATTTTCATATTGTCCAACATCGGTTTGTCGTGACTATTACTATGGCTCTGAGCACTATGGGACTTAACTGCTGAGGTCAACAGTCCCTTAGAACTGAGAACTACTTAAACCTAACTAACCTAAGGACATCACACAGATTCATGCCCGAGACAGGATTCGAACCTGCGACAGTAGTGGTCGTGCGGTTCCAGACTGCAGCGCCGAGAACCGCTTGGCCACTCCGGCCGGCGACTATTACTATCTTACTGCATCTGATATAAGACGTTGACCTCCGATAATCATGGCTGCAACCTCTGTGTATACTGCAGTATTGTAATACACACGGATTTAGGTCTGATACTTTTCTGTATAGTGTCGAAGATTTTGTATATTTATATTGTCATATATTTTAACATTTTTATTTTTGTATTATTCCTTGATGTGGGCTCATCTTCTCCAACATAATAAAAATGTCCATTGTTTTGTCTTAATATTTATCGATCAATACGATCGCAAAAATTTGAGCATACTGAATAATGCTGCAACAGTTTTGTAAATTTGGCGCTGATGTAACAAATTTGTATACTTTCTATACAGAATAATATTGTCCCTAAGTTATATGTTAATCTGTACGAGACTGCTGCCACCTTTTTGGATTCTGTAATATTGTGTAGTTCATATGACAATTTCCCAGCATTTCGGAGTCGCTTATCGACAAACACACATCTGACAGCAGTTTATGTGTTCTATCTGTTGTATTTGACCCCTCTATGAGTTGCTGATACAGCTGTGACTTTTATTTTAGTGTACTTAGTGTTGCATGGGGGTGTTTTTTCTTTTAGGTGAGCTTTCTTTCAGTGAACGATGTTAGGGTCTCCACAGAACCTTTTAACTCCTTTATTTACGTAATAGTTTTAAATTAACAGTCACCTCCAAGTTTTCAACGGGCAGACGGGAATACGCTTCACGTAGTGGCTTAATGATTCACATATCGGATGGTATGTAAAAATAAATTAAAGTTTCCTTCGAACTTACTTTAGATAATTATGCATGTGTTAATACATTTGTAACACAGATTTAAAGATGACAATATGATTTTGCTGAGACTAATACATAATCAGATTATATACCAATAGCGATGTGGACAGTATAACTTGTATTTTGCAAGCTTTTTTACATCTTCTAGTGGAGATTTTTGAGGAACGCATTATCTCTAAAATCCTATGCCCTCTCGCTCGCCGAACATTAATCCACCAGACATCTTTCTCTGGAGAACATGAATGATAAGAATATGACAACCAGATCGTCAGTAAGTTTTTTCTAATAAAATTAAGCGGGTTCAGACTATTGTAGGTTGTAGTCACCCGTGGGCGCCATTTTCTACAAATTTTATATACTGCAAAGCAAGTTTCAGAAGACCCACTACAACCCAAATATGTGAACAACCGTTTTACGAATACATTGAGGAGAATGGCGGTTTGATTGACAATGGCCAACTCAAAATAAACATCTTTGAATAATAATAGCGTGTAAAAAATTTTCTGGTACTATCATAATCTGTTTTGGTTTTAATACGTGATTTCCTAAACCTATTTTTTGCCTAAATTAAGTAAGAATTAGTATAATTGCACACGTTAGATATCATCATCTTGTTTTCCTATAGGCCTATGCATGTTGTAATCCAATGCATACCAAATATCTGAGAGGTCTTAAATTACACAGAACATTACCTGTAAATCTCTGAGGTAGGCACGAAAGATCAGCAATACAGTTAAATAAGATATCTGAAATGATCCTGGAAGAAGAAGAGAGACGAAAGGAACAGAGAAGGCTGAATTAGCAGCTACATCCAGCCGTTATGTCACTATTAGATTCCAGTGGAAACCGACGTCCAGTCCCGGAAATGTTGTGGTGGTCTTTTGGGATGGGGACGTTGGCGTGAGCGGGCTGCTGTCACCGATAGCGGCATACATGTTTACTCTTGAGATAACGCACCTCCGCTGCCACTGCTGGGTGTAGTTTACTTGGATGCGTATCCGCAAGCAATCTCACTTCAGTTCTACGCGAATAAAATGCTTGGAACTGCAAACCATCTGTTTAGTCACCAAAAATTCAGGAACAGATAGCAACTCGGATGCAAATTCTGACCGTGTAAATATTGGTCTCAAAGTGAACATTAAATTCGGTCCATTTCATTCTCGCGAAGTATCGCGTACACCACACGAAATTTGTCTATTCATATGCTGCTCTTTTGTGGTAGTATTAAAGGAGAACGATATTATTATATGAAATTCTCTGACATCTCTGTGGAGGATGCAGTAATTTAGCGTCGTTACTTGGATGTTGATCCGTGAGAGACACGCCATTAATCTGTAACTTATAACAAGGGAACTACCGTTCTGAACGTACTGCTCGTCATAGTTTACCGATCTTCGAAGTTGAAGCTGCTAAGCGTATGATATAGCCAGTCTGAATCCCACCCAAGACTGCTCGCTCATGCACTTACTGCTATCCAAAACCATGTACAGTGTCATGTGGAGCAAGGGAAGATTACTGTACCTACAGTAACTGTTGCATAGTGTTGAGACAATGAGTTCGGCAGCCACCTCGTTCTATATCAAAACGTGTGTCAGTGTATTTGTATATCAATGTACTTGTGTCACTCTCTCTCTGTAACGACATCGTGAACTTCTCAACACAGAACGGCCATGTCAGTCAGACTTCAAATATCGTATGTTAGCTTTGTGATAAACGGTTTCGACTGGTAGGATTAGAGACATTTTACACTGCATTGAAAACAATTGTATTTAAGTTAACTAACGTTGAACAGTGTACAATCATCGCAGACTGAGTGCGAGTAGCTAACGGCCTCAATACGATCACATCAATAAACCCCAAAACGTAAATTATACAACCCAACAATAATTGAATCCTATAATAATTCAAAGAAACAAGAATTACACATTTATACTCTAACGCAATAAATCAATGCTAAAAATATAAACTGCGAACTTTTGGTAAGGGAATCTGAATTGTGTATTCATGGGTACACAACAAGATAACTATCAAAAGAACTAACTTTTCTATGGCTACTTCGGTCCATTCTCTGTGTCTGAGTTTGTTAAACTGTTTCCTTAATCCCAAACTGTTTTCTTAATTACTTACTGACACTGATTTTTTAATTTTAGATTACTGTCATTCCCTGTTACTGCGGCTCACTGTGACCGTTAATTTCGGATGCATTTGGTCAGCATTATTCAGTGCCTCGGTGAAGTACAGGGAAAATAACATTTCTGTAGTTACACAGGCTCTACACAGTTCTTGAAGGGTGCTTTCGGAAGAGACAGGACAGGATTTCTTATGTTCACTTTTTAGGAACTCCATCATTTAATCGCACATGCTTTGGTTGTAATTGTGGACTTTGAGATACTGTCGCCTCTACAGAAGACACAGTATACTGACATACTGAGATCTTTGCCCTTTCTTACTACAACCACTGACATTCAGTCATAATAAAGAACTCGAAAATGAATCACTTACTGTCTTATGCATTACAAACTTCCCAAAAATTGCAGGCTATAAGACAATATTCTTAGGTCTTCAATTGCTCCGCATGGTACGAAGTGAAGGAAGAAGGTTATATACACATTAACAATGAAAGTCTATCAGCTTATTGGATCTCTGATTTTGTTCACCTTTACGAGGTTTTAGAGCCAAGTCTGAATCATCATAGTTTTCCGTTTTCAGTCAAGGCTTTTTTTTGCGACCTGGTGTGTAGTCGGACGTGACTGTTAATGCAGACAATCGTCCAAGGGCAATGACATTCGGAGATCGTATTGTTATATCGTCAGATAATGGAGAAAATTAAAAATACACTAAACCTACCTATTTTACGACAGGCACTACGACATAATCAACGAACGAATAACCAGATTTTTCGCAGGACTAAATAGCAATCCCCCTTCCAGCACTGTCAAATGCAGTCATTAGAAACTAATGAGAAGTTCTTCGTTGGCTCTGTCCAGGAAAAAGCAGACTTCTCCCGCCACATTCATTGATATTTCGACTCCTCCCAGCTGATGGGAGAAACCATCTGCGTCATTGTGTCTTGGGATGAAGTGACCGTTGATTTCATAAATTATAATCAGCTAGACCCAATGTCCAGAGTTCGTTCCCAGCCACTACTTGACTTCTGAATGACGCCCAAGAATCAACAGAGGTCAAAGCAAAAAGATGCAGATGCAGTGGAAACTGGTGCGTGAAAGAAGTGTGACGTGTATGCACATGACATGTGGCCTGTAACTGAAGTATCGTGATCATCTCTACACTGACAAAACATTCCGAATTATTCCTCCACTGAGATATTTGTGAGAGGACTGTCACGAGAGAGGTGACCATGATAAAAGGTAACATTCTACTAATCTCAGCAGGGAATGTCAGAAATCAAAAAGTTATAGGAAAGTTAGTGGTTCTGAAAAGGAAAAACGCCGTTTATATGTTTAGGGGTTTAATATTTTTTTTTTTTTTGTGTGGGATCTAAAATTTAAAAAAATCTCTCTCACACCGGCCTAATTGAGCTTCACTGATCAGGAAAGTAAAAACATGGGTATGTTAAGGGAATTCTCATTCACAAAGCAGGCTTATCACATTCACACAGTTCAATACTGTTCTATCCTGATTAAATTGAGCTTAACTTAAATTCCATAAGGCAGTGAAGCAATTTCGAAGTCTCGGTGTGACGAAAATTGTCAGTCGATCTCCTGGAAACAATTGTAATAATTATTAACTTTCGGTGATCTCATGAGGAAGACCGGAGATCTGCTGGTAAGACCGTGTTAGCCTATTTATTTGAAGCAACTGGATATCTTGAGCATACAAAACGGCAGGTTCGTCCAGTGTAAATCAAAAGTTCCCCACTGATCCCGCGCAACACAGCGTAGTAAGCAGACACTGTCAATAATAATCAGTTAAATAATACGCGAACACATTTACTTTAGTTTAGTTCATGTATTAAATTCCTTCTCATACAGAATCTCATGAAGATGGCGACTAGCTCAACAATACATACATATACATCCTCCTTCTTTCACGACTAATCGGCAAGCATTCCTTCATTCTTTTCATAAGAGAAAACATAGATAGCAGAGAAGCTATTCCATGGAGTAAATGGACGCTCCAAGGGATAATTGGGCTTGAAACTACTTTGCATTCATAATCGGTAACATAAGAAGAAGTATTTCGAGATATGTACTGAGTTGTATAATTTATAAAATTTCTAAAAATATTGCGGAGAGACCGCTGCAAGAGACATTACAGGGGGTCAGTGAAGTGAAATAGAAAGAAGAGAAGATTTTTGCTCAGGCGATACGCTGAAGCGCCAAAGAAACTGTTATAGGATGTGTATTTAAATACAGTGCTGCGGTCGGCAACGACTATATAAGACAAGTGTCTGGCGCAGTTGTTAGATTGGTTGCTGCTGCTATAATGGTAGGTTATCAATATTTAACTGAGTTTGAACGTGGTGATATAGTCGGCGCACGAACGATGGGACATAGCACCTTCGAGGTAGCGATGAAGTGGGTATTTTCCCTTACGACCATTCCACGAGTGTACCGTGAATATCTGGTATCCGGTAAATCATCAGATCTACGACATCACAGCGGCCGTAAAAATATCCTGCAAGAACGGGATCAACGACGACTAAAGAGAATCTTTCAACGTGACAAAAGTGCAAACCTTCCGCAAACAGCTGCAGATTTCATGCTGGGAAATTAACAAGTGTCAGCGTGCCAACCACTCAATGAAACATCATCGATATGGGCTTTCGGAGCCGAAGACCCACTCATGTACCCTTGATGACTGCACGACACAAAGCTTTACATCTCACCTGGGCCCATCATGACCGACATGGCGCTGTTGATGACTGGAAACTTGTTGAGTGCTCGGACGAGTCTCGTTTCAAATTCAATCGAGACAATGGACGTGTACGGGTATGGAAACAACGTCATGAATCCATGGACACCCCATGTCAGTACGTGACTGTTCAAGCTGGTGGAGGCTTTGTAATGGGGTGCTGCGTGTACAGTTGGAGCGACATGGGGCCCCTGATACGTTAAATACGACTCTGACAGATGAGACGTACGTCAACGTGATGTCTGCTCATCTTTAGCCGACTGACTTGGGCAATTCCAGCAGGACAATGCGACACCTCTCGCGTCCAATATTTCTACAGACTGATTCCAGGAACACTTTTCTGAGTTTAATGACTTGCGCTGTCCATCAAACTCCTAAGAAGTGGACATTAGTGAGCATATCTGCGATTCCTTATATTGTGCTTTTCAGAAGAGACCTCCAGCGCATCGTACTCTTATTTATGTACAGTCCTGCAAGAGATGTCATTTCCCTACAGCGTTACTTCAGACATCAGACGAGTCTATGCCACGTCGTGTTGAGGTACTTCTGCGCACTAGCGGGGGCCCTACAAATGGTTCAAATGACTCTAAACTCTATGAGACTTAACTTATGAGCTCATCAGTCCCCTAGACTTAGAACTACTTAAACCTAACTAACCTAAGGACATCACACACATCCATGCCCGAGGCAGGAT
The DNA here is from genome assembly GCF_021461395.2 of Schistocerca americana. Lineage (NCBI taxonomy): Eukaryota > Metazoa > Arthropoda > Insecta > Orthoptera > Acrididae > Schistocerca > Schistocerca americana. The sequence goes on from NC_060121.1 coordinate 682,754,492, forward strand.
TCGATCCTGCGAACGTAGCAACGCCTAGAGCCGCTCGGCCACAGCGGCCGGCGGGCCCCACAAGATATGAAGGAGGTGTACCAATTTCTTTGCCTCTTCAGTGTTTAAACCGCGCCAGAAAGTGGTGTACATATAGTGATAAGATTATTTTCGCTAGAAATAAAAACCAAGATAGCGTAAAACAACAATAGTAAATCTATAAAACCCTATTTCACAAGCGGAAAGCGAATGGAAAGAGAAAGAATGTGAGGACACTCACTGGGTCATCCAGTATGTGAAGGGAGATGAAAGGGCAATAATCACAGGAGCGTCGAAAGGGGGATATGGAAGAAATTATTACTGAAGGATTTTAGAAAGGGAGTGGGATTGAGACAGAAGCGGGATAAATCGAGTCCTGCTACAAATTTAAGCTGCCTATAGGGAATATATGGTTTCAAAATCACTGGAGTGTAGGTATACTAGGAAATGGCCTCGAGATTAAGGAGGATTCCACCTAGTTCACATCACTGAGAGACTGATATTACTAAAACAGATACTGGACTGTAAGTCTTACCTAGAGGCAGACGCACATCTAGGTAAAAATTCAATACTCATGATGAAAGTTCAAAAGTTTAAGATAATCTTTTAGAGGGGTCAGTGGGGAAAGACGTGCTGCACTAAAGTTCTAAGGTATGGTAAGCAGCGTTTTAAGATCTCTGAGGCTACAGAGGCTGCTATAATTTGCTATAATTAATCGCACACAATGGAAGTAAGTTGAATAACAATGTGTATCTCTAAAAACGACAATTGCAGTAATTGGACAGATAATTTGCGGGTACAAAAAAAAAGTACTGTGAACAAACTTCGGCTACATAAATAATAATTCAGTTGATCTACAAACGAAGGAATTAAGTAGAAAAATTTTCAGGAAAAGATAAGAATTTAGCAGTATTATTAACTTAGAAATGATGCAAATGACAAATACAAGGAAACTAAAGCGGAAAATTTGCCGGAAAATGTGACGACATGGAAAAAGAGGATCGTCATAGGGACAGATTCTGCACATAGAAAAGCCACAGTAATAGTCGATGAAATTAAACGTGTAGAGTTCTAAGTTAAGAGTGGAAAGGGAATTCCACTGGCAAATGCAGAGGAAATTGCGCGTCTGTGGAAAGTGTGGGGGAGAAAGTATCTGATGTAGTGATGTAGCATGAAAGGGAACTTGATATGGATGAAATAGGAATCCACTGTTGGAGCTGGATTCTACCACAGCTTAGGAACATTTACTACCAAATAAAGCGGAAGGCAGAGATAAGCTACCTTCGGAGTTGATACTATCAATTGCGGGAGGGGGGGGGGGGGGGGGGGATTTAGGGAGACCGAGAAGCAAATGAAAGTTCAAGCTGGCGCTTAGAATGTATGATATTGGGGACATTCCATAAGAGTTTTAGAAAAACATAATCCACACAATCCTGAAGATTGTGCGTAAATCAACATAGAATCAGCTGAACAACTCCAGCATCCAATTGCTCAGAACAATAATGCGCAGAAGAATGGAAAAGAAAACTGAGGATCTATTAGATGGAACTATGGCCAAATCGTAGACCAACGGAAATGTTCGCTAATGTAATGTCGTGCTAGACGTTCGAAATTCTGAGGACAATATATGCGCGAGTTGTCAGAGAAAGGTAATGAGGCTGACAACAAACAGTGCGAGTGATCTGTCAACGCTGTGATATTCTACTTGTGTAGAGCGATGTGTTCATCCCTTTCAGATGCTTGGTTCGAGTTTCACCTACGAACAACCATCTCGTGATTTTTGAAAGCTCTACCTCTGAAGTGGAGTTTTTAATATGTATTACGAAAATAGAACAGCTGTATTTAGAGAAATGTTTTGCCATGAAACTTTGTGTTAAACTTCGGTAATCTGTGTGACCTTCGAAAACTGGAAACAGGCCTACGGTGACCAGCCCTCACCTAGAGCAAAAGATTTTTGCTGGCAAAAATCCTCACAGCTGAGCAAAATGACAATGGAAGAATGATGTGCGTTGATCTTCTTGACGACATTGCCAATGACGACGAATGGATCAGTCGTTGATGACAGGTAATGAATCTTCCATTGATGAGCATGATCATGAGATAAAAATGGAAAGTGTGGAGTGGCGTAGTGAGACACGACCTCTACAGGAAAAAAGCTCGAACGAGCCAATCGAAAATCAAAACAATGGTGACCTGGTTCCTCCAGGACAAACCGTCACCCAAATGTTTTTCTAAGATGTCTTTGAAAGGCTCAGGAGATGAGACCGGACATTGCAGAGAAGTGGATGCTGCATCATGACAACGCTCCATGTAACACAGCCACTCCCTACACGGAACTTTTGTGCTCAAAAGTCATTATTCCTATTCCGAAGCCCCTCTATTCGCCTTATCAGAATCCTTCTTTTCGAAAAATTAAAAAACTCTTAAAAGAATGTCATTTTGCGGCTTTGGAGTACATCCGAGAGAATGAGTCCGACTTATTAAAGACCCTACCATTTGAAGCCTTTCTTCGCCACAACAAAGACCAGGAAAAACGACCCTGCCGGTACGTACCTGCTGAAAGGAACTACTTTGGATGTATAATGTTGTTTGAAAAAGAAAAAGAAAAACTATGATAGATAAACCACCAGTCCCATTACTTTTGTCACGCACCTTTTCCACCTTTTCCAAACGGAAAAATAAAATTGGAAGACGAAGAACGAAGTGTTACGACGAAAAATGGCGTAAGAAATGCAAAAGAAAGATGGAGTTTTTAGCTTCTACTGCTTAGTCAATACGCTGAAGAAGCCATGAGGGAAACATAAGACAGAACGTGGATTTGATTAAAACTTAAGGAGAAAGGCTATCAGTGATACGATTCGCTGACGACATAGTTATCCTCAATTAACGTCAGGAAGAACTGTAAGACCTTCTGTACGTACGTAACAGTCTAATAAGCACGCAGTATATTCTAATGTGTGTGAAGTCCTAAGGGAGAAAGCTGCTGAGGACATCGGTCCCTAGACTTACACACTACTTAAACTAATTTAAACTAACTTATGCTAAGAACAACACACACACCCATGCCCTAGGGAGGACTAGAACCTCCGGCGGGAGGGCCCATGCAATCCGTGACATGGCGCCCTAAACCACCCGGCCATTAGGCGCGGCTCACGCAGTATGAATTGAAGGTTAACAGGCAACCTCCTGAGATATTTTCCACATTCCAAACAGCAATGTCGTACGAAATAATTTTGTGTGGTAACTCATCATATAGAAAGAAAGTACTGGTTGCACAAAAGCGAGCAGAAGGAATATAGGTGGTGTTTATCCACGGACGTCTAGTAGGCTGCTCTTCAAAGAGCTAGACATTTCATTGTGCCGTCACAACACATGAATATTTATTTTAACTAATGAAATTCGTCATAAACAATCCATCACATGCCTACAACATTAGATGGAAAAATTACCTTTATTACCCATTGTTAGAGCTGTCAGTATTTCAGAGGAGGGTTCAATCTGCAGCAATAAAATTTTTGATCATTTGCCCAATGACATAAAGTGTCTGACAGATAACGAAGCATGTCTTAAATCCAAATTGAAATAATATCTCCAGGAGAGATCTTTCTGTTTCATTGACGAATTTCTGCTTAACGCTGGTAGCCACTTGAAAAAATCTTGGGTTTAAATGTTACTTAGTAGGGATAAAATGATGATGCGTTCATTAATGTTAACACTAAGCATCTATATTCGATCCACATCATATCGATAAAAAACCATTCAAATAATCTATGGATCGTGTAACTAACTAACTCTTTAATACTTAATGATGTATCAAAAAGAAAACATGCAACCGATGGGTTGCATATGTGAGAATATTTGCTTGATATAAGAGACATTGCAGAATTATTTCTTCATGTAGACGCATCGGCTCAAATGATTCAGTGGTTTTCCTTCGGGATCAAGAAAAGTGCAACAAGATGGCTGCCTAGGCCTTGATTAAATGCACTAGAAAAAGGATTCTCCATTTCTGAATTGGAAGCCTTGGCAGTTTTGTTTGGTAAGGAAATGTATATTCTAGCCACCAACAACCAAGCACTCAGCAGGGTGTTATCTAGAACACGGAATACTGGTCGTATTTTCAGGTCAGTAACGAGAATTATAACCTTTAAATTCCAACTACGTAACGTAAGTGTCTCAAAGATCCGAATCGCAGATGGGCTCATTCGTGTGTTAGAATGCAGTGGGAATAACTGAGGAGATGATCAGATTGGGAAACATCGGGTTTGAGATGTAACGAAGACTTCAGTTCGACGTACATTCCTCATTTATGTCGCGACTTTAAAGAATACAATGATGAGGACAAAGGCAGTGGAGATATCAAGGAGACGCTTCCAAAAGATAAAATAAGAACTGCCCCATGTTTTGAAAGGTAACGTAGTATGTTGTAATTATCGTGGGGCAATATACGTAAATTAGTGGTTCTGAAGGTATTAGTTCCAATGCTATTCTGGCGACCCGATTGAATCATTTGATTGAGTTTGGCTTACCAGAACAATGTTTATACATTTATTGATAGCATCAATAAATAGGATCGAAGCGATATAGATGTGATTTATCACAACAACTGGCTCCGACCACCAGTTTCATATACAGAATACTTTCAAGACCGAATATTTATACAGAAATCAATTATTAATGAAGATTGAGACCAAATAAAATATAAATTAATGTAGCATCTTAATGAAGAGAATGCGATCACAGCCAGTTACAAAAATGGAAATCATAAAAATAAAACGTTAACAAGAGCTACAGATAATTTACAAACGATTCAGATTAAGCAAAATCCAAATGAATTCAAAACGCCATGAGGAAACGAGCTGGTGTATGGCAACTTCAGAAATATTTTGAGTATATAACATCAGAAGATTACCGTAAGTACTGCAACATTTAAGAATATTAGCGACGCACGAAAGTAGTACTATACATAAGTGGGGATGTTAATATAACTGAAACAAGTTTATTTAAGAGGATTACTGATACAACACGATACCGACGTCGCTTCTTCAGAACTGTGTAGTCTTCATTGTTATCAGCACCAAGGGACAATCAGTTAAGTGCAGGCACATGCAGAGGTTGAGATTCAGAGTGGAGCAATAGGGTGTACTTCCCACATGACAGAAACGTATGTGTGACCTACTGTTTGTGAGGCATGGATTTCCCGCGAGAAGGGGTCGCCAGGATAGACTTTCGGAGCAAAACATTTCATTTAGTAAGAGGTGGTCAGAATTTACTTTTCAATTTCATGATGAATAAGGCATGTCTCGGCAGCTACTTTGAGCAGATAATAAAGGCAAACGTGATGTGCAATAATAGTGATTAGACCTATGCTCACAATACACCGGAATATCAAACTACAGAAGATTTTTTTGCCTTTCCTAACATACATTCAGTTGAAACCTGGAGAATCAGAGTGTTTTAGAGAACAACAAAATGTTGAATTACATTACTTGTTATCTGTGTATCTAAATGTCTTCTGAAACGACCATAGTTTCAGTAAGCAGTAGCAATATGGTATGCAGGTAGTCTCATGTCGAATGTATTGTCATGCAACCTATTTCATTCCCTGGGCCTGAAGGGAAGCGGTAAAGAACAAATTGTAAAAGACGTAGAATTTGGAGATAACTGAAACGTCTGTATTACACCACATTACTCCGTTATTAACACTAGCCATATATAGGAGGAGTGAGTTTTGTTACTGATTCATGAGCAATCAACAAGATCATAGTACCGGTAAGATCCAGACATGAGGCACTGGAAGAACTGTTACAAAAGTTTTATGGAGGAAATTATTCAAGCCAAGTAGATTTCAGAACTTTCTACTGAGAAATTCTCCTGACTGAAGGAGGAATAGTTTATACTACATTTATCTTTACCAGCAGGTCCTATTAACTCAGAGTATTATCATTTGGTCTGAATGTAGATTCAGGAGTGTTTATAACAATTCTAGATGCTGTGCTTGGACCATAGTGATTAAACATGGCCACACATAATGTAGATGAACTGTTAGTAGCCAAAGCGAGATGAGAGGAGCACATTTATTTATTAGCAAAGGAGTTGCAGAAGTTTTCCGGTACTAGTGTTACAGCCTTTCTAGATAAATCCAATTTTTCTACAGACGAAGTCATAATTATTGGAAATATTTTTTTTCTCCTTATGGAATCACAACTCATCCAGAAAAGATAAAGGCTACTGAAAATATTCGTCCTAACACAAACAGGAAACAATTGAAAGCACTTATATATTCTAGATGTTTCGTTCTCGATCAGCTGTTCAGCAGAAATGTAGTGCTTAACCTGTGAAGTAAGAGTTTTAATGGGATTTCGTAAGATTAGTATTATGAGGATTTTGAAACTATTAAAGACGCTTTGATTTCCTGAGAGATTTTCCACCATCCTGATATGGAAAAGAAATTTTGAATTGCCTCAGATGCATCATGTTCTGGTTTGGAGGCGTGCTTATTTCAAATTATAGAGTGTGATTGAAAAAAATGAAGTAAATATTACTAGCTTTGCTAATATGGTGTTATAAGATGTGAAAGATCTTACTTCACAACAGCCAGAGACTCTGGTTGTACTGTGGTCTTTCAAAAAGTTTTATAACTATGTCTACAAAACTCAACCGTTAAGAGCAACCATGAACTACGAAAATAACATGAGAGAAATGTCGGCCCTTATCGAAGCTTTTCGATACACGTTTTTCCCTTAATCTATTTGTGAGTGGAGCAGAAGAGGCATTGACTAGTATTGGTAGATGGCACCCCCCACCGTGTAACTTACGGTGGTTTGTTGAGTATGTACTTAGATGCAGATGGAGAAGTTTCATGCTGACAAGGAAACTCCTACACCAAAGATTAGCTAGATGGTCTCAATTCTTACATGGGAAAAAGATTATGTTATCGCAGACGCTTCTCCAGCGTTACCTCAAGGTCTTCCAGAGTTTATGCAGCTGAAAGAACAGATGAAGTATGAAAGTTGACGAAAGATGAGAGGCAAACAAATCTGCAAATGCTATTCTAACAGTCAGGATAAAAAAGATGGTTGTTTCCCAAAATTTGACAATCCAGGAGCGATACCCTCTGATAATGCATCCCATTTTATATCAACAGCATTGAAGCAATTTCTGCATGAGCATTATATTAAGGTATTTAGGGAGTTTAATCTTTTCATTAGGACCTACATATCAGACCAATGAATCAAGTGGATAGCATATGTCACTCCATTTGAGCAAATTGTAAATAATTTTCCCGGTATTTCTACAAAACAGAAATCAGCTGAAATTATGGTAGGCGCTTTCCAGAGAAACGAGTGGAAGACCTTCTGCCACATATGCCTGGTACTGACGTGACATAAGGAGACAATATTCTTCGAACACCGGTTTCACACTTAGCCATAGCACATTTATGGCCATCAGTCAATGATGAAAAATCGGGACATATAAAAAATTTCCAAGTAAGTGAAGAAATATTCCTGAGAACACATGCTAAATCATCGCTATTACACACAAAAAACCAAAAGGGCAGCTGCTGTTAGACTTCATGAGGAAAAGAGTGTTAACAAGTATGTGCTGTAAAATTATTTCTTTGTATTAATTTTTGTGTAAACCATGTCTTGGGACTGTAATAATCATTTTGTACAATGACTCAACATGTATAGAAGTTACTTATTTATGGAATTTCTTCATACTAATGACTGAAATAGGAACAGTGTATTGATGTTTGTAGATATTCAGTCCTTATTTTATGATACTTTGTTAAGTCAAAACTTCTTAGTATATAGTTGAGAAACTAAACTGACTATGCTGTTAAATTTTTATTTATTTATGTACAAGCTATATACATCTTAGAGAGGAGTAACCAGTAACAGATACATAAGAAGTTTGTTTTAGCGAAATGGGCATACATGTGTATGCTTTTGTAGACAGTGGGTGGGATTGGACTCAAATTTATAACTTAGTAGGAAGTAATTTTGTCCAATGAACTGTTTAGACAGTGACATGTGAATCCATTAACTGTAGATGTGACATTAAAAACACTCTACTTATGTCATTTAATTCAAGAATCGTAATTTACAAGAGACTAACATTGTATACCGATGAGTAATAAAATGTGAATGACGAAGAAACAATATTGCTTTCAAGGCAGCCAGTTACAAGTGCAATGCACCACTAACGGCATGTAAATGCAAAACACTTTCCAAGCAATTAAAACTGGACATAAGAGTATTTATGAAATATGATCTATGACTTAGTTTTACTATCTTAGCTGCAATAATTTGTGGTTTTAATTTATTAATGTAGTATTTCTTAGATCTTTTCCACATTGAAAGGAAATGACGTCAGATTGTAACTATAAGGTTGACTGAGTTGTTTATTGCAGTTTTTGGTCGATCTTAGTGGAAGGCAAAGTCTTATTGATATATGTTTTGATACACATTTTTTAGTTCACGAATGTGGTGGATGGTTTTTACCTTATTTCTATGTATTTCGATTCTAACTGAGATGTCCCAGATTTCTGTGCATGTGAGTGTAGAACAATGGTGTCCTCTATGATGAATCACACAGTTTGAGCAAATCATTCAAATTCAGACATTACAACACTGAGGTAAGTAATTAGAAACTTGATACTGAAAGTTAGAATGAAAAGTGTTGTATATAGAAACATTTTTCTAAAAAAGAGAAAACCATAACGCTTTTAGTCCTGTGTATCTCCATCGAGTAATAATACACAAGAACACAGATGTTATGAATGTGACTGCGCTACAAGGAATTGGCGCCTGCCATAGTGGTAGCCTGCAACAGTGTTTAATGCAGCCATTGTTGTTGCCATGTATGGTAAAGTTTGTGTAAAGTATAAAAGCCTTAAAAATATACATGGTAGCTGTATCCTACCAGAACACTGAACTGGTGTTTGTGGGGACACTTATGTAAACACGGATGGCCAAGAGTTGGGCTGTATGCAAAAGGGTACCAGAGATTGTTTAGTTGAAGATACATACACAAGAGCCAAGTATCAGAAATACTAAAGTAAGGTCAATAAAAAAATATATATATAAGCTCCCTGAATAATAACGATAGACCCGCCAGGTTAGCCGAGCGCGCTAATGCGCTGCTTCCTGGACTTGGGTAGACACACCAGCCCGGAATCAAATCCACCCAGAGGATTAACGACGAGGGCCAGTGTGCCAGCCAGCCTGGATGTGGTTTTTAGGCGGTTTTCCACATACCACTAGGTGAATACCTGGCTGGTCCCCACGTCCCTCCTCAGTTACACGACTCACAGACATCTGAGACACATTCACACTATTTTATGATTTGCACTTGATGCAGACAGCTGGGGTATACTGATTCCATCACAGGGGGTATGGGGTGGCGGCAGGAAGGGTATCTGGCCATCCGTTTCAGTTAACTATGCAAAATCCGTTGTAACATGCCGACCCAGCGAAAACTGTGGCAATAGGCACAAGCAAAAGAAGAAGAAGAAGAAGAAGATGATGATGATGAAGAATAATAACGATAAAAATGAACTCATTGGAACACTTAATGTATTAACCAGAATTCCTATCAGTGTAGAATAGCATATAACAAATGTCTTTTGGTATCACTGATATAGCTATTTAACCTGTTTGCATTATATGATAATGAGCTGTGTGAGAAGGTACATTCGAAACCTGCCCTGCCAAGCCTAGTGCCTGAGATGATCCGCTGTTGAAGGCAGTACCAACGCTGCCGTCAGCAGTGCCTCACAATGTACATCTGCGGTCGTCTCTACCACCATCGTCCAGAGTCATGGAACCGTAATGAACGACTGAAATAAGATCGTCGGTGACTGGAAATGTCATTTCAATTGAAAGTTTTAATAGATATTAAATTCCCCTTTATATGTTATATAAAACAAACCCTTTTTTACTCTGGAAAATTTTGATACAAAATATCTCTAACTTATAATAAAATTGATCCACTAAGTGAAATGTTAAAGTTGGAGTCAATGGAATATTAAATTTTGTATGCGGTTTTCTTAGGCGTCTTTTCCTGTCAGCTGTGACCAAATGGAGTGCGATCAACTGTATGAAATATATTGCAATATAAGTGGGCCTTGTACGCTTAAAATTCAATATAACCACAGAATTCTCCTTCAATGCCGAATTAATGTAAAATTTACAACAATGTTAGCTAATATAGCAATGCAGCAGTTATTACTAAAACCACATAGAATTTATTTAATCTAGTAGTGAAAAGTAATGTGATCCTTTTGTGCTCTGTAGATCACATAAATCATGCCGGCAAGGGGCCGATATGACGTTCTGTATGTTACCCATGGAAAGTTGACCGGTGTCTAAGCTGAAATTACAAAAACATGTAAAGAAAAAAAAATCTGTGTTTACCTATATAAGAGTCTAATAATTGTGTTGGTGTGTAAATTCTTTTCCACTTTATCTATAAAATAATTCATGTTGTTAAGTCAAATAAAGCCTTTTGCCCAAAGATTCTTGCTACCATGCCAATGTTCGAATAGATAAAAAATTCCGAAGAGCGATTTGTTGAATTCTTCTTTCAACACTTTTGCGCCTTTTCTGTACATATTCCTGTACCGTAAGCATGTAAGTTCGATTGGGCTGATGCCGGACTTAAATAGAACATATTTTCATATCTAAGTCTATTTTCTTTATTTCGTAATACTTGACGTGATCGTTTCCCATGTTGATAAAGTTGATTTTCTTGTACTTTGATGTTTTCCGAGACCACGGAGAAAATATTGAAGGCTTTACGTGTTCTTTTGCTATTTATTCATTATAGTTAAGAGTAACCGCACTTACATCGATGTACCCATCATTTCTTTGCGTTTGAACGCATATTCTTAACGTATGAATTTTGTTAGGTTAATAAGTCAGTAATCACTGAACAAAGACATCGTCATTTGCTTCATTGGCTTGACATCTCCACTCCATGAGATAATTCAAACGTTGAAAAGAAATTGTACGCTGATATATAATTATCAGGAATTTCAACGGCATTTACTTTTTATCCAAAATTTAGTTCATCTTCATCGTCATTGGGGTTTCTCTTTGTAGTCGCGGTGTCATGGCTTTAAGATATCCCCCCTGCCGTGACGTGCATCAAAAACTTTTTTTTAAAACATTTTAGCCTTTAAATAAGAGGGACAGAAACGCTTCACACAGCAGACTCCCCATGGCGTGGCTCCGTAGAGCCCTTCCTCGTTCTTCAGTTTGCAGGCATACTATACGGACACAGAAAAGCATTCTACATGCTTCCCTAGTGCAGATAGATAATTTTTGGAGTCTCCAGTGGACGAGTTGAATCATATGGTGACCATCTATCTGCTGATACCTGATGGATTGCTTGCAGCAGCTTTCAGTACATAGAAGAGTTGGGTCTCATAAAGCAGATACCACACTCCCCTTAACAAAAAAGTTTCACTTTATTTTTCCCTCCTCACTGAGAGAATGTTCATGTACACACCTCCAGAACAGGATTGCGTATATCCAACTAATATCAATAAACACGTTGAGACACGTTTCACAGTGCTGTGTTTGGTGTTCTCCTTGTGAGAGTAATGAACTTATATGTGATTATGCGAATACTTTGTGTAAGGAACGTCACATGTGGCTGAGTTATTACAAAAGTGAACTAGTAAATGAAAAGAAGATACATATTTTACTACTATCAGTACGTGCCCGAATAATTTACGTTTCCTTAGTTATGAAGTTACGAGTATTAATTTGCGTAAGGACAGCGGTATTTAAGACGTCTCGTTATATAAAATCCAATGTATTTTTCCACTGAAAAATTTCGTAGTATTTAGCGCGTGTTAATTACATATTTAATACGCCATTTATTCGAAATGTGAAATGGCAGTCCTCTTACCTTGATTTATGTACTTACGTATGTTCCACATTATTGAGAGTGCATTAATTACAGAGTATTTGAGCAAGTATGGCTGCCGGATGCCGCAAAAGTGCATTTATTCAAAACTCCAAATTCCATTACCACTTAAACTGGCTGAAGGATACTCAACATCAGAGTATATAGCCACAACTGTTCTCTCGCAACAGGCATTATGGAATTCCCTGTGTGAGTCGAAGAGCTCGTGAAATCAATTACGTTATACATTACACGTAGTTTTTTCGCATTTTCTGCGCACTCCCAAGCTGCACGAAAATATTTTTCATGTTTCTCGATGAACCTTTTAGTTAAAAAATTAGCTAAATTAGAATTAGTGTGCTAGATCGGTCTAATTTTGTTTTAAAGTTTGGTACCTACACCCCAAATGTAGGTTGATCTGTTAGTGACGCAACATACACATAAGATTGTCTTTCTTTGTAGAGTGAAATTATTGTTATCTGCTCTTTTGTTTATAGCATTTGGAAGCTGTTTTTAGTTATTTATAATTTTTTAAAAATTGTATACCTTCATTTCTTTCGTGAACTTCAACATTACATTTTAAATACGATGTGAACTCTTAGAGATGTGGTGTAGATAGGAGCACAGAAGGTGCTTATACGATACTGACAACGGCAAAAGTAAACTTAAATTAAACCTAAATAGCCTTTCATTACAGACCTTTCAGATCCGTCACCTGTCGGCCGACTGATGAGTCACGCGCTGCCAAGGGCGTAACTTGGCGACAGGATGCAGGACCGCGTTGTTTGGACGTTGTCTGCCAATCGTCTAAGTCGGCTTTCTCAGTCATAATTCATATCTTCTCATGCAAGCAGCTCCTCAGTTTCTCATCACGTCGTCGGAAGTCGCCCTATCGTGGAAAACTACCTCCTTGCTTGTTCTGGGAATCGAACGTGGTACTCCACTTGTCAGTGAGGCAGTTGACGAAGCGGACTATAAATGCAAACATCTGCCGCATCTCATGACGACACCGAGGCACTGATGCAATCAGGTTTTGGAATTCATTAAATAAGAATTTAAAATATTTGAGATGTGTAATGCTGACTTTTGGTCAATCATTACGACTGAACTGAATTTTGTAGCTTTCATCTCCTTGAATGAAATCACCAGTCGTTCACAAAGTCGCTCAAGTCGCAGAATCTGCTCGCCTACATCGTGGAAAGTACGCAGCTCGAAAAACAACCTCTTGCGTAAGGCGATTAATACTCTGGAGGAAAATAACAGCAATGACCGCCTGTTTCTACTAGGTCAGATAACGTGGGTTTATCAATTGGCTCTAAGAACTATGGGACTTAACAGCTGAGGTCAACAGTCCCCTAGACTTAGAACTACTTAAACCTAAGGACATCACACACGTTCATGCCCGAGGCAGGATTCGAACCTGTGACCGTAGCAGCCGCGTGGTTCCGGACTGAAGCGCCTAGAACCGCTCGGCCACCGTGACCGGCCGTGGGTTTATCCCTCTGCGAAACTTACGAAGTGTCATTAAACTTGGTCAACCCGCTGAGTAGGTACATGCAAAGAAACACAGAAATTATACTAGCAAACCTGGCAAAGCATCACAGTTTCTGAATTAGATTCGGAACTGGATGTATGTACTAAATTCCTTTCTCCCTCTCTCTAACGATCTCCTCCAATCTCCTCTCTTTTTCCATCTCCTCCACCTCCCCTTCCTCTGTCTGTCCATCAACTCCTTTTCTCTGTGTCAGTCCATGTGCACCTCTCCTCTTCCATGTCCGTTTCCCCTCCTTTTCTCTTTTCATCGTCTCCTCTCCTCTCCCTGACCATTAGCTTGTTTATTGTTATGGTGAACGAAATCTTGATTGTGATTGGAAGTGGCTTAAAATGAATGGGTAAATCGATTACAATCATTGGTACATGTGGTACCAGACATATCTTCGACTGCTGAATTTGTGAGGTTAGTAGCACTAATGACAGTATTTCCCATAATTTTAATTAGTGAATCGATGTGATAACGAAGTTTGGAGCGGATCACATTCCGTCGTAGTAATGTGATCACAAGCCGGTAAGCCATAAATACACGTTACGTCTTTTCTGTACAACCGAGGGCGAGGAAGAAAGTAAAAAAGTACACGGGTGTTTACAATTTTAGTATGAAATCAAAAGTAAGTACAAAGAATATGCATGTGAGAAACATTTTGTCTAATAGTTCGCATACCTTTCTGTAACAGTTGAAACTGACTGCAAGAAAAAACAAATCCACACATTCTCAGAGCACATCGTTCTTTTCCTCACGAACAGTTTTAACATAAAACTCGTACATTAGCAGCTGCTACTGGTATTGTTATTTCTTTTTTTACTCATCAGTCTTCTGACTGGTTTGATGCTGCTCGCCACGAATTCCTCTCCTGCGCCAACCTCTTCATCTCAGAGTAGCACGTGCAAACTACGTCCTCAATTATTTGCTGGCTGTATTCCAATCTCCGTCTTCCTTTAGAACATAAATACACTGACGAGACAAAAAAACGGGTGCACTTGCCTAATATCGTGTCGGGCCCCCGTGAGCACCCAGGAGCGATGCAACACGACATGGCATGGACTCTACTAATGTATGAAGTAGTGCTCGAGGGAGTTGACACAAGGAATCCTGCATGGCTGGCCATAAATCCGTAAGAGTACGAGGGGGTGGAGATTTCTTCTGAGCAGCACGTTTCAAGGAAACTCAGATATGCTCAATAATTTTCATGTCTGGGGAGTATGGTGGCCAGCGGGATCGTTTAAACTCAGAAAATTGTTCCTGGAGCCACTCTGTACCAATTCTGGACGTGTGAGGTATCTTATTGCCCTGCTGAAATTGCCCAAGTCAGTGTGAATCCCCAACGGAGATGAATGGAAGCACCTGATCAGACAGGATGCCTAAGTAAGTGTCACCTGTCAGAGTCGTACCAAAACATCTTAGAGGTCCTGTACCAATTCAACTGCTCACGCCCAACAACATTACAGAGCCTCCACCAGCTTCAACAATCCCCATGAATCCATGGATTCATGAGGCTGTCTCCAAAGCAGTATACGTCCATCTGCTCGGTACAATGTGAAACGAGACTCGTCCGACCAGGCAACATGTTTCCAGTCATCAACAGTCCAATGTCGGTGTTGATGGGCCCAGGCGAGGCGTAAACCCTTGTGTCGTCCAGTCATCAAGGGTAGACGAGTGAGACTTCGGCTCCGAGAGCACATGTCGATGATATTTCGTTGTATACTTCGCACGCTGGCAGTTGTAGAGAGCCCAGCATTGAAATCTGCAGCAATCTGCGGAAGGGTTGCACTTCTGTTACATTGAACGATTCTCTTCACTCGTTATTGATCCCGTTCATGCAGGAAATTTTTCCTGCTACAGTGATGTCGCAGATTTGATATTTTACCAGTTAACAGATATTCATGGTACACTCGTGAAATTCTCGCACGAGAAAATAACCAATTCATCGCTACCTCGGAGATGCTGTGTCCCATCGCTCGTGCATCAACCGTATCACCACGTTATATTTATATATTGTAATCTCCCCTTCCTTCCTTCTTCCAGCTATCCAGCTATTGTCCACATAATGAAAAGAATGCTTTGCCGAAGTAATTAATAAGCACTTTATGAAGATTTTGAAAGGAGCGAAGATTACAATAAACGTTCAACATTACTTAGCTTGTCATGTGGAGATGGTGCCAGTTCTTCTAGTGTGGGGGTCTGAATCTTGAAACTGAAAATCTCCTTATGGTTGGTTTAAACAAAATAAATTTGAAGATTGATGTTACAGAAAATTTATACTTAAATATATTTTCTCACAGTTTTGCATATAATTCAGTCATTTGATTTTCCACATTAACAAAGCCTAAATTACATTGTACTCGCGTATTATACAAAAATACGTCCGTACAGATCAGAAGCAAGCTTACGACTCTCACCTCCTGCGGAAAAAACCATATTCCAGAGTGTTAACATATTCTTAACAAATGATTTCCTACTAGCTTTCGTTACATTATTAATATCGATCATTATTTCACAAATGAATCCAGAAATAAGCATAGTAAACAGTACAGGACTGTGTAGTTAATAATGAAATTTTAAGTGTGCTAATACATCGTAATTTTGGATGTTTCTAAAAAAATATTACTGTACATTGACAACTAGTATCATGAAAATTTTATAAAGTATTTTGTTTTCATAAATTTTAGCTTGAAATATAACGTACTATGTACAAAATTGTATGAAAGTTTTTCGGAAAAGCAACTGAGATATTACTGACCTGTCCAAAATTCTATAATTAACACTGGTATCAACAACCACATTTGAGCAAAAATAATGCTAGAGGTGGACGACCCGTTACAATGTATATAATGGAGATATGTAGCTTATGTCAGTGTGAACGGTTCTTTGAGTGTCCTTTGAAAATTTTATGTAAATCGCTCACTGACTCATCGAGAATTTTGCTAATACCGTTGCATATATATATATATATATATATATATATATATATATATATATATATATATTAGTCGGCTACTTCTCGAGATTCCTGGTAGGAAAGATACACAACGACTTGTATTATCGAGGGTCGTATTTTCCACTGAGTACAAACTCTAGGGTTTGATCGATGAGACGATCCGGAACAAAGAGGGCCTCATGAACATGTGTCCGGAAGTGCATGGTTTTCATGCTAGAGACCATTTATTCAGTAATACACTGTTACAAGGACTGCAGTCTAATGCGCGTTGTACCATGCAGCCACAGTTACAGATGGTGGTACTGTTCCTCATACGTTACGTCCTAGCGCCCTCTCCTGCCGTAGTAATGGGTAATGCTGTGCCCGATTTACTTCTCTTGCTGATTCACCTAGTAGTGGATATGGTACACGTTGCACACAATGGTTTCGGTTTCGAATCGACAGCTTGCCGACGTGGTGTTTACTTACGGAAAGGGAAATGGCAACAGGCGGCCGGCACCAAGGTTGTATCAGGAGACCTATCCACGCTGACAACAACCACAGCATTCAATGTTTGCAACAGTGTTTCGCCGTTTGTCTCAGACAGGGTCGTTTGGGGATGCAGGAAATCATGAAAGACGTACCCGATGTGTTCAGACAGATGACTTGGAGGAAAATGCGATTAACACTGCGGAAGGCGACCGCCATGTCAGTACCAGTTGGAGCACCATTACAGGACAAGCCAGACAACCGTGTGGAACATTCTCCATGACAGTTGTTACTACTCCTACCACTTACAGTGTGTGCTGGCCTTACTAGTGACAGACTTTCCACGTCGAGAGCAGTTTTGTCACTGGTTTCTTCACCAGGTAAGCACGATTCCGGTATTTATGTCATCCATCCTATTTGTGGGGTCCTGCCCACTTGTCTCTTATAGGGTGCCTAAAGGATGCTGAATTCTCAAATAGCTATACCACAATTCAAGCAAATCACATCAACAGTTTTTATTACAATAAAGTGAACTGACAATACTTAACTTTGATGTACAAGAACATGTAGCAAGCGATTGGCGACTTGCGAGCAGTCTATATACAATCTTTGTCGCATAGTTTGTGGATCACTAATAACGGATACCGTAGTGCTTACTTCTGAGGCGTGGTTCCTACCGTTGTCCGTCTTCTACTTTCCCTTTACTGTCCTGGTCTGCCAGTCCTGGTCTAGTACTGTGCGGATGAGGCTGGCACGAGCAGCGCTTGAATTCTGTTCTTGTAGAGGTCTCTCCTGTCGTGGCGCGGTCCTAGCCAGTGGCCTACTGGCTGACGTCGTCTAACAGCCTTCTCTTCTCTTTCGTTCTTCATCTTCGTGCCGGCAGTTGTGGCTACGCTGGAACACTACTCACAGATACGGCCACCTTCAGGCGGAGTGGTATCTTACGCTCTCATACCAATCACCTGTGGGACAGCGAATCATCAGCATCGGTGCAGCTAAAATGTGCGGGACGGGATAACTGACGACCGTTTTTTGGAACCAATCATCCTTCCACGTCGCCTAATAGGGCGGAACTATCGGCGTCTCCTATGGATGACTTTGCCTCCCCTGCAGGAAGAAGTACCACTGATGATTCGAAGGGATATGCGGCTGTAATTTCTTAGACTTTCCCGGCCATTTGATGACATCTCGCGGAAATCGGGTCTTCTGCCGGATATCAGCGTCTACCAGGCACGATATTTCGATGTCATTGCTTGACGTCTTCATCAGGTGTTCCCTGAGACTGGCTGCTTGCTGGACCGGGTCGCGCATTTATGACTGCCCGGTGCCTGGTGCTCTGTTTGCCGTTCCCTAGTCGGTCCGCGCCCGCGAGTCGTGCTATCCTTCGCTCTAGGTGTTCCCTATTCCATCCGCGCCCGCTCTGGCCGCCTCCGACTGCGGCTGAGGCTTCCTGGTGTTCCCTTCCTGGTTCGTGCCCGCAGTGTGTGGATGTCTGAGGCTCGTTGTTGGTGTTGGAAACATATTTTCTCCGGTATTGCTTCAGGGTTCCATGCAGTGCTTAGCTGGTTCATCAGGTTTTGTGCCATCTTTATCTCTATAGATTCAGTGATGACACTATCCCAGAACCTGGGAGTCTGGACCATGACCTTGGTGTTCTCACAATCTATGGAATGTTCCAACTCTAGGCAGTGTTCTCCTATTCCTGATTTTGCGGCCTGCCTTAGCCTGGTATGTCGCTGGTGTTCCTTACATCTGATTTCCACCGTTCTAGTCGTTTGGCCAAGAATTATGGGATATGCGATGTTGTTCTGTTTTACGTCGTGTTCCTGGAGTAAGATGTCCCTAATGTCTTCCAGTTTTACGTAATTAATAGCCAAGGCAGCTACGTTGCCACTTCATAAGTAAGTTTTGTGGCTCCCAATGGAGTGAGGGATTGTCTACTGTCTCTTTTTTGTCGCGCGTCGTTATTGAGGTTTGGAGAGCTAACCTATACAATTTCAGCTTGTCAAAAGAGCCCTGCCGTGTATGAATCCCTCCAGTTCTGATAAAATTGTCGTCTATTGTTAAGAATCGTCTGTCATCATGTCGGTAGTTTCTGTAATCTCTTTCTTGTCAGTCTCATGGTGGAGAATTTCTCCGTGAGTCGTAACTGCGCGGTGGACCGTTGCGTCTGAAGTTATTCTGTCTCCCTTGATAATAATTATTTTGGTTCCCATATTGTGTGTTTCTCTGATTGTCTTTGTCATAGTCATTACCACAGAGAGGTGACCTTTCCCCGCAATTATTATTACTCTGCCAACCTTTGTCATAAGGGTGCTGTCTGTTTCGGTCACGACTTCCATTGTAAGAGTAGCCTTGTCGTGTCCAGTTATTATTTCGGTCATCGCGGAATTGCGACGGATGTGACCAGTAATTGCTGTGTTCCTGTTTTCGCATCCCGCGATTGTCGGTGTCAATTTCCAATTCTTGTAACAGTCCCTGAAAAGCTTTGATGTCGTCTTTGCAACGTCCGGCCAAAATAATATGTCGTAAATGTTCAGGCAATTTGATTAAGGAAATGCGAATAAGTTCTGAGGGGGTGTATGGGTTTGACAGATACTGATTCGTATGCAACATGACTTCTAAATGTTTGACAAGAAAGGAAAAGTCAGATTTTTCTAAATGTTTCATCATTATGATGCTATGTTTTACGAGATCTTGAGTAGCTTGAGACCAATATGCTGAGAGGAAGGCCTGATAAAATTCTCCTTCACTGTGACAATCGTGAATGACAGATTGCATTTTCACGACGGCGAGTCACATATCGGTCATTGTACGTCGTGTCGGCGGTTCCATCTAAAAATTCGGTGGACCTTGCCAACTTCTTTCATAATTTCCGAAGTGCCCTGTGCTATTATTTTGTGACTTTTCCGTATTTCTAATTCCCTCTTCCCGTATTGGATCGCGAGTGTCCTTTGAAATAAGTAATTCTTGTATTACTTGTGCCAACTGATCTTGTACTTCCCCTATTTCTCTTTAGTGTTGCGTATTAATTTGATTCTGATTCTGTTTGTACTTCCTAATTTGCTCGTACTCTTCCGTGTCAGTAAAGACTACCGGTCTTGTTCATTCAGATTATCATCTACCTTCGTAGATAAATTGTTTAGCCCATCCGAGAGTTCGACTACCTTCTTTGATAATGAACTGATTTCCTCCGTGTGTCTTTTTCAGAACCAAGTTTCTGAGTATCTACTGTGTCCTTTAAGTTTTTCTGAGTTTTTGTTAGTTGCGTAACCGAATCAGCAGATGCAACTGAATCAGTTTTAGCTTCCAAGGTGTCGTGATTTTCATGAACAATTATTTGCAGTTCTTTATGGCTGGTTAGTGATTCTGTATTGCATTTTCTTGCCGCGAAGAAAAAAGGTTGACAATGCTCACAAACATGTGTTTACGTCATTACAGACTTCTTGACATTTCGATTCGATTTTAAGTAACTCAGCGGTTAAACCTTCGCGTGTTTGTTGAAGTGTTTCTTTAATTTGTTTCTGATTTTGTTCAATTTGTTGCTGTGATTGTTTTTGATTTTTCTCCATTTGTTGCAGTAATAGCAATAATAATGTATGAGTGTCTGGAACATGTTCCTTTGTGCCTATCGGCAGTGCATCTGCACGGGCAGCATTCGCTTTTTGAAAAGCAGAAAATGTGTCTTGACTTAATTGAGAAAAAGGTGAGGACACAAAACCTGAATCTACAGTATCAGCAAAATTCTGTCGTGTCATTTCGGATACCTGAGGCGAGCTGTTGACGACCGATCGATCGACAGTGCTTCCCTGTTCACTAATCGTTTCACTGTCTACACCATTATTGGCCGCCTGGTCCATTTTCCTATGCTTAGTTACCAAATTACTATTCTGAGTATTTGTTAATTCATTACAAGGTGGCGGTAACACACTACTCTCGTCTTCACTGTCATTTCTCAATTTACTTTGCAGCCTAGTGTTACCCTTTTCACATGCCATAATTATTACGTACTTAACACGATAACAAGAAAAGCACAATTTGAAGAGCAAAAATAAGAAAACACATTAACATAGCATTGAAAATAATATCTAATTTACAGCAAGCGCGGCAGCGAAATACTTGGTGCAAGTCTACATGCATCTCACAACTGTTTTACTGAACAACAATGAAAAACTACAACTACGAAGGAAATTCTTTCTTCAATTACGCGCTAGTAATAAACAATTACTTCACTAATTACAATCAGAAGATTCCAGTGAGGTATCCTGTGCTAAGGGTCGACATATAAAGCGTCCGCTTGGAAAAATTATGAATGACTGTGCTAGTAAACTTCTACGTTATTTGATACAAAGACAGCTGAGTAAAACTGAACGTACTAAGACAGTTCTTTCTTTACTTACTCTGATCATCACTAAACTGACACACAATGTTTTTTCGCGCAATGCAATCTGACTTCCAAAATTCACTACAAAAGAATGGCAGTGATTAACAATAAACCTATGCCTTTCATGAATCACTTACCTCACAAAAATCTTCGTTACTCGAACTACTGCAGTACAGTGAGCGCCAGTACTGCCAGCTAAATAAAAGATTATAACTACAGAAGGTACTAACTATGGATAGGTATAGTTAGCAAATAAAAGAATTTGATTGAGAAGAAACAATGTATTTACCTTAATAGTGTTCAAAAGTCATCATATATACATCTATCAATTCATGACATCCATCCTTACAATTTTCCTTTTTCTGGCGGACACATGTCCAGATCGTCCGCTTATAGCTACCTCTCCAAACTCTGGCATCTCTCTCCCCACATCCACCACTAATGGCGGCCCACCTCCGACTGCCCAACGCTACGTGCTGTTCACATCCAACTGACCAACACTACACTAGTGAATATTTCAACAATGAGTCCAACCAGCCACAGACTGCACAGAGCACAGTCAGTAATTTTCATACAGAGCGCTACGTGGAGTTACCAACATAAAAACCCAAACGGCCTACTTACACATGTACCTCAATCATAGGCAACTGAGTGGGACATTGCAGTCACATTCAATATTTCTTCGTGTTTCTCAATACATTCGAGTAAAAGTTTCTGCGAATTAAGAGTTATGCAAACCGGTAACCCCACATGTTAACAAGGCACTTCCGGGACTCAGGGAGGCGCCCCGGGCCCGAATCGAAACTACCTCGCGGGTTTATGACGAGAGGAGATGAGCCGGCCATTTTGCGTGTGGTGTTTTAGGCGGTTCCCCACATCTCAATAGGTGAATACCCGGCCAGAGCCCAAGTCCCGCCCACAGTACATGTTAGGCAAATATTCAGAATACAGCGCCACACGTGCACATTCGATTTATCCGAGACATTGACAGGTGGTGTATTCATAATCCAGCCTGAAGGGACAATGAATAACAGACCGATGAACTTAGATGTTTAGTCTCTTCAAACACACAACCAGCAGCAGCAATACACTGATGTGACAAAAGTCATGTGATACCTACTAATATCTTATCGGAGTACCTTCTGCACGGTGTAGTGCAGTAACTGGAAGTGACACGAACTCAGTAGGTCGTTGGAAGTCCCCTGCAATAGTATGAGCCATGCTGGCTCCATATCCGTCCGTAATACCGAAACGGTTTCCGGAGCAAGATTTTGTGCACAAAATGACCTCTCGATTATGTCCCATACATGTTCCATGCGGTACATGTTGGACGATCTGGGTGGCCAAATCTTTCAGTCGAGCTGTGTTCTTCAAACCATCACTAACTACAGTGGCCCGGCGACATGGCGTATTGTAATCCATAAGAATACCTTCGTTCTCTGAAAACATGAAGTCAATGAATGTCTAAAAATTGTGTCCAAGTAACCGAACATAGCAAGTAACATTCAATGATTGCTCCATTTGGACCAGAGGACCCAGTCTTTTCTATGTGATTCCATACCGTAAGCCACTAGCTTGCACAGTCCCTTGTTGACATTCTGCTTCCAAGGCTTCCTGGAGCCAGTGGCACACTCAAAAACTACCATCGGCTCTTACCAACAGAAACTGAAGCTCATCTGACCATGCTACGGTTCGAGGATCCAACTGACGAGGTCACGAGTCCAGAAGAGGCACTGCAGGCGATGTCGCGCTCTTAGCAAGGCACTCGCATCTGTCGTCCTCTACCATAGCCTTTTAACGCAGAATTTGCGTCACCGTTCTAACGGATATGTTCGTCGTACGTCCCTCATTGATTTCTGCTATTACTTCTCACACTGTTGCTTTTCTGTTAGTACTGTCAGCTTCTCGCCGACATCACTGTTCTCGGGGGTTATTTGGAGGCCGTCGGTCACTCCTTGTCCGCGTTCAAATCTGTTAATTCCGTCGTGCGGCCACGATCACGTAGTAAACCTTTTCGCGTGAATCAGCTGAGTTCAAGTAACAGCTCTGCCAATGTATTTCCCTTTGTATACATTGTGTACGAGATACTACCGCCATCTGTATATGTGCATATCGTTATCAGATGTCTAGCTGACGACCTCAAAACGCCTGGACAAGTATTTTCCGCCACAACCAAGTTGCAGAAATCTCATTCAACTAGGAGGCTGCAGAAGATAGACAGCGTGTAATGGAGGAAGTTCTTGCCCCCAAAGTTTTTGCGAGCAGTGTGCGTGGTCAATGAAACTGTGTTGTTTGTTTAAAGATGCAAACCCCAGTTTCAGTAAAACGCTGCGGGGCAGCGATTACAGAGTATCCAGCGAGGCGTAAAGCGAGTTTAATACAGCACACGGTGGGAGTTCCAGGTTTGCAGACTAAGCACGCCCCTACCCCTCCACACGACACGCTACAGCCAGCGCCACCGCGAGCGCTGCCAACACACGCACAACGAGGGAGTTAGCCAGTAATTCGCGCGCGTCCTCGCGAGTGGGACCTCCGAAAAGAGGTCGCAGGAGGACAGCGGGAACGCGGCGCGCGGCCTGTTTGTGCATAATGTACGCGCTATCTCGGCCAGGCGGAAACGCCTTGTGGTGGAATTAAGCAAGCCGTACGCGGTCCGACCATAATACATGCTCAGCGAAGGACGTCCAAAGCGGGTGTCGGCCAGGCAGTGAGTTTAGCACTGCGTCCTGCGCACCACGCTGCTGGACTCCGCTACAGCTGCGACGGTAGAACTAAGGTCACACCTCCGCACTTCCCTACAATCACTAACAGAATCTGAGGTATATAGAAATTTAGAAGTTGACTGTACTTTTGCGGTTCAACCTATTCTCAAATACAGTGATCTCAAAAAGTTTCATCAAATTTCGCAGGATTACATTTTCTTCTTGAATGACGTTGGATACTAGCGATGGATTTGAACTCACGTGCGGCTCTTTAAAATTTCAGTTTTCAAAACAATCAACCACATTACAAGGATGCTGCATTTGTATGCTTGCACATTATACTCAATGAGGTCTCCACTGGAAATACGACAAATACCCAGACGATATTCAAACTCACCCCGTTCCGATGCGAGCACATCTGCATTTACTGCGCTCACCGTTGGTCCTACGAGACGTTGCAGTTCACCCAGAGATGCTGGAAGGTGAGGAACCTGATCATTTTTCCAGAAGAAACACTAACCCACGTAGCGTGTGATTGAGCGGTCTTGGAAGCCAAAAATGAAATGTAATATCCGCATGTGTCTTACGATCCATGCATCTTTTCTAGGAAATCTAGGAAATGCCCTTAGATTTGGTCTTAATGCGGTCATTCTCCATGCAGCTGAAAATTGAAATTGTCCGAATGTTCTCACCGTTGTGGAAAAAACGTTATATGCAACATATTCTGATTCTCATAATAGTCTTTATCGAAAAAAAACACCGCCATAAATCTTTTCAAAATAAACAGCCCTAGAAACACAAAGCTTTGGTGAGTCTCTCCCTGGTTATAAAATATCGCATTTCCCCAAATGATGTCTTCACTTTCTACTTATTACAGGCGTTCCATATGTAATGCAACACACTTCCTTTCTCGGCCACTTTCGGTTGAAAAATGCGGAATTTTTTGTGGGACATCGAGGAATATTCCCACATCAGCCCCTATAGTTTCACGAAGCTCCCATAGGTGGCGACTCTATATGTATCGCCGGCCGGTGTGGCCGAGCGGTTCTAGGTGCTTCAGTCTGCAACCGCGAGACAGCTACGGTCGCAGGTTCGAATCATGTCTCGGGCATGGATGTGTTGATGTCCTTAGGTTAGTTAGGTTTAAGTAGTTCTAAGTTCTAGGGGACTGATGACCTGAGATGTTAAGTCCCATAGTGCTCAGAGCCATTTGACCTCCACCGGATCTATATGTATCCTTCAAAATGGCGTCTGTAACAGAGATGCATTCCAAGCAGACACTTTCTTTTTCGGGAAATCAGAGCATCGCAGACAATCATAGGCGCTAGAAAAATGTTTACGGAGACTTGACAGTGAACAATAGCTTGCTGAGTCGTTGGCTGAGGGTCTGCCAGCATCGCAACTATGTCGTTCAGGCTCCCCTTCGATCTCCCGCGAGTGGCCACACAAAGGCGTGACTCCTGCAATGTTGGAACGTTTGGAAACTCTCACTCTTCCATCTCCATGACAAAGACAGGACTCACATAAGACTGCAACCCGAGAGCACCTCACAAAACTCAATTGATCTGTTCTTCCTCATCCTCTCTAGAGCTCAATGAAGGCTGCACTCCCCGAGAAGAAGTACGTGTGCTGCGCTAGTATCGGTCCCAGTCGAGGGAAAGAGAAATTTTATCATAGTGTGGTAACAGTCGACAGCTAGCTTGCCACGCAAGGTAAACATGGCACTCGCTGGCGTGGAACTGCGATGGCGGTATTGCACACACGATTTCCAGAATGACATTTTCACTCTGCAGCGGAGTGTGCGCTGATATGAAACTTCCTGGCAGATTAAAACTGTGTGCCGGATCGAGACTCGAAATCGGTACCCTTGCCTTTCGCGGGCAAGTGGTCTACAAACTGAGATTCCCAAGCACGACTCACGCCCCGTCCTCACAGCTTTAAAAAATGGCTCTGAGCACTATGGGACTCAACTGCTGCGGTCATAAGTTCCCTAGAACTTAGAACTACTTAAACCTAACTAACCTAAGGACATCACACACATCCAAGCCCGAGGCAGGATTCGAACCTGCGACTGTAGCGGTTGTGCGGTTCCAGACTGTAGCACCTTTAACCGCTTGTCCACTCCGGCCGGCCTCACAGCTTTACTTCTGCCAGTACCACGTCTCCTACCTTCCAAACTGCGAACCAGGAGAGCTTCTGTAAAGTTTGGAAGGTAGGAGACGAGGTACTAGCAGGACAAAGCTGTGAGGACGGGTCGTGGGTCGTGGGTAGCTCAGTTGGTAGAGCGGTCCGGCACACAGTTTTAATCTGCCAGGAAGTTTCACACACGATTATTTTCAGTGGAGCAACAATGAGGCAGGAAACTGAAGCAATGCTTTAAGTTACTGCGACGTATGAAGTGGGGTACCAGACAAGAGTAGCGATTTGTAAGTGGCTGACATGTGTGAATTTATCCCTGCCATAGTTTCTGCCTCTCTGACACTATGAGGGAGAAGCTAGTATAAATAGACAGGCAATTTTAGCTTGGGACGGAGTGTGCCAGGTTAGTTGAGTGTCGGGATGGACCTATGCTGGTCTGTGCTCATAGGGGCCAGTCCAGCAAATATATTGTACGTCTTCTGCATAAACTTGTGCTTTGTTTCCATGTACTTGTTCGGGCTACATTCTGCCTTCGGGGAAACAACAACGGAGCGGGACAGAACGGCAGCCTGGAACTTGAAGATCGCATGGTGTGCCTGAAAGAGGGCAGTGACAACGGTCTTACAGTGGGACCAGGAGGGGCTTAGTTCCACTGAAGTCAATGGACCACATTCGCTTCACACCTCTCGTTCTGGGGTCTGGGCGAGGCATACGCTGTGGGAGACGCAGCAGCGCTGTGACAGCACCAGAGACGGCAGTGGGTGTTGCCATCAGGCAAGCACCACTAGCAGCAAGTTGCGGCACAGCGTCCAGGAGCACTATGGTTCGAGTACGGTCCTGTCCTGGGTGCAGTTGCGGCCCAAGGGCCGCCATGAGCGACGGCAGTAATGGATAGGAACTGTGATTGTTGTGTACAGATACGAGCTGCGGTGCCGACCCTTTGCTCACAGCTCCAGGCTGCATTGGCTTCCGTCACAAAGCTTGAGGCTAGTCCCCAGGGGCGTCACTGTGGGGGATCAAACGTGGGGATGCGAGGGACGTCGAACATGTCCCACATGTCCTCCAATCGGTCCACTGCTGGGACTGCCCCAGGTACTGCCTGCACTGAGGCTGACCCCTCACCTGTGGTCGAGTGGGAGATCATTCCAAAGTCTGGCAGGCAGAGAAAAACTTTCCGAGGGGCCGATCGTACGGCCTAACCGGTTCGTTTGACGACTAGGTTTTGGGCATTATCTGTGGCTGACGATGTCTCTGAGCCGGATGCAATTGTCCACCCTGTTCCAGAGGAAGCTTCTCGGCCCATAAGGTCTAGGCATTCACAGAGGCTGGGTTTGATGGTAGTTGGGAGCTCCAACATTAGGCGTGTAATGGGGCCCCTTAGGAACATGGCTGCCAAGGAGTTGAAGGAAGCCAGTGCGCGCTCTGTGTGCGTTCCGGGGGGAGTCATTCCGGATGTGGAAAGGGTGCTTCCGGATGCGATGAAGAGTACAGGGTGCACCCTAGTGCAGGTGGTGGCTCATGTCGGTACCAGTGACATCTGTCACTTTGGATTAGAGCAGATTCGGTCTGGTTTCGGGCGGCTAGTAGAAATAGTAAAGACTGCCAGTCTTGCTTCCGAGATTAAGGCGGAGCTCATCATCAGCAGCATCGTCGATGGAACCGACTGCGGTCCTTTAGTGCAGAGCCGAGTGGAGGGTCTGAGTCAGAGGCTCAGGCGGTTCTGTGACCGTGTAGGCTGCAGATTCCTTGAATTGCGCCATCGGGTGGTGGGTTTACCGGTTCCGCTTAATAGGTCAGGAGCCCACTGCACACAGGAGGCGGCTACACGGGTAGCGGGGGCTGTGTGGAATGCACTGGACGGATTTTTAGGTTACAGGGTCTCAGAGAACCACAAAGGGGCATTCGTCTAAAATTGGGCTGGTAAAACACAGTAAAGTAGTTGTAGAAACTACTGGTATTGTAGTTATAAATTGTCGTAGCTGTGTTGGGAAAGAAACAGAGCTCCAAACCCTAACAGAAATAGTTGTAGGTATAGAGAGCTGGCTAAAGCCGGAAATAGGTTCATCCGAAATTTTTTCAAACGTTCTAACAGTGTTCAGAAAGGACAGATTAAATACAGTTGGTAGTGGAGTATTTAAGGCTGTCAGAGAAAGTTTGCCTTGTAGCGAAATTGAAGTAGATAGTTCGTGTGAAATACTATGAGTAGAGGTTATACCTGACAATCGGACTAAACTGTTAATTGGTTGGTTTTACCGACCCCCGACTCAGAAATATAGTTGCTGAACAGTTCAAAGAAAACTTGAGTCTCATTTCAAATACGTACCCCGCCCATACTATTATAGACGGTGGTGACTTCAATCTACCCTCGATATGCTGGAAAAATTATATGTTAATAGCCGGCGGCAGTCGTAAAACGTCATCCGAAATTGCACTGAATGCATTCTCAGAAAATTATTTTGAACAATTACTTTATGAACCCACTCGAGGCGTAGATGTTTGCGAAAGAAAACTTGACCTTTTAGCAACAAATAATCCTGGACAAATTGTGAGTATCGTGACGAATACAGGGATTAGCGACTACAAGGCAGTTGCTGCTAGGCTGAATACCGTAACACCTACAACCATCAAAAAGAAACGCAAACTATATTTATTTTAAAAAATTCGATAAAAATGCTCTTAACGCCTTTTTAAGGGACAGTCTTCAATCCTTCCGATCTGATCATGTAAGTGTAGAAAAGTTGTGTAATGTTTTAAAAGAGATAGTATCGACAGCAATTGGAAGATATATATCACATAAATTATTTAGTGATGGTACTGATCCCCCATGGTACACAAAACGTTTCAGATCGTTGTTGCAGAAGCAACGAAAAATGCGTGCCAAATTTAAAAGAACGCAAAATACCCAGGATTGGCAAAG
This sequence comes from Schistocerca americana, assembly GCF_021461395.2. NCBI lineage: Eukaryota > Metazoa > Arthropoda > Insecta > Orthoptera > Acrididae > Schistocerca > Schistocerca americana. Next base: position 682,783,532 of record NC_060121.1, read on the forward strand.
TTTTACAGAAGTTCGAAATAAAGCGCGTACTTCAATGCGAGATGCTGTTAATAATTTCCACAACGAAATTCTGTCTCGAAATCTCGCAGAAAACCCAAAGAGATTCTGGTCATACTTAAAGCACACCAGTGGCAAGACGCAATCAATACCTTCACTGCGCGATAACAACGGTAAAGTCACCGATGACAGTGCCAGTAAAGCAGAGTTTTTAAGCACGGTTTTCCCGAAACTCCTTCACCAAAGAAGACGAAGTAAATATTCCTGAATTCCAATCAAGAACAACTACCAAGATGAGAAACACAGAAGTAGATATCCTCGATGTAACAAAGCAGCTTAAATCACTTAATAAAGGCAAGGCCTCCAGTCCAGATTAAATACCAGTCGGGTTCCTGTCAGAGTATGCTGATAAAATAGCTCCATATGTAGCATTTATATAAAACCACCCGCTCACAGAAAGATCCGCGCATAAAGACTGGAAAATCGATCAAGTCACACCAATATCCAAAAAGGGAAGTAGGAGTAATCCGCTGAATTACAGGCCTATATCACTAACGTCGATTTGCAGTAGGGTTTGGGAACGTATATCGTATTCGAACATTATGAAGTACGTCGAAGAAAAAGATTTATTGACACATAGTCAGCACGGATTCAGAAAACGTCGTTCTTGTGAAACACAACTAGCTCTTTATACTCTGAAGTAGTGCCTACGGAGTATCGCCTCAGCTTTGCGACTGGACTCATGATTTCCTGTCAGAAAGGTCACAGTTCGTAGTAACAGACAGAAAGTCATCAAGTAAAACATAAGTAACATCCGGCGTCCCCCAAGGAAGTGTTATGGGCTCTCTATTGCTCCTGGTCTATATTAACGACATAGGAGACAATCTGAGTAGCCTTCTCAGATTGTTTTCAGATGATGCTGTCATTTACCGACATGCAAAGTCATCTGATGATGAAAACGACTTGAAAAATGATGTAGATAAGATATCTGTTCTGTGCGAAAAGTTGCAGTTGACCCTGAATAAAGAAATGTGTGAAGTTATTCACACGAGTACTAAAAGAAATCAGCTAGAATTCGATTACGCGATAAGTCACACAAATCTGAAGGCTGTAATTCAGCTAGATATTTAGGCATTATAATTACAAATAACGTAAATTAGAACGATTACGTAGATATTGTGGGTAGAGCAAACCAAAGACTGCTATTCATTGGCAGAACACTTAGGAGGTGCAACAGGTCTACTAAAGCGACTGCTTACACCACGCTTGTCCGCCCTATTCTGGAGTATTGCTGTGCGGTGTGGGATCAGCATAAGGTGGGACTGACGGATGACACCAAAAAAGTACAAGAAGGGTAGCTCGTTTTGTGTTATCGGGAAATAGGGGTGATAGTGTCACAGACATGATACGTGATCTGGAGTGGCAATCATCAAAACAAAGGCGATTTTCGTTTCGACGGGACCCTGTCGTGAAATTTCAATCACCAGTTTTCTCCTCCGATTGCGAAAACATTCTGTTGGCACCCACATACATAGGGAGAAATGATCATCACGATGAAATAAGAGAAATCAGTGTTCGCACAGAAGAATGTAAGTGCTCGTTTCTCCCGCGTGACGTTCGAGAATGGAACGGTAGAGAGACAGCTTGAAGGTGGTCCATTGAATCCTCTGCCAGGCACTTTATTGTGAATAGCAGAGTAATCACGTAGATGTAGATGTACTTCATTAACGCGCCTCGTTGTTGTTCGTCGAAAACGTGTTGGGTACTTAATGAAAATCAGTCAGTAAACATATGTGGCACTTCAACATTGCCGGCCGGAGTTGCCGAGCGGTTCTAGGCGCTACAGTCTGGAAATGCGTGACCGCTACGGTCGCAGGTTCGAATCCTGCTTGGGCCATGGATGTGTGTGATGTCCTTAGGTCAGTTAGGTTTAAGTAGTTCTAAGTTCTAGGGGACTGATGAGCTTATAAGTTAAGTTCTATAGTGCTCAGAGCCATTTGAACAATTTGATTTGAACATATTCAAGGAAGGCTCCTCGTGTATCATATTTCTCTATTATCTTACTTATATTGGAATCAAGTTGTATGCTATGATTCCAGAGACCAAAGAAGCCCTACTCTTAATCTCACGTCTGGTGAAATGCTTTGGTCTACGCTTTCGCAGGCATCCTGAGACCACAGAGAAGGATCAGTGAGCAAATATACCCTGGGTATATAATTGATCGGTTTTATTCCGTACTGAATCTACAGGTTGTGAGAAATAATCCTGCGTTAGATGGCTTGTGAAAACAGCACTATTAGACCACTATTGACTTTGGCATCGAACATCAAAGGCATATGATTTTATCCATGTGGCTAGCTCAATTCCTTTTGCCTTTATGTCTAGTAACCATTACTTAAGAAAACACGTCACAGACGTGAGTATCTGTCCATGTCTGATTTGAGGAGTATAAAGCATAAGTAAGTGTCTATTGTATCATCTATATTTTCAGATGCGTATACAAATGTAACTGTCCAGAGATATTTGGGGTGTATTTTGGATATTTTTAATTCTCGTTCCAATATTTCGGCTGGCAGTCCTTCAGCCATTCTCTGTGTATGTCGCTTCCAATTTTGTAAAACACTTTACACCCTGTGGAATGTGGATCAGACTCACAGGCCTCAGACATACCGCTGTTGGTATAAGGATATCAGTCGCAAATTATACTTGATGTGTCTAAGAGTAAACCAAAGCAAGCGCGGAATCAGCGAATCCACAGTGCTTATGAAATCTGTTGTTGATTACCATGGATAGCATTATCACGTTGAATAATGTTTCATTTGAGTGAGCAGAAGCGAAATTAGGTTTCTCCAAGAATAGCCGAGCAGGAACCCATTTGTCTTGGTGATGATGATGTTCGGTTTATGGGGCGCTCAACTGCGAGCTCATCAGCGTCAGTAAAAAGTCCCAATATTTACACAGTCCAATTTTATGCAGTCCAATCTAGCCACTGTCGCGAAATATGAAGACAATTATGACGATGATGAGGAGGAGGACAGCAGAAAAATCCAGTGCCAGTGCGGAAAAAATCGTCAACCTTGCCGGGAATCAAACCCGGGACCCCATGATCCAGAGACAGCAACGCAAGCTTCTCTCGTTCGAATAGGTTGTCTTCTAGTCGTATTCCCAAAGCTTCCTTGACCGCTGTACGCCAGTTGGGTATGGTCAGTACCTTAACTTTCCCGTAATCTGTGCAACGGCCAGTGGAAATAAAACGTTCAGTCACTGCTGTCTTATTACACCGTCGAGTGCGGGTGTCCCGCTGATGTTGATCGCAAAGTTCCTTCACAGTGCGTATTGTTTGTCATATCAACTTTTTATAATACTCACATGAAGTTTCACATACATAGCCACCTGTAGCAAAAGCAGGTCATCCTTGAAGGGCCCTAGAAGACCTGCCACCTGGGCTAGTGGAAAGAGGATCATATCCACTTCAAGCTTCTTCATTACCCTTACAAAATCTTTTGGTTTGCCTGCCGTATGCGCTTGCAGAGTTCTCTCAGTTTCATGTTTTGTATATCGATTCTTATGGAATATTTCTTCCAAGTGTATTAGTTCACTTTGTAGGCTATCAGCGTCAGACTTTACGTGAGAGTTCTGTTCTAAAGTTTTATGCAGACGCGTTGTTTCTGGAGAATAGTGAGAAAATGGTTCAAATGGCTCTGAGCACTATGGGACTCAACTGCTGAGGTCATTAGTCCCATAGAACTAGTCACAAACATCCATGCCCGAGGCAGGATTCGAACCTGCGACCGTAGCGGTCTTGCGGTTCCAGACTGCAGCGCCTTTAACCGCACGGCCACTTCGGCCGGCGAATAGTGACAGCTACACGCCTGCAAGTATAACGCGGTACGAATAGGATTACGCTAAACGATATGTCCTAAGAATTCATCGTCCTTAAGCCGAATGAATACACCCAGAAACGGTGCACAGCCATTAGTTTCCCATTACGTTGTAAATTTATATTTTCGTGAATGGTATTTAGATGTCCAAGAAGAACGAAAATTTGGTCTTCACCATCTGGCGCAACTTTGAATGTGTCATGGACATATCTTCAGAACATAGTCGGTTTCAAAAGTTCAGAGTTGAGAGCGTTTCCTTCAATATCCTCCACAGATAGACTACTATCGGTGAGGCACAACTGCCTAGAGTAACACCTTCAATCTCTCTAAAATATTTGTTGTCAAATAAACAGAATTTGGTGGTTAGCACTTTAATGAACAAGGAAACGACGTCGAAGTGACCAATAAATCCGGGCTGTTCAGTTTGAAAGTTTACAGCCTCGATCTCGTCGCAAAATCCGTCAAAATTGGAAACTTGGAAACAAAAAACAGCCAAATCTGCAAGTTATACCTTTATATTTACTTAATCATAATATATTTACTTTATCATAGCTAACACTTGGTTTAAAAATCATGATAGAAGGTTGTATACATGGAAGAATCCTGGAAATACTAGAACGTATCAGATAGATTATATAATGGTAAGAGAGAGATTTAGGAACCAGGTTTTAAATTGTAAGACATTTCCAGGGGCAGATGTGGACTCTGACCACAATCAATTGGTTGTGAACTGTAGATTAAAACTGAAGAAACTGTGAAAAGGTGGCAATCTAAGGAGATGGGACCTGGATAAACTGACTAAACCAGAGGTTGTACAGAGTTTCAGGGAGAGCATAAGGGAACAATTGACAGGAAGGGGGGAAAGGAGTACAGTAGAAGAAGAATGGGTAGCTCTGAGGGATGAAGTAGTGAAGGCATCAGAGGATCAAGTAGGTAAAAAGATGAGGGCTAGTAGAAATCCTTGGGTAACAGAAGAAATATTGAATTTAATCGATGAAAGGAGAAAATATAAAAATGCAGTAAATGAATCAGGCCAAAAAGGAATACAAACGTCTCAAAAACGAGATCGACAGGAAATGCAAAATGGCTAAGCTGGGATGGCTAGAGGACAAATACAAGGATGTAGAGGCTTAGAGGCTTATCTCACTAGGGGTAAAGGAATACAAACGTCTCAAAAACGAGATCGACAGGAAGTGCAAAATGGCTAAGCAGACATGGCTAGAGGACAAATATAAGGCTTATCTCACTAGGGGTGAGATAGATACTGCTTACAGGAATATTAAAGAGACCTTTGGGGAAAAGTGAACCACTTGTATGAATCTCAAGAGCTCAGATGGAAACCCGGTTCTAAGCAAAGAAGGGAAAGCAGAAAGGTGGGAGGAGTATATAGAGGGTCTATACAAGGGCGATGTACTGGAAAGCAATATTACGGAAATGGAAGAGTATGTAGATGAAGATGAAATGGGAGATACGATACTGCGTTAAGAGTTTGACAGAGCACTGAAAGACCTGAGTCGAAACAAGGCCCCGGGAGTAGACAACATTCCATTAGAACTACTGACGGCCTTGGGAGAACCAGTCCTGACAAAACTCTACCATCTGGTGTGCAAGATGTATGAGACAGGCAAAATAGCCTCAGACTTCAAGAAGAATATAATAATTCCGATCCCAAAGAAAACAGGTGTTGACAGATGTGAAAATTACCGAACTATCGGTTTAATAAGTCACAGCTGCAAAATACTAACACGAATTCTTTACAGACGAATGGAAAAACTGGTAGAAGCCGACCTCGGGGAAGCTCAGTTTGGATTCCGTAGAAATATTGGAACACGTGAGGCAGTACTGACCTTAAGACATATTTTATAAGAAAGAATAAGGAAAGGCAGACCTACGTTTTTAGCATTTGTAGACTTAGAGAAAGCTTTTGAGAATGTTGACTGGAATACTCTCTTTCAAATTCTAAAGATGGCAGGATTAAAACACAAGGAGCGAAAGGCTATTTACAATTTGCACAGAAACCAAATGGCAGTTATAAGAGTCGAGGGGTATGAAAGGGAAGCAGTGTTTGGGAAGGGAGTGAGACAGGGTTGTAGCCTCTCCCCGATGTTGTTCAATCTGTATATTGAGCAAGCAGTAAAGGAAACAAAATATATATTCGGAGTAGGTATTAAAATCCATGGGGAAGAAATAAAAACTTTGAGGTTCGCCGATGACATTGTAAATCTATCAGAGACAGCAAAGGACTTGGACGAGCAGTGAACGGAATGGACAGTGTCTTGAAAGGAGGATATAAGATGAACATCAACAAAAGCAAAACGAGGATAATGGAATATAGTCGAATTATGTTGGGTTATGCTGAGGGAATTAGATTAGGAAATGAGACTCTTAAAGTAGTAAAGGAGTTTTGCTATTTGGAGAGCAAATTAACTGATGATTGTCTAAGTAGAGAAGATATAAAATGTAGACTGGCAATGGCAAGGCAAGCGTTCCTGAAGAAGAGAAATTTGTTAACATCGAGTATAGATTTTAATATCAGGAAGTCGTTTCTGAAAGTATTTGTATGGAGTGTAGAAATGTATGGAAGTGAAACATGGACGATAAATTGTTTGGACAAGAAGAGAATAGAAGCTTTCGAAATGTGCTCCTACAGAAGAATACTGAAGAGTAGATGGGTAGATCACATAACTAACGATGAAGTATTGAATAGAATTGGGGAGAAGAGAAATTTGTGGCACAACTTGACAAAAAGAAGGGACCGGTTAGTAGGACATGTTCTGAGGCATCAAGGGATCACAAATTTAGCATTGGAGGGCAGCGTGGAGGGTAAAAATTGTAGAGGGAGACGAAGAGATGAATACAATAAGCAGATTGAGAAGCATGTAGGTTGCAGTGGGTACTGGGATATGAAGAAGCTTGCACAGGATAGGGTAGCATGGAGAGCTGCATCAAACCAGTCTCAGGACTGAAGACCACAACAACAACAATATTTACTTGACGACTAGTTTAGGTGCGGGACTCATTTTCAAAACATCCATATAGTTAAAATGATATTTCCTAAAATATGAGGACTGTACCTAGACAAATATATACTTATTAATAAGTGCACATATACTGTTATTCGGATACAGATAAATCGTAAGTTTTGTAATGGAGGCAAGAAAAAGAAGTGAATACAGTAGTGTGGTTCTAATTGCTGTGCCGCCCGAGGTAGCCGTAAGGTCTCAGGCGGCTTGTCGCGGTTCGCGCGGCTCCCTCAGTTGGAGATTCGTGTCCTCCCTCGGGCGTGGGTGTGGGTGTGGGTGTTGTCCTTAGCGTAAGTCAGATTAAGTAGTGTGTAAGCTTAGGGACCGATGACCTCAGCAGTTGGGTCCCATAAGACCTTACCACAAATTTCCAAATATTTCTAATCGCTGTAGGATACGGTAGTTCTTCAAGGGTGAAGACGCTTGCTCAGAATAGACTTGCAAGAGAGATGACAAAAATAGTTAGGCACATATTTAGCAATTGTTCCAGGGACAGCACTAACTAACTAATGTTTTATAATCAAATGAATCTTAACACTGATAATTGCCCTAATAATGTTCATATTTTTTCACATATTTTTTCACTCTCTTGTCCGGTTGATAGTGTTTATAATTAGAACTATGATAAATATTTCGCACCACTACTGGAACATGGAGGTTGCCATGTATTTTCATTTGTGGTTTTAGCCCTGATGCGGATAATATTGGAGGGAGGGGAACTACTTTTAAAAAGTTGTTCTATTATGTGTAGTGCATGACTTATGTCTCGTTGAAGAAGAAACTGCTCAGTAGTTGTAGGAATTTTATAATCTGTGATGCACAATTAAGTGCTGACAAATTAAGAGCAACAATACGATAGTACTGCGTTGCACTGACTTGTTACTGAAGAAGAGCTGTCAAGTATGCAGCCTACGTCAGTACCGGATATGATCCATCCGTTCATACTGTGGTTCGATACTGACAGATCCTTTTCACGACAAAAATTCAACACACTATGAGCCGATCGTGCCACGACGGGTGATTTGATTAATTCCGGTTAATGTCCTGGAATACTGAACGCAAGACACCATTCACTGTGCTATCATAATAGACTAACTGATCTGCGTATACTGATCAATCTGTTAATGTAACAGTTATTGCCTTAAAGGAGGATATATTATAAATGTGGATTTATTTGTCATCAGAAAAATCCGAACAAGCCTTGAAGGCGCAACGGTACCGTTCGAAGCCGTGTCATCCTCAACCCATAGGTGTCACTGCACGAGCGTATGGAGAGGCATGTGGTTGCCATACTACCCTCCCGACCATTGTCAGTTTTCGTGACCAGAGTCGTTAATTATCGATCAAGTACCTCCTCAATGGGCCTCGCTAGGGCTGAGAGCACTCCGCTTGTCGACAGCGCTCGGCAAAGGGGGACGGTCTTCAATTCAAGTGGTAGCGAAACCCGACAGCGCTGAACTTCGGTGATCTGACCGAAACCAGTGTTACTACGACGGCTAGGATGTTGACTCTTATTAGAAAGTAAGGATAATTTTGTCCCTGAATACGTTATAAACTAATGTTTATCTTAACGAAGTTCTGATACTGCAGTTTGAGACACAGTCGTAGTTGGTATATTTGCGATACCTAAAATAGACCACATCGCGCACTAAATGATGCTAAATTTCAAAATTTTCCTCATACGTGCAGGATGAAAAGTAGTTCTCAGATGGATAGCATAAATGAGTGAAATAAGGTAACTAGCATTATTCAGCGGTCACAAGCGTGTATTTCACTTTTACATATCATCAGTGTTTATATTACGGCGTACAGTGGCTGTGTTATGATGCAAAGACATGCTTCACGAGTACAGAGTTTCTTTTGAATAATGAAACAGTGATAAACATAAAGCTTATATAATAATCCCGAACGTCTATAAAATAAATAAGAAAGCATTGCGTAAATAAGTGAGTCGGACTTGGTAGGGAAAAGGACAACGACTTGCGAAGCGAGCAATTCGTCTCTGCCGTTGCTCTTATCTTTGTAATCGCCAAGTGCATTCTACACTGGAAATATATGTAGAAGACGGTAAGAATGCATTCCATTTTATCCGTTGAAACTAAAATTAAACTTAGTTTATGTCTTTGAGCTAGATAGTATTTGCGGTCCACTGTCATAGAGTCTCTGGAGTTCTCCTATTCTATGGTGAGAAGCTCAACTCTGCCGACGACACTTTTGATGCTCAATGTGTTAGATCGCTGATTACTCTGATAACAGAAAACTCTGGCCTCCTGTGGCTCGTTACAATCCCTTTTGTTCACAAAATTAAATGTTGTGCGGCTATAGGGGCGGGGGCGGGGGGGGGGGGGGGGGGGGCGGGGTGGGAGCGGAATGGGGAGGGGGCTTTAAATCGAACAGTGGACCTACTGACACATTCACATTCATGATAAAGCCACTGTAATCCAGCATCTGCAATTCACTACTTAATGGGAGGGTGCGTTCTTCAGTCAAGTTCACCACTCTCCAGTGTAACGTTTCGACTGCTAATACACTTAATACGCTGTTCACAGTTTTGAACTTTGTTTATGGTCAGTTTCGTTTTCGTACTTTCTTTGCAAGAACAGAATGAGAAGTGAACTGCTTACCAAAGAATATCCGCATTGTCTCTGTGATCTACAGTTTCAACGTTCCTGTACTAAACTTCAATGCCAGTCTCAACAACGCTTTAGTCACATTAGTTTCATTGATAGCACTGCCTGCGAACATTCGTGTAACAGAATCGCGTCAAAGTTGAAAGGTGACACGGAGAAACAGTAATACAATTATAGCTGACAAGTATTTATTCATGCTTGGAATTCTACAGTGCCAGTCTCAGTCAGGCTTTGGTTCAAATGGCTCTGAGCACTATGCGACTTAACTTCTGAGGTCATCATTCCCCTAGAACTTAGAACTACTTAAACTTAACTCACCTAAGGGCATCACACACATGCATGCCCGAGGCAGGATTCGAACCTGCGACCGTAGCGGTCGCTCGGCTCCAGACTGTAGCGCCTAGAACCGCACGGCCACTCCGGCCGGCCAGTCAGGCTTTCCTACAGCTCAAGACTTCACCGCTGTGACAGGTGATACTATCCAGCATGCCGTCCAGGCATTCTTACGTCTCCATCAGTAAACACTTCCGGGCTAAGTTGCCGTGGTCGATCTGTAGAACTTCTTCTCCCTGACGTTTCGTTCTCAACTACGGAGAACATTTTCCGAGGTGAGTCAACGACTGGCTGCTAGGAGCTGGGGCCGTTGTGCGGCCAGAGATAGCTGCGCATAGACGCCACGTGACGTGCGGTGCCGCCCCCTACGATATCCATATAAGCGGCGGCCCCAGCGCCTAGCAGCCAGTCGTTGACTCACCTCGGAAGATGTTCTCCGTAGTTGAGAACGAATCGTCAGGGAGAAAAAGTTCTACAGATCGATCACGGCAACTTAGCCCGGAAGTGTCTACTGATGAAGACGCCGGCCGTGAAAGCCTACATGGAATGATTCTTACGTCTCATTTGCAACTCACTAAACTGATACCACAGTCACAAAACCCTCCTCAAATGAACAATGCCTTCGAGACTGGCTTTACCGTGTTGTCAGTGACTAGATTAGAAATCCAGTACCATTGCTCTTAACACATGGAATTGTCATATTAGTAAAGATACTTTTTCATTGACTCGTAGCTCTCAGAGTTGACAAGACAATTTATCTCCTCGTTTACTGGCGTGCGCTTTAACAACCGTGCCTAATTATCGTAAAAGGAACGGCATAAAGTCTTAACTTACAAGGTAAGGAGTCATTCAATACTCTGTCACTGCACGCCGATAAAATACACTCCTGGAAATTGAAATAAGAACACCGTGAATTCATTGTCCCAGGAAGGGGAAACTTTATTGACACATTCCTGGGGTCAGATACATCACATGATCACACTGACAGAACCACAGGCACATAGACACAGGCAACAGAGCATGCACAATGTCGGCACTAGTACAGTGTATATCCACCTTTCGCAGCAATGCAGGCTGCTATTCTCCCATGGAGACGATCGTAGAGATGCTGGATGTAGTCCTGTGGAACAGCTTGCCATGCCATTTCCACCTGGCGCCTCAGTTGGACCAGCGTTCGTGCTGGACGTGCAGACCGCGTGAGACGACGCTTCATCCAGTCCCAAACATGCTCAATTGGGGGACAGATCCGGAGATCATGCTGGCCAGGGTAGTTGACTGACACCTTCTAGAGCACGATGGTTGGCACGGGATACATGCGGACGTGCATTGTCCTGTTGGAACAGGAAGTTCCCTTGCCGGTCTAGGAATGGTAGAACGATGGGTTCGATGACGGTTTGGATGTACCGTGCACTATTCAGTGTCCCCTCGACGATCACCAGTGGTGTACGGCCAGTGTAGGAGATCGCTCCCCACACCATGATGCCGGGTGTTGGCCCTGTGTGCCTCGGTCGTATGCAGTCCTGATTGTGGCGCTCACCTGCACGGCGCCAAACACGCATACGACCATCATTGGCACCAAGGCAGAAGCGACTCTCATCGCTGAAGACGACACGTCTCCATTCGTCCCTCCATTCACGCCTGTCGCGACACCACTGGAGGCGGGCTGCACGATGTTGGGGCGTGAGCGGAAGACGGCCTAACGGTGTGCGGGACCGTAGCCCAGCTTCATGGAGACGATTGCGAATGGTCCTCGCCGATACCCCAGGAGCAACAGTGTCCCTAATATGCTGGGAAGTGGCGGTGCGGTCCCCTACGGCACTGCGTAGGATCCTACGGTCTTGGCGTGCATCCGTGCGTCGCTGCGGTCCGGTCCCAGGTCGACGGGCACGTGCACCTTCCGCCGACCACTGGCGACAACATCGATGTACTGTGGAGACCTCACGCCCCACGTATTGAGCAATTCGGCGGTACGTCCACCCGGCCTCCCGCATGTCCACTATACGCCCTCGCTCAAAGTCCGTCAACTGCACATACGGTTCACGTCCACGCTGTCGCGGAATGCTACCAGTGTTAAAGACTGCGATGGAGCTCCATATGCCACGGCAAACTGGCGGACACTGACGGCGGCGGTGCACAAATGCTGCGCAGCTAGCGCCATTCGATGGCCAACACCGCGGTTCCTGGTGTGTCCGCTGTGCCGTGCGTGTGATCATTGCTTGCACAGCCCTCTCGCAGTGTCCGGAGCAAGTATGGTGGGTCTGACACACCGGTGTCAATGTGTTCTTTTTTCCATTTCCAGGAATGTATAACTGTCTTGCTGTAGGCTCAGTACTGTCACAAAGTTAGTAGCGAAAACGATTAACAGGATTAACTTGTAACTTATTACTACGGATTCTCTTATTGAACTCAGCAAAGAAGAGTTATCCACTTCCAAAAGATTTACGACTTACCGTATAGGGACCAGTAACAGACTGTACGAGAATATTTAATACAAAATCTATTCCACTTATAGAGGTAGCGTACATTCCTCGCGGAGAATATTTACAATAATTGAAATAACATTTTCTAAGCTACTTTTCAACAATCAGAAGCATCAAGCGAAAGCTACCTAACTACTCGTAATAAGAACTATGAAAAAGAATGCCACCTTTCCCGCGTCACAGCTAGGTTCTAACGGTATCTAAGCATTTACAGTGAGCAGTCAATAACGATTTTCACTAGAGTGCCTGAAACGTACACTGATCTCTGCGTTACTTAGAACAAAATCCCCCTGTTCGACTTAGTCAAAACACTTTGCCTTGCTGCGACTTACCGCAGATGACAGCCTCAGACTAGGGCTATTATGACATGACAGTGCTAAATATATCGAGTTTACGTCTCAGAAGAGTATATCACATCTAGAACACAAACGGTCGCTCGTGTTTATTTGGAACATTAGCAAATGAGTGACGTGTGATGGAACCGTGTGTGTAACGTCATCAGTGGTACTTTAAATGTGGAAGACTTGTGATATACTTCCTGGATAAACTACGAACGAAGTTTCGATTACTGTGAAGAAGTAACACTTTGTACACCTCTGCTGGAAACGATAAAAACTTCTGCAGTTACTTGATGTGGATGAGAGATTACTGTGGAGATCGAAAACCGGGGCGAAAAATTACGTTAGTCTACGGCTCAAATAGCATTATCCCCGTGTCGCGTTCTCGTCATTACTGACGTTAGTTATGATTTTAGCATTAATATTCGAAGTGATGTAACGTGTAGGTAAGTCATTACCGTGAAAACGGAACATCAAAACGAAGGACTGTTGAACTGAATGACCGAAAAAACGGAAATGAATGAAATCCGCTAAAATCCTGAGTTGTGTGCTGGTACGATATCTCTACGAGTATATGCTTGAATCTTAGAGCGGACCGCTCTCCAATAATATGCGTGTGAAACTATAAATGAGGCTACACAGAATTGATAAAGATATCTCGCAATATTGCAAATAATATCCTATTGAAATAATTTTCAAATACCAAACAATTAAATAAAATATATTTTATGAATTTACTACCCTATAAATAATAATGAAACTGTATAATAAAAAAAAGCCTTGACTCGCGGTATTTATGATTTAATATATTTTAAACATTATGAATTCTGATTTATACAGTTATTCATGAAAAGTAATATAATTATCGGGTTTTCCGATGTACTCTATAATTCTTGTTCACTCTCCACAGTTATAGCTGCGGTCATATCAATGAGGAAATGGAGTATCATGAATGTCAATAATACCATCAGTGCAGGTGAAATGAAATGAAATGTGTATGAATTTCTAAGGGACCAAACTGCTGAGGTCATCGGTCCCTCGACTTACACTCTACTTAAACTGACTTATGCTAGGAGCAACACGCACACCCATTCCCGAGGGAGGACTCGAACCTCCGGCAGGAGAGGCCACGCGATCTGTGACGGGGCGCCTCTAACTGCGCGGCAGGACAGTTAGCTTGGAGTGGTCATTTCACTTGACCATCCACAATACGTGTCCACACGTTAATACCAAACCTCTGCTGCAGTCCCTGAACATCTGTGGGAGGAGTGATTTCGTCTGCCCAGACATGGCTGTTGCGCGAATTCAGAACACAGTCATTAGTGAACTTACATTCATATGCGAACAGTACTCGGCGCGCAAACAGGGGTGTGTCGATGCAGCGGTGCAGGAACCCCATGCAATAGTCAAATGCTGGACCCATTGCGTGCACCCTTTGTAAGTGATGGGGATGTAATTGCAGCTCTTAGAGGATACCCCAGACGATACTGTGAGTGACACCCACTGCACTGACAACTGTTCGAGTACTTGTTGATGGTTTCTCTTCAACGCGATTCAATACATCGTCTTCAAACTCGGGAGTGTAGCATTGCCTTAGCACCACTGTCCTGCCTCCGCACAGTCAAGATACCTGTTTTTCGGCCCCGCTGCGTGAACGGGCTAAAAGTTTGTCGATGGCGAGCTACGTTGCGGAAAACGTTCGTGATACAGCCGACTAAAAGCTTTTTCGTCTCTTCGAGTTTCGCCATACACAAGGACCATGTCTGTGTATTCCGAAGAAGTGAAGCCAATTGTGTCTATTGTATGGGAGACTCAGACATTGAACAGGGCAAACCCTAAGCGAAATTAGGTGAGCATCTGACACAGAACACATCATCCTGTTCACCCGCATACCAGGACAAAAACCTCTGAGACTTTTTTCTGTAACTCAGAAGACGTGGAAGCGCTACCCATACGGTATGAACCGAAATCGTCATATAACGGAAACGGTACGATTTGGACGTGGGTTCCTGCTCAAAATATTACGTACTCACTTCGCTCTACAAGTCCAAGAAGTTTGAAAAGGGAATTTCCGAACACCCTGTATAAAATAAAGAACGCAGTGGCATAATAATCTGAGGAAAACCAAGACGACTTTGTGAATAAACATGACGAGATATCTACAAAAAGCCATTATGTTGGAAGTTAATTAAATTTAGGGCAAGCATAATGTGTTGGCAATCCAATGAAATAGCGGCGTTACAATTAGCTCATGCTGGAGCACAAAGAACAGTACAGAAATTATCGGAGGAAGTAGGTGAGGTACAGCAAACGCATTCCAAGTTATGGTAAATAGTTCGGAAGCTCTCAAATGAAGTAGATAACATCGCTGCTGTGGAAGGCAAAATAATAAGCGATAAGCTGGAGTCTCTCAAGAAAATAATAACCTAAGAGTTCAGTTCTTGGTTATCAGATGAACATCTTTCTCAGCTGGAGGATGCGAAGTTCCAAGAAGCAATTTGTAAGATTACTGTTGAAATAGCGGAGGGTCATAGTCGCACCTACGTGATGATGGTTACAGAGTTGTGTAGGGCAACCATCATACAGAAAGAAGACTTATCACTAAGGTGAAATGCCGTTTTTGTGCCGTTCGATGATACGTAAAAGGATCTAGCCGAACTTAAAGACGCTGTACATGAAGGTACGAGTCAAGCCGTCACGAAGCAAAATGCTGCAAATGCTGCGAGACGTGTCTACCACTGCGAAGTTTACATCGTTGTCAAATTCCATGGATTTGATACACAATGGTGTCTTCGCAGAATGTAAGATACCACAATAATAACAATAATACAGATTCACTATGTTAAACACAATGATCACAAATATGTGCTGTCAGAGTGTGCAGCAACAATAATAACGACAGTATCAGGTGAACAGGTGAATAACAGAAGCCATTTTAACCCTTTTTTGGTCACCAGTCTACTGACTGGTTTGATGCGGCCCGCCACGAATTCCTTTCCTGTGCTAACCTCTTCATCTCAGATTAGCACTTGCAACCTACGTCCTCAATTATTTGCTTCACGTATTCCAATCTCTGTCTTCCTCTACAGTTTTTGCCCTCTGCAGCTCCCTCTAGTACCATGGAAGTCATTCCCTCATGTCTTAGCCGATGTCCTATCATCCTGTCCCTTCTCCTCATCAGTGCTTTCCACATATTCCTTTCCTCTCCGATTCTGCGTAGAACCTCCTCATTCCTTACCTTATCAGTCCACCTAATTTTCAACATTCGTCTATAGCACCACATCTCAAATGCTTCGATTCTCTTCCGTTCCGGTTTTCTCACAGTCCATGTTTCACTACTATACAATGCTGTACTCCAGACGTACATCCTCAGAAATTTCTTCCTCAAATTAAGGCCGGTATTTGATATTAGTAGACTTCTCTTTGCAAGAAATGCCTTTTATGCCATAACGGGTCTGCTTTTGATGTCCTCCTTGCTCCGTCCGTCATTGGTTATTTTACTGCCTAGGTAGCAGAAGTCCTTAACTTCATTGACTTCGTGACCATCAATCCTGATGTTAAGTTTCTCGCTGTTCTCATTTCTACTACTTCTCATTACCTTCGTCTTTTTCCGATTTACTCTCAAACCATACTGTGTACTCATTAGACTGTTCATTCCGTTCAGCAGATCATTTAAATCTTTTTCACTTTCACTCAGGATAGCAATGTCATCAGCGAATCGTATCATTGATATCCTTTCACCTTGTATTTTAATTCCACTCCTGAACCTTTCTTATATTTCCATCATTGCTTCCTCGATGTACAGATTGAAGAGTAGGGGCGAAAGGCTACAGCCTTGTCTTACACCCTTCTTAATACGAGCACTTCGTTCTTGATCGTCCACTCTTATTATTCCCTCTTGGTTGTTGTACATATTGTATATGACCCGTCTCTCCCTATAGCTTACCCCTACTTCTTTCAGAATATTGAACAGCTTGCACCGTTTTATAGTGTCGAACGCTTTTTCCAGGTCGACAAATCCTATGAAAGTGTCTTGATTTTTCTTTAGCCTTGCTTCCATTATTAGCCGTAACGTCAGAATTGCCACTCTCGTCCCTTTACTTTTCCTAAAGCCAAACTGATCGTCACCTAGTGTATTCTCAATTTTCTTTTCCATTCTTCTGTATATTATTCTTGTAAGCAGCTTCGATGCATGAGCTGCTATGCTGATTGTGCGATAATTCTCGCACTTGTCAGCCCTTGACGTCTTCGGAATTGTGTGGATGATGCTTTTCCGAAAGTCAGAGGGTATATCGCCAGACTCATATATTCTACACACCAACGTGAATAGTCGTTTTGTGGCCACTTCCCCCAATGATTTTAGAAATTTTGATGGAATGTTACCTATCCCTTCTGCCTTATTTGACCGTAAGTCCTCCAAAGCTCTTTTAAATTCCGATTCTAATACTGGATCCCCTATCTCTTCTAAATCGACTCCTGTTTCTTCTTCTATCACATCAGACAAATCTTCACCCTCATAGAGGCTTTCAATGTATTCTTTCCACCTATCTGCTCCCTCCTCTACATTTAACAGTGGAATTTCCGTTGCACTCTTAATGTTACCACCGTTGCTTTTAATGTCACTAAAGGTTGTTTTGACTTATCTGTATGCTGGGTCTGTCCTTCCGACAATCATATCTTTTTCGATGTCTTCACATTTCTCCTGCAGCCATTTCGTCTTAGCTTCCCTGCACTTCCTATTTATTTCATTCTTCAGCGACTTGTATTTCTGTATTCCTGATTTTCCCGGAACATGTTTGTACTTCCTCCTTTCATCAATCAACTGAAGTATTTCTTCTGTTACCCATGCTTTCTTCGCAGCTACCTTCTTTGTACCTATGTTTTCCATCCCAACTTTTGTGATGGCCCTTTTTAGAGATGTCCATTCCTCTTCAACTGTACTGCCTACTGCGCTATTCCTTATTGCTGTATCTACAGCGTTAGAGAACTTCAAACGTATCTCGTCATTCCTTAGTACTTCCGTATCCCACTTCTTTGCGTATTGATTCTTCCTGACTAATGTCTTGAACTTCAGCCTACTCTTCATCACAACTATATTGTGATCTGTGTCTATATCTGCTCCTGGGTACGCCTTACAATCCAGTATCTGATTTCGGAATCTCTGCCTGACCATGATGTAATCTAATTGAAATCTTCCCGTATCTACCGGCCTTTTCCAAGTATACCTCATCCTCTTGTGATTCTTGAACAAGGTATTCTCAATTAGTCTTTCTCCTCTTTCATTCCTTGTCCCAAGCCCATATTCTCCTGTAACCTTTTCTTCTACTCCTTCTCCTGCATCTGCATTCCAGTCACCCATTACTATTAGATTTTCGTCCCCCTTTACATACTGCATTACCCTTTCAATATCCTCATACACTTTCTCTATCTGTTCACCTCCAGCTTGCGACGTCGGCATGTATACCTGAACTACCGTTGTTGGTCTGCTGTCGATTCTGATTAGAACAACCCGGTCACTGAACTGTTCACAGTAACACACCCTCTGCCCTACCTTCCTATTCATAACGAATCCTACACCTGTTATACCATTTTCTGCTGCTGTTGATATTACCCGATACTCATCTGACCAGAAATCCTTGTCTTCCTTCCACTTCACTTCACTGACCCCTACTATATCTAGATTGAGCCTTTGCATTTCCCTTTTCAGATTTTCTAGTTTCCCTAGGAATCAGAAATGACTTGCTAATCACATAGTTTATAATAGTTAACCACAACAGTAAACATTAATGGCAGAACCAGTCCACTGAATATAACACATACTGGGAACTGTCCTTGTCTGAATGGAGATACGGATATGGGTGATAATGGAAATCGATTATCCAATTCCCAACAGGATATTCATTGTGACCACACTAAGCTCCAAATGAGTAATTGAGGAAGGGCAGAGTGGAAGAATCAAAGGATCCCACTAATTAGTTATGACAGAGGATGTGACGTAAGATAAGACCTAAGACGTATGCTCTGACAACACATAATTTGATAACAGGCACAACACAGTGTCGACACCAACGGTAAATTCTTGTGCGGAGGATTTTTACACAGTTATTAACGACATGAGTGCAGCGCCTGGTATAATATCCGCTGACGTGCGTACTCAATGTTTGAAATCATAGACAGTCCCACGTTGCTAGTAAGTAACTGCCGTATTCTGGAAGGGAATGGCATCATGTCATGGCACATTAAATGGCAAGCCCAAATACGGATAAAAATAGGAAACGTGGCATGTTCCCATTAATTAAGTCATTGTAGAACTTTCATTAGGTGACTGTTTATGTCTGTTAACTATATCAGAAAAGGCATATTCGCGTAATCAGCCTTACAACTGCATACTTAGTTTCTGTTGTTTCAGTTACGGCAATCAACTTCAAAGGCGAAAAGCGCAAGACCAAAATGTATATTTGATTCATTGATGTATATAGGTTTTCTCCTGTGAAGATGGATGTTATAATTGAAACTAGTTGAGACTGAATATACGCCGGCCGGCGCTTCAGTCTGGAACCGCGCGACCGCTGCGGTCGTAGGTTCGAATCCTGCCTCGGGCATGGATCTGTGTTATGTCCTTAGGTTGGTTAGGTTTAAGTAGTTCTATGTTCTAGGGGACTGATGACCTCAGCTGTTAACTTCCATAGTGCTCAGAGCCATTTTAATCAAACTGAATATACAGTTGTACTACTGATGGCATAAATATACTTTCTTCAGAAGTAACTCTTTGGTTACAGATTTCTTGGGAATGGTTCCCTGGGTGATGGAAAGGCCTTTATTGATCTCTGAATGGGGACATGTAAGTTAGTAATTGATGAAGTGATTAGGGAACCAACAGAAACAAATGTTGACCGAGGAACATAATGCCAAATCATAAGCACGGAGAGTCATTGACGAAATAAGAGGCAACCTGAGGGCATTTTTGTCATCAATTTAGAGGAAAAAACAATAGATAAAAGTGTCTGAGTCTACATATTTGAATGGAGAACAGTGTACAAACGTAACAGACATTATATTATGTTACACCGACGGAAAAGAAAGTCATTACACCAGGAAGGAGCTGTAAGACATAATCGACAGTTGACAGGCATGTTTCTACATCTGAAAGGTGTTGTCTATTCAAATTTCACGCCAGTCGCCTAAGACGACGCTGTGGTGGTCATGAGCTTTAGTTACCAAAGATTTTACGTGGTGAGTTGATGCTAGTCAAGAATGCATTTGAGATGACGAAGACGCCATTATCGACATCTCACAGAGTTTGAATGAGGTCGAGTAAGAAGGCTACGAGAAGCTAGATTCTACTTCTGCGACAGTGCGGGAGGACCTGACAGCCTGAAGCAACTGTACTTGATTGCAGGCAGCGACGGTCCTGGGATAGCACGTTGGCTAGAAGACCAAGCAGCATACGGCCACGTTGCATTACCGCGAAGGAAGACATCGAGTCTGGCGTATGGCTCTGGCGCATCGTACTGCACCTGAGCAACAGTTGCCACCACAGTGACACAAATATCTTACTTCAAGGACAGTTCCGAGCCAAATGCTCTGTAGTGTGTATTCCACTAACACCAGACAAACACCATTTGCGACTCCAGTGGTGTCAAGTTAGAGCTCTTTGGAGGGCAAGGTGGAGATTTGTTGTGTTCTCTGATGAAAGCTAGTTCTTCCTTGGGGAAAGTGATGGTCGTCCGGTTGATTAGAAGGAGGCAAGTTGAGGACCTGCAACCAATCTGCTTGCTAAACACACAGGACCTACACCTAGAGTTATGGTCTGGGATGCGATGTCGTATGCAGCAGCAACACACTCTTGTTGATTCCCCACACACTGACTGCAAATGTGTAAGTCACCTGTTATGTTGCTTTTGATTAACAGCATGAAAAGCGGTGTTTTGTGTTTTCGACAGGATAGCGCTCGCCCACATACAATTTTAATCTAACAAGTTCTACAGAGTGTCGATATGTTGCCTTTGA
The DNA here is from genome assembly GCF_021461395.2 of Schistocerca americana. Classification (NCBI taxonomy): domain Eukaryota; kingdom Metazoa; phylum Arthropoda; class Insecta; order Orthoptera; family Acrididae; genus Schistocerca; species Schistocerca americana. The sequence continues at coordinate 682,804,224 of NC_060121.1, forward strand.
CTGCTCTAACACCAGATTTGTTTCAAATCAAGCACTGAACGGCAGCTCCAATATCATTCACGAACAGTATTAACCGTCCCTTTATTGACCGACCAAGTGTTACAGACATGGAATCCCATCCCAAAAACTGACATCCGTCAACAATGAAAGCAAATTAGCATATTTACATTCAACATTGTGGCAGTTACGTAAGTTATTAAATTACCAACATTTCACATTTGTATTGGCATATCTCGCTCTTAAATTTACCTGCGGTCTTGCAATATTATGCACTAATGTATGTTACTCACACGAACCTATTCTAAAACTTTGATTACTCTACATGAATTTTTTTGATGTCGCTATTTTTTCATGTCAGTTTATGATAAGGTGTCCAGAGCTAAACTAGGTTCCACGGCTACCAATGGAACCTTAATTACATGCCGCACAAAACATCTCGTAACACGTCCTATCATATTTCCTGAGCCAAATGATCAGCAGCCACAAGACAGAAAACTGATAGACTGCAATATTGCAGCCCGCATCTCGTGGTCGTGCGGTAGCGTTCTCGCTTCCCACGCCCGGGTTCCCGGGTTCGATTCCCGGCGGGGTCAGGGATTTTCTCTGCCTCGTGATGGCTGGATGTTGTGTGCTGTCCTTAGGTTAGTTAGGTTTAAGTAGTTCTAAGTTCTAGGGGACTGATGACCACAGCAGTTGAGTCCCATAGTGCTCAGAGCCATTTGAACCATTTTTTTGCAATATTGCAGAACCTTCCGTGCTCCCTTATTGTAACCTACTACTAGTTGTGTCAAAGACTGGAGGACTGGAGGAAACACCAGATTTGTCATAGATGCTAGAGCCCTTAAGAAAACCATTATACTCTTGGAGATGCACCTGAAGACCATCGAAGAACAAATCCACTCTTCCGTAAGGTAAAGCTGTTAACTAGCACTAACTTGTGTGCATACGATTGGCTGGAAACCTCAGATACGGAACACGAAAATACACCACATTTAAAAGAAAGCCATCAGTTTAAAGAATTACCTTTCGCCTGGATGTATGTTGTTGCGTCTTTATTTCTCCACTCGGCTTCGCTACTGGACTAGACTTACTAGAGGATGTTAATCTGTTCGGCGATGATTTATTAGTTTGATGTATAAAACGTCTGAAGTTGCGAAATTCAGATTTTATTTCATTAACGACCAATTTCGCGTAGCAGAGCATCTGCTCAAATCATCAAAAGAGAAAAGTGGTATATTCTTTGACAGCTCGCAAACTGTGTTAATATTGTACATACAAGTGTCTAACTCAAGTTTTGTAGTGACCGTTGGCAGGAAAAACTTACTACCAGCATTGAGTTCTGTTTTCCCTACCAATGGTCTCATAAAACATGACTTAGACACAGCAATTTACAGTATTAACATGATTGTCGTGCTGCCTCGGAATACGCCATTTTTCCCAGTTTACATTAGTTGTGAATGGGTTCTGATACCCGAAACTGGTCATGATTTAAATACAACTTACTGAATGTTAAAGATTTGGTCGGTTAATACAGCAAAATTGTTACCACAAATTGCCGTCCTGCTATTGACCCGGCATGTGGATAATCAAGACGATTTGTTAATCGTGATATAAACTTTGGTAGAACATGTGGAATTGATTCACAGAATATTAATTTCCAGTAAAAGCCAATTTACAGAAATCGATGTCTGATACCTGAAAGAGAAATTTTTGGTCATATTATTGCGACGCAAGGGATTCTTCCTGACGAAAGTAGAGCTATCATGGACATTCCTACACGCTGGTCTAAAAAGCAGTTAAATACAATCCTAAGTCCATCCATATTCCATCATAGGTTCATGCTGGACTGATTATTGAATGTTGAGCCATCGTTGAATTTACTGCGACACCATGCTCTGGTCTAGAAAGTGTCAGGTAGCGTTCATTAAATGAAAGAGGCATACTGAACCTGAAGTTACTTTACGACTGTGACATAATGCAGAAATTTTGTTCGCTATCGATGCTTTATCAATTCTGATCTGAAGTTGTTTATTACAAATTCGTAACATTGAAGAGACGCCTACATACAACACGAAAGTCTTTGAAAGCTACATACTAGCAGACTGCGAGAGAGACAATACTGTAACTGAATTGGAAACCTTTGCAATAAAAGGGCCTACAAGAATTTCCATTTTTACTTAGCAGTAAAATTTATTATGATCATCAGACACTGAGCTTCCTTTTCACTTTATAACTTGTCGTATGCTCTATGACGATTCAGGAACATGAAAGGAGACAGTAATGTGGTGATAAATGGGTTATCACTTTGCCTGAAGGTTTCTGAGATACGTAGAACAGCGAACGTCACTCTGAAATTTATCTAAGATTCCATTAATGCAGTATGATGTATACAGGCATCATTACCTAGATATGTGCAAGAACCTGGGACGCTTCCGGGATGGAGGTCCAGTATGGAGGAAACTAAAAGAACGGCCACTATCGTTTAATTGGGTAGAGTCATAGTACGTGGAGGAGTTATGGTGTTACGTATGTGTAGTTAAAATCAAGTACTTTTACTTTCCAAATATGCGAAGAAGAGTAGAACTAACCATGCGAATACGTTTATTTTATTTGAAGTCAAAGGATTCCGACAACGCTTTTAAAGGCGAATTGCATTCTGTCAGTGTGAATAAACTACTGAAAATTATAAGAATGAATATCTGTGAACCTCCATCGGGGGCAAACGCTTGGGCAAAGCATATTGTGGCCATTAAACTGTTTACTGTTTATGGTCTACTGAGATACCAACAGATAAACATTTGATATGTCTGACAAACTGAGCAACGAGTGACAAGAGCTGATCAGCGACGCTGACGAACGATTGCAGATGGCTTTATGATCTCTGATTCTGACAGACATTAATACTTACTATACTGTCCTTCATTTGTCCAGAGAACAAAGACTGACTCTAGCTGTCTTAAGATTACCGCTGGGTTAGACTGACGAGATTGTAATATCTCTTACTAAAATACGGACCTATTAACAATAACTGTAATCAATTACTTAAGAGCTTTTAGAATAACGCAGTATGCTTGTTCATCACAAGAAATTCTTTATTTGTAATATAGTGCCCTCACCTCAGATATTTAAGATTTTTTACGAAGTTTCAGTTCTCTATAGTTTTACTGCCATTGTTATTAGCGAAACTAATTTTGTCAATTATGGCTCTTAAAGCCTATTAAGTTACGAAAAAAGATTATTTATCTTTATCCAAAGTTAAAGGTAAAGGTTTAATAAAAAGAAATTTCTTGGTCGTTTGTAAAAACAGCAGTCTTACCGGACATATTTCGACGAGTTCATTCAGCTTGCCTTATTCACCATCGCAGTGATCACGGAATTATAATTAAAAATCCAACCCGGTAGCAAAGCGAATTTTAGCAACAGCGTAATACAGTTTTACATACAATCGAATCCATTTCAGCGTGAAATCTCTGAGAACATTATTAATTCATGCTCTACTGGAATTTATTACCCCGGTGTGTGTAGAAGTAATTTACGCCAGCCTTTTGCGGTTTTGCCTCCAGAGGAGTTAAAAATATTGACATACCGTCACAATGTTGTTGGCGTCATAGTTGTGTTAAGTATAAATGTGGTTTTCTTGAAATAAAATCCGATTTTAATGCAACGATTAACGAGAGTAGCTTTAACTTTCATTTGCATTTGAAGCATATTCAAAGATCATTGAAACCACAACGCAATACACTACGCAAACAGTATACGATAGGTCACACTGGCACTCCACAACTTGGGGCTGGATTAAAGAATTTATACATAAATGTATGTCAAGATATGTGACGTATTATGTACCCATGAGGATATGTTTTCACTTTCATATACAGTATTAAACAATCTTCACTGAGACGCAAGAACTAAGAAAAAGATCTTTGACGAATAGAGATGACGACGTGGATTATTCGAAAGCTAAAATAATGAAGGAACGAAAACTTCGGATAAGAACGACATGCGAAGTTTATTGACATTATTCTTGATTCAGTGAAATAAAATCATATTTTTCATCTCGTAGAGATAAAGTGACACTCTGCATGAGTTATTTCCTGAAAGAAGCAATTAAGGCCTTATAGATTTACGGCAAGGAAACAAAATATGTTATGGAACTGTATCTGAAACTTACTGTGGTACTGCTGGATACCTTGACCACATTATTTACGTCTTCCACACTTATTTCATTAATACTGGTAGCCAAATGGTAGCCTAATTACCGAAACATGCTGGGTCCTTGGTCGAACCCACGACACGCTCGAATTTTGAAAAAAAAAAAAAAAGATCATGAGTAATAATAGCCGAAAGCTTCCGACATAAGAAGTCATCCTCGTTCAGCCAACGGCCTTGTCAAAGAGGACAGAGGTGCGGAATGAGGTTGAGGGCACTCTCTTCTCCTTGGGTGGGAAACTGACCGTAAAAAATCTGAGGAATCAGCAATGATCTGGAACGTTTTTACGTAGACCTGCTTTTTTAACCTTTAAATCTAAAAGGAGTGGAAGGGCTGATCCAATAAAGTGAGCATTTAAATTCCAATGTGTTTATTAACTACCAAAAACAATCTCACATAATAACTGACAGACGCCACCCAGGCAAGATTATTTACGAAACATTCATTACATAAAATCTTGAGCAAGTTAATAAATCATTATCCAATGGTCTCCCATAATCTTTGAGAAACACCACTCAGGCAAAATAATTAAGAAACTGTCTCATTGCATAAAATCATTAATAAACTAGTAAATCATTAGCAACGATCTCATATAAAAATTGACGCCACCAAGGCTAAATTTGACCACAACTTTAACAAAACAACTCTAGTTAAGACACGTTATTTAATACCCTTTCAATTCCAATACTTTAACAATACATGTAAAATAACAGTGGAGAGAAAGTTTCAATTTTAACACGAATACTTAGAACATACTTATTTAAAAGTAACTTGTGCAATCTTGCAAATTACTAGACTAGAGAACCTTGCAGAGCGAATCCACGATATTATTCAAATACACATTTAACCATGCACTGTGGAGCCGACTGATGGAGGTATTACCTAATTTCGAACCAAGACGTGGCTCTGTCTGCAGCCCCACATCGAGTAGGCCACCGAAACGTGAACCCAGCAAACGCTACTTAAGAGGAACACACGTGGTCTGGCGAAGTCCACCGCCCGTCAGCCAAACTTCTAATCTAAAGGGAAGCTGTGGGCTTCGGTTGCCCGCTGCCTCAGCTCACTCAAACACAGACCGCACCCGACAACAGGAGGTTAAACTGTTCTTAACTTTAACATTCAGGATTGACCAGTAAATTAACATTATAAAATCAAGGGTAAACCACAACACATTTCACTCGCAAATCATTTCTTTAAGTGAAACAGTACCAGATAAACAAACGCTAAGAGTGGGAAATGAACTGGCTCACGAGAACCGACACTCACTAGAACTTAATGGCACACATATTGGCCTGCGAAGCTCAACGCCGTAACCCTTAGAATTAAAAACTCATATTGCCCACAGAGGACATATTGGCACGGATTAACCGATGTCGTAAGCAAATTATACATTTGCTAATAATACCTAATGAACTAACATTCTGCAAATACATCAATATCATGCGGAAGCAGAGCACACGTTTAGTAAGAGGCATCAAATGATATCGAACACACATAACAACACGCGTCCGGAAACGTCTTACTGTACCAAGAGCGATCACAATCAAAGTACTTAACTGGGTGTCTTGATGCAGGGGCGATTTTGCGAATATGTCAGACCATCACTTCGCAAGACCTCAGAAGCGTCTCCCTCCACGGAAGCGGGCACATCCACAGCTCACGAGGCTGCCGGAGAATGGACAGCGCCGGCCAACTGACGCCGCCTCCAGTATGACCACGTCATAACCGCCGCCCTGCCTCAGGCACGCCGTCTTCGCTTCTGCCCGCCAGCCAATCGCCGACTCGCGCACCGCCGACTTCCGTTCTCAAAGCGTTGTTCCCGTTACTCGCCGTCGGCACTCGCTTATATCCCCAGCTGGCCCAAGCCCAAAGACAAACCTCTGTACCAGGGAATCGATAGTACTCATGTCAGAGATACTGCTGGCGCCGTTCCCGCCACGGCTCAGATCAATGGCATGAGGATGTATAAGGACATATGATGTGTGCGGAATCCTTTGCGTTAGAGACATATAATGTGTATCCACAAGCACGTGGCCCATAATTGAAAAAAGTGTCGTGACACGCTCTTCATCGGCAATAGATTATGGATTAGATCCGAATACGGATCTCTAGGAGGGGACCCCAAATAGGAGGTGGTAATGGCAACTACACCTACCAATTCGTGGGATATAGCAGGAGAAACCAGGGAGGTAGTGACCACATTGAGTTATCTTGGTTCTCAGATCTCTGCTGACGGCGACTGCAGCCATGAAATCCGGAGACGCCAGTTGCTCGGTTGACAGGCGATGTCAAACCTTGACAAGGTTATAAGGTCCAGAGATATAACACTAGCAACAAAGATCAGTATTGTGAGGGCTATGGTCTTTCCAGTTGTGATGTATGGATGTGAGACCTGGACCATTAGAAAGGCTGAACGGCGAAGAATTGACTCCTTCCAATTGTGGTGTTGGAGGAAACTTCTTAGAGTTCCATGGACTGCAAAGAGAACCAACAGATCAATATTGGAGCAAATTAAACCAGATTTCCCCTGGAAGGTCTAATGTTAAAACAAAAGCTGACCTACTTTGGACACACAATGCGAAGGCATGCCTCGCTGGAAAAAACATTAATGCTGGGGAAGACTGAAGGAACTAGAAGACGAGGACGTCAGAGGATGAGATGGATCGATGGCAACACAGAAGCAATGTGTTCCAACCTGGAAGGTCTACGGGAGAAAGTGCAAGACAGGAAAAAGTGGCGTGATTTGGTTCATGGGGTCACGGTGAGTCGGAACCGACTAAACGAATAGAGAGAGAATGGGCGGGGGGATTCCATAAGAAAAGATGGGATAACAAACGCCGAGTTAACACTCTACAACTCATAGTAAGAAATATCAGAAAATCGAACACAGAAGGAAGGCTAGAAAATCTAAAAAGGAATTGCCAAGGCTCGATTTAGATGTAGTGGCGGTCAGTGAATTGAAATGGAAAGAAGACAAAAATTTTCTGGTCAGACAAGATAGGGAAATTTCAATAGTAGCAGAAAATGCCATAAGAGGAGTAAGATTCGTGGCATTGTGTACAATTCTGTTACGGGTTCTTCTCACCAGAATCGACAGCAAACTGACTCCACCAACGGTAGTTCAGATACACATGTCAGCATTTCAGGTAGCAGATGAAGAGAGAGAGGAAATATATGAGGATACTGAACGGGTAATTCAGTATGTGAAAGGGGAGGAAAATCTAACTGCCATGGAGGATTGGAACGCGGAAGCAGGTGATGGAACAGAAAAAAGGGGTAAGGGACAATATGAGCTGTGCAACAGGAATAAGAGTTGTGAAATGCAATGAATTTGAAATGGTGATAGTTAAAACTCTTCAGGAATCACAAGGTATATACTGAAAAGGCTGGGGGACACCAGACGAGCCGGCCGGGGCGGCCGAGTGGTTCTAGGCGCTACAGTCTGGAACCGCGCACTGCTACGGTCGCGGGTTCGAATCCTGCCTCGCGAATGGCTGTGTGTGATGTCCTTAGGTTAGTTAGGTTTAAGTAGTACTAACTCCTAGGGGACTGATGACCTCAGAAGTTAAGTCCCATAATGCTAAGAGCCGTTTGAACCATTTTCGAACACCAGACGACTGTATCATGTTCACTAACAGATTACAGAATCAGATATTGGATTATAAGGTATACGCAGCAGTACATACTGATTCAGATTTAGTAATCATGTAGAATATGCTGAAGTTTAAGAGAGTAGTCAGGAAGAGACATTGTGCGAACCGCGGGACTGCTACGGTCGCAGGTTCGAATCCTGCCTCGGGCATGGATGTGTGTGATGTCCTTAGGTTGGTTAGGTTTAAGTAGTTCTAAGTTCTAGGGGACTGATGACGTAAGATGTTAAGTCCCATAGTGCTCAGAGCCATTTTAACCATTTTTAGACATTGTGCAAAGAAGTGGGATGCGAAATTAGTAAGGCACGGAGATATATGATTGAAATTCACTGAAGCTGTAGATACGACTATAATGAATAGCTCAGTAGTCAACTGAGTTGAAGATGAATGGACATCTCTAAAAAGTGTAATCAAATAACTTAGGAGAAAAACATAGGTACACGAACGATGACTGCGAAGAAGGCTTGGGTAACAGATGAAATACTTCAGCTGACCGACCAAAGAAGGAAGTGTCATAATGCTTAGGAAAATTTAGGAATACAGAAATATAACTCACTTAGGAATGAAATAAGTAGGAAGTGCAGTGAAGCCAAGGCGACATGGGTCTGCGAAAAATGTGAAGAAATCGAAAAACAAATAATCGTCGGAAGGACTGACTCACCGTATAGGAGAGTCAAAACAACCTTCCGTGAAATTAAAAGCAAATACCATGGGAAAAGAAATTAGTTCCTATGGGACCAAAGTGCTGAGGTCATCGGTCCCTAGACTTAAACAATACTTAACGTAACTTAAACGAACTTACGTTACCGACAACACACACACCAATGCCCGAGGGAGGACTTGTACCTCTGACGGGGGAAGCCGTTCGAACCTTGGCTAGGTGCCCTATACCGGGCGGCTACCGCACACCGCGAGAGCAATGGCAATTCAATTGTTAGATGCAGAGGAGAAAGCAGATAGGTGGAAATATTTTGAAGGTCTCTAAGAGAGGGTTGACTTACCCGATGACGTTATGGACGAAGAAACAAGAGTCGATACGGTTAACATAACCAATCCAGTATTGGAGTCAGTACTTAAAACAGCTCCGGAAGGTCTGAGATCGAATAAGACGGAAGGGGCAGATAACGTTCAAACGGAATTTCTACAAACTTTGGTGTACGTGTCAACCGAAAGACCATTCAAGTAGATTCGTAGAATCTATGAGACTGGCAACTTACCACCATACTTTAGGAAAAATGTCATCCAAATAGTGAAACAGTTCTGAAAACAGCAAGGACAGACAAGTGCGAAAACTATCGCAACAGCCCATACCTCCTAGCTGCTGACAAGAATAATATACGGAATAATGGAAAACAAAATAGAAAAGAAAATAGAGGATGTGTTAGGTGACTAGTAGTTTTGCTTCAGGAAAGGTAAAAGCACCAAAGTCAGTTCTCACGTTGCGATTGATTATGTAAGAAAGAGTAAAGACGAATCAAGACACGCTGCTACGATCTATTGGCATAAAAAATGCATTCGACCATGTAAAATTGCGGAGAATGATCGAAATTGTGAGAAGAGTATGAGTAAACTGTAGGAAAAGACCGGTAATGCAAAATACTAGCGAACCAAGGAATTCTTCGCAATTGCTAAATCTGTAACGCAACTGGATATAGATCCTATTCTCAATCTCCCCAATTTCTCTCTGTGCACCACCTCCCATGCCCTCGTCTATCCAGCTCCTGCTCTCATTGTCCTCTCGCTATGCATCTACTGGTCTCCTATCTCTCTCCGCCAACTTTGTCCATTTCATTCCCCCGCCAGTCACTGTCCATATCTTGTTGGATATCGAATTATTGTTTACCATGTATGTAAGGAGGAAACAAGAGACAATTTGTCTAAATATTTAAATGCCAGTAGTTAAAACTGACTGCGAGAGAGAAATTTTCGGAGCACAGAATTTTCGTTCTAGCCTTCGGTTTTAACAGAATAGCTCTACTGTGTTAGTTAAAAATCTACGTAGCCTATATATCATGCGTGTTTATTAGAAAATCTTGCAAGAATTTGAAGTAGTAGCACTTGTACTAAAGATCGTAACCCATGTCCGTCCCGACGATTATTAGAGAATCGTTTAAGAATTTGAACTTTTCAAAATTTTGGTGACAACATTAAACATCGATTTGTGTTTGTATAGCAACATAGAATATAAATATGTATATGTATACCACATATATATTTAAAAAAAAAAAACATTTGCTTATGTCCGTCCGTCGTTTGTTAGAGTATTGTGTAACAATTTGAAAAAAAAAAACAGTCAAGAGCTTGAAGAGCTCTTTCGTAACAACTACTCCTATTTACATAGTAAATATATATTTATGTGACACGTGAATAAAAAATATGGTAGCTATATCCATCGGAATATTTATAAGAGTATCATGTAAAAATTGGAAGTAAATCGGTAGAGCACTTTCCGAGAATTTTCATTAAGGGTTTTGACCCCGACTTGTCTTCTTATATTATTACGAGCTGTAGACAGCCACATTTGGCTGTAGCTCAGTCTGTTTAATACAAGAGAAAGAAAAGAAAAGTCACATGTGTCTAATATTTATGAGAGTACGAGATGTGAGGTAGACCCCTTCTCGTCCCTGTCCTTTCCCCTGCTCCCTCCTTTGTCCATCGACTCTTCCTGCTTCCCCTCTCCGTCCATCACCTTGTTCTCCTCTGTCGGTCCATCTTATTCTGCCCCCCCTCTCCTCATCTCCTTCTGCCTCCCCCACTGCCCCACTCTTAGTTCATCACCTCCTCCCCATTCCTTTGTTGATTTTCGCCTCTCCCCTCTCTCTCCACATACTCCTGTCACCTCTCTCTCCACCCATCAGTCTCTCTCTTCTTCCCCCCTCTCTCTAATCATATTATTGTTATTGTTATTGCAAATTCAGATTTTTTATTAGCATTCATAAACCAATAAGTCATAAATACAACTTCCTGTTTACTATCAATGTTTCACTACTGCACACTTTATGTACATATTTATATAATAAAAATGTATATAGTCTTTATGTGTCTAAAGTTTATTATAGTAATGCGTAAAAATCTAAAATAAATTAAAGTGTTACATTTTGAGATTTTTGGTAACAATGTTCCCCTTTATATATTTAAATATTATATGTATTAAAACATACATATTTATGAAAGTATTAATCAGTTAAAAACATGCCCCTATACGAAAACAAATTAACGAACTTAGTGTTGATACAATTTGTTTGCAAGGAACATACAGTAAAAACAATAAGCTCTCGCATTTTCCTGTGGAAATGGTAACAGTTACTAGGGACGATGAAACAATGTCTGCTGTTGTCATAGGAAATTCAGTGAAACAAAGGTGACACAGTTATGTAACAAGAATAAGGTCACAGTCAACGTGAAGGACCAGCAGACAGAGTTGGCTGAAGTAAGCATATGCAAGTAGTATTCCGATCACATCCTATCTTATGTGGATAAACACAGGGTGGTTGTTCTATATGGCCGAAGCGCGTGTCTCCTTATGGCAACAGATGTGAAAGAAAAATCGTCTCTGTGGCACAATAGGCAAACTGACAAACAGAGGGAGATACTAGGGGACAGAGTGCAGGAAATGGACCTAATTGTTATAAATCTAGAAGACCGCCAAGTGTATTTGCGGGAAGATCAGGTGTAGCAACTAACATAAATGTCACTTTAACACACAGCACGGTAGCAGTTAAGAATAGTAGTTTTCAAGTGCCCCAGTACCAAAAATTTAATGACCTTAATGCAAATTGTCATTGAAGGGGACAAGACAGTAACACAGTGAGCCAAGCAGAGGAAAACCGGACTGGGCTAGACACCAGGAAAACGTATTCGGATAGCTTTGTAGCCTACCTTGCAGCGTTTCCAATGGAATCGCTTCTGGTACATGCAGACTGGTGCACAGCTACTAACTGAAGTCTTGCAAAGGGCACTGGATATTTATATTCCTAAGAAATTGGTGAAGCTAGGCTACAATTTCTAGGAAACCAGAACTTTCCACACTGAGGCGAACGGTAAGATCGAGAAGAAGAGCTTATCAATGTGCACTAGGGCAATTAGAGCACACCGGTAGGCACCATGAGTACAGGGCAGTTAAGATGTACTGTAAAACATTTCTTCAGGAAACTAAAGGAATGCGCTGGAAGAAATTCACACATAGGCAGCTGCAATTTAAGGTATGGGTAAGACCACATAAACTGTAGACAGAAAAGATTAAGGGATCTACTATCATGTTCACAATTCGTTAGGAGGATGGCTCAATGATGACTGGATGAAGGGAGTCAGCAGAATACCTGCTAACCGCCGTACTTCCTGATGAAAACACAGACACAGTAGATGATCAGCTTAGGTGTTCACTAGATAAGAGCAAGCTGCTGTCGCAATTTACAAACTCAAAACGGGAATGGACCTGGTCCTGAAGGTGTCTGCCCAGAGATCGTTCGGATGGTGTGTCCACTCATAGTGCCATATTTGACAGTTTGTAGTGGGAAATTCTGCCCCTGAATGTAACAGAAACATCACATGTAGCAGGAAGAGGTAGAAGGCAACGTATTAAGAGTCGTCTGAGCTTTCCAAATGATATATTGTTTCCAACTAAAGTGCCGTGTTCCCCTCGACCTGCGTCACTGAGTCCTGCAATGCTGAGGACAACACTTCGCTGTCTGTGGAACGTCTTGATGCGGAATGGCTGCCTCAGCGACCCATGCATGCACTGTGTGTCGGCCTTGTATGCCAGTGGAGTTGTGTCGTCATCAGGATGCCACCAGTTGACTCAGCAGTCTGCGTCCCTGCTAACTCAGCGCCACTTGGTGGAGCTGCAGGTGGCCAGCTGCTTGCTTCTCACCGGCGTGGCTAAGGTCATGGCGGCAACAAGTGCTCGCAATCTGGAGCTCGAATCTGTGAATCTGTGGTCCTCACCTCGGGATGCCTCAGGTGTGTGTTGGAAGCCAGGACGACTGCTTGCAGTAGTGAGCCATTGAGTGGCCAGCCATTGGCTGGGTACAGATCCAGCGTTGGCCTCAGAGGGTCTAACCAGCAACCCACCGTTGACTGGAATGCTGGAGCCCCATCTGCAGCTGATTGTCGCTGGTGGTGTGACACATCCTGCTGTCCAGTAGAACTGCCACACTCGAATGAATCTCGTTAGGAACCCACACCTATTTATACCCGGCTGTGCACCTCTGTTTGCTATACACACCGCTTCGCATTTCGTACTCATAAGACGCTGGATTGGGCAGTGGGCCCCTTCTACTTGTGATTTGCAGCATCGAAAACCGCTACATATACTCTTTAAGCAATTTGACGGCCCTGTGGCCTCTATTCTACTTTGCAACTCTTGGTATGAGTAACTCACTGCAACCCGGCCCATAGCTTGCTGTAACTTGTGGTCAGAATATTGTATAAAACTAACTTACTCTATCCTAAACGGCGGTGCCACTACATTATTATCCTCTTTGGGAAGACCCGGTCCCTGGTCAACCCCTAAGTAGCTTTTAACTTGTTTGGATCAGTTCCTATGGCATATTTCCTTACTATTAGAAAACTTAAATCTGGTCTAGTGCCCCTTAAAACCATGACATGAAACAAAACGTAAAAATTCCTTACTGGACGACCACAGCTCGATCTTACCTACTCGTCTCACACCCTCGGTATCCAATCCACTGGCACTTGGACTACCCTTGGTTCCATCTTGGAATTAGCTCTCTGCCTGATCAGAAAGAAAGCAACACATAACAAAGTTAAGGCTGCAATGACACTTGGCACAGAGTTGCTCAAAATGATCGTTATTTGCCGTTGCCTTTCCCTATACTGAGAGACATATGGCAGAAGTTGTTTGGCTGATATGCGCCCCTCTTGCTCAAAAATGAACTGGTTTATGGATCGCAACAGACCTGGCCCCAGAGTTTGATTTATCAAGGGCAGATTCTGCCTTGCATAAACTCTAAATTGGCTTCAGTACAGCGCAGCTGTGGTTGCATAACATTCAACTGCGTGACTCCTGAAACTGACACTGGCCGATGGAAGATTGGTCTTATTATGTTGCACTTAGTTCTACTGATTAAAATTCAGCTCCCCTCGAGCTCCCTACATTTCACTTCTGCAAATACTCTACTACTTTCTAGATTGCAAAGCATATGGTACTTCATGCTGCATTCTATCTTCCTGGTTTTCTCTGTGCTTAGAACCTCTCATCCCTCTTTCTTTCTTCCTCTTTTCTTCCTGTGACATGCTTGGAATCACATCCGGGCAAACCTTAAACCCATTCTGTCTATCTTTTGACCTGTGGATGCAACGCATTCGCCCTTAACTTCCTTACGTTCAACAATTTACACAGCTCCTTCAGTAAATCTGGCATGGAGTTCGTCCCTTGGTCAGTAATTATTGTCTCCGGTACACCAAACTTGAACATCCAGTTGTTTACTAACGCTTGAGCGGCCATTGCTGCCTGTTGATTTGGCATATCCACCATCTCCACATACCTCCAAGAATGGTCTGTTATTGTCAGAACGAATCTGTTCCCTGATGAAGTTTGCCTGAAAAGTCCTAAGTCATCGATCCCCAGCACAGAGAATGACCATGACGCTTCCGGCAATCGTTTTAGCTGTGTCTGTTTCCGGCTCAAATCTGATCTCTGCGCACATGGTACACAATTCTTGACATACTCATCCACATTTACTTTGCTACCTCTCCACCAATACTTCTCCACCGCTCTCCTATTCGTCGCTCTACACCCTCCATGACCAGATAATACGTGATCATGTGCTTCCTTTAAAACTTCATCCCTCAGTTTCGCAGGCACTACAACCCTTGGTCCTAACTTCTTTTCCTGCACGAAAGACCATCGTACATATTAAATTGTGGCTGTGTCCAATACAGTTGACAAACGTTGTCAGCGGCCTGTAATTCTAGCCATACTGCTAGGTCATAACCTATGACTTCTACTTTTGCTACCTTCCTACTTAGTGCATCTGCATTACCGCGCTTCTTCCCAGGCTTGTGCACCACCTCGTAGTCGAATTCACTAAGCCTCACAGCCCATATAGCGAGTCTAGTGGACGGATCCTTCAAACCCAACAATTTAGTGAGGGTTGGAACGTGTATCAGAAAGACAGATTAGACACCGTAGGAGGTGGTTTCTTCATTGTAGTTGACAAAAATATTGTGTCTACTGAAGTCGAAGTAGAGTGTGATTGTAATGTTATCTGGACACGTTTAACATGGCTAGGAGAAATAAAGTTAATTGTTGGGTGTTATTACCGGCCACAGGGTTCCACCGTGACAGTTCTAGAATCATTCAAAGGGAGTCTACGCTATGTATTGCTTAAGTACTCGGATCATGTTATATTAGTCGGAGGCGACTTCAACCTACCTAGTATAGACTGGGATGTCTATGGATTCATTACAGGTGGTATAGACAAGCCTCCGTGTGAATTACTTTTGAACACATTATCCCAAAACTGTCTTGAGCAGCTAAATCGACAGCCAATGCTTAATGGATATATTTTAGATCTGGTAGCCACGAACAGACCAGACCTCATCAACGGTGTCATTGTTGAGACAGGGATTAGTGATCATGATGTTGTCACTACGACTATGGTAACGAAAGTTAAAAAGTCGGTCAAAGAAGGCTAGGAGTGTAATCTTACTAGAAAGAGCAGATAAGCAGTTGTTAGCATCCCACTTAGTAAATGAATCGACTTCAATTATTTCCGGTACGGTGGACGTGGAAGAATTATGGGCAAAATTTAAACACATTGTAAACCACGCATTGGAGAAGTATGTGCCGAAAAAGTGGGTTACGGACGGAAAAGACCCACCGTGGTTTAACAGTGCAATTCGGAGAATGCTCAGGAAGCAATGACAGTTGCACTCGCGGTACAAGAAAGATCGGAAGGATGATGACAGGCAAAAGTTATTAGAGATTCGTGCTGCTGTAAAAAGAGCGATGCGCGAAGCATACAACCACTACCACCGTCATTCCTTAGCAATAGCTCTTGCTGAAATCCCAAGGAAGTTGTGGTCTTACGTAAAATCGGTAAGCGGGTCGAAGGCTTCCATCCAGTCACTCACTATCAGTCAGGCCGGGCAACGGAAGACAACAAAACGAAAGCCGAAATTTTAAATTTAGCTTTTGAGAGATCTTTGACGCGGGAGGATCGTACAAACATACCGCCGTTTGAGTCTCGTACAGATTCCCGTATGGAGGACACAGTGATAGACATCACTGGGGTTGTGAAGCAGCTGAATGGGTTGAAAATAAATAAATCGCCAGGTCCTGATGGGATTCCAATTCGGTTTTACAGAGAGTACCCTACTGCATTGGCTCTTTACTCAGCTTGCATTTATCACGAATCTCTTGCCCAACGTTCCGAGCGACTGGAAAAAAGCGCATGTGACGTCTGTATAAAAGAAGGGTTGAAAGATGGATCCTCAAAATTACAGACCAATATCCTTAACATCGGTTTGTTGCAGGATTCTCGAACACATTCTCAGTTCGAATATAATGAATTTCCTTGAGACAGAGAAGTTTCTGTCCACGCATCAGCACGGCTTTAGAAATCATCGCTCCTGCGAAACGCAACTCGCCCTTTTTTCACATGATATCTTTCAAACCACGGATGAAGGGTATCAGACGGATGCCATATTCCTTGACTTCTGGAAAGCGTTTGACTCTGTACCCCACTGCAGACTCCTAACTAAGGTACGAGCATATGCGATTGGTTCCCAAACATGTGAGTGGCTCGAAGACTTCTTCAGTAATAGAACCCTGTACGTTGTCCTCGATGGTGAGTGTTCATCGGAGGTGAGGGTATCATCTGGAGTGCCCCAGGGAAGTGTGGTAGGTCCGCTGTTGTTTTCTATCTATATAAGTGATATTTTGGATAGGGTGGATAGCAATGTGCGGCTGTTTGCTGATGTTGCTGTGGTGTACGGGAAGGTGTCGTCGTTGAGTGACTATAGGAGGATACAAGATGACTTGGACGGGATTTGTGATTGGTGTAAGGAATGGCAGCTAACACTAAATATAGATAAATTTAAATTAATGCAGATGAATAGGAAAAAGAATCCCGTTATGTTTGAGTACTCCATTAGTAGTGTTGCGCTTGACACAGTCACGTAGATTAAATGTTTGGGCGTAACATGGCAGAGCGATATAAAGTATGACAAGCATGTAACGGCAGTTGTGGGGAAGGCGGATAGTCGTCTTCCATTCATTGGTAGACTTTTGGGAAGATGTGGTTCATCAGTAAAGGAGACGGCTTTAAAAAAACACTAATACGACCTATTCTTGAGTACTGTCGAGCGTTTGGGATCCCTATCAGGTCGGATTGAGGGAGGACATAGAAGCAATTCAAAGGCGGGCTGATAGATTTGTTACTGGTAGGTTTCATTATCACGCTAGTGTTACGGAAATGCTTCACGAACTCGGGTGGGAGTCTCTGGAGGAAAGGAGGTGTTCTTTTCGTGAATCGCTACTGAGGAAATTTAGAGAACCAGCATTTGAGGCCGACTGCAGTACTATTTTACTGCCGCCAACTTATATTTCACGGAAAGACCACAAAGATAAGATAAGAGAGATTAGGGCTCGTACAAAGGCATATAGGCAGTCATTTTTCCCTCGTTCTGTTTTGGAGTGGAACAGGGAGAGAAGATGGTAGTTGTGGTACGAGGTACCCTCCGCCACGCACCGTATGGTGGATTGCGGAGTATGTATGTAGATGTAGATGTAGAACCACTTCAATACAGCATGATCTGTCACTACCCGAAATCTGCTCCCGTATAAATAACATTTAAAATATGTGATTCCATAGATCACGCTAAGCATCTCCCTCTCTGTTGTTGAGTAATTTCTCTCTGATGCATTCAACTGCCTAGACGCATAGGCTACAGGATGTTCTTTCCCATCAATTTCCTGACTAAGAACAGACATTAATGTTTGATTCGATGCATCGCATGCTAGTATAAATCCCTTTTCTAAATCTGGAAACACAAGAACAGGAACTTGATGTTAACACTTCTTTCTGTTTGTCAAAGCTGTCTGACACTCTTCTGTCCACTGAAATTTAACGCCCTACCGTAAAAATTGCGCCAACGGCTGTGCCAAACCTGCAAATCCCTTCACGAACTTTCGGTAGAAATTGCCAATTCCGATGATTGACTGCATTTCCTCAACTTCTTTCGGTTCCCGAAAATCCCTTACAGCCTATACCTCACTGATAATACGACCCAAATATTTTACTTCTTCTAATGCAAAATGACACTTCTCCAGGCTCAACTTAAACAAGCTACTCTTAACCGCAGTCTATGTTTATCCATACTACTTGAAAGCACTATAATGTCTTCCCAATACAACAGACACTGCCGTGGTTTCAAACCCCCCAAGACACTTTCTAGCAACCTCTGAAACGTTGCCGGGGCGTTTTTCAAACCGAATGGCATTCTAATGTACTGGTAATGGCCTCCAGGTGTAGAGAAAACAATTTTAGGACGATGCTATGGAGCCACCTCTAACTGATGATAACCACTTGTCAAATCCATCGCAGAAAAGTACTGGCACTGTCCAAAGTCTCCGATTATGTTTGGAATGGGGTATGCGTCCGTTAATGTCTTATTATTGAGGTATCGGTAGTCACAACAGAATCTGTATATCTTAGTTCATCCATAGATTTTTTGGTCACAACGACAACTATTACCATGCTCTATAATACTATCCGCAATCTACTGATTAATGAAATCCTCCACAATCTGCTGCAAAAACCTCGGTGTTCTCTATGGTTTACGGTAAACAGGTGCTTCATTCGCTGTTGGTATCCTATGTTGAACTAAGGGAGTTGCTGGTAAAGACCCTTATGGAAGAAACAAATCCTTAAATTTCCACAAGAATTCTTCCGTATGCTCTCTTTCTCCTCCTTTCTAATTCTTAATTTTGTCACGCAATGCAGTTCTATCGGCAGGTAGTGGTTGATCGCTTCGCCTACCTCTCGAACACCAGTCTTCGTCATCTGGCACATCCAAATTAGCTACTAAAACTTCTTTCCTCAAATTGGCGTCTACAGCGCTAAAATTATCCACGTTCACGGGAACTACTCGCCCGTCATCCCTCCGCTGTACAGCACAACCCAATGGACCTAAAACTTCATTATCCTCCAACGGTTCAATAACCCATACCGTACCCGTAGGTAGATTTGACTCTACACTTACACAAAGGGACTTTCCGGTGCCACTAGACACACATTCATGCACATTAGGCCTTAATGCTAATGTACGCGGTTCAGTTGGTTTGTTCATTACCTTGAAGGCCCTTCACGACAGCTCTGCATTGGCAACGTTTTCCCCTAGCTGAAATAACGTTCCACCAAGTCACACAGTTCGTTGTTCAAGGTCAATTTTGGCAAGATATTGAAGTTAGAAAACTATTCCTAGGATCATGACGCAGCCCTCGCTTACCCATCGTACTACCTCCATGCATGAATTAAATCGGACTTTCTCCATTCGAAAGTCAATTGTCACCAACCCTAAAGGCGTGACCCCGTAATCCCCCACTCCGCACAACTTATAACGTGGTGGGTCTAACTTCTTTCGTCCCATTATATTCCTATTAGCCACAGACACTTGCGCCACTGTGTCCTAAAAAATCTTAAGTTTTTTAGTTCCAATGGATCCTAGCACTGCACATTCCACCTCTGCATATGTATTCGTAGCATTGAAATGATGAGTGGGTGTTGTGTGCTGTCCTTAGGTTAGTTAGGTTTAAGTAGTTCTAAGTTCTAGGGGACTGATGACCATAGATGTTAAGTCCCATAGTGCTCAGAGCCATTTGAACCATTGAAATGAAACGGGAGTTCCATTAGGTGGGTCTTGGGTCCCATCTGCCGTTTAACGCTTGTCCAACTCTCCTATTTCTACTTCTCCATCCTCCCCGCTGCCGATTTACATCCCTTCCTTTATTCCTCGGTGATTGGGTACAGTGCCTCTGCACATGTCCCATACGAACACACTTAAAACATTTCACACCCGCTGTAAACACTGTTTCCCTCTCACGTACCCCTTTTGTCACGTCTACTTCCTCACACTGAATTGCCAGCTGAATTGCCGAATACAAATCTTTTGGAGTCCCTTCACGCACTTTCCGTGAAACATGCGCCAGTAACCCTCTCAAAAATACATCAAGTGCCGTTTGCTTGGCCTCCTGCCAAAAACACTACTCGCTTCATTGCTCTGACCCACCTCGTAAGTATACTCATAAATTTTCCTTATCCTGTCTGCAAATTTCTCTATTGTCTCCCACTGTCTCTTTGACATTGTACTTATCCTCTCTCTAAAGTACCGAGCGCTATTCTGTATTTCGTACCTTTTCAAAAGCCCTTCCCTTAACTGCTTACACTGTCCTGCCTTCCTTAAGGCCTCAGAACAACTTACATATGATTCTGCTTTACCCGTTAATCTAATCCTGGCCATATGTAACAACTGCTCATCACACCAACCATTTATCTCCGCAGAAATCTTCAAGTCCTCCACAAACGAACGCACCTCCTCAGATGCCTTGCCAGAAAATGGAATAATCAAATGCGCGGCAGCTGGATCAATCTCTTGCACCCTACGCAACAATGACTGGTCAGAAGCGGTTTCCCGTTCACTTCTAGATGTTAATTCATTTCTCAACTGCGTATTGCCTGCTGTTAATTGTGCTAATTTTTCCAACAAAATCCGTACCACTTCTGGTTCCGACACACCTCGCATCCCAGACTCTGACATTGTGTTGCTTTTATCCTCAGTTAGTCCCAAAACACAATATTTTAGTACAATAATAACCTGACTTCCTACACCTCAGTATCACCAAACTCGGTAACATCATACTCAAGCCAATACAAAAGTAATTACATGCCACGAGAAAAAGAAATAAATCTTACTGAACCTAATGCACTAACACTTATTCTGAAGAAAAATAATATGCTTACACAGAACATCTAAAATGGTCTGCTGTGAGACATATTCAGGAACACAAAAAGGCAAGAAAACGTCCAATACTCAAAAGAAAACTGATCAAAACCCACCACATCTTGTGAATGTAATGCAGGTCATGGGCTCGAACATTGTGCTGTAAAGACGACGTCCGTTATTTTCATACCAAATGTATTGGCAAATTCTGCAACCGAATGTATCAGGATGACCAAATGTAGTGAGAAGAGATAGAACGCACTGTATTAAGACTCATCCAAGCTTTCCAAGTGATTTATTGTTCCAACTACAGTGCCATGTTCCCTTCGGTCTGCTCACCGGGTTGTGCAATTCTGAGGACACCACTTCACTGTCTGCGAAACAGCTTGGTGTGGAATGGCTGCCTCAGCCTTAGGCGCCAGCAGAAATGTGGCGTCGTCAGGATGCCGACAGCTGACTCATCGTTCTGCATCCCTGCTGACGCAGCACCACTCGGTGTGAACTGCAGGTAGCCAACTGCGTGCTTCTCACTGGCACGGCTAAGGTCTTGGCGGCAACAAGTGCCCGCAATCTGGAGTCCGAATCTGTGGCCCTTGCCTCGGAATGCTTCTACGGTGTGTTGGAAGGCAGGATGACTGCCCGCAGTAGCGAGCCATGGAGTGACCTGCCGCTGGCTGGCTACGGACCCCATGTTGGCCTCAGAGGGTCGAACCAGTGACCTGCTGTGGACTGGAACGCTGGCTCCCCATCTGCTGCAGGGTGTAGCTGGTGGTGTGACACGCCTCACCATAAGGAGAGCTGCGACACTGGAATGAATCTTGTTAGAAAACCGCACCTATTTGTAAGTGGCTGTGCATCTCTGTTTTGCCATCTGCGCCGCTTTGCCTCACATACTCATGACGTGCTAGGTTGGCCAGTGGGCCTCTTCTGCCTGTGATTTGCAATGAGCAGCACCGCTGCATATACTCTTTCAGCAATTTGATGGCCCTGTGGCCTCTGTTCTACTTCACAACTGTTGGTATGCAGAACTCACAGCAACTTCCCCACATCTGGCTGTAACTTGTGCTCAGAATATTGCACAAAACTAACTTACCCTATCCTAAATGGAGGTGCCGCTAGAGTATTACTAAATGAGGAGTTGCGAAAAGGCAGAATAGTGATGATAACGAAAACAGCTAGAGCAGTATTGATTAAAATTTGAAAGAACTTTTATCACCAAAATGATATTGACCTTAATCTTCCTGGACAAAGTTCAGGAATGTTTGCTCTGTTATCGGTTGCAGGTTCCCAGGGAGCTCAATATGGATGCAGAAAATGGAAGTCTGTAGATGATGCAGTTAATAGAGCTCTTCAGAAAATTCGACAACAAAGTATGCAGTCACGGTTATCATGGACATCTCAGGTGCATTCGACATTCTTTGGTGGCCTGCAATGTTTTGACACCTTCGGGAACTCAGGGTCTGCAAATAACTGTGCAAGAGCTTTACAAATTAATTTAGTGGACATAGCATCAAGTGGCTTGCGGGACAGAGCAAGGTATTGTAAAGTAGACCAACGACTGTCCTTAACTCCTTTTGTTCTTTTTTTTAACTGATTACATTTTTCCAAGTTTTCTGTGTTATTTCTACATTAATATTATCAACAGTTGCTGATACCCTGTTTTACTACCTCATACATGACATAAAACATTGTATGCCACCATGATTAAGGAATATATGGATCCTGTTTACTGTCTCCAGAAAACGGGTCAAAAATTCATTGCAATAAATTGAGTTGAATTGAAAACTCAGTCTTCCCATTGTCCATTCCCCGGTCACTTCCTTTGTCCATCTCCTCTTCCTGCCCCCCTCTCTGTCCATCACCTCCTCACCCTCTCTGCATCCATCTTATCGTCCCCATTTCTCACTTCTTTCTGCCCCCTCTCTCTTCAACTCTTACTCCCTCACCTCCTTTCTATTTCTCTGTCGATTTTCGCCTCTCCCCTCTCTTTCCACAGCCATCTGCCCCAGCTCCTCCTTCCCATTTTTACTTTCATTTCCTCCCACCGGTCTGTCCATCTCCACTTCTCTCCTCTCTTTGACTTTGAGCCTTGTTTATTGCTAACAGGGACTGAGACTCTATAAAGGTATTCTAACCATAAACCAATAAGTCATAAATACAACTTCCCTGTTTGTTAATAACGATCAGTACATCTTATTTTGCATCCATATTTATACAATCTCGCTGATAGGGGACGGCACTACACCCTGTAAATGTAAACCGATCCACTGTAACCTTGTTTTAGCACTACTGCGAGCACCACTGTATCACATCAGACAATGCAAGACCAGAAACAGCCTACCCTAGCGTAGTGATGTGTTACACTGTCCAATGCATTTTGACTTCAACATTGGTGATCACGAAACAGACGAAGTAAAGGAATTCTCTTACCTTGGAAGCAAACTTACTCAAGATGAACAAAGCAAGGAGAGCACAAAAAGTGGACTAGCACTGACAAAAAGGGGAATACTAGCCAAGAGAAGTCTGCTGGTATCAAACTTACGCCTTAATTTGATGAAACACTTTCTGAGACTGTACTTTTGGAGCACAGCAGTGTATGGTAGTGTATCACACAGTGTGTGGGAAAAACGCAATAAAAGAGAATCGAAGAGTTCGAGTTGTTGTACTACAGAAGAATGCTGGAACTCAGCTGGACTGATAAAATGATGAATAACGAGGTTCTTCATGAATCGGTGAGGAGAGGAACATACGGAAAAGATTGAGGAGAAAAAGGGACATGATGATAGGCCATATGTTAAGACATAAGTAGTAGCCTCTACATTACTAGAAGGTGCTGTAGATGGTAAAAATTGTTCGGTACACAGAGACTTGAAGACATCCAATGGTGTAAAGTCAATTCGTATTAAAAATAGTTCTCTTACTCATAAATTAGGTATATGTACAGTATTTAACAATCATTATCTGAGCATTTCTGGTGAATTAAATTAAAATTTTGTTTCTACAGGGAATCATATAATTTTGGCAAATACCTTTCCATGATTGATTTCTAAAATACTTCTCTGTGATATCGACAAGGCAGAGATTGAGCCAATAATTAAATAACTGAAGACGAAGGACTCTCATAGATATGATGGACTGCCTAGCAGAACATAAAAGTACTGTGTTGCATATGTTAGACCTGTATTTATCCGTATTTGTAATTTTTCCTCTAGGAATGATCAGTTTCTTCAACATTTAAAGTATAGTTGTAGAGGCACTTAATAAAAAATGGAGGAAGGGATAGTGTGAACAGTTATAGACCTATTTCTATGCCATTAGTGTTTGCTAAAGCTATTGAAAAGGGTTTGTATGTAAGGATGACTGATAATTTTATATTGCACGATTTGTTATCATATGTACAGTTAGGCTTTAGAAGTCGTTTAACAACTGACAATGCTATATTCTCATTTCTCTGTGAAGTACTGGATGGGTTAAACAAAAGGTTTCTAAAGTTAGGCATATCTTTTGTATTTAAGTAAGGCTTTTGATTCAGTTGAACACAGAATATTGCTCCAGAAGTTGGACCATTACAGAATACAGGAAGTAGCTCATAATTCCTTTCACCTATTACTTTAGCAACAGGCAAAAGAAGGTCATAATTTACAGTGTTGAGAATGGCGGTGATGTGGAGTCTGAGTGGTATAGAGTCAAGCGTGTGGTGCCCCAGGGATCAGTGTTGGGTCCAGTACTGTTCCTTATTTATATAAATGATATGTCCTCTAGTATTGTGTGAAACTCTAAAATATTTCTATTTGCTGATGACACTAGCTTGGTAGTAAAGGGTGTTGTGTGCAACACTGGCTCATTTTCAAACAGTGCAGTTAATGACATAAGTTCATGGCTTGTAGAAACTAAACTAAAGCTGAATCACAGTAAGACTCAGTTCTTACAGTTTCTAACACATAATTCAACAAAACTTGACTTTTTAATTTCACAGACTGGGCAAATGATTAGTGAAACCGCACAGTTCAAAATTCTAGGTATTCAGATAGATAGTAAACTGTCGTGGAAGGCCCCCGTTCAGGATCTTGCTCAAATACTTAATGCTGCCATTTTTACTATTACAACAGTATCTGAAGCGACACATCGTTTGACACGAAAATTAGCCTACTTTGGTTATTTTCATTCGCCTAGGTCTTACGGTAACTCGTCCCATTCTGGATATTTTTGGCTCAGATACGGGCGTTTCGGAAATAAGTGGTGTAAGTTTACGAACCTCTAGTCGACCCCTCTCCATGAATCCGGGTATTCTGACATTGGCCTCTCCATATACATATTCCTTACTGTCATTTCTTGTTAACAATATTAGCTTATTCCCAATAATAAGCGGATTTCACTCAGTTAATACTCGGCAGAAGTCAAACCTGCATTTGGATCTGACATCCTTAACTCTTGTGCAGAAAGGTGTGAAATATACTGCTGCATCCATTTTCAATTAGCTACCACTAGAATTCAAAGATCTTAGTAGTAATCGATGTGCTTTCAAATCGACTCAGAACAGTTTCCTCATGGGTCACTACTCGTATTACGTTGAGGAGTTCATTGGGGAATTAAGCTAATTCTTGTTTGCATTTAATTAAACTTATAGCTTGACTTTTATAGGGTTCATAAATATCTTATTTTTAACCTGTTATTACTTTTTTGTTGTAATTTCATCTACTGACACGTTCAATGACCTTTAAGATTTGTTCCTCAGTTTGGTCCTACGGAACCTGACGTGTAAATAAATAAATAAATAATGACGGCGTAGGGTGAAAGTGTTACTGAAAAGGAAGAGGTTAGCGAAGGAGAGGAATTTGTGGTTGGTCGCATCAAACCAGTCAGAAGACTGACGACTCAGATAAAAAAAAATCATACGTTTATCGTTAACGATAGATCCAGCTCTTCTAAATACCCTCTCAGTAAACACTATGGGCAGGTATAAGCAGAGCTGTGGTAGGTTGTTCTTCACTACTCTGGAAGTGATTGTCCCTCATCTGCTTCTTCCATCAACAGATACAAGGACACTTCGTCGACGGCTTAGTGTTCTTCAGTCCACTATACAAAGACGCTGTTGGCACGTTTAGAAGACACCATTTCCAAACTTGGTTCTCTGTATGACATTATGCGAATAATACAACTTGCCTGCATGGGAGTTAAATATGTTATATAGCGCAGCTGCTAATAAATTTGGTGCATTATTTGCATCAATTTGCGTCTTTTCGCTAATATAATATTAATCTTCGATGACATCAGTCCTAGTTAAATGTTTGTTCAACGAACCTACATATCATTGCGTTTATCTTAATGTACAGCACTTCTGGAACGTGTAACGGCTCTGTTAGTGATGGCTGCTGGAGGTGACATGCCTGTGGTACTAGAAATAGTACCGGTATATGCACTGGTTTAATTCAGAGCGCGATTCCTGCAAATGATTGACATTATGAAGGTACAAATACGACATCTTATCCAGTTCTGACTGTTGAAAATGTTTATTTATAAGTGCGTCCATTTATATATATATGGGAGTACTTACCTCACTGCATGCCATCACAGCACAGTGTTCCAGTAGTTGGAAACCAATGGCTCAAGTAACTGCAGCTTAGGACCACTATCAGATTATATAGCCTTGATAACTTCTTGAAATACTTCATGAAACTTAATTAATTTGTAAACTAGCTCGCACTGCCAGTTCTTAATCAAGGGTAATTTCCACGAATCCACGTAATTGTTCATGTTGCCTAAACTCGGATTTTAACATGACACACAAAGTATTCCAGTCACTGTTTATGTGCTTCTTCAAATGCTTCAAATGGCTCTGAGCACTATGGGACTTAACTGCTGAGGTCATCAGTCCCCTAGAACTTAGAACTACTTAAACCCAACTAACCTAAGGACATCCATGCCCGTGGCAGGATACGAACCTGCGACCGTAGCGGTCGCGCGGTTCCAGACTGTAGCGCCTAGAGCCGCTCGTCCACTCCGGCCGGCTATGTACTTCTTTACGGTAAGCAGCAACCGAGAATGGCCATACCTTTTTAAAAAATTCCATTAATCGTTGTTTCCAACAAACCATAAATATTTGGAGAATATTCCTGCAACAGCTTATCCTGGGGTGGTGTGAAAGTGTAGAGGAGTTGGTGCTGCACAGAGGCCAAGAATAGTTCCCAATTGCAGTTTTAACATTTCCCCGTGATCGACAACTAACCCATATCTTGACAGCTGGCCTGTAAATATTTAACTTGTTTCAGTTTCCTTACGAATATAAGTAGCTCTTCAACGTATGTCAGTCTGAAGCTCTGCATAAAACCAGACCCAGTCTAACATTCTGCATGGTGTCTGTTTGTTCTATATCGTGTCTCCCTACCACTTTCGAGCAACGACGCTCTGAGCGTGTTTTTCTTAGGGAATTGACTAGTTTGAACCTGGGACCTGTTGCTGGTAAGGAGATGTCAGACCACACATGACATGTAGAATTTAGAAGAGTTCAGTCAGACTAGCGATGATATAACCAAATACTTAATGATTTCAGCCTCAGCTCCACTGAACTCCATGTAAAAGAATCATAATACTAACCAAATTTAGTGGAAGGGGTTCACGGCTTTCCTACTTTTTAGTTAGCTGGTAAAATAACGTCGAAATAACAGTTAAGTTTACCATGGGAAATTTTATTCTGCTCACAAAACATTGTTTATAAATTGCACTGTTGATAAAAGGAAATGTTTTAATACAGGATGATAAAAGCCAACTGCATTCAACAAAAATGTAAACGAATATTCCCTGAGTGGGTTTCCAAGTTCTACAATGGATTGAAGGATGACCTATGCCATACCACATCTATAATCTAGGTTTAAATTAAGTTTCACAAGAGAGAAAACTATCAGAATGGTCTACAGTGACCCTCTGTTATCTTTAATTACTTATCTAACTTGTCGTAAATTACAGTGGCTGATGTGGCTTCTCAATAACTATATAAATGAAAAATCATTGCGTTTCAGATTTTTACTTCAAGTGGCAAATCTGAACACCATGAGCTTTAATTGATCATCGACACTAGTATTACGCAAAAAGGGGGTGTAACAGATGAGACGTCTGCAGTTCTGAGCGAAGCTTTATGTGCTGTTATGCGGCATCGTGTGCGTTCATTACCTTGTCGGTGTTCATCAGGGGGCGGAGGGCAGCACAGCACTGCTCACCCCGCCATCTCCGAAGCAACTCCCTCCTAACTTCTCCTCACTACAATTTACTGAAGTTCGTTTAAAAAAACTATCTGGCTGTGTTTTCATTTGACCAATTAGGGTCTCAATGTTAACCTTAAGCTCTGCCTACAAAAATTCTGTCTATCCAATGAGAAACGTTATACTTTTCGAGGTGGGGCAATGTTTTTTAAGTTTGCAACGTAACAGAGACGCGAAAAAGTCTCACGCCTAAAACTTGTGGGTGGTGTGGCCCTTTTTGTGTTATCGTAATATATATACTGTTCTTCAGGAGGGCTCTAGCTTTTAACATGTGCTGGGAGGTGGTCCTAATGTAACAGAGTCGCAAAAACTACTCATGATAAAAGTTGTAGCTGGGGTGGTCCTAGTGGTTAGCTGGCGACGCGGGTGTCCAGTCCGTCCCTCATCGTAGGGCCTTCTAGCTTAACACGGTTCTGCTCTCGGCTTCTGTTCTCGTTTCACCCCTCGGAACTGCGTCTGTCTCATGGTGGGAAGGTATGACATGCATTTGGGCATTCTTGTGTTAGTCTGTGGTATTACATTTGCTCACTCGTTACTCGTATTACTTTGGTTAATTTAATGTCACGATTTATTCGGAGCTATATGGCATACTACTGGATTTGCTTATCATGTCAGGGTTTTCATGGAAGGTGTTGGGTATGCCTGACACCTTACATATCACCACTTTTCGAACTTAATTTTTGCACTGAATTTAGGCAATGATTGAATCGTCAGTCAAAAATTATTTCTTTATCAAAATTTTGTTGCCTACTGTTCAGCAACATTATTCTGGTCCTATGCTAGTTTGTATTACTTATTTATATTACTATATTCTTCCACAATATTCTCAAAAATGACAAAATAAGAATGTTTTTTTGCTATTATAATTTTTAATTATTTTCTTTCTTTATTTGAGTGTGAAGTTTGTTTTTTAAGAAGTTTGTTGTCGAAAGTGAGGAGTCTTTCATATCGATTTTCTTAGAAATATATTTTTTTTGATAAATGTAGTAATTAAGTAAAATCTATTCCTAACACATTTTCTAAATATCATGTACATGTAAAATGTTTTTGTTTTTAGACACTCATTTCAACATTGTTACACTAGCAAATAAGAATTATTTCCAAGAATTGCTTTGACAAAGATATATACGTACACAAGTATTCAGATATTATCCTAAGAAATGGTACAAATGCTTAAAAAAAGGGAAAACATCCAACAAGATAATTTTTATTCTTTGTTTTTATAAGGAGAAAATAAGTAAAATATAGTTATTCTTTTATTTTTATGAGGAGAAAATAAGTGGCATATAGTTTTAGTGTTTATTATACCTTACTTTTGTTCTTTATATACTGTCCATTTCAGATCTTATGACTTATTTTCATAGATAGTCTATTTTTTACTTAAGTCCATAGTCAATGACTGTTATTTTGTAGTTTATTGGTTGTCTGGTGTGCTTAACTTATTTAGTTTTTCACATGTTTCTTTTGCACAATTCCTACATCACATAATTTGATTTCACACATTCACACAATCCTATGAATTTTTAAGCATGAGGTTGGCAAATGTTTTTGCGTGAAGGTGATGGACTTGAGCGAGATGAATGTGGGCAAGTATTTGATGAACAGCTTCGTTCCTCATTCATTGTTGGCTTTGCAAGTGTGTGTTGCTGTTGTGGAGGTCCCATGTTGGAATGGAACTCTGAGTGCAGAATCTCATGGTTTACTGGCTTTGTATGCGTGAAAGTCATCGTTATGTGTCGCTGAAAGCGGTCGTTTTTCGTTGTAATACTTCGCAGATGACTAGTTTACAATAGGATAGGGATTTGGGAAGGTATGTCTTCTATTCTTCACCCATCTTCTTTCTTGGTCTCAATTTTGGAAATCTTCAACTTCTGTTCTTCCTGCCTTTTCTCTGCTTCTTACTTGATTCTTGGTTCTTCTCTGGGCAGGATATGGAAATATTTATTGATAACTAGTCGCTTTGAAGTTCTTCTCTTAGTAACAGTTTGATAAATTGTTTGGGCATGTCATTTTTACATTGTGGAAGTTTTGTTCAGTTTCGTGCATCAGCGTGCTGTTTAATAGCAGTAGTGTGATTTTTACACATATTTTTTGCCAGTGGTGGCTTGCCCAAGTGGTCTTCCCATCGGGCCATTTTTGCTCGCTCTGTTCATTCGGGGGCTTGGAGACACTTCCAGCGTTCGGCGTCTCGTCACGTTTCTGCAGGTTTCTGCCACTGTGCGGCTCCGTGTTCCATCCCAGCAGGGTTCTGCCTAGCGGGCAAATTTATTGCCCACTTTTGATACCGTCTGTTGGTCTCGCTGTCCTTTCCTTTCTCTCGACGCTTCTGCCTTGTAGGAATCGTGTCTTTCTAATTACATCCTTTTCTTTCTTGATACTTCTCTCGTTGCAACTAGTGGGTTGTTGAATCTTGTCCTTGCTGGAGTTTTTACAATGGTCGTTACAAAATATTTTACTTATAATCATCTAACATTTGCCTGGTACCTACATTAGTTTACGCCTTCTTGAAAAGCCTTACAAATTTTGGTGCCCTTTCCATGTTACAATTTTAGATATTTTGAGTCTTAACTTCTACAAGAAACCTCAAATTCGTTTTTTTTTTAGTTTTTTGTGTAGTGTCGTGGTGTATAGCATTTTAGTATTTCATGCTGTTAGACTATCTTGGTTTTTTCCCTTCACCTTAATCTATGGTACAGTTGGTGTAATTTTTGTTTTTGTTTTTATTGAAACTACTTTCTTTATCCCATCTTCTTCTCTCTTCATTCTTCTTTTCCTGACGATCTTATCTGCAACATAATCTTAAAATATTGTGCTGAGTATTTACCAGTAATAAAATTAATCTTCAAACTTGTACTGAAAGTGTTTAATACTGCCAGTCTTAGGTAAAAATACCTCGCTTTATCTCGTAAAATACCCTCTAATTCTCTTTTACTGTGTTCCGAAATAGCTTGAACTTCTTGCAATTTTTCGTCGAGTTCTTTATGGACTTCTAACATGAGTTGAGGCGATTCCCCCTTTTGTGCATACCATTCTAATTCTTCATCCTCTTTATCTCGCATCATTCTTATTTGTTTGTTAATAACTGGTATTTCTTCTACTTTTAGCTTTTGCTCAAAGAGAAGTGTGACATTCCCGAATGTTACGCTTCCTTTCCCCACAACTATTATCGCTCGTCTCTCATTTAAAAAATCTGCACCTATTATCAAATCTACAGTTAGTTTAGATAAAATCACGAAGTTGGCTTCGATCTTTTGACCTTGACACGAAAGAGTTAACCTTGTTTGTCTCGTGACTTCCGCAGCATTGTTTGTAATAGGACCTCTTATTTTAATCTAATGTTTTTTCAGAACTGGCAGTTCCACATTGGCATTACACTGCAGGAATAAATTTTCTGAGATCGCAGTCAGTTCACTTCCGCTATCAATTACAATATTGACTGGGATATGCTTTACCATGGCCTTCACAATTGGTTGAATTTGAAAGGGTTGGTTCTGTTCTTCTTCTTCTTGCATCAACGAATCCTCCACCGAATCATACATGAGTCTTTTCAGGAATTTCCCTTGTGAATTCGAACTTTCTGTAGGATAAGCTTCAACTGCTACTTCTCTCTCTTTTATTTCCTATTCTCTATTTCTTCCTTCATTTACGCTTTCTTCAACATCCTCTACTTTTTCCTCGTCCTCATCTTCTCCTTCCTCGTCGCTACTTCCACATAATCGCATCTAAATGCTCTAAGTATTGCTTCATAACTTCCTTCATTGTATACGTTTGGTTGTGTGCCCATTTCTAACTTATTTTCAACTTCTGTCGACTGCGCATTATCCTCATTGAATTCGCTTTCCCTGGTTTCCATCTCATATAGCTCTGTAATACTCATTACTTCGTCCTTTCCTCCTACATTCGTTGTGCATGCCTCTGGTAATTCATCTTCCTCGTCAGTATTCTCCCAATTAATTTCGTCCCAACACGATATTGTTATTTTCTTGTCTTCGTTTTCATCTGGTCACTGCGGATTTGTTTCTTCCTTCTTCTCTTCTCGTGATAAGATTTTTACTTCTCTGTTCAAGGTGCTGCAATTGTCCTGGGTCAGTGCGTCATTCTCTTTGGCATGGGGGCTTAGCTGTCAATTCGAACGTTTTTCGGGGTTTGGTGGTCCTACATCCACCTCTTCTATCTGTATTCTCTTTTCTTGTTCAGCTTGTTGATAGTGGTTTCTTTGTTGATGATTTGTCGGTCTATTGGTTCTCCAGTACCCGTTCCGGTTGTCGTTATTCCCCCTGTAATAGTTGTTGCCGTTCCTGTGTGAGTTATAGTTATTGCCATATTCCCTTCTAAATCCATAACCGGTTCTATGTTGAAATCTATTGTTTCTTGGTGCGAAGTTATCACATGGTTCGTAATTATTGTTTCTTCGTACTGTGTCTTGTGGATTCCACTACTTTTTGCTTTCGTTTTCACGTGCGCTTCGTCTTTTTCTTGCGTCACCTTCCGAAAATATGAACTCTATTTCCCTTAGAATACCTTTAAATGCTTCGACGTCATTGCCTCCGCGATCTACTAATGATTGCTGGTATTTCAATGGCAGCTTCATCGCGCATAATTTAATCAACTCTCCGTCACTGTATGGTACATCTAAGCATTGATTTTTCTTTGCCATTAATTCGAAAAATTTCACGGAACTCATCTGTCCTGAATTTTCAAAATATGGGTTCTGTAATAATTCGTACTTCACTCTGTTCTGTGCTTCGCTGGACCAGTATCGTGAGAGAAACTTCTCTCTGAGATCTTCGTACGATCGGCATGTCGCTGCAACATTCTGCATGGTTTCTGCGACTGTTCCTGTCATGTGTGCACATATAAAGTCTAATTTGTGTGCTAGCGTCCAGTATTCTGGTAATCCTACTCGGAATAGATCAATAAAAGTTCGTGGATGTAATGAGTTTCTTTCTCGAAAGTGTTGAAATTTTCTGACTGTGAGGAAATGATCGTTGTCGTACTTCGTCATAGTTCCATATGAAATCCGCGATTATTCGCCACTTTTATTTCTGATCTTCGTTCTTTCCGGTTGTGGTAGATCCGTTGGATATTGTCGACTGTAACTTTCGCCTACCCTTGCGTAGTATCGTTGGAGTGGTACGCAATAGTTTTCTTCCATCGGTTGTGAACGTGTAGCTGAATGCAATGCACTGTACTCTTCGCGACCTGGCATTCCATTGTCACGTATGTTACTTTCCGCCTGTGATTGGAGTCGAAAATGCATGATATCTTTGTTAATTGCTTCTTTTTCCGGTGCTGTTACAGATACGGATTTGGCTGCAGACTCTGTGCTTGTTCGATCCTGTTCCCTACGCTCTTCAATGGTTTGCAACAACTCTGTTCGCAATTTCTGAAATTGTTCGTTTGCGCTTCTATTTTGACTATGCGGTTATCATATCTTTTCAGCGCTGCTTTTGTGATACGTTTATGTAACACACTGTTTTCTACAACTTCACGCGCTGTACCTGCTGCTTGTTTAGTAATTTCGTTTATCTGTTTCTCTAGTTTCTTGACTTCTCCCTGGGTGTTGTTACGTGATGTTTTGATCTCGTCCTGAGTGTCATTACGCAATGTTTGTACGTCCGCTTGTACCTTGTCAATGTCTGTTCTCAATTGATTGTGACCTGTTATTAAGTTTCCTATCACTTCTCGAGATTCTTTTGCCTCGTCTTCAATACGACTTAGGTGTAACTGAATTTTTTTGTTTTGTTCTTTAATCTCACGCATTTGTCTCGTGGTTTCTGCATTTTGTTTCGTCATTTCTGCATTCTGAATTTTAATTTGGTTCGCAATTTCTTTATTTTCTCTTGTCATGGTTTCCGTCATTAATTGTAATAATTCTGCCAGATTGGTGGGTCCTATTGCGTTTTCTTCCGACGTCCTACGCTCTGTGTTTTCGCCGAAGTGTTGGTTTCCAACCGATTGCATTGAACTGTGCGGTGACACGTTTCTGCTCGAATTCTTTGTACTCTGTGGTGAGGGAGCTCTGATTACTTGTACTATGGGTTCAACGTATTCTAGACGCAAGTTAGAATCCTCATCGACTGTCTCTCTACTTTCCTGCTCCTTTGTCGTATGCTGACTTATGTTTTCTATGCCTTGACGTACATTATCCTCGTTATGGTGCGTTATATGTCCTATTTCCCGCGATACTGCATCGTCTGTTGTACTGTCCTCTATTCTCTGTCCATTTTCATGCTGGGTCTCTACCTAAAATCGGTCAAGGTCTCGATCTGCCATTGCTAATCTTTCCGAATCCCTTATTTTCTGTTTTAAAAGCAATTCACGCGCTCTACTTCGCGTCAACATGCGCTCATACGATCTCACGCGTTTCATAAACTTTTTGCACACACGACTTGACAATCAATTCACTTACTTGTTGGGTCACAACCAACTTGACAGCGATGTATCCGCCACCTGTGCGCTTCCATTGAGGAGAAAACTTAATTCTAACAATATTAAAATTCATAACTTAAGTATGATATTGTCTCTGCCAGACTCACTTTCTATTGAATACTATCTTACTATCTATCGCTGCAGCTACTGTTTTCGACTTTTTATAACGTTAAAAAAAGTTTTTGTTTTACTACAAAAATTTTTCAACAGGATAATTTTCTGACCTAGTTAGGCATGTGGTCGACCTTCAATCAAAGTATTTTACCATTCTGGCAGGGTCGCCATTTTCTAACATTCTGCGTGGTGTCTGTTTGTTCTATATCATGTCTCCCTACCACTTTCGCCCAACGACGCTCTGAGCGTGATTATTTTAGGGAATTGACTAGGTTGAGCCTGGGACCTGTTGCTGGTAAGGAGACGTCAGACCACACATGACATGTAGAATTCAGAAGAGTTCAGTGAGACTAGCGATGATATAACCAAATACTTAATGATTTCAGCGTCAGCTCCACTGCAATCCCCGTAAATGCACCTTAATACTAACAAAATTTAGTGGAAGGGGTTCAAGGCTTTCCTATTTTTTAGTTAGCTGGTAAAATAACGTCGAAAAAGCAGTTAAGTGTACCATTGTAAATTTTATTCTACTCACAAAACATTGTTTATAAATTGCACTATTGATAAAAGGAAATGTTTTAATACAGGATGATAAAAACCAACTGCGTTCAACAAAAATGTAAACGAATATTCCCTGAGTGGGTTTCCAAGTTCTAAAATGGATCGAAGGATGACCTATGCCATATCACATCTATAAACTAGGTTTAAATTAAGTTTCACAAGAGAGAAAACTATCAGAACGGTCTACAGTGACCCTCAATTAACTCTAATTAAATATCTAACTTGTCGTAAGTTACGGTGGCTGATGTGGCTTCTCAATAACTATATAACAGAAAAATCATCGCGCTTCAGATTTTTACTTCAAGTGGCAAATGTGAACACCATGAGCTTCAATTGACGATCGACACTAGTATTACGCAAAAAGGGGGTGTGACAGATGAGATTTCTGCAGTTCTGAGTGAAGCTTTATGCACTGTTATGCGGCATCACGTGCGTTCATTACTCGCGTGCGTTCATTACCTCGTCGGTGTTCGTCAGGGGCGGCGTAGGCACAGCTCCGCTCACCTCGCCATCTTCGAAGCAACTCCCTCCTAACTTCTCCTTACTACAATTTACCGAAGATGGTTTAAAAAAACTATCTGGCTGTGTTTTCATCTGATCAATCAGGGTCTCAATGTTAACTTTAAGCTCTGCCTACAAAAATTCTGTCTATCCAATGAGAAACGTTATACTTTTCGTGGTGGGGCAATGTTTTTAAAGTTTGCAACGTAACAGAGACGCGGAAAAG
This sequence comes from Schistocerca americana, assembly GCF_021461395.2. Taxonomy (NCBI): domain Eukaryota; kingdom Metazoa; phylum Arthropoda; class Insecta; order Orthoptera; family Acrididae; genus Schistocerca; species Schistocerca americana. Next base: position 682,840,140 of record NC_060121.1, read on the forward strand.
TCTCACGCTAAAACTTGCAACTGGTATGGTCCTTTTTGCGTTATCGTAAGATCTATACCGTTTTTCTGGAGGGCTCTATCTTTTTACATGGGCTGGGGATGGTCCTGACGTAACAGAGACGCGAAAAAGTCTCACGCTAAAAACTTGCGGGTGGTGTGGCACTTTTTGTGTTATCGTAAAATTTATACTGCTCTTCTGGAGGGCTCTAACTTTTAACATGGGCTGGGGGGTGGTCCTAATGTAACAGAGGCGCAAAATCGTCTCACGATAAAACTTGCAGCTGGGATGGTCGTAGTGGTTAGCTGGAGACGTGGGTGCCAGTCCGTCCCTCATCGTAGGGCCTTCTAGCTTAACACGGTTCTGCTATCGGCTCCTGTTCTCGTTTCACCCCTCGGAACTGCGTCTGTCTCATGGTGGGAAGGTATGACATGCATTTGGGCATTTTTGTGTTAGTCTGTGGTATTCCATTTGATCACTCGTTACTCGGATTACTTTGGTTAATTTTATGTCACGATTTATTCGGAGCTATATGACATGCTACTGGATTTGCTTATCATGTCAGGGTTTTCATGAAAGGTGTTGGGTTTGCCTGACACCTTACACCAGGTTTTCCGCTGCAATTCTCTCGAGATTTAATGGGTGGTTCCAGGAAAATAACGAGTTTTAGTGTATATGTCTGCTCAAATGTTACTTGTATACTCGCATATGCCATAATCCATACTGTGCGACAGTAGGGGGACTATAGACACATGGTATGCGTCTGCTGCATTTTTTGACATTTCGAGAAATTGTTGATGGGTGAGGAAGCATGTCCGTTGCACCTGCTGTGTGATACAGTACTCTTACTTCTGGCAGAGTCCCTTCCTACAACTCTGCTGAATGGTCACTGACCTCTTACACATACCCTCACTCACATCTCCAGGACAATGGAGTTTCCTGATGAGAAAGATGCTGGGTTATTGACCTAAGAACTAAGACTAGCCTTGCACGTATTCAAGTGCCGAAATAGAGCACTGGTACTGTCATACTTTCACTCGGTAAAGCCTACAGATTTAATCTGATTACCTTCAACCTGTGTAAAATTTTGCCACACGATGCGGGGCAGCTCTGGTCCCTGTAGACGAGTATAGGTTTCCTCCTCCGGTTTCAGGGAAACTTCCTTTCTCTCTTCCACACATTTTCTAATGCCTGCACGTTGTATATTTCAAACATAATAGAAATAATTTACGACAACCCAAAAGAGCCATCTAGTAAATAGAGCCGGCCGCTGTGGCCGAGTGGTTCTAGGCGCTTCACTCCTGAACCGCGCTGCGAATCCAGCCTCGGGCATTGATGTGTTGATGTCCTTAGGTTAGTTAGGTTTAAGTAGTTGTAAGTGTAGGGGACTGATGACCTCAGGTGTTAAGTCCCATAGTGCTCAGTGCCATTTGAACCATTTGAAGTATATAGAAACAACTTACGCTACGACCACTTAAGTATCTTGGGCTTAACTGTCTGCCTAGGCTGCATTTACTAGCCACACGCCAACGGATTTTAACGATTGGCCACGAGTTTTGGCTACTGATTCTCGACTCCTGCACCGAGACCCGACTTTCAGGCCTTCAGTTTCATTTCTCGGAACAGGGGGTCCGGCTTCGTTAGCTGAGAGTATACGTGCAGGACTCTGCAGCAACGGGCCAGTCCACACTCTAAAAGGTCGTCGTCTTCACGTGACAGGAAGTTCCAGTTGCTTCCAGCATGGCGAAGGAGTGTACCACTGACCACACCGACGAAGTTATAATATTGCACCACAAAAGTCCTCGTTTGTGGAGAATGTCTCACGGACACTACAAGAACAAGACTATAGAAAATGGGGCGCAGGAAGAGCTGACTGAAAGTTTTTCAGGCGATTTTCCAACTGTGGACCTAAGACTAATAAAACCTTAGCTAAAATGTTTGAGATTAAGCTTCAGAGAAGAGGTCATAGATGTTAAAGCCTTTGAAAGAAGATGAAAAATAATATGATCAATTTATGTAAACCAATAAAAAATTGCTAGTATTATGTTCATTAATGTGGTACACATTAATTTGCTACATCTATTATTTTACTAGTATTACAGGTCATTTTTCTTCATATAGGATCTAGAACGCCCTCTTCCTTGTATGCCAAACCTTCACCATTCTCAAGGGAGTGTATGGATGGTCAAAGGAATTTTAGTTGTCGTCAGGGTAGTCCTTTCGTTTTAATCTATTCTTGTAGTAGTTCTATTTAGAGTGGTATGGGTAAATGTTAATCATTTATTATTATAAATATTGTTCGTTTGCGTTTGTTACAAAGAGGTTGTAGAGTACCATTGCAGAACCGATGACCGGTATCCATATACCGAGTGGAGAGATCTTACCTACATTGGTGGCATACAGCATTAACAGTTCGAGTATGAACGTTCCTACGATAGTAGCAGCTGGCCACGGAAGAAGAACAGACGGTTAATTGAAATGATGGATTGGTTTATAAAAGTAGTAGTAACGCTGTACATTTGTCTCTGTAAATGGTTCCAAAGTGCTTTAACACGGATCTTATGGCCAGTTCAAACGGAGATTTATCGTGCAGAAGTCGTGCTTGACAGTTACGGTCACGCACTGGAAAATTCTTCCTGTAGATAACGTGTTGAGAGTTATAGTAAGCTGTAGTACGAATAGTCTCAGCGGTGTAGTAGAACTCGCAGTAGTGATTATACCGAGACGAAGAACTTATTCTTCATGCGCGATTGAATTTAAGGTCAAATACTGATCCAGATTTCTCAGTGTATTCTAATCACTGTTCCTGTGCAACAACCTCTGTTAAAATTGGAAATTAAGTTTTGCTGTGTTCTTGTATATGTGGGTAGCGAACTTTGTAAGAATCGAGTGTTTGCCTTGTTGATATGGAGGTTTTCCACAGCCTAAGAGGACAGTGTGGCTTGCTATAGGATTAGATGAGAGGATTTTTATTCTGATTCGCTTTGTGTGTGTGTGGGGGGGGGGGGGGGGTGCAGACATTCCACCCTTTCCAGCCCTGTCTGTTTCTCTGTTCCTTCAAGCCCTGTTGACTTAATGCCGCCCATTCAGTGACCAATCAGTCGGCCAACGCCCCCTGATGAACTGGTCTGCCCGAGACTTTCGCCTCTGTGGTGTACGATGTTATAGTGGTCTGGCCCAGTTTCTGGGTGCGTCGGTGCCATCAATACTCTGCTGTCTGTTAGTTCTATCCAATCCCTGTCACCCCACACTCAGTCTATTTCCCTTCGGTTTTGGCAGAGCGAAAACTATCACACGACTGGGCACAGATTGAGTCCATCACGCAGCCGCACTATGCTCTCACAGTTGGACGGGACGGCGACCCACTCAGTGAGGTGGTGGCCTATTCGTCAGCTAGTGAGTGGGCGTCTCGCAGCTCACGTACTCTGTTCTCGGCAAATATGAGTTCAAGTACTCATGGTGTGGGCATCAGCAGAGAGCAGTTGGCCGCAGGAAGTTTCTATCGAGTAAATGTGGCGGGATGTACGACTCTAGTGGCAATCAGAACACGTTTTTAAGTAGGTGCCGCCATTCTGTTTTGTCTGGTCCTGTCAGGTCGTCTTTTTTTGCCTTTCCTTTCCTTTCTGTTTGGATTTAGTTGGTGAGAAAGTAAAAATCCAAGCGGCGTTCAGCATTGGCTGAATGAGGCAGCTAAAGTTTGAGCTTGCAGAAACTGTTGCAGCAACCGTCTTCAGTTGCGTAAGAAGTTTTACTTATTTATAGATGACTAGCTTGGGAAACCTTGTCCATTATCAAATCATCCATGTGCATATGTCTTGCGCTGTAACCTGTCGTGCATGTAAGTTACTGGCAACAAAGTTTATAAACTGGCTTTATACAATGCAGCATCCACACATGAACGTCAATTTGTGTCAAAAAGCTTACGTTTTTTTGACGCTAAATTTTACATTGGCATGTTTATACGTTTTGTGGCCAGAGACTTACATGCACAAAAATGGTTCAAATGGCTCAGAGCACTATGGGACTTAACTTCTGAGGTCATCAGTCCCCCAGAACGTAGAACTATTTAAACCTAACTAACCTAAGGACATCACACACATCCATGCCCGAGGCAGGATTCGAACCTGTGACCGTAGCGGTCGCACGGTTCGAGACTTTAGTGCCTAGAACCGCTCGGCCATTAATGCCGGCCTTACATGCACATGTGGTTGTAATGCCAGACTTACGTCCGTAGATGATCTGAGAATGGACACGTCATCCAAATTAGTCATAAAAAAAGAAATAAAATTTTCAACGCAACTCAACACGGTTCCTCTAAAAGTTATTCTAGTTACATATGTAGCGCAAGAACTGTTTCAACCACAGCATGCTGCAGATGCAGAAAGATCAAGCTGATAATGAGACTTTGCGTAAGGAACTATGTCGTTTAAAGACACAAAAGGGATCGGTCAACTGCTAACATTTCTCCACCCATCCTCGAAAATGGTGATGCCCAATTGGTGGCGTCATTGTCAAGAGCTCACCGTTCACATACAGCCCCAATGTAAGAGAAATAGAGTTGCGATCACATGTTATGTTGGTTCATTTACAATTAGTACGGGATGTTAGAACATACATAACGTGCCAAGAAAAGTTACTCAATGCTCAGTGTTTCACGGAATTTCGGGAAGGGCAGTAGACCGTTATAGAGGAAGAATATTCTTCGAAACTATCGCGAACAAGTCATTAGCAGAGAGCGAAAACAGGGCTACTCGGTAGAAAATTTTGTAGATCGTATTAAGAGCATCGATTTTAACGTATTTAGATTGATGAACGGTGATCGTTCCAAAGACGCTTATTTTATAGGATGCAGGACAACACGTATTTGATGCACTTTTTATGGCTTTACCGGCTGACATATCACTAAAAGTGTGCATGGAATTCCCTAAAACCTCGGATGAAGCTTTAGCTACTGTGACAGCGTTCTTTGAAATTGAGTCAGTAACTAGCTCGAGGAAGAAGCGAGTGGTTTTCGATACAGGTATCATAAGATTTTGACGAGTCTCTCGAATAAAATTCAGTGGCTCTGTACGAACCATAGTGTCAAACGGGCAAATTGGTGGGAGAGTCCTTTCAGAAATGCCCATAGGTTTGTAGGAAATGAGATCATGGTAATACTCAGGCACCTCCATTGAGCAGGATCGGGAGTGTTGTGATTTCTCCACCATGTTCCCAGTTAACTTCCACCGTGGGCCAATTCCCGTGCGAAAGCAAAGTGAGACATTTGTCTATCTGACCGTGAATGGTAAGGATTGTGTTCAAAAATGGTTCAAATAGCTCTAAGCACTATTGGACCTAACATCTAAGGGCAGCAGTCCCCTAGACGTAGAACTACTTAAACCTAACTAACCCAAAGACATCACACACATCCATGCCCGAGGCAGGATTCGGACTTGCGACCGTAGCGGACTGAAGCACATAAAACCACTCGGCCACAGCGGCCGGCGAGGACTGGGTATGTTGTTGTAGGATATAAAATGGAAATGTCGTGTGGCTAGGGCCTCCCGTCGGGTAGACCGTTCGCCTGGTGCAGGTCTTTCGATTTGACGCCACTTCGGCGACCTGCGTGTCGATGGGGATGAAATGATGATGATTAGGACAACACAACACCCAGTCCCTGAGCGGAGAAAATTTCCGACCCAGCCGGGAATCGAACCCGGGCCCTTAGGATTGACAGTCTGTCACGCTGACCACTCAGCTACCGGGGCGGACGTTGTAGGATCATAGGTATATGTGGCAAGTCAGAGTGTATGTAGTGTCTGCATTTTAAACCCACCACCTTATAGGCTAAGTGGTACGAGTGGTAATTGTTTTTACTCCCTCAGTTTAGTATTTTTGGAGTTTTAACTGGGGAGAAGGACCTTCCAGCTGTGTGCTGAAATTCTCCCTAGTGCAAGCTAAAGGTTGACGTCATTCTTGGACTGGACTTTCTAGTTAAACGTCACGTTAAGGTTGGTCTACAAAAGTACATAGTCGAGCTCATCTGGACATCATTCCATCTCGGTCTTACTGCTCAAAGAACTGAACTAACGCAAGGATCACCCGAGGAGTCGAGATAGGCAATTAAACTGTGTACGCAGTCTCTTGGACTCGATTAGTGGGATGCAATACCGAAAGGCACAGGATGGCTGATCTGGATGAATGTAGGCGCTGATCTGCCATTAGTACTTCGTGAGTAGTAGAACCCTCTACAGGGAATGACGAAATGGAACAGGCACAGTGTTTCGTATGACGTAGTTCGTTTTTTGAGCAAATAATTGAGGGAAGATAGGTAGTGCCGATCAGTGTACACAATTTTGGTTAGGAGAAGGTGAGGCTACTATAAGGTGCACTGATGGCTATCTTGGAAAGGCTAGAGGCTGACGAGTAAAATAGGAATTTCGTTACATGGAGACGAGGCATTCTGTCGATTCAGTAGCATGGACTTGAAGAGATTATTGCAGGGGTAAGTGTAATTATTTTACCCGCCTAGACCGTTGACCCTTACACCAGTAGCGCAGCACAAACTCTTCCTGCTTAAAACCTGCGTGTGTACAAGAAACCGTAACAGATTATCCATCATCTACAACCAGTCAGGTGCTGTAGGATGGATTTATAGACGAAACCACCAGTCCCTGGTCAATACAGTTTGTTACCATGAAAAATAAATCCTCAGTTGGAAAGTAGCTATGTACATTCTATAGCGTTTGTAGGTATTTAAAAAGCAGGCAACTGATGCATGTCTTTTGTGTGTGTGTGTGTGTGTGTGTGTGTGTGTGTGTGTGTGTGTCATCAGTCCTCCGACTGGTTTGATGCGGTCTGTCACCAATTCCACCCTGAGCCAATCTCTCCGTCTCAGAATAGCACTTGCAACGTGCATCCTCAATTATTTGCTGGATATATTTAAATCTCTGTCTTAATGTACAGTTTTGGGCCTCTACAGCTCCCTCTAGTACAACGGAAGTCATTACCTGATGTCTTAATACATGTCCTGTCATTCTGTCCTTTCCCCTTGCCATATTCCTTTCCTCTCCATTTCTGCGCAGAACCTCCTCATTCCTTACTTTATCTGTCCACCTAATTTTCAACCATTGTCTTTAGCAGAACATCTCAAATGCTTCGATTCCCTTGTGTTCCGGTTTTCCCAAAGTCCGTGTTTCACTATCATACAGTGCTGTGCTCCAAACGTACATTCTCAGAAATTTCTTCCTCACATTAGGGCCTAAGTTTGTGAGTAGTAGTTCTCTCTTGGCTAAAATAGCTCTTGTTACCAGTGCTGGTCTGCTTTTGAAGCCCTTCTTACTCCTTCCGACATAGGTTATTTTGCTGCTTACGAGGCAGAGTTGCTTAACTTCAACATTCATGATGTTAATTCTCGGCCGGCCGAAGTGGCTGTGCGGTTAAAGGCGCTGCAGTCTGGAACCGCAAGACCGCTACGGTCGCAGGTTCGAATCCTGCCTCGGGCATGGATGTTTGTGATGTCCTTAGGTTAGTTAGGTTTAACTAGTTCTAAGTTCAAGGGGACTAATGACCTCAGCAGTTGAGTCCCATAGTGCTCAGAGCCATTTTTTTGTTAATTATCTCTCTGTTCTCATTTCTGCTACGTATCATTACTTTCATTCACGTTACCCCAATCCATATTCTGTACTCATTAAATTGGTCATTCAGCAGATACTGTCAATCTACGTCACTTTCACCCGGGATAACAATGTCATCAGCGAATCGCATCAATGACATCCTTTCACATTGAATTTTTATTACACCCCTGAACCTTCCTTTTATTTCCACCATTGCTTCTGCGATGTACAGATTGAACAGTAAGGATGAAAGACTATATACCTGCCTTACACCCTTTTTAATACGAGCACTTCGTTCTTGGTCGTCCACTCTTGTTATTCCCTCATAGCTCTCTTATACATTGTATATTAGCCTTCTCTCTATATAGCTTACCCCTATTTTTCTCATAATCCCTAACAAGTTTCACCATGTTACATTGTAGAACGCTATTTCCTAGTCTGCAAATTCTTTGAACGTGTCTTTATTCTTCTTTAGTCTTGCTTCCATTATCAATCGCAACGTCAGACTTGGCTCGCTCGTGCCTTTACCTTTCCTAAAGCCAAACTTATCACTATCTAACACACCATCAATTTTCTTCTCCATTCTTGTGAGCAACTTGGATGGATGAGCTGTTGATCTAATTAAGCGATAATTCTCTCTCTTGTCAAACCTTACAGTCTTCGGAAATTGTGAATGATATTTTTTTCCGAAATTCAGATTGTATGTTGCCAGACTCATACATTTTACACACCGACGTAAATATTCGTTTTGTTGCCATCTCCGCCAAGACTTTCACTTTTCTGATGGAATGTTATCCACCTCTTCTGCCTTAATTGATCTTAAGCCCTCCAAAGGTATCTTACATTGTGATTCTAATCCTGCATTCACTATCTCGTCTACATTGATTCCTGTTTCTTCTTCTGCCACATCAGACAAATCATTTTGTTCTCAGAGGGGCCTTCACTACATTCTTACCATCAGTCTTCTCTTTCCTCTGCATTTAACAGTGGAATTCCAACTGCACTCTTCGTATTACCACGCTTGCCTTTAATTTAATCGAAGGTAGTTTTGACATTCCTATATGCTTAATCAGTCCTTCGACAATCATTTCGTTTTAGAGTTCTTAACATTTTTCATGCAGCCATTTCGTCTTAGCTTCTCTGAACTTCCTGTTTATTTCATTCCCCAAAGACTTGTATTTCTGAATCTCCATGAACATTTTCATACTTCTTTCTTTCATCGATCAACTGAAGTATTTCTTCTGTTACCCGTGGTTTGTTTGCAGTAATCTTCTTTGTACCCACGTTTTTCTTTCCAACTTCTGTGATTGACTTTTTAAGAGACGTCCATTTCACTTCATCTTTAATGCCTGCTGAGCTGTTCCTTATTTATGTATCTATAGCCTTACAGAAGTTGAAACGTATCTAGCCATTCCTTAGTACTACCGTGTCCCACTTCTTGCTGTATTGATTCTTCCTGACTAATGTCTTAAACTTCAGCCTAGTCTTCATCTCTACTACATTATGGTCTAGGTCTATATCTGCTTCTGGATATGCCCTACAATCCGGTATCTTATTTATGAATCCCAATACCTCATGCTCGACATCATAAATATCTTAGGCAGTCTGGTTCAGTCGCGTTATTAAAGCATCATGAATATAAGAAGTGGGTACATCTAGTTAGACGTAGCAATGGGAGATCCACCTTTATCAGCGTTTTCTGACCTATTTGGTCATTCCAGTGTCATTGGATGTATTTCGGTTTTAAAAATGTACTAACGACTTCCCAAGCTTGTTCGACGGGTGCTGTGGGGTCTGAATCCGAATGGTGCATGGTCTACTCGGGCAGTACCATTGTTGTCTTCAAGTTTCCAGGAGCATATGGTACGTTTATGAGAACTGTATGGATGGTCACGTGCAGCGAGATTAAGCTTTTGTTTACAAAAGTGTCACTTCATAGTAAAGGCCGTCCTCTATTTATGTCACATTTTGAGGCCAGGAGGTGTACGAGCCGTTCTGCAACTGGTTCAACCAGTGAGGATTTCGCAAAGACAAACTGAAAGAAGAGTTTCAGTCATATCTTGCGGTCGCTGTTTTATATAAATTACATTACAAATTCGCAGATGCTGCAAGACCTCTTACACATTAGTTGAAGAAAGGAGTGAAGTTTCACGGTACTCTAGATTGCGAAGAGGAGTTGAATAATTCAAAAAATTAACAACCATAGGCCCAGTCCTTGCTTATCCTGACTGTTAAAGACAGTTTAATTTGTCATGTGAATCAAGCAAACCACACCCTAAGCTGTATTTTAAGTAAAGACATAGACGGGAAAGAACATTCAATAGCATAGACTTCTAAAGACATCAATAAGGTGGAAAAGTCTATTCAGCTTCTCCAACTCTTCATAGTCTCATTGGTTTCCAGTGTTTCAGAAGAAATACCTCCATTCTTACAGGATCGATAAATTACACACTCATCTGAGAAGAAAACTTTGCCCCGCTGTGGGACAGTCACGAACACTTTGAGTAATCTTGAGGAAGCTTCATGTCTTCGCCTCATATCCTCATCAATCTACTCATTTACGATTGTTAGCCTGAAATAATTTAATTTCAGACTTTTCTTCGTGTGTGTAAGCACAGTCTTTTCTGGAATTCCAAGTTCAGCTCATCTCTTCCGCAATGAATTTGTAGTAGGTCCGGTCACAGAATCCCTCACTGCTAGACATGTTTATTGTCGTGCTGATATTCGACTGGTCCTCTTTCCATCAAAAATAGATCCGGTTCTGAATAATTTCTGCTGCCTTCTCAGTATCGTTCGCTTTGAGGAGCTTCTTCAGTGAATCGTCCTCAAAATTCCTTTGCACTTGTGGCGTGTGGTGGTGTTAATTGCGTGTTGTACAATTTCAGTACTATTATAATAAAACTAGCTACTTATTATTAATATTACACGAGGTTTCTTTAAATCACTGCTTTTCCCGGCTAATCATCGTTGTTTCGTTAAAGAAATCTCCGTCTGTGAACGTGTAGCAATGCTTTCTGTCAAGCAGTGTAAATGGCACTATGTTCATGCACAAAATTAATCATATATATCCAGCAAACAAGCTAAATGTATGATAAGTAATCTCAACTAAAGAAGAACTGCCACAAACTGTTTATCCTAGTAGTATATACTTGCCCTATTGTCGCAGTTGGTGACTGTGTCGGCTTTTGAAACTCTAATTCATTCAGTTTTTACAGTGGTTCATTCGTATTTGTAATTTCTTGTTGTTTATTAGAGCAAATTTTGTGTTACCCTGTTTGATTTTTTGCTAATATCGTTGTACTCTTCCAGTCAGCAAACTGATGCTCCCTAACGCTTCATTGCATTGTTTAGCACGATGTCCAACATCATGCTAGTGAAATTTCTGTTTATTTCTCTAATCCCTCTGAACGACAAGATACGTAACTGTAGTATGCAGATTATTTCTGATCATGACGCCCTACCGAAGATCGGAATGGGAGACAACATTATCTCCGAATATTTCAGGCAGTAGGGCTATAACATCTAGTAGAGCTGGAAGGCCTTTGGGAAAAATTACGGCTGTGCTATCTTTTCTCATTCAGCTGTCCCACCGTTCAAGATAGCTGCGCCATGTAGCCTACTGTTACAAAACCAGATCCGTCAGCTATGGCTGTTCCTCCTGACACTACAGACATGACTACTTGATCCTTCCTAGGAACCGAATTGAAGTTTCTTCTCTGCTGAATCTCGGAATAAGCTCAGTTGCAAGTCGACGGCGTTGTTCGAGTTCCTAAATTCATGTACCTAAGTGACACATATAGCCCTTAAATGACGCTCTAGAAACTGGATAGTGCGTATAAAAATAAGCCATGCATGTAAACTAACATCGCAGAGAGTATTATCGACAGTCACTGCGGTATTCCCTATTGCACATTTCCTGAAACTGCAGCGAAAAGTCAGAAGGATTAGATAACTTGTCTCAAGTGTTTTACCAGCTATATTTGATCTCAGTGTGCCTTATAAATGACTGATACTGTGTTTCAGACATTTGAAAAACACTATTAAACAATGAGGAGACATGTGACAAAATCTGTGAGGAAAATAATGTCAAACCAACATAAATATGAAAGCTGCGAATATGGAGTGGTTGAGTTATTGTGTTACTGAATACATGTGTATTATCTGAAAAGTAGGTCAAAAGTAGTAACCTTTGCTAGCATCAGTTCCATAAGTGTATATTTTCAGTACTAAATGACGTGAGACAGATAGTGTCCAAATGTGATAGGAAGCGTACCTGGCGTGTTTCAGGCGTACGTGGAAGTTCGGTTGGCTTCCCAGGTGGCTTACAGGTAGCCGTTTACAGCTACCTGGCTTAGAGAGCAGCGGTAAGCAGTGGACACTTTGGCCAACGAGTCGGTGTTCCTGCCGGGCCGCAATGAAGACAGATGGCGCCTTGTTCCCACCCAGTGGTGGCGCAAAAAGCTTGATTTACTGCCGCAGTGTCACTCTTTGTCTCTCCAGGGAACAACGGGATGTACCCGGCTTGCAAGACTACAGGTCACACGCGTAAAGTCTGGCTGGCGATTCAGAGTGTGCATCTGTCAAATGAATTACCGGCTGGGGCTGTTCATCAGAGGAGTTATTAAGTTCGCGGTGGCCATTGTAACCCGGTAGTCGGCAAACAGAAACCCAGGAGAGCGACTGTTTTCATTCTCAGTTTTCAAAGGATCCTATGATCCAGTAATAAGTTGCACCATCCCCCTTACACGTAATGCGTTAGTCATGAACTGATACTACATATGCCACGTAACCTTAATGGAATTCACAGTTGGCGGTAACTATAACGTGTCATTAATGGAGCACATATAATATTGAACAAGTTTAAACAAACGCCATTTAAAGGAAACTTAGGTGATTATGTAGAGAAGGAAAATGGAAATAGACGAGGGAAACAGATGTGAATTACAGATACAACTAATCGTATGTCAAATTACGCGAAGTACATTTTGAAATTTCTGAGATATAGGAAGGAGGACGTCAGGGGAAGAATGTTAAATCTGTACAATAAAAAGTCACTGTCCTGGCACAACATAGGATAGGAAATTAATGTGAAAGAAAGAGGTAACTGACATATTCGATTCTAAATGTACACTGATAAGGAAAATGTTATAGTTACAAAAATGAAAAACGACGGAGAAAAATTTCGTTTTAACGCAGGTGTAAGGCCGGCTTACAAGCTTATTGCAGTTCATGCCTCAGTTATCGCTCACTACGTTCCTAATGTGTTGTATCAGGTTCTCAAGTAACCTCGTGTAATCATTAGTGGTGTGTAAGGGTAAGTCTCCAGAGTTGATTTTATATGCCACCGTGGCAACCTCGAAAGTTTCCCTATACGTATTGTACGGATACATGAACTCGAACATGAGACCTCTCACTTTTTAGTATGCTACTCTTACATCAGGTTTTGCTATTCAGTCTATCACAACCAATAATGTATCTACTCATGCAGTTAAGCATTACTTAACAATCTAAGGAATAAGAAAGAGAACTATAATCCAGAACCAGTCTTTCTACGAAAAGGTGTGTGATTTAACGTTTGTTTTTTAATAATTAACTTTCTGTTTCTATCCGATTAGACAAGCCGTGATAAAACTCTAATTTTGTACCTCAAACAAAGCAAATATTATATTCACGGCGCAGCAAGATAAACCAAACACATGATGGGTGGGTGTTGTGTGCTGTCCTTAGGTTAGTTAGGTTTAAGTAGTTCTAAGTTCTAGGGGACTGATGACCATAGATGTTAAGTTCCATAGTGCTCAGAGCCATTTGAACCATAAACCAAACACATGTAATGTAATGTAAAATACATCTACATCCACATATACGTGATTACTCTGCTATTCACAATAACGTGCCTGGCAAAGGGATCAATGAACCAAATTCAAGCTGTTTCTCTACCGTTCCATTCCCGAACGGAGCGCGGGAGAAACGAGCACTTACTCTTTTCTGTGTGAGCCCAGATTCTTCCTATTTTATCGTGAAGATCATTTCTCCTTACGTAGGTGGGTAACAACAGAATGTATTCGCAATCGCAGGAGAAAACTGGTGACTGAGTTTTCTTGAGAAGACCCCGCCACAACGAGATACGCCTTTGTTTTAATAATTGCCACACCAATTCACGTATCGTGTCTGAGCTACTATCTCCCAAATTTCGCTACAACACAAAACGACAAATTTCATCCGGAAGTTCCCCCTGAAGCGGATCCCACACCGCACGCAATGTTCCAGGATAGAGCATGGTGTAAGCAGTTTCTTTAGTAGACCTGTTGCACCTTGTAAGTGTTCTGCCAATCAATCGCAGTCTTTGGTTTGCTCTACCCATAACATTGACTATGTATTCGTTCCCATTTAGGTTATTTGTAATTGTAGCCCCTATGTATATGATTGACTTCACAGCCTTCACTTATGGCATGATCGAAATTTAGGGGATTTCTTTTAGTACTCATGTGAATAACTTTACACTTCTCTTTATTTCGGGTCTATTCCCACTTTTTGAACCCTAAAGATATCTAGGAATTCGTTTTGGTCATCTAATGCCTTCACAAGACGATAAATAACAGCATCATCTGCAAACAATCTAAGAAGGCCAATCAAATTGTCTCGTACGTCGTTTACATATATCAGAAACAATAGAGTGCCTATAACTCTTCCTTGGGGAACGCCGGATACTACTTCTGTTTCACTGGATGACTTTCCATCTATTACTATGAACTGTGACTCTTCTCACAGGAAATCACGAATCCGGCCGCACAACAGAGGCGATATTCCATAGCCACGCAGTTTGGTTATAAGACGCTTGTGAGGATCGATGTTGAAAGCCTTCTGTAAATATAAAAATATGGAATCCACTGGCATCCCCTGACGATAACACTCATTATATCATGAGTATAAAGAGATAGTTGTGTTTCACAAGAACGATATTTTCTGAATCCATGCTATGTGTCAATAAATCCTATTCTTGTAGGTAATTCATAATTTCCGAACACAATCCTCCTGCAAATCGAATTTAGTGATATAGGCCTATAATTCATTGAAATACTCTTATTTCCCTTTTTGGGTATTAGTGTGACTTGAGTCATTTTCCATTCTTTAGGTATGTATCTTTCAATGAGCGAGCGGTTGTAGGTAGTTGCTAAATATGGAGCTATTGTATCAGTATACTATGAAAGGATCCTGACTGGAATACAATCTGGACCGGAGCCCTTCCCTTTATTAACTGAGTTAAACTGTTTTTCTACACCGAGGATATCGACTTCTGTGTTTCTCATCTTAAAAAATGGTTCAAATGGCTCTGAGCACTATGGGACCTAACTTCTGAGGTCGTCGGTCCCCTAGAACGTAGAACTACTTAAACCTAACTAACCTAAGGACGTCACACACATCCATGCCCGAGGCTGGATTAGAACCTGCGACTGTAGCGGTCGCGCGGTTCCAATCTGTAGAGACTAGAACTGCTGGGCCACTAGGACCGGCTGGACTGCTGATGTCTGGAAACACGTCGCCAGGTCGTACGAGTCGCGTTTCATATCGTATCGAGCGGATGGACATGTATTGGTATGGAGACAACCTTATGAATCCGTCGACCCTGCATGTCGGCAGGGGACTGTTCAAGCTGTTGGAGGGTATATAATGGTGTGGGGTGTGTGCAGGTGCATTGACATGGGACCCCTGAAATGTTTAGATCCATCTCTGAGTGTTGACACGTACGTAAACATCCTGTCTGGTAACCTGCATCCATTCGTGTCCATTGTGAATCCCGACGGACTTGGTCAATTCCAGCAGGAAAATGCGATACTCCACACGTCCAGAATTGCTACATAGTGACTCCAGAAACACTCTTCTGGGTGTAAACACTACCACTGGCCACCAAACTCGCCATACATGAACATCATTACTGATACCTTGGAAGCCTTGCAACGTATTGTTTAGAAGAGATTTCGACTCCCTTGTACTCTTACGGGTGAACCCGGCTGATTTCTTCGTGTCAATTCTCTCCAGCATTACTCCAGACATAAGTCGAGCCAATGCCACGTTGTGTTGCGGAAATTTTCCATGATCGTGAGGGTGCTACATGATATTAAGGAGGTGTGCAAGTTTGTTTCTCTCTTCAGTGTAAAAGGGTATCGCTAAATGAGTGATTAAATTTCTTGTATCGGAAATTACACTTTGTACACAGAATATGATGTGATCAGGCCAGTTTCATTACAATATGCATATATGTATTTCTGGTTGTACACTTACCAACGGAAATGTTGATCTCTATGGCACAATAGACTACGTTCAGTGAAATGTAATAGAACTCATTCAGTTGGATGTCGGATGTGGATTTGGGCATATTCTATTCCATTACGTAAGTACTGCGTGATTTGTGGCAACGCGTTTTGTTCTTGTAAGTGTTCGCCGGCCGGGGTGGCCACATTTTAGGTCTTTTTAAGAGTGAAAACGTACTGCATCACTTCGTAGGGTACGCGTCGCGTTGTAGCCCCAGGTGAAATTACGTGCCATTCTATCGTTTGTCAATAATTGATACACTTAGGATCCGAACGTAATAGCAATGTTAAACGCGAAGTTCACAGAATCTTTATAGTAAATTTGTTGGCGGCGCTTCAGTCTTTGCATAGGGCATCTGTTACTTGAAAGCGTTTTTTGAGTTTTGAACTAACCACTACCGCGTAGTGCGAGAATTAATGTGGATACTGAGGTCCAACTAGATATGCCTCATCTGTCTTTCTATGCGTAATTTAAAGGGCACATCCACTTCTGACTTTTTATTTAGCCAGATAAATTAATGTAAACCCCGCCCCCCCCCCTCCCCATGAACCATGGACCTTGCCGTTGGTGGGGAGGCTTGCGTGCCTCAACGATACAGATAGCCGTACCGTAGGTGCAACCACAACGGAGGGGTATCTGTTGAGAGGCCAGACAACCGTGTGGTTCCTGAAGAGGCGCAGCAGCCTTTTCAGTAGTTGCAGGGGCAACAGTCTGGATGATTGACTGATCTGGCCTTGTAACACAAAACAAAATGGCCTTGTTGTTCTGGTACTGCGAACGGCTGAAAGCAAGGGGAAACTACAGCCATAATTTTTCCCGAGGGCATGCAGCTTTACTGTATGCATGGAGAGCTGCATCAAACCAGTCTCAGGACTGAAGACCACAACAACAACATTAATGTAAACTGCCTATCATGTTCCAATTGTCTTGGCCCAGCAAGTTTGCTAAGTATTTGTCTCCATCACTACATTTCATAAACTATATGAAATTGTGCATGAAATATAATGTATACTGGCTACCGTCATACTGTGTTGTTGGGCAGCGTTGAGATATTAACTGAGCAATCAGTATATCATACCCATAGGAGGAACTTGTGTTCAACACTGCACCCACCAAGGATCTTGCTTCATTTGACAAGGGGAACTTTATCTGTTTCATTTCGTGAGGGAAAGTGGAAGAAAAGATGCTCAAGTTTCAGGTATCGAATTCCAACAGTAACAGCCATAAAAGCGTCCGTCCCAGTTAGGAGTCACGCAGCGGTCTTTTGTACTATGCACTACACAACCAACTGATTACACACCGTGTGATGAGAAGTATCGGGACACACACGAAAGCCGGCCGCAGTGGACGAGCGGTTCTCGGCTCTCAGTCCGGAACAGCGCGACCACTAGGGTCGCAGGTTCGAATCCTGTCGTGGGCATGGATATGTGTGATGTCCTTAGGTTATTTAGGTTTAAGTAGTTCTAAGTTCTAGGGGAATGATGACGTCAGATGTTAAGTCCCATACTGCTCAGAGCCATTTGAACACACACCAAAAACATACGTTTTTCATATTAGGTGCATTGTGCTGCCACCTACTGCCAGATACTCCAGACCTCAGTAGTCATTAGACATCGAGAGAGGGAGAAGAAAGGGGCGCTCCGCCTAACTCACGTACTTTGAACATTGTCGGGTGATTGGGCGTCACTTGTGTTATACGACTGTACGCGAGATTTCGACACTCCTAAACATTCCTAGGTCAACTGTTTCCGATGAGAAAGCATGTGGAAACGTGAAGGGACACGTACAGCACAAAAGCGTACAGGCCGACCACGTCTGTTGACTGACAGAGACCGTCGACTGTTCAAGAGGGTTGTAATGTGTAAGAGGCAGAAATCTGTCCAGTCCAACACACAGGAATTCAAACTACATCAGGATCCACTAAGTAGTATGACAGTTAGGTGGGAGGTGGGAAAACTTAGTTTGCATGGTCGAGCGGCTACTCGTAAGCCGAATATTTGCCAAACGACGCCTCGCTTGGTGTAAGCAGCGTAAACATTGGACGATTGAACAGCGGTAAAACGTTCTGTGAAGTGACTAATCACGGTACACAATGTGGCGAGCCGATGGCAGGGTGCGGTTATGGCGAATGCCCGGTGAACGTCATCTGGCAGCCTGTGAGGTGTCAACAGTGAAATTCGGAGACGCTGGTGTTATGGTGGTCGTGTTTTCCATGGAGGGGGCTTGTACCCCTTGTTTCGTGTTTCACTACCACTGCACAGCGTACACTGATGTCTTAAGCATCTTCTTGTTACCCACTGATGGTGGATAGGGATGGCGACTGCATCTTTCAACGCGACCGGGCACCTGTTCATAATGCACGGCCTGTGGCGGAGAGGTTACACGACAATGATATCCCTGTAACGGACTGGCCTGCACAGATTCCTGACCTGAATCCTATAGAGCACCTTTGGGATGTTTCGGAAAAACGCCTTTGTGCGAGGCCTCACCGACAGACGTCGATATCTCTCATCAGTGTAGCACTCTGAAGAATTGGCTGCCATTTCCCAAGAAACCTCTTAGCACCTGATTGAAGTTATGCCTGCGAGAGTGGATGTTGCCATCAAGGCTAAGGGTGGAACAACACCCTATTAAATTCCAGTCCATTATGTTTAGCATTATGTGCCTTTTCCGATACTTGGTAAGCAAGTGATTTTAATTATCAACATTTAGCACTAAACTTTGGCACAATCAAAGTAGTAGCAATTCAAAGCGAAATAAAGCTTTTTAACAAGTTCTGAATAATGTGCCTCTCCCTTTATCTATGAAACAAATGTTTAAACTAACAACTTTTATATACATTAAAAACGAAACTTAGGCACATTTAAACAGAAACAAATCTGAATTTCTTCATAAACGGGATTGTCTGTCTTTAGCACTTCTAGGAAGGGACCCTCCTTGGTTACATGAAGAGGACGTTTCAAAATTTCAAACACTAATTTTGCAACACTTGAATTATAATTGCAAAGGCACACACTAGCAACCAGGTTCATACTGGCATATGTGTCTGTTTTCCAACGTAGGTGAAGCATCAGCGCAATGGAGGTAGCAAGCACATGGTGGCTATCAGGTCCCCTTCTGGCGGTTTTAAGCACTATGTAATTGTTCTTGGCGACGTATTAATCATCTTTAGAGCCTTTCCAAATTCGAGAGTACTATTTTACAGCCAGAACCATATTCGAGGCCATTCCATCATAGATTTTGTTTCAGAATGCCTCACTTGTCACCTGCGGTCTTGACTCTGCTGGCCAGACTGACTAACGTGCTCTCTCTCTAGTCAAAAAAAAAAAAAAAAAAAAAAAAAAAAAAAAAAAAAAAAAAAAATTAATACATCCAACCAGGGTTCGGTATTAAAAAAATTGGCATAAAATACGATAAACACACTACGAAAGAATACATTTTTATACCCATCATTTCCGGAACAAGACATAACATAAATATTACTTGCCATATACACATATAATGTCATAAAACAACAAGTGAAACAAAATTTTTGCATGTCCAAGATTTTTATGTATGGTTCCAAGAGAAATATAAACATACATACATAAACATACCCATAACAGTGGCACAATGGTTTTTACACTGTATACTTTATACACTCTATAACATAGTCTCAAAATTACCAAGTACGAAAATCTTCAATACTGCTTTCATTAATAGCAATCCATTTCTTATTACTTACATTGACATACATACAGTTACATTGGGCTAGTATTACTTTCCTACTCTCTTTATTCTAAATTAGACAGTTCTGTCTAGAAAGTCGTAATGAAGCACACACAACATTAACTAAGTTAATAATCTGATTATTTAGCTGCCTGCAGTAGCATTTGCGGTCCATTTCATGCAAACACTTCAATTTTATCCTATACTAAGCATTTGCCTGCCCACATTGAACTTTATAGCAGTTCACTTTAGACACAAATTTACATAGAGAATAACTAAAGGAGTTTCAATATTTCATACACTGGTCATCACTGATGTACGGAAGTCCATGATAATATACATTCTTGCCCCCCGTTTGGCAATATCTTATTACTGCCCACTTTCATTTAAGGCAGTTCTTTGTTATTTTCTTTCTCATCGCTTGTCTGCCCAGCAACACATTTGGCAGTCCTTTTAGTTATTCTGCAACATTGCCTTATTGCAGCCCTCATACACATCACATTCACGAACTTAGTGTGTATACATATATATATATATATACTCCTGGAAATTGAAATAAGAACACCGTGAATTCATTGTTCCAGGAAGGGGAAACTTTATTGACACATTCCTGGGGTCAGATACATCACATGATCACACTGACAGAACCACAGGCACATAGACACAGGCAACAGAGCATGCACAATGTCGGCACTAGTACAGTGTATATCCACCTTTCGCAGCAATGCAGGCTGCTATTCTCCCATGGAGACGATCGTAGAGATTCTGGATGTAGTCCTGTGGAACGGCTTGCCATGCCATTTCCACCTGGCGCCTCAGTTGGACCAGCGTTCGTGGTGGACGTGCAGACCGCGTGAGACGACGCTTCATCCAGTCCCAAACATGCTCAATGGGGGACAGATCCGGAGATCTTGCTGGCCAGGGTAGTTGACGTACACCTTCTAGAGCACGTTGGGTGGCACGGAATACATGCGGACTTGCATTGTCCTGTTGGAACAGCAAGTTCCCTTGCCGGTCTAGGAATGGTAGAACGATGGGTTCGATGACGGTTTGGATGTACCGTACACTATTCAGTGTCCCCTCGACGATCACCAGTGGTGTACGGCTAGTGTAGGAGATCGCTCCCCACACCATAATGCCGGGTGTTGGCCCTGTGTGCCTCGGTCGTATGCAGTTCTGATTGTGGCGCTCACCTGCACGGCGCCAAACACGCATACGACCATCATTGGAACCAAGGCAGAAGCGACTCTCATCGCTGAAGACGACACGTCTCCATTCGTCCCTCCATTCACGCCTGTCGCGACACCACTGGAGGCGGGCTGCACGATGTTGGGGCCTGAGCGGAAGACGGCCTAACGGTGTGCGGGACCGTAGCCCAGCTTCATGGAGACGGTTGCGAATGGTCATCGCCGATACCCCAGGAGCAACAGTGTCCCTAATTTGCTGGGAAGTGGCGGTGCGGTCCCCTACGGCACTGCGTAGCATCCTACGGTCTTGACGTGCATCCATGCGTCGCTGCGGTCCGGTCCCAGGGCACGTGCACCTTCCGCCGACCACTGGCGACAACATCGATGTACTGTGGAGACCTCTCGCCCCACGTGTTGAGCAATTCGGCGGTACGTCCACCCGGCCTCCCGCATGCCCACTATACGCCCTCGCTCAAAGTCCGTGAACTGCACATACGGTTCACGTCCACGCTGTCGCGGCATGCTACCAGTGTTAAAGACTGCGATGGAGCTCCGTATGCCACGGCAAACTGGCTGACACTGACGGCGGCGGTGCACAAATGCTGCGCAGCTAGCGCCATTCGACGGCCAACACCGCGGTTCCTGGTGTGTCCGCTGTGCCGTGCGTGTGATCATTGCTTGTACAGCCCTCTCGCAGTGTCCGGAGCAAGTATGGTGGGTCTGACACACCGGTGTCAATGTGTTCTTTTTTCCATTTCCTGGAGTTTATATATATATATATATATATATATATGGTAATAAAATGTTAAAATAAGAATCATATAAATTAAGGTATATACGCACCCTTTTCACTTTTTTGTTTCTTGTTGTTCATTTCTGTGGACATACACTTTTACATATACAATGCTGCGAACACCTCCTGGATTTTTCGATTTGGGGTACTCGAGAAAATATGCGTTGGTGTGCGGAGTTGCTTGCACTTCAAAGGGACCATTATGATTATAATTAAATTTAGAAATTTCATGTTTAATTTCGCTAGATTTTTCACGAGTTTTTACTAAACCAGAAACGCCAGTTTTGAATTTCACCGCTTTCAGGCACTTATCGTGCCATTTTTGCTCTTGCTTCCACTTTTTGTTATTCTTTTCGTAACCAAATCTTTTTCTCTTTTAGATCAAGTCGTATGATGGGTGGGAATTGTGAAGATTCTTTAATTACACTTTTACTTTTATAATTTAATAGGATTTCTTCAGGTGTAAAGCCTGTATTTTCTTAAATAAGAGTATTCATTATGTTTTCAAAATCTGTAACAAACCTGCCTCAATCCCTGTCATTGTGGTGGCAATAGGTTCGACATAAACCCACCTAACTCTCGGATATACTGTGTTACTGGATTACTTGCTGGGTGGTAGGCAGAAATATATTTTACTTGTACTCCATTTTCCTTCATTGCTTCTTTCTATGTATTTGATATAAACTGAGGCCCATTATCAGAACGTACAACTTTGGGTTTTCCGATGGTATTAAAGTATACGGTCATTTTGTTGAATACTGTTTTTGCAGTAGCCTTTCTGGTGGGAAATAATTTAATAAATTTAGAAAATACTTCCAAAACTAGAACAATATATGTATAATTTCCAGAAGTTTTGGGAGAGGCCCATAGAAATCCATTGATAACAATTCAATAGTGTCTTCCAACACAGTGGTTTCCATACAACCTTGGTTGATTCGGTTGGCTACCTTTGCTCTTTGACAGATAGCACAAGATTTGATTGTATGCGTTATTTCCTTAGTAACACCGACATTTTTTACTATTACATCAGTAGGTTTTTCAACAAAGTTTTTCGGAGCACAGTGTCCGAAAGCGAGGTGGAAACATTCAATAACCTCGGTTTCAAACTGAGATGGCCAGCAAGCTTTCTACTCCTCCACATTTACATATTTCCTTTTGTACAAAATACCATTTAACATCTAATAAAACATATCTGCAGATACTTGGGGTTAATAAAATTTATTTTAACAGACTTCCGTATTCCGTCTTCGTTCTGATGAAACCGCATAATTTTGCTAATTTGTTCATCCTTCTGTTTACCCTCGACCTCCTTAATATACCTCATGTGGAAAGTACCGTCATCATTGCTTTCTTCTGGTACATTGTCCATGCCCTCAGGAAATCGGGGTATAGCGCCTGCTATGTAATTGTCACTGCCTTTTATATGGAAAACCTTACAGGCAAATTGTTGGAGATATAGATCCCAACGACTTAATCTGCCGGTATATAGGAGACAGTCTTTTAGAAAAGCCAACGCTTTATGACCGATATGAATAGCGGTTTATTGTCCCCACAAATAATTTCGAATTTTTTTCAAACACCAAGTAATGGCTAGTGCTTCTTCTCTAAAATGGTATAATTCCTCACATATATGGTCAGGGTTCGTCTATCAAAAGCTATCGTTCTACGTTATGGTCCTATTGAATTTGTGTTCTTCTGGAATATTTCTATACCAATACCATATGCACTATTATCGGTAATCATATGGAATGGTTCACTCAAAACTGGGTGATGTAGAATGTTTTTTCTAATTAATTCTTTCTTCAATCGCTCAAAATCTTTTTGCCAATCTGGTGATCAAAATATAGGCACTATTATTCTCTAACAGACCATTTAAATGACGGCTGTTATATGCTTGCCCCTCCACAAATTTGCGATAAAATCCACAAAGTCAGAGAAATGCTTTCAACTGCTTTCAGTTCTTAGGCGGTGGACATTTTACAATTGTGTTCATGTTTTCTGTGTCCTTTCCAATCCTAGACGTAGTTATAATACGCCCTACAAATTTTATCTCTTGCTTTATCAATTCGTACTTTTTCAATTTCAATGTCACTCCACCTGCTGAAGAGCCGCAGGGGTTTTTTCAATAATTCACAATGTTCTTTCCAATCCTTGGTGGCGATTAATAAATCGTCCACATAGATTGACAGCCTACCACATAGTTATTATCCTAATACAGAATCGAATGCTCTAATAAAAACCGAAACAGAAGTGGTTTGGTAAAAGGCAAGGCTTTATACTGATAGCATTTTCCTGCAAACAGAAAATACTTATATTTTCGGGATTCTTTGTGTAGTGGGATTTGCCAATATCCCGCAGTATGGAACTAAGTTAGTCAAATATTTTACACTATGGAATTTCTGTAGCAGATCATCCAAGTTTTCTGGTCGGCCTATCTCTCATTTCACAATTTTACTCAGGATTCGTGCGTCATTACAACTCTTACGCCTCGGTCCATCTTATTTACAGTAACAAGCGGGCTGTTATATATTTACTATTACTCCTTGCTATAAGTCCCCATTCCATCTTTATATCTATTTCCGTCTGTGCTGCTTCTGTGTTTGCTAATGGCATTGGGTAAGATTTTACGAAAAATGGTTCTTGTTTTATAGCATCAAGGTGGAATTCAAATTTCTTTACCATTAGCCGTTTATCAGAGAACACTCACTGATTAACAGTCAAAATGCTAAACAAATCAGTTTTCTTGTTCTGTTGTAAGTTCTTGAATGTCGTCAACAATTTCTTCAAACGTTTCTGTCTTTATATCACTAGTCATTAAGTTCTTCACAAATAGTTTTTTATGTAGGTTGGTCAAACCATCATTTCCCAGATCCTGTCCTAGCACTATTGATTCAACATTGTTGTTGTTGTTGTGGTCTTCAGTCCTGAGACTGGTTTGATGCAGCTCTCCATGCTACTCTATCCTGTGCAAGCTTCTTCATCTCGAGTACCCACTGCAACCTACATCCTTCTGAATCTGCTTAGTGTATTGATTTCTTGGTCTCCCTCTACGATTTTTACCCTCCACGTTGCCCTCCAATGCTAAATTTGTGATCCCTTGATGCCTCAAAACATGTCCTACCAACCGATCCCTTCCTCTAGTCAAGTTGTGCCACAAACTTCTCTTCTCCCCAATCCTATTCAATACCTCCTCATTAGTTACGTGATCTACCCACCTTATCTTCAGCATTCTTCTGTAGCACCACATTTCGAAAGCTTCTATTCTCTTCTTGTCCAAACTGGTTATCGTCCATGTTTCACTTCCATCCATGGCTACACTCCATACAAATACTTTCAGAGACGACTTCCTGACACTTAAATCTATACTCGATGTTAACAAATTTCTCTTCTTCAGAAACGATTTCATTGCCATTGCCAGTCTACATTTTATATCCTCTCTACTTCGACCATCATCAGTTATTTTGATCCCTAAATAGCAAAACTCCTTTACTACTTTAAGTGTCTCATTTCCTAATCTAATCCCCTCAGCATCACCCGATTTAATTTGATTTCATTCCATTATCCTCGGTTTGCTTTTGTTGATGTTTACCTTATATCCTCCTTTCAAGACACTGTCCATTCCGTTCAACTGCTCTTCCAAGTCCTTTGCTGTCTCTGACAGAATTACAATGTCATCGGCGAACCTCAAGGTTTTTACTTCTTCTCCATGAATTTTAATACCTACTCCGAATTTTTCTTTTGTTTCCTTTACTGCTTGCTCAATATACAGATTGAATAACATCGGGGAGAGGCTACAACCCTGTCTCACTCCTTTCCCAACCACTGCTTCCCTTTCATGCCCCTCGACTCTTATAACTGCCATCTGGTTTCTGTACAAATTGTAAATAGACTTTCGCTCCCTGTATTTTACCCCTGCCACCTTCAGAATTTGAAAGAGAGTATTCCAGTTAACATTGTCAAAACTTTCTCTAAGTCTACAAATGCTAGAATCGTAGGTTTCCCTTTTCTTAATCTTTCTTCTAAGATAAGTCGTAAGGTTAGTATTGCCTCACGTGTTCCAACATTTCTACGGAATCCAAACTGATCTTCCCTGAGGCCCGCTTCTACCAGTTTTTCCATTCGTCTGTAAAGAATTCGCGTTAGTATTTTGCAGCTGTGACTTATTAAACTGATAGTTCTGTAATTTTCACATCTGTCAACACCTGCTTTCTTTGGGATTGGAATTATTATATTCTTCTTGAAGCCTGTGGGTATTTCGCCTGTCTCATACATCTTGCTCACCTTTGTAAAGGGAAGAGGACTGTCAACGCTTCCCATTCGTACCCAGACTTTTTTAACTCGGCAGGCGAGAGTGTCCTGGATGCGTATGCTATCGGACGACGTTCACCTTAATCCGCCTGGAGCAGTACTGCTGCTATCCCAGAATTATGTTTAACTTTCCTTCAATACGATAAGGTTGCACCCAGGTAGTTATAGGATCCGTCTCTCGCACCCTGGCTCTTACTATCAGCAAAATGGAACCCCTAGATCTGATAAATCAAAGTCTTAAGTTCACTGAAGGTCGTTAGCTTAGGGGAAAGCATAACTCACGACCTGTCGTCCGGTCTGCAATAAACTCTCTACAGGCTCCCTTTCAGTTACATTTAAGTCCAGCGTTGTAATGACGACACGAATTTCATCAATATACTGTTCTAAGGTCTCGGTCTGACGCTGGACACGATAAAAATATTGGCCTGTCAAATCATGTTTAATGCGGGTAGTGAATTTACGTTAAATGATCTTCCGCCGCAAATCGGAAAGGCTCCCCTTAATTCTCAATATTTCACCAATAATAATGCTCAATAACCCCTTCGCCAACTGATAAATCAGTTGAATAACTCGGTGATCAACAACTAGTGCATCGGCGTACATTTCCAAATGTACCAATAACCGCAGAACCTCGACAACATGCGGCTACTTTTCTACCACCAGAACGCTCAATCCCTGAATTAAAAGAAGTATAGGGTTGTGTAACTTAGCAAATGGCTCGAACAATGGCTGCCACTCTTCCATTAATTTCCCTGTCAGCACTGATTCATTAATTGGGTCTTGTACCAATGTACCTCATGCTACACTGTCTTCCCCCAGCAACCCTACTGCATTAAGATAGAACTGCAATGCCATAGCTCTCTGCTGTTACTCACCAATATTGGCCTTCTGTTCAGGGTTAACCTTCAACTGTTCTCCCGATCTATTAACCCAGTGAATGAGCTGGGATTGAACCCGGCTAATCTGTCTATGGGAAGGATTACTATCCCTCATAAACTCGAGAATCCCTCGCACACTGGAAACGACGCAGCACACATGGACAACACCGAACCTACCTCACCAATGCCTTCCCCAGCGAGGCATACAGGACGGTCCAAAACGGCCCCCAAACGTGCTCTCAGATCTGTCGCCGTCCCATCAGTCGGCGCCCCACATATCTTAAGCTCATAAACTAGCTGCTCTCTCCTCATTTGGCTCAGTCCCGGACACCCCGGGGGCTCTGGGTGACTGGCGTCGTCGTCCTATAACACAATGTAGCCAACAGATATTGCTCACACAGAAAACACAAGTTAAGAAGAATAACCTAATTTATCACCTGATACAACAATGGATGTTGATGCCTGACCCAGGGACCCAGAAACAACCACGCTCTGCTACCAATGAGGTGTCCCCACAGCATGGAAATCAACTTTTACACAACGACACAAGCTCAGCACAATAGGCTGTGGGGTGGTAGGACTGGAACAAAACATACATCAGGCAATCTCCATCGGCAGTTGCACTGTACATTTGTTTGGCACATTTAAACAAGACAAATAACAAATAAAACCGTCAACACATTTTTAAAATTACCATTTAGGTGAGAGCAAGTTACTTCAAAATAGAAACATTCACAAAGCATGGCACTTATAACCTGTTACACATTTAGTGAATTGAGTTAAAATTATTTACTCGAAAACTGTGATTCACCTGAAAAAACAATTTACTAAAATCTAATGAGGAAGTGTGGTCTTTCGTTACTGCAGTGATTGGTATTACCAAAGTAATTCAGAGTACAGGCAACAACAAACCTAATACCATGGCACACAATCACGTCACTTTAATGGCAGGAACCTCCAATACAGGCTCGGCATCGACCTCCCAACCGGAGTAGCTTCGGTCACGAATAGTAACGAAAAATCTCGGAACTAGTGGGTATCTACAACAGACTGACATCTGCCTTAAGTAACTAGAAACACAATAATTCATTACAGCACATCATCTGTAGATTCAAAGAACCTATTAATGAACATCAGCTAAGTGGTACAAATCTATTATCTTATGTGCGTAAGTCCAATTATACATTAAGCCGCGAGCAAACTAGATACACGCTACACAGCCAGCTGGAACGGGTGGGCAAAGCGGGCGGAAAACACACAACAGCACAAGCAGGATGTAACACGGGACCTCGCACCCGCTACCGAGATAGCGGTAGCCAGCTGTGGCAGAAGTTCCGATGAAATTAAATTAAATGCAAGTAACTAGTGTGCAGGCTAACAGCACATCGAGATAGCACCACTCCGCTCCCCCCCCCCCCCCCCCCCCCCCCCTCAAGGACACATGACGCCAAACAAGGCGACAAACAGCAAATAGCCACACACTTCAATTTGTGATTAAAGCAGAATTAATTACCGAATCCACATACTGTCACTAAAGGAATTCTTGTGCTTTCATTCATAGAATCAGTTTCAAACTATTTAAACACACAGCAACAACTGGCCTCTTAGTAACTTGTAAGAATTTATGAAACTACTCATTTAGAATTAGAAACGTGTCTCTCAGACACACTATCACTCCAGAGAGAAATGTAACAGTAAAGTTATTGCGATTCACAGCAAAAGTATATCCAGGAAAATTTTATCCACGTATATCTCTAGCAATTGGCTAGCTTAACTCCGTCGTGTGATATAAATACAATACCCAGGAGCACTTAGACAAGGACCAGCAAAACCGTTTTCAGTGGCAGTTAACACTGACAGTAGCAACCTACAAGCAGAATTTATCAGTACACAAAGCCCTAGCAAATGTTGATCATCATATCACATAAAGGTCTCACTAGAAGCTTCCGTACTAAGCAAGTCAGACTCAGACGTTAGGGGACAGAGACAGTACGAGTAGCAACGGCCAGCCAAGACAATGAAGTCAACAGTACTGAACCCAGTAGTCGAATCCGGTCACAATTTACAGCACAAGCAAGGCCTTTACCCTTTTGCTTGTCCGACGAAGCTAGCTGCCGCATATGCCGGCGCCAGGATACATGCAAGAAGCGAAATACACCAACGGCTTCACATAAACGTGACTACTTCCACACTGGGGATATTTGCTATGGCGCCGTCATCCGAGTAAAGAGCCCGTTTTAATGTGCTCTTCCTGCTGCCTTGGACGGCGCCGGCGTTGTCCGCCAGACTTCCCAAATAATGTTAAAGCTACTCGTCCCAGAGCTACTTCGTAGAGCTTCACCTCGCTCCCCGATTTGCCCGGTAGGTGGCGCCACCGTGCACTCTGTGCACAACACCGGAAAGATGTCACATATCGCCAGTGTGATATCGCTGATCGAGCCACACGACTCATATGTGAGCTGCCATTATTAGGGAAAGAGATTGAAAAGATAATAAAATGGCCAGTATAAATAGAAATATGTGGAGGATGCAATCCTGAACAGTATAAATGATATCATGAATGACTAAAACCTTGGGCAAACAATTGTCAGCGATAGGGAGAGTGACGTTGAGTCTGATTATAACATGCGAACAACTGAAGTGCATGAGGATTACAGTAAGTACAAAGCGAAACTCGACATAATTGGAAGTAATGTTGAAGAAGAGCCTGTAACAGTAGATCAAGTGTAGCATATAGAAATGGATCAAAAAAACGAAAATAATGAGCCGGCCGGTGTGGTCGTGCGGTTCTAGGCGCTTCAGTCTGGAACAGCGTGACCGCTACGGTCGCAGGTTCGAATCCTGCATCGCGCATGGATGTGTGTGATGACCTTAGGTTAGTTAGGTTTAATTAGTTCTAAGTTCTAGTCGACTGATGACCTCAGAAGTTAAGTCGCATAGTGTTCAGAGCCATTTGAACCATTTAATTTGAAAATAATGAACCGATGATTTAGTGCGTTGTCTTAAAGTTGCACTCATGATTGAGTCAGATAGTAAGGAAGAACTCAGTGGTAGGTCTGCGGAAGAATGTATAGAAGTAGAGCAAAAGGAACAATACTGAAAATGAATATGAAAGAACTAATGAAGTTTTTTCGAAACAAAGCCTGTCAGAAGGAACTAAATCGAAAAAGAAAGAGCCTCCAGATAATACGATGCTGGGGCAGTAATTGATTACTGTCGTGAAAGATTGTGAAATTTCAAAACCGAAAAAATCACCCGACGATACGGTAGCGGGCAGAAGTTACCAAGATCAGCAAAAGAAAGAGAAATCAAAAGACCGAAAAAACCCCTAGACATCCTGGAATTTTCAGTTGATATCATAACATTTCTTGGAACGATCAACAGCATTTGTTACGGGAAGGACAGGAAAATACAGAACATAGAGTAAATAAACACACCATTATTCCAGTCAAAGTTTTTGATATTTAATTACAAGTACTTTTGGTTACTGGGTTACAAATTAGTGCTATCTCGAAATCTTTCTTCGAGCATATCGCGAGTAAACCAGGATTAGTTATGATGTATGTGACTGCGGTAAAAATTATTGGAACAAAGCGCAAGTCCAATAAGCTCATCCGTAAACAGGTACTAATAGATTACGAAATTAAAGGGCAAAAGTTTGAGTATGATTTCTTAGTGATACCTGAGTTAACTGCTGAAATGGTCCTGAGTATCGATTGGCTAGATAAAGAAAAGGTATTTTTAGATGATGAGAAAGAAATTGTCAAAAGTGATAGGGAATCAGGCAATTTGGAAATTAAGTTTACAGAAAACGAAACGTCATGTGACGCTAACGTTGAATTCATAGTGCTAGGACTGGATCCGGGAAATGATGGTTTGACCAACCTATATGAAATTTATCTTGTGAAGAACTTAATGACTAGTGACATAAAGACAGAAACGTTTGAAGAAATTGTTGACGACATTCAAGAACATACGTGAGAACAAGCAAAAACTGATTTGTTTAGCATTTTGACTGTTAAGCAGAGAGTGTTCTCTAATTTACCACGTATGGTAAAGAAATTTGAATTCCACCTTGATGCAGTAGAACACGAACCATTTTTCATCAAAATCTTACCCAGTGCCGCTAGCAAACAGAGGAGCAGCACAGACGGAAATAGTAAATATAACAGCCCGCTTATTACTGTAAACTAGGAGGTCCGAGTCGTTAGAGTCGTAATTGGCGCACGAACCCTGAATAAAATTGTGAAATGAGACGTAGAAAGACCGGAAAACTTGGATGATCTGCTACAGAAATACCATAATGTAAAATATTTGACTAGCTTAGTTCCTTACTGAGGGATATTGGTAAATCCCACTACACAAGGAATCCCGAAAATATACTGCTTTTCTGGTTGCAGGAAAATGTTAACAGTATAAAGTTTTGCCATTTGCCAAAACACTTCTGTTTCAGTTCTCATCAGATCATTCAATTCTGTGTTAGGAAGAGAACTATGTGCTAGGCTGAAAATCTATGTGGACGATTTATTAATCGCCACCAAGGATAGGAAAGAACATTGTGAATTATTGAACAAAACCCTTGCTGCTCTTCAGCAGGTGGAGTGACATTGAAATTGAAAAAGTACGAATTGATAAAACAAGACATAAAGTTTGTAGAGCATATTATAACTACGTCTAGGATTGGAAAGGACCCAGAAAAGTTGAACACAGTTGTAAAATGTCCACCACCTAAGAACTGAAAGCAGTCGAATGCATTTCTCTGTCTTTGTGGATCTTATAGCAAATTTGTGAAGGGGTAAGCATTTAACAGCCCTCATTTAAATGGTTTGTTAAAGAAAAATAATGCTTGTATTTTGGTAATCAGATTATCAAATAGATTTTGAGGATTTGAAGAAAGAATTAATTAGAAAGCACATTTTACATCACCCAGTTTTGAGTGAACCATTCCATGTGATTACCGATAATAGTGCATATGGTATTGGCATAGAAATATTCCAGGAGAACACAAAATCAATTCTACATAAAAATCTTGGAGTCGCAAAATTTTTTCTTAACTTGTTGTTTTATATAATGAGAATGGGTTAGTATATGTGCATTGGGTAATGAGTATTGATGTAATAACTTGTTCTGAAAGTGATGGGTGTAAAATGGATTGTTCCTTAGTTTGCTTATTGTATTTTGTGACAATTATTTTTATACCCAACTCTGGTTGGGTGGATTAATTTTTTTGACTGCTCCACACCACTTAGGTGTTGTTGATGCTTCATTAATATATCCCTGCTGGGAAAGCTGAAAGAATAAATGGGCATGTGTAACACTATTATCGACTATAAGTGGTTAGTACGACTAATTATTTGTATATAACTATGTAGTGTTTATTCTTTATGCATTAAGTTCTTTGAATTGTTGGAGGGGAATGGAAAATTGTGATACATATTTTGTTTTAACTTACCAGTGTGTTAAAGTAGCGAAACTTTATTGAATAAGTCTGTTTGCGAGAACAAAATTAATGTAGAACTGATCCATACTTATGGATCTTTTATTGTGGAATAGAATAGATGTCGGGAACCCCCTTCACTATGGAAGGGGTGGGGAGCGCGAGAAAAGGAGGAAGTGGCGGTCAGTTTAGGCGGCAAGAGAGAGAGCACGTTAGTCAGTCTGAGGCCAGCAGTCTCAGGGTCAAGACCGCCGGTGAAAAGTGGGGCATGCTGAAACAAAATCTATGATGGAATGGCCTCGGATGTGGTTCTGGGTGTAAAATGGTGCTCTCGAATTTGGGAAGGCTCTAAAGATGATGAATACGGCGCCAAGAAGAATTTAAAAAATTGGTTCAAATGGCTCTGAGCACTATAGGACTTAACTGCTGAGGTTTTCAGTCCCCTAGAACTTAGAACTACTTAAACCTAAGTAACCTAAAAACATCACACACATCCATGCCCGAGGCAGGATTCGAACCTGCGACCGTAGCGATCACGCGGTTCCAGACTGTAGCGCATAGAACCGCTCGGCCACTCTGACCGGCGAAGAATTCAAGGGAGCTTAAAACCGCCAGATGGAGACCTGATTGCCACCACGTGCTTGCCATCTCTATTGGGCCATTGCTTCACCTACTTTGGAACACAAATATGTATGCCAGTATGAACCAGTGTGCAAGTGTGTGCTTTTGCAATAATAATTGATGTATTGCTAAATTTGTGTTTGAACTTTGAAACTGTCCTCTTCATGAAACCAAGCAGGGTCCTATCCTAGAACTGCTAAAAACCGACTATCCTATTTATGAAGAAATGCAAATTTGTTTCTATTTAAATTTGCCTTAAGTTTCAGTTTTAAAGTGTACAAAATTTGTTAGTTAAATCATTTATTTCATAGATAAAGAGGGGAGCACAATATTTAAAACTTGTCAGGAAGATTCATTTCGCTTTGAATTGCTACAACTTTGATTTTGCCAAAGTTTAGTGCTAAAAATTATAAATGTTGATAATTAAAATCACTTGCTTACCAAGTAATGAAAAAGGGACTACTAATGCTAAACCTAATTGAAACTACACTCCTGGAAATTGAAATAAGAACACCGTGAATTCATTGTCCCAGGAAGGGGAAACTTTATTGACACACTGACAGAACCACAGGCACATAGGCAACAGAGCATGCACAATGTCGGCACTAGTACAGTATATATCCACCTTTCGCAGCAATGCAGGCTGCTATTCTCCCATGGAGACGATCGTAGAGATGCTGGATGTAGTCCTGTGGAACGGCTTGCCATGCCATTTCCACCTGGCGCCTCAGTTGGACCAGCGTTCGTGCTGGACGTGCAGACCGCGTGAGACGACGCTTCATCCAGTCCCAAAAATGCTCAATGGGGGACAGATCCGGAGATCTTGCTGGCCAGGGTAGTTGACTTACACCTTCTAGAGCACGTTGGGTGGCACGGGATACATGCGGACGTGCATTGTCCTGTTGGAACAGCAAGTTCCCTTGCCGGTCTAGGAATGGTAGAACGATGGCTTCGATGACGGTTTGGATGTACCGTGCACTATTCAGTGTCCCCTCGACGATCACCAGTGGTGTACGGCCAGTGTAGGAGATCGCTCCCCACACCATGATGCCGGGTGTTGGCCCTGTGTGCCTCGGTCGTATGCAGTCCTGATTGTGGCGCTCACCTGCACGGCGCCAAACACGCATACGACCATCATTGGCACCAAGGCAGAAGCGACTCTCATCGCTGAAGACGACACGTCTCCATTCGTCCCTCCATTCACACCTGTCGCGACACCACTGGAGGCGGGCTGCACGATGTTGGGGCGTGAGCGGAAGACGGCCTAACGGTGTGCGGGACCGTAGCCCAGCTTCATGGAGACGGTTGCGAATGGTCCTCGCCGATACCCCAGGAGCAACAGTGTCCCTAATTTGCTGGAAAGTGGCGGTGCGGTCCCCTACGGCACTGCGTAGGATCCTACGGTCTTGGCGTGCATCCGTGCGTCGCTGCGGTCCGGTCCCAGGTCGACGGGCACGTGCACCTTCCGCCGACCACTGGCGACAACATCGATGTACTGTGGAGACCTCACGCCCCACGTGTTGAGCAATTCGGCAGTACGTCCACCCGGCCTCCCGCATGCCCACTATACGCCCTCGCTCAAAGTCCGTCAACTGCACATACGGTTCACGTCCACGCTGTCGCGGCATGCTACCAGTGTTAAAGACTGCGATGGAGCTCCGTATGCCACGGCAAACTGGCTGACACTGACGGCGGCGGTGCACAAATGCTGCGCAGCTAGCGCCATTCGACGGCCAACACCGCGGTTCGTGGTGTGTCCGCTGTGCCGTGCGTGTGATCATTGCTTGTACAGCCCTCTCGCAGTGTCCGGAGCAAGTATGGTGGGTCTGACACACCGGTGTCAATGTGTTCTTTTTTCCATTTCCAGGAGTGTATACTTTACCTTGAATTTATTTCCGAAGCTAAATAAGAATATTGCTAGCGTAAATTGCTATAAAGCACTGAGAACTAAACAATTTTGAGTGAAGTTGTAAGTAATCTAAAAGGCACTACTAATGCTAAACTTAATTTAAACTATTCTTTACCTTGAATTTATTTCCGAAGCTAAATACGAATATTGCTAGGTTAAATTGTTATGAAGCACTGAGGACTAACCAATTTTGAGTGAAGTTGTAACTCAGCATTTATGTGACGCAAATTGTTTCCGAAATGTGTGGATAGTTGCTTATAAGGGAAGGGACAGTTTAAGGTCACCCGCCTTAACCTTTGATAATAGAAAAAGGTTAATTTCAGTTCGGTTTTTGCTATTGAAATCTGAACATTTCCACAGTAGAGCGAACATGAAATAACTTAGTGCAGTGTTAAATTATTGCATTTGTGATGTGTATGTGTTAGCCAAACTTGAACTCTTGTCAAATGCCACTTAATCTCATGAGGTCTTTGAAAACATATTGTGCTGAATTAATGTCTGAGGTAGTAATTATAGTTAACAGGGTTAAACAATTGTTATAGTCTCCATTGATCTTTTCATCCGCAACTTAGGAAATCTATCGTAGCTTGTCACGAAACTGGAGCTGGGGGGGCTCCACATCCCTTTCGGTCCCTTGCAGAACCCCATTAATCTCATCCTGCAAATCTCACAGAAGACCATTTTGCAAAATGTGGTTAATCAAGCTTTTGATAAATGATCACGTTAATGTGAGCAGATAGTGTTCATCATCTATTAAGGACGTCCAGAATATCACCATACCTCAAGGCGAAGGCCCCGAATGAAAAGTTGAAATACTAAAGAATTATTGCGATATGCATGACCTGCAGAAGATCGACGTCTGGTGCAAGAACTGACAGCTGACCGTCAACATAAGAAATGGAACTTATTGTAACCGTATAGGCGGTGAAGACCAGTTATTGGTTGAGTACACGACTGCCGAACTACCAGTGGAAGGAATCACATTGGCCTGTAAGTTAGAGTAAAGAACGATTTAAAATGGATCACATAATACAAATCGAGCAGATTCCAGATAGAAAATCTTAGGAATAGTGCTCAGGAACCGTAGTTCTCCCACGAAGGAAGTAGCTACAAAATTTTGACTGTAAGTTAGCATAAAGTACGATTTAAAATGGATCACATAATACAAATCGAGCAGATTCCAGATAGAAAATCTTAGGAATAATGATCAGGAACTGTAGTTCTCCCGCGAAGGAAATAGCTACAAAATTCTGACTAGAAGGCGCCCTGAATATTGGTACTCAGCCTAAGATCCTTACCAGGTAGACCCGACAGGGACACGGAATGGCATCAGGAAGGAATTAACACTACAAGGGAGGTCCACTGTCATAAGAGAGGCTGTCTTACAGTTTTCTGCAGACGCTGTTCTGCTGCGGTATGGATGACCGGTAGATCTCAGTGTGCGAGTAAAATTGCGCGGCAGTTGGAACAATACTTCGATGCGTTACAGTACACTTTTGTGGGCAACAGGGTTTCACAGAGTATTACCGTCATATTCAATCGGTATGTGGAGTAAAAGCACGTCGCGTCGATCCGTAGTGATGTGGTGCCAACACGCTGACCATGTCCTTAATGGCGTGTGTGATCCTGACTTGAATGTATGCCACTGACACCAACCATAGGCGTACATATCCAGGCGATCAAGGAACTGAATCGTTGTAACTGCAGAGTGGCTATCGCAGACAGTGCTCAGCAGCTGCATATCGCAATAGGCAGCACTCATTGCATCGCCAGGGATCAGCCTTTGCACCATTCAGAAAAGGCTACGTGGCTTACCATGATAATGTTTTACTTCCTTTCTCAAGATAATTCATAATAGACACGACCCAATGAGGAGGCAAGCAAGTTGGTTACGGGTTTCGTGTAGAGAGAAAGATAGCATCACTGATATTTTAATCCAGTTCCAGTGGAAAACCATATACATTGTGCATCAGGGCGAAGGATTGTTTTAATATTTCGCGAGTGTACATCCCTAGAAGTTTCTATCAATAGTTTACTTCGTTTTAAATTTATATCGCGAATTGACCGGGGAAGGTAGAATAGTGGTGCTCACGTGGAGGCTTACCAACAATGATTGTTTCCGCGCATCTTTCGCGATTGAAAAAAGTAGAGACGGAAAGTACCCTCTACCACATACACAATGTGACCAAAAGTATCCGGCAACCTGGCCGAAAATGAGTCACAAGTTCGTGGTGCCTGCCTCGGTAATGCTGGAATTCAGTATGGTGTTGGCCCACCTTTAGCATTGATGGCAGCTTCCACTCTCGCAGGCATACGTTCGATCTGGTGCTGGATGGTTTCTTGGGCAACGACAGCCAATTCTTCAGGGTGCTGCACTGAGGAGAGATGAGGCTTTCCAAAACATCCCGAAGTTGCTCTGTAGGATTCAGATCAGGATCTGTGCTGACCCATCCATTACAGGGATCATAGTCGTGTAACCACTCCGCCACAGGCCGTGCATTAGGAACAGATGCCAGATCGCGTTGAAAGTTGGAGTCGCAATCCCCTAATTGCTGTTCAAAGGTGGGAAGCCAGAAGGTACTTAGAACATCAGTGTAGGCTTGTGCCGCGGTAGTGCGACACAAAACATGGGTTCCAAGCCCCTCCATGAAAAATACGACCACCATAACACCAGCGCCTGGAATTTTACTGTTGTCACCTCACACGCTGCCAGATGATGTTCACCGGGTATTTGCCATACCCGCACCCTGCCATCGGATCGCCACGTTGTGTACCGTGATTCGTCACTTCACACAACGTTTTTCCACTGTTCAATCGTCCACTGTTTACGCTCCTTACACCAAGCGAGGCGTCGTTTGGCATTTATCGGCATGATGTGTGGCTTATGAGCAGCCGTTCGACCATGAAATTCAAGTTTTCCAACCTTCCTCCTAACTGTCATAGTACTTGCAGTGGATCCTGATATAGTTTGGAATTATTGTGTGACAGAATGCATAGATGTCTGCCTATTACACATTACAACCCTCTTGAACAGTCGACGGTGTCTGTCAGTCAACAGACGAGGTCGCCCTGTACGCTTTTGTGTCCCTTCACGTTTCCACTTCACTATCACTTCGGAAACAGTTGACCTAGGGATGTTTAGGAGTGTCGAAATCTCGCGTACAGAGGTATGACACGAGTGACACCAACCACCTGTTCACGTTCAAAGTCCGTGAGTTCCGCGGAGCGCCCCATTCTTCTCTCTCTCTCTCTCTCTCGATGTGTAATGACTTCTGAGGTCTCTGATATGGAGTACCTGGCAGTAGGTGGCAGCACAATCCACCTGATATGAAAAACGTATGTTTTTGGTGTGTGTCCGGATACTTTTGATCGCACAGTGTATAATCAGTTACTTCTATAGTGCATAGTACAACAGACAGTTGCGTAATTTCCGAACTGGGACGGACGCTTTTATGGGTGTTACTGTCGGAATTCGATACCTGAAACTTGAGCATCTTTTGTTCCACTTTCCCTCACGAAATGAAACAGATAAAGCTCCCTTTGTCAAATGAAGCAAGATCCTTGGTGGGTGCAGTGTTGAACACAAGTTCCTCCTATGGGTATGATATACTGATTGCTCAGTTAATATCTCAACGCTGCCAAACAACACACTACGACGGTAGCCAGTATACACTGTATTTCACGTACAATTTCATATAGTTAATGAAATGTATTGATGTAGACAAATACTTAGCAAACTTGCTGGGCCAAGATAATTGGAACATGATAGGCAGTTTACATTAATATATCTGGCTAAATAAACAGTCAGAAGTTGATGTGTCCTTTAAATTAGCCATAGAAAGTCGGATGAGGCATACCTAGTTAAACCTCAGTATCCACATTAATTCTCGCACTACGCGCTAGTGGTTAGTTGACAACTCACGACACGGTTTTAAGTAACAGATGCCCTATGCAAAGACTGAAGCGTCGCCAACAAATTTACTATAAAGTTTCTGTGAACTCCGTGTCTCACATTGCCATTACGTTCGGATCCTTTGCGTATCAATTAATGACAAACGAAAGCATCGCACGTAATTTCAGCTGGATGCTACAACACGACACGTATCCTACGAAGTGATGCAGTACGTTTTCACACGCAAACAGACCTAAAATGTAGCTCCAAAGTTATTTCTTCGATTCATCTTGGAATTTTGTACGTGGAGCACTTAGAACAACAAAACAAGTTGCCAAAAATCACGCAGTACTTACGTAATGGAATAGAATATGCCCAATTCCACATCCGACATCCAACTGAATGCGTTCTATTCCATTTCAGTGAACGTAGTCTATTGTGCCATGGAGATCAACATTTCCGTTGGAAAGTGTACAATCAGAAATACATGTGTGCATATTGTAATGAAACTGGCCTGTCCACATCATATTCTGTGTACAATGTGTAATTTCCAATGCAAGAAATTTCATGACGCATTTGGCGATACCCTTTTACACTGAAGAGAGAAAGAGCCCGCATCTCGTGGTCGTGCGGTAGCGTTCTAGCTTCCCACGCCCGGGTTCCCGGGTTCGATTCCCGGCGGGGTCAGGGATTTTCTCTGCCTCGTGATGGCTGGGTGTTGTGTGCTGTCCTTAGGTTAGTTAGGTTTAAGTGGTTCTAAGTTCTAGGGGACTTATGACCACAGCAGTTGAGTCCCATAGTGCTCAGAGCCATTTGAACCATTTTAGAGAAAGATGTTTGTACACCTAATTAACGAGCACACAGAAGTGACGCAGCACACCGTGGCATGGAATCGACTAAAGTCTGGAGTAGTGCTGGAGAAAATTGACACCGAGAATGCAGAGGGGCTCTCCCATAAGAGTACAAGGGAGTGGAAATCCCTTCTGCAAGGCATCCAAGATAACGTCAATCATGTTCATGTATGGCGAGTTTGGTGGCCAGCGGGGGTGTTTAAACCCAGAAGTGTGTTCCTAGAGCTACACTGTAGCAATTCTGGACTTGTGGAATGAAGCATTTTTCTGCTGGAATTGACCAAGTCCGTTCGAATGCACAATGGACATGAATGGATGTAGGTTATCAGACTGGGCTTAACGTACGTCTCACCTGTCAGAGATAGATCTAAACATATCAGTGATCCAATGTTACTGCACCTGCACACACCCCACACCATTATATAGCCTCCAACAGCTTGAACAGTCCCCTGCTGACATGCAGGGTCGACGGATTCATGAGGGTATTTCCATACCAATACGTGTTGAGCTGTGCGTGGCTCGTTTTCCCGCCATCATCTATTTTACACCCTGTTTTTAACGTTTTTCCACCTCACTAAATTAATTTAAATTACTACTGCCACTGAGTTGCTGCTTTGCCTGACCGTGACCGGTGCTAGCAGCTCGTGTCGATATATACCCTCTCGCAGTATCTTTGCTCTACTGCTATTGCTTCTCGGTTACTATCTGTCGTAAAGGCAGCTCGGGTTGCGGGTTCGGGTCGCGAGTTCGGTCTGCCAGTCGGTTGGAACGCGTCTGGAGCGCAGTCCGGACCTGCCAGTCGGGGAGCTGCAATGCGGCACTAGTGCAGTGGGGTTGGATCAGCAGTGAGGTCTGCGTCCACATTGTTCGCCTCACCTTTGTCGCCTCAATTCCCCTGAGCAAGGCCACAGTCTTGGTGGATTGTCGGTCGGTAGTCGTATCGGACGACGCGTTTTGGCTCGGTGTAGTTGGCTTTATGTCCAGTGACGACTATTTTATATGTTGTCGGCATTCTGAGGGTAGTCGGTCGGTTGCTGCGGGCCGGGGAAGTTATCTCCGCGCGGTGCAGTCAGCTGTGTCCGCTGGCGGTCCCAGCGCAGTGTCGGAGCGTGTGTGGAGCTGTCCGATCGCTACGAGCTTCGTGGTTCACCGACCCAGGACGTCAAGGTTTAGTAGTGGTTTCAAGTACCCAATACCACGTCTATGCATGTTGTGGTTCGTTTCGGTGGTTCGGTGTTCTCAAGGTTTTCCTGTGAGCAACATCGTGTGTTTCTATAGCTGAAATTTACCCGCCATATGGTGCAATAAAAATTTCAAATGTGTGTGAAATCTTATGGGACTTAACTGCTAAGGTCATCTGTCCCTAACCTTACACACTACTTAACCT
Source organism: Schistocerca americana (assembly GCF_021461395.2). Lineage (NCBI taxonomy): Eukaryota > Metazoa > Arthropoda > Insecta > Orthoptera > Acrididae > Schistocerca > Schistocerca americana. The sequence continues at coordinate 682,881,013 of NC_060121.1, forward strand.
AAATTATCCTAAGTACAAATACACACACCCATGCCCGAGGGAGGACTCGAACCTCCGCCGGGACCAGACGCACAATCCATGACTGCAGCGCCACGTGGTGCAATTAACTGTATTGGTTGACTACAATTCAAATGCACCAGCGGAATATTCTGCCCTGTGGCCGTTAGTGTTTCGGTTACCTTCCGTGGCTACTAACGTAATTTCAGGCACCGTCTTTTCCTCACCTGTTGTCGCTGTCCAACATGTTGCGTAGTTTTGACAGGTAATACATATTTCACTGTGGATAATCACGTTCGTAACCTTTTGTGTTTGAATTTTCATGTACCGATTGGTGGCAAGCAAGTCGTTTTGTTGGTCGGTCGGTCCGTGGCTGTTCCCTGGTTGTGTTGCGACAGATGAAATGTAATTGGACTTACAAACTGTCTCACCTAAGAAAACGAGGGCAGAGCGATCTCCCTGGAGGCTTCTGAGTGCCGTTTCCTTTATTGTCCTTCTCACAGATGTTTAAATGTATGTTTATAATCAATCACTGCCAATGATTTAAAAATTCTTGCTTTTACGGGATTTTAGGTATTTTTTAATTTTGGAAAATAAATTGTGGACCTTCGGGCACTTAAATCATTATTCTGAGAAAAAAAAGAAACATTGCGGCCGTCTGCCTTTGAAAGGTTATGGTAACTTATTTTAAAATCTTGAAAATTTTACTGTGGGCTTTCAGCCATTTGTATTGCATCTTGTTTATGTTTGTCTCCTCATTCTTGCCTTGAGGATTTTAGCCTCGCTGTGTATGTATATGTTAATTACTTTATTTGCAATTTTAACTGCGTGTTTTAACGACTTGAGATTTATCTTGTTGTTTTAACATTTCTTGTTTGGAGGCCTTCAGCCGTGAAATAAATGCCTTTTGAAACTCGTAGTTCTAAACGTTCGGCTATGTGCCGTTTTGGTTTATAGGTGTTATTGAATTACAATAACTCACAATTTTGAGTGAATCTCACCGACACCTTATTTGGCCCTTTCCACAATACTAATCACCTGTTCGGCACAGCGGGTTTAGTCGGCGTTTCACATGTCCATCCACTCGACAAAATCTGAAACGCGACTCGTCCGACCAGGCGACATGTTTCCAGTCTTCAACAGTCCAATGTCGATGTTGACGGACCCAAGCGATGCGTAAAGCTTTGTGTCGTGCAGTCGACGAGGGTACAACAATGGGCCTTTGGCTTCAAAAGTCCACATCGGTGATGTTTTGTTGAATGGTTCGCACGCTGACACTTGTTGATGACCCAGCGTTGAAAGCTACGGCAGTTTGTGGGAGGGGTGCACTTCTGTCACACTGAACGATTGGGTTGGTTTGTTTGCGGAGGGAGACCAAACAGAAAGTCATTGGTCTCATCGGATTTGGGAAGGACGGGGATGGAATTCAGCCATGCCCTTTCAAAGGAACCATCCCGGCATTTGCCTGGAGCGATTTAGGGAAATTAGGTTGGCCGAGCGCGCGATTGAACCATTGCTCTCCGAATGCTAGACCTGTGTGCTAACCACTGCGCCACCTTGTTCGGTCACACTGAACAGATCTCTTCAGTCGTCGTTGGTCGCGTTCTTGAAGGATCTTTTTGCGGCAGAAGCGATGTTGGAGATATGATGTTTTACTGGATCTCTGATATTTACGGTACAGTCGTGAAATGGCCGTACGGAAAAATACCCAGTTCATCGATACCTTGGAGATTGCTGTGCCCCATCGCTCGTGCGCCGACTATAACAGAACGTTCAGACTCCCCTAAATCTGCATTGTAGCAGCAGTAACCGATCTAACAACTGCACCAGACACTTTTCTCATATGGGCGTTGCCGACCGCAGCGCCGTATTATGCCTGTTTATATGTCTCTGATTCGAATACACATGCCTATATCAGTTTTTTGGCGCTTCGGGGTATAACTACCATGAAATTAGTAAATATTTCATATAAAAAAGTTCCTTGATTATTCTGAGCATGCAAATTTCAGAGTGGTATGAAAGTATGGAGAAATGTAATAATCTTTGACCAATTTGTTATCTTCCTTCTGAACAATCTATGGGCTATCACTGGGTAAAGTATGTTAGTTACTGCGGAATAGTTTGCCGAGAGAAGTGGTGTATGGCAGCATATGGTCAAAGTTGGGTGATTATTGGGCATTTTGTCTAAGGAGAAGGAATTATTTAAAATTTGTGAAATGTTTTCAAGAATGTAACAACAAAGGGAAAACTGGAATGTGTTTGTTGTTTTGATTAGAACTGATATTTCTTGCAGACCGAAATATTTTGTCAATATTCTACAGGAAGATGCGAAAGAAACACGAATCAATGACAAAGAATTTTACCAGTTAAGGACCAGTTATTGTGATCAATCAACATGTCTGAATTTCTCACCCCGTTTTCTGAGTGCGCTGCTATGAAGAATGAAATAACTATCCTGAAAAATCAGCAGAATTTAAATAATTCATTTGAATGAATTATTATATACTGTGGGGTCAGAATAAGCACATGTATCAGTGTCGGGTGGACCAACAGTGAGAGAGCACCTCGAGTTCCTGCTGCTAAAAAGCCGGATACACAGTTCGTTTGCTATATATTTTTACGAGTGATTCAGTAAATGATAGGAACTATGATTGCTGTGAGAAGATGTGAGCTGACGTGGTGGCCCTTCGCTCACAGCTCCAGGTGATATTAGCATCCGTCACATAGCTTAAGGCTGCCGCCAAGGGTCATCACTGTGGAGGGTCCGACGCGGGGATGCGAGGGAGGTCGAGCACGACCCACGTGTTCCCCGATAGGTCCACTGCCATGCTCGCCCCTGTAACTGCTTGCATTCAGATTGGTCCCTCACCCGTGGTCGAGTGGGAGATCATTGAAAAGTCTGGCAGGCAGCGAAAGACTTTCCGAGGGGCCGATCGTAGGGCCTTCTGGTTCGTTTGACGAACAGGTTTCGTGCGTAATCTGTGGCTGACGAAGTCTCTAAGCCGGATGCAGACATCCACCCAGTTCCAGAAGGTTCCGTCACACAGCTGGAGGCTACTGCCAAGGGACATCACTGTGGGTGTCGGACGCGGGGATGCAAGGGACGTAGAGCACGACACACGTGTCCCCCAATAGGTCCACTGACGTGATTGCCACAGGAACTGCTTGGATTGAGATTGACCTCTCACCCGTGGTCGAGTGGGAGATTATTAAAAAGTCTGGCAGGCAGTGAAATAATTTCCGAGGATGGCTGATTTTAGGGCCTCCCTGGGTTTCTTTCGTTATCTGTGGGTGACGAAGTCTCTAAGGGGATGCAGTCGTCCATCCTGTTCCAGAGGAAGCTTCTCGGCCTGTAAGGTCTGGCCGTTCACAGTAGCTCGCTTTGCTTGTAGTTGGGAGACCCATGGCTGGGCGCTTAATGGGGCCACATGGCTTTCAAGGAGGGGAATGGAGCCAGAGTGCACTCCGTATGCAAACCGGGATGAGTAATTCCGGATGTGGAAAGGATGCTTCTGGACGTCATGAAGAGCATAGGGTGCAGCCAACAGTGTATACTCTCATGTCGGTACCAATGACGTGTTTCGCTTTGGACTGGAGGAGATTCTCTCCGGTTTCAGGCGGCTAGCGGAAATGGCAAAGACTGCCAGGGTTGCTTGTGAGATTAGGGTGGAGCTCACCCTCTGCAGCATCGTCGATAGGAGTGACAGTGGTCCTTTGGTGCAGAGCCGAGTGCAGGGTCAGAATCAGAGGCGCAGTTGGTTCCGTGACCGTGTAGGCTGCACAATCCTTGACTTGCGTAATCTGGTGGTAGGTTTTCGCTTTCCGCTTAATAGGCAGGAGTCCAATACACACAGGAAGCGGCTAAAATGGTAGTGTGGGCTGTGTGGAAGGGACTGGGCAGGTTTTTAGATTAAAGGGCCTCAGGAAACCACAAAAGAGTGTCCCTCTAAAAGGGGGCAGTTACAACACGTAAGGCAGTTGTAGCAACGATCAGTAATGTACTTGTAAATTGTCGCAGCTGTGTTGGGAAAGAACCAGAGCTCCAAGCCCTAATAGAAAGCACCGAAGCTCAAACAGTTATAGCCGGAAGAAAGTTCAGCCGAAATTTTTTCAAACGACCCAACAATTTTCATAAAGGATTGACTAAATACAGTTGGTGGTGGCGTATTTATTGCTGTCAGAATAGTTTTCCTTGTAGTGAAACGGAAGTAGACAGGTCCTGCGAAAAAATATGTTTGAGGTAATACCTGACAATCGGACTAAACTGCTAATTGGATCGTTTATTGACCCCCGACTCAGAACATATAGTAGTTGAACGGTTCGAAGAAAACTTGAGTCTCATTTTAAACAGGTGCCCCTCTCATACAATGAAAGTCAGTGGTGACTTCAATCTACCCTCGATATGCTGGAAAAATTATACCTTTAAAGCCAGCGGCAAGCATAAAACGTCATCCGAAATTATACTAAATACTCTCAGAAAATTATTTTGAACAATTAATTCATGAGCCCACTCGAAGCATTAATGGTTGCGAAAGTATAATTGACCTCATAGCGACAAATAATCCTGGACTAATTGGGGGTATCATGACGGATACAGGGATGAGCCACCACAAGGCAGTTGCTGCTAGGCTGAATACCTTAACACCCTCAACCATAAAAAAGAAAGGCAAAGTACATCTATTTCAAAAAGCTGATAAAAATTCTCTTAACGCCTTTTAAAGAGACAGTCTTCACTTTTCTGATCTGATCATGTAAGCGTAGAAAAGATGTGAAATAATTTCAAAGAGATAATATCGATGGCAGTTAAGAGATTTATACCACGTAAATCATTACGTGATGGTACTGATAACCCATGGTACACAAAACAGGTTATATCGCTGTTGCAGAAGCAAATAATAAATCATTCCAAATTTGAAAGAACGCAAAATCTTCAAGACTAGCTAAGTTTAGCCGAAGTTGGAAATATAGCGCGTGTTTCAATTCGAGATGCTTTTAATAATTTGTACAATGGAACTCTGTCTTGAAATCTGACAGAAAACCTAAAGAGATTCTGGTCATACATAAAGCACACCAGTAGCAACACCCAATCAATACCGGCACTGCGCGATAACAACGGCGAAGCCACTGATGATAATACCACTAAAGCAGAGTTATTAAACACAGTTTTCAGCAACTCCTTCACCAAAGATGACGAAGTAAAGATTCCATAATTCCAATCAAGAAAAACTACAAAGATGCGAAACATTGATGTCAATATCCTCGGTGTAGCAAAGCAGTTTAAATCAATTAATAAAGGGAAGGGCTCTGGTCCTGATTGTTCCTTTCAGAGTATACTGATACAATAGCTCCATATTTAGCAATTACACACAACTGCTCGCTCATAGAAAGATCCGTACCTAAAGACTGGAAAACTGCTCAAGTCACACCAACACCAAAGAAAGGGAAATAAGAGTATTCCAATTAGGGAATTAGATTAGGAAATGAGACACGTAACGTAGTAAAGGAATTTTGCTATTTGGGGAGCAATATAACTGATGATGGTCGAAGTAGAGAGGATATAAAATGTAGACTGGCAATGACAAGGAAAGCGTCTCTTAAGAAGAAAAATTTGTTAACATCGAGTATGGATTTAAATGTCACGAAGTCGTTTCTGAAAGTATTTGTATGGAGTGTAGCCAAGTGTGGAAGTGAAAGATGGACGATAAATAGTTCGGACAAGAAGAGATTAGAAGCTTTCGAAATGTGGTGCTACAGAAGAATGCTGAAGATTAGATGGGTAGATCACATAACTAATGAGGAGGTACTGAATAGAATTGGGCAGAAGAGGAGCTTGTGGCACAACTTGACTAGAAGAAGGGATCGGTTGGTAGAACATGTTCTGCGACATCGAGGGATCACCATTTTAGTATTGGAGGGCAGCGTGGAGGGTAAAAATCGTAGAGGGAGACCAAGAGATGAATACACTAAGCAGATTCAGAAGGATGTAGGCTGCAGTTGGTACTGGGAGATGAAGAAGCTTGCACAGGATAGAGTAGCATGGAGAGCTGCATCAAACCAGTCTCAGGACTGAAGACCACAGCAACAACAACATGAATTATAGGCCCATATCGCTAACGTCGATTTGCAGTAGGGTTGTGTTCGAACATTATGAATTACCTACAAGAATAGAATTTATTGACACATAGGTAGCATGGATTCATAAAATATCGTTCTTGTGAAACACAACTGGATTCGTGATTTCCTGTGAGAAAGCGGTCACACTAAAGATAGTACGACAGTACTCGTATCGATAAGCGCTGCTGCTGTCACTCAAGGAGGCAAGGCAGCAACTTCCTTACGCCAGTAAGGAAGGAAGAAACAAGACCTCACTCGATGTATCAAAATGCCAAAGAACGGGCTTCGTGAACACAAGCCGCACACGTCTCACCTACTACTCTTTATAAAAGAATACATGTGATAAATCCCTCAAAAACCGACAATACACCGCCCCTTTTTAGAATTAACTGTCTTCGTGCATACAATAATTTGCTCGTAGGCTGCGTGGGTACTTTCTGCTTCACTTTTAGCATTGGCTCAAAACTTCTCTGGGACTAGTGCTCGTAAGCCGGCCGAAGTGGCCGTGCGGTTAAAGGCGCTGCAGTCTGGAACCGCAAGACCGCTACGGTCGCAGGTTCGAATCCTGCCTCGGGCATGGATGTTTGTGATGTCCTTAGGTTAGTTAGGTTTAACTAGTTCCAAGTTCTAGGGGACTAATGACCTCAGCAGTTGAGTCCCATAGTGCTCAGAGCCATTTGAACCATTTGAACTAGTGCTCGTAATGATGAAAAGGACGCCAGTGCACCATGAAATGGATGGGCGCGCCCAACGTTAACGATCGTTGTACTGGTTGGAAGTTGTAATTTTACGTTGCTTTACGTCATTTTACCACTTGGTATGGATCTAGATAGCGAAAATTTTTTTTCTTCTCCCCCTGTTAAAATCATATTGACTGATGTGGTATCAAGTAATTCATACTTTATTTTCACATCCGTTCCTGAGTCTCCGAGATTTTGTACTGGCATTTTGTTCTTGATTCCATACCTCATGAAAAGTTATTGTGAAATTTCGCCCTTGTTCTACGTTATTCTCAACTTCAGGCTTAGCTCTCTGTACTGGTGATAGCATTTTCAGGTCTTGTACTACCTCATACGATGATGGATCTATAATGGCTTGAAATTTAGGATTTTATGACGCAAAAACGTTTGGCGACAAAGTAACCCAGTCGTTGTGATCAGAGTTTACAAAATATCTTAGCGTCTTCCCCGTCATCTAACGAACTCATTATCCAATTTGATGGTGAGAGCAATGCAATCGTTCTTTCGCATACGCAATAAATGAGAAATCTCTTTATGAGATTCTACATAAATCTTATACCTGTTGTTCACCATGATCTAAGCCCCAGTGTTATCTTGCTGTTTCGTGGTACTCACCATTATCAGACCGAATAATTATTTACTTTTGTCAGCAACGACAATACACTTTCCTTAGGGTTTTTTCAGCAATATGATTTATGATGTCAATACCACATATGCCAAATGACTTCCTAGACCCCAGTGATCTCTGCAGGGAACATGCTTACTGCTCAATCAGCCCACTGTGCACAAGCTACACAGTTCCTTGGAAATCAGTCCAAGATCTGTTACAGTTTGCGCCACTAGTAATGCTTAGCCACACGCATGTTCCATATTTTTCAAACTCCTGTGGCCTGATAACATTTGATCATGTGCTCGTCTCAGAATTTCCTCATTTATGGGGATTGGAATTACCGTACGAGGATCAAGTTTCGTTATCTGAATAACACTCCGTCATGCACAATGAACTGTGGCTGTCCTGCGCATAATTTACAGTCATCATCAGCTGCTTGGATTTTCGGTCACACTGCAATGACCCTCCATAATACAGCCATTCCTCTGAGCCCGTCTGAATTCCCTTCATCCTTGCTAGATGGATGAGTTACGTCAAATTCGAATTCACCAGGCTTCCACTAAACTTCAGTGATCAGCACGTTAATCTACTTGATGTATGTCTTAACCCCTGCAGCAACTTTAATGTGGAATAATGTGGTGGTATCTTATATCTTCTACTGTACTGGTAACTTGGAAGTATGTTACGCCAAAAATGAGGCATAGCATTTATTTCTCCAGAGTAGAATAATACTTTAACACTATTTGCAGCTGGTCTGAAGAACTGGCTATCAGATGAACTGCTCCATTTACTAGTTCACTTAATAAACAGCCAAGCGCATGATCAAGTTTGTCACACGATAATACTGATCCCCAGCGTAAAATGGATAATTGAACACCGGTATCATGGGCAATAATTCTTTCAGTTTAACAGGTACATATTCATTCTCTGATACCTGTTGGAACTTAACAACTTTTTCATAAGTGAGTGAGAGGTTGCGCTAATTCTGCAAGGTCTGGGACGATTTTTCTCTATTAATTTGTTAACCCTACGAAAGAATAGCTGCTTTCTTGAACGAGGCACTGGAAAATTGCGTACAGGCTTCACTAACCTAAGATCCATTACTTTGTCACAATCAAGCACATGGACAACATATGTTACTTAAAGTAGCACGAAACGACTGTTCTCAACTGTGTTGTGCGTAACCTCTTAAAAATTTATTTCAGTTGTACCATATGGTCCTTCACGTCCCTTGCATTGACATTTATGTCACCAAAATATATCACACGTTGTCTAGGGTTCAGCCCTTCCTAAACTCCAATCTAAAGTATATCGTCGCAGCATTTTTCAACCCAAGCAGCATGTGATGATGTTGCGAGTGTCCCAAAGAACGATAACAAACAAATGAGAATTATATCAGGAAAATTGGATGAGTGATTCAAGACAAAGATTTTCATTAACCGAGAAAGTCAATAATTCGTTGGTTCTCATATGAACTTTATGTAAACAGTTATTTGACATAGCACTGTGTTGCTGGATATCCTTTTAAGGGATATCATGCCAAATTCTGTCCATTTGATGCGGTGAATCGTCAAAATCCCGAACTAGTGAAGGACGTCACCGATAATTCTCCAAACGTTCTCAATGGAGCAGAAGTCTGGCGACTTCTCTGGCCAAGGTATGGTTTGGCAAGCCCAAGAGAAGCAGTAGAAACTCTCTCCGTGTTTGGGTGGGAATGGTCGTGCTGAAATGTAAGACCTGGATGGCTTGTAATGATGTACAACAAAACAGGGTTAAGAGTATATTCGACGTACCGAGGTGCTGTTAAGGATGCCGTGGATGAAAACCAAAATGATCCTCAATATAAAGCAATGGAACGCCAGACAACCACTCCTGACTGTCTGGCTGTATGGCGGGAGCTACCAGGTTGGTATCCCACCACTGTCCAAGGCGCCTCCAGATCCATCTTCGGCGTCGAATCCGAGTGAATGGAGTACGAATCTCTTTAATGAAGAGCCGCGCTTCGAAATAAGCACCGATGACATGCGAGGATGTGTGAGGAGACGTCCCAGACAGACTAACCTCGTTGTCGCATGCCATACGGCTCCACAACAAGGAGTGATACTCTTTTCATAGTAGGACCTCTTGGTTGTTATACGCTTCAGCGTCACAGCACAGTGGTACGATGACGATATTGTACACCTCATCTTGCTGCCCTTCGTGGTGAGCCATCCTGGGGACACAGTTCAGAAAGATAATGCCCACTAGCACACAGAGAAAATTTCTACTGCTTGTCTTCATGCTTACCTAGCAATAGCTTTGCCAGCGAAGTTGCTGGATCTCTCTCCATTCGAGAATGTTTGGAGCATTATGGGCGTGGCTTACCAACCAGCTAGGGATTTTAATGTTCTAACACTCCCATTGGCCAGATTTTGGCACGACATCCCTGCTGAGTGATTTGCAAGCAGCGCCTACGCTGACGTTAGTGGTGCTACTACCGAGCACTAGCGGTGCTCCAGACATGCAAAGTCACGTTAGTGTCACTGCAAGCTCTTCCTACCTGTTGTGAAATACTGAGCAAGAAGTGGAGAATATTTCATTAAATGTTCAACAGCATTTGGCGTAAACTCCAACAGAAACTTGCTGCCTTCTGGGTATCTTTGTCAGGCAAAGAGATATGTATTAGTTTGAGGACGCACTTCCCTGTCGCTGGACTAGGGGTTGAGATGCTGGTAGACAACTCTCTACCTGGAAACGCTACGAAAATCACCCTAAAAGCGTTTGATAATTACTTTATGAACGAAGGAGCATGGGAGTGACTGAAATGTACATCAAATATGAAATCAGGGTTGACATCCACCTGAATGTTTGCTAGAGGTACTATATTTCCTATATCACTGATATTTTGTGCTAATAAACATATTTTTCTTACCGCTTATGTTTATCTCTGTTGTGGGAGTGACAAATATATATTTTTTTTTAATTTCCTTATGATTCACTACCATGTATTCGTCTTTGCGACTTCGATGCTTTGTCGCAATGTTTCAAATGGTGGATCACATTTCAGCCTCAGTGGCAAAATATCTGTACTGATCTTTGGTCCGAGTGTTCCTTAACCAATGTTAATGTCTACGACAGTGTAAACCAGTCAATTCCCACGCAGCAGCTACTGCTCAAGCGAAAAAGCGACCCACGACCCGTGCGTTAGGGGTACTGCGCTCGCATCTGTGGCCCAGTCTGAACGCCGCTATTACGTTCCTTGCACAGTCAGCAGTGAGGCTGCAACTCGTGTCGAAGCAGATTTCCGAGACGGCCACAAGCGCCATCGTTCAGTGTCTATGGCTGCAAGTGAAACCGCTCATATGCCTCAGAGTTTCCTACTGACGATTCCGTATGATGTTACAAACCTTCAGGGAAAATGGGGAATGGTAAATGTATCAGTCTGAGGTAATGAAACTTGATCCGGAAACGACCGAGTCGAAAGTTATAAGCAAAAATCGTTCTGACACCTATGGCAGGGTATGTCTTCTACTCCAATCGATTTGCTTCCCGTTTTTAGGGAAGAAGTAGTATGGACCAAACTAAGAACAAAATGTTCTATATACATGGCCACTGAGGTGCATGCGTTATAAACTGTGATCACTTTTTCGTCTGTGTTACTATGAAACACTTCTCTTGTTCTGAACAATATGTCTTAAGGTATGAATTATATAGCCCAGGCTCACTTGACAATTTATTGTTGTTTGCTCCAGACTACCTTCGAACAAAATATGGAAAGCAAAAAGCTTACAGCAGACTAGGTCCTCCGTCAGAGTTATCAGAAGGATTCTCGCTTATAACTTTCTACTGTTTCGTTTCCGTTTCAGGATCAGTTGCCTCAAATTAATCATTTACCCCTCTCCATCGTCCCTGGAAGCTTTTAACATCACCAAGTAATCACTCTCTACGACCCTCACTGCTTCTCACAAATTTTGTATTTGTGTAATTGTAATTCTGCCGGTGGACGTAGAAGCTTAAGAGCTGGCGCTGGCTTTATATCTAGCTTCGATGGTGTGTCCATTGTTACTGAAACGAAGGATTTTCCCATCAGAGTAGGACATTGTTGTAGTTACCTTGATTTCGTAGATATTTTTTTGTCTAAGGAAAAGACGACATTCTCAGTTCCATCTATCACCTCTTAGCGAGCGGTTAATACGGAGTGGAGGTAGAGTGCACGCGATTCAACCTTCGTGGACTGCTCCAACGTATCTTCCATATATTGCCTGGCTGTTATTCAACTATGCCTAGATGTATGGTCTTGGACACTACTGCCATATTATAAGACGAAGGAAAGGTAACTGAAAATTCTTCGGCAAAATAGGTGAGTCAAACGCTACCGTCAGGAGCCAGTATCCACCAGGTTATGATATATCCTTTCCTCACCTCCGTAATAATGATCATACCTTTCAGTTTAGTACAGTCTGCCATGAGACGAGATAACAGCTTGACAAAACATATTTTTGTTCTAGTTGAGCACCTTGTGCTTTCCCACAGTGATAGCACACTCAATCGGTAACTTGTATTTAAGAAGACGATTATCCTTCTGGAACGCACATTTTCCAAGCATGACTTCATTTATACCACTTTCACGTAATTTAGATCCTTCGTTACTTTCTGTAACGATTTGAGAACGGAAAATATAATATCTTCGAAGAGATCCAAACTATTCTTTTCAGAGGCAACCATTCGAACCGAGCCTAGACTTCTGGTTTCCATGTTTGACACTTCATATTACACACAAATGTAGAATAATTGGTACAATATGAAGAACATAAGCCGTACATAAAATGGATTTTAAAGACCACACACTATTATTATATAAATAAGGGTCGGCTGGGGTGGCCGAGTGGTTCTAGGCGCTACACTCTGGAACCGCGTGACCGCTACGGTCGCAGGTTCGAATCCTGCCTCGGGAATGGATGTGTGTGATGTCCTTAGGTTAGATAGGTTTCAGTAGTTCTAAGTTCTAGGGATGTGATGACCTCAGAAGTTGAGTTCCATAGTGCTCAGACCCACATAAATAAGTAAATTTAATTAGCAAGATTTCTTGCAGCAAAATATGACTAAATTTACAATATTCTGGCATCTTCTAGTCAACTTGAAAGGTGGCTTTCATTTGTGACTTTCATTTTGCAGATTATTCTGCATATTTGAGATAAATAAACTCATATAATGGTTAATTAGTCTTATTTGGTGGATTAGAAAGAGAGATACGTGATGATTAAACACATGTCTGAAATAACACGGGCTTTGGTGATAATAATATTTAGTTGCATGCTGTAGGTGTAAGTAAAGTAAATTTGCCAGTGGAGGCGAGGAATGGTCGGGCACAGCTGGGGAGGCGAGGATTGGCGAGCGCCGGAAGTGCATTGTGCTGGGGCCGGGGGTCCCAGTGGATGGGGCCAGTGTCCGGTAAGCATCAAAAGGAACGCCGCCGGGTGCCAGGTGAGAGAGAAAGGGGAAATGTCGAGCAGACAGAGAGCGTCCAACGTACGCGCTGGCGCCGCCCGGTCGCGCACTGTTTTAGCGGCAAACGGGCTGAGCTCTGCTTGGGCAGTTCATAAGAAAGGGCGGGAAACGCTGGGGGTCAACGCCTGCTGTTTGAACAGAGAAATTTTTGAATAGGTGGAGAAATTGTATCAATTTGCGAGGGAGATGTGGGAGGCCTTTGCAGCATCGGGATTGGCTGATTAGAGTTTGGCGGCAAGATTGTCGCAAGGGCATCGTGCAGCGAGCGACAAGTTAGAGAGCGTCTTGTGCCGTGACAGCGGACGGTCTCGAAGTTCGGTAGCTCTGAGATAGGGACATAGATTCTGAATACTGTGCTGTGTATGATCTAGAGTCTGTAGCTACAGTAGGACATCAGCGTCCACGATAGGCATTGCATTGACTACTAGTATAATTGCAGTTGATTCCGCCTTATAAGCTGGCAGTCACCATTGAATGTAGTCAACCAGTGCACAGAGCTATCATACTGGTATTGCACGTTCGTACAAGACACACTGGGCTGCACCTTGAAGGTTGTTGAGTCAGTCTTGAAAGCGTTGTACACCATTTAGAGGAAATGTAGGGCTATTGGTATTAGAAGTTTCTGAGTAGTATATTCTGCTCAAGATATTTGAGAGACTTATCCTAATTCGGCGACTTCACAGCTGCAGTCGTGTCCCCAGCAGTATCGATGGAGCCAGCACGCTGGTAGACGGTATTATAAAACTTGCAGCAGCGGCAGTAATGTTCAGAAATAGTTGTTGGGTCGTGTTCTTGCCATCCACTTAGCATCCGTGCAGTTTTTCTCACGATTCGTTATTGGTTATTTGTCATTTTGCATGTTGTTTTGTTTGTTACTTGGTGGTGCTGTCCGAAGTACACATTATTTCAGACACATTGAGATTATAGGAACGCAGTCAGATCGCATTTACCATTTGCTTATCGAGGAGCATAATTAAATCTAGCTTCGTATCAACTTAACATTGAGATTACAGGAATGCAGTCAGATCGCATTTACCATTTGCTTATCCAGGGGCCTAATTAAATCTAACTTTGCATGAACTTCACATTGAATTATAGCAACGCAGTCAGATCACATTCACCATTTGCTTATCCAGGGGCATAATTAAGTCTATCTTCGCATCAACATAACATTAAGAGCGGAGAGCCAATCTTACCAGTGTAGTATATCTAAGAACAGTGTACAATTTGTTTAATTTGTTTTCATTCATGATTTGTTCAATATGATCTAATATCTATCGTGAGATAATTTACAATAAATACAAGTTATTTACAATATCGCTTTTGATTCAGTAGTTTTTGGTAGTTAGCTGGCACAGTCACATTAATTTATTTTATTCAAGTTTAATTTCGGCTGCTATCCCAATAGGTACCCCTACACTGGCTACCCTGCCAGGATCGATATTAAAACTGTTAATTAAGAAAGACAGAAAGAGAGGCAAACCAAATAACGAGAAGAATTGACTCAGTGGAAAATTTTCAGTAATTGTAATCCAACATTTGCTTGTTTTGAGATTTGTATTTATATGTGCATGGTATTTTATTGTGTTGTTTATGTTTTATTTTCCTTTGTGGGGAGTGTTGTGTAGAATTGTGCTATAGTAAACAGGAGTGTATTTGTTTGTGTGTGACTTTGAATGCAGGTTCAGATTATCAGATTATAGGATACGTAGTTAAATCAGGTTGTACAGTAAACTTTGTGTGTGAATTGCGGTTAGTGTGATAGTTCATTGTATTTCTTAGACCAGATTTAGTGGTGTGTAGTACATCTATGTTATGTACAAAATCAGTGGGGTTGTAGTAAGGGTAATTTGATGATTACAAGGGCAAGAGCACGTAAATTGGCAGACGATCTGAGTCGCGAAAGAAATGAATTGCTGACAGAGAATCGGGGTAGCACTGATAGTTTACACGAATTACGTGAAATCAACGACGAAAGAGAGAACAGTTTCGGCAGCGTGAGAGCCGGTGCAGTGGAATTTAGTGAAGCAACAACGTTCGATCAGTCAGCTGATGGCCAATTAGCCAATCAGGAGATAAGGGAACAATACGTGGAGCCGGTTATTGTAGTGCATGTGTACGGAGAAACTTCTCCTAGAGGGCGGAGAACACCGACAGAAAATTTCAGTGAGGTTCAAAGATATAGTTCAGGACATGACAGTCCGACGCTAATGTATCGCTACGAATTTTGTGCAAGTCCAGAAAGATTAAGACAAGACGGGAGACGAACATCCGCGAGTTATGACGGAGGGCAACCCAGTAGGAAACAAATCTAGGCGTAGGTGTGGCGAGCATTTTGGACTGTCTAGAACGTCTATCACAGGATGTCCGTACGGAAACACAGGCGACGATAGAACGTCTATTTCAAGAAGTGAAGCCAGTCCGTGCAGAAACATAGGCGACGAGAGAACGTCTATCACAAGATGTGAAGACAGTTCGTACAGAAGTGCAGACGCTACGGAGAGAAACATCTGAAGTTAAGGACGAAGTCAGAGCCATGCGAATAAAACTAAAACGGGAAATAGCGGAAGCAAAGCGGACGGCAAAAGAAGCAAAGATAATTGCAAAAGGCGGAAAAAGAATAGCTAAAAAGACGAAAGAAGGAACCGAAAGAACGACAAAAGTGGGGAAGGTAGTCATAACTAGATTACAAACGAGAGTGAAGAAAATTCAGGAAACTGTAACCAGTAAAAATATGGAATCGGAAAACGGATCGTTTTCTGCAGAATTCTCTGAATTTAAGAAAAAGATCGAGAATGAATTGAAAGTACTATCACCTGACGTTATGTCAAAAGCCAGATCGGGCAATGTTGATACTGAAACCGTTCAAAGAGTGCAAATGACGTCGACAGTAGAAACAAACGCTGGGGTCAGGCGTGCAGAAAGAATTTCTGAGGACCGAGTCGTACATCCGATGGAAATCGACACGCGATCGCACAGTGTAGAAAGAGCAGGAGGAAGTAACGGACAAAGTTATCACGAAAATCAAACGATTAGTTCAACTCAGGACACGAACAGGATTATCAACTCGCAGTACAGTAACGGATCGCCAGGGACAAACAATTGTAGCCCGCTGCGACGTACTGCAACGGTGTTAACGGATTCAAGAAACGTACAAGAAATGAGAGGAAATGTAGTTCGAAAATACGCGCAAAGAAGCAATGAACAACAGTAACTATCTGGTGACGAGGCAAAATACACTCGATGTAGGGTCATTTGACTACAAGCACTTTCTTTCTATAAGAAAATTTCAACACTTCAAAGACGACAGCAGTGTCTTGCATCCAAAAACTTTCATTGGTCAATTCGACTTAACTTTACCACCGCAATGGCCACTGATCAACAAGTTACATTTTGTAAGTTCGCACATCGAAGGTGCCTCTGCAGAAAGTATGCGGAGCATCGCAAGAGATTGTTCACCATATAAAGAATTTAGAGATGCTTTCATGAACCGATATTGGTCGCGTGAAACGCAGGACAGAATAAAGCAAGAAATCTTAATGACAAGGGACTTCAAAAATTCTGGCTTCAGAAGCGTTGTAAAATTTTTCGATAACATGTTAAAAAGAAACTAGTATCTCGATGACCCGTGTAGTCCGGGGGAGATCATCAGAGTTTGTTACATGAAGCTGCCGTTGTCTTACCAACAGAAATTGGCAGGACGATGTGGGAATGACGTGGAGACTTTTAAAAACATTGTACGGGAATTGAAATTTGAGTTTAGTGAGCAGCAAATTCGGGAGAAAGGAACAGCAAAGGAGGCACAAAAAGAGAGAAGAAATAAAAACGAAAATAATAATTAAAGCCAAAATTGGCCAGCTAGTGCAGGAAATAGGCAAAACAACGTTGGAGGAAACAGAAACGGAAATAGGTAAAATCAGGACTGGAGGAATAATAATAATTGGAGAAATCAAGAACCACAGAATCGTTGGTGACAGCAACAAAATAATTTCCCATCACGAAACTTCCACAGAGAGGATAGGCCGTGAGTCGAGCCGATTTGGAGATCACAGGCACAACAGAATCCAAAGATGTTTGAAATTAGACCACCAAATCCGAAGTGCAGACGAGGTGATCAGAACAGGCAGCAAGGTTGACTAGTACGACTAAGGGGTGCAAAAAGGAGCGTACCTGTTGACAAACAACGAACACAGGATGTGAACATAATAGGATACGGAGACGACATACGGGAATCAGTATTAGAGGCGAGAGAGAGTAGTAAGAAGAATGACATCTACCCTATTGTAACGGTAAAAGTAGGCGACATATCTAGCATTGCAATTATAGATAGTGGAAGCCAACTTTCTGCTATTTCAGTGTGTTTGACCGATGCAGAGCGTCAGTCAACCCGCCAATGTTAAAAATCCAAAAGATTAAAGAATGTGGTGCGCTACTTGGTAAAAGCAGCGACATTACGCAACAAACTAGACTGGAGTTAGAATGCCAAGGGCATAAACTTACAGCAAATCTCTCTATCATTCCGAAGCTTTCCACCGAAATCATCTTAGGGATGGATTTCTTGGCCGAAGAAAAAGCAATATTGGATTTTGGACGTGGAGAATTGACGTTAGGGAAAACTGATTGGGCAATGATAAGGTTTAATGAGGAAGCCATTAAGGCGCAAGTATCTGCAAGTTGCGTAAAACTGCACTTTGTGAGAGAGCATGAAGATGATATAGAACAGGATCATGAATATTACAGTAAAAATATGAGTCTGGAAGATAAGAAAACACAGATAGATGAGATTCGCGAAGAAATGAAGCAAAAGTTAACGCAAATTGAGAATATAAAGACAGTAGAACGAGAGGGACTTGAAGAAGTGTTAAAAGATCATGCAGCAGTTTTCCTACCAAAGCCAGGAGTAATAAAAGGCTGCCTATAAAAATTTCAGGTCAAGAAAAATTTTCCATTCAGAGTGCGAAGTTAAGATATTCCGTAGTCTTATAGAGAAAAAGTAGCAAAAGAGCTTCAAAGAATGCTGGCAGACGAAGTGATAGAACAGGCGACGTCACAATACAATAGTCCGTTGAGAGTAGTGGACAAAAGAGATGGAAGTGTACGGTTAGTCCTCGACTCACACTAAATTAACACCATTATCGTTCAGGAGACAGATCGACCGGAGAGACTTGGACAGTTGCTTCAAAAATTTCACGGTGTATTTGTGTTCTCGACGCTCGATTTGCGCTCGAGTTTTTGCCAAATTGAGCTACTTCCTGCATGTCGGAAATATACGGCGTTCATGGCGTTTGGTACTTGTTACCAATTTAAAAGGCTCCCTTTCGGACTCAACATATCGTCTGCCGCATTTATTCGTGATTTGGGGACACTCTTCAATGATGAGTTAAAGGATGAAATTTCCTGCTACGTGGATGACATCCTTATTGCAGATAAAACTTGGAAAGAGCATAACGATCTTCTGGGGAAAGTTCTAAATAGAGTAAAGGAGTATGGAGTAACTGCAAATATTACAAAATCGTGTTTTGGGAACAGTGAAGTGGACTTCTTGGGCACATTGTCTCGGCCAAGGGTATAGCTCCAAATCCTGAAATGATCGAAGCTATTGAAAAATTCACAACACCAACCAATAGAAAACTATTAAGAAAGTTATTTGGGGTCATTAACTTTTACAAAAAGTTCATATATATCGAATGTTTAGGAACGCCACGCTTATTTGCACTAACAGGCAAGAAAACACCGTGGGTATGCGACGAAACAGCTGACAAAGAGTTTCTTGCGCTGAAATCAGCACTGGTGAATGCTCCCATACTTGCTCATCCAAACCTGTCCCATGACATTTGCATGGCGACAGACAGTGGAAGAACAGGAATTGGGGTTTTCATATACCAAGAGTATGAAGAGAATGGAGAACGAGTGCATAAAACCATTACTTTCGGGGGCAGGGTGCTGACGAATAGTGAAAGAAATTATCCTGTAACTGAATTAGAAGCCTTGGCCGTAATTTGGGGGTTCAAGAAAAACGAGGGTATATAATGATCACAAAGCACTCGAATTCATCCTGACTGCCAAGTTGAAATATGGGAAAGTGGCACGTTGGGTGACGCTGCTACAAGAATACGACTTCATAATCGAGCGTGTTCCGGGTCCGAGTAACGTAATTGCTGACGCGTTGTCTCGTGCTCCTATTGGTCTAGAAAAGAACGGAGGGAACGAAATGAAAGAGGAGCTCTATTCTATATTCCATTTAAGAAAAGTTGCCTTCGAAAATTTCATCACCATGACGCTCGAAAACATCAAAAATGAACAAGAGAAAGACGCGCACTTAAGAAAACTAAAGGAAAGAATGAAAGACAGAAGGGAGGTCATACTGAGGACCCACTACCTGCTAAGAAATGGGATTCTCTTTCATAGAACAAACGACATTGACTCAATTTGCGCAGTATGCATATCATATGTTGTTAATAAACAGATTTTGTATATCCATTTAAGTTACACTCATTTCGGGTCACGAAAATGTTTACTGAAGATCAAGAGTGTATGTTATTTTAGAAATATAGAGAGACGCATTAGGAAGGTTTTGGCCACTTGCAAACAACGTCAGAAGGCTAAGACAACAACTGTTAACGTGCAGGCACCATTGTACGCCATAGTTCCTGAGAAACTGAGACAAATGGCGGCGAGTGATTTAATGGGACCTTTGCCAACCACAGCACGGGGATATAAGCACATTTTAGTAATGTTGGAACTAACATCAAAATTTGTCACCCTCACGCCCCTAAAAAGTGCCACGGGTGTAACAGTTAGCAAGGCCCTTTGCAAGGATTTTCTGTCTGAAGTGGGACAAGTGGATTCCATTATTACGAACAATGTGAGAGGCACCCACATGCCTTGCTCATACTGTGGCATCAAGCAGTCAGGCCTGCAAGATGAGTGGTCTTCCAAGCGAGTGGATTCATTCTTATTTATCGAGTAACATGAACTCTAGTACTCACACTTAAGTTACAAGTTATCCTCCTATATGATTAATACGCTACGGAAACACGAATCTGACTATCAGTAATTTACAGAACTCTAACTGTACACTACGCACTGGCAATACCACATTTTCTTTTTGTCTTTTATTAAACGGCTTTTGTCAACACGTGGCCACCGTACTGAATTTGAATGGCGCACACACTACACATTCGGAACATTATGAGAACATACATTTCGAAGGAAAAGTCCACCAATATTTTTCTTTTCACTATCTTATTTATTCCGATAAATTCTCTAACCTAAACACACAAATTCTACAACCTACAACAATAACACGTGAGAAATTCGCCCAGTGGGCATGGCTTTACAATGGTGAATCTATATATTATGGTCTCGTAATTACTTTTAACGCTACAGTGCACTTTCTGGATAGGATGGTGGATCTTTTATTATACCTCACGCTTCGACTCTCACAATCATCATCACTAAACTTTCCTCCAGACCGAGTGGTACCGAAGGAACAAGCATAACCCACTAATCTTTTGAAACTACCTCCCTACTCGCCCATGCAAACCACACATACCCAAATTACATACATACACCACACTACAACATGAAATACTACACAGAGAATGGTCACAACATTATCACTTTCAGCTTTCCCACTTCGATTAAAATTTATCCCAGTTTCACACGACACAGCCCCACTTCGTAATTCTACTTTCCTACTATGAACTCTGGAGATATTTCCACGTCTTCCTGTGCAATGCAAGCCAAGTGGCGTTGCTGGATAGACAGCCGACTCACCTTGGTTCTCTCTCAGAGTTTAAATCTAGCGTCACACGGAATCATATCGCACAAAGTAACATTAAGAACATATTCATCACACAAGCGAGTCCTCAACTGATACCATGGACGAGTACTTCTCTTTATCCTTTGTCTCATACACAGATTGAGACTCACACAGTACTCACCACGTGGAAGTACTCGTCTCTAATTTCAAGTCCTGCACACGCCATTTCTTAAATATTTCAACTTATGGTACACGCACTATTTCTTAAATATTTCAACTTATTGTACACACGCCACATTTCAGGCGCTCAAAGCTCAGGCAAATTTCATCTCTTTGGTCCCACCAAAGGTGGCCAAAGGATCGACTCAAAGATGATCATATATTCACATTCACTATCTGCGGTTAGCAGACGACCGTACATTCATTCATTTCACAGATCTCACCAAACTGGACGTAGGGATTTACTTTGTGGGAGTGCACAAGTGATCAATTAAATAAATAAATTGTCATTCTTTCCCACACTGGTATCCGACTTCGCTGTATTAATTGAAATTGAGTTATTTTACAAAAAAAATGTGTTGTTCTGACAAAAATAATGAAGTATGTTGTACCTATCTTCAATGTCGGGTGGTACTGTACCCTTTCACCACCCGCTACCCATTCAAAAAAAAAAAGGCACGGTGCTATCCTTGCAATGCGAGGGTAGTTCCGAACATTTTTTTAAGAAAACTGTATTAAAACAAACATAGCAAGTCATCAAAATAACCAGGAGGAGACCTTAGCCCCTGGTGACCTCAAATAGACGACCACATGCTGTTACTTTACCAAATTATTGACACAGTTGTTGCATTATTGTACTCTCCACAATCCGGAGTAACATACACATACATATTTACCACAATCCAAATGACAAATAAAACATCACATCATACAAATAAAAAATAATGGTGAGATAAAAATTGGCTTAGTTACCGGGATCTCTGTTATTTTTAGGAGTAATCCAAACTTCAATAATTCTAAAACAAATAAAAAAAATACTAATTGTACTAGTGAAATTCTAAATAGCTCACCATCCAAACACAGAACAAGTAATCTGATATTCATAAATTGCGTTGTAATAATCTTTACACGGCAATGTCTAAATACAAAACAAAATCAACAAAAGGAAAAAAAATTGCGTACACTAGTTACACGTCGAAGTGAGGCTCCATATCAATACACGCAATATATAGTTAGCAATAAGTGCTTGAATCCACCAGTAGGTCTCGTATCTTACTCTAGTGCTCATTTCTCTGTTGTCACACATTTAGACGACAAGAACTTGCATTTCGACTAGCCTTCGTTACACTTTAATGTGAAATATCACCACTGTGATAATAAAATAAGTGGCTTCAGTCAACATACCAACAAGATCATTACTGTCCATGACATCAAAATGTATCAATTAATTCCGATATTTGTTGTGCAATGCAAACTCTTGTCCCCTGTGACAACCTTACTGATCAATGCTACAAGAGGCGCTACGTTAGTATTACGCCACTGGCTAATAATTAAAGCATCATTGTACCAAATATTCTGATAAACATGCTACGTGAACTTGATAACCCAGATCAAACAAACAAAAGAAGCAAAATCTGTTCTAACCACAAATGTTAATGAAATACCATTACACTTGCTGTCCCTTCAGGAATGAAACATATAAAAATTTTTTTACACAATTACAAGTACAAATACATTATTCCCTATCTTGCGAGTCACACGGAATCATTTCATTCTGTGATTTTCTTGCGGTCTAAAAAGTTGCTGACAGGTTCCCTAGAAACACTGTCTCGGTGTCAAAGCTCTCCCATGGTTACCCGGACGAAAGTCTTTAAGTCACTCAAGTCGGCATTTTGAACACGCACTGAACAGTAAACTGTATCTCACATTAAACACAAATGTCATAGTCACTCTCAGCGTACCATCCACACGAATCTGGTCGTCCAGAAATGGCCCTACAACTACTATTACCCACGGTTCTGTCCTTTCAGTTCATGGTGTAATTAAAAGTCCTAAGTTCCAACAAACAGCACTTATTCCCACACCAATTCAAGAAATGTCTCCTACTACAATTGCAAATGTCAATGCCCCACTTTAGTTTCTTGCGTTCATACAATAATTAGTCACCAAACAACAACTCTCCTCTTTAAGTATACCAAGCGTCCCACATGCAATTCACAAAGCACACTTAACCAGTCACTGCCAAAGGTTTATGGATCCCACCGTTCAGTGGTCAAGACAAAACAAAACAACAAAATCTTTTCCACCACTCACAACGTGGGAACACCAGTCTTTCACTTTCCACCTTATGAGACATACGAGCAGTCATCTTGCTTCACGGCTCCACAGTCCAGTACTAGTTAATAGTTGCTGGTAACAAATGCCCGCCAGGCTCTGCCGCGCATCGTCCATTCTGCCGTGGCGCCGCTGCGCGCGCCGTTGAGCAGAAGAAACCACCCGCTGTTGCCTCCACGGGATACTTTCCCCAGTCGTAAGGGTGGCGGAACTTATGAATGGCCAGTGGTACATGCGTGTCGCTCCAGGCCGTTGACCTGCTGTAGCGGGCGCATGGAGTGTACCCCGACCGGCAGTGGAGTGGGGAGTGCACCGGCTCTGTTGCCGACGTCTCCTTGGCTTATGTGGTACGGGCGAGTTCGGTGTAGCCCTCAGCGCTACGACACCCAATCACTCAGACCCTTCCGTGCATCTCGCAACATTACAGACAAAAGGATATTCTTACAGTATTTAAATACTCATTGATTAAATGTATGATCTATTAGATAAATTGGTAATAAAAGAATCTTTGTTCTAAAAAACATAAAATTATACCCCCTAGTTTTCTACACATACAACATCAACATTTATCCATTTTCTATATACAGCCCACACTTGTGCTATTGATTGTACCTGTCGTCCCTCATACAAAACATGAAAGTGTAAAATAAAAAACAAAAGGAATAAGAAACAATCTATACAACTCATAATTACAATATAAAATAGTAGACTACTCTAACATCCTATCACAGTGAAAATATTAGAAACTGTTGATTCTAAAGCTACAATATACAATGAACCTTTGTGTTTGTGACAGACTGAAATTAATACCCCTTGAAAGTGTTCTAACAAAGAAAATAAGAAATTATCTACACAGCTCTCAATTACCTACTACATGTTATTAAATAGTAAACTACCTTAACATCCTAACAAAATAAACATTTTAGAAATGGTGACTCTAAATCTATAACATACAATGCACCTTTGTGCTTGTGACAGACTGAAATTAGTATCTCTTTATACATTGTACATTTTATTATATATAACACATTTCTAGGACACGTATGTGCCATGCATATGTCAGATGCTGACCTGACATCGAGGTTCATCCCAATCAAACAATACACAATAATGTTTTAGTTACCGATTGGTAGCATCCCCTTTATAGTAGTGTGCGCATTGATCACACTACTCTACGACTCTCACTCACCAGACATCACATTTTCCTTCTCATTCAATCCATTAATACACTAACAGAATACGTCTAGAAGTCAGCTAACCTTAACACCACCACACTCACGACAACATACCATACCTTCGCTCCCTTATACTCAACCACATAACACATGAAGCTGTTTCGGAGATAGCTTTCCAGTCTCCAAATTCGTCCTTTCACTCTGGCACCTCTCTCCATCGGCTTACCTCTGCATTCACTTCACCGATTATTCCTCCTGCTAAATATCACTTTAGAATTGCGACATTTCATCTAAGAACAAAAAATACACAAATTATTCATCCTGCATAATAACTGTACACATTATTGGTACCGTTTTGATTAGTTATACTGGTACCAGGCTTCAACAACAACAACAACAAAAATTATTTTTTTCACATAGCAACTGTTATGGTAAGAATTAGATTTACACTTATATTACATCTTACGTCAGTATTCCACAACGTTCACCATCTGGATCTCATACTCCCTTTATGTCCTTTCACATTGCGCAGTTGTCCTCATCTCTTCATTCGTATTTCGGCTCTCCGTCCGTCAATTACTCCATCATTTCCTGGTCTTCTTCGCCATTGGCATCAATCTCTATTTCAGCATACACAGGCCTCTCTGTAACATACATTTAAGACATCTCCACACTATTAATTCTACTCACCTTTATTTACCACTGTTTCATCACGTCGAATCTCTCTTTATTAATCACACTGCTTCACGTCGCTTCTCTCCTTAAATGTCCCCTTTATCCACTACTATTTATCACGTCGCTTCTCTATCTACCATCTTTATCTACTCATTAATCATCACGTCGTTTCTGCTTGATCCTTATTCATATGACAAAACATACGTACATGCACCACTCTGTCGACTCCCGTTCATGACTCATTCGACCAGTCTATTCCGTCATACTTCCTGACATCCCGCCTGAAAATTCTTATGTTCGATTTGACTCTGCACAACGTTACACACCACAAATAAATACACTGACTATCTACCATCACTTGCCTACTTTCGATCTATCCTTCACTTTTCCATAATTTGATGTTAGAAATGTGATGAAGCCCACGAGATTGTTTTCCGTTGATCTTCTAAATCAGTATAGCATTTTCATGAACAATCCGCCTCACTCTGAATGGTCCACTATACACAATAAAGAATTTGCTAGTTAGGCATCTAAGTTTATATGAAAATTAAATGTGTGCAGAGAATATACAAGCTGGGAGAGATGGGACAGCTCAAGTGTTAGAAACTTTGGTGCTAGTGGCCTTTTTCCCTAACACCGGATTCCGAACAACCATACACAGCACCTCATTATAATTGTCACTATGACAATGACATACTACCGATCAGATGGCAGCTAATCTAAAAACTTCGGTCACAATGTTGACCTTTTACATCACGTGTTAAGTACCTGCCATAGTCAAATCGCACTAATTAAACTGGACTCATTGGCATCATTACATAACATTTTCAGCAACTGGTCTTTGAGGAAACAGTCCTTTTACTTTACTGTTCGAAATAAAAATTTGCAAAATTTGCTCTGAGAGACCAGCTTAACAGATGCCATTACTGGTGTTTTATTCTCTGATCAGAAGTATGGTATTTGCATTCCTACATATCAGTAGAGTATGTCTGCTACATAGACAATTTTCAGTGCCAGCTGCATGTGTTTTAAGGCAAGATGCTAAGGGTTGATATGTTGGATTGGTTTCTCCTATCCTTCAATCCATTATGACAAGAATGAAATGCCAGGATTCCATGCTCTCCTGTCATTCATATAGTTTCTGCCGTTCCTATCCTCGACTCTGTCTGACCTATGAGTCGTGTCTCTGTTCACAATGTTGCTCTCATTACCCAGTTCCTGTGACAATTGTTCAAATGATGCAGAATCGTCTAAGCCTCTGCCTGCTATCACTGTATCTCTGCGCAATTTCACTGGCAACTTCGCTATACAGATCCTAAAGAGCTCCCCAGGTTCGTATGTCACATCCAAATACCTATTTCGTCTCTGGATTTCCTGATAGCACGACACTGGATCTGTTATACCACCTTCGTTACAATTTGGCATCATCAATATGCTTTGCTTAACCTGGTCCTGCTTACTTTTCGACCAGAATTCATTTAAAAACTTGTCACAAAATATCTTGTAGCTACTACAGTCTTTAATAACTTCCTCCATTTTCGCTCTAGCCTCGTCCCTCAAATGGTTACACACAAACTTCATTTTGAGGAGCGGTCCCCACGATGAAGGTAATGAATCTTGAAATTGAAAAAGCCTTGGACTATACCCAGTTGGATTTGCCACCTGCTTTATCCGACAAAACCGTTCTTCTAACTCTCTGAGTTCGTCTTCCTCTTTCTGCCTATTTTCGTTTTTTGAATTTATCTCACTCTCCCTCTGCAGTCTACCTGGTGGTGTTTCACCTTCGCTTCTGCACGCTAATTGCAACTGTGCTAGTTCTTCCCCATGTTTCCTATTTGTTTCTAATTGTGCCTCTTTAAACTGTAATAGTGATTGTATCTCCTCCTGGTCGGCATAAACCTCTCGCTGCGTTCAGTCAGAGCCTGTTTCGCCTCTTAAACTGATCTTGTCTACCTCTGTACTAATCGTATTAATTCTGACCACTACTTCTTTGATTTGCTCATCAGGCAACACGTCCCTACGTTCTGTAATATCGCTCTCTATTGCACTTATTCGTACCTCCGAATTATTGGCTTTTTCTTTCACAGCATCCTGTACTTGCTTCGACGCACCCGGATTCTTCTCCCCCTCATGTAACCGATAATTAACTGCGGGCAGATGCTCATCGATAACTGTGTGTAGCTTCCTCATTGCCTCTTCATTTCCCTTATCCAATGCCTTAAAACTTTTCTTACTGCCTTTATCCATCGCTTCCCATCTTTCCTTATTATCTCTATCCATCGCGTCCAATATTTCCTTAAACTCCTTATCTCTCTCCTTAGCCTCCCTATCTCTCTCCTTAGCCTCCCTATCTCTCTCCTTAGCCTGCCTATCTCTCTCCTTAGCCTACCTATCCATCTTCTGTAAAAACTGCAGTATCACATTGTCATTTGATACTTTCGACGCGCTCACCTCGTTCGCCTGAGAAACCGTAGCCTCGTCAAGGGTAGCTTCACTTTCACTGCATACCTGACCTAGTCCCGGCTCGCCCGCGTCGTCAGGAAAAGCCCCCGATTGTGAACAAAGCCCGCCGCATAAAGGATCACCCAGCAGCAGTCCACTGAACAATTCAGCCCCTTCGGAGTGTTTGTCTTTCTCGCTCATTAACCCATGGTCAACAGCTACTTCCTGCTGCACTGCTACATTCACCCCAGAATCGCTATTCTCCGTGATGACTACACTTTTCGACTGTGACCTAGTTACCACAGACATTACGCAAAAAAAATTATACAACAATCTTCCAGCCTTGGACGATATAGCAGTTAATTACATAATAAAATAAAAGATCCTCACCAATCCAGAAAGAAATTGCAAACAGAAAAAAAATTTTACTTCCTAGTGCTATCACAATACATTCCATAAAAAAATCTTATCAGCAAACCCTAACAGTAAAAAAATCCTGGCAAAATATCCTGGCAAAAAAGAATATCCCGGCAGAATTAAATATCCTGGCAGAATTAAGTATCCTGGCAGGGTCGAAATTATGAGAGGCACCCTCATGCCTTGCTCATACTGTGGCATCAAGCAGTCAGGCCTGCAAGATGAGTGGTCTGCCAAGCGAGTGGATTCATTCTTATTTATCAAGTAACATGAACTCTAGTACTCACACTTAAGTTACAAATTATCCTCCTATATGATTAATTTTCATTTCCAGGGGCAGATGTGGACTCTGACCACAATCTATTGGTTATGACCTGTAGATTAAAACTGAAGAAACTGCAAAAAGGTGGGAGTTTAAGTAGATGGGACCTGGATAAACTAAAAGAACCAGAGGTTGTGCAGAGATTCAGAGAGAGCATAAGGGAGCAATTGACAGGAATGGGGGAAATAAATACAGTAGAAGAAGAATGGGTAGCTTTGAGGGATGAAGTAGTGAAGGCAGCAGAGGATCAAGTAGATAAAAAGACGAGGGCTAGTAGAAATCCTTAGGTAACAGAAGAAATATTGAATTTAATTGATGAAAGGAGAAAATATAAAAATGCAGTAAGTGAAACAGGCAAAAACGAATACCAACGTCTCAAAAATGAGATCGACAGGAAGTGCAAAATGGCTAAGCAGGGATGGCTAGAGGACAAATGTAAGGATGTAGAGGCCTATCTCACTAGGGGTAAGATAGATACCGCCTACAGGATAATTAAAGAGACCTTTGGAGATAAGAGAACGACTTGTATGAATATCAAGAGCTCAGATGGAAACCCAGTTCTAAGCAAAGAAGGGAAAGCAGAAAGGTGGAAGGAGTATATAGAGGGTTTATACAAGGGCGATGTACTTGAGGACAATATTATGGAAATGGAAGAGGATGTAGATGAAGATGAAATGGGAGATACGATACTGCGTGAAGAGTTTGACAGAGCACTGAAAGACCTGAGTCGAAACAAGGCCCCCGGAGTAGACAATATTCCATTGGAACTACTGACGGCCGTGGGAGAGCCAGTCCTGACAAAACTCTACCATCTGGTGAGCAAGATGTATGAAACAGGCGAAATACCCTCAGACTTCAAGAAGAATATAATAATTCCAATCCAAAGGAAAGCAGGTGTTGACAGATGTGAAAATTACCGAACTATCAGCTTAATAAGTCACAGCTGCAAAATACTAACACGAATTCTTTACAGACGAATGGAAAAACTAGTAGAAGCCAACCTCGGGGAAGATCAGTTTGGATTCCGTAGAAACACTGGAACACGTGAGGCAATACTGACCTTACGACTTATCGTAGATAAAAGATTAAGGAAAGGCAAACCTACGTTTCTAGCATTTGTAGACTTAGAGAAAGCTTTTGACAATGTTGACTGGAATACTCTCTTTCAAATTCTAAAGGTGGCAGGGGTAAAATACAGGGAGCGAAAGGCTATTTACAATTTGTACAGAAACCAGATGGCAGTTATAAGAGTCGAGGGACATGAAAGGGAAGCAGTGGTTGGGAAGGGAGTAAAACAGGGTTATAGCCTCTCCCCGATGTTGTTCAATCTGTATATTGAGCAAGCAGTAAAGGAAACAAAAGAAAAATTCGGAGTAGGTATTAAAATTCATGGAGAAGAAATAAAAACTTTGAGGTTCGCCGATGACATTGTAATTCTGTCAGAGACAGCAAAGGACTTGGAAGAGCAGTTGAATGGAATGGACAGTGTCTTGAAAGGAGGATATAAGATGAACATCAACAAAAGCAAAACAAGGATAATGGAATGTAGTCTAATTAAGTCGGGTGATGCTGAGGGAATTGGATTAGGAAATGAGACACTTAAAGTAGTAAAGGAGTTTTGCTATTTGGGGGGCAAAATAACTGATGATGGTCGAAGTAGAGAGGATATAAAATGTAGGCTGGCAATGGCAAGGAAAGCGATTCTGAAGAAGAGAAATTTGTTAACATCCAGTATTGATTTAAGTGTCAGGAAGTCATTTCTGAAAGTATTCGTATGGAGTGTAGCCATGTATGGAAGTGAAACATGGACGATAAATAGTTTGGACAAGAAGAGAATAGAAGCTTTCGAAATGTGGTGCTACAGAAGAATGCTGAAGATTAGATGGGTAGATCACATAACTAATGAGGAAGTATTGAATAGGATTGGGGAGAAGAGAAGTTTGTGGCACAACTTGACCAGAAGAAGGGATCGGTTGGTAGGACATGTTCTGAGGCATCAAGGGATCACCAATTTAGTATTGGAGGGCAGCGTGGAGGGTAAAAATCGTAGGAGGAGACCAAGAGATGAATACACTAAGCAGATTCAGAAGGATGTAGGTTGCAGTAGGTACTGGGAGATAAAAAGCTTGCACAGGATAGAGTAGCATGGAGAGCTGCATCAAACCAGTCTCAGGACTGTAGTCCACAACTACAACAACATGAATAATACGCAACGGAAACACGCATCTGACTATCAGTAATTTACAGAACTCTGACTGTACACTACGCACTGGCAATACCACATTTTCTTTTTGTCTTTTATTTAACGGCTTTTGTCAACACGTGGCCACCGCACTGAATTTGAATGGCGCACACACTACAAATTTGGGACATTATGACAACATACAATTCGAAGGAAAAGTCCACCAATACTTTTCTTTTCACTATCTTATTTATTCCGATAAATTCTCTAACCTAAACACACAAATTCTGCAACCTACAACAATAACACATGAGAAATTCCACCCAGTGGGCATGGCTTTACAATGGTGAATCTATATATTATGGTCTCGTAATTACTTTTAACGCTACAGTGCACTTTCTGGATAGGATGGTGGATCTTTTATTATACCTCACGCTTCGACTCTCACAATCATCATCACTAAACTTTCCTCCAGACCGAGTGGTACTGAAGGAACAAGCATAACCCACTAATCTTTTGAAACTACCTCGCTACTCACCCATGCAAACCACACATACCCAAATTACATGACATACACCACACTACAACATGAAATACTACACAGAGAATGGTCACAACATTATCACTTTCGGTTTTCCCACTTCAATTAATACTTATCCCAGTTTCACACGACACTGCCCCACTTCGTGATTCTACTTTCCTACTATGAACTCTGGAGATATATGCACGTCTTCCTGTGGAATGCAAGCCAAGTGGCGTTGCAGGATAGACGGCCGACTCACCTTGATTCTCTCTCAGAGTTTAAATCTAGCGTCACACGGAATCATATCGCACAAAGTAACATTAAGAACATATTCATGACACACGCGAGTCCTCAACTGATACCATGGACGAGTACTTCTCTTTATCCTTTGTCTCATACACAGATTGAGACTCACACAGTACTCACCACGTGGAAGTACTCGTCTCTAATTTCAAGTCCTGCACACGCCATTTCTTAAATAATTCAACTTATGGTACACACGCTATTTCTTAAATATTTCAACTTATTGTACACACGCTAGTAATTCAGCTTAACTTAAGCACACGGAAGTATTTCAACTTATTGCTGCACGTGGTTTCATTGTGACCGTTGGTCACTTCTGAAGATTACTACAATCCCTTTAATATTACCTGCCTGACATTTAATTCTCCCCACAAAAGTTCCTGAAATAGAGAAATTATTATTTCAAACTACTCTTAAATATTCCACATACATACCATGTCTCCACTCTTTCATCATTACGAAGCACAACTAAAACAGGTCTTAACGGCACAAGATCCAGCGGCAGAGTGCTGAAACATGGCCGTTCTCTAGGTCCTCTCCACCTCTGCTGAAGTGGGGAGAGCACCTTTCTACCGCACTGGTCAGCCACATTTCAGGCGCTCAAAGCTCAGGCTAATTTCATCTCTTTGGTCCCACCAAAGGTGGCCAAAGGATCGACTCAAAGATGATCATATATTCACATTCACTATCTGCGGTTAGCAGACGACCATACATTCATTCATTTCACAGATCTCACCGAACTGGACGTAGGGATTTACACTCCTGGAAATTGAAATAAGAACACCGTGAATTCATTGTCCCAGGAAGGGGAAACTTTATTGATCCACCTTTCGCAGCAATGCAGGCTGCTATTCTCCCATGGAGACGATCGTAGAGATGCTGGATGTAGTCCTGTGGAACGGCTTGCCATGCCATTTCCACCTGGCGCCTCAGTTGGACCAGCGTTCGTGCTGGACGTGCAGACCGCGTGAGACGACGCTTCATCCAGTCCTAAACATGCTCAATGGGGGACAGATCCGGAGATCTTGCTGGCCAGGGTAGTGACTTACACCTTCTAGAGCACGTTGGGTGGCACGGGATACATGCGGACATGCATTGTCCTGTTGGAACAGCAAGTTCCCTTGCCAGTCTAGGAATGGTAGAACGATGGGTTCGATGACGGTTTGGATGTACCGTGCACTATTCAGTGTCCCCTCGACGATCACCAGTGGTGTACGGCCAGTGTAGGAGATCGCTCCCCACACCATGATGCCGGGTGTTGGCCCTGTGTGCCTCGGTCGTATGCAGTCCTGATTGTGGCGCTCACCTGCACGGCGCCAAACACGCATACGACCATAATTGGCACCAAGGCAGAAGCGACTCTCATCGCTGAGGACGACACGTCTCCATTCGTCCCTCCATTCACGCCTGTCGCGACACCACTGGAGGCGGGCTGCACGATGTTGGGGCGTGAGCGGAAGACGGCCTAACGGTGTGCGGGACCGTAGCCCAGCTTCATGGAGACGGTTGCGAATGGTCCTCGCCGATACCCCAGGAGCAACAGTGTCCCTAATTTGCTGGGAAGTGGCGGTGCGGTCCCCTACGGCACTGCGTAGGATCCTACGGTCTTGGCGTGCATCTGTGCGTCGCTGCGGTCCGGTCCCAGGTCGACGGGCACGTGCACCTTCCGCCGACCACTGGCGACAACATCGATGTACTGTGGAGACCTCACGCCCCACGTGTTGAGCAATTCGGCGGTACGTCCACCCAGCCTCCCGCATGCCCACTATACGCCCTTGCTCAAAGTCCGTCAACTGCACATACGGTTCACGTCCACGCTGCCGCGGCATGCTACCAGTGTTAAAGACTGCGATGGAGCTCCGTATGCCACGGCAAACTGGCTGACACTGACGGCGGCGGTGCACAAATGCTGCGCAGCTAGCGCCATTCGACGGCCAACACCGCGGTCCCGGGTGTGTCCGCTGTGCCGTGCGTGTGATCATTGCTTGTACAGCCCTCTCGCAGTGTCCAGAGCAAGTATGGTGGGTCTGACACACCGGTGTCAATGTGTTCTTTTTTCCATTTCCAGGAGTGTACTTTGTGGGAGTGCACATGTGATCAATTAAATAAATAAATTGTCATTCTTTCCCACACTGGTATCCGGCTTCACTGTATTAATTACAATTGAGTTATTTTACAAAAAAAATGTGTTGTTCTGACAAAAATAATGAAGTATGTTGTACCTATCTTCAATGTTGGGCGGTACTGTACCCTTTCAAATGGACCACAAAATAGCTCAGATGTATGGACCAGGACATTAAGACGTCCCAACATTAAACCCATCTTTACATCAAGGTGGCACCCAAGTTCTAATTCTGCTGGAAGGACAATGAGAGATCTTGGAAATCCGTGTAGAATCTACTGCAACAAGAGTCATGGTACGTGGGATGTTTTCCTAAAAGATTTTCAGGACATGATAAATGAGCTCCCACATAGCACAACCTTGTTACCACCAATAACAGTTTTGAAGAACAAATATCCAAAAGATCGTATCCGGGAGTTACTGGATTTCCCTCCCAGGAAACGACTACAGCATAGGGCCATAGATGAAGCGGCAATTAGTAGAATAAGAGCCGCGGGGGAGAAACGTAAGGCTTGGGTTTACAAAAAGGCATGTGTAAGAGAATTTGCAATAGACAAAAAGGTACTCGTAAAGACCCACAAACTTTCTAACAAACAGAAAAAGTTGTGCCGTAAGTTCTTTGCAACATGCAATGGCCCAGTTAGGGTACGAAGAAAGACACACTAGAATGCATATGAACTGGAAGCAATCAAAAGTGAGAAATCACTAGGGGTGCATCATGTCAGTCATCTCGAGCCGTTTGTGGGGTAGGTTTGGATGACAAGACACTGGGACTAATGTACATATAGAGTAATTAAGCGTAAGTAAAATAAGATGTTATGTGTAGATTTCTTTAAAATAATATGGTATAGAATAATAGTATATGTTTTGCTGAGGGGAATTCTTAATAAACATTTTGAATTGAGTCATAATTTCACATAACATTTGCTGGAATTGTTGCGTAACATGTTAACCATTTAAATTTCAGGTACTGTGTCATGTTTTCCAAGATTGTAACTCTTCGAGTATTGTTTGTCATGTGGGGAATCGAGATAGGGGGGTGATGTTAATTGTGGATGGTGTGCATTGCGTCTCACCGTAGTTGTGGGTTTGATTTGCGTCTGTAGAGACGATATTAGGTGGCCTGTCTTACCGCTGTGTAATGATGCACCAGCTCGAGGATGTTCGTTTGATTTATGTTACCTTCGTTAGAGACGAAGGTGTCCAGTATCAAGCAGGAGCGAAGAAACGCACCATTTTCGAGGGTATTTTGAGTGTGTTGTTGCGTCCACAGAGACGTGTGGTGATCTGTCTAGTACGAAATGTCTGGACGCACTGAATTCGAGGCTTTAATGTAGTGAAGTGGGTTGTAGCGCCCGGTGGTTTATTTGTATTTGTCTGGTATGTTCCACGTGTGCTCGTGTGAACGCCGACAAGGTTGAAAGACTAGGTTATCGAGATAATCACAAGACAAATATTCTCAAGGATGTGCAAGGCTGGAGAACTTGATTACAAATATGTTACAACTGTAAAGAGGAATATTAAAAAAAAATTAATGCAAATTTTCAGGAATCAGCGTTATTAAAATTTAATACTGTACAAAAAGCATAAATATGTACACAAAAAAGAACTAAGGAAGATTGGGCATGAAGAAAATAAGCAAAGGAAAAGTATCAGGAAGAAAAGCAGAGATGTCGGTAATTGATAACTATGACTAATCTGGGAAAGAATCTGTTTATTTTGTTCACAGGAAATGTGGCGTGTCTAACGCTGACAGCAAGGACGGAACGAAAGATAACTTCCCTTCCTTTTTCCTTAGTCCTAGTTGGCCAACAATTCACAAACACATCCTACAAACATTATATTATGTCTTCATGATGAAGTATTGAAGTAGAAACTACAAGTCATTCATATAGTATCCATAGTAGAAAGTGAAACATTATAGTACCAATTGGTGGTGGTAAATATTCTAACGAAATGTTTTCTTTCTCTACAGCAAAACGAAACAATAGAAGAATGATGATAATTTGTTTAAATGAGTTAAATTGATAAAATTGGCAGATAATAATATTATTGACAAGAGTAAATGCATGTAAAATATGTAATTTATGTCTAGAGTAGAGAGGGTAAACTTTCTAAAGGATCCTATAAAATGTAATGTTTTACTTTGTATAAAACTAAAAAGGGTGGAAATCGTTGTAAACAGATGGACGTGGATGTCTGGTCTCAGAGGACTGGCACGCAGAAGAGGGAGAGTGTTTGGCATACGCGAAGTACCAGCCGCAGTGGGACGACAGCGAGGAGAAATCACTGTCACTTTCCGTGGCCGAAGTAGGAAGCCAGCTGGCGGGCTGAGGGCAAAGGGAGGGCACCCTTGTACCAGAGCGCTCCAGCCTACTGTGAAATGGCCGGCGTGGCGAGAAATAGGACCCGTGCGGCGGCCTGCCGTCACAACAAGCGGCGGGCGACACAACAGCTGTCCGTCATAGTGGGGGGGGTCCAAAGCTTGAATGGCCCAGCGGAGAGGAGGGCGGCTCAAAGCCGACAGCCCATTATCTCGCTGCAGACAATGAGGTTGTAGTGGACGAACACTGACTGAGAGGAAACAGTATACACAGCTCATGTGGATGCATCCAAAGCCTTCTATACTATGCTATTGCAGCTGGGTACATAAGCATATTAACATCTCCTGATCCTGACTGTCACAAAATTTGCCTATCCAAAAACAATAGCTGATGAAACGTAACACGAAGAAAGAAGACTAGGTACACATTTGAGATTGGAAGAACACGAAGAATGAAATAGGAAACAGTGACACAAGTCCTTAGTCGCCGAAGAAGTAGAAGACTACTAATTAAATCGTCATCTTACACCTCTTGTACCAGCCATAGTTCTGGCAGTCCTGCAGCTAATTGAAGAGGCCAATGGTATGTCGGAGGAGATTCCTGAATGATTACCATTGTTACTGAACCACCATCGAGCCGTGGGTCCGTGGGTCCATCAGCACCTTTCAACAGTGCCACAAATGCCTTAATCTACAAATGTAAAGTGTTGTGATAGTGCCAGTGAATACAACATGGTTAGGTCGGTGAATATCAACGTCTTTCTGTAACTAAATTCAACTGATGTGTGTTCTAAAACTTTTTCGGGATCAGCAAAGGACATTATAAAAACGACAATAATTTATCCATGAAGTAACATATTTATGTCTTATTGTATTTTGTATTTTATCTTTTGCTTTCATGTTATTATAGGCGTATTTTTCTATTATTTTTTGTGTCCCAATATTTCATTATGTAGTGTCTATGTGTGTTTTATACGTTTATTTTTGTGTGATTCAATGATATGTTTTAATGATACGTGTGTTTTATGATAGTAAAGCGGCCACGAAGTATTAAATTGATATTTATCTTGTATTTCACATGTCTACACATGATACAGGTACTGGGCCTGTTCAGAACATACTAAAAAGTATTGTATGTTTGAATTTCAACAGAAACATCAGAACAGAAAAACGCCCAGAAACAATAACACGTTTTCTTAAAGTTAACTCAAATGAGAATGTAATTACTTGTTTAAAATAATTAAATGTAGGTGGCCACTCTAAAAAATTTACTTACATAGGGAAGGATAAATGAAGAGTGAGAGGACCTTAAGTTTAATGCTAAGATCTGCCGTTTCATAGGGAGTTAAATTTCGTAAAAAGTGTTTGCTTGCTTTTTCTTGAACATTTTTGTAAGGACATGAGACAGTGTTTGATGCAAGTCGTAACTCGGTATTGTGAAAAGAAAGAGAGGTGACATTAAATGTAAATGTTATATTGCCAAATATTAAAATCTAAGGCAGTAATCATGACTGAATGGAGGAATGAATGAGATTAGGAATACGATGGACTCTTAATATTTCTTTGCTTGGGAAAATGAGAATTTTACACTGCGCATGATGACACTATGAGAATCATCCTGCTTGTATAAAATTTCCAGGAAGTGAGGGGTTATGAAAGGTGGCTTTCATTTGTGACATTCATTTCCCAGATTATTCTGCAGATTTGAGATAAATAAACTCATATAATGGTTAATTAGTCTTATTTGGTGCATTAGAAAGAGAGATACGTGATGATTAAACACATGTCTGAAATAATATGGGCTTTGGTGATAATAATATTTAGATGCATGCTGTAGGTGTAAGTAAAGTAAATTTGCCAGTGGAGGCGAAGAGTGGTCGGGCACAGCCGGGGAGGCGAGGGCCGGCGAGCGCTGGAAGGGCATTGTGCAGTAGCCGGGGGTCCCAGTGGATGGGGCCAGTGTCCGGCAAGCATGGAACGCCGCCGAGTGCCAGGTGAGAGTGAAAGGGGAAATGTCGAGCAGACAGAGAGCGTCCAACGTACGCGCTGGCGCCGCCCGGTCGCGCACTGTTTTAGCGGAAAATGGGCTGAGCTCTGATTGGGCAGTTCATAAGAAAGTGCCAGAAACGCTGGGGGTCAACGCCTGCTATTTGAACAGAGAAATTTTTGGATAGGTGGAGAAATTGTATCACTCCGCGAGGGAGATGTGGGAGGCCTTTGCAGCGTCAGGATTGGCTGATTAGAGTTTGGCGGCAAGATTGTCGCAAGGGCATCGTGCAGCGAGCGACAGGTTAGAGAGCGTCTTGTGCCGTGAAAGCGGACGGTCTCAACGTTCGGTAGCTCTGAGATAGGGACTTAGATTCTGAATACTGTGCTGTGTATGATCTGGAGTCTGTAGCTACAGTAGGACATCAGCGTCCACGATAGGCATTGCATTGACTACTAGTATAATTGCAGTTGATTCCGCCTTATAAGCTGGCAGTCACCATTGAACGTAGTCAACCAGTGCCCAGAGCTATCATACTGGTATTGCACGTTCGTACAAGACAAACTGGGCTGCACCTTGAAGGTTGTTGAGCCAGTCTTGAAAGCATTGTATACCATTTAGAGGAAATATAGGGCTTGTGGTATTAGAAGTTTCTGAGTAGTTTATTCTGCTCAAGATATTTGAGAGACTTATCCTAATTCGGCGAATTCAGAGCTGCAGCCGTCGCCCCAGCAGTATCGACAGAGGCAGCACGCTGGTAGATGGTATTTTAAAACTTGCAGCAACTGCAGTAACGTCCAGAAATAGTTGTTGGATTGTGTTCTTGCCATCCACTGAGCATCCGTGCAGTTTTGCTTACGATTCGTTATTGGTTATTTCTCATTTTGCATGTTGTTTTGTTTGTTTCTAGGTGGGGGTATCCAAAGTACGTATTATTTCAGACCCATTGAGACTATAGGAATGCAGTCAAATCGCATTTACCATTTGCTTATCCAGGGGCATAATTAAATCTAACTTCGCATGAACTTAACATTGAATTATAGCAATGCAGTCAGATCGCATTTACCATTTGCTTATCCAGGGGCATAATTAAATCTTAACTTCACAGCAACTTAACACTGAGATTATAGCAACGCAGTCAGATCGCATTTACCATTTGCTTAACCAGGGGCATAATTAAGTCTAACTTCGCATCAACATAACATTAAGAGCTGAGAGCCTATCTTACCAGTGCAGTATACCTAAGAACAGTGCACAATTTGTTTAATTTGTTTTCATTCATGATTTGTTCAATATGATCTAATATATATCGAAAGATAATTTACAATAAATACCAGTTATTTACAATATCGCTTTTGATTCAGTAGTTGGTGGTAATTACCCGGCACAGTCACATTAATATATTTTATTCAAGTTTAATTTCAGCCGCTATCCCAATAGGAACCCCTACAAACTCCTATAACATGCGTTCGTCTAATGACGCGAATTATTTCTGGTGGGAAAGCTAATAAGCACGCAGTGTTAAGATCGTGATCCCTTTCCAGCTTCCGGCCATCCTTCTGCAGGAACCGAACGTGTCAAACTAACTAAATCCGTGCGCGGTAGATTATAGCATCTACATTACTAGCCATGTGAGTACGACTCATAACGTTTTGCACTGGAACCTGTAAAATACTCCAGATTGTGTGTTATCCTGTGTCTGCTAGTCTTAGATTCCCATTTGAATTAACATTGGGAGTCAAGAATCAGCCACCTTTAATTTTTTTCGCATAAACAGGACAGTCCTTTTTCCAGCAGTCACCACTGGTTAGCACAAATATATTACACACTTTGCTGCGTTTGGGCACGTAGCCAGCCAACATAGCATGACACCGCCGCCCCCGAGAATCCAAAACACATGCTCCAATAGACCAAGGAAACAAGATCCAAAGCAAAGTGACTTTCAAACGATAGCAACCACTGCGTGAAGAGAAGCCTTTGTCGCCATTGCTACGACCCGTGGCATTCTCGTTACCAACAGACGGAGTGTCAACGGCACTTGGGGTCGCAGCCAACGCTTTTCTATTTTCTTCCACACCACAACGTTGTCATATATAGTCTGCGACACATCCTCTCATTGGCACGAAGCGTATGGCGTCACACAGCTAATGTCTGCTAGTAGAAGACTACCCATGAGTCTGAGAAGGCCGCTGATGGAGCCTATCTCAAGCGCCCATTCTACGCTGTACTGAAACTTGGTCTCACTTACCTCTGGCATCCCGGACTACGGTATCTCACGACTTGATCTTGGACAGCCTTCCTTACTGTGTTCCTCCATGTGCCTGTTACTCAGTGAACATGTTTCCTACGCCAAACTTAATTTTTTTCACTATACTGTTTAAGTGCTTGAACAGAAAGTTCATACAACAGAATTGATTGGGACTTTCTCTTGTACGTAGCTCAAGTCCTACAGAACTCCTGATTGTGATTTTATGTGGTTATTAATAAAGGCCTTGTATGTGAAATTTAACACTCTCGCATTGAACAGATTGTTCAACAGAATTTGGGGAGAAGTAACTGATGTCTGTAGCTTACTGGTACGGTATTTGGTCGCAGAATCTTAAGGCCATCGTGAGGTAAATACTGACCGGTAACACACTAAGTTTCCTATTTAATATTCCGCCAGCACGTGCGTTGTGTCCTAGATGGCGCTGTGCGTGCCGAGCTTGGGCGCATGCGCTTCTGCTGCCATGCGTAGGCGAAGCTCGTCTCTTCGATACGAAAACAATTGGTTTCACTCGATAAGATAGCAGGACGACGCTGATTTTTGTTTCATTATACTTCATCGAATGACCAGTGAAAACATAATTTTCTATGATAGTGGACTTATTTCCTTCGAGAAGGCGAGTATGCCGTTGATGCTTTAAGGTGTTCTTGCACGGTGAGCGCCGTTTACTCTATATAAGACTTTCCGCATTTACGCGGAATCCTGTAAACACCTGCTTTGCGCAACTAAGTCTTGTTTCAGAGATCTCGAGCTAATATTTTGGAAGGAAGTCAAAGCTTAACTTTCTGTCTTCCTAATATTCTGCCTAGTTTCACTGAAACATTTCCAGTACATGGTTGACAAGCAGTCATTTTCAAGGCTTCATCCTTTTCCTTGCTTGTTATATCGCTCTCTGTACTTGTTGAAACGAATATCCGTTATTCAGGAACACAATTTGCAGGTGTTCCAGCTACATTTCCAGGCTATCGCCATCTGAGAGGGTGTGGGCTCGGTGGATCAAAGCCTTTAAATGGCCCATTACTTTTGCAGCAAGGTCTGTATAAGAGGCCTTTCGAAAAACTGAATGCCCAGTCGTTCCTTCGCTCTCACGTCTCTTCAAGGAGTCTAAAAATGAAAAGCAACCATCTTTCTCCACTTCCATAATAAATTTAATTTGTTCGTGTTTGCAATTTAGATGTTGAAGTAATTCTCGAGACTGTCCAAACCATTAGGCCAAACTACAAAAAAGTTGTCAATGTATCGCCAAAATTCTGTTGGTTTTAAAATAACTGAGGCGAGTGTTAGCACCTCAATTCTTCGATAAGCAGATTGGCCACCAGGGGAGACAGAAGACTCCCCGTGGCATAACCGTCATATTTTTAAAATACATTCGTTGTTCTATAAAAGGAAAGTATAATTCTTCATGAGGCCCGATTATAGGAAAACATAGTGCTCTGCGTAATCGGCGTCGCCCTGCGATCTTACCTTGCGAACACAATCGTTTTCGTATTGACGATGTGAGCTTTCCCTACGGAGAGCGCTCAGTGCAGCGCGCAGACTTACAGCAGCAGCGCATGTGCAATGCGAACTGGGACACCACGCATGCGCCCGCGGGATCTTAAATAAGGGATATTAGTATACTGCTCGTGAATGTTCACGTGAATCCATCGCAACAGTCTTTACCAAAATATCGTGCCAGTAAGTTACAGGCATCCGGCAGTTCTCCGAAAATATATGCGTGGTTGGGCAAGTAAAAGTCAACCCGGACGGGTGGATACGATTGGACGTGAATGTATACATATAACCACACCCCTTGATGCGCACACCACGTGTACGCCCGCCATGTGATCCACACTGGTTCAAAGCGTACTGCGGACTGCGTCAGTATGAGTGGAACATTGCAGAGGGGGCGCTGATACAGTGGAACAGAGGGCGTTCGCTTTAGAATGATACGGGACAGTAAAGGCGTGCAAACGGAATGGCTTCTTGCTGAGAAATTTAATGGTGTCAAAGTACCAGCAAAGAGTCCATGCAAACTTAGTCCAAAATTAGCGTCAGACAGGATCCGTTTCCACCAAGTAACAAAAAACCCAATAAAAATACCGAAACGTGCCAGCATGCCGGAAAATGAAGCTGCTGTTCAACAGAAAATTCAACCCGTCGCCTATCACGAGAGACTGGCGTATCACGCTGATCATGCGGAAGAATACTCCACTTCAATTCTAGTCGCGGCCCTAGCTGGTCATCTGATTTTACAGTGTGCGATTACCTGTTGTGAGGAGCCCCCAAGTCTAACATGTATCATAACAACCATCATAGTCTTGAAG
Source organism: Schistocerca americana (assembly GCF_021461395.2). Taxonomy (NCBI): domain Eukaryota; kingdom Metazoa; phylum Arthropoda; class Insecta; order Orthoptera; family Acrididae; genus Schistocerca; species Schistocerca americana. The sequence continues at coordinate 682,923,103 of NC_060121.1, forward strand.
GACAGCAACAGAATATTTCGGATGAGACTGCAGAAATTTCAGCAGTCCAGCTACAATCCATCTTCAGCAACTTGCTGGTCATGGCTCAAAACTGCCAGCACATGAATGGTGGCCACTTTCAGCAAATACTATAGTAAGGTTAGAACTGTTCTTTCCTCTGTTCTGTTTATTTGCACCTTGGAACTGTGTTCACCAGGCCACTGTTTTTACCACACCCTGTAGAACGAAGGTCTTGTACTTTCTTTACCTGGGAGTAAGTTCTTGCGTGTTCAGTCTGATGCGAGCCATTTCACAATTTTCCTGCTTAGTCAGTCGATAATTATATCATCGTTTAAGTTAGAAGTGATGTTGAGGTATCTTGAGAACAAAATGAGGAGAGGAACCTCAAACCTGACAGTCAAGGGAAGGCAGGATTCGGTTACGATTGTTGAAAGGGCCGAAATCAGTTACATTTGGTTGCCTTTTACAGTTACACACAATTTATTTTAAACAGGTAATTCGTGACACCACAAAATGGAAATACCACACGTTATTAATGGTGGATTAAACAACTGTGTGAATAATAGTGTGTTTTCTGTGAGTAACAATTTAGTAAATCAACATTAAATACAGATACAACAGATAATATTTTAAATTATTTTGCATTTGTTTCTGGTGGACTTGGAAGAAACGGTATTGAGCCTAGCTACAACAACCTTGTGATCACTAATCCCTGTATCAGTTATGATGCTCTCTATTAGCTCTGGATTGTTTGTGACTAAGAGGTCAAGTGTGTTTTCTCAACCATTTACAATTCGCGTGGGCTCCTGGAGTAACTGCTCGAAATAATTTTCGTAGAAAGCATTTAGAACAATCTCGGAAGATGTTTTCTGCCTACCACCGGTTTTGAACAAGTATTTTTGCCAACATTTTGAGGGAAGTTTGATGTCCCCACCAACTATAACCATATGAGTGGGGTATTTATTTGTTACGAGACTCAAATTTTCTCTGAACTGTTCAGCAACTATATCATCGGAGGCTGGGGGTCGGTAGAAGGAGCTAATTATTAACTTAATTCGGCTGTTAAGTATAACCTCCTCCCATACCAATTCGCACGGAGTATCTACTTCGACTTCACTACAAGATAAACCACTACTGACAGACACAAACACTCCACCACCAATTCTGCCTAATCTACCTTTCCTGAACGCCATCTGAGACTTCGTAAAAATTTCTGCAGAACTTATTTCAGGCTTTAGCCAGCTTTCTGTACCTACAAAGATTTCAGCTTCTGTGCTTTCTACTAGCGCTTGAATTTACAACTACAATTCCGACTGTTCCTTGATCAAGCACGTCCTGTATTTGCCATGCACCCTTTGAGATTGCAGCCAACCCCGTACTTTCCCGGGGCCTTCTAACCTAAAAAAACGCCCAGTCCACGCTACACAGCCTCCGCCACCCGTGTAGCCGCCAGCTGAGCCCAGAAGGAGACCAGAACCATTAACCAGACATAGATAACCTTTAAGGTAGGCGTTACAAGGTATTGTAACAAATAATACAATAATATAACACAAGGACCAGTACATACGTTCCTTAATGGCTACTGAGGCAGATTATACCCGCAGAAGCCGTGGACTGAAGTATCGTTACACTGAACTACTGGCCTTCAGATCTCCTTTTAGAATACACATGCCTTACAAGAACCAAGGGACCACAGACGGTGCTCCAATAATCGACATCTGAGAAGGTCTGGCAACAAACTCTTTTTCAGGAGACGAGACAGGCAGCCAAGAGTTGCATTCATTTCGCAAGATGGTAACTCAGACTATTGGCAGTCAACGAACGACTAACGATAATCTTGCTGAAACTACCAGATGACTGATAAACGAAATGCAACAATGGAACAATACGCCAAAGCCGGGATCAGAAGTCTGCACTACGTCCCCAGAATACTGTGTTTAGAGCTCCCGGAACGAGAAAGGAACCACTACCACCAGAGTAGAAGAATGACCAACGGGCCTACAATCAAGAAAGCCGTCAAAACTATACACCTTACCGGACAGCAGGGGCAAGGCGCGGAAACGTACACTGCCCTTACATACACTAACTGCCATGGCAGGTAACTGGGGCCACCAGGCAAGATAAATTACCACTGATAGAACTTAACAAATTGTAACAAGTTGAACACAGTAAATAGTAATAAGAAGTCGAGGAAAGTTAATCAGATCGGCCTTCCCAAGCCCTCCACTCGCTGTTCTTCGCCTGGGTGACACTACGAGCAGTAACACGAACCCAGAGGGCGGAAACCTTCAAACACCACCAACGCGAGGCGCAACACGGCTAAACCTTCCCCTCTCGAAAACAAACCCTGCGACAAACCCAACTAGCGGCCTAACCAAACATAATTTGATTAAGCTGGACCCGGTATTGCTTACTGATACGGTTGTCCTCAACAAGAAGATTAACTGGGCCGAAAATTCGCATAATCGAACACGGACCGAGAAAACGGGGAGGTAACTTACCATGGTTGTTAACACACACCTCCATCCCAGGAAAATAACGGACGTAAACCTGATCTCCCGCCTTACCCCTGAAGGGTCGTCGATTACGGTTATAACGACAAGTTTGTCTGTTGTGGGCCCTGAGAATTTTGCGCCTCCCATGAGTCTAGTTTTCTTTGACGACCTGAGGTGTGATCTCTGCAGGAATTAGATCTTGAATTCCCCATAAGTTCGAAAGAGGGGAATTAACAGGATAAGCGAAGATCAAGGAAACCGAAGTAGCCTTCAAAGCCTCATGGCTGGCGGTATTGAAGGCAAAACTGAGCCATGGCTGACTTCTGATGAAAGATAATCAGTGCGGATTTAAGGATACGATTGACCCTTTCCGCAAAGGACACCGCTTTGAAGACAGAAGGCCTTGAAGGGAGCGAAAAGAAGGGCTGGCGCATTATCAATAACGATTTGCTTAGGAAGTCCAAAAACACTAAATACGTTATTTAAATGCGTAATAATAGTAGCAGCAGTCACATTACGACTCGGAAGAAGACAGGTAAACCTCGAAAACGGGTCAATAATAGGTAATACATACCGACGGCCTCCTTTGGTGCGAGGTGGCGGCCCTACATAATCGATTTAGAGTTGGTCCTTGGGGCAAGAATCACGCTCAGAACTAAGGAACCCCTGTTGAAGAGCGTTTTTCGGTTTGGCCACACGACACAACTGACACCTAGAAACCGTTTCTCTAACGTCTCGGTCAACAGACGGCCGTGTCAGATGCTGCTTAATCTTCCGCAAGGTCTTATAGATTCCTAAATGCCCGCCAATCAACGAGTTTAGAAAATAATTGAAAACGGAGCGCACTAGAGTGCCAGGTAGACAGATCTTAATCTTCTTGGTACGTCCACCCTTTTACGCAAAATGATATCCTGATAATGTATTCATCCAAAAGCTCCCCCGCCGAAAGCCGTTTCTTAACCGTTCCCCAAGTGGGGTCCTCATCCTCATAATCAGCATTGTCACTAAACAAATGAGGAATACCGCCCAACACGACACAACTAAGATTGCCTTCCCAAGCTTCTTCGGCGCCCTTACTAGATGGTTGTTCAGTAAACATACGGCTGAGGGCATCGGCGAGCACATTCTCAGTGCCTCTAATATGTTTAACCTCGAACTGCAACGCCAAAATGCGTACCACCAAACTGGTGATACGGCCAGTTTTACACGGCCTGGCTTGCACACAGCTTATGGCTTGATTGTCGGTCTCTAGCTGAAGTATGTTCGAGATAAAACCGGAGCGAACAAGATGGCCAATGCCTCACAATCGCAAACACGATATTTAAGCTCAGCGATGGTTAACCGACGAAACGCGTATGCTAATGGTTGACTTTCACCCTCGAACTCCTGTAGGAGGACTGTCAAAATTCCCGGACTAGGTGCGTCCGTTTGGACAATAAATTTCTTATTAAAATCAGGCACTCCGAGAAGTAGAGGATTGGCTACAGCCGTATAAATGTACTCAAACGCGGCCTCTTGAGCAGGTCCCCACTCAAATCGCACCCTTTTTCGGAGCAGGTCCTTTAAAGGAGCCGCCAACTGAGTAAAATTAGGGGCAAAATGCCTAAAACAATTCGCCATCCCTACGAACTTAGCAATCCCTCGCTTATGAGTGGGCGGCGGAAGGGCTTTCAAGGCCTTAGTCCGTACCTGATCAATGCGAATACTCTCGCCTGACACTTGGTGACCTAAGAATGATACCTGCTGCCTGGCTAATGTCACCTTATTTGGTTTAACAGTCAAACCGGCCCCCATCAACCTAGCAAAATCTTGCTGGGTATGTTCCAAATGGTCTTGAAACTAACGACTATAAATTACCAAATCGTCCAGGTAATTGTAAACACAGACAAATTTCAAGTCTCCATGAATATTATACAGCAAACGAGTAAGGACGACGGCGCCAGTACCCAACCAAATGGGGCCCTATTAAACTCAAACAGATTCCAATCAGTACAAAATGCTGTAACGTGTATACATTCTTTGGCTAAGGGATTCTGATTGCAGGCTTGATTCAGGTTGAGCACAGTAAACCAATTAGTCCGGCAAACCAAGCAAAAGAGTTATGAGGATCATGTAAAGAAACCGATTCGAGGACAACCTTCTTATTTAGGCGACAGTAGTCAACAACAGGCCGAAAGTCCCGCTTCTGATTCTTAGGGAGGAGGAACATAGGGGAGGCATAAGCAGATGTAGGAGGCCTGATGACTCCCTGGTCAAACATTTTGGAGATCTTTCCCCTTAGTATCATCATCTTAGGTGGTGAGAGATGATATGGGGACTGCATGATGGGAATATGGTCAGACAGACGAATATGCTAGTCGAGAACATTAGTAAATCCCAGTTTGTCACATAGAAGCTCTAGGAACCTCTCCAACAAACCCAGTAGTTCAGAAGCCTGCTGGGAAGAAAGATGGGTGAGATCAAACTCACTAACCTTAGGATCAACAGCCAGCATTCCCGCATCTCGATGCACCTTACGTTTAGTACACTCACATAACCCAAATTTCTGTCGAGAAGTGCACTTAAGGAAAAAAGGTGTACCCCGAATAATCCAACACAAGACCAGTTTTACTGATAAAATCTTATCCCAAAATCAACTCGACCGGCAGCTCCTTAACCAAGGCCAAAGACAAGGGCCATAAGAAATCCCCAACCGAGATACTCTGTCAGACCCACCATGCAGAAGCAACACCTGCCCGTTGGCAACCCGACATCTCTGCACCGAAGAAGGGACTGGCCTAAGTCTCACAAGATGACCAAATTCAAGAAACCGTTCCAAGCTCAACAATGAATCCAAAAGGGCACAAATAGTTTCGCCATCTACTCGAGAACAAATATAAGGCAGTGGGGATGATGACCGAGCAGCAACAACAACAAAGGATGGGGCCCCTCCACGCCCGCACCAACGTGGTGACCAACACAAAAGTTCTACTGTCACCTCCGTATGCATGTTAGTTTTGAATCAAGGCGTCACAGGATGCAGGCTGTGATGTTATCCATGCGTCTGGGTAAGGCTACTCATTAACATGGTCCATCAGGAGATAGTAGTGGTCGAAAGCGATCGAAGGGTAGCGGTTGTAAGAGCAGAGGAAAAAAAGTGCCAAGGCCAGCGCCAAGGGAAAAAAACCTCTGCGACAGTAGGACGGGAAGTAAGAGCAGTAGCGGTTTGCTAGCTGCGACAGAGCATGCAAGGTGAGGGGGGTTAGCGTGAGGTATCGTGCAACGTTACCTATGTACTGCGTGGTCGTTCGCTGGGTCAGTCCGGTGCCGCGGCTGGGCTCCCTCGTTGTCTCCTGGGCCGGCCGCAGTGGCTTACTCCCTGTAACATAAAAGTTCGGCGCGGCAGCGCGGCGACGCTTGCGCGATGAAGACTGCCCTGGCGGTTTTCTTCTTTGCACCTTTCACCTGCGGTGCTGCTGGGGCAACCGCTGGGACAGGCGCGCGAACATCCTTCTGCGAGGTCGCAGGAGTGTTCGCAGGTACGACTGCACTGAGGCCTTGGGCGAAGACTGCTCGCAGTTGCCTCAAGGCCTCTTCCTTCTCTGCAGCCAAGGCGGCTGCGAAGGCAGCCATCTCCGCCGCCATGACGGCGTTGAGAGCTGCTGTGGCCTCCTTCACGGCGATGCCGAGCTCGAGGTCACATCTCTTAGCGGGAGGGCGAGCTGCGTCCTGGCTGCCCGTTTCCGAGCGGCCGTCCCCGCCCCTGGCAGGTGGATCTGCTGCTGCGCCGTCCCTCAGCTGCACCGGGCTGATCTCCGCCCTACGCCGTTTCCGACGTCGTCTTCTCTTCTGCTGCTGCGTCGGTGCGGCCGAGGCCGCTTCGCCGCCCCCGGCACGGCTGCGGCTAGAGAAAGCCGCACAACCGCGCCAACTGGCGACGTGCGGGCCGCCACACCGGACACAAGTCGGCAGAGCTTTGCTGCCGCGGTCGCAGGCGCGGCTGTCGTGCTCACCTGAGCACTTGACGCACCGCGCCGCGTTGCGGCAGTACTTCGCAACATGGCCCTCGCCCTGGCACCTGAAGCACTGGGGCTGAGGATCCATGGCGGTCGGGAGAGCTTCCGTCGTAACCGGGAAGCCCAGCAACTTCCGCAAGTCGAAGATGTCGCTCCCGCCGTCGACCGTTTGCACGGTCACGGCATAGAGCGGCGCCCTCTTCCTGTTGGTCCGGTTGTGCAACCTTGCGGCTGCATTACCAAACCCGGCTCGCAGCAGCCCTTCCCGGACCGCTGCCTCGTCACAGCACCAAGGCAACCCCCTGAGGAGTGCCTTAGTCGTCTTCATCCTTCCTACGGAAGGTGCCTTCTCACGCGCCGGCGGCGCGTCGACGATGTGGTCGGCCACTGCGACCTTGATCGCCCTGTGGTCGGCCACGTTTGCGGCTCGAACGCAGATCAGCGAGTCTGTATCGACAGACTCGTAGACCACCTCGTTCCGAGCGCAATTCGTCATGGTGTCGAACAGCGCTGTCCACCCGCCTTTGCACTTGACGTACAAAGGGGGGACAGGCCGCGACTCGTCTTCTCGGGAGTTCCTTGCACGGTCGGCAGACTCAGAGAGTCGCACAACCGAAGGACCCTTCGTAGCGGCAGGATTCCTCTGCGCACCCTTCTTTCCCATGCTGCGAGGCGCGGAACACGACAATTTGCACGCGTTGTCAAAACAACGCACGACAATTTGCTCTCCGCAGCGCCCACAGCACAGAAAACCTCTTCACGAGCTCTCAACGGCCGAGTAAGCGAAGCGCGCAACAGCAGCGATGCGCGAGCAGCAACACGGCCAAACCAGGGTTTAAAGGCTCCACCCCGGGGTCGCTGCCCAGCCAGGCGTCTTTTATTGACTCTGTGTGTCTGTGGCTGAATGAAAAAACGAACTAAATGCCCGTTTCGACCGCACCTGAAACAACGCCGCGATTCCTCTTGAGCAGACTCAGCAGATGTTAGTAGTTTGGAGTTCCTGTCGGTGACGACCACGGGCTGAACTTTAACTTCACGGTGTCTATCGTCCAAGAGTGGCAATGCGGATATCGCTTCAATGGTGGCACAAAGTTGTTCCGAAGTGGAGGGACGACCACGAAAAGCAAAATGTGACTTATCCTCCACTCGCATTCCCCTCAGGGAAACTGAATCTAATTCCCGTTCTGGCAAGTCGACTAACAAGGCCAACCAGGCCATCCTAGCTCTTTCCACGTATTGATGCAACTCCTCCCTCTCTTGCTACATCTGCCAAATATATAGCGACACTCGACCTGTTTACGAACTCCCATCGTCAATCTTTCGCTGATCACAAGCACCCTCAACTGCTGCAATGAAAACTCTTCGGCCATGGTCCTGGATACCAGCGTCCTCAATAGAGACAAAATTACCTGATGCCAAACCCCTAACGGATCAGTGTGTTGCTGAAAGTTAACCAACAACCATAACAACCTTTCAATTTGATCGAGTCGGTCTACAGCTAATTCTGTGATGTCTCGAAACAGATTCACCTGGGGATTAGGCAATTTAGCAAACGCCCCACCTAGCCCCTCAGATGACATAAGGGCGTTATTACCAGGCTCGCTAGTGCACCGCCCGGAAGATAACAAACCCTGCTCCCCTGTCCGCTTCCCATTAAGCTCTAAACATGTGACCTTAAACCGCAATTTATTAATCAAGGACCCCAATTCAGCGGTTGATTCCTTATCACAATCCTCTAACTTTAATGTCCTTAAATCATATATCTGGTTGGTTAAATTTATCAACTGTGCCCGTACCCTGTCTGATTGACACTAGGTTCAGTGACCTCTAAATTGCCGATGTTGCCCTCAAGACTCCTAACAGCCCTATACAAATACTCAAGGGCTGCCTTTGTCCCACCCACAACATTCGGCACGACGTCAACTGACTGAAGAACGGTAGTACGCATGTGGGCTGCTAAATCCGGAACACTACCGTCAACAGGGTGGCGTTATATCGCCAGCTAATATGTGAGGTGGTCCTTCCTCAATAGGCCGATCCTGAGCCATTGTATGACCGCCATTAAAGAGTTGATCACCTAAAACAAATTCAGTAGCAAAGGCGGAAATCGTACAACACTAGCAAAGTTTAACAAATCAAACCAAATGTAACTCAAATGGCGATATTACAATCGTAACCACTCTCTGCTACCAGTAGAAACAACGTAGTCCAGGGAACGCAGGATTCGGTTACTATTGTGGACGGAGCCGTAATCAGTTACTATTGGTTGCCTTTTACTGTTACACACAAGTTATTTTTAACCAGTAATTCCTGCTCAACAATAAATAAAAATACCACACGTTATTAATAAAGGAATAAACAACTGTGTGCATAATAGTGTTTTCAGTGACATACAGTTTAGCAAATCACCATTAAATACAGATACAGCAGATAATATTTTAAAAGCAAGGCACTGTGATCTGGGCAGAAGGCCTTACACGCCAAGCAGCAATAAATTAAGAATTGTTTAAAACTCGCTGCTACTTACAAATTAGGTACTGAAAGAAATTAGGTATTTTTAAAGAATATAGTACCGGGTGATCAAAAAGTCAGTATAAATTTTCAAACTTCATAAACCACGGAATAATGTAGATAGAGAGGTAAAAATTGACGCACATGCTTGGAAAGACATGAGGTTTTATTAGAACCACCTCATATCGCTAGACGCGTGAAAGATCTCTTGCGCGCGTCGTTTGGTGATGATCGTGTGCTCAGCCACCACTTTCGTCATGCTTGGGCTCCCAGGTTCCCAGACCTCATTCCGTGCGATTATTGGCTTTGGGGTTACCTGAGGTCGCAAGTGTATCGTGATCGACCGACATCTCTAGGGATGCTGAAAGACAACATCCGACGCCAATGCCTCACCATAACTACGGACATGCTTTACAGTGCTGTCCACAACATGATTTCTCGACTACAGCTATTGATGAGGAATGATGGTGGACATATTGAGCATTTCCTGTAAAGAACATCATCTTCGCTGTGTCGTACTTCGTTATGCTAATTATTGCTATACTGATCAGATGAAGCGCCATCTGTCATAAATTTTTTGAACTTTAGTATTTTTCGGTTCTAATAAAACCCCATGTCATTCCAAGCATGTGTGTCAATTTGTACCTCTCTGTCTACATTATTCCGTGATTTATTCAGTTTTCAAATTTATACTGACTTTTTGATCACCCGGTAGATTATTATCAGCAACAGATGAGCAAGGCACATATAACGTGAACATCATTGGTCATCACTTGCGCCACCTTAGAAGTGGGTCCACACAAGTCGTCGTAATATTGTGGATACCAGTAGGAAACTGTTTTTTGGTCCATTATATACACTCCTGGAAATTGAAATAAGAACACCGTGAATTCATTGTCCCAGGAAGGGGAAACTTTATTGACACATTCCTGGGGTCAGATACATCACATGATCACACTGACAGAACCACAGGCACATAGACACAGGCAACAGAGCATGCACAATGTCGGCACTAGTACAGTGTATATCCACCTTTCGCAGCAATGCAGGCTGCTATTCTCCCATGGAGACAATCGTAGAGATGCTGGATGTAGTCCTGTGGAACGGCTTGCCATGCCATTTCCACCTGGCGCCTCAGTTGGACCAGCGTTCGTGCTGGACGTGCAGACCGCGTGAGACGACGCTTCATCCAGTCCCAAACATGCTCAGTGGGGGACAGATCCGGAGATCTTGCTGGCCAGGGTAGTTGACTTACACCTTCTAGAGCACGTCGGGTGGCGCGGGATACATGCGGACGTGCATTGTCCTGTTGGAGCAGCAAGTTCCCTTGCCGGTCTAGGAATGGTAGAACGATGGGTTCGATGACTGTTTGGATGTACCGTGCACTATTCAGTGTCCCCTCGACGATCACCAGTGGTGTACGGCCAGTGTAGGAGATCGCTCCCCACACCATGATGCCAGGTGTTGGCCCTGTGTGCCTCGGTCGTATGCAGTCCTGATTGTGGCGCTCACCTGCACGGCGCCTAACACGCATACGACCATCATTGGCACCAAGGCAGAAGCGACTCTCATCGCTGAAGACGACACGTCTCCATTCGTCCCTCCATTCACGCCTGTCGCGACACCACTGGAGGCGGGCTGCACGATGTTGGGGCGTGAGCGGAAGACGGCCTAACGGTGTGCGGGACCGTAGCCCAGCTTCATGGAGACGGTTGCGAATGGTCCTCGCCGATACCCCAGGAGCAACAGTGTCCCTAATTTGCTGGGAAGTGGCGGTGCGGTCCCCTACGGCACTGCGTAGGATCCTACGGTCTTGGCGTGCATCCGTGCGTCGCTGCGGTCCGGTCCCAGGTCGACGGGCACGTGCACCTTCCGCCGACCACTGGCGACAACATCGATGTACTGTGGAGACCTCACGCCCCACGTGTTGAGCAATTCGGCGGTACGTCCACCCGGCCTCCCGCATGCCCACTATATGCCCTCGCTCAAAGTCCGTCAACTGCACATACGGTTCACGTCCACGCTGTCGCGGCATGCTACCAGTGTTAAAGACTGCGATGGAGCTCCGTATGCTACGGCAAACTGGCTGACACTGACGGCGGCGGTGCACAAATGCTGCGCAGCTAGCGCCATTCGACGGCCAACACCGCGGTTCCTGGTGTGTCCGCTGTGCCGTGCGTGTGATCATTGCTTGTACAGCCCTCTCGCAGTGTCCGGAGCAAGTATGGTGGGTCTGACACACTGGTGTCAATGTGTTCTTTTTTCCATTTCCAGGAGTGTATTATCTCATATAGCCCTGCGTGGACAGATGTAGCAGAGGGACAACCATTGTGCACAAGGGGATTATTTGGGAGTTTTGGGGAAAGTAAGCCATGGAAATTTTTAAGGGACTATGTAATTAGTAGACGCACGTGATGAACGAAAATATTTTTACTTTTATTTCGGTTATTACATTTACCACCCACGTGATATAGTGTGTATTAAACGGTTTCACAATAATTTTAAACCAGTACATCGATAAAGTACAACACTATACTATATAATTTCGTTATTATAAAATTGTATTGTGTTTCACTTCTTAATTTCCATTACGGGCTTCTGAGGTTCGTAGCTTCTAAAAATGTTTTGTTTATTTATAGACGCAATTTCATCTTTATGACACAGTCATAACCGGTTTCAGCTATACAGTGACCATCTTCATATTCTAAAGGCGGCATACACTGAACACAGGTTAATGCGTTGTGTTCAATGTATGCCGCCTTTAGAATCTGAAGATGGTCATTGTATGGTCGAAACCGGTTACGACTGTGTCATAAGAATGTGATTGCGTCTATAACTAAATAAAAAAATTTTACAACATAATCACTCACTCACTCCATTGACAAAATGTCGTTTTTTCCAGAAAAATTCTTTGCCTCTATAGACTTAGAGTAAACTTTTGATTATGTTGACTGGAATACTTTCTTTCAAATTCTAAAGGCGACAGGCGTAAAATACGGGGAACAAAAGGCTATTTACAATTTATTTAGAAACCAGGTGGCTGTTATAAGAGTTGAGGAGCACTAAAGGGAAGCAGTGGTTGAGAACCGAATGAGACAGGGTTGCAGCCTATCCCCGATGTTACTCAATCTGTATACTGAGCAAGCAGTACAGAAAATAAAAGAAAAATTTGGAGTAGGAATAAACCCTTTAAGCACTGCAGACGTGATATGCTGCGGCGCTCCACCTTGCCGCGGGGCCTGTGGACGTTGTTTGCCGCTGATATGGGCTTTCCTGTTGGCCCTGCAGACGGCATTCGCCGCACGGCCTGACCGGTACTTGAGTCCTAATGACGGCTTACCGCAGCCGGTTCCATTGCCTGTGGGCCAGCGGACGTAAATAGCCGCTCAGGCTTCATGCCGGTCCGACGCAAGTTCTTTTGTCCCGTGCTCTCCTCGCGATAGATGTACCCTGTTTATTGTTCTGTGCCGCTGTTCCTGCTATCTTGGAAACACTCTGCTACGAATTTCACAGTTGCTGTTCGACATTCGCATTCGTGCTGGCTGGTTCATGTAATCTTCTGCATTCTCCTTCTGTGGTGTCGTTTAGCTATCCGCAGTTTCAACAGGATTTTTAGTGAGTTGTCACTTTTGAGTTCCACAGACAAATGGCACATCGGTGTCGTTGCACTGACGAAGAGACGCTAGAGATACTGACAAGGAGTGGCATTGACAGTGAGTGTGGCATCTTCAATGAATGTAGTGACGATGAAGATTTATCAGAACACTCTCGTAGTAATACACCTCCACGTACTTCACCTAGTACAGTTCGCCAGGACAGTTCTTCTTCAGATTCTGAAAGTGAAGACAAATCGATCCGGAAAAAGCCACGCCATAGTGAGAATGAGAGATTTGATTGGCAAAAAGGTGATTTCAGTCCAGCACTTCATGTATTTGATGACTCATCTTCAGGACATAATTGCCAGCCAGCCTGATTCAAGCGTTCTATGCTTTTTCGTGCTATTTCTATCAGATCTGTTGAAACTTATAGCACTTGAAACGAACCGATTTTTCACTTTCACGATGGCAAATACGTCGGAATCAGTTCGTTCTCGACTATCCACCTGGAAAGATACAGGATTTGAGGAAATGTGTAGCTTCTTTGGTATTTGGCTTCTCATGTCTCGTGTTAAGGACTAAAGGAATACTGGTCCAGAGATGTACTTCTGAGTACTCCATTTTTTGGCGAAGTTATGTCCCGTCACCGTTGTATGTTACTTTTGAGAATTTAGCATTTTAGTGACAACTCGGCCAATCGTGGAGATAACAGTTTGTTTAAAATGAGGAAAGTAATTGATACAGTTCGTGTGGCGTTCCGCAGTGCATTTGATCCATACAGATAACTCTGTGTCGATGAAAGCCTATTATTGTCAAAGGTCGCTTATCTTTTAAACAATACATTCCTTCGAAACGAAGTAGATTGGGAATCGATACATTCGAGTTGTGCGACTGTAAAACTGGATTCGTCTTGGATTTCACTGTATACACAGGCACAACAGAAATTTAAGTCCATAATTGGGGGAAATTTGGTGCTATTGTGGCAACACTAATGAAACCATACCTTGAACGTGGACATACCCTGTATGTCGAAAATTGGTATACAAGTCCAGCCTTGTTCCTCTGGCTTCACAACTCCTGTACGTAGGAGCAGGCGCAACTTTCCGGAGCTACAAAAGAAACCGAAACGAGGAGAAGTTCAGTTTATGTCAACTGACGCTATGGTTACCAGTAAGTGGTGCGAGAAGAGAGAAGTGTTCATGCTACCTGCAACACTACAGAAATGCGTGACACGGGAAAGACAAACTGGACGACTGGCGGAAATGCAATGAAGCCGCAATGTTTTGTTGATTACAATGCAGAAATGGGAGCAGTAGGCCACTCCGATATGCTATTAAGCTCTGTTGCATCTGTGCGTAAATCTGTTAAATGGTAGAAAAAGTTTCTTTTCGTGTTTTGGACCTTTGTGTTTTGAATGCAGACACTTTTCACAGATCGGTGACAGTGGGCAAAATATCATTAGCAGATTTTCATTTAAGTATGGTACGAGAACTTGTGGAAAAATTTGCTACAGAACGCAGAAGAGATAGGAAAGGAAGACGCTCTGATGACGATAATCCTCTTTGGTTTAATGAGAGGCACCCTCCACATGTCATTACAAGTGACCAGTCCAAGAAACGCGGACTATGGCGTAGATGTGCAGTCTAATCGATACAGAATGTGCGTTGAGAAGCGAAATATGAATTCAAAACATGCAATGTCTATTTATGCGTTGATCCATGTTTTGAAACATACCACACAAAGAAGAACTTTTATCCAAGTTGTTACAGCTGGAAGATTAAATGAAGCCCTTACTTCTGAAAAAAAATTTAAAAAATTTAAAAATAATTACAAAAATTTTAAAAAAATTTGACATCACCATTGCCGGTCCAAAGCCCGGATGAGAAAGAAGGATCGGAAATATAACTGCGAAAAAAAAATCACCGAATTATCTGAGCTTGAAGAGCCTCTCCAGATGAATTACTTTGCTGACAAACACCTTATGTACGAACATGTGAAACATCCAGTCTGTGCTGATAAACACAGACTGGATGCTTCAAATGTTCGTACAGAAGGTGCAAAAATAAAAACTTAGTACAAATGTATGGATTCTTCCATAACTTCTTGGTAGAAGTTAAACCTTAAGCTTAGTGAAAATTTCGTTAATTAAACAAAAAATTCTAGCATTATTATTACTAAAAAAATGTAGCCTGGGTTGCGGTAAAGATATTAATTTAAGCGGTGACTACTTTCGGGCGAAGCCTATTCTCAAACAACCATGTAAAACAAAGACAGTGACAAACACATTATAGCTGTTAATAAAACCATGGAAGATGGACAGCTACCGATTTTCTATGGTTTTATTAACAGCTATAGTGTGTTTGTCACATTCCTTTTTGACATGGTTGTTTGAAAATGTGCTTCGCCCAAAACTAGTTGCCGCTTAAATAAATATATTTTACCGCAACCCAGGCTACAATTTTCTAGTAATATTCAGTTTCAGATTGCTGCCCTATTTTTCCAGGACACTGCATTTGTGAAAAAATTCTAGGCCTACACTTGGAGAGGGCGTCTCAGCACACGGTCAGTTGCACACACCCACCTGTTTCATTAGCAATTAAAGGTGACGTTTAATTAGGTAGTTTAGAAACTTGGGTATTTCATTATCTAATTCTTAAACAAAAGTTATAAATCACTGTTTATTCCTGCTGTAGAATAATAATAGCATCTCATATAAAAGAATTCAGAAACGTTGAATTTTTGATTTTGAAATTTCCTTGGGGATAATTTATTGGGTTAATGCTCTCAAAATACAGTGATTAGCATCAAAAGCATGTCTCCGCATCCAGACGCTTCCCTCAAAGGTTGTTTGCCGGCGAATTATTGCGCTAGTACAGAAGAACGTCAACGTTTAGTGGTTACGGATTCTACAGCGTTTACATCGTAAGTTGCGTATTAAAATCTGATAATTACGTATCAGTATGCCAAATAAAACACAGATGTTTACTGAGACCTTATGAATATTCTCATGAACTAATTGCAAATGAAAGAAAGTTTTTGATGAGGAGTTACATGTTATCAGCGTAAGCAGTTTCATTGTACTTTAGGTCTGTCGAACAATTCATCTCCAGATTCAAAGCTATGGAATAAATATGCAGATATCCTCCATTTATTTGTATCGTCGGCGATCACACTAACTGTGGGACTGTCACGACCGCCGTAGTTCCAGTAATACTCAGGCCAGGGCGAGGACGGCTGAGCGGAGAGATCAGGCACACACAATAGTCCGCGGACGAGGCTGCCGACACAGGTACACGGATTAGGCAGCCCCAAGGGCAGGCTTGACACGGACAGCCGCACGCCCCTGTGCAGCACTCAAAGGGTTAAAGTCCAGGGAGAAGAAATAACAATTTTGAGGTCAGCCGATGACATTGTGATTCTGTCAGAGACAGCAAAAGACTTGTAACAGCAGTTAAACGGAATTGACGGTATCTTGAAAGGAGGAAATGAGATGAACGTCAACAAAAGGTTAATTGAATGTAGTTGAATTAAATCAAGTGATGCTGAGAGGAATAGATTAGGAAATGAGACACTTAAAGTAGTAAATGAGTTTTGCTAATTGGTAAGATGGTCGAAGTAGAGAGAATATAAAATATAGACTGTCAATGGCAAGAAAAGCTTTTCTGAAGAGGATAAATTTTTTAACATCAAGAATACATTTAAGTGTCATCAAGGTCTTCTTGAAAGTACTTGTTGAAGTACAGCCATGTATGGAAGTGAAACGTGGACAATAAACAATTTATACAAGAAGAGAATAGAAGCTTCTGAAATGTGGTGCTACAGAAGAATGCTGAGAAAGAGATGGGGAGATGAAAATATTAATGAGTAGGTATTGAATAGAATTGAGGAGAAGAGGAACTTGTGGCAAAATCTGACTAAAAGAAGGAGGTATCAAGGGTCCAAATTTAGTGCTGGAGGGAAGTGTGAGGGGTTACAATCGTACAGTGAGACCAAGAGATGAATACAGTTAACAGATTAAAGGGATGCAGGTTGCAGTAGGTACTCTTAGATGAAGTGGCTTGCACAGGTGAGAGTAGCATGGAGAGCTGCATCAAATCAGTCTTTGGACTGACGACCACAACAACAATAACAACAACCACAACCAGTTTCTTAGAGTTTTGATAAGCAGCGCAGGTCCATATATGTACCGTCATGATATAATATAAACTTAAGGACAGTATCACTAGCATATGTACCACTTCACGGTGCGGTAAGTATTGGGAGAGTGGCACACCGCATCTATCGAGAACGTATTCTGCACCACCTCAGTCTGTGAATATCATATTCGTCCGACTACTGAGGCTTCGAGAAACAAACGTTCACGGTTACAAGAGTTTACTGTGACGGACGTACACCAGGGTTTGTGGACCGTGTGGATGAAAGCATGCGTCACAGGTAGGCTTTGTAAAAAGAACTGCAGGGTCGCCCCGTGGAGCAGTTCCTGTGGACGAAATGCCTCACAGCTCATTGTCTCCATCGTGTGGGTACCGTGAAGCGGAACATTTGGAGCGATCTCTTCTTCAAAATCATTTACATCCAAAAGGTACATTTCCAGACATGGGGTCCTTATCAAAACTTCACGAACAAAGTACTTTTTACAGCCAATAGAGACATTCTTTGGGAATTGTGAAACAGCCTGTAGAGTCAAAGTATATGTTAATATTTCTGATACACTAAGATAAAGTGAAATAGAGACAATATTGATAAACAATGGAAGAAAACTTCTTAATAATTAAGAACAAATCAAAATAGAAAGAAATTAAATATGTGTGTTCAGTTACCTTTTGTAGCGTGCTGATTGAACTTACCAATGGCAGTAGTCCACAGAGATGTACCTTCTCTGTACTGGTCTAAGCCTCACGTATACTTGACCTCCTTGTAACACTCAGACTCAGTATTAGTGACACTGCTGCGCTATTACCTCCCTTCTGTTCCCTTCGGATTCGCGATTATTTTTTTTCCAATCGGCCACTGCCGATTAAATAATCTATTGCAGTAATTAATTTGGTGCAACAGTGACTTATAGTTTATGTAAAAGCGGATTTTCGTACGGAGTGTGACGAATGTAATTGTGAATCAAAAAGTCATGTTTCTGTTGCAACTGTACTCCCTTCAAAACATTCGATCAATAGTTTTATTCGCGAAAATCGCGTGTGGCACTATTTAGACTGAATTATTGCACACAGATCTGTCGTGTGAACTGTAAACATGATGAAGATGATTTAACTAAATATAATATTAGAGACATAAAGGTTTACAGATATTTGCCGCAGTGTACAATGATTTATATAGTTGAGGCAAGTGGAATATTAATTACATCTGTGATGTCTGTAGTTTTGGACATGTCCGAAAGAACAGACACCACATATATAATTAAGGCTAATAAGGTCACTGACCCCTGCAATTCAGACGTAAACCAAGTTCGTACTTTTACAGGGATCGGCGGAAAGCCGCAATTAATGAGGCTGATGAGCAGGCGCCCTATATAAATAATCTCTAAGTAGAAGGCCCGGTTTAGAATCCCTGTCTGTCACAGATTTTCAACTAGCCTCACTGATACAAATCAACGTCCACTGACCGCTGAATACGTTCTAAAATACAGACACCACATTTGTAATATGTCATTATGATTGATGCCTTCGTTCTCCATTTGCTTTGCTGTAGTTATAATATTTACTAGCTGCTTAGCAGGTGAATGTTTTCTCCATCAGAGGTATTCTCCGTCTGCTGCCCCAAAATGGCATCATCTGTTCTTTAGAGGAAAAAGAACATTCCAGCCGATGTCGACAAGGCAAATTATGACTAATTTATGTACAATATAAAATAAACGTACCACACACAGACGGAAACGCACTCACCCACACACAAACTTAGAGATCCAGGACTGTGGCGAAAGAACCACTGACTTCGGGTCACAAGAGGTAATTACTCCATCAGATAGATGTGTCAAGCTGATGAAATTAAAGCAGATGATCCCAAAACTCAGCAAAACATTCTAACACCCAGCCTAACACTTTGGGTAGGTTCACAGACGAATCATATTTAGAATCTAGACTTGTGTATCGAGCATGCTTTGGTATTTCGAGTATCATATGGATCCACCAGATGGTGGCGATCTTATGTTGCTCGGGAAGGAGGGGAAGTACTGGTGAGTTGAAACTCATGTGTAGTGTACAGTCGGTGAGAGCATTTCCCATGAAAGGTGAGAAGAGCGATTCGAGTACCTATACAGGAACTAATTTAGTCAGTCACAGAGTACCGTAACACCTCACAATTTTCTAAATGGTGAATAATTATTTGTGTAATTAGTGACTTACTTTTGGAGTTCCAAACGTGCACTGAATTTCGCATTCCTTTCAAACAAGAACAGGTAATATCTTTGTGAGTTTCTAATTGATGTGAACAATGAAACTATATTTTCATTGTAATTTACTTAAAGTACGATTTGTTATGTTCATTAGCATGTTTAATTCTGAGATTGTTGCATATCAATGCAAATATGAAATATTCTCCTTGTCTTGACTTTATCCTTTGAGTGATTTGTCCCTTGGCTTACAATTTATAGGTCACAATTCCTTTTTTCACTCGCTTCTGTCGTTGGTTTCTACACCACTTAATATTTGATTTACCAGTTTACCCTTTCAGACCGTCACGATTCAGGATTTCCATTTTGTCAAAGATAAATACCAATTTTAAAAAAATGTCATAAACCAATGTTGGTGTATTACTGCTATGATTCGAAACTCATTGGTAACAATAGACTTTCGAGGAGTTTTCTACAATTTAAAAGAATTTATAAGTGCATGCAAACGAAGATGATACACAAGACATATTTCGATTAGCAAACGACTTAAATGTGATGAATTATCATGCTTACTGAAGTCAACACTCAAGGAACACGAGCTGCCTTAAAGAAAATATGCTGCGCGACGATTTTCATCATAGTACCACACTTGATGCTACCTATCACAAACCACCGCACTTGAACAAAGGCGCAGTGCATGGTGTAACCTGAACGTCATCATATACGACATAATTTCTGTACTGGCGGTAAGGAAATTAAATTATATCATAAATCAGGCTCAGCATCTCTTTCTCAGGAAGAATACTTTATCTTGGCCTTTATCCTGGAGAGTAGGTTGTGTCCTCTTACATCTACACCTTCACCTAAATGACATAATTTTAAGACAAAATGGCACTTCTCCAGTCTGAGAATTAATTTTAGGCTCGTAATCTGCTAAAATCTTGTAGTTAAAGCAGGCTCAAACATAATTATTGGATGTCTCTATAGGCCCCCTTGCTCAGCAGCTGTTGTGGCAGGAGACCCGAAAATTCGAAAAATATTTAGAGTAGATTTCCCGACCATGTTATAGTTCTGGGTGGCGATTTTAATTTACCAGATTGTAACGTTGTTGCTTAATTTGAGGTGTAATCGGTGCTGATATTCTGGAGCATAAACGTGGGTTAAAAGCTGTGAGCTGTCTGGGGAAGTTAACCTTGCATTACTGAGCAACTGTTTCACCAGGTATCCGGTCTAGCTTACCAAATTACCAACCAGACTAACATTAATTATAATCTTTTAATAGTTAATAGTCATACGACAACTGGTGATTGATATATATATATATATATATATATATATATATATATATATATATATATATATAAGAGAATTTAAATAAAAAGAAATAAATCAGTTTATATTTGGAAATTTATTTTAACATTGTTCATTGAAATTACAGCATATTAAACTTGATTCATAAGTAAGCTGGTGCCTTATTTAAGATTGTGAAAATGTGAGTTTGTAATCTTACGAAACACATCAAATATGGAGCCAACATTGGGAGACTGCATACAACACTGCATTCATAAAATAACACACGAAGAATCTTGAAACATATGCAAATGGAAATTAACCACAACCAACCGGTTCAATTTTCACCCAAAGAAAGTACGTCCGTAGCGCAATCCTGTCCGTCATGAAATTACCACACACTGTTATACTGAATTCATACTAACTCTCTGTGAAATCTTCCCGAAAAGAATAGCTGAGGGCTACTTTGATGATTACACCACATGCTTCACGTGGTCAACTTGGTTTACACAAAGAGCGTAACTCCACAATAATTTTGATAATTAAAATAAATTACATCGAAAAGCAATTTACAAAAGAAAAACCTCGAACGGGTTACTATCTACATCTACATTTATACTCCGCAAGCCACCCAACGGTGTGTGGCGGAGGGCACTTTACGTGCCACTGTCATTACCTCCCTGTCCTGTTCCAGTCGCGTATGGTTAGCGGGAAGAACGACTGTCTGAAAGCCTCCGTGCGCGCTCTAATCTCTCTAATTTTACATTCCTGATCTCCTCGGGAGGTATAAGTAGGGGGAAGCAATATATTCGATACCTCATCCAGATACGCACCCTCTCGAAACCTGGCGAGCAATTTACACCGCGATGCAGAACGCCTCTCTTGCAGAGTCTGCCACTTGAGTTTATTAAACATCTCCGCAACGCTATCACGGTTACCAAATAACCCTGTGACGAAACGCGCCCCTCTTCTTTGGATCTTCTCTATCTCCTCCGTCAAACCGATCTGGTACGGATCCCACACTGATGAGCAATACTCAAGTATAGGTCGAACGAGTGTTTTATAGGCCACCTCCTTTGTTGATGGACTACATTTTCTAAGCACTCTCCCAATGAATCTCAACCTGGTACCCACCTTACCAACAATTAATTTTATATGATCATTCCACTTCAAATCGTTCCCCACGCATACTCCCAGATATTTTACAGAAGTAACTGCTACCACTGTTTGTTCCGCTATCATAGATTCATACAATAAAGGATCCTTCTTTCTATGTATTCGCAATACATTACATTTGTCTATGTTAAGGGACAGTTGCCACTCCCTGCACCAAGTGCCTATCCGCTGCAGATCTTCCTGCATTTCGCTACAATTTTCTAATGCTGCAACTTCTCTGTATACTACAGCATCATCCGCGAAAAGCCGCATGGAACTTCCGACACTATCTACTAGGTCATTTATATATATTGTGAAAAGCAATGGTCCCATAACACTCCCCTGTGGTACGCCAGAGGTTACTTTAAAGTCTGTAGACGTCTCTCCATTGATAACAACATGCTGTGTTCTGTTTGCTAAAACTCTTCAATCCAGCCACACAGCTGGTCTGATATTCCGTAGGTTCTTACTTTGTTTATCAGGCGACAGTGCGGAACTGTATCGAACGCCTTCCGGAAGTCGAGAAAAATAGATCCTACCTGGTAGCCTGTATCTAATATTTTCTGGGTCTCATGAACAAATAAAGCGAGTTGGGTCTCACACGATCGCTGTTTCCGGAATCCATGTTGATTCCTACATAGTAGATGCTAGGTTTCCAAAAACGACATGATACTCGAGCAAAAAACATGTTCTAAAATTCGACAACAGATCGACGTCAGAGATATAGGTCTATAGTTTTGCGCATCTGCTCGACGACCCTTCATGAAGTCTAGGACTACCTGTGCTCTTTTCCAATCATTTGGAACCCTTCGTTCCTCTAGAGACTTGCGGTACACTGCTGTTAGAAGGGGGGCAAGTTCTTTCGCGTACTCTGTGTAGAATCGAATTGGTATCCCGTCAGGTCCAGTGGACTTTCCTCTATTGAGTGAGTCCAGTTGCTTTTCTATTCCTTGGACACTTATTTCGATGTCAGCCATTTTTTCGTTTGTGCGAGGATTTAGAGAAGGAACTGCAGTGCGGTCTTCCTCTGAGAAACAGCTTTGGAAAAATGTGTTTAGTATTTCAGCTTTACGCGTGTCATCCTCTTTTTCAATGCCATCATCATCCCGGAGTGTCTGGATATGCTGTTTCGAGCCACTTACTGATTTAACGTAAGACCAGAACTTCCCAGGATTTTCTGTCAAGTCGGTACATAGAATTTTACTTTCGAATTCACTGAACGCTTCACGCATAGCCCTCCTTACGCTAACTTTGACATCGTTTAGCTTCTGTTTGTCTGAGAGGTTTTGGCTGCGTTTAAACTTAGAGTGAAGCTCTCTTTGCTTATCGTCTTACTATTAACCTGATGGGTCAAACAATTGTATAAGCACGTGGTACTGCTCTCACAAAGTACACCCCACGTGTGTTGAACATAAAGAAAAGTTGCTATATCGAAAAATATTGTCAAGGCGAGTCGTTATAATCTCACGTACATTCACATTTAAGATTGAGGAACTTAGAGTTACTGATCAACATGTGGTTCCACTTTACTCACAAAGTAGTGACAAAGCAACTACCGGAATATATTCTGAACTTCACACTCGAATTACATTGCGTTGCAATTTCAGATAACATTAAATATTTTAGAGCTAAACCTGAAACAAAGGTGATTAAATTTTCAGTTAGGCTGATCTTAAGAAATCCATTGTCCTACAGACTTAGCAGACACACGCTTAGCTGGAGATCTTACCACTTCAGACGCTCGCCGCGGACAGACTGGCCTGCGCTCCTACCGGGCGTGCTTCCCAAATACAAACGGAAGTGATCAGAGAGGCAGCTTCCTATACCAACATGATAAGGGACGGACAGGACCGTACTAAGCATTGAAACCTCTCTGCTTTTAGAAAGTGTAGCTACCTGTTGCGACGTTGGTCCTACTGTTCTCCAGCAGACAGGCTTGTCTGCTACCATCCAGCATGCAACTACAAATACATTTGCTCATTCATCCTCTCACACAGAAGGGAAAGGGGATGACTGGTCACCAGCTACTACCTAAAACACAATAATTTCAACACGTCTTTAGAATCTACCAATTTCAAAGAGATAAAAACAATCTGTGACACCTATTTAAAAGATATGTAGACCTAATTCGGTCAGCAAGTAGAAACATTGGTCCCTGTGTCATTAATATGAAAACAATTTCTGGTTGTAACCCTTATGGAGTAACTTGCTCATTGCAAGTGCCAACTGATGCCACAGCAATTAAAAAAGAACATGAAAATAACTTCAGTATTATAAAGCAGAACATTACAATGCACACTCCGCAAAAGCAAAAAAAAATGATGTGAGAAAAAAACATGTTTTACAAAGTGTGAAAGGTCTCTCTTGGATTCCTTTCATGTTAATTTCTTAAATCTGTTGTTATTTACGGCATAAATTCCTCGTCTAAATTTACTGTGGCGTTTCTGACTATCTGGGAGGAGACTGAGTAGTGGAACGTGTTACTTTTACATATAAACAAGAATGATCTGTCACACTGCTACACTTTAAAACACAGTTTATGTGTAATTCATGTCACACATCCTCATCCGGAACCTTTACCCACTTTCTTTTATATACTGTTTATGATAAGATACTGTCATCCCCCTTCCCTTCTGTGAGAGGATGAATGAGCAAATGTATTTCTAGTTGCATGCTGGATGGTAGCAGACAAGCCTGTCTGCTAGAGAACAGTAGGACCAACGTCGGAACAGGTAGCTACGCTTTCTATAAGCAGAGAGGTTTCTAACCTTAGTATGGTCCTGTCCTTCCCTTGTCATGTTGGCATAGGAAGCTGCCTCTCTGACCACTTCCGTTTGTATTTGTGAGGCACCCCTCAGGAAGGAACCACAGCAGTCTGTCCGCGGCGAGCGTCTGAAGTGGTAAGATCTCCGGCTAAGCACGTGTCTGCTAAGTCCGTAGGACAATGGATTTGTTAAGATCAGCCTAACCGAAAATTTAATCACCTTTACTTCAGGTTTAGCTCTAATATATGTAATGTTATCTTAAATTGCAATGCAGTGTAATTCGCGTGTGAAGTTCAGAATATATTCTGATAGTTGCTTTGTCACTACTTTGTGAGTAAAGTGTAACCATGTGTTAATCAATAACTCTAAGTTCCTCAATCTTAAATGCGAATGTGCGTGAGATTATAGCGTCTCGTCTTGACAATATTTGTCAATATAGCAACTTTTCTTTATGTTCAACCCACATGGGGTGTACTTTGTGAGACCAGTACCACGTGCTTATACTATTGTTTGACCCATCAGGTTAATAGTAAGACGATAGTAAACAGTTTGAGGTTTTTCTTTTGTAAATTTCATTTAGATGAAATTTATTTTAATTATCAAAATTATTGTGGAGTTACGCTTTTTGTGTAAACCAAGTTGACCACGTGTAGCTTGTGGTGTAATCATCAAAGTAGCCCTCAGCTATTCTTTTCGGGAAGATTTCACAGAGAGTTAGTATGAATTTAGCATACCAGTGTGTAGTAATTACATGATGGACAGGATTGCGCTACGAACGTAACTTCTTTGCGTGAAAATTGAATCGGTTGGTTGTGGTTAATTTCCTCTTGTATATGTTTCAACGTTCTTCGTGTGTTATTTTATGAATGCAGTGTTGTATGCAGTCTCCCAATCTTGGCTCCATCCGTAAGATTACAAACTCACTTTTTCACAATCCTAAATAAGGCCCCAGCTTACTTATGAATCAAGTTTAATATGCTGAAATTTCAATGATCAATGTTAAAATAAATTTCCTAATATAAACTGATTTTTTCCTTGTTATTTAAATTCTCTTTATATATATATATATATATATATATATATATATATATATATATATATATATATATATATATATATATATATATATGTATATATATATCACCGTGTGTCATATGACTATTAAAAGATTACAATAATAATGTTAGTCTAGTTGGGAATTTGGTAAGCTAGACTGGATACCTGGTGAAACAGTTGCTCAGTAATGCAAGGTTAACTTCCCCAGACAGCTCTTGGCTTTTAAACCGTTTTTATTGTATATCATCATCGCTTTCATAGCAAATTAAAGCAACAACATTACAAGTGGTTATCGCAAAAAATTCTATATCTTATAAAACCAATAATTTGTAGAATTAAAATAGCTTTGTGGCACTAATTTGATCACTCTACTATATTTCACTTAGTTAGCAAACAATGATCACTGTGTCATTATACTGAAACTATAATTAATTATGTGATTGTTACCCTTATGGGGTTCCTCACTACAAATATGCCCCATGCAAAGGCTAATCGATCATAGTCCAATGAGAAAGAACAGCTATCTGACTGATAAACGAAGCAATGCCACAGGAATGAATTTACGGAACAAAAATCACAAATCTAATACATCACACAAGAACAAACATTGATCAATAATACAGCTCTGAAAGTACAATAGCCAACGTCTAAAAAAAACCAATAAATAAAACACCTGCAAAATACAAGAGTCGGTCCAACAAACACCAATAAATCGAACCCCTGCAAAACACACGAGTCAAAGTTTCTCTGACAGAAACACGCATATGCAGTGAACTAAGAACCGTATAATCACTGTTCACTGACACACTCAGTAGTTCCACTGTTCCGAGGCACAATGTAAGGGGAGGGGGGTTCGTCGCCGCAGCTGTCAGTAGGGATTTTTGTCCATCAGTTGCGTGCAATCCCGCCGTCTCTGCCCTATCATGAAGTTTCTCTTGGTGGCCCGTGTCACGTACATCTCGATTTGGTTCCATGTTTGTGTTGTCAAATTCGTGCGGTATCCTCGTTTGACACACCAGGTTGATATTCCTGGGCAAGGATGACACTTAATGGCTCTTCTTTGTGCCACCTTTAGCTACCAGACAACATCGAACTATGATTTACTGTCGCTTACAGTGGGCATCCGCCAGGAAATGTTGATAGGCGTCGTTGAAGTCCGCCAGTTTCTCTGGACAGTATGTGTCAAAAGGCTCCACGCCCCTTGTGTTGTTCAATTCTTGAGTTATCCTCAATTGGCTCGCTGGTTTGATATTCCTGGGCAAGGATGACACTTAATGGCTCTTCTTTGTGCCGCCCTTAGCGACCAGAGAAGATCGAACCAAGATTTACAGTCGTTTGACAGTGGGCATCCGTCAGGAAATGTTGATAGGCGTCGTTGACAGTACCTGTCAGAAGGCTCCACGCCCCTTTATCCCCTGTCTTCTGTCGTTTCACCGTGGCCGTCTCGTCACAGTCGCGTGCAAGTGGTGCGTTGCCAGCAGATGGATTTCCGCGCAGTGCACCGCTCGGCCATCTCAGGTCGTCGCCTCCACGAAGGGTCGCACTGGTGCGGCCGGCCTTTAGCTCTGGGTGCAAGAGAAAGTGTTTGCCGCGTACCCTTCTTTTGCGGTCGACCGCGCTCCCGAAATGGCCCGGTTGACAGTGAGTCCTGCTGGGAAACCCGCCAGTTTACAATCAGCCCTCCTCCTCGCTGCTCCCGCTGTCATGTAAGAGTTTAACCGGTTCGCTTTCACGTTCTCAACAGCATTCACAGAAATTGTTCATCATAGTTATGTGATTACAAAATGTCATACATAATACCACTTAGTATTGTCTTTCACAATTTTTAAGAACAAAAGTGATACTTAATTTTTTTAATAAAAAAAATTAGATGAATCGACAATATAAAAATAAAAGTTAAATGACTTGACAATTTAAAAAAATACAAGTGAAATGACTTGACAGTATAAAAACAACAATTAAATGAACTGAAAATATAATATCTAAATCCACATTACTAATGTGGTTCACTTCCGTTTTAATAAATCAAATGCTATTTATTAATTCACGACAATGAATAGGATTATGCCTTGTGCAAGTATAGGTCAGGACAGCATAGGGTTCACATGTTATTTACACACACACATGCACACCTGTGGTCTATTCA
This sequence comes from Schistocerca americana, assembly GCF_021461395.2. Taxonomy (NCBI): domain Eukaryota; kingdom Metazoa; phylum Arthropoda; class Insecta; order Orthoptera; family Acrididae; genus Schistocerca; species Schistocerca americana. The sequence continues at coordinate 682,950,455 of NC_060121.1, forward strand.
ACAAACTAACTACCCATAAACATGAATTACTCAAAGTTCTACTTCAATCCACTACTAGTTAATCTAACAAGCTACTTCAATGCTACTTCAACACAGTGTTTATACCACTACAACATTATTCTAATTCGTCCACTTCCTGACGCTCGCCGCATATGTCTTGTCACATGATAAATATGGAGAAACTTTCCTTAAACATACACAGTAAAAAGAACAATGGTTATTTACGCGCCAAAACATTTATACCAGTTCACACACCTGATAAGAGACTCGCAGTTATACATTAATCGTACTCATATGTTTATATATAAAACAGTAAGACAATTTCATCTAAAATTACGTTATCTCAAGAATTAATCACACAGATGACTGTGAGAACGGTAAGAATATTTTCATTATACAGGTTATACTACATTTTCTTTCCCATTTCGTTCCTTCTTTAAGTTACCTTTCGCTTCCAAATCAGTTATTTCGCCTGTAGTGGTCATTCTGGATTCCTTTCTCATGAATGGCAAAATTGTGGTCACCTCTATTCTGTAAAACAGTTTTATTTTAACATCCTATTGAACTTACAACTGACACAATAGATCAGAATCCTCCTGTAGTTTAAATGACAAATATTTTGCTTCATCCTTATTACATTAAACCAAACTTTCCTACGGTCCCATAATCAAAATTATTTAACCTTCCTCTACCTTCAAGAGGGAAATTTCCTCAGTACCAGCGAAAACAGTAAGCTGTAATGCTCACAGCATCAGCAAAACACATAAACGTCGCTTTTCTGGGACAAGTATGAACGCAGAATAATTTTTCAGGCTCAGGCTCAACATCAATCAAGACTACAGGAAGGATCCATATTTCTGTTCCATTCTCCATTTCCTGAAAAACTGCTCGTATTTGACTACCACAATAATATTTCAGGGCCACGTAAATTACACAAACCACAATTCTTCCTTCACCTTGAAGGGAATCAATATACTTACGAAATCCACAGACAGCACTTTACGCACTCCGCTACAAAGAACAAAAAAAAACATATATTATCAATATTAACATATTAGCGTATATTGGGAAGCCATTGGTTAAACAATCGTATTATCGCGTCCTGTTTTCAAGATTCCAAACCTACTCATTCCTTTCTCAGAGTTCTCCTAGCTTAAAATATTCATACAGCACGCATACTATAGTAAGAGATCCTCATTTATACTGACAGATATAAAATAGTAATAGATAGATAGTAGCACTGAAAGCAGAAAATCGGAAACAAGGCTACTAACAGCTGGGGACCTGGGTTTGCCAGACCCATAATACCCACACATTGGATATTCCCCTGAGTTTTACATTAATTCAACATAGATCTTGCTTCTCTCAGGAGCGACTCTTTTCAATTTACACAAAAAAACCATAAACAGCATTTCACTCGTTCACAAAGAAACCTTTTATCTTCTCATTTGAACCATCCTAAATCCTAATTGCTCAAGGAAAGAAAAAAAACTAAAAACATCACTTCAATCAATCACATAGAAACATCTTCATCATTATTTTTACCAACATATTATTCAAAATGCATTTATCACAAATGTAAACTAATCAATTGTTTCTCTTCCCCGTCCTCTCTACTCCTCACTGTCCTTTCTATATACCCTTTGTACTCATTTGCCATGTCGCTCATTTGTTCCGATTGGGCGCATTCTGAGCTGATCATTTGTCATTGCCGGTTTTGTTCATTTCCATTTGCTGGATTACTTCTAGGGTTGGCCTGCCGAATTTCAACATCATGTGGTGCTCTGCCTACAATCCTATTCCCATCGTGTTCATCGTAGTATCGATTCTGGTTGCCGATCACGTCGACGTCCTCGATCATTTCCGTTTTCCACCTGTGTTCGCGACTGTTACCCCAGTTTCTATACGGCCGGTCGCGATTACTGTTCCGTTCGCGTCGCGACGACCAGTCACGCCGTTGATTAGTACTACGGCCACGACTGCGACCGCACTGCTGTGCCCCGTAATAACTTTGTGCCTGATTAGGCGGGCATTCTGCTGTATTATATTCCAAGTCTTGGAGAAGTGTCTTTAACTTTTCCACGTCCTCTTTGCATCGTCCCGCAAGAATGACGTGGCGCAAGTGCATCGGCAATTTGGTGATGCATATCCTAATAAGGTCCGCAGGCCCGTGTGGGTCGTATAAAAAATGATTTGCCTGCAGCATGTGGTCGAATAGGCATGCTGGGCTGCCGAAACAAGACTAGTTCAAATTTGGCAGCATAATTATGCCATGCTTGACCCTATCTTGTGCCGCTTCCGACCAATAGGCGGAGAGAAAGGCTTGTCGAAACTCCCGAATGGAGTCGCAGTGACGCGCTGCCGACCTCATGCGAATCGCCGGTTGGCCTTCCAAATAGCCACACATATATTCTATCTTATGTGGACTTGCCCAGTCGGGGGGAAGACAGAATTCAAATTGCTCGAGCCATGCTCGTGGATGTATTCCTTTTTGCGAATTTCAAAATATCTCTAACTTTCTCACTGTAAGGGAATGTTTGAAATCAAATCCCCGCATTTCCTTCCGGCGAGGCCCTTGAATGTTTCTATTTTTCGCATGTCTATCCCTCAAAATACATTCTTTCCTGTCGTCAAAATCCCCCTCGTGGCCGGAGTCCCTCTCTGCACTGTTCGTACGGCTATTTTTAGTGCTATTGGCGAGTTCGGAATCACACCCAATGCAGCTTTCCAGATGCGCCGCGCGTTCTTGTAATTCGCCTGTTACAGCTTTGTGCCGCCTGTTCACTTCAAACTGTCCCTTCTGAAATATAAGAAGCGAACGCACTTCTTTGGTATCTGCGGCTGCTACCTGTGTAGTATTGTTATCGCTCTCCGTCACCTTCATCGTGCCTACGATGGCCGCTAATGCCGCAATCTTATCATGTATTTGTCTGTTGTCCTCCGCCCCAGTCTCCTTCAATTGTTCTACTTGCTGTTCGAGTGCGTGAATCGCTTGACTGTTGTCCGCTACTCTGTTGCTAACGGACGCGGGACAATGTGCTTCCGCCTCCTAGACCCTGGAGAGTAGCTGCTGGTGTTTGCTTTGGCATTCTTCTCTCAGCGCTTGGAAATTCCTAAGTAGCTGTTCCTCGCTCTCTTTCGATTCTGCATCGCGCCTCCGCTTGCCCTGTTCTAAGGCTTGCAGACTATCATCGATTTGTTCAAATGTACGGCCTAATTCTTTCATAATATCACTTTTTATTTCACTTGCCAGATTGTTTGTTCTCTGTGAGATATCATCGGACACTCTCTGCATCGACTTGTCGACTTTATTTGTCTGCTGGATTAGTTTATCGTCTATTTGTTCGCCTAGCTCGCGGATCGATTTTTCAGATTTCTGCGTCATTTGTTCGCCTAGCTCTCGGATCGATTTTTCGGATGATTTTTTTTGTTCTCGGAGCGATTTTTCTGATTTCTCTTCGTTTTCTTTATTTTGATGCAATAAGGCTTTTATGAGTTCTGCCAAATCAATTTGGTTAGTTGGAGGCAAATTAATTTCTGGCTCTGCTGTGAGCCCATTCGTCCTGTTTTGCATTTTCTCTGAAGTACTCCCCATTGCATTTTAGGAACCGTCCGACGCGTTAATATTCGAAATCAAATTATCCCCTTGGTCCATGTTGTTGAAGTTGTTGGAGCGCCTACTTTTTGCTTGGTTACGTGTCTGCATTAGTTCAATTTATACCCGGTATGCAACACACTAATCAGAATAAATGTATCCTCCAAAAATTACGACAGTTACACAAAAGGTACCCAACCTAGTACGCACTTTTTCACACGCAAAACAAATTTATATCTTTGATCGAGGTCAGTGAAATTTACAAGCGAGAAAAAAACACATACATATAAAACACACAAATATAGAAAACAAAACACGACAAACAACACAACGCCGCTCAACAACGCCGTGAATCTTTTGAAAGTCTGCTCAGAAACAACGCAGAAGTTGTTTGGGAGCTACAGGGGAAAAAAATTAAGATAATACAACGCTCGCAATCTACGTTTCAGAGATTTCAGAGTCTAGCGGAATCACAGAACAGCGTCGCCATGTGTAACGTTGTTGCTTAATTTGAGGTGTAATCAGTGCTGATATTCTAGAGCATAAAGGTGGGTTAAAAGCTGTGAGCTGTCTGGGGAAGTTAACCTTGCATTACTGAGCAACTGTTTCACCAGGTATCCAGTCTGGCTTACCAAATTCCCAACCAGACTAACATTAATTATAATCTTTTAATAGTCATACGACAACCGGTGATATGTATACGTAAAAGAGAATTTAAATAAAAAGAAATAAATCAGTTTATATATGGAAATTTATTTTAACATTGATCATTGAAATTTCAGCATATTAAACTTGATTCATAACTAAACTGGAGCCTTATTTAGGATTGTGAAAATGTGAGTTTGTAATCCTACAGACCACATCAAATATGGAGCCAAGATTGGAAGACTGCATATAACACTGGATTCATAAAATAACACACAAAGAACCTTGAAACATATGCAAAAGGAAATTAACCACAACCAACCGGTTCAATTTTCACCCAAAGGAGTTACGTCTTTAGCGCAATCCTGTCCGTCATGAAGTTACCACACACTGGTATACTGAATTCATACTAGCTCTCTGTGAAATCTTCCCGAAAAGAATAGCTGAGGGCTACTTTGGTGCGTACACCACATGCTTCACGTGGTCAACTTGGTTTACACAAAGAGCGTAACTCCAAAATAATTTTGATAATTAAAATAAATTACATCGAAAAGCAATTTACATAAGAAAAACCTCGAACAGGTTGCAATCGTCTTACTACTAACCTGATGGGTCAAACAATAGTATAAGCACGTGGTACTGGTCTCACAAAGTACACGCCACGTGTGTTGAACATAAAGAAAAGTTGCTATATTGAAAAATATTGTCAAGACGAGACGTTATAATCTCACGCACATTCGCATTTAAGATTGAGGAACTTAGAGTTACTGATCAACACGTGGATCCACTTTACTCACAAAGTAGTGACAAAGCAACTACCGGAATATATTCTGAACTTCACACTCGAATTACACTGCTTTGCAATTTAAGATAACATTAGATATATTAGAGCTAAACCTGAAATAAAGGTGATTAAATTTTCGGTTAGGCTGATCTTAAGAAACCCATTGTCCTACGGACTTAGCAGACATGCGCTTAGCCGGAGATCTTACCACTTCAGACGCTCGCCGCGGACAGACTGTCCTGCACTCCTACCAAGCGTGCTTCCCAAATACAAACGGAAGTGGCCAGAGGGGCAGCTTCCTATACCAACATGACACGGGACGGACAGGACCGTACTAAGCATTGAAACCTCTCTGCTTTTAGAAAGTGTAGCTACCTGTTGCGACGTTGGTCCTACTGTTCTCTAGCTGACAGGCTTGTCTGCTACCATCCAGCATGCCACTACAAATACATTTGCTCACTCATCCTCTCACACAGAAGGGAAGGGGGATGACAGTATCTTATCGTATACAGTATACAGAAGAAAGTGGATGTCGGTTCCGTATGAGACTGTGTGACATGAATTACATATAAACTGTGCTTTAAAGTGTAGTAGTGTGACAGATCGTTCTTGTTTATGTGTAAAAGTAACACGTTCCACTGCTCAGTCTCCTCCCAGATAGTTGGAAACACCACAGTAAATTTAGAAGAGGAATTTATGCCGTAAATGACAGCATATTTAAGAAATTAACATGAAAGGAATCCAACAGAGACCTTTCAAGATATAGACTGGGAGACTCAAACGTTTATAGCGGGTGGCAGTGACAAAGAATTCAGTGAAATTCTTTTAAGTGCATTATCTGTAAACTACCTTGAACAGTTAAACAGAGAACCGACTCGAGGCGATAACAAATTAGACCTTCTGGTGACAAACAGACCCGAACTATTTGAAACAGTTAACGCATAGCAGTGAATCAGCGACCATAAAGCGGTTAGTGCATTGATGGCCTCAGCCGTAAATAGATATATTAAAAATGGTAGGAAGATTTTTCTGTTTAGCAAAAGTGACAAAAAGCAGATTTCAGTGTACTTGACAGCTCAATACAAAAGTTTTATCTCAAGGGCAGCTAATGTTGCGGATCAGCGGACAAAGTTCAAAGCCATTGTACAATATGCATTAGATGAGTATGTGCCAAGCAAGATCGTAAAAGATGGAAAAGAGCCACGGTGGTACAGCAACCGAGTTAGAAAACTGCTACGGAAGCAAAGGGAACTTCACAGCAAACACAAACATATCCAAAGCCATGCAGACAAACTAATATTACGCGAAGCGGAATTTAGTGTGAGGAGGGCTATGCGAGAGGCGTTCAATGAATTCTAAAGTAAAGTTCTATGTACTGACTTGGCAGAAAACCCAAAGAAGTTTAGGTCTCATGTCAAAGCGGTAGGTGGATCAAAACAAAATGTCCAGACACTCTGTGACCAAAATGGTACTGAAACAGAGGATGACAGATTAAATGTCGAAATACTGAATGCCTTTTTCCAAAGCTGTTTCAAAGAGGAAGACTACACCGTAGTTCCTTCTTTAGATTGTAGCACAGATGACAAAATGGTAGATATTGAAATAGATGACAGAGGGATAGAAAAAGAATTAAAATCTCTCAAAAGATGAAAGGTCGCGGGACCTGATGGGATACCAGTTCTAATTTACACAAAGTATGTGAAGGAACTAGACCCTCCTTCTAGCAGCGGTGTACCGTAGGTCTCTAGAAGAGCGTAGCGTTCCAAAAGATTGGAAAAGGGCACAGGTCATCCCCGTTTTCTAGAAGGGACGTCGATCAGATGGACAGAACTGTAGACCTATGTCTGTAACGTCGATCAGTTGTAGAATTTTGGAACACGTATTATGTCCGAGTATAATGACTTTTCTGGAGACTAGAAATCTACTCTGTAGACTCCTAGGGCCATAGACACGGGTTCTTAGGTAGATGCCTTGTTTCTTGACTTCCGCAAGGCGTTTGACGCTTGGTGCAGGGAATGGCAATTGAATCTCAATGTAGACAAGTGTAATTTGCTACGAATACGTAGAAAGAAATATTCTTTATCATTTAGCACAATATAGCAAGTCAGCAACTGGAAGCAGTCAATTCCATAAAGTAACTGGGAGTAGGCATTACGAGTGATTTAAATTGGAATGACCATACAGAATTAATCGTCGGTAAAGCAGATGCCAGATTAAGATTCATTAGATGAATACTAAGGAAATGCAGTCCGAAAACAAAGGAAGTAGGTTACAGTATCCTTACTCGACCACTGCTTGAATACTGCTCACCGGTGTGGGATCCATAGCTGATGGGGTTGACAGAAGAGATAGAGAAGATTCAACGGAGAGCAGCGCGCTTCGTTACAGGATCATATAGTAATTGTTAAAGCGTTACTGGGATGATAGATAAACTCTAGTGTAAGCCTCTGTGAGAGAGTCGCTCAATAGCTCTGTACGGGCTATTGTTGAAGATTCGAGAATATACCTTCATCGAGAAGTCAAGCAGTATATTGCTCCCTCCTACTTATATCTCGCGAAGAGACCGTGATGATAAAATCAGAGAAATTAGAGCGCACACAAAGGCATACCGACAATCTTTCTTTCCACGAACAATACGAGATTGGAATAAAAGGGAAAACCCACAGTGGTACTCAAGGTACCCTCCGCCACACATCGTGAGGTGCTTCCGGAGTATGGATGTAGATGTAGATGTAGAACCGACGTTGCAAGCTCTCAGATAACGTTGGAAAACACTACAATATCATCATATTGCATGTGACATTGCCTCGTTTGTCCTGCTTCATATCACACCCTATGAGACTGCTGGAACCTTGCTCGTGCATTCTTTACTCCACATGGCGAATAGTGATATGGAGTAATGATATGATGCTACTTTAATTGCGGTCTTCGGTTGATCTTCTTTTGCTGCTTCCTGCTAATGTTACCCAACTTGTCGGTCCACAGTTGTAAAATGTTGGTAATTCCCAGGTTTACATAGTATTCAGCATTGGGTACACATCGGTGATACTGCACTGGTCCAAAGTCGCAACAAATATTATATACTGATTTCAATCTGTATTTTAATTGGGTACAATTTATACTGGTATTCCCCACCACCGCCACCACTGGTGGTTGATTCTATAACCATGTTTTAGAGCAGCTGGCTTATAATCTCTTCCATTACTGCGGATGATGTGGAACTTGATATGGTTTCTTATACGCTGGTGATTCAATCACAGATCCTCAGGTGACAGTGTGGGAGCATTACTAAATTCTGCATATTACTGTCATAGTTCGCTTGTTTTCTCCACTTCCCTGTAAATGCCAAACTTCCTCCCCAAATGCGATTAAATTAGCAGACTATGTGGATTCCTTAACCAAATCATTTCCTCAATTACCTATAGTTTGGCTATCAGTGTACTTTGAGATGGTTCTGCTGCTACTGAATTCAATTTGTCCGTGCTAACTTGCGCTACCCAAATCCCATTAAATTGTTGCTTATAGCCGGCCGTTGAGGCCGAGCGGTTCTAGGTGCTTCGTTCCAGAACCGCGCTGCTGCTACGGTCGCAGGTTCGAAAGTCTGAAGTCGCTAGACGAGCTGACCTCACGATAAGACCGGAGATCGGGACACGATGTAGTGCTGTACCCTCAAACCCCAACATCTAAACTTCCAGCGTGATGGTAATAGCACCTAAGAATACTCACATCCATTCATGCAAACGAACGGTAGAGGCAAGTCCTCCTGAAAATGAGATTACGTCTAGTAATAGGGCTCAAGGCGTTGTAAATCAGAATGTGTTTGTACTGATCAAGACGAAGGAGGCGAAGTTTAAAAAAATGTGTCCCTTCTTTATTCATAAAGTCTTGGAAGGGCTTGCTGCTGATAAATGGTTACGAAATTGTTCCTTACTGGTCGTGGCTTACGGGACAAGGCAAGTGGAACTTATACTATGGACGTCGACATCGCAGAATTTAGAAAAGTGTGGCCATCACAGGGGATAGTGATTGTGGAGCAAAGGACGCGAATAAGTAGTAGAGAAACTACATGAAGTTCAGTTCTCCAGCGCCTGAACGAACAATGTAAGGTTCTTGCTATTTATCGCTAGGCCTCACCTATGAAACCATGTATGATGCTACAAGTGCCAGCAATTTGGCCATATATCATTGAGCTTTAGGGCTTCAGGGAGGGGAAGCAACCAGAAATAAGAGTGAACAGGCAACACATGAAAATGGGATTGGCTGCACATTTGCAGCAAACTGTATTAACTGCTCTGAGTCTACCCAGTCTAGAGCGGAGACTCCTTCTTTTTACCTGAGGAAAGCATAATTCAGGAAGAAAACGACGAAGCGGATCCCCTATGCAGAGGCCAAAAAGGAATAAAAGACAACGAAAAACCCTGTCTTAGCCACTTTTAATGTTTCAATGGTGCAGAGAACAGTTCCCAAGGTCAACGCGTACCACTACTCACCAGCATCACCTGTAAGTGCATCTATACATGCCAAAGGAAAGAGAGTGAAGACGTAGCGTTCCAGGCAGCTACGACAGGAGAGAGAGCAATATTTCAGCAGTGATAATCGAGAAGGCACACAAGACGCAGGGTGACTTTCAACTCCCTATTCCCCCATAGCAGAGTGCTTCTCAGTGCTCCCTTTCCCCGTTGTCCTTGTAGGGAAAGGGAGCGGGGAAGGGGTCTCGTTATTTGGTCAGGAGCTGTACTAGGCTCATCTGACGTCATTGCGGGATGTTTAAGTGATGAGGCCATCATAAATTTTGGTTCTATTTCGCTGGAGCCAGGCAGCTTCTCCAGTTCTCCCGTTCTACCTCGCCACCATAGTCCAAGGAAAGGAGTAAGTTAAAACTACACTCCTGATATAGCTCCCATACTCGAGTGGCATATGAATGGCTACAGGACTCAACAGGAAGAAAGAAATTCATCGTCTTCATGAGTCTCGTTTAAACAGACTGGCGTGCCTGCACTTGACGGCTGTCATCTCTACAGAAAAGAAACCTTACTGGTAACAGGGTGAAAGTCGGGGTAGCAATGTTCGTCACCTGTGCCCATAAACACAATGCTACAAGCAGCTGCAGCTCTGACAGTTGCCCATGTTGCAGTAGTGGTGTGCTGTGTGCCTGGCCACCCCGTGAGTTCACTGACAGTGAGGTCACAGCACATCTTCTTGATCAGCTACCCCATCAGCTACCCTCATACTGATGAACGTGAGTCAAACTACACATTTTCAGAAACCAGAGACTGTATGGCGGTTATGCTCAGATTCAGTCGGTGCCACACAGATGCGAATCAGGCCACCTTTGCAATGGCGCAAGCAAAGGCAAGGAGAGAAGTTCTAGACAGTAAACACGAATTTAAATAGGACGACTGATCGCTGCAATCTATAATTTACAAGTCAATATAACAGTCGCCGAGTGCCACAGCTTCCTGAATGGAAGGTAACCTGGTAAACAAGAGTTCCTGAACTCCATTAATAAGTCCACATCTGCTAGTTAGAAATGGTGAGCCATGAGGAGGTCCTCAAGGCGCAAGTCACGACTGTAAATAGCAGCTCTATGAGAGCAAAGATCTCTCCTAATATAGCCAAGAGACATTGTACATACGATGGCTGAATCGCGTAAGTCCCTTACGATCGATTACAGCGAAAATACAACTTTCCGAAGGTACTGAAACGCAAAGGAGAAGATTTTGATTACTATTCCACCAATATGGAGGAAGACTACCAACCCTTCTCTCTGTGGGAGTAGGACTCTTCATTGTCACCAACTCGTCGTACTACGCCCAGAACGAACTGATAAAGCAGAGCATGTTGAAATAGTTGACTTTGCTAGAAAAGGAGGTCCTCCTTCATTTATTTACTGAAATTTGGATAACAGGTGACTTTCCTAACTCGTCAAAACGGACTCTTCTAATCTTAGTTTTCAAACCAGGGAAGGATCGGACGATTCCGGTAGTTACTGCAGTATTATTCTGCCAAGCTGCGTAGGAAAGATTCTGAAGCGTATGGTCAATTAACACATAGTGTGGCTTCTGGAAACGAAGTCCCTACTAAGTCGCACCCACTGCTGTTTCACGATATATTACACCGCACTCGATAAACAGACCCTGCTCAAAGCAGCAATTGAGTGTGCTTTCCCATGTAAGCAACATCTTACCTTGGCCTTTTTCGATTTAAAAAATAGAATCCCGTTATTCTACCAGGAGACATACTTCGTTGCAGCTCAGTCAGTGGGGTTTCTGTGGGCATCTACCCACTTTTATGCAGTCCTTCTTCCCGGACAAGTATTTTGAACACGAAGTTGGTGATGTCATGTCTGACCATTTAAGAAAGGGATTGGTGTCTCTCAAGGGAGTGTTTTAGGTGTCTCAAAATTCACCATTCGAATAGAAAACATTACATCCAGAGTGCAGCATCCCGTAGTGTGTTCCGTGTATGTGGACGACTCCTCCATCTTCCGTGACTCCTCCAACCTTGCAACGACCACGTGGCATTTGCATTTGACGATAATGTGGTTGGAGGAACGGTCTTGCACCACGGGTTTTAAATTTGCTTTGGATACAAATGTTTGTGTTGGTTTTAATCGCTCCCGCTCCGTTTTTAATTGCCCCGCTCTAAAACTGCACGATACGTTTCACACTTTTAAGGAAAAGGTGGAAAATCTGGGCTTCACTTTTGATAAGAAGTAACTATGTATGTCACACAAAGAATTGAAACTGAAATGTAGCTAAGGCTTTTGAACATGTTTAAATACGCCCGTCATAGGTCGGGGTTAGCCGATAGGACACGTTAGCTCCAGTTTCATGACATCAGCTTGAAAACGGATGCCAGGTTTACGGACCAGCAAGTTCTTCGTACCTGAGAAATTTGTTTGCGGTTCCCCATTAGTTCAGTTGCGAGCCTGTGTGCAGAGTTCAATGAGTCTGCACTCCTCATTCGACGTCCTCTCCTCGCGGTACGCCAACCATATAAGTCTTTGTCCGTTCCTAAATCGCTAGCATCCGCCGCCACTAGAACGACTTTTCACTCACCGTTTGCCGAACCATGACAGGGAGAGCCTTGAGTTGCTACGGGTGGGAGGACGGTGGGGGTATTAAGGTTCAAAGCTAGGGGTGGAGTATTGGATCCATTGGGCACTAAACTGGCCCACGTTACTTTTAGAACAGAATGCTTACAGGGCCGATTGTACCCCAGAAAACATTTTTAAGTATAAATTTATGGAGATATTACATCAGCGCGCGGATTTTATTACTTTACGCACGGATATGTCTAAGTAGGGAGACTTAATTGGCAGTTCTGCCGTGTTTCCCGACATTGTTCTCCGGATAGGGCTCCTAGAGCAGTTTGTACTTTATTATGTATAATTGTTTGCTATCATGAGGGCTGTCGAACAGATTGGACGGCGTCACAGCAAGAAATACGTAATCTCCTGAGAATCTCAAAGTACGGTTCTCACTACTTGTTAGATGCACCCAGGACATGCAGGACGCTCTCCTATTGCAAAGACAGCACAAGGAAATAGTTTTCCGCAGGGTTCCTGGGAACGTGAAGATACAGGGAAACGAACACTCTGATGCGGCGGCCAAGGAGTCTTTCTTCTCGCCGGTCGTAGTGACCGAGCGGTTCTAGGCGCTTCAGTCCAGAACCGCGCGACTGCTAAGGTCGCAGGTTCGAATCCTGCCTCGGACGGAGGTGTGTGTGCTGTCCTTAGGTTCGTTAATTTTCAGTAGTTTTAAATTCTAGGGGACTGATGACGTCAGATGTTAAGTCCCATAGTGCTCAGAGCCAATTTTCTCTCCTCTCCACCACCTGCTCGCTGTCACCTCATATGTGACCAAGAAGGCCTTGAGTGGGTGGAGGCTCAGTGGCTGGAAGTCAGGAAGAATAAAATACGTTTGATAAAACCATCCAACTGTGGCTTACCTCCTTCCGACCGTGACGTTCTCAAGAAGTGGCTCTGGCACCACGTAGGCGGGGACAATGCCCTCTGACAAATGGCTTTCTCTTAAGTAGTGAGCCGCCAGTGTGTCGCAGATGAGGGACACAGCAGTAAATAAGAGATAATCTAATCGAGTAGGTTTCACATGACAACTTTACGGTTCATCTGGGTAACCAAAAGGACCTGCCCTGTATTTTAACTGATACTGAATCGAGTTTGGTTAGTTTTTTAAGGTTTTGTGTGATGTCCAGTATTCTTCCCAAAATAGAGGATGTGAGATTTTAATGAGTCTCAGAGTGGTTTGGTCACCCACTATTGCTAAGCAGTCATCCAACCACAATCAACTGTCACATTTTTAATCGTTTCTATACCGGTTTCCCTGCTTTTATGCAGTTCTGCTGCGTTTCGTCGGATGTTCATCTATCCATTCTTCTTGGAGAATGCATCTTGGTTTACAGATTAATTGTTTTATTAACAGTTTTCATCACGATCGTCTCTGTATCATTCGTGCAAGGGCACTGTAAACTTTGCTGTTCAGCGCCCCCGTCCACAAATCATCATCATCATCATCATCAAAAAATTCCTGGCAACAGGAATGATAATCTGTATTTGTTTCCGTCGTTATACACTATGGCTGTTATTAATTTATTCATAACAGAATGATAGTTTCATACAGTTGACTATAAACTTTGATACATAATTGTGTTAGGTTGCAGCAGGATATGATCAGCTAAAGCGATGCTGACGTCTTACGCGATGTTTATTGAGTAGGTTTCAGCGAATCTGCGCTCTGACGTAAGTAGTCTTCTGGCAGCTGGGACGTATGGAATCGCTTGAGGCCGTGTCAACGCTGATGTCTTTTATTCGGTGCTGCGTCAGCCAGAGAGAGTCCTTACTTGTGTTTCCGACGTGAGGTACCAGCACGGTCACGGGATCTCCTTCTTATGTCAACATCATTGCGTCCCCAACAGCAAAGAGCATTTTGGGAAAGGTGGAGCCCTTCTACGCCCACACCGAAATGGTAACAATCTCCTGTCACCTCAGTATTTGTAAGTTACTAATCGATGACTTCACGAACTGTGGGGCCCAAATGTTATCCGTACGTCTGGGTAGGATCAACCACAAATACGGTCGCATCGAGGAGATAGTGGAGGAAAAGAGAACGAGAGGTGGCGGTTTCAAGGGCAGAGGGAAAAAGGTGTCAAGGCAAGCACCAAGGGAAGGAAACCTCTGTGATAATCTCGTCGGGTAGTGAGAGCAGTAGAGGTTTTCTTGCTATCTGCGACGGATTATGCAGGTGTTAGTTTGTTGTTAGTTTTGGGTATCGTGCAATGCTCGGTACCGTTGCCATAGCTCAGGTAGTCATAAATAGTATCAGTCAGGTAGAGAAGGGGTACTGCGGGGCTGGGCACCTATGAGTATCCTGGACCAGCTGCAGCGTCCGTACCTTTAACAAGCCAAGGTCATTCTATGAGTGTTCTATTGGTCATAAATCGATCTCAGTGTGTTAGGGTTTTGGTTGTGTTTATTTGAGTTTTAGTCTGCAGTACGGCTTCCCTGCATTGCCGGTTGGTTGGCTGGGTTACAGCTGGCTATCCTAATTAGCTGTGCTGTGCTGGAGTGGTTCACTATTATTTGCTGTGTCTGTCTATTGACGATACCCGTAGATGGTGTTTTGGGACGGTTATGTTCTACTCATGGCTGTGATCGTAGTTTCCAAGGTTAACGATGGAAGGAGTGCTCGAATATCTCATTTTCCTGTACGATCGTGTGGCGAGATGGTGTTTACGTCTGCCACAGACGGTCCCTGCCAGTCAGACTACGCTCAGTACACCCCTGCGTACCATGTAACATACACATGCACTTGCAAGCGCAACCAAGAGGGAAACAATTCTTCAAAATAAACAGAACTTGCTAGAGACTAATGCGAACACTTTTCTGCAGAGGTCGCCTCACAGACACAGGGAAGTTGGATACTCCGCCGACCTCAGCTGGCTTTATAAGGGCAGCGCAGCAGCAGTACAGCCAGTGCCTCGCCGAGCTAGGACCAGCTCCGACGGTTGTCACCGACGCTCTTGATGAATAGTCGTCTACATGTTATTTGTTTTCTTTGTGGGTATATAGTGATTGTTCGAGAAGTGTAGTTCACTTTCAATAAACGACATTATACTGAGTGTTCTGCAATATTGAGTATTCTTCAGACGGTATTCTCCGTGAAAATCTGCAGTGCATATGTATGACATACAGGCGGCGCAGACATGTTGGAACCCCATATCCCCAGACTAGAGCTGCATATGTCGTCAATGGTCTAATTAGTATTGTGTACATCGACCTCGACACCCTTCTATTCAGTGTGCTTTGCCTGTTGAGCATAAGGTAAAGCTGTTTGAGCGTCATGTTAGCTCGGTTGGTCATGTATTCATTGTGGTCCCCCTATTCAAGCTTCTGCTTGAGCCAGACGTGATGGCTTCTGTCTTTCTTACAAAGACATGTTGGAGTTGTGTGTAGTGTTATTTGTCTGCAATTTTGGTGTTTGTGCAGATGTTTCCGATTGCGTGTCATCACAGCAGCCTCGCACTTGTCGAAGTTTACTTTTACACGTTACGGTTCCAGCCAGTTCTGAGTAGTGTCGGTAGCCGTGAGTTAATGTTTGTAAGTACCTAGCCTTGCGCTAGGATCGCTGTGTCATCCACTTAGATAGCTACCATCGCGTTTTGGGTTGCTGGGAAGTCATTGATACAAGAGGCGCCCTAGAATACTGCCTTGGGGTACTCTCGCTTGTGTGTCGTGTTGTGTTAATTGTTTGCCCTGAACGTCAGTGTAGAAGCATGTGTTGGTAAGATACAGGTGTATGAGACGTGTGAGTCCTTCGGGGAAACCAGCGAATGAAACTTTTATGCCAGAGTGTACAGAAAGCGCCAACATAAATATGACGCCCTTGTTATCCCATTGGCTTATATAGCCTCATCACAACTGGTCACACATTTCAAGTCCGCTGTTACGCTGCCAGCTTTGAGAGGGGCAGAGCAGCTGAATTTATTCTCAGCGTTTCTACTTCGCTGTTAAGCAGAGATATCAATTTATTTAGTGATTTATAACACACACTGGATTTCTTTTTATATTTTGCGAGTTATAAGAAATAGTTTTCAGGTGTTTTAAACTATCCCCACGAGTCCTATCAAGAAAACACACTCCAGAAATTTTGTATTGAAGAAGAAAGGTAACACACGGTATGATGGTAAGAAATGTGTAGTGTCATTTCATATGTTTACATTTTGTCGTATGTGCCCCACTTACAAAAAATTCTAAAACAGTGTTATCTTCTTTCCTCACAACCTCAGTGAATAGTCAGGATGGATTTAAAATGAATTCCTACCAAAAAAAATTTATATAATTTTGATAACACTGTGTAAGACGAACTTCGCTGATTTTCCTAAATGTAATAGCACGCATAGGGTCGATTCCGAGGAAAAATATTAGTAAGTCAATGTGGGTTAATCAAGGATCTCAGTTGCATCTACCCTGTGATTTAGGGGATGCTAAGTCAATCGACCTCCAAAGTGTCTGCGAGCTTCCAAGGAGTCACAAGTCTCATTCGATGGACTCTACCATTGCACACTGCAGCGCCATCTTTCAGATCATCACTGATGGGGTGCAGCGACAGACATGAACGTCCTGGACCACTGGAGGTTTGACCACTGGGATCAAGAAGCTGTACGCCATCTTCCATCTTGAGGGAGAGCCAATGTTGCCTGTTTGTAGGCTCTGGTCAAACTCTAAATTGACAACTAGTATATCAGATTGGTCTGGAAGACGAGTCTCCTGTGCCCACGTCTCCGACGTCAACAATAGCAGTTCGGACATCAGCTCGCAGAGCTGCTATCCATAGCCGTCCACCGCGGCAGCGCCGGCTACGAGACCACGATGTCGCTACTGTCACCTGAGCCGTCTTTTACACAGCAGTGAATTACTGCTGGACGGGTTTTAGCCAGCTACTGCTGACGGGGTCCTTACACCACCGACCCGATTGAACTGCCAGCGCCTGGGAAGACAAATCTGTACATTAGAGTAACAAAGGATTCAGTGCTGATTATATTTTCTTTGCGCCCTCAAGCGTAAGTGCCTCACCTTACTCGGAAGAATCCTGCCAACTGAAGAGATGTACTATTAGACTCCTACAACGCACTGCTACGTCATCGCTGATCATTTTTATATTATTTGAGCTGCTGTGTCGATTCACAGGACTTACTCGTAGTGTCTGTGGCTCTTACTGGCCTAGTGCTGTGCCTGGCCGCAGTTGGGTATTTTCGACAGTAATACATAAAGGGAACGATATACAAGTACCTCTCATTTCTACTAACCACCGATTCAAGGAGACTTCAGCATGATATTTACTGTGAAACACTAGTCCAAGTATGACATTGTAAATGCTGCCAACAAGAGGAAGAACTTCCACACAATCCCGAAAGATTTCACTCTCAATGGAAGTTCACTGCCGACAGATAGAGTAAATATACAAAATGAACACATACTGCAGTAATTCGAGGCAGGTTCGCGTACTTGATTGTCTGTACGTCCCCGCCTGTCATAGATACCTCTGATCCCGTATGGAACACGAACATTCTTTTCCTTAGACAAAGCTAGCATACCGTTCTAGCTTTCCAGCAGCATGGAAGTCGTGTACGAACGTCTACGCGTTTTCTCTTGACCTGAAAAATGAGTACCTAATTCGACGTACTGTCATCTGCCACTGATTAAAAAAAACTGGTGTCCTATGCTTATATTCATTTTGAACACCGCACACAGACCGCAAAGCTCCCGTTTCCATTTAAGACTGGAGACTGAAATTCATCTTCTGCCTACCTGTCTTCCCCATGGGTAAACCTCCGACGACATCTTTTTCCAAACAGCCAATCTATTGTACCTAGTCCACCAAGGTTCTTGGCACTCGCACCAAACGTAGGCCTATCAAGCACACCACTAATGCGTTAGTACAGTGTTAAATACTTCCCTCTTCCCTTAGGTATGGTCGCTGCCTTCAGTTCCGCTAGGGCTGATGCATATTAAATTTCGAAATCCCTTACAGAAATATTTATAGACCTCCTCCGGCCCTTGAGATCTGTTTCCGATAGTACTATTTATCTTTGACATGCTGCAATAAACCTTACTAGAAATCCTGGAAGGAACGAGCATTCTACAACTTAGCAGGGTACATAAAATATGCTTTGTGTCCACCGTTAACCTTTCTATAATTTTTAAAAATTTTTCTTTAATTATTGGCTTTTTGAAAGTGCCAATTCAGCCGTCTTCCTCATGTAACGTCAATTATAACGGTACGAAAGTAAAGACAACAAAGGCACCACAGCACCAGTCTCCAAGCGGAGAAAATCACTGATTCGACTGCACGGTTAACCTTAATCAAATCATATTTCACAAAATTTCTCACCTTTCCAACTTCGTATCTTTTCAGGCGTATGGAGGGTTTCCATGAAAGCGAAAATATCTTTAAAAAAAAAACTCAAATGTGTGTGAAATCTTATGAGACTTAACTGCTAAGGTCACCAGTCCCTAAGCTTACACACTACTTAACCAAAATTATACTAAGGACAAACACACGCACCCATGCCCGAGGGAGGACTCGAAAATATCTTCACCTGACTTAATCGACAAAGGAGTATATAATGCGGCAGTGCTAGTAAGGAAACACTAGGAGAAGACTGCTCCACTCCCTTTCCCGGATCCTTAGTTTTGCTGTCTGGTGGCGGAAGGCATTCAGGACGACTGGTGCAGTGCTGCGGCTGTGCATAGTTACAGGAGCCTTGCCACTCGCTGACATAACATCACGGATGGACGGATGGTTAGCATATACGATGAGCCGTCCACTGCGTCCCTTCAGGGACTACGCGCGGAAAAATAGTGTCGACATTTCTCTGCGTATTGATATTCTGTCCGTATTAAGTCAGGTAGTTGGATTCGCGAACAGCGGTTTCCAGTAGTCATTTGTTTGTTCACTTTGTAGAGATCATGTGCAACGCGAAATACATGCAGTAAAACGTGATTAAATGAACTTTACAACCAATTTGCAGACGTCAGTGCCTCTCTTTCAGTGATGAATTTAGTTTTTCATCTCAAAAACGAAACCCTTTTTCGACTGTATTACAGAAACCTATCAAAGACTGCGATACAGTTCTCACAATTCTTTTTCATTATTTCATTCAGCAAGTCCATTTTCCCAAATTTCAGATATAATATCGACGTTATGAACAACAAAATGTTTCTTAATAACCCTGTTGATTTATTTAATTTATATCTTTAGTGGTTCTTAATATCGCCAGTCTCTGACAGTCCCTCTATAACAGTATTTTAATCAAGCCATCTCATCGAGGTCCGAGCTCTAAATAATAAATCCGATTTTCATTGAAATATTGAACCTTTTTTTTTTTTTCAAAGTGCGAATTGTGCTACAGGTTCCTCATACGGAGGTCTTGCTTGAGTCACATTTAGACAAAATCACGTGGAGGCGATTAATAACGAAATCCCTTAATATCAGAGCTGGAATATTTAAACTCAAATTGATCAACGGAAGGAAGGTAACTAATCAATAATGAGAT
This sequence comes from Schistocerca americana, assembly GCF_021461395.2. Taxonomy (NCBI): domain Eukaryota; kingdom Metazoa; phylum Arthropoda; class Insecta; order Orthoptera; family Acrididae; genus Schistocerca; species Schistocerca americana. Next base: position 682,970,059 of record NC_060121.1, read on the forward strand.
TTTCGCACTCCAGTGGAGCGTGCGCTGATGTGAAACTTCCTGGCACATTAAAAGTGTGTCCCGGACCGAGACTCGAACTCGGGACGCCTTTCGCGGGCAAGTGCTCTACCAACTGAGCTACCCAAGCACGTCTCACGCCCCATCCTCACAGGAGACAAGTTACTGGCAGAAGTAAAGCTCTGAGGACGGGGCGTGAGTCGTGGTTGTGTATCTTAGTGGTAGAGTACTTGCCCGCGAAAGGCAAAAGTCCCGAGTTCGACTCTCGGTCCGGCACACAGTTTTAATCTGCCAGGAAGTTTAACTAATCAATACATTGTAGATACACCAGCTGCGACATAGTCGCGAATATAAACAGTCTGTAGACATGGTGTAGAACTGAACTGGAGATGGTCAATACTGACTGAAACCGGTCATCGGCAAAGGAATTTATATTGCGGTCGAAGATTGGATTAAAAGAAACATTTTACATGTAGATAATTTGCCGCTGAGACTGTTAATATAAATATTTTTAAAAGTATGTAGTTGTGACCTCTCTTATGGCAATATTGCATCTATTATAAACTTTTAGTAAGTTGTACGTGTGATTATTTCAACATATTGCGGTTCCCTCGGTTTTTAAGCAATGAAGAGTTCCCTAAATTTGATAGTATGTAGATCATTTTCGATTTAAAGATAAATTATGGTGGGGATACGCTTCTTTCGTTGACTGTAGTGTGTTTTAACGGTGTGTAATGCATTGTACGCTTACGTATTATGAACACTTTTCTCACAGTGAATTTTCTCTCAAACATTCAACAAGTATAATGTCTCTTAGTGTTTTCTGGTCGAATGTTCGTCCATCAAATCCAGATGGCAGTTGATATTAGGCATTCAACCTATTTCTTCAATCTCGACAGAGAAAGAAAGAATCCCTTCGGTTAATTGACGATGCTTTGTCACCGAATTGGAGATTTCATAGCTAACAGAACTCATTACGTCGTCCTTCCCTGACATTATACAGGAGAGTGATCATTAACCCTTTAATGATCATATCAAATGATGGGTAACGAAGGAATGCTAGCGAATGATGTCGTTATTCATAAGTCACAAAGCCAGAGAGTATTAGCGAAATTAAAAATTACCTGTAGTTGACTGACAGTTAGTGCAGGAACTCTAAGTTGACCCTCATTATAAATAAACTTAGCGTGCTATGCAGAGGTACTCCAACGGATCCGTTGATCTTCGATTACACTATTATTCATTATTAACTAAAGTATGGTATTTATCCCAGTAAAACGTTTTCAAGCTAACCAGAAACGATCATATAACCGAAATTCGTGTAAAGGATTGCAAGGAAACATAATTACACCCAAGACGTAGCAGCACAGAAACACCTCACTTGATCAACTATTGAATGTGTTTATACTGTCTGTGAATTCTGCCGTTCAGGATTGATAGGGGAGAGAAAGAGGGTCTAAAGATGCGCATCCCGACACACAATCGACCACTTAGGGCCAGAACTTAACGAAGAAGCTTAACCGGGCCATAGGGCAGTCACTGCATGAGTCGTCGTGTCGTATAACGAAGAGATTCAATCACCATATCACTTCCTGAAAAATAATTCTCTTGAAATGATGCTGACGGTAAAATAATGACATAAGAGAAACACGGTATAGCATATGTGATCGTCGTTTCGGTATACGACAATGTGGTTGATGCATAAGTGTGAGGTTGAGTGTAAGGTGTAACTCAAAGTAGGTAATACTTAATGGTGTGTTTGGGTGCAATGATTTAATAGGTATATAAAATAATAGACCATATTATTATTTGTAAATACTTGTTATACTCAATACCTACCCATGGCTGCCTTTAATAGTGATTCTATTCATTTGTATTGAGAAAACAATCATCAAATTGAATCTGACAATCTAAAGATTTTTTAAGAACATTGTAACTTAACAGAACATCAATTCATGCAGGATACCATCAACTATTGCCTTATACCGTAATGCATAAGGGTGATAGAGTTTTCATATGATTTCCCTTCCCTGTATTCCATACGTATTGTATAAAGGTGGATGTGGTGCTCATTACGTACGTAACACGATCCTGGAGGCTCCAACGATGCATTTACACTCATGACCAATTAACACTAACTCACCACATCACAGACGGCCGTCTGCACAGACCTATTTGCTTAATGGGCTATAACGCTGCCGTTTAGGTAGCAATAGTCTACGTGATATGGGTGATTTACACAGTACTGCTGTCACGAGGAAACGCCTATTATTCCGGTGGAGATTAGGGCAGCACTGACAGATTTCTCGTCTTCACAAAGGAACTGTAATTTCATTCCTTGCAAAATGCTGCACAGTGATAGATATTTCTTGGTTGCAATGTTTTATTTTGTCTATATTTACGATTATGTATATCCGAATGCGTATGTACGTAATTAAAAACTGTGTTAGAGGCTCTAGGAAGAACAATGTGAAAAGAGTTACTTTGTAGTAACAAATATCTAGGAATCCATGAAACATATATAGAAATTGTCGGATATAATTACACAGAAGAAAACTGTGTAAGAACACTTATTAAAATCAGTATTCCAGCATTATTTTACGAGAACAGGTACTTCACCTTACTGAGAAAGCTAAAAGTCCATGGGCAAATAAACATCACAATCCTCGTGTTTCAGCTACATGTGATTTTAGAATTTTATTTACAGGAGCTCCCGTAAATAAAAAGAAAATTACGTATACAACTGAAAACGATTTGTTTCAGACATACGGATTGCTTCAGCTGTGGTTGAGTTCAACAAAAATCTATTTGCACAATCACAATCATCAAACACGTATTGGACGCTTTTGTGATGTGGATATTCTTTTTGACTAGTTTGAAGCAGGCTGCCAGGAACACTTCTCCTGTGCCAACCTCCTCATCCAAGACTAGCATTGTAACCAACGTCCTCATTTATTTGTTGGATGTATTCAAGCCTCCGTCTTCCTCTACAGTTTATAACCCCTACAGCAACCCGTAATAGTATGTACGTAATTCACAGATGTCTTAACAGATTCCTTTGCCTTGTTAGCGTTTACCATATAATCCTTTCCTCTCCGATTCTGCCCAGAACCTCAACATTCCTTACATAATTTTCAACTTTCATCTGTAGGATTACATCTCAAACGCTTCGATTCTCTTCTGTTCTGGTTTCCGCACAGTCCGTGTTTTACGACCATACAATGCTGTGCTCCAAATCTACATACTCAGAAGTTTCTTCCTCTAACAGAGGCCAATTTTCATACTAATAGATTTCTCTTGCCCAGGAATGCGTTTTTTGCCGTTGATAGTCTGTTTCTGATGTCCGCCTTGCTACGTTCGTCATCCGTTGTTTTGCTGCCTACGTAGCAGAATTCATCTTCTTCGTGGCCATCAATCCTAATGTTAAGATAGTCACTGTTCTCATGTCTGCTGCCTCTCATTACTTTTGTCTTTCTTCGATTTACTCTCGATCCATATTCTGTACTCAGTTACCTGTTCATTCCATTCAGAAGATCCTGTAATTCTGCTTCACCGTCACTAAGGACAGCTATATTATCAACGAACCTTTTCATTGATAATCTTTCACCTTAAATTTTAATTCCACTCTCGAACCTTTCTTTCATTTTGTCAAGATAAGTTTTAGTCATCAGTTGCAAATAAATTTTGTTATCTCACCAGTTCCGACAAATTAATTTATCAGCCTCTGAAACTCAGTTAAGCAGACACTCAATATCTTCCTCATAGGATAAAACCGTGGTATGTTCAGAAATTTACTTATTGTACGCGATTATTTTAAACACTATTCGACAGTTAACAATAACTGAATGACGTCTCTGTATCTGTAGGGCTAGCTTCTTCGATATATACAGTGTGATTTGTTTCATCGTCTACAAACTCTAGGGATTGATCAATGAGACGATACGGAAAAATTTTAATTTATGCGCGGAAATGCATGGTTTACATACCAGAAACCACTTATTCCGATGCACGTTATTACACATACTGTGGTCTAATAAGCGTTATACCATGCTTCCAGAGTTACAGTATGTGCTGAAAATGGTATACACGTGCATCAACGCGTGTGTGCACACGCCGTTGCGTGATCTGTCCCACACGTGCACACCAGCCTGGCTCCATACGAACAGTGTCAGAGGCAGCATGAATACGCTGCTGCAGTGTCGCCACATCTAGAATGGGCCCATAACCAGGCATCGCACGGGTTGAGATCCGGTGAAGGAGGAGGCCATGCAACAGGACCCCCTCGTCTGATCCATCGAACAGGGAAGGCACTACTGAGATGCGTCCGGACGTTAACGGCGAGGTGAGCTCGAGCACCATAAGGTAGCAGCCACGTAACCCTTCGAATCATCAATGGCATCTCTTCCAGCAGGATAGGAAAAGTCGCCTGCAAGGAACACCGATAGTTCCGGCCTATTAGGAAGACCGGCCCCAAAATTCGTCGCCAATTACTCGGCCCACACATTCCTGCTGCACAAACGCTGATGATTCGCCGCCGCCATACCATGCTATCCCACAGACGACTTTTATGAAAGTTCAAGAAACCAGTGGCAAAACAGCTCCAGATTTCGAAAGTCTGTCGCTAGTAAGCCCTGCACTCGCTGTAAGTGATAAGCGTAGTAACAGTTGGCATTGTGAATGTTCCACACATTCATCTGGCTTACCCCGCTGGCGGGCAAACAGCCCGGTACTAACACGGCGGTTGCCTTCCACCGTGTTAATCACATTTTACTCCAAGTCAAGTGTTTTAGGGTACAGTATTCATGATTTCCTGCTTCCTGAAACGACCCTGTGTGAGACAAAAGGCGAAACACTGTTGAAACATTGACTAACGTGGTTGTTGTAGGCGGGGATAGGCCTCCTGATACAACCTTGCTGTCCGCCGCCCGCTGCCATTTGCCTTTGCGTAAGTAAACGCCATGTTGGCAAACTCGTGGTTCGGATACGGAACCATTGTGTATATCGCTGCATCACTTCCAGTACGAGATGAGTCAGCAAGGGAAGTGAATCGGAGACATTTCAAATTACAGTGATACGAGAGGGCGCTATGGCATGACGAGTGAAGAACAGAACCACTCTCTAGGAAGAAACAAAGCATGCTGTAACTGTAGCTGCATGGTATGGCGCGTATTAGACCGCAGTCTCTGTAACAAAGTATGATTGAATAAATAGTCTTTAGCATGGAAGCCATTCATATCCGGAGATAAGGTCATTAGATCATTTTTTTCCTTATCCTTTCATCGATCAGTCCCTAGAGTTTGTACTCGGTGGAAAAAATGACCCTGTAGATTGAGAAGTAAGGGCGACAGACTATATCCCGATCTTGCACCATTCTTGGCCTTCCACTCTCATTATGCCCTCTTGGCTCTTGTACATGTTGTACATTACCCGTCGGTCCCCAGAATTTCGAACAGCTTGCACCATTTTACCTTCTCGAACACTTTTTCCGCGTCAATGAAGGTGTATTGATTTTTCTTGAGTCTAGCTTCCATTATCGACCGCAATGTCAGAACTAACGGCCTCTCTCATGCCTTTAACTTTCCTAAAGCCAAACTGATCGTCACCTAACACATCCTGAGTTTTCTTTTCCATTCTGCATTACATTAATCTTGTCAGCTGTTAAACTGATTGCGCGATAATCCTGGGACTTGTTAGTTCTTACTGTCTTCCGAACTTTGTCCCACCTCTTTACGCTTTGATTCTTCCTGAGTAGTCTCTTAAACTGTTCTTCATCGCTACTGAGCTGTGATCTGAATCAACATATGCTGCTGGGTACGCATTACAATACAGAATCTGATATCGAAATCTCTGCCTAAGGATAACGCAATCCAACAGAATTCTTCCAGTTTCTATCCGCGCTATGAAAGAGTACCTCCTCCCCTTGCGACTCTTGAATAGAGTATTCTCTATTAATACCTGAAATTTATTGCAGAAATCAGTCTTTCTTCTGTCTCATTCCTAGTACCAAGCCTATTTTCTTCCATAGTCCTTTCTCTTACTCCTTCCCCTATAACTACATTCCAGTGCCCTTTGTCTATTAGAATTTCCTCTCTCTTTACGTAATGAATTACCCGTTCAGTATCCACACATACTTTTTCTATCTCTTAATCTCAGCTTATGACGTTGGGATGTATACCCGAACTATTGTTGCCAGTGTTGGTTTGCTGCCGATGCTGAAGAGAACAACTCTATCACTGAATTGTTGACAGTAATACACTCTCTGTCCTACCTTCCTATAAATATCCAAGTCTACTACAGTTATATCACTTTCTCCCGCTGATCACATTTACCCTATAGTCATCTGTCTAGAAATCCTTGTCTACATTCTTTCCGTTTCATTCATCGACTCCCAGAAGATCTAGACTGAGGCTTTGCTGCCGGCCGAGTGGTTCTAGGCACTTCAGTGTGGAACCGCGCGACTGCTACCGTCGCAGGTTCGAATCTTGCCTCGGGCATGGATATGTGTGGGGTCCTTAGGTTAGTTAGGTTTAAGTAGTTCTACGTTCTAGGGGACTGATGACCTCAGATGTTAAGTCCCATAGCGCTCAGAGCCATTTGAACCACTTGAGGCTTTGCGTTTACCCTTCTAGATATTCTAGCTATCCTCTCACTTTCCAATATGTAACATTCCATGCCACTACTCGTAGAACTTTATCCTTTGTGGTTGGTCATTCAATCTTTTTTTCATGGTCGTCTCCACCTTGCCAGTCCCCTGTCACAGATCTGATTTGAGGCACATTCTGGAGTCCTTGCCAATAGAGAGATCGTCATGAGACTTTTTCAGTTACAGGCCACATGTCCTACGGATAAACATTATGTGTCTTTAATACAGTATTTTTCGTTCCATCTTCATACCGTTTATCATTTCTGATTCTTCCACCTGTAGGGTACTTTCCCACACCAAGGGCAGGAGAGTGCCCTCAAAATCTGTCTGCTCCTCCGATTTTGTGGCTATTATGACGAATTACGTGTCCAATTTAGTTTATTTTCTCTATATCGTGTTAATGTCGTTTCCTATTTGGTGTCTTATAGTATTTGCACATTAGATTTCCTTTTTGTCCTCGATGTTTCTGAGGCTCTTCCCCACATCTATATTACAGTTTTTTATGTTTCTTTCTCCTCCAGTGTTCATCCTTCGCAACCCTAGTTTAACGTGCTCCAAATAAGTGTTCCCATTAATTTCTTTCTTCCTTCTACATTAATTTTTTTGTTTTCTAATAAGTTTCTCTTATTTCTGAATGGTTGCCTCGTAATCGCAATCGTTCTTATGTTGTCGTTACGGTTTTAGTTCGAAAGATTGGTCGCATTTTGCTCTCCACGCTAGTTTATCCTGTGGAGCCATCTTCATCTTCAAACAACTGCTACGACAATATGTCTTTGCACCTGCTTACCGTGTTCGCCTCTGGACTCCCTAGTCCCCCCTTCCCATTTCTTCAATCTCTGCAACATCACATTCCTATATTCACGGTAATTAATGACTTACAACGTTTCCTATCAGTCGATACATTTTTCAAGTTAAGTGAAGCAACATGTATCTTTCTGTCCATTTGTATTCATTACTTCCTCAGCAGTTGTGCGACCTACACGTTTAATTTGCAACATTCCTCTGCAGCACCACATTTCTACAGCTTCTATTCACATCTTATCTGAATTACTTGACGCCCACGATTCACTTCCATATGAAATTTATATTTGAAGTTAACAATTCCCTTTCCTTCAGAAACACTTTGCTTGCTGTTATCAGCATACATTTTTCAATACTCTCTACTTCGTCCATCACATTATTTTATTGTCTAAACAGTAATAACCTCCTAGTACTTTTAGTGGTCCTTTACTAAACTAATTACTTCAGCATCGCCTTAGATATCTGTTTTCCTTTTGTGACGTTTATCGTACTTCCGCCTTTTAAGACATTGGCAATCCTCTTCAGCAGCTCGCCCAACTCCTTTGTGGTCTCTGACAGAATTGCAGTGTCCACAGTAACATCAATTTTTTTAATTCTTCTTCCTGAACTTAAATTTAGTTACAAAACTGCTCTCTGGCGTCCTTTACTGGATGTACAGGTTGAATGACATCGGGGATAGGCCAGAACCCTTTCTTTATCCCATATCACCTAATTCTTCTCCTTCATTACATTCGAGTTAACTGTTGTCTGGCTTTTGTACGAGTTGTGAAGAACGTTTCACAACTACTACTTTCAGAATTTCAAATAACGTATTCCAGTCAGCGTTATCAAAATTTTCTCTGAGACTACAAATACTACGAACGTTTGTTTGCCTAAGATAAGTCGCTGAGTCAGTATTTTCTCATGTGTTCCTACATTTCGCCGGATCAAAAACTGATCCCACTCGGAATTGGCTTCTACTAGTTTTTCCATCCTTCTTTAAACAACTGGTATCAGTATTTCGCACTCAGGACATATTGGTGATTGGTAATTCATAACTGTCAGCACATGCTTTTCTTGGAGTTGGAATTATTACTTTCATCTTAGAGGCTGAAATTATTTCGCATGTAATACACGTGTTTCAGGCCAATTCGGTGATAGCTACCAAGAATACAAGTAGTTTTGAGGGAATGTCGTCTACACCAGAGTGATTATTTCTATTTAGACCATTCAGTGTTCTGTCAAATTCTTCTCGCAGTATCGTATCTCCTATCTATCATTACTTCTCTTCCCTTTCTATAATATGGCCTTCATTGTAACTGCATTGAGCTTCTATATATTTCTTCCACCTTATTGTTTTCACTTCTTTGGTTAGCACTAGTTTTCCATGATAGCTCTAGATTTAGATACCTATATTTCTATGCAAGGACTCTTTTTATATACAAGAGGTATCTATCTTTTCCATAAGTTACACATGCTTCTATGAAGCTGCATTTCTGTTCTAGCCATTCCTATCCGTTTTTCATTTTCCTTCAGTCTCATTCTTGGACCTCTGTTTCCCTTTTACGTGCTTCATTTGCTGCATCTTCATTCTTTCTCCCAGTATTAATCAAATTCAATATTGCCTACGATATTCGAACATTTCTAATAGGGCTCGTTACTTTTCTTGCCTTATTCTCTGCCTCCTTCATTAGTTCTTCAGTAAAGACTACCCAGTTTTCTTCTACTACATTCCTTTCCCCAGTTTCAGTCAGTCGTTGCCGAACGCTACTTTGGTACTTTTAAACTCTCAACAACATTTACTTCTTTCAACTTATCCTGTTCACTTCCGCTTAATGCTGTTCCCTTTTCGCAGTTTCTTCATTTTCAGTGTGCAGTGCATAAACAATTAACGATGGTCAGAGACCATATCTGGCCCAGAAAGTGTCTTACGGTATGAAATTTGTTTCCAGAATCTGTCTTATCACTACATAATCAATACAAATACCTCCAGAGTCTCCAGTTCTCTTCCAGATACACAAAATTTATCATGAGACTTAAAAAAAGTATTAAAGCACTAAGCACTCCATCGTCAGGCCATAAGTGGCCCATCGGGACCATCCTCCGCTGAGGATGCGTGTGGTCAGCAGACCACTCTACCAGTCGTTATGATGGTTTTATTTGACTGGAGCCGCTACAGTTAGCTAGAGTAGCTCCTCAGTTAACATCGCAAGGCTGAGTGCACCCCGAAAAATGGCAACAGCGCATGGCGGCCTGGAGGATCACCCACCCAATTGCCGGCCACGCCCGACAGCGCTTAACTTTGGTGACCTGATGGGAACCGGTTACAACAAATATTAGCAATGATATCATGTTGAGATCAAAACTCCATCCAGACATCTTCCTCCCTCGTTTCCTTCCACCAAACCACATACTCCTAGTATTTCTTGTTTCCTTCCTTTTTTCTACTACTGAGTTACAGTCATTCTGCGCAGTTGAGTTTTCCTCTCCCTTAACTACATGAATTTCTTTTAACTCATCATACATACTTCCAACCTCCGTTTCGTCTTCGGAACTAGTTGACATACAAAATAGTACAACTGTGGTGGGTGTTGGTTTTGTGTTTATTTTGGGTGTACTAGTATGGCACTCACATTAGTTTACTCGTATTCGTATTTCCTTATTATCATTACACCTGCTCCTGCATTACCTGTTTGTGATTTTATATTTTTAACACTGTAATCACCTAAAGAGAAGATCTGTTCATCAGGCCGCTGATGGTCAATGGAACCTACTACATCTTACATCATTTTATGTATTTCGTTTTTAAAATTCTCTGACCAACTTGCCCAATTAAGGAAGCCAACTTCTATGTTCAGACCCATAGAATTCCAGTCTTGTTTTTCCTGAGAAAGAAATTCTCCTGTTTATCCTAGCTCAGAGACTCCAATGACTATTTTGTGTCCATAATATTTTATCCAAATGTATGCAATCATTATTTAACCAAGCAGTAGGAGTGCATGGACTCCTGAAAAGTAATATCTGATATTATCCCTTTCTTTCAGTCGTTCACTGTACCAGTGCAGCAAGTGCAAGTCCCCTTTGAGTGACGTTTCAAGGCCAGATCAGTCAATCTACCAGACTGTTGCCACTGCAACCACTGAAAAGACGTCTACATTGTTCAGAAACAACGTATTTTTCTAGCCTCTCCACTGAAACCCCTCCATTGTAGTTGCACCGAATGTAATGGGACCTGGTTGTCAATGCACGCTAGCCACCCAAGCCCTTCACGTTCAGTGATTCGTTACTATTCTAACAAGGAAAGCTTGCCGATTTTCTTGAAACTTAAATGTAAGTAGAACATGAAATCGTTTAGACACTTGTTTTTTTAGCTGCTAATACGCTGATTTAGATGGTAAAATACACCCCTAAGGCTGACTCCGCAAAACACATTTTTACATATATCTTCTCTTTAAATCAATATTTTAGAACCAAATCAAATAGAAATCTTTTATTATAACAAACTGCATTATACAATAGTGAAATAGGCCACATAGGCTACTTCACTTATCTTGCAGGGGGTAGAATAGTATTTTATGAAGCACACATTTGTAATAAGAGTTCATAAACAAACTATAGAAACCAAAAAAAGTTTTTACAAACTATACGATGAAATAAAGTTCACATGTTTTTAATTTTTCTTAAAAGTTCCCCTGCATAGGATAATCTGTCCCTAACGCCACTGACAACTTTTCAGTGTCCCAGCTAGCAGTTTTCCATGATACTTTGTAGAATAGTGTTTTTGCAAACTACACAATGAAATAACGTTGATGAGTTTTTTAATATTTTTTAAAAGTGCCCCTCCATACTGTGAACTACCCCTAACAAATCATTTAAATTCGTTCAATAGTTTATAACCGTTTTAAATCGATTTTATAGTTTTATAGTAGAAAATGCGGATTAAAAAACGGCTGCAATTTTAAAATGTGTTTTCTTTTAAAGATATATAAAATGATAACTGGTACTTATAAAGTACAGCTAATTTCATTGTGGATACTTCCTTTGTATGAAACTTAAACGTAATTTTTGGTTTAAAAATTTTAATTTACATAAGTGGAATTTGTAGTAAGACGTGGATGTATATTCATTCATTAATCTTGAGTATACTTTGTCTTTTTTGTGTTTTATTGATAGGTGCCATGATCTGTCCCCCACAAGGTGTGTGACAGTAATCATAGGATGGTGTACAAATCAGGAATATATACTATTTATTAAAAGGACTGAAAATAAGTAATAATTAAAATACAATGCCTGTAAATGCGATCATAGTAACGACATTATTATTAAGAACCTTCAGACCATAATATGCTTAAGAAATTAAGTTTCCAGTTAATGAACAAGAAAAGCAGTTACATGATTTACTGGCAGAAATACTAAAACAATTGGTAACATCTTTGGAAACTAATATAAAAGAAGACGAAATGCTGTATTTTGAAGATGATAATGATTCATCCAGAAGGTGTTGAATACGAACAAACTGAAGAGTCTGAAGATGTCCGAGAAGTATTTGGTTGTACTTATGAGGAGAAAAATATAGGCTTTAAATATAAAGATGAAGCAGTTAAGTTGTGGTTGAGTGGGACAAGTAAGCCTTACTTATTAGATACTGTGAAGACAGGTATCGACAAGCCAGCAGTATGAAACAACTTCGACAATAGAAAAAGCAAGTTCAAGCAGGAGGAAACAGATATGAAAAATTACTAAACATTTTGGAACACGTTTTACATAATGCAAAAGAAGCCATTGCATCAAAACTGATTATACATGATATTGATTTGGAGAGAAGGGCTATACAAATGAAAGCTGTAATAGACAGGGCTTCTTTCAAAGAATCAAATTCATGAGCCCATGAATTAAAAAAAACACACACACACACACACAAAATATGGTATCTTGAAAAATTACTAAATTCGGTACAAAAGCTTCATTCTGAAGGTTAATGAAATATAAGACAAGTGTGAATCTATTAGATCTGAAGTCTGACAGTCGTTTACAAAATATGGAGCAGAAAATGTATTTCATTCAGATCAAAGTGGATTCAGTTTGTAGTTTCATACCAGTGGAACATTAAATAATAAAGGAGTTAAGGAGGTATCATCCTAAATAGACAGTTACACTATTCAGCCTACTATATCACCAGAGGGTAAGTTACTTTCGCCTTTATTTTTAGTACTGAAGGAGGCAAGTGGAGCTCTAGGAATCCAGATTAGGGAAACCCTATTTACTCCAGAAAATATCTTATTACGAATTTCGAAATCTGGAAAGCTTACCAAGGAACTCTCTCAGGTGTGGATAAGAAAAATGTTTTTGAAAAATGCTACTATGTCTTCTGTGCTACTTTTGGATGCCTGGAGAGGTCAGTGTTAAAATATCATACAAGAAGTTGTACCAAAAGAGGCGAATTTAAAACTAATAACATTACCTCCTGGCACGATTCGGAAAATTCAATCTTTACATGTCTACAGTTCTCACTTTTGGAAAAACTTTGTAAGAAAATTTTTAGATATAATTATTTTGAAGGATTATGCTGTTAATTTTCACAGGAGAAATAATATCATTAAATGCAATTTCTTGTGCATAATCAGCTATCTCAACTTTCAAAAGTGGATCCGTAACTGACAGGCCAACGAAATTCAATAATTGTGTTGATTTTTGCTTCAATACAGCAGCAGAATCTGCATGTAGCTTCCAGAACAATATTGTAATCACAACCTGAGGATGGTGTAAGAACTATTTGTGCATAAATCATTTTCTTATAGAATATCACCATTGCAACAATTACAACTGATAAAAATATAAATTGAAAGACAGTTGTATTTGTCAACAATTTGAAATATGTAACTGATAAATCAAATTTTACTCTATGTAATTTGTTGTTCTCCTATATTACACAACGACTATCAAAATCAAAAAATAATATAATACAATTATTATCAAATTAAGATGAGCCAAATATATTTTTAACTATTAAACTAAATTGCATGTATGAAATTTGATTGCTTCTTATTATTTTTTGAATTCAATTACTTCTAGAGAGTAATCCAATAGAAAATCGATAATATCGTTTGGAAATAAAGCTGTCTGGGGCATACTTAAGATGCATGTTAGATGACAGAACTTCATTGTATAAAAATTCGAGATCCAATTGTAAATCAGTACCAATATGATTGTTCCAAAATTTTTAATTTTTGAAATATGGTAATGAATTGATATCAACTGCATTAAGAAAACACCTCATTCTTTTACCTAAGTTGAATCTTTTTAAATAGATTTATCTGCCATATTAGAAACCCCAAATTAATTCTTCAATTTTTATGACAGAATCATTATCAACAACACAAACAAATCCAGAATACGAAAGTTCATGAAAAACTCCTACTCAGGGTACTGATGATTCATTTGCATTGAGGGAGTTTACCCTATGCAGGGGCACTTTTAAGAGAAATTCAATAACACATCAGCTTTATTTGATCGTGTTGTTTGTAAAAATATTTTTTTAGTTTCTATAGTTATTTCGTGAATATTTAATATGTTAGCGTACTTCATAAAACACGATTTAACTCCCTGCAAGGTAATGAAAGCATCCTCTATGGTCAGTTTCACTGTTTTATAATGTAGTTTGTTATGATAAACGATTTAGATTTGATTTGGTTCAAAAGTATTGATTAAAAGTGGAGATCTCTGTAAAAATGTGTTTGGCAGGGTCAACTTTAGGGGTGTATTTTCCCCTTTAAATCAGCATATTAGCAGCTAAAAATAACATGTGTCTAATGCTTTTTCATGTTCTACTTACATATAAAGTTTCAACAAAATCGGCAAGGAACACCTTCCAGACTGCATATGAAAGAGTCATTATATTCCTCCATTAATTTATTATTTTCAATCGAAGTAGCATAATTACTTGCATTAGTAGTTGATTTCCTCTGTTACAGTTTGATGGTAATCTGCCAGCATAACTTAAGCCTGTTTGTATTTATTTTGAGTCTGACGCTTTCCATGTCATGAGACATTATTTTCAATGTATCATTCTACTAAAACTACTATACTATAGACAACCTGAATATAGTGTATTTGTTTACTACTACAGTTGATCCCTCACACGTCAAAAAAGAAAATGAACTAATTTATGACACTAAAAGTGAATGAGAAAACCTTTCCTTGAATAGAAAATTACTGAAGTAACTATTTTGGTCAGAATGTAAAGTTAGTTAATGAAAAACATAAAAAGCTCTATCGAGAGAAGGCGAGAGACTATTGGAAGTAAAGGAAATAACGAAGAAAACCGAAGTACTGAGATTTCATAGTAATGTCAGGTAGCTACTTTCGTCAGAACTGTGTAAGTTAGTGAAAAACAAGAAAACTATGTCGAGAGAAGCTGAGAGGTTATTGGGAAAAAAAGGAAACAGTGAAAAAAAGAAGTATTGAGGTTTTATAGGAATGTCATAAAGCTACTTTTGTCGGAAATGAATAAGTTTCTTAGTGAAAAACGAAACAGTTATGGTGAGAGATGATGAGAGATTACTGATAAAATGGGAAAAAAGAAGAAATCCGAAGTATTGAGATTGGGACTTAATTCTTTTTGACACTGAAAGAATTAAAAACAAAAATAACAAATATCAGAATAATAAAATAAATTCCAGGTCATTGAAGGGTTTTTGAAGGTAGCCTGCACTACCATGATGTACACGACTGTAAATGAGCCTGATTGTGGAACAGCTAAAATTAATCTTCTTTCACCTCAAGAGTACTTGTAACGCTTACTGCTACTTCCTGCTCTATGAATGATTTTTTGCCATGAAAAACGCCAAGCTGTGTCGTACTTGAAACGTGACGTCAGTTGCCAACAATGGCTGGGTAAGACATTTCCAAGATGGGGATGAAAAAAGGGCAGTTTTATGTCAAGCTAAGCACAGAAGTATCAGAAAACCAACATTAGGAAAGAAGGCAGCTTTACGTTTACAGATAATATTTAGCTTCTGGGCGTTAGAGGGAAGTGCTCTAACCCGAACTGCTCACCCTACTTTTTAAGAAGCATGCAGTTTTACTGTATGGTTATATAGTATTCTTCTGGTTCTTCTTTGTCATGAGCTCTAGTAAGTCCGAGTGTGAAAAGTACTAAGGCGTGAACCACTCTGTCGTGGTGTGAGCTGCTGTTTGTACTTATCAGTTTGGAATTACATGTCTTGACAATGGGAAAAGTTTTTACATTGTAGTACTTTTTCTTGTATATTTCCTAGACAACAGCACATAGGCATTTCAGCCGACATGTGTTCTTGAATAGAAAGGTTCAAGGTTAATTTTTATGACCAAGCGATTCGCTTTAGATATTTGGATAAAATTTTATCCTGCTAACAATCTGCAGGTTGTATTCTAGTAACTGGACCTCTTTCCGCAGCTTAAACCAGACCCCTCAGTTTTCTGTGTTTAAAGTCAGTCTGTATTTCTATACACTTTTATTCGCTTGTCATTTCCAAGGGGATAATGGGGTAACTTGATCAGAAGAAGTAGAAACACTAAATCTGATGATGCTGTGCAGAAAGAGAAGATTATTTGGAAGACAGACAGTAGACAATTCCACAAACAAGTCCAAATTGAAATAGCAAAAATAAAAAGAGACAGACTTACAATATAAAGTTCTAGAAGCAGAGCTCGTTTAACATTACCTTGCTATAGAATGTTCTTTCTTTGGGTCTACTTGTAATGACTCGTGAACAATATTTGTTAAATTTTCTGAAAGAAAAAAATATTGAATACCCTTTAAAAGAAGAAATTTCTGGGAAGATGGGCATTAGACTTACTCTTAAACTTCACAAAAAACCGCCTGAAATAAAGCCTACAGGAACTACCTGTAGCAGTTGTTATGGGCAACGAAAACGTGTGTAAATTCTGCAACCTTCTAGGAAATGTTATATTATACCTACATTTCTTGATTTTGAAAATAATTTCCCATCGTAATAATTTTCATCTTAATTTCTTACAATTGAATTTCAGTTCAGCATAACATTATCAAGTAAGTATTACATTATTTTAAAATATAATTTGTCACCATGTTCTGTATTTTAAAAATCGGAAACAAAATGGAGTTCCCGTTTTGGGTACTTCCTTCTATACAAAACTACAACAAAATCCGTAACCTGCATTAAAATTGTCAGTGATATTCTGAATGTTAAATACACAACAGCTTTTACCGTTGACTACACTATTCAATACAACTAAAACCGCCATCAATAAGCCATAAACATTAACATTACCTATGGGTAGGAATACAGAGCTATAAAATACGAGGGGCGTTCCACAAGTAATGAAACATTCTTTTCTGAAAGCAAGTTGGTTTTATTCAGATTTAGAATACACCATATTAGTTTGGCTACAAATCTCTGTAATTCGTTTACCCATTATGGACGTGAAATACTTCGACTGTGATGCATAAATGTTTCCACAAATTACTGCAACCATCAACCTTATGTTTCATTATTAAATTTTTATTTCCCATTGCCTTTTTCGAATCCCCAAGCGATTCGTGATCTGGTGTACAAATTTATTGAACAATGCTGCAACCATGCAATCAATATGTACCATGAAATAATGATCCTTTAGGCTATTTAAAACCGGTACTGGAAAATAAAAATCTAGACATTAAAGAAAAGGTTACTGGTTGTAGTGATTTGAGGTAATCTGTTAATAAACCTTGATTTTCAACTATTTCTCTGTTCAATGCGATGGCCTTAGGCTACTTTACTGGAAGGTCCTGAATACCCGTATGATGCCACTCTATTGGTTGACGTCAGCGCCAACGTCTTGCTGCATCAACAACCTCCCTCTCTTTCTCATATCTGTGTAGTGCATCCTACATTGGACAAAGAGGTGGAAATTGGAACGTGGGAGATCCGGGCTGGAGGGTGG
The DNA here is from genome assembly GCF_021461395.2 of Schistocerca americana. Classification (NCBI taxonomy): domain Eukaryota; kingdom Metazoa; phylum Arthropoda; class Insecta; order Orthoptera; family Acrididae; genus Schistocerca; species Schistocerca americana. The sequence continues at coordinate 682,987,421 of NC_060121.1, forward strand.
ATGAGGAATAACAATCCAATAAAGTTTTTGTGAGCTGCTGCTCTCGGGTGCGCTGACTGGAATTAGGCCTTGCGTTGTCATGGAGAAAAAGAAGTTCGTTAGAATTTTTACGGCTACTAACACTCATAACTGTTTTTTTCAATTTCCTAAGGACAGCTCAGTACAATTAAGAGGTTATCTTTCCTCCACAAGGAAACAGAATAACTCTTACATATTCATAGAAGACCATCGCCATGACTTTACCAGCTGTTGGTGCGGCTTTGAACTGTTCCTTCAGAGGAGAGGTAGTGAGATGACACTCCAAGAATGGCAGTTTTGTTTCCGGTTCGAAGTGAAGAACTATCGTTTCATTGCCTGTGGTGTTGTTCGACAAAATATTGTCACGATCAGCCTGAAACGTGCAAACAGTTCTGCACTGATGGTCTTCGTTTTCGTTTTGTGGTCTTCCCTTAGGCGGTGACGAGCCCAGCTGACACACACCTTTGAGCATCCCAACTGATGGGCGAGCGTGTCAGCACAGTCAACAGAGACGTTTAATCGAGCATCAAGGTGTCAGACTGCGATTCGTCGACCACCTAAAATGAAAGTGTCCGCAAGTTTCAACATTGCAGAAGTCACAGCTTTGTGAGACCGGCCGGTAAGCGGGAGTTCAGTTATGACATTGTTGTAATGATGGCAGAAGCTTCGTCCAGCGACCCACCATGCCCTTGTTCACTGCCAGATCTCCTTACATATTCCGTAAGCACCAATCGATGTCTGCAATGCTCTGTTTTTCAGCGAAAAGAAATTCAATGTCAGTTCTGTGCTCGAAAGGCAACTCCGTTGCAGGCGCCATTTTGAAGGATAGATATAGCGCCGCCACCTATCGGAACTTCACGAAACTATAGTTGCTAAGGTGGGAATATTCCACTACGTCCCACAACAAATTCCATACTTTTTCAACCGAAACTGTTCGAGAAAGAATTTGTTGCATTGCTGGCTGAACGGCCCTTGTACTTTGAGGAAGTTTAAATCACCTGAATAACACGAATCAAATTTGAGGTCGGTGAGTAATTAGTATTCTTGGTCAGGATCTCGTTTGTAGCTACAGTACTTGTATTGCAAAATGTTGCGTACCAGCCTGATGAAACATCATGAGCTCCCCATTATTTCCCAAAGTATCAATCAGTTCAAGTCAGTACTGAGCCTGTATTGTCCCTCGTCTGGAACTAATGATACGCTAGAGATCTTCACTGTAGCCTTACAATATGTATAGTCACTTATGAAATTTGTTGTTAACAATTGGAACGAATTCAAAAGTAATAGCAGTGTACATGGCTACAACACTAGGAGAAAGGATGAAGATTAAATGTAACTTTGGCTCAGAAGGGGGTAAATTATGCTGCCACAAAAGTCTTTGGTTACTTACCTCATAGCATCAAAATTCTGACAGATACCCATATAGCATTTAAAAGGAAATTAAAGGAATTTCTTAATGGCAACTCCTTCTACTCATTAGATGAATTTTTGGATATAGTAAGTGGGTAGTTTCCCCTACCCCCACCAAAAAATAAAATAAAATAAAAAATATATTAAGTGTCATGTAATATTTTGTGTAATGTGATATCTTGTATCGAAAACTTTTATTAACCTGACACGTTCCACACCATTACGAAGTGTCGTATTCATGATCTATGGAACAAGTACTAAACTAATCTAATCTATACATTTCTGCTTGACTACGTAATATCCTAGGTAGAACGGCTACCTGGCTGCATATGAGAAAACTGTACTGTTCATCAACGCTACACTGGTCTTATTCATTCAAAAATGTCAGTAGTGGTTGAGCATTACTTCCGTGACGTTCATACTATATTCGGCACACTTTAGACATTATTCTCTAAGTTAATGTAATCGAGTTTTGAGGAAATGAAGTGTTTAAGATACGACTGGACTGTAATTTATCAATCTATGGACATCATTTAACGGTAAGTCAAATGTAATAAAGGCACGAGGAATTAATGGCATCTGCTGCTAATGAAAATTTATTTCAATCAGTTGAGAAAGTTTATTCGATTAATGATCTCCTGCTTACTTGGCAGATGCGCTAACTGGGCATAACGGTCATTGCAACTGCACAAATTACCTGTTCGTGCCTCCCGTGAGACCCAAATTCTCAGTTTATCAAGACACTACTAATGTAGTCCCCTTGTCCATTACCCACATTCCTCGGGACATACTGCTGATTCCCATAAGAATTGCAGCGTGGGATGCATCTACATGAAGTGATCACTTGGTCATTCTCACATTAATTAAGTATGTGGTGTCTGCTGTTTCTGATCTGTCGGAAAGAAGAGACACATTTTCAATCCCGCAACCATGTTGAATCAATCGAGACCCCAAGTAATTAAGTCTGTGCCTAGTAACGATGTGTAAGCTAGCAGTGTACTTTGGAGAACAGTGTGTCTCGGCCAATGGGAGCTCACTTTTGTCTGTATCGGTATCTGAAGGCGGCAGGCAGTGAGGCAGGAGACGAAAACTGATGCGCGCTGTACTCCGCAGTATTCTTTAAACAAAAGCAAAACTTTAACTGCTTAATAGGCGCGACTGTAGGGGAAGTGCTAAGGTACCTGGTTGCAACGCTTTGGAGGAGATTTAAAATTACGTCTGCAACGAGTGTTGGTTCATGGATGGGAAAGACCGACGCAGATCCCCAGGAAAGACAAAATCATAATTGCGCTGATATAAGTCGCACAATTCGACGCTACGAAGACAAGTAATAATCTCCGTCGCTGCATAACGGTACGTGCCTTCAAAGCACCTAAATCTCCAGCAACTGTGCTCACGACGACAATACTGAAATTAACCGTCTGTAGTTCTGTATACGAGCTGGGTTGACAAGTTTTTGTGTGTTTTATTCAATAATCATTTAACTGTTTCTTAAACACAAAACGACTCATTTAACCTAAAGTATTCCAAGTAGAGATCCTTTTCTATACCCAAGAGAAACCATCCGAGAATCCATTGGTGTGAAACAATATTGCGGAACTGAGTGTTTTCTTTCAAAGTAAATTTAAATTACCACTCAAGCGCAGGAATTAAAGTAAATGTGGAGAATTGTAGATTGCATTGAAAATATATTAAATTAAATAACAGTTCTATCTAGTGTGTGAACTTGGTTATTGGGACCTTCTGTTGGGGGATGTTTAAGGGGGGACTAAACAGCGGGACCTTCTGTCCTAGAAATTACGTAAAGTAAGTATTTCAATAAAACTGAGAAAAACCGAGTATAAAACCATTTACAATCATTTCGATACTTACAAAAGTATCGTAAAATATTTATTGTGTATAAACATTTTTGAGAGGCAGTGTTGCTGATACACTTTCAGAAACGTAAGTAGGTAATATTGTCGTTTCGGCGTTGTTTCCATGGACCAAAACGTTTTAAGTGTGTGCGTGTGTCCTATTCTGAAAGCAGTCATTATTCAGCTATCTACGTTCATTAGCCTGTTCCTTCAGTGATAGAAATTACTAAAAGGTAAGAAGTTTTAATAGGCATGAAGATATGCTGAAGACCAACTTTGGTGAATTTGTTGAATAACGTCAATCGATTCGTCATTTTGGCTGGCGACCGTATTTTTGAGTATTATTATCACTCGCAAGAAGTAAGTTGACAGAATAGAAAAGCCGCAAACAAGACTATACGATAACTTCAGATTTGACCGAGCTTTATCCATTACGCAGCATCTGAGGTCACTAGCGGTTGTTGAGGAGGTAGTTACCGAAGCTACAATAACATCTGAAGTACTAAACGCAATTGCAAGAGTAGAATCCGTGGGTGTTGTAAGCGGCCTTTAGAAGGCTTGTCATCGTGAAAGTTTCGAAGCGTTGCGCCTTCGCTAGATAGCGCCACTGTCTCTAGTAGAACATCTTAGACATAGGAGGGCGTGGTTCCCGTGGAGATCGGAGGCGCGAGTCAGTGACAGTGAGGGCAAGACTGCCAAGTTGGAACCTGGTGACGAGGCGAGTAGTGTACGGGCAGATCATGTCTTGTATAAGTTCGGCGGTTAACTGTTGCAGGCTCTGAGCATAGTAGCGATACCAGGATGAGCCTCCCAAATAGCTTCCTGGCTTGCGAACCATTATTACCTCGTTTGCGGCCGGCTGTAAGACTAAGACTGTGGATGTTTGGGGCACCTACCCATGGAAAGAGCGTGTTGCGTGCTTCAGCGATCGGCCGGTTTCGGAGACGGACGGCGGACTGCAGCTGTGAGGAAGTTTAGTGTCGGCTCCACGCTGTCCTTCCTGGATTCTTTGTACGGACACGTCTGGTGAGTTTCCGATTAGTTTTATCAGATGTGAGTGAGGTAGTAACTACAGCTATAACTGCCATTTCCTGTCCCAGTACTGCGACTGTTACGTAGTCATCTGGTTACTTGTTCGAAGTTCGAGTCCGGTTCTTCTGATTATTGATCCCGCCTCTGTCTCTAAGCAGGAAAGTTGTGTGCCCTCTCCCCTGAAACTACTGAAGTTGCTTCTTTATTTAATGCTCCAGTCTGAGAGTTATTAGCTATAAGGCGCCTGATTTGTGGCGGTGCGTATTTAGATTTTAAGTGTGTTCATTTCATGTGTCACGTCTTTCATGAACTATTGCGGGAGCGCACAATTTCATCTGTTGTCTTTTTGGGTGTTTATACTATCACGTCTGTTTTTTATTGTTTGTAGTGGTGGGCCTTATTAACCGTAATTATTAAGTCTCTCTCAATGATGATTTTATTTTGCGGTTGTTGCTACTATCTTAAACGTGGCTGTAATGTTATTGAGCATGTTATGTTCTGAACGCTGTGAGGCAGCATTTCGCCAACCAATCGATCACGTTGTATTAAGCCTTAGTGCCCCGGTCCTCGTGGCGGTTACTTGTTTACTCGTCGCTCATGTGGTGCAAGATGTGTACAGTTTACTGCAGGCAGCCGAACTTGATTTGGTAACTGTATTCAGATTTTGTCCACCTTAGATTTCGATGATTTGTCTCCGTTAACTTACAGAAAAATTGTGTACTCGTTTTTCTTGTTGCCGTCATTTTCATTGTCATGCGGAGGGGTTCGACCTGTAGTAGAGGCATGGCCCAATTCCTGTACTAAAGTCCGTATGTCTCTGTTAATCAGGCTCCTTTTATGTTTCTTTTGGTGATGCGCGGGTGAAATATGCCTCATTGAAATAGCAGGCGCAGCGCCCGAAAGCAGAGCCCAGAGCGCTCCCGGCCGAATGTCCAGCCAGGTGCAGGTGGTCCTGCACCCCCTTAATCTTTCTTAGCACATTAGGCCCTGCCATGGTGGGGGTGGCGATATATAACACGTCGATGCATTAATTTGTGTCTTAATGACTGTGCGCCTACTGCAGCTCTCATTTTGAGTTTTTCTTATAGCTCATCGAAATTGTTGAAGCGTTAACCGCTAATCTGACAGTTAGGTAGGTACTAGATTAATTTACTTAAATGTAAGTATGCAAATGTGGCTTCGCGAACGGAAAGTTTATTAATCTTAATCCTTGTGTGCACTGTTGGCCTTTGGCGTGTCTAAACACTATATTTATGATCTGCTGATGTCATGAAGGTTCTCACTGACAATATGTACCATTCAGGACGCAATATTTAACACCGACTTTGTGAGGTTATTTCATTTGCGTTCTCTGCACACCCCCGCTATCAGGCGAATATTCTGGTATGGTGATTTTTTAGGAGTATACTTCTGTTTCGAATAGTAGATCTTAAACTTTCTTTCGAGAAAAACTTTTTACCCATTTTGTTGTACTACTACAGTTCTCAATATTGTATTTAATCTGCTTGATATTAATCAAACTTGTGTAGTTTTATAATTGCATATTATCCTGTTTCCTAGTGGTCAGTGCAACTGGAGGTATTTTTCCAATAGATGTTTAATAAGTCTTACGTAGTAAGCCCGGTTAAAATAAAGAGAATGCTCGCAGCATGAATGATATTCAGTCTCCCTTTAGTTATGTCCTTCCTACCACAAGCAGCATGACGCGAGTACTGTGTGCCGTCCTGGTAGCAAGAGCATGTTTGTCTTTGGGGCGAAGGACTGAAATGTACTGAGCATCATTCGTGTTACATTTAATTACAGCTTAAAACTGCATCTTTCCTGTTTTTGACAGAACTGCTGTTTAAAAATTTGGGTTCCCGGTGCATTCGGTTCCTCATGGAGCCTAGAGTCGTGGTCGATGAGAGCCGTTTGAGCAGGGCACAACTAAAGGACGAGAGTCGCATCCGTGGCTTGACCGTAGATGCAGACGTTCCATAACTACAGATGCGAATTCACGCCGTTGTGTGGGTGTCAGTCCACGAGGCGACGGAGCGAATAGGATAGGCGAACGTCTCTGAGTTTCAACAAGCCCTTCAGTTCCTGAAAACTAGTCTTCCATTCCGTGCCAAAACTTAGCTTGCTGGCGTAAATTACTCATTCTTTACGGCCGACTGAAGATACAGAGACAGTGCTCACTGATATTAATCTCAAATCCACATAGACTGGCTTTATACGAAGGTGGCCAATATGCACATTGGTTTGAGAGCCTTAGAGTGAGATTGCGATCAGGAGGTGAGTGAGCCAAAGGAAACCGAAGTTAACGAAGATCAGGAATTCTCCCGTCCCCCAGAACTGATCATATTGAGAAATTCTCGGTGAGATTTGCTAAACTGCCCAATCTTTTTCAGTTTCGTAGCACAGAACGCCTCACTGCCCACTCGCAGCAGGTGTTAGTTTCTTATCGTTTTCCGTTAAACAAAAGGAGCATATCAGGGTTCTCTGGATATTGTTGGAAATCATTTCCCAGCTGATCTATCCTTTGTCAGGGTACCGTGGCCGAAGTTGTGGACGCGTTTTGAGAAAGAAGGGGTCCTTAAGAGTTCTGAGGGGGCGTTTGTCCATTAGGGCGAAGAGTGACATAGTCAATTACTGTGTCTTTCAAGTTCAGAAGTACGTACGGCAGCCGTTGCTTTTGACCGACAGCCGTCTATGAGGTTGTTATCAATATCTCGCAAGGAATTAAGCTGTAGGATCAATCCAGGGTTCTGTTTGCTGAGAGACCCGTGAGATATAGCGACTTGGATGGTCTGTTTACCCTTGTGGACAATGTTCAGCAAGCCTTCCAAAGGAGAGTCTGCGAGAGGGCGTCGTATCAAGCTTTCGCCAACTACACTCCAGAATAATGTGTCGGTCATTAAAGGACGTTGTTATCGTGGTGGTCGGCAGAGATATTTTGCCCTTCCTAATGGCTGACACCAGAAGATGACTCGACGTGGTACCAGGTCAGTGTCGCTGAGGCAATGTAATAAAGTAAGAGATGAAGAACAATTCTCTCCCTTTCGTTTCCCTATGTTAATCATGTGCCTTTGTGTTGCCGTTGGGCTCATGTAATGTTTTGCTAATGAGTCGTCCATGCTATTCCAGATACCAGCACATTTTTAAGCTCCCAAATTTAAAATTCATAAGCATATATTGTAGGACTGTTGAAGGTAAAGCTCCTCTCCACATTAGCCATTTAAGCTTTTGTTATTGTATTGGTGAGTTTTCTTGTAATACGAAAGTTTCGGTGGTGGAGAATGTGAGTATCGGCCCTTTCCTGGGATGCGATTGTAAATTATGTGTGCAAATGGAAAAAACATCTGAAATGTCTCCTCAAGCCCAGAGTGTTCAACAGATATTCTATATAAATATGAATCTGTCCCTGTAAGGCAGCTAATACTAGGTGCGGATCATAACAAATTAATTAGAAATGCTGCTGTCACGTAACTAGACTGCATGAATAAATAAAAGTGAAAGTTTGGGATCCATTCTAGAAAGACAAAACAGCTGTTTCCTTTTTCATTCTACATATAATTTATCAACTGGGCTTTCAGAGGTCAAGTGATTCACAACAATCATGTTCAGTTACTTTCAACACTCAATAACAAAATATTTAACTCTTGGACTTTGAATTGGCAATTATTAAATCGTCATCTCTGCAAATGAAATTGTCATCACAGGCAAGAATGATCAAAATTCTTCATCTATTAAATTTACTTCTATAATATCGTAGCTGGTCAATGCACTAAGTTGGTGGAGAATAAATTTACCTTTTAAACCAATGAAAAAGCTCTCATGTAATCAATGTGAGGGTAGGTTAGTGTCCTAGCTTTAGATATTCAATCGTCAAAGCGTACGCAGGTTGGAGTGAGCAAAATCTCGACTCAACATTTACTTTGGCGTAATGCGCGATGGTACTTTACCAATCGGGATCTGAAATGGCATTGTCTCCATGCTGGATCTGAAACCCTAATTCCCCACTGTGGCCTTGACTGTATTTACTCAGTCTCAGCTTTCATGCATTCTGTAGAACATTAATGCTCCTCTGGTCAAAATAATGTCTATTGTACACTCGTTAAGGGATGGAGTGTTGTGTACAATCATTGCCTGCAAAAATTCCCGCAGGAATAATGAACTACCTCTTTGCTATCTGTCACCATGATATGTGAAGCATATAGTCCACACTTCTCAAATGCAAAGCTGTCAATGCGCTCGCTATTTTCCACATACTTGTGTAGTCTGCCGCAAGACGAGATAGATCTAGAAAGCTCAAGTTCCTAAAATTCTTTTATATACTGGAGATCTCTCCAACGTGTCACGTTTGCTTCTTCCAGTACAGCTTCAGCCAACCGCCATCTCATTCAAGGTGAATTTTTATTTTTCTTGCCAGGCCGTCGGTAGCCCTGTTAAAGCCATGCAGCCACTTACCCTCGGACCTGGCCATATTTACTTTGAAAGGAATAATGTATTGTTCTGGCCTTATCCCTTTCTGCGCTGAAGGTTCGACTTGAAAATGCGTTTCACATTAACTTATTTATGCTTGCCCCTGTCTTTATATTGGTAGATATTATGTTAGTTTTCATTACATGAAGTTACTGCAGTTGCTTTTTGTTGATAATACAGTTTTCTGAGGATCTCGTACTGTATCGAGCTGGGAAACTCAGCCAAGCAAGTACTAAAGATGTTAAAGTTCAAGATACTCACAAAAGTAAAGTGAAAAACAATGTAAGTATATTTCATCAAAATATTGGGGGATTGACGAATAAAATTGATTAGCTTCTGCTTTGTTTAGAAGTTACAGAAACTGAGAACGTAATAGATGTACTATGCCTGTCTGAGCATCACATTGTCACTGATATGCAAAAGATTAGCATCAATCGGTACAAATTAGCTGCACATGTAAGTACAGATAATATGATGAGAGGAAGAGTAGCCATATATGTCAAAAGCTTCCATAGTGTAAAAAATTTAGAAACTAAAAAATCTTGTGTAGAGCAACATATGGAAGCATGTGCCACTGAACTAAAACCAAATGATGGCATTTTCATAATTGTAACAGTGTATAGGTCCCCCTCAGGGAATTACCAGCTACTTCTAGAAAACTTGGATGCTTTGTTGTGCTATCTGTAGACAGGGGGAAGCCAAGTATCATTTGTGGGGATTTTAATGTTGATTCCCTGAAAGAGTGTAATAGGAAGAAGGACCTTGTAGTATTACTCAGTTCTTTCAACTTGAGCTCTGTCATTGATTTTCCTACTCGGATAACAAAGAACAGCAGGACATTGATAGATAACTTTTTTATAGACCAAGATAAGTTTAAGGACATAAATGCTTATCCTGTTGAGAATGGTCTTTCAGATCATGGTGCACAGCTAGTTACAGTACATGACATAGTTCCATGCAGTATATCAAATCAGAATTTCAAAGCAGTGCCTTCAATTAACAATATAAATATGTCAAACTTCAGGGAAAGCCTACAGCAGCTAGACTGGGATGAAGTGTATAAGGAACCCGATGCAAACTTGAAATATAACTTACTTCACGATACATTTTTAAGGGTATATGAAAATTGTTTTCCCAAGAAAATAGTTAAACATAATTCCAAGAAAAAATATAAAAAACCTTGGCTAACTAAAGGAGTAAGAATATCTTGCAACTGTAAAAGAGAACTGTATCTAACAGCAAGAGGGAGTACTGACCCCAAAATTGTTCAATATTATATAAACTATTGTGCAGTACTAAGAAAAGTTATTAAAAAGTCCAGAAGCATGTGTATCATGTCTGAGATCAGTAACTCTGATAATAAAATTAAAGCAATCTGGAAAACTATTGAAAGGGAAACATGGCAACCAAGAGCACAGGAAGACTTTAGTGCCATAAAACTGAATGACAAGTGTACTAACAAACAATCAGAAATTGAAAATATTTTCAATAATCATTTTTTAAATGTTGTGGAGAAAATATGATCTAGATCTTCACTAGAAGAGGCAAGGATACTAATAGAGGCCACACCTGTGCAGTTTCAAACAACTGCATTTCCACCAACCTCTGCCTCTGATATCAGTAAAATAATAAACTCACTGAAAAGTAAAAGCTCTTACGGAATTGATGGCATTTCCAGCAAGGTACTTAATGCTTGGTCCTCACTTATAAGTAGGATTCTCAGCCACGTATGTAATAGCTCTTCGGAGCAGGGTGTTTTCCCCAATAGACTGAAATATGCCATTGTAAAACTATTGCATAAAAAGGGGGATACGTTGGATGTCAACAACTATCGCCCAGTGTCTCTTCTGACAGCTCTATAAAAAATTTTTGAGAAAGTAATGTATTCAAGAGTAACCTACCATATTTGTAAAAATAAAGTACTAACAAAATGTCAATTTGGTTTTCAGAAAGGCTTTTCAACAGCTTTCACTGATAAAATATTAAATGCTCTGAATAACTGGACAGCACCCATTGGTTTTTTTTGTCATCTCTCAAAGGCCTTTGATTGTGTAAATCATGGAATTATTTTAGATAAGCTAAATCATTATGGTTTGAGGGGGGCAGTGCACAAATGGTTTAATTCATACTTAACTGGAAGAATGCAGAAAGTTGAAATAAGTGGTTCATGTAATGTTAAAACAGCTGATTCCTCAAACTGGGGGACTATAAAGTATGTGGTCCCACACAGTTCGGTCTTAGGTCCTTTACTGTTCTTGATATACATTGACTTACCATTCCACATAGATGGAGATGCAAAGTTAGTTCTTTTTGCTGATGATACAAGTATAGTAATAACATCCAAAAACCAAGAACTAAGTGATGTAATTGTAAATGATGTTTTCCACAAAATTAAGTGGTTCTCAGCAAATGGACTCTACTTAAATTTTGATAACACACAGTATATACAGTTCCGTACAGTAAATGGCACAACTCCAGTAATATAGACATTGAACAGAAGTCTGTAGCTAAGGTAGAATTTTCAAAACTTTTAATTGTGTCCATTGATGAGAGGTTAAACTGGAAGCAACACATTGATGGCTTGCTGAAACGTCTGAGTTCAGCTACATATGCTATTAGGGTTATTGCAAATTTTAGTGATAAGAATCTCAGTAAATTAGCTTACTATGCCTACTTTCATTCACTGCTTTCGTATGACATCATATTCTGTGGTAATTCATCGCTGAGTAGAAAAGTATTCATTGCTCAGAAACGTGTAAACAGAATAATTGCAGGAGCTGACCCACGGTCATCCTGCACACATCTATTTAAGAATCTAGGGATCCTCACAGTATCCTCACAGTAACCTCACAGTATATATATTCACTTATGAAATTTGTTGTTAATAATCCAACCCAGTTCAAAAGTAACAGCAATGTGCATAGCTATAACACCAGGAGAAAGGATGATCTTCACTATGCAGGGTTAAATCTAACTTTGGCACAGAAAGGGGTAAATTATGCTGCCACAAAAGTCTTTGGTCACCTACCAAACAGCATCAAAAGCCTGACAGATAGCCAACCAACATTTAAAAATAAATTAAAAGAATGTCAAGATGACAACTTCTTCTACTCATTGGCTGAATTTTTATGTATAAATTAAGGGAGAAAAAAAACAACTTAAACATTAGTGTCATGCAATATTTTGTGTAATGTAATATCTTGTACAGACATCTTTTATTAACTTGACACGATCCACATCATTACGAAGTGTCGTATTCATGATCTATGGAACAAGTATTAATCTAATCTAATCTAATCTATGGACCAAGCTCATGTACAGTCCGTAAAATCTGGATGCCTTACATATGCCGTAATTCCCAAATTAATTTTGTGCTGCTGTGATCAGTGGTTGAGGCATTGCTCATTGCAGTGCAAAATTATAAACCCAGTTCATTATAATCATTGTCCAGGTACTGGTCTACCTTATGCTAGATGATATCTTTTGAATATTCTAATTTTTTAATTTGAAATGTATTGCTTTACATGGCATTTTCTATTTAGATTATCATTATATGGCTTAGCAGTCCTTTCAAGCAGATCTTTGACCCACTTTACAATATTTTTCTCTCCAATACTTGTCGTTAAATTTTATTAAAGTGGTTCATCCACACTGCGACCAAGTCAAACTTAGGTCCTGCTAGACTTGTTTCATAGTTTTCCTGAGGTGCTGATTGACAGTTTAGGGCCAACAAATTCTATTGAATTTTGTATTCTTTTGTTTGATCAGATTGCGCTCAGACAACACCGTATTCTTTGTCCCCACCTAAGATGAAGGTGCTGTGAAAGTTGGTTAACACTATGTTCACAGAGGTAGCTATATGGCCATCCACCTCGCCGTATGCCTCTCCTACATTTTTCGTAGCATAGAATAATGGAAGGGGATTCCGACCTGTTGTGGATTGCTGTATTCTTAATCAAAAGATTATCTTGGAGTCAATTCTGCTTCCCAATTTGCGTGGTTCTTTCTCTTGGGTTAGGGGTTCTCGTTATTTTTTGGATTTGAATGACACGTACTATCAAATTTCTATGGCCGAAGAGTCCAAGGCCTGACTTGAACTTACATGTGTTTAACTGGGTACCCTTTGGCCTTTCTACCGGTACAGTGGTTCTTTCTGGACTGACAAGGAATAATGTACTCAAGTAACAATGAATTAGATTTTTTTCCTACTAACAAATCTACAAACATAAGTGTATCTCTCATGTAAAATTCAAATTCATGTATTTCATGCATCAAATGCGCAGTCAGTAGTTAATCTTTATAATACCATGTTTATGTATCTAAGGTATCACATAGAATATACCGCAACTATCAACAATAGGACAAGCAAACACCTGCTGAATGTCATGTAGTGTTCTGACTTGCTACAATCTCAGTAATATACCGATACACAGAACCACAGTAAACATACGCAAGCACAAACCATTTCAGACTAGAATACCTCAAGGTTCTAGCGAGACATTCTCACCTGAAATAGGTAGAAATAGGCCATTACCAACCAACATGCTACATAGGATAAATTACACATACAGAAACAGTATATCACCTCCCTCTGCATATCGCAAATTTTCATGGCACTTATTGTATTACATTTTTCTTTTTATTTCTCTTTGACATTTGCATGTATAAATTACACTCTCATCAGCTAGGCAGAAACAAATTGTATAGAACCATTTTAACAATTGATAAGCACTCAGTTCGCTGTAACCTTAGAGAAATTCTTATATTATGTTCTTTATATTATTTAAAAAGTGCATTCAATAACATTGTGATACTGAGAAGTGTTTTGCTGTTGAATTCAGAATCACCTGACCCACATTACATTTCAAGGTGGTGGGCTACTTTGTTCTGTTAATGAAATAAATAAATAAATAAACTGACAGAGCAGGCCGACCAAACTGCCAGCCGGGTGAAGCCCACTACGCCTTGCCAAGATGGGGTTGTTTAGCATGTCAGTGTATTTATTTGTATGTTAAATACTGCAAGCCTACTGCAGCTCTCCTTGTAATTTCTTTTAATTTCAGCTCATTTAAGTTGTTGAAGCGTAAACTGCCCCATTGGCCAATTGAGTAATTACTAGATTTATTTACTTAAATGTCTTTATACAACTCCGGTTTGGCCAACTGAATGGTTACGAATTTTACTCATTGTATGCCCGAACTGGTAACTTATGATTTGTTAACTTCATGAAGGTGGTCATTGACTATTCGTACCATTCAGGACGCAATATTTAACATCAGTTTTGTATGGCTATTTCTCCTGCATGCCTCGTGCACCTTCACTATTCCGTGGTACACGTACTACGCATGTATGTCTGAAAACAAACCCTGCAACATTCGTCAGTAGGGACAGCCTGGAGGAGGGAGTGCTATGGTATGTGTTCATAGCATTCTCTGTGGAACATAGTCATTCTGGGAGGCACAATGGATAAACACAAATATGCATCTATCCCTGCGGGCTACGTCCACCACTAGATGCAGTTTCTTTGTCCTGGGCAATATGCAACGGGTCGCACAGCTCACAGTACAGAGTTTAAAAAGAGTAGCAATTGAGTACACCGTACTCTGCTAATCACCAAACTCCCCGAATTCAAACCGAATCGCGAATCTGTTGGACCACCTAGATCTTTCTGCTCGTGCCATGGATCTTCAGATGAGGAACTTAGCATAACTCTCCATGGCACTGTAATCTGCATGGGTTCACACCATTGTTCCTACTGTCCAGAACCTCTTTCACTCTCATCCTGCATGCCTTGCAGCAGTCCGTGGTTTTCCAGGACCTCGACGGGTGCTCACATTAATGTGACTGGTGAGTGTACGTGATGTGAGCCGTGGCGGCATTGAGTTTGTAGCGCCACTGGCTCATGTGTAGTATCGACTATACCTCTTGCGGCCCCATCGCCAATAACTGTGAGGAACAGTTGGTATCTGTGGGTTGTGTTCTTAGGTCTTTGCTTGCCGATATATGTACGGGGATTCGCTGACCCGTGAGAGAGACGCGAAGTTGCGGATTGGCGGTAGCGTCACGACAAGGGGTGGTCACGAGGTTCGAACTGCCGAAGCCACGAGCTGCGCAAGGAGGGCCTGCGCAAAGCGAAGATACCGCAGTACTTCACCGGAGTCAGCGTCGACTACAAGCAGCGGTCCGACATCCCGTCGGGTGGTTGGCAGCATTCGTGTCGGATGACAGCTCGTGGCCTGGCTGCCCCCTTCTACCTGGCTGCCATCGGCACCACTCAGTAACCGCTGCGATGCACAGTTGATCCATGGAACTGCCTTCTGATGAAGAGGAATAACATTCTGTGATCATCGTGGTGATTTGTTTCATTGTTTACCTGCCCCGCTTATTATTTTCTGGTTTCTACCCGACCAACCGAGTTTTACTCGGTCGGCTCTTTGGTCGTAGATATGGGCAGTGGTATTGTACTAAGACAGTAGTTGTCCCGCTGTTGTATGACCTTTCCTTTCTGGTTTGTACCCGATCATTAATGTTCTAATTAATCAGCTCTTGGTCGTAAATATAGCTGGAACTGTTATACAAAGGCACAGTTTGCCGTTAAACAAAAGAGGGACCTTGTGGTTGGATTTAGCTGTTAACCGGTTCAATTCTTTGATTGTAATTGAATTTCTCGGTCGTTGGTTATTATCTGAACAACCTGTTGTACTAAGCTGTTCGTTTGAAAGACTTGGACATTATTAGTGTATTTTAGCTGGATCTTGTGGCCCCGCAGAGAGAGTTCTCATGCAATAAGTGAGACGTTCCTTCAGAACGGTCTTAATAACTAACAATCAGTTTAACTTTGAAAATATTAACAGCCAATGTCACCAGGGCTTTAGTCAAAATAAAATTGTTAGAAGGAACGGGTTGGAGTCCAGTCGCACCTCGATTGCCGATTGAAATTGAAAGGTTGGTTGCTTTGAAGTAAGCCTAATCACTTGTATATTGTTTGTTAATGTGCTTAACTTTTAAGCACAGGTGCGCATGTTAACCCCAAACCTTTCGACATACAGCCTCCAGAACAAAAGTTAAGTCATCTGTTTTGATTAATTGAATCACTCTTCTCAAAAATGGCGCTTATATATTTTCATGCGTTCCAGAAGGGCTTTTAATGAGATAGACTGTGTCCAGCGCGGTAGTAAATACTGCTGTTTCACCCGACAACGGGCAGGCTGCATGCCCGGCTTGTAATCATTGTCATATTGTTTGCTGTTTTGCAATACAGCACTTCAGTTTTCTTTTGCAAAGATCAAAAGATTATTCAAGTTAAGGTTTAAGGTCAAAAGGTTAAGCATATTTGTTCGTTTGGATGGAAAAATTTTATGGTTAAATGCTTCGATTATCTGTAGACCACAGTTTCTAAATTATTAAATCAACAGATTGTGTGAAAAGAAAGTTCTACTAGTCGGTCCTCCCTTCCACGTTTTCCTTAATTCCAGTAAGTACCACGTATCATTGTGTATAATGGGCAGCAGTAGAACTATGTCTTGCTGTGGTCAGCAGTGGGAATGGACACCTGCCTTAACGTAGGAACGGCGCTGCGCTCAGCCCGCGGCCTTCTAAAACACCGCCAACTTCCAGTGTTGTTCCGCCAAACAGGCAGAAGCAAGGTAAAGTTACGGTGTCAGGTCTCTGGTGAACGGAGAAGCGCAGCATCAGGTCCCGGGCTCGCCGCTACCACGGTCTCCACAGAAGTCGGTCGCACTAGCTGCTGCAGAAGGGCGGCTTCGTCCAGGAACCACCCGAGCACACAGAGACGAAACAAAGATCCAATGTTAGGAAGCAGAGACAGTAGGCTGCAGAAGGGAGACTTCAGTAGTAGAGTGTGCTCGCAGGAGAAAGGCGGCCGCTCAGCAGTTAGGCAATCCTCAGTGTGTAGCATGGATCAGCAGGTAGGCACATTCTGTTCAGCTCCAGGCGGCATCAAGCCTAGGTGCAGACCATAGTTCTGCAGCTAGCGGGGACAGCAACTGCTGACAGCAGCTAGGTAATCCATTTCTTAGGTCAACGGAAGGTGAACGAGGGAAAACGGAAATGAACAGGAAGGAAATAATGACATCAGTTCCATAGGGGCTTTACGGGGAATCAGCGGCGATGGGTGAAAATTCGTGCCGGACAGGCACCCGAACCTGGGTTCTCCTGCATACTAGGCAGTTGCATCAACCACTGCACTACTACGAGACAGTTTGTCTCTCAAACGCACGGACGATCTTGGGTCGCTTCCCGACCGACTCACACTTTCACCCAGCGCCATTAGTCGACAGTCCCTGTCCATCTTCACCGAGCTTGTTAATTTTAGATCGAACGTAAATGTGCAACCACACTGATGGTTGTGGGATCATTGCCCATCGAGGCTAATCAATGATATTAATACTTGGTGTCCGAAACAGGCACCATACGTATTGTCGCCGACTGTCGTGTAGTATATCTCGACGTTGGCTGCGTAGCTGAAACGGTTATTACTTGTGGTGTCTCGTGTAGCCCCAGCTTTGCCAGGACATCACTTTTCATTGCCTACATGTAGGAAGTGGAATGGTACTGGCCCCGATGTGTAATAATCCAGGTCATCGTCGCCACAGTCTGCCTTCTGTACTATCGCTGTGTAAGTGGTGTTCCAGTACTATTACTTAGTAACTTGTTGCACCGCAAGGCCTCGGCGATGATCCAGGCTGTGTCAGCACAGCACGCCAGTACCTTCTTGCTAAAGAACACCTTTCTGGCTTCCATCTGCTTCGCCTCTCCAAAGCCTCTTGCGTAAGATCGCGGTATTACCTTTTTGTTCATTCGGTCACAGGTTTTCGTCGCTAAGCAAAGAAGCAGTGGCACAAAGTGAAAGTTTCAGAGACGAAGTTAACAACTCAGGAAAATAATGTCGGCTGGTTCAGGATAAGCCAACTTCCTGCAAACACACGAAATTTTCCGTATCGGTTATTTGGTGTGAGTATTAATTATTTCACAAAACATTTTTACTTACACCTCTTTCCACTAATTCATTTCCACATGGTTATGCTAGCTACTATCTTCTTATTCTCAAACGTGTCTCAGCAAATCTGTCATCGTCTGTGAAGTCAAGTAAAATATAACACGTTTGTTTAAAATATTAGTCTTTTTGGGAATTTCATTATCACAGGTTCAAAATCAAAAATCAAGTGGTGATAAAATAGTAGTCATTTCATGTCTTCTATAACACATGATAGTCTTTATCTTCATAAGATACTATCAGCTTGATAGTATTGGAAAATAAGAGCCAACCAGTTGCAGAAAGAAAGGTTTATCAACACTTTACCATGTTTTCGCCAAATATGCACTTGTATTTTTCAGACGGAAAATGAACCACTTGAGCAAATCATTACAAAATAGTTACAGATATCAGCCAGGCAAGGAACGAAATTCGATAAATAATAATTACAAAAACTTTTAAGAGTATACTCGTAAAATCATTATTGACGTATAGGGATGTTGAAGCCATGAGGCTCTTGCCTAGTATAATGTTCATGTCATCCACAAACATCAGCAGTTAACATACATAATTGAAGGTAGCAGGCCAATACTGTAGAGCTTTGTCGTAAAACTTTAAAATAAAACATGTGTGACACTGGCTCCATCCGACATGTAGCATGGCACATGCAAAGCTAGACACATCAGGCGCCTGACAATAATTGTGCAGGTATTGGCGATAGGAGGTGCTTATTGTGCGAAAAAAGCGTGCAGCCAGTGCCAGAAACGGCAAATAAAATGGTTAACTGCTAAAATTAAAACAGAATAAATTTAATGAGAACAGGTAAAGGGAAATGGGGAAGGGAGCGTGCTGAACGGGTGCTTTAAAGCTATATGGGTTATAAAGAGCAAGCAGGGTCAGATAAACAGCGCAAAAAGCAGCAAGAGAACAACTCGAAGAACAATACGGAAATGTACCAAGTAACGGTATATCAAGCCAAAGATTTCGTAAAATACACTCCTGGAAATTGAAATAAGAACACCGTGAATTCATTGTCCCAGGAAGGGGAAACTTTATTGACACATTCCTGGGGTCAGATACATCACATGATCACACTGACAGAACCACAGGCACATAGACACAGGCAACAGAGCATGCACAATGTCGGCACTAGTACAGTGTAAATCCACCTTTCGCAGCAATGCAGGCTGCTATTCTCCCATGGAGACGATCGTAGAGATGCTGGATGTAGTCCTGTGGAACGGCTTGCCATGCCATTTCCACCTGGCGCCTCAGTTGGACCAGCGTTCGTGCTGGACGTGCAGACCGCGTGAGACGACGCTTCATCCAGTCCCAAACATGCTCAATGGGGGACAGATCCGGAGATCTTGCTGGCCAGGGTAGTTGAGTTACACCTTCTAGAGCACGTTGGGTGGCACGGGATACATGCGGACGCGCATTGTCCTGTTGGAACAGCAAGTTCCCTTGCCGGTCTAGGAATGGTAGAACGATGGGTTCGATGACGGTTTGGATGTACCGTGCACTATTCAGTGTCCCCTCGACGATCACCAGTGGTGTACGGCCAGTGTAGGAGATCGCTCCCCACACCATGATGCCGGGTGTTGGCCCTGTGTGCCTCGGTCGTATGCAGTCCTGATTGTGGCGCTCACCTGCACGGCGCCAAACACGCATACGACTATCATTGGCACCAAGGCAGAAGCGACTCTCATCGCTGAAGACGACACGTCTCCATTCGTCCCTCCATTCACGCATGTCGCGACACCACTGGAGGCGGGCTGCACGATGTTGGGGCGTGAGCGGAAGACGGCCTAACGGTGTGCGGGACCGTAGCCCAGCTTCATGGAGACGGTTGCGAATGGTCCTCGCCGATACCCCAGCAGCAACAGTGTCCCTAATTTGCTGGGAAGTGGCGGTGCGGTCCCCAACGGCACTGCGTAGGATCCTACGGTCTTGGCGTGCATCCGTGCGTCGCTGCGGTCCGGTCCCAGGTCGACGGGCACGTGCACCTTCCGCCGACCACTGGCGACAACATCGATGTACTGTGGAGACCTCACGCCCCACGTGTTGAGCAATTCGGCGGTACGTCCACCCGGCCTCCCGCATGCCCACTATACGCCCTCGCTCAAAGTCCGTCAACTGCACATACGGTTCACGTCCACGCTGTCGCGGCATGCTACCAGTGTTAAAGACTGCGATGGAGCTCCGTATGCCACGGCAAACTGGCTGACACTGACGGCGGCGGTGCACAAATGCTGCGCAGCTAGCGCCATTCGACGGCCAACACCGCGGTTCCTGGTGTGTCCGCTGTGCCGTGCGTGTGATCACTGCTTGTACAGCCCTCTCGCAGTGTCCGGAGCAAGTATGGTGGGTCTGACACACCGGTGTCAATGTGTTCTCTTTTCCATTTCCAGGAGTGTATGTTAACATTATTTAAAGGACATAAGTACGTATAGCCGTATTAATCAGTATCTTAACTAACATGAAAGAGAAGATAGTCATAAGAAGATTAACATACAAGCAACGGGTGGCGAGGGGTATGAGGAGTGAAAGATGGGAGTAATTACAAACTGTGACGTAGGAACTTGAGTAAGCAGCCGTGAATTAAGGCATATTATGTAAAAAACGAAAATGCTTGAAACCGCTGAGGGCAATACATAAATAACTTGAACGGACTATTTACTTAATGTAGACATAAGCCGATTAAAATGCAATGAGAAACGGGAGGAAGTGGAGTGTGGAACCAAGGGGGCACTTTAAATACGTAATATTAAGAGAAAGAATGCATGACCAAGTATGGTATGGAATTACAAATGTGTAAGTAGGCTTCATAAATGGAAATATAATTCAGAGGAAAGCTATTGTCACTCGGAGGCCAAACACGAAGGGTAAATGTCTCTAGTGGCTGAGGGTAGCGGCTCAGTCATCAAGGAAACGTCTACTAGCGAGAATGAGCTGACAGTTCAAATATTGCCATCTTTGTTAGCTCCGTGATACAAAATTTTTAGTTCAGCACACAAATCAATTCCCCGCCTTATACGTCTTTTTGTAGAATTACGGTATTCCGTAAATATCTAGAGAATGGTCAGAAATAAGTAAATTTTTTGCGAAGGTGAAACAGTGTACATTCCCACCTTTCTTCCCAAACATATGTTCTTTGTATCTGAGTTTGATTGCGGTATCTGTTTTGCCTTTTTAATAACGTGACTGTTACTGCAAATCATTCTGTAGATGCCTGAATTTGAGAAAGGATCATCAATAGTTTTGAGAGTGCGCACAAAATTTTCTTTAAGTTATTATTAGTAGAAAACGTTAAGTTACATTTATATTTTTTCACCAAAAGGCGATTTATCCTGTAGAACACAATGCCCAAAGATGGGAAGCAAATAAATTGATTATTTTCGTCTTTCTTGTATACGAATCTGTTACCCAGTAAAGTTGAAAATTTTTTTGTGGTTTTATTACTGAGTTTACAGTGTACTTAATCTTGCTCCTGTCCATTGTTACAGCAGTGGATTTTAACACACTGATTTCGTTCTGTAAATTAATAGCTAAAGGGGTGTTGTTATAGCTCCGTTAAAGCGGAATGGAAAATGCTGGAGTACTTATGGATGAGAGGAATCAGAAGGATAGTGTTATCGGAATAATTTGGCTAACGGAAGATGTTAAAACTAATACTATTATCTACTATAAGTATTTTGAGATCGAGAAAGTTAGCATTTTCATTTTGGATTTATTTTGTGAAGTAGATACTGTCGTTAAAGTGATTAAATGTACTGAACAACAATTCTAATCCTTGAAAGTTATCAAAATCAATAACAATATCGTCTACATAAACAGCATGAAAACGTATTCTGAGTTGAGACTAAAGAGAGCTACCGAAAGTGTCAGCTAGGATACCAGCAAGAAGGCTACTCATCTTTAGGCCATATGATTGCACCTAAAATCTATCGTTAAATACGAAATAACTGTATTTAAGTACCACTTGTAGTAAACGGCATCTTAGTCAATCGACTCATGCCAGTAGCATTGTACGTGACACAGTAAATATTTTCTGGTGCCAATGTCATGTATGTTTTATTTTAATGTTTTAAATCAAATGCCTATAATAGTTTGTTGCTACTTCCGTTACGCATGTTAACTTGATATCTGTTGGTGACTTCCCAGTCTACTAGACAACAGCCTTACAGTTATAACATGCGGTTATGTCAGTATATGATTTTATGAGTGAGTGTGCTCGTATGAAAATTTCTGTAATTATTGTTCATCGAACTTGGTTCCTTCCCAGCGTTTAGTTCGTAGCTATTTTGTAATAATTTATTCAATAGGCCCGTTTTCCTTCTGAAGAGGACAAATTTATATTTCGTCGAAAAAAACGGCAGACAATTTATAAACACACTAATTCTGCAGGCGGTTGGCTGTTATTATCAAATCCTAACGTGTTATAGATGTACAGTTGCTGAAGCACAGCCGTGTTTACGATTTTAAAATTTTATCATTTAACTTATAGTGTACTGCAATTTTTGTGACAATATGTGCACTATAAAATGGCGAGTGTGATAGTTTTCATCTCATTTCGAAGGGGGAAATGTGGATCGCCACTGTTGAGTCATGGAATTAAACAGTTTGATCTCGGTTTGTATTGTTCGCAGCCGTTCGCATCTTCCACACAAATGTATCTATGTTGCGAGATGATAGGATATAGAGGATCAGAACTCCCAGCTACAGACGTTCTTGTACCTACGTCCTTTGTTATTGTATCCACCATGTTATTACTGATATCTCGATTCACCCATGCCTCAGTGCGACACATCAACATCTAGACCTTATAAAAGCTGAAGGGAGTTAAAGCTTAAGCTATTTCTTCTATAGGATGTAAACAATGGAGATACTGAAGACTGTATGGAGAAGGAGCAGAAAAGTATTTTCATCTCATCATTATTTACTGTTAGCGCCACTGTTCTAAAATGAATTATAGCTCAACATCGAAATTTTTGCTTTTTTGAACGACTATCAGAGTGTGGAAACAGATTTGACTTTTCCTTTTATAATGAAACACGTCCAGCGTGGAAGTAGAAGATAATAAACTTAAAGTGCAATTTGTTAAAAAGACTCCACCCAAAAGCATGTAATAAATTCATAGTTGGACACGTAAGGTATTTAAATAATTTCTACAGCAAATGATAGCCAATTAATTTTAAAAGAATAAATGTTCAAAATTGGAAGAATTTAGTTTAAAACAGCAAATAAAGGTTTGCAGTTAATTTTCAGAACGCGCGGCCGTGCCGACGCTTAAGTTCAAACTGAAGACCCGGTGGCGATGTGATCGCAGGGAACCACATGTTTACCATAGCGTATGCGAAAGCCTCCATGTAACCGTTTATAATTTCAGGACTTTTACCAAACAATAATAAGCTTTGTCCAACATGATATTAATATGAGACCAGTTAAAATCACTATACAGCAGGATAACCCGCCCTCACGTCAAAAACAGAAAATACTGAAAACTAGAAGACAAACTTTACATTACCATGCAACGGTCACAGATAAATGAGCCACCAAACATGAGGTACTTTGCATAATGGCTCAGGAAGTTTGCGGACCAAAACACGAGTGTACTAATCAATCGTACAATAACTTGATGTCAAAAAAATTCTCTCAGCACTCAGGTCAGAGTTACACCACAACTTCTGATACATGACAACGCTTTCTTAATTGTATGGCAGCGGAATACAAATTTTTTGATACTACACTTTATTCTAAATACACCTATCAGTGAGATCGTAGTGAAGTATAATGCAACATATTGGAAGCAAAGATGGTATAAATTGATAGACAGCCTAAAACAAACCGAATAACTTCTTGAAGAAACACAGTAAAGCAGATGACAATTCTACTGACGACGCAAACCTCTTGAAGGAGGCTGGACAAAAACCATAGTAATAACCACAGTGTAATCGAATGCAAATTTCAGTATACGGCCAAGCTATAGTACGCTACTCGCAAAGGATCCTCACAAGGAAGACCACTGTAAAATCCAGCCACTCAGGCCCTGGATAGCAAAAGCTCTCAAAGAAACACGCCTCTTCATGGGAGAGAGCGCCGTTGTTCACTGCGAGCTATCAACTGCATTTCACGCTGCACTGGTCTCTTGCACTATGCCACACCCAGAGAAGGGCACCGTACCAATTTCTCATCACAGATTTTATTCATTCTGACAGGATATGTAAGACACTACTACGACTTCAGCATATGTAAACAGGAAGACGGAACTCTCAATTGAGGATATTTTCGTCATATCTGCAAATTTTTGTAGTCTCGCTGGAACTGGAAAAGTCCACAGCCGAGACACTGCCGTCATTGGACACGGATGGTCGTATGGGAAAACAACATTCTCCGCAACATGGCAAGAGTATGAGCCGAACCGCCAAGAGGAGACGTTGCTGGCCGAAGACGAGGCCAACACTGACCAGAATTACATCACGAAACTGCCACCGCTACGGGGCACTGCGTCGCGGGCACCGCTCTACTAATCACACTAGCCCCTGAAGGCTGTGGGCGAACAGGTTTACATTCCATCCTGACGCCCACATCATTTCGCTGACGCCAGGGAGGATCCGACTACAGTGGTCCGTCATCAGGCCTGTGGGATAGCAACAATCAACACTGAAAACAACTGTCTACGGGTGAAAATCCGACTTATGCGGGAGATGTTCTGGGTTTCTGATACTGGTTTCACTCTCCTTCAGGAAGTTCACATGGCCTGTCCCTGGATATCAACGGCTACACTACCTAACCCTCGGCAGGTGATCCCATAGACCGTGGAGTGGCCATCTACCACCACGTAAGGATTCCTTTGGCCAAAGTTGCCCCCCCTTATATCAGCTCAGGTCATTGTCCTCACTGCCATGAGGACAAACTTCATCGGGAATGATTGGGCCCGGTTTTATTATGAGCACATCACCGCTTGTTTTTAGTGGTTCACGAACATTGCCAGCTAGGATGTAATTTTCATAGCTTTCTGTACCCGAAAGGTGAGGTTTCCCGCTATACTATGTAGTCCTATTCCACGATATCTGGGAATTCCAACGTGACGATCATTCTGGCCATAGATTTCTTACTAGTCGTTCTGCTAGATGTCTAGGCAGGATACACGTCTCACAGGATCTTACAACTGCGATACAGGGTGTCGAATAGTGGCTATTGGCTCCTTCTGACCATTGTGCTTACTTCTGCATAGTCCTCCTTCCTCCCCAATCTATATGGTGCAGCTGTGCAATGTGGAAATTGGATACTTCTCATCTGCATGGCCCAGCTTTTCGCCAGCAAGCCAGTGTCACAAAGGTAGACTGTGAGCAACACCTTCCCAGCTACTACTCGACATTCACCTGGTGGATCGATGGCCCCAAACTGGCGATCTGTAGAACGCTGATGAATTTTTAGACAACATGATTGTGTGGAGATAACAGCGATTGGTTTACTTAAAATCAATTCAAAATTACAGTCACATTCGCGTTATCTAGTTTGCCGCCAACCGGTTTCAACCCGCGATCGGGTCGACTTCAGGGCAGTTTATACTGTAAAGTTATAATATTTGTCAGTAAGCATGTACGTAATCTTCAAGCACTTAAAGTTACATAAATAAACCGATCTTTCTACCCATTTGGTCGCCCGCTGGAGTCGTCACCCTGCCTGTGCACGGTTGGTAATCATGCATGGCTCATCCTCCGAATGAGCTTAAATGACAGCCATTGTGACTGTCATTTTGAATAATTGAACACTGATGTGATACGGGAAGAATTTGGCCACACGGCATTACGAGTGTAAACTTCTGCTATACAATCCTCAGAGATCTCGATACCCAGCAGTCAACCGCTGACGACTAGATGTAAGGGTGAGGAAAATTGGGATGGCACGCGAAAAATTACGGGCGGTGGTGATATGGGCATGACACCATGATCAGTCTTGATTGGAAATTCCGTCCATGCTTCTTACTGTGTCTCCGACGAACGGCTGGGTCATCATCAGTTCTTCGAAACTCCCATCACGCCTCATGACCAGCAGGTGATCACTCAGCTAGACACTGCCAACGCTTTCAGCCAACTCTACCAAATTACTCATGCAAAGAAGATACCGATGTCAGTACGGACGACTCCATCTTGCATTACTTCATGTGCATCCTCACACTCATGACGGTCACAGGAGACGAAGTCCACAACACGGGAGATAAAGACTGCTGTCAACAGATCGCATCGGTGGTTTACCAATTAAGCTTAACCGAGCCTCCAAAGGGTCAAGGCAACACTTGGGACCACTATGTAACAGGAATGGATGGCCTCTGACAAAACAGTCCCACCTACCTTTGTTGAGGGCATTATCATTTCGGACCACAACCCAACCCAAGGTTCGACAGTCGCAAACTACAGACTGGTATCCCTACCAAAAGCCGATTTCAAGATCTCTGCCAACTTACTGGCAATGCGTCTGCTGGCAACACTCCCTTGCGTCCTTTCCTTGGAGCAAATGTGTCATGCAAGCAGTTTAACATACATGCGAATGCCACGACGTAATTGTGCTGCCAGTGACCTACAGACTCTGTTCAATGTTCGTCGCTATAGATTTCGATACTGACCGTTTCCTGTTTTTAGTGGCAGCTCACAATAGCATCCCACCTTCCTCTATCGATGTCCTCTGGCTCCTTTACTGCAGCACCAGTTCAGGAATCTATGTCAATGGTCGTTTGGCATAGCTGGTACCCATCCACCGCTCAATTGAACAAGGGTGCCCTCCCTCCTGTATGCTATTGCCCTAGAGCCCCAAACTGAGGCCTCATGACCGTCCTCTTCAGACACACCCTTTGCTGCCAGGCATACGCTGACAGCCTCCTTCTCCTCGTCTGGTCTGGTTCCATGATTCGAGTAGTCCTCGAATTCTTTACACGTTACACGACTACCCCAGGTAGTGCCACAAGCGTCGCCAAATGTTCTGCAATGAACATTGGGCGAGCCTCCAGGAAGATGAAGTGTCTTTTCCGCTGGTAATGGTGAGATTCAGGTTTCAGGGCGTTAATTTTATCCTCACCATCACACGCACAGCCGCGACGAGCTTCCATTGCCCGTTACACGTCATCGGCAATGACGTCTGACGGAGCCTCCTGCGCCCCCAGTACACACATCAACATATGGAGTTCCTTCATCTTTTTGTGATATCAAAATTGTTCCACGTCGTCCCTCTGATGTTGGCGATTGGGCACACCCTTCACACGGACCTTGGCTATTATTTTACCTTTGGTTCCACGTTTAATGTCGGTGACAAGACACTTACCCTGCCCCCACAGAGTGGTGGCCTCGGACTCGTCAGCGTCCGTTTGTGAACTGCTGGTTTCTATATGAGTACCGTGAGAATGTAATGGACTGGATTGCTTATATCCCTAAAATGAAGAGTGTTTGAATTCCAACTGCCTGCATCTACCTCCCCACCAGTGTCTGGCGGTCACATCGCATCTCAACTGTCTCACTTTTTGGCCTTTTCGTCGTCGGCTGCAATTAAGCAAATACCAGCCTCCCAACACGCTTCCGACCAGGGCAAAGGATTTTTACAACCTACTCTTATGTCGTGATCTCCAGAACGTGTGGAGACCAAAAACTCCTTCATCAGGTAGCCCACAGTGTTCAGTACCATCCACAAGTTCTTCCTCACTACGGACTTCCAAGAATTTTGCTATGACATTGTCAACAGGAAATTTGCCACGAAACAGTCACTGCATAACATCAGTTTGTCGCATGTCCTTCTTTCTCTCCTATCCAGGCAAAGCGATACCGAAGGCCGCCGTCACCACCGTATAACATGCGCTTCTTTGCACTCCGTCTGACGGTTCGTGCAGCAAATGACCGCTTGCTACATCCGAGTCCCACCGGATACGATCGAACCCCGAATGTTTCTAACGCAGAGGGGATATAATTTCATGCCGCGAAATATCATGCCATTTCGTGGGTCAAGTGGTTCACAGTCAACTATCTAATCCACGAGGGAGCCAAATCCCACCTTGAATTTTGGACCTGTTTACAAATACCCACGCAGCTCTCGAACTCACGTCGCGTTACCATCTCCGGCAATGTCTGAGTTGCAGCCGCCTGTGATCGATTCCATCACTGACGTCCGCGAATGGGAGAGCGCGCCATATATGCGCGGGTTTCTTTTCTAACGCAGTCTTATGCTGTTTTTTCTAGGTAGTTTCAGTCTTTTTTACGTAATTACATAATAATAGTAAAAGTTAAAATAAATAAAAATAAATGATTAAAAAATAAATACAATTAAATAAACAAAAGGCATTCCACCTCTGTTGATACCCATGTCTCCCACTTTCTTGTGCCCTCTAGACTCGGTGGAAGTGAGGGCGACACTGTCGCCAGGCCTCAAGATTAAGCACCTGCCTACTCTGCTCCTGAGCCCCCAAAAAATAAAAATAAAAATAAAAAGGAGTTCCATTCGTTTAGTTTCGAAAGCGAGAGGTCCATGAGTCGAATATCCCTACTCCCTATGCATATTTCTTTGCTTTCGCTTCCCCTGCAATTATGTAACTCGGCAGACTGTCGTTACTGAATAATTAATTTATTATTCTCATAACGTTTATGTTGAAAAAGAGAAAATTACGTTATGTGACTGAAAAAAATTGATACGTCAGGACTTTCCATCAAATCAGTACAATTATTTTATTAATATTATTTTATCTAAATATCTAACCCAGGAAGAGGAGTGACACAATCAGAAATGCAATACCTAAGAAAAATGACTGGAAGGTTTCTGTAAAATCTACAGTGAAACAAAATGAGCGTAGTTCAAAATATATTTTTGCCAGTAAATTTTAACATATTCTATATAACAGTGAATTGGAGGTCTAGCTCTGTTCATGTCGAATGCAAGGTGTTATCAGGTAATTACTGATGAGCTCTGTCACTTTTCTTGCTTTCTTGAAAATGTTATTCTTTTTGTTATTATTGCTTGCGTAATACTCTGACTACTTCCCCATCCCAAGTAATGTATATATATATATAATAAACTGAGTTGCCATAATTCATGGAATAGCGATATGCAGATATGTAAACGGCTGTAAAATGGAGTACACGGGGTATAAATGGTACTTGCTTTGACGAAGTTGTGATCTGTACAGTGCTGATTCCCGGGAAAAGGGTTTCAACGCAGTGGGAATTAAGACATCGAACGCGGAATGATAGTTTGCGGTAGACGCATGGGATATTCCATTCCGGAAACGATTAGGGAATTCGATATTCCGAAATCCACTGTGTCAAGAGATTGCCAAGAATACCACATTTCAAGTGTCACCTCTCATCACAGACAATGCAGTGGCCTACGGACTTCTATTAACGACCGAACGCAGCGGCGCATGTGTAGAGCTGTCAGTTCTAAAAGACAAGCAACACTTGGATGCACTATGAACGTATCCACTAGGGCTGATATGGCTATGGCAACAGACGACAGAAGCGGGTGTCTTTGCAAACAGCAAGACACGCCTGTAGCGCCTCTCCTCGGGTAGTGGTCATATCGGTTGGACCTTTGTACGGTCAGCTGAGTCCCGACTCCAGTTTTTGAGAGTTGATGGTAGTGTTAGAGAGGGCGGAGTAGACCCCACGAAGCCATGGACGTGTCAACGAGGCACTGTGCAAGCTGATGGTGGCTTCATAATGGTGTGGGCTGCGTTTACGTGGGGTGTACTGCGTCCACTAGCCCCACTAAACCGATCATTGACTGTAAATGGTTACCAACTTTATGTCACACCTATTTATGTAAATGTAACGAGAGGTAAGAGGAAATACAACGTGCGAGGAAAGAGAACAATGAATTTCGTGGTAATCTGCGAAGCATAGATGTAGATGTAAATGCACAATATGTCAGTTATCGTTTTAGTTTTTTCGGTAAAATTTTTCATGTTGTCAAAATTCACCATTGTGATTTACAATAGATCAGTTAGGGGAAAGATGTTAGAAGTTTGTAATAAGTAAAATGACACGACCGTTATCAATAAGGAAAATGGCACGATATTTCAAAATTAAAAATGGTTCAAATGGCTCTGAGCACTATGGGACTTAACTTCTGAGGTCATCAATCCGCTAGAACTTAGAAGTACTGAAACCAAACTAACCTAAGGACATCACACACATCCATGCCCGAGGTAGGATTCGAACCTGCGACCGTGGCGGTCGCACGGTTCCAGACTGTAGCGTCTAGAAACCCTAGCCACCCCGACTGGCACGATATTTCGGTGTAATTTTTTTTTTTTTTCAGCGTGCTCGAAGTTCATCTTTCGAGAATTCAAGTAGATTAACTATACAAACGAAATTAGAAGTAAATTCCGAAGTCCAACTGAATATGTCATTTGAAAAACAAGATTTTGATGACTTGCAGTACCTGTAAAACGCACGAGTACAAATTTCAGTAGGTGACATTACGTGTACTGACGAAATATTTTGTAGTCATTCTTTCGCACCTCGGCCATATTCCTGCTGTTTAAAGAATTCTCTGTAACTAGCTATTTTTTCCTCCACCAGATTTTATTTTATCAAATGGAACAAGCGAGGGACGGATCGGACCTATGTATTTGATCTTTACCTTGTGCTCCCGGAAACAATAACTTCTCATATACAGTTCAGATAAATGTGAGTGCTCTGGCTTGTCAGTCTAAATCACTTAATGTCCTGTCGTTTCGCGTGTACTGACTGCCGCGTCTGGCTGCATTACATAACGAAAAATAATGTCGCTTGAGACAGGTGACCATGACCAGGTTACGATCAGTAATGCATTTCGTTCTGTTGTTAGCGTATTATACAACTCCGCTCCTTGGCTGTTCTACCTACCTGTACACATACCCCTTATGTATTGACTTGCAGCTTCTCCCTCGTGCTGAGTGACCTGACCCCAATAATAGCTCCGTAAAGAACGACTGACTGGCTTTTAGGATTAACAATGTCATTTATAATAGACGGGAAACATTTCATTGCCTTGTTCCCACTGCATTAGTAATGGGAAACTGTTAAATAACGTTTGGCTACCATTTTATAACCTCGAGAAGTCTCCACATTCAATTTATAATCAATTTCAGTTCAAGGATCAAACTGCTTTTCCGTGAAAAATTATATCGACAGACGATAGGATGAGCCTATCATGTACCCGACATTTTTGTGATACTGTAATAACGCACCCGGAAAAGAAGCCGAGGGAAATCGCCACGATCATATTGGAGAAGCCACATCAATATTAGTTCGAGGTAATATCGGAAAAAAATAGGAAAAATGTACTGATTTGGTGACAGGGATTTGAAAGGCCCTTTTATTATTGTTAATCAGTGCGCCACTTTGATTGTAACAAGAATGGAAAGCGTAATGTAACGAAAATCAGCGATTTTATGAAGCGAGCTAACGGAGAGGGCGACGAAAGTCTGCCTTTAATATAACATTTAGTTTTCTGAAGCTACCCGAGTAGTGGCAGCGTGTATCGCATGCTAGTAATAAAAATTTTACGAAAGTAACCCAATGTGATGCGGGCTAGGATACAACTGTGTGGGGCGGCAAAAGAGAAGGGGAAGGTTCACTGAGATCATGATACAGTCCCGAAGAAAATGTCACTAAAAGTTTATTTTAATATCTGTCAATTATTACGTTTCCCCGATAACTTCCGGAAAAGACGGTAGCCTGAAAATTGGTCGAAAGTTTGACTATATGTCTTTATCTTTCTCTTACAAAGAAGCTTAATTAACTTCATCGTATATTAACTAGTCTGAAAATGTTATGCTGATAATTTATTTGTGTAATCAATCTCTTAAGATAGAACTCAACTTACATAAGCACTCTTCGATTAACTTCTGTGGTATGTTATCATAAATACTTCAGTACATCGATTTTAATGATTGTGTGATGGATGCTACTTCTCTGGGAGACGTGTAATTTCCATTTCACTGAAGTTATTTGTAAAGACTGGTCTCAGACAATAGAGTGCACTGTTGACTGAAACTGATAACCCCAAGCCGTCAGTAACAGATATAAAGTGCACTGGTGTAAAAAATTACAGGAACAAATCGCCATTTCCCCGTGTTGTGACTAATTCACGGTAAAATCATACAAAATGTCAAAAGATGTCCGTACAATTGTGTTCTTCACATAAAATGGCGTTCCGGTCAATGGACAAGAAAGGCAACGATGACGTCAGGACACCTGTCATATGGGGTTGTGTTTGCTGGGTATGTTTGCCGGGTTTTTCCACATTAACATTCGCTGTGTATACAGTCACAGACGGTGCAGTATGTCGCAAAGAACTCGCCTGTCAGTCTCTCTGCGATGGAGGGCCACAACGAGAATGGAGGCAAGACATTTAAAAACTGATGTGGTTCGAAGGCGTAATGTGAATCATTATGTTGTTTCTTCAATGTGGCGACCATTTATAGACACCGAAACGGTATTCCGAAGCCCAGTGCATCGCCGATCACGTGTGATATCAAAAGGAGAGGCCCGTTATTCGGCAATAAGGGTACGACGGTACCGCCTTAGTACTGCACAGAAACTGACAACTGAACTCGCAGCATCCACTGGACGCGTTGTATCGAGAACAATGGTGTACAGAAAGGTTCTGCAGAGTAGCGTTTATTGTCGAAGACCTTCTGCATGTGTACCTCTGATGCGTCTTTGTACAAGGGAATGTCTAGAGCGGAGACGTAAACGTAACACCTGCACGGTCGAACAGTGGACCAATGTTGCCGGCCGAAGTGGCCCAGCGGTTAAAGGCGCTGCAGTCTGGAACCGCAAGACCGCTACGGTCGCAGGTTCGAATCCTGCCTCGGGCATGGTTGTTTGTGATGTCCTTAGGTTAGTTCGGTTTAACTAGTTCTAAGTTCTAGGGCACTAATAACCTCAGCAGTTGAGTCCCATAGTGCTCAGAGCCATTTGAACCATTTGTTTTGGACCAATGTTATTTTCGCTAATGAGTACCAGTTAGGCCTGGAGAGTGATTCTAAACACATTCTCATCTGTAGCGAACGTGGAACACTATTTCGGAATCCGGACATTGTAGAAAAAGACCAATATCGAGGAGGTTTGCGCAGGGATTATGTTGACCACTCGAACGCCTCTTCCAGAAATTATAAGTTTGAATCGGCAAGATTCAACCACTGTCAGGTATCGCGACGAGATCTTTATAGACCTCATGTGCGGTTGTTGCGAGTAGTGATGGACAATAATGTTCAGCCTCATACAGCACAGGTGGTTGACGTTTTCTTGGAAACGGAAGCTACTATACGCATGGCGCGGCCTGTTCGCTCTCCTGATTTCAGTCGTATAGAGCAAGTCTGGTATGCGCCAGGGAAACAAGTTGCATCACGTTAGCATCTACCAAGCACTCTCCAAGTTCTGTGACCACCTCTGTAGAAAGTATGGGCGATATTGCCACAACATGAGATTGATGAGATCACTCACATTATGCTCCGTCGTCATTAGGCCTGTACTGCAGGCAGACGTAGGAACATCACACACTGGGCACATTAACCAGCTGTCGGAATGTGTGCGCAAATCCATTAAGTTGCAATAAACGAAGAACAAATTTTTCTACTGTTGTGCACCTTGCACTTGTTAACATTCTATGTGTTTTTTACATCGTTACTGCTTTACTATCTCCTGTTTATATTATTCTGTGACGAAATGAAGGCCACCTGGCAAAATTTCCGTTTGTTGCTTCAATTTTAGACACCAATGTACTTGTTTAAGAAGTTTGCAACTATACATGCATTTTTAACCAATGCCTCATTTATTATTAGAGCTATCTGTTTCTCTTCCTTTCTGCCCCCACCCGTCTCTGCCGTCACTATACCCCATATACGAGGGTTGGCTGAAAAGTAATGCCTCTACCTTCGTAACTCTTCAACAGTAGGCAGCATTGGTATGCGGCAGGTAATGGCTTGTTCCGTATCCTCTTCTCTACAGCTCCAGTAGGCGGGAGGCCTTAGCATTGACCAGTTGTGTTCTTACAGTGTAAAGCATGGAACCCTGTGCAGATGGTCGGTGAATGCTATTTAAGCAACGTCTAATCTTTGAATCCTTGACAGCAAAAGGTGTCACCCCAAAGGAGTTTCATCAGAGTATGACAGTAGCTGTGTTGATGTGAGCACTGTGCGTTGTTGGGCTAGTAAGTTGAAAGACGATGAGGCGGGAACCTCTGACATGCGTGACAGAGTTGGAAGTCCTGTGACAGCAACCACGGGCTGTCACAAGCCAAATGTTGACAGATTATTCAGGACGATTGTTGTATCACTTAGATAGAAATTGCAAGCATAATCGGCGTTTCACAAAAACGTGTGGGTCACATTATTGCCTTTCATGGCAAACCACACACTCCACGTGCCACCACAGCAGAACTTCAACGACTGAATCTCACCACCGTATGGCATCCTCTATACAGTCCGGATTTAGTACTGACTGACTTCCATCTGATCCCGATAATGAAAGACGATCTGTAGGGACATCATTATAGTTCTGACGAAGACGAGAGAACTGTGAGACTGTAGTTGTGGAAACAGAGTGTCGACTTCTTCCATGACGGCTTCAGAAAACTTGTTCATCGTTGGCAGAAATGTATGCAATTGGCTGGTGATTAAGTAGAAAAGTTAATATTGGTTATGAAAGATCACATTCTAGGGATTACTTTTGCGTTTGATTTACTAAAATATTCCCATCCAAACCCAATTAACGAAGGTGGAGGCATTACTTTCCATTCAACCCTCGTAGTTTTCATTTTGTTTCCTGATACAATTATCTTTTTCTTATAATAAAACAGCTTAGATTTCTGGATATTTCTGGATTACTTGCTTCAACATTTTGCAATGTTCTTGGTAACACTTTACCGTGATAACATTAGAGATGTTCCCAATTAGTAAATACAGGGTGTTACAAAAATGTACGGCCAAACTTTCAGGAAAATTCCTCGCACACAAATAAAGAAAAGATGTTATGTGGACATGTGTCCGTAAACGCTTAATTTCCATGTTAGAGCTCATTTTAGTTTGTTCTTCCGCCTACGCTCAATGGAGCAGGTTATCATGATTTCATACGGGATACTCTACCTGTGCTGCTAGAACATGTGCCTTTACAAGTACGACACAACATGTGGTTCATGCACGATGAAGCTCCTGCACATCTCAGTCGAAGTGTTCGTACGTTTCTCAACAACAGATTCGGTGACCGATGGATTGGTAGAGGCGGACCAGTTCCATGGCCTCCACGCTCGCCTGACCTCAACCCTCTTGATTTTCATTTATGGGGGCATTTGAAAGCTCTTGTCTACGCAAACCCGATAGCAAATGTAAAGACTCTTCGCGCTCGTATTGTGGACGGCTGTGATACAATACGCCATTCTCCAGGGCTGCATCAGCGCATCAGGGATTCCATGCGACGGATGGTGGATGCATATATCCTCGCTAATGGATGACATTTTAAACATTTCCTGTAACACAGTATTTGAAGTCACGCTGGTACGTTCTGTTGCTGTGTGTTTCCATTCCATGATTAATGTGATATGAAGAGAAGTAATAAAATGAGCTCTAACATGGAAAGCAAGCGTTTCCGGACACATGTCCACATAACATATTTTCCTTCTTTGTGTGAGGAATGTTTCCTGAAAGTTTGGTCGTACCTTTTTGTAACACCCGGTATAGTCTCCTCTTTGTCCCTCATGATACCTTGATTTCTTGTGCAATTAATGGTTTATTTTTGTACTCCTGTTTGATTTACCTTTAGGGGAAAGTAATTTTCAAGTGAGGAAGTAACTTCAGCAATGAGTACTTTGTATTTTCCATTCCAGTCAGAAGCATTGTAGACATCAATCCATTTTACGTTTTTGATCAGTCTCCTAAAATTCTCAATTTATGATATATTTTTTATCCTACTGTATTCAGATTTAATAAATATTTTATCCTGAAAAGTTTCAGCATTTAACGTAAGATGCTGCACGTCATGGTCAGGTACCCCGTTCACCACATGTTCCATGATATGACCTTTTTACTTAGATTTATCTACAAAGATATTATCAATAGCAGTCTCAGATCGTTTACAAACCCTAGTAGCAAAGTTCACAGTATGAATTAAACTGAATGAAAGTGTATTGATTGTAATAATTATTCATTGACACAGCCTTTTGATAAATAGGCATTAGAATCTCAGCAACCACTATTTCCTAGATTTTTACTGTGAGGTGGTACAACAGAGCTTCGAGATATAGTTTGGAGAGGTTAAAGTTTCTTGAAGGTGCACTGTATATACCTACTGTTACAAAACGATTATTATGAAATACTACTTGCGTTTATAATCTTCTAACAAGGGGAGGTCCCTAACGAATTGACTTATTGAAACAAAATATACAGCGATGTAGGATCAGATACCAGGTATCACACCCTGCAGCCATTCATCCTTGTGGGCTCTCGTATGTGAGCAATTGAAAAAATTCCGTAATTTGCGTGATGCTTAATAACAAAAAATGGTTCAAATGGCTCTGAGCACTATGGGACTCGACTGCTGTGGTCATCAGTCCCCTAGAACTTAGAACTACTTAAACGTAACTAACCTAAGGACATCAAACACACCCATGCCCGAGGCAGGATTCGAACCTGCGACCGTAGCTGCAGCGCGGCTCTGGACTGGAGCGCGTAGAACTGCACGGCAACCGCGGCCGGCGCTTAATAACATATAAATGTCAAAGTACCTCGTCGTGTTGCGAGGTAGTGGTTGGAATAATAGCTTAACATGCAAGTGGTTGTGGGTTCGAATTTCGTCTGATGTAGTTGAGCCGTGCGTCGCTCGTGTTCCCGCCATCATGTATTTTCACCCTGTTTTTAAAGTACTTCAACCTCACTACTGTAGCTGAGTTGCTACTTTGATTGACCGTGGCCGGCGCTAGCAGCGCGTATCGATATACCTCCTCTCGAAGTATCTTTGCTCGACTGCTATTACTTACCGGCAGTTCGGGGGTCGCCAGTTCCGGTCTCGAGTTCGGGTGTCCCAGTCGGTTGGAACGTATCTGGAGCGAAGTTCGGCCAGCCAGTCGCCGACTTCCAGCAAAAGTTCGCCCTACGTGGACATCGCCCTCCAGACCGTTGCCGCCACGCATCACATAAGCCGGGGTTGACTTTTGGTGGATTGTTGGTCGGTCGGTTGGTCCGAGGACATCTCCGTGCGGCGTGGTCGACTGAGCCGCTGGCGGTCTCTGCGCAGTGTCGGAGTTTGTCTGGAGCTGTCCGATCGGTACGAGCATCGTCGCTCGCCGACCCAGGACGTGAAGGTCAAGTGGTTTTGACCATTACGTTGTGGGTTCCAGCGTTGCGGTTGTGGGGGTTTTCCTGTGAGCAACAACGAGTGAAGTGAAGTGTTCGAGATAGCTGCCATCAGGTGGAACTGATTAAATTAATTTATCCACAGTTAAGTGCACCAGCGGAATTTTCTGCCATGTGGCCGTTAGTGTCCTGGTTACCTGCTCTGGCCGCTAACTTAATTTTTGGGCAGTGTCTTTTCCTCACCTGTTGTTGCTGCCCAACATGGTGTGTAGTTTTGGCAGCTCAGTTCACATACGCGTTTGTTTGGGGATAGTGACACTTGTAACTTTTTTGGGGCCTTGAATTCTCGTCTACTCAGTCATGGCAATCAAACGGTTGGTCGTTCAGTCCGTGACTGACCATTGGTTGGGTTCGGACGAATCGAGTGTAGTTGGGCACACCGCCTGTCTCGCCTAAGTGAAGGAGGGCAGACTGAAGCCCTGGAGGCTCCTGAGTGTGCCTTAATTATTCTTTGGCAGTGTTAATGCTATTGTAATTTATATTAAAAGGTTTTTTGGGGCTTTACTTTATTTTTATTTTCAATTGGGCAAGGTTAATTAAGGGCCTTCACGCCTGGAAACATGTTTTCAGAGTTTGCCTCAAGTTCAAACATTATTGCCTTCTGCTCTTGATTGTAATTTCCTCTGAAAGATTTTACAAGTCCTTGTGAGCCTTCCAACATTGGTATTGAAAAAGGAAATCTGTAAACTTAACGTATTGTAATTATAATAACGTTTGCAACATTATTCTAATCACTTTATGAAACTTACTCGTTTCATCCATTTCTTCTTTGTGTCGCTACTTTACAATAGGAATTTTTGTTAATATGACTTTAATTACATTTATCTGTTATAATGTTCCTTTATTTCAAAATTCCAACCTACGCATTAAAAAATATAAGACCAATTAATCTGTTTATACTTAATGCACAGTGGTGTGAGAATTGTATTTTGGATATCAAATGAGCTAACTTTTTGCGTGGTAATCGTCATAAAATATAGCCTAAATACCTATCAAACTGTGGACAACATAATGCAGATGAAGAGTTAAATGGAAGAAGGGTTTGTAAGTACAAGAAAATTCAAACATAATGAGAAATAATTATAGTCATTGCAGCAGGACGAAAAAACAGGGCGGTGAAACAAAACAAATTAAATCGAAAGTAATACACAAAATTAATCAAATACATGAAAAAATATTTCCAGAAGGAATAGAACATTAGGAATAAGAATGAGAGTAAATTAAGAGGTTGATTAAGATTGTAATTATGTGACAAGGGGATGTAAATAAAAAATTACCATTGAATCAACTAATTAAATAAAAATAATGATCAGTCATTTCAATAAAGATTTAAAAATTTTTTAAAATCCGCTGTACCTGATGAGATTCTAACCCACAACCTCCTGGAAAATAACCTAATATCATATCCATTTCACCATACAATTAGACTAGTTACTATAAATTCTCAAATGCTATTGAGTGTCACAAGATCTCGAAACCTCTTGTTGACAATTACTCGCAAATGGGGCTGCACTAGGGTGAATGGCAAGTGTTTCATACCTGAAATCATAACCTAAATAATCATATAGAAGATTTTAAGAAGTCAACCCCACTG
The DNA here is from genome assembly GCF_021461395.2 of Schistocerca americana. NCBI lineage: Eukaryota > Metazoa > Arthropoda > Insecta > Orthoptera > Acrididae > Schistocerca > Schistocerca americana. The sequence continues at coordinate 683,026,168 of NC_060121.1, forward strand.
TTGGGGACCTCTACTTAGAAGTGCTGGTCTGAGCAAACTTTATTAACATAAATATTCTTGAAATTGAAGCACTTTCTGGCAAATGTGTCAAACTACTCCTTTCATGTTTCCTCTACAGAAGTAGGAGGCTAACATGAATCCTGTAACATTTAATATTTCCATAATAGTGGTCACATGATACAAGAGGCATATTATATCAACTCGTTTGGTCAACTCTAATTGTTCAACACAAATAAGAAACTAATATACCCTATCCCTCAGTCCTCAGATACTTTTATCCAATAAGGATAACTGATTTTGTACACTGACAGAATTATAACTTCATGAATCCAATTCTTCTGTCAATTTTTGAAAACCTCCAACTTCAATTAAAATTTTCTTTCTGGCTGCCTCTTTTATCAATGTGAATGTCATTCTCATCTGTCTGAAGATTTTTAGTTTCTGTCCCCCTGCTCTACACGACTACTGTTCTGTCACTTGTAACTACTGGTACTTTACCTGATATAATAGAGCGCACCCCCTTAAGGTATTTGCTATTATCCCAGACAGTTTTAACTTACCTTTCCTGTTGAGGTGAAGGCCATGCCTAGTATAGTCCCACCTACTTACAAAGTCAACAGGAAACACACCAATATGAACAAATTTTAGCTTTAGTCTAAGTTAAACAAGGATAACTTTCTAAACTACTAAATTAATAAATTAAATTTCTCAGAATGTTTAGACCTAAGGTTTCAATACCAATTCAAAACGTCCAGAGAAATAAAAACGATGAAATCTGTATTGTTTACAAAACTAAACAAACAACGTTGGCTTCACTGTATGAACTTTTCACCTTTCTGAACTTTTAACATTGCCATTTGCTACGGAGTTAAATGCATAGCGTGGAAGAATGTACTAACAACATGAACTGTACTCGTCAACCAAAGATGAGTCCTTATACGCATGATGTCAGACGCAATAGACAGATATATCATGAATATGAAACCCTATACAGGTGAAGAACATAGTTTGTCTGAGGAACAACGAGGTTCAGCAGCTGTCGTTAAACAACTGGCTGTACCTGTGAAAAATGCTGGTTGAAATACTACAGATCGGTGGTACACAAGGGAGGATATTCTTCTTCACTTTCATTGAGGATAGCAATGTCAGCAGCAAATCTTATCGTTTATATCCTTTCACTCTGAATTTAGATCCCACTCTTGAACCTTTCTTGTAATTCCATCACTGATATTTCTTGGAGAACTCAGTAAGTCCATCTTCTCTCTTATTTCTATTACCAAGCCCATTTTGACCCTTAACTCTTTCTACTACTTCTCCTACAACCACATTCCAGTCCCCCATGACTATTAGATTTTGATCTCCACTTACATAATCACCTGTTGAATATCCTCACATACTTCCCATATCTTTTCATATTTGTCCTGTGACGTTCTATGATTAATGTATACAAATCATTTAAAGACGTTCTATTTATTTTGCTAATCTATTCGCCTAACAACTGAACTCCTGTCATTATCAAAATTACTGTCTGCTGCTACGCACATACACAAACTCTTTTCTTTAAATTTATAAGCGCGCTGAAAAGTGTGAAAAATATCAACAGAATACCAAATTCTGTTTCGCTGCTGGTGGACACGGCAGTACAGCAACTCGGCGACGAGTCCTCGCCCTACACATGTACGTACCACAGCAGGCGGTCTCCTACACTGGCTTCCAAATTGCCACTAATTAATCCGTGTCCTGTGAAGTGCGACAACCATATCTTAGATTCCGAGCTTGTGTATGCTCGCTGTAGCCAACCTTTAAATCCTAAGAGAGTATAGCCAACTCTCATAACCACTACCTCATTTATCAACATTTTGCAGTGTAATTCTTGCCTAACATATTGGCAAGGAACAAACAGTAAAATTTTTTGCAAAACGACGAAAAAATTAGGTAAAGAGAAAGTTACAATTTATATCCAACGAATAAAAGTATTTCTTGCTTAGCATCTAAGTAAAATCTTTTTACAAAACGACGAAAATTTTCTTGCATGGCTTACAGGCAAGAGAAAAATGTTAAAATTCTATAGAAAATGGCAGAAATGTTGCTTGCGTAATCGACTGGAAAGGAGAAAACATCGCTCCTTTTAGAAAAATAATATGAAAAGTTGGTAGCTTAGTATGTATGTAATAAGAAAACATCAAAGGATATATAACAAGTTTGTTACATAAGTAGATAAAAAAGATCATATACGTTTTAACAGGTGTGTAACAATAACTACTTAAGCATTGAATAGTCTTCAATAAGCTAACATAACCTAATAACAAGTAAAAAATAATACTTCATTTTGTGCATTTGGGCACTTACGTTTCCATGACAATCATTAGTGGTCTGACTAAAAGATATTTTATGTTTTTATGCTCGCAGTTCCGTCTGGTCAAAAGTAACCAGGTCTACATGTTTTAAGTGCAGCAGACTCAGTGACATCATATCTACTGACAACCACACCTGAAGTCAAATTTTCCTCTGAGTCAGTTTGACAACGTAGGCAGACTCAGGGGCTTCGTGTCCACTGACAATCACACGTCACTGCCTTATTGCATAAGTACCTCCTCAAACTTATGTAGTAAAAGTCTCGGTCGAGTATTTCTGTATACTGGAAACGTCATATTTTATAGGAAATAGATTCTCCCTTCAAAATACGATATCTCTAACCTAATTACAGAAATTATGCTAGGAATTATTTTATATCATATAAACAGGCATGTGAGCTCTGAGCTCATTTAAATGTTGTCTTAAACTCTATTGCCACAGCAATAACACGTTTGTGGTATATATCTCAAGTCATGAATAATGTGAGGATCACCACATGGTGGCAAAGTCAATTTTCTTTAAATTTCTCACCACAGCAATCACAGATTTGTGACATGTATTTTTCAATTCAGTCATAATATGAGGCTCACCATACGGTGGCAAGTTAGTTTTCTTACGATTAGTTTGGCCAATAACAGTGGCAAAGTTTTTATTGTGACCACGAATCATTACAAATGTGGCACCAAACAAAAAAATATTATTTTAATTTTTTGGCATAAATCCTGTGCCGTCGAACTCTAATTAGCTACTATTTTTACATTACTAGTGACGCTGAAAAAGAATGTTACAGTATTTGTTACAATAATTATGTACATTTTGGTTATAAAATATTTAAATAATCCTACGAATAGAAAAGTAATTCCATAGTGATGCTATTATATATAATAAAAGTTACAGAATCATTTAGAAAAGTCTAGCCAACGGCTGGCCAAATCAGTTCATGAATATGTACAAAATTTAGTGAATAATTACCTGACTTTGCGTCCGAATTTTTACACTGTAAATACTAAGTTATACAAAATTTATAATTATCAGTCTGTAATGACCGTCAATATTTCTGACGTCAAACGTCAATGTCTGAGGTATAGCGTCTCAATCGTTTTTGTATGGAGTCCTCATTGTCTCTGTTTGGCGGCCTCCCTAGTCTTTGTATGAATTTGTGTGGCCATACCTTGGAAGGTTACAAAGAACAAGGAAAATAAACAACCTAAAAAGCACATAATAAAAAAAATAGATTATTCGCAAAATACAACACTCCAAATCCCTCCATCTGTCAAATAGAAACTGAAAGAGATGGTTTATACATCAAGATGACAAGAAATAAATTTATGACATGACAAGAAAAAAATCATCAGCTTCCAATTAACCTCATGCTGGAATCGGCACTGCATCACTAAATGACAATCATGAAATAGAAAAACACAAGATAAATATTAAATTGACTTATTTTACACTACTATTTACACATTCATAAAATGTGGCAGATAGTCTCGCCTCTTGGCGTAAGAGTCATTTCACTCTGGAAAGGGAAAAGAAATCGTTTAATACACGACATTATTATCTAGGTCATAGATCAGTGTCTCTATTTTTTTTTTGTCATGACCGACTGTTTCTGGTACGTGTATCTTCTCGCTATCCTTAACGGTAAGCGTGCTACGCTCCGATCTGAAAGTATCGTCTACTACCTCAGAATCAAATCACGTTAAGTGCTTTCGTTTCTGCAATGGAGAAAACTTCCGTTGCGATCATGTTTCCTGTAAGATATGCAATAAAATCAACCTTAAGAACAATAAGAAGAAAAACAACAATATCATTCTTACCATTCCACAATTTCACAGAGCAAAAAATATTCTTGGCACTCATTCTTCACGTAATTCAACACTTCGCTGTGTATTTGTATCAAAACTCCTTTCGTGACTCATAGCTATGTCTTATCTTTACTGTGACTTAGATTTTAAGTAACTGTGTTCTACCTTAACATAACTGTGACTTAAATTTTACGCAAATATCTTCCTTCATAGAATACCATTGTGGGTTTCTTCGTTTATAAGTGTATCTTTCTTACCTTCTCCTGTTACATAAATATCTGCAAAGTTCTTCCTCGTTGTGTCACACTATTCATGAGTGGTCCATAAATCCTCATATGCCTTACCTGGCAAACTAATAAACACGAAAAATCAACATAAATCATCACTCTTCAAACTACCTCATAAATCAGAACAAGTGTCAGTTTGAAGGTTTCCTAATTACACTATTGCCCATCAAATATACCTTCTCAATACAGAGCCACTTGTACACTATATTTTACCTGAGGATAATCTCAACAGTTTCTGCTATTTCAAGTTATTTCTCCCTAAAAAACGTACATAGTTATTTCTTGCATTTTCCTTCAAATAGGTCACGAAAATTCATTGTTTCAGTGAACAACCGCAAGATGTCAACAGATCATATAATCCTCTCGTCATAAATGTCCCTTTGCAAAGTTCCCATTCTCTCAAACAATACAAATCATTCATAATCATTCATTCTTGGTCCTTCATACAGGATAGATTGATAGTAAAAGATTAATAGATAAACAGGTTAGTCAAAGGTTATGAAACAGTATTGAAAATTAAGGTCGGAAGAATATACAGTAACGGCTGGGGCACCTATGCTCGCCAAACACTGATTCACTAGAGATCAGCAAACCCCTAGGGCTTTATTCATTGGCCGGCCGAAGTGGCCGTGCGGTTAAAGGCGCTGCAGTCTGGAACCGCAGGACTGCTACGGTCGCAGGTTCGAATCCTGCCTCGGGCATGGATGTTTGTAATGTCCTTAGGTTAGTTAGGTTTAACTAGTTCTAAGTTCTAGGGGACTAATGACCTCAGCATTGAGTCCCATAGTGCTCAGAGCCATTTGAACCTTATTCATTGAAAATTTTAATGCGTGATAAGTGATGAAGATCTCGCGATTTGTGTGTTCGTATTGTCTCAAGTTCCACAGCGTTTGTGTGTCCAATGCGTCGTATACGGAAGGCTCCTTCATACACCAAGAAAAACTTCCTACTCAAGGATTTTCTCTTATGACATAGTCGATGTGATCTAAGCAATACTTTTTGACCAACCTTTAAATTCTTGACGTTGACTCGTGGATTATGCAGCTTCTTTCTTCTGTCTGCTGCTTTCTTGATGTTCTGTAATGTTATACTTACCACTTCATGGTGTCTTAAACGTCGCTGTGCAGGGAAGGCTACCAATTGTTTTATCCTATCTCGTGGATGTTTATTTTTCAACAAAAGCAGTGGAGGCAGGGTAAAGGCATCATTAGGTAGTTCATAATAATGTTTTGGAAATCGGATAAATGCACGTCCCAGTTTCTATGTTAGCGATGGCACTACAATCTGCAAAGTTTACCTAACTCCTTCATGATACGTCTGATGGGTTACATGATGGCATAAAACGTGATACAAATACTGGTTTAATTTTCCTGCGTCGCAAGGTTTTCAGCCAACTGTTGGAATGGAATTATGGGCCATTGTCAGAAATCACCTTGTCAAAGTGCCCTACATCCTTCAAGAAATTCTTGACGAATGTTGTAGAAACTGATTTTGCTGAAGATTTCCGTAAAGGTGTGAATGAGGCAAATTTTGTAGTAAGCTCAACACCTACGAAAACATATGAATGGCCTTGCCTAGACCTTATTACTGGCCCAAAGATGTACAGATCCATCTTTTCTTCGATGCTGGCAAGATGTTCCTGCATATTTTCTGTATATTTTTCACATCACGTTTGTTTTGCTGGTCGTCATCTGCCCTTGTTTGAAACGTTGCTGAGACTGAAATTCTTCGGTATCCGCGATCGGTACCGGCTGAGTGTCATCTGACCTCGTATATAACCCGATACTCGGTTCCGTCACTTTCATGGATAATTCATGTACCTGTTTAGCTACTGTCATTAACTGAGTTTCTATCTTTGAAACTTCATTGGTGGTCTGTAATTGCAATCACTCGACATTTTTCGCTAATTCCTCTACTTGCACTTCTTGTTGTGACGTCTGCCGTTTCACTTCAACAATATCAACATTTTGTACCTGATCAAGTCGGGATACAAGATTATTAATATCTGATTTGAATTATTCACGTACCTGACTTTTCAACTGACTGGTCATTTCTTCAAATTCACGATTTAAATTGTCATTCACCTCACCCCGAAACAATGTGAGATTCTCGTTAATTTCGTTCTGAAGCGATTTGAAATTTTTTGAGTTATTGTTCTTAAATTCAGTGAGTTTACTCAGTAATAATTGTAAAACATCATTACTGGGGGCAGGTAGTACAACGTTACTCTTCTCTGTTAAAGCAGAAGCAGTACCTGCATTTCCACTAACTGAAGGAGAGGCGAAATTACTCCGCTCTATCAGAGTGGCAACGAGACCTGAATTTCCACCGAAAGTGGGGAAAACAAAATTACTGTGCACTTTTGAAGCGGAAGCAACGCTGCAATTTTCATAGTGAGTTCGGTTTGCGTCACTGTATTGCCATGTCCTAAGTTGCGTGTAGTACACAGTTGTTCATCACGCATTGTTGGCAAATGATCGCCAATTCTCCGCAGTATTGCTCGACAATTCCCGGATCTAAATATTCTCAAAAGAATTTTCTACTCACTGTTCTGAATTTTCGGAAACTGCGTTTGAAACCGCTTTTACATGTTCGGAACCGTATCTACGTTCGCGTTTGGAGTAGCATCTGAATTCTTTTCCATTTTCTTTTGTGCTCGCGTCATCATTGTCGCAATACGAACGAAAAAGTGTCACTAAAATACACCGCTATCCTAAAAGTACCACTTGTGAATTAACTATTACACAATGCACCAACAAATTCAAAGAAAAAACTGCTGAAATAAAATTTGTTAATACAGAGCAGTGAGTAAGTGATCAAGATGCTGAGCCGCCACAAATGATTACTGTTGCGTAAGCTTGCAGTAGACAGTAGAAAGATGAAGCATAACTACGACTCATCCAAAAAAAAAAAAGTATCCTGGCAGGCACGTAGACAGGTGCCGCGAGCTCTATCTTCTTTCTACTGAGAATATCATGCTTCTACTCCTGTTAACTTTACTATTACAGAGATCGACTAAACTTTCTTTTTATTGGTCCTGTGCGCAACAAATAACTTAAGTGGTCTTTCTGCTGCCACTGCTTGATCTGTTGCATTCCATTATTTAACAATAACATAAAAAACCTGTTATTCATGCTGAGTGCAATGCATGTTCTGTATGGCGGCTCCTGCTGTTGCTGCGGCTGCTGCTGCTTACCACAACTACATATAATTGAAGAGAAAGGGTTTTATCAAATCTAATCTCGATGAACGATAACCCAAACAAGTAATTAAATTTTTTTAAACTATATTCTGAAAGCAATTCTTTCTCATTAAATTAACGACACGCTAGAAGCTCTTTCAACAATTGCTTCGTATGTAAATCTGCCTCAAGTGGCATTGAAGCAATATTACAAATTAAACTCTTGAGACAGACTGAAATATTTTTCAATTAAATACATAGTGAAACAATTCCCTGACAATTAAAAAAGAAGTCAATGACAAAAATCTGTACTTAATCTATTCGCCTAACAATGGTTTCCCTTAAGAATTCAGTTCCCATCATTACCAAAATTACCGTCTGCTGCTACGCACATACACAAACCCTTTTCTTTAAATTAATAAGCGCGCTGCAAATTATGAAAAATATCAACTCAATACCAAATCCTGTGTCGCTGCTAGCGGACATGGCAGTACAGCAGCTCGGCGACGACCCCTCGTCCAACTCACGAGCGCACCACAGCAGGCGGGCTCTTACACTGGCTTCCAAACTGCCACAAATTAATCCGTGCGTTGGGAAGCGCGACAACAATATCTTAGATTCCAGAGCTTGTGTATGTTCGCTGTAGCCAACCTTTAAATCCTAAGAGAGTATTGCCAACTCTCATTGTATACAAATCATTATTATGATTTAAAGACATTCTATGTATTTTGTTGTTGCTATTACTATAGCCTAAGCACCTGTGGCATGTTAGAAGTGGGAGGTACAGCATGTTAGATTTGAGGTTGTGTGGCTTGGATGAATGTGACAAATCCCCCTCCCCCTCCCTCCTTTGCACATCTACATCTACATGGTTAGTCTGCAATTCACACTAAAGTGCCTGGCAGAGGGTTCATCGAACCATACCCAATACAGGATCTTATCGTGACGTGACACATGAACTACCAAGAATTCTGTGTGGAAATGCCAGGTTAAATGCATTAAATTGTAGTTTAACTGTCCACGTAGATGATGTTCGCCTTACTGGACTAACCATGTGCGTGTGTTTCTCCAGAAAACATGATGTATGGTGTTGATAAAACTAGGAAATCTTCTTCCAGCTTATCTTAGACCATAACAGAGGGTTTACCTTCTAGGCTGCTGTTTTCCAGTTCGTTAATTGTTGCTGTAACTCCCTGTTATTTGTTCTGCCTACCGACAGGATGCTACTCAAATACACAAATTTCTCAATTATATTCAAGTGCTGGCCTTATACTGTTATGTTTCCTACATTTTCTCTACTCAAAAATATGGAAACAACCCGACGGATGCCTGCTTGAACATACATGAAGATACTACTCAAACTTGCAGATTGCGTTTTGGTGATTGACCAAGAATCGCACCAGTGAAACTGTTAAATGAGGCAGTCGTGCTCAGAACTGCATTTTGTGTAGTTGTGACTTCATTATGTTTGAGCGAAGCGCTTCGAACGTGGGTAAATTTCCGGTACTCGCAAGATGAGTGCTTCAGCAATAAAGGTAGACGAAGTGTTTCATGTTCCAAGGAGTTCCATATAGAAAATTTATGCCACATAGAAGGAAGTCAGGGAAACATCATACGCTAAGTCACAACGTGGATGTATGTGAGTGTTTAGTAATAGTGACAGATGGTCATTGAAGAGAACTATGACTGAAAATAAGGCAACAGCTTCAAAAGTCACTACAGACACGAACGCTGGTCTCACGAACACTGTCAGCAGCAAAACAAAACGAAGGGACCTCTGTAAGTTTGGAACTGCAGGGCGAACAGGAATTCAGACACCTTTCGTCAGTTATGCTAATTCCTATAGCTGGAGAACCTCGTACTGAAACCATACACCCCGAACTTAGGGCCAATGGGAGAAAGTCATTTGGACAGATGGGTCTTGTTTCAGATTGTGTCTTAATTGTGACCACGTTTATGGCCCAAGAGTGAATCGTGGCAAGGAGCAAGGATTCGGTGCTGATATGGGCAGTCATATCGTGATATTCCATGGTCCCCACGGCTGGTCATCATGGTTGCGTTATTGATGTGCTTCATTTTGGCTGAACAGGTCTGTCTCGTGTTACAGTCTCTGTTCCCAATTGTTGCTGTGTTCGAAGACGATAATGCCCCTGTTAGTAAAATCCACGTCGTCAGGGTCCGATTTTGTGAGAGTGAGGATGTATTGTCGTAACTCCTCTTGATATAAAAATTACTTGAGCTCAGTATTATTGAGCCTTTGTTGTCTACATTGAACAGAAGCAAGCGTGATCGCTATCCACCACCACCACCGCCACCACCACCACCACCACCATCGTTACATGAAACTGCCTCGGTTTTATGGTCAGACTGGTATACACTACTGGCCATTAAAATTGCTACACCATGAATATGACGTGCTACAGGCGTGAAATTTAACCTACAGGAAGAAGATGCTGTGATATGCAAATGATTAGCTTTTCAGAGTATTCACACATGGTTGGCGCCGGTGGCGACACCTACAACGTGCAGACATGAGGAATGTTTCCAACCGATTTATCATACACAAACACTGGTGAATCGTTGTTGTGATGCCTAGTGTGAGGAGGAGAAACGAGTACCATCACGTTTCCGACTTTGATAAAGGTCGGACTGTAGCCTATCGCGATTGCGGTTTATCGTATCGCGATATTGCTGCTCGCGTTGGTCGAGATCCAATGACTGTTAGCAGAATACGGAATCGGTGGGATCAGGAGGGTAATACGGAACGCCGTGCTGGATCCCAGCGGCCTCCTATCACTAGCAGTTGAGATGACAGGCATCTTATCCGCAAGACAACAACCATCTACACGAACAGTTCAACGACGTTTGCAGCAGCATGGACTATCAGCTCGGAGACCATGGCTGCGATTACCCTTGACGCTACATCACAGACAGGAGCGCCTGCGGTGGTGTGCTCAACGACGAACCTGGGTGCAAGAATGGCAAAACGTCAATTTCTCGGATGAATCCAGGTTCTGTTTACAGCATCATGATGGTCGCATCCGTGTTTGGCGTCATCGCGGTGAACGCACATTAGAAGTGTGTATTCGTTATCGCCATACTGGCGTATCACCCGGCGTGATGGTATGGGGTGCCATTGGTTACACGTGTCGGTCACCTCTTTTTCGCATTGACGGCACTTTGAACAGTGGACGTTACATTTCAGATGTGTTACGACCCATGGCTCTACCCTTCTTTCGATCCCTGTGAAACCCTACATTTCAGCAGGATAATGTACGACCGCATGTTGCCGGTCCTGTACGGGCCTTTCTGGATACAGAAAATGTTCCACTGCTGCCCTGACCAGCACATTCTCCAGATCTCTCACCAAATGAAAACGCCTGGTCAATGGTGGCCGAGCAACTGGCTCGTCACAATACGCCAGTCACTACTCATGATGAGCTGTGGTATCGTGTAGAAGCTGCATGGGCAGCTGTACCTGTGCACGCCATCCAATCTCTGTTTGACTCAATGCCCAGGCGTTTCAAGGTTGTTATTACGGCCAGAGGTGGTTGTTCTGGGTACTGATTTCTCGCTGCCGGCCGGAGTGGCCGAGCGGTTCTAGGCGCTACAGTCTGGAGCCACGCGACCGCTACGGTCGCAGGTTCGAATCCTGCCTCGGGCATGGATGTGTGTGTTGTCCTTAGGTTAGTTAGGTCTAAGTAGTTCTAAGTTCTAGGGGACTGATGACCACAGCAGTTAAGTCCCATAGTGCTCAGAGCCATTTGAACCATTTTGAACTGATTTCTCAGGATCTATGCACCCAAATTGCGTGAAAATGTAATCACATCTCAGTTGAATTATATTTGTCCAGTGAATGCCCGTTTATCACCTGCATTTCTTCTTGGTGTGTCAATTTTAATGGTCAGAAGTGTATGATTTAATTGAAAACACTATAAATCACACGACTTGTATATGTCCATTGAAGTCGACTGGAAGGTGTTTTAAATGCTAGCAGTTTTCCCACACCGTATTACGCATGGTGACGTGTTGTGTTATTGGTGTTTCCTCAATTCTTTTTATCCCCTGCATCTATTCTGTCAATATTTTGTTTTCGCTTTTACAGTATCCAGTTGTGATTTAACCGCGATTTATTGTGGTTTTCTCTTGCAAAGTCGTCATGGAATAAAGCCTGTGCATTTACTCTTCTGCAACACATTTGGTCGGTGAAGAGACAGGTAATTACTATATTATCCACTGTTTATCCAGTCTCGTGTCGAACATAATTCACAATACACACTCGCTGTTATCCCTACGCATTACAAGGGCAGAAACACGTTGTACTAATAATACGTATATAGTGCTTAGTCTTCTCTCTCTACATGTATATATATATATATATATATATATATATATATATATATATATATATATATATATATATGTGTGTGTGTGTGTGTGTGTGTATGTATGTATACATATTTATATATATATACATATATATACATGTATATACATTGTGTGTGTGTGTTAAAAATAAAATTGTCAGTCCGAATGCTCATTAGAATATCGAGTAAATATCTGAAGTAAACTAGTCCAGTACTTTTCGATATTTTTGGAATCAACGAGATGACGCTCAAACTGGTACGTAAAAAGATCGGTGAAGAACTTCCTGTGAGTCAAGGTTTCGAAAAAACATATATTTACAATTTTATTTTTATAAATTAAAACTAACAGTTAATATATTCCGCTTTTTCTCACGTAAAGCACATATAAACTACGGTACTTCAAAGTTCTATCCGAGAATACCACTTTAAGTCTAGTTCTGAAACTAAGTTCATGATTATAAGAACTATCTCATAGCACTCTGACACTAAACATCAATTATTTCTTCATTGTGATCTACAGTAAACAAATGTTCGTGCAACTCTGGCCACTTTCACCGAGTAGGAATATCTATTGAGACGTCCACGACAATCACGAGACCGTGATGGGACATAAAATTTATCAGTAAGCGTCTTGCACTGCCTGAATGTAGCTGGATGCCTCTCAAAAGTATCAAGTATTTGGAACACGACTTTGATAGGCATCGTAGTTATTTGCATTCTTTCTCTGGCTTGAACGTACTCGCAAAGAAATGGTATTTAGCTTGTTTGCGAAAAGCGTCACGCCTAAAATGTAGGTATTTTTCACTTCTAAGAAGGAGTGGCTGCTCCTATCTATCGATTCTGTACTGCAGTTTATTGTATTGTGTCAACTCTGTTTTTATAAATTATGTATGCTATGTCGACATTGCTAAATGCTTTCCTAGTGCACCAAGATAAAATTATTCCGAAGAAAACCGAATTTAAGGTGGGTAGCAATCAGCAATTTATCACAGTGTCAAATATTTTCAGGAGTGAGATTCTTCTGGTTGCACTATGTTTTTAAATCCCTTTTATCTTCTTGAATCCGTGGGAACACTAAAGTATTAATCATACGTATTCATACTCTGTATATTAAGTACCTATTCCAGAGGTTTGAATTGAGATAAATTTAAAATGAGCATAATGGTTCGGCGATCAGAATGATTAGGAGGTAATCACTCAGACTGAAATACATAGGTTTTATCTAAAAGCGATATTTGAAATTGATTGGCTTATGCGTTCAACAGATGGAGTTGGAGATAAATCCCAGCTACAATATTTATCTATCATTTGTCTCGTCAATACATTGCCAGACAGTCACACACGTAGGCCAAACGATTTTATGCCTCCATGATTCTGACTCTCGATGTTAACCAAGAGGCAAAATGCCTACTACTTGTCAGTAAACAAGTGACATAATAGAGGAGCATTTCCCTATTGGGGCTGTTTGGCGACCTGGTGCAAGTCCTTTTATTTGACGCCGCCTCGGCGACTAGCGTATCTGTGTCATTACGACGAGATAAATTGATTAGAACAACTGAAACACCCAGTCCCCGAGGGAAGAAATTCTCCGGATCGGAAGGGAAACGAACCATGGACAACGGTATCTAGATGCAGCAACCATAAGCACTAGGCCACTAGTTCGTCAGTCTGACTGATATTATAACTAATTATACCATAGTAACATTTACCTGTGAAAATGAATTTTCGCTCCTTTGGTGAATTTCCAATAGCACCTGTAGCAACAACAGTTCAGCGTATTTGTTGTGAAAGCTGCCCACTAACTTATTTGTTTGTACCCGGCATTGTATAGTTGGTTATGATGCGGGTATTTATCTCATTTGTATGAAATTTGTCCCGATAATGAACAACAACGCGATCTGGTTATTGTCAATGAAATATAAGATAGTATGAAACCTTCTAGAATGCAACGGCAAACATTAAGGGGCATAGAAAGCGTAGTTCGATTTATGAAACCTGCTGGTAGTTAAAACAATTTCCAGTTCTCTAGCAACGGATAAAGACAAGTCCTGTACGATTATCAAGATAACGTTACAACATTATTCATGCAAAATAGTGGTAAGTTCAGTTTTACGATGGTGGAAGCTGATAGTGACAAATGCTCAGTAATATTGAACTGTGGTGGCCAGGGGAAATTCTACAGTTCAGTTATGTTCAAGCATGCATTTCTCGCAGTTTTTCCATATTTTCATCCAACCGCTGCTAAGGTTCAGTGACCGTGTCAGAATTATATTAGAACAAATAAGCCCTCGGTCACAAATATTAAGTCAAAATTCACCGGGTTTCGAAGCTACTATGAGCGTCGTTTTCAGAAATAAATTAACTGTTCTAAAACATATTAGGTATATAATACATTAATCAAATTAAAGTCTGTACTGACTGGAAAGAGATGCAGTACTTACAAGTCACATTTAAAAAAAATCGAAGCCGGAAAGGCGACGTCATGAATAGTTGAAAATAAGATGGCGAGCCGATAAGGGCTGCTCGTACTTGAGTGAACAAGGGTTGCAACAAAATTTTTGTCATCCCTTTTTTGTCACAAGCCGCTTCAATGACTATCCGCCACAATAGCTCGACACACACTGTCGTCCGCTTTATGATCTAGTAGATGGTGTGTTCCCACTTTCGCTATATGCGGCATAAAGCTGCCATCTGGTGCCTCTTGCAACACCAAAAACTTTCGCTACATTAGTTTCAGAAGCACCCATCACGCAAGCACGAACTGTTCTGGCCACGACTGACACTTGCTTGATATTGAGTACATTGCACATGTCCTGTCTGTCGTCAAATACAACAACGCAAACTGCAGGCTTGTCTGCTATCTGCATTTATCTAGACGTTTTCTTAGTTTCGTCTAACCACCGTAATATCTTGGAAAAATTACTACGATTATTTACTTCTTTTGACACATTTCATGAACACAATCAGAGTACAAAGTCTGGTTGCAGATAGCCAATTTTAGTACATTATCAGATACCTGCTCACAGTCGTGCACAAGGTTACCGAACAACATATTAAAAATGAGCACAACGAAGATAATATGAAAGAGGAAAATCATAGACCATGAGCAAATAATTAACGTTTCCCATATAATTGAATTACTTGGTAATAGCATATATTGTTCCACCCACGTACAACTCCAAACGATACTGACTCTAGGTATAATGTGGTGGTGTGTCGATGCAGAAGTCGTGGTTTCCGTCGTCCATCCAGTCTATTTCCTTATATGTCTCCCACAAGCCCAATTTGATCGCATCCTTTTCTCTCCGGTTCAACGTATATGTATATGTATTTGTCTTGACAGTGAATGACGGTACATTGTGTTGTACGATATTGTGTTGAACTGTGGACCTAGAAACGACGGAGAGGCTTCGTCCCCGCCGTCTCCCACGGTAGTACACAACCCCACAACAGGCTACTGCAGTCCACTCACCCCACGGCCGCCCCTCACCGAACCCAGTGTTATTGCGCGGTTCGGGTCCCAGTGGAACCCCCGAATATGTCTCACACCAAACGAGTGTAACCCCAATGATTGCGTGGTAGAGTAATTATGGTGTATGCGTAGGTGGAGAAAGTGTTCGTGCAGCAATCGCCGACATAGTGCATCTGGGGCGGAATAAGGGGAACTAGCCTGCATTCGGCGAAGCAGATGGAAAACCGCCTTAAAAACCATCAACAGACTGGCCGGCTCACCGGACCTCGACATCAATTCACCTTTCAGATTACTGCCAGGGACCAGCATGCCTTCCCTCCCGGAAAGCGGCGTGCTAGACTGCACAGCTAACCGGGTGGGCTATGATGGAACATGGCTCTAAGCAACCACCATGAGTGTTTAAAAAACCTATGAGTTCACAGCTAAGGTTGATATATAGCTCTTTATTGTGGGACACGTCTACTTTCGAACTATTCTAATACTGTTGTGTTTTAATTTCTTCTACAGGTCACCTGAAGATGCATCTTTGCTGATGTTAAACTGGTAGTGCATTTTAATGGAAGGACTTTGTTAGCAAGTGTGGAAAATTTTACTTACAATGTGAAGCCATAGGTGTCATTATTCTATGCCTTACACGCAGATGTACAAGTCTGTATATATATATTCGCGCACCTCTGGGTTTTTACGTTATCGTCTTCTTAATTACTGAGTCATTGCTAAACTGAGTACCTTTGTCGTGATTTGTCTAATGGTACGAGAGTCAAAGAAAGATAACCGTCGTCTACTCTAGTCAACGAGTAAAAACCTCACCAGAATGCAGACATAGAAGTTAAAACAGTGGCAGAGTTTAAATTCCTTACGTGCAATAAGGAAGACGTAAAAGTTTTTCCCTCTTGTTAACAACATACTTCAGTTAACTAACTTATTGCCAGGTGGAAGACCGTTTCACTATCTCCCTGAACTTGTGCTATAGCGTATATGTTTAACTGTTCTGGTAGAGTGGCGTAGTCCAATCGTGACTGTTAAAATGCGCACAACAGATTTTTTTCCGATCAGAATGTTCTCCAAAAACCGGAGACAGGAAAGTAACTTTACTGTAAGGCAAATTTTAAGAAGACAACGTGTCTGACGCATCACCTGAATAGAAGATCGTGATACTTAAATCTTCTCAAGGTTTGGCGATAGCCGACAACCAACACAACAATGACGAGCAAGACAAACAGCTGAGTCCAGGGAAAAGCAGAAAGAATCCCAGTAGCTACATCTACATCCATATTCCGCAAGCCACCTGACAGTGTGTGGTGGAGGGTACCTTGAGTACCTCTATCGGTTCTCCCGTCTACGAATGTTTGTCCCTGTAAAGGCCTAATGGATATTACAAAGTTGAGAAATAGACTGATAAGCTAAAATATACTGACCACTTGTTTAATAGTGTGTTGGACCTCCGTCTGAACGTAATAAAGCAGTGATTCTGGTCATATCTACTCAGCAGGTCATGTCTAGATTTTCGGACGCATATGGCATCAGATGGCTATGAACAGCTCACGCAGTTCCTATAAATTACTGCTGTTGGTTTGTGTGCACTGAACTATGAACCGGATACTGCTACAAAAGTGTTCCACTGTGTTCACTGTCCTGATCTTGAAACTATAGTTGAATTTTTCTGGCCTTGACTGTTATCATACTGGTAGATACCATCGCCGTAGAGCCGGACATTAAGCACAGAGGAACGCGGATGCGCCATAATAGTGTTTACTTAGTGCACTGCCGGCCGAGGTGGCCGAGCGGTACTAGGCCCTACAGTCTGGAACCTAGCGACCACTACGGTCGCAGGTTCGAATCCTGCCTCGGGCATGGATGTGTGTGATGTCCTTAGGTTAGTTCGGTTTAAGTAGTTGTAAGTCCTGGGGGACTGATGACCGCAGAAGGTAAGTCCCATAGCGCTCAGAGCCATTTGAACTTAGTGCAGTGCTGTCCTGTTGCATTAGATTAAGGCCACATGTCCCATGGACTTTCGGGTAAATGCATCACGTAGCATAATACTATCTCCATAGAATTTGTTTCTAGGAGCCGCCTGCCTGGATGATGCAGTATCTGGACACGACCATCAACGTGGTGTAACAAAAAACATAATTTATTCTGCGAAGCGACTACTGAGCCATGGATGCAGGGTCAAATCTCAAAGATCTCATTTGAACTGTAACAGTAATCGAAAAATCCGTTGTGCCAATATGGGAAGATGTAAATGTCGTCTGCCGCAGAGGCTCGCGTTCAATAATGTGCGCTCAACGCTGTATTGTGAAACAGTTGTCTGTCCCAGGGTTGCACTCTGTCATCAGATCTGCCACAGCTCGTCGTCTATCCTACTTCACACAGCTGGTACTCATCCAGCCTCCATATTCTGTGTTAACGTGTCAGCTTCCAACACTTTGCGTTGCTTCAAGGTCCTCCGGCCTCTTCCTATAGATGCTAACGACTGCAGCACACAAGCAGCCAAAGAGCTACGACGTTTCTGAGATGTTCGCTTCACAGTGCTAGACCATAAATTTCTAACTTTTCAAGTAACTTAGGTCAGTTGATTTTCCCATTTGCGACCCATATCGTCGCTCGAATGACAAGCCGTCCACCCAGCCTCTTCTGCTCCTGATATCTCCAAATTCGAATCGGATGGTTTTGCCTCCGTATATTTTCTACTAGTTTTGATTTTGCTCCTCCTTTGGATGTGTTCTCTGTTCGTCTACTACCTAAACCTGTGGTTGTTGAACGATCTTAGCCATTCACCGTATTTTTCCGCTGATGAATCGAATCTCCCAATGTGCTGAAGCCCGCGTCATCGCGTAGATGCTGCGAGCATTGTGCTGGATACTTTCCTTAAGTCGTGGGACTCCGTTCACGTACATGGTGCAATAGGAAGTTGCAAGTGACGTGTAGGGCATGGCACAGTGCCTTGTTCTGGAATCGATGGAGCTTCCTAATGTGGGTTTCGGCTGCATTACCCCAGGCTGCCACCATGTACTCTAGAACCGTGCTCAGCAGCACCTTGTGCAAGGTAACGCCGACGTGCAGTTTATCAAATGCGATTTGGCGTCCGGTATATCTGCGGGTCAAGGCTGCGATTTTGTGGCCCCACGCCAGGCATTTATCAAGCGTGACACCAAGCGTGACACCAAGCGTGACACCAAGAGTGACACCAAGCGTGACACCAAGCGTGACACCAAGGTACGCACCGCGTTATTCCATGGAAATTCGGTACCGTTGATGTACACTGGAGTGCTAAACATGACGTCGAATGCAGATTCCGTATAATTTATCCTACCAAATAACGTTCTCTCGACGAAACTTGGACCACCCATAATAATAACTGTAGAATGGTGCAGGAGGTGGCTCTGAGCACTATGGGACTCAACTGCTGAGGTCATTAGTCCCCTAGAACTTAGAACTAGTTAAACCTAACTAACCTATGGACATCACACACATCCATGCCCGAGGCAGGATTCGAACCTGCGACCGTAGCGGTCTCACGGTTCCAGACTGCAGCGCCAGAACCGCGCGGCCACTTCGGCCGGCTGGTGCAGGAGGTACGTGAAATAAATATGCAGTGACACGAACAGATATGACACGTTTATTTCAACACAACAATTGCACTTAATTATCCACGGTTCGTAAGGGTGCCCTAAACCTAACAAAAGGCAAGACATTGGTGTCCAATCAGCTGAATATCGTCTCATTCCAAGAGCTCCTTCACCTGTGCTTTTCGAATTGGTTTCTCATTGTTATCCATGTAAACGAAGTCATGCCCGAATGCACTCCAGAATATACGTGAGACGCCCGGCTTAACCCGCAGGACAGGACAGGTAGTTTAAATTGTGGAAACGGGCCAAAATAAGGGGCTGTCAGCTACACTAGAACATGCTTTATTATTTGATGAAAGATTACAAGAATAAAAAAAAAAAATTTTGAACACACAGCTTTAATCTTTGGGACTTAATTACCAGCTAAAAGCCACTTTAATTTAAAAACAGCTGAAGGCCAATAACTTAAAACTCAAGCATAATCACAAATTTGAAAGCCAAGCCTTATCTAACAACATTTCTCTAGTTAAGCTCAAGGCCCAAAGAATGAAACACTTCATGAGCAGAGAAGTGAAATTCAAATCGGCTGAAGGCCTAACACTTAAAATTCCATAACATTATTTTTTTTTTAAATACCAAAGGCCTTACGCAAAACAGATCTTTAATTTAGGCTGAAGGCTTTAAGGGCAAAACAAATCACTCAAAATCGGGTGGAGGCCCAACACGTAAAATTCAAGAACATTAAAACCTTAAAGTGCCAAAGGTCTTACGAGCAACAGTTCCTTATATTTGACTGAAGGCCTAAAGAATCTTAAGCCTTAAGGGCAAACCAACCTTAATTAAAAAAAAAAAAAAAATCGGTTAGAAACCATACAAGTACAAACAACAAAAACAAATAAAAAAGGCAGTACACCCAAGGGCGCTGAGATGTTTCAGAATCCGCCTGGTATTTAAACACTAACGCTCGCTTAGGTGAGACAGGCAGTCGGGCCAACCACTCACGAACCGACGACAACCCTTCCGACCGTCAACCAACGGACCCACCGATAAGATAACTTCCACTCCACCCGACCAGGGCACAACAGGGAGTTCAACGGAACAACATAGAAGATATTGGCGCCCACAACGAATCATACATGGAGCTGTCAAACTACACACTGTGCTGGACAGCAACAACACTATGGGGAAACTACACTGCCTGAAATTCACGTCAACGACCAGGGCAGGTAACCGGAACGTTAACGGCCACAAGGCACGAGATTCCGCTAGTGCAGTTCAGTTCAAATGAACAAATACAGTGAAACTCCACCGGATGGAGGCTAGAATTTTCCAACTTGAAAACCACGTTGTTCCTCACTGGAATATCCCAACAGCCGACAACGAACTCCAAACGACACAACGTGAACAGTCTTGAGTTGCTGGCAGATTAAATCGAAAATTCGTGTCCAGGTTCGGTGAGCCACGGAACTCGCAGCAATGGGAACAGCTCCACACACTCTGACACCGCGTAGAGACCATCAGCGGCCCTGGCCAAACTACAACCCGCGGAGAATTCCTCACTGCTCCAAGCCAACCGACCGGCTTCAGGCCCAGAAAAGGTGAAAAGACGAAATGTACGTCGGCCGATGAGACGACCAACCGAACGACCAACCAACGGTCGTCCCGCTCCAATCTCCCTCTGTCGGACAATTCATGTGTGTCATCAGCGGTCGGCGGGCACTGGCTGTCGGCGCCTCACCGGCGCACCGTCACCGACTTCACTACCGCTGCGTCCCGACTGCATGGCTGGTCCGTCTCCAACTGACTGCTAGACATACGACGACCTGGAAATACTATCGGTCGCTCGAGAGATGATACGACAGTGCACTTATCGATACGCGCTGCTGCTGCCGCTGACGGGCAAGTAAGGCAGAAAGTTAGTGATGCCAGTAAATGGAATAAGAAAATGAGGCGTCAGTACCGTATGAGAAGATGAAAATAAATGGGATAACCGAGAGCCGTGCACGGCTCAATATGCTCATGGGGAATTAACATTGTCCGATGGGTGTAGTGTGTCCAGAGGCTAGGAGGTTAGCGTGTCCATGAAACATTGCGCATCGCCATACCGTAACACCCGGACCGCCAAAACTATCATGTTCGATATGGTGGAAGAAACACGTAATGCATAAGGAATGTTGATGAGTATGATCGTTTAGACGTCCCAGCTGTTGTTGGGGCATGCACAGTGATGCAATAAGGTACTAACTTCCAGCTCTCAGAACACGGAGCAATTATCAATCGCCGGCCGGAGTGGCCGAGCGGTTTTGGGCGCTACAGTCTGGAGCCGCGCGACCGCTACGGTCGCAGGTTCGAATCCTGCCTCGGGCATGGATGTGTGTGATGTCCTTAGGTTAGTTAGGGGACTGATGAGCTCAGATGTTAAGACCCATAGTACACAGAGCCATTTGAACCAATTATCATTCAACGTTACCATGACGCAATAATCCTTCGCTTTTTTCAGGAGGTGCATTCGACCCTGATTTCAGTTTTAAGGATAGCAATGTGCCGCCGCCTTGAACAGTGGCTGTGGAGGAAGCCGTGGAACAAGAGGTTGTTCAGCAAATAGACTATTCTGCCTTTTCTTCTTCTTAAATCCAAACGAGGCCTTGCGGAACGCTTCGGGGAGGCATACTGCAGCACGTCCATATCTACCAACGATCATTCCACACTGATGGCGTAATGAAAAGCCCTTCCACTGCAGTTCTGTAACGACCTTTTGGTCCGTGGAGATCATGCATGCTATTAAGAACAATGTTCCAGCTTTTGTAATATCCAGGGGACCAAAACG
The DNA here is from genome assembly GCF_021461395.2 of Schistocerca americana. Lineage (NCBI taxonomy): Eukaryota > Metazoa > Arthropoda > Insecta > Orthoptera > Acrididae > Schistocerca > Schistocerca americana. The sequence continues at coordinate 683,048,037 of NC_060121.1, forward strand.
AATAGAAAGTGAATTCAGTGAAATTATTGTCTTCGAATGTAAGTTTCGTTGAGTATTTTTTTAACTACTTCCTGTATTATACGGTAAAAGTTGGTTGTATGACGGAAGTTTCATGGAGCTATGGAAGTTGGCATTGCCACAACATACGAATTTTACTTACGTCCTTAACTTTTGCACCCCATTTTCGACTGGCAGCAGTTTCACAGCAGAGAGGCGACATGCGATTATAAGGCACCGTGTCTGGCCGACATTGAAACTGAGCCTGTCGCCAGACGACACATGCAGTGATGTGATTGGAGGGGCGTTAGGAGCGACTTTGCATATGATATCTTTAAATGCTGCGCATTGAATCTGTGGAATCTTCAGCGTACAGTGCAAGCTGTGCATAATCTGTTTTCGAGTCGTGCGCTGTGTATAGTGTAGAGGTTCGGCCAAGATGCTAGCTATCCTTGAAGTTCACCTGGCTGGATGCGGCACACCGTGGAGACTCCATGGTACAAATGGCTCTGAGCACTATGGGACTCAACTGCTGCGGTCATTAGTCCCCTAGAACTTAGAACTAGTTAAACCTAACTAACCTAACGACATCACAAACATCCATGCCCGAGGCAGGATTCGAACCTGCGACCGCAGCGGTCTTGCGGTTCCAGACTGCAGCGCCTTTAACCCCACGGCCACTTCGGCCGGCCGAGACTCCATGTTGGGCCCTCACTTGAAACGTCTGGTTGGCAAGTTGGCTTTGGAAGGGGTGGCCGACGTGCGACAGTGAAAAACTCTGTGCATGGAGTTTATACAGGACGCCGTGGTGCACACGCTGTGGAACGCCCTGGAGACGTCCGAGAACACGACTGCGAAGAGTTCGCGGCACTCCAGCACCGACGGCCTCCTCCACAACTCTGGGGACCTTCTGCTCTGGCGAACTTCTTCGACGAAACCCGAATACTACTCCTCGGCTATTGTAGCTCTAAACGTGGCTGTGCAACAGTAACCATAGAAGAATACGATAGGTGTAAAACAGACAAATGGTTACACTAAAATTTTACTTTTACTTTGTTTCGTCACCAACTGTTCGTATATTCATAAGAGGATTCACAGTTACGTTATAAATAACAGTTAACAAAAATGAAACTAAAAGTAGGCAGTTTTTATTCCGAAAAAATTTATGAAAAGGCTGTACTCACTTGTAGTAACTGACGGACATATTTAAAAGTAATAATGGTCTCGTCACATAAATTACATCGTTAAAAACATAATATCGAAATAAACTGATTTAAAGCGGATATCTGCAAGTAAAACTGTAGCCAATAGAGACGTGTGGTCCACGCCACTAGTGACTGTGCGAGATAACCGTCATTGGACGCTGTAACATCATAGATTAAGGGTCGACATGCGACAGCAATCGCACAACTTGCCTATGGGCCGCTAGACACCGCCGCGAGCGCTAAGAGTGCATTGCGAGCGCAGGCGCGCGTGTTGCTTACGGGCCGCGAGGAGCCGCCACGAGCGCAACTGTTCGCAAGTGCCGACGGAGTTCGGCCAGCTCTCATTTGGTTGGCATTTCATTTTTTCCTATTCTCTTATTTGCTTAGTTGCTTAGCTCTTACTCGTTTATGGCTCATGTTATTGTGCTCTCTTTCAGTCATTCTGATTGTTTTGATTTACTCCCAATTGAGAAGTGCTCATTTTGGCATTTCACTTTTGCATATTTCTCATTTTGCTAGTAATATGCTCCTTTGATTTTTGCAGTTTAATTGATATACATAGTCTCATGTACTGTTTGTTCATTTCAGCCTGTTCATATTTTGATGGTCTTTAAATGCTGTAACAACTATCGGAGGCATTTCTTCCCTTAAACTTGTGTAATGTATTCTCGATGTAGGATTTGTTTTGTGACACAGGTGTAAGGTTTTGAATATAAATTATATACGAAACTGTGCCTTAAAAGGAATTTATTTGTTTAGTTTATATTAAATCAGACGACAATTTTGTGATATGACGGAGAAATGTGAGGGGTGAACCCATGGCAATAGTCTTAAGTGATCCCCATTAAAAACACTGACGAACCGACTTCACAGACCGAACGCGAGGAGAGGGGCTAGTGTAATTGTTTAATACAAACCATACAAAAAATGCACGGAAGTATGTTTTTTAACACAAACCTACGTTTTTAAAATGGAATCACGTTAGTTTTGTTAGCACATCTGAACATATAAACAAATATGTAATCAGTGCCGTTTGTTGCATTGTAAAATGTTAATTACATCCGGAGATATTGTAACCTAAAGTTGACGCTTGAAACCTCCGACGTTCAGTTGCGTGTTGTAACAAACATGGGCCACGGTCGGCAAGCAGCATCTGTAGGGACATGTTTACGATGACGACCCTGTTTACGAGTGTGGCTGTAGTGCACTGTTGTAGTTTGGTCGAGCTGTCGCAGTGTGCGCAAGTAGCGCTTGCTGCTATTGTTATTCTGCATTCGTCTCCGCACGCAGACCAACTGTAGTACACCGAGTTACCAGACGTCTGTGATAGTGTAGTGTTGTAGGAACTGTGACCATGGTATATTCGAAATCTGAAAAGGCGGAGATGATACTCATCTATGGCGAGTGTCGACGAAATGCAGCTGAAGCCTGCAGGGTGTATGCAGAACGGTACCCGGACAGAGAGCATCCAACGTGCTGCACATTGCAAAACATCTACCGTCAACTGTATGCAACAGGTATGGTTGTAGCACGCAAACGGGTCCGTAACAGGCCCGTCACAGGAGAAGCGGGTGCAGTTGGTGTGTTAGCTGCTGTTGCCATGAACCCACACATGAGTACACGGGACATTGGGAGAGCCGGTGGACTGAGTCAAAGTAGTGTCATGCGCATACTGCATGGTCACCGTTTCTCCCGTTTCATGTGTCGCTACATCAGCAATTACATGGTGATGACTTTAATCATCGAGTGCAATTCTGTCAATGGGCAGTAGCAGAGAATGCGTTGCAGTTCTACCTGTTTACCGATGAAGCGGGTTTCACAAACCACGGGGCAGTGAATCTACGGAACATGCATTACTGGTCCGTGGACAATCTTCGCTGGCTCAGACAGGTACAGTGACAGCGACCGTGGACTGTAAATGTATGGTGCGGAATCATTGGCGACCACCTCATTGGTCCTCACTTCATTGCAGGGGCCCAAACAGCTGCAACATACATCGCGTTTCTACAGAATGATCTGCTAACGTTGCTCGAAAATGTCCCACTGGAAACGTACCTGCACATTCCGCAATTAGCACTAGGCTGACCCTTGACAGCATGTTCGACGGGCGTTTCATAGGACGTGGAGGACGCATAAATTGGCCAGCCCGTTCTCCTGATCTTACACCTCTGGAATTCTTTCTGTGGGGTACGTTAAAGGAGAATGTGTACCGTGATGTGCCTACAACCCTAGAGGATATGAAACAACGAATTGTGACAGCCTGCGGCGACATTACACCAGATGCACTGCGGCGTGTACGACATTCATTACGCCAGAGTTGGCTATTGTGTGCAGCAATTGATGGCCACCACATTGAACATATACTGACGTGACATGTCGGGACACACTCTATTACACTTCGTAATTGAAAACGGAAACCACGTGTTTACGTGTACCTCACCCTTCATGGTAAGGTACATGTGCGTCAGTGAAAAAGACCAATAAAAAGGTGTTGGCTTGTGGACGTAATGTGCTGTTCCAGTCTCTTCTGTACCTAAGGTCCATCACCGTTCACTTTGGATCCCTACGTAATTCGGTGCTCTCCAATACACACGATCGAATAGCAGGGGAGCGGTACTCAAGCGTCAACTTTAGGTTACAATATCTCCGGATGTAATTAACATTTCACAATGCAACAAACGGCACTGATTACGTATTTGTTTATATGTTCATATGTGCTAACAAAACTAACGGGGTTCCATTTAAAAAAACGTAGGTTTGTGTTAAAAAACATACTTCCGTGCATTTTTTTATGGTTTGTATTAACCAGTTACACTAGCCCCTCTCCTCACGTTCGGTCTGAGGAATCGATTGGTCAGTATTTGATGTGGTTTGCGAAATATATCCATCGGTAATGTTAGATGACTCACCCTATGTGTTATATATATATATATATATATATATATATATATATATATATATATATATATATATAATATTATACGTCACAAGGTGCCATCAGACTAAGGGGCACACGCGAGGAAGTTGTCACAAGGAGAACTCTTAACAAGTCGCACCGTCTAGTAACAATCGAAGACAACAGCAGCCTAATTTAAAAAAAAAATATTTCATGTAGCATTTAAATATCTATCTCAATTATCAACAGTCAATGTTACACTAAATAAAAAATTGTGGTGGACAATGCAACAGCTATTGCAATGAAATAAATGAAAACACAGGGAAATGACATTTTAGCGTTTACTGTGAGGAAAGAGAGGCTAAACCTTAGCCATTTCTAAGTAACGGGTTTATGACATTAAAAAGTTTTATTACGTAAATGCAACTGTTCTTTAAGGATGCAACCGTCTTAAAAAAACCTGTTTGAAAATTTCTAAGTCTTCAAGCATATTAAGTATAATCCCCTCCCCTCTCTGTTTGCAAGTTAGTAACGTCATGAACTTCTTTGGGCTTATACCATGTAATTAATAAATGATCAGAAATGGACGAACTATTTGTGTGGTACCGCTCTTCCCTAAGAGAGGTTCTTTGCCTCTAACATAAATTGCTCCTCCCATTTGTCCAATACATCGCTTAAAATTATTAGTAGGACGTGATACAGATCAGTCACATTTGTTTGTGACAAGACGTTCGATCCTGTAAAATGCGGGCACTAGAACTGGTAAAGAAAAACGTTTTCTTCTTTTTTTCTCATTACGATCGTTTTTATGAGAAGTGCCAACAGCGGTAATTCTGCTACTTCGTTTATTTTTTAAAATAATACCCTCTCTGGTTGGCTAGTATCAATTATTGACCGTTATATTTTTAATCAAATCAATTTCAGCTCCGAGATTTTCACCACACCGAGGAACTGAAACATCTCTATGGATGGAAGAATTAAAGAAAGCTCTTTTTGTGAGAATGAGGGTGTATTGAGCGTAACAACACTGTGATCAGTGCCGGTTTCTCCACCAAAAATATTGAGAAAAATGTTGTTAATGTTAAATACAGATAATTCTACTAACGAAATTCGTTTTCGAGATCTAATATGAAAGTAAATTTAAGAGAACGCCAAAAGTGGCAGTTGGAAAAGTCTTTCAAACATTTTTCAATGAGACATTTATGAATATAACTCCAGGGAAACCAGCTGATTGCATTGCAAGACCGTCATATTGCTGATATCACTGTCCATTGAAATCGAAATAATTATATTTTACTACTATTTTAATTACATTCGTGATGGCAGTAATCTGACCTCAAAAAGACGTAATTTATTTTTACAATATCCAATTTTTCTTTCTTTTTTTTTGCACAGGTGTTTTCAAATAAATGTTTTTAATTTAGTAAGAAAGAAATTCTATATTCTGATGACGCATTAAGTTTTTTATTTTGCTAATGGCCGGCCGAAGTGGCCGCGCGGTTCTGGCGCTGCAGTCTGGAACCGCGAGACCGCTACGGTCGCAGGTTCGAATCCTGCCTCGAGCATGGATGTTTGTGATGTCCTTAGGTTACTTAGGTTTAACTAGTTCTAAGTTCTAGGGGACTAATGACCTCAGCAGTTGAGTCCCATAGTGCTCAGAGCCATTTTGCTAATGAGATTTCGACTGTCAGGAAGTGAATAACTAATGTGAAAGACATAACATTTTTTGACGTACCTTCAAGGATTTTTTGGCTGTCGGGCGAATTGGATGACTTATTTGGTGGATTATAGGCTGAGAACGTAACTTTGAAGTCCGTGGGTTCATGATAACTGTTTTTTATGCAGGGGCTCAATTAAAATTTTTTGTATTGCTAATGTCGGATCTAACATCTCTTTGCAAAACTGTAGTAGGGTCGTCGTGTAGTTCAAAAATATTTTCTCCTCTAAAAACTCTAAAGTTTTCAATATGTAGGAATAACTAAGGCATTGACTTTGCCATATCTCGTTATTAATGCATTGTCTTCTTTAAACTTCACGTTAATGGCTTTAATTAATTTTTATTACAGTTAACTGTATTTTGAAAATAACCCGAATTTTTGCGTACATCATGCACACATCATGAGCTGTTCTGGTTTTGCGAGAAGTGTCGAATTTTGTGCTGTCGATACCAGCTTTGATACTCACCATCAGATTTTGTACAACATGAGGTTATACTTTAAACTTTTTCTAATAAGGAAATTAGGTCTTTTGAGAAATTTATGTCAGTCTTACGTTAAACTGTGTTATAAAATTTTGTAATAAATATTTGAGAGTTTTTGGCATAAGATAATAATTTGGGGGGGGGGGTAGAAGGGAAAAAACTTTAACTTCTTTTGTGCTCATTGTGGATGATTTAGTAACAGTTCTCTAATCCATCATTGATTTTATCTCTCTATCTCAGGGCCTTTGGCCTGCTTCAACACGGGGTCTTCCGTGTTACTATTGATTTGGCAGTGTTAGTTGTAGAGGGTGGCCAGATGCCCTTCCTGCCACCACCCAGAACCCCCCAGAATGGAATGAGTGTCCCCCCAGCTGTCTGCATCTAGTGTAAGTCATGTAATAGAGCGAACGTTTCTCAGATGTCTGTGAGCTGTGTAATTAAGCCAGAACGTGTGGACCAGCCCAGTATTCACCTAGTCAGATGTGGAAAACTGCCTAAAACCCACATCCAGGCTGGCCAGCACACGGCCCTCGTCATTAATGTGCCACCCGGATTCGATTCAGGGCCGGCTCGCCTACCTGAGTCCAGAAAGCAGCGCATTAGCACTATCGGCCACCCTGGCTGGTTCCATTCCGTCGTTTATGTAACTTCAAAATTTGTCAATATGAAAATTGTATTTTACGTTAATTGTTATTTAGGATCCTACATGCAGATATTAGGCTTCTTCATTTAAAGCAACTTTCTTTGTGCAACTACTTAACGAACTAGTTTGCAAGCTGCAACATGGTCGCGAATCAAAAATTATCCATAGATGTAGAATAAATTTCTTTATTTTCGTTAGCGATCACAAAATGTTAGGTCGTCAGGCTCCCAGTTTCGCTCAGCAATGAGCACCTTCAGATCTGCTGCAAAACATGGGAAAACACACATACTACCAGTAGAATATTCAGGAGAGGGAAGGTGTTGACAGATACCAATCCCGGTATTTTCATCACACGTGAAGTTCTAAAGGGCCACAAATTCATCCACACAGTGGGAAAAAGGTTTCCACATCTAGCGGACAGAGGAGACTGTGCCGAACTCCAACTTCTAAATCCAAACTATGTCAAATATGCTTTTCGCCACCTACGACCCCGAAAAAGCGGAATAGACCTGATGCAGTCACTAGTCACAAACTTTCTGCAGAAGCAGCTCCTGTGGGTGGCCTCCGCACATCTGGCAGCTTACTTTACCCACACTTTAGGGCCTGCTCGCTATCGCACCTGCTGGGAATACGTCAGGTTGGTGGGTGTCCCTGAAGTGGGCAAATACCTACGTCCCATCTGCCTGTACCAAGCCCTCTCCAAAATCTTCAATAGGATTTGCTTACGCACGCTGCAGCATATCGACTCGAAGCCCATAATGCTCTAAGACATGACATGTATCAGTCGGGTAACATATTGCAAAAAACTTCTACTTTTACCGGGTTTCCACACCGACTGTGGGTGTCTCCATCGGAAAATTCACGGTAACTTAAATTTATTTATAAATAATCATCAACGTGGAGAAAACTAAAAAAAATAGTCAGTCTTTATTCCGAGCAGGTTTATTAAAGGACTGTACTCATATCTAGTAACCGACGAACGAATGTAAGAGTAATAACGCACTCGTGTTATTCCATATTGTACAATTATATGAGTGCTGAATATGTGTACGTATACGGTTGCGACAGAAATATTTTGAGCCTGCAGTACGGCAGTTTTGTTTGAACAATAGCGCTGTAAACAAAATAACTCTAGTACACACGATGTTGCATTTACGTGTCACGATGATGAGCTGATTTTGTATTTATCTTTTGACGACGCCACTATAGCTCCATTACGTGAGGACATGTTTTTAAAACAAGAATGCCTGTAATAAAATTTTCACATGTTTGTTAGTAATACTTTTTATTGTGGCCTATTTTATTGTTTTCATCTGTAGACAAGGGCAATAGAATAATACAGGCCTTCATGGAGGCTCTCATATGTCGCAAGTCAGTATTGTTAGAATGAGATGGCGTAAGCAGGCTTAAGTTGGACTGTGGTGGTGATGGGCACAACACTACGCCGACTGGTTCGAACTTAGGGCCTCATAAGGTATTTCACAATAGCAGTGTCTAAAAAGCTAGATGTTGGCTTTCAAAATCCTTCAATCAAAGGCAAAACTGTCAGAGGAGAAAAGCTGAAATTACGATCTGCGTGACACTAGTCCGTACCAGAGTGACTCAACAGTGCATAAAGTTAGAGAGGGATAGAATATCTTTTCCTACCGTCCAAATTTATTAAAAATAAATTATTTCATTTCACTACCTAAGACACGGATAATTCCTACAGTACTCCAGTGCACATACGCATTTTGAGGTTCTGAAAATGCCATTCGATAATTTCAGACAGTTTTTAAAAGTGAAACTGTGCACATTTTTCCATATTATGATGTTTCTTCTCAAAATTGGAACTGTAGTCATTTTTCCCAATTATTTTGGACTCATCTACTAAGCATGTTGGCTATATATTAATTGTCTGATACTAATCAAAGTGATATATCTTGTATATGTAGACACACCAAAACTCCTGTAGCCATTTGTGGCTCTATAACAGTTGGAAGAGCATTATAAGGACCAAGGCACCTTTGTGTGTCCTATTTTCAGTAACAGAAACTAATGATGTAAACATCACTCTCATAATGAAGCTGAAGGTCCATGGAAGGAAATAGATGTACCACCCTGACTCCTACATGTCCTTACTTTGAAGTCCTAATGTAACTACATCATTTAGTAAATGAAGTTACTTCCATCCAGAGCATTTCACCGCGTTAACTGTGTAATCCTGTAACACTGTTGTCTTACGCTTACAAATTGCGTCACAGATTCTAAGCTTTTCAGTGTCTAATAGTATCTTACCCATTAACAGAGTCTCCTTGTGAACATAATATTTACATTATCATGGATCACTATCTTCTTACACAATGCTGTTTACTTTTTCAACTAATGATCCCCTTCCTCTCTAATTAAGAGGCGGCAGATCAGATTAACAGTGATTACAGATTGAGGAAGACACAAAGTCTTCTAGCACGCGTCAAAATTTAATTGCTGGCTTTACTCACAAGGCCTATTAGGACTCTACATTACTAGTGCACACATGCACTTTTGAAAATTGGTGAGGTATCCACCAAAAGTTTCAAGCAATTGTTAATTACGAAGGTATCCTATTTCTTGAAGTATTTACAGAATAATGATGCATCACTGATATTAACATAGGAATAATTACCCAAATTTCTTCAATATTTACACAAGTACTTGTTCTGCACAGATAGAATCCACTAACAGTGAGCTCATAAAATACGAAACCAACCTGAACCTCAGACCTATGTGTCCACGCCAATGGACTCTTCTCTCACAGTCACCAATTATCGATTTACACCAACTAAAGTTAGAGGACAGCAGAACAGATGATACTCAAATTACAAAGAATAAATTAAATGAAGATTACACTATGTCGGTAAATAACACACAACATACAAAATGCTGTATCTGTTAACTAATACCAGTGCAAAAATTTTCTTTTTTTGTTTTTAAAACTGAGCTGCTAACATATTGCAGGACTGTAAGCTCTGATATTTTAGACGTTGCAGCAATTGCAATGCAAGTTCACACCCATCAAAAGTCGTTACAAAACTCTATCTGGTCCAGTCAGAAACTAAGTCCCAGTGTTTATGATGAAGACAGACGGATAATGCCGAAATGCTCACACTAGAACATTTTTTAACAACAGTAACTTTCCATACTGTTTAAAACATCGTACGCCATAATGGTTATATCTGTAGCTGTCTCACAGGGTACGTATCTTCTACTTACAAATAGCAGCGTACTTATCACTAATAGGTTCGCTTTCAAACAACTTTCTGAAAATAATTGTACCGAGGATATCCTTTCATGTACTCAAGCTCCATATCATTTAAATGTAGAAGGCAGTCATGAGTTAATGTAAAAACAAAAGCTAGATAGAAATTAGGGCTTAAATACTAAATACAATGCTTCAAGTTCTATATTCTCTTTCAAGTAGCTGGCCGGTTGCAGCCCATGGAGAACTTAACAGTGCGACTTACGAAATCATCTGCAATATCTGCATCTACATCTACACGAACACTTTGGAAATCACACTTAAGTACCTGGCGGAGTGTTCATCTAACCACCTTCACATTAATTACCTCTTATTCCACTTTCGAATAGTGCGCGGAGAAAGCGAACTCATAGATGTTACCGTGCGAGCTCTGATTTCTTATTTTACTACGATGATCGTTAATCCATATGTAGGTAAGCGTCACCAAAATGTTTTCGCGTTCGGAGGAGAAAGTTGGTGATAGAAAATTCGTGAGGAGATCCCGACGCAATGAAAAACTTCTTTGTCTGAATGGTGTGCATCCCAAATCCTGCACCATGTCCGTGACACTCTCTGCCCTATTTGGCGATAATACCAAACATGTAGCCCTTCTTTGAACTTTTTCGGTGTATTCCGGTAATCCTATGTAGTAAATCTACCAGACCGCGCAGCAGTACTCCAAAAGAGGACGGACAAGCATAGTGTAGCGAGTCTTTTTAGTAGATCTACATTTATAAGTGCTCAGCCGATAACACGCAGTCTTTCATTAGCCATTTCACATTTTCTATGTGTCCTTTCCAATTGTTCGTAATTGTAATTTCTAGGTATTTAGTTGAATTTGCGGCCTTTGGAATTTGACTGGTTTTTCGTGTAACCGAGGTTTAACGCGTTCCTTTTAGCACTCACGTGGATTGCCACAAACTTTTCTTTATTTTGGGTAAATTTACAATTTTCAGACCATCAATATAACTTTTATAAATCGTTTTTCAGTTTGTTTTGATCTGCTAATGAGTTTCCTAGACGATAAATGCAATCCTTATCTGGAAGCAACCTAAGACGGCTGTTCACATTGTGTCCCAAATCGTTTATGTAGGTAAGGAACAGCAAAGCGCCTGTCACACTAACTTTCGGAACGTCAGACGCGATTTCTCTTTTACTCGATAAGTTTCCGTCAGTTACTACGAAATGTGACCTCTCTGACAGGAAATTACAAACCCAGTCACATAAATGAGACGGTATTCCATAAGCACGACATTTCATTACAAGCTACTTGTGTGGTACAGTGTTAAAAGCCTTTTGGAAATCTAGAAATACGGGATCAATTTGAAATATTTTGTCATTTTCATTCCACACTTCGTGTGTGTAAAAAGCTAGTTGTGTTTCACAAGAACGGTGTTTTCTAAATCCGTGCTGATTGTGTGTCAATAGCCTGTTCTCTTCGAGGCAATTCATAGTGTTCGAACACAATATTTGTTCCAAAATCTTTCTGCATATCGATGTTGATGATATGGGCCTGTGCTTTAGTGCAATACACCTAGTACGTTTCTGCAATATTAGTGTGACCTGTGGAAGTTTACAGTCTGTGGGTCCGGATCTTTAGTTGAGCGAGCGGTTGTATATGATTGTAAAGTATGTAGCTATTGCATCAGCCCACTCTGAGAGGTACCTCATTGGTATACAGCCTACACCAGAAGACTTGCTTTTATTAATTGCTTTACTACTCCTATAATATCTGCTTCTGAATTACTCATGTTGGCAGCTGTTCTTGGTTCTAATTCTGGAATGTTCACGTCGTCTGCTTTGGAAGGCTGTGTTAAGTAATTCTGCTTTGACAGATCTATCGTCGATAGCATTTCCATTGCTATCGCGAAGAGAAGGCATAGATTGTTTTGCCGCTAGCATACTTCACGTGCGACTGGAATCTCTTTGAATTTTCTGCTAGGTTTCGAGATGAAGTTCCGTTATGGAAACTATTATAAGAATCTCGCACTGATGTCCGCTCTAAATTTGGAGCTTCTGTTAAAGATCGCCAACCTTGGAGATTTTGCGTTCGTTTCGATTTGGCACGCTTATTTCTTTGTTTCTGCAGCAGTGTTCTGATCCGTTTTCTGTTTGGGGGTTACGTTATCCAGTCTTGCTACGACAGCCCTATGCGCACCTAACCCCGTATCCGTTTCTGATGCCCGTTATTAGCTCAGTATTATTCGTTGCTAAGAGATCAAGTGTGTTTTCACAACCGTGTACTATTCGTGTGGGCTCACGAACTACTGCTCGAAATAATTCTCAGAGAATGCGTTTAGCACAATTTTGGATGATGAAACTTCCTGGCAGATTAAAACTGTGTGCCGGACCGAGGCTGAGCCCCAGACTGTGGCTAAGCCATGTTTCCGCAATATCCTTTCTTCCAGGAGTGCTAATTCTGCAAGGTTCGCAGGAGAGCATCTGTGAAGTTTGGAAGGTAGGAGACGAGGTACTGGCGGAAGTAAAGCTGTGAGGACGGGGCGTGAGTCGTGCTTGGGTGGCTGAGTCGGTCGCCGGCACGGTAGCTCAGCGTGTTCGGTCGGAGGGTTACGTGCCCTCTGTAATAAAAAAACTGAGTTAATCGATCAACAACAAACTTCAATGGATGTCTTACGACGTCCGCCCCGAGCAGATGCAACGAACAAATGCGAACAAAATGAGATCAAAGGAAAAAAAAAGTCGGTAGAGCACTTGCCCGCGATAGGCAAAGGTCCCGAGTTCGAGTCTCGATCCGGCACACAGTTTTGATCTGCCAGGAAGTTTCATATCAGCGCACACTCCGCTGTAGACTGAAAATTTCGTTCTAATTTTGGATGATGTTTTGTGCGTATCTCCGGATTTATTGATTTATTTTAGCCAACATATCGAGAGTAAATTAAAGTCACCTCCAACTATAATTGTATGAGCCGGGTACGTGTTTGAAATTAAACGTGTTTGATTCCTTCGGCACTTGTAACATCTCAATTGTGAGGTCGGTATGAGGCTCCAGTTATTATTGTTTTATTCCGTTTGCCAAGAATGACCTCTACTCATACCACCTTACAGGAACTGTCCGGCTGAACTTATCTCCCGCTTTAGCCATCTTTCAGTGCCTATAAGGATGTCAGCATAAGTGCTTTCTAGTGGAACTTGGATCTAATTGTATTTTTCCAACACAGCTACGACAATTAACAACTGTTATACCAATGGTCCCTGTATCTACGTTCTTCCTATTTTCGATCTTCATCCTTTGAGACTGAAGCCTTTTGTATTTCCTCGAGGCTATTTAACCTAAAAGAAAAGGCCCAGTCTACGCCACATCGTCCCTGCTACGCGTGTAGCCGCCTCCTGACCTGTTCAGTAGAACCCGAAACCCTACTACCCAATGTCGCAAGTCGAGGAATCGGCAGCCTACACGGTCGCAGAACCGTTTGAGCCTCTGATTCTGACCCTCCGCTTGCCTCTTTATCAAAATTCGGTAATCGTTCCTGTGGACTGTGCTGCAGATGGTGAGTTTTGCTTTCATCTCGCACGTAAGACTGACAGCCTATACCACTTCTGGTAGCCGATTGAAAACACAGAGAATCCATTCCAAAGCTAAGTGACAAACATCAATGGTACAGACGTGGACCACCACCTGCAGTTGGCTGCACCCTGTGCTCTTCATGCATCCGGAAGGACCCTTTCCACGTCAGGAATGACACCAACCGGTATGCACATTGAGTGCCTATTGGCTCCCTTTCCTCCTTGGCAGCCATGTTCCTAAGGGGCCCAGTAACGTGCCTAAGGCTGGAGCTCCTAACTACCGAAAATTTCACCCTCTGTGATTGTCTGAATCTTGCAGGCTGAGAGGTTCCCTCTGAAACACGACAAGAGACTGCCTCTGGCTGAGGGACAGTGTCAGCCACAGCCAGCACCTGGAAACTGTTTGACAGAGTACCCAGGGGCAACCCCAGGGGCGTCTTTCCCTACCTGCCACGCACTGAGGCGACCTCTCATTCGACCACGGTTGAATGGCCAACCTCAGTGCAGGCAGTAACTAGGATAGTCACTGGTGTGCGTGACCTCTGTGCTGGACGCCCATTGGATCTGCACGAACGGCCTTACAACAATGCTGCCCATTAACTGCAGGTTGAAGCTGCGTAACCGAAGCCATCACAGCCGGGAGTGAAGAGCGAAGTGGTCGGCCGAAGGTGGCCGAGCGGTTCTAGGCACTAGTCTGGAACCGCGTGACCGCTACGGTCGCAGGTTCGAATCCGGCCTCGGGCATGGATGTGTTTGATGCCCTTAGGTTAGTTAGGTTTAAGTAGCTCTAAGTACTAGGGGACTGATGACCTCAGATGTAAAGTCCCATACTGCTAAGAGAAATTTGAATCATTTCACCGGAGCGAAGTGTCATGAACTCGGCTCACTTCCACACACAGTCATCACAGTACCTGTCCTTACTTAAGATCTTGGAAAACTATACTACACACACACACACACACACACACACACACACACACACACACACACATATATCTATAACCGCGCACGCACGCACGCACGCACACATACAAAGACAATTGACTCAAGCTCAGGAACTCTACTGTAATCACGAAGTACAACACAAGAAATGTGTCCAGTAAATAAGACAATCACACTGAGCTACCAAAGCAAACAGGTGAGACGAAATAATTCGCTCCTGATTAGGAACTTGTAATATGACACAAAATTGGTATGCTTCGCAACGGAAACGAAAACACCAGAACTGTGTCTCGTAAGTATTAAAAATATAAAAATGCGAATTAAATCAGACACAAAATCAGACCAAACAGACTTTTAAAATGGGAACCATAAACATACAATGATGAAGGTGGGCAGGCTGAATCAAGTTCTTGAGAGTAGGAGAGAACTTGGGATTGGCGTACCAGCACTACAGGAAACAAGATTCATTAACGAAAGGACGATGGAATAAGAGGGATATGTAATTCTGAAACGGAAACCCGATGTTTGGAACCAAAGCAACCTTTTATGTTTGGCACAGCCTTTGTAGTACATCGTAGAATCCTGAATAGTATCACAGCGTGGAAGGGCATAAACGAGAGGCTGTCATATCCATCTGTGAGAATAGGAAACAAAGCGTATACAACAGTATTGGGGAGAAACAGCTAGACTATGTAGCAATCCGTGACAAGAATCACAGAGACATTATGGACACTAAAGTGAAGAAAAATAGCAGGATCGGATCAGATCACCACTATGCCGAAATAAAATGCTGATGGATACCCAACAGAGCAAGGAAACGTAGGACCATAAACACTCACAGAATCGACCTAGATCTTCTGAAAAAACACAGAGCAGAGTATGCAAAGAGAATGGTAGTTCAGGGTGACTGGAAGAGAGTGACAGATATGAAGGGAGAAGAGCCAGTGCGACTGTCAACTAACAACAAGAAAAGGAAGCATGAGTAGTGGACGGATGAGTGTGAGAGTGCAGTCGAGACCAATAGGAAACAATGGATGAAATGTTTATATTGCAAAAAGCAAGACGACCGGTCGAACTTCCAGAATGCGAGAAAAATTGCTAGCAAAATTATCAGAAGTGCCAAGAGAAGCAGATGGAATGAGAAACTTGAAGAAGCAAACACAGCCTTCAAGAAACGCAAATCACGAGTCTTTTTCAGAGAAATGAAGAGCAGAATTATAGGTTTAGAGGCAAAAAAAAAACCTTCTTAATAGGACAAGATGGCACAATTAAAAATGGCAAGAAAGAAGTGCAGGAATTGGCTAGGTATTTTAGGGATTTGCTGACTGCAGAAGCACCGACAGTGGAGTGGACACAAAAACGCTCTAGCAATGAAAGTCAGGATAATCTATACGATACACAGACCACGGCAGAAGTAACAAAGGCAATTAAAAACCTCAAAACGAGGTACTGGCGGAAGTAAAGCTGTGAGGACGAGGCGTGAGTTGTGCTTGGGTAGCACTGACCCGCGAAAGGCAAAGGTCCCGAGTTCGAGTCTCGGTCCGGCACACAGTTTTAATCTGCAAGGAAGTTTCATAAAAGAAAGGAATCTGCAGGCAATTGTACAGGACGTAGAGAAGTATGAAAGGTTGGTGAATGGTCAAAGGCGGCCGGACACTAAAATCGAAGTTGTCTTAATAGAATAAGAAAGAAACAGAAGAAGCGAGAGAATGAGGATGTATTTGGAAGAAAGAAGACGTTCAAAACAAGCCACAAGTGATCCTGAAGGGTCCTAACGAAGCAGAAGAAGATATATTAAAATAACACGAAGAAACTCAAGAAACTAAAAAACCAAATGACACGATTAAATTATACATATCGCTCCTGGTTAGGAACACGTGAAATGTCACAAAACAGGCTCCTTTCCTGCGTCTGCTTGTGTCTCGGTCAGCTGCTGTTGACTGACTAGCCCTGTTTGTGCAGGATTGCTGCAGTAGCTCCCAACAGAAGCAGGAAAAGAAATGTCGAAACAGAGATGCGGAACATTACTGTAATAATGTATTTATATTGTTGACTGCGGTATTAGAAGCAGTACGATCCGAACTGTTTTATACACACTCATTGACCGTTATCTGCTCTGTCGACTTTAGTTGATGGATATCGATGACTGTTGGTAGTGGTGACCAGTTATCATGATGATTCGTCTCTGGCACCTGCATCAAAAAGGGTCAAAGGTACCAATCACACCCTGACTCGTTGGGCTGTGGTGAAATGTAAACGGGTGTCAACGAACTGACGCATGCTTGTATACTCCAATTAAAATTGCTTTGTGACTGACACACTACTGTGGAGGCGGTAGGTGGGGGCATTGCTGTCAGCACACAGCTTGTCTTGCATCTCAACGTGCTACCTGTCCCTACACAAGAGAATACTGCGAACATGGGGCGCTGTAGCAAAAACTACAACTGGCTTCTCTGATTCCCTGAAACGTCAGTATCAAAGAAATTTTAATCATGGTATAAGCGGTCGTGCCTACGTCATACAAGTGGGATTTCCACTCGGTCGAAAGTAGCATGCAGGGAGAGCAAGAGAAGACTGATCGTGGCCACGCACGATCTCTCTAAGTGTGGACCTCGGTGCATGCGCACTGGGGAAGGGAAGAAAATGAAAGGAAACAGCTGCCTGTTCAATTTTTGGCATTTCTTCAACGAACAAAAAATATTGCAAGTTACTCTTGGTCCACTTGGTACCTCATGTAGAACTCACATCAGGAGTGTTAAGTGGATATTTAGCAAACAAAATAAAAGTACTAGAATTTTAGTGAGAACAATTAGTGGGGGCCGCACTCAGTCCCTCAGCCGTAGAGCATAGAGGAGCATAGGGCATAGTGCATACCAATATGGTGCCAGGAGCGGACGATGTTTTGCCACCTAGCACCTCAAAGTAGTGAGTTTGACTCGCATCAGATCCACAGGTGCCAAGGGTGATGGTAGTGTCAAATAACAATGATGTGACTTTGAGATGGATTGAGCGTATCGAAAAGCACGACTGTCTGTTAATTACATCTCGCGGTTGACAAATGATGTAAGGATGTCAGATGTGCAACGTGGTATAATCCTTCAGAGTGTGTGTGTGTGTGTGTGTGTGTGTGTGTGTGTGTGTGTGTGTGTGTGGTGTGTGTGTGTGTGTGGAGAATGTCTTCGTCTTCCCCTTATTGCTTGCCAGGTTTCTTAGGAAGGTCCAGGTCAGAGGATGGTAGCATGGTGCCACCCTTTGTTTCCCTTCCGTTTCCGCATCTCAGCGGCTTTAAAATTCCCTTGTTGCAACTTTCGCCAGACATTTTGTCACTGGGCTAGGCTTTCGACCACACTTGAATCAGTGCCTCGTGGCAGTTCATCTGGCTCCAAAGCTGGACTTCTTGTTCACCTTTAAACAACCATATAAAGTAAACGCACGTGTCTCAATGGCTGTGACTGCTGTAGGTGAATAAAATGTATGGTAAATATCTGTCCCATTCATATTACGAGTGCGAATTGTTAACATAATCAGATAACATTTTCGTGATTATCTTGTGAATCAGCCACTGGTTTTAGGGTGAAAGTGGTGTTTCTCAAAATCGTGATGGCTTGCATAAATAAGAAACAGATAAAGTTTGTCCTTGTTCTGCTGTATTGGACTCAGGGATTCGGAAAGTCAAAACTAAATGCTCGGTAAAGGTTTTAAGTCAAAACTAAATGCTTGATAAAGGTCTTAGCTACCTTCGCGGTTATCATAACAGCCATTGGAACCAAGACTAGATAATGTAAAAGGTGTTAATAACTGACAATATGTAGTTGTTTTCGTAACTGTGGACAGGATACCTAAAGCTCTAAGACTTCAATGCCAAAAGATCTGAAGCCCTCAGATGGAGTGTAAAACGGACTAAAGATCGAATTCCTTTCCACTCTCTGGGCACATGGAAAATTTGCGTGAATGTAATTGTGAATGTGACGTTGACAGTCTTTCCACATGAACCAGAGACATTTCACATTATGGTGCCGCATTTCCCAAACATCGTTCAATAATATGACACTGGAACACTTTGGTACCACTAACCAATTCTCTTGTGGACATTTATGCTACATAATACCATCTTCAGACAAAAAAGGGCAAGAATAGCAAACTGCTGGTGTTCTGCATTGTGTTGCTCGTGCCTCTTGCAACAAAGCAATGCCTACCTCGTCTGTTTGCAACACGTGATCCTTTCTGCACAGTATACTGGCATACTGTGCATCTTGCCCAGTGTATGATGTTCTTCATAATCGTAATGAGTCAGCTGTGTAGGGTCAGTCGACTACTTGGATCCTTTAGGTTTGAAAACCTAAGTAAGGCAGCATGATTGGTCACTATTATGAAAGCCTTCCATATAGGTAGCACACAATATACTTCACTCCAAATAGTAGGGACAACACTTCTCATTTTGTGCTGTCATTAATGTCTGCTTTATTGAGACGGCTTTTCTTCGCCTCCCTGCTCATGACTTAGAGCAGAATTAAGGACTTCTTGAAATACGTGTGAAAATGCATTGGTGATTTTGTTAGAAGAACCTTCGATTAGGACATATTGCGTGGAGTAACTACTGGTGCCACAAGAAAGAATCAAGAGTTACCCAAATTGAGACTGATAAGCAAATGAAATTTCGTCAGGATTGCCTTAATCTACTTAGGATATATACAAGGGCATAATCGGACGCGTCACAAGAAGGATTAAAAGGGTATTAAAACTCTGGACGGATAAGCAGTGGTACTTTTGTCAAACTGTTCTTAATCTGTTTAACTGCTGTTCCACATAAGGTAGTCGACTTGAAAGATTTCCCTGCAAGCAATTCAAAGGAAAGTGTACCTGTGGACTTGGGGTAGAGTCTTTGGTTAGTAATGAAAACACCCTCTGTCCCGTGTTCGAGCCCCGCCTAAATATCTGTTTTCAACAAAAATAATCGGAAGTGGTGGCCGAAGACTTCTGGCATAAGAGGTCATCCTCATTCTGTCAATGGCCTTGTAAAACAGGGTGGAGAGGCGGACAGGGGTTCAGGGCACTCTCTTGCCCTTGAGGAAAAATACAGAAAAAAATTGGAAAATTTGTGGTACGTTCTGTGGGACGAAACTGCTGAGGTCTCAGTCCCTAAGCTTACACACTACTTAAACTAACCTACGCTAATGACAACACAGACACCCAAACCCGAGGGAGGACTCGAACCTCTATCCTGAAGATGTTCTAAGAACTGAATCAGCATTAAATGCGGAAGAATTAGCAACAGCTAGAGCATGAAGAAGGCAATGGAAACCATTTACATTAAACACAGATGTGTGTTCATAGGACTCGTGGCTTGCTTGAATATGTCATGAGGATCTCTCCATTGGAAAAATATACTGCACTAAACCCCATTCTGATATACAGAAGTGGACTGCCAAGGGAGAGACGACCATGAAAAAAACGTTGAATAATGAAAGAAAGGGTAACGGAAAAACATTTTGTTATCGGAGTTCATGATTGATTATATTGTGAAATTTTTTTGTTTATTTATAGACGCAATCGCATTCTTATGACACAGTCATAACCTGTTTCGGCGATACAATGACCATCTTCAGATTCTATAACGATACAAAAGAAAATTTATATTAAAACGTAAAAATAAGTGCAATATTTAACTAGGCTTATTAGTAATCTAACTGAATTGATGTGAAATACGTATAGATCATACTGAAAGGCGGCATACACTGTTTCATGCGTTGTCAAACTAGCTATAAAATGTCAAACACCGGTCTTATATAGATATAAAAATGTGTTAGATTTTGTTCCCCCTCTTTGCGCCAGATGCGCGCGTCCTCTCTAAGAAAGTCTTTATTTTTCAAAAGCCTAAAATATGACTAATGTACTATTAATATTTAGGTCAAATGTATACAGAATTTCAAATTACGAACAAGTCGTTAAATTAGTGAAATAACATTTCAGAACAAGGAGAAAAATTGTTATAGATGAAAATAGTAGTAGCATTTGTAGCGTGTATTTCTGACGCCCGATGGCGCTGTATTTCCGGGTATTGCCTGTTTATGCCGTTGTCCATTAGTATGGCTTTTGAAAAATAAAGACTATCTTCGAGAGGACGCGAGCATCTAGCGCAAAGAGGGGGAACAAAATCTAACACAATTTTATATATATATATAAGACCGGTGTTTGACATTTTATAGCTAGTTTGACAACGCATGAAACAGTGTACGCCGCCTTTCATATATATATGAGCGGTGTTTGACATTTGATAGCATGAACCTGTGTTCAGTGTATGATGCCGTTAGGTATGAACTATATGTATTTCGCATGGATTCAGTTAGATTACTAATAAGCCTGGGTAAATATTGCACTTATTTTTAGGTGTTAACTTAAATTTTCTTTTTATTGTTGTAGAATCTGAAGGTGGTCATAGTATGGCCGAAACCTGTTATGACTGTGTCATAAGAATATGATTGCGTGTGTAAATAAAGAAAAAATTTTTGCGAAAGGATAACGTTCTACGAGTTGAGGCGTGGAATGTCAGAAGTTAGATCTTGTTAGGGAAGCAAGAAAATATGAAAAGTGGAGTGACATGACTAATTCTAGATATAGATTTGGAAATACGTCAAGGATGTGTGGTCAGTCAAGTAAAGGGTAATATCAACAACTGCAGAATGTAGTATAACTGGAGTAAGACTCCTTACTAGAGTAGACTAGAGTTACTGCGAACAGTTTAGTGACAGGGTTGTTCTCTTCAGAGTTGACAGCAAACCAACACCGACAACAATAGTTCAGGTATACATGCAGACGTCGCAAGCTTAGGATAAAGAGATAGGGAAAGTATGTGAGGATGCTGGACCGATAATTCAGTATGCAAAGGGAGATGAGAATGTAGGTGTCGTAGGGGATAGGAATGCGGTTGTAGAGGAAGGAGTAGAAGAAGGGCTACCAGGAAAATATGAGAGAGGAGAAAGACTGAGTTCTGCGATAAACTTTACACGGCAAAACAGAGTATTCTGTTCAATACCTACAAGGGAAAGAAGTATACTACACGAGATATACTACAAAAACGCCTGGAGATACAGAAAATTTTAGTTAGATTACAACATGGACAAGCAGAGATTCCCAAATCAAATCTTGGGTTGTAAGACTTAGCCAGGGCAAATACGGATTCAGATCGCGGTTTGGTAATGATGAGGGGTAGCCCGAAGTTTAAGAGACCAGTTAGGAATAATCAGTGTGCAAAAGGTAGGATACGGAAGTACTAAGGAATGAAGAGATACGATTTATATTCTCTGAGGCTGTAAATACTGGGATAATGAATAGCTCAGTAGGCGATACAGATAATGGAGCACTTGTCAACGGGACGTTGGAACTAATATTCCACGCAGTCGTTGCAGAGTGTCATTGTGTATCCATCCTTGAAAAAGAATGGGCATCTGTAAATAGGGCGATCACAGAAGTTCCGGAGAGAAACATGGGTAAAAGGTGACTGCAAAGAAACCATGAGTAACAGATGAAATACTTCAGTTGATCTGAGAAAGGAGGTCGTTCAAAAATGTTCAGGTAAATTTAAGCATACAGAAATACAAGTCACTTAGGAGCTAAGCAAATAGGAAATGCATGAAACCTAGGGCAAATTGGCTACATGAAAAATGCGAAGATATCGAAAAAGACGTGGATGTCAGAAGGCCTGGCCCAGCATGTATGAAAATGAAAACAAATTTCGGTGAAAATGGAAGCATCGGCGTTAACATTAAGAGTTTAACGGGAGATCTACTGTTAAATGCAGAGGATAGAGCGGATAGGTGAGAAGAGTACATTGAAGGCGTCTATGAGTGGGAGGATTTATCTGATGACGTGGTAGCGGGAGAATCAGGAGTCCATAGGAAACAGATAGAGGATCCAATATTAGAATCAGAATGTAGAAGTGCTTTGGAAGACTTAAAGTCAAATAAGCCGACGGGATAGACAACATTGCAGCGAATTTGTAAAATCATAGGAAGAAGTGGCCGGAAAACGATTATTCACGTTGGTGTGTAGAATGTATGAGCCTGGCGATATACTATCAGACTTTCGGAAGAACGTGATCTACAAAATTACGAAGAAAGAAAGTGCCGGAAAATGCAAGAATTATCACACAATCGTCTTAAAAGCTCATGTATCCAAGTTGCTATCAAGAGTAATACATAGATGAATGGAAGAGAAAATTGAGGATATGCTGGATAACGATCAATTAGGATTTGGGAGAGGTAAAGACACCAGAGATGCAGTTATGATGTTGCGGTTGATAATGCAAGCAAGACTAAAGAAAAATCAAGGCACTTTCACAGGACTTGTCGACTTAGAAAAAGCGTCGGCAGTATCAAATGGTGCCAGCTGTAGGGAAAGACATTTACAATATGGGTCATTTACAATATGTACAACGGCCAAGAGAGAATAATAAGAGTGGGCGACCAAGAACGAAGTGCTCCTTTTAAAAAGGGTGTAAGAGAAGAATGTAGTATCTCACCCCTAATGTTCAATCTGTACATCGTGGAAGCAATGACGGAAGTAAAATGAAGATGAAAGAGAGGAATTCAAATTCAAGGTGAAACGATAACAATGATACGATTCCCTAATGACATTGCTATCCTCAGTGAAAGGTAAGAAGAATAACAAGATCTGCTGAATGGAATGAACAGTGTAATGAGTAAGAGTGTGGATGGAGAGTAAATCGAACAATGACGAAAATAATGAAAAGTAGCAGAAAAGAGAACAACAAGAACATGTACGTCAGGATTGGTGATCACGTTGTAGACGAAGCTAAGATATTCTACTTCCGATGGCAGGTGGAGTAAGGATGGCATAAAAAGCAGAGTAGCACTAGCAACGAATGCATTCCTGCCCAAGATAACTGTACTAATATCTACGTTTTGATCACATCATTCTATGCTAGTGAAAAACTGGCTGTGGGGTAAGTGGAACAAAACTGAAAGCTGAAAATTTTGTGTACTGAAAAGGTGTGCAATGAGGAAGTTCTCAGAGGAATGGTCGGAAAGGAATATATGGAACACACAGGCAAGGAAAAGGGACAGAATGGTAAGACATCTAATAAGACATAACGGAAAAACTTCCAAGGCACTAGTGGGGGTTGTACAGGATAGAAACTGTAGATAAAGACAGAGATTAGGATACATCGAGGAAGCAACCGAGGACATGGATTCCAACTGCTACTCTGTGATGAAGGGGTCGATACAGGAAAGGAATTCATAGTGGTCCACATAAAACCGCTTAGGGGACTGGTAACTCAAAAACCAATGTTCAGAAGCTTGGTAACAGTAGCATAATCCTGAACGAATGTATGATAGTAATTGATATTCTCCCAAGAATATCAATTACTATCATACATTCGTTCAGGATTATGCTGCTGTTACCTAGCTGTAATTCATGTTTGTAGTTGCAGAGAAATTATCGACTACATCTGCAAGGTACCGATCTGGTTTCATTCCAGCAGAACTGCTAATGTGGTCTAGGTACTGTACCTGAGGTCTGCAAAACGAACATTTTTCCTTCTTTAAGCATATGTTCGACCCTTGTAACCAAGAAAGCTATATTCAAGACCATCCTGCATTGTGAACGAAAAGACAATGTTGTCATCAACACATAATAGACACATAGTCAGTTTAATACCCCTAGTAATACTTCAACAAACCACTGTAAAATAGTGGGTGCAATTTCTCAAAAAGAAAGTATCCTTCTAACGAACTCACAGAATGCTGAAGGCACAACAATTGCTACTTTCGGTTAGTCCCGGAAATTTGTTGGAACCTTGTTTCAACTCTAAAATAGTGAAGTACATGTAATTTCCTAATCAGTTATGTGTCTCATGTATGTAAAGTAGAACGCAAGTACCAGGAGTGCTCACATGTCAACAAAATAACAACTGGTGGCCTCACCATTAACGATTTCCCAAGGTACACCAACAATAGGAGTGGCCCAAAGGATGGAGGAGCCTGAATAATTTCAGTGTCTAGTAATTACTACTGGATGGTTTCTCCCACAACTAGCTGCAAGTTACAGGGAATTTCACAGTGATTTTGCACTACCAACCTCACATTCCTTGCCGGAATTTCATGGCGTGCAAATCTGTAGCTGGCAAATGTTGCCTTGCTTCAAACAACCATATGAATTCCTCTAACTCT
Organism: Schistocerca americana; assembly: GCF_021461395.2. Classification (NCBI taxonomy): domain Eukaryota; kingdom Metazoa; phylum Arthropoda; class Insecta; order Orthoptera; family Acrididae; genus Schistocerca; species Schistocerca americana. The sequence continues at coordinate 683,072,891 of NC_060121.1, forward strand.
GAGTACAGTAGATGAGCTGTGATGAATTGTCGTACTGTATTGATATCGATTTCTCATATGTTTGACTCTTAAGAGTATCGCAGCGAGCGCAGCTCCGTCTGGGGTGGCCTTAGGAGGTCATTTCCGGTTGTTGCTAGGTGCTGTGGACGATAAAGCTCGACGTCATACTGAACGAGTGGCTGATGTTTTCATGGAAACGGAAGATACTATACACATGGAGTGCCCTTCTCGCTCTCCCGATTCGAATTCGATAGAGCGTCTCTTGGAGCCGGCTTGCTTCACTTCGGAATCCCCAGCGGCTATCCAAGACTGTGAACAATTCTGGTTGAAGAATGGGCGTTATTGCCTCAACATGAGACCGATGACATCATTCACAACTGCCACGTCGTTGTCGGGCCTCTATTGCTGCCAGAGGTGGTCACACTCCATACTGAGCAAATTAACCTGTTGCCGAAATGTGTGCGTAAACACGTTGAGTTGGAAGAAACGAAGAACATTTTTGTTTACCATTATGCATGTTACAGTTGCTCACGTTCTATATTCTTTACATTGTATTTACTTTACTATCAGATGTTTATATTGTTTTGGGGCAAAGTAAAAGCAACCTTGCCAAATTTCCGTTTTTTGTTTCAATTTAGGACACCAGTGTATTATGCTGACCAGACTTTCTATTACTAACAATATCTCGAAGTCTTCCCCAGTCTGGTTTCTATTGGTGGTTTCAATCAGTACTTCTGTGGATGACCTCCCTGAGGAAGTTGAAACAGGGAGCGTAAGACTTATCATCAGTATGACCAGACTGCTCAAAATGCTCACAGTAACTCTCGGTGATGTAGACTTTGCGGATCGCTTCAGGAAGCAAAGGAAACAAAACGAGCAGCCTCATCTCTCGGTAGAACAATGCGTACTGCTTCGTGTAGACACTGGAGTGACATCGCTTTATTTTCCTAATAAATTCATCAGCTACTCGGCCCTCTGCATCTTCAAGCAGGACAGCATTCCTGGGCTGGTTCCTTCATAAGATAGAAGCAAGACATGAAATTGTGCGGATGCGGTCTGCAAGAGCAACAAAATCGACTCCTGACTCTTGTTGAACAGTGTACAGCTTTTTGTAACTACAACACAGGATTCTTTGGTGGCTAACATCTCGAACTGGTCAGCATTTTTCAGCATCTCCACTGATGTGGCATACCTTCGAGAATCTCAAACATGCAACATACAACTGAAAGCCGTCAGGCCTTTAACACATCCAGCCAGCATCACGCACAATTTAGCAATACTGTAGTCATGTTTACAGACAGTTTTCCGCAAGAGGGAAATATAAAGCTGATAGCAGGATTTGACTTATTACCTGGATCGCTGACCTTCTTGATCACATGATGGCTCTTACTTTACGCTTAGCTGCTCCATCATTGCCAAGTTTTTTAACAGTTGGAGGTGCTATCCATGATAGACCACCACAGCCTGTTTCGTTCTCTATGTCCCCTATTGGATCTTTCATATCCTTATCACTCTTATAAACATTTTAAGAAAAACAGAAGAGTACATTTTTATAGACGGAGGGCTAAGGGAGGGGACTCGATAATTATTAATAGATCTGTCGAGAACAGCACAAATGGCTGTACATTTGGTTCAATGTTCTAAAATACCCTCTGTACTCTGTACTCTGTCACAAGGGATGATGAAGCAGGTTCTCCGCTGGGTGCCATTACCATGTTAAAATATTCAATTGCAGCCCTTGCGAGTCGAACACGTTTGGCTAGTCCTCGTACGTGCTGTCGGAGAGCAAGATAACTGTGTAGCAGGAGAGATGTTTTCCTGCTGGTATTGTGAACCTGTAACTGTCGGTGTTAGGTTTTAGTGATCTCATGTGGGTGCTACGCGGGTGAGCTCTGAAGTATCATTCCTTAAGGGAGCAGTATTTTGGCTCTCAATCCTGTATGACTTTGTTACAACTATAGCGGGATACGGTCTCACATTGCATCGGCTCTGTGGTGTATAAGATGTCTGCTGAAGTTGTGAGCAGACTCCGACCTCTGTCAGCGGAATTTGCTCTTGTCGGTCTGCTGACATGCTATGAGGCGCGGCCTCCGTCGTTCCTGGAGCATCTGTTGTGTGGAGAGTGTGTAATTTTTCTCGTGACGTTTCGTCAGTTGAGTAAGTGGCGGGTGACATCTCTCGAAGTAGTTGACTGTGAGCTTCAGTGCGGTCCTCTCGCTTACCTTCACAGAAGGTAATTCTATACGGAATGTATTTGCAGCCGCTGGCGGAGCAAACGCAGGACACCGATCGCCCGACAATGAGGCCACATATGCACGATACTCCGTCTCTCTCGGTAGTGCGAGTTCGAAATGTGTGATACAGTACTCTTTGTGCTCTACTTCTACACTTTCCTCACAGTTCGTCTCAGTAGCTATGGGTTAAGCGGGACAGGTTGCTTACAGAACAGGCGCGGGTCGGGTCCCGGCCGAGTCGGAGACTTTCCTCTCGAGGACTGTGTGCTGTGTTGTCCTTATGCTCGTATAGTCATAAGTGTAAACATCGTCTCTATTGTTCTGTCGTATCGTCTTAACATTATGGAGATGAAACTTCCTGGCAGATTAAAACTGTGTGCCGGACCGAGACTCGAACTCGGCACCTGTGCCTTTCGCGGGCAATTGCTCTACCGACTGAGCTACCCAAGCACGACTCACGCCTCGTCTTCACGGCTTTAATTCCGCCAGTACCTCGTCTCCTACCTTACAAACGTCACAGAAGCTCTCCGGCGAAACTTGCAGAACTAGCACTCCTGGAAGAAACATCCCCTAGTCTGTGGCTAAGCCATGTCTCCGCAATATCCTTTCTTCCAGGAGTGCTAGTTCTGCAAGTTTCGCAGGGGAGCTTCTGTGAAGTTTGGAAGGTAGGAGACGAGGTACTGGAGGAATTAAAGCTGTGAAGACGGGGCGTGAGTCGTGCTTGGATATCTCAGTCGGTAGAGCACTTGCCCGCGAAAGGCACAGGTCCCGAGTTCGAGTCTTGGTCCGGCACACAGTTTTAATCTGTCAGGAAGTTTCATATCAGCGCACACTCCGCTGTAGAGTGAACATTTCATTCTGTTATGGAGATGGTTGAATGGGCTCAAACCAAGGGCCAATAAATTGAAAAAAAAAAAAATACTTTCCTTATACTGCCTAACGCCTACAAACGCATCAGACTGCATTAAGTCTCGCGATGGACAGCTGCCGTTATGTGTTGGATGTGACCAGTGGAGTGATGTAGTCGGATCCATCGCCATTAAATCAGGAGATATCAAAATGTATATGTGCCGGCATACGCCTTCACCAGCACAACGTTCGGCACTAGGATACATTTTATAGCAACTGCTGACCAAGGGGAGCCTGTGACGAGAGAAGACAAAGACACGCCCACAGGCTACTCGCCGATATCGCCCCCGGGCAGCGCGACCGACCGAGGTGGCGTAGTGGTTAGAACACTGGACTTGCATTTGGGGGGACGACGGTTCAATCCCGCGTCCGACTATCCTGATTTACGTTTTCCGTGATTTTCCTAAATCGCTTCAGGCAAATGCCGGGATGGTTCCTTGGAAAATGGCACGGCCGACCTCCTTATCATCTTTCCCTAATCCGATGAGACTGATGACTTCGCTTTTTGGTCTCCTCCCCCAAAACAACCGAACCCAACACCTGGGCAGCGCGCGTATAGGCCGCCGCCGCCGACCGAGCTGTCAGTCTCTGTCTCTGTACCTCAGTATGTCGCATCGGATTCCAATTCTCATTGCGCCTCAATACGTTGCACTGTGCTCTAGTCTTCCACAATACAAGTCGTCGCCTCGTACCTTAGTTAACTGTGAGGGAACGTTAGTCTTTGTATATAGTTGTGAATGGACACGGACAAGATTTAAGAATTAGTGTATGTATTGGATTGCTGTCAGCCACAGAACTTCAGATTGGACTGAGCTGAAATTACTCAACTGGTTCATGTGATAAAGTGTATTTTAACCATGTGTACTTTTCGTGTTTTGGTGAGGGGAAACCGGTCTCCCACCTATATATCACCCTCTCCTCATCCAGCCAGGAATGACAAAACATTACATAAGGTCACAGCTACAGCAGTATACGTTTACAGCAATTATTCATACACCTCAAACTGTAAAAGGTTGCGCTCCTACGACAGACAGTATGGGGCGTCGTCCTCGTATCCTACGCTTCTGTAGTGTATGTTGACGTAGTAAATTACAGGGTTTGATGAGTCTTACCCGATTTTCAATGATAATTTCAGCAGTCGTTATTCTCGTAGTAACCACGTGAGTAGAAGTTAACGAAAATTTATCGAATATAGACTACGAGTCTATTTCTGTGACAAGGGAAGCACACTCGACAGAGAACAGAAATGTATGGAATAGAAAACTGCATCTAGATTAGCGTGTCAATTGTCAAGAATTCATAGAGTGGTAGTTGTTGAAGCCAGGAACCTACAGTTAATTAAAGATTACGCGGAGAACCACTGGCGCTAAAGTACAGAGGTATCGCAAATTGTTACATAATTGATGACTTAAACTATAACGCTCCATTATCATTTTGCAGACATGGGATTATAATCAACGAAGAGATAAATAAACTAGTTTAAAAGTAAATATCCTTTGGAACTGGGGGAAAACTTGAACTAGTAAATGACGTATAATAAAGCTGCACAGAGTTTTCAGTAGAAATATTTCATATGTTTGTATATCAGGTAATCAACATCAGTTTAATGTTTCAAGCTATTAAAAACTGATTTACGCCATCTGAGAGGCTCACTGAAGAATAGACAATAATCTGTACGCTGTGAATAGTCGTTCAATGTAGCCCATCCTTAAAATAAACTGAAGACCAATATAAAGAAAGTAATGAAACAATATTGGAAGAAAACTGTTAAGTAGTTTCCACTCTTTGCGGTCCATATAATTTCTACGTCCTTATGCCTTATTTCCTCCACTGAGTTATAAGGCCAGGGAAATGTGAAGAGGAATAGTGCTGTGCACCAGAATTAAGAAACAAGTGTGGAGTACATTTTGCACTATTGTCGGTGAAAAATGATTTTGTAGAAAAGAAGACGCCACCACACAGTAATTCGTCTGTGAGAATCCAGTACGAGCCATCAGTAACATGCGAGGTGACTAATGTGTTGTAAGAGACGAACAAAAAGCTTCTGTTTGAAGGCGCTGCTGCGGCTTATGTCCGACGTAGTGCAAGACGTAGGGAGTCCCCGAGAGTAACGTTAGTGTTAAAAAACTCAGTGATGTGCAAGGTTTGTTAAATAATTTAGATCAATTACATAGTTTATAAAAAAGCGTGTTAACAGAAGAATAATTTGAAGACTAAAAAGGTAGGAGCGAATAGTCACTAAAGACGGGTGGGGAAAATCAACACAGGAACAGACGTAAATGGGTTGTACAATCACTAGAAATGTGCCCTAAATAGTCTTGATTGTAAATCACTTGATAAGAATCCGTATTGGAAAAATCGGGCTCCTCTCAAAAATAAAGGAGAGTTATGAGGCTACGAAAGCAAACCGGAAAACTAAGGACTGTCGAGGGAGTGCTCCTATTCCTGGCAGAAAATTATTGAGGGGTACTAGAAAAGATGTATATTACTGAATGGAAATGTACATAGAAGAAACTTAAGATGCACTTATTGACCATATGCGTGAGGAGACTGTTATATCATGATGAAGGAACCATGTAATATGTTGCAGAAACTTCAAAGAAAAAAGGGCACAATATAAAGCACTCGCTCAACTTGGTTGCTCTGAGAGGCATATATTTCGGGGCAACAACAAAAGTTGAAGACATGCTAAACTACATAGAGATTTCAGTAACGTGTAAGAGGTATGCGGTGTCTGCGACATGAGAATCGCTGACCAGAGAGCAGTGTTGACTGCAGTTCGAACTGTGCAACTGTAGCAGTTAGTTGTTGGTAGTCGCTAGTCTGAGGTTGTCTGTGCTTGTCTGCAGTCTCCTCTGGTCGGGAATCTGGAGATGGTGTATTTTTGTATAAGGTAAGGAAGCAGCATCGCGCATATCTAGTAATGTATCTGAACTGTCATCCAAATGTTTTAAAAAATGTCCTAATAATAATTTTGGTATTATAAAGTATTTTTTTTTTTAAAAAAAAAGCATTCATTTAAAAAAATCTGTTGCTTCCTTTCACAATTCACAAATGTATAGGGCAGCATTGCACGGAGCTGTGCCGGAAAAATGTTAAGTAAGAGCAGATATATTCGCCGTTTTTATTGCGGTAAGAATTTTTGCTTTTTATTCACAATGATCTTACAGGGCCACGACGCAGCACTGCTGTCGTCCAAATTTTACCAAGTTACTGTATTTGTTTTTTATTATGAGGCTTAGGAATTTTTCGGTTTCGTGCTTACGTTAAATGAGAAAAGAAATTTGTGGGTACATTAAATGTGAACCAGTTTTGTTGTGAGGTTACCCAAAAATTAGAATCGCTATCCATAATAATTATATTCTAATTTCAATTTAATAATTTTTTTGTGGGGAGGTTACACTTGGCGACCCTGCCAGGATAGTATTTCTTTGTGAATCTCTGAGAAGTAGTTATATATCTGCTCTCATTTACTTAAATGTAGTTTGCATCTGGTGTAACACATTTACTAATTTGTCACTCTTGCTTTCACAGATCATCGGCAATATATTGCTCTTTGTTATAATTGTGTTTGTTCCATTTTTGCTTTGTCTTTGTTTCATTTTTGTGCTTATTTTTTGATTTGTGAAAAATGCCGCAAAAAACTGTTAACAGTACATCGCGATGTGCAATGAGTGAAACAGCCGACTCAAATAATTTGACTGATAATACTAGCGACACTCAGTGTAATAGCAATAATCCTCCATTTACTGACAACCAGTGTGTAGCGGTCACTGATAATGATTTTAATGCTAATGATGAGCAAACAAATTCAACTATGTCCGCCATAAATGTAACAATTGATGACACGGCATGTTCTGATACAATGAACACGGCGCAGTTTGACACACCTGGTTTTGCAAAATTTACATAACAAACAGACAAATTTTTCTAACGAACATGAACAGCGTAATCAGAATAAGTCAGATTTATTTATTTCTGGTGTAGTGACCAACAGTGCATATCCGATTAGCAAACATTTTCAAGAATCACAGAATAACCAAATGGTTACACAAAACGTGACACATACAGATACACCATCATACAGTACAGAGAATAGAGCCGATAATTTTGGCTGGGATCAAGTTATGGCATTATTACAAGTACTCAATGAAAAACTAGACAATGAGCACAAACAACTTGATGAAAATCTCAAACGAATTAATGAATCGTACAAACAATGTAATGAAAATCTCGGACATTGGAATGAAAAACTAAACAACCATTTCAAACAACTTAATGAATCGTGCAAACAACTCAATGAAAAATACGATGATATTCCTTTAAATACAGACAATCAGTGCATACCGACCACTAATAATGATTTTAATGCTAATGATGAACAAATAAATTCAATTGTGTCCTCTGTTAATTTAACGACAATTGATGACATGGCATGTTCCATTATCATGAACAGTGCCCAATTTGACACACTGGGTTTGCAAAATTTACGTAACGAACAGATAAATTTTTCTAACGAAAATGAACAGTGTAATCGGAATACGTCAGATTTATTTGATTTCGGTGTAGTGACCAACAGTGCACATCCGATTGGCAAACCTTTGTGTGAATCGCAGAATGACCAAATGGTTATACAAAACGTGACACGTACAGATACACCATCACACAGCACAGAGAATAGAGTCGCTAATTTTGGCTTGGATCAAATTATGGCAGTATTGCTACAGTTTAAGAAAGAACAGGACGACAATTTTAAACACCTTAATGAATTGTGCAAACAATTTAATGAAAGTTGCAAACTGTTGAACGAAAAACATGACAACCTTTATAAACAGAACAAACAACTTAGTGAACAGATTACAGCTGATACCGTGCAACGTCATGATACTAAAGAACAATTATGTGAGGAAATTAAGGCTTGTTCTAGTAACGGTAGTGAAGAAATTAGATCTGTTGCACAATAATTAAGTAATACACATGCAGCCACAACAGAACCACTTAGAGATGAAATTAATGCAGTCACTGAACTATGTTCAAGAAACGCAACACAGATACGCGACGAGTTTAAGGGGCTCCGGAAAGCCCTATACTTGCAATGTTAAAATAACGCTTATAAATTACATCTTTCCTCACGAAGTATTTGAGGTAGGAAGTTGAACTTTTCGATGATTATTTATTGGAATATGGGCTACAACGTAACACAGGGATTTTACAAAGTTTTAGTTCAGTTATTAAAGATGATTTTTTTTCAATTGTAATGAAAATTCACAACATTTTTTGCAATTTTTTATTTATATATTCAAAAATATACAGTTTTTTGGAAAAAGGCTGTGTTAAATTATGCAGAAGGTACCGTGTAACATTTACTCAAAGTTTGAAACAAATATGTTTGGAAGATCCTTAGAAAACCCGTAATTAGTATGAGAAAATAAAAGTTTTGGGAATCGAGCGACAAAGATTGGATTAACTTTTCAGTGCATTCCAGGTCCATAGGATGGATTATCTTCATCCTCTGCAAACTCCTCCTCCAGCTTCCTCTTGTTCCTCCTCCTGTTTACTCTTGCTTGTATTTGTAGACTCTTTACAGCCCTGTCTGCAGCCCGAAGGCGTTCCTTGTCTAAAGCAAGCAACGCTCGTGGTTGTGTTCGTAGATTTTGCTACCATTTTCTTCAGTTGCAGTTACTGCAACACTGTTCCAAAAGGTGGTCATGTATGAACACTTATCACATTTCAGTTGTATTTCACTAGCAAGTCCTACGTGCTTTATTATGGAGAGTTCCAGACCAACTTTACTACAATGAATATATCTTACACATTTTAAAAAATTTCTTTGAGAACCGACATACCAAATATTTCATTCACATCCGATTCGCCCATAAAACATTCATAGTTTTCACTCATTGAACCAAGCTTCTTCTGTGAAGCATTTTCTTTCCCACTTTGACTGCTATGGGCAGGTGTACTTGAGAGATTAGGTTCACTCACTTGGTTACCATCTTTATTGTTTACAGTAATAACACATACCTTTGGCTTTACAACATTTCTCCTTTTCTTAAAAGCCTTCAGAGGATTTCTAATAACTTTACTTTTACTCATTATTATACTTCAACAAAACAGAGACTCAAGAAACAGAATTAATTACGAATATTTTCGAGATAACGACAGAGTAAATAAACATTAAACAATCGACAGTCACACCAGCGATATATATTGAACCATCACAGGTTAGCCACAACACATACTTTATCTCACATCACTAAAATGTACCTGATGAACACGGACGTTAATAATAACACCATTTGACAGCAGTCTAACAGCCCCACAGTGGGTCACGCCCATGTAGAACACATTTCAAAAAAAATTTAAAAATAGTTGTAGTCTTCGGAATTGAATAAATTATATATCTATTAAAAGGTAATAGTCTGCAGATTCAGAAAACGCAAAAAAGTAAAAATTGAACTTTTCATGATTTTGAGCCTTTCCGGAGCCCCTTAAATTAATGTCAGCAGAAGTTTCACGCACTCGGGATACGGAAGTCGATAAGAAATTTGAACAAAAGAACAGCCAAATTGACGAACGTTTTAAAGTGACAGAGATGAAAAATGTTTCAGTCACTAATACGGCACAGCATAAGCCACTTCCCGAATATTTGTCAGACTCACACAGCCAGTATAATTTACGTAATTTACAGAGAGTACGTGAGTTACATTCCGAACAGTCACAGACAAATGGATTCTCTCACAATCCTGAACCTGTTCAGACGTACAGAGACGATGATTTTGATTACAAGCACTTTCTATCCGTGAGAAAATTTAAAGTATTTATAAACGTCAGGGCACAGGTACATGCTCTGGACTGTATACGACAATTTGCTTTTGTATTTTCATCAGCTTGGCCTATAATGCAGAAACTAGCATTGGATTGGACACAACAACTTGCTTTTGAATTTTCACCGCCATTGCCTGTAACGCACAAACTAAAATTTATTTGTAGCACATAATAGACCTCAGGGGATTCATTACGCCTTAATGAATATATGCCATAGCGTGCACAGGGCCCCGAGCCGTAGTAGTGCTGTTTCATCTTTAGTTTCCTGCACTGCTGCCTTCTCTTCTACTATCCTTTATATCTGTCAAAACAGCTCTTCAACTATCGATCTGACTACGATTAAGGATGAGTAAAGAAAATCTTATATGACGAGTTTTACCGAAAGTGACAGTTTTCTTTAGACACTCCCTAAATGACAACTACCGCCGTAATTATAATAACAAAATTTTAATTATCAGTATCGTCAAAATTATCAGCAACAGGAACCACGTTTTGGTACCAATAGACGCTTTTCACCGCAACAGCATCAACGCCAGCCGGTTAGCATACCTAACCAACAATGTAATGTACGAAGTCAACCAAGCTTTAATGTTTCGCCGCCTACACGTATAGCGTCAGCTCCAACAAATAGTAACGCACAGCAACAAGGAAATCAGTACGTACAGAAAACACACTATTTCAGCTCATATCGCAATGCACCGTATAGCAATGACTATCATGACAGACGTAAAAGTAATGAGCACAATTTTCAGTGTGCGTTTAATAACAGTTGGTCTTACCAGCAGCAAAATCATCCACAACAACAAATTATCAAGAATGAACCAGACAGTAGATATCATCCCGAACGTAATACGTCAGGAAGAAATAACAGAACAGTACAAATAGTGGAAATGCCACAGCATCCTCCCGAAAATAATAGCACGTCAGGTAGAATTTGACTAGATACAGTACTGGTTGCATCTTCCAGCAATGCAAGTAATGCTTTGGACACGCAGAATCTTGTTCACGAAAATGTTATTACTTTTGGCGACATCCGAGACACACTTTTGCATGAAAGACAGAATCACAACGTACGTAGACGACATTCTTATTGCAGAAGCTAACTGGTCTGAATACAATCTGATTCTTCAACAACTGTTGCAAACATTTCGTGCACAAGGACTCACAGTTCGTCTTAGTAAATCGCACTTTGGCAAAACTTCTATAAAATTTCTTGGACATGTAATCTCAGCAGAAGGCATTGCGCCTGACCCGGAAAAACTTCAAGCTTTACGTGACATTACTGTTCCTACGACGAAGAAACAACTATGCATCCTTTAGGGTTTAATTAACTTTTTTCGTAAATTTATTCATTACTCTGCTTTAGACACCCCTAGATTATGTCAATTGACAGGTAAAAACACTATTAGGTCCTGGGATAGGCAAGCACATTCTGAATTTATGAACCTGAAGGAAGCTTTGTTGAATACACCACCTTTATCACATCCAGAACTTGCTCGAAATTTTTCCATTGCCACTGACAGCTCTAACACTGCTTTAGGCGTACACATTTTTCATGAAATTGAAGAAGATGGCACTACAGTAATTAAAAACATCGCCTTTGCAGGTCGCATTCTGTCACCTGCTGAACGCCATTATTCTGTTACAGAACTTGAAACATTATGTGTTGTTTCGGCATTTACGAGATTTCGGCATTTTCTTTATGGAAGACACACTACCGTTTACACAGATCATAGAGCTATACAGTTTCTACTTTCCGCTAAATTTACACACGACAGATTTAGCAGATGAAAACTTTATTTACAGGAATTTCATTTTACAATTGTTCACATTCCCGGCACACAAAATGTTGTAGCAGACGCACTATCCCGTTCTCTCAGCAACAATCAGCAAGATATCGCCACCAACTTCTGCAAAGCAAATTTCAGCGTCATGTACATTCAACAAGTTGCATTTGAAAATTTCATTTCGTCGTCATTACAAGACATAGCACAAGAGCAGAGTAAAGACAACGAATGGAAATAAATTAAACACCTTTGGCAAGGTAGGAATAATGTTACCAATAGAAACCATTAGATTGTACGGAATAATATTCTGTTTCGCCGCTCTCACCCTGACAGCAACAATTGGTTATTACGTATTCCTGACGAGCTTGTTAACAAATTAATTTGGTATACTCATTTAAGTTACGCACATTACGGAGCCAGAAATTTTTTTCTCATACTGAGACAGAACTGTTATTTTACCAACATGGAGAAACTTATTCGACGAGTTTTAACGTCATGTAAAATCTGCCAGAAAGCTAAATCAGACACGACTTCACATATTCCTCCGTTACATCCCATTGTACCTGTTAAATTGAGACACATGGTTGCTGTAGATACTTTTGGTCCGATTCCCAGAACTAATAGAGGTTTATGCTACATCTTTGTCGCTGTTGAACTCACTTCAAAATTTGTTACCTTCACTCCGTTACGCAAAGCTACTGCTAAAACTGTTTCGTAGACATTTGTAAAACATTTTCTATTCCATGTAGGGCATGTGTTGAAAGTAATTTCCGACAATGGATCACAGTTTCGATCTGCTATATGGACACGTATATTACGAGTTAGAAACATTTCTCCGATCTGTATATCCAGGTACCATGCTTCTTCGAACCCTTGTGAACGACTAATGAAAGAAATTGGTAAACTGTGTAGAATATACTGCCATAAAAAACATATTGATTGGGACACACACACACTCTCATTCCAAGATGTAATTAATTCCATACCAAATGAATCTACTATGCTATCTCCGACTGTTATGCTGAAAAATGTTGAACCACCTAACAAAATTAAAGAATTAATAACCTTTCCTGTATCTCGTCGACTACGACACCATGAAATGATTGACATTTCGCTGAACAACATCAAACGTGCCGCAGAGCGCCGGAGAAGACAGCAAAAACAGGTTTGTACACGCCGTGACTTTCACATTGGACAGAAGATATTAGTACGCCCAGATAATTTATCCAACAGAGGAAACAATAGGTGTAGTAAATTTGAGCTTCTATACGCAGGTCCATATCGAATTCGCAGCATTCCTCACCCCAGTGTAGTACACGTCGAAACTTTGAGAACCAGAAAAAGTAAAGGCAATCACCATGTCTCCAATATTAAACCCTTTATTAAATGAATGTACTTTATGATTTATCACACTGTAATGGCATTTCCTGATTTTTTATACGACCAATGATGCAATTATATTTATGTGACTACTTACTGATGATTATCGTATTATTTTTTTCTTGGCAAGTGCCCAGCAAGGTAAGGTTAGCAGGTCGCTTTTCTTGTCAGTTCACATCAGACCATGCATATTTTTCCAGATAAGCTTACATATTTTATGACCAGTTATGCAATTCTATCTAGTGACATATTAATTTTATCAAATTCTTTCTCCATTAAAGTCTTCAACTCTCGCATCGATCAACTACACAACATACAAGCTGAACAAAGAAAGGCATTTCTTGTCATTACACATCAGACCGTGCACATTTTTCCAGATAAACTTCCATATTTTATGACTACTTATGCAATTATATTTGTATGAACACTTACTGATGATTATCGTATTATTTCTTGGCAAGTGCCCGGCAAGGTAAGGTTAGCAGGTCGCTTTCCTTGTCGGTTCACATCAGACCGTGCATATTTTTCCAGATAAGCTTGCTTATTTTATGACCAGTTACGCAGTTCTATCTGGTGACGTATTAATTTTATCAAATTCTTTCTCCATTAAAGTCTTCAACTCTCGCCTCGATCAATTACACAACATACAAGCTGAACAAAGCAAGGCATTTCTTGTCGTTACACATCAGACCATGCACATTTTCCATTCTTCATGTACATATGATTGTTTTCCTGTTTTGTTTGTATGCACTATGAAATGTTTAAGATGTAACAAACACCAGTTGACTTTGACATTTTGCCTTATGATATCTCAACATCGTGACTATTTTACATTTTTTTGCTGCTACATTGTGATACTCTGTGTACATTTTTGCACCTGCACACTGTCTATGTTTTTGACATATTACGTTTTCTGTCATGCTATGCTGTATGCTCAATTATATCACTACAAACCAGTTTTCATTTAATGGGTATATGATTTAAATGCAAGACATTAATCATTGTTCATCATTTTCAGATAGCAATAACATGTCATAGAAATAAATTAAACAAACCGCAGTGGATTACTATGAAATGGGAATTTCACCTTTGGAATGAACGAAAGAAGATGCAATACCTCGTCATGAAGAGTAAACGGATCAGAATTAACGAGCATTAACAAGAATATACTATACACATCGTATGATAGCAGCCTTAACTAATTTTTTCTTTCACAATATGAGGCGATTGATGCAGGCTGTCAGACAGAACTACATATCTTAGTTTTAGTGATGAACTATGCTAGAAATAAGGAACTCTATACTATGAATAGTTGTATGATGAAGTGTCTTTTTGCAGATGACAATGAATGGTGATGAACAGTGATGAACAATATAGTAATATTAATAGTGAAGATTTTCTTTACAGGTGATAATCATGGAGTTGTGGTGATATGAATAATGAAGTTTCTGTTTACAGGTGTTGATAGTGATAAACTTTATATGGCCACTAAACGCACCACTTTTAAGTTTTTCTTTGCAGATGAGGATAATGATGAATTTTATGTATTTATTCTATGTAGTTATTTAAGTATTTGTTGCAGTTCGTTTTGACAGTATGTCTTATGTCGCATGGTATGATGACTGAAGGTTTTGGAAAGGACAGCTAGAGAACATATATACTTAATACACATTTCATTACCTGTTAATTCGAAGTTCACTACTTGTCAGCATAATATGCGTTTCTTCTTTCAGCTTAATAGTCCATTTTGTAATTTTTTAGGAGAAGCTATTCATGAAATTACTGTGCTATAAGCAGTTGGTCATTAAACCTGTTCTAGTACTTGCATTTTTTTACCCATTTATGTGTGTCATTCATGAATGTGATCACATATACCTTATTTGTTTCATAACCTTGCTACAGCTGACTCATGAGAATGACGTTACCTATCCTCATTTGCAGCAACAAGTCAAGAGTAAATATTGTTATGCCCCAGCAATTAATTATCGATCCCAAGGCAATTCATTGCTAGTATTAAAATATGTATTAACAGCCCCAAATAATGCTACCAGTTTAAGAGAGTTCTGAGTAATACTGAATGATGTTTTTCTAATCACAGACCTTGAGTAATAGTTACAGTGTGTTACATTTTAAATATGTCATCTGTCACTTGAATGATGAGTTCTGAGTAATAGTGAATGGTATTTTGTAATAATGCATACATGCTCTACAATCTTTCAATCTTGTTTTGAAGGATGACTTCTGATGTTTTGTAACTGGCCAATGAGTGCCAATAATTATTTTTAAATATGTCGTATGTCACTTGAATGATGAAAAATGTTTTGTAATATTCAATACTTGCTATATGTTTAGTGACTGGCCAATGAATGCCACTGTTTCTTATATTTGTATTATGTCACTTACATGCTATATATATGAATACTAGTAGCTTGATGCTACACTCATTAGCTCCTGTTTTGAAGGATGACTTCTGATGGTTTGTAACTGGCCAATGAGTGCCAATGATTACTATAACTAGCTGAGTTATGCAAATAGTATGCCATTAATTAACTATTGTTGAATGATCACTTTTGAGTAATGCATAAAATGGTTTGTAACTGGGCAATGAGTGCCAATGTTCATTATAATCAGATGACTTATGAACATTATTCTGTAATACTTCATAATGTTCAGTAACTAGGCGATGAGTGCCACCACTTACTCAAATCAGTTGATAGACTAGTGACATACTCAATGATGACTGGTTCAAGACTTAATGTCCTTCACCTTCTGACCTAATTACCAGGAAATACTGCAATATCCGTTTCTCCTGTCTATCCTCTTGATCATGGAGCACTATATTTGATTTTTGCACTAATTCTACGTTGGTGTACCTTACAAGAATGTGGTGTTGACACGACATGCTGTCCACCACCATGAGTGATGGAGATGTTATTATGGTCCCACTGTTTGGTGTACCTGATGTACTACCAAAATGATAACATTGAATATTAATACATTTCAGTGTCTTGGATACACTGATTAATTGTTCAGGGAACAGAACTTCAAATTGTCTCACTTGGTGTTGTGCTTCTGTAGAAAGATATGGACTTTCAGTGCAACTACGTGCAACCTACTGTGCTACAACCATGATGCAATCCTTCCCTTTCCTATCCTAGTGAAACGTCCCCTTTTGAAAAATTATACATGACTGTGCTTATACTGACACACAATATTACTAGCGCAACCCAATTTGACTTTCAATAATCCCTACGAAAAAATGGCCCTCACTAACATTAAACTATACCTTTCACAAATCACTTAAATCACAAAAATCTTGGTTACTTAAGCTACTGCAATACAGCGAGCACCACTACTGCCAGCTAAATAAAAGATTCAAACTATGGAAGGCACTAACTACTGATAGGCATAGTTAGCAAATGAAAGATTTTGATAGAGAACTAACAATGTATTTATCTTAATAGTCCTGAAAAATCATAATATACATAGCAGTTCATGACATCCAGTCTTACAAATTTCAAAACTCCACCATTTCTCTCCCCACATCCACCACTGCTGGCGGCTCACCTCCAACTGCCGAACGCTATACGCTGTTAACATCCAGCTGGCCAACACTACAATGGCAGACAACAATGCAAACTAGCCACAGACCACACACAGCACAGTCAGTGATTTTCATACAGAGCGCTACGTGGCGTTAACAATAAGAAAACCTAAAGAGCCTACTTACATAGCCCCCATGCTTCCCACAAAAAATTTTACAAATTTTTTTGGGCACTGGCAAATACATATTTCTTAAATTCTTTTTCCCAATTACAATAACAAAGAAATCAAATGCACACACTTATTGATAAAATGTTGGTCAAAAGCTAAAATTTTCTCACTGTCCATAAATTCAGTCCTGATCATCGACCACAGTAAAATTGCAGTGTTTATTCTCTCAAAGTCTGAGCAGTAAAAGAAAATGCACACGGAAGTAGTGGATTTCCATGCAATCTTGAAGAAGTAGTGTTCTCCTTCCAACAGAAAGACAGTACTGACTCTTGACATGCAGACAGGTATCGGTCCACAACAGAGCAAACCCACAGCAGTGTCAGTCGAAATTTTGAAGAGTATTGGTAGGCAGGTCATTACAGAGCAGACCCACTGTAGTCCTGGTAGAGATGGCCAGCAGCCATCTGTTGTGACTGTGCAGGTGCACAATCACCATTGAAGAGTCTTACAGATAATATAGTAAGTCCATAACCACCACTTGTGCACTCACAAAATTTTTGGAATTGTCCTTAGAACCAGCAATGCTGTTATACAATCCCTTGCTGAATTATTAACACACGTGCAAACACTAACCGTCCCTACTTCTCACATATTGTCCATATACTATGACCAACAGATACGTGTGCAGTGAAATGTAACTTACACGTTAATAATATGATGAACTGGTATCAATTACAATTTTTTAATATAAGAATACAATAACAGCGGTAAAAAATACATCATTAAAATCATAATAATACAGATAACAATTGTAGTAATAGGAGATTTACAAAAGAATAGAAATAAACATATACATCATTGTTACAGGAATTATGACATAAGTAAATACATAAAAGATCAGAACAATTATTGAAACGTCAACTTCACACATGAGCATTAAAACAGAACAGAATTAATAATGTCTAACATCTTTAGAAAGTAAATAACATAATATTAATGCAAATTATATTTGAGGATAACAGTATTCCTCATCATAGTTCATGTAGCTGAGTATTAGAAAAATTCTACAACATAAGTCTTATCAGATAAACATATGAAGACAGGAAGAACATAAATACAGAAGGGTACACAAACACATTGTGGGATAACACAAGGAAAGGCCAGGGTTTGTTTTACTGTAGTATTTTGCAAACAAAACTTTCTTTACTTCTCGGAGATCTCCCTTCGTTCTTCAATATTTCCAAAAGTCCTATCTATACCTGCTTTCTGTACTTTTCTCGTATAGCCTCTCAGTGCCTTTCTTCAAATTCATCGCAGCTCATTCTCTTATAGGCTACCCCCCTCTTAAGCTAACTTAAATCTACCGAGCTCAGATGCCAAACTAAGGGACGAGGCAATGCAGCAGCACAAAACAATTAACACAAATAGCAATGACAAAAAAAAATGGAAAATTGCAAAGCAAGCTACAGTAAACCTAAATTACCAAGCAATGCAACATTACAACTAATATGAGCCAATATGCAGCAACAAGAAAAATAAATCAGTAGTAAAACTAGCTTAACAGAGTAATACAAAGTGAAATTTAGTAGCACTATGCCTGGCAAACAGCAGCAGCAAATGCAATAACTTATATCTGAACATGACATAGCTCAAGCAAAAAAAATATTACGCTAAAGACAGCAATGCAGACAAGGGAAATACATATTCACATCTTAATGTCTATGTAATTAAAGTGGTGCACCACAAGAAGTTATTCTACCAAAAAAATTACCACGTGGTTGAAAAGAAAATTCCGTATGCAATTCCTGTGAAGGGAAATGTCTTTTAATGCTCCTTCGTTTTTTTTAATAGATCATAAAATTATTTACTGGCTCTGTAGGCATAAAATATTTATATTAGTACATCTATTAAATTTTATTTTAACCAATGCTGCAGTGCAGCTAGAAACTAGATATTATACAAAATGAGCAAATTCTCAACTAGAAAGACAATAGATGTAAAATGTTTCTCATCATTTGATTAGGCAGTTTAGTAAATATCATAAATTAAAAGCTACACAGTATAATCATATGTTTCCAAGTTTGAGCGTGTTGTATTTGCGATGCTCTCTACAAAGAAATGTCAGTAGCGAGGGTAATGGCCTCTTTTTATTTCACCAATGCCTCTGAAAGGCACACACTAATGGCTTTTTTCCAGGCGACTGTCACGCAGCTGCCCATGATGCATTACGTGCAGCTGGTCACTTAACTTTCTTATGGAAATATTCACGACAGCAGTTTCTGCTACAGTGACAGTCTTATATAAAAATATTTCACAGGTCAAGAATTTGCGTTAAAAATCAGTAGAAACAAAATCCTATTGATATAACAGAGTCTGAAAAATTTTCGTCGGCATTGTAATACATTCACGAAATTTACATTCATTTCATAACTCTTAAAGTACGATTCTTGGTTTCCAACAACCTTTTTCACAAACCAGAGTCCCTAACCACTACTCATAATTCCTTACCTTATTCGTCAACACTTCTTCAATAATTCATCATAACAGATATGTAGCATACTCAAATAACTCATATAGCATCAGCTTATTGATCATAAACATATCGCAACAGCATAATACACAGTCATCGTAATAATATCATAACACCTCAGTCAACTCTCAAAATCGTTGTAGCTGTGTCCAATAATTTCAAAACCTAAAAAAAATTCTCTGCTCGTTTCAATAGTGTCATCTACCTCAAACGTACTTTAAAATCATGATCCATTACCAAATATATCATTCAAAGCTCTCATAATATCACAATGGTTCCGAAAAATTATGAACAGTTCACAGAGAACAGAGAAAATACAATTTCATAAGTGTGAAGTTACCCAACTGTGTAACTGCGTAAACATGTGTCACTGATGTAGTAAAAAAATGTTTATCTCTCTGTTAAATGATCAGATAGCTGTGTAATTTTGTGTTGGAGAAATATGGTATCGATGTGTAAAGTTGTATAAGCAAATACCATATTAGCTAGGGCTCCTTGTGCTTGCCACACACATGGTACACAAAATAAGCATGTACCCCCCTCAGGATTAATGTAATTATACCCTCAGGTGTTACAGATTACAGCAAAGGAATGAAATGTATCACGAAAACTTTCTTTGTAATTCAAAAATCTTAAAAATAAATGTTTTAAGTACAAAATTAATCACTCAAATACGTGTTCTGTAGCGCTAAACTGAGCGTCTTGTTGTAACATAATCTCTGTGGAAGTGTCGTAGTTATCGTCCTCCGAAAGCTAAGTTCTGCAGAAGTCAATGTACTTACCTGATGATAAACAAAAGTCAAATGCTTTGCGTATAGATATCGTAGTTGTTGTGCTTATTGGCGTGATGAAGAAAGTACTGTACAGTAACATATTGTTGTGCCACGAAAATGGCTGTCTCATTATTGTTATACCACAAAAGTTACTACTATACCACAAAAGTTACTACTAAAACATGTTTTACTTTCCAGAATAATTCAGAAAACCTGTGCAGATATGAAACAGAAACACCGCAAAAGCAACATTGTAAATTGTCACTCATTAGTAGCGTCGTGATACAATCGTGTAGCTGTCACATAAACCAACCACTGTGTCATCTGGTATCTCACAGAAACTACTTTAAATCCAAAATGTATTTTCAAGTAAACCAAAATGTTGCATTAAAATCTCAATAGCAGTACCAGTATATGTTCTAAGTATGTAAGCCTTATAGTCGTTACGTAATCGTGCAACTAACAAGCAAGAATGTACACACACAATAACACTGTGTCGGCTGTTCGAAATAACAATGCATTCGTAATTACTGTTTAAATAAGTTCTCTTGGTTCTTGACTGGATATTTAAAATCAAACAATGTTGCATGTTAACAGATTCTAAGTCTGACAAAACATACTAGCGATGTAAAGTGAAAAGTTATATGGCAAAGACAAAGTTAAAAAGCAGATTATCTTTCAATTAACGGTTTTACAAGTGAAACGTGGTGCAATCCGTTACTCTTCCTAGTACGCAGAGTTTCCACGTCAACGCAATTATCATGTGGTATAGGTCGGATTCTGTAAGGTCCATTGTAAACTAGAAAGAATTTGTGACTCAAGTGTTTCTTGTTATGTGATAATGAATTAGCTTTAATGAGAACTTTCTGACCAATGTATAATATCTTTGCATTTGCTTTACCGTGTAGTTTTCTCCTTTTGTTAGCTGCAGATTTTATATTTTTAATAGCCAAATCAATTATGTCCTTGTGCCGAAGTTTACGTGTATTTGGGAAAGGTAGAAGCTCTCTGATTCTGTTCGGTGGTTCTTCATTCTTCAGTACAGGAGTAGGTGGTAAAGCAGTGGAATCATGAGGCATTTCATTCAGCACGTTTTGAAATAAGTGTAAATATCTGTCCCAATGCTGATGCTTTCTGTGACAATAAAGTCTGCAAAGCTTATTGATTTCTTTCATAATCCTTTCAGACGGGTTACAATATGGTGAGTACAATGAAATAAAAACAGGTTTGATTTTATGATTCCGAAGCATGCGAGACCAAACAGCAGATCTGAATTGCGGTCCGTTATCTGAAATGACTTTAGCAACGTGGCCAACTTCACGTAAGAAATTTTCAATAAGGCGTTGGATACAGACCGTCCAGTGGCTTAAGGTAACGGAGTGAAAGAAACAAATTTTGAAGAAAGTTCAACAGCGACTAGAACGTGCGAAAATCCATTCGATGTTCTGACAAGGGGTCCCAAGAGATCAACCGCAGCAAATTCATTTAATTTAGGAGGAATAATAGGAAACAATGGAGAACGATATGAGATAGTAGATGGTTTCGCCTTTTGACAAAGTTTACAAATAGTCAAGACTCTTCGAATTCTCTTTTCCATATTGTTAAAATAACAAGTCATCCGAAGAATATTATAACATTTTCGTGGACCAAAACGTGCACAGCTGAAATCAATGTAGCAAATGAGCTTATTAACAAAATCGTCAGGAATGCAAAGTACCCATAGCTTGTCATCAACAGTGCAGCGTTTGAAGAGTATGTTGTTTGTAACTAGGTAATTATGCCGAATCTGTGTGTGTGTCTTTTCATGCCATTTGCTCTTGATGCCTTTCCAAATCAGATCTTCATCTTGTTCATGAGCAATGTCCTTTAAAGATGTGGTGATGAAGTTTTCAAAGGCGACTTTCTGAATGTAAAGAATACTGAAATTTTTCTCGAGGTTGCCTTCTGTGTTACTTTTGTCAAGCCCAGCCGGTGCGCGTGACAGTGCGTCCGCAACAATGTTCTCCTTGCCGGGAATGTAGACTATTGTGAAGTGGAATTCTTGCAGAAACAATGCCCAACGTTTTAACCTGTGATGATTTAATTTTGAGTACATAAGAAATTGTAATGCACGATGATCACTGTATACTTTTACGTGCTTACCAGAAAGAAAGAAACGGAATTGGTTAAATGCCCAAACGATAGCTGAAGCTTCTAATTCAGTAACGGAATAATTTTTTTCAGATTTTGTTAGCACTCGGCTAGCAAAAGCAAGGGTTTTCTCAACAGTAGTGTCATTTTCTGTGGCTTCTTGAAATAAATGGGCACCAAGACCGACCTTAGAAGAATCTGCGCTAAGGCAGAAATTTTGTTATAGATCTGGAGGAGCTAGTATTGGCGCGTTAAGTAGCGATTCTTTCAAAGAATTGAATTCCAACTGTGCTTGTTCGTCCCAGTTCCAAATAGTATTTTTTTCAGTGAGAGAATAAAGTTTTCGTGTTATTAGAATTTGCATATTCAGAAAATGATGGTAAAAATTTACGAGACCTAGAAAACTAAGGACTTGTCTATTTGTGGATGGAACTGGAATGGCTCTGATTGCTTCTAACTTTTCAGGATCCGGCTGAATGCCTTCAGAAGAAATAATATGTCCCAAAAACCTCACCTTTCACCTACCGAATTCAGACTTTTTCATGTTAACTGTAATTCCAGATCCTGCAAAAATACGTAACAAACTGTTGAGGATGCGATTATGGTGTTCCCATGAAGCTTCTGCTATTAGAATATCGTCCACATATAAGGTGATGTGACGTCTTAAGAACTGAGGTAATATGGAATTTAGCCCGCGAATGAATGCTGCCGAAGGAATGTTCAAACCGAAAGGAAGTTTCCGAAGCTGATAACAAACGCCGAAACAAAGGAAAGCTGTGTATTTTCTACATTCTGGATGAAGTTCGATCTGGTAAAAGCTGGATCTGAGATCAATGGAAGACAACACTTTTACACCATTAAAATTTTGAAGAAGTTCTTCCAACGTTTGCGGCCTGTCTGTTTCAGGAATGATGGTAGTATTGATTTGTCTCGAATCTAAGACAAGCCTGATCGATCCATTTTTCTTCTCAACAACATGTAATGGATTGTTGTATGAGCTTACTGCAGGCTCAATAATGCCCTCGTCAAGCATATATTGCACTTCAGTCCTAACACGGTCCCTATAATGCGCCGGAATTACGTATGGTCTAACACAAAATCTAGTATGCTCACGAACACGATTTTGGAATTGAAATCCCTTGATTGTTCCTGTTCTGTGAGTAAAAATTGTGGAATGTGCTTGTAAAATCTCAAAAAGGTCCTCCCTATCAATGTCATTACAATTCTAAATTGTTTGAAATTTATTCTGAATTAACTCATTAGTATCAAATGCGCCGTCGATATCATCCCTGTCAGTACTTGCAGAGTGATTGTTAGTGTCAAGTTCCGTCGAAAATTCCGAACTGTTGTCTAACGGGAGGTAAAGCCGATTAATTTCTTCGTCATGGTTTGAGAGCCAATCTTCAAATACCAAAGCTACTGACTTACCTTCTTTTTCTAAACTTATTTCAGCATCGTGAAAGCTTAAGATTGCTTTGTATTCATTCAAAAAGTCTACTCCCAGTATAATTTCCGTCGACAATAACGGAACAATAAGAAAGTTCATAGAGAAGCTGTGACTTTGACAAATGAATTCTAAGTTGGTTTGTTGGCGTACATCTACACTTTTCCAAAGATTGCACCTTGTAATTTAATCTTACGTAACGGAAGTGTGGGGCAATCGTTCGATTTGTTGCATTTACTAAGGCTGTTTCACTAATTAATGAAATGGGACTGCCAGAGTCAAGTACTGCCGTAAATTTTACGTCTTTACAGTAATGTGAATCACATGATATGCAATGTTGTTATGTTTTACGTCGTGTTCTTGGAGTAAGATGTCCCTAATGACTTCCATTTTTACGTAATTACTAGCTACGGCAGCTGCGTCGTTAGTTTCATACGTACGTTTTGTGGCTGCCAGCGGTATGAGTCATTGCCTATCGTCTCTTTGTTGGCGCGCGTCGTTATTGGGGTTTGGAGACCTAACTTCTACGAATTCACCTTGACGAGAAGGCCCTGCCCTGTTTGAAGCTCGCCAGTTCTGATGGAATTCAGGTCTGTCGTTTTGTTGGTAGTTTACATAGTTTCTTGTTTGTCGGTCATGTGGTGGAGAATTTCTCCCTGAATCGTAACTGCGCACTGAACTGTTACGTCTGAAATTATTCTGTCACCCTTGATAATAATAGTTCTGGTTATCATATTGTCTGTTTCTATGATTACCTCTGTCATATTTATTACTACGGAAATGCGAACTTTCTCTGTAACTAATACTCTGCCAGTGGTTTTCATATGGGTGGTGTCTGTTTTGGTCACGATTTGTGTTGTGAGAATAGCCTCATCGTGTCCAGTTATTATTTATTTCATCGCGGAATTGCGACAGATGTGACCTGTAATTGTTGTGCTCCTGTTTTCGCGTTGCGCGATTCTCAGTGTCAATTTCCAATTCTTGTAATAGTCTCTGAAAAGTTTCAATGTCGTCTTTGCAACGTCCTGCCAAAATAATGTGACGTATATGTTCAGGTAATTTGATTAAGCAAATGCGGATGAGTTCTGAGGGGCTGCATGGGTTTGACAAGTACTGATTCTTGTGCAACATGTCTTCAAAACATTTCACTAGACTGGAAAATTCAGATTGTTCGAAATGCTTCATCATTATGATGCTATGTTTTACTCGCTCTTGTGTAGCTTGAGACCAATATGCTGAGAGGAAGGCATGGTAAAATTCTCCTTCACTGTGACAATCGTGAATGACCGATCGCATTCCTACAGCTGGTTCATTCTCTAAAAAGCCACACATAAATTCTAATCTGTGCTCTAATGACCAGTTGGGAGGAAAACAATGAGAGAATTGATGGAGCCACGTTTGTGGATGAATGTCGTTACCAGAATTCTTAAATGTTTTAAATTTACGTGTAGTAATGAACAGCTTATAGTCAAAATCATCATGTCGGCGAGTCACATATCGGTCATTGTTACGTCGTTTCGGCGGTTGCATTTCAGAATTCGGTGCACCTTGCCAATTTCTTTCATAATTTCCGAAATGCGCTGTGTTATTATTTTGTGGCTGTTCCGTATTTCTATGTCCCTCTTCCCGTATTGGAGCGCGAGTGGCCTCTGAAATACGTAATTCTTCTATTACCTGTGTCAGCTGATCTTGTACTTCCCGGATATCCCTTTGGTGTTGCGTATTCATTTGATTCTGATTTTGTTTGAACTTCCTAATTTGTTCGCACTCTTCTGTGTCATTAAAGACTACCGGTTTTGTGTCATTCAGATTATCATCTACCTTCATAGACAAATTATTTAGCTGATCCGGAAGTTCAACTACTTTCTCTGATAATGAACTAATTTCCTCCATGTGTCTTTCTACTGTGTCCTTTAAGTTTTCCTGAGATTTTGCAAGTAGCGTAACCGAATCGGTAGATGCAACTGAGTCAATTTTAGCTTGCAAGGTCTCATGATTTTCATGAACAATAGTTTGCAGTTCTTTTATTGCTGCTTCGTGATTCTGTAATGCATTTCCATGACGCGGAAAAATAGGTTGGAAATGCTCACAAATTTGTGTTTTTACGTCATTACAGACTTTTTGACATTTCGATTCGATTTTATGTAACTCAGTGGTTAAATCTTCACGTGTTTGTTCAAGTGTGGTGTGTAACTTTTGAAGATTTTGTTCCATTGCGTCTAACTGTTGCTGTGTTTGTCTCTGGTGTTGTTCCGTTGTGTCTAACTTTTGAAGCTTTTGCTGCGTTTGACTCTGATTTTGTTCCATTTGTTGCATTAGCTATAATAACAATGCATTAGTGTCTGGAATCTGTTCCTCTACGCTTTTCGGCAGTGCATTTGCACCGGCAACATTCACATTTTGACAAGCAGAAAATGAGTCTTAACATATTTGAGAAAACGGTGAGGACACAAAACCTGAATCTACAGTATTTGCACTGTCATTTCGGATTCCTGAGGCGAGCTGTTGCCGAGCGATCGATCGATAATGCTACCGCCTTCACTAATTGTTTCATTGCCTACGCCATTGTTTGCCGCCCGCTCCATTTCCATATGCACAGTTACCAAATTACTACTTTGAACATTAGTTAATTCATTACTCGGTGGCGCTATCATACTGCTTTCGTCTTCACTGTCATTTCTCAGTTTACTTTGGAGCTTAGTTTTACGTTTTTCACACGCCATTATTGTCACAATATTTCACACGACAGCACAGAAAAACACAATTTGAAGAGCAAAAATAAGACAACACATTAACATAGCACTGAAAATAATATCTAGTTAATTGCAAGCGCAGCTGCGAAATACTTGCTGCAAAGCTACATGCATGCCACAACTGTTTTACTGTACAACAATAAAAAACTACAACTACAAAGGAAATTCTCTCTACAATTACGCGCTAGCAATAAACAAAAGCTACACTAATTACACAAACTACAAGAAAAAAATCAGAAGATTCCAGTGAGGTATCCTCGGCTAAGGGTCGACATATGAAACGTCCCCTTATGAAAAATTATATACAACTGTGCTTATACTGACACACAGTATTATTAGCTCAGCGCAACCTGACTTTCAATAATCCCTACAAAAAAATAGCCCTCACTAACTTTAAACTATACCTTTCACAAATCACTTACCTCACAAAAATCTTCGTTACTTAAGCTATTGCAATACAGCGAGCGCCACTACTGCCAGCTAAATAAAAGATTCAAACTACGGAAGGCACCAACTACTGATAGGCATAGTTAGCAAATGAAAGATTTCAATAGAGAACAAACAATGTATTTACCTTAATAGTGTTGAAAAATCATAATATACATAGCAGTTCATGACATCCAGTCTTACAAATTTCAAAACTCCGCCATTTCTCTCCCCACATCCACCACTGCTGGCGGCTCACCTCCAACTGCCGAAAGCTATGCGCTGTTAACATCCAGCTGGCCAACACTACAATGGCAAACAACAATGCAAACTAGCCACAGACTCCACACAGCACAGCCAGTGATTTTCATACAGAGCGCTACGTGGCGTTACCAATAAGAAAACCTAAAGAGCGCACTTTTGTTAATATGTTTTGTACTCATTGCGTATACATTTGTCATTGCTTGATATGTTCTGTACTCAGTGCATGTTCACTATATTTTATTTCATTTCTGCACTGACATATATGTATATATTATGTGACTGTAAACTTAGTTAATTAAGAAAAATGTGTTGCTCATGGCAAGTCCAGTTGACTCACCATCGCTGCCAAATTTTTGCCCCCCAGTGGAGGGTTATGTAAGAGGTATGCGGTGTCTGCGATATGAGAATCGCTGACCAGAGAGCAGTGTTGACTGCAGTACGAACTATGTAACTGTAGCAGTTAGTTGTTGGTAGTCGCTAGTCTGAGATTGTCTGCGCCTTTCTGCAGTCTGCTCTGGTCGGGAATCTAGAGATGGAGTATTTTTGTACAAGGTAAAGAAGCAGCATCGCGCATATCCAGTAATGTAACTGATCTGTCATCCAAATGTTTTAAAAAATGTCCTAAAAATAATTTTGGTATTATAAAGTAATTTTTTTTAAAAAAAAGCATTCATTTAAAAAAAAATCAGTTGCTTCCTTTCACAAATCACAAATGTATAGGGCAGCATTGCACCGAGCTGTCCTCGAAAAATGTTAAGTAAGAGCAGATATATTCGCCGCTTTTATTGAGGTAAGAATTTTTTCTTTTTATTCAGAATGATCTTACATGGCCATGACGCAGCACTGCTGTCGTCCAAATTTTACCGGGCTACTGAATTTATTTCTTTATTATGAGGCTTAGGAATTTTTCTGTTTCGTGCTTACATTAAATGAGAAAAGAAATTTGTGGGTACATTAAATGTGAACCAGTTTTGTTGTGAGGTTACACAAAAATTAGAATCTCTATCCATAATAATTATATTCTAATTTCAATTTAATAATTTTTTTGTGGAGAAGTTACAAACGAATACATTTCACTTGAAAATACCCACCTTATGTTTATACTACTAAATACAGTACATTACTGTTAATATTGTCACGTAGAAGGTGTATCTAGATGAATGGCGAACACTAACTTCACTTAACGAAAGTTTATTCAGAACTTGCACATACAAGGGCGAAGAGTGAACTGCCTCCAGCCCAAACACAAACAGTATATATAAGTTACAGAACATTCCAGTACAACGATTCTTGAGATTTGTGGATACTTCCGGAATGTACTCGTAACGAATATAGAAATGAAAATCCTACACTCCAGAGGAATGTTGAACGTACGACCCACCATGCATTAGGTTAGTATCATAACCACCATACCACTGTGCTACTCAGCTTTTCCTGCGACAGTATTTTAAAATACGAGGCGTGTTTTTTAAGTAACTGCCGTTTTGAAATTAAAAAGAAAAGACGTGCTAAGATATGTCTATGTACAGGGTGGCGGGTATGGGCAGGCGGTGGGCGTTATGGAATAATAGAGTAATTTTTAGAGAAAGGCCATTTATTGGCTAAAGCATGTTGAAAAGGGGCTACATATGCCTAGGGAGGTGAGGGTGAGCCAGAGCTTACAATTTGGCGATCATTGTTCGCGAAGCTACCGAAAGTTGTTGTCTGCCAAAACTAAGACCACAGTGCCGCAGCACCGGGAGAAGCGGGAGATGATCAATGCTACAGGGCGCGCATCCGACTCGCGGGTGAGCAAGAATACAAGAGAGCGAGCCCGGCGACGGGCGGCCGGGTATGTTCGACGCACCACGCGGCTTCCTCCACCCTGATTGGTCAGGACCGAGCAAACCGTGCGGGCGGCATGGAACTTTCCAGAGCGTTGCCTGCTAAGCGACGCCTGGGACGGCGTTACCTCGTCAGCACACGAGAGAGGCGCGTGAACAAGGTGCCCTTTCTCGGTGCTGACTTCCTGTTACTAGACCGTGGGACGAAAGAATTTACAGGCAGCTAACACTGCCGGCCGTGGCTTGGCCGCAATGAAAAAATGAAGTTACCGTTTGGGTGCTCATATAATAAAGTAAAATCCCTTATTGTCTGGCTCATCCTTTACATTCCTCCCCCTTCCGTGGGAGCGGAGAACGTATGTGAATTCGCTCAATGCAATTATTATTTGAATGTAAACAAATTTAAATTTATCTTGCAAAAGAAAGTGAACATTGGCTCTCACGGAAGACGGCAGGGGTCTTAATCTATGGGAGGGTATAGAGACTCTAAAGACCTCCTAAGGGTCGCAAGGGGACTTACATCAACAATATTGTGTGCATGCAGGAATCATCATAAGACATCAAATCATCATAGAATATCAAAACATCATAAAATATCAAAACAAAATTAGAACAAAACATAGCAGTGTGAATTAGACAAACATGTCAAGTGTTCTTGTTGCTAAGTTGAAGTAAAAATGTCTTTTTTTTTTTCTTTTGTTGGAATAAGTTGAAAGTATAAACACATCACCACTGATGAGTCACGGCGAGGGCGACAGACGCGAGGCTGCGTGGGGTGTTGTCCTCAGCGGGCAGCGCGCAGGCTGCCGGCAGGAAGGGGGCGTGGCCGTGGCCGTGGCCAGGTCCGTGCACTGGAACTCAGAACTCAGCGCAGGGGGAGTATGAGGGGGGATTCACACGTTTCAAAACACAGTTGAAAAAGGAGTTATCACTAAGGGAACACTTCACTACACTACACTAGTTTCTCCAATATTAGAATTGCACTCTTAAAACTAAGGGAGGGCACATGCCTGATAGGTTCTTGTTTTCTCTTTATTGTTGAGTTTAGTTTGTGGCTGTTTACCATTCATTTAAGTGCCAACAGGCGAACGTAAGAAATTTGTCCTTTTTCATGTTTTAGCAAATCATCAATTGACGTTAGGATGTGATTATATGATTTTTTAGACAAAACTGGAACGTTAGCTGACAAGGTAATCATGAATGGGCTTTCAGGTATAAAAAACATAATTAAAGGGGCGCGAATACTAC
Organism: Schistocerca americana; assembly: GCF_021461395.2. NCBI lineage: Eukaryota > Metazoa > Arthropoda > Insecta > Orthoptera > Acrididae > Schistocerca > Schistocerca americana. Next base: position 683,103,134 of record NC_060121.1, read on the forward strand.
GTGAGTAAGCCGTAGTGGCATGAAAGGTTATAAGTGGTGTTCCAACAGGAACTGTTTGCTAAAGATCTGCGCGGAGGCTACGTCAGAGTGGCAGCTAACTGCAAGGCCAATCTCGCGCTACGTTAGACAGGCGCGCGGCAGATAACTTCCAAGGGCAGCGCCGCGTCAGAGCTGCGCGCGGCAGCTGAGAAGCGAAGCCGAGGCGGATACGAGCGCAAGCAGTGCGCACGTGCGCGGCGCAGGAAGCATGCGTCAGGTTTAAGAGCGAGAGAGAGATGAAGCATACCGACGCTGTTCACTGCGCCGTCTGTACTTTACACTCTATCCACATGTTCTTGGGCTCCTGCGCCAGATGAGCGTATTTATGTGCTTCAAAGTGACGAATATTAATGTTACGAAAAGGGTATAGCATTACTGAATAAATGGGGATATATATGCGTAATCGATATGAGTTATTCACCGATGACCAACAAAATAGAAGTGGGATTACGCGTGTCATCACGCTAGACGCGTTGTTACAGTAGGTTCTGTTTAAAATTACATTATGCATTAGTAAGTTGGTTCGTAACCAAGTTCCTATGAAATCCATTTTAGCCCAAACATAATTGTTATAAAAACATGAAAATATAAAAGCGAAGTACATAAATATCATATTAAATTTACTGCATATTCCATATCGATAAACAAAGAAAGTTAAGTGCCTCTTTGGGCTGACCCTCTACGTGTAATAACATTCACATTTTGAGAAGAATTTTCTCGTCACTCAATATATTTGCTGCACGCCCTTAAGTGAGAGTGACGAAGAAAAGTGACACCAGTTTGGTGCAGGTGGGACATAGATTGTGTCGTAGGATGTCAACGCTGTTGCTAACAAGAGGAGAAAAACAAAACTCGACAAGAATCTAGAGATTTCCATAGTAGGAACAGAAAGTGTAAGGAGTTGAATTAGAGAAGACTAAACTGAGCGTAATTTCTGGAGGACTTTCCCTTTATGAAGGTATAGTGCACGGTGCATCGTTGACACGACGTTATCGCCTACTTAACTGTGTACATGACATTGCTGCGACTCCAAGATAGCTACTTCATACTTCTTCAAACTCGACTTCCATCACTTAAAAAAAAAAAAAAAAAAATCTTTACTGTGCGACCAAATTCGCCGTCTTTATCCTCTCATCATCTTGCGACTAACTTTACTTTGCGACCAAATTCGCCGTCTTTATCCTCTCAACATCTTGCGACTAACTTTACTTTGCGACCAAATTCGCCGTCTTCATCCTCTCAACATTTTGCGACTAAACTCGCCGTCTCTATAACTCCATGGTGCTGGCCTCCTCGGGCCCAGCTGGTTGCTTTAAAACTCCGTCTATCCTTGCTTGTATCGCAGTGTCCTGGGACATGTCATACAGTTAAATGCTACTACTTCAATAGTCGGTATTCCTTCGGAAAATACAACGGGAAAACAAAGAAGGCTCAAGGTTTTGAACAGAGATTTCCGCTTACTGGCGTTTAGCTGCGGGCTAGACGCGGTTCGCGTCTGACGTTGCCTGATCAGCTGTCGTCAGAGAGCACGGAACACTGTTCTCGTGAACTCTTCTTCGAGATGGAAGATCAAAGTCTGGGCTGAATAGTATTGTGTCTGTTGAAAGTTGACAGATCAAAGTGGGTAGAACGGACTATGCCGCGAAACGGAAAAGTGAAGGAACGACACAGACAGCTAAGGGACCGCGCGGGTGCCAGCCGCGTCACGTAAGGTACGTGCCCTTGCGGGTGGTGCATGACCCTTCAAGGGTTGTTCTGTTGATAGTTGAAAGATGAAAGTGGTTAGAACGGACTATGTCGCGAAACGGAAAAGTGAAGAAACGACACAGACAGCTAAGGGACCGCGCGGGTGCCAGCCGCGTCACGTAAGGTACGTGCCCTCGCGGGTGTGGTTCTCTTGTTCATCCAACAGACCAGGTATATAGCCAAAACTTGCTCGTTCTGGGGGTATGATTCACTCTGTTTACGTTATCTAGCACGGGGGTAGGCATGTGGTATGTCCCTCCTGATAAACATTCAAATAAAAATGATAATAAAGCATGGTTACATCCTAAACTACTCTTCCAAAACAATTTATCACCTAAGACATTATTATTAAACAAATAATTGGCAGTACTCGGGGACTTACTCTAGCATGCTTGAAATCCTACAAAATTATCATCAGTATAGTAACACAGCGACACATGGAAACACTAGGTTGATACAAATACTAAATTACTGGTGCTGGCAAACTCTAGCTAAAACTGTCTAAACATTTGATAATAGCATAAATAAGACCTGGACAAAATGAACAATAGTAAAAATAATACATCGAATTAGTAATTATACATAACTAATTGGATGTAAGTAATTGGACATAAGCAATTGGACGTAATCAATTAGACACAAGCAATTTGACATAAGTAATTGGCAACTCGTCATAGTGATATAAGCGGTGACAAAACCGTAACAAAAGCAAAAGTTTAAAATATTATTTCCTTCAAACAAAACTTCCTTATCCTCCAGTTACATTTCGTAGCAAAATGAATGTAAGCATCCCCTGGTATTCCTTTAAGCTCTCGTTTGTATTTTCATTCCAACCGATCTTTGGTACTTCTACCTGGAAGAAAACTGTCGTTAAGTCATGACAATGTTATGTGTAATGCTGTGGAATAGTGTAATGTCACGTTAATACTTCCTGTAGCAAGATTCTGATGAAAAATGATTTTATGTCTCCTTCAATGAACAACCCAAAAATTATTAAACGTGCGATTAACCGTTTCCTGTGTTGATTTGTATTTGCAAATATTGTGATTATCAGTCACCCAGTCAATCGTTCAGGGATATGATTGTTGTTCCTTTTGTTAATTCCCTCACTTACGTGCTTCCATATGATCAATATTGGCGGCTCGACGAAGCTGGTTGCATCTCGAAGACGTCGATATGACTTACCTGTCGGTGCTTTGGTTTTTAATAAAATTAGAGTTCATTTGTCATATAAAAAGTGTGTAGGGAGCAAAGTAAGTTCCTGACTATTGAAAATGTGTATAAAGTTATTCATAGGGTTCGTTATATCATGGTTAAGAATTTCTGTGTTGAGATTCAGTGCAGCTTGAGGTGCTAAGGTGCGACACGCGTCGCGCTCGTGAGATTGTAAGTTGCTGACAGCACAGCTGACAGTACGGCTGCGTCCGGTTTCACTGGCTCGGCTGCATAACTGGCGTTCACGCTGGGTCCGTCCTCTTACTACGCATGGAGTTTGTCTCTCGGTACAGTCACAAAATTTCCTTCCAGAGTTATCTTATGTTGTTCACGACAGTTATGCATGGAGGATGTTCTTTTCTAAGGGGCTCTAATAACTTCAATCGTTAGAGGTCACAAAACAATCGGGTTACAACTATTTTACTTAAACACTATGTTCTTCAAAATTTAGGTAAATGGCAGGTGTTAGACTTCTATATAAACTATATTTTGCAATGGCATTCCAAACCCAACCTCTTGGCTAACGCGTTCCCCACTCAGCGGTCGTTTACAGGACGGATATAGCGGCAAGTGCCGGCTTCCTTGACACCATATAGATCCGTTTATTAACCGTGGTGGTAATACAACATAGCCGAAGATCGATCTGAAATTCCAATGTTTTCTAATCCTGATAGTTTCCACAATGCGTACCAGGAAAAAGTTCTCCCTTACGATTTTTGTTCCATACTGAAAATTCAAATAGACAATACACATAGATTCCCGTCTTTAGATAAGACTAATAAAATCTGTAGGGCAATATTAAGCTGGCGAGTTTATTTCTATAACTATCACTTTAGGTTTGCTGTTTAAACTGCAACGTACGAAGGTGTAGCGTGGCTGACGCACGCGGCGTGCAGGGCGATTGGAGGGTGGAGAGGAGGGGCGAGGGGAAAGGTGCAGATACTGTACGCGCCAAAGACAGAGGCGGTGGGTGGGGAAGGGGGAACTGCAATGGCCGCTCTATCGGCAGGCTGGCGAGAGGGAAGGGAAGGGGGCCGCGTCGCCAGCTGACAGGGAGGGGCGGGACTCGGCACATGTGAACAGCTGTAGACAACAGCGGAGGTATTTACGCACTCCTTCCGTGGCATTTAATATACAGAAATACGTGGTACCAAAAAACTTACCTCGTTGTCTGTTCAACATCGCATCACGAAAACAATAAAATAGCACTTCAGGAAGACTCCTTTTACTTTAGAGTAGCCTATTTGTTGTTTAACTTGGACGTATTTATTCTTGTTATTATCGTTGTGTGATCATTTTGCAAAACATACATGTAATAGGGCGTCTTCATAGGACAGGTAGACGGCAGCATGTAGTCACTGATCTACTGGCAGTTACGATGGCGTGTTACTATCAAGTTTTTATGGTAAAACTTTAATAGCTGTGTTCGTGCACTATTCACTAAATTAACAGATGAAATGTGAATCTCTTTGAAATATACAAGATTAACTGATTCTTTCTCTACGTGTTCTTTTGACAAGGACAACTTTCCCCTTAATTCCATGATTAAAGAATGTTTGTGGTTTTAATTCTCGACTGCTACGATAACATGACTGGAGACGTTAAATGACAAGACAGAATGATCACATAACTTCAGTCACTTCCATTAACATGTGACGTCATAAATTCTATTACCAGTTACCAACAGTTGCCAATTCTTATGTCTACTTATAACTAAGATGCACAATTTAATTAAAAGTATAGTAACTACGGTGTTTTCCGTCAATTAATTCTCTTGCTGCATGCAGGACTTTGCCAACTGTTTACATACCATTCCAGACCTACTTTCAGGAACGCAAATCATAGGGGTTTGACCTTAGAGCATATCTACGTTGCTGTCTAGGCGGTTGTATTACCTTCTTTCTTGCCTTTTTTGGGTGGACCTACTGGCGTAATAGGCCGAGCTTCTCCGGTCGGAATTTCGTGCTGAACCAAATCCGTAGCCGGTAGAAACTGCCTCTCCTCAAATAACCACGAAAATTCCTCTAATACCGGCTGCAACATCCTTTTCTCCTCACTGTTTAAATGACCTAACTTCTCTGCTAACTGACTCCTTATCGTCGACGCGACATATCGCACTTCTCTAACTGAACATTTCTTTCCTTTCCTTCCTTTCTTATCTTTATTTCGCTGCTTCTCAGCTCCTCTTATTTCCTCAAAAATTTCCTGACCACTGGCAACAATAGTACCCTTCGGTATCACAACATCTTCTACACCAAAATTATCTATACTTACTGGTATCGCAAAACCCTTCTGTCTCCTCTCCGGTCGGCAGATACTTCTCTTTATATGTACTGACTGACGATCTAAAACATCATTGTGGGTGAGCGGGTCAACCAGAATGTCTGTCTTGGGGCGTTCTTGATTTTTGACATCTATCCAGAGAATCTTTCCACTTCCGCCTTTTATCCTCACAGGGTCAGTGGTTTTTATCGCCCACATCTGCGGTTTTATGGGAGACTGTGAACGGCGCCTTTCGCAGCTCCCTCGCGTCTGACGGGGGTTCGCACTGCCAAATCGGTGAATTGCTTCGCCGAACTGCACAGTTCGCGTTCGATAATCCACTATCCCCTGATAACAGTGCAGGAAGTCATTCCCTAGTATGATGTCAAATTCACCCTTCTTTAGCCTTACTACCTCCATCATCTGACTGTATTTACCCTCGTCGATTTGCAGGTTCACTACACACGAACCTGCAGGGACAATTACTTCCTCTCCAAGGCCACTGATATGGTACCGGGGTGGCTGTAACACCCTTCGATCATTTTTCTCCACAAACAATACACTAACTTGAGCACCTGTATCAACTAAAATTCTAACTGATTTGTTCCCGAGTACGCCAAATAGACTAACGTGTTCCACCTCTTTACATTTTTCGGTCCTAACCGGGTGTATTATTTTTGTCGGGGGCGTGGGTGGGTGGCGGAACCTGCCCCCCAAGCGTTTCCCTGATTCGACCCCGCGTTGCGGCGGTGGCCACGCATCTGATTAGAAAATGGTGACTTTGTGGAGCAAACATTATTAGCATGACCTACTGTCTGGCAAATAGTGCAATACGGCGCGCGACAGCGCATTGCCGTATGGTTGGGCTTCCCACAACGCTGACAAAATACTTCTTTTGCTGGGACCGGTACTGGGTTCGTTGGGCGCGGGGCGGCAGCGCAAAAACGCAACACCTCTTCGCGTAGCATTGCCAAACGAACAGCTTCAAACAGAGAAGTGGGGGAGGCAACTTTGACTTCTCCTCCGATGCGGGGGTCAATACCGCGAACAAATGCATCAATTGCACGCGCTTCGGCTTCTGAGCGCAAAATTCTGTTTTCACTGGCATTTTCACCTAGCTTGTAGGTACGACAAGACACTGCTCGTATGCGATCTGCAAAGGCATCAAAATCCTCATTAGGCTTCTGCCTAAGGGTTGATAATTGATCTCTGTAATATGTGGTACCTCTGGTATCGGTATAAGGCATAGTCAATCCGCGGGCCAATACTTCAAATTCGTGCGTGTCACGCAATTCATCCACCGTTTCTATGAACATTCGGGCTTCCCCTGTCAACTTGAGTCTGGCTACATTGACCAATAGATCATCCGGCCAGGCACACGTGCGACCCACATCACGAATATTTTGTAAGAACATACCTACATATTCGTGGGACTTCCCAGAAAAGGTGGGAATGAAATCAGCCGCAGGAAAATTGCTTACAGTCGCCATGTTAGCAGAAATTGTGGCGTTTGTATTAGAGACAGAATTAATGTTAGTTGCCTCTGTTTGAGCATTTGTTACAGGGGTTGAGCTAGCCATAGGTATGGAAGTTCGCGCACTATCTTCCAGCGTCTGTTTCAAGACGCGGTTTTGCTCAAGTAGTTCCTGATTTTGTGCGAATAACTGGCGCATTTGTGCATTTATGGCCTCGAGTGGGTCTTGCGAGGCAGGTGCCTCTACGGGGGTATCCCGTTCCGTCGCTCGTGTTCCCATCGGCATGTTTACAATTTTATGGGACGCTAGTGACCAGAAAAAAGTAATGATCGTTACAAAAAAAGGACGGCCACAAAGATTCTCAATCCAGCGGCGGAAGATCGTCGAAGCTATAGTTGTAAGCATCGCGGCGACTTACATGGCGATGGAGGCGGTGCGACGCAGTGGTGGCGGCGACGGCATGGTGCAGTGGCTGCGGCGGCGTCGGTCGGCGGGCGGCAACGGCGTCCGGATCCTCGGGCGGCGGCGAATTTGTTGGCGGCGGACGGCGCTGGCTCGGCCGGTCGGCGATGGCGGCAGCCCCTGGCACGTCGGTGACAGCGGCGGGCGGCGGCGGCGTGGCGGCGGCGGCGGATAACGGCGGCTCGGCCGGTCGCGCAGCGCAGCGCAGGCCCCTCGAACTCAGGCAGCGGGCAGAGGGCAGCGCGGCGGCGTGCGGCTCACGTGGCTGACTAGCGTGGGCTGCACCGCTGCAGCGCGGCCCTGTGCGTGTTCACTGGCGCAGCCACGGCCCACGCGCAGCAAACGTGGCGGCCGGTTGGCGCATTCCATGCGCGAAGTGTACGGCGTCTTGCCGGGAAAAATTTAGTGTAGCGACAAAGTCACTACGGGAACGGATCCACACTCCTGACACCAATTGTACAAGATGGCGGGTATGGGCAGGCGGTGGGCGTTATGGAATAATAGAGTAACTTTTAGAGAAAGGCCATTTATTGGCTAAAGCATGTTGAAAAGGGGCTACATATGCCTAGGGAGGTGAGGGTGAGCCAGAGCTTACAATTTGGCGATCATTGTTCGCGAAGCTACCGAAAGTTGTTGTCTGCCAAAACTAAGTCCACAGTGCCGCAGCACCGGGAGAAGCGGGAGATGATCAATGCTACAGGGCGCGCATCCGACTCGCGGGTGAGCAAGAATACAAGAGAGCGAGCCCGGCGACGGGCGGCCGGGTATGTTCGACGCACCACGCGGCTTCCTCCACCCTGATTGGTCAGGACCGAGCAAACCGTGCGGGCGGCATGGAACTTTCCAGAGCGTTGCCTGCTAAGCGACGCCTGGGACGGCGTTACCTCGTCAGCACACGAGAGAGGCGCGTGAACAAGGTGCCCTTTCTCGGTGCTGACTTCCTGTTACTAGACCGTGGGACGAAAGAATTTACAGGCAGCTAACACTGCCGGCCGTGGCTTGGCCGCAATGAAAAAATGAAGTTACCGTTTGGGTGCTCATATAATAAAGTAAAATCCCTTATTGTCTGGCTCATCCTTTACACCTATAATTTAATTTTTACATGAAAGCCCGTACCTTAATCTACTTTTCTACATACTTTCCGTCAATACTGAGGCACTTGTCATAACGTTGTACCAGATTTTGAACACCCCCCTCATAGAAGTCTGCCGTCTGACTTGTTAACCACTGCATCACAACTGTTTTGACTTCATCATTGTCTTGAAGACGCTGACCGCCCAGGTGTTCCTTCAAGTGCAGGAACAGGTGGTAGTCACTGGGCGCAAAATCGGGGCTGTACGGAGGATGATCTAGAGTTTCTCATCGAAAATATGTGATGAGATCTTTGGTCTGATTCGCCACATGCGGACGGGCATTGTCTTGCAGCAAAACGATGCCCTCGTTCAACTTGCCACGTCTTTTGTTCTAAATTGAACGGCGTAAATTCTGCAATCTCTTACAGCAAGCTGCTGCATTTACTGTCTCATTAAGAGGCAGAAATTCCACAAGCAATACTCCTTTTCTGTCCAAAAAAAATGTGCACATGATTTTCCGGGCAGAAATTGTTTGCTTAAACTTCACTTTTCTGCGTGAATCTAAATGCCGCCATTCCATGGACTGTTGCTTTGATTCTGGCGTGACATAAGCACTCTTGTTTCATTGCCCATAACAATTTAGCTTAAGAAATCATCACAGTCGTTGTGGTACCCCTCAAGGAAAGCCAATGTACTCTCTAAACGTTTGGTTATGTGCACATCCTTCAACATTTTCGGTACCCAACATGCGCACAATTTTCGGTAATTCAAGAGATCGGTGAAAATGCAATACAAAACACTATGAGAAACGTTAGGAAAGTCATCCCACAAGGAGGAAATAGTAAAGTGTGTTTCCTCTCACCTTACTGTTCACTTCCTGCACCAAACTTTCATTAACGACCGAAGGACGCCCACTCCATTGTTCATCATGCACATTTGTGCGGCCAGCTTTAAATGATCTCACCCACTTTCTTACCATTCCAGCACTCTTAATGTTTTCTCCATAAACTGCACAGATTTCACGATGAGTATCGATCGCTTTTAGGCCTTTACCACTAAGAAATCTTACAACAGCCAGAACTTCACAGTCGGTGGGACTCACGATTATCGGAGGCATCTTAAACACACAGCGCACAACGTAAATAAGGAAGAATCAGATTGTAATGGCGCCTGTGCGTAGACGACGGATGTAGATGCACAGTACGCATTCGCAGAACGCAGACCGCAGTGCTGCGGCCGCGGTGTGGTAAAACAGTACTTACTTAAAAAACGTGCCTCGTATCAAAGCTGAATACGTAGCACTAGTTATCTGACAATATCTGGAGCTTGATCATTGCCCGATACTTGCTCGATTGCTAGCTGGCCTTCTTGAAATTTCTCACGGGTGTAGTGTATGTGAACAATAATATCTTTTGAGCTTTTGTGAAATTGATTTATGGCCAGTTTAATGGCACTTAATTTGTCAACACGATTAACAGGAACACTGTCCCGTGGTAAAATTCTTTCATAGGTCATTTGTAGCCATAATCCTTCTCTTGCCCCTTCACTGGCTCCCACATATTATGACTCAGAGGCCGCTTGCTAACACAGGAAATCGCCCCTCCACAAATTCTAAAATCAATCCACAAACTGGACATAGAGTTGATGCACCACAGGCATAATCAGCATCGGTATTATATCTAAAGTCTTCCCTTTCCCTGGTTAGCTACCTACTTTGTAGCCAATGGCACTGATATTTTTATATACTTTAGTATCCTGTGTACAAAAGACCAGTGATTTTCTTGCAAGTTCTCTAAAATTTTTGACACATAGCTCACTTTGAATGCTATATCGGGCCTTGTACCAACAGCTAAATATGTTAGACAGTTAACTGCTTCTCGATATGGTTTAGCACTGTTTAATTCATCTAGCTGTAGCTATGACTCGATTGGAACTCACACGTGATTTGCCTTTGGCATGTTAAACCGTCACTGAAAGACTTTAATATACCTTTCTTGATTAATCTGTATTGATCCTCTCTCATGACATACAGAACTAATATCTAAGAACTATACTACTGGCTTAACTGATATTTCGAAATCCATATTGAATTTCCCTTAGAGAAATCTCAATGCCCCTCTTCTGCCTTGCAGATCTTAATCCAGCATCTACTTACATAACTACCACCAACGCGTTGTTGCGGTCTTCTCGATAGAATAGGCACGGATCTCTCTTACATCCCACTAGCTCAAGATTCATTAGGAAGTCCTACAAGTTTTGGTTCCAGCACCCTGGAGATGGTTTTAGTCAATATAAACTCTTCGGATGCTCGCATCCCCATTTGTCACATCACTAAATCTCTCAGGCTGCTCCTCGTCCACCTTTTAAGAAGCCAATCGAAAAAAGGAGATTTTACATCTAACTGTGCCGATTGACGATGCTCGCTAGCAGCACATTCAAGATTGTTCTAATTATATCGCGTGTAGAACAGAAACATACAATTCATTTTAATCAGTACCTTGCTGTTGACTTAAATCGGAACAGCTAGTGTTGCTTTCTAGAAACCAATTTTACCATCAACTTTACGCTTAACTGAATAAGTCCAGCGATGTGTGATAGGTTTACCATATAGTGGCAGTGATTCCAAAGTCCACGTTGTATTTTTTTACAGTAGAGCTACATCTTTCATATCTTTCTCAATTGCTCTTCTCCGTTGTTAATGGTCTACAGAATATGCAGTCTCTGTGTAATTCTTAGGCTCATTTATTTCAGCCACCATCATTTCAACAAAACGCTCCGATTCCTTCAGTTGTTGCTTAATCCTCAGCTCATTTTCATTATAGCTTGCTCCTGCAGGTTCTTGAAACACACTGGCATCATCTGATGATTCTTCGATTCGTCCTGACCCATTTCACGAGTTCATAAACAGCATTCTTTCTCCGAATAGTGCATTTTTCTGATTCATTTCACAGACGAAAGCCATTAGTGCCATCGGGAACACAGTATGAACAAAGATTGCTTCTTCTCCTTTAGACACAATTCCTCTCGCTTTTCCTTCGGAATAAGAACAAAACACTTCGCTCCAAAAAATTAAGTTTATTTAGCCGTATCACCTTTCCACTGGGTACCTCTTGGGTTTTCTGCCGTTCACACGACTTATACCAGTTCTTTTTAGCCCATAAACAGCCGTGTTTACAGCTTCTGCCCACAGTAACTTACTGATCTACATTTTATTCTACATACATTCGCCGGAAGCCACCATACGTTACGTGGTAGCAGAGGGTATCCGGCACCACTACTGGTCCTTATCCTTCATGTTCCAAATGCAGACACAGCGAGGAAAAAGGGACTGTCTATATCCCTCCATATTAGCTCTAATTTCTTGTGTCTTTTAGTCGTGGTCTTGATGGGAAATGTATGATAGCGGCAACGAGATCATTCTGCTGTCAGCTTCTAATGCCGGTTCTCTAAATTGTCTCAGTGTTCCTCGAAAGGAATGTCGCCCTCCCTCTAAGGATTGCCACTGAGTTCCTGGAGCACCTCCGTAATACGTGCGTGTGGCTCGAAACTATCGCTAACAAATTCAGTAGCCCCCCCCCCCCTGCGGGTCCGTGGTAAGAATAGGCCCGAGGTATTCCTGCCTGTCGTAAGAGGCGACTAAAAGGTGTTTCAACCGTTTCGGCCTTCCATGTGATGGTCCCCCTTGGGGTTCGACCTCCATTTTTCAAAATTCTACAGAAGTACGAGCCTTTTGGGGAAGGACACCTTACGTGGTGTATCACTGGTCCTCCATGCAATAAGACCTTGGCACTCAGCATTGTAACGGCGTTGAAACCATACCAACTATTCATCAAATTGGGCCTAAAGGCCTGATGGGTTGTCAAAGTTACGCCCATAGTGCGTCCCCATCTGCACCTACGATAATGATGGACTTTCCATGGCACCCGAAATCGAGCACGGTAGCCAGCCCGTTGTGGTGGGGTCGTCATGTACCCTCCAGGTTGTAGCCCCCTGACACAACAGGGATCGTACTGCCAATACCTGAGCTGCACCCTCCCCACGTCGGCCAAGGAGTAGATCCCCGTCTCCTTTGGGCATCAGGACTCCCGGCAACGGTCATCCTGCCAGGTGGCCCTTGCTGAGGCTGGGTGGCGCCCGTGGGGAGAGCCCCTGGTCGGAATGGGTGGTATCGGGGCGGACGTTTCGCAGATGAAACGTCAACACGTATCAGGTTGCTCTGCAGCCGAGTCTTTCAAAAGGAAAGGTACTGTCTCTGGTTCGCCTGCCCTTTCCCCCTTGGCCACTCCCTGGGAGGAGGGTCAGGTCCACCGGCTTGGGGCGAAGTACTTCCCCCACTATTTGGTCTGCTCTCGAACCGATGGGGGGACGTTCGCCACCTCCAAGCTCATGTTTTTTGTTCAGCACATTGAGGACATCTTTGGGGAAATCGAGGCTCTCAGTAAGATGCGTTCGGGGTCCATTCTTATAAAGACCACCTCCGCCCCATAGTCGGCGGCGCTCCAGGCGTGGGACTGACTAGGGGACATCCCAGTGTCAATTGTCTCGCATCTGGCACTGAATAGGACGCAGGGGGTTATTTTTCATCGGGACCTCCTGCTGCAATCTGATGAGGAGCTCAGGGCCAACCTGGAGCGCCGAGGCGTGCATTTCGTCCACCGACTCCAGCGTGCCCTAAAAGACCATCGCATCGACACCAGGGCCTTTATCCTCGCCTTCGAGGGGGACGTTCTCCCAGAGAAGGTAAAGGTGATGTGCTACCGGTGTGATGTGCGACCTTATGTCCCGCCTCCTATGCGCTGTTTTCGGTGTTTGTGCTTTGGGCACATATCATCACGGTGTGAGGCTGAGTCCCTTTGTGGTGATTGTGGATGTCCTCTTCGTGAGGAACATACATGCACCCCACCACCTCGGTGCATTAATTATCCTGGCATCCACTCGCCTAGATCCTTAGACTGCCCCACGTATCAGAAGAAGAAGATTCAAGAACTCAAAACTTTGGATCATCTCTCTTATTCTGAGGCCAGGAAGAAGTATGACCGCCTCCATCCCGTGCTATTGACCACTTCGTTTGCCTCAGTCATGTCCACTCCTTCCACGGTATCCTCACCCCTATCCTGTCCCCCCTCCACCTCCTCCCCCCATCCAGGGTCTCTGCCTCCACCTCCCAAATCACTCCCTTCCAAATCCTCCTCCCTCACAGCCCCTGCCCCCTCTGCCCCAGGGGCCACCCTTCCTCCTCCTCCCCCCCTGCCGCCCGAGAAGCGATCCTCTTCTCAGGCGTCCATCGGGGAAACGCTCCGGACCCCAGCTTCCGAGGTCTGGCGTTCCAAAACTGACCCCGCGCTTGAGGACCTTCTTTGGGTCCAGCCCACCGTCCCTGTGCCTCCTCGGACTTCCAAGAAGGCCTCCAAGAAGGCCTCCAAGAAGAAGTCTCTATCCCCCTCTCCACCCCAGCGCATTTCGTCTGAAGCTCCATCCGTGAGTTGCTGCTCCCGGCCGTCCTCAGTTTCGCTGGGATGCTCTGCTGCCAGGTGCTCAACTGGCCTCTCGTCAGCAAATGATGCTGCCCCTCCTACACAACCCGGGACAGCGGCCGCAGCTGGCGACGACTCGATGTAACAGGATCCGCCTCCCGCTGGTTGTAGCGTTGTTCCCTCGAAACCTGGCCCTCCGCGGCCGTCGAGGTGACCAGCTCTTCCCCCGTCTCGTTCCCCTCTTTTTTTGACTAGCGATGGAACATAAGAGGTATTCGATGTAATCAGGAGGAATTACAACTGCTCCTCCGCCTACACTGTCCGCTCGTCCTTGGTCTTCAGGAAACCAAGTTGCGCCCGACTGACCGTACTGCCTTTACCCACTATACCTCGGAGCAGTATGACCTCACCCCTGTCGACGGTATCCCAGCTCATGGTGGGGTCATGTTGCTCCTTCGGGACGATGTCTATTACCATCCCATCCCATTGACCACCCCACTCCAAGCAATAGCTGTCTGTATTAGTCTTTCTGCTTTTACTTTTTCAGTTTGTACCATCTACACTCCATCGTCATCCGCAGTTAGTCGGACTTACATGATGCACCTGATAGTTCAGCTTCCTCCGCCGTTTTTATTGTTTGGCGACTTCAATGCCCATCATCCCCTTTGGGGCTCTCCTGCATCCTGTCAAAGAGGCTCCCTCTTGGCAGATGTCTTCAACCATCTCAATCTTGTCTGTCTCAATACTGGCGCCCCGACTTTCCTCTCGGACTCTACTCATACCTACTCCCACTTGGACCTCTCGATCTGTTCTACCACTCTTGCCCATCAGTTCGAGTGGTATGTCCTTACTGACCCATATTCGAGCGACCACTTCCCCTGTGTCATTCGTCTCCTGCACCACACCCCATCCCCACGTCCTTCGAGCTGGCACATACCGAAAGCTGACTGGGGACTATACTCCTCACTGGCGACCTTTCCGGACCACGATTTTCTCAGTTGTGACAGTCCCTCGAATACCTCACGGCTGTTATCATCAATGGTGCCGAACGTTCCATTCCTCGTACTACCTCTTCTTCACGTCGCGTTTCCGTCTCCTGGTGGAATGAGGCTTGTAGAGACGCTATCCGTGCTCGACGACGTGCTTTACGCACCTTTCGCCGCCATCCTACATTAGCGAGTTGTATTGGATACAAACGACTCCGAGCGCATTGCCGTAGAGTCATCAAAGACAGCAAAACAGCTTGTTGGGCCTCTTTCACCAGCTCCTTTAACTGTTTTACTACCTCTTCTGTCGTTTGGGGTAGCCTGCGCCGGCTGTCGGGCATTAAGGCCCACTCCTCGGTACCTGGCCTGACCTCAGGTAATGAGGTCCTTGTTGATGCTGTGGCTGTCTCCAACGCCTTCGGCCGTTTTTCGCGGAGGTTTCAAGCTCCGCCCATTACCACCCTGCCTTCCTTCCCAGGATAGAGGCAGAAGAGGCTCGGCGACCTTCCTTCCACTCGCTGAATCTGGAAACTTATAATGCCCCCTTTACTATGCGGGAACTCGAGCGTGTGCTTGCACTGTCCCGGTCCTCTGCTCCGGGGCTGGATGCCATTCACGTTCAGATGCTGGCTCACCTTTCTCCGGCGGGCAAAAGCTTCCTTCTTCGTACCTACAATCGCGTCTGGACCGATGGTCAGGTCCCCATGCGTTGGCGTGACGCCGTCGTTGTTCCTATACCCAAACCTGGGAAGGATAGACACCTTCCTTCTAGTTACCGCCCCATTTCTCTTACAAGCTGTGTCTGTAAGGTGATGGAGCACATTGTTAATTCTCGGTTAATCTGGATTCTTGAATCTCGACGGCTACTTACCAATGTGGCTTTCGTCGCCGCCGCTCCGCTGTTGACCACCTTGTGACCTTGTCGACATTCATCATGAACAACTTTATGCGAAGGCGCCAAACGGTAGCCGTGTTCTTCGATTTGGAGAAGGCTTATGATACCTGTTGGAGAGGAGGTATCCTCCGCACTATGCACAGGTGGGGCCTACGCGGTCTCCTGTCCCTTTTTATTGATTCCTTTTTAACAGATCGAAAGTTTAGGGTACGTGTGGGTTCGGTATTGTCCGACGTCTTCCTCCAGGAGAACGGAGTGCCTCAGGGCTCCATCTTGAGCTTAGCCCTTTTTGCCATTGCGATCAATCCAATTATGGATTGCATTCCACCTAATGTCTCAGGCTCTCTCTTTGTCGATGACTTCGTGATCTACTGCAGTGCCCAGAGAACATGCCTCCTGGAGCGCTGCCTTCAGCGTTGTCTAGACAGCCTATACTCATGGAGCGTGGCAAATGGCTTCCGGTTCTCTGAAGAGAAGACGGTTTGTATCAACTTTTGGCGATATAAAGCGTTCCTTCCGGCATCCTTACATCACGGTCCCATTGTTCTCCCATTCGTGGAAACAACTAAGTTTCTACGGCTCACATTGGACAGGAAACTTTGTTGGTCTCCGCATGTCTCTTATTTGGCGGCCCGTTGTGCACGTTCCCTTAATGTCCTCAGAGTTCTTAGTGGTTCATCTTGGGGAGCGGATCGCACTGTCCTGCTTCACTTGTATCGGTCCATAGTCCGATCGAAGCTGGATTATGGGAGCTTTGTCTACTCGTCTGCTCGGCCATCCCTCTTACGCCATCTCAACTCCATCCACCATTGGGGGTTACGTCTTGCAACCGGAGCCTCCTACACTAGTCCTGTAAAGAGTCTTTATGCTGAAGCTGCCGAATTACCATTGACCTACCGGCGCGACGTACTGCTGTGTCGGTATGCCTGCTGGCTGTTGTCAATGTCCGACCACCCCTCTTATCAGTCCTTCTTCGCCGATTCTCTCGACCATCAGTACGGGTTGTATGTGTCTGTCCTGCTGCCCCCCAGAGTCCGCTTCCGTCGCCTGCTTCGACAATTGGATTTTGCCCTCCCTACCACCTTCAGAGAGGGTGAGAGCCCGACACCACCTTGGCTCCAGGCTCCGGTTCATATTTATCTCGACCTTAGCTCACTCCCGAAGGAGAGTACTCCGGCTGCAGTGTATTGCTCACGGTTTGTCGAACTTCGTGCTCGACTTGCCGGTCACACCTTTATTTACACCGATGGCTCCAAAACTGACGATGGTGTCGGCTGTACCTTTGTCGTCGGGGCTGCCACCTTTAAATACCGGCTCCTCGACCAATGTTCCAGCTTTACGGCCGAGCTTTTTGCTCTCCATCGGGCCGTTCAGTATGCCCGCCGCCACCGCCATTCATCGTATTTACTCTGCTCTGACTCACTCAGTGCTCTTCAGAGCCTTGGAGCTCCCTATCCGGTCCATCCCTTGGTTCAACGGATCCAGCAGTCCCTCCATTCTTTCACTGATAATGGTTCTCCTGTCAGCTTTCTGTGGGTTCCCGGACATGTAGGAGTGCCTGGGAATGGGGCTGCAGATGCTGCAGCCAAGGCGGCAGTCCTCCTGCCTCGGCCAGCCTCCCATTATGTCTTGTCATCTGACGTTCGTGGGGTTGTTTGTAAGAGACTTGTGTCGTTGTGGTGGGATGCTTGGTCATCCCTCCAAGGAAACAAGCTCCAGGCAGTAAAACCGCTCCCAACTGCTTGGACAACCTCCTCCCGACCACCTCGGCGAGAAGAGGTCCTTCTGACCAGGTTGTGGATTGGGCATTGCCGGTTTAGCCACCGCTACCTGCTCTCCAGTGACCCAGCCCCGCAGTGCCCTTGTGGTCAAGCACTAACAGTGCGACGTGTTTTATTGTCATGTCCCCGCTTCAGTCAATCTCGTGTTGTCCTGTCCCTGCCATCTACTTTACCGGATATTTTAGCTGATGATGCTCGAGCAGCTGCTCGTGTTCTGCGTTTTATAACTTTGACTGGCTCGTCCAAAGACATCTAACTTTTTTAGTTATTTTATCTGCATCTTTGTCAGGACTTTTTGGTGCCCCCCCCCCCTCCCTTTGAGCTTTACTAGATTCCATGTGCTCTAACAACTGTGACTGGGCGCTAATGACCTCAATAGCTGAGCACCCTTAAACCCCACCAAAAAAAAAAAAAAAAAAAAAAATTCAGTAGCCCATCTCTAACCTGCTTCTAAGTCTTCCTTTAATGCGACATAGTGAAAATCCCAAATGCTCGAGCAGTACACAAGCAAAGGTCGCACTAACGTCCTCTATGCGATATCCTTTACAGATGAAACACGTTTTCCGAAAATTCTTCCAGTAAACCGAAGTCGACCATTTGGCCCTCCACCATAATCTTCACACGCTCGTTCCATTTCACGTCGTCCTGCAGCGTTACGCCTAGGTATTTTAACGACATGACTTACGTAACAGGACGATACCAATGCTGTATACACAACATTTCGTGTTTGTTTTTCCTACTCATCGGCATTAACTTACATTGTTCTACTTTTGGAGCCAGCTGTCATTTATCGCCACAAATTGAATTTTTTTCTGACTCACCCTGTATTTTGCTACTGTCACTCGTCTTCCACACCTAGCCGCATATTACAGCATCATCATCGAAGAACTGCAGAGTGTTGCTCACTCTACCCGCCAGATTATTTATGTAAATAGAAAATAATAGCTGTACCTGCGGCACTCCTGACGATGCCGTTGTCTGTTACGAACACTCGCCGTCGAGGACAGCATTTTGGGCTTTATTACTTAAGACGCCCTCGAGCCACTCACAAGGCTGGGAATCTATTCCGTATGCTCTTACCTTCGTTAACACTCTTCAGTGCAGAACCGTGTCAAACGCTTATCGCAAATCTGAGAATTTGGAATATGTCGGTTGGCAGTCATTGACAGCTGGCATTACACTGTGAGCTAGCAACATGCTTCGAGGTAGCTCTGCAAACGTTCTGTTGGTACGCTCAGCACGAGCGGTCTGCTCAGGAGTGTACGGATTAGTCACGATGAGTTGTAGCCATTTAATCACATCAAATCATCAATTCCGATATTATCAAAATCTCGTCCGCCATTACAATGAAATACTTTTGTTAGTTGACCATAAAAATTCTTCAGAATGCTCACCATTTCTGCAAAGTTTTCTGAAATGTCAAACTTCGGCTTGAAAAAATATACCAGGCGTAATCTTGTAATTCACAAGTAAGGCAGAAAAACTTCTCCCAGTGTTTTGCACTCCTTTTGAGATCAGCATGAACCAGTTCTTCCGGTTGTGTGGCGCGCTGCGATCGTGACTGAAAACTGTCGTGATTCTGTTTCTCCATAATGCAAGCTTCACAAAATTCCCCGTGTAACTTTTCAGCCTCACGTTGCTTCAAGAATTGTTGGACAAGACGACTTTTTTTTGATAACTCAAGCGTTCATACCATATTTGTACAGATATTTCTGAGGGAACATTTACCTCAATATTACAATAAATAATTTGTTTTGTCACTGGAATCATAATTTTCAAGTGGCTACTTCGTGCGCCACACGCTTTTACAACTCCATTGTTTCGAAACTCACACGCGTTGTTCGATGAATAGAAGTCCACGCACTTGTACATAGCAATTGATAAAAACAAAGATCTCTTCTCCTTCCGGAGCACACAAAATAATGTCCGTATGGCGAATATCCTTTCTCCACCGAAAAAATGATAAAAAATAGTTTCTTTTTCGAACGCGTTCATAGTCAAATCAATGCTGTTGTACATCTTCAGTGCGTTTGCAAAATTAGTAAACGCTGTATACCACTCAGTTTTCTTGGCCATGCGATTCGTTGCTCCACAGTCTGTGATTTAAGAGTCCTCGTCCAGTTCTGCAATCATTACTTTACCGATAAGAGCCTGGTACGGCAATTCACTTTTATTTTCGTCATGGACCGTTTTTGTAGCGTTTGGCAGTATGATAAATTTCTTTTTAATATGACCAAATCCACCACAGCCATAACGTTTCAGTATCTTTGCGTTTGACAATTTTCCTGTTTATCTGACGCATTAATATTTCTGCCTACTATGCCGTCTAAAATTTTCGTTCTTTAATGTTTGCGTTGGCAGCGAATAGTGCAACTAAATCAGTTCGTTTCTTCCTACGATAAGCACATCGATTTTCATCAGATGTTAACACGTCCATTAAATGTTTTAGTGTCTGTTAGTTCTGAAATATAGCCTACCGAGACTATTGTATACTTTCTTAACTCTCAAACAGTGTGTCAAGTAGTAGCACCATTAATCATACTCAATCCGGTTTCCCATTAAGTTTTTGCATTCAGAGAAGCATGTTTTCAACACGAGCTACATGTGTCACCATTTCATCGCCTTAAATCACTGGAAAATAGAAGAGCCCTGACTGAACAGAAGGTGCAGCTTACATTATGTTCTGTTCAAATTCGGCTTGCCCCACCTACCTCGCTCACTCTCACACACAACCATTAACGCCATGACTTTTACTTCGAGAGTTCCGATACCTATCTGACTCGCTGCGTGATTAGCTTGGCCTGTGTTTTTAGCGCAACATAAAATACATCTGTTTGTGGTGATGTAGAGGAATGTCGAAGATTAGATGGGTAGATCACGGAACTAATGAGGCGGTACTGAATAGAATTGGGGATAAGAGAAATTTGTGGCACAACGTGACTATAGGAAGGGATCGGTTGGTAGGACATGTTCTGAGGCATCAAGAGTTCACCAATTTGGTGTTCAAGGGCAGCGAGGGGAGTAAAAATCGTAGAGGGAGACCAAGAGATGAATACACTAAGCTTCAGAAGAATGTAGGTTGCAGTAGGTACTGAGAGATGAAGAAGCTTGCAAGGGATAGAGTAGCATGGAGCTGCATCAAACCAGTCCCTGGACTGAAGACCACAACAACAACAACTACAACAACAAAGCATCCGCTGACGGAGTCGCCAGTTTTTCTACGTCACTAACGCAAATTTCGTGTGTATCGTCTGACGCGTGTAATAAATTTCGTCTGCAAACTTCCATATTGGCCAATTTTCAGCCCCACACAGTTTGTAAATACCATGGAAATCCACTACCGATCCGTAAAACAGTTCTGATGTACAACTGAAAAATATTCCACAGGAGAACGTGCGGCACTTGACCACTTATACACAGTAAGAACCGCGCATATTGCACAGCACATGCTTAGGCGTTTCTCGCATCATGAAATGCTAAATTGCAGTACCAAATTTCTTTTTCTGACAGTGGTCTAAGCCCATAACGCACCACAGAAACTTCACGAATAAAGGTACAACATAAAGCACGTGCAAACCTTGGTTGCTACAAGGCACAGATATTTTGGGACAGCTAGAAAGGGCAGAGATAAGTTACACTGCGTAGAGATGACAGAAAAGTAGACATTTCAGTTCAATATAACAGTGTACCTAGTGATAACCAATCACAGAACAGGAAAGGTATTTTTTCATTTTATTTAAAAGCTTTAGTCAAGATTTTACAGCCGTATTTGAACTATTTACTTGCTTGAGGAGGTACAGCCTTACGTACTTATTTATTCATGTGCTGTTTGACGAAAGCAGAATGATGTTACAAGATTTTTAAAACTTACGTTATATACGGCATGTTACCAGTGTTCAATCATCTTCAACTGCAGCAGCAAAAAAGCTTGCTCTGTGTAATGACACATTCCGACGCAGAGACATACAATACCTTAAAGGCGGCGCCAAAGATTAAATTGAGAGGCATGTAGATTATAATCTTTGCAATGTTCACACTGGATTCTCTTTTGTTTCATACGCCATGAAGGAGCTAAGGCACACTTTCGATTGTTGCCTTGTAGAGGATGGACGTAATTTTTGGAGTGTGCGGAAAGGCAGCCATATAGTTAATAATTGTGGTTTGTGCGTCGAGCACAGCATGTCTTATTGTGTTGTGAATAAAAAATAGTGAGGAGTATCTATGTTTTACGAGAATTATTTAAAGTGTCGTAGCATTGTATTTCCTGGGTTTCCACCGTCTTCGTGAAGTGAACCGATGCCGACTCAGGAAGATACACACGGTCAACCAAGAGAAGAACACCGATGGCGACTAATGAATTAATACTGTGGCAGAAGGACGAATTTTACGTCTAAGGTGAGGACTCTGAATAAATCAACAATGTCGTAGAATTCAAAAATGTAATTAATCGGAATGGTAAATTATATTACAGCCATATTTCACGCAGCACTGAATTTGTCCGCATTCAAGTCGGTCACTACAGTCCGTAAAAAAGCCCTTCAAAATTTCTAAAGTTACAGTTCCATGTCCGTAATTTTTCCTCTTTTCAAAAAATTAATAAATTTAATTTTTTTATTTACTTCGCCACATCTGGCATAGCACAACAGAGGAAATATTTAAAGTTCGTAGCCTATTCATTGCTGCTGATATAATCCCACGCGTCTCACTTAGCTATAAATTCATGCTACACAGCGAATTTCTCAGAGTTACCACTTAGACCCTGAAAGAGTCCTATAGTCCCCTTTCATTTTATTTGCTTTCCAGTGCACTTCGCATCCTACAGAACACGCGAGTGAATGAATGTGGGAGAGTTTCATTTTGCTCTACGATAGTTTAGTCTGCTTCATAGAATCGGCGGTAGTCTTACAGAATGGCCAACCCTTTTAGTTTCCAGGTAGGCAAAGAGGTTTGTTCCCATTGTGTGAAAGTTACCGGTGTTGGTGGCCTAAGCCTCATCTCTAGCATTCCAGGCCGCGGAGCTAAATGGGAGAAGCTTTAGTGTGAGATGGGCGGTCTGCTTCCAGTTCTCCGAGGGCCTGAGGCGAGGTCTCTTCGAAGAAGCGTGAGTTGATTTAACCGCGTGGCTCATTGTTTCATAGCGAGAGGGGAGCATTTAGTTTTGGGCCTCGCTTTTTGTCTTATAAAGACTGTTTTGCTGGGTCGCAGCAAGGAATGGCATGCTTTTGCAGGCTTTCAGTTTGATTCCTAATGCAGACTTTCGTTCATTAGAAAAACGTAGCACAAATGTATTGCATATGTTGAAGCTATCTCACGTAGGAAGTGCGCCGTCGGTTGAGTGTGAATTTTTGTGTGCCTGCGACTGCTTGAGTATACATTCTAATCATTTCTGAATACTGATAATTTTGGCCTCTTTGTGAATTTTCTTTGTTTCATTACTATATGTCCATTGTAAACCATCCACGTGGGCTAATATTTGAGTTCGTTCGCCCTCTGCCAAATTTGGCCACGATATGTATCAATTGCTCTCCAATAACCACGTGGCCACACGAGTTAACTGTGAACCTAACGTTTATGCGTCCCCCGGCCTGTGTCCTAGAGTTTACTTATTGCTCTGATTTTGGAATATTAAATATATCCTGTCGGATTATTCAGGTGTATTGTTGTCTGTGACTTCGTGTTAATCGCGTAAGCGTGTATGTGTGGCCCTCGTTGAGGCTGTTTCTACAAACCGATGTTCAACTTTAAATGCAACCGTAATATTCAGTCTTGCTCTTTTATTTCATCATTTCTCAGCACACAGAGACAAACCTCCTAGCTTCGTTGCATGTTGGTGTTGGGGCCGTCCTTGCTGTTCTTTGAGTGAATGTGGATCTGAATTCGAGTATTAAAACTTTCCCGTCCCCCTCTAATTAGGACCGCGATTCTAAACTAATAGATTCTGTTGTGAATCGTAAAGAGTTTCACAAGCAATTGTACGTAGTTACCAGGCAACAGCTGTTATGTAGACGCTTTATATCGATGTTTTACGAAATAAACGATTTTGTTTCAAGTCTTATACAGTGTACCGATTTTCCGTCTCCTTTACCTACGCCATTCGCCTTGTACTTTCCTTATTAGCCCATCCGTAGCGTTTCCATGCGCACAGGTCCAATAATTAGCGTTCCTTTATCTTTAAAACAAGTTCTTTACAGTAATCTTTTTTTCAGGAATTTTACAGCAAGCTGTCCTTATTCACAGTGCTCACTCACATTTTACTTTATTTTAATATTTGACGTATGTGAACAATCCCTGGATCATATTAATAATGTCGTCTCATATTTTATGAGTGACATTACAACGGATGTTCCTTTATGAGTCCTTTTCTTCCGACTAGATTAATCAGTTTTCCAATTCAGTCGAATCTCTTGTTTGTCGTGTGACAAGAGTTGGTGGTGACCCAATCTTTTACTTTGATTTTAACGTCAGATAGCATTCCATTTGCATTTGCCTTTCTTAGCCATCAGGATATGGCTCGGGGCTCCACTCACTTCATAAACACCACTTAAGCGAACGTCACTTACAACCCCTCTGGCGATAGTATTGTACAGTAACCCCGCGCTGGAAGAACACTGTAAGTAATAGTAAAATAGAAGTAAAAAACAAGATTTACTGTCACTTCTACGTCTAATTTTGCGAGAGTATATTGAGCTGTTACAGATGATTTATGGACCATTTATTTCCTTATAAAGTTTCCGATAATAGTAAGTCGTTATAAGAAATCATCACGTGGTGTGCATAAATCCAATATACTTGTCTTGTGTCTCATTATCTGTCTAATTTCCAGTCCCAGACAGAGGCGCTTACTTAACCGAAGACATAGAAGGAGGATTCGCCCCTGGAAACAATTTTATTAAGAAAATCACCTTCACTTTGCATTTTGTTAAACACTTCTACACAAAACAGAGATCGTTTTTCGTTTTCACTTTCCCTATGTTTTTAACAGTTCCAGTTTGTAAGATTTGAATGACGGACTTTTCATAATACGTTTCACACTGTAATGTTAGGAATATTCGTTTCTAAGCTGGCACGTTTAGTAGATTTACCCGGAGTACAAACATGAATTTGGCGAACTTACTGCATCAGAAACTGCTAGCAGACCCTGACCACAGCCAGTTTCGGTGAAACGATTGTACTAATTAATAACAGTTTGTTTTTGAAGTGGTGGTGTGGGACATTTAGTCATTTAACGTCTCTGAACTGTAGAAGCAGATTTGGTTCAAAATGGTTCAAATGCTCTGAGCACTATGGGACTTGACATCTGTGGTCATCGGTCCCATAGAACTTAGGACTACTTAAACCTAACTAACCTAAGGACATCACACACATCCATGCCCGAGGCAGGATTCGAACCTGCGACTATAGCAATCGCTCGGTTCCGGACTGAGCGCCTAGAACCGCTAGACCACCGCGGCCGGCAGCAGATTTGGATTCATGAAATTATAAACTAGCCTGCGTACCCTCTGCATCGCTCTAAGACTCCACGATGACTGTTGCAATAACACATTTGTGCATACCAACTAGTGGTAACGTACGGAATTAGGCGGGAATAAAACTTGAAGACATACTACAACGAATGTTGTATAAAAATATTTTTGTAAGTTATCTACCATTTCCACAATTAAAGATTACTTTTGTATAACTAATTTATAAACAGCCTCAACGGTACCAGTTAACAAAAGCTGGCGGAATACGAAACATAATACGTCTGAAGTAAAATGGAAGCGTTTGGCGTCATTGACCGGGAGGTTCCCTTGCGGGGCAGGTCCGGCCGCCTTGATGCAGGTCTTATTACATTCGACACCACATTCGGCGACCTGCCCGCTGATGGGGGTGAAATGATGGTGAAGACAACACAACACCCAGTCCCTGAGCGGAGAAAATCTACGATCCAGCTAGGAATCCAACCCGGGCCCGTAGGACGGCAATCCGTCAAGCTGACCACTCAGCTATCGGGGTGGACATGTCTGGGGCTAAGATCTACAAGAATGTGAGTCAATAAGAACTTCTCGCTAGCAATTTATTTTCCTTCATGATTCCGAATTTGTGCACAACGAATAGACCACTTACTGCTCAGTAGTAAACCGAACGAATCTCAGGCAAGGATCCATACAAATCGATAGTTTGTTATCAGAGGGAATGGGGATTGTGGTCGTTTCTGTTAGTAGGTCTAGTTACTGAGAATCATGAGCCTCCTGTAAACCACAGCGTGACGATCACGAGAGCCCGCCGTAGGGAAGGAACTCGACCGTAGCCGCTAGATGTCACTGCTGTATCTGCGATGGCGAGCGTTGGTTTCACGTTACCGTAGAGCCACGCTTAATTTGTCGGGCAGTTACAGGGCGCTATCCTGTTATTAAGCTAGCCACTCTGCTACTCTCCCTTCGGTGGTGAATTTGCTGCGCTCGCATGTTGTTCTAGTTTCTCATTGCACACCGCAGCTTTGGTCTCAGATTTATACCTTTAGGTTACTCATTTGGACTCTGTTTCTGTTGTCAGTTTTCCTCTTGTTGCGGTCATCCTTGCTCAAGCTGTGCGAACCACCGCTGATGACCTCTGGCCAGTTCGTCCGGCCACATCCGCGTCTCTTTCGTTGTTCCGAACATTCTGCCAAAGATATCGGTCACAATAGCAGTCGACAAGGTAAAAGTTTAGCTACCTCCCACTGATACAAAAATATTGCAACGTGCGGAATATCAGTAGCAACAGCTGCTCCTTCAGCATCAGTTGCAACAGCAGTTCCAAAAGAAATTGACTTACTCTGTCAGGAAATTCAACTTTTGTAGTATGTGCAATAGTTTCAGGGTTCCCATCCAATACAGGTCGTGTTCACTTCCAAGGAGAAGAATCGCCCAATCGTATTTGTATATACTAATGATGCCAAAGAAGACGGGGAAACATATTTTAGCAGCTGAAATAGCACTTTAACACCTCCCAGGTCTGTGTTGATGCTCTCGTTCTTTAGTAAAATGAAGAACAAACCGCCTTCGGTCACAAGTTTGTTGTTCATTTTACGAAAGTAAAACAATCGCGGACGAAACACTGAAAAACAATGGATAAAATTAAGTTATTCTTTATTTGTTTGGCTACCCCGTGATGTTTCTCTTACTGGTGATGTATGGCATGAATCTCCAAACGTCTCGCACTCCCATTCGAGAAGATTTACACGTTACTTTCGAATTATTAGTCGCACCGATTCCATGTGGTAGCACAGCAACTCTAATTTCATCAGTATCACAAACAACCTGTTCATTTGTATGACTCATGGGATAGTAATTTACAAGGATTGAATCGCAGACGCAATTTTATTTTCGTGAACTCAGCTTGCAAAACATTTTTTGCTAACCGTTTCATAATTGCACTGGTTTCCAAAATTAAAGCAAGAAAGCCCTGTTTGCCGATCTGTGTTTAGTTCACAATGTAATCATACAGACTGTCAACCAGATGTCCGTACGATCGTGTTCTGCACTGAAGGTGGCATTCTGGTCAACGGCCAACCTTGAGATCGATGACGTCAGGACACCTGTGAAGCAAGGTATGTTTGTTGGGTAGCCCCACATCCACAATCGCGGTGTACACACTCACAGACGTTGCAGTATGGCACAGAGCAGATGCCTACCAGACTCTCTGCGCTGGAGGGCCATGGAAAGAAAGGATAGCGGCAAGCTGATGTGGGTCGATGGATTAATGTGAATCGTTCATTTGTTTCTCGGATGTTGCGGCAGTTGATAGAGACCAAAACTATCTCCCGAAGACCAGGGCAGGGCACATCACATGCGACTTCAGAACAGAGGACCATAATCTGGCTGTAAGTGTACGACAATACCGCCTTCATATTGTACCGCATCTCGCATGTGAGCTTGCCGCATCCAATGGACGTGTTGTATCGAGTCAAGTGGAGTGGCCTTTATCATCGGAGATATGCTGTATGTCTAACTCTGAAACGTCTGCACCGAACGGACTGTCTTGAGTGGAGTCAACGACATGTCACCTGGGAGGTCAAACAGTGGGCAAATTGAAACTGAAATTTGTGATAAGTTCCTATGGGACCAAACTGCTAAGGTCATCGGTCCCTAGGCTTGCACACAACTTAATCTAACTTAAACTAACTTATGATAAGGACAACACACACACCGTTGCCCGAGGGAGGACTCGAACCTCCGACGGGGGTAGCCGTGCGATCCTTGGGAAGGTGACTTAATCGTACGGCTACCCAGTGCGGCGAACAGTGGTCTAATGTCGTTTCCACATATGAGTCTCGATTTAGCCTCCTGAGTGACTCTCGATGAATTATCATCTGCAGGGAACGTGGAACACGGTTTCGGAACTCAAACATTGTGAAAAGAGGCCGACATCGAGGAGGATCCCTAATGGTGTGGGCAGGGATTACTTTTACCAATCGAAACCCTCTTTATAAAATTGAATGGGAGTATCGGCCAGGTTTAACTGCTCTCTTGTATCGTGGCTAGGTCTTGGGACGTCATTTACGGTTGTTACGAGGTGCTGTGAGTCCAGACTTCTTATTGAGGGACGATAACGCTCGATCTCATTGAGCACGGACAATTTGGGTCCCGTAGAACATATCTGGGATGCACTATGGAGACGGTTTGCATCTCATCAGCATCCATCAACAACTCTCTAAGACTGCGAACACCTCTGGAGGAAAAATGGGCGTTATCGCCTCAACATCAGACCGATGACATCATTCACAGTACGCCCCGTCGTTTTCAGGCCTCTATTGCTTCTAGAGACGGTCCCACCCCCTACTGAGCACATTAACCAGTTGTCGGAATGTGTGCGCAAATCCGTTACAATGGGAAAAAAGAACGTTCTTGTGTACCGTTATGCATGTTGCAGTTGTTCACGTTCAGTTTTCTTCACATTTTTCCTACTTTACTATCACCTGTTTTTACTGTTTTGTGGCAAAATAAATGCAACCTAGCAAAATACACCTGTGTGCAATACCAGAATCTGTTAAGAAGTCGCTACGGTCGCAGGTTCAAATCCTGCCTCGGGCATGGATGTGTGTGTCGTCCTTAGGTTAGTTAGGTTTAATTAGTTCTTAGTTCTAGGCGACTGATGACCTCAGGAGTTAAGTCGCATAGTGCTCAGAGCCATTTGAACCATTTCTTATAAAGCTATTTTGAAAAGGCGTTCGTTCAGTTTTCTTAAATTAAGGTCCAAGTGGCCCCCAATCCGGATGTATGCACAGCAGCCCTTAAGTCTGACAACCTAGCCCAAGAGGAAATTTGGAAAATCGTTCCCTGTTTCAGTATCATGCAGCTGTGAATGAGAGCCTCATGGTTCGACAACAAGCATCTGTGGTTCAAAATCCACAATACACTCCCGAAAGGGGCAGGGGGACGGGAGGGGAAAAGGGCGGTGGCAAATACTCGTAAACAATATCTAAAACAGCTGTGCCATTATTATCAATTTCACATCTGTCGATGACCCCAGAACAGCTAACACATATGCAAAGTGTCTCGATCACTGGGCGGACTGAACCCATCGTGAAAAACATGGGCATAGCCAAACTGTCTTCTGTAAAGCATCAGAACAATTAACGCATGCGTTTAGGGCTGGTTCACGAACTTCCGGGAACTGTACGCCAGGCTGACCCGTTCGCTACTATCTTGTTTATCAACATCGGACCCGTAAGGGAAAACTTTGTTATCCAGGTGGACGCAGGAGCTACGGTTCACTTGGTGGATCTTCAAATGTATGTTCCACAGAATCAGCGTCACATCCCCATGCGTTGGTCACGTATGGTGACAGTTCAGTTTTTGGCAGGGGTAAATTCACAATTCCCATCGCCTACCTCAGAATTACATGACAGTTCACACTATTTGCTGTCGATAGTAATTGACATGTCTTCAATTTCAGTTTGGATGCTCGTAGTTTGGATTCTCAGTCAGCTACAGGATTCTGGTCGTTTAACACGAGGTTGCCTTCCAGGAACTCACGGCGTTTGTGTCACTTTGTCGTTGATAAGCGAATATAGCCCAGGTGCGCCACAGATTTCTAGGTTGATAGCTGCTTGTGTCCCTATTGTGTACCCTTTTTCTGTTGGGCACGAACTAATCATCTCCTTTTATGGACTGCCATTAAGCAGGGACTTGATCGTCTGCAGGGGGTAGGGGGTCATCTAAGATATAAAAACCAGAGCTACGGGCACGCCCTTGAAAACGGGCAACTAAGCAAATAGTTCCCTCCTGCTATGAAGAGATTTTGAATCGACGATCAATCCCTAGGCACAAGTGGAAACCTATTTCATTCTGTGTCCAGGTGAAAACCCATCAACCTTTTCAGGGTGAAATATTTTTGTTGGTTAGACCTTGCGATTCCCAACAGCAGATATTGCTGGGTGAGGAGCAGCAGATCCTCATAACTACCAACTTTCCTTTTGGATTAAAGAAGTACAAGAGCGCCCGTTAGGAATCCGTTCTGCTTTTACAGTCTTCCTTAGATACCTGGAACATACCTGCAACTACTTTGCACCCTTTTAACTCCATTACATGACGCAGGGACAATGTGCTATATAGAAAAAAGGCCCCATTTTCCAGGAGCATGTCGAATAAAAGCTCAAAAAAGATGAGATGTAGCCCGCTGACCACAATACCACAGATACTGAATATCTGTCACTACCGCCAAACTTACAGAAGTTGAACGCATTTTCGGAAAAGGAAAATTCATCCATCCGCTTTCACATAACTTAAGAGAATTCTGCACTCGACTCCCTGTGTTACACCATTTTCCCCACTATGGCCACTGGTTCTGGCTGTGGATTCCTTCCTATATGTCACTGGGGCAACGATAGCAAATAGGAACAACGCTGGTCCTTCTCCAGTCGCCTATGCATCAAAAACGCTGACCCCCACTTAAACGAATTACTCACGGATGAGCATCGTGTCAACCAGAGCAGACGCCACTATTAACTGCTCGTTCACAATGTACCCATCGAAGTGCTTCGCAGAACCATTTTATCGTAAAATGGGCACCAGTTCATGGTGACAACTTTTACACAATTTTTCTGCCCGAACAGCATGAAAAACATCTTCAGCCAGATATTTGATCTGGCCTCCAAATGCGAAGCAATGTATATGGTGCAGACATTTTAAAAGCAAAAATCACCATCGTTTCCCACACTTCCTTTGTGATGTAACGATGATAAAGTATGATGGAAATAGTTAATATTCAATCGGTATTGTAACTGTAAACTGTCGAAGCTGCATTGGTGAAGTACCGGAACTTCAAGCGCTGATAGAAAGCACCGAAGCTGAAATCGTTATAGGTACAGAAAGCTGGCTGAAGCCAGAGATAAATTCTGCCGACATTTTTACAAAGGCACATACGGTGTTTAGAAATGATAGACTGCATGCAGCCGGTGGTGGCGTGTTCGTCGCTGTTAGTAGTAGTTTATCTTGTAGTGAAGTACAAGTGGATAGTTCCTGTAAATTATTATGGGTGGAGGTTACACTCAACAACCGAGCTAGGTTAATAATTGGCTCCTTTACCGACCTCCCGACTCAGCAGCATTAGTGGCAAAAGAAATGAGAGAAAATCTGGAATACATTTCACATAGATTTTCTCAGCATGTTATAGTCTTCGGTGGAGATTTAAATTTACCAGATATAGACTGGTACACTCAGATGCCTTGGATGGGTGGTAGGGACAGAGCATCGAGTGACATTATACTGAGTGCACTATCCGAAAATTATCTCGAGCGATTAAACAGAGAACGGACTCGTGGAGATAGCATCTTGGATCTACTGATAACAAACAGACCCGAACTTTTCGACTCTGTAAGCGTAGAACAGGGAATCAGTGATCATAAGGCCGTTGTAGCATCCCTGAATATGGAAGTACATAGGAAAAAAAAAAGGAAGATTTATCTGTTTAGCAAGAGTAATAGAAGGCAGATATCAGACTACCTAACAGATCAAAACGAAAATTTCTGTTCCGACACTGACAATGTTGAGTGTTTATGGAAAAAGTTCAAGGCAGTCGTAAAATGCGTTTTAAACAGATACGTGCCGAGTAAAACTGTGAGGGACGGGGAAAACCCACCGTGGTTCAACAACAAAGTTAGGAAACTACTGCGAAAGCAAAGAGAGCTTCACTCTAAGTTTAAACGCAGCCAAAACCTCTCAGACAAACAGAAAGCTGAACGATGACAGAGTTAGCGTAAGGAGGGCTACGCGTGAAGCGTTCGGTGAATTCGAAAGTACAATTCTATGTACCGACTTGACAGAAAATCCTAGGAAGTTCTGGTCTTCCGTTAAATCAATAAGTGGCACGAAACAGCATATCCAGACACTCCGAAATGATGGCATTGAAACAGAGGATGACACGCGTAAAGGTGAAATACTAAACACCTTTTTCCAAAGCTGTTTCACACAGGAAGACCGCACTGCAGTTCCTTCTCTAAATCCTCGCACAAACTAAAAAATGGCTGACATCGAAATAAGTGTCCAAGGAACAGAAATGCAACTGGAATCACTCAACAGAGGAACGTCCACTGAACTTGACGGGATACCAATTCGATTCTACTCAGAGTACGCAAAAGAACTTGCCCCCTTCTAAGTTGTGTACCGCAAGTCTCTAGAGGAGCGGAAGGTTCCAAATGATTGGAAAAGAGCACAGGTAGTCCCAGTCATCAAGAAGGGTCGTCGAGCAGATGCGCAAAAACTATAGACCTCTATTTCTGACGTCGATTGTTGTAGAATTTTAGAACATGTTTTCTGTTCGCGTATCATGTCGATTCTGGAAACCCAGAATCCACTCAGTAGGAATCCACATGGATTCCGGAAACAGCGATCGTGTGAGACCCAACTCGCTGTATTTGTTCATGAGACCCAGAAAATATTAGATACAGGCTCCCAGGTAGATGCTGTTTTCCTTGACTTCCGGAAGGCGTTCGCACTGTCGCCTGATAAACAAAGTAACAGCCTACGGAATATCAGACCAGCTGTGTGGCTGGATTGAAGAATTTTTGGCAAACAGAACACAGCATGTTTTTCTCAATGGAGGGATGTCTACAGACGTTTAAGTAACCTCTGGCGTGCCACAGGGGAGTGTTATGGGACCATTGCTTTTCACAATATATATAAATGGCCTAGTAGATAGTGTCGAAAGTTCCATGCGGCTTTTCGCGGATGATGCTGTAGTATACAGAGAAGTTGCAGCATTAGAAAATTGTAGCGAAATGCAGGAAGATCTGCAGCGGATAGGCACTTGATGTAGGGAGTGGCTACTGACCCTTAACATAGACAAATGTAATGTATTGCGAATACATGGAAAGAAGGATCCTTTATTTTATGATTATATGATAGCAGTACAAACACTGGTAGCAGTTACTTCTGTAAAATATCTGGGAGTATGCGTGCGGAACGATTTGAAGTGGAATGATCATATAAAATTAATTGTTGGTAAGGCGGGTACCAGGTTGAGATTCATTGGGAGAGTCCTTAGAAAATGTAGTCCATCAACAAAGGAGTTGGATTACAAAACACTCATTCGACCTGTACTTGAGTATTGCTCATCAGTGTGGGATCCGTACCAGATCAGGTTGACGGAGGAGATAGAGAAGACCAAAAGAAGAGCGGCGCGTTTCGTCACAGGGTTATTTGGTAAGCGTGATAGCGTTACGGAGATGTTTAGCAAACTCATGTGGCAGACTCTGCAAGACAGGTGCTCTGTATCGCGGTGTAGCTTGCTGTCCAGGTTTCGAGAGGGTGCGTTTCTGGATGAGGTATCGAATATATTGCTTCCCCCTACTTATACCTCCCGAGGAGATCACGAATATAAAATTAGAGAGATTCGAGTGAGCACGGAGGCTTTCCGGCAGTCGTTCTTCCCGCGAACCATACGCGACTGGAACAGAAAAGGGAGGTAATGACAGTGGCACGTAAAGTGCCCTCCGCCACATACCGTTGGGTGGCTTGCGGAGCATAACAAAGTGTTACAATATAAACAATTTCTTACATTTTCAATTGATGATTCTCAGAAAGAGAGTATGACATAGCTTGACATAGCTGATCGCTCCTGCTAAATTACTGCATGGTACGCACCCTACTAGCCTTTGGTATTACTACAATACTTCACACACTGTCAGATTGTGGTACCCACTCTGTTAACTTCAGGTGACAGTTCGATTTGAGATCCAGAAACTTACTCACACTGTCAGGCTATGGTCAAATCATCTTACAATGATAGTACTCATAGGCCCAAAGACTGAGGGGTGACAACAGATGATGCCCTTCTGTATCACAGAGACTATTTGTTAAATGTTTGTTATAATGCAGGCAATGCTATAGCTCAGCAGCATTGGGGTGAAGTGTCGTGTAGTCTCCACTGCATAACAAACAATATGTCCATCACGCAGTATTGCTGTAGTACAGTATCATATGAAGCACATTCTTACAGTATCCCAGTAACATCACTTCGAGTGTAGCACTTTTCTATGATGTTGATGTTATATAGTGGTGTATGGAGTAATTTGATACTATTTTGTTGTTAGGTAAAATATTTCCGTTTAGTTATATCACATCGATTAATAGGGAATCAGGTATAATTTTACAATAACAGAGCTATGTGTGAGAGATTTTGATACCAACTTGCTGTAGTACACAATGTATAACGTGACGTGATGCAATTTTTCTTTAACATGGTGATAGATGAGGTTCTTTTTTTACCATTTTCTTGTAGCATAGAGATGCAGAGAGCCACCTGTTGCGGCTCAGCTATACTGTCATAACATGCAGGGCAATTTTTTATGATGTGTGAGACAGATGGTAACAATTTTGCTGTGACGTAGTAATGTATGGAGAACTTTAAAGCAGTTTTGTTGTAACATGACAATGTATAGGGCAGTTTGTTAAAATTTCACTGTAACATGGCCATGTATTGGCATTTTATTACAAGTTTCCTACATCCTGGCAATGTACAGAGCCATTTTTTATAATTAACTTTGATGCTTACGTTCATCGAATGTAAAATGATGGAGATCCAGTAGCTGACAATCACTGCAGAGTATGCCAGATAGAGACATTGACCGCTTCTAGTTTTACGAAAATATCTACGACCGCAAGTGACCGACACCAACTATCGTAAAATGGTAAATGTGCTGTCACTTTCTCGTTTAAAACAGTTTTGCAGATGTAGTAGCTGACACTCACTGTCACTTGTTTTTGAGTCATCAGTCCTCTGGCTGGATTGATGTGGCTCAGCATAATTTCCACTCTTGTACCAAACTTATCATCTCAGAGCAGCAACTGCAATCTGCATCCTCAGTTTCTGTTCTCCCCCATAGTATTTACCCCTTATTGATCCATTCAGTGCTGCCACCATGGTTTCCAGCACTGGCGCAGATCGCACACGCTTGAATATTAATCTCGTCAAGATAAGTAATTATATCTGTAATAACTGCCAATTAAGTTAATATTACACAGTAACTAAGTTAATTAGAGTCTGTTTTATATTATCTATTGAAGATTTCACTCGTTTCAAGGTATTTCTCGAAAAAGAAAAGAAACATAAGAGCCGGTTTCCACGTAATTAAGACGTAGGTTTACATACAAATTTAAGACATTTCCTTAATTATTAAGTGAAGAATTTAGATTGCTTTCATTACACATATATTTAGTAGTGCCGTATCTACTCGGGGAATTAAAGGTTTTAAGTTATATCTTTTATTTCCTTTGAAAACGCGTAAAATACGTATCGCGCATACAGGATCTTAGAATCAGTTTTTCGGGTATACATGTTTTGATTTTTAACATTAGTTTAACAGCATTACGTTACTATATTAATAGTATACACGTATATTAGTGTTCCACATAACTTTAGTGACTTAAGTGATGCGTCGTTAATAGGGTATTACTGTTATTGCCTAGATCAATTTTGTAAAAAATACCGTAAACAACCATGAGCCAAAAGTGTTTGGGCTGCCGTACGGAAGTCAGTTTTGAGGTTCTGTGCAGCTATTGTGGCACATGGTTACATTAGGGTGAATTTAATGGCATGGGAATCGGGGAAGTAATTGGCTCTCTTCCATGGTATTGCAGATTATGTTCAAGGGATAGGAAAGAAGCGGAACTGGAATGGAAGATTAGAGCCATCCCGGCTGAACTGGATAGTGCTTGGGAGGAACCGATGAAGTTAAGGGTGGAATAGGGTGAAGACAGGTGGGAAGTGGTAGCTATGAACTGGGGCCACAGAAAGAGAACATTATCAGAGAGTTTCTTCATTGGCACAAACAACAGATTTTCCTCGTTACCTCAGTGAGATAAAGGAGAAGCTCAAGCAGATGTAAGTGTAGTCAGCACTAAACAGACTTTCACTAAGAAACCAACTGTCGCAAAAAGTAGAAAGTTGGAGGAAAGTTCTGTTGCTAGGTACTAGCCATGGAAGAGGTGTGGGCCAGATCTCGCAGGAAAAATTAGGTGACAGGTACCAGGTCACAAATATTTTCAAGCCCAGTGCATGTCTTAGCCAAGTGAGAGAGAATGTAGGATCATTGTACAAGGGTCTTATAAAAGTGGGATCATGTTGTGGAAGTGGGTGGAGCGGGAAACAGTATTGATAGGGATCAGCGCTACAATATTGAGTGTGACCAGGTAAAAATAATCTGCAACGAAACATACAGATGTTTGCTTGGTTCCTGCTATCATGCGGTATGACTAGCCCCAATTGAAAAGCTCTGTCAGGAGGGTCAATATGGACCTAGATCAGCTACTCTGGGCGGTTACTTTGACAGACATGGGTTTGGTTCCTGTTGATGGTATTTGGTAGGTGGGACTTCACAAGACATGGCCTGCATCTCAGTAGGAAGCAAAATCTTTAAGGGGGGGGGGCACTGAAACTCATGGGAGTACTTTTTTAAGCTAAGATCAGTGTCCAATCATCCTACCTTGATTAAAATAAGCTTCATGAGAAGTTCAGACATGCAGGTACTAGGGATGAGAAAATATCACAAGATTCTCATAACAGTAAAGTGAAAAATAATTTTAGTATGTCACAACATTCACATAAAAGCACTGTGGAAAATAATGTTAATATATTGCATCAGAACATTAGGAGATTAAAAAACAAAGTAGATGAGCCGAAACTTTCTGGCAGATTAAAACTGTGTGCCAGACCGAAACTTGAACTCGGAACCTTTGCCTTTTGAGGTCAAGTGCTCTACGATCTGAGCTACCCAAGCATGACTCACAACCTTACTTCTGCCAGTACCTAGTCTCCTATCTTCCAAACCTTACAGAAGCTCTCCTGCGAACCTTGCAGGCAAAGGTCCTGAGTTCGAGGCTCGGTCTGTTTTAATCTGCCAGGAAATTTCACTTCAGTGCACACTCTGCTGCAGAGTGAAAATCTGATTCTGGTAACATATCCCAGGCTGTGGCTGAGCCAAGTCTCTGCAATGTCCTTTCTTTCAGGAGTGCTAGTTCTGCCAGGTTCGCAGGAGAGCTTCGGTAAAGTTTGGAAGGTAGTAGACGAGGTACTGGCAGAAGTAAAGTTGTGAGGACTGGGCGTGAGTCGTGCTTGGGTAGCTCAGCGGTAGAGCACTTGCGTGCCACAGGCAAAGGTCCCGAGTTCGAGTCTCTGTCCGGCACACAGTTTTAATCTGCCAGAAAGTTTCACATCAGCGCACACTCTGTTGCAGAGTGAAAATCTCATTCGGGAAGGTAGATGAGATGCTTGTTTGTTTAGAAACGGAGGGTGAAATAGATGTACTATGCCTGTCTGAACGTCATGTAGTCACAGGTATGGAAATAATTAATGTATGTGTATATATGCTTTCAGCACATGTATGTAGAGACACTATGGGCAGAGGAGGACTTGCCATGTATGTTAAAATCAGTCATATTGTGCAAAATTTTGAAACTAAAATATTTAGTGTAGAGCAACATATAGAAGCATGTGCATGTCAGCTTAAACTACATAATGGCACTTTTATCATTGTAGCCGTGTATAGGTCCACATCGGGAAACTTTCAACTATTTTTTAAAAACTTGGATTCTACCTGTCAAAGGAAAGCAAATAATTTTTTGTGGGAATTTCAATGTAGATTTTCTGAAAGAGTCCAATAGAAACCTTGACCTTGAAGTATTACTTTGTTCGGTCAATTATCAGTCATTGATTTTCCTACTCAGCTGTTACAGGAAAGCAGCACACTGACAGATAACTTTTTCATAGACCAAGATAAATTTCATCAAATAAAAACTTTTCCTGTTAAGAATGGTCTGTCTGATCATGATGCACAGCTAGTTACAGTATATGATATAGCTCCATGCGGTAATGCAAAACAGTCCCCCAAAATAGTGTGTTCCATTAACGATATAACAATTCAAAATTTTAGGGAAAGCTTGGAACAGATTTGGATGAGGTGTAGAGGGAACATGAGGCCAATTTAAAATTTAACCTGTTCCATGACACCTTTGTAAGTGTATTTGAGAACAGTTTCCCTAAGAAAAAAGAGAAATATAATTGTAAGAAACCATGCAAAGAACCATGGCTTACTAAAGGGATAAAAATATCTTGAAAGCAGGAAAGGGAAGTGTGTCTTATAATTAGGAGGAGTAATGACCCCAAAACAGTGAAACATTATAAAAACTGCTTGCACTCCATCAACAAATGTTGTTAAAAATTCCAGAAGTATGTGCATCTGATAACAAAATTAAAACATTGTGGAATATTGTGAGAAGTGAAACAGTGCAACCGAGATCACAGGAAGACTGTATTTCAATCAAACACAATGAAAAGTCAGAAGTAGAATTTTTTAAGTGTTGCAGAGAAAATAGGTACGAACTACTCGTTAGAAAATGCAAGGCAGTATATGGAAGAGGCAGTACCTATGCAATTTGATAAAATTGATATTCAACCTACCTCTCTTAATGAAATTAGGAAAATTATAAATTCACTCAAAAGTAAAGGCTCAAATGGATTTGATGACATTCCCAACAGTGTACGAAAAGCTTGTTCCCAACAACTAAGTAGGATTCTCAGCCACATATGTAACATATGTAGTAGCTCACTGAAACAGGGCTTTTTCCAGATAGACTGAAATACGCTATTATTAATCCATAGCATAAAAAAGGGGATAGATCTGATGCTAACAACTACCGCCCAATCTCACTTCTGACCGCTTTATCAAAAATTCTTAAAAAAGTAATGTATTGAAGAGCAGCATCACAAATTTGTAAAAATGAAGTACTAACGAAACGTCAATTTGGTTTTCAGAAAGGCTTTTCAACAGAAAATAGTATATATGCTTTCGCTGATCAAATATTAAAAGCATTGAATAACCGAATATCACCCACTGGGATATTTTGTGATCTCTCAAAGGCTTTTGATTGTGTGAATCATGAAATTCTTCTAGATAAGAATAAGTATTGTGGTTTCAGTGGGACAGTGCAAAAATGGTTTCATTCATACTTAACTGGAAGAATGCAGGATGTTGAAATTAGGTGTACAGATAGTCTGCAAAAACTAGCAGAGTCCGCGAACTGGGGAGGTATCAAAAATAGTGTCCCACGAGGTTCAGTCTGGGGTCAATAATTGTTGTTAATATATATCAACGACATGCCACTCCATAGTCATGAAGATGCAGAGCTACTTCTTTTTGCTGTTCATACAAGTATGTTAATCACTTCCTAGAAGCAACAATCAGTTGAGGAAATTGCAAATAATGTCTTTCAGAAAATTATGAAGCGGTTCTCTGCAAATGGTCTGTCACAAAGTTTTGAGAAAACACAGTTTATACAATTCTATACAGTAGATGACATAACACCATTGATAAATATAGACCGTGAACAGAAGTCTGTTCCTATGGCAGAATAAACAAAGTTTCTGGGTTTGGGCATTGATGAGAAATTGAATTGGAAGGAACACATCGATGATCTGCTGAAACAGATGGTTTCAGCTAGTTAGTCAGTATTATTCATTATTATTATTCATTGTAAAGAAAGCTGACCTGTTCCACATCATTATGAAATGTCGTATTCATGATCTATGGAACAAGGATTAATGTATGAATGTCAAGAGTATATTGCTCCCTCCTACGTATATCTCGCGAAGAGACCATAAGGATAAAATCAAAGAGATTAGAACCCACACAGAAGCATACCGACAATCCTTCTTTCCACGAACAACACGAGACTGGAATAGAAGGGACAACCGATAGAGGTACTCAGGGTACCAGCCGCCACACACAGTCACGTGGCTTGCGGAGCATGGTTGTAGATGTAGATGTAGTACCATGGAAGTTATTCCCAGGGGCCCTTTCAACCTGTCCCTTATTCTTCTGAGTTTTCCATATATTGATTACCACGCCGATTCTGCCGAGAACCTCCTTATTCGTTACCTTACTATTATACGTAATATTCTGCGTTCTTCTGTAGCCACATATCACTAATATTTCGATTCCCTTCCGTTCAAGTTTACCAACCGTCAATGTTTCACTATCATAAACTGTTGTGCTCCGAACACGCAGTCTCGGAAATTTCTTCCTCATATTAAAGCTTACATTTGATACTAGTACACTTCTCTTGGCCGGGAATCCATTCTTTGCCACTGCTATTTTACTTTTTATGTCCTCCTTCTCCGCCTATCAGGAGTTAATTTGCTGCCTACGTAGCAGCATTTCGTAACTTCATCTACTTCGTTATCACGAATTCTGATGTTGAGTTTATCGGTATTACCACTTCTGCCTAGTCTCATTACTTCCTTCTTTCTCCAATTTACTCTCCATCCACATTCTATGGTCATTAGTTTGTCCTTTCCATTTAATATATCCTGTTATTCTTCTTGACTCTTACTGAGGATAGCAATGTCATCAGCGAATTTTATTATTCATTGCCCATCCTTTCACCTCGTTTGACTCTTTGACTCTTGGACCATTTTTTATATCTCTTAGTGTTTTTTGATGTATACGTTTAACTATATCCCGGCCTTACATCCTTTTAATCTGAGCATTTCGTGATTAGTCTTCCAGTATTATTGTTCCTTCTTGGTTCTTGTACTTACGCACATACACACCTTTCCCTACTACTCTTTTAGTATCAGAATTTCAAACATGGATGTATGAGACGTGACGCTGATTGTGTGGTATTTCTCGCATGTGTCAGCTCTCGCAGTGCTCTAGATAGTGTGGATAATGTTTTCTTCGAAAGTTTGATGGTGCCAGTCTCATACATTTACACAGGAACTTGAAGAATCGTTTTATTGCCATTTACCCTAATGATTACAATGGAATGTTATCTATGCCTTCTGTCTTATCTGAGTAATCCTACGCGCTTTTAAATTCTGTTTACTTGATCTTCTGTCTCTTAGCTATCGACTCCTTTTCTTCTTCTATCATCAGGGATTCGTCCCCCTCACACACGCCATCATGTGATTTTTTTATCTATCCACCCTTTTCTCTGCATTTAACAATGGAATTGCCATTGAATTCTTAATATTAATTACCTTGCTTTTAACTTCACCGAAGACTGCTTTGATTTTTCTATATGTTGAGTCAGTCCTACTGATAATTATTTTCTTTGGCCACAATTAATGATGACTTTTATTCACAATTATGCAATGGTGGAGTTCGAACCTGAGGCCAACTACATTGTGAATACTAGTTGAAGACACTAGTCTTAGACGATTGTCCTGGTACATATATTTTCAGTGTTTCGGTAATTGTTGTCACGAGGTTCCAGAGGTAATGGCAGTCGATGTTTATCAAACATAGACACATAAATACACTCCTGGAAATGGAAAAAAGAACACATTGACACCGGTGTGTCAGACCCACCATACTTGCTCCGGACACTGCGAGAGGGCTGTACAAGCAATGATCACACGCACGGCACAGCGGACACACCAGGAATCGCGGTGTTGGCCGTCGAATGGCGCTAGCTGCGCAGCATTTGTGCACCGCCGCCGTCAGTGTCTGCCAGTTTGCCGTGGCATACGGAGCTCCATCGCAGTCTTTAACACTGGTAGCATGCCGCGACAGCGTGGACGTGAACCGTATGTGCAGTTGACGGACTTTGAGCGAGGGCGTATAGTGGGCATGCGGGAGGCCGGGTGGACGTACCGCCGAATTGCTCAACACGTGGGGCGTGAGGTCTCCACAGTACATCGATGTTGTCGCCAGTGGTCGGCGGAAGGTGCACGTGCCCGTCGACCTGGGACCGGACCGCAGCGACGCACGGATGCACGCCAAGACCGTAGGATCCTACGCAGTGCCGTAGGGGACCACACCGCCACTTCCCAGCAAATTAGGGACACTGTTGCTCCCGGGGTATCGGCGAGGACCATTCGCAACCGTCTCCATGAAGCTGGGCTACGGTCCCGCACACCGTTAGGCCGTCTTCCGCTCACGCCCCAACATCGTGCAGCCCGCCTCCGGTGGTGTCGCGACAGGCGTGAATGGAGGGACGAATGGAGACGTGTCGTCTTCAGCGACGAGAGTCGCTTCTGCCTTGGTGCCAATGATGGTCGTATGCGTGTTTGGCGCCGTGCAGGTGAGCGCCACAATCAGGACTGCATACGACCGAGGCACACAGGGCCAACACCCGGCATCATGGTGTGGGGAGCGATCTCCTACACTGCCGTACACCACTGGTGATCGTCGAGGGGACACTGAATAGTGCACGGTACATCCAAACCGTCATCGAACCCATCGTTCTACCATTCCTAGACCGGCAAGGGAACTTGCTGTTCCAACAGGACAATGCACGTCCGCATGTATCCCGTGCCACCCAACGTGCTCTAGAAGGTGTAAGTCAACTACCCTGGCCAGCAAGATCTCCGGATCTGTCCCCCATTGAGCATGTTTGGGACTGGATGAAGCGTCGTCTCACGCGGTCTGCACGTCCAGCACGAACGCTGGTCCAACTGAGGCGCCAGGTGGAAATGGCATGGCAAGCCGTTCCACAGGACTACATCCAGCATCTCTACGATCGTCTCCATGGGAGAATAGCAGCCTGCATTACTGCGAAAGGTGGATATACACTGTACTAGTGCCGACATTGTGCATGCTCTGTTGCCTGTGTCTATGTGCCTGTGGTTCTGTCAGTGTGATCATGTGATGTATCTGACCCCAGGAATGTGTCAATAAAGTTTCTCCTTCCTGGGACAATGAATTCACGGTGTTCTTATTTCAATTTCCAGGAGTGTACATACAACTGTAGGACAGTTTCTTACGATTTTGCCTTTATAGGGGCAACTCTATACCAAACATAGGTTTGGAGCGTAAGGTCACACAGTCTCCACTGTGTGATAGCAATAGATGACATTCTCTTTGTCCAAGGGGAATTTTTAACAATTATGCACCAACACAGTGTTGACTGGAGTATTTTATTACTATTTGTTGTATCGTGATTATACAGTTAACTTTTTACATTTGAGGCGTAAGCAGTATTCGTGGCTTGATAATGTGTTGTGGTATTTCAGCAAGATCACCAATAAAACCAGTTACTTGTTATCAACGCAAGAAGTCGTTTGATCTCGACATTGCTTTTCCCGGCTAATAATTGTCACTTTGCTAAACAAAACTCCACCTGAGATTCGTGTAGCAATGTTGTCTGTAAAGTAGTGTAAATGGCACTAAATTGCAGATCGTATATAAAATTTAATACTATTGTTATATGAGGTGGAAACTCTTCTCTTTGGCAAAATGTACAGTTTGTCACAGAATACAACACGCGCACGACGCTGGCGTATTTTTCCTGTTAAAATATTTCATGAAAGTAGTGCGAAATAATCAGGCATCATACACCAGCAGATCAGAATTTGTATAACGTAATATGCTATCTGCACTGTGTTTAAAGATTCAATCTATGTTGAATTTGTCTTTTCAAAGTAGGTTCTGGGTCACCAATCCACAATTATTATAGTAATTATTTATAACCAACAACATTTCTGCCTCATATAATTTCTATTCAAAACAGCAGCTGCAATATTTTACTAAAATGGTGACTGACATCAGACAACGTCGTATCGATTGTCGCTTCAGATCCTGTTTTACCACAAACAAATAATATATAGTAAATCACTTTGCTTTAGTCTCATTATGCATTGACATTTGAG
Source organism: Schistocerca americana (assembly GCF_021461395.2). NCBI lineage: Eukaryota > Metazoa > Arthropoda > Insecta > Orthoptera > Acrididae > Schistocerca > Schistocerca americana. The sequence goes on from NC_060121.1 coordinate 683,146,654, forward strand.
AATATTCTCTTTGAAAATTGCTTTTTACTTTTCTACCATTTACTAATAAACTGCGCTGTAAATCACTAACGGTCCTTAGTAGCTGAGCGGAAAAATTAACACTTGTATAGGATGAGAATTACAATGGATTAAACTTTGAAAGAGATAAAAACCATTTCACATGCAAAATAACTCTATTTTGCAAAAATTAATTAACCACACATAACAGTTTCTTACAGATCTCAGTGTTACATAAATCGCGTCCAGTCAGTTAAATGGTTCGAAGAAGAAGCATCGTTGATCTACAGTTGTCACAGATAACCAAAGATGATTTTCATTGTCTATTTTCCACGAAGATTGTCTGAGATATTATTGACACAGAAAATCGAATTATTACACATATAATAATTATTTATCATTAATTTTTAGTGTCGATGAAGTCCTTTTGGTTGATAACACGATAATGTTCGATCAAATTCCACATACAGTTCTGTCTTGAAAATTATTCTGAGTAAAATATAGTCATGGATATTACACAGTTTTGAAATAACGTAACAACTGGTAGGGCAAATTATATGATTTTCCTACAAAATATCTGCGTAGTGTTATTTTGTACAATGTTCCTGTCACATGTCAGTACATATTGCATATCGTTATATTTAACCGTAACAAAGCGATGTATAATGCAGTTTGATACACTTTTGCTGTAATACGACAATGCATGGGGTGAAATACACGTGTAGAGCATTTTGATGTAATATAACTGTGCAGTGAGTAATTTGTTGAAATTTTAGTTCATAATATTGCCTTGTAAGCCCACATTGGTTACAATTTTGCTTTAACATGTCAGCGTATAGGGCAGTTTCTTACAATTTGGTGCAGTAGTCGTGATGTATGGAGCAATTTCGTAGTGTTAAGCTGTGACACCCCGATGTATGCGAAAATTTCATACTATTTGGCAGTAATACAGGTATTTTCCAATACTTTACGCAAGTAGCTGTGCGGTATCATGTGTACAGATAAGTAATCGTATGGATAACGTCAGCTGTCACTCGCACTATGGACTGAAAGATATTTTAAATTTTTGTACAGCTCTGTCCTATTGAGCACTCGGGCATTTCAGCGAGCTACACACAGCGCTACATGAGTAATAAACTGAAAGATTGAAGTGCAAGATGCAGCATAGATCAGCACGCTGTCAACAAGCTATCATTAACTGTGGGAGACTAGTCATTTGACTGCTTGCTACATCCACCTACACAGAGACTCTGCTGAAGCTTCTAGAGGAAAAGTCACAATTTAATATAGAGTTTTAATTAATTATTTACTTAAGGTTACTCAAATGCCTGAACAGCAAGGGGAACACAGAAAAGAGTCCAAATATGAATGTCAAATTATTATTCAGCATTAACAAATACAGTCACAGAATTTAGATCCAGCGGCCACTATGAACTGAACACATTGGAATTACAGACATTGTCTGGAAGTGGGCATTGATTTAATGGGGAAAGTAGAAAGTTTGGTTTCGAGGCCAAATCTTCTGCTTACTAGGCAGATGTACTGACCACTAAGCCATGTGCCCACAATGGTCATTAAACTGCACGGACTATCCCAGCACACTTCACCTCAGACCTGAAAGAATGGACACCATTTTGATCCAACATCCATTATGAATTAAGATACCAAATAATTACAGGCACTGGATGAGAGTGGAAATTAATTTAAATCAATGTGGTACGGTGAAAATTTGTCCTGCACTGGTATCCCAACTGAGGTCTTGTGCTATCTGGGTCCAGATGGCTTCATGATCAGAACATCTGCCTTGTAATCAGGAACCCTGGATTCAAATCGCAGTCCTGCACATATTTTCAGCTTACCCCACTGATTTCCATTACTCCCCACTTACAGCTAATATCTGTACGTTTTTGTGTTTACAATCTTAACGGGTTGACGAATGGGAGGAAATTCAAAAATTAATCATCTAATTCTAAATCCACAATAAAATGAAAATGCGCAATGGAAATTTACTACCGTTGGATTTCAAATGTCTGCTTCATTAACGTCCCAGGTCCTATAACACAAACATTAAATAAACATTTCCAAGAGATGTGAAAAGACACCGAAAATAACATATTCCCTCATAGTGTTTGGCAATAAGGACTAACAACAATTGAGACCAGTTTAAAAAGCAATAGCTTCATAAATCAACATACATTAAAGCACATAGTCTGAGGACCTATGGAATTCTTCTTGACCAACCACGAAAGTTGAATACCAGTAGAAATAAAATGAACTAAGACTGTCAACAACAGAACTCTAAATAAAGCAGCAGAGATAGAAGCATAAATATTCCAAAGACTTTACTTGTGCAACTTTCTATTCCGATGTCGCTCAAGTACACAAAATGTTTTCAGTGCCACAAGAGAAGTGAATGACGTTGAATACAAATACGAAATACCTCTTTTCTTTTTTTGGAACTTGAAACACTTTTTAAAAGCATTTCCTTTTTATATTAAATACTAAAAGTATACTTTATTTGTATGTGTAAAATGCAAAATGACTGTCTTTCATTATTTTATTTCATACCCCGCAGTTTTCATTCAATTAGTCAGCGATATGTGCAATGAGCGCCAAAAGGTATTCATGTCAAGTGAATATAAACACGACCCTAGTTATCAGAAAAGGCATTACGAGGAAGCGGCAGAGGAGGAGTGGAGGAGGAGGTTTAATGTCCTATTGACAACGAGATCATTAGCGATGGAGGACAATCCTGCATTAGGGAAAGATGGGGAATTAGACAGGCAGTGCCCTTTCAAGGGATCCATCGCGGCATTTGCCTGAAGCGATTAGAGAAGTCGCAGAAAACCTAAATCGGGATGACTGGACGTGGGTTTGAACTATCGTCCTCCTGAATGCGGGTCAAGTGTGCTAACTGCTGTGCCACCTCACTCGGTTATAGGCAGTAGGAGTTGAGTATACATTACATGCTTACTGTGTTTTGTCTGACTATTATAAAACGCACCCAAGTTAACTGATAATGCCCAGTGATCTCAAATGGAAGTGAAGATGGAGGGATCGAGACCAGTACAACATTTTTGAGTGATGACGAATTCACGCACAGTACTAAGACAGTTCGTTCACTGTGACAGTAACAACTATACATTTGTAAAGAATGACTCCATCCATTGAGCAATTGAAAACTGATTTGCTTTTAGTCAGTAATGTTAGTATCCATAGCTTTTCCTCAGCCATCAATAACTCTGATTTTGTTTTACTAGCGATGTTTATCAAGCACTACATTGTAAGTGCAGAGAGCGATTTGACAATGGTGATTGTTTCCTAAGAGATACCAAGTAACGCGTGTCAGCTGTAGAAAGTGAATCCTTTCACGAACTCATTGAAGGCACACAGCAGTTACTAGTCCCATCAGAAACTTTGTGCCAAGAAACATGTAATATAAAATTGCAGATAAATACATAGAATTATGTACAAAATACGAAAGGAACATTGAAAATTGTTGTTTTTTAATGCACCACTGCTGATATCTTGTCATCATCCAAGGGAAGCTATAATCCTTTGACAGCTCATGAATTGGTTGTGAAACTCTGAACGAAAGGTTACCTCTGGCCTGCAGGATATTTAAGAGAACAGAGTTACGATAAGTAGCTTAACAGCTTGCTGGCAATCATTCTGAACTTGATTCAAGGCTGACAAATGTCGTGAAAACTATGACCAAAGATTTGAAAATATACAAAAATTATTTGGATGTCCAATCGATGGAATTAATATTATAATTCTATTCAAGACTTACTCACATTCAAGGAAACTCTATATTAAACATTCAGGTAACGCAGATTGTCAGCTTTCAAAGAAATTGAAATACAGTGTCTTAGTGAATATATATGTTGTTCAAATAATATTGGCAGTATCAGAAGTTTAGAATGGAATAATATCGCCCGCTATTGTTATCTTCTGCCAGAATTAAGTAAATGCGAATAATGGTAAGCATCCTGCAAATAGACAACCTTACATACAACTTTGTGACGATATAAGTAATTAAAGGAAGCCTTTACGGGCGTTTTGAGAGATTCTATAAATTAGTGGAACCCAAAGCGGAGGATGTCAGTTAACATCTGTATCTTATTCCTTTTTAAAAAAATGAAATGGCTACCAAATGCTAGCAGACAATAGCTTCAAGCATGGTTTATTTTAGAAGTGAGGACAGTGAAACAGGAAGAAGAGGGTGTGCAAAATCCAGATAAGAAGAACAGAAGATTGAATCTTCTTAAATTTTTGTTGGGGGCTCTGATTGTTATATATCCAAGATAACGACAATGGTTTATATTACTTAGTCACATATCCAACTCTAAAGAAAAGACTTTTCCTTCAATTCAATACTATAGTTCTGTTCATGTTGAACTACTATTGGCTTTTCGTGTAACGATAATGGGACCACACAGGCGAAATATGAAAAGTGCAAGATATGAACAATTTTTGGTTTTAAGATCAGTGAAAACTATGGCATATGGACCTTTTCTGTCATGTATTTTCCACGAGTACAATAGTAAACGTAGGTGAATCGTCTCTGATTAGGAATCAAGAACCCATTGGTCCAGGGCTTGAAACCTCCCACTGCTTCAATTTTGATTAACTATCAGCAGTAGCGGCCGAAGACTTCTAGCTTAAGAAATCGCACTCATTCAGTCTATGGCCTTGTTAAAGAGGGCGGAGAAGCGGACAGAACTTCAGGACACGTGACCTCTAATTGGAGAGGTGTTATGATGAGCTCTCCGCTGGCAAAGGATTCCGGAATAGTCCCCATTGGGATCTCCGGGAGGGGACAGCCAAGATGGAGGTAACCTTGAGAAAAGGATTGAATATCCAACGAAAGGATGACATTATGCGAATCGGGATATGTAATGTCAGAAGCTTCAACGTCCTGGGGAAGCTGCAAAATCTGAAAAGGGAAATGCAAAGGCATAACCTACATATAGTGGGTTGTCAGTGAAGTGAAATGGGAAGATGACAATAATTTCAGGTCAGATGAGTATATGGCAAATCAGCAGCAGCCGAAAATGGTATAACGGCAGTAGGATCCGTTATCAATAGGATGATAGGTAAGAGAGTACGTTATTGTGAACAGTTCAGTGACAGGGTTGTTGTTCTTGTCAGAATCGACTGGAAACCAACACCGACAACGATTGTTCAGTTATGCTTGCCGAGCAGCTGAAAATGTAGAGATAGAGAAAGTGTATGAGGATATTGAAAGGGTAATGCAGTACGTAAAGGTAGATGAAAATCTAATAATCAGGGGGACTGGAATGCAGTTGTAGGACAAGGAGCAGAAGAAAATGTTACAGGAGAATATGGACTTGGGACAAGGAATGAGGGAGAAGAAAGGCAAATTGAGTTCTGTGATACTCTGTTCAAGAATCACAAGAGGAGGAAGTATATTTCTAAAAGGCCAGGTGATATGGGAAGATTTCAGTTAAATTACATCATAGTCAGACGGAGATTCCGAAATCAGATACTGGATTGTAAGGAGTACCCAGGAGCCGATATAGATTCAGATCACAATATAGCAGTGATGAAGATTAGGCTGAAGTTTAAGACATTAGCCAGGAATACTCAATATGCGAGGGAGTGAGATACAGAAGTTCTAAGGAATGATGAGATACGCTTGACGTTCTCTAAGGTTACAGATACGGCAATAAGGAAAAACTCAGTATGCAGTACAGTTGAAGAGGAATGGAATGTCTAAAAAGGGCAATTACAGAAGTTGTAAAGAAAAATAAATTTACAAAGAGGGTGACTGCCAAGAAACTACGGGTAACGGAAGAAATACTTAAGTTGATCGATGAAAGAAGGAAATACGAAAATTGTCAGGGAAATTCACGAATACCGAAATACAAGTCCGTGAGGAATGAAATGGAGAGAAGTCTTCCGAAGTAAGAGTGATTTCAGGTGTGCCGCAGAGGAGTGTCGTAGGACCGTTGCTATTCACAATATACTTAAATGACCTTGTGGATAACATAGGAAGTTCACTGAGGCTTTTTGCGGATGATGCTGTGGTATTTCGTGAGGTTGTAACAATTGAATATTGTACTGAAATGCATCAGGTTTGCAGCGAATTGACGCATGGTGCAGGGAATGACAATTGAATCTCAATGTAGACAAGTGTAATGTGCTGCGAATACATAGAAAGAAAGATACCTTATCATTTAGTACAATATAGCAGGTGAGCAACTGGAAGCAGTTAATTCCATTAATTATCTGGGAGTAGGCATTAGGAGTGATATAAAATGGAATGATCATATAAAGTTGATCGTCGCCACACTGAGATCCATTGGAAGAATCCTAAGGAAATGCAATCCGAAAACAAAGGAAGTAGGGTACAGTGCGCTTGTTCGCCCACTGCTTGAGTACAGCTCAGCAGTGTGGGATCCGTACCAGATGGGGTTGATAGAAGAGATAGAGAAGGTCCAACGGAGAGCAGCGCGCTGCGTTACAGGATCATTTAGTAATCGCGAAAGCGCTACGAAGATGATAGATTAACTCCAGTGGAAGAGTCTACGGGAGAGACGCTCAGTTGCTCGGTACGGGCTTTTGTTGATGTTTCGAGAACATACCTTCACCGAAGAGTCAAGCAGTATATTGCTCCCTCCTACGTATATCTCGCGAAGAGACCATGAGGATAAAATCAGAGAGATTATAGCCCACACAGAGGCATAGTGACAATTCTTCTTTCCACGAACGATACGAGACTGGAATAGAAGGGAGAACCGATAGAGGTACTTAAGGTACCCTCCGCCACACACCGTCAGGTGGCTTGCGGAGTATGGATGTGGATGTAGAAGTGCAATTGAGCTAAGACGAAATGCCTGCGTGAAAAATGTGAACTACCGAAAAAGAAATGATCCAGGAAGGATTGACTCAGCATGTGGGAAAGCCAAAGGAACCTTCGGTGAAATTAAAAGCAAGTGTCGCTGTTAAATGCAGAGGAGAGAACTGATAGGTGGAAAGAGTACACTGAAAGATTCTGTCAATGGGAAGATTTGTCTGGTGTGATAGAGGAAGAAACAGGAATTGATTTGGAAGAGTTCCGAGTACGAGAATCAGAATTCAAGAGAACGTAATACCAATTAAGGCTGAAGTGATAGATAACATGCCATCATAATTTCTAAAATCATTGGGGCAAGTGGCAATAAAACGACTACCGACCCTGGTGCGTAGAATGTTTGAGTCTGACGACATACCATCTGAATTTCAAAAAAATATCATCGACACAATTCCGAAGACTCAAAGCTGACAAGTGGAAGAATTATCGCACACTCAGCTTAACAGCTCAAGCATCTAAGTTGTTGACAAGGCTAATATACAGAAGAATGGAAAAGAAAATTGATTTGGCTGTAGAAAAAGGTAACAGCGCGAAGAGGCAATTCTGAGGCTGCGTTTGATAATGGAAGCAAGACGAAAGAAAAATCGGGACATTTTCACAGGATTTGTTGACCTTGAAAAAGCCTTCGGCAATGCAAAATGGTGCAAGATGTTCGAAATTCTGAGAAAATTGGGGTAAGCTATAGCGTGAGATGTGGAATTCCAACATGTACAAGGGCCAAGAAGGAATAATAACAATGGACGACCAGGAAAGAAGTGCTAGTATCAAAAAGGGTGTAAGACACTGTTTAATCTGTCATAGAAGAAGCAATGATGCAAATGAAAGGCAGGTTCTGGAGTGGAATTAAAATTTAATGTGAAATGATACCAATGACACGATTCGCTGATGAAATTGCTATCCTGAGTGAAAGTGAAGATGAATTACAGAATATGCTCAATGGAATGAACAGTCTAATCGGTACAGAATATGACTTCAAAGTAAATTGAAGAAAGAGGAAAGTAATGAGTAGTATCAGAAATAAGAACAGCGAGAAACTTAATATCTGGATTAATGGTCACTATGTAGATGAAACTAATGATTTCCACTACCTAATCAGCAAAATAACCAATGACGGAGGGCGCGAGGAGAGTATCAAAAGTAGACTGGCACTGGCCAGAAGTCTTTTAATATGAAACACATGCCTTAATTTGAGGAAGAAATTTTTGAGCATGTACTTTTGGAGCACAGCATTGTATGGTAACGAGACATGGCTGTGAGAAAACTGGAACAGAAGAGAAACGAAGTATTTGTGCTGTGGTGTTACAGGAGGTTGTTGAAAATTAGGAGGACTGGTAAGTTAAGGAATGTGCAGGTTCTGCACAGAACCGGAGAGGAAAACAGTATGTGGAGAGGAAAGCAATATGTGGAGAAAACTGACAAAGAGAAGGGGCAGGATGATAGGACATCTGTTAAGACATCAAGGAATGACTTCCATGGTACTAGAGGGAGTTGTAGAGGGCAAAAACTGAAGAGGATAATTGAGGACAAAGTTTGTAACTGGTACTTCGAGCTGAAGAGGTTGGCACAGGGAAGGAATTCGTGGCGGGCCGCGTCAAACTAGCCAGGAGACTGAGGACTCGAAAAACAAATTAAACTCTTTTACTTAAAACCATTTTGTAATTAAATTTTCAATAGAAAAAACAGCCAAGTGATTGCATTTTTAGTTTAAACACTATTATTGAACTGGTTTGCATATCCTTGACCATTAGACAGATACCAGCTCCCTGGAATGGGGAGCTCTGGGGATATCTCGTTATCTGAACATGTTCGTCCAACCAGTTTTTGTGTGGGTTGAGTGTTGCAATGGTGGTGACACTTTTAACTGTAGCACCGGTATGTTCATCAGCTGTGGAGAGGGATCTGTTGTTGATTGCGAAGAATGACATATACAACTGATAGTTTCAATGGCGTGTCATTACATAATAAGTCTACTGTGTGGCACTTCTGCTCTAGAAACAACCAGTGTACATTGGTTGTAGGTCCGAGTTGATTGTGTCCATTCGCATCATCACATGTGGCAAGCTTTTCAAACCTTTATGCACAAATAGCTGGTGCTCACTGTGATTAGAATGGGGCTGGGAGCATATATTGCTGCAGTGATGCCTAAACTGTTTCATCAATTGTGGACAATGCTCAGTATCTACTACTAATACTGGTACTAGATTGTCCACCAGGATCCATAGTGGTTGAGCATAGATCATTTTTGGGACAGACTCCCTAATGCTGGGTTTGTCTGCCATTTGGAGGCCTAACAGATGTATGGGTTGTGTATCTGTCTTGTGTCAAGGTGTCACATCATTGATGCTTTCAACTTTCTGAGCCAGAGTTCATCCATACTATTACTGGTAGCGTAGTAACTGTTTGTGGTCTGCTGTTCGAACTCACAGACTCTAGCTACCTCCATAGACAGTACGGACTCATTCTCGCGTCTTTGATCAGTTGTAAGATAGAGAGGCACCAAAAGTGTTCAGTCCACATACACAAACACGTTTAAGCCGTAATTTCAGCTAACATACCAGTTTTCATTGATGTCTCCTCCTACATTTTACATCTGTCCGTGGCTGTGAATAAGTATCTCTATCTATCTGACGGTGGAAGAGGTCGATGTGAACATGAGCGAATCTAGCCGGTACACCTCAGAGGTTACCGACTGCAGCATGTATGTGATAGTACACTTTACTTTATTACCATGGAACGCAAAGACATGTGAAGCTCGCATCTTTCTTCATATCTATGTACATGAAGGAGTCCATAAGTGATACCATTGTGGTGCTGGCTCCATGATGTGGTATGATGTGTTCGTTATCGAAGGCTGTATTTTAGAACTTCTCTAAAAGGTACGGTTGTAGTTTGTCTTGAGAAACATCACAACACAGCTTCAGCTTATAATTGAGTACAGGAATTTGCTCCTGAAGATAAGTCATTTAACATTTGTTGTAACTAGGTGTCCTTAGACTGCTCAACAGCGAGTTCTCTGCAGCGTGTAATCTTCGAAACTCCATAAATATGTCGAAAATAATCAATAACCAATCAACTGTCTGCCCCTTTTAGATCACAAACATCAGTGTATTAGAACTGTTTTGGGGAGCGTTTGTTGCTGGCAATTTTCGACACAGAGATCCGTAGAAATGATCACCTTATGAGCTTAAGTTTAGAGTTAGAAGAATTTGGCTGATTAATATATACTGCCAACAATACCCTATCATACGCATCCCACTTGTGTTTGGCCAGTTGTAATTTCTCAGAGAAATACTTCAGCGGTTGCCTGTGTTCATCCATTTGTTGGAGGAGTGCTGTGCTGTTTGGTGACTGACTTGTATCCACTATCATAGCGAGCAGCACATATGGAACTGGGTGAGTAAGTGACAATGCATGAATGAACCTCAGATGGGATCACTGAATGCCACGTCCGTGTTTGGTGTCCACTTGACAGGTCTCCATGACATGATGACATGTCCCACGAGTGAATCTGTGAGCGGTATCTGCACTTCAGTGGATGATGACATAAGTGAAAACTAATCGATCCAAGAATATGCCCAGTTTTCAGTAATGTTCAGGTTTTGGATGAGACTGGAGTGTCAAAATTTTTCTGCCAATAGGGCATATAACACGAGATGAAACAGTACAGACCAGAAAGGTGACTCGAGTCATACCCATTTAACACCGTCGCATAGTCAAAGAATTGTCTGCGTACCTGGCACTGGTATTCTTCATGCAGTTGAGCTTTAGGAGAGAATACTAAAAAAATCCTAGAAATAAGCGGTATAAAGGGAAATCTTTCCAGTTTGTCAAAAGTGAAAAGTGGCCACGTTTATGCTACATTGCTGACGAAAAATGGAAAGAATAAAATTTGGAATAAACCAAGTATCGTAACCACCACCATCGTAGAACGTCGTTACTAGCTGCTAGTATCTGGTTCCACGCTTTCTTAAAGATGAGATCCGAAGCACTTTAGTGCTGCCCAGTGTGCAGTGGAAGTCTTGTACTTTTGGCACTGGCTGCCTTATCAGTTGTTTTTGCACTTGATGCCGGGTAACCTCCACATCTCAACGGTGATAAAACTTTTTTGCAGACCAGGTGTAGAGGCTAAGAACAAGAGCTTCTGACCGTCGAACAAATCCTGACTGTAACATTTCATCGAATAATTTCTTTGACTCTGTCAGCCTTCCAGGTGTGATTCTGCGTGCATGCAGCGAGGGAGGCTACCCTGGTGTTTTACAGATGTAGTGTGCCGTATCGTGTCTGATTCGTTGTAGTGAACATACACTTGCAACATGCTTACTGATTCTCCACTGCAGTCATTCGGAAGCTTCCATATTACAGCTCTGCTACGTTCCTTTGATGAGAACATATTGTCATTTCTCTGAGTACTGTTTATGTCTAATGACCTTTAGCTCTGACACTGCACTGTAGTCCACTAAGGCTTACAATCGCTCTCGCTGTACATCAGCTGTTGGTGAAAAATAAGGTAAGAAGCCAGCACCTAAAATAGGTTCTCGGTCGTCAGCGATAACTAAAGTCCACATGAACTGATTGCAGACACCCACATCGACGGTGTGCAGATTTCGTCCGTAAGTGCTGCCAGATGAATTAATAACTGTTTTCAATCTTGGTTGCAGATCGTGTTTTCTAAGAACTGCGTAACTCACATGGAGCGTGCTAATATCGGAGCCGGTGACGACCATGAAATTACTGCCTATACGTTTGTGTAACACCCAGAGTCTTTCCAAATTTATTTATTTATTAACTATTTATTTATTTATTTGTTTATTTTTTTTTTGAAATTTGTGGTAAGTTCGTTTGGGACCAAACTGCTGAGACCATCGGTGCCTAGTCTCCCACACCACTTAATCTAACTTAAACTAAGTTACGCTAAGGACAACATATACACACCCATGCCCGAGGGAGGCCTCGAACCGTGGCAAAGGCGCCTCAGACCGCGTGGATAGTCTTTTCGACTTGGTAGAATATGTGGACAGTGGTGGTTATTGTCAACAGAATTGTAGACACTGCACTGTTACTGTAGACAACTTTGCCATGCTGGTAAACGAATGGTGAATGCATTCTGTAGCGTCCAGGACAAAATGTTTATGAGACCAGTACACTTCGTGTGAGTCTTTCCGCTGACGTAGCTTTTCGCATGGTGATGTCGCCGGCTTCAGCTAGCCTTGAATTCAATTACTGACGCTTTGTCATCACCGCAACGTGCACGGATGCTTTTTCTGTGTCACCATTGTCGCTCGTAAGTCCCTGCTCTCGTCTGGAAGGTCGATGGATAGGAACAGCAGTTCCAGTTACAATTCGTATGCACTGTTGAGTTCACACCCTCTTCGTTGTTCTTTATGAGTGTCATTCTTGTGTTTATCGGAATGGCAAGCTACAAAGCCTTTGTCATGGCCTTGAAATGCTTCTCGTCGTATCTCTTTATATCGTATATAACTTAGCCGCTCGATATTTAAGTCCTTTGCTGAATGGTGCAAAAACGTTTATAGGCGATCATCAGTTATATGGTTTCATAAATCATCCACATAAATGTCGTTACGTTGTCCCAGAATATACAGCATTCCTCATCACCGATCAAGAAAATTACAAGCCGGTAAATATAAAAGGAATTGACACCTCTCTTCACCAGAACTCGTAATAAAGCAGCAGACATCACAATACAAAGAAGCCAGGGGTTTACTTGTGCAACTTCATATTCTTCTTGCACACAAGTACAGAAAAGCTACCACTGTCGCAAATCTTTTGCAATAGATCCTATAAAAATAAGAGCGCCACAAAGTAGAACAGGAGTGGCAGAAACATATAACCATATGTTTCAGAAATTGAAGGAAGATTAGCGTAAGAGTCGTCATGGAACTCTGTGAGCAAAATGCTTCAACCTCATAATCAAATTTACACAAGTACAAATGATAGTACTCATTAACGATGTAAAGTGGATAGTATGAACTAAAGCGCTGGTCACATTAGAAATCATAATTATGTACGGATCAGACTCAACAGTATTGGACAAATACTAAATAGTAACGCCTAGCTTCAGAACCTTCTAACTGTATTTTTATCCCTCGAAAGACATCAAGAATGCAAGAGCACTAACAAGTGAACTAAGCTTAAGTGTCAACTTCCAAAACAGTGAAAGCTGAATCATACAAAAACACATTTATTAATTAAATTACCAAGACAAATTACAAATAGCACTATGAATATTGTATAGAAGCAGTTTACCGGCTGCACTCAAAATATTATTCGGCTACATCCTCTTCAGAGCATGACGAAGTAACATTTGGATATCCCGTGGTGGGAAGGAACTGTCAAATCTCACATGTTAACAAAGACCACGTGGAGATAAGAGGCAGAGGGGTCTTATACACCGACACACGAAGACAGCTGTCAGGGTGCTAAGAGAAGTAGATTGAGGGGTAGGTGGGTGCTGTTACAGGACAAAGTGTATAAAGCAGAAGACATGGGCGCACATCCTAGCGAGTCTCACGGTTGGAAGTGCGTATACTTGCTACCAAAACGATCTAGAAAACTGCGTTACTCAGAACTCAAGACAGCATCAGCACTAGTACATTGCGAATGTTACTCAAATAATCGGAAATCGAAAGACGTAGCGCACGTGATTAACACGGGCATCGCGCATTATCTTTGATTTAACGCCATGAAAGAAGAACAGAAACACAGTTTACTAAACAGGAACCAAACTTGATTTTAACGATTATAGAGAATTTCAGGTGTAATTACCCAAGTGAAATATTGAATATTAAAATAAATAGAACAGATTTTACAGGAAAGTGTTTTGCCTGTCCTGTACTCAGCACAAGACTCGAAACTCAAGAATTCGGGGAGGCAGCTCGGGAAAAGCAAGGCTGTTCTCCGCGAGACATAGCTACGCGTCAAACAATTCTTAACCTTTGAGACCGACCACACATAAGTAGAGGAGCTCAAGCAGGCATACTTTACAATACAAATCTGATACACACTTTTTAGTGGCAGGGAACACTTAAATAAAATATAACAATCTGAAGGGCGTTCTTGATAGTCCAAAACAGACAAAGCTAAAGCAGCTAATCAACATTGCAACACTAGGAATAAAAACTTCGGGCTTCTGGCACTTAAATCACGCAAAATATATTTCACAATGATCTCGCCATAACGACAGAAAGAAGAAATAGAAATAGGAGACCACCTCGGATCTAAAAACAGGTGAAATGTAATTAAAATAAGGTATTTACTAATCGAACACAGTATGATGCAGTACAATAGTGGCTTCTGTGTCCATTTGGCTTTGGTCAATTAGAATCAAACAATCATCACACTTCATAAAAGAAACTTACAACACAGTAAACGTAGTAATCCATTTTCATAGCAAGTGGAATAACCACAGAATTAAATGTGCGCAATAATAATTACACCCTCAAAGCAAAAGACTACACGCTTGAAATACCTCTTTACTCAAAGAGAATAATAATTTGTTTGCATGTGGTGGTACATCTAGTTTAGTTGCTTTACAGAAACTCAGCTGAGGCTTAAAATTCACTGGATGGCTTCTTGAGGTTTCAGTGCGAATTTCGCCCTTACATTGTCATCATTGAAACACAATAAACACATTAAGCTTTCGCAAAGATCTTACATCATAAAACCACAATAAAACCATTGATACGCGTAAAACATGGTAACTGGCAAAATGATACTGAAGCTTTACTCTTGGCAAATGCCGTTTTTCAGCTAAACATCTGCTTCTGTATTCAACTGACACTGGCCAAAAGAGTGGTGTGATGACTACATGTCCTTCATATTGCATGCAGTAATGCCACTGGCAGAAGATGTCAGGGCGGCCGGTCAGTGCCGATGGGTCATCTAGGGCCTCTGATCGGCGTTTACTGTTACCTGGTATTCAGAGCTGTGTTTTGTTTTGGGGTGTCAGCATTAAACTCTGACGCAGCTCAGGTTAGGATTTGGCCGAACACTGCGTTTCGGTCATCACAGAAGGCTCCTGAGTCCTGAGGGGCTACTTAGACTTTTAATATACATTTTCTGTGGCATCATCATCATCGTCGTAGAAATCTGGAAACGTCACGGTATCATAATGAGCATATCCCATCACAACTAGTAGAGGTATTAAAGCATCTCATGCATTTGCACTGACGGCTGAGATGTATTTCAATACCGTATAATTCCAGTCGTCCCTAGTTTTGAAATATAAATTCGATTCCAACAAGGTACACGCAATTAGGGCTATTTTACGCCACGCTGTTGGTAGCGGTATTGGTGTGAAACGCTGTGTAGTGAGCGTAAAACGGGGTGGAAAAATCCTGAAACATGTCACGTTTGTAATGCATTTGTGCTTTGATGGAATAAGCCTATCACCTAGCTACGGGGCTCGGAGAAATAGTACTAAAATCATGAACGACTTAGTTTTTGACCTACGTTGCTCACGTAACCCATAAATTACCCCAGTCTACAGAATGTTTGTGTTTTATCAACGCAAGACCTTGTATGACGTCTGTTTTGCAAAGGTGAGACGTACAGTCCCCAAGTGAC
Source organism: Schistocerca americana (assembly GCF_021461395.2). Classification (NCBI taxonomy): domain Eukaryota; kingdom Metazoa; phylum Arthropoda; class Insecta; order Orthoptera; family Acrididae; genus Schistocerca; species Schistocerca americana. Next base: position 683,162,114 of record NC_060121.1, read on the forward strand.
GTCAGACGCATTACTAAAGGCTGTATTATTAACTCGAATTCCTGATACGTGAACAGAACCACCATATTATTCATAATTTTCCATTACTTAAGCATCCTTTTATTACCTGTCTGTAAGGATACTCCCAACCAGTTTGTCACCGAGAACTGAACGTGCAGTTACGTAAGATGGAGAAACAAGACAAAGTGCATAGAATAATGAGCTCCTGGAGGTGATACCTGATCTCGATTGAAGAATCATCTAAGCTAAGTTGCAGTAGCATTTGACACCATCGGAAACAACTGTAAAATCCAATTCTACAAAAACAATATATACGTCAAATGTATTCGCAGCTGCGAATATGGACAACCATCCGCTGTATAATGCAATGACGGCAGCGAAAATTAGTGCAGGACCAGGAGTGGAACCGGGTCTCACGCATATCGCATGTAAAATTACTATGTGCAACATGTTTCACATTTATGTTGTACATAGTAATTGTACATTTCACATACCGATGTGAAATGATTTTCATGATAAAAGGAAAGTGTATAAGAAACGTGAAACGACTTACAACACAGACGGCAATGTTGTTATGATGGTCTTCAGTCCAGAGACTGGTTTGAAGGAGCTCTCCATGCTACTCTATCCTGTGCAAGCTTCTTCATTTCCCAGTATCTACTGCAACCTACATCCTTCTGAATCTGCTAGCGTATTCATCTCTTGGTCTCCCTCTACGAATATTACCTACCACGCTGACCTCCAACACCTAACTGATGATTCCTTGATGCCTCAGAATATGTCCTACCAACCAATCCCTTCTTCTAGTCCAGTGGTGCCACAAATTTCTCTTCTCCCCAATTCTATTCAGTACATCCTCATTAGTTATGTGAACTATCCATCTAATCTTCACCGTTCTTCTGTAGCACCACATTTCGAAAGCTTCAATTGTCTTCTTGTCTAAACTATTTATCGTCCATGTTTCACTTCCACACATGGTTACACTCCATACAAATACTTTCATAAACGACACTTAAATCTATACTCGATGTTAACAAATTTCTCTTCTTTAGAAACGCTGCTCTTCCCATTTCCAGTCTACATTTTATTTCCTCTCTGCTTCAACCATTATCAGTTATTTTGCTCCCCAAATAGTAAAACTCATCAACTACATGAAGTGTCTCATTTCCTAATCTAATTCCCCCAGCATCACCTGATTTTATTCGACTACATTCCATTACCCTCATTTGCTTTTATTGATGTTCATCTTATATCCTCCTTTCAAGACACTGTCCATTCCGTTCAACAGCTCTTCCAGGCCCTTTGCTGTCTTTGACAGAATTACAATGTCATTGGCAAAACTCAAACTTTCTACTTCTTCTCCATGTACTTTAATTCATGCTCCGAAATTTTCCTTTGTTTCCTTTACTGCTTGCTCAATATACAGATTGAGTAACATCGGGGATAGGCTACAACCCTGTCTCACTCCCTTCCCAACCATTGCTTCCCTTTTATACCCCTCGACTCTTATAAGTGCCATCTAGTTTCTGTACACATTGTAAATAGCCTTCCGCTTCCTGTGTTTGACCCCTGCCACCTTCAGAATTTGAAAGAGAGTATTCTAGTCAACATTGTCGAAAGCTTTCTCTAAGTCTACAAATGCTAGAACCATAGGTTTGCCTTTCCTTAATCCATCTTCTAAGATAAGTCGTAGGTTATGTATTGCCACAATTGTCCCTATATTTCTACGGAATCCAAACTGATCATCCCCGAGATCAGCTTCTACCGGTTTTTCCATTCCTCTGTAAATAATTCGTGTTTGTATTTTGCAGCCGTGACTTATTAAACTGGTAGTTCGGTAAATTTCACATCTGTCAAAAGCTGCTTTCTTTGGGATTGGAATTATTATATTCTTCTTGAAGTGTGAGGGTATTTCGCCTGTCTCATACGTCTTGCTAACCAGAAGGTAGAGTTTCGTCAGCGCTGGCCATCTGAAGGCTATCAGTAGTTCTAATGGAATGTTGTCTACTCCTGGAGCCTTGTTTTGACTTGGATTTTTCAGCGATCTTTCAAACTCTTCGCGCACTATCATATCTCCCATTTCATCTTCATCTACGTCCTCTTCTATTTCCATAATATTGTCCTCGAGTACACCGCGCTTGTATAGACCCTCTATATACTCCTTCCACCATTCTGCTTTTCCTTCTTTGCTTAGAACTGGGTTGCCATCTGAGCGCTTGATATTCATGCAAATGGTTCTCTTTTTGCCAAAGGTCTCTTCAATTTTGCTGTAGGCAGTATCTATCTTACCCCTAGTGGTATATGCCTCTACATCCCTACGTATGTCCTGTAGCCATCCCTGTTATGCCATTTTGCACTTCCTGTAGATCTCATTTTTGAGACGTGTTTATTCCTTTTTGCCTGCTTCATTGACTGCATTTTTGTATTTTCTCCTTTCATCAATCAAATTCAATATATCTTCTGTTACCCAACGATTTCTACTAGCCCTCGTCTTTTTACTTACTTGATCCTCTGCTGCCTTCACTATTTCATCTCTCAAAGCTACCCATTATTCTTCTACAGTATTTCTTTCCCCCAGTCTTGTCAGTCGTTTCCTAATGCTCTCCCTGAAACTCTCTACAACCTCTGGTTTTTTCAGTTTATTCAGGTCCCATCTCCTTAAATTCACATCTTTTTGCAGTTTCTTCAGTTTTAGTCTACAGTTCATAACAAAAAATATTGTGGTCAGAGCCCACATCTGCCCCTGTAAATGTCTTACAGTTTCAAATCTGGTTTCTAATTTTCTGTCTTACCAGTATATAATGTATCTGAAACCCTCCATTGTCTCCAGGCCTCTTCCAAGTATACAGCCTTCCTTCATGATTCTTGAACCAAGTGTTAATTGTGATTAAGTTATACTCTGTGTGAAATTCTACCAGGCGTCTTCATCTTTCATTCCTTACCACCATTCCATGTTCACCTACTACTTTTCCTACTCTTCCTTTTCCTACTAACGAATTCCAGTCACCCATGACTAGTAATTTTCGTAGCCCTTCAGTATCTGAATGATTTCTTTTGTCGTATCATACATTTCATCAATGGACAATATGTTATAATATATTTAAGCATATTAGTGTGAGTTAGACCGTCAGTGAGAGAGCACCTGAAGTTCCTGCTGCTAATAAGGCATGTAAACTGTTCTTTTGTTACATATTTTTTACGAGCTTCAAACAAGAGCGACCTCACTAATGGATAGGTACTGTGATTGGTGTGTGCAGATGCGAGCTGATGTGGTGACCCTTCACTGATAGGTCCAGGCGGTATTGGCTTCCGTCACACAGTTTCACAGTCTGAGGCTGCTGCCAAGGGCATCACAGCGTGGGGGGGGGGGGGGGGGGGCGTATGACGCCGGATGCGAGGGACGTCGAGCACATCCCCCATGTCCTCTTATCGGTGCACTGCTGTGGCTGCCCCAGGAGCTGTCTCAACTCAGGTTGACCCCTCACCCATGAGTGAGAAATCATTCCATAGTCAGGCAAGCATAGAAAGACTTTCGGAGTGGCCGATTCTAGCGCCTCCCCAGTTTGTTTGACGAACAGGTTTCGGGCGTTATCTGTGACTGACGAAGTCTCTGAGCCGGATGCAGTCGTCCACCTTTCCAGAAGATTTTTCTAGGTCCTCAAGGCCTCGGCATTCTCTGAGGGTGGGTTTCCTGACAGTTGGGAGCTCCAACGTTAGGCGTGTAATGGGGCTCCTTAGGAACATGGCGGTCAAGGATGGCAAGGAAGCCAGTGTGCACTCCTTATGCATGCTGGGGGAGTCATTCCGAATGTGGAGAGGATGATTCCGGATGCCATGAAGAGTACGGGGTGCAGCCAACTGTAGGTGGTGGCTCATTTATGTACCAATGATGTGCGTCGCTTTGGGTTGGAGGAGATTCTCTCTGGTTTCGAGCAGCTAGCAGAAATGGTACAAGCCGCAAATCTTGCTTGCAAGACTAAGGTGGTCACCATCTGCAGCATCGTCGTTAGAACCGACTGTGGTCTTTTGGTACAGAGCTCAATGGAGGGCCTGAATCAGAAGCTCAGGTGGTTTTGTGACCGCATGGGCTGCAGATTCCTTGACTTGAGCTATTGGGTGGTGGGTTTTCAGGTTCCGCTTAGTAGGTCAGGAGTCCACTACACACAGGAAGTGGCTACACGGGTAGCGGGATCTGTGTGGGAAAGACCGGTGCGGTTTTTTACGTTAGAGGGTCCCAGGAAACCACAGAAAGTGTGCCCGTCTAAAAGAGAGCAGGTAAAACACAGTAAGGTACTTGCAGAAACGATCAGTATTGTATTTGTAAATTGTCATTGTTGTTTTGGGAAGGAACCAGAGCTCCAAGCCGTAATAGAAAGCACTGAAGCTCAAATAGTTATAGGTACGAAAAGCTAGCTAAAGTTGAAAATAAGTTCAGCCCAAACTTTTTCGAACGATATATGTTCTTAAAGGATGGATTAAACACAATTGGTGGTGGAGTATTTATTGCTATCAGAAGTAGTCTACCTTGTAGTGAAATTGAAGTAGATAGTTCCTGCGAAATAAAAGTAGGGGTAGAGGTTATACTTGACAATCGGACTAAACACTTAATTCTATCGTTTTCCCGATCCCCCAACTCAGAAGATATAGTGGCTGAACTGTTCAGGGAAAACTTGATTCCCATTTCAAATAGGTACCCCAATGATACATGTATAGTCGGTGGGGACTTCAACTATACGTCTAAAGCCGGCGGAAAGACAAAACGTCATCGAAAATTGGGCAAAATTTTTTCTCAGTAAATTATTTTCAGCAATTAGTGCATGTGCCCACTCGAAGGGTAAATGGTTGTGAAATCACACTTGACCTCTTAGCAACAACTAGTTCTGGAAAAATAGGGAGTACCATGACGGTTACAGGGATTAGCGACCACAAGGCAGTTGCTGCTAGGCTGAATACTGTAACACCCTCAACCATCAAAAAGAAACGCAAAGTCCATCTATTTAAAAAATCTAATAAAACACTCTTAACGCCTATTTAAGAGACAGTCTCCACTCCTTCCGGTCTATTCATGTAAGACAGAAAAGATGTGGAATGACTTCAAAGAGACAGTATCGACGACAATTGAGATATATATACCACATAAATTAATAAGTAATGGTACTGATCCCCCATGGTACACAAAACGGGTCAGATCACTGTTGGAGAAGCAACTAAACAAGCATGCCAAATTTTGAAGAACGCAAAATCCCCAAAATTGGCAAAGTTTTGCAGACGTATGAAAGATAGCGCGTACTTCAATGCGAGATGCTTATATTATTTTCACAACAAAGCTATGTCTCGAAATCTGGCAGAAAACCCAAAGAGATTCTGGTCGTACGTAAAGCACACCAAGACGCAATCGACACCTTCACTGCGAGATAACAGCGGTGAAGTCGCTGGTGACAGTGCCACTAAAGCAGAGTTACTCAAAATGGTTTTCGAAACTCCTTCACCAAAGAAGACGACGTAAATATTCCTGAATTCCAGTCAAGAACAACTGTCAAGATGAGAAACACAGAAGTAGATATCATCGGTGTAGCAAAGCAGCTTAAATCACTTAATGAAGGCAAGGCTTCCGGTTCAGATTGTACACCAGTCAGGTTCCATTAGGAGTATGCTGATACAACTGCTCCATATTTAGCAATTATATACACCCGCTCGCTCGCAGAAAGATCCGTAAGTAAAGACGAAAATGGCTCAAGTCACAGCAATACCCAAAAAGGGAAGTAGGAATAATCCACTGAACTACAGGCCCATATCAACGACGTCGATTTGGGGTAAAGTTTTGGAGCATATACTGTGTTCGGACATTATGAAGTACTTCGAAGAAAACGACTTATTGACACATAGTCACCACGGATTCGGAAAATATAGTTCTTGTAAAATACAGTTAGCTCTTTATACCTATGAAGTAATGAGTGCTATCGACAGGGGATGTGAAATAGATTCCATACTTTTAGAGTTCCAGAAGGCTTTCGACACCGTTCCTCACAAGCGTCTTCTAACCAAACTGCGTGCCTCTGAAATATCGCCTCAGTTGTGCCACTGGATTCGTGATTTCATGTCAGAAAGCTTACAGTTCGTAGTAATGGGCGCAAAGTCATCAAGTAAAACAGAAGTATTATCCGGCTTTCCCCAAGGAAGTTTCATAATCCCTCTGTTGTTCCTGATCTATGTTAACAACATAGGAGACATTCTGAGTAGCCCTCCTAGATTGTTTGCAGATGATGCTGTCATTTACCGTCTTGTAGTCATCAGATGATCAGAACGACTTTGAAAATGATTTAGGTAAGATATCTGTGTGGTGCGAAAAGTGACTGTTTACCCTGAGTAAAGAAAAGTGTGAAGTTATTTACAAGATTACTAAAAGAAATCGCTAAATTCCGATTACGCGATAAGTTGCTCAAACGTGAAGGCTGTAAATTCAACTAAACACTTAGGGTTTACAATTACAAATAATCTAAATTGGAACGATCACATAGATAGTACTGTGGGTAGAGCAAACCAAAGACTGCGTTTCATAGGCAGAACACGTAAAAGGTTCCACGGGTCTACTGAAGGGATTGCTTACACCACGCTTGTCCGCCCTATTCTGGAGTATTGCTGTGCGGTGTGGGATCCGCAATAGGTTGGACTGACGGATGACATCGAAAAAGATCAAAGAAGGGCAGCTCGTTTTGTATTATAGCGAAAATGTGGAGAGAGTTCCACAGACATGATAAGTGAAATGGAATGGCAATCATTAAAACAACGGCGTTTTTCGTTGCGACGGGATATTCTCATCAAAATGGTTCAAATGGCTCTGAGCACTATGGGACTTAACTTCTGAGGTCATCAGTCCCCTAGAACTTAGAACTACTTAAACGTAACTAACCTAAGGACATCACACACATCCATGCCCGAGGCAGGATTCGAACCTGTGACCGTAGCGGTCACGCGGTTCCAAACTGAAGCGCTTAGAACCTCATAGCCACAGGGCCGGCGATCTTCTCATCAAATGTCGGTCACCTGTTTTCTCCTCCTGTTGTGAAAACATTCTGTTAGCGCCCACCTACATAGGAAGAAATGATCATCACGATAAAATAAGAGAAATCAGAGCTCGCACAGAAAATTTAAGTGCTCGTTTTTTCCGCGCGCCGTTTGGGAGTGGAACGGTGGACAGAAAGGTTGAAGGTGGTTCCTTTAAACCTCTGCCAGGTGTTTTATTGTCAACAGCAGAGTTATCACGTAGATGTAAATGTGAAGATCCGATGATGACAGCATAGCTCTTTTGCATCTGATCATCCAGTAAAATACTTTGTTAGTGACGTTGGCTTCTGAATATTTCTTCAATTACAGTGTATTGCAGCAAGTCCACATGCACCAACGACTAGCTAACAGATGGCAATCGTGGTGGTACAGAAATGGAACACCCAAACAGAGCTCCTCATCAACCTTGTGAGTAACGTGGCAGCACGTTACGCAGCATGTACTGTTGTCCGTCGTAATCACACATCCGGCTGAGAAGAATGTCCCGCGTTAACTCCAGAGGGCGTCGATACATAGCGGTGACTGCAGTGTAATTTTTGTCTTTGAATTAAAGTGTCACTTCCGTTCATCTCACTGAAGTACTTCTTCAAGTTACCTTCTGCGTTGTACTGTAGCAGTTACATCTAAGTAAAGTCTAATTTTCACCTCGCTATTTTACTTGACAGTGCTACATAATGCATAAGCTTCTTTGGCCGTAAAGTTTTGCACACCACTTCTACAGTAATTGTTGCAAGAAAAACCACTACAGTACACAATGAAAGACATCTTGCTTCATCAGTACTTTTCGTGTTAGGTACTATCTGGGTTTTCTTACTTCCTGTCGAGTTACCCATCAATCATCAACATGTTGCAAATGCACCAATCGTACAGTACTGGGATGAGATGCGCTACCCAGTCTAGCACGTGAAAATTTAATAACTGAATTCACTACCTCTTATTAATTGTAGTTTCTACCTGCGTTCGTTAAAACATCCTGTTATGTGATACCAGCCAGCTGTAATTAAATTTTTTTTTCCACCGTACTAGAAATATAGTTGTACACACAGCTACAGCTTCAAAATTGGCTAATAATCTGCCACAGCCGTAATAATAAGTAATATCTAGAAGTCTGCTCAAATTTCGATTGTCCCCTCCTTTTATTTCAGATAGTAACGTCATACTGTCTGACGTTCGTTGTCACTATGGCACGACGGAGACGACAAAGAAACTGCAATTGCTGTCGGGCTGCTATGCCGTTCTTGCATCTCGCTTCCAACACACATTTATTATTGAATGTTAGGGCGCACCACATCTGCAAATAAGTCGTTTTGAACTTGACGTATCAACAGTGTAATGTGTTCTAAAGTTGTACGATAAAATTGTGCTTGTCCACCAACGAATACTCCAGTTTCTCTATGCGGCATACCGCATAAATTCAGGCTGCTTGACTGGAAACATTATGAATGTCAATGGTACTTAAAGGAAATACGATTAGTGTATTACGACCAGCCAATGGCGAAGAGACAAATCTACTGACCTTTTCCTCGTTACCGGTGACGTCCCACCATTCGTGTGGAAGAGATTTCAGGTATTATTTGGCTTAATCTTTCGTAGACTAATCGCAACATCATGAAGTGTCAAGCCAGCGGATCATGTGTTTGTTAGGCAAAGGGGAGACAATTGACGCATAATAGTTATCGGCCGGCCGGAGTGGCCGTGCGGTTCTAGGCGCTACAGTCTGGAGCCGAGCAACCGCTACGGTCGCAGGTTCGAATCCTGCCTCGGGCATGAATGTGTGTGATGTCCTTAGGTTAGTTAGGTTCAATTAGTTCTACGTTCTAGGCGACTGATGACCTCAGAACTTAAGTCGCATAGTGATCAGAGCCATTAGAGCAAGTTATCGTAAACTATCGAAATTTTACCCAAAATAATAGCTGCAGGATAACACCAGTTGTTCGATCCTGGGATAATGTCACTGAATAGCTGTCGTTACTGGCTATTTTTATTATATGGTCTACGTTACTATTTCATGTTTTCCGACAGGTTACAATTGCTTCAAGGGAATAACACTTCGTGGAAAAATTGAAATAGGTCGAAGACTTCGTATTTTGTGTTCTGTAATGAGGGATCCACGGACAATAATTTGATGTCATGTAGCTGATGAGACCATCAGGAAAATTTCACACAACATTGTTGGGTTTTTCGATTATTTATGACCAACTAAGTGCATCTCATGGGAAATATACAAGGGATATCTACGAATGTCGCATTGCATCTTATTTCGATGGATGAATGACAGGAAAATTTAATCATTAAACGATGACCAGAGTAACAAGATAAATGTTTATATGCGAATACTGTCTTGGATACTCATTAATACGGTGAATAGAAAAGCACAGGAATGACTATTCGTCCTAACAATACAAGAGATCAACGGATCACAAGAATGTAGTCCTCTACTAGATGATTCCTACGAGGAAAAAGGATCAACCTTACTCAGAAACACTATGGACTACTTAAGATAGTTTGACACTGTAAGGAAGTTAATAACGTAGAACATAGATGAAATAATACAAAATTAAAGGAGAATGGACATAATAATACACATTAACGCTTATTAATGAACGCCAGTTTTTCTCGGCTAATTACCGTGTGGTAGAGGGCATAACATCAACAGCGAGAGATAACCTGATTCACCAAAGCAGCAAAGTTTCTCGTAATTTGTTAAAAACTTAATTAGGAAAGTTGTGCAGTGAGCGCCTTGCGGGAGGCTACTAACGGAATTATGCTGGAACGTGGTGTTCCATGAGCAACTTTCATTTTCAAATAACTTTCGTATCGGTGTAAGCAGGTACACGGCAAAGGCACAATTATGTACCGAGTTATTGGTTACTCGTAACATAATTACTCTTTGGAACAGTCAGTAAGGTAACTAGGAAGATTACTTAGAGTTTCGGATTAGTCGACCGGCCAGATCATCGTCCTCTTGGTGGCGAACTCTGAGTAGCGGATTGGAAGTCACTTGTTCTTCTGGCGTGTTTACTAGCAACATTAGTCCTGTTTTGGCAATCTGATGAAGTGGTTGGCTGTTTGCAAGTCTAAAATGTCCTACGATGGATTTTGGCTACGTGCTAGGTGAGCACGTTTGCAATACGAGGTTGCTACTTAATCACAGAGGTCGTATATTTCGAGCGTAATTTTTCTTCATTCTTACCATGACGGTTAAGGTAGAGAACTTCACTCGAATTTTTTGTCATCTGGAGGAGTGTTTTCCACTTGAAGATGTAGTTTATGTGCCTGCATGAGGAGACTAGAATTAGCTGCAAGGTACTATATCTGTTTACTAATATTCTGTCTGCAGTTTTCAGAATCCCCACCACAGAGATTTCTCCTAAGTTGCCACTTTATATGGCTTTCGGTTTGGTTCATTTGTTCGCATGTTGAGAACTGTTACCGCCTCTTTCTGAACACTAATGTTTCTCATTATATGTTACTTTAACTAATTTTAGACACAATTATATGGCTTTATTTTCGAATATCTTTTCAATCAATTACCTCGCCTTTTCACCAAAGAGGTTATAACAAGTTATATTTAGCTATTATCCCTCAGTAACCTTCCACTTAACATTCAAAAGCAGATTTGGTATATTTTGCAGACGATGCTGCTGTTATAAAGAATCCCATCAGAGAGAAAACAAGAGAACTAACTCTTGTTTAGTATTACTGTGAAAATCGACTCTTCCTTAATTTTCAATCAAGACGCTATATTCAGTTCTGTGTATGAAACAGTCATACAAATATAGATGTAGCACATCAGCAAGGCTCGGGAAATAGGATAGAATGTTCCAAATTATTGGGGTGTACATACTGATGAAATCCTGAATTTTTAGAATTATATTATCGATTTTCTCGTGCAGTTACGTTCAGCTACTGTTGCTGTTGGCGTAATTGCTGGGCTCGGGAACAAACTAATCAGCGAGTCATATATTTTGCGTGTATCCATTCAATAATGTTTCATATAATTGTTTTTTGGTTAAACTCATCTCGTAGAAAGAAAGTATAGACTTCATAAATGCTAGCATTAAGACTACTATTTGGTGTTCACCTGTGGTGGTAATGCCGGTACCTCTTCCGGGAGTTGGGAAATTTAACAGCACCTTCACAACACATACATTAGTTAATGAATTTCATAACAAATAATACATCTTAATTTGTGACTAAATGTTATGTCAACACCTACATTAGTTGAGGAAAACACAAGACAGGTGCTTGTAGAAGCCGTGCTCTGAGGGTTTATTAAAACACTGTTATGCATATAGATAACAGTAATAATAATAATAATAATAAAGAAGAACTAAAAGAAAAATATAGACAAAGACTAACAAAAATACTGAAAACAGAATTGACAGCCAGAAACAAGACAAAAGCTATAAATACTTATGCTATACCAATATTGACCTACTCATTTGGAGTAGTGAAATGGAGTAACACAGACCTAGAAGCACTCAATACACTTACACGATCACAATGCCACAAATATAAAATACATCACATACATTCAGCAACTGAAAGATTCACATTAAGCAGAAAGGAAGGAGGAAGGGGATTTATCGACATAAAAAACCTACATTATGGACAGGTAGACAATTTAAGAAAATTCTTTATAGAACGAGCAGAAACTAGCAAAATACACAAAGCAATCACTCATATAAATACATCGGCTACACCACTGCAATTTCATAACCACCTCTACAACCCTTTAGATCACATAACATCAACAGATACGAAGAAAGAAAATTGGAAAAAGAAAACACTACATGGCAAGCACCCATATCATCTAACACAGCCACACATTGATCAAGACGCATCCAACACATGGCTAAGAAAAGGCAATATATATAGTGAGACGGAAGGATTCATGATTGTAATACAGGATCAAACAATAAACACCATATATTACAGCAAGCATATTATTAAAGATCCCAATACCACAACAGATAAATGCAGACTTTGCAAACAACAAATAGAAACAGCAGATCACATTACAAGTGGATGTACAATACTAGCAAATACAGAATACCCCAGAAGACATGACAATGTAGCAAAAATAATACATCAACAGCTTGCCTTACAACATAAATTTATAAAACAACATGTTTCCACGTACAAGTATGCACCACAAAATGTACTGGAGAACGATGAATACAAATTATACTGGAACAGAACCATTGTAACAGATAAAACAACACCACATAAAAAACCTGACATCATACTCACCAATAAAAAGAAGAAATTAACACAACTAATCGTAAAATCCATACCCAATACAACAAATATACAAAGAGAAAACAGGAGAAAAAATTGAAAAATACATCCAACTGGCTGAGGAAGTCAAGGACATGTGGCATCAGGATAAAGTTGACATTATACCAATTATACTATCAACTACAGGAGTCATACAACACAATATCCACCAGTACATCAATGCAATACAGCTACATCCAAACTTATATATACAACTACAGAAATCTGTAATTATTGACACTTGTTCAATTACCCGAAAGTTCCTAAATCCAATGTAAAATATACCGTAAAGTTAAAAGGAAGTCACGCTTGATCAAGGTCCGCGTCACCTTCCATTTTTAACCACACATAACGTCTGAGACAAGAAAGAAATAATAATAATTATATTAATAAAAGAATAATAATATTAATTTCGTGTGGCTTAGTGCCTTACAATTCCTTCTATTGGACGCAACTTCGTGACTTGGGTGCCCCTGACCTACCCAGTTTTTCAGCTGGGGAGAGGGAACCTGTTGTTTACCGTGGAAGGCAAACCGCGTGTAATTGCTCACAATTCATCATATCTTTGGGAGGCAAAGGATACTTTAAACACACTGACTGAAAAGCTGATAATCCTGCTGTATACTTTTTAACCGTTTGTTTTCACTTTGTTGTACATTTATGTTTGTTATCTTGAAATGTTTCTTATATTTTGTGAGATACCATTGTTACTGGTGCAAGATTTTAAAATAGGTCCCAACCCAAAACTCATCAAGTAAATAAAGGTGAAATTCTCAATTCGGGCTATTTTTCCATTGCATTGACATATCTTAGAACTTGACGCCATTTTAATGCAATTAATGTGAATTTTGCGTAACTTCACAGGTGCCTGTAGATTGTCTGCATAATATCCATTAATACTTTACGATGTGATTGGTTGCCTCATTATAACTCTACAATGTGGTGAACAGAGGGTGGTGAGGAAGGGTGAAAGGGTGAGGAGCTGTGAGAAGAGGATAAAGTGTAGCTATAATTTAACGGTGATGACATCATTGATGAGCGTGATGTTGTCATAAGATTGAAGTCGAAGTTCGTTCATATGACCTCTGGCGTGTAGGCAGTCCAAAGGTAGGTCATTGTGGCCCAGAATTCCCACAGTATTCCTACTCAGAAAGAACAGGAACTTTGGCCATATAAGTTCAGAATAAAATTCAAGGGATGCAGGAGTATGTCTACTAGTAAATGAGTATGCATTAATATCGGTTAGCCACAATGTAGTGAAGGCATTATAGTGACAAACATAGGGAAAAAAGGCAACATTTACCAAAGCAGTACAAGTTTACATAACTATTAGCTCCATATTTGATGATGAGATTGATACACTTATGATGGAATAAAAAAATTATTCACAAATTCATGGGAGATGAAAATGTGCTGTTGACGGCGGACTTGAATTCGAGAGCATGAAAATGAAGTGAAGGAAAGAATAGGAGCACAGCGACTGTGAGATATGAAGGAAACAACAAGTTGCCTACTAGAATTTTGCACAAGGCACAGTTTACTCAGTGCACACCCTTGGTTTAAGTGTAGTAGTAGCTAAATATCCATGGTTGTCTTGGTATGCATTTATTCCATTATCACGTATCGTCCATCCCCCTTTTTCCATCTCATCCGCCCTTCTCTCTGTCCTTCTCTTTCTCCGTTCTCTCAACCTACATCATACCTCAGTATCTGACTAACTCCTGTCCTTCATTATGTTCAACTGCTACTCACCTTCCTTTCGTTCGTATATTACTCTGCCTCTCTCAAACTATCTCCTCCTGCTTCCTCTTTCTATCTGCTCCTTCCTCTGTGTCCATATCCTCCTCTCCTTTCTGACTCCATCATCTTTTGCCCACATATCTCCCCACAAAATTTAGCTACTTCTCCATCCTGTCTACCTCCTTCGACCCCTGTCTCTGCCCATCTCCTCTTTCCCTCCTCAGTCCATCACCTGCTTGCTCCCCCTCTGGTCAATTCCTTCTCTTCCTTCTCTCTGCTCATATCTCCCTCGATATCACTGTGTCCATCTCCTCCTCCCTCATATCTGTTTCCATGTCCCCCTTCATGCTCTCTGTACATCCATGTCTTCCTCTGCCTTATTATTACCACGTTATCACTCCTCTACGTCTACATTACATCTACGTGATTACTCTGCTATTCACAATAAAGAGCCTGGCAGAGGGTTCAATTAACCACCTTCATGCTGTCTCTCTACCGTTCCACTCTCGAACGGCACGTGGGAAAACGAGCATTAAAATTTTTCCGTGCGAGCCCTGATATCTCTTATTTAATCGTGATGATCATTACTCCCTATGCAGGTGGATGCCAACAGAATGTTTTTACAATCGGAGGAGAAACCTGGCAATTAAAGTTTCATGAGAAGGTACCGGCACACCTAAAAACGCCTTTGTTTTAATTATTGCCACTCCAATTCACGTATCATGTCTGTCACACTATCTCCACTATTTCGCGACAATACGAAACAAGCAGCCCGTCTTTGTGCTTTTCCGATGTCATCCGTCTGTCCCACCTGATGCGGATCCCACACCGCACAGCGGTACTCCAGAATAGGGTGGACAAGCGTAGTGTAAGCAGTCTCTTTGGTGGACCTGTTTCACCTTCTAAGTGTTCTGCCAATGAATCACAGTATTTGGTTTGCTCTACCCACAATATTATCCATGTGATCGTTCCAATTTAGGTTATTTGTAATTGTAATCAGTAGGTATTTAGTTGAATTTACAGCCCTCAGATTTGTGTAACTTACCGCGTAATCAAAATTTAGCTATTTCTTTTAGTACTCATGTGAATAACTTCGCGCTTTTCTTTATTTAGGGTCAACTGCCAATTTTCGCACCATACAGTTATCTTACCTAAACCATTTTGAAAGTCGTTTTGATCATCTGATGACTTTACAAGACTGTAAGTGACAGCATCATCTGCAAACAATCTAAGTTGCTATTCAGATTTTCTCCTATGTCGTTAATATGGATCAGGAACAATAGAGGGCCTATAGCAGTTGCTTGCGGAACACCGGATTTTATTTCTCTTTTACTCGATGACTTTCCGTCTATTACCACGAACTGTGACCTTTCTGACACGAAGTCACGAATCCAGTGGCACAACTGACGCGATACTCCGTAGGCACGCAGTTTGATTAGAAGACGATTGTGAGGACGGTGTTGAAAGCCTTCTGGAATTCTAAAAATATGGAATCAATTTGACATCCCTTGTCGATAGCACTTATTACTTCATGAATATAAAGAGCTAATTGTGTTTCACAAAAACGATATTTTCTGGATCCGTGCTGACTATATGTCAGTAAATTGTTTTCTTCGAGGTACTTCATAATGTTCGAATACAGTATATGTTCTAAAACCCTACTGCAAATCGACGATAGCGATGTAGGCCTGTAATTCAGAGGATTACTCCTACTTCCATTTTTGGGTATTGGTGTGAGTTGAGCAATTTTCCAGTCTTTAGGTACGTATCTTTCTGCGAGCGAGTGGTTGTATATAACTGCTGAGTATGTAGCTCTTTTATCAGCATACTCTGAGAGGAACCTGACTGGTATACAATCTGGACTGGAGGCCTTGCCTTTATTAAGTGATTTAAGATGCTTTGTTACGCTGAGGATATCTACTTCTGGGTTTCTCATCTTGGCAGTTGTTCTTGATTGGAATTCAGGAGTATTTACTGCGTCTTCTTTGGTGAAGGAGTTTCGAAAAACCGTGTTTAATAACTCTGCATTATTGGCACTGTTATCAGTGACTTCACCGTTGTTATCGCGCAGTGAAGGTATTGATTGTGTCTTGCCACTGGTGTGCTTTATGTATAACAAGAATCTCTTTGGGTTTTCTGTCAGATATGGAGACAGAATTTCGTTGTGGAAATAGGAGCCAGCTTGTTCTTATGTCCAATGTGTATTTTTCCCGATAGTAATATGTGTACCAAGTTCCTGTAGGAATCGATCTCGGGAATTGGGTGTCTCTGACATTGTACACACATACCACATGTATTTCAAATGTATACAACGTATGTCATACAAATTTGTACGTATATTTCACCAGTATCTCTAGCGAATTAAGTCCTGTAGCTACATTTTCACGGAGCCCAGTTTCTATGATTTCATATTGCATGAACAATGTGTCATACAATGATGTAATTTGGCAGGTACATTTAGTGCTATAGGTAAATACTGTCTGCAGTATGTATTGTGAATTCGCTAAGTACTAAGGAAGCTATAATTTAAAACATCATGCCTAATGAGGCAGTTTTACTGCTTAAACAGTGGCTGTATAGTAAGCGATAAACGTTTTCGCTTTCATCATTTTTGAGTGCTCTAAGCTAGAAAAGGTCCTGTAAAGGTTTGAAGTTACGTGTAAAGTTTGTTCCAAGTCACTAACTGCTCAAATATTGGACTTACGAAGCGTGTGATTTCACACATCGTGAGTTACACAACCTTTTCACCTTTAGGTAAGTGTTTCGTACCCACATAGTAATTCTCTCCTTGCGATAAGTGACACTTGTGCCAATTTTGGTTGAAGTCGGTTTGACGGCGTAGAAGAGGATATGGAACATACATTACATGCATGTATGCATAAGTGCATACGTATATACATACATCTGTTTTTTATAATACAGGGTGATTCAAAAAGAATACCACAACTTTAGGAATTTAAAACTCTGCAACGACAAAAGGCAGAGCTAAGCACTATCTGTCGGCGAATTAAGGGAGCTATAAAGTTTCATTTAGTTGTACATTTGTTCGCTTGAGGCGCTGTTCACTAGGCGTCAGCGTCAGTTGATGCTAAGATGGCGACCGCTCAACAGAAAGCTTTTTGTGTTATTGAGTACGGCAGAAGTGAATCGACGACAGTTGTTCAGCGTGCATTTCGAACGAGGTATGGTGTTAAACCTCCTGATAGGTGGTGTATTAAACGTTGGTATAAACAGTTTACAGAGAATGGGTGTTTGTGCAAAGGGAAAATTTCTGGGCAGCCGAGAACGAGTGATGAAAATGTAGCACGCATCCAGCAAGCATTTGTTCGCAGCCCGGGAAAATCGACTCGCAGAGCTAGCAGAGAGCTGCAAATTCCACAATTTCAGCAGGATGGAGCGCCACCACATTGGCACTTATCTGTCCGTAACTACCTGAACGCTGGCCGCGGTGACCGTGCGGTTCTGGCGCTGCAGTCCGGAACCGCGGGACTGCTACGGTCGCAGGTTCGAATCCTGCCTCGGGCATGGGTGTGTGTGATGTCCTTAGGTTAGTTAGGTTTAAGTAGTTCTAAGTTCTAGGGGACTTATGACCTAAGATGTTGGGTCCCATAGTGCTCAGAGCCATTTGAACCATTTTTTGAACTACCTGAACGTCAACTACCCGAGGCGATGGATCGGCCGCCAGGCAGCCCGTGACAGAGCACTTCAACACTGGCCTCCAAGAAGCCCTGATCTTACCCTCTGCGATTTTTTCTTATGGGGGTATGTTGAGGATATAGTGTTTCGGCCACCTCTCCCAGCCACCATTGATGATTTGAAACGAGAAATAACAGCAGCTATCCAAACTGTTACGCCTGGTATGCTACAGAGAGTGTGGGACGAGTTGGAGTATAGGGTTGATATTGCTCGTGTGTCTGGAGGGGGCCATATTGAACATCTCTGAACTTGTTTTTGAGTGAAAAAAAAACCTTTTTAAATACTCTTTGTAATGATGTATAACAGAAGGTTACATTATGTTTCTTTCATTAAATACACATTTTTAAAGTTGTGGTATTCTTTTTGAATCACCCTGTACGTACAGATTATTAGACAATTTTAACAAAAAGTTTTAGAAACCAGATTATAAGCTGCAGAACATTTCTAGAGGAATAAGAGCACTTTACTGTGATTTAGTGGTTAGAAGCTGCTGATTATAACTGAAGAAATTCAAGAATGGTACAAAGTTAAGCAGACAGGACCTGGATAAATTGAATGAACCAGAGATTTTCACGAGTTTAATAGGCAAAAAATAAGCTATAACTGACAGAAACAGGGGAACGAAATCATTACAAGACGAAGTATTAGCTTTGATGGATGAAATAAGGAATCCAGCAGAGGATCAAATATGGAAATATGCAAGGTTCAGTTTTAAACCTGTGCTAAAAGACGAAATATTGAATGTAACTGACGAAATGCGTACATAATAATTCGGAAACTGGTGCAAAATGGCAAGGCCGTTGTAGACCTTTAAAGAAACAGGAGTCATTGAATCGAATTGACGAAAAAAGAACATATATAAATTCAACATGAATGAAAAGGAAATACTAGCACCCAAAAGCATCGTTGTCAGTAAGTGCTTAATGGGAAAGTGGGTAAGGGTAGTGGACAAGTGCGGACTGGAGAAGCATGAATGTCTAGGACAAATATAAATTACACTGAGGGGAGTTTCAAGAAACATCTGAGTAAAGGAAATGAATTGTTTGAACTTCTGAAAAAAGATGCCCACCAAAGCATCTGGAAGCTGTGTAGAGTATATAGTCGAAATTCGTTCAAAATGTATAGCCCAAAATTTAAGATCCACAAATTCAGTGGGTAATATGTGATTGAGCTTTATAACTGAGTAGCCTTTCCCCTGTGGCTTTGTCCAGATATGAGTCGATGACACATATAGAACAAACCTCATCCTCCACTCACTGTGTCCATCTCCACCTCCCTCTGTTATTCCACCTCATACTCCTGCCTTTATGTATCTCCTCTTTCCCACTCTCTCTGTTTCTTCATCTCCTTTTCCAACCTCTATGTCTATTTTTTCCAACACGTTTCGACCATATCTTCCTCCCTCTCCCTCTCACATCATCGCCTCCTGTGTCATTCCTTCTCTGCATCAGCTCTTCATTTCCACTTGCCAAATACCCCTCTACACCTTCCACATGTCTGATGCACCTCCCCCTCCTACCATCTCCGTCTCCATTTCTTCGTTCAATTGCTATGAGCATTCCATCCTGTGTCCGCTGCAACCTGTCGCCAGCCAAGCTCATCGGCACATGTAGCGCCTGCAATACAGTTTAACAAAGTGGGCTGATACTACTCCCACCGTACACCTATGGATTAGGGCAGGTTACATGTCAGAGGGCCTGAAAAATCATTTATTGGTCCCTAAGATATAGGCCACCAGGCAAAGCAGGTAGATAAAGCAGGCTAATACTACTCCAATACAACATGCGTGTCATGTGGATTAGCAAACATGCGAGTGCGCTAACATCTTCTCTTGCCACTCACATGTAGACTGCCTTGCAAGGCAGGTTGGTTTAGCAGCCCACCTGTTGGAGCTAGGAGGTTATGAGATACACAGTGTTGATACTCAATAGCCCTGCTGTTTCTGAGCCAAATTTGTTTGAAGTCAGTCAAGGGATTTCAGGGATGATCCCAGATCTACACACATATACACACACCCACCCACCCACCCTCCCACCCACCCACCCTCCCACCCACCCACACACACACAAACTCTCTCACACACACACACACACACACACACACACACACACACACACACACACACACACACAAACACACACACACATATATATACACTCTGCTTTATACATCTATATGTAATAACAATAGATTAGAAGTCATTTCTAATGACAGAAAGTAAATGAGCATACTGTTGGTTATTCAAGAAAAGCTTTTTCAACTACTATGCAGGTGCACAAAACATTCAATAGCGATTCCACAGAAATAAATAATACACAAATGTCACTCATCATCATAATAAACACTTTTGGTCAATAATATTTCTGATTAAATGCAAGAACTGGGATGCTATAAGGTGCACAGGATTAACTGAAAAAGCGATTTGCTAAAAATTTAAAACAAAGATAAAACAAGGTTGTGAGGCTTTTGGTCAATAATATTTCTGATTAAATGCAAGAACTGGGATGCTATAAGGTGCACAGGATTAACTGAAAAAGCGATTTGCTAAAAATTTAAAACAAAGATAAAACAAGGTTGTGAGGGTTCCCAAGAAGCGGAGTATTGGTGGATCGTTACGTGATGGACTGCTTAGTGGCTTAAGCAATATCTTAGAATACCTCATTGGGACAAACAACAAACCAGTTTGAGGCTGGGGATATCTAGTTAACATTAGCAGGATGTACATACGATAATATGGAATCATGATAAGCAGTGTGGTAAAAAGATTTGAGGAGAAATCTAACCACAGACAACATCATATATTAGAACAACAGGGTAATTTACAGAAATTTCTAGGAGAGAACGACTGAACGAATTTGACACAGAGAACGGGTATGTGTGATAAGGAGCGAGATAAAGTATAAAATACCTCCACAAGCAAACCCAGAAGAGCCCCTTGTGAAGGTGCAAAGCGACCAGTTGTTTATGCTCAACACTCTGGTCTGCAACACAGAGACGTTTCGTTTTGCAGCAGTCAAAATTATTTATTTCCAGTTGTTTAGAAATGATAATGAGTTACTAAAGTAAATAAGGCGTATGTACTATGATGATTATAGCACTATTATCAGAACATGACACTACGAAGTTCGTGATTTCCTTTGTCTATAGCAGCAGTGTAGACAAGTAGTGTCTTGTCTCTGAGATGTCTGCTCGGTGGCGGAAAATAAAGTTGCTTGTAGAAGGTCAGTCAGGGCAGGTGTGGTCCGGTTACGTTGTGAAGTGGATGCCGTAGCTCTAACGCGGATGGTAAAGTCAAGGTTGGGACGCTCGCCTGCGCAGTACCTTTTCACAGTTTGTGAAGCTTCCAGCAAGACTCATTTAGGTCCGCCTTACTCTGTACAGAATCCAGCGCCGTAATTATCATAGCAGCTTGCCGAGAATCCTAAGACCTGACTGGGGGCGTGTTGAATAAATGGAAAAGGACGGAAAATTGCCGAAATGAGGTTGAACCAGCAGATGCTGGACAGTTGCTTGGCTACGTTTACTTGGCAATAGAAAAGGGAAGTGGCAATGGGCCGGTTAGGTGCCCGAGTAGTTTAATAATTAATGTAATTTAATATGTTTTCGAGGTGTGAATGAAATACAACTCTGGTATTGTGAGTTGTCGTTTTTCTACTCGACTATCTACAAAGAGAAGTATAAACGCTACGCTAAAGAGTTGTTCAGTGAGTTGTTCAGTTTTAAGGAAAGTGGTAAATGTTGCAGGTTTTGCTTAGACAACTAGTGGATGACATTAATAAATAAGTAACAGTTAAAATTATGTTGCCCTTTCTTATAAAGCTAGAAGAATATTTCGTTCACGCGTTTCAGTTTTGAAAGGTCTAAATATTGTCTAATGTACGTATTATGGATTAATTGCGAAGAAAATTGACAACGTTTCCAGTTCTGCAGAGTGAACTAGGGGAATGAATTAGATATGAGACACTACACTCTACGTTACGTTAGCTATAGAAACCTACCCTACCGTTACCGTAAAGTGCCATTTTTCGTTAAGTGTTAAATTCTAATCGGTTCCTACCTCAAGCAAAGAGGTTACAATGTAGAGGTCTAAAAAGTTGGAGATGTAGCAATCAAATCGTTCGGATATAGCATGTCTCTTAGTAGAGTTGGAGATAGGATAAGTAAAGAAGAAGCATAGCAGAACAGTTAATATGGGCCGTGTAATTTTGATTATCTGCATTCAGAAAGCCTGTTTGTATTAATTGGTAAAATTATAAAAATGATGTTTTATGATACAGTTATTGCGAAATTCTTTTTTTTATGTATAAGAACCAATACAGTTTTAATTGCGGTAGTTTCACAAAGATGTTTCATCAGTTGACAAGATACCAACATGCAAAGCAATAGCAGGCACTCTCTTAGTCGTAATAATGGGAAAAAGCAGGAAATACCACTGGATACTGACGTAAAGCTACACTCACATGAAAGGTCACCCGTACCATACACTTTCTTGCAATTATGAATGACTACAGCACATTAAGCAGTAAATGCTAAACTAATAGTATTGAATATCGCTCTGAGGAAACATTTTATAATGCAGACTGCAATTTGTTTTAGTTGTGATGGAACGAATCACAAGACTGTGGACATTATTCAGTCTTTGTAGACGCCTCACAAGACTGAAGAAACCAACTGCCGTGATCAAAAGGGTTATAAAATGTGGAGGAAATTTGCTGTAAAAAGCGAGTGACGGATGCTATAAATACTTGCATTGTGCCGTAATTTGCAGATTTCGTGCGAAGGAATGAAGTGAACAAATGCAGAAGACGAACTTGATACGAAACAAGAAGTGCAGTGCGCATGTAGCGGGATGCAACATATTAATGCAGAGAGCAGTTTCAATATCGACTTACATTTAGAGTTCAGTAAAGGCTGTCACTTGCACTGAAAGAAGAATATGAGGATGAAGCCTATGATAAGTGAAATATCGAAACTATTGTTCCTAAAATGGAGGCAAATAACACATCTAAGTTTGGCATATTGAACATTTCAGTTGATAGAGTATGTATTGATCACTTCAAAGATGACAAATACAATAATGTTTGCAGACTGCACGAAATCTTAGTGGAATGCAACAGGGACGAATGATCAGCGGATACTAGCTAGGTAAAGCAACCATGCAATGAAAGAATACGTGTGCATACTCTCAACTGTAACATAGGTTGTTGTCATTCAGAAAGAGAAATATTTATTCAGCTGTCTGTAACTAGGTAGTAGACTATTGAAAAGAATAGAAATCAGCTCTTGACTGAAGTAAAGGCACCATATGACTGCTCTTGTGAGAATGAAATACCAGAAGTAATCGCCTGTGAATAACTTTTGTAATAAATAAATAGCACAGCGAACATAGCAGTGTTGTTGGTTATAAAAACACTGTTTCTTGAGATCATTCACTTGTTGCATGTCTTATTTACGACAATGTCTCTTTCCGTTAACCATACTCTATGTAAACATTTTGTTTATGGTACTGCACAGTAAAATTAAGCGTGATGGTTCAAAAATGGCTCTGAGCACTGTCGGACTTAACATCTGCGGTCATCAGTCCCCTAGAACTGAGAACTACTTAAACCTAACTAACCTAAGGACACCACACACATCCATGCCCGAGGCAGGATTCGAACCTGCGACCGTAGCAGTAAGCGTGATACTACCTGTGTTAATTACATATGAATGTAGTGTTCTTATGCTGTAAAAAAAGTATTGTGAATCTTGTTACGTTATAGTATCTGTAAAACGTAGTCTACCTGACAAAGAATAGTACTATTCGATTATGAACGTGGTCTCTGTCACGTATCATCTTAATTTTTTATATTATGCGTAGCCGCGTTCGGTATTTTATTCTTGCAAGTTGTACTCAGCATCCAAAGAATGGAAAATACTTAAGCAAAACTGTGTAAAAGTACAATTATTTTGTTACTTCCTTTTGAATAGGGTCGATGTCAGGATTCGAGACGCGTCTCTGAAGACGAAACTACACTACGAAACGAGTTACAAAGACGAACCCAGATTGCTGGGAGCAAACTGTAAGTAGCGGAGATTGTTAGGATCCATCTTTGCCATGTCTGCCAGTATTGTAAAAACTTAAAGCACCGCTCTTCAGTTGGTTTATGCGCAGACATTACATACAACCCGTCTCACTTAATTGATCTCAAGTCTTCCAAAGCTCTTTTAAATTCGGATTCTAATGGTGAATCGCCTGTCTCTTCTACACTCCTGGAAATGGAAAAAAGAACACATTGACACCAGTGAGTCAGACCCACCATACTTGCTCCAGACACTGCGAGAGGGCTGTACAAGCAATGATCACACGCACGGCACAGCGGACACACCAGGAACCGCGGCGTTGGCCGTCGCATGGCGCTAGCTGCGCAGCATTTGTGCACCGCCGCCGTCAGTGTCAGCCAGTTTGCCGTGGCATACGGAGCTCCATCGCAGTCTTTAACACTGGTAGCATGCCGCGACAGCGTGGACGTGAACCGTATGTGCAGTTGACGGACTTTGAGCGAGGGCGTATACTGGGCATGCGGGAGGCCGGGAGGACGCACCGCCGAATTGCTCAACACGTGGGGCGTGAGGTCTCCACAGTACATCGATGTTGTCGCCAGTGGTCGGCGGAAGGTGCACGTGCCCGTCGACCTGGGACCGGACCGCAGTGACGCACGGATGCACGCCAAGACCGTAGGATCCTACGCAGTGCCGTAGGGGACCGCACCGCCACTTCCCAGCAAATTAGGGACACTGTTGCTCCTGGGGTATCGGCGAGGACCATTTGCAACCGTCTCCATGAAGCTGGGCTACGGTCCCGCACACCGTTAGGCCGTCTTCCGCTCACGCCCCAACATCGTGCAGACCGCCTCCAGTGGTGTCGCGACAGGCGTGAATGGAGGGACGAATGGAGACGTGTCGTCTTCTGCGATGAGAGTCGCTTCTGCCTTGGTGCCAATGATGGTCGTATGCATGTTTGGCGCCGTGCAGGTGAGCGCCACAATCAGGACTGCATACGACAGAGGCACACAGGGCCAACACCCGGCATCATGGTGTGGGGAGCGATCTCCTACACTGGCCGTACACCACTGGTGATCGTCGAGGGGACACTGAATAGTGCACGGTACATCCAAACCGTCATCGAACCCATCGTTCTACCATTCCTAGACCGGCAAGGGAACTTGCTGATCCAACAGGACAATGCACGTCCGCATGTATCCCGTGCCACCCAACGTGCTCTAGAAGGTGTAAGTCAACTACCCTGGCCAGCAAGATCTCCGGATCTGTCCCCCATTGAGCATGTTTGGGACTGGATGAAGCGTCGTCTCACGCGGTCTGCACGTCCAGCACGAACGCTGGTCCAACTGAGGCGCCAGGTGGAAATGGCATGGCAAGCTGTTCCACAGGACTACATCCAGCATCTCTACGATCGTCTCCATGGGAGAATAGCAGCCTGCATTGCTGCGAAAGGTGGATATACACTGTACTAGTGCCGACATTGTGCATGCTCTGTTGCCTGTGTCTATGTGCCTGTGGTTCTGTCAGTGTGATCATGTGATGTATCTGACCCCAGGAATGTGTCAATAAAGTTTCCCCTTCCTGGGACAATGAATTCACGGTGTTCTTATTTCAATTTCCAGGAGTGTATATCGACTCCTGTTTCTTCATCTATCACATCCGACAAATCTTCCCCCTCGTAGAGGCTTTCAGTGTATTCTTTCCACCTTTCCGCTCTCTCCTCTGCATTTTATAGCGGAATTCCCGTTGCACTCCTAAAGTTTTAATTTCACCGAAGATTGATTTGACTTCCCTATATGGTGAGTCAGTCCTCCTGACAATAACTTCTTTTTGGATTTCTTCACATTTTCATGCAGCCATTACGCCCAAGCTTCTGGGCACTTCCCATTTTTTTCGTTTCTCCGCAATTTGTGTTTCTGTTTCCCTGAATTTTCCTGACCACTTACAACTTTCTTCTTCCGTCCAGCAACTGAAGTATTTCTACTGTTACCCGTGGTTTCTTCGCAGTTACCTTCTTTGTACCTATGTTTTCCATTCCAACTTCTATGATGGTCCTCTTTAGAGACGTCCATTCCTCTTCAACTCTACTGCCTACTGAGCTATTCCTTATCGTTGCATCTATAGCCTTAGAGAAGCTCAACCGTATCTCGTCATTCCTTAGTACTTCCGAATCCCACTCCTTTGGGTATTGATTCTTCCTGACTATTATCTTAAACATCGGCTTACTCGCCATCACTACTATATTGTTATCTAAGGCTGTATCTACTCGTGGGTACGCCTTACAATCCAGTATCTGATTTCGGAAACCTTGCTGACCATAATGTAATCTTACTGAAATCTTCCCGTATCACTCGGCGTTTTCCAAGTATACCCCCTCCTCTTGTGATTCCTGAACAGAGTATTCGCTACTACTATCTGAAACGTGTTACAGAACCCAATTACACTTTCTCCTCTCTCATTTCTTGTCCCAAGCCCATCTCCTCCTCTCTACTCCTTCCCCTACAACTGCATTCCAGTCTCCCATGACTATTAGATTTTCATCTCCCTTTGCGTGCTGTATTACCTTCTCAATACCCTCATACACTTTCTCTGTCTCTTCATCTTGAGCTTGCGACGTCGGCAAGTATACCTGAACCATCGTTGTCGGCGTTGGTTTGCTGTCGATTCTGGTAAGAACAACCCTATGCTGAAATGTAACACACTCTGAGCCCTACCTTCCTATTCATAATGAATTCTACTTCCGTTATAACATTTTCTGCTGCTGTTGATATTACCCTACATTCATCTGACCAGAAATTCTTGTATTCCTCCCACATCACTTCTTTGACGCCTACCATATGTCGATTGAGCTTTGCGTTTCCCTTTTCAGAGCTTTTAGTTTCCCTACCACGTTCAAGCTTCTGCCATTCCACGCGCCGACTCGTAGAACGTTATCCTTTAGTTTATTATTCAATCTTTTTCTCATAGTAACCTCGCCCAGGGCAGTCCCCTTCTGGAGATCGGAATGGGCGACTATTGCGGAATCTTTTGACAATGGAGAGTTGATAATGACCTTCTTCAATAACAGGCCACATGTCTTGTGGACACACGTTACGTGTCTTTAAGAGGGGTAGGACTTCAAACGGGCCGACTTGGAGCAGGAGAGGCATCTCAGGACATTTTAATTTCCAATGTCTATACTTTTACAAATAAATTCATAAAACTTTGTCAGCAACACCAGGAAGAATTCAGGATCTACACTCGTTGCAGTGGAAGTTCGAAAATATAACAAAATAAATTTTATTTGCGTGCGAAATTTCATTTTTTTCACTTACTAATGGCTGCATTTGTTGCTATAGGTACATTTTTCTTCATAAGTTAGAGAGATTCTTCGATGAATTTTGCGCAGCATACATACCATACTCACAGATGTATTAAACTCTAGAATTTATTTAATTTATGAAAAAACGAATGAACTGTTATATTGTAAACTTCATGTTTAGAAAGATCACAAATTTTGTAAATAATTACCTCTATTTTTTACCACAGTTTCTAATAGATTTGGAAAATTCTAGAGTTTCATACACCTTTAAGTATGGTTTGTATGCTGTGCACTCTCTAACTTATGAACAAATGTATACCTATAGCAACAATTGCTGCCATTAGTAAGTGAAAAAAATATGAAATTTCACACGTAAAAAAATACTTTGTTATGTTTTAGAACTTTCACTGCTATGAATGTGGATTCTGAATTCTTCCTGGTCATGCTGACGAAGTTTAATGAATTTATTTGTAAAAGTATATACTGTGGAAATTAAAATGTCCTGTGGTGCCTCTCCTGCTCCAAGTTGGCCCGTTTGACGTCCTACCCCCCTTAACGTAGTGGGTTCCATTGCTTTCTGCATCCTCATGCCGTTGATCATTGCTGATTCTTCTGGCTTTAATGACGGTTTCCCACCCCTAGGACAAGTGAGTGCCCGTCCTCTTTGCCAAGGCCGTTGGCAGAAAGAAGGTTGAATTCCTGTGGCAGAAGTCTTCGACCGCCAATGCTGATTATTAATCAAAATATCAGTAGCAGTGGGATTCGAACTCGGGAGGGAAGACGTTTTGAATAAGAATCAAAGCCGCTACCCTTAGACCACGAGAGAAACGAATGACAAATATGTTCCAAAATGAAACTGCAGTTTTGACCAACAGCAGAGATGTTACAGTTCTCTCGAAAATTATAAAAAGTCTTAAAACAATCCGAAAATAAGACGTTTTACAACCTATTCTTGGCACCAGTGAATAATGACATGAACTGGCGAATTTATTGGGGTAGTTGTGTCAGAGATAGGAAACATTTAACATTTAGAAGAAAATATCGTATCACAACTACTCATCATGCAACATGTCTTGTTCTCTTTACAGGAAAGACATTCATGAAAAACATGCTAAAATTCTCTTTGTGAATTAAATGCCTCTGCTTTGGATCTACCTTGAATATGTCATACAGTAAGGAAGTATAACACACTAGACTTGTTTGATATTAATCATTTGTAGAATGTTACAGAAGTGTTGTGTTTAGTTCATTCATAAAACCGCATTACTTGTTACATGATACGTTAGATCCACCAGTTTTGATATAATCCTGTTAATTGTAATTCTTCGTAAGTTGTTACAGTCGTCGTAGAGAACAATTGTGCACGGAACTAGGGATATTGACTACAAAAAAGTGAAAACCAAACTAGCAACACATTCGCTAGAAATTTCAGCTTTCCCAGGTGTAAAAACATTTCGAACAGTTTGCAGAAGCGCATATGGCTACTGTTACGGGAAACAGACCATTGTCCGATGGAAAAACATCTCACCATTTAAACTGAGAATTGCAGAAAGTTTGTGCTCCGGAATATTGGCTAGTCCTGACAACATTTCTCCCTGAAATCCCGGGAGTCTTTTGAAATAACGCTACGACCAGCTACGAAGTCTAGACTTTTTGGCACTGGATTGTGTCCTCGAACAGGAAAGTTTATGCAAAACCTCTTTATTTCGCTCTCGCGAATTCTTGTTGCTCTCCGCTACAAATTGTATTGTGAGAGTAGAGAAATCTGGCAGTGAACTGCAGACATAGCAGCCCTCGCAGAAGTTTCGGTACTCATTGAATTCCAACAAAACCTTTTTCTCCTCAGCAGTATTTCGTTCCTATGAAATAAATTAAGACATAACGAGGACTATAGTATGTTGTGTGTGCTTTTGCGTAAGCTGAGGAATTAAACTATTATAACTCAAATCGTTATTTGACCTTGTCAGATACGAAGACAGGCGATTTGTTATGTTAAAATGCAAACGTTTCTTTAATCATAAACGGTTTCATATTATTGATGATCCATCAGACGGATTATACAAGAAAATAAAGAACTGAAACGTAAAGAACTTTCGACTAGACTATCGTTGTATCAAATGCGAAGAACTATATTACGGTTCTACAAATATTTAGTAACCATACATCGAACACTAGGTATTCGCAAAGTAATAAAAAACCAGCGTATACTAGAAGAGAACGAAATTAATATCTGATCGCAATTGAAAGCAGTACAAAATTTAGAAACATCGGAAAGAATGCGCTGTGCCGCAGGTGAAAAAAATTATAAATCGATAATACTGAATAATGCTACTAAGTAATACTATAACCCAAGGTCTCTGAGGCCTTTGCAATCAGGATTATTGGTCGCTTTAATTACAAACCAGCATATGCACTCATAACATCTAAGTTGGTACGATTGAGCCATTCGAAGTTACATCGAGGACGGTCCTAAGGATGGAACTTAATTAATGTGCACATGGTACATTATGCCTCGATATTTACTACAGAATAATATTACCAAGCAATAACACGTACGATACTTGTCAAAATACAAGTTAACAGAGGAAGACTAAGCATAGGTTTTGTTTATTTTGCAGTATATTTTCGTGAAATCAGACATAGTCGAAAATCAACAACCAGAAGAAGTAGACACATATATACTCCAAATGAAATTTCATGGTGTACAATGACGTACTGAGTAACGTAACTCACAGTTTTAGTGCCTCATATAATAGAAGAAAATACCTCAAATTACTTAATGTTATAATCTTTGGTTTAGGTATTTAAAAAAGAAAACATGTTACTGATTTTAGTTGTGGCCGTATTAATTTCACTCTCTTTTAGTTTTCCCTGCTTTCTATTACTTAAAGAATTGCATGAACTGATATATTGTTACTAAAAATATGTAGAAACTAAACATTAATCTTTCTATTTTATGTAAAGTAACTACAGTAGAAAGTTCGCAACGTTACAATTCTTTATTTTACTATAAAGCCACAACTTCATGAAAATTTTTTCTTTGGTAGCGCGGTCATGGAGTTCGTGTTTTCGTGCAGCTATAGCTCTACATAGTGGCCAGTTGTCTGCTAGCGTACTTCCTTGTTTCTGTAGCTGGCGTTGCGAGTAACACGTCTTATTTTCATGCGCACATGGACTGTGTAAATGTTGCCATTATCACTCGTCTTGTATTAAGATGCAAGCGTGGGAGTATGAGCACTGGACTTACAAGGGGTTTGGTTTAACTGGAGAGAATAAAATATCGCAAAAACGGCGCATAGTAGGGAAAATAATGTTATAGGTGTAAAGTTAATATTAGTAAAGGGGACATCAGTCTGTGTTACAAATGGCTACCTGCTACCCACCCGTCCTGCATGGGCAGGGTCGACTTTGTATTTTCAAATGAGAACCTTCCATTTTTATTGCACATTCGGCTTCTACGCCTAAAAATTGGTACGGTTCATTCAAACCATTGCTTTCCATGCTCTAAAGGACAATTATCAAGTATGTCTGTTTCTTCAACTACGAACAGATTCATTAGATTCTACATTTCATTTAGGACGTAAATGTAAGTCTCTGATTTCTAATTGTACGTATGGAGGTTCGAAATTTACATTAGCGTCGCATATTTGACTGTACAGCAGAATATCGTTAGCCGTAGGAATATCTGGTTAGAAACTACGTGTAGCATCATACGGGAACAATGATGCGGATGTAACAGTTTTTTATTCCCATTGGGATGCCTGGTAATTACGTCTCACTAGTGGGGTGATTGATTTTGTTGAGTGTCCATGTCAGGTACGCCTGCCACTATCACTTCAAGCGCATTTTACCCTATTAAACCATTTGTGGTATGTATTCTGGCGGTAGCAGTGTAGCGGCCAGCATGAGAGTTGCTGCGGTTGGATGGAAACATAACAGAAATCAGTGAGCTTGATGGCGGGGTTAGAAGGCAGCCACCGAAATCAAGCACTTGGGGACTCACCTCTATGAACGCTCCTTTTTTTCTTTGAGTCATCACTCCATCACGGCACTCGCTCGTTCTATGTCACTCACTACGAATTCCTCTCCTGTACCAACCTATTCATCTCAGAGTAGCAGCTGCAAAGTGTCTCCTCAATTATTTGCTGGATGTATCCCAATATCTTCCTTCTACTATAGTTTTACCTACTACAGCTCCCTCTAGTACCATGCAAGTTAGTGCCTGGTATGTTAACACATGTCCTATCATCCTGTCCTTTCTTCTTGTCAGTGTTTTCCATATACTCCTTTCGTCGCAGATTCTACGGACAACCACCTCATTCCTTACCTTAACAATCCAACCAACTTTCAATATTTTTTGCACCACCATATCTCAAATGCTTCGGTTCTTTTCCGTTCCATTTTTCCCATAGTCCACGTTTCACTACAAGACATCGCTGTGCTCCAGCCATACAATCTCAGAAATTTCTTGCTCAACTTTAGGTCTGTGTTTGATAGTGTTACACTTCTCTTGACCAGGATTACCCTTTTTGCCTGTGCTAGTCTGTTTCATATATACTCCTTGCTCTGTCCATCAAGGGTTATTTTGCTGCATGGGTAGCGGAATTCCTTAAATTCATCTACATCGTCGTCACCAATTTTGATGTTAAGTTTCTCGCTGTTTGTTTCAGTCCAGTAGGGAACAGAAAATTACGTTAACTTATAAGTTTCACATATGCAAGTAAAGACAGTATCTAGCAATATTATTATGCCGTAGAATCACGTCTGCAAAACTCAGGTAACGTTTGAATATCCATATCATTCGACAGAACACAGAGGTTTACATTTACGTCGTAAATGAAATGAAAAAATGTAGAATCAACTATATCGGTTTTTAATTGCAAAAACAGGTACACTTGTTATTCGTCGAATACACCGCCATCTAGAACGAATGGGAAACAGTGGTTTCAGTAAACGCTATCTTTTGGCGTTCAGTCCGAATATACAATAAAATGGGGGGTTCTGCATTTGAAAAAAAAAAAAAGTTAGCCTTGCCCACGCAGGAAGAGTGGTTAGCAGGTGTCAGGTTATAGCACAGACGAATGTCCTCTTTACTATCCTTTAAGGTTTCACTTAGAACGTTTTTCGTACGATGAGACTTTTTCGAGATGTTTTGTCTAAAGTTAAAAGAAATACCCTGCATATACGGCGCACGGCCAACATTGCAAATAATGTAACGATACCGACAGTATGCTTAAAGTAAGATCGTAACTTAATACCACGCATCAAAAAATTTTTATGTCTTTATTTTTGTCATGCTCTATCGTATTTTTGAGTATGTTCATCATAACGAGAGCTATTTACCAGTAGTTCAGCACATTATTACGATGTGTAATGGATAGTGGCCGATGTACACCGATTTAATTAGTAATTTTGTTTGTGTTTTCCTATTAAAACTTTTCCCACTCAATCAGGTTGGGTGGTACAGCAACCGCATAAAGGTTATTTTGAATAAAAACAGTCTTGGGTTATGGTTTAGAAAAACTGTTGCTTAATGACGCGTTTCGCCTTTTCACGTGATAAGACCATATCTCTAGGGATTTATATTTCCCTTCCTTCTTTTCTGTAGAAAATCAGATGACGCCCTCTGTTGTTAACCTCTTGTATACAATTTTTAATCTGTTAAATCTGAAGATGACTCACCAGTGAGCTGAAACTAATTATCAGTGAAGGGATTTTAGCGATCTTGATTTAGGATTTTATCCATACATTAGAACTAATGTTGGAGACTGAGGCTTCATTTATTCAGTACAGACGGGTGTCAGGCTGGCCTACCTGCCTATTATAGTTCAAGAGTCGACCTCTTTCTTGGTCGTCTGGGATCATGTTTCCCATTACATGCTAAACACACGCAAATTTTCGCTGAGAAATTTCGTCAAATATCGTTAGATGTTCCAGCCGTTTGTCTTGTATTATCGTTGTTTATTAGACGGTCTCCAATGGAGACCCTTCGTGGGATAATTACCTCCGTAGCGAATCAAAAGCTGCCATTTCCGGACAAGTCCTTTACAATAGTCACCTAAGTACCATGATGAGGCAAAATTCTTATACCACTTGCTCCGTAGCGTGTTAGTCCACCTTAGGGACTCAGGGCAGGGTGGCATGGATTCTGAATGTTATTGGTAGGTTTCCTGTGGTATGTGGCACCAGATGTCTACCGACAGCTTTCGCAATCCGTAAAGTACGAGCCAGAGATATTCTTAGCTGGACGTAGGCGCCAGGTAGCACCTAACATGTATTTCTTTGGGTTCTTTTAAGGCAACTTTGTTGACCAAGAGTTCACTGTCATGCTCCTCAAACCACAGTTGTACTATTCTGGCCTTCTGATATAGGCAGTTATCCTTCCTGATGATGTCATCGCTGTCGGGGAAGACATCAAGCACAAAGGAATGTAGATGGCTCGGAATTACGTTGAAGTAATTCACACACACCGTGGTGACTTCGTTCACTACCACAGGTCCCATGGAAGCCTAAGCGAACCTCCCCCTTAAAGAGCTGTAAAACTAACCTAAGTCACCGTAGACTATCATAAGTAAGCGTATACTACGGCAGTCCTCCTAGTAGCCTTAGTCAGTTAATATCGTAAACATGTTACCTGTCTTTTAGGTGTGCTCTATATCTAATCGGCGTTACCTCATTTCAGTCCCACTGTTTGCGTACGCGATCAGGGTCTTACTAGATTACGCTACAATCGGAAGCGGTTAACCGTCTAGAAACCAGTGAGGATATATAAGGGCCACATATCCTACGGAACATTTCAGTTCGGCATAGTTGTCCTTCTGTTTTTTACTTAAATGTGGACGGTATTTTGCGCAAAATGGAAACTGTCAACCTTTTATTCATGTTATATCCGAAAATTGTTGATTTGTAAAGTGAAACAGAGTGTTGTTACAGAAAAAATGTTAATGCAATACACATCTATCGTAAAACTCTACAGCGCAAGACAAAAAAGTATAAAAAATCACTAGAGTACTTCCTCGTGCGTAAACTTTATTTGCATCAAAAGCAATTCCTTTGATTACATAAAAATGCATCAACGAACTTTTATTACTTTTATATTTTGTATTGGAACAAAATGCACAATGGACTATCAATCAAAGATAAGCGGTTCCAATAATGTAAATATTTTCCCAGGAAATAAAGAAACAAACAAAAAACAAAAAGAACTTCTCGGTTCCCAGTCTTATCTCACATATTCATTAATGTTCCTTTCCCTACCAATGCTACCAGTACTGCCGACAATGCTACATCATTTATGTCGCACAGGAAAACCGAAAACTTAAAGCTTTCCGTGCGAATTCTGATTTCTCTTATCTTTTTATGACGATCGTTCCTCCCTATGTAGATGGGAACCCACAAAATATTTTCACTCCCCGAGAGAAAGTACCTGATTGAAATTTCCAGGGATGAGCCTGGCGCAAGAGAAAACGAATTTCTTTTCGGAGTTATCACCGCAATAAGTTCAAGTATCATATCCGTGGCGCTCTCTCACCTGTTTTCTTATAGTACTAATCGAGCTGCCCTACTCTGAATATTTTTGACAATGCAGATCCCACACCGCGCAACAGTACACCAGAATAGGACGTACAAGCGTAGACGAGGCAGTTTCTTTAGTAGCTCTGTTGATTTTCTCAAGCGTTCTGTCAATACATCGTAGTTTTTGGTTTGCTTTACCCACAACATTATTATTCAGATACATCTGCAAACAGCCTAAGGGTGCTACTCATATTATCTCCTAAATCGTTATGTCCCTTAGGAACAGCAGGGGGACGGTAACAATTCCTTGGAGAACGCAGGGTACTATTTCTGTTTTACTCGATGACTACGACTGTGACCTCTTTGATGAGAAATGACGAATCCAGTCGCACAACTGAGACAATAGTCGATACGCACGAAATTTGATTAGAAATCTCTTGCGAGAGACGGTGTCAAAAACGTTCGGAGACTCTAAAAATATGAAATCAATTTCACGTCACCCGCCAATAGCACTAATTGCTTTGTGAGAATAAACAGTTATTTGAGCCTCATAAAAACGACATTTTCTGAATTCGTGTTTGCTGTTTCTCAATAAATAATTTTCTTCGAGATAATTCATAGAGTTCGAACACTGAAAATCAACGTTAATGAAGTAGGTCTGCAATTTAGCAGATAATTCCTATTTCCTTTCTTGGGTACTGCTCTGACTGTGTGTTTTCCAGCCTTCCAGTCTTTAGTTATGAACCTCTCAAGGAGCGATCGGTTGTGTACGATTACTAAATATGGAGCTATTGTATCAGCATACTCTGACTGATATACAGTCAGGACCTGAATACACAGTTAGGACCGGAAGCCTAGCCCTTATTACGTGATTTAAGCTGCTTTCCTACTGAGAATATCTACTTATAAGTTACTAATATTGGAAGTTGTTCTTGGTTCGAACAGACTTCAAATAAAAAATACTAAGTCTTGAGGGGTTAACAGATCAGCAAGGGTTGGAATCAGATGGAATATTACACAACCATGTGATTTTACTTGAATCGAAATCTGGAGCAATTAAAGATCTACAATACAGATTCGAGGTTAAGAACAATAAGCCTTTTAGAGTAGCTCCATACATCATCCCACTGAGTTACCGACATGCTGTATTCTTGGAGTTAAATGAGATGGAGCAAGGCGGTGTTATTGAACAAGTGCCATCAACTTGTAACTGTCCGTCACATGTTGTGGAAAAGAAGGATGCAACGATACGTTGGTGTTAGATTCCAGACGAATTAACACAATCATTGTTCCAGAAACAGATCGTCCCACGAGAACAGAAGACTTGCTCCAAAAATTCCGTAATCGTCACTAGATTTACGATTTAGCTTTGGGTAAATTGAATTAGCTCCTAAATGTAGGAAATTTACTGCATTTACTGCTTTTGGATGGTGCTATTGGTTTAAAAGGCTTCTCTTCAGATTGAACGTTTCATCTGCAGCTTTTATTCGAGGCCTGGAGAGTATTCTGCCTAAGAAGTTACAGGAGCATTAACATGTTAAGTGGATGACGTCCTCACAGCAGAGTCATCATGGGAGAAACATAATGAAATTCTGGGTACCTTAGTGTAAACACTTAAAGAACATGGGGTAGCAGTAAACTTGGAAAAATCTAAATTCTGATCACAACACATAGACTTCCTAAGACATGTCATATCTGCAGAGGAAATAAAACCAAACCCAGAAAAACTAGAGGCAATACGAAATTTTGTAACCACATATAATAGGAACACATTTAGAGGCTTTGTAGGACTCGTAACGTTTTTCTAAAGGTTCATATGTATGGACACTCTGGGTACCACCTGATTACGAAGTTTAACTGGTAAAAACAATCCTTGGATATGGGATGAACTGGAGAAAAAGAATTGCAAAAGTTGAAAAAGGCGTTAGTCGAAGCACCGATTATGTCATACCCAGATCTTAAGCATTTTTGTATGATAATAGACAGGTCCAAGACTGAGTTCGGTATAGTATAATTTCAATGCTACGAACAAGATGGACAGACAGTGCATAAGGCCATTGCATTTGCGAGTCGTATGTTATCAAAAAGTAAGAGGAGATATTACATTACAGAGCTGGATGCTCCAGCTGTAGTCGGAAAGATCACATATTTGCTATTTGGAACGAAATTGTCGTATACACAGGTCATCAAGCTTACTCACAGTAAGTTGACACATGGTAAGCTAGCAACCAGTGACGTTGACACATGGTAGGCTAGTAAGCACCCCCCCCCCCCCCCCCTGAACCATGGACCTTGCCGTTGGTGGGGAGGCTTGCGTGCCTCAACGATACAGATGGCCGTACCGTAGTGCAACCACAACGGAGTGGTATCTTACGAGAGGCCAGACAAACGTGTGGTTCTTGAAGAGGGGCAGCAGCCTTGTCAGTAGTTGCTGCAGGGGCAACAGTCTGGATGATTAACTGATCTGGCCTTGTAACACTAACCAAAATGACCTTGCTGTTCTGGTACTGCGAACACCCGAAAACAAGGGGAAACTACAGCCGTAACTTTTCCCGAGGGCATGAAGCTTTACTGTATGATTAATTTATGATGGCGTCCTATTGGGTTAAATATTCCGGAGGTGCCCATTCGAATCTCCGGGCGGGGACTACTCAGGAGGACGTCGTTATCAGGAGAAATAAAACTGGCGTTCTACGGATCGGAGGGTGGAATGTCAGATCCCTTAATCGCGCAGGTAGGTTAAAACATTTAAAAAGGGAAATGGATAGGTTTAAGTTAGATATAGTGGCAATTAGTGAAGTTCGGTGGCAGGAGGAACAAGACTTATGGTCAGGTAAATACAGGGTTATAAATACAAAATTAAATAGGGGTTAGGCAGGAGTAGGTGTAATAACGAATAAAAAAATATGAGTACGGGTAAGCTACTACAAACAGCATAGTTAACACATCATTGTGGCCAAGAGAGACACGAATCCCACGAATACTACAGTAGTACAACTAGCTCTGCAGATGATGAAGAAACTGATGAATTGTATGAGGAGCTAAAAGAAATTATTCAGGTAGTGAAGGGAGACGAAAATTTAATAGTCATGGGTGACTGGAACTCGAGAGTAGGAAAAGGGAGAGAAGGAAACATAGTAGGTGAATATGGATTGGGGCTAAGAAATGAAAGAGGAAGCCGCCTGGTAGAATTATGCGCAGAGCATAACTTAATCATAGCTAACACTTGGTTCAAGAATCATGAAAGAAGGTTGTATACGTGGAATAACCCTGGAGGTACTAGAAGATATCAGATAGATTATATAATGGTAAGACAGAGATTTTGGAACCAGTATTAAATTGTAATACATTTCCAGGGGCAGATGTGGACTCTGCCCACAATCTATTGGTTGTGAACTGTGGATTAAAACTGAAGAAATAGCAAAAAGGTGGAAACGTAAGGAGATGGGACCTGGATAAACTGAAAGAACCGGAGGTTTTACAGGGTTTCAGGGAGAGCAAAAGGAAACAATTGACAGTAATGGGGGAAAGAAATACAGTAGAGGAAGAATGGGTAGCTTTGAGGGATGAAATAGTGAAGGCAGCAGAGGATCAAATAGTTAAAACGACGAGGGCTAGTAGAAACCTTTGGGTAACAGAAGAAATATTGAATTTAATTCATGAAAGGAGAAAATACAAAAATGCAGTCAATGAAGCAGGCAAAAAGGAATAAACACGTCTCAAGAAGGAGATCGACAGGAAGTGCAAAATGGTTAAGCAGGAATGGCTAGAGGACAAATGTAAGGATGTAGAGGCTTACCTCACTAGGGGTAAGATAGATACAGCCTACAGGATAATTAAAGGGAGCTTTGGCTAAAAGAGAACCACTTGCATGAATATCAAGAGCTTAGATGGAAACACAGTTCTAAGCAAAGAAGGGAAAGCAGAAATGTGGAAGGAGTATATAGAGGGTCTATACAAGGGTGATGTACTTTAGGACAATATTATGGAAATGGAAGTGGATGTAGATCAAGATGAATGGGAGATACGATACTACGTGAAGAGTTTGACAGAGCACTGAAAGACCTGACCCAAAACAAGGCCTCCGGGTAGACAACATTTCATTATAACGACTGACAGCCTTGGGAGAGCCAGTCCAGACAATACTCTACCACCTGGTGAGCAAGATGTATGAGACAGGTGAAATACCCTCAGACTTCAGGAAAAATATAATAATTCCCATCCCAAATAAAGCAGGTGCTGAAAGATGTGAAAATTACCGAACTATCAGTTTAGTAAGTCACAGCTGCAAAATACTAACGCGAATTCTTTACAGACAAATGGAAAAATTGGTAGAAGCCGCCCTCGGCGAAGATCAGTTTAGATTCCGTAGAAATGTTGGAACACGTGAGGCAATACTGTCCCTACGACTTACCTTATGAAATAGACTAAGGAAAGGCAAACCTATGTTTCTAGCATTTGTAGACTTAGAGAAAGCTTTTGACAATGATGAGTGGAATACACTCTTTCAAATTCTGAAGGTGGCAGGGGTAAAATAGAGGGAGCGAATAGCAATTTACAATTTGTACAGAAAGCAGGTGGTAGTTATAAGAGTCGAGGGGTATGAAAGGGAAGCAGTGGTGGATGTTTAATCAATCTGTCTATTGAGCAAGCAGTAAAGGGAACAAAAGAAAATTTCGGAGTAGGTATTAAAATCCATGGAAAAGAAATAAAAATTTGAGGTTTGCCGATGGCATTGTAATTCTGTCAGAGACAGCAAAGGACTTGGAAGAGCAGTTGAACGGAATGGACAGTGTCTTGAAAGGAGGGTATGACATGAACATCAACAAAAGTAAAACGAGGATAATGGAAGGTAGTTGAATTAAGTCGGGTGATGCTGAGGGAATTAGATTAGGAAATGAGACATTTAATGCAGTAAAGGAGTTTTGCTATTTAAGGAACAAAATAACTGATGATGGTCGAAGT
Organism: Schistocerca americana; assembly: GCF_021461395.2. NCBI lineage: Eukaryota > Metazoa > Arthropoda > Insecta > Orthoptera > Acrididae > Schistocerca > Schistocerca americana. The sequence continues at coordinate 683,201,721 of NC_060121.1, forward strand.
TTCCTCTCAGGGAAAGGCGTACTTGGCAAGTAGTCAAAAAATGTATAGATTGCCAACGTACCATGCATGTTACTATTCAGACTAGAGCATCATTGTTAAAACATCTATCATCAACAGATTTGATGGGACGGTTACCAAGGACAAGGAGTGGGAACAAGTTTATCTTTGTAGCTTAAGAGTTAACATCAGAATATGTCACTTTGAGAACTTTGATACGTGCAACTGGTGTAATAGGCAGTAAGCACTACAACGTGATTTTCTCAAGCAGGTAAAGTATTTTGTTGTTGTTGTTGTGGTCTTCAGTCCAGAGACTGGTTGGTGCAGCTCTCCACGCTACTCTATCCAGTGCAAGCTCCTTCATCTCCCAGTACCTACTGCAACCTACATCCTTCTGAATCTGCTTAGTATACTCATTTCTTGGTCTCCCTTCACGACTTTTACCCTCCACACTGCCCTCCAATACTAAATTGGTGATTCCTTGATGCCTCAGAACATGTCCTACCAATTGATCCCTTCTTGTAGTCAAGTTGTGCCACAAATTACTCTTCTCCCCAATTCTATTCAATACCCCGTCATTAGTTACGTGATGTACCCACTAATCTTCAGCTTTCTTCTGTCGCACCACATTTAGAAAGCTTCGACTCTCTTCTTGTCCAAACTATGTTTCACTTCCATACATGGCTACACTCCATAGGAATATTGTGAGAAAAGACTTCCTGACACTTAAATCTATACTCGATGTTAACAAATTTCTCTTCTTCAGAAACACTTTCCTTGCCATTGCCAGTCTACATTTCATATCCTCTCTACTTCGACCACCATCAGTTATTTTGCTCCCCAAATAGCAAAACTCCTTTACTACTTTAAGTGTCTCATTTCCTAATGTAATTCCCTCAGCATCACCTGATTTAATTCGACTACATTCCATTATCCTCGTTTTGGTTTTGTTAATGTTCATCTTATATCCTCCTTTCAAGACACTGTCCGTTCCATTCAGCTGCTCTTCCAGGTACTTTACTGTCCTTGACAGAATTGCAATGTGATCGGCGAGCCTCAAAGTTTTTGTTTTCTCTCCAAGGATTTTAATTCCTACTCCTAATATTTCTTTTGTTTCCTTTACTGCTAGCTCAATGTTCAGATTGAATATCATCGGGGATAGGCTACAAACCTGTCTCACTCCCTTCCCAACCACTGCTTCCCTTTAACGCCCCTCGACTCTTATAACTGGCATTTGGTTTCTGTACAAATTGTAATTAGCCTTTCGCAGCCTGTATTTTACCCCTGTCACCTCCAGAATTTGAAAGAGAGTATTCCTGTCAACACTGTGAAAAGCTTTCTCTATGTCTACAAATGCTAGAAACGTAGGTTTGCCTTTCCTTAATCTATTTTCTAAGATAAGTCGTAAGGTCTTACAATTTAAAAGCTGGTTCCTAAATCTCTGTCTTTCCATTGTATAATCTATCTCATACCTTCTAGTATCTCCAGGATTCAGTTATTATAAATTCCCAATTCTTAACTTAATAACGGACATTTAAGAAGGTTACACAAGAGTTACATTGCACTCACTTATGGTGTTAGAGAGTGGTTGTATTATTATTTATTTCTTCCTGGCGCTGATTCCTTATGGCAGCAATTATTGAAAGTTTAGTCATGTCGATCAGTGGTTAAGATTTAAAAGCTTACCTTCGTTTAACAATCTCTTATGTTCAGAGATATTTAGTGATTCTGTATTTCGTTTTGTGCTATCACTTGCTTTGTACATAAAATGTGGTGATTCAGTAGACAAACGATGCAAGAATTCGGGACCAAGCCTTCCATGTGATTCTTTTCCTATCCCAAACTGTCTATTGAAGTGTCAAGAGCTGTAAAGAAAGTGTAATGCTGTAAGGTGTCGAATATGTAAACTGCAATCATTTCTTTAAAAAATGTGTTGTTTATACATTTGCATTAAAAGTTTCTGTATTATCTATAAAACCGAAGATTATAGTAACATATTTAGGACAGTGGCCTAAGAATTGTTATCCAGGGCCTGAAACCCTACCACTGGCCTTGCAGGTTCAAGGTAATTCATAATGGAAACCATAACCTGGCGTGGTTTACACGAATTCTGACAATCGGCACACTGTGATAATAATCACTTCCATTCTGTTAAACGCATTTCCTTCCCTATTGCCATAGTTACATACGTTTGTTGAACGTTCAGCCCGCGGTGGAGGGGCACCCTCTCAGCAGCTGCTACTCTTTCATAACAACGAATCGACTCACAGTCCAAACTATAAAGGGCACGAACAATGTTACCGTCCCTGTGCAGCCGGGGTTCGATAGTCGATCTGGGTGGGCGCATAATGCTTATATTGGAGTAGTGAATCCGTTACATCCCTACCCTAAAAGACTTCTTTAGATCCACGGCCGAGAAATAGCTCAGAGAAAGATGTTAAGAGCTACAAAAAAGAAGAAAAAGAGCGTAAAATTTTAGAATAAGCAACAAAAAGTAATATGTTGCTCTTGTTGCGCTCTTCAGTCGGAAGACTGGTTTGTTGCAGGTCTCCATGGTAGTAGATCATGTGCAAGCCTCCTCATCTCTGAATAACTATTGCGACTACTGCATTCATCCCCTAGTCTCCCACTAAAATTCTCTCGTCCCCCCTTCCTGCCTCACACACTTCCCTTAAATATTAAATTTGAAGTTTCTTGACATCTCTTAACATGTCCTAACAGATGGTTCTTATTTCAGTCAAGTTGTGCCAGAAATTTATTTCCTTCCCAGATCCACTCAGTACCTCCTCATGAGTTACATGACCTACCCATCTTCCATATTCTTTATCACACCACGTTGCAAAAGCTTCTAGCCATTGCAAGAACATTTTGTATCCTCTCTGTTTTGGGCTTCATCAGTTATTATATTGCCAAATTTTTTTAACGACTTTTCCATATCTAATTCTCTCAAAATCACCAGATTTAAGTGGATTCCATTTCATTGCCATTATTTTGCTTTTGCGGGTGATGATCTTACATTCTCCTTTCAAGATACTGTCCACACTATTCAGCTGCTCTTCAAATTTTTGGCTTTCTCAGGCAGAATTACCATGCCATCAACTAAACTCAAGGATTTTATTTCTTTTCCTGCATTTTAATTCCTTATCCAAAATCATTCTGTCAGAGACAGCAAAGGACTTGGAAGAGCAGTTGAATGGAATGCACAGTGTCTTGAAAAGAGGATATCAGATGAACATCAACAAAAGCAAAACAAGAATAATGGAATGTAGTCGAATTAAGTCGGGTGATGTTGAGGGACTAGATCAAGAAATGAGACACTTAAAGTAGTAAAGGAGTTTTGCTATTTGCGGAGCAAAATAACTGATGATGGTCGAAGTAGAGAGGATATAAAATGTAGACTGGCAATGGCAAGGAAAGCGTTTCTGAAGAAGAGAAATTTGTTAACATCGAGTATAGATTTAAGTGTCAGGAAGTCGTTTCTGAAAGTATTTGTGTGGGGTGGAGCCATGCATGGAAGTGAAACATGGACAATAAATAGTTTGGACAAGAAGAGAATAGAAGCTTTCGAAATGTGGTGCTAAAGAACAATGTTGAAGATTAGGTGGGTAGATCACGTAACTAATGAGGAGGTATTGAATATAATTGGGGAAAAGAGAAGTTTGTGGCATAACTTGACTAGAAGAAGGGATCGGTTGGTAGGACATGTCCTGAGGCATTAAGGGATCACAAATTTATCATTGTAGGGCAGCGTGGAGGGTAAATATCGCAGAGGGAGACCAAGAGATGAATACACTAAGCAGATTCGGAAGGATGTAGGTTGCAGTAGGTACTGGGAGATGAAGGAACTTGCACAGGATAGAGCAGCATGGAGAGCTGCATCAAACCAGTCTCAGGACTGCTTCCCTTTCATGTTCATCTCTTATTGTAACTGGCGTCTGCTTTCTGTAGGAATTGTAAATGGCCTTCCACTCCCTCTGTTTCACCCCTGTTACGTATATATTCGAGTGTAATACAATAAACATTGCCAAAAGCTCCAGAAGTCAACAAATGCAGTAAATGACTGCTAGCCTTTCCTTAACCTTTCTATTACGACAAGTCTTACGTCAGTATTACCTCTTGTGTTAAAACATAACTCTGGAACCCGACTGATCTCCCTCGAGGTCGGCTTAAAACAGTTTTTCCTTTCTTCAGTCAAGAATTAGTGTTACTATCTTAGAATCGTTACTTACTAGCCTAATATTTCAGTAATATTCACACCTGTCAGCACCTATATTCTTTTGAATTTGAAGTATTACATTCTTTTTGAAGTCTGAGAGTATTTCGCTGTCTGGTACACACTGCACACGGGAGGGAATAAATTCATCATGGCTGGCTCTCCTAAGGGCATTAGTAGTTCTGATGGAACGTCGTCTACTCCTCGGGCCTTGCTTCGACATAGGTCTTTCAATTTCCTATCAAATTCTTCTCGCAGTATCTACTACCTCATGTCCGCCCCCGGTAAATGAGTGGTCAGCGCGATAGAATATCAATCATAAGGGCCCGGGTTCGATTCCCGGCTGGGTCGGGACTGGGTGTTGTGTTGTCCTAATGATCTTCATCTCGTCTTCATCGACGTGCAAGTCGCCGAAGTGGCGTCAAATCGAAAGACCTGCACCCGACCATCGGTCTACCCTATGGGAGGCCCTAGTGAGACGACATTACATTTACTACCTCATCATCGTCTACTTCCTCTTTCCTTTTCATACTATTGACCTGAAGTTTCATTTCCTTTGTACAGCCAGTCTGTATGCTCCTTCCACTTTTCAGCTTTCTCTTTTTGTTTAGTACTGATTTCCCATATGAGTAGTTAATATTCGTATACCCGCATGTCTTTTTTGCAAACGCCTATTTCATTTTTCAATAGGCGATATCTATCTTTTCTCTAGTGATCTATGAGTCTGTATCTCTATATTTATCCTCTACCAGTTCCTCATTAGACACTTATACTTATTGTCAAACTCATTTCTTAAACGTTTGTATTCGTTTTCTTCCGCTGTAGTTGTTGCTTTGTTATATTTTCTCCTTTCGTCAACAAAATCCAGTATCCCCTGTGATATACAGAATTTCTGATAGGCCTTGTCTTTTTTCTTAATTACTGCCTAACTATTTCAGATCTCAAATCTACTTATTCAAGATCCACTGTATTCTGTTTCCTCGTGGCACTCAATCGTAGCTCAATGCGCCAACTGAAACTATCTGTGGTGCTTTCAATGTACCCATGTTCCAGCTATTAATTTCCTACCTTTTTAGAATTTATTCAGTCATAATCTACAGTTCCTAACAAAAAAAAATGTTGTCAGCGTTCAGGTTCACGTTGATGTGTATTTTTTACTCATGTTTAATTTATTTCATTCAGTACAAAAATCTCTAGCCTTGCGATAAACGTATAGCTTGCTCTCAACAGCTGGCGTTACCCGTACGTGGTATGTTATGTTACACCAAAATTAGAAGTACTAGAACAGATTCGTCACTTATCTGCTTCTTTTTTGTGCAACGAATAGGATAAAGGCATGAAATGTAAAACATTAACACACCATTACTTTAGGCTATAATGAGTTAGTTAAAATGATTTTTCCTTTTAGAAACTCATGCGTGCTGTCAAATACGATTCCATGAGTACTTTTACTGCAGATCAGCAGCAAATCGTTTCCTTACTTCAACATGACTTTACTGTCCATGTTACTACCATTATGAATATTACTTATCCTAGCTCATACCAGACATCACTCATGAAAGGAAGAGAAGAAATTCGGTAACTTGGTAACTATTTCATTCCTATTTTTACCAAATTATACATCTGAAACATATTAAGTAAAACTTAATTTATCAACCAAATTATATAGCTAATTGACAGTTCCATACTTTTCATTATGTCTGTCAGAAATGAAGATGCTAACTTAATGATCTAAGCATGTCTTATAAATCTGTGGCTATATCTACAAATAATGTGATTTTAGAGAGAGAAAATTCAGAAGACATGGCTATTTTACAATGCCATAGGGTTCTTACATTGGTTAAACAGCTGTTCTCATTGCCAGTAGGAACAGTAAAATATTTTCTTACTTTATTGACTTACGATACAAAATTTTAAATTTTGGTATTTATTATTAACTTAACCGTGCTGAGAATTTATTTTTGAAGCCCATTACAAATTAATCCATTATCGCCGTCGGTAACTAACTTCACACTTCAAGAGTATCACTTTTCACACCATATATTTTCCATCATCACATACAAGCCCGTATAAATACGTACAGATTCAAATTGGATAACTTGTATAGGAACGAATGTCATTGTTAAAGTTCCTAGCAGAATCTTATTGCTTCGTCAAATTTGCTCATCTGTTAGCTCATATCCTGTGAGCAAACTGATTCTGTTCCGGCATATCAAATAAGGTTTCTCTGTACTTAATCAAGCTCCCAGATAATCTGCCCTGCCGTCTCTGACTCAGTCTAGTCTTTATTGGAGAAGTCATTACGTCGGTACCTAATGGCTGTTCTATCGTTTCATTCAGTTACCACAACCGCACAACAAATTCTACCAAAGCATTCCTCCACGCTTTAAGATGATTACAGTGTAGGAAATCTTCAGGTGTAGCACACTGACGACGCGTAGACCGATTTTCCTTGAGAAATTCAATTTCAAACTGATTATAATTATTAACTTCTTGTTTCTTCTTAACTCCCCAAGTCAAAGCTCCTTCCACTCCGTGTATTGCGTACTGGATATTATCGACATGTTCCAATATTTGTTATTTATATAACAGTGCCAGAACTGTGATTTTGGAGCCCAATAGAAGTATATCTCTTACCACCATGGCGGCTGACCAGATCATTAAATCATTATGTCTTCACCATTCTTTTCCTCTTATTAACATAACGTTTTCATCGTCACCTACATGTAAGTACATACAGTAACAAACACGATGACTTTTGTAGTAATGAATGAGTTTGTTCCATGTTCATTCTCCTTTATACCTTCCACTTCACGTAAATCTCTTTTACTTATATCTATCTCAACTGGATATCACCATTTTCTCAATTATTTAATCCTCTAAAGTATGTTTATCACCCTTTTCCACCTCACCAAACACAGAAATATTCCTCCATGCTGTCTTTACTTCTGCACACACCCGCGACCTGCTTCTAATTCACATTACTTAACTAAACGTGCAACCGGCGTACAGATACATCGTTACACAATTTTTCTGTTTTACCACAACCCTAATCAGATATACAGCTCCAATTCCTTCCACACTGATCAGCGAGAACGGTATAACCACCGGCATACTGCCGATGTAAACCCACCTAAGCGATAGCAACGTTATCTCGCGATGAATGACTACTAGTCAGACACGAGCACGCTTCATGTAGAATCAGTGGGCTTTCCGTACGTCTGTAGAGTGAGAAAGGTGCAAAATAAATCAGAGTTGAGCGAGGTCTGACTGTGATGGCCCAGAGGCTCGGCACGAGCATTTCGGAAACTGCACGACATGTCGGGTGTTCGAAGAGTGCTGTGGTGAGTCTCCTCAACACTTGGCGAACCAGTTTGAAAACACGTACAGACGTCGTGTGGTCGGGCGGCCACTCCTCGTCACAGACGTCGGACGTCATAGGCCCTGCTGACTGGTAGAAAAGGACAGGCGGAGTACTGTGGTGTGACTAACATCAGACTTTAGTGCTGGGAAGGGTACACATGTGTCTGAAGATACAGTGCAACGAACACTGCTAACATTGGGCCTCCGCATATTTCAATGTTGACATCACGACATCGGCAACTACAACGGAAAATGGGCACGTGACCTTCGGCACTACTGATTGTCGCAGTGGCAGAGCGTTGCATGGTCTGACGATACCGATACCTTCTTCATCGTGCCAATGGTAGGGCGCGAATCCGTCGGTTTCCAGGGGAACAGCGCCCTGACACCTCTACTGGGTGGCGGAGACAAGCTGGCGGCAGTTCTGAGGTGCATTCACGTGGGCATCTGTCGGTCCAGTGCAGCTTGTGCAAGGCACCACGACCGCTAAGGGGTATCGTACGCTGGTTGCAGTCCACATACACCTCTTCATGAAGATCATGTTTCCTGACGGTAGGGGCATTTTTCAGCAAGGTACTGTTTCATGTGACAAGTACCGGAGTGTGGTGGAGTGGTTCGAGGAATATAGTACCGAATCCCGTTTGATGAGCTGGACTCCCAGGTCGCCATATCTGAACCCGATCAAACATATTTGGAATGTGACAGAACGTGGTGTCAAAACTCATCTCTCTCTTCCCCCGACTTTTCGAGAATCGGGTGACTTATGTGAGAAGAGGTGTTACCAGCTCCCTCGAGAGACCTACCTAGGCCTCATTGCTTCCATGCCATGACGCGTCACCACTCTTATCTGTAACAAAAGTGAACAAACCGGCTATTAGGTAGGTGGTCGTAATGTTCTGGCTGATCACGTAGTTTCTCTGTTCTTTCGTGACTGATGAAATAAATCTACAAGATTATACAGAATTCTTCAGTAACACTAAGTACTCTCAAATAGTATTTTAGGACTTGATTCCTTTCAGTTATGGCACTTAACTTAATTCATTTGGCACTGCTTTATCTATAACATCTTGTATTGCAGAATTACAAAATCATGGTGTCTTAGTTATTCAAAATACTACATGAACATTAACTGCATGCTACTGGGATACGGACTACCAAGGCGTAATAAACTTATTAACATTAATAACTTCTAGAACATTTTAATCTATTGACAGGAAATACGGCAGAAGAATGAAAATAAAAGGAAGAAGGAAACTCTCATGTGCCTGTAAGCTTACAAATTGGCAATTGGTATATTAACGAAAGCATTGCGTGTTTCCTACGTATTCTAATTTCTAATTTCATTATTCATCTAAATCTTCCCCTCTCACATCATTTCTTGAATCATCTTCTCTGTTCTGATCGTCGATGGTCCCTTCCACACTTCATACACAGATGACCACCACCCCTTCCTCAGTCAGACAATGGGTTATTAAGTCGATTTTGATGACAGTTACTGAATCCTTAACTTTTCCTCGTTTGGTTTGCTAGTTTCCTTCTATATAGGTTCCTCGGGTGCTAATTAGGATCCCAGATAATTTTTCCTGCAGTCTCCAAACCTATCTTCTCTGTATTGCTCTGTCGTTTCATTCGGGTTCTATAAATGCTCAAAAAATTCTGTTGAGACACTCTTCCACGTGCTAAGAGATTCGTGTTGTAGCAAGCCTTCAAGTGTAACACATCGACGACCCCTGGACCAGTATGTTTTCAGCAACTAACCTTCAGATTGACTGTAATTATTAGATCAATCTTTCTTCTTAACCCTCCCCTCCCCCCCCCCCCCTCTCCACCACCAGATCAAAGCTCCGCCTTCCAGTGTGCCTACTGTGAATTGGTTATCAACTGCATCTTGAAGAGCATTGGGATAATTCCGTTTAACCAGTTGGTAAATTTCATTTGGTGTTCTCCCTCTTTAAGTTTATGTTTACGCCTTGTGTTGGCCTGGGAACATACAATATCACTATAATAACTTACCTTCTCTCACTGTCAAAGTTGCATTATAATTGTCCTATCGAAGTCCTAGGCACTTTCTTCCAGCTGTTGTATGTTTCCTTACCAATGGTAAATCTGTGCCATAGCTCTATGACTGCCCTCTAGACACCACACTTCTAATTCATATCTTGAACTTACAGTCAGTTCAATTTGGTTTAGTTTATAGAACTTCTTGCATTTCTGTCATATTATTAATCTTTTTGTCCTCAAGTTTATCAACTTTTTGTATTTTCTCTTCGAGTACATTTTTAGTTTCTATAACGTCTTTCTCGGCTTCTTCTGTTCACACCTTCTCGAAGTTTGTTCAGATTCTGTTGCACCTCTTTCAGATCCTGTAACTCTTTCTTCAATTTTTTTTCTTTGGATATTTTCTGTATGTTTTCTCTCTGATTTCTTCATTTTCTTCCGCTAATTTCGATGTCTCTTGGGATATATCTGTTCTATTTCAGTTCACCGAAATTAACAGAGGACTTTTAGTTACTGAACTTCAAGGGGTCACCAGTACAGTATTGGAAGGAAGTGTGTGTGTGTGTGCTTACTCGACGGTGTGGGACCTTAGAAATCATAGATGGAGTCAAAGAAACAATTGCTCCATTTTCTGTTCTTTTAATAAGGTTACGTTTAATGGAAGAAAGTGTTTTTGGATTAATGAAATTGTGGCTGAGAGAATGAAGGCAATAAGAAAATTCAGAAGGATGATGGTTGTGTTAGTTGCTTGGCGATGAAGAGACTTGCATGCGACACGGTATCGTGTAGTCCCCTCTCGGTGATCCGAATGTAGGACTAGTCCGAAATCCTTTGGCAATGAAGAGATCATTACGAAACTATTTCAGTTAGAGGCCACATGTCCTGTGGATACACATTATCTTTCTTTAACGTAGAGGTTTCCATTGCCTTCTAAATCCTCATGCCGTTGACCATTGCTGACTCTCCCGCCTTTCTGTGGCAGTTTCCACCACAAGGGCCAGAGAATGGCCTGAAATACTGATCACTCCTCCAGCCTCTTTGACAAGTCCGTTCGAGGATCGCGGCTGACTTCTTGTGCCATAAACCTTCGGCCGCCACTGCTGATTATTTTTATTCCAAATTTAAGCCATGTCGGGGTACGAACCCGGGACTGAGGACATTTTGACTACTAATGGGCAACAAATAATACTGACCACACAGGGAGAATCACGATAGATACAGGGGTTATTGACCACAAGGTTGTTGTAGCTAGAATGAATACTGTAACATCCAGACCCACCAAAAATAAACGAAAGATACATTTGTTTAAAAAAGCAGATAGAAATTCGCTTGACACCTTCCTGAGAGACAATTTCCACTTCTTTCATCTGGCTGTGTAAGCGTAGACTAGCTGTAGTTTAGATTCAAAGGAATAGTATCGACCCCAGCTAAAAGATGTATACCAAATAAATCAATAAGAGATGGCACTGATCTCAATGGTACACAAAACTGGAGAGAAGACAATTGCAGAAGCAACCAAAACAGCCGAAAAATTTAAAGGAATACGAAATTCCCAAAATTGGTGAAGTGTTACATAATCTCAGAATTTCGTGTGAACTTCAAAGCGAGATGCTGTTAATAATTTGTACAATGAAACACCGTATACAAATCAGGCAGAAAACCCACAGAAAACCTGATTTTATGTAAGGTGTACCAGTGGCGAGACCTAATCAATACCTTCTTTGCACGATGATGTTACTGATGACAGTGCACTAAAGCAATGTTACTATACATGATTCTCCGAAACTGTTTCACAAAAGAAGACGAAGTACATATTACACGGTTCGAATCTGGAACAACTGCCAATGTGAGTAACTAAGCAGTAAGAACCTCGGTGTAGAGAAGCGGCTTAAATCAGTTAATAAAGGCAAGGCCTCCGTTCCAGGTTGTATGCCCGTCCGGTTCCTTTGAGAGTGTGCTAACGTAATGGCTCCGTGCTTAGCTAACAAAGACAACTGCTCGCTCGTAGAAGGCTCTGTACCTAAATACTGGTAAGTTGAATACGTCACACTAGTACTCAGTCAAGGAGATAGGATTGATCTGATGATACACAGACCCATATCAGTAACGACGATTTACAATTTTATTCTGGAACATTTATTGTGGTCGCACATTATGCATCAGCTCCAAGAAAACGATTTATTGACAGACAGACAGGACGAAGTTCGTAGTAACTGTCCGAAAGCCATCGTGTAAACCAGAAATAATGTCTGGCTGTTCCAAAGGAAATTTTTCAGGACCTCTGCTGTTACTGATCTACATAAACGACATACGAGACATCTGAGCAGCTCTCTTAGATAGTTTACAGATGACGCAGTCATTTGCCGTCCTATAAAGTCATCTGATGAAAGGAAATTGCAAAATGATTCAGACAGGATATCTGTTAGGCGTGGCAAACGGCAAATGACAGTCAATTATGAAAAGTGTGAGGCCATCCACTGGAGTACTAAAAGAAAATTGCTTGATTTCAGTTACAAGACAAATCAAAGAAAACTAACGGCCAAAAGTTCAAATGAAATATTTAGGGATTACATTTCCGAATAACTTTAATTGGAACTATCACATAGATAATGTTGTGGGCAAACCAGCGAAATAGTGCGATTTACTGGCAGAACACTTAGAAAGCGAACAGGTCCACTACAGAGACTTCTCACACCATGCTCGGCCGCCTTCCTCTGGAATATGCCTGTGTGGTGTGGGATCCGCATCAGATGGGACTAGCGAAGGACATCGAAAAAATTCACAGAGGGGCAGCTCGTTTTATGCTATAGCGAAACAGGGGTGAGAGTGCCACGGACATTAAACACGGACTGTAGTTGCAATCATTATGATAAATGCTGATTTCGTTGTGGCAGGATCTTCCCGTGAATATTCAAACACCAACGTACTCATCCGATTACGAACATATTCTGTAGGCATGGAAAAATGATCATCATAATTTTTTTTCAGTCATCAGTCTTCGGACTGGTTTGATGCAGCCCACCAAGAATTCCTCTCCCGTGTCAACCTCTTCATCTCAGAGTAGCACATGCAACCTACGTCCTCAATTATTTGTTGGATGTGTTCCAATCTCGGTCTTCCTCTACAGTTTTTACCGTCTGCTGCTCCCTCTAATACCATGGGAGTCATTCCCTGATGTATTAACAGATGTCCTATCATCCAGTCCCTTCCCCCTGTGAGTGCTATTCTACATGTTCCTTTCCTCTCCGATTCTGAGCAGAACTTTCTCGTTCCTTGTCGGTCCACCTAATTTTCAACATTCGTCTGTAGCACCACATCTCAAATGCTTCGATTCTCTTCCATTCCGGTTTTCCCACAGTTAATATTTCACTACAATACAATTCTGTGTTAATAACGTTTATTCTCAGAAATTTCTTTCTCAAATTACGGCCTTTGTTTGATACTAGTAGACTTCTGTTGGCCAGGAATGCCCTTTTTTCCAGTGCTAGTCTGTTTTTTATATCCTCCTTCCTCTGTTCGTGTGTGGTTATTTTGTTGCCTAGGTAGCAGAACTTTGTCTACTTGGTGGCCATCAAGCCTGATGCTATGTTCCTCGCTTTCATAGTTTATATTGCTTCTCATTACATTCTTCTTTCTTCGATTTACAATCAGTTCGCGTTCTGTACACATTACTCTGTTCATTCCATTCAGCAAAATCATGCGACTATTCCTTACTTTCACCGAGGATAGCAATTTAATCAGCGAATCGTATCATTGATATCCATGCACCTAGAATTTTAATTCTAATCCTCAAACCTTCCTTTATTTCGATATTTGCTTACTCGCTGTGCGGATTGAACAGTAGGAGAGAAAGACTAAACACTTTTTTATCCGAGAACTTCGTTCTTGTTCATCCACTCTTATTATTATTTAGTCTTGGGTCTTGTACATATTGTATCTTACACTTCTCTCTCTTCATAGCTTACCCACATTTTTCTCAGAATTTCAAACATCTTGCACCATTTGACATAGTCGAACGCCTTTTCTAGGTCAACAAATCCTATGAACGTGTCTTGATTTTTCTTTAACCTTGCTTCCATTATCAACCGCCAGGACAGAATTTGCCTCTGCGGTGCCTATACCATTCTTAAAGCCAAACTGATCGTCATCTAACACAACCTCAATCTTCTTTTCCATTCCTCTGTATATTATTCTTGCCAGCAACTTGAGTGCATGACCTGTTAAGCTCATTGTGCGACAATTCTCGCATTTGACAGCTCTTGCCGTCTTCGGAATTAAGGATTATATTTTTTCGAAAGTCATGGTATGTCGCCAGACCATACATTCGACACGCCACCTTGAAGAGTCCGTTTTGTTGCGTTTCACCAATGATGTTAGAAATTCTGATGGAATGCAATCCACCCCTTCTGCTTTAATTGACCTCAAGCCCTCCAAAGCTCTTTTAAAATCTGTTTCTAATACTGGATCCCACATCTCTTTTTATTTCATCCCCCCCCCCCCCCTATGTCTACTAGATTTTCTCCTCTCTTTACAATCTGTATTATCCTTTCAGTATTCTCACATATTTTCTGTAATTTCCTCTATTTTCAACTTGCAACATCGGAATGTACACCTGGACTACTGTTGTCGGTGTAGGTTTGCTGTCTGTTTTGACAAGAACAACCCTGTCATTCAACTGTTCACAGAAGAACACTCTCTGCTCTACCTTCATAACAAATAGCGTTTTCTGCTGCTATTGTCATCTTCCTATACTCATCTGACCAGAAATCCTAATCTTTTTTTCCATTTCACTTCACTGATTCCTACTATATCTAGACTGAACTCATGTATATGCCTTTTCAGATTTCCTACCTTCCCTACCACGTTCAAGCTTCTGATATTCCACACCCGACTCGCAGAACGTTATCCTTTCGTTAGTTATTGAATCTTTTTCTCATGGTCATCTCCCCCTTGGCAGCCCCCTCCGGAGATCCTATCGGAGGACTATTTCGAAATCTTTTGGCAATGGAGGGATCACCACGAAACTGGTTCAGTTACATGCCACATGTCCAGTGGATACACGCTATATGTCTTTAATGCAGTGGTTTCCATTGCCTTCTGCATCCTCCTGCCGTTGATCATTGCTGAATCTTCCGCCTTTAGTGGCATTTTCCCGTCCCAAGGACAAGAGAGTGTCCTCTTTCACAAGGTCGTTGCCAGAATGTGGATAATTTCTTACAGCGGAAGTCTTCGACAGCCAGTGCTGATTATGAGTCAAAATTTAAGCGGTGACGGGTTTGATCCAGTGACCGATGACAATTTGATTACCAATCACAGACGCTACAGTTCTTTTTTTCTTTTTTGTTTAGTGACTGTTCGTTCTATTTGTTCGTGGCGGACGTCCCATGACACTTGTTTCACGTTAATCTTTGACTCATTAACTCATTTTTTTTATGACAGAGGGCAGCTAAACCTCTGAGCTAGTTCAGAAAGTTTTAAGTGCTCTTTTTATTTCCCCGCGTCTTTCGTTGTGGAGCGGTAGAGCACGAACTCGCAGGAGTTTCGATGATTTCTTTTCCTTGCGCTTATTTGTCATTTGCAGAGCAATCACGTAGCTGTATGTTTAAATGTATTCGGAGACGATGAGACTTGAACAGAACAGAGTAGCATGGAGAAATGCATGAAAGCAGTCTTCGGACTGAAGACCACAACTACAACAACAACAATAACAACAACAACAGCAAGTTATAGTACCATCTATCTTAGTGTTATGAAGACTGCAGTGCGTAGGATACCTTAATTCCATCCCCACAACACATTAAATTCGTTACTACTACTTATTACCTTGCAGTCTTCCCTGACACACAATGTAGGATCATTTCATTATCTATGTTAAATATGTAACTCCATTAATTGCACAGAACAGAGTAGCATGGAGAAATGCGTGAAAGCAGTCTTCGGACTGCTTACTTAGTTGGAAACTTTTCTTTGACACATTGTATCAGAAGAAAATATAATCCGCTGATTTCTTACCTATCATTCTAGAATTGTTTTCAGTGGGTCTCCTGTTTCCTCTACAAGAATAAAGGGTCATGGTTTGTCGTGTTTATGAAAACTGTTTTAAGTTATTCATGAGCAATCAGTAAAATGAAAAGAAATGCATGCCACAGGAATTTTATTGCAGTTTATTGCAGAGCTTGTAGAATCAACTCTTTGAAGGAGTGGATCACAAAGCCGATTAACTCATTGCGAAAAGTATGTACTTGTGATTTTGAATAAATGTTAGAAAAAATTTTTGCTGCTTTTAGACAGACTGCCCAGTGTGTAAAAACAATAAAGATATGCTCTTTGGCTATGATATAACCTACAAACACGTTGAGAAAATTGAAAGATAGCAATATACTGTGGAACGTATAGTTCTGCTTCTACATATATGTCATACTCCGAAAGGCACCTAATGGTGTGAGGCGGAGAGTACTTTCGGTACCACTATCTGATCCCTCCAACGTCGTTCCACCCGCGAATAGTGAGTGTGAAGAATGATTGTCGGAAAGCCTCTGTATTGGGTCTAATTTCTCGAAATTTCTCCTCGTGGTCAATACGCGAGATGAATGTGGGGCGATGTAATATGTTGTCCAACTCCTCCTGATAAGTGCTGTCCCGAAATTTCAATAGTAAATCTCTCCGTGATGCAAACCACCTCTCTTGCAACGTCTGCCAGTGGAGTTTGTTTATCATCACCGTAACGCTCTCTCGCCAACTGAACGAACCCGTGACGAAACGCGCCGTTCTTTGTTGGATTGTCTCTATCTCCTCTATCAGTCCTACCTGATACGGATCCCAAATAGATGGACAGTATTCATGAATCGGGCGAAGAAGCGCCTTATAAGACATTTCTCTCGTAGATGAGTTACATTTTCTTTAAATTCCTCCGACGAATCTGAATGTGTTGTCTGCTTTTCCCACTATCTGTTTTATGAGGTTATTCCACTTAAGGTTGCTCTGGATAGTTACGCCTATATATTTTACGGTAGACGCTGTCTACGGCTGTTCGTCATCAATAGTGTAGCTGTACGGTAGTGTATTTTTTTACCTATGAAAGCGCAATATGTTACTTTGTTTTTAAGTTGAGGGTCAGCTGCCAGAGCCTGCACCATTCATCAATTCTCTGCAGTCGTTCTGCAAATTCTTACAATCTTCTTGCGATACTACTTTGTTACAGACAACCGCATCACCTGCGAATATCCTTAAAGAGCATCCAACGCTTTCTACTAGATCATTTCTGTATATTGTAAACAGCAACGGTCCTATCACACTTCTCTGTGGTACTCCAGACATTAACTTTTCATTTGTCGATTTAGTTCCGTTAAGAGTGACGAGTTGAGTTCGATTTGCAAGAAAGTCTTGAATACAATCGCAGGTCTGCTCCGATACTCCGTAAGCTCGTAATTTTTTTCACTAAACGGCAATGAGCGACGGTGTAAACTGCCTTAGTGAAATCAAGGTACACGGCATCAACCTGAGTACCGTTGTCCTCTGCGCTGTGGACCTCATGGAGGAAAAGAGCGAGCTGAGTTTCACAGGATCTCTGTTTGCGGAATCCCTGTCGATTTTTATAGAGATATGTTCATTTTCCAAAAGCGTCATAATTCTTGAGCATAAAACATGTTCCATAATTTAGTTCAGTGTTTTACTTCTCTTTTCTTACTATTAGATGAAATGTCTGTGAAGGGACAAGTTAAAAAAGAACAGTTAGGCAGATGGCACATTAGATTCGACATCGACATCAAACCAGTGTTCGTAGTTCAGACGATTAAACCTTGTTATTTCTTATGATTACTTACGTGTTCCATGAACTCCATGAAGACCACAACTTATCGTATTTCATTAACTTAATCATAGTTATATATTTGAGAGGGGTTACTGTTTCATTGAATTACTAAACTACAGCAGTATTTACTTACTAACTTACGGTTACTGAGGAGTATTTCTTTTCTTTTAGTTATCGTCGTGTCATTCATTCCAATATCAAATAATTTAGTAGATGGGAATTCCAACCTGAAACATTCTCTGAAAACAGAGTCCCGTAGCGTTGTCGTACTTCAGCTAATAAGTTCCTGCAAACGTATTCTGCTGACACAACCAACAGTGATGTAAATCAAGGACTGTTCCAGGCTTCCTCTCAGTAATAGGGATCCCCATCCCTCGCTAGCTTGCTTATTCCTATGATTATTATCTCACGAATATTTCTATAATTCGATATTAAGCGAATACTTCGCGATGTCCTGAACGCTTCTAATGCTAGCAAGACGATGTCTACAACTGAATTCATTGGTAACGTATCCATAGGCTTTTGATTTCATTCAGTATAGGAAAGTTAACACAATGGGCATCGGCTCCACTAGTTACTGATATTGAGAAGGTACTCATAATTCCTGACAATGCCCCTCTAAATGATTCACTGTAACTTTGCAGGTAATATTAGGACCGAATTTCATATTAAATACCTCTCGCAGCGAACAAAAATAGCTTCACTGCATTTTTAATGAAATCGTGCAAACGTAGTTAACGCACATATGAAAAAACGTATATGAAAATAAAACAATAAAAATTCTTTCTACGAACTGAGGAAGAAACATTTTTGACGTGCGATATTTATTTTTTGTTACACGCAACAATTATGTAAATACCAAAGTAGGTGGTTCAGGGCAACATAGTTTTCACATGAAGCACGTAAAAAAAATACTACTCGCATTGTGGAACTACATACAGCTTATCCTGCGTATGTTTATCTCATTATTTGAATGTCCTTTCGCTACGATATTGTTTCCATATTGTCGACTTAACGACATCCTCAGAGTTTCGCTGAATTTTATTTTACGAAGACAATGGGAAGTTATCCATAATGCTTAAAGTAATATATGGTTTGCGTTACATGTTACACATTGACAGTAGAACACTGATAGAATTCATAAATACACATATAGTAGTGTAGACAATACTTCTGTGCTTTCGGTGGTTTTTATTTTTCGTTTCTAAAAGGCACATTCTTCCCAAACCAATTTTTCGTTCCATTGCACACTAGTTTCTGACGATCAGATGGACGCACAGCTTTCTCCTTAATTATGACCTGGTCAACTTATTACTACTGAGTTACAAACTGTCTTGAAGAAAGTTCGAATTAATGTAACACGACGACATTGTTTAGAGATCTAACTTGGTAGATGCATCATTTAGTTCTAATTACATCACATTTATGATTAATCGAAAGTACCTCCCCTTAACGCAGAACATGCCGAGTCAGGCACTTTTTTATAACGGCCTGTATGAAAAAAATAATAATAATAAGGTAATGGATGAGATTTACATGTGTACTAAGAAATATAAAGGATAGTCATGCAAAAGGAACCTTTAATTGTGAAAATGATAACCAAATTACAGAAATGTTTCATTCAACACTGAATGCAGCACAGCTTCAGTGTTATTCGCGCCTAAAACTGTAAGTTATAATAAGATTATTTTTTTTTTCCGAATCGACTGTAATTTGTGTATAGTCCCTGGACATCCTGAAAATTATCTACAGCCTCAATTACAACAGGATACAGTCAAAGGATCTATTTTCCAGCAAGACGCCACGCCACCACACTACAATCGTGAAGTTGTCGCGTATCTCTGTAGGAATATGCCGACTTGGATTAGAGGAGGTGGAAGAGTATATAGCGGAACATTTCATTGGCCACCACAATCAACTGATTAGCCTCAATGTTCTTCTGTTTACGCGGATACATTAAAGGCAGAATGTTTGTTCCTCCAGCACGGAAATGTCGACGAAATGCAGCAACGGGTAACACATGTAGCTGCCACTATAGGCCTACGTCAAAACTATCGTCATAGATTTGGCAGGAAACTGCTCACAGATGGGACATAATGCAGCAACATTTAACATTTCGAAGTAAAACTTGAAAGTATACTGCATTCAGTGAAGAATCAAACATGTCTGTAAATTATTTACGTTTCCACAATTATAGGTTACATTTCTTGTAACCAATTTATAAAAAGACGGTACTGTATTGATCAAACACCGGCGTGAAAAATTTTAACTTACGTGCTATTAATTCTGACGTGAACGCTCTAGGAGCATCTATGCTATTTATGAAAGACAAGGAATTTCACGATATGTAAGTAATTGTCACTGTGCAGCACATACTACATTAGGATGTATATTACTAGCAGTTTTTCCACATAATAGCATTTACGTATGCAGTACAGTTCTCATTTAAATCTAAAATTAAGATTATTCATATGTCTCCCGTGCGCTTGACGCATTCACCAAAATGGTGGAAATAAAAGAGACATTCCAGAGTGGGATTAAAATTCAAGATGAAAGGTTTATCAATGCTAAGATTCACTGATGTCATTGCTTTTCTCAGTGATAGCGAAGAGGACTTACAGGGCCAGTAAAATAGGATGAACGGTCTAATGAGTAAAAAAATATGGATTGAGAGTAAATCGGACACAGACGAAAGAAATGAAAAGCAGCAGAAGTAAGAACAGCAAGAAATCTGACATCGTAAACGGTGATCACGAAGCACGTAAAGTCAATGAATTCTGATACCTAAACAGCAAAATAAACCAAGACGGAAGGAGCAAGGAGGGAACGAAAGGCAAACTATGACTGGCAAAAAGGCCATCCTGGCCAAGTGACGTTTCATTGGTATCAAACAAAGATCTTAATTTGAGGAAGAACTTTCAAAGAATGTACATTTGGAGCGCAACATTGTGTAGTAGTGAGACATAAACTTTGGGAAAACGGGAGCAGAAAAGAATAGAAGAATCTGATATGTTATGTTAAAAAACAGCATGAAAATTAGGTGATAAAGTTAAGTAATGAATACGTTCTTCGTCGAATCGTCGAGGAAACGAACATATGGGAAACACTGACAAGAATAAGGGACAGTATGATAGGACATCTGTTAAGACATCACGGAATAACTTCCACGGTACTAGACGGAGCTGGGAGCGAATAAACTGTAGAGGCAGACAGAGATTGGGATTCATCCAGTAGCTAATTGAGGACGTAAGTCACAAGTACTGTGAGATTAAAAGGTTGACGCAAGAGGGAAATTCGTGGCTGGTCGCACCAAATTAGTCAGAAGACTGATGAATAATAAAAACCGAAATAAAAAAGTAAAAAACGTACGAAAAGCAGTAAGTCTTTTTCAGCAGATCAGTACATTTCCATGTTCTCTCGTTGGTCTATATTCCACTGAAACAAACGTTGAACTTAAGAAGGTTGACTGAATTAATAGTGTGAATTTTCGTTGTTTTGTATTTGCTGTCAGATAGAGCATGTGGATGACTTACGTTAACACAGGTGCATGAAATATGTGCTGTTACAGAAGCGACAACGTGAAATACTTGTTAATTTTTCAACAATGTGCTATTTATGTCGCTGTTGCAATGTGGTACGTTTTTAAATAGGTCTTGAGGAGAGGAATTTGATTACCGAAAAAATAATGTGGGATGGTATTTTGAAAAAGAGGTATTGCTGTTCACATCTACGTAGTGAATAAAATTACAAGAAAAGCAATCGTGCTAGCTGATTTTCTGTGTTAGCCAAGAAACATTTGCTAAATTCCTTTTTATGTTTCGCTTCTCCACAAACAGTTACATGGGGTTGTCAAGATAAATCGGACAACCTGAATGTGATTTCTTTTAATGCACTAGAGGAACAATTTAGAAAGTGCACATTAGATAAATCCGAGTACCTCATTAATTAATAACCACAAGCTACCGTCTGTCAGATTATCTGAACAAATTATAAACACATGTATGAAAGAGAAATCGTGTTGCCGACTTGTGATACAAAAATTTATATATCCATCTATTGCGTGCGTGGTGATTTACTCGGTAACTGCGTCTAGGCGTCATATCGATATAGTATTATCATGTACTACACAATGGTGTCTTACAGACAGGTTACCTAACTCAGTCAAGCATGGTCGAGCTGTTTCTTGAGTACCGCTCATAGTTCACATTTAACTGAAATCTTACTCATTCAGACAGTAACATATAATTTATTAACTGAATTGGTCGTTGAATTATTTCTTCCCTCGTCACAACATAAGAAGAAATATGGAATATATTGCCTCATACGCTAAAGATACATGCTATTAAAAATATTTAAACGTTCCTACTTGTCTGTTTGTCTCAAAACGATAATCTCAATAGTCACTATATCAATTTTCAGGTGGTTTTCAGAGGTAACTTGAGCGTAGCTTGGGGCAACGAATAGATCTAAGTTCATTCAAATCCGGTGACCGAAAAAAAGATATCGTTGTTCAAGGTTATAAGTAGAACCCTAATGTATGTCCGTTTCAACATGCTAATGTTCAGAACCATTAGACCAAGTTTAATGTGGTTTTCACAGGCAACTTTACCATTGCTTTGTGCTATGTATTGGGTTTATTTCATCATAATTGGGTAACGGAGTGAAAATAACAAGTGGAATACATTAGGTACTCTGCTTGAGATGACGATCTTATCTCAAGATTACTTCTAAGGACGTCCGTTATCGGGATACACACTTGGGATCATTGGTTCCACCATCCCTTCTCCCTGAAGCGCTACCAGGGGAATCACCAGGGCAATTGTGTCATGTGCCACAGACATAGCAGGAGCCGACCCGCTCCCCTATGTACCAGTGAGTATCATGCAACCCCTCCACCATTTCATATTGTATAACTGGGGCAAGTGTGTGGCAGAGATTACTCTGCAGCTGGACAGCATCTGGACGAGATGTGTCTATTTGAAACTTCCTGGTAGTTTAAACTGTGCGCCGGATCGAGACTCGAACTTGTGACCCGAGTTCGAGTCTCGGTCTGCCACACGGCTTTAATCGTCCAGGAAGTTTCTTACCAGCGCACACTCCACTGTAGAGTGAAAACTTCATTCTGAAGATGCCGGTTTATTTGTAACAAATCAAATTGCGTCATTTGAGTTCCACCTGCTAATAACAATATTATTGGCACCAGAAGAGTCGTCACCTAGGCAGATACATAAGCAGTCTCAGTTTTACGTGTTTTTCGTATTTTCCTCAGTTAATTTACGTTTTTTTCAGTTTTTCCATAATTTTACGTTTTTTGTTTAATTACACAAGACTGTTCCCGATGTTGCAATATCATGATGCTCATTATCACTGATACTGTCCGCCCCAGTAGCTGAGTGGTCAGCGTGACGGATTGCCGTCCTCTGGGCCCGGGTTCGATTCCCGGCTGGGTCGGAGATTTTCTCCGCTCAGGGACTGGGTGTTGTGTTGTGTTCATCATCATTTCATCCCCATCCGGCGTGCAGGTCGCCCAATGTGGCGCCGAATGTAATAAGACCTGCGATATGGCGGCCGGACCTGCCCCGCGAGGGGCCTCCCGGCCAATGACGCCAAACGCTCATTTCCATTTCCATCACTGATACTGAGGCCCACATTTTAACTCGATCTTTTATAACAGGAGGCACTCGGGAGCATAGGGAGAGGATGTCTATTTGTTTATAACAAATTATGTTGTCCTCTCTCTATTTCTTTAATATTTAGATGCACCAGAAGACTCCACACCAAGAGAGATAATATGTTAGCAACCTCGATTCCACGTATTCTCCAAAATTTTGCACATTGCTCCCAATTACGCGAATGATGTGTCAACATCACGTAGAGTTGTGTCACGACCGCGCGTCGCACTACCGTTTCTAGTTGCTTCGCGTCACGACGCCGCATCGCGCCGCGTCGACGTTATGATGTTGCCACCTTTGGTCCTGTTCTGTGTATCATATGTAAGCTACCGCTCCTTTAATGGTATGTGACGCCATAGTGTAAGAAACGAACACGTTGATAGAAACACTGACGTCATAGAGAATGCTATAAGAGAAACATACTACCACACTACGTTACTAGGTTATGTAACGGCATAGTAAATTTATGACATTTCCAACCAAAGATACTGTATGTGAAATATACACCTACGGAAGTTCATCCACTATCTGTGACAACCCCAGTGAAAGTCACGTCGCCTGCTGCATCGTAGATAACAACCTCTGCCTCCGATGTATGGGTGTGTAGACGCGAACTCCGATGATCATGAACGCGGTGCCTAGGATTTGCCGAGAAGACACCACTAGATCATTTCAGGCGAGAGATCTCGCACGGGCGGTCATAACGGCAAACGGATCCCATGTCGCAGGTGGAAATAGATTAAGAAGAACTTTCCACCCGTATTCCCCGAAGAATACAGTATGGAGCAAAATGTACGATCGTGGCCATAAGGTCACATCTGTGTGTAACACTTCGTTAGATCATCTTCCCAGACGTGGTAGAGAATTTTGGACAATGTATCTGTAATCTCCTCCGACCTAGTAGCTGTCACAAAAAAGTGCTCAATATGCCAGGGAGAGGACGTTCCTCCACAGCAAACAATCTACATATATACTCCGCTAGCCACCAAGCGGTGTGTGGCGGAGGGCACTATTCGCGTCAAAGTCGTATTCCACCCCCCACCCCCCCCCCCCCAACCCCCCCTCACTGCTTTGCTCCACTCGCGGACAGCACGAGGGAGAAACGACTGTCTGAACGCGTTCACTACGAGATCTAATTTCCCTTACCTTTGACTGGTGCTCATTGCGCGATATGGAAGTTGACGGTAATAATATACAGGCTGTTACAAAAAGGTACGGCCGAACTTTCCGGAAACATTCCTCACACACTAATAAAGAAAAGATGTTATGTGGACATGTGTCCGGAAACGACTAATTTCCATGTTACAGCTCATTTTCGTTTCGTCAGTATGTACTGTACATCCTCGATTCACCGCCAGTTGGCCCAATTGAAGGAAGGTAATGTTGACTTCGTTGCTTGTGTTGACATGCGACTCATTGCTCTACAGTACTAGCATCAGGCACATCAGTACGTAGCATCAACAGGTTAGTGTTCATCACGAACGAGGTTTTGCAGTCAGTGCAATGTTTACAAATGCGGAGTTGGCAGATGCCCATTTGATGTACGAATTAGCACGGGGCAATAGCCGTGGCGCGGTACGTTTGTATCGAGACAGATTTCCAGAGCGAAGGTGTCCCGACAGGAAGGCGTTAGAAGCATTTGATCGGCGTCTTAGGGAGCACGGAACATTCCAGCCTATGACTCGCGACTGGGGAAGACCTAGAACGACGAGGACACCTGCAATGGACGAGGCAATTCTTCGTGCAGTTGACGATATCCCTAATGTCAGCGTCAGAAAAGTTGTTGCTGTACAAGGCAACGTTGACCACGTCACTGTATGGACAGTGCTACGGGAGAACCAGTTGTTTCCGTACCATTTACAGCGTGTGCAGGCACTATCAGCAGCTGATTGGCCTCCACGGGTACACTTCTGCGAATGGTGCATCCAACAATGTGTCAATCCTCATTTCAGCGCAAAAGTTCTCTTTACGGATGAGGCTTCATTCCAAC
The DNA here is from genome assembly GCF_021461395.2 of Schistocerca americana. NCBI lineage: Eukaryota > Metazoa > Arthropoda > Insecta > Orthoptera > Acrididae > Schistocerca > Schistocerca americana. The sequence goes on from NC_060121.1 coordinate 683,226,764, forward strand.
GTGATCAAATTGTAAATTTTCACAATCAACATGTGTGGGCTGACGAGAATCCGCACGTAATTGTGCAATCACGTGCATTTTCTGTGGACGTTTGGCCAGGCATTGCTAGTGATGTCTTGATTGGGCTCCATGTTCTTCCACCTACGCTCAATGGAGCACGTTATCATGATTTCATATGGGATACTCTACCTGTGCTGCTAGAACATGAGCCTTTACAAGTACGACATAACATGTGGTTCATGCACGATGGAGCTCCTGCACATTTCAGTCGAAGTGTTCGTACGCTTCTCAATAACAGATTCGGTGACCGATGGACTGGTAGAGGCGGACCAGTTCCATGGCCTCCACGCTCTCCTGACCTCTTGACTTTCATTTATGGGGGCATTTGAAAGCTCTCGTCTACCCAACCCCGGTAGCAAATGTAGAGACTCTTCGTGCTCGTATTGTGCACGGCTGTGATACAATACGTCATTCTCCTGGGCTGCATCAGCGCATCAGGGATTCCATGTGACGGAGGGTGGATGCATGTATCCTCGCTAACGGAGGACATTTTGAACATTTCCTGTAACAAAGTGTTTTAAGTCACGCTGGTACGTTCTGTTGCTGTGTGTTTCCATTCCATGATTAATGTGATTTGTAGAGAAGTAATAAAATGAGCTCTAACATGGAAAGTAAGCGTTTCCGGACACATGTCCACATAACATATTTTCTTTCTTTGTGTGTGAGGATTGTTTCCTGAAAGTTTGGCCGTACCTTTTTATAATACCCTGTATGCTCTACATCCTCGGAGAAGATTGAATTTTGGAATTTAGTGAGCAGCCCTTTTCGTTTAGTGCGTCGTCTCTCTGCACGTGTGTCCCACTTCAAACATATTATGAGATCTGTAACGCTCTCGCCGTGGCTAAATGTACAAGTCACAAATCTTGCCGCTCTTCTTTGGACCTTCTCAACTCTTGAATCAGACCCAACTAGTAAGGGGCCCATACAGACGAACAACACTCTAGACCGGACAAACTAAAGTACTGTAAGCAATTTCCTTTGTTGAAGGACTGCATCGCTTCAGGATTGTATCAATAAACCGCAATCTAGAGTTCACCTTACCTAATACTTGTGTAATCTGACCGTTACATTTGAGATCATTTCGAATAGTCACACCCAGATAAATGACGGATGATATCGCTTACAAAGATTTGGCATTTATTTTGTACTCGTACATCAATGGGAATTTTTGCTTTGTTATACGCAGTAGGTTACACTTACTAATATTGAGAGATAACTGGCAGTCATTACACCACGCGTTTATTTTCTGCAAATCCTCACAGATTTATTCACAACTTTCCTGTAGATTACAGCATCATCGGCAAACAGTCTAAATTCCGCTGTCAATATACTCAACCAGATCGTCTATGCAAATCGTAAAAAGGAGCAGGTCTATTATGCTGCCCTGGGGCACACCTGATGTTACGCTTTTTTCTGTTGAAGTGTCCCCATTCAGGAAGACATACTGTTCTCTGTCCGTTAGAAAACTTTCTATTGAACCGCATATGTCATCGGACAGAGCGTAAGCGTGCACTTTTTGAAGCAAGCAACAGTGTGGAACTGGGTCTAACGGCTTTTGAAGTCAAGAAAGCCGGTATCTCGAGCCTGTTGTATATCATGCATAAAGAGGGCCAGCTGTGTCTCACATGACCATTGTTTCCTAAAACCATGCTGGTTTCTGCAGATGAGCATCTCAGTGTCTAGAAAGGTCATTACGTCTGAACACAAAATACGTTCCATGATTCTACAACAAATCGATGTCAGTGAAATTGGCCAGTAATTATGTGCATCCGATTTTCTACCTTTTTTATAGATTGCTATGACTTGGGCCTTCTTCCAATCCCGTGCAACTTTCCGCTGTTTCAATTATCTCTTACAGATGAGGAATAAGAATGGTGCTATATTTGTAGCATAGCCAACATATAATCTTACGGGGATACTGTTTGGGCCAGGTGCCTTCCTAACCGTCTAAGGACCTTAACTGTTTTACAATCCCATATACCGAAACACTATGTCGGCCATCATTTCGTTTGTTCGATAATTGAAAGGAGGAATGGTGCTGCAGCCCTCTACCATAAACGAGATTTTGAAAGCTAGGTTTAGAATTTTGGCCTTCTGTTTATCATCATCCGTTGCACTACCCATACTGTCAGCCAGAGAAGATATTGAATTATTTGTAGCGTTCATTGGGCAACGGCTTTGCCGCAGTGGATACAGCGGTTCCCGTGAGACCACCGAAGTTAAGTGGTGTTGGGCGTGGCCGGCACTTGGATGGGTGACCATCCAGGCCGCCATGCGCTGTTGCCATTTTTCGGGGTGCACTCAGCCTCATGATGACGATTGGGGAGCTACTCGACCGAATAGTAGAGGCTTCGGTCAAGAATACCATCTAAACGGCCGGGAGAGTGGTGTCCCGAACTCACGCCCCTCCTATCCGCATCCTCCTCTGAGGTTGACACGGCGGTCGGATGGTACCGGTAGGCCACTCGCTGCCTGAAGATGGAGTGTAGCGTCCATTGATATTACGTACGACCAAAATTTTTTGGGGTTATTTTTAGAATCTGCAGATAAAATATTGCTTTCAAATTAGTTAAAAGAATCTCTCATTGACCTTCGGACAGCTGCTTTAATTTCGTATAATTTCTGTTTGTCAGCGGGGCAGTGACAATGTTTAAAACGACTGAGTAAAATTCTCTGCTTTCTCAGCAACTTTCTAATATGGTTGTTGACCAAGGTGACTCCTTTGCCTCCCCTATATTTTTGCTAGGCACTTATGTCTCTAGGACGTGGTCTACAATACCTTTAAATTCCGACCAAAGAAGCTCAATATCTTTGTGTCCCACAGTGAATGGTTGGAGCTGACTATGAAGATATTCATTAATGACCCTTTTATTTGCTTTCACAAACAAGAAAACTCTACCTTTTTTCTATAGTTTTCTTGCAACTTCCACTGGCATACAAGTCACAACGACAGTATGGTCGATGCTTTTGCCGACAAAAACTGGTAACAGTTTAGGCGCCAGTTACTCCCCCTCCCCACACCTTTATAACTTCTCTATGGAGCACCTAGACAAAACAGCCCTAACTCGTCGACACCAACACGCTCACCAGAGGAAACCTCTAGACTCCTTTGCGAATAGCCGTTGCTAATAACAATCTTTCTTTATGGACTAACCAGAAATATACTTCCTTCCACATCCTCCCTAGAAACGTCATACTTTTAAAACTAGCGTGGATGAATCTTTATCAGCCAGGCGGCTTCCCATTGGGATCATGACTTGTTACGAAGTAAACCCTGCAAATACATGCGAAGCGACTAGAAGTCTCATACACTAATCACGCGAGAATCTGAGTATGGCATGTGATTTCGGCTGATCCATAAAATTCCAAGACACGCTCTGCACGATCAGCAAACTGTTATATTTGCTACGAAAATTTAAGACTGGTTTGTCTAGGTGTTCCATAGAGAAATTAGAAAGGAGCGGGGAGGGAGAGTGCTTGGCGCTTAAACTGTCTGCAGTGCTTAACCTGCAAAACCGTCGACAATATACGACATATTTTATTGTAGCGAGACGCCCTGTAACACACACGGGGTTACAAATGGGCGGGGGGGGGGGGGGGGGGTACCTTAAACTGGTAGTCGTTCCTGCTTTTCTTGGCCGTGCGCCCTGTCCACACCACGTACCTGGTGATCCCGCGGCGGTCGTACTGTTCAGCTCCACACTGCTGATGGCTTGCCTGAAATTATCTATCGAAATATGCAAGCGAATAAGGGAGCCACTCAACGTTAAAACACAACAATGTTCGACGTCTGGTATGAAGAACTATATTCTGAGACGATTAAAGGGAAATCGCAGGTTGCACTGTTTACATTCCAATTCAGAAGTGTAATCCCAATTAATGGATGATTAACAGTCCACAAAATATCATTTAGAAGAGCGTACGCGTAACCGACACGACGCGGCTGATTGTTAATGATGCGGAAGCCGAATGATCGAATGAAAGTTCTTACGCTCGTCACACATACAGATACCTGGTAATAGTCCTCCATGTCACTAGTAATGATATAACAATGTTCGTAAAGTTAATTTTTCCGTTCTCAGTTCTCACTTGTACGAGCGTGCGCGTAACCGTCGAGGCGCGGCTGATTGTTGATAATGCGGAAATGCGATGATCGAACGCACGTCCTCACGCTCGCTACAAGTCACTGGCACTTGACTGCACTCTTTTATGGTAACTAATTTTTACTGATTCACATTGGTTCATTCTGGGAGACCGAACACAGAGCGGATGTTCGATACTGTGCGACACGCAACGAGAGGAAACATAAATACATTATCGACAGCACTGATCATTTTTTCGTTAATTCTTGACACACTTTCCTCTGAATCACTTCCATATTTCATCACTTTACTGTAACAGCACTTGTAGCAACACTTCAGCCTGAATACTAAAAATGCTTCTTTCATGCAGAGTTACACACTACACAACATAACAGTACCGGTCCCACGCTCGACTCACTACAGACGCAGCTGCCCGCAAAGTTACTCCACAACTAGGGCAGCGATATGACAATACGCTTACAGCCCGATGATTGAGCGTCTTATTGTGACAGCTACTAAGTGGAGGGTATATACACACATATTGTGTAGATTTAGGTACCACGTCTGTGGATATAGTCCGGCGTTGTGTTGGACAGAGACGTGCCTCTCTCCCGTTTGTGATGTGGTGGCCACGATCGTACCTCGACCTCTCTACCGTATCACCACTCTTCTGTGAATGTAGGAGGAGGATTCGAAGCTGCGACCGTAGCAGCAGCGCAGTTCCGGACTGAAGCGCCTAGAACCGCTCGGCCGCAGCGGCCGGCTCGTTATTACTACGACTACGAGATCTCTCGGCCAGAACTGACGTAGTGGTAATGTCTGGCACCAGCCTCTGTCTTACGGCAGCTACTGGGCGCTATGTCTGCAACCATCGGCGTCTACAGACCTGTTGTTGTTGCTGTTGTTGTTGTGGTGGTCTTCAGTCCTGAGACTGGTTTGATGCAGCTCTCCATGCTACTCTATCCTGTGCAAGCTTCTTCATCTAGCAGTACCTACTGCAACCTACATCCTTCTGAATCTGCTTAGTGTATTCATCTCTTTGTCTCCATCTACGATTTTTACCCTCCACGCTGCCCTCCAAAACAAAATTGGTGATCCCTTGATGCCTCAGAACATATCCTACCAACCGATCCCTTCTTCTGGTCAAGTTGTGCCACAAATTTCTCTTCTCCCCAATCGTATTCAATACTTCCTCATTAGTTACGTGATCTACCCATCTAATCTTCAGCATTCTTCTGTAGCATCTACCTATGCGGCGGAAAACTTTTCTTCTTCCGTGAGCAGACGTATGAACTTCGTTAACATTTATGAATTCTCGTATATAATGTCTACGCTGTTTTATGTATAGCTAATCCAACAGGACGATGCATAGATGCGTGCTCCTGTCCATGCCCACGCTGCCGCATTGTGCGTGTCGACAGCTTCAGAAGAGCGAATTAGCTCTAAAGTGTGGTTAAGAATTCCATCCAAAATTCACCAGACAGGCGGTGACTGGTTCAAACAGCGGCGGGTCAAGTATAACGATAGCTGCACGTCGCAGCATCAGAACTAAGCCGTGTACTGCGGCGTTATCGGGCAGAGAAAGAAAGTAAGCCGCTCAGACACACTCGCCAATAGGCTGAGTGACAAAATTCTTGCGGAAGGCTTCGCCTCCTCAGAGTACGGGCTCCGACGGCTGTCTCTCTGACCAAGAAATATTTGCTTTCCTATAGATCACGTGTCGGCTTAAGTTATAATGTTGTCAGCATTATTCAGCGTCTTGGTGTGATTACGTATGGTCGGGGCAGTTGCGCATGGCTGTCTCTTATCCTGTGTCGTCTAGTATGACAGTTCGCGCTCTCGAGCAGTGTTGGGCTACTACATAATAAATTATTTCTATCTGCAGTGACAACTATTCACTAGACATTCTATGGTTTTAATTGGAGTATAAATGTCCACCTGGCTCCCAAGGCAGCTTCAAACTCTTGCAGAGAAATGACTGTATGTCGGATAAATGGGAGTAGAACAGCGCAGGAAGTCTTATCTGATTTAGGAAACTGAATCTCCTATGGTAATTTCATAAATCATTTTAGATCCCTCCCTTTCACTATGGTCATAAAATAAAATAACAATGAAAATTTTACAGTACAAAGTATTAATGTCTCTCCAGTAAATTATTGTCGATAGACAACGATTTGAATTTATGTCCTCTGTTGGTCTCTTCGATATATATTCCATTCATTTTGAAATGTAGAAAACCTCGTGACTCTGTCTGCCTGGATATGTCGTAGTTTCGGTGCCAGTGATAATGGGTAATGAATCATGCACATAGCGTTAAAGATTGTCATTTGTCTACCTATTGGCGCAAGCCATTCGTTTGACGCTCTCTCAGCCGGCCGCGGTGGCCGTGCGGTTCTGGCGCTGCAGTCCGGAACCGCGAGGCTACTACGGTCGCAGGTTCGAATCCTGCCTCGGGCATGGGTGTGTGTGATGTCCTTAGGTTAGTTAGGTTTAAGTAGTTCTAAGTTCTAGGGGACTTATGACCTAAGATGTTGAGTCCCATAGTGCTCAGAGCCATTTGAACCATTTGACGCTCTCTCAGTGTAGGAATACTTGCAGTTCCGCGATCACTGCCTTGCCATTAGTATACCTATTACGAATTTAATTGCACTAAGGTCTCTGCTAGGTTTGGTATGTATCTTGTTGTCCATTAATGAGGCATAGATGAGTGTGCTGCGGCGACGCTCAAAACGATTGCCGTAAGCAGGATTAGCACGCTTTCGACTGTTATATGGGGATACTCCAACTTAGTGGGAATAAATAACCAGTCCACGTTCATAGCTTATAATCTACAACATGAATATCGAACAAAAGCCATGTCTCAACAATTATTAATGTTCTGATGACTTAGAATTATTTCTCAGAAGTCCAGTTGCATAATGAGACAATAAGTCAACAGTAGTGCCTTGTAGCCACGAGGTGAAGACTTCTACATGTTTTGTCTGATCAGAATAATGCCGAGAATAATACCGATAATTTGTTTCGATGAGATACCTGACGGACATTCGTAGTTTCCTCGTACTCATATAAACCAAATGTTTGATCAACAATGTATCTGCCTGAACCGTGCGCGGCTCGTGTTCTTGCCGTTTATTGCTTGTCGTCTTGTCTTTACGTTAATGCCACCTCGTTTCTTATTCGATTCACTAGGGTCACTAAGTTGCTAGCTTGCCTGCCCGTGAGTGGCAGCAGCAGCTCTTATCGATCAGAGCACTGTCGTATTATCTTTGGAGCGACCGCTAGGATTTCCAGGTCGCCGTGTGTCCGAAAAGATATCAGAGGAGTCGGGATGGAGCTCCAGTGAGGTCTGCACAGCCAGTACTCGCCCGACCGCTGGCGACACAGATGCCCTGTCCGACGGAAGGAGACTTGAGCAGGGACGACCGTTGGTTGGTCGTTCGGTACGTCGTCTCATCGGACGACGTGTATTTGGTCGCCGATCACTTCTAGGTTCTCCGTGTGTGTCTACTTGTGATCCGTCCTTGATGTTCCATAGTCACTGTTTTCAGTATTGTTCGAGTTGTTTGTCGAAATGTTTCATGGAACGTGTGTAGATTCTGTGATTTTGACTGAGCAGCTATTTTAATGCTGTCTGCTTGCTGCAGGCAGTGAGTCGACTGGGACGGAGCAACAAGGAAATCTTCGTTGCACACCGAACCTGGACGCTGAAGTTGAGTGATCAGTTAATATGAAACCTCAACTATTACGACATCTCTTTGTTCAGTTGCGGGTTGTTGCCCCCTTGACCGTTCGGGCTAGCAGCATCGTATGACGTGTTGGAGTCGGTGAAATCTTGCAGCTGTCTTCCTATGTAGTGATTAATTATAAATTTGACTGTTACTTGTCAGCGAAGTGCACTTGCGGTATTTTCTATCCTGTGGCCGTTAACGCTCCAGTTACCTGTCCTGGTCATTAGCGTAGTTTGTAAGCAGCGTGCCTTTTCCTCGTCGAGTTGTTGCTGACCACCATGGCATGTAGTTGCACAGACTTTTAAGTTGTTTGATTCATATTTGCTTAGAGTGATTATTGTTCCCCTGGCTGCTTCTAGACGCTAATTTCTGGGGGCGTAGTGCTGTTCGTATTCTCGTCCTCGGCCGATATTCTCCAACGTTATGCCGTTGGCCGGACGGAAGGGAATTGGCTGCCTGTCTCACCTCACCTTACGTTTGAGCTACCTTCCCAGGCCTACCCTTGGAACACTTCTCAGCACCACTTGCTCTGTTTATTTGTGATTGTGATTTTCATTTCCGTTAAAGTATCGTGCGAGGCCTTTAACCGTGTATTTTTTCAGGTTTTTGGTAACTTTTACATGAAGGCCTTCAGCCGTGTTAAATTAGAATTTTGAGCATTGATTGTTTTAGAAAAAAATATTTTATTCTTAGAAATTGTTCTATCGCTATTTGTAATCCAGGTCCTAAGCCGTTAGTGGTTCCATGCGTTATGTGTGCCCTTGAGCCGAGGATTTGCGTGAAACCCTGAATAAAACCTCAGTCGTGTGTAGTCTCTAAAGGATAATTTTTTTTATAAGAAGCAAGGGGTTTATCCTAAATTATTTATCTGACTTATCATTCAGGTCTTCAGCCGTTGTTCAAATTTTGTTTGTTGCCTTCAGCCGTGCAATAAGTTAATCAGGCTTCGGACGTTCTGTTGTAAGTTCAAAAAGAAATTCTCTTGCTTAAAAAATTGTTTATTAATGTGCCTTAATTATAGTTGTCCTTCGGACATTTAGTGTAGGCCTTCAGCCGTTAATTGTTTTCATTTATTAAAAAAATTTTCCTTCTATTTTTAATTGGTTTTGATTTCTAAGCCAGGCCTTCAGCCGTTCTTGTGTTTGCAGTGTGGTTTTGGGCCTTCAGTCGAGAAAGCATATCACGTTTTCTTTAACTAGGCCTTCTGCAGTATTGTTTAACTGAGATCTTTTAAGCCAATGTGTAAATAAGTCGTTCTTAGAAAATAAAGTTGTATGTTTTATTGTGCAACCCACAGTAACTGTTTACGGCCCCGTCCACAACCTTAACCTTATCCTGTGCGCTCTCTGGTTACCTACCAACCAGATCTTACTGCCGAATGGTCGTTCGGTACTTGCTTATCCGCGAAATTTTAAAGAAGCTATACACCATACGTGTGGAAGTTACAATTTCCAAAAATGTACACACGACAAAATGAATTAAGAGATCGTTATACAGTGTGTACTTCGACAGTCAGGTGCATCTTTCTTCAGTATTGCCGCCAGCCCTGATAAGCGACCATACATTTCCTTTGCCCCGTCTGTGCAAATACCAACACAGTTTTGTCAAATAATACCTATTTTAACGAATAATAGTCAATCATACAAATGTTTTATGATGTAGCATTCGACTCAAGAGGCCTGCAAAATGATACGTCTTTCTTTATCTCTTATCGTCAAAACGTACAAAACGAGTAACTACGTTTCTGCGTAACTGGAAGACATATCTTCAGTTCTCCTGTTTTGTTATGGTTGAATAAAGGACCTGTGTGTATTTCTTAGGCTGTTTGTTCCTAAAACTACCTAGGTAAGAGGCTTTTTCAAGACGGTGGCAGAGTTAATAAATTTTGCCTTGTATTTGGATTCTTTTTTACAAAACACAAATTTCCACTGAAAAAAATTCAAAGCGTTTACCAACTAACTCAGAGCGCTTCTTTGATAACATTTTAATAAAGACTTCCTGTTTTGATCTTAAAGCGTATGTAAGTATACGAGGGGCATTGGGCAATTGGGTTATCGATGGTTTCTTTTCCGGCCGTTACTGGAGAGTCAAAGTAGTTTCCACAGAACTTGCGATTCCATGTTGGTTTAGGTTTCCTAAATGCATTTCTGGAGCAGAAAGAACTTTCTGGCTTTAAAATCGCTTTTTGTTTAACTTAAAACACAATAACGTAAAAGTCACACAATCGAATTAAACTTACATCACAATTACAGTAGTTAAGAATCAGCTCGTTTTAAGACTCAGATTTCGGTTCTAGACGCAAGCTTTTTCCATATCACGATGCCCTTTAACTTAACGCCCAGCGAAGTGACAATAACAACAAGCAATCGTTCACTGCGTAATGGCCACTGCACAAATTAGTGCATCACATGAGGTAGTAGCAGTCCCAAAGTAGCACGAAATCTTTCTAATAACCACAGACAAGATCAGTTCAAATTATCGCCAATGTCAAAAAAAAAAAAAATAAAAAAAAAATAAAAAAAAAATGATAATTCCCACTCACAGCAGCGACCACTTATGAGGGGGGGGCTGGCGAGGGTACAATCTGACCTTATGTCTTGCGTATATTGCGATATAAATATTCTGCAGTTGACCCATTTCTTTTAACGTTAGAGAGATTCTACTTTCATAAATCAGTTTTATCACAAATATTTTATTTTAAAAATAGAGTAACCCAAGACAATTACTGGACTTATATAAGTAACTGTTTAGTTTCTTAGTTGTCGTACCACCTGATATGTTCTTGTGTACCATGAGTGGTACACGTTCCATCGCCAGAGTATTTCTGGCCGTAATTGTGGTTCGTTCCAAGATTCATGAATGAGTTATAGAAAATGCTAATAATAAACATTTCACTCTTCTTCGAGAGCTCTTTCGCTTCCCCTCTACTGACAAGGGAGCCTTCAGAATTGTAAATAACGGATTCTGATGGGTCTCAGATATGCTATAGAGGGACATGCCTTGATTATGAAGCTATCCGCTTTTTAAGCGACCGGCCTTGGTTACCGAGAAAATTTATTTTGAAGTTCACTACGTCCTGTAATACTTCCCTTTCTCCGAGACGGATCTGTTGTACGTTCCTGCAGTCTGTAACCGCGAAACCGCTACGGTCGCAGGTTCGAATCCTGCCTCGGGCATGGATGTTTGTGATGTCCTTAGGTTAGTTAAGTTTAACTAGTTCTAAGTTCTAGGGGACTAATGACCTCAGCAGTTGAGTCCCATAGTGCTCAGAGCCATTTGAACCATTTTTTGTTGTACGTTCATTGATATTGACAGCCAGTTTGATCGGTGTTGATTACGCAGTCGAGGTTAAAATTACTAATAAGTAATTTGGTTTTGTGCGGAATTCTTCTGTAGCTACTAATACTTCTTCCATCGTTGCACATTCTTGGGAACTGATGAACTTTGTAATCTTTCTTTGCGTGGTGTTATGCTTTTGTTTAAATCGTTCGACCCAAGCCGAGCTGGCCACGAAATTAAAGGCATCCGATAAAAGTGGAACAGCTGCGCTCATCGCCTATTGCTTAAAGTTCTGGTTGTCACCTGTCCTCGGAAAAAATATTTTCATAAGCCAGTCTCTTTCTTACAATGTGTCTGACATATATTTCGATATGATGTATCTGTTCCAAATTCCGTCTCGACTCGACGAATAGTTCATACGTCTCATGGTCGATAGTGTTCCATTTACCACGACGAGTTCCACTTCGTTTCACTTCCTCTTTCCATCGATATAGCATTGATTTATGTTTCAATCGAGAGACGCTGTGGGACTGCAAACCTTTTAGCCTCCATTTCGGTTTAGCTAGTGCAAGAGCGACTGCTCGTTGTTTGTAGGATAGAGGCACATAATCTGCTGGTTCATGCGCAAATTCGTCGGTGATGAAATCGCCATCTCCCTCTACTCCCGTGCACTGCAAAGTAAATTGCTTTACATTATGTCGATTCATCCGAAAAAAAAAAAAACCTTAAGTGAAACTTACCTCCTCATATTCGTGCATTCGTGCACCTCGTCCTCATTGTTGATGTTTGATAATTCATCGCCATCGATGATCCGTCTCTCGGTCAACAGGTGCGACACGTATCTCATTGCCAATAGCAGTTCAATTCGCAGAGATCGTGGAGGGCGCTGTATTTGTTAGAAGATTTAAATCACGAAGCAACTTTGTGGCGTATTTGATGGCGTTAGTGATTTCGCCTCTCGATTGTTTATTCAACTCCTCTACTTCTGATGTATCTTCTCCTGGCTGCACTTTCGTAGACACAAAGGGGTCTTCCATTTCACTGTATTCTTCGAACACGCACGGCACTAACAACGCGTTGCGAGCAACGGACGTTGAAGACAAAAGCAAACTAGCGGTTTAGGAGCTAGGTCACGGCCGCTTGTTTGACCATGGCAATACATGTCCATAATACACAATACACACAGGACTGTTCGTGGGAACTCAGCTCTGTGTATTTTGAAATTATATCGCCGTAGCCAAATAAAACGTGGCTCGCAGGGCGATACACAGAGTTCGCACGGAATGTCCTCTCGGACAGTCCGCTTTCTGTTTGACAGAGCCTACGCAATTTAAACTTCTCAATATTTTCACACAATTTACATTGTTTTTTGATATTCTGTAAAATAAAATGGAAAAATCTTGGACTATTCTGATTAAAAAATGCAAAATACGGAAAAGACCCGAACACGTTACCTCAAGCGTGGTAACTGAAGGTTGTAACCGCTGTGCCACGCTCACTTACTAGGAACAGAGCTAACGTTACGCATATTACAGCACGCAGTCAACTTCGAAATCAATTTTCTTTAAAACCAAGGCCCATTGCTAAAAAGCGCATAGTCTCATTCTCAGGGCATGTCCCTCTACAACATATCTAAGACCCTTGAATATGTTATTTTCACTTCTGATTGTCCTCTTGTGAGTCTCGCTACTCTGATACATTGCACAGAGATGATGGAAGATAATTTGGGAAAAGAACCAGAAAACGGGACTAAAATGGACTATTCGTGCAATAAAAGCAGAAAAACTAGACCAGGTTGTGACGCCACATAGAGGGAGAAGGTAACTGATTCAGCAAATGCGAGATATGCTGCTTTCATTCGGTATTCTCCAGTGCTCCGGGCGTTAGGGATTGACTACTTTAAGATGATGAATTCTGACACGATTGAATAATCAAATGCCAGCCAAAAGTTCTGGTTACCAGCAAGTGTGGGCCACAGAGGCTATGAAACGGTTAAGAATGAGCTGATAGAGGCTCACTATCGGCCATTCAGGCTTAACTAAGAAGGAAAAATCAGTTTTGCCAACATTTACATTCCTAAACTCGCTTATCTTTGAATTTCGCAACACGAAATGATAACGTCACACTTTTAAAACGAAGATTTAAGCCACAAAATTTCCTTCTGCGAACATATGGAGTCATGTTCAAGGCGACAAATTTTGGGTTTCTCGTGGCTTAATGGATAGAAGAGTGGAGCAGCCATCAGAAGGTCAGCGTTGAAAAATTTCACTTATTATCATCGTTTCTACCAACTCACTAGAAAGAAAAAGACGGCGATATTACCAGCAGTGTTTACTAAAATTATGAAATCGGGTGTTGAGTAACGACACAGCTGACGTTACCCCATGTGGACTTCTCTGCAATTCAAATATTTTTCTTCAAGTAGCTAAAGTCGCGAAAAATATAGTGTCTCACGTCAGAAAAAATATCCGAGCATATAGGCAAATCCAAGATAGAACCGAACATCTTAAGTAATAAATCATAAAAATAAGTGCAGTTACAGCTAATAATTACAATCCCTAAGTGTTTAGAAACAGTGATTACATTTTCCCAATAAATTAACGATAGAATCAAACCAACAGTATACGAGTAAGGATGTAAAGACTACTGGTGCTGCTAAAAATAGCCATTCAGGTTCTCATTAATGGACAGTATTACCAATAAATTACACAGTGTTACTTCATCGCATACCAGTAAGAAATTGTTCACAGTAATGTATTAAGTCTATTACGGACTTCTAGAAATATATTATGCCCACAATTCAAAGCTTTACATAGGAGTTAGAACTCAGACTTCACTTCTCGAATAATGAGCTAGGTGCAATTGAGGCATTTTCCAGAAGAAAGACTCTTAGGACAAAATGGTTATTTGAGACAGAAAAGCGTTAGGTACTTACTTTTAATACATTCCAGTAACAGCGGGGTTACTCATACACAAGTGTATTTTGATAGGATGCGCACTACTATTAAGTAAATCATTCGACAAGTTTAGATATTTTAACCCATATATGTAACGTGAAAAATGTTTCCGATAAACATGTAAGGCCGTCTTTCTTTAAATCAGTGTCAGTTGGTTATAATGAGCAAATATTTCTTTCAAAAAATAAAAAATAACAGTAAACTTGTTATTAATAACACCTACGTTCAAGTAACCCCCATAAAAGCACAAAAATAAAATAACAGATAGTAAATTTATAACAAAATATAACTGTACAGATACATTAACCTGTTACATCCTGTGGTCCATACGTTATCATGGTCAGTTTTCTGGAATATTTTCTAGTTACACAAGAACAATTTGTCTTCCTTCTTCTCCTTCTTCTTCTTCGACTTCTTTCTCTTCTTCTTCTTCTTCTTCTTCTTCTTCTTCTTCTTCTTCTTCTTCTTCTCCTTGTCTTTCTGACCTGCACGAATGTCTACTTTCTGAATAACGTCTGGCTGCTGGTGACTACCTGAAGGCAAATTGCGTAAACACGAACTACTTTCACCATCCATATACTAAAATAGATCTCTGACATTTGTTTCATTTTCTGGCTTCATCTGATGAAACGACACTGTTGGTAGTCTCAGAATTTTCAGTACTCCATTGCCGTATTGTTATTTCCAAAGACGAAATTATATATATAGGCCATTTGCATCTTATTGAACCTACTACTTCACCATTTGCTTTGTATTTCATTTCAAAATACGTCTGAATTTTATACACAGATCCGTAGCGATTGATTTCTTGAATACATATTTGTCAGAACCTTCTTTCCATTCCTTTATTAAGCTTCTGCCCATAACAATAAAAAAGGCCGACGGACTACTGTACGTCACCATTACTAATAAGTATTGCTTCGCAGTAGAGTTTGCTTCTTCTTTCTTCAATTCTGACTTAAGTCGACCAATGTTCCTACGAATTGGAAAAAGGTGGGTAACCTTCACATGAAACACTCGTGCTGTTAGGGAAGAAAATGAAACTAGAGTCGTGTTCTCATTCTGGTCACCACACACTTCGAAGAGCAGATCGGTATACCTGCCGTGTAGAAAGTGTTTGAATTTGGTTTATGGAACATTATACAATTATGTTGCGGTGATTTATAGCTTGCATTTCGTTGAAGCCGTAGATATGTGAAGAATCATCATGTTGTATGTATATGACACTGAAAGTATATAATCATAATAGAAGGATAAAAATTGGCAGGTCACCTTCAGTTTTTGTACAGCCAGCTTCTGTGAATGATTAAATAGTTCAAATGGCTCTGTGCTATGGGACTTAAATTCTGAGGTCATCATTCCCCTAGAACTTAGAACTACTTTAACCTTTAACCTAACCAACCTAAGGATATCACATCCATGCCCGAGGCAGGATTCGAACCTGTGACCATAGCGATCGCGCGGTTCCAGAGTAAAGCCGCTAGAACCACTCGGCCACAACGGCCGGCTGTGAATGATTAAATTCAATCACAAATGTATAGAGTCGGACTAGGCTTTATGAGTAAGGCCTTCCTAAACGTGAATGTTACAGTATTCATTTTGTGACCTAAGTACTCTACTAAACAGGGGTCATTATTATTGCCTTCAAACTTATTTTCCTTTTTTTCAGATGTAGTGCGAAAGTTATAGACATGCGTTTTAGGATGTTTCAATATATAGTGAAGCTTTAGCTTGAAACGCTTAGAACAGGTTCAACAAATTATTTTGAGCTAGTCACCTGTAGTATGAAAATATCTTCCTGAGAAACAGATCGTACAATAATATAATATTCACTGTTGAATTTTCAAAATAACCCAAAAACGATTTGTATTCGCAGTCATGACTTTGTCGACTTACTTAGCATCTCCCACATGTCGACCGTGAATTTGTGAGGGTGACTATCACGTGTGCCCCTTTCCTCGTGAAAAGAACTAGCTTGGTATTTTCTCAGTTATTACTTTTTAAATACTTGTAGTCCTTTGACAGATACCTGGTACTGGATTAATATGTAAGCACGACATGTTTTAAACTTTTTATTAATCAGTCCTCGGACTGGTTTGATGGGGCCGCCACGAATTCGTCTCCTTCGCCAACTTCTTCATTTTTGAGTAGCACTTGCTACGTAAGTACTTATTTATTTGTTTTTACCCTCTACAGCTTATTCTAGTTCCATGGAGCTTATTACTTATGTCGTACCGTATGTCTTGTCACTCTGTCCCTCCTTCATGTCAATGTTCTCCATATGTCCTTCTCTTCGCCGACTCTACGGAGAATCTCCTCATCCCTTATCAGCTGATGCAAATCACAAAATTCTTCTGCAGCACCACATATCAGATTCTTCGATTCTCCTCGCTAGCGATTATCCCACTGTCCACGATTCACTACAGTACAACAATTTGTTCCAAACAAACATCCTCACAAATTTCTTCCTCAAACTGAGGTCTATGTTTGAAACCAGTATATGTCCCTTTGGTAGGAAAGCTCTATTTTCCTGTGCTACCTCGCTTTCTGTGTCTTCCTTTCTTCGTCTGTCACGGTTAGTTAAGTTTTGCTTCTAATGTGAGAAAATTCCTTAACTTCGCCTACTTCGTAAACGCCAGTTTTGACTCTAAACTTCTGAGTATTCTCATTTCTGATACACCTCATTACCTTCGGCTTTCTCCAGTTTATTCTCAGTCCATTTTCTATAGTTATAAGACTGTTCATTTCATTCAACTCACCATTCAGTTCATCTTCATTTCCACTCAGTATATCAATGTCATCAGCGTGTCTTGTCACTGATATCCTTTCACCCTGAATTTGAAACCCGGCTCTTCACCCTTCTTTTATTTCATGCCATTGTTTCTTCGGTGTAGAGATTGTGCAGTACGGTGGGAACACTGCATCCTGTCTTACACCATTTTTAAAACTATCTCTTCGTCCTTGGTCTTCCAGTCCTTCCTGTTGGTTCTTGTACAACTTGTGTATTTCCAACCTCCCCCTAAAAGTTAGCCGGCCGAAATGGCTGAGCGGTTTTAGGCGCTACTGTCTGGAACCGCGCGACCGCTATGGTCGCAGTTTCGAATCCTGCCTCGGGCATGGATGTGTGTGATGCCCTTAGGTTAGTTAGTTTTAAGTAGTTCTAAGTTCTAGGGGGCTGATGACCTCAGAGGTTAAGTCCCATAGTGCTCAGGGCCATTTGAACCTAAGAGTTACTCCTATTTATCCAGAATTTCGGACATCCTGCACCTTCCTACATTGTCGATCGCTTTTTTTAGACTGATGAATCCCATGAACGTATCTTAGGTTTCGTTTAGACGTGCTTCCATTATCAAGCGTAATGTTAGAAATGACTCTCTAGTGAGTTAATCTTTCCTAAAGGCAAATTCATCATTCGTCAGTATATAATTCCTATCAACAGCTTGGATGCTGTTGAGCTGATTGTGAGACAGTTTTTGCTCTTACCCGCCCTTGATATCTTCAGAATGGCGTGGCTGATATTTTTCCGAAAGTCTCACCAGTCTCATACATCCTGCATTAGCACCCGTAATTCGTCTTTTGCCGACCACCTTCTGTTTACAGTGCCGCGCCTAAAGCTATTCACTGTATGAAAATTTTGCTCACTGAAAAGAAGGGGCGTAGATTAGATATGCTTCAACAATTAGAAATTTTTAAGCATCTTTCTCGAAATTATAGCCTCATTCTCAATGAGCAGCTGCAGTTGCGTAATAAAAATTTCTTCAACGGTATAAAGCCGTTACTTGTTACTTAACTTCTGGAGTCCTCGTGCAGTTCTAAAAATGTTCAAATGTGTGTGAAATCTTATGGGACTTAACTGCTAAGGTCATCAGTCCCTAAGCTCACACACTACTTAACCTAAATTATCCTAAGGACAAACACACACACCCATGCCCGAGGGAGGACTCGAACCTCCGCCGGCCCTCGTGCAGTTACCGAAATGTTTTTCCATCTAAGTCAACTCATAATTTCTTCTTTATTAAAGGGTTTATATTGGCTGTATTTCATGTTATATCGTTTTCTTCAGGCTGCGTCATTCAGCCCTTTTTGTATTTCCTATAATGCTGTTTTCGCACTTTAAACTGTACTTCTAAGCTCTGATGTAGACAAAATAATATTTTATCTGTTGCTGCAATGCAAAATATTGCCTTTTACGTCCTGTACTGAATAATGTTCATTATAATATTTGTCTGTCTTTGTTTGAATGTTAAGTAGTCAATTTGTACTTGGAGATTCTAGATGGCAATCTCCGTGCAATGTTCACCTGCCCGCAGTTGTTAACGCGGTCGCCTCAGTCTGATTCTACCTGTAGCTCGACATATGCGAACAGCCCATAGTGGCTTGCTTTCCTCGCATTCTACTTTAAAATTGTCACTAAAACTTTTTCGCTTAGTATTTATTTTATACGTTACATGTAAGTACTGCTTCTTTTTGTACTGTTAATCAGTTTTCATTCTTCAAACTGTATTTCTATGCTTTTACATAAGCAAAAAGTTACCATATCTTCTGTTGTCAAATAAAACTTTACCTGTTACTTCATGTACTAAATACTGTTCATTTTAACATTCAGCTGTCTATATTTTAAATGTTAAGTAGCCTACTTATATTTACAGCAACTAGATGGTAGTCTTGGTGTAATGTTCACCTACCCACACTTGCTAACGCGGGCGGCTCAGTCTGTTGCTACCTGTGGCTTTATATGTGTGAGCAGCCCATAGTGGCTCGCCTTTCATGTGGTGTTCTTAATATTTTTGTGACTAAAGCCTTTCTGGCTTGATATTTATCTTATACGTGACATGTAAGAACAGTTTCTATCTTGTACTGTTAGTCAGTACTTACACTTTTATACAAAAAAAATTTCCCCAAAAATTTGTACTTACGTTATAGGCCAATTTGAATATTTATTTGCTGAGGAAAGCACTCATACAAGTGTTGAAACCTGGTCAAAAGAGTAAAATTTGTAACCGAAGGCTTATTTAGTCTAACTTTAATTCATGGAATATAATGCATCCTTGGTTATTCCATCTTCATCTCTCCCTTGGCAGCAGACTCCCTCCGACGGGGGGGGGGTTATCCGGAATCTTTCATCTTTTGCCAATGGAGAAATCGTCTTGACACTTTTTCAGTAACCGGTCTTACCTCCTGTGGATACCCGTTATGTGTCTTTAACGCAGCCGTTTCTACAGCCTTCTGCACCCTCATGCTATTAATGAATTTTGGTTTTGCCGCCTTTAGGCCAGTTTCCCTCCCCAAGGGCATGAGAGTGGGTGAACGTCAATCCTCCCCTCCGCCATATTTGGCAAGGCCGTTCGCAGGACGAACGTAACTTATACAACAAGTCTGCCGCTGTCATTGCTAACGATTTATATTCAAAATTTAAGCAGAGGTAGGGTTCGGCCCGGGACCCAGGACGTTTTGATTACTAATCACGCTATACCTAGGCTAAGGTGCCAGAAATACAAAGAAAATATTCCCAGGTATTTTCTCTGAAACGCTTTGGATTCAACGTGAGCTTTTTGTTGGCCATACCAGATGTTTTCTCTGTACATTCACTTAAGACACAGCATTATAGTGCTTTACCTTGATCTGCATAGAAAATGTCAAAACGGGCGTTCTTCCTCACTAACACCTACTTGCAAGGAACACTTTTTTGACGATACGATAACACATCTGGAAATGTGTTTTCTGTAATGCCGACGCCAGTGGCGGAAATGCAGTAGTCAATCCTCTGCCGTTTAATTTTCCTATCTTCTTTTCTCGTATTTGTACTTTCGTAAGACTGTCGTTGTTTCCTAGCCACAACTACTATTTATTGTTCAAAACCTCGAAACAGATTATTTCGTAATGTAAACACGACACCAACTGCCGATGTTCCAAGAAAGCTAACCTGCACGTAAGCAAGCACTCGCAGTTTTAAACAATGAGAACTGCTGACCGCACACGTATCAAGAACCCGCTTTCTGACTTCAGCATTGAGATAATGAAACAAACTTTGGTGGAATATTCCACATTACCCTGTGATTACTTTTCTACGGTTTACCGAAAGAGTGCACATAGACATATGGATCCTTCTTCCTGAAAATAACTCTATTAATGGATTTTTAGTTCGGTATAGTTTGTTAAGTACAAACCAAACATAATGGTAAAAGGATGACAACAGTAATAAACGTCAATCACTGTAACTTCCTGTCACTGAACTAGCTGGACTAATATTGTAACCCAATATTCTATCATATATCATAATCAAGTCTCGTCCGCCACAAGCGCCGACCTCTTATTTGATTTTCCATTCCCTCGTCTGTGTAGGACCCAGAGCTGTGTTCACGCTACGAAATTAAGTTCCACAAAACCGTCTATTCCACAAAGAAAGTCTCCAATTTCTTCATGGAGTTAATGTTATTCAGGCTTGCATCATACACAGTTTCGCTTTGAACGCCAGTTTTGGGACACTGTATAACGTGCGGATGCTTCTAAAGTAATTTACAGACAAATTGACAACATATAGTATCTAAAAGAAAAACAAGAAATGGAGGGCAAGGTAACAGGTGGCGAGATCAGCTGCAATCCAGTGGTATTCCATTAAGGCATCATTGGTACAGGACACAGACCTTTGGAAGAAGTCTGGAGAGGCCTCTGAACAACGAGACGACACTAATGGCTAGTGACAGACATGGAAAAAAACGCGGACAAACAAACGAACACGTCACTAAACATAATTTCTCGTGCCGTGGGTTGAACTCAAACCGTTAACGTACGGTTAACTGCAATACACTCGAGGCGCTGATTATACACTCCTGGAAATTGAAATACGAACACCGTGAATTCATTGTCCCAGGAAGGGGAAACTTTATTGACACATTCCTGGGGTCAGATACATCACATGATCACACTGACAGAACCACAGGCACATAGACACAGGCAACAGAGCATGCACAATGTCGGCACTAGTACAGTGTATATCCACCTTTCGCAGCAAAGCAGGCTGCTATTCTCCCATGGAGACGATCGTAGAGATGCTGGATGTAGTCCTGTGGAACGGCTTGCCATGCCATTTCCACCTGGCGCCTCAGTTGGACCAGCGTTCGTACTGGACGTGCAGACCGCGTGAGACGACGCTTCATCCAGTCCCAAACATGCTCAATGGGGGACAGATCCGGAGATCTTGCTGGCCAGGGTAGTTGACTTACACCTTCTAGAGCACGTTGGGTGGCACGGGATACATGCGGACGTGCATTGTCCTGTTGGAACAGCAAGTTCCCTTGCCGGACTAGGAATGGTAGAACGATGGGTTCGATGACGGTTTGGATGTACCGTGCACTATTCAGTGTCCCCTCGACGATCACCAGTGGTGTACGGCCAGTGTAGGAGATCGCTCCCCACACCATGATGCCGGGTGTTGGCCCTGTGTGCCTCGGTCGTATGCAGTCCTGATTGTGGCGCTCACCTGCACGGCGCCAAACACGCATACGACCATCATTGGCACCAAGGCAGAAGCGACTCTCATCGCTGAAGACGACACGTCTCCATTCGTCCCTCCATTCACGCCTGTCGCGACACCACTGGAGGCGGGCTGCACGATGTTGGGGCGTGAGAGGAAGACGGCCTAACGGTGTGCGGGACCGTAGCCCAGCTTCATGGAGACGGTTGCGAATGGTCCTCGCCGATACCCCAGGAGCAACAGTGTCCCTAATTTGCTGGGAAGTGGCGGTGCGGTCCCCTACGGCACTGCGTAGGATCCTACGGTCTTGGCGTGCATCCGTGCGTCGCTGCGGTCCGGTCCCAGGTCGACGGGCACGTGCACCTTCCGCCGACCACTGGCGACAACATCGATGTACTGTGGAGACCTCACGCACCACGTGTTGAGCAATTCGGCGGTACGTCCACCCGGCCTCCCGCATGCCCACTATACGCCCTCGTTCAAAGTTCGTCAACTGCACATACGGTTCACGTCCACGCTGTCGCGGCATGCTACCAGTGTTAAAGACTGCGATGGAGCTCCGTATGCCACGGCAAACTGGCTGACACTGACGGCGGCGGTGCACAAATGCTGCGCAGCTAGCGCCATTCGACGGCCAACACCGCGGTTCCTGGTGAGTCCGCTGTGCCGTGCGTGTGATCATTGCTTGTACAGCCCTCTCGCAGTGTCCGGAGCAAGTATGGTGGGTCTGACACACCGGTGTCAATGTGTTCTTTTTTCCATTTCCAGGAGTGTATTATTGTGATGATCGTTTCATGCCCTTGTAGATTTGGGTCAACGAAATATTTTCGCACTCGGAGGAGAAAGTCAATCACTCCAATTTCATGAGAAGATACCGCCGGAACGAAAAACGTCTTGGTTTTAATGATGTCCACCCAACATCGTGTATTATGTCCGCGACACTCTCTCCCCTCTTTATCGATAATACAAAACGTGCTTCCCTACTTTGAACTTTCTCGATGTACTCTGTTAATCCTATCTGGTTAGGATCCCACACCGCAAAGCAATACTCCAAAAGGGGACGGAAAAGCGTACTGTAAGCAGTGTGTTTAGTAGATGTGTTGCATCTTCTAAGAGTTCTGCCAATAAAATGCACTTTTTGCTCCTTCTTACCTACAACATTTTCTGTGTGTTCTTTTCAGTTTCGTAATTGTAATTCCGAGGTATTTAGTAGAATTTACGGCCTTTATATTTGAATGATTTACCGTGTAATATAAGTTTAATGAATTCCTCTTAGCACTCATGTGCATGACCTCGCACTTTTCATTATTTAAGATCAGCTGTCAATTTCGTCGCCATACAAATATATTACGTAAATCGTTCTGCATTTGGTTTTGATCTTCTGACGAATTTACTAGACGATAAACGACAGTGTCATCTACAAACAACCTGAGACAGTGCTCAGATTGTCTCCTAAATAGTTTACACGGATAAGGAACATCAGAGGACCTGTAACACTAGCTTGGGGATCCCCGTTGTTGGAACCTCAGAATATCAAAGGGCTGTTCCTAGACTCGAGCTCTGGACTCAACTAATGCAAGATATTCTGGACAAACCAAGAATAGCCTTGTACATACCGCACCCGGGCAAGAGCGGTTAACCAACTTAAAAATCTACAATTGAGAAAACTTGACTCTAAGATTTAATTCTATGAAATATATATTGATATAGTATAAGCTTCCTTTACATCTTATGTTAGAGGTTTCGGCAGTAGTTCCATTATATTTCTCGTGCATGCTACGGTAAAAGTATTTTCGACTTATGTCACTTATCTTACCGGCATGTGATGTGTTCGCTGTAACTATGTGCATTACACATGATTTGTTTTCGACTTTAGAGACATATATGTCACAGCGCACCATAATCTCAAACTTGGCATTCGGCAACTGGAACAAACAGCCGTATTCTGTGTTTTATCAAACTTGCTACTATTAATTTCACCGTTCCCTTGAACCATGTCGAATTTGGTACCTCTTACTTACCGCCTTAGTTCCATCTACAGCAGAGGATTTATCAAACACACATTATTTCAAAGGAACCAACCAGCTACCCAAGCAGCCTCTTGACATTTACCAACTGTACACTGATAATCAACCTATTACTGATGTAAGACCGTCCAGGAATTACTGCTAGACAGAAACATACACGGTGCATGTAGTATCAGTGAGCGTGTCACTCGGTCTATCCGAGTTTGACCGAGGGCAGACTGTGATAGCCCGGAAGCTCCTGACGAGCATTTCGGAAGCCGAGCAACTTTTGGGGTGTTAGGAGCGCTGTGGCAAGTGGCTTCAACACGTAGCGAAACCAAGAACCACGTCTAAACGTCCTGGGATTGGGCGGCGACTCCTCATTACAGATGTCAGACGGCATAGAGGTTTGCAGACTCGTAATAAACGGCAGATGTCGAGCTGTGGCGAGAATAACATGACTCGTTAATGCTGGGCAGGGCAAGTGTGTCGGAACACATGGTGCACCGAACACTCAGAACTACGGGCCTCCACAGCAGACGACCGATGCATGTGTCAATGTTAAAAAAACACCACGAGTTTGACAACTACGATTGAAATGGGCACTTGACGGTAAGCACTGGATGTTTGTGCATTGAAGAGCGCTGCATGGTCTGCCAGATCCCGATACCTTCTTCATTGTGCCGACGGGAGGGCGCGAATCCATTGACTTTCAGGGGAACAGCTTCTTGATGCCTGTTCTGGGGGACAGAGACAAGCTGGCGGTGAATACATTATGTAATGGGGAACATACACGTGGGTATCCATAGATCCATTGGAGCTCATGCAAGGAATCATGACGGTCAAGGAGTATCGTACACTGGTTGCATGACAAACATCTTTCACGACGGCAGTGGCATTTTTCGACAAGGTAATGCGCCATGTCACACGGCCAGGAGTGTGGTGGAGTGGTTCAAGAAACACACAGGCCATATCCAATTATAGTACTGGTCGCCAAACTTGATAGACCTGAACCCGATCGAACGTATGTAGGATGTGATTGAACATGTCGTCAGACCTCCTTGTCCTCCTCACCGGAGTTTAGGGGAGTTATGTGGCTTGTGTATGCAGATGTGGTTCCAAGTCAATCCAGCGACCTAGCAAGGCCTCATTGCTTCCATACAACGACGAGTCGCCTTTGTTATCCGTGCCAAGGTGGAAATACCGCCTATTAGGTAGGTGGCCATAATATTCTGGCTGATCATTGTATAGTACAGCTAACATTAATTTTTTCATGTCCTAATAAGTGTCTTAAGAAATAGTTCCACAAATTTATTCAGGGCAAAGTCGAACAGAAACTCTAGAAAAATCGTCCATGTCATGGGCGGGATTCGATCCGATTTCTGGAAAAGCGTCTTATGGTTTTGGAGCATCCGGTCTCCTCAGCATGGAACCAAATGTGCTCACGGGCAAAATTAGATATGCAAGATGGTTTGAAAGTGTCTTCCGCTGGGCTTCCACAAATGCCATACTTTTTAAATAAAATATCTTTTATCGTCTCCAGGCATCTGTACGAGAGCAGCAAACAGAATTCACATTGTGGGAAGTCAGTTGCGATGGCTCACCGTGAGCATTCAGTTCGAGACATAGTCGCCGCACTAAGTGAATAAAATAGGTTTTCGAATAGAAATGTGGCGAGGAGTAATCGTGGGCCACTGCTGCCACAAAGAGATGAGGAAAGTGATTTTCTAAGAGGCACTACCTACAAAGTTCCTGGCAGAAAGACACTGAACACACAGCAGCAGCACACCGACATAGTGGAACCCGGATGCTCTTCCTAAACACGAAACCGTTGTGACGGGAGACCAGCTTCCTCGATTCCATCGAGATAGTTCACTGAAGGTTAAGGAAAACGTGGCTGCGTGCACGAAGATCCGTTGCGAAACAGGAACCCAGAGAGGAAATACTTTTTTAATCTGAAAGGTGTTTCCGCCGGTCGGAGTGACCGTGCGGTTCTAGGCGCTACAGTCTGGAACCGGGCTACCGCTACGGTCGCAGGTTCGAATCCTGCCTGGGGCATTGATGTGAGTGATGTCCTTAGGTTAGTTAGGTTTAATTAGTTCTAAGTTCTAGGCGACTGATGACCTCAGAAGTTAAGTCGCATAGTGCTCAGAGCCATTTGAACCATTTTGAAAGGTGTTTTCCACGTACAAAGACTGTCAGAGTTCAGTTTAGAGACAGCCAGTGACATGAAATCGTCAAGAACATGTGGCGACGACAAGAATTAGTTAGGAGTTTCTTAGCGGACTTGGAATTCTGCAACAGGAGCTGGATTACACAGAAATGAGGCAACTCTTGATAGGATGTCCATATAACGAAGAATGTGATACTGCTTTCTGTGCGAAAAAAATGCACTGAAGACAATTCTGTTTACAGGAAGTCGATTTTCCTCTGCGTAATTCCGAATCCCTTCAACTGCAGCTGACCGAGGTCGTCAGTTAACATCGTGGACTGCGTTCCACGCGCTGTTGATATGCATCGAGTGAACGACAAAAGGGCTGAGGTAGTATGAACATTGTCAGACATTAGGAGGCGAAATCAAACAGCTAGAGCTGTCCCCCGTTTAGGGACGTGTTCTCGAACCCTGGGACGAAGTTATCTGGCAGTCATGTGGAACACCTCATACTTTCCACGTCAGAAAACTTCATTAACATTAAATATAGGGAGTTATTCCGATCAAGATATAAGAAAAGGGAACACATACTATATGACTGGCTTGTTCTTCTACTGAATTTCACCTGGCTAGTACCGAACTCGAGATAATAGACTGAGTTAGTTTTACTCTTTTCTTTGTTTTTTTTTTTTTTTTTTGTTTTCATCAGTCTTCTGACTGTTTGATGCTGTGCCAAACTCTTCCTCTCAGATTAGCACTTGCAACCTACGTCCTCAACTATTTGCTGGATGTATTCCACTCTCTGCCTTTCTGTGCAGTTTTTCCCCTCTACAGTCCCCTCTAGTACCATGGAAGTCATTTCCTCACGTCTTAACAGATGTCCTATCGTCCAGTCCCTTCTCCTTATCAGTGTTTTCGTCACATTCCTTTCCCCTCCGATTCTGCGCAAAACCTCCACATTCCTTACCTTATCAGTCCACCTAATTTTCAACATTCGTCTGTAGTACTGTTCTGTTCCCTTAAATTACATATTTAATTCAAATAAATTTATTTTGAATGTATTATGTCAGTATCACATTTCGCCTTCATTTACTCTGTTTCAATGTACTTGAAAAGTAACATATTAAGAAGGATTTTTCAACTCATACCTATCGTTCCGTCTATTGCTACCTTTCTCATCATCCCTCAAATGTGTAAAAAAAAATTCTAACAGTTACTGACCTGTAATTTTCCCTCCCACTGCTCTTTCTATCTCCCTGGTTCTTTAATACCGACGTCTCACTTGCCCATCGCTCTGTCTTCCCCCTCATTAATAAACAATGTAAGCAGTTTTCGTTGAACATGTAGTACTCGTAATTTTTGTAATGTCTAAATTACCGCACCCTTTATATACGTTGTTCTTCCTTCCAAAACCTATGAAAAAGTTTCCTATTTGATTACGAACATTGCCTTACCTCTTTGCTCTTCTCACTAAGCTATAAGGAACCGTGACATATTTTTGCATAAGGTCTACTTTTCTTGCTTTACTATCTTTTTCTTTTACTCTGCACTTCTACACTGCTACCTGTTCAATGCTCTCTCCCTCCATGCCCCCGTTCTGTCTCTCTCTGTCCCTCTCTCTCTCTCTCTTTCTCTTTCTCGATCTCTCTCTCTGTCTGTCTCTCTCTTTCTCTCTTTCTTATACACAGACGGGTAGAATATACACGCTTGGTCACACACACACACACACACACACACACACACACACACACACACACACAGAGAGAGAGAGAGAGAGAGAGAGAGAGAGAGAGAGATGTCTTAATATCAAGAGAGGCTCAGATGCCTTGACTAATTCAGTTGTATAAGGTTTCACCAGAAAGCTATTTGGGATTTATGGAGACTAGACAAGCTACATTTCGAGTACGGACGTAATGAAAGAATTGAAAGTTATGTTTTTATACCTGGTCGTCGACATTCATCATCATTTTCCGACTTCTGAAGTCACGTTATGATTAAGCGCAGAGATTCGACAAACTGTGGCTGCAGTGCACAGTCAGAGAAAATCCATGGATCTTGATTTATTTCAGGGGCTGCTAGGAACTCGAGGAATCGACCAGCTGGTTGCTATATCTCGTCGGGGACAGAAGTCTAGCACCCAAAAGGGCAGAAATTTATTTCGATAGCGTATCAATTTAGCAAAACTGACAATTAGGATCGGTAGGAATTGGCCAGAGTCACTTCGAGTACGGAAAGACTACAAGAATAAGTTCTGTTTCTATATGTAGGGGTTGAGTTTCATTACGAGTACTCGACGTCTGATAGCAATTGTTGTTATTTAACCCACAAGCGCTTGACTTGGTGGAAGCCTCTGCTGGCTGGTGATCAGAGGTTCTGCTCTTTAAAGAATAATTTATGGAGATAGAAGTAGATTGTGTATCTAAACAAAGATTGCCTTACAGAACAAATTACTAGCAATGTTAGTTAATAGTCTTTATGAGGCTCATTAAACTGTGAATGAGCAATTTTACTTTGTTTGACTTGGTTCTTTGCGATGAGATTGCATGGTGCTAGTTGGGGGTTTAACGATGTATGTCCCCCGTATAATTTTTTGATCACCCGCTTTTCATGTGTATGCGTTGCGGGATCGCTAGTTACCACGACTTTCGGCGTTGTTTTTCACTAATCTCCTACCCACATTCATTTAAGAAACAGCTGGTGAAAAATAATATTAACAGACAAGTAAATGGGCTCAGCAGATTTTCTGACGGCGTTATTAAACAAATATAGTAGTGTGCAGGCTGTGTGACTGTTTCCGTGACATCTTGAACGCTTCAAGTTCCCAAATCAAAGAATGAGCGTTACCTAATTTTCCTAATTGCCATACAACGAAGCAGCGTGTTCTAGCAGCTGCTTCTCGTTGATTCTCATATAAATATGGTGATGGCCTAGATCAGTCGTTCATAAGAAGTCATGAGGCATTAAAGTGACAAGGAGCTGCCTTGATTTGGAGGCATTGCACTGCAATGTGGCCAACGCTCCGCTACAGGAAACCTCATGCTACTGTTTCCATCTGTCTGTGTCGTAAACGTACCGCAAACTGCACAGATTATTCATCTGAAGCTTTCCGCTTTTACGAGCAAAGCATTTGCAACGATTGTTTTGTAAAAACTTTATTAATTGTGACGGCTACTGATTTTTTATTTTCATCTTGCATTCGTGCATCTGAGTGTTAGTATATAAGTTTTAGCCCATACGCCCTGATTAACGTATGTTCAGTTCCGCATTCCTACCAATGAACCGCAACATATAACGCTACCAGTCTGCAGTTAACTCACATCTAGAACACCGCTATGTTATGAAATATGTGAGCAATGAAAAATTCACAAAACCAGTGTTCAAAGTAAGAATATCCAGAGTCACAGGATATCGAGCATATCAGTTGTCATGGAAACAGTACAGTTCATTCTCCTTTTGAGGAGCCTCCGACTCCTATTTTATCCAAGGCTGCCTTCTATTAGCAATACCAGCTTACTCTACGTATATACCCACTTACTACGTCTCATCTTCGAACTACAAAACTGCCGACAAGAAATATTTTCTCGTACGTCTGTACTTAATCACACCACGACATGAGATTTCGAAAACTGCTGTTGACCGCCCACGGCCGTATTCACTGCGATCTGCGACTCTCTGGATGATATGACCTCTCTCACTACACCCCCCCCCCTTTCTCTCTCTCTTTCTCTCTCTCTCTCTCTCTCTCTCCTCTCCCCCTCACCCCCTCGGCCCCTCTCCACCCGCCAAACTGTCTCCCCCTGCGGTTGCGCACGCCCACTCGTGTGTGTGTGTGTGTGTGTGTGTGTGTGTGTGTATGTGTGTGTGTGTGTGTGAGTCTGTTAGAGAAAAAGAATAGGAGAAAGAGAGAGAGAGAGAGAGAGAGAGAGAGAGAAGCAAAGAGAGATGAGAGGTGAGGGAGGGAGAATGGAACAATGAGGATGTTAGAACTGCAAAATAAAAGACTGAAAAGCAACAAAGATAGATCTTATACAAAAACTGTCTCAGCTCGCTTTCTCGTAGAAGAGAGAGGTAAAGGAATAAGGCAAGGATGTTTTCAGAGAAAAGAATGGGTAACGGAACTGTTTCATACTTTTTGGGAATAATAGAGGATGAAAGTGAAAAACGGGTGCGGTAGGCGAGACGTTCTGAAAAAAAAGTATAATTTTAACGAAAACTGCTTGACTTGTTTATTAATTTTTGGGAGGATGGAGTGACAGTCAAGTGAGACGTAAGTGTACGAGAAAGAGAGAGATAGAAAGAGAGGTGGAAGGGGAAATTAAAGGTGAATCAGTATTACAAGAAATCTTTTACAGATTTTAGGCAGGATGCAAGGGTTAGCAATAGAGGGAAAGAGAGAGATTAATTTGAAATTGTCTTAAAAATGTTCCTCTTAATATATCTAGTCAGAGTGCAAATAAAAGAGAAATCTAATATTTAACAATCATATTTAAAATAGACTTATTTCAATTGAAACGTAACTTAAAGGAAAGTAAACTCATTTTCTACTACCTTCGTTTCGATACTTAGCTGTAGCCAGGTGACACCGCAGTGGCTTTTACTGAGAGATAATTGAACAAAACAAATAAAAAAATAAAAATGTGTCCAGGACTCTAATATTTTGTCCTAAATTCCTCGTTACTTCTAATCTGGAGTCAGGTGTAATTGCCGGTGGAAGCAACTTTATCCTAGACTTAAAGAACACAGACCCATAGGGCGTCATCTGTAGTCGGTTAGGTGAATTCTCCTTCACTGTATAGCATTCACAATTAAGACAGCCGCATTCAGTTGGAGCTCTGTGAATGCCAGCCGGTATGAAACATTTTTCTCTCGGAGTTCCTTTTACACAGCGAATCTTCGAGTGCGTAGTCCAGGTTCTCTCAGCCTACAACGAAGTTTGTCATTAGTACTGACGAAATTGTTCACTCGTTGAAACTGCTTCACTTGTAGGAATGAAAGCTGTCGGGTTCTACATGTTATTTGTGGATGGTGCTGCTATGTGCTGAGTCTCTTCCTCTCTGACCCAGGAGATCTGTTGTTAGTGCCTAATTCAACAAAATTCCTGTGCCGTTTCTTGCAGTAGTAGATGCTACGCCGTATCTTCTGGTAGGATCTATGATAAATCAAGTTATCATCTTCATTGAGAGCGACGATTTTGTCTCGAACTTAAATCTCCTAGTGAGCCACTGGAGCTGACTTCCTGCTATGTGATTTCAGCTTGCTGTTCTTGTACTGTTGCCTTAGGATTAAGTACATATATTTCTGCTGAAAGGACCGGCAGTAGTAGCAAGTAGGAGGAGCAGAGTTCTGGCCACCGTAAGTCTGTCCATAAGCCTTTGTAGATCCGACTTAAGGAGACCTAATGTGCCAAGATATTAAGACGCTTTTCAAGAGGTCGTGGCCAGTGATATGCACGGCATGGTGATTGACATTTGGAGTGCTCATTGTGATATAGTTATGAGGATAAAATACAGTGATTGGATGTTTTAACCAGTTGTCAATTTCCAATTTCCAGTTGTTGTAGTTGTTGCATCGTTAAGGTGCTTAACATAGAAGTCATCAGCGCCCGTAGATCCCAGTTTCCACAATTTCATCCATTGTGACATGTACGACATATCTTTCTAACATGCAGTTCTTAAACAAGGGAAAACAAAAGTCATGTGTACTGCGAATATGTACTGCATATGTACTGCAGACGTTTATACTCTGAGACAAGGAGCACTTTACAACTTTGGAAAGGAATAGAAGTGTTTTGAGATAACTTAAAGAATCGGTGGATTTGGCCTTTCTGTACGAAACAACCTCAAGTTTCATATAAAGGCGTCATTTTTTTCCATGTGTCAACCATTTGTGGTGCAGCGAACATCCCACCGTTTATCAGTTTCCTCCCACACTCACTGTTGCAAATACGACATAACTTTTGCGACTGCAGCGTAGATTCTATTTTTCAGGTCGGCTAAAGTTTTTGGTAGGGTAGGAACATACACACGAGGAACATACACACCGCCTTTAATGCAACCCCACAGAAGGAAATCCAGTGGTGTCGAGACTGGGGAGAGAGGTTGTTATCAACACGCGGGCGACAACCTGTCTCAACGAAGTTCTTATGCCAAGAGTAATTTCTCTTGTGTCTCACTGTTGTTTGGAGGCCCTTAGAATCTTCTCGCACAGCTCTGTGTCCTGACCTGTTAATGTCATAACGGTCCACCTCAATGATTGCAGGGTATTTGCCATCTTCTCCCTTATAATATCGTTATGTGTATTTCCTCTCAGGGACAATCTATTGTTAATTTGGTTGGTTGAAACGGTTGAAATGGCTCTGGGCACTATGGGACTTAACTGCTGAGGTCATCAGTCCCCTAGAACGTAGAACTACTTAAACCTAACTAACCTAGGACATCACACACATCCATGCCCGAGGCAGGATTCGAACCTGGGACCATAGCGGTCGCACGGTTCCAGACTGTAGCGCCTAGAACCGCTCGGCCACACTGGCCGGCCGTTATTTGGTGTCCCAGAATTTATACACAACCGAAATAATATACAAGCAGCATAAAGAAAATGGACACTTTTTCGCTGTATGCGTGTTTGAAGCTGCATTTCGCGGCCTCAACATAGCACTGAAGCCTAGGCAAGCATTTTGGTCACGGGAACAGATGCAGTAACATAACAGTAAGGCATATATAATGAACAAGGTTTTTAGGCATATGACAGTGAAAGATTGGTGGTAGGAAGATACAACGAAGCTCGATGTTTACTGTTAACTAATTTTTTTGTGTTTAACGAACTATACTAAACTGTCGTACCATGCACCTTCCCCCAGAAAGACATTAATTCTGCAGGAACCCCCTGTCTTCCTTTCACGGTAAAAATCAGCAGAGGAGCATCAAGTTGATAAGTAGACTGCCCATACCCGTTGTTAGCAAAATCAGACGCGTGAGAAGTGCTGTACGCAGTCCATCTCCTTCACATTGAACGTCTCAAGTCCAGCCAGTGATGAAGATACACAACACACCACAGCAACAGTAAGCCAACCATTACCGCCAGCCGCGGTGGTCTAGCGGTTCTAGGCGCGCAGTCCGGAATCGCGCGACTGCTACGGTCGCAGGTTCGAATCCTGCCTCGGGCATGGATGTGTGTGATGTCTTTAGGTTAGTTAGGTTTAAGTAGTTCTAAGTTCTAGGGGACTGATGACCACAGATGTTAAGTCTCATAGTGCTCAGAACCATTTAAACCGTTTCAACCAACCATTACCATTTCCAACAGCAGCAGTATGA
This sequence comes from Schistocerca americana, assembly GCF_021461395.2. Taxonomy (NCBI): domain Eukaryota; kingdom Metazoa; phylum Arthropoda; class Insecta; order Orthoptera; family Acrididae; genus Schistocerca; species Schistocerca americana. Next base: position 683,259,815 of record NC_060121.1, read on the forward strand.
AATGTATTAAACGAGAACTTACAATCTAAAAATACTCAAGGACCAGTAAGGCTTCGGTAGTTACTTTGACAGCTTTGTTATTTATTCTCATAGAGCCCGATGTGACTCTTCATCCACTTAAAAACAGTTGCGCGTCGCACTTATCAACTTACTGAAAATTTCAACGTCTGAATTAAGACTCTTATGCTAAACATTGAATTCTTGGCATACTTTATTTTTAAAGTCTGTAACATACATCGTATATTACGGGTAATATTGTCTGATGGGTAGGTGACCCAGCAACGTTAAGATATTAATTTGATGGTACTGATGGCTCATGATTTCGAATGGCTGTTTGTAGCCACAATATTACTCGTTACCTGCCTGTCAACATGGTTCAAATGGCTCTGAGCACTATGGGACTTAATATCTGAGGTCATCAATCCCCTAGAACTTAGAACTACTTAAACCTAACTAACCTAAGGACATCACACACATCCATGCCCGTGACAATACTCGATCCTGCGACCGTAGCAGTCTTGCGGTTCCAGACTGAAGGGCGTAGAACCGCTCGGTCACAGCGGCCGGCGTTACCTGCTAACTGGTACGCTGTTGGTCGATGTATTCTGTCATTATCTATTGGGAAAATGTAATCACCACTCTAAAATATCTAAGGATGGAGAAGGTGTAGCTATACAAATCTGTATCATATCTAGCTCTGAACTGGTGCTGTTCTTAATTGCAGTAAATCCGATAGCATTAAGGCCAGTTGGCTGTCTCATTACTCTCACATAAGATTTCATAGTTTGCAGAAAGGTTGTCCGAAATATCACCGTCTTTCTCCTTCTAGCGAATTCGCACAAGCAATATAAAATTGATACTTTAAACTCTTTTTCCTCCAGACTTCCACTTCACTTTTGTAACCATAACGCCACGTGAAATAAAATCAATAATTATGTATTTGAAAACATGAGCCCGTATTTCTAAGTTAAATTTAAGTCTTTAATCTTCATTCTTATGTACTCGGATTTATAATTTCAAGTCGCAAAATATGAAGAAAAGTTTTTTTTTTTTTAATTTGGTGAAATAGGTCTTACTTCCTCAGTTAAGCCTGAATGATAGATAATGAGCCTTTATTATTACATTATTAAAAGTTTGGTAGTCTCTGGGCCTCATATCTGTAGGTATTCTGGTGCTGTCGCTGCGATTTGGACATTCAATGAGGTCCATAACCTGTGTCGTAACGTAAGCAACCCTTAGCACATGAAGTGTATGGGAATAAAGATCGAGCGTCGGATATCGCGCATGTTTTTAACCAGTGACGAGCCTTCTCTCTCTGACATCATGCCCTGGTCCGGTTTTTCTGCTCTTAGTGCCCGACGGTTCGAATTTTCTGCCGTTTTTCCCACAATGGGCCAGTGGGTCAGGTTTTTATTTCTTTGTTTCTTTTGCTGTTGAGTCAAATTTTTTTGTATACAGACTTAACTATAGCAATTTCAAATATAACTTAAACTTGTGCAGAAAGGAACTGGAGAGTGCACTCTCACACTACACTTTAGCGGAAGATTGCTAGTATAATGATTCCTTTGTATACCGTATTCTGAGAGTCTGTAGCACGTCACTGTAGATGGAAATATCACTTCGTGTTACTGGTCAAACAGGGACAGTGTTCCAGGGTTTGTGGTGACGTAGGTTATCGTACACAAGCAGCTGCATTGAAAGCAGCCAATAGTGATTCATGACGCTACTGCAGAAAACCTGTTCGTTGAAGGATGACCACATTAGACGCGATTGCGTGACTGTAAGCACTAGACATCTAGAAATGGAGAGTGGAAAATGGAAATGGAAGACACGTTTTCGGTGCCAATCTGATTTGATTCTTGTGTTGCATGTGATTTGACTTGGTCCAAGTGTCGAATCATGGAGAATTTTTTCAATCATTCAGTACCAAAAGGGTACATGGTCTTTCTTCAAGCAGTGTATTTCTCAGTTTCCGTCAGTTAAGCCCGCATCTCGTGGTCGTGCGGTAGCGTTCTCGCTTCCCACGCCCGGGTTCCCGGGTTCGATTCTCGGCGGGGTCAGGGATTTTCTCTACCTCGTGATGGCTGGGTGTTGTGTGCTGTCCTTAGGTTAGTTAGGTTTAAGTAGTTCTAAGTTCTAGGGGACTTATGACCACAGCAGTTGAGTCCCATAGTGCTCAGAGCCATTTGAACCATTTGAACCGTCAGTTAAAGTGTAAGTAATTTCAAAGCAAGCAACTGACTTTTCCGACTTTAAAGATGCTGTTGACATACCGTTATTGGTGCAGGCGTCTAAAATCATCAAATGTAGTATGATGAAGTGTCTCATATTCATCCATCACAAGTATCTATTAAAAATTCTTACTCTAAGTCCAGCATTCATATAGCATTCATATATTGAAGAGAGGATAGATCGTGGCGGGCCTGAGTGGCCGTGCGGTTCTAGGCGCTACAGTCTGGAACGGAGCGACCGCTACGGTCGCAGGTTCGAATCCTGCCTTGGGCATAGATGTGTGTGATGTCCTTAGTTAGGCTTAATTAGTTCTAAGTTCTAGGCGACAGATGACATCAGAAGCTAAGTCGCATAGTGCTCAGAGCCATTCGAACCGTTTTTTTTTATATAGATCGTAGAAGATATATGCAATGCCGTACTTCATCTACAAGTTCAACCATGTTAATCACTTGCGAAACAGACTGATTTGTTGATGACTATGCCACATCATCCTCAGCAGCACAAGGAGCTTTACAGTCAAGTTCGCTACATATTATCCAAAGAATTGGTTTGTGTAAGAAACAGAAGACAATACTCTGAGATCTCATCTTGAATTTAATTGGTTTATCTCTTGTAAGGAAGAAGTTTAAAGGAATGGGCTACGATATTTGCCGACTACAGATCACTATTTCAAATATTTCTGCCTCATTTTGTAAAGTCATAACCATAAACAAAACGTAATAACTCTGTATCAGTGGCACTTGGAAGAGAAACATTCTTATTTACGCTTAGAACCTGTCAGGGTTCTGGTATCGCACTTACGACGTTCTTAATACGGTCCGATAGGCCGCAAAATGGAATCGACGGTGAAAATCCGATGAAGCTTTGCACAGATGTGTTGGGCAGTGTCTCTTGAACTCCTGTTGATCACATCACGTCATTTGCATTTCTGAGTGCATAGCGAGTACATTAAGATGCCTACAACAACACTGTCTCCCGCCAGGTATGGATGCCCGGTGAGAGGATGCTCCCCATTTCACGCAATCCCGCATAATGTACCTGTCATGTATTTCATTCTTCATGACAATTCTCAGCCCCTGAGGACTCGCCTGCAGCGTGTTCTATGAGAAGTATTTGACCACCCGCCATACAGCCCAAACTGGCTCCCTGTGATGTTCATCTCTGCTCATGCGATGTGCTAACTATGAAGACAGCATATTGGCGCAGAACCTTAACTGAAGACCAACAAAGAAAGTGGCGAAAAGCACAGGCGGCTGCCTTCTACGACGATGGTGTTGGAAAGTTGACAAACGCTACGACAGATGTCTAAGTCGGAGCGGCGACTGTGCAGAGTAGTGGGAATATACATTTTGATTTTATTTGTGGTGTCCAGTTGTCCATTACATTCCGAACAGATCTACTAAAGTATTTATGTTCTAACTTTTCTCACAGTTTTTTGCTGTGATGAGGTGGGCAATGTAATTCTTTGGTCTTAGAATATCTTCCAAAATTTTTGGAAACAAATAAGATATAGACAAAACGTAAATGTTGCGGTTTTGCTTTTACTCCTTTGACAAATGTGAGGTATGACAGTTACAACGTTTTTCTCTTCTAATCTTCAATTATGTATATGTTAACTACAGGTACAAAAACATTGGGTGGTGTGTGCGCCTCTAATACAGAACTTAGAAAATTCTGAGGATGCTCTTAGCATGCAACCAGAATTATTGCAGGTCCTATAGTCATTCAACGTTTGGATCAACACTGGTACGCAAAATCTAAGTACGACTATAACTTTTCCATAATGTGTCGTCGTTAGATAATATAGTTCTATAAAATTTTGAACATACGTAGAAAGAAATACTACAGTACAGTACAGTACAGAACAGAAGTTAACTGAAATAATTACGCAGTGAGACGAGCAGTAGTGCCACTTTTATTCAAAATCAATAATTACACGGAAGTCACCGCATTTTATGACGGTCCCAGCACATTCCAGGAAGCCTGTAATTGTTGTTATTAGGCTGAGTAATCATCACGGACTGCAGTGCACGCTCGGTAAAGTCCTCCTACGCTTACCACTGGTTTGGGAAAGCGTTATATTGGTAGGGTGTTCCATTCCTGCAACAGCGTGGCTGACAAATGTTCGTTGGTACATGTGGAGGGGCCGCAGTTTGTCTCCACAACGCATCCGACATGTTCTCGATGGAAAAGTCAGGTCAGTCCGTTCGCCATTAACCTTTACATACAAGAGCTCATACAGCACCGCAGTATGATGCGGTCGCGCACGGTCACCATAAAAATGAAGTCAGGGTTGACTGCACCGCTGAAATAAGGCACTCGGGGATGGCCTACGACGTCACAACTACGTTGACCACTAAGTGCAACGTCTTTGAAGATTTGGAGGTCAGTACCCGTATGAAGTATTATGCCTTCACGCACCACAATAGCTGGACCACCGAAACTATCCTGTTCGGCAATGCTCCTAACGTCATTATGTGATTGCACTTCTCACCGTGTACGTCTATTATCGTTGAACATCGTGGTTTTCGTATTACAGTGTGGAGAGACATAATGTTGCACATGCATATGTACCTCCACATCGTTGAACACTGGTCCAAGTTGTTGTGACACTGTACCCTTGCACATGGGCATCTGTTCAGGAAGCAGTCAGCGCTCACAACAGTTTTATCGATGACAATGCGCCACCGTTTCGAGCTGTGCAAGTAGAAGAGCTCGTCGAATGAGTGGATATTAAGGAATGGACTGTGATGCGTTGAGGAGACGTATTACAACACGTCCACGTGAGCCAACGGCCAACAGCATTTATCAGCCTCCTTGGTGGAGGAATGCATCGCTCTGCGACTAGGACTGCTTTCCAACTTTGTGGCCAGTATGGGAGCACGTTTCCGACCATGATTTGCTACCCTTGGTGATCACACACTATATCAACAATCAGTTCCTGGCCTTTGTACTATCTGGGGGAAGATCAGGAATCGCGGTGACTTCTTTGCAATTATTGTCTTCGAATAATAGTGTCACTTCTGTACATCTCAGTGCCTATTTCTTTCATTTACCTTATGTATTTACTGTAGTGTTTCTTTCTACGTATGGTCCTAGTTTAATAGAGCTATATCACTTGACAATGACATCTTCCTCCTTAGGTCTCGCACACTAGCGTACTTCTTAGTAATAAAGAGTCTACGTGAATACTAAAACTACAATAAAACAATGGAGTACGTAGAAAAACTTAGAAGCGTTGTATGAATTGTGTCTGTTCGAATGGATTCTTCAATTTTAAATACTCAGATTGAAAGCAACTTTAGTTATCTCGTTTTTTACAGAAGGTCTGGTAATATAATATAGAAAAACCTGAAGCACATGTCCCCCCCCCCCCAAAAAAAAACTGTATAATTTATTTATCTTCTGAGCACGAATCATTATGCTCCTAACCACACTGAATAAATTGAGGAATAACTGATAAGGCTTTCTTTTCCTTAATTTTCTACATCATTCAAGTGCTCAATATTCCATCTGACTATTTAATGTGAGGGGCATAATAAAAAACAAAGACGGAGGCCTGTAAACAGAAACTTGTACCATTATTTCAAAAGTATGAACCAGCACCCTAGAAGTACTTGCCCGTTTGTTCCACTGCAACATAAAGCAGTGAATGAAGGTCTTGTAAATTACCTACTGCTGCATTGTGAATCAGTTCCCTACTTACTACTTTAAGTCCTCGTCCGAAATGAATCTTAGCCTTTTAGAGCATTCTTTAGCTCACCGAAAAGGACATCGCATTATGGCAGGAAGACAGGTCCAGACTGTACTGGGGTGAATGAGTACCTGACACCTGAACGTCTGCCAGAGCTCCATGACTGCGTTTGCTGTTCGGGTCCTTGTACTGTCGTGGAGCAAAGTGACCCCGCTGGTCAGCTGCCCTGATCGATTCGATTTAATTGCATGGCGAATTTTAGTCCAGGTTTGTTACTATCACTGCGATTTCACCGTTGCCCCACTCTGTAGAAAGTTGATAGGAAGGGGTCATTTTCCTCAAAGATGGAGGGGAACACAACTGTTCCCGCAGTTGTGTGGATAGGCTTGGAATGTTGAGGTAGTGGTGATTCTGCATGCTTCCACTGCAGACATCGGCGTTAGGGCTTGATTTCGAAAAGAAGACACCATGTCTCGTCTCCAGTGAGAGCTCACTGCAGGAACTCATTCACTTCATTCGCAAAGTACTGCAGTTGTTCACGAGAGAGTACAATTCGACATGCTTCCCGTGCTGGTTGAAGACTTTGAGGCTTCCTATGGCTGCGCACTTTGCGGAATTTCAATTTGTCTCTAACGATGGCGTGAACACTTCTGACGCTCAATCCGACTTCGGCGGCTATTTCAGTAATTAGGGCATCTTCCTTCTGGACAATGGCATGCAGATCTGCATTCCGGTCCATGCACCTTAGGCAAAAGACATCTGTCCTTTACCGAATCTCTTGTACCAGCAACTGACATGCAATGCTCTTGGCACCTCTGTGTCTTCGATGGATGTCCTTTCCTCACACTCCATCCAATGTCACAAAAAAAACACACTACATCCATTTCCTCTTCTTTTCAAGCCTCTATTTCACTGTTGTCAGCGAGACTAAATGCGATGGACTATCTAAGGGTGCACATACTCGCTCTTTAGTTACGTAGGTGGGCGTGCGCGTCCCTCTGTCGAAGAATTTCGGACCTCAGTTCCCTTATAGGAACCTCATCTTGTTCTGCACCCAATGACGCTACGCCACTTGCAGCAGTTTCCATTTATCGAGTTCTTTTCTTTTTGAATATACCTGATATTAATCTTCCTTGCTGGTCGCGTATGCTGTTGTAAAATTCTATTTTGTGGCTCAGACACTATATTCTTCCTGGTACCGATGATTTCACAGCTCGTCGAAATCAAGGTGTAGGTACATGATTGGCTCAGACGATGATTCACACATAATGTGTAGAGATTTTTCGCTAAATTTGTGATGTAAATCTTGTATCATAAAGAAGAGCTCTGTAACCAGCCACTCTAAATGTTTCGGAACAAATATTTTGTTATATAAAACCCATGCAGTCATTTTAAACCTTAGCTTCACTTTGCATTACATTATGTAACTCGGAGATATAAGAATTATTGCTTAAGTTTTCATTCAGTATACTCAGCTTATGCTATAAATTTCCACTGACAAACTTTAAAAATAAAAATTACATCAAAGGCCTCTTAGTGAGGAGGCAAGCTTACGAATTAAGCTCTTCTTCCTCTAGTTACTTATTATGGAATGTTTTGATGAAGCCTGCCTGTAAACTTGTAACACTCATCAGTCCTTCGGTTTTTAAGAGTTGGGTAGACCTGCTCATTTACATTTTACGATGAATCGAAATTTCCACATATTTCCACGTTTTATGATAAACGGAGTTTTACAAATGCTTCTGTCTGCTGCCACGCGGTGAGCGGCACACGTCTGTTTCCGCATTTCCACAGAATAGACTGCGAACTGCAGATCAGATGGCAATCAAGAGGTGATAGATGTGCCAAACAACCAGACTTTTCGAATCACGAGAGACACATTACCCGAGTTCAGTCAGAGCTTGCCTCGTCACTAAGAGGCCTTTGATGTAATTTTTATTTTTAAAGTTTGTCAGTGGAAATTTATAGCATAAGCTGAGTATACTGAATGAAAACGTAAGCAATAATTCTTATATCTCCGAGTTACATAATGTAATGTAAAGTGAAGCTAAGGTTTAAAATGACTGCATGGGTTTTATAGAACAAAATATTTGTTCCGAAACATTTAGAGTGGCTGGTTACAGAGCTCTTCATTGTAGATGAAATGGCGTTTCTCTTGCGATCTGGAATCTTGTGTGGAAAACGTGCATGAGAGATATTTCTGTGAAAATCCGCCTGTGAGTACTGAACATTTGGGTCAAGGTATAGGGCACCACTTCCTCTTTCTCTCAGAGGAAAAGTTGATTCTTTTCCCACAGTCCTTGAAATACAATCGTTTGATCTGTTCTGAAAGCTTGAAAATGGCGTAAGGATTGCTGGAAGGTCTCTTATCGGTCATTTTGATATCTGTCGTTCGTGATACCTTTCAGTTCACACACGTAGGAGCCACGAAATGTTTGCCAGTTATATGACGTCTGTTCACACACTATTTGGTGCTATCCTGCAGAATATCGAATATGTTTATGCCGATAAAATATCACTGTTACAATAGTGTATAAATTTCACAGGCACGGATGGGATAGCCAACGTAAGAACGCTTGACTATTTTATTCAACATGTCGTACTATAACACTACCGCGTGCTAATGCTATACCGTAACCTTAAAGTTGGAGGCGGGTCGTGAAATAAAACTATCTTGTTAAAGTAATTATGGTATAAAGCAACTGAGCAGTGGTACCCTCGGATAGGAATTTTGTTATGTTGACCGTGTTGTACATAACAGAGGTGGCTTATCGGAAGTGAAAGTCAGAATTACGTAAATATTTAAACAGTAATAAACAATATTTTACCTATCTACACAGTTCAAAGAATAAAGAAAATGGTCGCCAGCCTAATTAGGCATGAGAATGATTGACACTCTTGTTCAAGAAAATAAGGTTGAGTAACTTTACCGGACAAACACAACCTATACTTCGCCACATGCGAATGCAATGAACTCTGGCACCTGCATACAGTATGTTCACGTTAAGGTTGGAGCTAACAGATCAGAACAAACTATTTGCATAAGTATAACAGATAACGATACACACTATTACATTGAGGACTTAGTCAAACTGAATGATCTAAATAATGTTACTATTAATATTCACTGCAGAATGGTAAATTGGATATAGGTTCAATATTACTTTTCAAACATATTCCTATCTAACATGAATTATGGATATGGTTCACAGCAAAATTAGTTATTGTGCATTGATTAAGTCCTTCAATACTAAACACCTTTCTACATAGAATGAAAATTAAATGGAATTCACTAACAGATTACTTCTCAACGTCTTTGGAATAAATAGATTATTGTTTTCATAGATAGTGGTCTTTCTATTAACCGTTATCTAGCATGAGCACGATAGACAAACTGTTGATCTGTTACACCATTAATATGCACTTTTAATACACAAGAGGAGCACAATATTGTACAGAATTTCGCTTGAGAAGCAAGAGTAATTGAAACTTTCTATAATTAAGTAACTTTGTGTATTTGAACTACTTTCAATGGAGGGGGCCCCTTAATCTTGACCACTGTAGCAGAGAAAATTAAACACATTTTCAATACACTAGAAAAACAAGCTCTTATCACGCATGAACATGTAACTCTGAACAATAGTAGTTCTCAACTTTTACTGCAGTAGAACACAACTTGACGTGGTTATAAGACAATGGCTCATCTATGGGTGATTATCAACAGGCTGCACTGTGATAATTTAATTTGCAAAATTCTATAAGCCACAATTTTGAGGACATTCACTTTAGAAGTTGGCGGCAAAATACTGATAAACAATTTTAACAGAAAGATTATTTTCAACATGCATCATTTACTCTATTACTTAGTTCCGCTTCATAAGCTTTAACTTTCATTTTGCTATGTTCAAGTAGTATTAATTAGTAAAACAATGGGCTTTCCTATTTTCACAATATGGACACTCGGTAAGCATTTTTGGCATAGGAAGGACCCTAAGTGGTTGTGTGACTATGGATAAAAAATCAAGGTAGGTGTAATAGTTCGAGTATAAGTTACCTTATATTTGCGCACACTAAAACATCCAATGAGCTGATCCTTCGCATTACGTACTTACAATTCCTTGTTTCCTTTTTCAGTGATTGCGCAACGTGGTGGCGAGTGCATGTCGGTGGGTGTATTAGCAGGCGGAAATGCTGGACCCTGTCATTTCTTGGTGGTGATAATAGATACCAATTCCAGAATAGTTCCAGCTGTTTATCCATCCATCCAAGGCATTGGAAAGCGTCAGGAAAAGGCTCTCTCGGAACCAGCACAATACACAACTTTTACATGAGCAGATGATAGTCTGGCAGCTCGTCCCAGACTGACTCTCAATTCCACCTTTTCTACCTAGGCCAGCCACAATTTGCGCGCGCTGCATGCTTCCGTTCCGGAGGGGAACCACAACACCTTCTACATACAAATTAACTAAGAACCCTAAGTGAGGATCAGGAATTACATAACAACACCCAAACATATTAATTAAAGCAGAACATTTGCACATATTTATATTTCTATAAAAAAAAAATTATTTACACAGAGTTTACAATAATATACAGTAAGTGTTGTTCCCTCCAAATGAGACATAGAATGTAAATGATAGATACACTATATTGCATAGAATCAAACCATGACATCAAAGTCTTTTTTTTTTTTTTTACACAAAAAAGAATAACCATCCTCAAGGTATCGATTCAATCCAACAACATTTACAGAAAAACAACCATGTAACATTAAATAAAACAAGAAGGCAAAATAAATCAGTAGAGCATTAGAGCTATGGTGTTCAACACGAACGATAAGCCTAATAGCACTCACTCTTAAAAAGACCACCCAATGCTCGCATTAAACTTCGAAGGTGGTGAACAAATTGTGAGACGACTCACATGATCCCAGTTATCCCGTTAGAAGTTTATGTGATTTCTATAGCCCCCTCAGTTTTTAGTTTGAGATTCCGTTTCTTCAAGCGCTAACGCGTTGTATTCGAAGCGAATATGAGTAATAAGTGTTGATGGCAATTTCATCAAGCAGTGAAAACAGAAGACATACACTCGTGTCCAAAATTAAAGCAATATATTGAAATTTGAAATGTAGCGTCTATTTTGCCACAAAACATTACAAACATTTGACAGTAAAGTAGAAACAATGTGAAGAAAACACAACGTAAATTACCGTAACATGCATAATGGTACACAAGATGTTCTTCGTTTCTTCCAAAGTAACGAATTTGCACACACACATTCCCACAACAGATTAATGTGCTCAGTATGGGGTGTGACCACTTCTGGCAGAAACACAGTACCGACAAAGACGGGGCATTCTCTTAATGTTGTCATCAGCCTCACGTTGGGGCAGTAACGCCCATTCTTCCTGCAGAGCCGCTCGGAGTCTTGGAGAGTGGTTGCTGGATGCTGACGTGACGCAATCCGTCTCCGTAGTGCATCTCAGACATGTTCCATGAGATTCAAATCGAGAAGTTAACAGGCCACGCCATGCGTGCAATATCTTCCATTTCCTACAGAACATCAACAACACGTGCTCTATGAGATCAAACATTATCGGCCTTCAGTACGAAGTCTGGGCCCACAGCACCTCGCAATAACTGTAGATGAGATCCAAGATCTCGTCGCGGTACCTGACCGCAGTTACATCTTAACGATTCACTTCTAAAATTTCATGAAGAGGGTTTCGAGTGGTAAACATAATCCCTGCCCACACTATTACGGTTCCTCCTCCACATCGGTCTCTTTCAACAATGTTTGGATTCCGAAATCGGGTTTCACGTTTCCTCCAGATGCGAACCCATGTAGAATCACTTTCCAGACTAAATCGGTACTCATTTATGAAAACAATATTGGCCCTTTGTTCGACTGTCCAGCTGGCATGTTGATGACACAACCCTAACGTTCTGTTCTGTGAAGACGCGTCGGAGGCCGGCCGTGGTGGGCGAGCGGTTCTAGGCGCTACAGTCTGGAACCGCGCGACCGCTGCGGTCGCAGGTTCGAATCCTACTTCGGGCATGGATGTGTGTGATGTCCTTACGTTAGTTAGGTTTAAGTAGTTCTAAGTTCTAGGGGACTGATGACGTCAGAAGTTAAGTCCCTTAGTGCTTAGAGCCATTTGAACCATTTGAACCACGAGTTGGAGGTAGACATACAGCAGATCTGCGACAATAAAGGCCACACCATTTGCCTCGATACAACATGTCAGCTGGATACTGTGAGCTCATATGCCAGTTGCCATCCAGTACTAAGGCGGTCGTGTCGTGCTCTTACAGACAAATCACATATGGAGTCACAAGTGGTCAGCCCGGCCCTTGACTTCGGCAAACAGTTTCGGTCTGTATAAACTGCCACCACATCGTAGAAACGACAGACCCAATCACGTGAAGCCAACGGCCCACATCATTTTGCTACTGTCCAGTTTCCTCTCTTTCCGTGGCCCTCCAACCCAGAGAGGCTGATTCTCTGTGCCGCGTTGCACTGTCTATGATTGTGTATACAGTGATTATGAATGCTGGGCTACCCGGCGAACATTACCTCGTTTCATAAGTTCTCTGACGTCATCGTTGGCTGGTAGCCCTTTGACCGGATTGCCATCTTCCGAGCAGAGCAGGATCGTAGTAATACCTGGTTGACAATCTGTATGATTATATCGTCAAAGGACGGGAAAATAGAGGTCTGTTGGTTTCATTTTGGACACCACTGTTTATTCACCAGTGTTTGTTGGTTTTTGTAATTGTCGGCACTTTCGCCAATCTTAACGTACCCTCAGCATTTCCCGGCGTCATATTGTTCGTTTTTTTGTTCTAATCTTTCTCTTAGGTTCAATTACTTTTTCCCTTGTCGTTCATATCCATGCTTAAATGTTCACCTGACAGCAGTCAGATATGTTCTTACCAGTGGTAAAACGATTCTTCCGTATATTTTATATAGGAACTCTTCACTTTATAAAGTGCGCGTTCATTGCAAATTAAAGTTCTTCTCTGTCTCCACTTTTCAGATAGATCAAGTTATTTCTTCACGCTCTCCCCATTCTCCACATGCCATGGCCACGAATTAATGTGCTCTTGATGTGAAGTTTCGGTAACTTCGTTTCCATGCCTCTGCCATTATTCGATGGAAGTCCCTTTGCTGGCCGAAGTGTTCCATGCTTTTTGTTTGAGTGTGCAATAAAGTTTTTCGCAAGGTAGAGGCTATATCATTGCTGAAATAAAGCGCCAGAAGATAGGGTCCTAAATATTTCAGATATTTTTTTTCTAAACTTCAGTCTACAGCTACGTTGTTGGTAGTCAGATGAAAGTGAACGTTTTAAAAGAAAAAAAAACAGGAACTAGCAGTGTTCTGTCACATACTTGTGTTATTTTAATACAATTTGATCTGATTAGCTATGTACTACGTTGACGTGCTCATAGTTCGGCACACTGTTATTAGTTGGACTTCAGTGTGCTATTAAACAATGCATTTAGTGTCCGTTGTATGAGAATTTATATTTCAGCGATGGACGTTTGAATTAACATTGAATAAATTAGAATATAAAATTAATATTTTTTCGCTCGGCTAAAAATGAGAATAATTTATGAGTGTATAAACGATCTGAATGGAAACTATAACAGTTGTTATTCGTTTTTTGTTCGTAAAGTAATGGCAATTTGCTCAATAACGAGCGAATTTAAGGGCGACGTTACTGTTTCCAAAGCAATATTCAATTACGGGACGACGTGACTATTGCCATTCCAGTATTTAATTAAAGTTGACACATGTTCGCGCCAGGGTGAATTTGCCAACTTTTAGCGTCATGTTTTCTATTCTGATTCCTATTCTCTTTATTAATTTCATTATAGCTGGAATGTGTTTATCGCATTACGTTTTTAATTTTTTTTTGTCCGTTCAGCAACAACTTAAGGAACCAATAGACGACAACTATGCTGGTATGAATTATCGAAAACTTTATACACTACTTGACAAGAAACTGAAGCACGCTAAGATTTGGTCGAATGTCAAAGTAACTTCGTAGGGGGACACACCATTGGAGGGTACCTACATGACTAGAGATGGAACCCTCTGTGACACGTACAAAACACAGCAGAATGCTCTACCGTTACTCGTCTTTAGTATTGTTACTAGGCGTGGTAGTGTATGTAGGGGGCGTAAACTGCGTGTCTCGTTGAGCGATCACTGTGAACGACACGGAAATTAGGCGCATGCCTTTGAGACAGCGTTTCCAGCGCCTGACAGAATTTCCATTTAGCCAGCTTGTCGAATCAATGTGTATCCAGATTTATGGGGCACTCAGATGTGATAGCTGACAGAAGTGGACCTCTTAGCGAATGTGATGGCAGCCACGTTCGTCGTCAAGCATGCGGCTGACCACGTCTGAGCACCACTTACGATACTACGGATCAAGCACGTGGAAGCGCCTACGCATCTGCGACCACCGTCTGAGAACCATCAGTGGAATGTCTGCAGCATAATGTGTTATTGTGCACCATTGTTTGAAAACTAGCAGCAACCAGAGATGATAGTTACCTTCTCATGAGTAGAATACTGTCAATTACACAATAAAACGGTTGCATTAGGAGAGGTGGAATGACCGGAACTACAGATGAGATTCATCGCATTCTGTTCAAAGTTGAGTAGAGTTTCTGCACTCCCCCGGATCATCGTGGTTGGCCAGTATGGAGGTGCCATGGGAAAAGGTACTGATACAGTAAGGTATTGGAGACACACAGCTATGGTTACATGCTTTGGGCAGTCTTCGGGTATGACTTCATGTTGGTAGTGATTGAGGGAACTCGGTTCGAACACTGATACATCACACAATCCGTGTTCTTACGTGTTACCTCTTTCGTGGAACCATATTTCAACGGGACAATACTCATCCACACGTGGCACTAGTTCCTATAAACTATCGGCTTGGAACTGAGATAATCCCATCTCCGGGAAGATCTCCTAATCGGCACCAGATAAAATGTAGGTGGAATCTACTCGCCTGTCAACGTTTCTCAGTGACGGTACCCATGATATCATGGACCAGTTACAATTGTGAGACAGTTTTCCTCAAGAAATGATACGTCTGATTTGCGATACCCTTTCCAAACGAATCAGGGCATGTGACCAGGTTCCAGGTCATAGGATGTGTAACGTCATGCTGATAAGTTCATTTCAAATTTCTCTTGATCTGGCAGCCACTGAAATAACATCACAAACCCCCTCAAGACGCGAAGTTTCAGTTCAGGTAGTCTATGTCAAGTGTTTCCAAATCCTTTCAGCCATCTTGGACTGATATAGTTTCGTGTGTACTGTGTTCAGTTAAACATCGACTATCGCAACGAGCAATCGTGTAATACCACTTCTTATACCAAGTCATCAGTTTGCTCAGAGGTGAGTATAATTGCGAAAGCCTTACGTTTCTCTACCAACTATGTTCAGACATAACTACAGCAATATAAAATAAGTTCTAGAAAAAGGTTATCACTGACGAAAAAATGTCACTGAGGAAGTTATAACTATAAAAAAAGAGAAATTTCCAAAACCAGCTAACATAATTTAGTCGACAACTGCAATTCGGTATCTGTGGTGAATTCTGAACCTTGTTGCACCTCTCTCAATTAAATGTTAGTTCTCGTACACAAAATATGTAGCTGAATGACACAGGGCCATGGTGAATTTTGCCATGGCACTCCTAGAAGAAAACAGTTAAGGCATAAGACATCGAAAATTTCAAACACTTACGATTGACAAAAAAATCTTTTCATCCAATGAGTTTGTAAATTCCTACCACTGTATACTAAAACACTTTTTGACTCGCGTGCAAAAAATTAATTTTTTGAAAGGATGGATGTAAAGCTGCTGAAATGTGCCACTCATAGGATAGATCTGAAACATCTTTCCTTTCCTAGAGTCGGTTTGCCGGTATACAGGAGCGGCAACAGGATGAGGTTTGTGACCAAGAGTCTCATCTTACCACACAAGGATATCTGAAAAAAATACTTTGAGAAATATATACGCAAGGCGAGATAGTGGGATGAACCAGTGTCTTGTTCGGAAAGAAAATGATAAATTGCGTTTATAAATCAGTGAAAAATTAATAAGAGGTTAGGAAATAATCTGTTGGGGCTTATTGCAGTTCTCGATTTGCCTCAAATGGCTCTGAGCACTATGGGACTTAACTTCTTAGGTCATTAGTCCCCTAGAACTTAGAACTACTTAAACCTAACTAACCTAAGGACATCACACACACCCATGCCCGAGGCAGGATTCGAACCTGCGACCGTAGCGGCCACGCGGTTCCCGACTGTAGCGCCTAGAACCGCTCGGCCACCCCCGCCGGCTTTCTCGATTTGCCTGAGGTGATAAAAGAGGATGCCAAAGCCAGTGCAAATCATTATGGATATCAATCAACCACAAACGGAAATACACTCCTGGAAATTGAAATAAGAACACCGTGAATTCATTGTCCCAGGAAGGGGAAACTTTATTGACACATTCCTGGGGTCAGATACATCACATGATCACACTGACAGAACCACAGGCACATAGACACAGGCAACAGAGCATGCACAATGTCGGCACTAGTACAGTGTATATCCACCTTTCGCAGCAATGCAGGCTGCTATTCTCCCACGGAGACGATCGTAGAGATGCTGGATGTAGTCCTGTGGAATGGCTTGCCATGCCATTTCCACCTGGCGCCTCAGTTGGACCAGCGTTCGTGCTGGACGTGCAGACCGCGTGAGACGACGCTTCATCCAGTCCGAAACATGCTCAATGGGGGACAGATCCGGAGATCCTGCTGGCCAGGGTAGTTGACTTACACCTTCTAGAGCACGTTGGGTGGCACGGGATACATGCGGACGTGCATTGTCCTGTTGGAACAGCAAGTTCCCTTGCCGGTCTAGGAATGGTAGAACGATGGGTTCGATGACGGTTTAGATGTACCGTGCACTGTTCAGTGTCCCCTCGACGATCACCAGTGGTGTACGGCCAGTGTAGGAGAACGCTCCCCACACCATGATGCCGGGTGTTGGCCCTGTGTGCCTCGGTCGTATGCAGTCCTGATTGTGGCGCTCACCTGCACGGCGCCAAACACGCATACGACCATCATTGGCACCAAGCCAGAAGCGACTCTCATCGCTGAAGACGACACGTCTCCATTCGTCCCTCCATTCACGCCTGTCACGACACCACTGGAGACGGGCGGCACGATGTTGGGGCGTGAGCGGAAGACGGCCTAGCGGTGAGCGGGACCGTAGCCCAGCTTCATGGAGACGGTTGCGAATGGTCCTCGCCGATACCCCAGGAGCAACAGTGTCCCTAATTTGCTGGGAAGTGGCGGTGCGGTCCCCTACGGCACTGCGTAGGATCCTGCGGTCTTGGCGTGCATCCGTGCGTCGCTGCGGTCCGGTCCCTGGTCGACGGGCACGTGCACCTTCCGCCGACCACTGGCGACAACATCGATGTACTGTGGAGACCTCACGCCCCACGTGTTGAGCAATTCGGCGGTACGTCCACCCGGCCTCCCGCATGCCCACTATACGCCCTCGCTCAAAGTCCGTCAACTGCACATACAGTTCACGTCCACGCTGTCGCGGGATGCTACCAGTGTTAAAGACTGCGATGGAGCTCCGTATGCCACGGCAAACTGGCTAACACTGACGGCGGCGGTGCACAAATGCTGCGCAGCTAGCGCCATTCGACGGCCAACACCGCGGTACCTGGTGTGTCCGCTGTGCCGTGCGTGTGATCATTGCTTGTACAGCCCTCTCGCAGTGTCCGGAGCAAGTATGGTGGGTCTGACACACCGGTGTCAATGTGTTCTTTTTTCCATTTCCAGGAGTGTAGATAGCGTATCAGAGCTAACAGAAATCATAATAGCTCTGCCCACTGTTCAGGCACTGGGTCAACAGAAAATATTCAGCTATTGCAGTACATGTATAATAACAACATTTCGGCTGCTAGTCGTAAACAGGGGCCACAAAACAACATTTACAGTCCTGGCTACTGAAATGTCAACAAAAATCACGAGAGATCTGATTACCTGAGGGGGAAGACACATCCCAACTAGTGAAGCAAATTTAATTTAAATGTGGAGGTTGAACGTAATCGACCATCCACAACGAAGTCAGAAACCTGAATCCGAATTCATTCTGCCCCGATATTGGGTTTGTGGATACGAACAGGGGCAGTGAGAGTAGCATATATATTCTATAACAAACGATGGTATTAACATTCATAGTGAGCTACATTATCACATTAAGAAATTCAACAATGAACATACAAGTGTATCACAATTAGCTAGTAGGTGATACCACATTTCAGTGATACTTGATACAGATGCCGTCAGCATTGTGATTTGGAGTCGTTTATTTAAGAGTGAGGATAAGAAAGTATCCATTTTTTTTTTTTGCCGTCAGTCTTCTGACTGGTTTGATGGGGCTCGCCACGAATTCATCTGCTGTGCCACCTTTTTAATCTCAGAGTAGCAATTGTTACCTATGTCCTCAAATACTTATTGGATGTTCCCCAGTCTCTGTCTTCGTTTACTTTATCCTCTACAGCTCCCGCTAATACCACAGAAGCTATTCGCTGATGTCAACAAATATCCTGCCATCCTATTCCTTCCTACTGTCATTGTATTCCATATGTTCCTTCCCTCGCTGACTCTGTGGAGAACATCCTTATTCCCTACCTTTTCAGTCCACTTAATTTTCAACAGTCATCTGCAGCATCACGTCTCAGGAAACTCTATTCTCTTCTGTTCCACTTTTCCAGCAACCTGTGTCTCACTACCGTACATTGCAGTGCTCCAAACGTACATTCACAGAAATATCTTCCTCAAATTAACGCCTATGTTTGATACCAGCAGACCTCTCTTGACAGGATGACCCTTTACTCAATGCTAGTCTCCTTTTTATGTTCCCCTTGCCCCATAGGTCGTTTGTTATCTTGCTGTCGAGGTAGCAGAATTCCTTATCTTCGTTTACTTCATGATCCCCAGTTGTGATGTTCTCAGTTGCTACGGTCGCAGGTTCGAATCCTGCCTCGGGCATGGATGTTTGTGATGTCCTTAGGTTAGTTAGGTTTAACTAGTTCTAAGTTCTAGGGGACTAACGACCTCAGCAGTTGAGTCCCATAGTGCTCAGAGCCATTTGAACCATTTGTTCTCAGTTCTCCTACCTCTCATTACCTTCGGCTTTCTTCGGGTTATTCTCAATCCTTATTCTGCATTCGTTATACTCTTCATTCGATTCAATATGTCCTGTAATTATTTTTCACGTTCGCTGAGGATATCAAACTCATCAGCAAATGTTATCACTGTCATTCTTTCAGCCTGATTTTAATTCCGCTCTTGAGTCTTTGATTTATATCTGACATTGCTTCTTTGTTATACAGACAGAAGGAGTGAAAGAACACATTGCTACCTTATACACTTTTTGAACCGAGAACTTCGGTCTCGGTCTTCCAGTCTTATTGTTCACTGTTGGTTCTTGTGAGTACTGTATATTATCCTTCTCTCCCTAAAGCTCACCCCTACTTTTCTAGGAACGGCACCTTTTCACAATGTCTGTGACTTTTTCAGGTCGACAGAGCCAATGAACGTGTCTTGAACTTTCACTAGTCTTGCTTACATTATCAACAGCAATGTAAGAACTGCCCTCTGGTGACTTTAACCTTCCTGAAGCCGTCATCTAACACAGCTTCAGTTTTCTTTTACAGTCTTCTGTGCATTATTTTTGTCAGCAACTTGGATACATGAGCTGTTAAGCTGATTTTCTGATAATTTCTTCATTTTTATGCTCTTGAAATTTTTAGAATTGTGTAGACGATGTTTTCCTTAACGTTGGGTGTTACATTCTAAAAAAATGGTTCAAATGGCTCTGAGCACTATGGGACTCAACATCTTAGGTCATAAGTCCCCTAGAACTTAGAACTACTTAAACCTAACTAACCTAAGGACATCACACACACCCATGCCCGAGGCAGGATTCGAACCTGCGACCGTAGCAGTCCCGCGGTTCCGGACTGCAGCGCCAGAACCGCTAGACCACCGCGGCCGGCTGTTACATTCTACACACCAACGTCAACATTCGTTTTCTTCCCACTTCCCTAACAATTTTGGAAACCTGAAGAAATGTTGTCAATACTTTCTACCTTATTTGATCATAACTCTTCCAAAGCTCATTTAAATATGGTTCTAATACTGGATCAACAATCCTTTTTGTATCGACTCCTGTTTCATCTGCTATTACGTCTTCAGACAAGTTCCCCCCCTCGTAGAGGTCTTCAGTGTCCTCTTTCCAACAATCCACTGTGTTCAGTATATTTAAAAGTGGAATTATTATTACATTCTTAATTTTTCTGTTCTTGCTTTTTATTTCACCGAAGATTGTTTTGAGCTTGTATGATGAGATCAGTTCTTCCAACAATCATTTCTTTTTCAAGTTTTCAACATTTTCATGCAGCCATTTTGCGTTAGCTTCCCACCACATCCTACTGCTTTCATTCATAAGTGACTTGTATTTCTATATTCCTGAATTTAACTGAACATTTTTGTACTTCCATCTTTCGTCGATGAACTGAACTATTTCCTCTCTTACCCACTGTTTATTCGCATTTACCTTCCTAGTACCTACTGTTTCCTGTCCAACGTCTGTGATTCTCCTTTTAAAAGTCGTGCACTACTCTTCAACTGATCAGCTATTCATTAGTGCAGTATCAGTAGCCTCAGACAACTTCAAATGTGTGTCTTAATTTCCTTGTACTCCCGCACCGATCTTTACTCACTAATCTCTTAAACATCAGCTTACTCTTCATGATTACCTTACAATCCAATATCTCATTTCGAAATCCCTGCCTGACCGTGATGTATTCCAAATGACTGTTTCCATATCTCCCGGCCTTTTCGAAGCCTCCTCTTGTGATTCTTGAACACAGTATTCGCTGGTACGGATATTTATTGCAGAACGCAATGGGTCTTTCTCCTCTCTCGTTACCAATACCAAGCCTATATTCTCCTGTAGCTCTTTCTTCTATTCCCTCCCTTTCAACCACATTAAAATCTGTAATGGCTATTGGATTTTCATGTTCCCTTCCATAGTGAATTACTAGTTTCGATGAAAAAGCATCCAACCACTGAACAGTTTGCAGAAACTCACTCTCTGCCCTACCATCCGGTTCATGACGAATCCCACTCCCGTTATAACGGTTCCTGCTGCTACTGCTCACATTACCCTACACTCATCTGAGCAAAAATCCTTGTGTTTTTGCCATTTCACTTCACTGAACCACACTATATCTAGACTGAGACCCTGATTTCCCTTTTCAGACATTCTAACTTCCCTATCACGTTCAAAGTTCTGCCATTCCACTCCTACCCTTCTGTTGGTTAATCTATCTTATCCTCATGGTCATGTCCCACTTGGCAGTCCCCTCCCGTAGATGCGAAGGGTTGGCTAGTCCGGAATCTTTTGCAATGGAGAGATTGTCGTGATACATATTCTAATTACAGGCCTTATATCCTATGGATACAGATTATCTGTCATTGATGCGGTTGTTTCCTTTGCCTTCTTTATCCACATACTATTGATAATTGCTGTTTCTTCCATCTTTTATTGGAATTTTTCGACCCCAAAGGCAAGAGTGTACCCTGAACACCTGTGACAAGACGAATGTGAGTTCTTATGCCGAAAGTCATGGGCCAGGATTGCTGCCGACTTTTATGCAAAATATAATCAGTGGGTACGTTCAAACCCGGTAGCGAAGGCGTTTTGATTACCAGTCTACAGGTATCCAGTTTATGTGCCAGTAATTAAAATAATGTGGGACCTATGGGCACCACATCCAAGAATACAATGTAACAGGGCTGCCTACTAATAAATCTAGGAAGTGTTGCTATAGAATGCCCTAAGAGTAGACGGATGTCTGCAGGTTGTCTGTATTCCACGGCATGCATTTTGCGATGCGAGAATCAAACTTTCCGCTGGAAGTGCTGTTTCTGATGTCCTTGTACTTGTTGAGACGTGACACTCACCTTGACAGACTCCCATGAGTTAAAAATTAAACTAAATTTCAGGAGATGGTGTCCTACAGCTCTTACATGTTTGAAATTTGTTGTATTACCTTCTTGAACTACTGGTTAAATTAATTATTCATGTAAACAGTTTCAGTCCTCTGACCATCCTCAGGTTCGAAAATTAATCTATTTTACTGTTTGACGATGTAATTCATATTACGATATGACAACAGTGTATAATTAATGGTTTTATCATCCGGATATGATGGTTTTATATTTTACGTAACAACGTGCTGTGAATGCTTTTATGAAACTGGTGATGGTCAGAGGACTGAAACGTGTTATGTAACTAAAGAATTTTACCAGGAGCTGACTGCAGTAATATGACATTTTTCAAATACAAATAATTAACACTGAGAAAAACAGAACAAGTCTGCAGAAAACTTAATTAGCTCTCTCTCCCTGTGTTTATGAGCAAATTGAACAAACTGTACCTAAGAGTATGTATTTAACCTTAGAACAGCGATATGTTCTGACTAATATATTGCGATGACACGTACTATCACAGCTCTTATTCCGTTCCTTTGTCTACAGCAACCTTATTTATCAAGATACACCATGTAATTTGTAGCAATGTACCCTTTTACCAATGCCACCCAAAATCTGAGTCACTAGTGTGTCTGTATCACTACTCATTATGAGTTCTCATTTTCTCTTTCCCAGCTGTTCAGGTGTTTATTTTGTTTCCCTTTTTGGCACCGTGGCCTTCCACGCGTAGTACATTTCTAGCCTCCATGCAATACTTTCACGACATCGGCCTGTTAGCAATACAGCGGATTTACACACATCATACAGGATTTTCAGTTTTACTTACATCGGTCTTATACAGCTGGTGTATACCAAACCCTGCAATATATCTTACGAGGTATTATTCGGTAAGCTGCTTTTCATATTTCTTCCACACTATAGTATTAATTTCTGGAAGATGTTTTCCCGGATATATGTAGTACTTTTCCTAGACGTTAATTTTTAGGCATTTTACCCCCATTCACATTTATGTCGCAGCTGTTACCTTTCTTTCGGATTTTTTTTCTCTGCTTGACGCATTCAGCAGTCATGCTTAGTATACTTCTTACAATATTTTTTTGGATTTACTCAATTTTATTGCGACAACAGGGTGATTTGGCTTTTCACTGGAATAACATCCCGAATGCTGGCTCTCCGTAAATGTCCATCAATCTTATTAAAATAAAACCATCTATGGTTCTGTATTTGATTTCCACCATATCACAAATTTTCACACAGTGATTTGTGTTCTTGGCAGGTAACCTGGAAGAATTGTCTATACTGACGTGAAACCAGTAATTAGGAATAAAGAACCTTCATACTGCTATATGACTTTTGGCCACACCCATCATTCTCGATTTACTAAAACGCAACAATTTTTGCGATAATTTAACTTGTTGTTGGGTGCTGAGTGTTTTCTGTGGGCTGAGCTGTGTCTCTCTTGTTCAACGACTACATTTAAAATTATAGCCGGCCGGAGTGGCCGAGAGGTTCTAGACGATTCGGTTTGGAACCGCGCCACCGCTACGGTCGCAGGTTCGAATCCTGCCTCAGGCATGGATGTGTGTGATGTCCTCAGGTTAGTTAGGTTTAAGTAGTTCTAAGTTCTAGGGGACTGATGACCATAGAAGTTAAGTCCCATAGTGCTCAGAGCCATTTGAACCATTAAAATTATAAGTGCATGAAGCAGCGGAACAACTAACTGAATTGTGAAGACAAACATTCACCGAAAAATAAGAACTATGTAGACTTACTATACCGCTGTTGTAACACTTTTACTGATTTATTACCATGACATAGACGCGAGAAGAGGAAAATGGCGAATACTAATACATCTTTAGAATGAAATTTTAACTCTGCAGTGGTGTGCGCGCTGATATGACACTTCCTGGCGGATTAAAACTGTGTGACGTACCGAGACTGCAGCTCGGGATCTTTTCTATTAGCGGGAAAGTGCTCTAACGTCTCAGCTACCAAAGCACGACTCCCAACCCGTCCCCACAGCTTTAATTCCGCCAGTACCTCGTCTCCTACCTTCAACAATTAACAGACGCTCTCCTGCAGACCTTGCAGAACTAGCACTCCCGGAAGAAAGGATACAGCCTCTTAGTCGCAATCTAGAGGATGTTACGAGAGTAAAATTTTCACTCTGCCTGCGAATGGCACATGTCCCGAGTTCTAATGTCGGTCCGGCACACAGTTTCAATCTGCCAGGAAGTTTAATACATACTTGTCAATTAAATACTGTTGAGGTCAAAGATTGATTGCCATTCTTTTCCTTTCCTTTCTATCATTTTTTTCTTTTCATAAGCCAACTTCAAATGGAAGTCGAAGAGAATAAAACACAATACAGAGAATACTATTTTCCGATCTTAACACAGCCTATGGAAAAAGAATGAAAATTGAATAAAAAACCATGAATATATCATACGCAATAAAACGTAAAATAGCTGATAAGTAATGTATCAAATTATGTATTCAAAGAATGAAAATGTATTTGTAACATTCAGTTGCTTAAACGTTCAACATGAAATGTAACTTAACGACGTACGAAAAATATGAAAAACTGAAGAATTTTTATGTTATAAGGCTTCACTGTAGAAATGTAAACTGTGGTTATTCACAATTTCTTTTCCATGTATGTAATTTGCGCTTAGGAAGTAATTGTACAGCTTACCATTGCCAAACTAACAAAAACAAAGATGTTCCTATGAGTTAGTGGAATGGTGTAAGGCATGTTTACCTCGCAAAAATTCTCATAAACTGTTGGTTCTAATTAGTTATGCATACGAATTATAAAATCCCAGTTTACTTTTTTCTTGCAGTCCAACCGAAACGAGTGAAGTGTTATCCGGCATACTTTTTGTACACACATATCTCTTGTATTTGTTAGAATGTTCAAAATGGCTCTGAGCACTATGGGACTGAACTTCTGAGGTCATAAGTCCCCTAGAACTTAGAACTACTTAAACCTAACCACCCTAAGGACATCACACACATCCATGCCCGAGCCAAGATTCGAACATGCGACCGCAGTGGTCGCGCAGTTCCAGACTGTAGCGGTTAGAACCGCTCGTCCACAACGGCCAGCTTGTTAGAAGGCAGACGGTAGTAAATGTATATATGCTCTTGTGGCTTAATGTAATGATCAACAGTATGAACTTAAAGTACAACTGCCGTGTTATAAATACTATTAATCTTTAAAGCAGTACACACTTTATGGTTTATTTGTTTTCTAGATCGCAGCTTCGCAGTCATGTAGAACTTGCAGAGAATGATCGATGTCTGAATACGAGATTTAGATGAAATATTCAAAAACAAAAATTAAATTATTTTTTAATAATATTTGACAGCTTGTGACTATATTACAACTGGTTTAGACACAGGCTCATATTCAGTAACAGTTTGAATCAAACACTATTTGTATTGACCCTAATGGTTCGCATTTTACACTGTTTCATCAAAAAGCTTACTCTTCTAGAGCGCGATTCCCCATTAGAAGGTGCTACTGAATTCCCATTTTGTCCAGATAAGCGTGTACTGCGGTTTTCATGATCTCACTGTTTATAGGTCACTAAATTTAAACTGCTCACCTTCCAATTCCTTTTGATCCACATATTTTGAATTCTATACGTACATTTTTGGTATTAATCGACATATTACAGCCCAGATTTCGATACCATTCGCTCGAACTATTGATAAGTACATTACAAGATGTTATGTGTGAGGAACATTCAAGTGATTCTTGTGAAAATTGCAATGAAGTATTTGTTGATTTAATCGTCGTGTGAATATTTTAAGTATGATACTAAAACTAGTTATTCCACTGTAGTCTTGTGGCACTTTGAAGAAAGTTCGAAGTGACCTCACACCTTCCAAATTTGTCTAGTGGAAAACCTTTTTCACTAAGGAATATGGTTGGATACAAATCAGAGTTCTACATCGATTATGATTTCCCACACTGGCATGGAATGAGAAGTGAAATAAGGAAATATAAATTTGATGCTTCAAATTCGGTGGTGTGCAGGTGGGTGCCACAATTAGGAATGAGGTTTATTGATTTAGATTGCTTTTATTGTTTTAAATGACAGGTTTCGGTTCCACATGAACCATCTTCAGATCTTCTTGTGTCGGTTGTAAGTAACTCTTCCAAATTACAGGAAAAATTCAAATGGTACGTCAAATGATAATATGTTACGTGTTGACAAAATTTCTCAATGATCTATAGGAGATTGGTGAAAGTATGTTGCATAATGATAAAAGTATCTACCCAAAACAGAAAAGAACATTTATGTCAGCTTAATATGTGAAGAAACCCATGATGTCATCTTATTTTCTCACCTTCCCTCTTTCAACGTAACGCAACACACGAACTCAGACACTTTCACGCTAGATAATCAGCGGTGATCTCGGTGGACCGTTAACGATTTTCCACGCTCCACCGACTGCTATTTCAAGCAGAAGCCGGAAAGTGAGTTTGCCGTGACCTGGAGGTCTTCACCTCCCACGCAAACTCCTTTAACAACAAGTTATGCGGCCGTTAGGAAGGAAACTGCTCGCTATCCGCCAAACTTCAGCACAGCCTCTTCCCTTACTTCCCTTTCTTCTTTTCACGGTAGACAGAGCAAGGAGACCGAATATTTGGGCCATACGTCAATTTTACATCCTTGCCTATAATGTATCAGATCTCACTTAAAAACAAATGAAGTGTTAGCTCAGTTATATAATGATTATTATTGTGACTGAATCTCAGGTACTCGAATGAGAAAACTTGGCCATTGTGTAAAATGACCATCTGGAAAGCTGACTGCATTAAAACTGCGAATATGAGTGCGTAAAAGTATCTTTCTAATAATGAGTGATATTTAATGGCTATATTTACTGATTTAGCTGAATCTTGTTAATTCAGATAACGTGACAGGTTTATTATGAGCAACTTTAAAACTGTAGGACGACAGTATTTGTGGCTACAATTTTTATTTTTCTCATTGCCATTGAGAGAAATTAAAAATGTTACACCATCGACATCTTGAATCCACGCCTGAATCCGTCCGCGGCTCGTGGTCTAGTGGCTACCTATAGTTACTCCCTGTGGCTCACGGGGTCCCGGGTTCGACTCCCGGCCGGATTGGGAATTTTTCTCTTCCCGAGAACTGGATGTTTGTGTTATCCTCATCATTTCATCATCATCCTCATCATTAGTGACAGCGGCTAGAACTGACTGTGAACTATTGGGACTTTTTACCGGCGCCGATGACAGGCTTAGTTGAGGGCCTCACAAACCAAATATCATCATCACGCCTGAATCCAAACTGGTATAACCAAGTATCAATGTCTGTAGTATAAAATAATGATCATATTATGCTTTCTAGCTGATTGACATGAATGCTAAGAATACCACCACAGCTTTTACATTAAGTGCATTTAGTACACCAAGACCGGCTAAAGAATCCTGAAGTGATCTGTGTTTAACAGTTTAGAAATTAGTAAAAAACAATCATCAAACATGCACCTAATATATGATACGTCATTGCCACATGGAATATTCGTCAACATTCTTTGTAAATATACTAAAAAAGGTGGCACAAATGTGCTTGGAAACCACCCTACGAAACGCTGAAATCTAGGGAAGACCGGGGCACGCTTACGAAGAATACTTTGCTCGGCAACCATTCCTCCTAGAGCACTACTGACAGTGGAAGATTAGTCCCACTATCTACACAGGGCACCCACAAACTTCACGGCATTTCATCACTGAACCTCATGAAGAGCGTATTTGTATTTTTGTGCGTGGTAAGAGTTTCGTTACTCAGATATCAAAGCTTCCAGGAGGCATGCCTTAAAGAATACAGACTAAATAAATGTATATTCGTTTATAGGAGATTATTCCGCTTTACAAGGTACATTCGTACAACCTGAAAGCCTCTAAGTTACTACACTACTGGCCATTAAAATTACTACACCAAGAAGAAATGCTGATGATAAACGGGTATTGATTGAAAATATATATTACACTAGAACTGGCATGTGATTACATTTTGCCGGCCGCTGTGGCCGAGGGGTTCTAGGCACTTCAGTATGGAATCGCGGAACCACTACGGTCGTGGGTTCCAATCCTGCCTCGGGCATGGATGTGTGTGATATCCTTAGGTTAGTTAGGTTTAAGTAGTTCTAAGTTCTAGGGGACTGATGACCTCAGACGTTAAGTCCCATAGTGCTCAGAGCCATTTGAACCATTTTTTGATTACATTTTCATGCAATTTGGGTATATAGATCCTGAGAAATCAATACCCAGGACAACCACCTCTGGCCGAATAACGGCCTTGATACGCCTGGGCATTGAGTCAAACAGAGCCTGGATGGCGTGTAGAGGTACAGCTACCAATTCAGCTTCAACACGATACCACAGTTCATCAAGAGTAGTGACTGGAGTATTGTGACGAGCCAGTTGCTCGGCCAACATTGACCAGACGTTTTCAATTAGTGAGAGATCTGGAAAATGTGCAGGCCAGGGCAGCAGTCGAACATTTTCTGTATCCAGAAAGGCCCGTACAGGACCTGCAACGTGCGGTCTTGCATTATTCTGCAGAAATGTAGGGTTTCGCAGGGATCGAATGAAGGGAAGAGCCACGGGTCGTAACACAACTGAAATGTAACGTCCACTGTTCAATGTTCCGTCAATAGGAACAAGAGGTGTCCGAGACGTAACCAATGCCATCCCATACCATCAAACCGGTTGATACGCCATTATGGCGATAACGAATACCCGCTTCCAATGTGCGTTCACCGCAATGTCGCCAAACACGGATGCGACCATCATGATGCTGGAAACAACCAGGACTGATCCGAAAAAATGACGTTTTACCATTCGTGCAGCCAGATTCGTCGTTGAGTACACCATCGCAGGCGCTCCTGTCTGTGATGCAGAGTCAAGCGTAACCGCAGCCATGGTCTCCGAGCTGATAGTCCATGCTGCTGCAAACGTCGTCGATCTGTTTGTGCACTTGATTGTCGTCTCGCAAACGTCCCCATCTGTTGACTCAGGGATCGAGACGTGGCTACACGATCAGTTACAGCCATGCCGATAAGATGCCTGTCTTCTCGACTGCTTGTGATACGAGGCCATTGGGATCCAGCACGGCGTTCCGTATTACCCTCCTGAATCCACCAATTCCATATTCTGCTAACAGTTATTGGATCTCGACCAAAGCGAGCAGCAATGTCGCGATACGATAAACCGCAATCGCGATAGGCTACAATCTGACCTTTATCAAAGTCGGAAACGTCATGGTACGCATTTCTCCTCCTTACACGAGACATCAAAGCAGCGTTTCACCAGGCAACGCTGGTCAACTGCTGTTCGTGTATGAGAAATCGGTTGGAAACTTTCCTCATGTCAGCATGTTGTAGGTGTCGCCACCGGCGCCAACCTTGTGTGAATGCTCTGAAAAGCTGATCATTTGCATATCACAGTATCATCCTCCTGTTGGTTGAATTTCGCGTCTGTAGCACGTCATCTTCGTGGTGTAGCATTTTTAATGGCCAGTAGTGTAATATAATTTTGAAAATAAATCAAACATGGCGATGGGGAAAGTTTGCTCATTATTTTCATTGCCATTCTAGCTGTTATCACACTCAATGAAACTTTCAGCAACAGCAGTCGGAAACCGGATATAAAGAAGTAAAACACAGGAGAATGGAGGGTAGAAATGGCTAGCAAAGTTATTTACGCCTTGTGAATCTTAACGAGAAAAAGTTAATTGTTTGAGAGCAGAGATTGATAACGGCAACAAATTGCTAAAAGCAAAAACTATGGAAAATGTGCCAGAATTAGATTTTCACTCTGCAGCGGAGTGTGCGCTGATATGAAACTTCCTGACAGATTAAAACTGTGTGCCGGACCAAGACTTGAATTCGGGACCTTTGCTTTTCGCGGGCAAGTGCTCTACCAACTCAGCTACCCAAGGACAAATCACGCCCCGTCCTCACAGCTTTACTTCTACCAGTATCTCATCTCCTACCTTCCAAACTTTACAGAAGTTCTCCTGCGAACCTTGCAGAACTAGCACTCCTGAAAGAAAGGATATTGCGGAGACATGACTTAGCCACAGCCTGGGGGATGTTTCCAGAATGAGATTTTCACTCTGTAGCGGAGTGTGCGCTGATAGGAGAGCTTCTGTAAAGTTTGGAAGGTAGGAGTTGAGATACTGGCAGAAGTAAAGCTGTGAAAACGGATCGTGAGTGGTGCTAGGGTAGCTGAGTGGTAGAGCACTTGCCCGCGAAAAGCAAAGGTCCCGAGTTCGAGTCTCGGTCTGGCACATAGTTTTAATCTGCTAGGAAATTTCATGGAAAATGTGCTTTGATCTAACTTTCGTCTGGTGTCACGTCCGGTGTTGTGCTCAAAGGAAGGTTTTCACATTGTAACTCTCTACGCTCTTTTTTCTTCTGCCGTCCCCTTCGGGTGGTCTATAATCTTCCACTTCCTCCTTCCTCTCAGTGCCCTCTCACAAACTAGTTCTTCCAGAGCGTCTGGTAACAAGCGCTCACGTCTAAGCGAATGTCCAATCCACTCCATCATTTTTATATAACAAGTAGTAATCTGATGAACAGGACGGAAATTGTCTCCGTATATTTACTGCTTGAAACGATGCAACCAGTAAGTAAGAAATCAAGGATGACTCGAGTGCCTTAGATGCAAAAGATGGGCCCACGATTGTGCCACAGGAAACGCATTATTTTTTTGTGCGTAAACTGCAAGTCGGATATTGGTGACGAAAATGTCTTTCATTGAAATTCAGACATCTGTGTAAGCCATATTATGCTAGCAGGTGGATTAACGCCAGTAAATTTGTATACAGCTAGAAACATTTGTGTACTTTCCCTTTTTAATTGCTGTAAGTAAGCCTGTAATTTAGTTTACTGCCAATAAAACATTAGTAAAGTATATTGCTCGTTCGATGTTGTACTTTATGATATGCATGAACGTCCGTCAAAAGGTGCTTAAGTTTGCACTATATCCGTGGCACGGTTGCGCACTTGACTTGATCCTGAAGAAAATCATTTAGCACTGTTATGTATAAGAGCGTGTTAGAAGTATCTATAACAAATTATATTTTAGTAGTCACGTTATGAGACTAAATACAGTTAAACACGGTAAATTTAACAAAAATGCTTAAAAATTCCGAGAGGAATTACTGTTAAATGTGCCATGGTCTCCCCTACATAATGCAGCAACACAAGTACAGTGTTCCACTTCGTTTACTGTGCCTAGTAAAGGCAGAACCAGCAGAACGTGTTGAGTGGTAACATATCACCGCACACTCCGCTGCAGAGTGAAAATCTCATTCTGGATTGGTTGTTTGGTCGTGTCTAGCTAATCAGGTGGAGATAATAACACAGACTGCTTACAAGATGCACACGTGCTGCTTATCGAAATCTTTGAGAATGGTTGAGTCATTAGGGAAATGGGAGCATTCTAACGACAGACCATAGACAGCAGATTGTCGTGCAATGTCTGGAGAACTAGTTGTGTCAAACTAGACTGAAAACAACAGTATGGGAATAAGAGGGACGTTAAATAGGGAGTGCAACACAGTCAACAAAGTCAGCAGGCACGTTGTTTATCCAGAGTCGACATAGCAACTGATTCGCATTGTACAAAGTTGTGCCATGTGTCTCGTTTATGTTTGTGGTACTCACATCACCTCCAGAGTGTCCATAGCCCACCTGCTGAGAGATAAGAGGACGCTGCTGAGCATCAAATGTTTTTCCATTTGTGTAATGAAGTCGGTACAATGCAGATGACACCACTCACTGCTTGAAGTGTGTGAGGATTTTTAAGTGGTTTACCTGGTATCCTGTCTTGCCACCTATGAAGCATTTTTGGTGTGCAGTGGGTAGATGTATAGCCATCACAAGATTTAAGCTGTCAGTTTACATAAACAGGCTCTGAATATGTTTGAGACATGGCAAGAAATTTCTCAAGTCCTAGTGTGTTTGGTTCTAAGCAGCAATGAATAGGTATTTGTGCCCGTCCGAGCCACCACACGCCCTATTGACTTTGGACATCGTTTCCGAAGCCGATGAATGTTAAATTATGTAAACCCATTTTCTGTGGTGAAGATTCCCCCAAGTTTATTAACTGTCCGAATGGTGTTTCATATTGTAACACTCACAGTTTTCGTTAGTGTACTTCGCCACATAATCTTTTTTATATATTGTAATCTGTAGTTTCAACATTATGAAACAACGATCTGAGGAAGGTTAACATTTATGAGGAACAGTAGTAGACCTAAGAGCGAATCTTGCAGAACTTCATACGTGACTTCTTCCCAGTCACAATTATATCCTTGGACTGTATTGGCTGAATTATTAAATACATTCATCTGCATTCTTTTGGTGAGGTATGACTAAATCCATTGGTTGGCAATACAATGAGCCGCATAAAGCTTCTACTTATCTAAGAGAATACTGTTATTCACACTGTCAAATGCCTTAGATGGCCTCAGAAAATAGAGTCCGGCCCTATGTTACTATTTAATGTTTGTAAGATTTCGTGAGCGAACTTGTCAGTGCTATTCTCAGTAGAGCGACTGAAACACAAACTGCTATTTGCTGAGGACACTTTATTTGCTAAGGTGACAAACAATTCTTCAATACACCATCTTCTGTAAAATTTCGGGAAACGTTGTCATCAGTGAAACAGGTCGATAGTTACTGACATTTATCAGTTTTCTTAAAGATTGGTTTCTCGACGGCGTATTTCGGTCTCTCTGGAAAAATGCTTTGAGTTGCTGATGCAGTACATTTTTCAGAAAAGACTTTTCTTATTATATGGTAACAAATCTTTAGTGCCCTTTCTGAAATATCATCAAAACCAGGTCAGACTTTATATTTGAGAGAATGTATGATTGTCTTAGTTTCAGAAGGAGAAATTGGTGGTACATCTATATGATTGAATTTTATCAGAGTTACGTTTTCGATACACTACTATGATTTCACTCTTGAATCGTTTATCCTTGTGCTTTCTATTTCTGTTAAGAAATTATGGGATTACGGAAGTGTCCGATTCCACCCGTCTGCTTTGACCCATGACATCATCAATTTGGCGGAAATAGCTATTCTAAGCGTCTCCAATATAGCGCCTATGATATCACTACATACACACGACAACAAACACGAAAATACGTATAAATAAGACAATAACATCTCCCTCCAAAAATACAATCAAAGTAAAGGGACAACCGCGGGAAACTGGGAGGGGTCAAGCTAAATAAAACAGTTAAAAAAACACACCACGTGCCCAAAACACACAACATGAAGAACGAAAAGAGTAATTACAAAATGTACAGGAATCGGACACTTCCCTTGACCTACGTAGGTCAACCGCAGCCGACGATACCAAAACAGCGCCTACAGGAAACACTACGTAATCTGGAATTAGACATTTCCCTTGACCATAACTGACAAAAACTGAAATACCAATACCTACATATAAAACTACGAGAATTGGAATCGGTCGTTTGCCTTGATCTATGTGTGTCAATTATAACTATTGATACGAAAAAAAACATCTAAAACGACGAAAACCAAAACCAAAATGACAACACCTCAAAAATTCAAAACTCAAACATCCGTACATAAATTAAAACACATTCAATACACAATAAGAACACAAAACATTAGAACTCGAGAAAAAAAGATAAAAAGAACAGTTACTTACCACCAACAAATTTCGTCACGCTGCAAATTAGGTCGGCTAAAAGCACACACACACACACACACACACACACACACACACACACACACAGGGCGCCATCAAACACAACAAGACGACATCTAGAAACACAACCAACTGAAACTCCTCGCCGTAATGACGTCCACACCACAACACCCTTACGTCATAGGGCAAAGTAGACTCGTGGAATCGGACGCTTACGTTGAACCTAAATTATTATGAAATGTGTTTGTTCCCTTCGGCTCATCATTTACAGCTCTTCCCTTCAGTTGAATGGTAATGTTAAGCTGTTCTGTGACGAGTTGAGTGTCTCTCGTTCCATATTGCCTTAAGTCTTTTGTCAGAATTAATGATTTCTGAAATTATGTGCATGTTCCTTGATTTTTAATAACATTTCTTAGTAATTTCAGTAGTTTTTCTAGAGTGCAACTACTGCAGGAACTCTTTCCCTCCTATAGATATATTTAGCTTTCCCTTTCACAAGATCCTGTAATCTCTCTAGTGACCCACGGCCTTTTTCATGGTTTTTTAATGTACTTTTTGACTAGCTTTTGCCGAAAGCTGTTTTCAAATAATTACGAGAATTTGCCATGGAATAGATTAAATGTTGTGTTAGCATCTGGTTCGTTATAGATTCTTGTGAACTATTCTTGAAAACATTTGTCTCGGAGGGTAGTATCCATACTCTAAGGCACTATGTTATTTATAAGACTAACTGGGCATCACGATCAGAGAGAGCATTTACTGCTGTATAAACATTCATTTTCTTGTTCTGAACTTCAACAAAGAAAACATTATCAGTTATGATCCTACTGCCTTTATCCATCTCTGAAGGAATATTAATTACTGACATCAAGTTCTGGGGTCCAAATAAGGTTTCCAGATCATTTTTTCTATCAGATTCTTTTAGAAAATGTACACTACGGTCACCACAGACCGTTAACTACTTAGTGCTGTTTTGCAGATCGCACAGTAGGGAATCCATACGCCTCATAAACGGTTCATAATTTACGAGCAGAAATTTATATAAACTTACTATTGAAAGTGAACTATGTTTCAGTAGTTATTCACAAGTACACACTGCCTCAAGGGTTTTGAACTCGTGTTTTGTATTTATATATGTAACAGCTCCCCTTTTTCCACATTAGCTCTACATGACTAAGACGCTACACCGTAACATGCACTGTACAATGTATGGTCCGAAGTGAGACTAAGGACAGAATGCTGCATATTGATCTGGAAATGGCTGTTTGATAACTTTTAAACCAATTGTGCAAGAATTAAGTGGAAAGCGGGGGAAACAAAAATGAAAATTTAAAAATTATCCTCGCAATACCTCGAGGGTGTAACTAGTTTCATCGAATGCGAGATTCGATGTAGGTACCTCGATAAATTGCACGGCGAGTAAGCACCTTTTGTAATTATACTAGCATTACCATTTACAGGAGCAATGTCAGAGCTTCATCTACCACTATGGGTTGATAGATGTATCCTTAAGACACAGAATCGGTCATTTTCTATAATGGTGCAACAGTCACCACAGGAAGTCGATTGACATTTATAAACAAACGTAAAACTGAAGTGAGTTACCGAACGATCATAAGATTTTTCCGATTGCGAAGTTCTGAAAGTAGTCACACACGCAACAAATTTATGTAGATATATTCACAAAAAAAGTTATTACTTGCAGTCATAGCTTCTCTGACATGGGAATAGTAACCGAAACTAAGTTCACAGAAAGTTTCAAATGTAAAAGTATATGCTTAGGAGAAGGGTGAAATAATAGCACAGCTTTAAGTATAATTTTCACAAATGTAAATCACTGAAATCATTTTAATTGAAATTGGTTTTACCGGCCGCGGTGGTCTAGCGGTTCTAGGCGCTCAGTCCGGAGCCGCGCGACTGCTACGGTCGCAGGTTCGAATCCTGCCTCGGGCATGGATGTGTGTGATGTCCTTAGGTTAGTTAGGTTTAAGTAGTTCTAAGTTCTAGGGGACTGATGACCATAGATGTTAAGTCCCATAGTGCTCAGAGCCATTTTGAACCATTTGAAATTGATTTTATTAACGATAACTGCATTCAGCCATGTACGGTAACATCCACACTACTAGAAGTGGCTTGCAGTGAACTAAAAGCACAGTACAGTATATCCTTTTTCGACTGTTGTACGATGTGAAAATCCAGATCTTGCAATTTTGAAGGTGCACTGTCCGGACTGAAAATCTATATGCATCCCATTTCGTCAATACAACTACTGCAGAGTTGAGTGCCATGCAAGTAATATGCAGTTGTGGAAGAGAACCATTTGAAAATAACTGAAAAAACTCATTCTTTTTATGGGATATTACCATTACATTATGTTTCTTTCATATTTTCTTGCATAAATTTGGTTGTTTCCAGTTTTCAGTACAACATTACGAAATTATTTATATGGAATCGATTGAAACATGCAATATTAAAACATGATAATTACAGCCACATCAACTTTTTCGAGTGGATTTTAGATACCTACCTATTGAGGTAAAAATGTGAACAGATTAAAGAGCTGTACTACTAGTGACGTGGAACCGTATCACATGAATAAATCCATTATGGACAGAATTCACTGCAACACCAGGGACCAGGGAAGTGAACGCCTACTCTTGCTATTCGGGAGTCATAAACATGTTGCACACTGCCTGCATGGAATGGGACACCATCGAGGGAACCAACGAAAGAGATTCTGGCGTCCTTTGTCGAGTACACGTGAAGAAACGTCAGCCCAGAAATCATAATAAAATTGAAAATGCGTCCCTTGCTTGCCATATGCTAAATATTTAACCCTTTCATTGTTTTACGGGTCACTGTTGGGCTTATAAAGACCCCATGTAATCGACAAGGGATATACTGAGTCTGTTTCAGTGAATTAAAATAAAAAGGAATTACACTTGTTCAATGGAACAGTCACTGTTACATATATATAAATGTTGCATTCAAGTAACAAAAAGATAACTAGGTTGGGGTGATGTCGACCACAGTAGTAGTGAGTGCCAAGAACCAATGAAACAATTTTATTGTGCTTTAAGTATGATACCTGTGACGGTACGTCACATAAATATTGACATTTTTATCGTTTGTAAACCGCAGTGAAAAGTATTTTATGAATATAATTAGTCTAAAAGATATAGTTAATGTTCTTGAAACAACTGATATGCAGCGATAATTTAAGAGTAGCATCTTTATTCCATGTCTATGAAAATAAAAAAGGATCGAAAGAGACGCGATTGTACGGCCGAGGAGGAAGGACGTATTTTATGGTTTTGTTTTGTTTCGCTATACGGAAGGCAGCCATTGAGCGGCTATACATATTTCATGTAAGTTATTCTGTATACTACTAAAATAAATAAATTATTATTATCACAAAAATTATTTTCTTTTTAATAGTTGTCACTTCAAATGCTCGCAGTGGCTAACTATTTTTAATAAGCAGTTTTTTCAGTAATTTGCGCTGCGAGAGGCTCATCTTCTGATGCAACCTCTGGTCGGCCATTACGCGCCGAAGTATTAATTTATTTTTCAGAGTGTTAACAGTAAATGTAAATACGAGAGATTTCGTTATAAGAACCTTTTTAAATTGCAACAGATAATTAATTTACGTTAAAGTTCATGTTTTCAAACTATACTGATTCCATGAGTTCAGTAAGATTTATCTTGGCCGTTGCACGGCAATCGAAATTCTCTCAAGCCTTGCTTTGCAATCAATAAATATAAATTAACAAAATTACATTCTATTCAGTTAACGGCAACTATATTTTAGTCATCACGTTCAAAATCTAAAGTTGGTACATGAATAACTGAGGCCCTTTAAGAACACGTTTCATACTTACTTATGCACGTAAGTAAAAGTGATAAGAGAAGACAATATCCCTGAGAGAAAGAATCACGCTGATAAATTAAAAATAAAAATATATAAAATATATATGTAATTTCTTTGTATATGACGTAACGAATGCCACCGACGTCACAAGCCGAACATAACATTATTGGATGCTATTGTCTCTGGCAGAGGAAATCAAATTTTTTGATTATATAATAAATATCCCAAGTTCTCAATGTGATTATGGGTTCATATTGACCCTAGTGATACTAAGTAGGATACAACATCGGAGGCAAAAAAAACCTAACAATGGGCGCAAATATAGGTGAGAAATAATGTTTCCATTATCGAATAACGGCTGTTAAGCGTAAGTGTATGTTCATAAATGTTATATTTAGGAAAGAATTTAAATTAGGGTCAAATTTACCCTTAATGGTACTAATCACAAAACTCATGAATGAATTCTAATGTTAATGTTAATGAAATCTAATGTTAAAAAACATCAAAGGAAACAACTGACTGTCAGGGATAAAGTCATATACTTTCTTATAGTTTCAATGTGCTTACGTACACGTGTTAACTCTCGTGACACTAGGAGGATTAACTTCCCTTTGACGAGACCCACAGGCTGGTTGTGCGTTTTGAATTACATCCCAGTTTTCCTTTCGTTGATGTATGTACACTCTGTAAACCAAGTTTAAAAGTTTTATATAGTTTGTCCATATAAACTTCACCTCACTACATACCTGTAGCAAAAAATCCACTGAACACATGACATTTTTCAGAAACAAGAAAATTATTACTATATAAGGTGGTCACCCACAGCACATTTAATTTACATACAATAATTCTCCTAACTGAAATAGGGTTTGGATAATTCACTATTATAATCCGTACAAGGTTGAAAACGAAATGTGTAACTAGTGGATTATCTCTGAATTTCCTGATGTAGTAGCTCACTGGCAAGAAATAACCAAGAAACTATCATATGGATTATCTTCCGCGACGTGTGCTTCGCTCGATGGAAATTTGACTAATAGGTTCCAGAATAGCGCATGTTCAAATGACACAAAAGTAATGTAGAGTGTAGACTGAGTGAGGTTGGGCAGTGGTACGACAAAATTCGGACCCGTTTTGCCAACCTGATTTAGATTTTCAGTGCTTTCTGTAAAACCTTAAGGCAAGTACGAGAATGGCTCCCCTGAAGGGCCGCGACCCATTTCTTTCCCCATTCATTCTCACTCCTCGACTGCGCTCGCCTCTCTGTCACCGACGAAAAGTTAAACCATCTCTTCTTAAAAGCAGACGGGTCTGACAAGAGTGTAATAGGAGCTCTATATTTCTCAACATATAAAGAATTCATCAGATATTGTCAGCAGCACTATCAGGTAGATGAACATATAAGATATTGTTGACAAGGAAGTATTGTCATTGGACGATTAT
Source organism: Schistocerca americana (assembly GCF_021461395.2). Lineage (NCBI taxonomy): Eukaryota > Metazoa > Arthropoda > Insecta > Orthoptera > Acrididae > Schistocerca > Schistocerca americana. The sequence continues at coordinate 683,298,894 of NC_060121.1, forward strand.
AAGGAAATAATTAAGAATAATATCAAGAACGGGAAGAAGAAATTTGAGGCGTTGTTAGATGACGTTTAGTTTGGCTCTAATGAAGGTAAACGCACCGGAGAGACAGTCATGATATGAAGAGTTTGGCTCAGTAGACGAATTCATGATGGGCCCTGTCAAATCAGTCAGAAGATCCCCCAGTTTTCACCACTCAAAAAGAAAAAGAAAAGTGAAGGAAGTCTGTGACAAAATATGTGTAATAAGGAGCAACGTACATTAAATATAAATAAATGCAGTGTAACGCCTACAACAAAGAGAAAAGCACCGTAGTATATGATTACAAGTGTAATAGTGAACATCTGAAGTACATCTCATCGTTGAAACATTTAAGAGTAATACTGAAAAAGAACCGTCTTAGAGCGAGATTGCAAAAGACCTATGATATTTAAGGCCTTCGACGCCCCATTTATTGTCCGTCACTGAATCCCAATATAGGTTGCTAAAGACAACACGGCAGGGGGACTAGAGCTATCTGATGGCAAGCACAGCTTGAGACTATGGAGCTTATTTGAAATATTTAGTCGATGAGTAACTCACAACAGTGATACAGTGCTAGTTGGTGTTGATTCAAAGCTGAGCAATGGTTACTACAAACAAGGAAACGATGGCATTATATCTGCAACAACAGTGGCCTATATCGACATTGCGTGAGAAAAGAACCCAGGCAATTTCGAAGAATGAGAAGGAAGTGATCGATGAAATATTAACGTTTCTTTAAGACAGTCGGTGAAATGTGTGGTGTCGGATGCGCTCGACAGTGCGGACAGTGCACATCAGGAGCACAATGATGATTATACGTCCTTAGCAAGTGAAAGTGGTATTGAACAGATGTCGTGTCATGTACTTCATCTTCATTGCCGGCAGGGAGCCACAAATCCCGTCTCCAGTGAAACTTAGAAATGAATAATCGTTTCCCAGGACGTGGGTATTAAAAATAATTACGTAGATGGCAGGGAGTCCCCAGCATAGTAAAAGAAACAATTTCGGAAGAGAATCTCGAATAAGTCTGCAGCAATGTGACCGTGTAACACATAAGAAAAGCTACATTTATTCAAGGTAGGACAAGGCGCACTTGTTACAAAAACTAGTGTTTGTGCCATTCAAGGAAGCTCGATACAATTTACAGGATGCGCATAATCGTTACCTAATACGTTATGCAGATGAAATTGCGCGCGAGACAGGTGACAGTGATTTGAAGGGAAGCTGTGAATGGTCACATAACTTCAAAGAGTGCCACAAAATTGTAAGACGCAAGATAACGAAATTTCAAACAAAGCTTCAGCTTGACGATACATAGCAAACTGCAGAATCGTCCCGAAAGTTTATTGTTATGATTAACAAACATATCCCATCGTTTAGTAATGTATTTGGTTTCAACGCCGATGAGTCGATCTGAACAGAAAATGAGTATGAAAGGTACCCTGGAAATTAGGGTTACAAAGAGAGTTGTATCAAGATAAACTAACCACAATGCCTCAATGTATTCGTATACGATTATCTCAATTATAAAATTGGGTAGTAAACTGGCTGGAAATTTATATATTGTGCTGTGAGTAGTTGGGAGTGCTCTGCCACCTACCAGGATTCCTTGTGTGCGAGATCTTGTATGTGCAGCAGGAAATATTTACGCCACAGTAAGCAAGGGTGGAAAATTTGGAGTAAGATAACTACAAATTCGGTATGAGCACTGCTTTAGGCATATAGCTGGTCAAAATGACTTGCTTTTGTATGATACCTGGCGTGTATATAAAAATCATACTCTTTTACAGCAAATTATCCGTCCTAAAAAGTATGTGAGATTGCAATTAATACCACCTGGAACTACTGGACAAATTCATCCTGTGGATGTTTGTTTTTTCCGTGCCTATAAAACATATTATCACACTATCTGCAGCTACGCTTTAAAGGATGGCCAGTTTCACGATGAGCTCCACGACAGACTGTTTCACATTTGATTGTATGTGATCACGTTACATCACTTTTCATCCCTCAGTCACACCAATGTGATTCTATAAGCATTCTTTAAGAGTTAATACCTGGCTGAACAACATGTATGGTTTGTAACTGCCAAAGCGTTCCCTTCGATCTTGATGGTGCGTACCTTTGTGATCACTGTGGCGCGCCATTTCTCATTCGGTGTTCATGGTGGAAGCTAATGATTGGTTTTGAATATCTCTTGATTGTCGACGATGTCCATTTTGTGAAGTGTATTACATACAACTCATAGAAACTTGATCCTGCACCTCTTGGACACTTAATTTCTATCGTCCACTGGTCCGCATCATGAGTCATTAGCGGCAAATATTTTTCCTGTCGTAATGTTAATCCCTCACTTTCAAATGAGCCTTACTCAAGACTGAACTTGCGACTTAGGATACAAGTATGAAAGCGGGGATAACACCTAAATCAGTTTCAGGAAGTGGAATTGTAGTCTTCGAATCATTTGAAAACTTCTGGGAAAGTACAATGCATTTTCTAAGTAAATCACACTCGATACCAAAGTGGGGGATATTGCTGGAGTACTGCTTCAGCGTTTGGAGAGTTCATTACGTAGTTATGACAGACAACAAATGAATTCAGTGACGCAACTGTGAGATACGAAAGCTTAATAGAGATGCTGGGATATGTCATTGGAAATTCTCGGAAGAAGGCGATGTTGTTCTACTGAAATCCGGTTGTTAAATTTTGAGACTGGAAGACTGTGTGAAACTCTCCGTCAGGGATCGTGAGAATACAAGAAAAAAACTAATGTGGGTTCATGGGCACACTATTAATTTTCATACCCTTAATAAGTGAATTGACTAGTATGAAAAACCCCTACTATAACTAATATCCAGGAATACATCTTCCAAGGGAAAATGGAGAAGAAAGTGAATGAATTCTTGCTAGAAAGTATGCTGAATCGCGGAAATAACAGAGGTTAAACGCAAAGGTGTAGAATGCTTTCTACATTAGCAATACTCTACTCGTACCTGATATGGGTTTACAGAATAATTAAAGCACACATATGGAGAACAGAACTGTGAAATACAGACGAGATGACATAGGGAGCGTTTGTCATTTATCAACATCGCAGAATATTAAAAATCAAGTGGATAGTTATGATACAAAGTGAAAAAATAAAAAGAGGAATACGTGGTAAAAGCCCTCTACCAGAAAGAAGAGCAAGCTATTGGCTTGGGAAGAGGCTGTATGGAAGAAAATTAAGAGGTAAAGTGCAGTAGATAATCCAAACCAGTTTGTGAAGTTTGTTGAGTGTAGTAGGCAGTGTTGTTGTTGTTGTTTTTGTTGTGGTCTTCAGTCCTGATACTGGTTTGATGCAGCTCTCCATGCTACTCTATCCTGTGCAAACTTCTTCAACTCCTAGTGCCTACTGCAGCTTACATCCTTCTAAATCTGCTTAGTGTACTCATCTCCTGGTCTCCCTCTACGATTTTTACCCTCCACGGTGCCCTCCAGTACTAAGTTGGTGATCCTTTGATGCCTCAGAACATGTCCATCTTCAGCATTCTTTTGTAGCACCACAATTCGAAAGCTTCTATTCTCTCCTTGTCTAAACTATTTATCGTCCACGTTTCACTTCCATACTTGGCTACACTCCATACAAATACTTTCAGAAACGACTTCCTAACACTTAAATCAATACTCGATGTTAACAAATTTCTCTTCTTGAGAAACGCTTTCCTTGCCATTGGCAGTCTACATTTTATATCCTCTCTAATTCGACCATCATCAGTTATTTTGCTCCCCAAATAGCAAAACTCCTTTACTACTTTAAGTATCTCATTTCCTAATCTAATTCCCTCAGCATCACCCGACTTAAATCAACGACATTCCATTATTCTTGCTTTGCTTTTGTTGATATTCATCTTATACCCTCCTTTCAAGACACTGTCCATTCCGTTCAACTGCTCTTCCAAGTCCTTTGCTGTTTCTGACAGACTTACAATGTCATCGGCGAACCTCAAAGTTTTTATTTCTTCTCCATGGATTTTAGTACCTACTCAGAACTTTTCTTTTGTTTCCTTTATTGCTTGGTCAATATACAGATTGAATAGCATCGGGGAGAGGTTACAACCTTGTCTTACCCCCTTCCCAACAAATGCTTCCCTTACATGACCCTCTTATAACTGCCATCAGGTGTCTGTACAAATTGTAAATATCCTTTCGCTCCCTGTATTTTACCCCTGCCACCTTCAGAATTTGAAAGTGAGTATTCCAGTCAACCTTGTCAAAAGCTTTCTCTAAGTCTACAAATGCTAGAAACGTAGGTTTTCCTTTCCTTAATCTAACCCTGCCTTACCCCCTTCCCAACAAATGCTTCCCTTACATGACCCTCTTATAACTGCCATCAAGTGTCTGTACAAATTGTAAATATCCTTTCGCTCCCTGTATTTTACCCCTGCCACCTTCAGAATTTGAAAGTGAGTATTCCAGTCAACCTTGTCAAAAGCTTTCTCCAAGTCTACAAATGCTAGATACGTAGGTTTTCCTTTCCTTAATCTTTCATCTAAGATACGTCGTAGGGTCAGTATTGCCTCACGTGTGCCAACATTTCTACGGATTTCAAACTGATCTTCTCCGAGGTCGGCTTCTACCAGTTTTTCCATTCGTCTGCAAAGAATTTGCGTTAGTATTTTGCAGCTGTGACTTATTATACTGATAGTTCAGTAATTATCACATCTGTCAACACCCGCTTTCTATGGGATTGGAATTATAATATTCTTCTGGAAGTCTGAGGGTATTTCGCTGTCTCATACATCTTGCTCACCAGATGGTAGAGTTATCTCAGGACTGGCTCTCTCAAGGCTGTCAGTAGTTCTAAGGGAATGTTGTCTACTCCTGGGGCCTTGTTTCGACTCAGGTCTTTCAGTGTTCTGTCAGACTCTTCACGCAGTATCATATCTCCCATTTCATCTTCATCTACATCCTCTTCCATTTCCATGACATTGCCCTCAAGAACAACGCCCCTGTGTAGACCCTCTATATACTCCTTCCACATTTCTGCCTTCCCTTCTTTGGTTAGAAATGGGTTTCCATCTCAGCTCTTGATATTCATGCAAGTGGTTCTCTTTTCTCCAAAAGTCTCTTTAATTTCCCTGTGGGCAGTATTTATCTTACCCCTTGTGAGATAAGCCTCTACATAGTTACATTTTTCCTCTAGCCATCCCTGCTGAGCCATTTTGCACTTCCTGTCGATCTCATTTTTGAGACGTTTGTATTCCTTTTTGCCTGCTTCAATTACTGCATTTTTGTATTTTCTCCTTTCATCAATTAAATTCCGTATCTCTTCTGTTACCCAAGGATTTCTACCAGCCCTTGTCGTCTTACCTATTTTATCCTCTGCTGCCATCACTATTTCATTCCTCAGATCTATCCATTCTTCTTCTACTGTATTTCTTTCCCCCATTCCTGTTAATTGTTCCCTTATGCTCTCCATGAAACTCTGTACAACCTCTGGTTCTTTCAGCTTATCCAGGTCCCATCTCCTTAAATTCCCACCTTTTGGCAGTTTCTTCAGTTTTAATCCACAGTTCATAACCAACAGATTGTGGTCAGAGTCCACATCTGCTACTGGAAATGTCTTACAATTTATAACCTGGTTCCTAAATCTTTGTCTTACCATTACATAATCTATCTGAAACCTTTTAGTATCTCCAGGGTCCATCCATGTATACAAACTTCTTTCATGATTCTTGAACCAAGTGTTAGCTATGATTAAGTTATGCTCTATGCAAAATTCTACCAGGTGGCTGCCTCTTTTATTTCTTAGCCCCAATCCATATTCACCTACTACGTTTCTTTCTCTTCCTTTTCCTACTGTCGAATTCCAGGCACCCATGACTATTAAATTTTCGTCTCCCTTCACTACCTGGATAATTTCTTTTATCTCATCATACATTTCATCAATTTCGTCATCATCTGCAGAGCTAGTTGGCATATAAACTTGTACTACTGTAGTACGCGTGGGCTTCGTGTCTACCTTGGCCACAATAATGCGTTCACTATGCTGTTTGTAGTAGCTTACCTGCATTCCTATTTTTTTAATTCATTATTTAATCTACGCCTGCATTACCGCTATTTGATTTTGTATATATAACCCTGTATTCACCTGACCAAAAGTCTTGTTCTTCCTGCCACCGATCTTCACTAATTCCCACTATATGTAACTTTAACCTATCCAATTCCTTTTTTACATTTTCTAACCTACCTGCCCGATTAAGGGATCTGACATTCCACTCTCCGATCTGTAGAACGCCAGTTTTCTTTCTCCTGATAACAACGTCCTCCTGGGTAGTCCCTGCCCGGAGGTCCGGATGGGGGACCATTTTACCTCCGGAATATTTTACCCAAGAGGACGCCATCATCATACATTAAAGCCGCATGCCCTCGGGAAAAATTACGGTTGTAGTTTCCCCTTGCTTTCAGCCGTTCGCAGTACCAGCACAGCAAGGCCGTTTTGGTTAGTGTTACAAGGCCAGATCAGTCAATCATCCAGACTGTTGCCCCTGCAACTACTGAAAAGGCTGCTGCCCCTCTTCAGCAACCACATGTTTGTCTGGCCTCTCATCAGATACCCCTCCGATGTGGTGGCACCTACGGTACGGCTATCTGTGTCGTTGGCACGCAAGCCGCCTCACCAACGGCAAGGTCCATGGTTCATGCGAGGCGGGAGGGGGGGGGGGGGGGTAGTAGGCAGTGGAGATGAAAAATATTAAGATCATGGCTATCATTGCTTCCTAATAATTCTATTCTCCTACATAATTAAATGCTTCTCTTCCGATTGTGTTTCTTAGATAACATTCTCTCGCCTAGCAAGACTTTAGTCATCGTTCAGACCCATATACCACGCTAATAATAGGAAGTTGTCACGCTGCACTGAGGAGCTTCTTTACAGTTTCTTTCTCCTTCGTGACTGCAGATATACCACCCGCATATCCAGACTTATTTGCTGTATTTGTATTCTGATTTGAAGCTTTAGCGACAGAATGGTTCTGTGTGTTCCTGACCAACTCCAGAATACCACCTCTCTTCGTTCACCAAATCTTCCATCGTTTGTCTCCTCGCCTTAGTGTGGTCATAATGACATTCTTAGATGCAAGTGATATGATGCGTAAGTTCTATATTGCTCACATTGTCTAACCTACGCATTCTCAGGTATGGTAATTACCATGGGTATGGTCCAATGAGATATCGAAACCTACCCCGAATTTTTTTACGCAAGAAGAAGACAAAGAAAGGAATGGACCGTCAAAATTTTAGCTGCTAAGAGGCTCGGGAAGTATTAAAAAAATAGATTCGTAATTAGTAAAGGAAGGTTCAGGTTACCATTCGTTGATAGTGTCTCTGACACTACAGTACGCAGTAACTATTCTCTCGAATTAGTCTGTAAAGTAAATTCTATTACAAATAATGATTTGCGTTTTGCAGTATTGGTAGGTATTGACAATACATACAAAGCTGAATTATTTATTGTGCTTTCGTAAGGCATGCCAGCTAGTATTACCATTTCTTTTCTTCTAGTTTCTCAGTAAGGTGGAATCCTATTAACGTTCTCAATTTAGCAATGGTGATATATGAAGAACGTTGTTTCCAGTCGAAATCACCTACTTCTAATGAGGACGTACGTATGCGTCATTTGTTAGTTGATTTCCTTGACATTTATTCGAATGTTCTCGACATTTCTTTTAAAATTGTGGATACGTTAGAAGAAATAGGAAGTAACTTTTACGATTCCATGAATTGTGGTTCGGACCACGTCAGTTGTGCCAGTAACAGTTCTGAAGAAGATTAACTTCTAAGCCTAAAAAAACACGTAATGCTACAGCTTTCAGCGGCTAAGAAAAGGCAGTGAAAAATTGGTTAAAGGAAGGAGGGAAAAAACGCTTGAAGTTACGCAGTGTGCAAAGGAGTTTTCGCTCTGTAAAATCGGAGCGTGAATTGTGCAAATGGAAGAATGAATTACTTGAAGTAACGAATGCGCGAAAGGGAAACCCGAAACCATCTGAATGAAAAACTGTTCGAAAGATTTAGAGCAGCTCGTGAGAAGCTATGCACCGTTGCCGATGGAGATCTACAAGACTGGGTCCTCCGAATTGCATCTGACATGAACATTGCTAATTTTCAGGCTTCGTCGACCCGGCTACGCAGTTTAAAAAAATCATACAGAATAGGAAGTCGCAAAATTACCAGATTACCACACGTAAACGTGTAGAGCGGCTGCCAGTTATAGAAAACGCCGTAGAGAAACTCATAGCTGACGTGAAGGGGAAACTTGCTGTTATCCCCGCAACTGCTATTCATAACGCTGATCAGTTAGGTTTCGAGAAAGAACTGTGTGCACATCGCACTTTATCATTTCGGGATGATAAAAAGACAGAGTCGGTTGCCGAGTCAATGACTGCAATGACATTATGCCATAATGCCAGTGATAAGTATGAGTGCTTTACCGTGCTCACAGCCGTGTATCTGCCTTCAAGAATCACAAGGCAAATCAGGGCCAAAAATAAAAAATGGACTTTTTAGCTGCTAAAATCTTGTAATCGACGTTTCAAAATATGGAAAATTGGGAAAGTTAATTTTTAACATTTCCTTCGAAACGTATTCCTACCAGTTGCAGAAACTAATTCAAAAATGGTTCAAATGGCTCTGAGCACTATGCGACTTAACTTCTGAGATCATCAGTCGCCTAGAACTTAGAACTACTTAAACCCAACTAACCTAAGGACATAACACACATCCATGCCCGAGGCAGGATTCGAACCTGCCACTGTAGCAGTCCCGCGGTTCCGGACTGAGCGCCTAGAACCGCTAGACCACCGCGGCCGGCAGAAACTAATTCATTGCAGAAACTAACTCATTACTTTTGTTATATTCATGGCCTGGACATAACGACGCCTCTGTTTTTGTGAAGGAAGACGAACAATTTGTACATGTGATGTGGATTCCGTCTTTAAAAACTAGTTCTATTCACCCTTCGATAAAGAATTTTTTCGTCAGTGGAGAGCATTTGTCAGGAAATTGTCAGACAACATAATTTCCGATACCGCTCCCTTATTTCGGGTTTATCATCTCCAGTAATTTGTGCATTACTAGTTTTCTTCACCAAGCTTTACGAATTTTATCAAGTATGTCTGGTATGCAGCGCAGTATGCAGAACAATGGCGGGGGCCATTTCAGACTCCATCCCACTTCTGTCTAAATATAACCAATCATGTAATGGTTACTGCGAAGTGTCTGACTGCGTCAATTTTTTCTTTTTTTGGTGTGCCTGGTGCTAGAAATCAGTTTATTTTTTTCAATCTGTCGACGCTTCGCGTTTTAATGACACCTACGGTATTAATCAAGGAACTATTTCACTGATAGTCAAATGTACAACATTCAAACGTTATTATAAGCAATGAACTACAGGAAATGTTATAAAGTGCAGTACTGTAGAACACATTTCAACAAATTGTAAGTTCTCATTGATGAAAGTCGTCTGTGATATCAAACACCACCATGATTTTACTTCGTCTGCTACCAACTTTTATCAGAAGTTCATGTACAGGAATTGAACTGTCGATATGAAGTTATTCGAAAAAATGTTTGTATAGTTTAAGCCAGGTTTTCACAGGACCAATCATGATAACAAACACGAGTACGAAAGAATTCGGTCTGTTGTAACCGGTAGGCATCTTTCAGGTCTTTCAGCTAGACGCCACTGCAGCTACATTCGTGTCCCTAGCCTTCCCCAGTAACTTAATCGGAAAATGGGGACCTGCAGTTTAAAGTGAAATCCGAACCACATATCTTTCGTGGCCATTCCAACATCTGTGAGAAGTGAAGGTTAAAAACCATAGTGAAAAATTTGTGTTCTGAACAGAATTTGATCCCGCACTCTATCACGAAGCACGTGCTTTGCCATTAAACCATTTTTCTTTTTTTTAAAAAAAAATTGAACGTGACCATTAGACATTACACGCCTAGTGTAAACGCTAGCTTCGTCCTCTCATGAGATGCTTGACGTTGGTAATGTTCTGGTCATTAATTTCCTCTCGGTGGTAGTGAGAAGCCAGGGAAAAACGGCAGCCAACAAACAACGAAAATTCTGGACCAGTGCTACGGAGAGATAGAGATGCAATTCCACCTAGAGTGCACGATCTCCATAGAAATTGAGACACTTAAATTGTTCCTTCCTGGTGCCATTTTGCGTACCCTCTCAAGAACAGTGCGCTCGCCATGCAAAGTAATCATCACTGAACAGAAAAGTTTCACATTGTGGCTCTAACAAGCCAGAGTTGTATTCTGTATGCCGAATATTAGCTCCAAAAACTACAAACTAATAACACAGCCTCCATAGGCAATGTTCGCTGCCTCGAATTCCCTTCTGTTCCCTCTATTATTGATGATTCTACCCACAAACAAGTGAATGGCAGTGAAGTTTCTGCAAATGCAAATTCGCACGTGTTCGCTTGCGTTCACTCCATTCTAAACCAGGCTTTAAGTGCTTAAAATTGATGTCTGTGAAATACGGGACAATTCCGGTCCGTGGCGCTGCGTGAGTGAATCACCGGTTCGCGCGTTAGGCGGACAGGGTTCCACGAATCGCTGTTAAAAGCTGTTCTTGGGCCGGCAAAAATTTGTAACTTCTACATTTTTTGCAGAATACTTAAAGTGCTTCTTAGCAGCTACAATTTTTACAGTCCATTTCTTTCGTTGCCTTCTTGCTGTGTAAGAATTTTCAGAGTAGGCTTCGACATGTATTATTGGACCGTTCCCTTGGTAGGTTCCATATCTGGTAATGCGAAGGTTAGATAATGAGAGCAATATAGAACTTATACCCCATATAACTTGCATCTAAGACTGTCGTTATGATCACACTGAGGCGAGGAGACAAATGATGGAAGATTTGGTGAACGCAGATAAGGTGGTATTCGGGAGCTGATCAGGAACACAGAAAACCATTGTGGCACTAAAGCTTCAAATCTGAATACAAATACAGCAAATAAGTTCACCTACGTGGAATTTCTAGATTTATAAAATGCATTCGATAATGTTTCCTGACAAGAACCGATCAGAACTGTGAAAAAAACTTGTAAGCGTACTGTCATATCGCTGGATTGCTTGCGGAGTATCTTTGCAGGCAGCCGCGTCTGCAAAGTCGAGCACGGGACACGGAACTGTTATGTTGCGTTGTGGGTAGCTCTGTATGTGAGAGGCCTTGTCAGTATGGAAGTTGAAGTGTTGCTACAAGTGCCATTACAGTAAAGTGATAAAATATGCAAATGATTCAGAGGAAAGTGCGTGAAGAAGTAATTTAAAAATGAGCAGTGCTGCTGATAACGTATTTGTGTATGCTCTCGTTGCGTGTCGTACCGTTCAGTATTAATCATCCGCGCCGTGTTCGGTCTCTCAGAATGAACTGATGTGAATCAGTAAAAAATTAGTTACCATAAAAGAGTGCAGTCAAGTCCAGTGTCTTGTAGCGAGCGTGAGAACGTGCGTTCGATAATCGCGTTTCCGCATTATCAACAATCAGCCGCGCCACGGCGGTTACGCGCATGCTCGTACAAGTGAGAACTGAGAACGGGAAAGTTAACTTTACTAACAGTGCTATATTATTCCCAGTGTCAAGGAGCACTGGTAACTAATCTCTGTGTATGCGTGACGAGCGTAAGAACTTTCGTGCGATCATTCGGCTTCCGCATTATCAACAATCACCCGCGTCGTGTCGGTTACGCGTACGCTCGTCTGAGTGATATTGTGGACTGTTAATCATCCAATAATTGGGATAAACACTTATGAATTAGAATGTAAGCAGTGCTGCCTGTGATTTCTTATTGTCTCAGAATACAGATGTTCGTACCAGACGTAGGACAGTGTTGTGCTTGATGTTGAGTGGCTCCCCTAAACCCGCTTGCATATTTAGAGACATAATTTCAGGCAAGTCAGCAACAGTGTGGAGCAGAACAGTACGACCGCCACGGGATTATCAGGTACGTGGTGTGGACAGGGCGCACGGTCGAACCGACAACCAGTATAAGAGTTCCCCCCACCCATCGGTACTCCCGGGTGTTTTACAAACTGATCTAAAATACCTAGACGTGCTTGTGTTAATCATCTTCAGAAAGAATGAAATGGTAGTGATTAAAAACCACCCTATAGAAGAAGAAGCAAGAATGAGAAAATATGTTGGAAAATTCTGTGCAAAGCTAGTAAAAGCTTACAACCAGTAAGTAAATGCCAAGGTAGTGAAACATCTGGTGAGGCTGTCAAGACTGATAGACGGAATATGCAGTCACAAAGTCACAAAGGAGAAAGAAGATGTAAAGAAGCTCCTCAGCACAGTGGTGTCAACTTCCTGTTATTAGTGTGGTATGTGGGTAATGACCAGGACTAAAATCATGCTTGGCAGGAGATTGTTATCTAAGAAACGTGATCGGATATGTTTCTCATATCAGATAACAGTGGAAAATTGCCACTGAGGAAAGCATTCTTCACCTGTGCACTTCTGTTATTTCCACACTTCATCATACTTCCTAGTGATCCGTATGAGGGAATAGTTTCCCTCCAGAAATGTTTATAAGGTGAATATATTGTGAATACATTTCATGTACCTGCTATTCGATTGTTTCTGTTTACTTATTTTTCACAATGTCTGAAATAATAAACATTGGCGGTGAGCTAGCAGCTGTACTAAATTTTAGAAGTGTATTCATAGTTGGGGAATACTGATGACACATGAAAATATGTGTCGGATTGGGTCTCGAAGCCAGATACGTTATACAGATTTAAGCCCTCCGTTAAATTTCCATCTTTTTGTTTTGGTTTTGAGTCACCAGCCTACTAACTGGTTTGATGTGGCCCGCCACCAATTCCTCTCCTGTGCCAACCTCTTCATCTCACAGTAGCACTTGCAACCAACTTCCTCAATTATTTGAGGGATATATTCCAGTCTCTGTCTTTCTCTTCAGTTCTTACCCTCTACAGCTCCCTCTAATACCATGGAAGTCATCCCCTGATGTCTTAACAGATGTCCTATCATCCTGTCCCTTCCACCCCTGTCAGCCTTTTCCACATATTCCATTTCTCTCAGATTCCGCGCAGAGCCTCCTCATTCCTTATCAGTCCTCCTAATTTCCAACATTGGTCCGTAGCACCCCATCTCAAATGCCTCTATTCTATTCTGTCCTTGTTTTCCCACAGTCCAATGTTTCACTACCGCGCAATTCTACGCTAAAAACGTACTTCCTTAGAATCTTCTTGCTCAAATTAAGGCCTATGTTTGGTACTCATAAACTTCTCTTGGCCAGGAATGCCCTTTCTGCCAGTGATAGTCTGCTTTTGATGTCCTCCTTGCTCCGTCATTGGTTATTTTGGTACCTATGTAAGAGGATTCCTTAACTTCATACGCTTCGTGAACATCAGTCCTGATGATAAATTTTCTGCTGCCCTTATTTCCGCCACTTCTCATTTATTTCGTCATTGTTCTATTTACTCACACTACAGTACCGCCAGTAAACGGAAATCTCAGTTCACAGTTCAAAACCTGTGCTTTCTTTGACATTGTTCTTCCACTGTATTTTCGGAAGGATTACCGACTTTTCATTTCATTCAGCAGATCTTCTAATTCTTCGCCACTTTCACTCACGACATCAATGTCATCAGCGAATGGCATCATTGATATCTTTTCACCTTGAATTTTAATTCTACTCCTTCACATTCCTCTTATTTCCATCATTGCCTCTTCAATGTACAGATCGAACAGTAGGGGTGAAATACATTTGTATTTACACACTTTTAAATCCGGGCAATTCGTTCTTGGTCATTTACTCTTATAATATTACTCCCTCTCGACTTTTATACATATTGTGTATTACCCGTCTCTCCCTATAGCTTACCCTATTTATCTCAGAATATCAAACATTTTGCACCATTTGCCATTGTCGAACGCTTTTGCCAAGTCGAAAAATCCTATAAACGTGTCTTGATTTTTCTTTAGTCTTGCTCCCATTTTCAGCAGCACCGGCAAAAATGCGCTTGTGGTGCCTTCACCTTACCTAAAGCCAAACTGATCGTCATCTAACACATCCTCAATTTCCTTTTCCATTCTTCTATATATCGTACATGTTAGCGACTTGTATGCGTGTGCGGTTGATTGTGCGAGAATCCGTTTGTCAGCTCTTGCAGTCTTCGGAATTGTGTGCATCATACTTTTCCGAAAGTTAGATGGCATGTCGCCAGACTCATGCATTCTACTCAGCAACGTGAATAGATGTTTTTTTTGCCACTTCCCCAATCATTTTAGAAATTCTAACGGAATGTTATCTATCCTTTCTGCCTCGTTTGATCTTCTGTGATGTTCTCTTAAATTCTGATTCTAATACTGAATCCCCTATCTCTTCTAAATCGATTCATATTTCATCTTCTGTCACATCAGACAAAGATTACCTGTCATAAAGACTTTCAATGTACTCTTGCCACCTATGCAATTTGTTCTCTGCATTTAATAGTGGAATTCCCGTTGCACCCTTAATGTTACCACCCTTGGTTTTTTAATTTTTCCTAAGGTTGTTTTGACTTTCCTATATCCCCAGCCTGTTCTTCCGAGAACCATTTCTTTTTCCATTTCCTCACATTGTTCGTGCAGCACTTTCGTCTTAGCTTCCTTGCACTTCCTATTTGTTGCGACTTGATTTTCAGCATTGCAGTAGATTTCGCTAAACATCTTTGTACTTCCTTCTTTCATCGATTATCTCACAACTTCACAACTCCCTTGACTGGATGTAAAAAATACAGTGTGCACATGCGGCCAAAGGAAGAAGAAGAACTAAATGGGCACTCAGCCTACAGCAGAGCGAGTCGTTTCATTAATGGCCTACATGTGATTCGTGAGTGCACATATTTATACTTAACATCTAACAGACGTACAGTGGAGAACCATTGACATTCTTACATAAACGACATTAGAGGATCTTTAAAACATGGGATCCAAATTATGTAATGCATGGGGCGTATGACATCCACATAGGTACTAACTCATGGTAAATACTGACAGTTCTAGTATGAATAGCCAAAATACACATTATATGCTAGAACTGTACACTTTAATTTTCTCAGCATAGCGTGTATGATGTAAATAAAGTAAGACCTGACAGAGCAGATATCCACATGTATACCTAAGACCACTTCTTTCATGGAAACTGACCAAATCACAACCGACTTCTTTGGATTGTAGCAACCACTGCGCTGAGTATAAAAGCAGATCCCAAGTATATCACGTTCAGTAGTGTTTGTAGCTGCAACAAATGTACAATTAGAAGGGCTTTTCCACAATTTTTACAAATTTTTCTATAAAACTATTTCAGACAGTAGCCAGAAACCTTTAAAACTCCAAAACATTTAAAACCTCTTATTTGGAAATTAGCTCAAGCAAATCCACAAAAAATTTCGAAATATAACATGATAAACCAGAAAGGGGCAGACTGATACTATATATCTTCATAGTTAGACACTCAAAACTACTAAGTATAACAATGTGACACCTGGAAATTACTGTACCTTTGGCTAGCTCGCCAGCCTTCCCCATATTTTATCAATGTTTTCTCTACAGAATTACTGCCTTCTTTGTGGAAGTGTGACAGTTCACAGTTCATAACAGCCCCGCACCTGATGGTACGATACTGTTGTGTGTTAACGTCCACTGCGAACCTCCCTTTCAACACTGCTCGACAAATGCGAAACGTTTCCAAATCTTGAGGCCTTAGATCGGTGTTGTCAATTGGAATTGGAAGTTACTGTCCCCAAAAGCACAAAAACAGGAGAGCAGTTCAGTGCAGGTACGTGATTTATCTGGGGTTTATTACCAAGACGAGCAGTTCGTCTGCTTCTGCTAGACCCGGAACAGTGCCTTGATGACCGATTTTAATGCGATGCTCCACACAACTACAGTGGGGGAACCAAACATGATGTTAGGAAGGGGGTGGCAAGAAGAAACTGATAGGTTTAAGGTCCCGGCTTGAACAACGTGTAAGGTGGCAGCTTGAATGAATGTCAATTTCGCACCTTACATGAGATTTTGTACGTCGTAACAAGTAGATGAATATGTCACCTGACATACTTTGACGATAGTGAGCCGATTTGCCTATCAACATGTACAGTATGCACTGCAAAGGGATGACAGTAGATTCGACAATAATAACACACCAAAAGGAAATGCTCCATGTCGATGAGCAAAAGGTGATAAAAGCTGCGGGTAGAAACTTTTTAGTTTAGGGGCAGACGCGAGTTGCGACGTCACGGTCCGAGTACAATGGAATGCTTCTAAATGGAGTTGGTGACCCCCGGCGATAGGGACAACGATCGCTCCGGGCTATGCATTGAGGGGAGCAGATAGTGGCGCAGCGCTTGCTTACTGTAAACGTCTATGATACCACTTCTGGTCACCAATTGTAAATGTATACAGGGTTAGGGCGAGGGGGAAGGTGGTTGTTGCAGTGCCTCATGACGACAGGGTGCAGGAGGTCGAGCGGTCAGGATTAGAGGGTAAGCATCCAGGGCTACCGTTAAAGGACAAAACAGGAAATTAGGTACTATAAAGAGGATGTATTTTAAGAGCGCGCCTAGGGTCCGACGTTACCAGGTTTATGCCAGTCTAGGAGATTGAACATGTGATTGAAATGGGCAGCGGAAGGGGAAGCGGTTCATGTTAACTTATGTTGGTGGGCGGTCGTGAAAAGCAGAGCCAGAGGCTCTGCCTTCCAGAGAAACGTCCGTTCCGCTCAAGCTCTGGATTACAAGAGAGGGAAGCAACTGTGCTCTGCTCCGCATAACACTCCAGTGTCCACGCACGTTATCAGTATCCAGCGCACGCTATTGGCTGAAACCAATGGCGAGAATTCGCTAGCAGTTTCAGCAGAGGGCTCTAGGAGTCTCTCGTCAGCAGCTTTAACTGGACAGAAGTGCCTCGGTTTTGAAAGACAAGTCGGCCTTTGTGGCCTAGCGGTTCTAGGCTCTTCAGTCTGGAACCGCACTGCTGCTACGGTCTCAGGTTGGAATCCTGCCTCAGGCATGGATGCGTGAGATGTCCTTAGGTTAGTTAGGTATAAGTCGTTCTACGTCAAGGGGACTGATCGCCTCAGTTGTTAAGTCATATAGTGCTTAGAGCTATTTGAACCATTTTGAAAGTCTAGGGACTTGTGTCACGCAGGCACAGCGTAAGGTACTCGGGGAGAACACTTGTAAAGATCTGAATAGGCCTTTGAAATAAATTTTTTAAACCAATTCCCTAAAATATTCCTTGACTGGCTGCCACCATGTACATTCCTTCTTCCTTCCAGAGGAGTGGTGACAAACATTGCTTGCAAAACGGTGTCAGTCACTTCCCGGAAAGACTGTTTGCTCTAGTAGGGGCCTTATACTATGGGAGGGATCATTACAACATTTCATTTAATGCATATAAGTGGGAGGAGACTTGCATGCCCTTAAGTTAATCAAATTTTATGAATTAAGAAGATAATTAAACTTTAATTGTTCAAATTACAATACAATATTTCCTGTAACAGTTGAAATCATCACTGTTCATATAATCAAGCCTTAAGACAAAAGAAGTTAAAATGATGCTTCACAATATAGGAATGAACTATCATTGTTTCTGTTAGATTGAGGGGAAAAATCTGCTGTTATACAAAATACTTAATTCTATGGCAATCAAAATATTTGGGTAAAAAACATAATAAATTGACTTACTGCAGAACATTAACACCTGGCTTGGTTACAGTTGAATTAAGTACATTTCAACCTTAGTAAACCTTACTATGTCATTTGACTGTTTCTGAGGATAGTAGTTGCACAAAGTTGCTCAGGCTATCAAATATTAACACAATTCAGTGAAGTGGAGTATTCACGTACAAAGTCGAAGAAATGGAGTACCATAAAACACACATAATACCAACATTACTATATTAATCCATATTAAAATACAAAGTACAAAACCTTTTCTTATACTAGCAAAACACTGGAATTAAGGTTGAAATCAGGGGACTGTCATATGGAATAAACTAAGCTTGTAAAATAAAGTTATAGGAATGGAGACCACACAGGCAAAACTCTACAAAAGATAATTGAAATATGTTGCCACAGCGACGAAACAGCTAACAGTATTCCCGTCCTATTCATAAAACTTAGTATAAAGGAAGGGAAAGAATGCAGTGAGTTTATAATCAGTTCACAAAATACGAAAAGTTTCTCAGCTAGAATATTGTTCTGTGCGACAGAAGTTTCGACTCATGGGGAAGAGCACGTTGCTTGTTCGGCGGGGAAGTGTGACGTCGACGCCTCTCTCTAGTGGGTGATGGAAGGGGGAGCATCTGTGGTGTAACGCACGTCTTACCTCCCAGTATGCACAAGGGATGAGAAATTCGTGAGTTCGGGGAGGAGGTGGCGTGTGATTGCTAAGGCAATCTTGAAGCAAACGTTTTTTGAAGCACAGCTGGTGGCATGTACCAGCGAGATTTAGTGGTTTTGTAAGTCATTTGCGAAATCTGAAGCTTTAGTAATGGATGTTGTGGCTTGGGAGGAAAAGGGATTTGACTAATGGGAAAAAATCATGTTGCATTTAACGCAGAGTTTTTCAGGGCATAATCGTGGACAGGCGTCCGCAATCGCAACGTCAGGGTAGCCCGACATTCTGGCCAGTTATGCCGAGCGGCCCACCTGCGGCAAACCGGAAGGGTGCTCGCGTTAAAGGATAAGGAATTGGGTGTAATCGGAAAAAAGTTCAGGTAACTTCTCGAGCGGCGTGTGAGCCATACAGTAAAATCTGTCACAAACCACGTGCTAGCTGTTTCGGAGGTGGGGCATCTCGTTGCCCGGACTATGAAAGTCGCACAGCCTCGACAGTGGGAAGTGGGAGGACAGTGTCAAATACCCGGGTTTACTAGTGTGCGAATGTATGTTTGCGTTGTTTGTTGAGAAACAGCTCTGCTTAACTCCTATGCCTGGGAAAAGTAGAGGGAAGCAGTGCTGTAAAACAGTTTTGCTTAGCCCTCACGTCAGGGAAAACTGGGGGGGGGGGGGGGGGTGGGGGGGGGGGGGAGCCGTGTTACTGCAGTTGTATCATGATACTGATTCGACCTCAGATGGGAATTGGTGGATAGCCTAAGGGCAGGCAGGGTGCAGTACGAATGCTGCTGGAGGACCACAGCCACAGGCTGAATGTGACGACAACAGAGAGTTTCTGACTGTAGTAGCCGTATTGGAATATAAAAGGTTCCCTTCCACCTCCCTCTGGGGGCAGGCGATGACGCATAGATGAAAGAGATAGGTAGGCGATCGGTTTACGAAAGTGAAAACTGCAAGAATAAACAGGTCTGTTGGGCACTCTGCGGGCGCTCACCGCAACGTGTAAGGAACACGGCCCTGGAGGAGGGAGGTAAAAACTAATGGTAGAGGTTGGAACAAATAGACGAGCGACTCAGAGCAATGGTAGTAACCCAGTGTAATGCATGGTCGAGACAGGAATTGTGTTCTGTCTTCATATGGCGATTACGTCATGTGGGGGTTAACTACTACAAAATTCCCAAAATCCATTAAGTAACAGGGTGCGCTACGAAAAAAAGGGGGTGCGAACTACTGCGTCACTGTGCAATAAAATCTTTTAGATGACGTTACGTCATGGTTGCTAATCATCATCAATCTAGTGGTTATTTCAGTGGGTGCTTCATTACGTCATGGGTCTATGTGTTTGAATAAACACGCGAGGGTCTCTCACTTAGCAAGTATTTCCACGAAAACGCATATCGTAGCGGGCATGAGAATGAAAAGCTCGCAATAATTTTTAATGTTAGTGACAGCTTGAAAGAAAGCGGGGAAATAACGGCTTCTAAACCGAAAATGGACGTAGCTCATCTGCAAAGCAGGGTAACTGTGGAGCATAAGTTACTAAAATTAGATGAAAATACGAAGTATCACCATCTATTGAACAATAAAAGATAAATAGAATAGACACCGCAAGGAGGGGCTGTTCATTCTGGGTATGACAACAAAACGAAACGTTCAACGACGTACGCTTGTAAGGAGTAGCATTATAGAAGAAGTTTTGTAAGGTAAACATGATGCATTCTTTCGACAGGCAAAACAAAATCATTGTCAATAGAGGAGATCTAAAAGTGAAATACAGTACAATACAGAAATTCTGCAACAAAGCTGAATAGTACAGACAGCTTAATATCATCAGATAACAAATACTTATTCAGTAGTCGGAAGAAGTACCTTTAAACACTTAAAACACTCAGTACATTGTCCCTCAAAACTTTAAATAAATGACTTATAAATCAAATGAAAATTACATTTAATTTATGATAGACCAGACAAAGAAGAGGGAGAGAAGTGGTAGTGTTCGGAGGCGTGACTGGCATATCGCAACGCGACAGCTATACCTGTCCACGTGTTTGCGCCATGCGGTCTCTGCTTATAGTAAGCATTCACTGGGAGCTTAAGCCGCAATTTAGACGGCTAAAAAAACATTGTCCCAACTGGAAACTCGCTGCATGGTAAAGTGAATCATGTTTAACAGTTCTGCGCTGATTTCTGGGGTGGCAGCAAAAAACATACCATATAACATCACTTAAAACAACACACACAGGACCTTTCGCCTTCTCACCAGTAACCTCAATAAAACAACATCATACATTACTTCATATCAACAAAACTTCTCTGCCTCTGGGAGATAACATCCGGAAGTCGTCATATCCTCTCTTGCAAACTTACAGGGGTAGAACAGATCAATTCTATTTCAGCGTAACTTGGTGCATTGAGTTAACCAATCAAGGAACTACCACTTACGAAGAACAGAAGGCAGGGACAGTAAAAGAATTAATGGTCGTTGAAGGCGATGAAGAGAGACGAGAAAGTAAAGAAGGAGAAGGAAGAAAAAGTTCATTCATTTCGTTCCGCAATCCGGCATGACACACAACGTGCTATCGATTTTGGCAACACAAGTGCTAATCGTGTCATTACGACTGTGTATGCGCTTTGGGCCTAAAGTCGCCTAGTACCAGTAGTAAACAACAGACATCACCAGGAACGTCAGAATCTAATGGTTTGTAGCTTTTCTTACAAGGCCTAAAAGCACATTACGAGTCTGTGCCTGGTCTTGCAATAAAAACAAGCTCCCATCAAGGTAAAATGGTTCAAATGGCTCTAAGCACTATGGAAATTAACATCTGAGGTCATCAGCCCCTAGACATAGAACTACTTAAACCTAACTAACCTAAGGGCATCACACACAATCCATGCCCGAGGCAGGATTCGAACATGCGACCGTAGCAGCAGCGCGGTTCCGTACTGAAGCTCCAAGAACCGCTCGGCCACAGCGGCCGGCCATCAAGGTAAAAAGATTTAATGCACCAACGATTTCGGAACCATTGGAGACGCGATATGACAGCACAGCACAGCGAATCTGTATGTACAGAGCAGGGAATCAGTGATCATAAGGCCGTTGCAGCATCCCTGAATATGGAAGTTAATAGGAATATAAAAAAAGGGAGGAAGGTTTATCTGTTTAGCAAGAGTAATAGAAGGCAGATTTCAGACTACCTAACAGATCAAAACGAAAATTTCTGTTCCGACACTGACAATGTTGAGTGTTTATGGAAAAAGTTCAAGGCAATCGTAAAATGCGTTTTAGACAGGTACGTGCCGAGTAAAACTGTGAGGGACGGGAAAAACCCACCGTGGTACAACAACAAAGTTAGGAAACTACTGCGAAAGCAAAGAGAGCTCCACTCCAAGTTTAAACGCAGCCAAAACCTCTCAGACAAACAGAAGCTAAACGATGTCAAAGTTAGCGTAAGGAGGGCTATGCGTGAAGCGTTCATTGAATTCGAAAGTAAAATTCTATGTACCGACTTGACAGAAAATCCTAGGAAGTACTGGTCTTACGTTAAATCAGTAAGTGGCTCGAAACAGCATATGCAGACACTACGGGATGATGATGGCATTGAAACAGAGGATGACTCGCGTAAAGCTGAAATACTAAACACCTTTTTCCAAAGCTGTTTCACAGAGGAAGACCGCACTGCAGTTCCTTCTCTAAATCCTCGCACAAACGAAAAAATGTCTGACATCGAAATAAGTGTCCAAGGAACAGAAAAGCAACTGGAATCACTCAATAGAGGAAAGTCCACTGGACCTGACGGGATACCAATTCGATTCTACACAGAGTACGCGAAAGAACTAGCCCCCCTTCTAACAGCCGTGTACCGCAAGTCTCTAGAGGAACGGAGGGTTCCAAATGATTGGAAAAGAGCACAGATAGTCCCAGTCTTCAAGAAGGGTCGTCGAGCAGATGCGCAAAACTATAGACTTATATCTCTTACGTCGATCTCTTGTAGAATTTTAGAACATGTTTTTTGCTCGCGTATCATGTCATTTCTGGAAACCCAGAATCTACTATGTAGGAATCAACATGGATTCCGGAAACAGCGATCGTGTGAGACCCAACTCGCCTTATTTGTTCATGAGACCCAGAAAATATTAGATACAGGCTCCCAGGTAGATGCTATTTCTCTTGACTTCCGGAAGGCGTTCGATACAGTTCCGCACTGTCGCCTGATAAACAAAGTAAGAGCCTACGGAATATCAGACCAGCTGTGTGGCTGGATTGAAGAGTTTTTAGCAAACAGAACACAGCATGTTGTTATCAATGGAGAGACGTCTACAGACGTTAAAGTAACCTCTGGCGTGCCACAGGGGAGTGTTATGGGACCATTGCTTTTCACAATATATATAAATGACTTAGTAGATAGTGTCGGAAGTTCCATGCGGCTTTTCGCGGATGATGCTGTAGTATACAGAGAAGTTGCTGCATTAGAAAATTGTAGCGAAATACAGGAAGATCTGCAGCGGATAGGCACTTGGTGCAGGGAGTGGCAACTGACCCTTAACATAGACAAATGTAATGTATTGCGAATACATAGAAAGAAGGATCCTTTATTGTATGATTATATGATAGCGGAACAAACACTGGTAGCAGTTACTTCTGTAAAATATCTGGGAGTATGCGTACGGAACGATTTGAAGTGGAATGATCATATAAAACTAATTGTGGTAAGGCGGGTACCAGGTTGAGATTCATTGGGAGAGTGCTTAGAAAATGTAGTCCATCAACAAAGGAGGTGGCTTACAAAACACTCGTTCGACCTATACTTGAGTATTGCTCATCAGTGTGGGATCCGTACCAGGTCGGGTTGACGGAGGAGATAGAGAAGATCCAAAGAAGAGCGGCGCGTTTCGTCACTGGGTTATTTGGTAACCGTGATAGCGTTACGGAGATGTTTAATAAACTCAAGTGGCAGACTCTGCAAGAGAGGCGCTCTGCATCGCGGTGTAGCTTGGTCGCCAGGTTTCGAGAGGGTGCGTTTCTGGATGAGGTATCGAATATATTGCTTCCCCCTACTTATACTTCCCGAGGAGATCACGAATGTAAAATTAGAGAGATTAGAGCGCGCACGGAGGCTTTCAGACAGTCGTTCTTCCCGCGAACCATACGCGACTGGAACAGGAAAGGGAGGTAATGACAGTGGCACGTAAAGTGCCCTCCGCCACACACCGTTGGGTGGCTTGCGGAGTATCAATGTAGATGTAGATGTAGACAGGGCGTTACAGAGCCCTTAAAGCACTCACGTCTGTGGAGAAAGGAGAAGGATCCTACTTTAATTATAGGGTGGAGAAATAATGCTTGTTGGAAAGATGAAAGAAAAAAGAGTTGATTATGACTAGAAAACGAAACGGAAGAAACAGCCATGAACGGCTGGGAGACTTAGTGGTTGTCATACACATCCCTGGAGATTAACTGAAAGTTTGTTACTAACCTGTTTCAACGGGTTATTAGGTGAAGATTTTGGTCGCCACCGACTCTAGCCATACAACTAATCAAAGGTTTGGCCAAGTCGGAAAAGAAATGAATTTGATCACAGACCAAAAACTCGTAAAAATACGTACGTTGTGATGTCGCTCATAGGGGATGCGATGTAATTAATAGTACTGGCAGTGCCCTCTTCACGAGAATCAAACATTTAAAATAAAATAGAAAATGCATGAACTCTGTGCATAAGATCAGGTCCCAGCAAAACACCTGAAAATAAGCTTTAATCTAAAGCATTTGTTTTAAAATAGAAGGGGAAACTAATCACTGGACCTGTGCGGAAGGAAACGCGTTGGGTGTGCTAACGGGAAAGCTACGAGGTGAGTGGCTTAGGTGCAAAAACGTAACCTCGGAACACAAGAGAAAATTGTACATACAATCATTTACTCCTAAGAGATGGATGTGAGGCATGTACACATTTCCTGATTACATTAATTCCTAAAACATTAAAGAAAAGCATCGATACATTCACCGTTATGATCTACACCTAAAATCATTGGAGTGAATCATACATTCAACTGCTGTTGCCTGATAACTGATCGCAATAACTCGTGAAACGGTACACGTTTCGCAGTACACCCGCGTGACCACGTGGTTTGTGGAGACGCAATTTCTAGGCACTGTGGCCAAGTTGCAACAATATCACATCACAGAATCATGAACAGTTAACACTCCTTAAAACAAACATGAGATCGGACAGTTGGTGATGACGGTAGCCCAACAAACTTTAATGTTCAATCACGTGGTTGGCTCCCCAAGGACGAAAGATACATAAAGCAAGGAGAATTTACCAGAAGGCAAAGCTATTGATTTTTAGGAAAATAAAAGCTTATACAGGCACAGCTGAAGGCAAACACACATTCATACAGGAGCGAGTGTTCACTTCTTATCGACACCCTTGTGTGGCGCTCTTCCGGCGGATCCAAGTCTTCTGTAGAAATTTTCTAAAAGAAAAATCTGCCAACATTTTGCATTCCTTGCTGCGACAAGGCAAAGGAATCTTTCAGAGCTGATAAGCGAGACCAAAAGGTAACAGCTCTCCTCTCGCCAAGTAACGACGCTCCACGCGGTCAGTCTAACTGACCCATCTTCGACTGGAGCACAGCTGTGGACGCTTGCCGTACCGGCGGCAGACTGCCTCCCTTTTTCTTCTCCAGCCTCTGCCACGCTCTGCGTGGCCCGGAAAACTCAAAGATGCCATTTCCGCCACCAACCTAACGCAGGTGGATTTCTCACAAGTAGCGCAAACCTCTTTGCCTATTTGACCACTACGAGAGTTGGCTATTCTGTACAACCGCTGCTGAATCTGTATGACTATCGCAGACTTTCTGCAGACGACTACGCCACCGTCTAGCAACGTGACACACAACCACGTTCATTCAATCACACTACTATGAGAGTTATGAGAAAACAGAAACAGGGAAAAGAAAGAGAGGTGTTAGTGAAAATGGGCGACCGGAGTAATGAAAGGTGGCTACAGGATCCTTTGAATCTCTCAAAAATATACGTTACAAAACTTCTCATCACGATAACTAGGCATGACGTACCAGACAACCACAGAGATCAAAACAAGGTTAAGAAATTTATGGCAGTACACGTGTTCAACGGAAGAGCATTTTCTCTAAGTTCTTCTCTGGATAAATGGCTACAAGGTATCAGCGCATATCAACACTCTCAGTACAGAAGAGATGGTGGCAGTGGCAGTGCGGCGGCTGAGAGCAGTATGCACGCGGTACTTGAGTAGCTGTGGCGTGGGCGGTGGGGCGGGTGGCTGCACAGTGCTGAAACTACGTGCCCCAGGCATTGATGCCAGGAAACAAACACAGATGGCAGCAGGCGGCAGGCCAGCAGCTAACATTGGGCGGTAGGTGGGCGGCGGCAGCGGCAGGGATACCGCGCTAAGTGGTTCAAACTGCTATGAGCACTATGGGACTAAACTTCTGAGGTCATCAGTCCCCTAGAACTTAGAACTACTTAAACCTAACTAACCTAAGGACATTACACACATCTACGCCCGAGGCAGGATTCGAACCTGTGACCGTAGCGGTCGCGCGGTTCCAGACTGAAGCGCCTAGAACCGCTCGGTCACTACGGCCGGCAACCGCGCTAACCGTGGAGAGTGGGCCCGTGCGCTTTGTGTAGCCACGGAAGCGGCACGGACGCCTCGCGCGTTTTCTTAATATCTTGGCGCCCGGCTCAGAGTTGGTGGGCGGCTAACGAGAAGCTGTGCCGGCTGTGATCGTCAAAGGGAGCCAGAGCGCACGCCGTGGGCATGAACACCGCGGACCGCATCTCGGTGGACTCAAAGAACACGTGTAGGAGCTTAGGACTGCGAGAGGCAGGAAGTGCGGACTTTGCCCGGGGCGCTTGTATGTGGGGATATAGCGTCTGACACGGCGTCGCAGCTGCTGTGCTGCAGTAAATGGCTCTGAGCACTAGGCGACTTAACTTCTGAGGTCATCAGTCGTCTAGAACTTAGAACTAATCAAACCTACTAACCTAAGTACATCACACACATGCAGGATTCGAACCTGCCACCGTAGAGGTCGCTCGGTTCCAGACTGCAGCGCCTAGAACCGCACGGCCACTCCGGCCGGATGTGTTGCAGCACTCAGGCTTGGCGCGTAGCAGAATAACAGCGGCGAATATTGACTAGCTACACAGAGTCAAACATCAACCAAAGTAAAAGATCACCCTATGGAAACGGATCGCGATTCTGACACCAAATGCAAATGTATATGATCCCACTTCTGGTCACGAATTGTAAAGGTATACAGGGTTAGGGAAAGGGGAGGAAGGCAGTTGTTAAATATGCCTCATGACGACAGGGTGCAGGAGGTCCAATGTTCAGGATTAGAGATTTGGTATCCAGGGCTGCCATTAAATGACAAAACGGGAAATTAGGTACAATAAAGAGAATGTATTTTAATGTACGGTGTACAAGGGGTGCGCATAGAGTCGGAAGTTACTAGGTTTAGGCCTGTCTAGGAGGTAGAACAACTACTTGGAATGGGCGAACGGAGAGGAAGCAGTTCATGTTAACTTACGCTGGTGGCCGGTCGTGAAAAGCAGAGCCAGAGGCTCTGCCTTCCAAAGAAACATCTGTTCTGCTCGAGGTCTTGATGACAAGAGAGAGAAGCCAATGTGTTCAGGACCACAGACCACTCCAGAGTCCACACACGTGGTCGGTATCCCATGCTTGCTGTTGGCTAAAACCAATGGCATGAATTCCCTAGCAGTTTCAACAGAGGGCTCAAGCAGTCTTTTGTCAGCAGCTTTAACTGGACAGAACTGCCTCGGTTTTGAAAGACAAGGGACTTGTGTCACGCAGGCACGGTGTAAGGTACTTCGGGAGAACACATGTAAAGATTTGACTGGGTCTTTGAAATAGATTTTTTAAACCAATTCCCTAAAACATTCCTTGAGTGGCTGCTACCATGTTCATGGTATGGAAAAATTCTTTAGAAAACTGCGTTGGGGAATTTTCAGATGGATACAAACAGACCAGCGATGCAGTTGATCATGTGAAATGCCTGTGGTACACTCATGATGTATGCATGTAACTTTTAGGCATCAGGAGAGGGCACAAAATATCTGATTGGCTGAAATAAACTCGGAAGGGGAAAGGGAGCGATGTTGCGAAGCAGTTTAACGCTAGGAGTTTGAGATTGGCAGAGGTAGTTTCCACAAGATGAAAGGAACGCTCCCATTGGTCTGAAAATGCCATGATGGGAAGCACGAAAGGACACAGGTGGGGGACAGTTTTCTACGAAAGACACAAGACCAAGAACCTTGGGGGCTCTCCTCTGAACCAGCATCAAGACGTGTAGAACAGGGCACATCAAGCTCTGTACGACACCAAAAGAGGAATTATGTGAGAACATTGCATTCACTTTGACTAACAGTCAGCTAGAAATTAGCTGAAGATATATTGAGCTCTGATAGAGGAAAAACGAAACAGTCACGTAGGAATTGTTCTTTCGAGAACTGCGAGAGCGTTGAGCATACACGCTGCTCCATTTATGCAAGTGTATATCGCCATATTTTCCAGACTAGGGATGAGTGCATGTTTTCTCGCCTAAGGAGGAACATAGGAGAATTTCAGCTGATAAAATCAGTCAACATTTTGATTAGCTTTTTATAGGGTTCTCAGAGGGCGAGAGCGGCCATACTGCTGACTGAACATCACAGCTAAAAGTAAATGCCGCTGGCAGAAGCGTAAATTTGTTGGATCACCAGCTTGCATCCACTTGAAACGTCCCCTTAAAAAAAAATATACGTGACTGTGCTTAAACTGACACACAATATTTTTAGCGCAATGCAATCTGAGTTTCAATAATCCCTACAAAAGAATGGCTCTGACTAACATTAACCTACACCTTTCACAAATCACTTACATCACAAGAATCTTTGTTACTCGAACTACTGCAATACAGCGAGCGCCACTCCTGCCAGCTAAATAAAAGATTCAAACTACGGAAGGCACTAACTACTGATAGGCATAGTTAGCAATTGAAAGATTTTAATAGAGAACAAACAATGTATTTACCTCAACAGTCATAATACATATAGCAGTTCATGACAACCATTCTTACAAATTTCAAAACTCCGCCATTTCTCTCCCCACATCCACCACTGCTGGCGGCTCACCTCCAACTGCGCAACACTACGCGCTGTTAACATCCAACTGCCCAACGCTACAATGGCTAGTATTACAACAATGCCAACCAGCCACAGACTGCACACAGCACAGCCAGTGATTTTCATACAGAGGTGGCGTTACCAACACAATAACCTAAACAGCCTACTTACATAGCCCCCAGGAACCCCACAAAAAATTTTACAAATTGTTTTGGGCAGTGGCCAGTAGTGATTAGATAAAATTTTTCTTAATTACAATAACAAAGATATCAAATTCACACACTTTTTGATACAATGTTGGTCAAAAGCTAAAATTTTCTCACAGTCCATAAAGACAGTCCTGATCATTCATCACAGTAAAATTGCAGTGTTTTTTTTTTCAAAGTCTGAGCAGTAAAAGAGAATGCACATGGAAGTAGTGGATTTCCATGTAGTCTTGAAGTAGTGTTGTCCTTCCAACGGAAAGACAGTGCTGACTCTCGACATGCAGAAAGGTAATGGGCCACAACAGGACAAACCCACAGCAGAGTCAGTCGAAGTTTCGAAGAATATTGGTACGTAGGTCATCACAGAGCAGACCCACTGTAGTCCTTGTAGAGATGGCCAGCAGTCATCTGTTGCGACTGTGCAGGTGCACAATCACCATCGAAGAGTCTTGCGGACAATATAGCAAGTCCATAACCACCACTTGTGCCCTCACAAGGTTTTTGGAATTGTCTTTAGAACCAGCAATGCTGTTATTGAGTCCCTTGCTGAATTATTAACACATGTGCAAACACTAACACTCCCTACTTCTCACATATTGTCCATATACTATGACCAACAGAAACGTGTGCAGTGAAATGGAACTTACAAGTTAATAATGTGATGAACTGGTGTCAATTACAATTTTATAACACAAGAATACAATTACAAAGGTACAAAATACATCATTAAAGAACATAACAATACAGATAACATTTGTAGTACAGGTTTTACAAATGAATCGAAATAACATATACATCAGTGTTACATGAATCATGACATGAGTACATACATAAAAGATCAGAATAACGTTCGAAACATCAACTTCACACATGAGCATTAAAACAGAACAGAATAAATAATGTCTTAACATCTTTACAAAGAAAGTAACATATTATCAAAAAAGTTCTACAACATAACTCTTATTAGCTAAACACATTAAGACAGGAAAAACACAAATTCATATAGTGTAATAACACAAAAATACAGGACAGTGTTTGTTTTCAGTGTGACATTTGGTACTGCAGTCCACCCCAAAACTTCATTCCATATATCTGTCCTCTTATTTCAACATTTGTTTCCACCAAAAAAATTCTATCCAAGCATACTTTCAGTATTTATATGTTCACACATTTCTTACCTCATTATTTATTTTCCATTATCTTACCTCATCATTTATTTCCAAGATAATACTACCTAAACCTGTTGTCCCTAAACCCAAATTTTTTGGTTCATATCCTCTTTCAAAATACGTTTTGGCCAAACCATTCTCTTATAGCTTCGCAATGCATTGGATCCAATTCATCACAACTTGTTCTCTTATATGGCCAACCCCATCTTAAGCTAACTTAAATCTACTGAGCTCAGATGCTAAACTAAGGGTCGAGGCAATGCAGCAGCACAAAACAATTCACACAAACAGCAACGACAAAAAAATGCAAATTGGCAAAGCATTACAACTAATATAAGGCAATGAGCAGTAAACAAGAAAAA
This sequence comes from Schistocerca americana, assembly GCF_021461395.2. Classification (NCBI taxonomy): domain Eukaryota; kingdom Metazoa; phylum Arthropoda; class Insecta; order Orthoptera; family Acrididae; genus Schistocerca; species Schistocerca americana. Next base: position 683,329,219 of record NC_060121.1, read on the forward strand.
TAAATCAGTAGTAAAACTGGCTTAACAGAGTAATGTGAAGTGAAACTTAGTAGCACTATGCCTGGCAAACAGCAGCAGCAAATGCAATAACTTATATCTAAACATGACATAGCTGAAGCAGAAAAAATATTACAGTAAAAATGGCCTTGTTTAATACCTATGACACATCTTAAAACTAGAGTGGTGCATCACAAAAACTTACTCTGCAAGAAAGTTACCAAGTCACTAAAAAAATTATGTATGCAATTTCTGTGAAGGGAAATATCTATTTGTACTTTAAAAAGCATGATCCCACACCAAACTGCGTAATTGCGTAAGCATGTGTCACTGATGTAGTGAAAAAAATGTTTCTCTCAGTTAAATGATCAGATAGCTGTATAATTTGTGTGTTAGAGAAATATGGTACCGATGTGTAAAGTTGTATAAGCAAATACCATATTAGCTAGGGCTCCTTGTGCTTGCCAAACACATGGTACACAAAGTAAGCGTGTACCCCCTGAGGATTAGTATAGTTATACCCTCAGGTGTTACAGATTACAGCAATGGAATGAAATGTATCACGGAAAACCTTTGTATCATTGTACTTCAAATATCTTTAAAAGTAAATGATTTAAGTACAAAATTAATCACTTAGATACGTGTACTGTAGCGCTAAACTGTGCATCTTGTTGTAAGATAATCTCTGTGGAAGTGTTCTAGTTATCGTCCTCCGAAAGCTAAGTGCTGCAGAAGCCAATGTACTTACCTCATGATAAACAAAAGTGCAATGCTTTGCGTATAGATATCTTAGTTATTACGCTTATTGCCGTGATGTAGAAAGTACTATACTGTAACGTATTGTTGTGCTACGAAAAAGGCTGTCACATTGTAGCTATACCACAAATGTTACTACTAAAACATGTTTTACTTTCCAGGAGAATTCAGAAAATCAGATACACTGCAAAAGCAACAATGTAAATTGTGTCACACATTAGTAGCATCGTGATATAATCAAGTAGCTGTCAAAGAAACCAAATGCTAAGTCATCTTTAATGATACAGAAAGTACATCAAATAATGAAAGTCGTTTCAAGTAAACCAAAATGTTGCATTAAAATCTCATTAGCAGTATATGTTCTAAGTATGTAAGCCTTATAGTCGTTACGTAATTGTACAACTAACAAGCAATAATGTACACACACAATAACACTGTGACATCTGTTCACTATAACAATGCATTCGTAATTTCTGTCTAAATAAGTTCTCTTAGTTCTTGACTGGATATATAACTTCAAACATTGTTGCATGGAAACAGTTTCTAAGTTTCTAAATGCATGCTAGAAATGTGAAGTGAAAAGTTTTACGGCAATGACAAAGTTAAAAAGAAGATTATCTTTCAATAAACGGTTTTACATGTGAAATATACCCTTACTCTTCCTAGTACACAGAGTTTCAACTTGAACGCAATTATCATACGGTATACGTCGGTAAAGAATATTGGAATTTTTGTCAATGATAGCGTCTATGTTATTTTTCTCTGAGCCAGCTCGCGCACGTGGTTCCCTGCGGTGCGAGTCATTGTCTGCTATCTCTTTGTTGGCGTGCATCGTTATGGGGATTAGAAGACCTAGCTTCTGCAAATTCACCTTGCCGAGAGTGCCCTGCTCTGTTTGAATCCCGCCAGTTCTGATGGAATTCAGGTCTGTCGTTTTGTCGGTTGTTTACATAGTTTCTTGTTTGTCGCTCATGTGGTGGAGAATTTCTCCCGGAATCGTAACTGCGCGCTGAACTGTTAGGTCTGAAGTTATTCTGTCTCACCTTGATAATAATTATTTTGGTTTCCATATTGTCTGTTTCTATGGTTATCTCTGTCATATTCGTAATTACGGAAGTGCGATCTTTCTCTGTAACTACTACTCTGTCAGTGGTTGTCATATGGGTGGTGTCTGTTTTGGTCACAATTTGCGTTGTCACGGAATTGTGATGGATGTGACCTGTAGTGATTGTTTTCCTGTTTTCGCATCCCGCGACTGTCTGTGTCAATTCCTGATTCTTATAAGAGTCCCTGAAAAGCTTCAATGTCGTCTTTGCAACGTCCTGCCAAAATAATATGTCTTAAGTGTTCAGGTAATTTGATTAAGCAAATGCGGATGTGTTCTGAGGGGCTGTATGGGTCTGACAGGTACTGGTTCTTGTGCAACATGTCTTCAAAATATTTCACAAGACTGGAAAATTCAGATTGTTCGAAATGTTTCATCATTATGACGCTATGTTTTACTCAGTCTTGTGTAGCTTGAGACCAATATGCTGAGAGGAAGGCATGATAAAATTCTCCTTCACTGTGACAATCGTGAATGACCGTCGCATTCTTTCAGCTGGTTCATTCTCTAAGTAGCCACACATAAATTCTAATCTGTGCTCTAATGACCAGTTGGGAGGAAAACAATGAGAGAATTGATGGAGCCACGCTTTTGGATGAATGTCGTTGCCAGAATTCTTAAATGTTTTGAATTTACGTGTAGTAATGAACAGCTTAAAGTCAAAATCATCGTGTCGGCGAGTAGCATATCGGTCATTGTTACGTCGTGTCGGCGGTTCGATCTCAAAATTCGGTGCATCTTGCCAATTTCTTTCATAATTTCCGAAATGCCCTGTGTTATTATTTTCTGGCTTTTCCGTGTTTCTAAGTTCCTCTTCCCGTGTTGGAGCGCGAGTGTCCTCTGAAATATGTAATTTTTGTATTACTTGTGCCAACTGATCTTGTACTTCCCAGATTTCTCTTTTGTATTGCGTATTTATTTGATTCTGATTTTTCTTCGAATTTCTCAATTTGTTCATACTCTTCTGTGTCAGTGATGGCTACAGGTCTTGTGTCATTCAGATCATCGTCTACCTTTGCAGGTAAGTTAGTGAACTGATCCGAAAGTTCGGCTACTTTCTCCGATAGTGTACTTATTTCCTCAGTGTGTATTTCTGAACCAAGTTTCAGAGTGTCCATTTGTGTTGAAATCGTATCTACTGTGTTCTTTAAGTTTTCCTGAGTTTTTGCAAGTTGCGTAAACAAATCGGTAGATGCAACTGAGTCAATTTTAGCCCACAAGGTCTCATGATTTTCATGAACAACAGTTTGCAGTTCTTTTATGGCAGCTTCGTGATTCTGTAATGCATTTTCATGCCGCGAAAAAATAGGTTGAAAATGCTCACAAATTTGTGTTTTTCCATCATTACAGACTTTTTGAGATTTCGATTCAATGTTATGTAACTCAGTAGTTAAATCTTCACGTGTTTGTTCAAGTGTGGTGCCTAACTTTTGAAGCTTTTGCTGTGTTTGTCTCTGGTGTTGTTCCATTGTGTCTAACTGTTGCTGTGTTTGTCTCTGATGTTGTTCCATTGTGTCTAACTTTTGAAGATTTTGTTTCATTGTGTCTAACTTTTGAAGCTTTTGTCCCATGTGTTGTATTAATTGTAACAACAATGCACTGGTGTCTGAAACATGTTCCTCAGTGCTATTCGGCAATGCATTTGAACCGCCAATATTCGCTTTTTGAAAAGCATAAAATGCGTCTTGACTTATTTGAGCAAAACGGCGAGGACGCAAAACCTGAATCTACAGTATTTGCAAGATTGTGTCCTGTCATTTCGGATTCCTGAGGCAAGCTGTCGCCGACCGAACGATCGATAATGCTTCCCTGTTCACTAATTGTTTCACTGCCTACACCATTTTTTGCAGCCCGCTCCATTTCCCTATGTACAGTTACCAAATTACTACTATGAACATTAGCTAATTCATTACACGGTGGCGCTAACACTCTGCTTTCGTCTTCACTGTCATTTCTCAGTTTGCTTTGGAGCCTAGTATTACGTTTTTCAAACACCATTATTGTAACAATATTTCACACGACAACACAGAAAAGCACAATTTGAAGAGCAAAATAAGAAAACACATTAACATAGCATTGAAAATAATATCTCGTCAATTGCAAGCGCAGCTGCGAAATACTTGGTGCAAATCTACATGCATGCCACAACTGTTTTACTGTACTAGAATGAAAACTACAACTACAAAGGAAATTCTCCCTATTGATTATGCGCTAGCAATAAACAATAGCTACACTAATTACACAAACTACAAGATCAAAATCAGAAGATTCGAGTGAGGAATCCTCGGCTAAGGGTCGACATATGAAACGTCCCCTCAGAAAAATTATATATGACTGTGCTTAAAGTGACACACACTATTTTTAGCGCAACGCAATCTGAGTTTCAATAATCCCTACAAAAGAATGGCCCTGACTAACACCAACCTATACCTTTCACAAATCACTTACCTCACAAAAATCTTCTTTACTAGAACTACTGCAATACAGCGAGAGCCACTACTGCCAGCTAAATAAAAGATTCAAACTACGGAAGGCACTAACTACTGATAGGCACAGTTAGCAAATGAAAGATTTTAATAGAGAATAAACAATGTATGTACCTCAATAGCCATAATATATATAGCAGTTCATGACATCCATTCCTACAAATTTCAAAACTCCGCCATTTCTCTCCCCACATCCACCACTGCTGGTGGCTCACCTCCAACTGCGCAACGCTACGCGGTGTTAACAGCCAACTGCCCAATGCTATAATGTCTAGTAATACAACAATGCCAACCAGCCACAGACTGCACACAGCACAGCCAGTGATTTTCATACTGAGGTGGCGTTACCAATACAAAAACCTAAACATCCTACTTACACACTGTGAACTCCAACCTTGAGTAATGTTTTGCTCATCTTGTCACAAAAAGTAACCATCCTCTTTAGTCTTGATTGTCATCATAAATAGTCACGAACTTAGAACGGGAATCGGATGATTTATCGTAATATTGGCCCAATCCACAGTGAATATGTAAGAAAAATCTTGTAATCAACCTTCTACCAATAGTTCATATTGTTGTGTTTAGTGTAATTTGTACTAAATTTGATGTAACGCATTTTCTTGACAACTGTCGTATCTACTGTCCAACTTCAATCTATGTAAATTCGTCTACTTCTTTGGCAATAATTCTGAAATTAAACAAATTGTGTACAAGTATGCATCGATGTGCTCTTTCATAGAATAAGGGTCCACTCCTAACCCCAGTCATTTATTCTAGTGACAGTATTGGACTCACATGGTGTTTTTGCTGATGTCTGACAAACGTGGAAAGGAATGGAGTGTCAGAAACTGTCTCGCAGGAGATGGCTACCAGCTTGAAGGACTAGAATATGGTGATGATAATGATGGACCCTGTGGAGTGGCGGATGGATGAGAGTAACAATAATATTAATGCTTCGACGTCTTTTACTAGAGCTTGAAAACTTTTTTTGCGGTCAGCGAGAAAGTGATGGACAACATACTGACCATAATTTCAAGTATGCAAGTCCGCACTCGTTTTGTATTCGGTAAAAGAAATGTTGCTGCTCTCTGTATAGTCAATGGCATCAGAAACTACGATTTTGAATAAAAGTTTTGAGCCGGCCGGGATGGCCAAGTGGTTCTAGGCGCTACAGTCTGGAACCACGCTACCGCTACGCTCGCAGGATCGAATCCTGCCTCGGGCATGGATGTGTGATGTCCTTAGGTTAGTTATGTTTAAGTAGTTCTAAGTTCTAGAGGACTGATAACCTTAGAAGTTACGTCCCACAGTGCTCCAAGTCCTTTGAAACATTTTTTTAAATGTTTTGAGTTCTTACTGATTGAATTATATTCTGTAAATGTTTCCACGCTAAGTATAATAATAATCCTGATAATGACAATAATGATGATACGATCATGAACAGTACTATGAACAGTTCAGAGGCAACCTCTACGTTAAATTCCAATTAAAACAGTCAATCTTTCTGACTTTTAATCATCGAAGTTAACTGCTCACCACAAAAGTGGAAAATAATCTCACGACCCGCCAGGAGATTTTGTTAACATACTTGCGGTACACTCAAACAGGTACTTTCGTGAAATCTAAGAGATTCAGGACGGTGTACCGTCCTTGAGAATTCACTGCCTATTTGTACAGAAAAAATGCGTTTGGTTGCAGCCCCGTTGTGATTTTATACAAGGCAGCACATAATCCGGCGTTTGACTGACACAGACAGAGTGATGGCTCGATGTCAAGTGACCTGTCACTGCCTCTCAGGCCATATTTATGTCTGGACACAGCGGACAGCCGAAGGGAACACCTGCCGTCATCAGCTCTATGCCCCAGTGGCAGCCACTACATGACCGCTTTCTCGGACACAAATTGTTTTATAACACAGCCATGAATCAATTTAGAATCTTCAAAATTTTTGTATGAATGGAGTTAAGTTGGCCTTTATCACAGTTCGCCTGCATTTAAACTTTACCGACTAGAAGTTTTAGAAGTGGCTGACAGTAGAACATGACCTCTGAACTACAGGTTTAAGAGACCTTGTATTGGTTGTTATTTAAATCAAAGTCTTGAAACTACTTGCATCTTTAGATATGTTTTTGGATGAGATCCTCCTTTACAATGCACGATTTTGTTTTTTATCCCAAACATGTTTCACTACAGTTGCAGTGGGCTTTTATTTTATGGCTGTTAAACATAAAGAATTTTGATCGAAGAGTCCACAGATGTACTGGAGGTCCATAGCGTCCAACGGGCACAATATTTCGGCGATCAGACATGTCGCCATCATCAGGTGCGATGGGGACCTGAGCTCCTGAGGGCGGGCGGGCGCAATGTATCCCCTCTCTCAACCGACCGTTCCCTCCGCGGCCTGCGCCCGCGGGCGCAAGTCGGCAGTCGCGGAGACGCAGGGCTTTGCGTCTGTGGCTGCGTTTGTGTAGTTGCTACGTCCGCCCAGCTCGTCAGGCCGTTTTCATTGCTGAGTTTCTTCTTAATTATACTCAGTGCTGGTTCCCAGACCTTGCTAAGATTACAATCGCAGTCTCAGTTGATGAGTTCGTCTCTGGTGCTAATTTCGATGACCTCTCTGACAACGCTATCCCAGTATTTAAAAGTCTGGGCCTAGATCTTGGTACGTTCGTAATCCACCTCGTGTTTTTCAGACAAAATGTGCTCTGCGATCGCCGACTTGTTAGGATACTTCAGTCGTTTGTGCATTTGATGATCTCGGCAGCGATCGTCGATTGTGCGCACTGTGTGTCGAATATGAGTCTTACCACACTGACAGGGAATCTGGTATACGCCGGCCTTCCGCAAGCCTAAATTATCTTTCACAGTTCCCAATTATGCTCGTGTATTATTGGGCCGCCAAAAGACAGCTTCAACTCACTGTTTCTACAAGATGCATACGATTTTCACCGATAGTGCGCCAATGTATGGAATAAATACAGTGGCTACTTCTTCCTCCGTGACTTCTTCTCTCTCCAAAGGTTATATTGGAGTGGTGGGGCGGAGAGCGCGTCTAATCTGCCATTCCGAGTACCGGTTCCTTCGGAATACATTTCTGAGGTGTTCCAGCGATTGGGGCAGTCTCTCTGCATCTGAGATGCTGCGCGCCCTGTGTCCCAGTGTTCTTAGAACGCCGTTTCTCTCAGAAAGATGATGACAGCTGCCTGCTGTACGTTTTATTCCTGTACACACTGTGACCCAACGAGACATCAGATGTTCTTCATGACGTCCAGGAAAGGTAATCTTCCATGTGCTTCAGCCTCCATTGTGAACTGGATGTTTGGATGTTGGAATGTCACTGCCATGGGACCAGGTAACTGAATAAAGAAGTAGGTTTCTATTTGGATGACGATAAGGCTTCGTCCCCGAAGTACTCCATATACAAATTCGCAACCACACGTGGGAGTGGGCTGCCCGTTGCGACTCCCTCCGTTTCCTCTTAGTACTCTCCATTAAACAGAAAAGCATGTCCTCAACGTGCCTATTTACATTATTTTTCACACAAACACACACACACATACACAAATTTCCACATACAATTAATTAATTTCAGGCATAGCCATAACAGTGATTAAAATTCTTCTGGGTATTATGCCGCGTCATTTGCTAAAAACCGACAACAATAATAAACTAAAACCGACGTTTCGGCCGAATTGTAACGGCCTTCCTCAGTGGCACGACTGGTTTTGCATGGGGATAGGTGCTTCTATTTATTACAGACTATCGATGTCTGACGACACTGTTGTAAAACTTTTAATTGGCCCTCTAATATGATTGGCTAGTCTTGACGCAAGGGAGATGGAAAGAAAGAGGCTACTCGTGGATGTCCATGTCGTCAACGATTGGTAGCTGGCCGCCAATCAGCGTTCGGCTTCTGGTCGGCAAGTTTTCCTCCTGGTGTGCGCGGAAGTTTACTGACAGTTGCTCTACAGCTGTTTGTGCAGATACGTCCGTGTCCCGTGTAGCTTCTGCCCCGCGACCGCTCGCGGCCGTTTGGACTGGGATGGCCGGCAGCCAGGACGCCGGGACTTTGTAGCCATCTTCTCTGTTGATGTTGTCAGGCTGCTTAATAATTTCAATCGTTTCCCATATTTTTCGTTCTCGCATCCACGATACTTTCGCCAGTACTCAGGCTTCCTGGGACCTGCTGCGTTGTCCACAGGTACTGTGGTTTTCCGCTATAGCCGATTTATTATGTTGTTGTAATCGTACATAGCGTTCGTGTTCTGCTACTCGTAAACTGACAGGTCTGTATCTTCTATGTAGGCAGCTCCGCACTCACAATGTAGCTCGTAAGCACCTGCAGTGTTAAGATTGTTGACTACATCCTTGGTGGAACCTATCATTTCGTGCATCCTGTGAAAGAAGAGTTAAAGGAACTACAACACACCTTTCGTGCCAGCGGCTATGATGACAACATCATAAGAATGGTACCTAAAACCAAAGGGAGCAGAACATGAGAAGAAGGCAAAGAAGAAGAAGAGAAGCTTCCACTGGTACACTTACCATATGTAAAAGACGTCAGTGAACGGCTAGGCAACGTACTCCGCCGAAACGTCGGTTTTAGTTTATTATTGTTGTCAGTTTTTAGCAATGACGTGTCATAATACCCAGAAGAATTTTAATCACTATGACACCGGCCGCGGAAGCCTACGTTCTTATATCCTAGCAGTTTCCAAGTCGTAATTATTGCTTGAATAAATTTCTACATCAAGTTGTATATGTTTGCAGATGGCAAACTGTGAAAGAAAACTGGCACAGCAAAAACATAATACATCAGGAAAACCACACCATATGGCAAAAAGGTATGAACACATAATTTAAAGTGTTCTTCAAAATTCTGTAATTACGATTTTGTAAACTAATATTTACATGTATACAACAAGTAAGGAAAATTCTTTATGTTTAACTGCCATAAAATAAAAGTCCACTAATGGTGCTGCAACTGCAGTGAAACATATTTTGGATAGAAAACAAAACTGTATTTTGCTAAAGGAGGATCCATCCGAAAACATATTGAAAAATCCCCTTTTGAAAAATTGTACAAGACTGTGCTTAAACTGACACACAATATTTTTAGCGCAACGCAATCTGACTTCCAAAAATCCCTACAAAAAAATGGCCCTGACTAACATTAACCTATGCGTTTCACAAATCGCTTACCTCACAAAAATCTTGGTTAATCGAACTACTGCAATACAGCGAGTGCCACTACTGCCAGCTAAATAAAAGATTCAAATTACGGAAGGCACTAACTACTGATAGGCATAGTTAGCAAATGAAATATTTTGATAGAGAACAAATGATGTATTTACCTTAATAGTCATAATATATATAGCAGTTCATGACATCCAGTCTTACAAATTTCAAAACTCCGCCATCCCTCTCCCCACATCCACCGCTGCTGGCAGCTCACCTCCAACTGCCCAGCGCTACGCACTGTTAACATCCAACTGCCCAACACTACAATGGCAGACAACAATGCAAACTGGCCACAGACTGCACACAGCACAGTCAGTGATTTTCATACAGAGCGCTACGTAACGCTGCCAATTAGAAAACATGAACAGCCTACTTACATAGCCCCCATGCTGCCCACAAACAATTTTACAAATTGTTTTGGGCAGTGGCCAATAGTGATTTGATAAAATTTTTCATAATTACAATAAAAATGATATCAAATGCACACACTTATTGATACAATGTTGGTCAAATGCAAAAATTTTCTCACAGTCCATAAAGACAGTCCGGATCATTCATTACAGTAAAATTGCAGTGCTTTTTTTTTCTCAAAGCCTGAGCAGTAAAACAAAATGCACACGGAAATAGTTGATTTCCATGCAGTCTTGAAGAAATAGTGTTGTCCTTCCAATGGAAAGACAGTGCTGACTCTCGACATGCAGACAGGTAATGGGCCACAACACAGGAAACCCACGGCAGAGTCATTCGACGTTTTGAAGAATATTGGTAGGTAGGTCATCACAGAGCAGACCCACTATAGTCTTGGTAGAGAGTATGGTATAGGTGGGCCACCAAAGGTGCAGACCCACGAGAGTCCTTGTAGAAATAATGGTATTGATGAATCATCAAGGGTGTAGACCCACTGTAGTCCTTGTAGAGATTGCCAGCAGCCATCTGCTGCGACTGTGCAGGTGCACAATCACTATCGAAGAGTCTTGCGGACAATATAGCTAGTTCATAACCACCACTTGTGCACTCACAAAGTTTTTGGATTTGTCCTTAGAACCAGCAACGCTGTTATCCAGTCCCTTGCTGAATTGTTAACACACGTGTAAACACTAACAGTCCCTACTTCTCACATGTTGTCCATATACTATGTCCAACAGAAACGTGTGCAGTGAAATTGAACTTACAAGTTAATAGTATGATGAACTGGTGTCAATTACAATTTTATAACATAAGAATACAATTACAAAGGTACAAAATACATCATTAAAGAACATAACAATACAGATAGCATTTGTAGTACAGGCTTTACAAAAGAATCAAAATAACATATACGTCAGTGTTACAGGAATTATGACATATGTACATACATAAAAGATCAGAATAACTTTCGAAACATCAACTTCACACATCAACATTAAAACAGAACAGAATAAATAATGTCTAAACATCTTTACACAGAAAATAACATAGTATTTGAAAAATTCTACAACATAAATCTTATTAGCTACACATAATGACAGAAAAAAGACAAATACACAAGGTACAGAAACACATAGCAGAATAACACAGGAGAAAAGGACAGGGTTTGTTTTCAGTGTAACATTTGGTACTGTAGTCCAATCCAAAACTTCATTCCATATGTCGTCCCACTTATTTCAACATTTGCTCCAGCCAAAAAAAAAATCCTATCCAAGCATGCTTTCTGTATTCTGTTCACATCCTCTTTCAAAAATAGTTTTTCTCCACTGTGCACTACTTTTTTGGCCAAACCATTTTCTTATAGCTTCTCAATGCATTTCTTCCAATTCATCATAGTTAGTGTCTTATATAGTCTACCCCCTCTTAAACTAACTTAAATCTACTGAGCTCAGATATATATATACCAAGGGACGAGGCAATGCAGCAGCACATAACAAATTAACACAAACAGCAAGGACAAAAAAATACAAATTGGCAAATTAACCAACAAAATTACAACTAATATAAGGCAATGAGCAGCAAACAAGAAAAATAAATCAGTAGTAATCTGGCTTAGCAGAGTAACACAAAGTCAAATTCAGTAACACTATGCCTGGCAAACAGCAGCAGCAAATGAAATAACTTATATCTAAACATGACATAGCTCAAGCAGAAAAAATATTACATTAAAGACAACAATGTAGACATCTTAATGTCTATGTAATTAAAGTGGTGCACCACAAGAAGTTATTCTACCAAAAAAATTACCAAGTAGTTGAAAAGAAAATTCTGTGTGCAATTCCTGTGAAGGGAAATGTCTTTTTACGCTCCTTCGTTTTTTTTAATAGATCATAAAATTATTTATTGGATCTGTAGGCATAAAATATTTATATTAGTAAATCTATTAAATTTTATTTTAACCAACGCTGCAGCAGCTAGAAACTTGATATTAAGCAAAATGAGCAAACTCTCAACTAGAAAGACAATAGATGTAAAATGTTTCTCATCATTTCATTAGGCATTTTAGTAAATAACATAAATTACAAGCTCCACAGTATAATATGTGTTCAAGTTTTAGCGTGTCGTATTTGCGATGCTTTCTACAAAGAAATGTCAATAGCGAGGATAGTGGCCTCTTTTTTTTCCACCTGTGCCTCTGAAAGGCACACACTAATGGCTCTTTTCCAGGCGACTGTTGCGCAGCTGTCCACGACGCATTACTTGCAGGTGGTCACTTAACTTTCTTATGGAAATATTTACGACAGCAGTTTCCGCTACTGTGACAGTCTCATATAAAAATATTTCACATGTCATGGATTTGCGTTACAAATCTGTATAGAAACAAAATCCTATGAATATAACAGTGTTCAAAAAGTTTTCGTCGGTATTGTGATACACTCGCGCATTTACACACATTTCATAACTCTTAAAGTACGATTCTGTGTTGCCAACATCCTTTTCCACAAATCAGAGTCCCTAACCACTACTCATTATTCATATACGTATTCGTCGACAGTTCTTCAATATTTCATCATAATAAATACGTACCATAATCAAATTCCTCATATACAGTAGCATCATCTTATTGATCATAAACATACCTCAATAGCATAATACACATCGTCGTCATAAAAATAACATCATAACCCCTCAGTCAAATCTCGAAAACTTCGTAGCTTTCTGCAATAATGTCAAAACCTAAAAAAATTCTCTGCTCATTTCAATAGTGTCATCCACCTCAATCGTACTTTAAAAATCATGATCCCATACCAAATATATCATTCAAAGCTCTCATAATATCACAATGGTTCCGAAAAAATATGAACAGTTCACAATGTACAGACAAAATACCATTTCGTAAGTGTGAGGTTACCCAACGGTGTAATTGCGTAAACATGTGTCACTGATGTAGTAAAAAAAATGTTTATCTCTCAGTTAAATGATCAGATAGCTATGTAATTTGTGTGTTAGAGAAATATGGTACCGGTGTGTAAAGCTGTATAAGCAAATACCATATTAGCTAGGGCTTCTTGTGTTTGCCAAACACATGGTACACAAAGTAAACGTGTACCCCCCTGAGGATTAATGTAATTATACCCTCAGGTGCTACAGATTACAGCAATGGAATGAAATGTATCACGGAAAACCTTTGATCATTGTACTTCAAATATCTTAAAAAAATAAATGTTTTAAGTGCAAAATTAATCATTTAAATACGTGTACTGTAGCGCTAAACTGTGCGTCATGTAAGATAATCTCTGTGGAAGTCTCATAGTTATTGTCATCCGAAAACTAAGTGCTGCAGAAGTCAATGTACTTACCTCATGATAAACAAAAGTGAAATGCTTTGTGTATAGATATCGTAGTTGTTACGCTTATTGTTGTGATGAAGAAAGTACTGTACTGTAACATATTGTTGTGCTACGGAAAAGGATGTCTCAATGTAGCTATACCACAAAAGTTACTACTAAAGCATGTTTTACTTTCCAGAATAAAACAGAAAACTGTGCAGATATAAAACAGAAACACTGCAAAAGCAACAATGTAAATTGTCACTCATTAGTAGCGTCGTGATAAAATCGTGTAGCTGTCACATAAACTAACCACTATGTCATCTGGTACCTCACCGAAAGTACTTTAAATCCAGAATGTATTTTCAAGTAAACCAAAATGTTGCATTAAAATCTCATTAGCAGTACCAGTATATGTCCTAAGTATGTAAGCCTGATAGTTGTTACGTAATCATGCAACTAACAAGCAAGAATGTACAAATACAACAGTATGTCGTCTGTTCACTGTAACAATGCATTCGTAATTTCTGTTTAAAAATGTTCCCTAGGTTCTAGACTGGATATTTAACTTCAAACATTGTTGCATGTTTACAGTTTGTTAAGTCTGACAAAGCATACTAGATATGCGAAGCGAAAAGTTTTACGGCAAAGACAAAGTTAAAAAGCAGGTTATCTTTCAATAAACGGTTTTACGTGTGAAATGTGGTGTAAACCTTTACTCTTCCTAGTACGCAGAGTTTCAACTTCAACGCAATTATCATGTGGTATACGTCGGATTCTGTAAGGTCCATTGTAAACTAGAAAGAATTTGTGACTCAAGTGTTTCTTCTTAAGTGACAATGAGTGAGCTTTAATGAGAACTTTCTGACCAATATATAATTTCTTTGCATTTGCTGTACCGTGTAGTTTTCTCCTTTTGTCTTCTGCAGATTTTATATTTATAATAGCCAAATCAATTATGTCTTTGTGTCGAAGTTTACGTGTGTTCGGGAAAGGTACAAGCTCTCTGATTCTGTTCGGTGGTTCTTTATTCTTTAGTACAAGAGTAGGTGGTAAAGCAGTGGAGTCGTGAGGCATTTCATTCAGCACGTTTTGAAATAAGTGTAAATATCTGTCCCAATGCTGATACTTACTGTGACAATAAAGTCTGCAAAGCTTATTGATTTCTTTTATAATCCGTTCAGATGGGTTACAATGTGGTGAGTACAATGAAATAAAAACAGGATTGATTTTATGATTCCGAAGCATGCGTGACGATACAGCAGATCTGAATTGAGGTCCGTTATCTGAAATGACTTTACTAACGTGTCCAACTTCATGTAAGAAATTTTTAACAAAGGCGTTGGATACAGACCGTCCAGTTGCTTTACGTAACAGAGTGAAAGAAACAAATTTTGAAGTAAGTTCAACAGCGACTAGAACGTACGAAAATCCATTAGATGTTCTGACAAGCGGTCCCAAGAAATCAACAGCAGCAAATTCTCTTAATTTAGAAGGAATAATAGGAAACAACGGAGCACGATGTGAGACTGTAGATGGTTTCGCCTTTTGACAAAGTTTACAAATAGACAAGACGCTTCGAATTCTCTTTTCCATATTGTTAAAATAACAAGTCGTTCGAAGAACATGATAACATTTTCGTGGACCAAAATGTGCGTAGCTGAAGTGAATGTACCAAATGAGCTTATTAAGAAAATCGTCTGGAATGCAAAGTACCCATAGCTTGTCATCAACAGTGCAGCGTTTGAAGAGTATGTTGTTTCTAACCAGGTAATAATGCCGAATCTGTGTGTGTGTCTTTTCATGCCATTTGCTCTTGATGTCTTTCCAAATTGTTCATGAGCAATGTCCGTTAAAGATGTGGTGATGGCGTCTTTCTGAATGTAAGGAATACTGAAATTTTTCTCGAGGTTGCCTTCTGTGTTACTTTTCTCAAGTCCAGCCGGTGCGTTTGACAGTGCGTCTGCAACAAAGTTCTCCTTGCCGGGAATGTAGACTATTGCGAAGCGGAATTCTTGCAGAAACAATGCCCAACGTTTTAACCTGTCATGATTTAATTTTGAAGACATAAGAAATTGTAATGCACGATGATCACTGTATACTTTTACGTGCTTACCAGAAAGAAAGAAACGGAATTTGTTAAATGCCCAAACGATAGCTAAAGTTTCTAATTCAGTAACGGAATCATTTTTTTCACATTTTGTTAGCACTCGGCTAGCAAAAGCAATGGTTTTCTGAACAGTAGTGTCATTTTCTATGGCTTCTTCAAATAAATGGGCACCAAGACCGACTTTAGAAGAATCCGTGCTAAGGTAGGAATCTTGTGACAGATCTGGAAGAGCTAGTATTGGCGCGTTGAGTAGCGATTCTTTCAAACAATTGGATTCCAACTGTGCTTGTTCATCCCAGTTCCATATAGTATTTTTTCCAGTCAGAGAACAAAGTTTTGGTGTAACTAGAATTTGCATATTCAGAAAACGACGGTAAAAATTTACAAGACCTAGAAAACTGCGGACTTGTTTTTTTGTGGATGGAACTGGAACGGCTCTTACTGCTTCTAACTTTTCAGGATCCAGCTGAATACCTTCAGAAGAAATAATATGTCCCTAAAACTTCACCTTTGTCATACCAAATTCAGACTTTTCCAAGTTAACTGTAATTCCAGATTCTGCAAATATATGTAACACGCTGTTGAGGATGCGATTGTGTTGTTCCCATGAGGCTTCTGCTATCAGAATATCATCCACATATAAGGTGATGTGACGTTTTAAGAACTCAGGTAATATGGAATTTAGCCCCCGAATGAATGCTGCCGAAGAAATGTTCAAACCAAAAGGAAGTTTCCGAAACTGGTAACAAACGCCGAAACAAAAGAAAGCTGTGTATTTTCTACATTCTGGATGAAGTTAGATCTGATAAAAGCTGGATCTGAGATCAATAGAAGACAACACTTTTACGCCATTAAAATTTTGAAGAAGTTCTTCCATCGTTTGCGGGCTGTCTGTTTCAGGAATGATGATAGTATTGATTTGTCTCGAATCTAAGACAAGTCTGATCGATCCATTTTTCTTCTCAACAACATGTAATGGATTGTTGTATGAGCTTACTGCAGTCACAATAATGCCCTCATTAAGCATAGATTGTATTTCTGTTCTAACACGGTCCCTATAATGTGCTGGAATTACGTATGGTCTAACACAAAATGTAGTATGCTCACAAACACGAAATTGGTATTGAAATCCCTTGATTGTTCCTGTTTTGTGAGTAAAAACTGTGGAATGTGCTTGTAAAATCTCAAAAAGGTCTTGCCTATCTGTGTCATTACAATTCTCAATTGTTCGAATTTTATTCTGCATTAACTCATTAGTATCAAATATGTCGTCGATATCATCCCTGTCAGTACTTGCAGAGTGATTGTTAGTGTCTAGTTCCATAGAAAATTCCGAACTGTTGTCTAACAGAAGGTAAAGCCGATTAATTTCCTCGTCATGGTTTGAGAGCCAATCTTCAAATTTCAAAGCTATTGACTTGCCTTCTTTCTCTAAACTTATTTCAGCATCGTGAAAGTTTAAGATTGCTTTGTATTCATTCAAAAGGTCTACTTCCAATATAATTCCGGTCGACAATAATGGAACAATGGGAAAGTTCATAGAGAAGCTGTGGCTTTGACAAAAGAATTCTAAGTTGGTTTGTTGGCGTACATCTACACTTTTTCCAAAGATTACACCTTGTAGTTTAATCTTACGTAACGGAAGTGTGGGGAAATCGTTCGATTTGTTACTTTTTCTAAAGACTGTTTCACTAATTACTGAAATGGGTCTGCCAGAGTGAATCACAGGATATGCAATGATGTCATGTTTTACGTCGTGTTCCTGGAGTAAGATGTCCCTAATGTCTTCCATTTTTTCATAATTAGTAGCTACGGCAGCTGCGTCGTCAGTTTCATACGTACGTTTCGTGGCTGCCAGCGGTATGAGTCATTGCCTATTGTCTCTTTGTTGCTGCACATCGTTATTGGGATTTGGAGACCTAACTTCTACAAATTCACTTTGTTGAGAGGGCCCTGCTCTGTTTGAATCCCGCCAGTTCTGATGCAATTCAGGTCTGTCGTTACGATCATATCGTCTGCCGTCATGTCGGTAGATTCCATAGTTTCCTTCTTGTCAGTCACATGGTGGAGAATTTCTCCCTGAATCGTAACTGCGCGCTGGTCCGTTGCGTCTAAAGTTATTCTGCCTCCCTTGATAATATTCATTTTGGTTCCCATATTGTCTGTTTCTCTGATTGTCTCTGTGATAGTCATTACTGCAGAGAGGTGATCTTTCCCTGTAGTTAATACTACTCTGCCAACGGTTGTCATACGGGTGGTGTCTGTTTTGGTCACGATTTGTATTGTGAGAATAGCCTTGTCGTGTCCAGTTATTATTTCTTTCATCGCGGAATTGCGACGGATGTGACCTGTAATTGTTGTGTTCCCGTATTCGCGTTCCACGATTATCAGTGTCAATTTCTAATTCTTGTAAGAGTCCCTGAAAAGCTTCAATGTCGTCTTTGCAACGTCCTGCCAAAATAATATGTCGTAAATGTTCAGGTAATTTGATGAAGCAAATGCGGATGAGTTCTGAGGGGCTGTATGGGTTTGACAGGTAGTGATTCTTGTGCAACATGTCGTCAAAATATTTCACAAGACTTGAAAATTCAGATTGTTCGAAATGTTTCATCATTATGATGCTATGTTTTACTCGGTCTTGTGTAGCTTGAGACAAATACGCTGAGAGGAAGGCATGGTGAAATTCTCCTTCACTGTGACAATCGTGAATGACCAATCGCATTCTTACAGCTGGTTCATTCTCTAAGTAGCCACACATAAACTCTAATCTGTGCTCTAATGTCCAGTTGGGAGGAAAACAATGAGAGAATTGATTGAGACATGCTTGTGGATGAATGTCGTTGCCAAAATTCCTAAATGTTTTGAATTTATGTGTAGTAATAAACAGCTTATAGTCAAAATCATCATGTCGGCGAGTCACATGTCGGATATTGTTACGTCGTTTCGGCGGTTCCATCTATAAATTCCGTGTGCCTTGCCAATTTCTTTCATAATTTCCGAAGTGTCCTGTGTTATTATTTTGTGGTTGTTCCGTATTTCTAAGTCCCGCTTCCCGTGTTGGAGCGCGAGTGTCCTCTGAAATATGTAATATTTGTATTACTTGTGTACAGCTGATCTTGTACTTCCCGGATTTCTCTTTGGTGTTGCGTATTAATTTGATTCTGATTTTGTTTGAATTTCCTAATTTGTTCGCACTCTTCTGTCTCATTGAAGACTACCGGTTTTGTGTCATTCAGATTATCATCTACCTACGTAGATAAATTATTTAGCTGATCCGAAAGTTCAACTACTTTCTCTGATAATGAACTAATTTCCTCCATGTGTCTTTCTACTGTGTCCTTTAAGTTTTCCTGAGTTTTTGCAAGTTGCGTAACCGAATCGGTAGATGCAACTGAGTCAATTTTAGCTTGCAAGGTCTCATGACTTTCATGAACAATAATTTGCAATTCTTTTATGGCTGCTTCGTGATTCTGTAATGCATTTTCATGCCGCGAAAAAATGGGTTGAAAATGCTCCCAAATTTGTGTTTTTACGTCGTTACAGACATTTTGACATTTCGAATCGATTTTATGTAACTCAGTAGTTAAATCTTCACGTGTTTGTTCAAGCGTGGTGTGAAGATTTTGATCCATTGCGTCTAACTGTTGCTGTGTTTGTCTCTGGTGTTGGTCCATTGTGTCTCACTTTTGAAGATTTAGTTCCATTATGTCTAACTTTTGAAGCTTTTGTCCCATTTGTTGCATTAATTGTAATAACAATGCACTGGTGTCTGAAACATGTTCCTCAGTGCTTTTCGGCAGTGAATTTGCACCGGCAACATTCACATTTTGACAAGCGGAAAATGTGTCTTGACTCATTTGAGAAAACGGTGAGAGCCCAAAACCTGAGTCTACAGTATTTGCAATATTGTGTTCTGTCATTCCCGATTCCTGAGGCGAGCTGTTGCCGACCGATCGATCGATAATGCTTCCCTGTTCACTACCTGTTTCACTGTCTACACCATTATTTGACGCCCGCTCCATTTCCCTATGCACAGTTACCAAATTACTACTTTGAATGTCCGTTAATTCAATACACAGCGGTGCTGGTAAGCTACGCTCGTCGTCACTATTATTTCTCTGTTTAGTTTGGAGCCTAGTGTTACGTTTTTCACACGCCACTATTGTCACAATATTTCACGCGATAACACAGAAAATAAGAGAACATATTAACTTGGCGCTGAAAATAATATCTAGTTAACTGCAAGCTGCGAAATACTTGGTGCAAATTTACATGCGTGACACACTTGTTTTACTGTACAACAATGAAAGACTGCAACTGCAAAGGGAATTAGCTCTACAATTACGCGCTAGCAATAAACCAAATCTACACTAATTACACAAACTACAAGAAAAAATCAGAAGATTCCAGTGAGGTATCCTCGGCTAAGGGTCGACATATGAAACGTCCCCTTCTGAAAAATTGTACAAGACTGTGCTTAAACTGACACACAATATTTTTAGCGCAACGCGTTCTGACTTTCAAAAATCCCTACAAAGAAATGGCCCTGACTAACATTAACCTATGCATTTCACAAATCGCTTACCTCACAAAATGCTTGGTTACTCGAACTACTGCAATACAGCGAGCGCTACTACTGCCAGCTAAATAAAAGATTCAAACTACGGAAGGCACTAACTACTGATAGGCATAGTTAGCAATTGAAAGATTTTAATAGAGAACAAACAATGTATTTACCTTAATAGTGTTGAAAAATCATAATATACATAGCAGTTCATGACATCCAGTCTTACAAATTTCAAAACTCCGCCATCTCTCTCCCCACATCCACCACTGCTGGCGGCTCACCCCCAACTGCCCAGCGCTACGCGCTGTTAACATCCAACTGTCCAACACTACAATGGCAGACGAGAATGCAAACAGGCCACAGAGTGCAAACATCACAGCCAGTGATTTTAATACAGAGCGCTACGTAACGTTGCGAATAAGAAAACATAAACAGCCTACTTACAATATGTCTTGTTAAAACAAACAATGACCATAGAGCTGTGCCGGCCGCTGTGGCCGAGTAGTTCTAGGCACTTCAGTCCGGAACCGCAATGCTGCTACGGTCGCAGGTTCGAATCCTGCCTCGGGCATGGATGTGTGTGATGTCCTTAGGTTAGTTAGGTTTAAGTAGTTCTAAGTTTAGGGGACTGATGACCTCAGATGTTAAGTCCCGTAGTGCTTAGAGCCATTTAAACCATTTGATAAAAAAGCTACAACCTCAAGATGATTACTTATAGCTTTATTGTTTAATGGGTGTCTTCACGTATTGTAATGAGAACTTTGTATCATTAATATAAATGATACTGAATCCTTTAAAAATAAGAACGATTTTGTTTGAAATTTAGTTTTCATTAAATTACTCGAAAACTTTTAGAGGTAGCTTTAAACACCGATTTTAACCGAATTATTTTTCCGATCTAGTTGAAATTTGTCATTGTTAATTTTGACATGAATTTGCACAATCTGACCAATTTTGGACTTTCTAGCTTTATTATTTATTGTCAAATCTTTTTCCCTTAAAATCATCTGAGAGCACTCTGACATTTAACAATTTGAATATTAATAACCTAAAGCCAATATGGACAAAGATTAGAAAATCCACATTAATTTTTTTAATTTCATCTTTGGATTATGGTGCAGCACTTGTATGCTACGCGCAGGCGCGTTATGATGACGTGGCGCTAGTAGCAGTGAACTGGGATAGGTGTCGGCACTCTCGCTCGTGTCTGTGCCTCTCAAATGATACAGGGTTTCTTTCACTACAACTATCATACTCGGTTCCCGATGTGGTTTTGTAAGACCTACTAGATAAGGCATTAAAACTCCTGCAAATAAGCAGGACGATAAATATTGTGCACATTTGTGCGCGCACACACACACACACACACACACACACACACACACACACACACACACACACACACACACACATAAGTGTGCAACAGACATAAATCCATCGTTGTTATTACTATCTTCCGATACTTCTGTTGCGGTTCACTGACAGTAAAAATTTTTATTCAAGCGCCACTTTCGTCATTTGATGCACTGCATGCATAATCCAGTATTTTATGTTCCCCCATTACGTCTTCATCAAGTGCACCTACAAAAAACATACATCTTAAGTATATTTTGCAAGCTCAAAAAAATTGTCTGTAGAGGAAGAAGAAGAAGTAATACTGCTTATGTATCCAGTTCCCCACAATCGGTGCAAAACCCTAGCTACTTCCGGTTGGGAGTTACACACACCAGTGTCATATTACAGAATCCCGATCTGAACCACCATCACTTACGTAGGTTACGAGGGAAGCCATGTTCTTGTCATCAAAGAGTCGTGATGTTATACTCAGAACTAAGTTGCAATCACGAGCGGGCGCCAGCGCCATCAATGCTGTGAAAGTCAAAATGTCGCTTCATATTGATGCAAATCGTGACATGTGCACATCATGGTCACAGCAGTGTCACAGTCGTGATCATCCACATAGCAGGTGATATGCAGTCTCTGCTTTTCATTTATCACAAGTCACAGTGCATATTGACACTAATACCGGCGTAACGTCAGTGAGATCTTTCGGATACTTTTGGAATGATTTATTACATCAACAAGAAGCTGTGTTTGTCACCAACACCAAAGGCCTTGCCACAGTGGTAACACCAGCTCCCGTCAAATCTCCGACGTTAAGCACTGTCGCCGGCCGGTGTGGCCGAGTGGTTCTAGGCGCTACAGTCTGGAACCACGCGACCGCTACGGTCGCAGGTTTGAATCCTGCCTCGGGCATGGATGTGTGTGATGTCCATAGGTTAGTTAGGTTTAAGTAGTTCTAAGTTCTAGGGGACTCATGACCTGAGATGTTATGTCCCATAGTGCTCAGAGCCATTTTTAAGCGCTGGCACTCCGGGTCTTCCGAGTGCTCTTGGCAAGTGGCGTACTCTCAGTAATTAGGAAGCCAATTCAGGAGCTACTTGACTGAGAAGTAGCGTCACCGGTCAGGAAAACTAGTAACGGTCAGGAGAGCGACGTGCTGACCACATACGCGTCCGGCGATGGGTAAGGGTTGAGGATGACACGGTGGCTGGTCGGTACCGTTGAGCCTTCAAGGCTTGTTCGGACGGTGTTTGTTTGTCACAGACACACACACACACACACACACACACACACACACACACACAAGCGTAACGGTTTCGTGACCCAATATTTTCCTGGATAACGTTTAGTAGGGGCATCGACTGTTGCTTGACGTAGGCCCACAGGAAGAGATTTTAATCGGTAAAGTGATGACAGTTCGAGTATAACGCAAACTGGACAT
Organism: Schistocerca americana; assembly: GCF_021461395.2. NCBI lineage: Eukaryota > Metazoa > Arthropoda > Insecta > Orthoptera > Acrididae > Schistocerca > Schistocerca americana. Next base: position 683,352,003 of record NC_060121.1, read on the forward strand.
TCATCATTGATGACGGTTTTTTTATTTAAAGAACGCTGGGAGCTTTGCCTAGCAATGCCAACTGCTACTCAGCGGAATCCTATAACAACTACCTATATCACATGACATGGCGGTATATATAGCACAAGATTTAGCTTAAAAGCGGCGAAGCTGTTTGTGTCAGTCTCTAATGGACTTAAATAAGTACACATAAATGGGACTACTGGGCCTTTCATTCGCTTCTCTATTTTGATAGTTTTAGACCTGTGATAAACACGTGTCTGGTGGAGCAATCAGTTGTGTACAATGAGCTATTGCTAATTACGTGACCCTAGGGAGCCTCAGTGCCGGCAAATAGCGAAATTTTGTTTCCTGTTACGTACAAACGGATTTCTTAAGTGGAATATCACGTGTCAGTTTAATAGAGCAGTCCCAAACTAATCAAGTGTGATATTCATTTTGTCGATTTGTATTGAAGCAATACGAAAACACTAAGTGCGATCTGTACATCAACAGCGATAGCGCCAACTAGGCCTGCACAATCACTAGAGCTATGCAGCAGCACTGATCAGTCGTTGCGAGAGTGCTGGTTATTAGTCGTCTTTTGCTGTCTCTTTAAAACTGCATCTATATCGGTATTCCGTGAGCCACCTAACGGCGCGTGGCGGACGGTTCTTTTGCCCTTCTTATACACAGAAGTCACCTGGGCTTTTTTTCCAGTCGCTTGGGACCTTGAGCAGGGCACAGATTCATGAAGGATGCAAGGTAAGTGACGGGTCAATGCCACATAGTAGTATTTAAGAAAACGAACTAGGATACCATATGGACTTTGTAACATAACTGTTTTCAACACCTTCAGTTGTTTCTGTACGGCAGGTATTCTTATTACAATGTCGTCCATGCGGGAGTCTGTTTGACGGTCAAACAACGGCACATTTGTGCGATTCTCCTGCTTGAACGATTTTTTGAAAATGAAATTTAAAAGTTCGGGTTTCGTTTGCTAACTACATCTGCCTCACCAGACTGGTCAAGCCCCACTCAGCGATTTTACATAGGGACAGAATTTTGTTAGGTTCTCTGCCCGACTTTTTGGTAAGGTATGACGGTGGTAGTAGTCGTATGCTTTGAGCATTGATCTTTTAACAGACGTACGAATCTCTAATTACCTTTATCTGTCAACTTTTTTGCGTTCACTTTGAACCGAGGGTGCAACAGCCTCTGCGTGCTCAGCATTTTCCAAAACTCGTTATTATAGCGTAGTGAATCTTTCCAACCTTAAACAACTAGTCACATAATTCTCCTGACCACGATTTACAATCTGCTTAAACTCCGTGTTACTGGAACCAATTGATGTTAGTTCACTCTCTAAGTGAACTGCTTATGTGCTCTGTCTAGCAGAAAGACTCTCCTAGCCTCCTTAAATGATTTATTAACTTTCTTATCCACAGTTGCTATAATCACATAATGGTTACTGTTCCTCTTTATATACTAAAGTTGTCCAGGTCTGACCTGTTTATACCTACAGGGTCTAAGATATTTCCGCAGCATGTGGGCTGCCGAGCTGCTGCTCAATAGGGATTTCAGAAAACGTGTTCTAAGCTAAATCACTTGACTGTCTGTACCCCTGGAATGAACCCCTAGACACCCCAGACTATACTTGGTATGTTAAATTCGCCTCCAACTAGTAATTCGTGGTGTGGGTATTTACAGGCTATTGGCCATAGCAATTCTTGAACGGCTCTATGACTATCACAATAGAATCCGATGGCTGATAAAAACATCTAACAATTAGCTTCGTTTCACCTAGACCTGTTATTCGCGAGCAGATGAATTCACCGTCACACTCAAATCCGACTTCAACACAGACAATATTTTTGTCACCTGCAGTTAACACTCCCCCATCTATGCCCTCCAATCTGTAGTTCTGCTGTACATTCCATGACTGGCTGAATATCTCATAGATTTACACGTCAGGTTTCAGTCGGTGTCGATCCCGAGAATATATTGTGCGCGAGAAGTTACCTGGAGGGGTGCAAATTCGGGAACTTTGCTACGAATACTTCCACAATTTGGTGATAAAATTGTAACAATCGAAGCGTCTTTGCTGTGAACGCTAACTGACTTTCCTTGCTTTGTATTGACTGGCTAATACTCATCAAAGTACCTCAAACTACCTTGTAGTTTACTAGCCCTGATCAGCAGACCACCATTATCATCCATAATACTGAAAAAATTAAAATATCTAGCAGCAACAGATTTGATGGGATCGTAGTTTTAGAGTTAACATCAAAGTATGTCAGTCTGACCTCTTTGAAGCGTGCAACTGGTGTTACAATCAGTAAGGCACTACAACGTGATTTCCTCAAGCAGGTAGAGCATGTAGAAAAGTTGATTTCAGATAATGGGCCCCAAAATAGATCTAAACCTTCGTTGGCAACTTTAAAAAGGTATAAAATGAAACTCATCTTCATATCCAGGTACAAACCAAGCGCCAATTGCGCACAACGAAAGGTGAACGATTTTGGGACATTGTGTCTGTACTGTAGCTCACGACATACCACATGGGATGCCAATTTACATCATTTACTGACTATTATTAACGAAATTCGGCATAGTACTACACGCTTGCCACTAGTCACAGTGTTCAAAAATAAAAGACCAGTGGATAGGGTAACAGAAGTTGTATAGTTCCCCATCCAGAAAACTATCACACAAGCAGATAATAAAATTAGCACTCGACAACTTCGAAAAAGCAGCTGCAAAAAGGAAGCCCAGAGCAGACAGATATGTCTCCACACAGGTACTCAGTGAGGGACAATTTGTTCTTGGTAGAATTCACTTATTATCAAATAAATGAAAACAGGTTTGTCATAAATTTTATTCAGTTTATAAGGGACCCATATTAGTAAAGTGGTTCATGCAAATGCAGTAGAATTGAAATACGCAAGAACGGGAAAACGTATAGGCCTACATCACATCAGCCACCTTAAGGCTTATGATGAATGATAATTCTTGCAGTGGTCATACAGGAGTTACCCATGAAAGCAATAATATAAATGGATCTCAGTTAATAAAAAAGTATATATCTTGCAGGTAATAGCAGAACTCAAGAGGCAGGCAGGATAAGCGACAAAAACGTAATTATTCAAAAATAAGAACAATAATACTAATCATTTAAATAGTTCAAGTAGGTCACAAAATAAAAAACCTAATCGCATAATGTACTAACTAACTAATCTACATATCATCAACCTATTCTCAGTCACGAAGTAAACGAACTGTTAAAAAATAAAATAACTTAATGTGTAAATGATACATTTTGTGTAAAGTATTGGGACACACAGATATAAATATTAATTGTATTATTCATGTAATTATTCGATGTAAAATTCATAGTAAATCTGGACAAAGTAACTTGTAAGCAGTGGTAGGTGAAACAGAGAAAACACGCAGAGTCACTTCACTACAATCGTCTGGGGTAGGAAGACAAGCTGATAATAGAAGCAGAAGTCAAGGGGAAGCTACGGGTATGGGTGTGAGAGGTTATACGATTGCACAATATAGCATTGGCGAGTAACCGGACACCAAAGGAAGGAATTTACTGATTCACGCTTCATATTAGTGCAGAGACTTAGCCAGGTGTACTTTGAAGAATATTGTCCCACGCCTCACCTCAACATGGAGAGGATGAGGAAACCAGCAACAGCAAGGGACAAAGGACGCACTCTTGCGAGGAAAGCGAAACAAATCCATTAGCACCGGCGACACATAGTGGAAGCGACTAACAATATGAAACCATCGGAAACAGGTGTGTAATACAACTGCCTGGAAAAATAAACTCGGAATATTACTATCAAATACCGAATGGAGGTGCTGATAGCTGAAAAGAGACGTGTAACTTCTGGAGTGTTGCATTCAAACTTAACCATATCTCATAACAACATAATTGGTAATCCTTCGCATAACTTTCAATGAATAACATATCCTATTCTTATACCCAAGAAGTTGCAAGTTCCAAGATAGAAGACATGAAGATACAGCAAGAAACGAAGAGAAGAAACGGTCCCAAGCTGAGGGCAGAAGACAGCAAGATTCCATTTTAAATCCTATACCTTAAACCAGTATGAGATTTGGCAGAATCCACAGAAAGCAGTATTCAACAAAATCGTGGCATTTATTTAATTCTAACTAGCAAACTAACCAAAGGCGATCAAACCATCAAAGAGAGTACACATAATGGAGACATCAAACATCAAACTGCAGCAATTGTCGAGGGGCTACACTCATCAACCTCGATAGCAACGACACCAGTAAAGGACCAGGCCACATATGTTGTTACATCATGGCATTACCTTGGACGAGCAGTTTGTCATCAAAACAATGCAGCATGGAATTGACGATGTAATGGCATTCGTCATCGAACACTCAGAACTGTAAATGTCGACAGTCTTCAGCAACATCGAAGAGTCTACATAATCACTTCAGCAAGGAGTTGAGAAGCCTGTAAATATTCAGTCACATCTGTACCGCTGCGAATTTGTGCTTTATGTGTTTCACTTGTACTTTATAATTCTATTTGTAAATTGTTAAAGTATATTCATAAATGTAATATGTTTTATATTTTGTATTTCATGTGTATCTTGTAAATGTCCATACAAACTAAATAAGAATTTCTGTATATTTAGGAAGTATATGTTTTTAATGATTAATAATTTCAAGGAATATAAAGTTGGTCTCATGCAAAAATATTAACTATTTTGCATATATAAGTACATGTCTGTTTATGAGGATAAATTGTAATATTTGTGTAGTATTTATGTGTTGAGAATAGAGATAAGAGAAACTAACGCTTCCTTAACTTCATTCATCTTCCATAATCATCAATATCATGAAAATTTGAGAAATTTTGAAATGCCTTAAGTTATTGTAAAATGACAATCTAAGGGGTGGATGAACCGTTTTGATAAAAGTTAACCACAAGTAGTAGAGAAATATAAGTTGTAAGATTATTTCAAATGATTCAAATGGCTCTGGACCTATGGGACTTAACTTATGAGGTCATAAGTCTCCTAGAACTTAGAAATCCTTAAACCTAACTAACCTAAGGACATCAAACACATCAATGCCTGAGGCAGGATTCGAACCTGCGACCATAGCGGTTGAGCGGTTCCAGACTGAAGCGCCTAGAACCGCTCGGTCACACCAGCCAGCTGTAAGATTAATCAAAGAAATGCTATAAGGGATTGTAAAGCCATGTAATCTAAATAGGAAATACCATGTAAAACAATACATTTCAAGTTAATAAATTAATATATTCAAAAGACATCATCTAGCATAAGACAGACCAGTAGCTGGACAATGATTAAAATTAATTGTTCTTATAATTTTGCACTGCAATGAGCAATTCCTCAACCATTTATCACAGCAGCACCAAATTAATTGGGAAGGGGCAGGATATGTAAGGCAAATGGATTTTATGGACCTTACATGATCTCAGTCCAAAATGACAGTACGATACAGTATGATATCCTCAGAAAACAATATTATCAACAAAAGGCAATTGCAGTAATCCCTTGTACCGAAAACTAACAAAAAAATATCTACCAATCTAAGGACAGGGCAGGGGCATGCATAAATAATTTAAAGTGAAATGCATTTTGGAGACAAACTCAGCAGGTGGTTAATGGCATTGGAAAACCCCACTTAACAAGAGAACGCCGAACTTCAGCACAGAAAGGGATAAGGCCAGAACAATACATTATTCCTTTTAAAGTAAATACGGCCAGGACGGAGTGTAAGTGCCTGCATGGCTTGAACATGGCTAGAGGCGACTTGTCAAGAATAACAAAGATTCACTTCTAAAAAGACGGTGGTTGGCTGAAGCCACACTGGGCGACACAAACGTGACGTGGTGGGAGATCTCCATTATATAAAAGCATTTTGAAAACTAAAAGTTTCTAGATTCCTCATCTCACGGCGGACCACACAAGTATGTGTAAAATAGCGATGGTGTTAAGAGCATTGCATCTGTGAAGAGTGGACGAATTGCTTCACATATCGTGGCGAAAGATAGCAAAGAGGTAGTTGATTATTCCTGTGACAACTTCTTTGGACAATGAAACTGTGCACGCCACCTCACCCCTTAGCGAGTGTGCGATAGTCATTACTTTGACTAGGAAAACTTTAACGTTCTACGTTGAGTTAGGACTCAGTGATTTCAGTCAAGGCCAGAGTTGGGAATTAATATTTCAGATCCAGCTTCGAGACAACGCCATTGCAGATCCCAATTGGTAAAGTACCATCGTGCATTAGCCCAGTAAATGTTGAGTCGAGAGTTTACTCGTTCTGATCTGCGTACGCTTTGTCCATTGAATAGCTAAACCTAGGATACAAACCTACACTCACATTGAGTACTTGAGAGATTTTCATTGGCTTAAGAGGTAAATTTGTTCCCCACCAACTTAGTGCTTTGACCAGCTACGATATCATAGAAGGAAATTTCATAGACGAAGATTTTTCATCATTCTTGCCTGTGATAGCATTTTCATTTGTAGAGATAACAATTTAATAATTGCGAATTCAATGTGTCCAAGAGTTAAATATTTTATTATTGAGTGCAGAAAGTAGTTCAACATGATTATTGTGTATCACTTGACCTCTGAAAGCACAGCTGATAAAATTCTATATAGAGTGAAAATGGTGACCAACTGTTTTTGCTTTCTAGATTTGATTCCAAAGTTTCACTTTTATTATTTCATGCAACCTACTTACGTGACAGCAGCATTTTTAAGTAATTTGATACGATCTGCACCTAATTTTAGCTGGTTTACAGGGCCAGATTCATATTTCTATACATCTACATCCATACTCCGCAAGCCACCTGACGATGTGTGGCGAGGGTACCTTGAGTACCTCTATCGGTTCTCCCTTCTATTCCAGTCTCGTATTGTTCGTGGAAAGAAAGATCGTCGGTATGCCTCTGTGTGGGCTCTAATCTCCCTGATCTTATCCTCATGGTCTCTTCGCGAGATATACGTACAAGGGAGGAATATAATGCTTGACTCCTCGGTGAAGGTATGTTCTCGAAACTTCAACAAAGGCCGTACCGAGCTACTGAGCTTCTTTCCTGAAGTGTCTTCCACTGGAGTTTATCTGTCATCTCCGTAACGCTTTCGCGATTACTGAATGATCCTATATCGAAGTGCGCTGCTCTCTGTTGGATCTTCTCTATCTCCTCTATCAACCCTATCTGATACGGATCCCACACTGGTGAGCAGTATTCAAGCAGTGGGAGAACAAGTGTACTGTAACCTACTTCCTTTGTTTTCGGATTGCATTTCCTTAGGATTCTTCCAATGAATCTCAGTCTGGCATCTGCTTTACCGACGATCAACTTTATATGATCATTCCATTTTAAATCACTCCTAATACCTACTCCCAGATAATTTATGGACTTAACTGCTTCCAGTTGCTGACCTGCTATAATGTAGGTAAAAGATAAAGGATCATTCTTTCTATGTATTCGCAGCATATTACACTTGTCCACATTGAGATTCAATCGTCATTTCCTGCACCATGCGTCAATTCGTTGCAGAACCTCCGGCATTTCAGTACAATTTTCCATTGTTACAACCTCTCGATATACCACAGCATCATCCACAAAAAGCCTAAGTGATCTTCCGATGTTATCCACAAGGTCATTTACGTATATTGTCAATAGCAACGGTCCTGCGACACTCCGCTGCAGCACACCTGAAGTCACTCTTACTTCGGAAGACTTCTCTCCATTGAGAATGACATGCTGCGTTCTGTTATCTAGGAACTCTTCAATCCAATCACACATTTGGTCTGATAGTCCATATGCTCTTACTTTGTTCATTAAACAACTATGGGGAACTGTAACAAACGCCTTGCCAAAGTCAAGAAACACGGCATCTACCTGGTAACCCGTGTCTATGGCCCTCTGAGTCTCGTGGAAGAATAGCGCGAGCTGGGTTTCACACTATAGTCTTTTTCGAAACCCATGCTGATTCCTACAGAGTAAATTTCTAGTCTCCAGAAAAGTCATTATACTCGAACATAATACGTGTTCCAAAAGTCTACAACTGATCGACGTTAGAGATATAGGTCTATAGTTCTGCACATCTGTTCGACGTCCCTTCTTGAAAACGTGGATGTCCTGTGCCCTTTTCCATTCATTTGGTACGCTACTGTCTTGTAGAGACCTACGGTACACCGCTGCAAGAAAGGGGCAAGTTCCTTCACGTACTCTGTGTAAAATCGAAGTGGTATCCCATCAGGTCCTGCAGCCTTTCCTCTTTTCAGCGATTTTAATTGTTTCTCTATCCCTCTGTCGTCTATCCGTCTGACAATCTAGAGAAGGCACTACAGTGCAGTCTTCCTCTGCGAAACAGCTTTGGAAAAAGACATTTATTATTTCGGCCTTTAGTCTGTCATCCTCTGTTTCAGTACCATTTTGGTCACAGAGTGTCTGGACCATTTGTTTTGATCCTCCCACCGCCTTGACATACGACCAAAACTTCTTACGATTTTGTGCCAAGTCAGTACATAGAACCTTACTTTCGAATTCATTGAACGCCTCTCGCATAGCCCTCCTCACACTACATTTCGCTTCAGATAATTTTTGTTTGTCTGTAAGGCTTTGGCTATATTTATGTTTGTTGTGAAGTTCCCTTTGCTTCCGCAGCAGTTTTCTAACTCGGTTGTTCGGTTGTTGTACCACGGTGGTTCTTTTCCATCTCTTACGATCTTGCTTGGCACATACTCATCTAATGTGTATTGCACGATGGTTTTGAAGTTTATCCACTAATCCTCTACACTATCTGTACTTGAGCCGTCAAGTACTCTGATATCTGCTTTTTGTCACTTTTGCTAAACAGAAAAATCTTCCTACCTTTTATAATATTCCTATTTACGGTTGAAATCATCGATGCAGTAACCGATTTATGATTGCTGATTCCCTGTTCTGCGTTAACTGTTTCAAATACTTCGGGTCTGTTTGTCACCAGAAGATCTAATATATTATCGCCACGAGTCGGTTCTCTGTTTAGCTGCTCAAGGTAGTTTTCAGATAACGCAATTAAAAACATTTCACTGGGTTCTTTGTCCCTGTCACCCGTTATAAACGTTTGAGTCTTCCAGTGTATATCCGGAAAATTAAAATCTCCACCGAGATCTATAACATTGGCGGGAAATCTACTCGAAATATTTTCCAAATTTTCCTTCAGGTGCTCTGCCACAACAGCTGCTGACCCAGGGGGCCTGTAGAGACATCATCAAATTACCATGTTCGAGCCTGCTTTAACCGTGACCTTCACCCAAATTATTTCACATTTCGGATCTCCGTCAATTTCCTTCGATACTATTGCACTTTTTATCGCTATAAACTCGCTTCCCCCTTCACTGTCAAGCCTGACTCTGCGGTATACATTCCAGTCTCAGTTTAGAATTTCATTACTGTTTACATCTGGTTTCAGCCAGCGTTCTGTCCACAGTACTATGTTTAACACCCTATGCTTGAGAAGACAGTTCAGATGCATTATCCATTTGCGCGCATATCTTAGAGAGGATCAATCACAGCCCTAGCCAGCCGCAGCTACGTCTTTGCTCCATTTAGGGGCAGATCAAGCAACCCCTCATCCATGGTGGGAGTACCGACAATACAGCCACTAGAGACAGTAGCAAGGCATACACCCTCTGCGTCGCGGAGTGTAGCTCAGAAAGTGGAGAAAGAGCAGTTTCTGAGCACTGAGTTTCCTATCCCAGAGGCCAAACTATCTGCCGTAGACGAGATAGTCAATGAATTTGCCTATGAAGTGGGGGCTACGAAATTATGCTGGCATGTGTGCAAAAAGTGTGATGCACATTAATCATATTCATTCTCATCCAGTCACAGACGGAAGGGGAAGTCCAGACACTAAATAATGAAAACGTCAGACTGGGTGCAAGTTTAGAGGAACAGATTGGGACACAGCACAACAGGAGCTTGAGTCCTTGGATACACAAGGCTGACATCCTAAACAGAGAAAACAACAAACTCAAGTTTTATAAGTTAAAAACATCTCCAACACGAGGTAAAGGACAGAGAAGCTAAAAGAAGAGAATATTGGGTTGAGATTGTGAGTTAACGAGCATTAGCTTTCATTTACGTGGACAGCCGAAAGAGTCAGCCTACAGGAATTGTGAAATGAGCCCTGTCGTCCAGGACCATGTGCCACAAAGGGTGCGGATCCACCACGAGATGGGGAAACTCAGAGGCATCTATTGTCTATTGAGGCTTAAGCCTGTAGTGTGTGAGTGAGACAGACAAGAACCTATGTCTTAGGGAAATCCAGTAGAAGCCATTTGTGCCCAAGGAGACATTGTTGTTGTGGTCTTCAGTCCTGAGACTGGTTTGATGCAGCTCTCCATGCTACTCTATCCTGTGCAAGTTTCTTCATCTCACAGTACCTACTGCAACCTACATCCTTCCGAATCTGTTTAGTGTATTCATCTCTTGGTCTTCCTCTACGATTTTTAACCTCCACGCTGCCCTCCAGTACTAAATTGGTGACCCCTTGATGCCTCAGACCATGTCCTACCAGTCGATCCCTTCTTCTGGTCAAGTTGTGCCACAAACTTCTCTTCTCCCAAATCTTATTCAATACCTCCTCATTAGTTATGTGATCTACCCATCTAATCTTCAGCATTCTTCTCTAGCAACAAATTTCGAAAGCTTCTATTCTCTTCTTGTCCAAACTAGTTATCGTCCATGTTCCACTTCCATACATGGCTATGCTCCATACAAATACTTTCAGAAACGATTTCCTGACATTTAAATCTATACTCGACGTTAACAAATTTCTCTTCTTCAGAAACGCTTTGCTTGCCATTGCCAGTCTAGATTTAATATCCTCTCTACTTCGACCATCATCAGTTATTTTGCTCCCCAGATAGCAAAACTCCTTTATTACTTTAAGTGTCTCATTTCCTAATCAAATTCCCTCAGCGTCACCCGACTTAATTCGACTACATTCCATTACGGAAAGCAGAAAAGTGGAAGGAATTTATAGAGGGTCTATACAAGGGCGATGTACTTGAAGAAAATATTATGGAAATGGAAGAGAATGTAGAGGAAGATGATATGGGAGATACGATACTGCGTGAAGAGTTTAACAGAGCACTGAAAGACGTGAGTCGAAACAAGGCCCCAGGAGTAGACAATATTCCATTAGAACTACTGACAGCCTTGGGGATAGCCAGTCCTGACAAAACTCTACCATCTGGTGAGCAAGATGTACGATACAGGCGAAATAACCTCATACTTCACGAAGAATATAATAATTCCAATCCCAAAGAAAGCAGGTGCTGACAGATGTGAAAATTGCCAAACCATCAATTTAATAAGTCACGGGTGCCAAATACAAACGCGAATTCTTTACAGGCGAATGGAAAAACTGGTATAAGTTGACCTCGGGGAGGATCAGTTTGGATTCCGTAGAAATATTGTAACACGTGAGGCAATACTGGCTCTACGCCTTCCTTAGAAGCTACATTAAGGAAAGGCTAACATACATTTCTAGCATTTGTAGACTTAGAGAAAGCTTTTGACAATGTTAACTGGAATACTCTCTTTAAAATTCTGAAGGTGGCAGGGGTAAAATACAGGGAGCTAAAGGCTATTTACAATTTGTACAGGAACCAGATGGCAGTCATAAGAGCCGAGGGGCATGAAAGGGAAGCAGTGGCTGGGAAGGGAGTGAGACAGGGTTGTAGCCTATCCCCGATGTTGTTCAATCTGTATATTGAGCAAGCAGTGAAGGAAACAAAAGATAAATTTTGATTAAAATCCATGGAGAAGAAATAGAAACTTTAAGGTTCGCCGATGACATTGTAATTCTGTCAGAAACAGCAAAGGACTTAGAAGAGCAGTTGAACGGAATGGATAGTGTCTTGAAAGGAGGATACAAGCAAGGAGACATAGCAGTATTTCATATGGCGTACCTAAGATCAGCCATAATGGGTAACATTCATGAAAACTATTTAATTCGGCAGTAATGCAAGGAATGAAGTCACAGTAATTTTAATCTGCAATCCTCCATAAATTTTCTTGGTGATCCGAATAAAACTTCAATATTGATCATATATATAATACTTTAGGATTTACTGTTAAAGTGAAATTAAGAATTTATGTAACAAAAACATGAATGCTAAAATCTGAACGCTGTGGTCGATCTTTACTATCGACATTTCATATGGAAGCACATCATAAAAATGACAAATGTTGTAACTGTCAACTCTGTAACTTTATTTGTGTAAGAGATAAAGTAAATTTAAGCTATCGGTATTTTGAGTTAAGCATCAGATCATCATTTCCTCCCCACCAAACACATTGAACGATGACAGCATGATACCTTATTGAATCATTAGTTAATAGAATATTTGTTGTAAAGTTTAGTGCACAATAGTTAGTTTTTTATTTATTTATTTATCAGAAAGCACATTGGTACAAGGCTACTGGCTTTCACATTCAAAGTTAAGAAGGAAATTGTATTTGTTTTATGTAAAAAAATTTAACAATGGATATTATTGTTACTTTATGTAAAGAACATGAAAGTGGTCAAGCTTTGATTATTTGAATATGTTAAAATATAAAAAAATGTAGAATAAGCGGTAGCCAATCAGATGGACGACTTCAGGAAATGGAATTGCCCGTGTCGGTTGAGCGAGGATATTTGGCGTGCGGGAAACGCGGCCGGGGACGGGCAGAGGGACAGTTCTGGTGCAGACGCGAAAGCGGACAGTTCGGCTGGAGACATCAAAGAGTGGAGTTCGGATTGAGACGCGAAGGTGGACAGTCGGTCATTAGGCAGCTAGGAAGTGAAACCAATTAGAAAATATCGCGTTCTGAGGTATCACGGGACAGTCTCCGAGTGGTGAGCAGCCGCGCGCCTCGTGTGAACTCTAACTTTTCGCTTAGATAACTTGTATTTCGCGATGAGATTATGAATGATCGAACTGTATCAAATGGATATGCGCTCGAGTGTAACAGTAACGCTAACTACCACCACTTTCGCTATTAGTATGCTTTCTGAATAAACATTATTCTAACAAAATCGTAACTGTGTGGCGTCAATCACTTATGGGTCGTTAATTGAGATCCCGATATTATTATTTCTGTTACTATATGTTATGTTTACTTTGTATTTCGCAAACTTGCCATCAGTCAGACAATTTAACCAAAGGTTCACAAGTGTCTACTTAAGGGCGTGTAATGCGACACGTGTGGTTCAACTCCTAGACGAGTTTGAGCCAGGACGTTTCGTCAAAGAGGATCCGCATGTGAGCCGAACATCTTAGGGATGTTAGCTCCCAAGATTATAAAATGACCATCTCAAAAAGATAGAAAACAGAAACCAAACAGTAGCGACCGTTCTAACAGGAAAGGTAAGAGGCCTAAATGGAAAGGAATACAACTCTCTTTAATAAATTATCAGAAAAGAAGGCTCAAATGAAGTGTTAAACGAAATGTCGACATCCATAAATCCAGAAAAAGAAAAGCTGTTGACAATATCAGTCAGGAAAACACAATCAATTGCCACAGTGGAAACAGAGAAGCAAGAAAAGTGTAAAAGATTATTTGAGAGAAGTCGTAACACTTGAGAAATTAAATGTGAGAACAAAAGAAAAAAAAAGACCACCAGTGGCGATCTATCAGACGCCAACAAGGATGATGAGTTCCTCGACGAACTACACGAGTTAAATTTGGCAGAATACATATCCATTGAGAAATTTACAAATGAAATGAAACTGAGATTTAAAACCAGTCCGAAAGATAGACGTTTTGATAATAACATTGTGAAGGTACGTCCCAGGATAAGAAACCAGTTATTGAAATAGAACAGAGTATTTGTAATTTTCCAGATTCTAGGAGCCGAAGATTACAAAGTAGTAGCTAAATATAACTGCGTAGGCTTCCGCGGACAGAGTCAGTCGACAAGAAAGTTTTGTGGGTACGGTACCGCATCCTATTGTGTAAAACTGCTGCAGGCCAAAACCAACGGCTCGGGCACGATTGCCGAGGCCTTCTTTTGGGTCTACTGGTGCGTTCTAGCTACGCAGTGACCCTTATATTTTGTTATTACTGTTCACTCCGCATGCCATTACGTGTATCTTCTTAAAATTATGACGTAATGACATGCACAGTGAACAGTAATAACAAAACATTAAGGACACTGCATAGCTAGAACGCACCAGTAGGCCCACAAGAAGGCCGCCGTAACCGTGGCCGAAACGTTGGTTTTGGCCTACAGTAGTTTTATACAATATGACGCGGCGCCATACCCAGAAAACTTTTATATCGACTAGTCGCAAAATGTTTTATGTTTTGCTATATGGGACACACTGTGAAGAACACTTCGAATTATTTGTGGAGTATGTGGTAAACAAGGACATAAGAAAGTGAAAGCAGACGACTGGAGCATAAAATAAGTAGGATGATTCCGTGTAAGAAACGAAGCAAGACCTGCATCAAAGTGGGAGCGAATCAGTGTCTAACTTACAAACTCTTGTTCAAAAGACAAGAGACGACTAACTAAGATCTCCAACTGTAATTCGATGTCCAGCCACCACATGCAGTCCGTTATAAATTCAGAATCGGACATTTTAACGCCTAGGATGCATGAACGATCTGCATCCACAAGAACTAGAAGCTGGCGTCGCGCTGTAGAATGGCGACGTCAGTATGGTTTATTGCAGCAGGATACATTAAACAGTAGAAATCAAATAACGTCATTAATATACAAGCAGGCCTTCAAAGACTCGTATCTTGACAATACACATTATCTGGACCAAATATGAAGTCTAGGTAAAATAGATCCGATCGTTGCGCGTACGCTAAAACATGAACTCCTGCAATGGACTACATTTCAGACTGAATTAATTTTAAGGGTGAAAGAATTAGAATGTGAAGTAATTGAGAGAGAGACTCAAGGCATCACACATGCACGCGCAGATCACGGAGTGTCAAAATGCCTCTTGCAGCAACATTTACGAAATGTAACAAAACATAAAACAATGAATTACACCTGAAGCAAATCCGGACGATGCAGGTAGATATGACATAACTAAATGTAAACAATAGATAAAACCTGTTAATTTTGTCTTAGTAGGGGAAACCCCTTCTGTCATAAATGAGAGGTCACAGCTCCATACGTAGTAAAGCCCACGTACAGCACGATGCCACAATGTAGCGTGAAAGGAGAGTTAAAAAGAAGTAGCGAGAAATTGTGTAAGGATGCCACCATTAATCCCAAACCATGCGTGTGAAGGAGGAGGGGGACCTTCACCAATCCCCAAAGATGTGGCATGTGATGAAGTAGGGGTACCACCACCAAAATCCAAAGATGTGGAGTCTGATGAAGAAGGGATATCACTACCAGTTCCCAAACATGTGTCGTGTGATGAAGCATGAACGACGGCAGTAATCCCAATTGATGTAGCATGTGATGAAGTAGTGACAACCGCACCAACCGCTGAAAATGGAAACATAAATCAGAAGAAAACGGAAAACAAAATGTAGATAGTGATGAGATCAGCAGGGCACAAAAGCTTATGATAACATAAATCCAGAAAAATAGAATGGGGTAGCAAAGTTAACTCTCTTAATAATGAATGTAAGAAACGGTGCACAGGTAGAGGTGCATTAACAAGCGGTGAACAATATAAAGGAGGAAAAAAATAGTAATCGTAGGCAATAAGTAACCAATTACATTCTCTGAACTGAGAAATACACTGTATGAACAAATGCACAATCATAATCACGATCAAGCAAACTACTGTTCATTAGAATTGAACTTAAATCCCCGCGGGCTCGAGCAAAAGGATATCCTGCAGACTGTACCAAGACTAATTATGCGATTAACACATGAGAGGGTTAATCTATTTGCTTCCCTGCAGCCAAACACATAGATAGAATAATCCTTTGGATAGAAAACTTGCCCACTGATGGGAATGAACTTGCTGATCTGCGGGCGGCTTCCAGAATATTTAAGCATTAAGAAAATGTTCAAAGACCTTGTCGTGGCTCACAGGAGAGTGTACTGTGACCCAGAGCAGACAGGTGTGAAATGCTACATGTATACAAGGCAGTCATGGAGATCTCGGAGCTCAATGCTATGAGGAGCAGTATTGTAAGTGTAGAACTCCCCAGGCTGGCCGAAGAGTTTAACTTTGAAGTCATGTGCGTTCTAAAGTCATAGCGCAGGAATGAGAAATTAATATGTTTGTCCCCCTCCCCCCTCCCCCTCCAATCAAAAAACTCAGATAACAGGAGAGTGACAATCCATCGCTGATATGATGATCATAGACACTAAGTTCCAGACAACAAACATCACATAGTTGTGCAAAAGACATATGGCATCACTATAGCTCACCGCATGTGGGACAGAAACAGGGGTACTGTCGCCATTGTATGCCCAGTACTCACATACAATTCAACCATAAAGAGACATAGTTCAATAGATACTTGTTTACTCTAGAGGATAGAAGATGATTATTGCAGCCGACATCAGTGTCAGATCAACCTAGTGACATTGTGGTCGGACAACATTCTAAGTGCTAACAAATTGTTCATTATCAACAAGGAAGGGCAACCACCAACGTACATAGGACATGACGGTAGCAGTAGCAGTATAGTCACATCTATTGATAACCAAGTACCCGTAATTACAGAAACAGCTTGACGTGTGTATATGAATGTCATGACAAGTGATCATAATGCAGTCATTATTAACACAATGACCACAGCACATCACACACCATCATCAATCAAATACGTATTAAGCAGGGAAAATTGGGAGGGGATTCAAAGCTATGTAAAAGATAAACTGGTGGAAACGTAGAATAAGGGCACGTAGACTTCATAAACTATTATAAACTGCCCAGTGAAAATTCTTACTGACTTTCACTAATCAGCGTAGGAGAGATGAACCCTGGAGCTCCGAGCTATTTACACTAAGACAGGATATGAGAAGCGAGAGAAGGCTCTACCAGAAGGCAATTACTACTCAGGATACAGTTCCGACTATCAGAATACAGGAACGCATTAATCACAACCAGACAAGGACGTCAGGAACACTACGTCGTAACACATGTACAAGAACACTAGGGGAATAACATACAATACTATAGTTGAGAAAGTTAAGTCCCCTCCTACCCTGGATACGTTAAAGCAGGATAACGGAACTATGACACAGGTTGGAGACATACAGCACAGTAAATTCAACCTCGAAGACAATACACGGACAGATGCATAAGCGCACAAGCGCGCACACACACACACACACACACACACACACACACACAAACACGCACCTTATGTAGACAATGTACAGGGATTAAGCAACAGAATCCGTCACCTGCCGTTTACGCGGTAGGAGACCTCGCTAGCTGTTGCTAGCTCGAAAAACAAGAAAGCACCAGGACGAGACCATACAGTACATAGTCTGAATTACTCCACCAAGTCTCACCGCAGATAACGCCATATTTAACAAATCTAATAAATGATGCCCTGAGTCTGGGACGTGTACCTCTACTCTGCAAAACAGCCAACACAATAATTATTAAAAACGCCGCAGATAGGGATCCATCCAAACCAAAATCGTACCGACCAATTTGCTTCATAAATAGATTGACTAAGGTCCTTGAGAGGCTTCTGTGCAACAGCCTCCAAGCTCCCAGGGAACTCCACTAATTTTACTTTAGAACGGAAAAATCTATTGACGAAGTAATTAATTGGACTTTCCAAACTATAGAACAGACATTACAGAAGTACGCAGTTGCTAATCTTATTGACATTGTTGGCGCCTTTGATAATCTTTGGGGACCAACGATGTTTGCACGATTTCGAGAAATACCCGGATCCTTGTGCAATAGTTTCCGAGACTGTTGTAGGAACTGAGTGCTTGAGTGGCAAGAGGGCTCCCGCAAGTTAGTAAAAACGATTAACAAAGGATGTCCACAAGACTATATCCGCGGATCCATCTTCTGGGATATCACAACTGAACATGTATTGAATTTTATCCAGGGAGATAAACGTTCCGACGGGGCCGTTGCCTATGCTGACGATCTATTAGTTTTGATATCTGCCAACACAAGAATAATGTTATAAAACAAGGCCAGTGGTATGCTATACGCAAAACAAGAATGGTGCAAGCAAAACAATTATCCATAGCAGCACAAGAACAACATATTTAATGCTTAAAGGATCACTACAAAGACACCTGTCAATTAAAATAAACAACACAAACATAAAAGCGCAACGTAGTAACTGAATATCTTGGGGTACACATTGACGAACGACATAGCTTCAACAAGCACGTACGACTAATCACTAACCAAGTTGAAAGTGTACATCACAGACTAGCGACATTAAATTCGGAATGATACAGACTACAACTCACACGCATAAGAATATACCAATGTGCACTTTTCATGCCGGTATTGAGCTCTGCCGCTAGTACATGGACACATACACTGTCTTTCGTCACAAGCAGGGTTTTTGTTGGGTGCGGGCAGAGGAGTGTACTGTTTAAACTACCTCGATCGTTCGGTAACACAACAGTTGATTCAGCATATGTGGTGCTTGGAATACACCCTGGAGAGCCGTGGGATACCAACCTGACTGTAGCTCGCCATACGAACCAACAGCTAGGAATAATGTCTGAGATGCTACTTCGTTTTAATAGCAGGAAGTCTTTGGCCATCGTCCTCGGCACCCTTACAGCACAGCGAATTCTACGCCCCGTCCTGTTGCCCTTCGTTGCAAGCCTTCCTGAACTTGCATTTCAGCAAGATGAAGTCCGCCCGCACACGGCGATGCTTTCTACTGCTTGTCTTCGTGCTTGCCATACCAAACCTCGGCCAGCATGATTGCCAACTCTTTCCCTAACTGAGTGTGTTTGGAGCATTATGGGCAGGGTCCTATAACTTGCTCAGGATGTTAACGACCTAACGCACTAATTGGACAGAATTTGTTAGGATATCAGTCAGGAGGGCATCTAACAAGTCTGTATCAATGCCAATCCGAATAACTGCTTGCATAGCCGTCAGAGGCGGACGAACGTATCATTGACCTGCTCCTCTTGTGAAGTTCCTCCTCTTGAATAAATAATGTAAATTTTTCTGAATTTGTAATTATCTGTTTTTCTGTACAAGTACATCACGTCTACAGATTTCCGTCCCATTAAGATAATTCGTTTGTAATGTGTCGTTCTTTTTTTGTGTTGTATATTGTATCTTGATTTTCTCATCTGCGTATAACTACTACACTCAACACCATGTACAAGCGGTTTCGAGGTATCCATTATGTCTGATCCCATATCCTCTCCTCTATTCCTCCTTAACTGTAACGTATGTTCCCTTACATTGTTCTGTTCTGAGAGTTCAGCCTTTCAGTGTAGAACCTTTCCTAAAGGAAGAGGATGATCTTTGTATATAATATGAATTTTTTGGGCCCTTTTAGCTGTTGTGATATTAAAGAAACCCGAAGGACTCTTTTTGCCAGGTACACGTTTAGAGAGTACGACATGAGAACAACTGAATTACATGTCCGAAAGCACAGTTACAGTTTAATATGTTTGAAAGATTTTCCCAAAAACATCGAAAAGAAACTATCTTACTGTCGCAGAGTGTTATCTCCACTGCTTCGACGTTAAGGAGCAAAATAAAGTCTGATGTCATTCCATTGTTACACAGGAAGACAAAATATGAAAACGATATTATCTACTGCGAAGTTTGATAATATACTCGAAGCTTGTCAGAAGTTTCGTGATTTTCGGCGGGAAAGGCTATCATTTTTGCTTCTGTTTAAAGCTAGAACAAAGTTTTACTAAGTTTGATGAGAAATGAACAAGTCTGCAGCACATGCCACAGAATGAGAAAACTTCGGTCTAACGCAACATGGCTTGTGGTGTACGCTGCTTCGTAGCTGTGTTTGTAGTTATGTTCTGTAGGGTGCAGACATCTAATCAAAATTTAAGTATCAAAATTGGAACTCTTTAGGATACTGAATGACGATGCCATGACATATAGCCTAAATGAAGAAAAATGGTTCACACTATTAAGATAAAACTAAGTAACATACAGCTGGCGCGACAGCAGCCACTCGTGTGTTTCTGCAACTACAGATTCAGACTGCCACCGAGTGTTATCTGCTATTTTCCTATACACCACTTAATCGCTTACTTCAGTATATGCATACATAAATGGAGTGGTATCTTCACAAAATTAACACATGACACAAGCGATATCTATAATGGGTAGCTGTAAACAGTCTCGAGCTAACGAATTAAAGCTACGCTAGCATAATATCGAATGTCATGTGAATACAAAATAATAGTCGGAGGAAGTCGAGACGTGTGTACCAAGTAACTCAAGTAACTTGTAGACATACAGAGACTTCAGTCATTTTTGTCAGGAGTTCTTTTATAAAGGAATGTTAGCAACTGGAAATTCTTGGTGCTTTGTAAGAGAACTTTTAACAGAAATGATTGAAGTACAGACTACAATTTACTTGAGTCACTACGTACACATTCCTCACTTCAAATTGGCACCGCAAATACTGCCGTCAAGCAAAGTGCTTTTGATGTATGGTTTTTACAGAATGACTTGGTGGTCAGAGGCTCATACTTTTAGTCAATAAACAGAATGTAATAATACCTGTAATGTGTATTTTTGTGCACTTTTTTATATGTAACAATGCTCGTTAATATTAACAAACTAAATTCATCGTAAATCAGAATGTCATTGATATTTGTTGCTTGATCTTATTGTGAGTCGTTTATGAGATATCGTGTTTTGAAATGTTTCTACACCGACCACTTGTTTGTGCCAACTCTGTAGTTGCTAGGTAGGATGATTACTCACAATGTGCATGTGTGCTCTTTAAGTGCAGTGTGAATTGTTAGTCAGGTTGTGACAGTCCAAGCAGTAGTTAGTGAGTGGAAAATGTGATTTACCAATGGAGAAAAAGCGGACATGTTCGTGATATATGAGGAGGAGCGTAGAAAGAACGTAAGTCTTTCTTGTATGGTATACGCGGCAAGGTATCCCGACAGATATCAACCATCTCGGCAATTATTTATCAACCTCTTCAACTAGTTACTTGACAGCGGTAGTGTAGAGCCTAGGCAACGTAACAGAAGGAAAGAGGTGACGACAGAAGACCGGTAAATTAAAGTTTTTGCTGCTGTAGCAGTTGATCTGCACGTGAGCTTCCTCACAGTCCCACCAGGAAATATTATGAGTCAGACACGTGTCCTACGCAATCGCAATCTCTATCGACATGGGCTCCAGCCCTATAGCATCTCTCCCCATCAACAACTGCGCGGAAATGACGAGATTCGTGTTAACCACTGTACATGGCCATTGAGATGAGATACTTCAGATGCATTATGTATGTTGTTTAGTGACGAAGACATATCAACCAATCATGGTCATATAACAGCCGGAACTGCGCGACTGGTATACTAACAATACCCGTTGACTTCGTCAGGTGGAACGTATGCGTCCATGGTGTGTACACGTGTGGTGTGGGATAGTGAACAATCACATCATACGCCCCGTGGCGAATTTAAAATTTTTACGCCCCTAGGCACACCGTAATACATGCGCGCCTCCAAAAATTTGATTTCCATTATAATTACACAGTTTTTTAAGGACAATGAATGTGCTCGAAGATGCTAATAAAATATCACATTATAAGCTGAAATTTTTAAAACTAATGTGGAGGAAGAAACAAAACTCACCAATCAGCAATGTTTCCATCTGGTTTTTACGGCAACAAATTAGTTAATCCTATCTTCATAATTGTGATGGCATCAGTTAGGACGTCAGTTTCGATGTGAAGAACGGACAAGGTATTCAATCTTTTATCAAAGAAGGAGGGAGACAGGTATGATTTCAGCCTTTGAAGAGCCGAAAACAAGATTTGCGCTGAAGAATATGTAAGTGACGTACATAGAAACATTCTAAGAGCAATGTCAACTTTCGTGAACATGGACTCTAACCACCCCTTTCGTAGAAATTTACTCGTTTCGGCTGTTACAAGATTTCAAAAGTGCCGCCAAATATACACATTCACATGGAACAAAGATTCTAACTCAGTTTCATATAACTCATGTAACTTTGCCGCGCTTACAAAAATAACGTGTGGGTAGCTAATCATAAGTACGCTGAAAGCTATCGAGTCTAAAAATGTTCTATAACTGTCCTTCTTCTCCACTAATCCAGCATACAAACTGTCAAATATTCGGGAAAATGTTTCGAATCTAAATTATTTCCAACGAGACTGAATAACTTCTTCAGTGTCCGTTACTTTATCATCATAAAGTTTGCGTTTCCGTGACATTCTGTAAGTGCATTAGTAGTCCGCATCAGTCACCATGTCCACGGATTTATTTTGAGAATAGTCGCAGCCACGAATAAACACTGCAAGTGATTCGTGTAACTTTTGCACAATTTCAATATCAAAATATATACACTTTGCAACTTCACATTTACGGATTTATTCTCTGGCTTATATCCTTCAAAAATGTCTTCATGAATATAATTTATGCTCTACTGAGTTGATTCACTGCAGCTGATATTCTCATTTCGTGCAAGTGGTTTCTCATATGGATTGTAGGTAACATGACTGAGGGCACTGATAAGATTCCCCAATTTTTATCCAAACTCGCGCACGTTTCATCTCTTGCCGACAGTTATATTTCTGATAAGATTTTACCTGTACTGCTTCCTGATTTCGTGAAAGAAAGAAGATGACCACAGCGTTGTGTAGGGTCAGTGAACGAATTATAAACGTTTCCCACTAACCTGAAATATGAACATGCTTCCCGGCAACAGTTACACCACTACTGCCGACTAAATTCAAAGATTCCTCGTTGATCCATTATGGACCGTGTGACAACGGATGGCACATATTTCTTGATGCAATAATTTACCAACAGCCGTATGAATTGTAGAAATTTATTTTATGAACTTCTTATGTGCTACCAGTTTCGGCATTACATTGATACCATCTTCAAGCCCCACACGTCATAGTCGTACAAACGCTATACACGGAAGGAGCCATATAACTGGATCCGTGAGTCAAATCGTTATGCAACAGCTCTTGGTGGACAGGCGACACAGACTGAGTCGGTATGCAAACCGCTGTATCGCCTGGCCACCGTGAGCTGTTGCGTAACGATTTGACTCACGGATCCAGTTATATGGCCCCTTCCATGTACAGCGTTTTTACGACTATGACGTGTGGGGTTCAAGATGGCATCAATGTAATGCCGAAACTGGTAGCACATAAGAAGTTCATAAAATAAATTTCTACAATACATACCGCTGTTGGTGAATTATTGCATCAAGAAATTCAAAGAAAATGCTATAAAGTGCCCACCTTCAGTGGGTGCCAGCAAATCATTGTAGGCTCCTGAAAATTTGCTCCTATTGCCTTGTGACCGGTCTCTACATTCAGACTTCAACCTGCCGAGTTTAGATGGGGTCGTCTATGGATTGAGAGCAGGGGGTACGGGCAGACAATCATGTGACGTACTTTTGTATATGTTTTCTGAAAACTGTCTTGGGCGACTATTTCGGCAGCCCACACGCAATGGACTTATCTTAGACCTTCTAGCTACAAATAGGCCGGACATTATCGACAACGTCATTAGAGAAACGAGGACACGATGTAACTTTAACAACTACGGTTACGAAAGTTAATAAATCAGTTAATACGGCTAAGAGAGTGTTTCTGCCAGAAACACCAGATAAGCAGTTGTTCACATCTCTCTTAGACAGTGAACTGGTATCTCTTAGTTCCAGTAAGATGGATCTGGAGGAATTAGGGTGAAAGTTTAAGCAGTCTGTAAATCGTGCTCTGGAGAATTATGTGCGTAGTAAGCGGATTATGAACGGAAAAGACCCACCATGTTCCAATAACGAGTTTCGAAAAAATGCTGAGGATCCAGAATCTGTTGCACTCTAGATTCAAAAGAGAATGACAACAAGCAAAGTATAGTAGAGATTCGTGCATCTATGAAAAGATCAATGAGCGAAGCATACAACTACAGTAAACTCCCCTTTATCCGAATCACGTTTATCCGAAATCCGCTTTATCCGAACAAATTTTTCCGTTTTTCCCCGGCTCACATTGGCGCTGTGTGACGCATCGCGCAACTACGGTTTTGGCTAGCTATATTGACACATGACAAGTTTCCACTTGTCTGCGCCTGGAGCCATGTGCATTCACTGGTGTTTTTCAGCAGTCTACTACTAATCAGTGTACTGGCGCGTTTCAAAAGTCCGAATGTCGTCAATTCATGTGTGTGTTGGCTGAAGTTTTAGAGTGTTTCTTGTTCGTATTGTGGGGTTTCATGCCTTAGCCATCTATTGGAACTCCTTCACAGCCCTGTCAAAACCGACAATGAGAGTAAGGCGCCGAACACTTTCCTCCTGTTGTCGGTACATCAGACGAAGCCGACCGTTTAACAATAACAGTGAACGTACAACGCTCTGTTGTGTTGCCGCGTGGGCTTGGGTAGGACAGGGGAGAGGGGATAGATGTATCGAATATTTCATTATACGTCTGCCATAGCTTGGTTTCAAAAGTCAAAAGCTTTGTCCAGTGCACCTCGAGTGTTGTCAAGTCGTGCGTCTGTGTGTTTTTCATTTACCTTTTCGTGCTCGCGCTACATGCTTTAAGATGTCCAGAGATAAAAGTGACCAAAACCAAAATGAATCAATAGAGCGTCGGTAATAAAAACGCTGTACGTGACAACGGTCGCGAAACGAAAAATGCATGTGACCTTGTTGGAACAAATGCTTCGCGCTTTTCATAGAATTGTTGCTGGCGAGCCACCTGCAAAAGTTGCTGCGGATGTGACCGTCGGTAGGAGTACGATCAGAAACTGATAAATTTTGTTCCATCCAAACTCCAGACAGAGCAGTGAAATCTCGAAAAACTATGAGAAAAGGTGCACATCCTCAGTTAGAGGAGGCCTTATTTTTATTGCACTTACAAATAAGAGCCAAAGATGTGCCAGTTTATGGATCTCTACTTCGTCAGAAAGTGATGACATTTTATGAGATGACTGAAAGAAAGTAGCAAGAATTCCTCGAAAGTGATGGCTGGTTGGATCGGTTCAAGAAATGGCATGGCATTCGTGAAATTTGCAACAGCGGCGATCATTGTCTGGGGATGAAGCCGCTATCACCGATTTTAAGAAGATACTGCACTCAATAATCGACGAAAGAGGCTATACTGGCGATCTACTTTACAACTGTGATGAAAAAACATTACAGAAGCAAGCTGCTGGAAAACCTAACTGGTGCGATTGCTGCTAAAGAAGATTTTGTGCAAGCTCTTAAAAAAATCGGTGTTTTGAGTGTCATTAATTGGATTTATGACGCTTGGAACATAATTCCTCCAATTTCTTTCACTAGGTCTTAGAAAAAAACTTTTAGATCGTAAGGCAATTCATCACTCTTGGGAAGAAGGAGGCAATAGTGAAAATCAAGCTGACATGCAGAAACAGATGAAAGTGACCTAATTTTGATGAATTTAATGGAGACTCTGCCGTGTTGTGAAGACGAGATCTTCGATGACGTTGAAGAGTGAGTGGAAAACGACTTTTTTGATTTGACTGAGGAATAAATCATCCAAATTGCGACCAATCAGAAAGCGTCAAAAGAATATGACTCTGATGATGAAGCAGAGGAAAAGATTCCTCACACAAACGGTTACGAAGCTATCCAAACTGCACTCTAGAATATCAGCTAACAGGAGGAGGCGACTTATCGCGAAATCGTTTGGTTCCAACGTTGGAGACATATTGCTGCTACAAAAGTTTCTCAAGTCAAAAAATAAAAAATCATTACAGACATTTTTACCAAAAAATAAATTCTAATGAAGTGTCCTAGAATTTCAACGCCCATAAGTTAAAAGCTTATTTTATTTCTTTACTTTAAAGTTCCTCTAGACAATCTTGTCGTTCCTTTGAGTAATCTCTAGATTTGTTTCATAATTTTGTACAGTAGTTTATTTTTTATAGAAAAGAATAGGTAATAAAATTAAAACTCCTGTTTTTCCTGCTGCCAAATAACACCGATATTTGCAGTAAGAACGCAAAATTAACGAGCTTTGTTATTCAGCATTTAAAAACTTCTAGTTTTAATCGTACTTTGGCGCCTATATAAGGCGTCAACACAATTTTTTCGCTCAAAAATAAGCAGGCTTATTTACAACCATATCAATAACATTCTACGTACCCTACGCACGTTTTACAATCATATTTCGCGGTATTTACGCCAATCAGAGTGTTTCACGCATGAAGATAGGGGAACTTCGGTTCATCCGAAATTTTCGTTATCCAAACCGGCCGCCGTCCCGATCCTTTCGGGTAAACGTGAGTTTGCTGCACTTACACCGGGACACCTTAGCACAATATCTGGTTGAGAACCCGAGAACTTAATTTTTTTTTTTTAGGTCATCAGTCTACTGACTGGTTTGATGCGGCCCGCCACGAATTCCTTTCCTGTGCTAACCTCTTCATCTCAGAGTAGCACTTGCAACCTACGTTCTCAATTATTTCCTTGACGTATTCCAAGCTCTGTCTTCCTCTACAGTTTTTGCCCTCTACAGCTCCCTCTAGTACCATGGAAGTCATTCCCTCATGACTTAGCAGATGTCCTATCATCCTGTCCCTTCTCCTTATCAGTGTTTTCCGCATAATCCTGTCCTCTCCGATTCTGCGTAGAACCTCCTCATTTCTTACCTTATCAGTACACCTAATTTTCAACATTCGTCTATAGCACCACGTCTCAAATGCTTCGATTCTCTTCTGTTCCGGTTTTCCCACAGTCCATGTTTCACTACCATACAATGCTGTACTCCAGGCGTACATCCTCAGAAATTTCTTCCTCTAATTATGGCCGGTATTTGATATTAGTAGACTTCTCTTGGCCAGGAATGCCTTTTTTGCCATAGCGAGTCTGCTTTTGATGTCCTCCTTGCTCCGTCCGTCATTGGTTATTTTACTGCCTAGGTAACAGAATTCCTTAACTTCATTGACTTCGTGACCATCAATCCTGACGTTACGTTTCTCGCTGTTCTCATTTCTACTACTTCTCATTACCTTCCTATTTCTCCGATTTACTCTCAAACCATACTGTGTACTCATTAGACTGTTCATTCCGATCAGCAGATCATTTAATTCTTCTCCACTTTCACTCAGGATAGCAATGTTATCAGCGAATCGTATCATTGAAATCCTTTAACCTTGTATTTTAATTCCACTCCTGAACCTTCCTTTTATTTCCATCATTGCTTCCTCGATGTACATGTTGAAGAGTAGGGGCGAAAGGCTACAGCCTTGTCTTACACCCTTCTTAATACGAGCACTTCGTTCTTGATCGTCCACTCTTATTATTCCCTCTTGGTTGTTGTACATATCGTATATGACCCGTCTCTCCCTATAGCTTACCCCTACTTTTTACACAATCTCGAACAGCTTGCACCATTTTATATTGTCGAACGCTTTTTCCAGGTCGACAAATCCTATGAAAGTGTCTTGATTTTTCCTTAGCCTTGCTTCCATTATTAGCCGCAACGTCAGAATTGCCTCTCTCGTCCCTTTACTTTTCCTAAAGCCAAACTGATCGTCACCTAGCGCATTCTCAATTTTCTTTTCCATTCGTCTGTATATTATTCTTGTAAGTAGCTTCGATGCATGAGCTGTTAAGCTGATTGTGCGATAATTCTCGCACTTGTCAGCTCTTGCCGTCTTCGGTATTGTGAGGACGATGCTTTTCCGAAAGTCAGATGGTATATCGCCAAACACACCAACGTGAATAGTCGTTTTGTTGCCACTTCCCCCAATGATTTTAGAAATTCTGATAGAATCTTATCTATCCCTTATGCCTTATTTGACCGTAAGTCCTCCAAAGCTCTTTTAAATTCCGATTCTAATACTGGATCCCCTATCTTTTCTAAATCGACTCCTGTTTCTTCTTCTATCACATCGGACAAATCATCGCGCTCATAGAGGCTTTCAATGTATTCTTTCCACCTATCTGCTCTCTCCTCTGCATTTAACAGTGGAATTCCCGTTGCACTCTTAATGTTACCACCGTTGCTTTTAATGTCACCAAAGGTTGTTTTGACTTTCCTGTATGCTGAGTCTGTCCTTCTGACAATCATATCTTTTTCGATGTCTTCACATTTTTCCTGCAGCCATTTCGTCTTAGCTTCCCTGCACTTCCTATTTATTTCATTCCTCAGCTAATTGTATTTCTGTATTCCTGATTTTCCCGGAACATGTTTGTACTTCCTCCTTTCATTAATCAACTGAAGTATTTCTTCTGTTACCCATGGTTTATTCGCAGCAACCTTCTTTGTGCCTATGTTTTCCTTCCCAACTTCTGTGATGGCCCTTTTTAGAGATGTCCATTCCTCTTCAACTGTACTGCCTACTGTGCTATTCCTTATTGCTGTATCTATAGCGTTAGAGAACTTCAGACGTATCTCGTCATTCCTTAGTACTTCCGTATCCCACTTCTTTGTGTATTTATTCTTCCTGACTAATGTCTTGAACTTCAGCCTACTCTTCATCACTACTATATTGTGACCTGAGTCTATATCTGCTCCTGGGTACGCCTTAAAATCCAGTATCTGATTTCGGAATCTCTGTCTGACCATGATGTAATCTAATTGAAATCTTCCCGTATCTCCCGGCCTTTTCCAAGTATACCTCCTACTCTTGTGATTCTTGAACAGGGTATTCGCTACTAGCTGAAACTTGTTACAGAACTAAATTAGTCTTTCTCCTCTTTCATTCCTTGTCCCAATCCCATATTCTCCTGTAACCTTTTCTTCTACTCCTTCCCCTACAACTGCAATCCAGTCGCCCATAACTATTAGATTTTCGTCCCCCTTTACATACTGCATTATCCTTTCAATATCCTCATACACTTTCCCTATCTGTTCATCTTCAGCTTGCGACGTCGGCATGTATACCGGAACTATCGTTGTCGGTGTTGGTGTGCAGTCGATTCTGATTAGAACAACCCGGTCACTGAACTGTTCACAGTAACACACCCTCTGCCCTACTTTCCTATTCATAACGAATCCTACACCTGTTATACCATTTTCTGCTGCTGTTGATATTACCCGATACTCATCTGACCAGAAATCCTTGTCTTCCTTCCACTTCACTTCACTGACCCCTACTATATCTAGACTGAGCCTTTGCATTTCCCTTTTCGGATTTTCTAGTTTCCCTGCCACGTTCAAGCTTCTGACATTCCACGCCCCGACTCGTAGAACGTTATCCTTTCGTAGATTATTCAATCTTTTTCTCATGGTAACCTCCCCCTTGGCAGTCCCCTCCCGGAGATCCGAATGGGGGACTATTCCGGAATCTTTTGCCAATGGAGAGATCCTCATGACACTTCCTCAATTACAGGCCACATGTCCTGTGGATACACGTTACGTGTCTTTAATGCAGTGGTTTCCATTGCCTTCTGCATCCTCATGTCGTTGATCATTGCTGATTCTTCCGTCTTTAGGGGCAATTTCCCACCCCTAGGACAAGAGAGTGCCCTGAACCTCTCTCCGCTCCTCCGCCCCCTTTGACAAGGCCGTTGACAGAATGAGGCTGACTTGTTATGCCGGAAGTCTTCGGCCGCCAATGCTGATTATTTATCAAAATTTAGGCAGTGGCGGGGATCGAACCCGGGACCGAAAACGTTTTGATTATGAATCAAAAACGCTATCCCTAGACCACGGGTAGAGAACATCGTAGTACTACGTAAAACCATATGCTGATGTAAGGCTTCCATCCAGTCAGTTTTGACTAGTCTGGTGTGGTAGTTGAAGGCAGAAAAACGAAAGCAGAAGTTTTAAATTTCAAGTTCAAGAAATCGATCACACAGGAAAATTGTTCAGGCATCCCTGGCACCGGCCGGTGTGGCCGAGCGGTTCTAGGCGCTTCAGTCTGGAACCGCGTCCCCGCTACAGTCGCAAGTTCGAATCCTGCCTAGGGCATGGGTGTGTGTGTCGTCAGGTTAGTTAGGTTTAAGTAGTTCTAAGTTCTGATGACTTCAGATGTTAAGTCCCATAGTGCTAAGAGCTATTTGAACCATTTGAGCATCCCTGGCATAGAGGAGGAACTGAAGGAGTCGAAAATAAATATGTCACCAGGGCAGGATGGAATTTCCCTTCGGTTTTTTAAAGACTACTCTACAGCATTGGCTCCTTACCAAGCTTGAATTTATCGTAAATCTGGTTCCCAGCGACTACACAAAAGGCGAAGTTGACTCCTTTGTATCAGAAGAGCAACATAACGGACTCGCAAAATTACAGACCAATATCCCCTACATCAATTGCTGCGTAATCAGTTACGATATTCTCAGTTAAAATATAATAAATTATCCTGAGACCGCGAAGCTTATCAGTTTGGATACAGAAAGCGTCGCTCGTGCGAATCTCAGCCCGACCTTCTACCACATGATATAGTGCGAAATGTGGATGAAAGGCAACTGGCAGATTTCACATTTGTAGATTTTCGGAAATCGTTTCACACGATGCGGTGTCCATTGGAGACTGTCAACGAATGTTCCAATATAAGTGAGTGGCTCGAAGGCATCTTAAATTTTAGAATTGAGTATGTAGTCCTCGACGGTGAGAGCTAAACAGAGTCAAGGTTATCGGGAGAAAAGCCACAAGGAAGTGTGATAGGGCCGCTGTTATTCTCTATATACATAAATGATTTCGCAGACAGGGTGGGTGGCAATCTGCCGTTGTTTACTGAAGATGCTGTGGTGTATGGTAAGGTGTAGGAGTTGAGTGACTGTACTAAGATACTAGATGACTTAGACAAAATGTCTTCTTGGTCTGATGAATGTCAACTAGGTGTAAATGTAAAAAAGTGTAAGTAGTAAGTAGGAAAAACAATCGCATAATATTCGGGTACATCATGAATAGTGTCCGGCTTGAGACAGTGAAGCCGTTTCAATATCTGAACGTAGCGCTGCAAAAAGGTAGGAAATTAAATAAGCGTTTGAGGATTGGGGTAGGAAAGGAGAAAGGTCCTCTTCAGTTTATTGGAAGAATTGTGGTTCATCAGTAAAGGAGACCGCATATAGGACGCTAGTGGCACCTATTCTTGAGTATTACTCTTGTGTTTGGTACCGTACTAGGTAGGATTAAAGGCTCTGAGCACTATGGGACTTAACATCTATGGTCATCAGTCCCCTAGAACTTAGAACTACTTAAACCTAACTAACCTAAGGACAGCACACAACACCTAGCCATCACGAGGCAGAAAAAATCCCTGACCCCGCCGGGAATTGAACCCGGGAACCCGGGCGTGGGAAGCGAGAACGCTACCGCACGACCACGAGATGCGGGCTAGGATTAAAGGACGTCAACGAGCAAATTCAGAGATGGGCTGCTACATTGTTACTGGTAGGTTCGAAAAACATGCCAGTGTTACAGAGAAGCTTCAGGAACTCCAAAGGGAACCATTGAAGGGAATGCGACGTTCTTTTCGAGGAACACTATTGAGAAAATTTAGAGAACCAGTATTTCAAGCTGACTACAGAACGTATCTTTTGCCTCCAACTTACATTGCTCGTAAGGATGACGAAGATATGAGAATTTAGTGTTCACACGGAAGCACACAGAAAGTCTTTTTCCCTCGTTCTGTTTGGGAGCGGAACTAGAGGGAAAATCACTTGCAGCTGTATGCTTTACGTTGCGTAAAGTGGATTGCGGAGTATCGATGAGGATGTAAATGTCAATGGAATTTGTCGGCAGGCCATCCTGTGCTGCCTCTTGCGTCCAGGGTTTGGTAAAAACAGAACGTGACGTTCAACAGTCTCATCATTCTTGTTCAAGTATGTTAATAGGAAAGTTAAATGATCAATATGTGAAATGTCAGTAGTTGGATCTGCAGTGTTTGGTATCACTGGTATCACTCATTCGTTTGATTCGTTCAGAATGCAGCTCTGTTATCACATCACAAATCGTTGAAGATAAATAACTTCTGTTTTCCTGCCAAAGATTTCCATATCGTTCAATGTGCTCTGCAATAAGAGGATCGATCTCGCTATAAGTTCCAGAGATATAAATTGACTGTTACGCATGAATGGAATTATTCAACGTGTCCACATAGGAGAAGTCGATGACCTCTTAGCTACTTCACTACTGCAAACAACCTTTCCAACACATTGTGCCATTACATTTTTTTATTTTTTGTCTCAACATGTGACTCGAAATGGTTTTGTACAATTCCAAGTGATTCTGTTGTTGTTGAAAGTGACAACAACAAATTTTGGTGTTCATGTGAGTTAGAACCACTGAACAATTTACAGGGTGCACAATATAAATCTCCGGCGCTACAAGAGTACACTAAGTAATCACTCAAAGCTGATTCCCCGTTTAAAAGCTTAGGATGAAATAAATTTCTGTTCAAATGTCTGGTTTTATTTCCTATTGAATTTCATGAATTAGAAAAAGCACCGTTACGATTTTGATTATTTCCCCGGTATAAAAGAATGTTGATTATTGATCATTAAAACACCATTCCGCAGGTTTATCACTAGCAAAACTATTGCTTCATGTAATATTTGATTCTACACTTAGGTTTTTGTGAGACGCGAATACAAAAACAATTTCTTTTTGCTCATTTTAGCTAGTATTTCGTTTGTATTTACTGCTTTCATTGCTACTTTAGTGCTGGATGTTTTATCAGCCAAAAACGAAGAAGAATCAGCGAAAGTTTTTGTGAGAGATTTGTTTACTTTGCGAAGTGTTTTTAGTACATTACCTTCTCGTTCTCGCTTTTCTATCGCTAATTTCTGAAATGCCGTCCCACTTAACTTAGCACGTTGGTTTTTGTCACTCTTATTCATATTAGAGACTCTTACGAAATTGTCAACCAAACCCACATAAAGGAAAACAATTTTCTAAATAAAATGGATTCGGTTCAGAATCATACCACGCGGGACAATTGCACAAACCATTTTACTTTAAATATGATAACGATCCACTGAATAGCTTGGATTACTTGACGGAACTGTACTGCAAAATAAGATCGTCAAGACAAGAACGACAGTACAGAATTTTTTTCATCGCCGCCTTTTTCTCAACGAACATGTGTTAGAAGCCGAATGCATCTTCGGAATAATAAAATTTTAAATGTCGTATTGTTGATTGTCATCCTGATTGCTAATTTTAAAATATTATTGGTTTCATAAATACGAATCTTGACGGAAACTGAGGGTTTCAATTTCCATTCAGTGACGAAGCAAACTAATACACACATAAAAAAAGTTTTGCATCACCCTGGTTCCCAGAACTCCTGAAGAAGGACGTTGACTATGAATATTGTATTACAGACACGGTCCCTATGACTGTTCAGAGATGTTACTAAACCCGAAACAACCATGCATGAGCAGCGCCTATTAGACGTAGGCGCTCCGACAGCCGATCAGTTCCTGTCATTCCACCAGGTAGGAAGTACACGGCTCGTGTTGTCTGTAGTTCAATCATGAGTAGACGACTGTCAATACCGCCGTTCGATCGTGTCCGCATTGTTAATTAGTGCCAGGAAGGGCTCTCAACAAGGAAAGTGTCCAAGCGTCTCAGCGATCTTGTTCAGACATGGAGGAAATACAGACAGACTGGAACTGTCGATGACATGCCTCGATCACGCCACCCAAGGGCTACTACTGCAGTGAATGGCCACTATCTGCAGATAATGGTTCGCAGGAACGCTGACAGCACCGCCACCATGTAGAATAATGTTTTCCTGGCAGCCAGTTACAACTGAAACTGTGCGCAAAGGGCTGCATGATGCGCAACTTCACTCCTGACGTCCACATCGAGGTACATCTCTGCAACCACGACAACATGCACCGCGGCACAGATGGGCCCAACAACATGCCCAATGGACCACTCAGGACTGGCATCACATTCTCTTCACCGATGAGTGTCGCTTATGTCTTCAACCAGACAATCGTCGGAGACGTGTTTGGAGGCCACCCGGTCAGGTTGAATGCCATAGACACACTGTGCCGCATGGTGGAGGTTCCCTGCTGTTTTGGGGTGGCATTATGTGGGGCAGACGTACGCCGCTGGTCGTCATGGAAGGCGCCGCAACGGCTGTGCGTTACCTGAATGCCATCCTCCGATCGATAGTGCAAGCATATCGGCAGCATATTGGCGTGGCATTCCTCTTCATAGACGACAATTCCCACTCCCATCATGCACATCTTGTGAATAACTAACTTCGGGATAGCGACATCGCTCGCCTAGAGTAGCCAGCATGTTCTCCAGACATGAACCCTGTCGAACATGCCTGGGATAGATTGAAAAGGACTGTTTGCGGAAAATGTGACATACCAACCACTCTGATGGATCTACGCCAAATCGCCGTTAAGTATAGTGGGACAATCTGGACCAACAGTGCGTTCATGAACTTGTGGATAGTATGTCACGATGAATACAGGCATGCATCAGTGCAAGAGGACGTGCTACTGGGCATTCTGGGTACCGGTGTGTACAGAAATCAGAACCAACACCTCTCGCTGTGTGGTGGCAGAACATGCTATGTGTGGTTTTCATGAGTAATAAAAAGGGTGAAAATGATGTTTAGGTTGATCTCTGTTCCAATTTTCTGTACAGGTAACAAATCTCTGGGAACGGAGGTGATGGAAAACTTTTTTTATGTGTGTAATATTTAAAAACTTGTGTGATCGATTGTCGTACTTCTAGCTTTCTTACGTTAACAAGATATTTCATAGTATCAATAATTTTTTCGTTTGTAAGCGCAGTTATTGTTTAGAACGTAAAAGGTTAAAATAAATACAGAGCAAAAAAGCCGCCTGCTAATGCTAACAACCTTAGATCCGTGCCTAGTGGGTCTATGTATACATCCGTCTCTGTGTACGTCAGGTTTTTTATAAAAGGAACACAGATTTTTTGAACGTTTTTAGTTAAAGAAACCCTACATTGTGTGTAAAAAATATCGCAGGTGCACAGTTACTTCATTAGCACGCAGATGCCCATTGTGTATTAATCACAGGGACGACATTTCCACCAACATATCTAAAAAAAATATTCATTACATGGCAGTTTCAACACCGCCTTTGAACAACACTAGTGACAAAATTTTCCTTAAGCCCTAGCAGATAAAACTGTTCATCTGCGACATTTTTGTCACACAAAACAATTAGCTCTATTTATCTTCCCTAAATAATCTTAAACTGTATAAAATCAAGTTTTTTACACCCTGTATATGAGCATGATAGTCCAAACAAGGTGAACTATACTGAATATGTAAAGAACTTATAAAGAACTATTTCTATATCTGAAAAACTGTTGTAAGAGCTCCATGACTAAGGAATTTATTGCTAGTGAACCCGAGCAGATGTAACTCCGATGGAATGCTCACGCGCTGCCTGCGATATTTAAGCTACAATAGAATCGCAGACCAGAGAGCAGTGTCGGCAGCAGTAGTAGTAGCAGCTCGCAGTAGGGCGGTGGGTCAGGTCTCTCGTAGAGAGCAGTTGTCGAGTTGCATAGCTCTCAGAGAGCACTTTTGTCCTGGAGCTCGGACAATCCAGCCCAATAGAGGTGTTTTGCAGTTCGAGAAGAGCAGTAGAGTTATGGAATTACCAAGGCCGGTCGTGGAGAACGATGGCGGTGCCTGAGCGATGTAGTGTAAGGCACAACCAAAAGTTATTATTCTTTATTGGCTTGCGCATATGTTAATTGCTACAACTGATTTTTGTACTATTGTTACATCAAAGTGCCATGCAAATGCTTTCAAAAATCTTTCAATAATAATCTTTTTTATAAAGACGACTTTTGACACTCATTCATATGAAATTAAAGATTTCACTAATTTCTCCTATCCATAGTCATGACGATTATCGTAAATAAAATCAGTTGTTTTTCCTACATGACAAAATCTAGTGGGCAGCATTGCACGGGGCTGTGCCAGAAAAATTACTTATAGGAGCAGATATATGCGCATTATCTGGCGACATCATTGAGGTAAGAATTTTCAATTTATTCAGAGTGATTTTTCAGGGCCATGACGCAGCACTTATGACGGCCAGATTTACCAGTTTACATTCACAATCAGTTAATTATTGAAAGGTTACATTACGACATTTCTTTTGAAAGGTTATGTACGGGTCACATTTTTATTGGGAAGTTAGTCACATTTTTATTGGGAGGTTTCGGAATTTATCTGTTGGGAGGTTACACTGTGAATAAATGAAAATTAATGTATTTTAGGTCTAATATGTCTATTAGTGTGCCAAGACGAAAAGCACATAAAAGTAGCTAAGTAACAAGTGTGATAAATATTTTCAAAATATTTCTAGTTGTTGAAATATTAGGCTCTACAAATCACCACATGGAACCAGACAGGCTTCCCTTGTCATTCAAATATTATTCAAGAACTTTAAGTCATGTATGACTGTATGAAAGTTTATTACAGTATGTTTGTACTGTTTCCTTGCGTGCTTTGGACACTCTTCTCCGCGAAATCCACAGGTTGCAACTCTTGAAATGTAGTAAAGACGATTGGCAGTCTAAATTGTTTCCATCTGTATACAAACTAAGCGAATAAATTGACTTGCCTTATTGGGCTTGGACTGCAAAAGGCTGAAGGAAAGGGAAATTATAGTTATTAATTTTCTGATATGGACGCAGCTCAGTTATATGATTACATTATGACAGCATACTCTTGTCTAAAACAATGCAGAGGTGAAGTAGTCACTCGTTCATATATCCATGCGGAGACTACTCAGGAGTATGATGGCACCAGGGGGATAAAACTAGCGTTCTATAGGTCACGGTGTGGAATGTTGGATTAATTAATTAGCTAATAGCTGAGAGAATTTAAGAAGAGAAATGGATAAGTAGAAGTCTGAACACTAGAAATCAGAAAAATGTGCACCACAAAGATAATTTGCATATGTGGTTACAACAGCAAATTAAACTGGGGTAATGCAGGAAAAAGTGTAACAAAAAATAGCTTAACAGGAGTGCAGTCCGTCTTTTTTTAACTGCAAACAAATTACCATAGCCATGAGAAACACAAAGGCA
Organism: Schistocerca americana; assembly: GCF_021461395.2. Taxonomy (NCBI): domain Eukaryota; kingdom Metazoa; phylum Arthropoda; class Insecta; order Orthoptera; family Acrididae; genus Schistocerca; species Schistocerca americana. The sequence continues at coordinate 683,389,156 of NC_060121.1, forward strand.
ACATTTATCATAGTAGCAAATGTTTATCCGCCAGTAGAAGGACAAAGTATGAGCTACCCCACATTCCACTGTTGTCAGATGTATCCAAGATGGCGGCGATGACGTCATCCAAGATGGAGTCATGTAGACTTGGCAACATCGCATTACTTCATCCAAGATGGCGAATTTTGACGGGAAGTTAGAATTTTGGCAGGAAGATAGGTGAATTGGACTACTTCCACTAACCTAACCCTCCAGAAAAAAATTGGTAGGAATTTCAAATGCCAGCAGGATAATGTGTCACACCACGGAAATGGCGGGAAAGTAGACCAATTGGGCTATGTCTGCTAACCTAACCCCCAATCCCCTAGAAAATGATGGCAAGTTCAAATTCCAACAGGATAATGCACCACACTGCTCTTATCTCTACTAAGAAAAGAAAATCGCAGGAGAATAGCTCACTTGGCCTGCCTCCACTAACTTAGGTCACCTAACCGCCATCTCTTCCTACGAACTGGCACCAACTTATAATTTTGGTGGTAAGCAAAATTCAAATCCCAAAACTCTACTAAGATAACAGAATGGCGCGAATGAAAAGACACTAGCACTAACCTCAGTCACCAGACTGCAACCACCTCCTAAAGAATCGTAGGAAAAGGACTTAGACATAACACTTCTTTTAAACAATTCCATGCAGGTGTGTTCACCACAAGGTCAGGACTCCAACTGAGAGCGCCACCGTGACGTCATCCAAGAAGGCGACCATGACGTCAATCAAGATGGCTGCACCCAGTGTATCCACCATGTGGTGTAAGATTGTACACTTGGCCTACCTCCACTAACCTAACCCCATCCTCAATAATAATCGCGCGAAGTTCAAATTCCAGCACGATAATGGCGGGAAAAATGGACTTGCCTTTATTATGCAGGTGTGTTTGCCACGAGGTCCAGACTCCAACTGGCTTAGTTTATATTGTCATCAGCAGAGGGTGCCGCCCTTACGTCCGAACATGACCGTTATTCAAGATGGCTGCACTCACTGTGGCCACCACCACGAGGTCCAGAGTCTACTTCATATCGCCTGCACCAGAGGACGACACCGTGACGTCCGCTTTCTCTCGCGCCGCCTCACCGGACCGCGACCGTCCGACTGCTCACGTCAAACCCCTAGGTCAGTTGGCGCCAACGTTGTTTGCTGGACAGTGGAATCTGCCCTGATGTCATTCAACCGCTGGTCCACCACATGGCTTGCTCGACAAAGAACGCACTACCACACTTTTTGCACCAAAGTTGTTTGCTTGAGACTGGAAACTTCCATGACCTCACAACAGCACGTGTGTTCGCCACGAGGCCCCTCGCTAAGTTAATTGATCACGCAAGTCCCATTATTCAACCCACATGGTCCGATTACATAATCCAAGATAGTCGCGAAAACACGCGGTTGTGCAGCAGTATCCGGTTGATTGGTGATGATGCTGTTATGTACAGTACTCTGTCGATGTTGAGTTACTGTAGAAGGTTGCCAGTTGACTGAGATAATATATCTACTTGGTTTGTTGAATGGAAGCTAGTTCTACATGTAGAAAAATGGAAGTTAATGCGGTTGAGTAGTAAAAGCAAACCCATAATGTTGGGACGCAGCATTACTAATGTTCTGCTTGAGACAGTCACGTCGTATAAATATCTGTGCGTAAGGTTGCAAACCGGTAACAAAGAGAAATGAACATGTGACGACTGCAGTAGGAAAGGGGAATGGTCGCCTTAAGTTTACACGTGAATTCTAGCAAAGTGTGGTTCGTCTGTAAAGCAGGCCTCGTATAGAACGCTAGTGAGAGCTATTCCTGATTACTGCTCGAGTGTTTGTAATACATACCATATCGGATTAAACGAAGACAGTGAAGCAATTTCGAGACAGACTGCTAGATTTGTTACTGGTAGGTTTGATATACTTCAGAAGCTCAAACAGGGATGTCTGGTGAGAATGCGACATTCTTTTCGGAAAACACACAAGTCTTACAGAAATACTTCAGGAGCTCATGTGTGAATCCCTAGAGGCCAGGCTATGTTCTTTTCGAGAAACACAACTGTGAAAATTTAGAGAACCTGATGTGAAGGTCGATGGCAGCATGACATGACCTCACACAAATGCAGGATGCTTTTCGATCGGTACCCCTGGGATTTGCAGTGGGATGATATAGGCTAGCTCGAGTGGGGTGGTTGTAGGGACCTAGAACATTCTATAATAATTAGTACTTGAATACTTCAGAAAATAACTTTTATTTCATAACAACTATCTTTCTTGAATACAAATGACTCATTAACAAATATTAACTGGATTATACAAAAACAAAGATAATACAATTCTGTTATTACATGCGTAATACATGCGTGAAGTAGAGGCTGCGAACCTAGCGAGCTGACTTTGGTCATGGCCGGTGCAATCTGCAAGTCTCTGTCCGTGCCATACGGCGGCGCTGCAAGCGTCAGCGAGTCCAGAGGGGTAGCAAGTGCTGGACCGCTATCGTTATCGCAACCTCTAGGGTGGTGTCATACGATGACACCATAGAACCGGCATTTGAAGCTGACAGCAGAAGGGTTCTGCTGCCTCCAACACACTTTGAACCTAAGGGCCATGAAGACATGATACGAGAAATTAGGGTTCATACGGAGGCATATATACAAGACAGTCGCCTTTCTCTCGTTCCATTTGCGAGTGGAACAGGAAAGAAAACGACTAATAGTGGTAGGGGGAATTCTCTGCCACGTTCAGTAAGGTGAATTGCAGAGTATCGATGTAGGTGTGGATGTATTGCTTACAAACTACATGTTAAAAATGAAGAAACTGCGAAAAGATGGGAACTTAAGGAAGTGGGCTGCATAAATAGAAGGAACCAGGAGTTGTTGAGAGCTTGAATGGGAATAACAGCCAACCACTGAGCGACATAGGGGAAAGGAAAACTATAGAAGACGAATGGGTAGTTTCTAGAGATGAAATTGTGTAGGCAGAAGATCACCGAATAGATAAATAGACAAGTAGGAATCTCTGGATAGCGCAGTAGGTACGTAACTTTATAGACTAGAAGAATAAACATAAAATTGTGTCAAATCAAGCAGTTGAAGAAATGAGAGTGATCGGAAGGCAGACGAGAGACCATAGAGCTTAGAAGAAAACATAAACATTCAAAAATGCACGCAATCTAAAGAAAAAATAAAGAGGTCTTTGAGGAAATATTGGTGACTGAATGGAAATGAAGATCTCGAATTGGTACTGAGCAAAGACTAGACAGCTGAAAGATAGAAATTTTACATACAAGGTCTATAAAAGATTTTTTAACTGGATAGCTTTATCACGGAAATAAAAGTTGAGGAGATTTTCACAGATAACTGAAAAACTTATGTCGAAAAAAGAACCCTGCAGTAGAGGATCTTAGATTGAAAATATTGAGTTCCTTGGGTGAGACAACTGCGTCCAAACTATTCGACCTTGCATGCAAGACATATGAAGTGGTCGAAATGCCCTCAAACGTCAAGACAAATGGTTCAAATGGCTCTGAGCACTATAGGACTTAACATCTGAGGTCATCAGTCCACTAGAACTTAGAACTACTTAAACCTATCTAACCTAAGGACATCACACACATCCATGCCCGAGGCAGGATTCGAACCTGCGACCGTAGCAGTCGCACGGTTCCGGACTGAAGCGCCTAGAGCCGCTCGACAAATGTCAAGACAATGAAGTAACTCCAGTTCTAAATAAGATCAAACATGTGTGCGTAATACCGAATGGTCGGTACTATTGGCGTAAGGTTGCCTGGAAGTAGGACCGGGCTAAATGAAGACTCAACACCAATCGTATCCAGATTTTTACTAACACTCCTGCTAACGTCAAAACTACCTTGACGTTTTGAGATAAAGTCTTACTATTATAGAACACTTTAAGGACAATTACTGATAATCCATAAAACAATAAGTACAAAACTCAGGAATTCCCCAAATAACAGTATTTTATGACAAGTGTAACATGATCAGAAGACAGTCTTCGAAACAGGCATTCAACAATACCTTTAGTGTGTGTTTGACTAGAATGAAACAAATAATTTATTAAAAGGAGAAAAAAGACCTGCCTCATATGAAACCACCACTTATCGGGCAATGTTGTCCGGATGAACGACCACGAAATTACTTGGGGCAGGCCCGATGCGCCTTCCTTTCTAAGCAGCCAGTGGGCATTCGACCTAAGGAACAAACAATGATAGCAATGATACGCTGATGAACGGAGAAGTAACTTTCCAGTGAAACGAGTAAATACTGAATTCATCGGGATACATCTACATATATACTGCGCTACCTACCAAGCGATGTGTAGCGGAGGGCACAATTCGTGCCAAAGTCATATCCCCCCCCCCCCCTCCCCGTCCCCCACCATCTGTTCAACAAGCGGATCGCGCGACGGGAAAACGACTCTCTGAACGCCTCAGTATGAGCTCTAATTTCCCTTATCTTTGAATGGTGATCATTGCGCGATTTGAAAGTTTGTGGTCATAATATCTACTCTACATCCTCTGTGGAGATCGGATTTCGGAATTTAGCGGGCAACCACCTCCGTTTAGCGCGTCGTCCATCGGCAAGTTAGTCCCACTTCAAACTTTCAGTGAAATTTGTAACGCTCTCGCGATGGCTAAATGTACCTGTCACGAATCTTGCAGCTCTTTTTTGGATCTTCTCAACCTTTTGAATCAGACCCAACTGGTAAGGGTCCCATACAGATGAACAATACCCTTAGGCTGGACGAACTAACGCATTGTAAGCAATTTCCTGCATCGCTTCAGGATTGTACCAATAAACCGCAATCTAGAGTTCGCCTTGCCCGTCACTTGAGTTTGCTGATAATTCCATTTGAGATCATTTCGAATAGTCACACCCAGATACTTTACGGATGTTACCGTTTTCAAAGACTGGGCAGTTATATTGTACTCGTATATCAGTATGGATTTTCGCCTTGTTATACTCTGTAGATTACACTTACTAATATTGAGAGATAACTGCCAGTCATTCCACCTCGCATTTATTTTCTGCAACTCCTCAATGATTTGTTTACAACTTTCGTGTGATACTACTTACCTGTAGAGTACAGCATCATCGGCAAACAGTCTGATAGCGCTGTTAATACCATCAACCAGATCATTTATGTAAATCGTAAAAAGCAGCGGGCCTATAATGGTGCCCTGGGGCACACCTGAATTTACGCTTGTTTTTTGTTCAAGTCACCCTCTTCACGACGACATACTGTTAGAAACATACGACATACTGTTAGAAAATTTTCCATCCAACCGCATATGTCTTCGGATAGACCATAAGTGCACACTTGTTGGAGCAAGCGACAGTGCGGAACTGAGTCGAACGCTGACAGCATAGACAAAACAGTTGTGGAAATCGCTAAAATACAGTAAGTGGATGGCCTAAGCAATCACACCCACTTACATCTCACTGTAAAGAAGTTTAGCAGCGAACCGAAATTCAGCTAAAACGTGAACGATTGGCTGATGAATTTTACCAACGTTAAACACTTACTTGGTTTGGAACTATAACCCGCTAAAGTACGTGCAATAGGATTATCCACCGTAAGAGGCATAAACTTGCGAGCTCCAACTAAAGAAAGATATTGTCTTCGCGAATTAGTACTAGGAAAAAAAAAATAGGAAAAAATTGAATTTGAAACACACAATGAAATAGCAAAAACAAGGAACGATATGTGGCTCACAGATCATCCAAGCCTCCGTATGACGGCAAACAGCGGAAAAGTTTGGAGCAGTCAGGAGATGCGTGACTGATGGGAACCCACCGCCCACCTCCAAATCTGGTCGGTCAGAAAAGTAATGTGTTCCGCTCCTATTTCCGGTGCACGTTCTCATGTCTAAGATGATCAGCCACACAAACTTGGATATCACACGAAGGTTGAACTGCATGAACGCTACTCGCGGCAAATGTGCCACGCCCACTTCACGCCAAAGATCGTGTTCCAGGGACGTGGCTCGAGCCATCGATCACGCAACTGTTCAGTCTCCCCCCAAGAACATGAGCCCCTTGGCCGCGGGAGTGTGGAGGGTGGGGGATTGGGTAGTAGGGCTCACAGGGGAGACTTAATTGATAGTAGCGTTCTTAACTTGGCTAAGGCGCACCCCTTACAGGGCCTAAGTCTGACCACAATGCTTAATTGTATCACGTTATACGAGCCCACACACTGTGACAGTTTTCTGGACGACTTACTCGCTGAGCCTCTACCGTCAAATTTTCTTAAAGACACTGTATGGTCGCCCTCAATGTTCCCTGGCCTGGGTCCTGATGAAATCACGCAACTTCCCTTTTATGGGCACTCTTTGTACTTGCCATGGCTCTACACCAATTATCCTGGGTTGACTCAGGACTAAGATCCATGGCGAACAAATCACGTATGTACCTGCTATTTGATAAAAAGGAAATAAGAGGATGGACAAAGATGGTGGCATAAGCGGCTATTCTCAGCCAAGGTAAAGAAAGACACCATTTCGTTTGAGCCTCTGAGTGGAAAACAATCAGAGTGTTCTGTAGATTACGACTAACCTGCTCCACGAACTAAAGTTGGTGGTAATAAAGGTGTCGTGTTGACGCGTTTAACCTTCTTTGGAAACAGAAGTTCCAAAACTCCCTCAAAGATAAACAATACACATTATTGATGACAATGCCCTTGAGTGGACTGAACCAAGAGGAAATCTTTATACTCGAAAGCCTAATACTTTGTCCGCCATTAATTACCACTACCTGGGACCTGCCAGATGAACAAAGTAAAACTGTTAAACACCACAACTCCGTAGCGCTGCCCACCTTGGGCCGGCGGAAGAGGACCGACATGATCAGTAAAGAAATGCTCATTAGGGATCTCCGCCCAATTGAATTGAAGCAACGCCCAACACGCATCGAAATTCGGCTTAGCCATTTTACATTTCATTCACCGATTATACATTTTGCTGATATTACCGTGCAGGATAGCCGGGTTAGCGACTCACAGATCTTGAGAACGGTTTTGAATACCCCTAGAATGGAATTATGATAATATTTGAAACCAGCCGGGACAAGCGTGGCAGGCAGAGACATTTTAACCTCTTCACACTGGCGCCCGCGTTTTGTCCTTCCACAATTCGTATCTGGGAACACGCTGAACAGCTCTAAATTGCTCCCCAATGGAGCCTATCTTATGGCCCTACTCATGTTGTAGAGCAAGTTCAGCAAACAATGCCAGAACCTCGGTAAGCACTCAATAAACAAGCCCTTCTACAACCTCGACTTCTTGGGGGAAGAATTGTCCTCCTCCCCCTCTTTGAACATTGTGCTCTAGATATCCGTCATAACGATACCGCACCCCCTAACATAGCGGCAGCATGCCCAGTTTTACAATGGCAAACCAGAACCCAACTAAGTGCGTGGTTCTGAGTCTCCAGAGTGAAATCCCGGTGATCGAGGTAGTATTTAAATTCCTCTAGCACGAAAGGACAGCCAGGACTTCTAGCTCTTAGATGCGAGTAAAGTATTACTTCTCATCAGGAGAGTGGCACCTAAAAGTATAGCCTAAGGACTTCTGCCCGCCACCTTGTTCCTAAGTAAAGACGGCGGCAGCTCCTGAGTTAGAGGTGTTGGTTCGGACCACAAAGGGTTGCTTTGTCAGCTTGGCCAGAACAGGGGCATTACTCGAAGCGATCTTATGTGCGTTAAACGTAGCATGCTGGCTGTCAGTGCAGACAAACGACACGCCCTTCTTTCGTAACAGGTTTAACGGAACGGCTAGCTCAGCAAACTTTTGGAAGAAGTTAGTCATTTCAAAGAAACAGGCTACTCCTTTTATTACTCTTAGGAAGGCGGAAACTGTAAATAGCTCTGATCCTACACTATCAACCCTGACGTCATCGGCCGAGACTAGATGCCGAAGAAAAGATGATTCACTACAAGCTAAGGTAAGCTTAGAAGCTTTGATAGTTAGTCCCTCTTACTCCAGAAACAAGAATACCAGCCACATATGGTCCGAATGCTCAGAGAAGATAGCACTGTAAATGTCAACATCGTCCAAGTAGTAATACACACACTTCAGATCACCGACTAAGGAATCGAGTAGCCTACAAAGAACCGCCACCCCGGTAGAAAGACCGAAAGGTAACCGGTTGAATTCATAATATTATGTTTCATCCCATGCAAAAGGCAGTGGCCACAATGGATTCTTTGGAAGGGAGAATCTGGTAATTTGCCTGGTTAAGAACGAAAACGGAAAAAATATCGAGTCCCGGAAAATCCTGAAAAACATCCGTGGAGATCAGGAAGACGGACAGACGCCCAGATTATGGTTAAGGACACGACAGTCCCCAACGGTCCTGAACCCCTCCACATCATTGATAGGCATTGAAAATGTCAGTGATACATTGATTGCCTGACTGGAAGATGGTCTGAAAGTAAAATTCGATATTAATTGGGTTTAGTCACACGTAACTCATCTGTGAAAACTTCCGGAACATCTGAAGGAGAGTCTCAGCCCGGTCAGGAGACACATACTCAACATCGAAATATACTTCACTAACGTTAGTATTACAGGGAGCTGCCCTCCTAGAATGGCGGCACAAGTGAAACTTCACTTCGGGCCGTAATCCAAAATATAATTCTGCCAACGCCATAAACCAAAATTAATCCCGTTTTACTTACACCCCAAGATGAGATCGGTGCTTAAACACTCCCCCACTAACACCTCCATGTGCCAAGAAAATTCGCCGACACTGCGGGAAATGCGCGTGAATTCTATCAAAGGTAGAGCTCGACCATTAACAGTTCTACATGTTCTACCCATGGGCTTTAAATTGGGAAACTTACCTATGATCCGTTATCTGGAGTGCCATCTACGACGCATTAAAGAAAGACTGCTGCAGGAATCTAATAGTGCACATAGCGGCTCATGATTGATGTATGCGCACACAAAGGCAAGAGGATTATAGATCACTCCTTTTACTTTATTACATATACTTGGCAACATGGGAATGATCCAAGCCGCTCCCGCCTATGACATCAACTGTCGAAACGCCTTTTCCCGTTGACGTCGCGCTGGCGAGCAAAATGCTCCTGTCGACCAAACCGATAACCCGTACCTTGGGAGAACCTCATCTTACTAGAGGAAACCGCCCCCGGGGTGGGTTTGGCGTAAGAGTGAGATAACGCCTTCTCACAGCCTCTCCTTTGATCGCCTTGTTCAAACCCCTCCACAAGAGTGACTAAGTTACCCAATTCGCGACAGGTAGTGGGCCTCTCGACAGACAACAGCCTAGAACGGTTATGCTGTTTAATCCCTTGCAAAAAGGTGGTAACAGTTTCATGCTCAGCAAACTTTAGATCAGAGGTCGTGGCGGCAGTGCGTACTTCACGAATATACTCAACCGATTTCTCGTAATCATGTTGGACACGAAAAAAATGCAGGCGCGGAGTTCCCTTAAACAGTCCTTCCTCGCTGAGACCTCAACGACCATTTCAGTCAAGGAACCTTGACACAAATGATACATCAACGGATAAACGGTTTCCCACGACATTTTAAAAAGTTGTCTTTTTAATATAAGGTAACAGCAAGCCACATAAATTTAATAAACTCCAGCTGAGTATCGATAGCAAGGCATTCTATGCTGCGCCAGACGTTCAAGAAGGGATTAGGTAATTTAGCAACCGGACAGCGGATTCTCTACATTACTCCTTCTGGGCCCCAGAGAAACGGTTCAGTTTTCGGCAACCACCGCATTTTGCAATTCATTAAGCCCCTGACCACACTCTAAGATACTCAAATTAATTAGCAAATTTATCGCTCTGTTATGAATTTACTCGACATCCTGTTTAAACCAGGAATCAAAGACTACCGAATACAGGTTTTCGACTCTCCTCAACCAACAGGGAATTTGTGCCAGCATGCAGTACAGCTGAGAGCTCGATGGAGCACTAAACCGAGGACACTTTAAGGTCTGCTCTGTCTCTGACAGGCAAGCGACGCAGTGCTCGGTGGCCACGCTCACGGGACCAACACGCTCCATCACCTGCACAGGAGCCCCCGTAGCTACGTGAAGTCGCATCGACAGCTCTGCGACGTCCGCATCCATTGCTAATCATCTGTTGTTATTCTCGTATTACAACTGGTCCTTGCGAGGGCAGCCCACTCCCACCACGACTCGATGCTCCACATCAGACGAATGCAACCGGAACCCAAAGCCAAAAAAAGACGGGCTCTGCATAGCCAGGCGCAATACAAGTGTCTAGGTATAATTAAACATACATACACGGATGGCGTTTAATATAATTTTATCTTTCAACTCCCAGAAACTACCTCTCTCTAGGTACTAGCACACTACTGCCTTAATGTTGCCTGGGGGAGGAAGAACAGGGCAAAATAAGTATTGAAGGTGTTACGTATCAAGATTTTCCTCAACACTCCTCGGGAAAAGTAACTTTACCAATTAGGTCAACAGGACCTTGGCATATTAAGACAAAACCTCACAACTGGGTACAACAATTTAAGAACAATTACTGATAATCGATAGAGCAAATAGTACAAAACTCAAGAACGCTCAAAATAACATTGTTTTACAAAACCATGAGCGGAAAGCGATCTTCAACCCAGACAGGGAGCAAACTCCTTCAGTAAAGATTTTCTGATGTTCTTGCGCAACAGTCGTACAGTAATTTTTACATGAACACACCGTCATTTGGCTGGATTGTTGTCTATTTAATTATGACTCAGGTTTCGGTCTCTTATGCCATTTTGAAGTGACTCAGTTTATGTCATTGACGCATATTGCTGAACATCACGGTCAGTCGCTTGGCAACGGCAGAAAAGGCCAAAACCTGGGTGGTAATTAAAAGCAACAATACAGTTAAATGACAGTGTGTTCATGTAAAAACACCTATAGAGTGTGTCTGACCATAATAAAACAAATAATGTTGTTTTCCACAACAGAGCTTGGAACCATGGAGCAAAGACAGAAGATAAAATAACGAGTCAGCAGGTAAAGATGGAGTTCCAGTCTGTGTTTTGAAAGCTTGCGTAGAGATCCTACAAGGCCCATTAACAAAGATAATTAATGTAAAGTTTAGTGATAATAATAATGGCAATTCCGCGATGGGGTAATACATAAAATAAAGGAAAGTCAACAACTCACCGGTAGCGGATCGATGCGCGGAACTTAGCAACACGTACCAGAAAACATCATTTACCCTACCATGCCACCACTAGGTCTTTTCCAGCAATAGTTCACACACGGCCACATAACTCCCAAAGGCACACTCCCGTGGCCAAGGAAGCTTTTGTGGGCTCGACTCACAGCTGGTCATGCAGTTCTATAGCCCACATTCAGGCAATTGTAAAAAGTAGCCAGTTGGGTATCCACTGGTACTTATGACTGTACAGTTTTCCTTCAGACTATGTTGCTGTTTGCTGTTCATGAGCACAGTGCTGGTGTATTTTAACAAATTTGTTTTACGAATGAAGCTTGTTTCACTGCCCTGCTCTATCATTCTCCAAGCAACTTACTCAATGCCTAGTTCAAAATTCAGAAACACGCTGCTAGGATAGTAAAACAGCTATATATTTCACATTTAAATCTAATATTATTGCCTGATGAATTTATATGGAAATCTAAGAAAAACGACGTAGTTCTCGTGAAACCCTGTGGTCTAAATTTTGACGGTTTCCAGGAAGATTATTTGAGCATTTTGCTGATACCATCTAATGCGTCACATAAGAATATGCAAGAGAGAATAGAACGAGTATGGATTTGTAGACATATCCGTTGTCTCATACACAAGAGAAATAAGAAAGGAAATCGATAATACTGGTACGGTGGACCTTATGCCATGCGATCGATAGTGACTTGTGAAGTATGCAGGGTGAGTCAGGAGGAAAGGTACATGTTTGAGAGGGGATGTTACCGCTAATTCTCAACAAGAAAACTTCATAGAACCGTATGTCCTATTCCGAATGGTTTGGTCAGAAAAAACATATTTAATTGCAAGATGGCAGGCCCTGTGGCCTCTTTGTACACTTATTAACGCTCATCAAACCCATCTACCTTTTATTTCTAAAATCTGAATATGCATACACGCAAATTAATGTTATTTTAGAACTATATCCCACTGTCATAAAAAATAAATCGGATGTTATGTCCCGCATGCACATAACTAGGAGCAGGATGCATGCATATAAGAATTGTTTTCGTTTCACGTTTTGATTGAGCTGCTGGCTGGAAAACTCTGGGCAGAGAGGCCAGCCGCTGACAATAGCAGTGAACGGTCAGAAAGCGGAACGGGTGTGGGTCATCCAGCGGAAGGGGTTTGCGGACTGAGTATCGTCCCTTCTCTTTAATTGTCCGGCTTTAAACGGCATGTCCGGTACTGTGATGTGGTGCGGGTTTGTGTAGAGCTCACAACAGTGAGACTTGCCTTGGACACGGTGGTCTGCCTTTGGGTGTTTATGTGGTTGTGTATCAGAGTATGTGAACTATTGCTGGAAATAGAGCTAGGGCTGGGGAGCTGGTGTGAAATCTGATTTCTGTTATGAGTTACTGTGTTCTACGCATCGGCCAACTACAGGCGAATGGTTCTCTTTCACTTATTTTACGTATTGCTTAATCCCGGAATATCCATTAAGCAAGGGATTTATTTATTATGTTTCTTAATTGGCCTTGTAGGCTTTCTAAACAAGCCTTCAACACACAGACTTGAACCCCATTCTTACCTGCTGTCATTTTATTCCTTTATTTCTGTCTTCTCTCCATGACTTCACGTTCCATTGTAGGAGACAACATCTTTGTGCTTGCTGAGTAAGGCACTGTGGGTGCTACACGTGTTTTAGGATAAAAACCATTTACGGAATTTGCCAGTTCCTCACAATTTTTTGTTATTCTACCGCTACCTTTGATTTTTATGTTATTATACGGCATTACCCTACGTTGGTTCATTTGCAGTGGTACATATTATTTTTACAACGAATGATTTGTTTACAGCAAACAATAGGATTCTGTACATTTCTGAAACCTCCAGCGGCTTAATTTAGAGCGTTTATGAGTAACTGTATAACATACAAGGCGTTTGAGAGTACTTTCTAACACCAGATATTATCCATGATTTTTTTTAATGTTGCAGTAGATGTTGGCACTTTCATAAATGTCTCCACAAAAATTGTTCGGAACAATAAGAATAATTTGGAGAACTTAGCATCTAGTCGTTATCGATATACACACCTTCCCAGGTATAATTTCGCAATATCCTAAAGAAAGTATGTATTTTATATTCTGAGAAAATCCTTTTGTAGGCCTATAGATTTGTGAAGTTTGCTAAACCTATCTTTAGGTTTATTAGCCGACAGCAGAATGGCCAAGACGTCTTACAAACGTTTTACAATTTCCCCTGCCGATATCTATAATTGCATGGTCTGAGAATGATGTCTTCCTCTTCGATACCCTAAGAGCAGTGTTTACCATTTGTGCCACGTCACACCTGTTAACATATTTAGGAATATCAAGTTATCTTAAATTAGGAATGTTGAATGCATTCAATGCCTGTGATATTACTTTCAAATTGATTGAGAACAGAAATCAGTTGCCCTCTCCTTTCAAGATTTATTAAGGCAAGTCCAGAATCCAACTAGTAACTAGCCATTATAAGTGCAGTATTTCAGTTTTATTATATGCCCTAGTACGTCAATTCCCTGTTGTTCCCGCTCATGCCACAGATCATTCAAGAGTCCTGAATGAATCGTGGCAGTAGACCAAACAACAGGGGACTGACGTACGAGGGCGTATATTAAAACTCTGAAATACAGCATTGATAATGATTGAACTTCTTCCTTATGAGATTACTGAAGGGCGCTCTGTTTTAATTGTTCAATTGTTAAACACTATTCCAAAGCCAAGATAGCAGAAAATGTTGTTTTTTCAAGACAATCGGTTTCAACAGTTTTAGCTGTCACCTTCAGGTCTTAAACTTTTTTATTGTAGTAAAAGATGTTCATTTTACGCCGACCCTCATGCACATTATGTCAACTGCATAAAACTCAGCATATCATATACGTTTGTCATCGCTAAAATATTTTAAAACACACAGCAGCTTGTCTAAAACGTCACGTTCACATACATATTGCTCACAGATGCTTATTACTTCATACCAATACGGTACATAATAGCACATCTGTGTACATAACGCTGAACACATACCAAAGAGTGTGAACCGATGGTGAATTGCGCATGAGGTACCTTAAATATTTTCGCGATGACAATCGTTTATGATTTGCTGAGTTTTATCCACTCGATGTCTTGTGCATTAGGATCAGGGTAAAATGAACACTTTTTACTATAAAAAATGTTTAAGACCTGAAGACTACAGCTAAGTCTGTTTAAACAGACTGTCTTGAATAAAAAATATATTGTGCGACCTTGCCTTTGAATGGTTTCAACAATGCATTGATCATACTACTTACTAGCCGAAATCTAGATTTCCTTTAGTAGAGCCTGAAAGGAAAATACGTCTAATTGCTCTTCTCCATCGTTTTGTAATTTAGGAGTTTATTCTTCATATCACCCTCAACAACCGAAGTTATATTCATGAATCCACATATTTTTAGCTTGATGAATAACTTCCTAGCGTTTCCGTTTTGCATGTTAGTATTTCGGTTGCTAAGGGTTTATTTAGCGGCTGTTATTTTTTATTTGTAGAACAGTGCTGCTATTTCACTTTACATACTGACATATTGTCATCTGGAGATAGCGACTGGAGTTGTGGAAGACTCTAAGCTCATTTTAACGCATTATTCGACAATGATCCACGTCACTATATTCAAGAACTGCCGAATCTGATGACTGTAATCATTCATCCATCGTGCGACATTTGTGGGCATAAGAGATGGTTCAAAAACCTATTCTAAGCCAGAATCACAAAAACCAGTGGGTGTCCACATGAGCATCCCTGATTACTCCCCATCAATTGACTCGAGAACAACAGGTACCATTCCTGCCCTGCATCGTTACTGGTGAAGGGGAATAGTGTCTTTATGGAAACATAGCTTAAAGAAAGCAGTGGCTGTGCACAAACAAACCAGGGCAGTGACCAGGAAGACTGCGTCAAGTGATGCCATTCCACGACAATGGCCGCTCGCATTCTGCAACCCAGTCAATAAGCGCTGTACAGGAATGTGGTTGGGAAATCATGCCGCACACACCTCACTCGCCTGATCTTGCGCCCTCAGATTATCACATTTTCCGCTCTCTATCGAACAACCTGCAAGGAACTTCCTTTCCAGCAAAACATGCGCTCTTAACACGCTCGATCAGTTCTTCGACTCAAACCACCTGATTACCTAAGTCGCAGAATTGAAATGTTACCGTAGCATGGCAGATTGTCGTAAATAGTGAAGGATAATATATTTTTTTTGACTAATGTCTCTGTTAAGTGTATCAGTTGTGGTTATTAAACTCATGTAAAAACGCTACGAACTTATGCACCAACCAAGTATTATGTTAGTTCCGTGCACTGAGACTCATTCCAGCACTTTA
This sequence comes from Schistocerca americana, assembly GCF_021461395.2. Taxonomy (NCBI): domain Eukaryota; kingdom Metazoa; phylum Arthropoda; class Insecta; order Orthoptera; family Acrididae; genus Schistocerca; species Schistocerca americana. Next base: position 683,404,725 of record NC_060121.1, read on the forward strand.
GTTAATTTTCTAAAGTAAGTGTCCATATTACCACGAAGTGAGCACACGCACCCACACACCCAAACACACACACACACACACTCACACATACACACCCACCCACATACACACACACACACACACACACACACACACACACACACACACACACACACACAAGCGCGCTCGCGGAACGATTACTTTCTGACAGATATATGGCTTTATTAGTTCAACAACTGCTTATTCAAAATGTTTATCAACATTAATTTTGAAAAGATCTTCGCTAACCTTAAAATGTGTGCCACGTCTGCTGTATAAGTACGTGAGTCCCCCTACCGTTTAAGATAGTCTTCAACATTCATATGAAGGTCGCACAACATGTCATATTTCACTCTCTCTCCATCAGTGTTGTGTAACGCCTAACATCATAATCTTTATGAAACGTAATTCATCTTACGTCTGGTGTAAAATACTTTTAAAAGGCTTCTCATACTGGTTGAGAATAGCCAATTTCATTGGTGCACATACACTCTGATGTGTTACAACCCTCTTCTGTGCACACGATGAGGTAATTCTAAACTGGTTGGGATACCTTTAAGGAAAGTGAGGCACTTTAGGATTCATCCTAGAAAATTTCTACTCCACCCACCGATGACACTCAACTGCCACACTCTCACAAATTAACTCCGCCAACATTCCTTTCCTAGTCCTGTTGAGGCGCAGAACGTGCCTGTGGTTGCCACATCTCCGAGTTCTCCCCACCAGCACCAACGTAATGTGCGCCTCAGTCATCAGCGCCGTTTACTACTCGACAATGACCCACCGTAGAGCACTGCCCAGGCGAGGCTGGTCGTGCTGCCGGAACTGCTCAACCTTGCTCACATTAGTGCGACGAATTATGGAAGGTACTTTAGTCCGGTCATCACCTATGGTTGACGCCTGATCCATTTCTGAGCTTCTTCTCTAACCCTCCCACTATGACTATATGATCATCTTTCATGAAATCCTTACAAAAAGCCCTGAACCCCCAATCACCTGATTTATCCCATCAATCAGCTTGATAACGCTGGTGACCTTATAGTCTTCCCCTAACATTTCCTGTAACTCAGCGCCTACACTTCTACCATGAGTGGTACCTATCACTCTTCCTAACATCTGTGCTTCTCCTATCCTAATATCTGGCAATAGTATCATGTACTCTCCACTGTGGTCAAATACATATTTAGTGTAACTTTCATCCCTCATTCGCGTCCGCCCCCAGCTTGGACTGTGCCCTGTTGACAAACGGAAGGAAAGGTCTCATGTGGCTTCCCATGTACTCCATGTACTCGTAACCTCGTGCTCCTCCCCAAACTGCAACTCGTCAATCAGGCGTCTTCCTCCCTGTGTCGAGCGTCCTGGCACATTGTTACTGCACCAAGTCTGATGGTTGTGCATCAGTGGCTGGAGATTATCAGACTTAGCTTGTGAGGTGGTTGCCTCTGTACCTCATACCTTGGAGGTGGTTCTGTAGAGTACTGCCTCTCGATATTGTCTAACACTCAACTATTTAGTGACATGCTACACAGTGATCTACCAACTGGATTATAATCCACTGTACGTCCATCTAAGATACTGAGCAGAGAGTCTTGAAAATGCTAATTCACGTGGCTTAGCCATGTTCAAAAGCACTGATGTAGCGCATAGTACCAGTCATTGCTTGCTGATCTGACGCCCTGTACTGGGTTTGACAATATTCCAGTGACGTGAGACTTCTAACATCACAGCGGGAAAACAAGAAGCATCCTCAGCGTTTGTATTCAGTGGAACCATGGTATAGTACGTGCATACTCGAGGAGTTGTCCTGTTGGTTATTCATTTTCACGGTCATCGGCGACCAGATGGACCTCTAGAGGCTGGTCTGTGCACCAGCTGTTTTGAAACTGCAGGAAGTGATTGTGTTGGGTTTCTAGGTGAACAGTGTTCGCAACATGCAATCGCTCGCTTAAAGCGGGATATCTAGTTCAAGTGCTGGTCCGGCACAAATTTTCAACTTGTGCCCTTTGAATCATTTCAGTGCCCGTAAAATTTTATATTTGTGGCGATCCACAGCCTCCATATACATAATAAACGTAAACATCCTCCTTAGTAGGTTTCAATGCAATGTTTATTTAATGATGCGATTAACTAATTACAATTAAGTTTCGTTGTCAAGGACATTTGTAACATCTGTATTTCATGTCATTTTCAAATCGAAGGTAGCCGCATTCCGTCATTTTACGAAAGGATCGCGCTACAGTGACACAGAATACGAGCTTAAAAGGTGTCACTGTAGTGCAGATCCTTCTGTAAAATGACTGAATGCGGCTACCTTTTACCTGTAGTTAAGAGTTTTTTCAATATGACATGAAATACATATGTCAAAAATGTGCTTGTCAGTGATACTTAGTCGAAATTAGATAACAGCATGATTAAATAAACATCGCATTACAGCCTACTACGGACCATGTTATTTCAATGCCGAATTGCGGCTGACATTGGTACCTTCCCCGAAATATTGACCTTCATAGACGCCTGTCTACGTTGCCGCTAGGAGTATGTCCACTGTCTATTGGTACAACTCTTTAGGCACCTATTACAGTGACATGTGTGTTTTATTTGGTCTGAATTTGTTATCGTATACTCTAAAATGATGAACTACCTGTCATCTCACTTGTCAATAAAATGAGCTTGTTCTCCAAAATGTTGCGTTTTCTCCACGTAATGTACGTCATCCGCCATGGAGAGAAAGATAGTATGATTATAAAGCATCAGCACATTTTGATTTAATGACTTATGAATTTAAATTCACTTTCATCTGGCAGCCGAGAAGCGGGAAGTAACATAATAGATTGATCTGAGCAACACTTTTTTTTTATGTAGAAGTGTCAGCTCCCTCCTAACGGATGCAATACGACCAGCACCTTTTTTCGTGACATGTAAAATAGATTCGAATCAAACGGGTAGATTGAGACCTTAATAAAAATTCCTGTACCTTCTATCGAAACAACTGCTTGTAAATGCGTATTTTATATGCTGCTTCAGTTAATGGTATGCAAACTAGTAGAAAAACAGGAGAACGAAGATTTGTAGGAGTAACTTCGCTACTCCAAGTTTTGTGAAACTGTGGACACAAGTGGGCGTTGCAGCTTCCGCTGTTTAGAAGTTATTACACAAACCCAACAGGACTTCGGGATGAATGCGTACTAACTTCGTACTTAAACTTCCGACCCCGCCTTTGATGGATGAGCCGTATTTCATCATCCACCAGATTTATTCTAGGCCGCCGTCGTGTCCTCCCTCTCTTAAGCGGTCTACAAAGCGTTAAAGACGTTTCACAGCTCCCTTTCTTCTACGTTATGGCTTTTGAACATAATGAAGAGAATTGTCTTATAATACTGTCAGAAAACGGTATTATCTCAATAAAACATATGTGTTTATGTTACAGATTTTCCGGTCAAACGACACTCTTAACTTGCGGTAAGGGCTGCTATTACTAAGACACGCTTAGGTCAGTTGGTTTCACAACGTTATGAGAATTTCAAATTTGAATAATACATAAACTAATAGCAAAACCGAGTTGAACATTTTACACAATGTACAACGTTATTCACGTCCACTTCAGAGATACAGCAGCGGTCACATGACGACCATTCACGGCTGGACAATACACAAGGCATTTCACCCAGTTGAAAACATCTTTGCTAACTGCTGTAGAAATTCTGGAAATTTCACCGTGAATTCGATGTTCTGACTGTTGTACGCTTCTCGGCCGGTCGGAGATCACTCTCGTCTTCATATAACCGCATAGGTAAAAGTAGGACATGGTGAAAGAAACGGGGGTCTATACAAGCGTCTTTGGAAAATATCCTTCGCAATATCAAGGGGAAGGGTACTTTATACCCACCTTCTGAAAATTATGATATCTACCCAGGTACATTATTTTTTTTTTCAATTTTGTAAAAAATATTTGTTTTCTTGAATGAAGTCTTGTTCCAGATTCGATGACTGTTCTGCCTTTCTCTTCTAAGCCTAACCGGAAAATTTAAGTTCAAGCGAGGTAGCCATAAAGTCTCCTCCCATAAGTAGTAGATGAGACTTCCCACAAAGGTCCTCTTACTCTACAAATAATAACATTACGTGACCTTAGAATATATGTACATTATATTTCTCTATGTTGACAACAACATTGGTCTCAACAATGCTTATTGTATCTTTGATTCTTTTCTCTCCTTCATATTTCTGTGACCCCTGCCATGTCCAGATAGGCAGCAGTCTCTGGTTCGCTGGAGCCTGCTGCTACTTCTGGACTGTTGAGATCAGCAGTGGTAGCAGCACCATGGAACCCTGCAGCGCACCTGACCAGTATGTTGGAGCAGGAAAACGAGCTGCTGTTATCAATACTGCTTGTCAATCTGTGTGATGAAGACACCCAGCCATTTCTCTACTCGGAAAGATTCGTGCTGGGGACCCTACATCACGTAGCAAATGTCAGTACTTGTGTCTGACGCACACACCACCTCAGAACATTGTGGCGTTTCTGCAAGGTCAGAGTGTTGATGTGGCGGGGGATAAGCTGCAAATTTCTCCCAGTGGTGTGCTACTTTTCATTGGAAGTTATTATTTAACAACTATCGGTTCGAAGTGCGTAAATGTTTTTATAAGACAATCAGTGGACAGTGACTAGCGTGTTGTGCTACAGATTGCAAACACAACGAGAGGTGTTAAAGTACAATTCACAGAGTTAGAATGGGATGAACTGTATCGTGGAGAAGTCTACATCAATCAACAGACGACGAAGAGTAATGCCAAATTCGTTCACCCCTGGACATTTAATGTGCTGGACTGATGCTGTCTTAGCATCATTGTACGACTCCATGGCACTCAAGGTGACATCTGGTGCTCGATCTATTTATCTACAACATTTCATTATTACAAACGTTTTCGGCATATGGATGGTGCTATGCTTTTTGATGGAAGACTGAACAGGTAGATGCTCAGTATTCAAATTGTGTATAAAGACATTGCTAACCACCTCGCTATGTATAATGTGCATGCAAACAATTTAGAACACTGCATCAATACTGTGTCAAAAGATGAGGCTACAAGAACATCCATAATTTTGAGAGAAATACACGCTGAGTTCTGCGGGTACAAGTAAGCTTTGTTTGCTAAATTATGTACGGGTGCAAAGATAGAGAGCGAACCAATTGATTCTTTTGATGTAGTGCGGCCAGTGTATGGCTGTTGAATACAAAAACGTATATCAACGTAAACCGTGTTTATTTTGTTCATAAATCTCTAATAATATTACTGCTGTGAGTATTTTCACTGCAGCAAGTAGAACACCGCAGTAGCACCAATATGCCTGAATTACCTCGTCACCACAATTAGAGTTTACAGTTATTCTTAAACTGAATATTTAACTATATATATATATATATATATATATATATATATATTGTGTGTGTGTGTGTGTGTGTGTATGTATGTATATCCACAAACCCTGTGAGAATTGCAGATCAGTTGGCGATATATATACTTTCTCAAAGTTACTAGTCCTGTGATGGTGCAGTAGATGACCAGAATGAGCAAAAGAAAAATAGGATACCACTACCCAATAAAATATATGTAATTTTTGTAGGTCCGTCCAGTTGTGACAAGACAAATGTTCTCATGTCAGTGATAACACATCCAGATGGAGTCCAGTCTGAGCAAGAATGTGTATTTTCAAAAACACTGTTTCAGCTTAAGTACCGGCTTCTGCAAAAGATACCTAAAGTGTCGGCGGTATAACATCGATGATATTCAGTCCAAGCAGCGAAACCTCTCCACCAGAAAAAGTAAATCCAACCACTGTGCTCATATTTGGTGACGTTGCTGTTGAAAACCAGGCTAAAGTCTACGACTTTTCTGTTTGGTCGTCGTATAGGTGCTGACGTACGAGGGTAATCCCAAAAGTAAGGTCACCTATTTTTTTATTAGTAAATGGACCTTTTTATTTCTACAATGATTTGCATCAGTTTACGGCTTGAAAATTTAGCTATTTTCGACATAATCACCATTTCTGTCGATGCATTTTTGTTGACTCTGTGGCTGTTTTTGTACGCCCATGTCATACCAGCTCGCCGCCATGCTGCTCAGAAAGTTATGAATCTCTTCTTTCTCCTCGTCGTCGGAGCCGAATCGCTGGGACCACAATTAACGCTCACAGGTACTGTGAGACCATGAAAAAACTCAAACGGGCAATTCAGAACCGGAGAAGAAGAATGTTGAGAATGGGCGTACACATTCTCCATGACAACGCTCGCCCACACATCGTTCGGCACACCGTTGCTCTCCTGCAACAGTTTCTGTGGAACATAATCACCCACCCACCCTATAGTTCTGACTTGGCGCTCAGTGACTATCACCTGTTCCATAGGTTAAAAAACATTTGGCCGGAAAGCGATTCAGCTCCGACGACGAGGTGAAAGAGGAGGTTCATAACTTTCTGTACAGCATGGCAGCGATGTGGTATGACATGGGCATACAAAAACTGCCGCAGTGTCTACAAAAATGCATCGACATAAAGGGTGATTATGTCGAAAAATAGCTAAATGTTTAAGCTCTAAACTGATGTAATCCATTGCAGACATAAACAGGTTTATGTACTAATAAAATAACAGGAGACCCTACTTTTAGGATTACCCTCGTATTTTGTTTGAGGTAAACATATTCCAGAATCCTGTGAAGGTTGGTGAGGGAAAATGCAAACCTCATTATAGCTTTTAATTAGGATGATTCGAATTTAAAGTACATATACCCAGTGCACGTAGGAACTGACATGACGTTCAATGGATTTGTAAAGATATGTGGAGAGTGCTGGAATTACAGGCAGTTTGGTTTCCTTGTTATTGATGAAACAAGAAAACTGAATGATTTATAAATTATAGAGCGCCGCAATCAGTCGTCCTTACTTTGAGTAGTGTTCAAAGAACTGTGACTGACGCCCAAACAACAGGGACCTGCTATGCATCGAGACCAGAAAATAGTGCACTGATAAAGGCTAGGCACTAGCCGAAATCTGGATTTGCCAAATAAAAACTGCAAAAAAGGACGACTGATTGCTGCTCTCTGTAATTTATAAAATCTTATCACAGTCACTGAGTGCACCCACTTTCCTAACGGAAGGTAAGCTGACGAAACTGAATGATGATAGGTATGACTCTACTTAAAGTAGTTTATATATATGAGGTTTGTGCGCTACTACACATCGTGTCATGCGTAACATCACACGTCCTAGGCACTCCACCTGAGAGGATGGATACATATAGACAGAAATTCCTCCATACATATATGGAAAATTTTTCTCCCTCGAATGTGAAGTTACGTATTTACAGACATATCGAGACCGTTTTGAGGCTGATCAACGGTTTAAATGCTAGGGTTACTCCACTTGATAAGAATGGAAAAATCTTAACTGTAAAGGTTGATAGAACTGAAGGAGTTGTACACTATAGTGGACCCTGCGAAGGAGTCAGTATATATCGAGATGTCGACTAAGCATAAGGTCATCGCGGCATGAAAGGCTGCTCAAGACAAGTTACAGGTGCTATGGTTAGGACATTTGGACCGAGAGTATACACTGAGAAAAACATTTAAACGAGATTCTGAATCTCTCGATGAACTCTCAGTGAACTTACACAATGACGATGGCGTTGCTGATTTTATGTTTGTATGGTGGACAGTACATTCGGTGTAAAACCATCAATGTTGGGCACGCAGTCTGTAAGTTTAAAAGAAAAAATAATACAGATAGCTGACCGGCAGTTTCAAAGGACAACTGACTAATGAACCTTACATACCTAAATCCCACAAAAACTGTAAATTATTCACCCACAGACCTAGAGATGTATGGTGAAATACCGCGATTGACTGGTGCACATAAGAAATTCGAAACTGGCACAGTGCGAAAATCAGAACAATTGTAAAATAACGGATTAGATGCTCGATATAGCAGTAGTCATGGTATTGACGTCCAGCATAAGAGAATCAGCAATCGAGTACTGTAGCATATATACGAGCGCTACGACAGTCCCAATGAGATAATAAATCGACTACGACTGTTCGTGGCATCAGCTGCTGCTGATAACTCTGCTCATTCTAGTGAGATTGTTTCAATAATCTCTGAGCTTAAAGAGAGGAGTGTAATCGAATAAGTATGGAAGCAGTAGTTTGAAACTGCATAAAACAGCATGAAAAATATACGCTCTTAACCACGTCACAATTAAACGTTTCGATGTCTTACGGCAACCTGGTCTCGTAGATATGTGGGAATATTCACATATGAGAAATTGATACAAATACAGTTTAATGGTCATTAACGAATACTCTAAATCCGCCTGGGCAGTACCCCTGAAAGCAAATATATAGAGAGAATTGGAAGTGGTGTATGAGCGTTTGTTGCAGATAGCAACAAATCAAAGCGTGGACAACGTCCAAACTGATCACAGTGGAGAGTTTTGCAGTTGGCATTTCAAGACCGTGATGCAACGGTATGGAGTGCATCACTACTCAGTATTCACCTACCTAAGGGCGAGTATAGTGAAACATCTCAACAGAAAACAGAAGCTCAAAATAACTGCACTGAATTATCGAACCAAACATAACTCTGTATAAATGAGACCAATCAACGTTCGTGATAATGGGCTCTTAGATGCAGTATACTACTCTATTAAAATGTTGAATCTATGTGAGCAGATATTTAATGAGGGTGATTTGGTGCATATCTCAAAACAGAAGACACTATTTCATATGCTATACCTTCCAAACTGGTCGAGTGAGATATTTTCAGTTTTCAGAGTGCAGAGAACAAGCCTCAGAAATTACACCTTTAATGATAACAGTGGCACTGAAATTGCCCAATGAAGTTTTGAGAACCACACGTGTTTCTCACAGAAAGCTTCATGTGACGTCGAGGCAACACAACACTTGTTAAATGGCTTGATTTTCCTGTGACGTAAAACAACTGGATTGACTTCGACCGTTTGCTATACAATGGGGTGCACAGGACAGAACCAGCACAGTAGAATAACATGCAAGATAGGACGTACTTTATAGGGTGTAATGGTTATCAAGATTACCACTACCTCCCATAATATGCTAGATAGGAGGTACTCTATAGGGTTTGATGGTTATCAAGAACACCACTACCTCCTATAGTGTATCTCCCATCAACTTCAGCACATATTGGGGGTATAACTGCTGTGGACCTGTTACAAAGCTTCGTACACTTTTGGCTCGTGGTGATAAGGGAATTAACTCGCTTGACTAGGCGTGTTTGGAACAACACATTGCAAACATACGAATCTCCTAGGACGTCACGCTGCAGCCGACAAGGCCAAAGCAATACGTCCGAGGGAGGATACTGGTATACGGCAGCGCACGGCAAAATTTGTTTGATAAAACCATGCATGGCAAAAATAATTAGGGCTTGGGTGTGAATTTCAAGCAGGTTTTGAACGCCAAACATCGTGCAGTGAAGAAGAAGAAGTTAACGACAATTAATAAGAAGGTAGGGATGAAATGTTTAGAAAACTGTATCCTGACAGCTATGTCTCCAGATAAGTGCGCCCTATTGCCTAAACGACCAGCTAAAGCATCCCAGGTTCTGCCAATACCCAAGAGACCAGGCAGAATTATCCCCCATCTCGTTCCTGCCCTTGTAAGTCTCTCAGCGATGTGTGCATTGGCTGATGGTGCTGCAGCAGTTGCCAGAGCAGTCAAGAATGGGCGGAACTCCCACGACCTAGAGAAGGAAAAGAGACATAACCACATGATGGAAACAGTAGCCATCAGAAAAGGCCCTTACCTAAAACAATAAAAGAAATGACTAAGTCTGTACATAAATGGAAAAAGTACATTCGCTATCGTACAGTACAGATCGCTTACGTACATAGATTTGATCAGGTTTGTTATAAACAAATTAAACACTTCAACCTTCTGCATTGTGTATATGCGGGATACATTGCCGAAGACTACATGTAAATCCAGAGAATATGGAATTGTGAATTTAGATGTTTCTGGGGGACATGGAACCTACTGCATGACGTATTTTAAGAAAAAAAAACAAATAATATCAATTTTTCGACTCATTTGGTGATGTGAAACCACCAGAATTGTTACAACGATATTTCACCGGAGAAGACAACTGCGTCACAATTTTCATCGCTACCAAGACATTAATACTCACCTATGTCAGCATCTGTGCATAATATTCCTCCTACAGGTTACGAAGAAGCATATTTAAGGTGGTGCATTCAAGATCCATTCGTCACTTGAGTTTCAGATGAAGTGTCGTGTACTCTGACTTTAAGAGAACGATCGTCAATATTGCGCGCGAAATACCTCCCACAGAATGATTTAAGCAATGGAGACTGGAGACATACAATAACATTCCGAGTATCACAGAGGCTAGCAATAAAGTTCATCCGGAAAGTAATTACCGTAAAGAAATTGTGGAAACAGAACTTGATCCATACGATACTGACGATTTTGACAACGTTTTGAAACAGTCTGGGAAAGGGGTTGTGCTAAATACATAAATCAGTGCATTTAAATCTGAAATACAGATAGCGAAAAAATGCAACGACGTATTTTAACCAGACAAGCTCAATAGGACTACAAAAAGACAGGTTTCAAAGAAGGGCCTTAATATAATTTCGAGATCTGACCAGTCTGTCAGTACAACCCGTGCAGCAAACTCCTATCTCAACAATACATTGATTCATACGTTTTTTGATTCTTCCCATCATCTGGAAATGAGTATAAGATCGCTGAGACCCCGATCAAAGCTAAATGACTCCCAGTAAAAGTTTAAACATTGGACTATCTGGAGCTATGTGATGTGGACCAAGATAATCAACTTGTCGACTTTAATGGCGAGGAAATCATAGGATGAGTACATTCAAGCGCGGGGACCTGCCAAAGGCAAAATCGATGGCAACGACCATGAACTTTATGGAATCAGAAGTGGCTGTGAGCATCAACCAGCAAGAACTTGCAGCAGCCTCCAGCTTCCTAGCCTTTACGTGTAATAACGAACAAAGGAAGGGTGTAAGGTACAAAACACCACGCACGACTCATAACGGTGCACTTCACATTACAACAGAAAGGCAACAAAGCGTAGGGCTGAAACCTCGCAATGACGTCCATCGGTACAGCTATTTTGGTAGAATATGACAAGAGTATTCTATATCAGGAATACTTATTGCATAAGCCTTACGCTTGAACCACATTTAGCAAGGACAACGAAATAAGGATTTTCATCCAATACAAAGGCACTTTAGTGTTCTGATACAAGAGTTTCATATATCTCGCTGGATCATTTACGAAAAGGTATTGTACTGCTACAGAAGCATCGAACATTTCATGTAATGTTTTGGCATTCCTGTTTCATGACATACGATGTGAAACTAATACGATCTACATACACCATATGTGTAAAGTGGGCATGGAATCAAACATCAAAATGTATGTCTGCTTCTCCCTCATATCTGAGCGTTTTAGAAATTTATGGATGTTTCGTAGAGGATTCATTGAGTGGAACAGTGAAAGGCTACAGGAGATATACTGCATGCATATCTCTAAAACTGCTTGTTGGAATACTTTGAAGTATTATGAATGCTAAACAGGAAATTATTCTTCTATGGAGTGCAACGGATAACAACTTATACCTTCATGGTGCTCGAATTAGCTGCATGCATACCTCCCTGAACACTCTGCATCAACATGTGGTTATCTGCTGTCCGCTCACTGGCGTTCTGGAACAAGGTGTATGAACGAAGAAGTACTCCGCCATACCCAGAGCGATTTACAATGGCATTTCAAGGTGTGAACATCACTGCAGACGCTCAGGGTTTCTGTGATGGTGAACGTAGACAGTTCATATTGAAAGATATTGTATTCATAACTTGAAGGCATCCAGCGAACTACAAGGAAGATGCCGTTATACACTGAAGAGTCAAATAACCTCGTACACCTGCCTGACGTAGTGTAGGGCCCCTGAGAGCACGAACACGTGCCAGAATACCAAGTGACATAGACTCGACTAATGCCTTCAGTAGAGCTGGAGGAAACAGACTCCATGAATGCTGCAGGGCAGCCTGTACATCCGTAAGAGTACGAAGCGTGGAGATCTCTTCTGTGAACAGCACGCAACAGGGCATCATAGATATGCTCCATAATGTTCATGTCTGAGGAATTTGGTGGTGAGCGGATGTGTTTAAGTTCAGAAGAATATTCCTGGAGCCACTCTGTAGCACTTCTGGACGTGGGGGTACTTGCAATGTACTATTTGAATTGCCAAAGTCCGCTGGCATGCATAATGGGCATGAATGGATGCAGGTGATCATACAAAATTCTTTCGTACATGTCACCTGCCGGAGTCGTATCTAGACATATCAGAGGTCCCATATAACTCTATCTGCATGCTTCCCACACCATTGCAGGGCCTCCACCAGCTTGATCAGTTACCTGTTGACATGAGTTTGTCTCCATAGCCATACACGTCCATTCGCTCGTCCAACCAGTTAGCGTGTTTCCAGTCATCAACATTCCAATGTCGGCCTAAGCCGAAAAAGGTTGTAATAGTGGAGTGTTGTAGATAAATAGATCGACCTCCAGATCTCACCTTGAGTGCCATGGAGTCGTACATTGATGGTAAGATAGCATCAGTCCAGCACATTAAATGTCCAGGGGTGAACGAATTGGGCATTACTCTTGGTCGTCTGTTGATTGATGCAGGGTTATCCATGATAAAGTTCATCCCATTCTAACTCTGTAAACAGTACTTTAACATTTCTCGTTGTGTTTTCAATCTCTAGCACAACACGATAGTCACTCTCCACTGATTATTCTATAAAAACATTTACGCACTTTGAACCGATTGTTGTAAATCATAAGCTAAAATGGAAAGTAGTACAACACTGGGAGGAATTTGCAGCTTATCATCCACCACATCAACACTCTGGCCTTGCAGTAATACCAAAATGTTCTGAGATGGTGTGTACGACAGAGACCAGTACTGACATTTACCACGTGATGTGGGGTCCCCAGCAACAATCTCTGAGAGTAGAGAAAGGCTTTTTGTCTTCATCACACAAATTGACAAGCAGTATTGATAACAACAGGTTGTTGTCCTGCTCCAACGGACACGCCAGAGGTCACTGAACAAAGAAGAAGAAGGAACACTATGCATCCACAGACAAAGACGTGGAGTTGTAAAAGACATGAAACTAAACCACATGTTCCTATTTTTAAGCTTCTTCTGCAAAGCGGAGGTGTGTGGATATCATGGTTGCTGTTGGTGCTTCATTGTTCTTCCACTGACTGACTGCGAGTGAGACTATATCAGTCTTATGTCCCCCAACGTCACGATCGTGTGACCAGATGTAGTGTTCCTATTGGCTTTCTTAATTTTTTTAAGATGAGGGAGCTGGAAATTCCGCATTCCTATTTGTTCCTGGGGAACAAAACGTGTTTCAAGCGTCCGTAGTCCATCATCATACACAAAGGTGAAGACTTAACCTCTGGTTCATTCGGTCTGGGTGTTGGAAAAGGACGAAGTTGTCTCTAGCACTGTGGACTGACATGTCATTTCAAAAAACATTAACAGCTCAAGCACATGTATTTTCAGTCAATCCCACCGCTTCAGAATTATTCGCTGGAAAGCAATCCCCTGCGCCCAACCATTACCTTCAGCTTCCATCCTTGCTTTGGACTCTATGGACGCAGTCCTCAGTTGAGTGCTTACAGGTAAAACACTTATTAAACTCCTCTCTGTCCAGCTCTAACATCTGAACACATTTCCTACCAGACATTTCACAAGTGGGATGGGATGCAACTGTAGGACAATTCACATATAAATATAAAAAGATTGTATGTTATGTCCTTCTTCAGCAACAGCTAAGCTCAGCTCGACAATTCACAAGTAGGGGAATACAGGGTAGGAGTCCTACCTCTATCAAACTGATTAAATAAAGAATATGCCAACAGATTTTTCTCAACAACCCATACGTTACTATGTCCTCTGCAATTGACACTGATCTAGGTTTAGTGTCGTGAGATCCCTCTACACAAGTAGGGCAGCACAGACTGTTTGTTTCCTGCAAATTTCCATATGGGGGAGGAGTGTAGGAGGGGAATGGTGAAAAGGAGTGAGGGGAGATGGGTGGGGAGGTCTGGGGATTTCTCATGAGGAAGGGTAGGTTGGGTATTTCCTGCAGTCAATTAATTTGATATCTTTTGATTTCTGAAGTGTGCCAGCTCTCTATTTATTCCATTATCATTCGGTATCAAATTTTATATATCCATGATCAAATCGAAATCAGCGTCAATGATCTTGTGCTCCCTGCCGCCGTTGGATAAGCAGCTGAGAGTAGCAAGTCGTATACTCCTAGCTTACTTATTTGTTATATAGTTTAATTCTTAATTTCTTTGCGTGTTTTTGGGTACTTGCAATGTTTAATTCATAAATTTCGGGCGTATTATAGTACTTGAGAGTTGTAGCATCGCGCTTTAGTATCTGAGGCCTGAGCTCCCAGTTGGTGCACATCGACAGCGCAGAAAGATACGTATATAGCTTCTATTCTGTGTTTACTTCGTAGATTCTTAATTAAATTGCGTGTGAGTTTCGTATAGGAGGTGTAATTTCGAGTTTTAGTTACTGTAATCGTAAATTCAGGCAGATTGTAGCGCAGTTGTTAGGCATTTGTACAGGTTAGTTCATACATTCTTTGCGTGTTTCCCTTGCGTTATCTAGGCACGGACTCGAGTTTCAGTAACTGTTGTTCAACATCGATTAGAATGGACAGGGACTGTGATTGCTGTGTTCGGATGAGGGCTGAGTTGGCATCCCTTCGCTCACAGCTGCAAGCGGCGCTGACCTCGGTCGCGCAGCTTGAGGCTGTTGCCAATGGGCACCACTGTGAGGAGCCGGACTTGGGTACCACGGGAATGTCAACCTCGTCCCGTCTGTCCCCAGATCGGTCTGCCGCTGTGGTAGACCCGGTTGCTGCCCGCAGTGGGGCAGAGGCCTCACCTGTGGTTGATTGGGAGGTCAGCGTGCAGGCAGCGAAACACGTCCTCGGAGGCTGATCAGAAAGCCTCCCCAGTGCGTCTGACAAACAGGTTTCAGGTACTGTCTCTGGCTGAGCCAGATGCAGCTGGCTGCCCTGTTTCAGAGGATGATTCTCAAAGGTCCGTGCAATCGCAGAGGGTGTGCTTATTGGTAGTTGGGAGCTCCAATGTTAGGCGCGTAATGGGGCCCCTTAGGGATATGGCGGCTAAGGAGGGGAAGAAATCCAGTGTGCACTCCATGTGCATTCCGGGTGGAGTCATTCCCGATGTGGAAAGGGTCCTTCCGGATGCCATGAAGAGCAGCCAGCTGCAGGTGGTGGCACATGTCGGCTCTAATGACGTGTGTCGCTTTGGATCTGAGGAAATTCTCTCTGGATTCCAGCGTCTATCTGATTTGGTGAAGGCTGTCGGTCTTGCTTACGAGATGAAGGCCGAGCTCACCATCTGCAGCATCGTTGACAGAACCGACTGCGGACCTTTGGTGCAGAGCCGGGTGGAGGGTCTGAATATGAGGCCCAGACGGTTTTGCGACCGTGTTGGCTGCAGATTCCTTGACTTGCGTCATAGGGTGGTGGGGTTTCGGATTCCGCTGAATAGTTTAGGAGTTCACTACACTCAGCTGGCGGGTACATGGGTAGCGGAGGCTGTGTGGCGTGGACTGTGCAGTTTCTTAGGTTAGAAGGCCTCGGGAAAGTACGGGGTGGCCTGCAATCTCAAAGGGTGCATGGCAAATACAGGACGTGCTTGGATCAAGGAACAGTCGGAATTGTAGTTGTAAATTGTTGTAGTTTTGCCGGGAAAGTCCCTGAGCCTCAAGCGCTAATAGAAAGCACAGAAGCTGAAATCGTTATACGTACAGAAAGCTGGCTAAAGCCTGAAATAAGTTCTGCAGAAATTTTTACGAAGTCTCAGACGGTGATCAGGAATGATAGATTAGGCAGAATTGGTGGTGGAGTGTTTGTGTCTGTCAGTAGTGGTTTACCTTGTAGTGAAGTCGAAGTAGATACTCCGTGCGAATTGGTATGGGTGGAGGTTATACTTAACAACCGAACTAAGTTAATAATTGGCTCCGTCTACCGACACCCAGACTCCGATGACATAGTTGCTGAACAGTTCAGAGAAAATATGAGTCTCGTAACAAATAAATACCCCACTCATACGGTTATAGTTGATGGGGACTTTTACCTTCCCTCGATATGTTGGCAAAAATACTTGTTCAAAACCGGTGGTAGGCAGAAAACCTCTTCCGAGATTGTCCTAAATGCTTTCTCCTAAAATTATTTCGAGCAGTTAATCCACGAACCCATGCGACTTGTAAATGGTTGAGAAAACACACTAGACCTCGATAGCCACAAACAATCCAGAGCTAATAGAGAGCAACATGACTGATGCAGAGATTAGTGATCACAAGGTCGTTGTAGCTAGGCTCAATACTGTTTCTTCCAAATCCACCAGAAACAAACGCAAAATAATTTAATTTTTAAAATGCGGATAAAGTGTCACTAGAAGCCTTCCTAAGAGACAATCTCCATTCCTGCCCAACTGACTATGCAAATGTAGACGACTTGTGGCTCAAATTCAAATATATAGTAGCAACAGCAATTGAGAGATTCATACCTTATAAATTGGTAAGAGATGGAACTGATCCCCCATGGTACATAAAACAGGTCCGAACGCTGTTGCAGAGGCCACGGAAAAGCATGCGAAGTTCAGAAGAACGCGAAATCCCGAAGATTGGCTAAAATTTACAGACGCGCGAAATTTGGCACGGACTTCAATGCGAGATGCCTTTAATAGGTTCCTCAACGAAACATTGTCTCGAAATTTGGTAGAAAATCCGAAGAAATTCTGGTCGTATGTAAAGTACACAAGCGGCAAGACTCAGTCAATACGTTCGCTGCGCAGTGCCGATGGTACTGTTACCGACGACTGTGCCGCTAAAGCGGAGTTATTGAACGCGGTTTTACGAAATTCCTTCACCAGGAAAGACGAATGGAATATTCCAGAATTTGAAACACGAACAGCTGCTAGCATGAGTTTCTTAGAAGTAGATACCTTAGGGGTTGCGAAGCAATTCCAATCGCTTGATACGGGCAAGTCTTCAGGTCCAGATTGTATACCGATTAGGTTCCTTTCAGATTACGCTGACACAATAGCTCCCTACTTAGCAATCATATACAATCGCTCGCTCACCGATATATCTATACCTACAGATTGGAAAATTGCGCAGGTTGCACCAGTGTTTAAGAAGGGTAGTAGAAGTAATCCATCGAACTACAGACCTATATCATTGACGTCGGTGTGCAGTAGGGTTTCGGAGCATATACTTTATACAAACATTATGATTCACCTCGAAGGGAACGATCTATTGATACGTAATCAGCATGGTTTCAGAAAACATCGTTCTTGTGCAATGCAGCTAGCTCTTTATTCGCACGAAGTAATGGCCGCTATCGACTGGGGATCTCAATTTGATCCCGTATTTCTAGATTTCCGGAAAGCTTTTGACACCCTTCCTCACAAGCGACTTCTAATCAAGCTGCGGGCCTATGGGGTATTGTCTCAGTTGTGCGACTGGATTCGTGATTTTCTGTCAGGAAGGCCGCAGTTCGTAGTAATAGACGGCAAATCATTGAGTAAAACTGAAGTGATATAAGGTGTTCCCCAGGGAAGCGTCCTGCGACCTCTGCTGTTCCTGATCTATATAAATTACCTGGGTGACAATCTGAGCAGTTATCTTAGATTGTTCGCAGATGATGCTGTAATTTACCGTCTAGTAAGGTCATCCGAAGACCAGTATCAGTTGCAAAACGATTTAGAAAAGATTGCTGTATGGTGTGGCATGTGGCAGTTGACGCTAAATAACGAAAAGTGTGAGGTGATCCACGTGAGTTCCAAAAGAAATCTGTTGGAATTCGATTACTCGATAAATAGTACAATTCTCAAGGCTGTCAATTCAACTAAGTACCAGGGTGTTAAAATTACGAACAAATTCAGTTGGAAAGGCCACATAGATAATATCTTGGGGAAGGCGAGCCAAAGGTTGCGTTTCATTGGCAGGACACTCAGAAGATGCAACCGGTCCACTAAAGAGACAGCTTACACTACACTCGTTCGTCCTCTATTAGAATATTGCTGGACGGTGTGGGATCCTTACCAGGTGGGATTGACAGAGGACATCGAAAGTGTGCAAAAAAGGGCAGCTCGTTTTGTATTATCACGTAATAGGGGAGAGATGTTTGGCAGATATGATACGCGAGTTGGGATGGAAGTCATTAAAGCAAAGACGTTTTTCGTCGCTGCGAGATCTATTTACGAAATTTCAGTCACCTACTTCCTCTTCCGAATGCGAAAATATTTTGTTGAGCCCAACCTACATAGGTAGGAATGATCATCAAAATAAAATAAAATAAGAGAAATCAGAGCTCGAACAGAAAGGTTTAGGTGTTCGTTTTTCCCCCGTGCTGTTCGGGAGAGGAATACTAGAGAGATAATATGATTGTGGTTCGATGAACCCTCTGCCAAGCACTTAAAGGAGAATTGCAGTGTAATCATGTAGATCTACATGTAGATGTAGATCTCGCATTACTGTATATCTGAGCTCTGGATAAGTAGGAGTGTTTCCTGTCGAGGAGGTAGGATTGGTTCGCTGTCAGTAAAGCAGTCGCTGAGAGCTAGAGAAATACTGAAGCACTAGAATTGATTTCAGACTTGTCATTGACTAAGAGAGTTAACGCTTCTACCTCCCTTACAGATGTTATACACATATGCTCTTTTGGTCATAATTACCGAGTATGTGATGATTATAAATTGTTAAAAATTATTTTAATTTTAAATTTAGGTTTATTTGTTGCAATACATGCCAACAATGCCATCAGTGGTGTAAGCTGACATCCAAATGAGATGTTGGGCAACAGATTTATACTTAGTGTATAAACTGTCGATCATGGCAAAAACTAGAATATAGTTTTACTTAGAATTCCCCACAATTTGGGCAACAATATCTAATTTGAGCCTTACAAACATATTTGTTAGGATGTGGAAACTTCATTGATAGACAGAACTGCATTTCGCACATTTGCAGGTTTGGTTTCACCACTGGAGTTTGGTGCTGATGGCTTTCCTGTTGGTATTCTTCTAAAAATGGCCTGACTATTCATTTCGTGGCAGCATTTTTCTAGCTTCAATGTAAGGAGTAAGTAGGAATCTTACCAATTCCTCGAGAAATATTCTTCTTTTGTAAGTAACAGCTCAGATTTATTTCTCTCCATAGCTTTAAACCATTATAGTCACAAATATTAATTATATAGAATATAATCATTGGCCAGCGGATGGTTTTCCTCTTGCTTGTATAGGGGCCAGTAAGCCAATACCGTTTGTCAACTGCTCTCTTACTTGCATTATAGTCTAAGATAATTTCTATTTTCTTGACTTCTCTGCTGTTTATTTACTGTCTGTTGTGCACTGTACTCAACATGACAAACTGTTAGTTCTTTTAGGAATGTGACGTATTGCCATGGTATCGTTATTAAAATAGAACTTTGATGTACAAAGAT
Source organism: Schistocerca americana (assembly GCF_021461395.2). Taxonomy (NCBI): domain Eukaryota; kingdom Metazoa; phylum Arthropoda; class Insecta; order Orthoptera; family Acrididae; genus Schistocerca; species Schistocerca americana. The sequence goes on from NC_060121.1 coordinate 683,424,398, forward strand.
CTTCTTTCCTTGATATGTTATTGGGGAGTTCAGGCACTTTTTTTTTCACCGGCCCTGGCATCATAAGATGTTTGTTGAGAAGTGCTTGGCCCAAAGCGTATGATGTGAAGAAATTGTCAAATATGATATTTTGTCCTGTTAACTCATCTGTCAGATCCATGGCAATCCCTCATACCATGATATTCCTCAGGCGTTTTACCTGTATAGACTGGTGTCTTCAATATGTGAGAAGTAGCATTATCATACACTGTTTAAATTTTTATTCCATATTTCGAGGATTTGCTACGCATTTATTGTTTGAATGTACAACGTTCTCCGGATGCCACTAGCTGTTCATCCATGGTTGCATTTGTGCCAGGATTTGTGCCGGATGTGGGTGTTGTCGCATTGTCCTGCTGGAGTTGCCTAAGTTCTTCGGCGTGTAGAATGGACATGAATGCATGTTGCTGATCAGACAGGATGCTCACGTACGTGGTACCTGTCAGGGTCTTATCAAGGCGTATCAGGGGTCCCATAACACTCCAACTACACATCCCAGCACCAATACAGAGCCTTCGCTAGCTTCAACAGTCCCCTGCTGACATGCAGGGCCCATGGATACACGATGTTGTCTCCATACCCGTATACGTCAATCCACTCGATAAAATTTGCAACTAGACTCGACGGACCAGACAACATGTTTGCAGTCATCAACAGTCCAATGTCGGTGTTGACAGGCCCAGGCTAGGCGTAAGGCTTGGTGTTATGCAGTCATCTAGGATAAACGAGTGGGTTTTCTGTTCCGAAAGCCCATATCGATGATGTTTTGTTGAATGGTTTGCACTCTGACACTTGTTGATGGCCCAGCATTGAAATATGCAATTTGCGGAAGGGTTGCACATCTGTCACGTTGAACGGCTCTCTTCGGTCGTCGTTGGTCTCGTCCTTATAGAATCTTTTTGCGGCAGAAGCGATGTCGGAGATTTGATGTTTTACCCGATTCCTGATACGGTGCACTTGTGGAATAGTCGTACGGGAGGAGCCCCATTTAATCGCTACCTAGGAGGTGCTGTGTCCCGTCGCTCGTGCAACGACTCTAACACCACGTTCAAACTCACTTCAATCTTGATAAACTGCCAGTAAAGCAACTATTCCAGACACTGCCGTATACTTCCTGTTTATATATCTCCATATATGATTACACATGCCTATACCAAGTTTTTTGGTGGGTCAATGAATTTGAATGTGATTATGAAGCATATCTCGAAGAGGTTCATTGTTGGCGTTTCCTTGGGATACCCAAGCTGAAATTTTGTTTCAGAACATCACTAACACTGGAAAACTATCCAAGGAGATTTTACTGGCGAATAGTAGCTGATTGTTGACGGTTGTGGAAGGAAATGCCTTAATATTTGTTTGTTACATATTTCATGGGTGGTGTGAAACGGGGTCATCCCATCCTCGCGAGATCAAATGAACTCCTTTAGTAAAGGAGCAGTTGCACCATCTGGATTCAACTAGTGACAATCACGGCTGGAGGAATCTGGGCGAAGCTGATGGCATGTCGCACAATCTGAGATCACTCCTTGTACTGCCCTCTATTCGTTCAGTCGGAACATGCCGAAGGCCTCATTCGTGAAAGGTGTTTAGTTTCACTGCACTAAGAACTGAGGAAAAATATTTATTCAATTTTTGAAGTCCTGATTTCTTGAACGTGAGTATTGCCTCAGGCTCATTCACGTTAGTAGGCATCTATCGTAGATACCAGATATATGAGGGCCTACCTTCTAGCAGTTTCAAGGAAGTGAGGCAGGGAACGTCAGCTGAAAAGCGAGCGGGAAAGGGAGAAGCTGGAGTCGTAGCATTGTGCACGGGTGGATAAGCTGAAGAGTTTGCGGCGAAAGTGGGGCGATACTGGGCGACTGACGCCGCAGGCGCAGCCCAGTCGCAAGGGCCCAGATGGAGATATCCCTCACAGCTGCCGTGCTCACCGGGTTGCCGTTCCTCCGACAGCTCGGCTGCCTTCTCCTCCTATGATGTCCATAGGGAAACATTTTACATTTGTTGACAGCTGTAATGTAAGTGTGTTGATATAGTTTTCTGTACTCAGTACACTCACATTGTTACTGAAACGAATTTTTGACACAATTTAATGTCGGGATTGTATTGGTCCAGCAATGTTGCCGAGGCCTAGGTGCATGGAGCAATGTACTCAACGTCAGATAATTCATACGTAAAAAGGCTGAAGATATTCATCTTACTACTCGTTTTACACTCTTTACGCAGCTGTGAAACTTCTTGATGGATCATAACTGTGTGCCGGACCGAAACTTCAATCTGGGATATCTGCAGGTGCTTTGTCGCTCACAAGCCACATCACAGCATCACTTCCGCGGGTAACTTCTATCGTATCAAAGCTCACAGATATTTGAAGAAACTTTTAAAAGCCAAGATCACATTCATTATTATTTAAACCTTATGTCTGTTTTGAGCAGTTAAGATTGTCATCTTTTGACCTTCAAGAAACCTTGTTTCTGTACTTCCTTTTCCACTATGGCGCACAGCAATAAGCTTTTGGAGATCAAAATATGACAGCCTTAACTTTGCAACCGGCAATCAGAAGCAAATATTATTGAAAGCTGTCTTGGCTATTAACTTTTTGAGCAAAGAAAATACAAATCGCCTCTCCAATCTCTCAGTATGAGAATATTCAGTCACAGAAAGTTACCACCAGTAGTAAATCTCTGAGGGCGGGTCGTCACTAGTTGTGGAATAGATCACTCGATAAGCAATGTCACTGTAGAAACAGGTATTAGTGATCACGATGTCATCATAGCTACGGTGGCTACAAAAGCTAATCAATTCAGGGCAGGAGCGGGTTTATGGTAGAAAAAAACAGGTAAGCAGTTATTAGTGTTCCACTTAGACAATTAATGAGCGTAATTTAGTCCCAGTACGACAGATGTAGAGGGATTATGGGAAAAGTTCAAAAGGATTGTGAATTGCGTCCTGGAGATGTATGTTAACAAGTAAAAGTTAGTAGAATTTCGTGCATCCGTAAGATCATTGTGCAAAGAGTACAAAATCTTCTACCGCCATACCTTAGCGAAAGATTTTGCCTAGAACCCGAGAAAAATCTAATCGCATGTAAAACCACCAACCCGTTCGAAGGCTACTATCCAGTCACTCATCGACCTGTCTGCGGGGCAGCAGAAGATGGCAAAAGGAAAGCTCAAATTTAAATTTCGTGGTTAAGGAATCACTCACACGGAAGGGTCTTACAAACATATCGTCGTTTGACTTTCGTACAGACTCACACATAGAGGATACAGATATCGGCACCCACGGCGTAGAGGAGCAACTGAAAGAGCTGGAAACGTATACTGGCAAGTCATCAGGTCCAGCTGGCATCCCAGTTCTGTCCCACAGAGAGTGATCTGCGGCATTCCCTTGCTTAGCCTGCATTTATCTTAGATCTGTTGCTCAGTGAAAAGTCCCAAACAAATGGGGAAAAGCGCAGGTGGCTCCTGTATACGAGAAATGTAAAGGAATTGATCAGAATAATTACAGAACAGTATCCTAATCATCTGTTTGCTGCAGAATTCTTGAACACATTCTGTCTTCGAATGTAACATATTTTCTTGAAACAGAAAAGCTTCAGCCCACAGACCGACACGGGTTTGGAAGGTATGGTAAGTGCGAAACTCAGCTTCCTCACATGATGTGCTACACACTATGAATGGAAACTCCATATTCCTAGATTTCAGTAAAGCATTTGACAAGGTGCCCTACGGCAGACTGTTGACGAAGGTCCGAGCGTACGGTTTAGTTTCTCCGATATGTGAGTGGCTCGAAGAGGTTTTAACTATAAACTCAGTACATGGTTCATCAGAGGCACGGGTATCGTCGGCAGTGCCCCAGTAAAGTGTGACAGGGACGCTCTTACTGTCTATATACATAAATGAGGTGATGACAGGGTCAGAAGCAATTTACAACTGGTTTCTGATGATGCCTTTATGTAAGGGAAGGTGTCGTCATGGACATACTGTTGGAATGTACCAAATCACGTAGAGAAAATTTTTAGTTGGTTTGATGCACGACAGCTGCTCTAAATGTAGAAAAACGTAAGTTAAAGCAGATGACTAGCAGAAACAGGCTTGCAGCGCTCGAATAAAGCAGTAATAGGGTGCATCCTGACAATAGGAAAAGTCACCTCTACTGAATAGCCAGTCGTTACGTTACAAAGCGATACATAATAGAATGTGCATGTCACGTTAGCAGTAGGGAAGGCGAATGCTCGCCTGTATTTTGTAGAGAGAATTGCGAGAAAGCTTAGCTCATCCACATAGGAGACTGCGTATAGAACGCTAGTGCGATTCATTACTGAGTACCGTCGGATTTTTTGGGATCCCCATGAGGTCAGATTAAACGAAGACGGCGAAGCAAATCAGAAACGTGTTGTTAGAAAAATGTTCAAATGTGTGTGAAATCTTACGGGACTTAACTGCTAAGGTCATGAGTTCCAAAGCTTACACTCTAATTAACCTAAATTATCCTAAGGACAAACTCACACACACACACACCCATGCCCGAGGGAGGACTCGAACTTCCGCCGGAACCAACCGAACAGTCCATGACTGCAGCGCCTTAGACCGCTCGGCTAATCCTGTTACTGGTAGATAATTTTTATTATGGCTGGATACAGCACTGTGGTAAATTTTTTTAATGATGATGCCACCATTTGATTGTAATATCAGTACAATCCAGATTTCGGCCTTAGTCCATTTTCAGGTACGTATCTGGTCAGCCACACTTTTCTGACAAGGACTTAGACTACATATTATTCTCTCGTCTTTTGACATATCAATAACTTTCTGTACTTGAAAAAATGCCTAAGGACGAACTCTGGACTGTTCAACAATAAAATGAAGGTTATTACAGTCGACTGATGGTAACATCACTGAAAACATATTACCGGTAGGTTCGATCAGCACTCAGATTTTACGGAGATGCTTCGTGAACTCAAATGGGAATACCTGCAGGGAAGACGACTCTCTTTTCACGAGACAATATTGCAGAAATTTGGAGAACCAACATTAGGCCGACTGCAAGACGATTCTGCTGCCACCAACATATATCTCACTTAAGGAGTATCGATATAAGAGAGGAACAAGCGGGGTTCGTACGGAGACTTTCAGTAAGGCGTTTTTTCTTCGCTCTGTTTGCTAGTAGAACAGGAAAGGTAATGACTAGTAATGTAGTGAAATACACTTTCCGTTCTGTACAATGTATGGATGTACAGGGAAGGGGAAAGGTCCCTAGTTCGAGTCCCGCTCTGGCATACAATTTCAAATCAACGCACACTCCGTGGAAAGTGATAATTCATTCTGTCACTTTCTATGTATTCGATTTTACTTCTCTGCAACCCAAACGGTTCTTCTCCAAGGTCGACTTCTACCTGTTTTTCGCTGTTTAGGAAAACAATTCGAATTAGTAATTTGTATTTCGGTAGCGATCACTCTCGTCAGCATCTACTTTCTTTGTGATTTTAATTACTACATTCCTTTTGAGCTCTGAAAATTTCTCTCCACTTTCACACCTTCACTCACCAGGTAGAATAGTTACGTCGTGGCTGGCTTTCCCAAGGATATGAACAGTTCTGAGATAATGTCGTCTACTCCAGGGGCCCCGTTTCGCCTCAGGTCTTCCAGTGCTCTGATAAATTCACCTCGCAGTATCATAAGTCTTACCTCTTCTTCATCTACTATTTCTCTTTCTATTATAACACCTTCGAGGTCATTTCCTCTCTTTAGCTTCCCTACATATTCCATCCACCTTAGAGATTTCTCTTCGTCGCTTAGTAATGGTTTTCCTTCTGAGCTCGTGATATTTAGACAGCTGTTTCTCTATCCTCAAAAGGTCTCTTTAATTTTCCTATCGGCCTTATCTACCTTTCCCCTTAGCTAAGTATGCTTCTACAAACTTGCATTCGATCTCTAACCGTTTCTGCTAAGCCATTTTGTATTTGGTGTCAGTCTAATATTTTAGACGTCAGTATTGCTTCTCGCATGCTTAATTGGGTTGTTTTTCCTATTTCTCGTTACATCAGTTAAAAGATCATAATAACACAATATGAGTGATATGGCTGTGGTGACTCCCGAACACTCTGTCCGTCCATGAAACCTCGTGCCATTACGTGTGGTCAATGCCTTTGAATGCTTGACGTCACAAATCATCACCCCCCCTATAGATGTCATTATCATGTAGCTAACAACACAGTTTATCAATGATGTCACGTAGGCGAAACACTATAGAAAAGCTTGATGGCGATGGCGGTAAAATTAAGAAAATCCGACAATGGCGGTGCCTTGATATTCTTATAACATAAGATTCCAGAACTAGCCCATAAATGCTTTGGAACGCCATGGGGCCACAATCACAAATTGTATCATGTTCAGTATTATTCGATAATTAATCAAAAATTACGTAAGCACGCAGACACACCCAGCCACACACACACACACACACACACACACACACACACACATACTCACTCGCAGTATTTATGTCATGAACTTACATGTTAGGCACCAGCACTTTTCCCACCAGTATATTTCAAATGTACATACCACTCTCGGTGTAAGTCACAATTAAATATTTGAACCAGAGTCTATCACTGCTGATGACTAAAACATGTCTATGGACTCCCAAAATGAATGGCCCAGTGGTTTTTCCAAGCCTAAATTGTTATGTAACTGAAGCAGCCAGTACAGGAATATTTGATATTTTATTTTGTACCTAATGAGAAAACACACAAAAACAAACTGATCAAGCCCATGACTGAAAACTATGCTAAGTAGGTAAGCAAAGAAGTACATACATAACCTAAGGGTTCTATAACTATATTAACTGAAGACATAAAGTCTGTAAATGAGTCCGCAATTATTTTGGCACTTTATTTCCACAAGTCCGTCTTTATCAAACAGATTTATAACACCTTATTACCGGTTTCGAGATAATGCCATCCTCAGATCTGTTACAAAGATAAATATTGTGTAAGCGACAGGTTCAACAAGCTAACGCTAAACCTAACAAGTCTTAGTGATAAATAGAATATAAAATTACAAAACGTTTACAGCCACTTATTGCAGTCATACATACGATTAGAATATTCTGACGTAAATTGTGGGCAAGTTAAACATGTGAGTACATGGTAAGTGCTGGTAATACTCAGAATGAGTGTGACGTTTATAAAGAGACTAATGCCAGCAGAGGGAAATTTTAGCTAGAGTGCATGTGATGATTAAAATGGGTCGTCCACAGTCATTAGTTACATTTTTTAAAATTACTTCCCACAGCAAAACGAGCGTCTGACAATAAAACATAACTGATGTGAAATTGGATTCATACCTAAAATACTATAAAAGGCACAAAAACGAATATAATGCAGCCACTAGCCTGACTAGGTAAAACATAAAACCTGTGTAAGCTATTATAAAAAGTGTAATTCAGTTACTATAAACGTAAATGCAGTACAATTAATAAAATAGTAAATATATAAAGAAAGATTCCGGGTCGTGACGTATATACATGACTGACAAAATTTTTATAACGTGCATAATGTAAAGCTATTTCCTTGTGAATGGTCTGCATTTTTAAATGTCTTAAAATATCAAAATATGGAAACAAAATATTTGCAATGAAATTATCGACAACAAGACAATAGCGAAAATAGATAAACACGTGCGTTTTAGAAATAGTGAGTCAAAAATAACGAAAATTCTCCTGTTGCGCCTTTCACTTTAAATTATTTAAATACCTGTTCTCTTTTTGAAACTAAAGCATGAGATTCTGAAGTCGTTGTTGGAAAGCGAGCGGGCTTGGTAACACAAAACCGCGTTTGGTGCTATCTTCCAATGCAAGTACATAATTAGCATGATAATAGTAATGATGATCAGATTTCTTTAAAATTATAAACTACAGGCTCGAATAGTACGTGAGTAATATGGAAAAACGATAGAGTTCTTATGGCGCGCGATCGTTTCATCACGAAACCGAACCCCTTCCAACTAATGTAACGGGGTGGAAGATACATAAGCTGAATTCATCGTTTAGAGTTTAACATTCTGCGTGGTGTCTGTTTGTTCTATATCGTGTCTCCCTAAGACTTTCGCGCAACGACGCTCTCAGCGTGTTTTTTAGGGAATTGACTAGTTAGAACCTGGGATCTATTTTCTGGTAAACCTTGCGGGATGTAAGGTCGTGGTCCATGAAACTCTTCAGCTCCTAACGTTTCGTCCAGTGCTTCGCTGGACATCTTCAGAGGGGTGTTTCTCCTCCGGTGAGTCTTGCCGACTTGCCGAGTCGGCAAGACTCACCGGAGGAGAAACACCCCTCTGAAGATGTCCAGCGAAGCACTGGACGAAACGTTAGGAGCTGAAGAGTTTCATGGACCACGACCTTACATCCCGCAAGGTTTACCAGAAGATACGTCATCCGGTCGTGAAAGCCTTCATACTGGGATCTATTGCTGGTAAGGAGACGCCAGACCACACATGACATGTAGAATTCAGAAGAGTTCTGTGAGACTAGCGATGATATAACCAAATATTTAATGATTTCAGCGTCAGCTCCACTGCACTCCCTGTAAAAGAATCTTAATACTAACTAAATTTAGTGGAAGGGGTTCAAGGCTTTCCTATGTTTAGTCAGCTGGTAAAATAACGTCGAAAAAGCAGTTAAGTTTACCACTGGAAATTTTATTCTACTCACAAAACATTGTTTATAAATTGCACTATTGATAAATGGAAATGTTTTAATACAGGATGGTAAAACCAACTGCGTTCAACAAAAATGTGAACGAATATTCCCTGAATGGGTGTCCAAGTTCTACAATGGATCGAAGGATGACCTATGCCATATCACATCTATGATCTAGGTTTAAATTAAGTTTCACAAAAGAGAAAACTATCAAAATGGTCTACAGTGACCCTCAGTTGTCTTTAATTACTTATCTAACTTGTCGTAAATTACAGTGGCTAATGTGGCTCCTCAATAACTATATAATAGAAATAACATCGCGGTTCAGATTTTTACTTCAAGTGGCAAATGTGAGCACCATGAGCTTTAATTGACGATCGACACTAGTATTACGCAAAAAGTGGGTGTAACAGAAAAGACTTCTGCAGTTCTGAGTGAAGCTTTATGCGCTGTTATGCGGCATCGCGTGCGTTCATTACCTTGTCGGTGTTCGTCAGGGGGCGGGGCAAGCACAGCTCCGCTCACCTCGCCGTCTCGGAAGCAACTCCTTCTAACTTCTCCTTACTACAATTTAACGAAGTTGGTTTAAAAAAACTATCTGGCTGTGTTTTCATCTGACCAATCAGGGTCTCAATGTTAACCTTAAGCTCCGCCCACAAAAATTCTGTCTATCCAATGAGAAACGTTATACTTTTCGTGGTGGGGCAATGTTTTTTAAAGTTTGCAACGTAACAGAGACGCGACAAAGTCTCACGCTAAAACTTGCAGCTGGTGTGGTCCTTTTAGCGTTATCGTAAGATCTATACTGCTCTTCTGGAGGGCTCTATCTTTTAACATGGGCTGGGGGGTGGTCCTGACGTGACAGAGACGCGAAAAAGTGTCACGCTAAAACTTGCGGGTGTTGTGGTCCTAGCGGTTAGCTGGCGACGTGGGTGTCCGTCCGTCCCTTATCGTAGGGCCTTCCAGCTTAACACGGTTCTGCTCTCGGCTTCTGTTCTCGTTTCTCCCTTCGGAACTGCGTCTGTCTCACGGTGGGAAGGTATGACATGCATTTAGGCATTCTTGTTTTAGTCTGTGGTATTCCATTTGCTCACTCGTTACTCGTATTGCTTTGGTTAATTTAATGTCACGATTTATTCGGAGCTATGTGACATACTACTGGATTTGCTTATCATGTCAGGGTTTTCATGGAAGGTGTTGCATTTGCCTGACACCTTAGAAGAGGATCACAACTTTGGGTAAAATATGTCCTAATAAGACAGAAATAATATTTACTCATTATTTTATAATGTTTCTCAAGAGCACAGTAATTACAAGACTTGATGGACCGATGGCTCCAAACAGATAGGTAAAGAAAACGACTACTCATGCTTGTCATTAAGTGGCTAAGACTTCGCTTTAAGCATAAGAATTGTATTGGTTGCATACCGAAATACAAAGTTCTGGTTCACGGCATCCTTGAATTATGGAGAGAATAACTATTAAAGAAACTAGAATCGCCATTCAGTGTGGTATCTCGGGGCCTAATCGTTTGACATATAATGGTAGTAACTACACAGCTGAAATTAATGGAGTATGAATTAGCTTTATTAAACAGTTGTTATGTCATAGCTATATAAGCGTCTCTTGGAGATAGTATAAACAATGAGCTAACATGAGAGAAATTTCTTGTCATGATGTTTACACAAGTGATTGGATTACCACAGAATGCTTAAAGTTTTGTGCTGGAATAAACCTGAGGCAACGGCGACGTGGACCATCAAACTTCTACAAGTTACTGTGACAGAGACAGTCGGTTATATATGTTAAATCTGTGATGTATGGTTCTTGGTAAATAGCTATATTCTTCATTATAACAGTGAAGAGTGGAAAAATGCTGCTACCGATGCACAAAAAAGCTAATATTCTCCTGTCTTGCAAGACTGGTTCCTTCTTCTCCTTGCTACAGCTCAATAGGTATGTAAAATTTTCATTATCTAGTTATGTATGTCGAAATGACGTAAAACTAATTTTACACCTGAGATCCGATTCTAAGTGCACAAGTGTACTTTAAAATGCCGTTCCCATAATTTTTCAGGCGATAAAGGAGACAGTATATTTCTCCGTGCTACATATGTTTAGAAACTAGAATTTCGCCTCAAACCGGATATTACGTCCATATTTTTCGTGTACAAGTATGGTAACGTAAGACCTCTGTATCTCGGAAACGCATAAAGAATCAAGAAAATTTTCGAGTATGTTGGACATGACTATTGTGGAAATATATCGTAATAATTTCGGCCCCTTTATGTACATTGCCGTCTTGGAATCAGTGGCTCAGTTTTGGTAACTAAGGACCTCGTTTATTGGATTTTGTCAGGAACCGCATATGAACAAAATGCTGCCCCCACAAATCCCATAAGTTGCCCCACAGAGCACGTATAATGCACAGAGTACCTACCGATTTATCCCATTTGCCTAAACTGGAGAAAGAGTGTAATACTTAACTTTGACCCTATTTTGTAGTATGCTTAGAGTAATATGATCCTTCTGTTGGCTATATATATTGAAACACGTATGTAACATAGCAGCGATGGCGAGGCATTGTAGCATCTGTGACCAAAGAGTATGCGCTTGACCGCGCCAGTGTTGCGAGCGCTTCTTAGTCTGTCAGTAGTCGTTGCGAGTCTGTAGCTCTGTCTAGTTGAGAGCAGTACTCTGTCAGTAGTCGTCGCGTGCAGTACGCTAGTAGTCGTCATGCAGAGCGGTCGGTCAGTGGTAGCAGTCCAGTGGGATTGCGTGATGTGGTCTGGCGACAACACTGGTCAAGATGCTGAATGAGGTATACTGTTAATTAAGATAATCATCGGATAATGTAAAGTTTAACTATTGTAACTAATTTTCAACAAGTGCCCTCAATAATAACTTTGATTTCAAAAGCAATTTTACATAAAATTTTCATTTAATTGAAGTAACTATTTCGTTCCACTTCCCTTAAACAAAAGTTTCAGTTTTCAATTAGATTACAAAAAAAAAAAAAAAAAAAAAGGGGAATATTATTATTTGCAATGCAGTTCCTCCAAGCGATGCGCAACTACAAGAGCAGAAATTTGACTAGGTGTTGCAATGAGGTAAGAATTTAATTTTGATTTTTTGCACAGGGCCAAAGACCGATATTTCGGTTTAATTGAATAATCATTATCACTGAATGGACCTTAATTTTTTTATGAAGAACTTATACTTGAGTCAGATTGCGATTCTCACTTTTATTGTCATTAAATTTAATTGCAGGGAGGTTACGTTTGGCTCCCATTTCTATTAAGTATTGACATTTACATTCATATAAAATTTTTGTGGGGAGGTTACACTTAGCGCAATGTCCATTTGGATTTCTAAATAATTTTGTCATTACTTTTAAATTTTTGTGGGGATGTTACACTTGGCGACCCTACCAGGATCGTATTTCATTGAGAGTCTTTTGAGCAACAGTCAGATATCTGCTCTTATTTGCTTAGATATAATTAGGATTTGGCGCAACGCTTTTACTAATCTTGTGACTTTCCTTCTACAGGTCAACGGCAATTTGTTGCTTTGTTGTATTTGTGTGTTGCTTTTGCATTGTGTTTATTTGTTTTGTGAAAAATTTTGACTATTGTAAAAATGCCGCGAAAGACCGTGAATAGTGCATCGCGAGGTATTATGAACGAAATTACCGACTCAAACAGCTTTACGGATAGGACATATGACACGCAGTGTAATGATGACAATCCTGCGTCCACTAACAATCAGTGCATCCCAACCACTCATGATGACTTTCACCTTAATGATGAACAAACGAACTCAATTGTCTCGTCTGTAAATTTGACGACAATTGATGACGCAGAACGCTCTATTGTAATGAGCGCTGCCCAGCTTAACACACCCGATTCGGGAAACTCAAGTAATGTACAGACAAATTTGTCTAATGAAAATGAACAGGATACTCAAAGTACGATGGATCTATTTAATTCCGAAATAATGTCTGACAGTGTACATCCGACTGCTAAACCTTTCTGTAAATTACAGAATGACCAAATGGTCACGCAAAACAAGACAATTCCAGATCCACCATTAAACACCACAGAGAATAGAAATGCTAATTTTGTGTCGGATCCACTTAAGGCATTGTTGCTACAAATTCTTGAAAAACAAGACAACAGTAGTAAAGATTTCAAACAACAATTTAGTGAACAGGATAAAAAATTTAATAAAATTAATGAGAAACTTGACAATAATGACGAAAATCTCAAACAACTTAGTGAACAGGTCAGACAACAGAATGAAAAATTAGACGACAATTCCAGACAGCTTAGTGAACAAATTAGAGCCGTTGCCGCGCAGTGCCATGACACTAAGGAACAGTTGCGCGTGGAAATTGAGGCTTGTTCACATAAAAATAGCGAAGAAATTAAGTCTGTTGCGCAAGAATTAAGGGAAATGCAGACAGCCGCAACAGAAACACTCAGAGACGAAATTAGCGGAGTCGCTAAACAATGCTCTGAAAAAGCTACACAATTACGGGAAGAGTTTAAAGCAATGACGGTAGGACTTTCGCGCATAGTGGACGCAAAGATAGACGCGAAATTCGAACAGCAGAACACTCAGATGAACGAGCGCTTTAATCAGCACATACAAAACAGTGATACGCGTTTCCGCAAATTTATTCAAGATCAAAACAAAGTAAAACGACAAGTCATGGAAACAATCACTGCACAAAGACAAGAGGACAAACGTAAAATATTCGCGAAAGCGAAGACGTATGTAGATAATAATATTACTACAGTGTCCGACAAAATTAATACCATAGAACAATTGAACGCGGAATTACGGGATGAAATTTCTGATCTTAAATTAAAAACAGATACACACACAGTGAATATTCAAACAGTGACAGACAGATTCGAACAATTAGATCTGACACAGGATTGCGATGTCATCAAAGCTGATGTTAAAAGACTGAGCGAAACTACGCGTAAGTTGCAAAAACAGATTTATGCGTCTGATTCTAAAACCGATGATCAGGTTAAAATTCTTACTGAAAAATGTGATGAATTGGCCAGTCGTATTGATGTTATCGAAAATACTACTGACAATAAATCAGACGATACTGCACCGGTTTCATTTATCCAAACACCTGAATTTCAAAATTTACAGCAGACAATTAATGAGATCGATTCATCTAACAACACGTTACGTGGAAAGTTATCGAGTTTACAACAAGAAGTAACAGAAATAAAAACTATTTCAGTCACCAATACGTCACAGAATCCGCCACTTTGCGAACATTTGTCAGACTCGCGCAACGCGTATAATGTGAGCAATTTACAGAGACTACGCGAATTAAAATCCGAAAAGCTACGCGACTTAAAATCTGAAAAGCTACGCAACTTGAAATCCGAAATGACACAGACGAACAGATTCACACACAAACCTGAACGTGTTATCAAACTGAGTGACGAGAACGCAGATTTCGAGCAATTTGCATTTGTAAGAAAATCTAAGGAATTTAATAATGACAGAACACCGGTACACGCTTTGAGCTGTATACGACAATTTGTTTTGATGCTTTCACCGCTATTGCCTGTAATGCAGAAGCTAGCTTTGAACCTGATGCGACAATTTGCTATTGCATTTTCATCAGCATTGCGTGTAATGAGGGAACTTAAATTAACGTGCTTACAACAATTTACTTTTGGAATTTTACCGCTATTGCTTGCAACGCAAAAGCTAAAATTTATTTGCAGTGCGTAAATGACCTCAGGGGATTCATTACGCTTTAATGAATATGTGCCGTAGCGAGCATAGGGCCCCGAGCTGTAGTAGTGCTGTTTCATCTTTAGTTTTCTGCAATGCTGCCTTTTCTTCTACTATCCTTTATATCTATCCAAACTGCTCTTTAACTATTGCTCTACCTAGTATTAAGAAACAAGTAATGAAAACCGGATATGACAAATCTTTACCGAATGTGACAATTTTATTAGGCACTCCCGTAATGACAACTACCGCCGTAATTTTAATTACAGATAAAATCGTAATCATCAGTATGTACAAAATTTTCGGCAGTCGCAACCACATTTTTGGTAACAATAGATGTTTTTTCACCACAATAGCATGAAAGTCAGCCGCTTAGCATACGTAACCAACAATGCAGTCTACAAGGTCAACCAAACTTTAATGTTTCGCCGCGTGCACGTATAGTCCCAGCTCCAACAAATAGTAACGCATGGCAGCAAAGAAATAACTACGTACTGACAGCACACTATTTCAATTCCATCGCAATGCGCCGTATAGGAATGACTATTACGACAGACGTAAAAACGATGAGCACAATTACCAGCGTACATATAATAACAGTCGGTCTCACCAACAGCAAAATCTTACGCAAGAACATATTCTCATGAATGAACCCGACAGTAGGTACCATCCAGAGCGTAACACGTCTGGAAGAAGTAATAGGACAGTTCAAATAGTCGAAATGCCACAGAATCCTCCTAATAATAATAACACGTCAGATAGAATCTGACTAGATACTGCACAGGACGCATCTTCCAATAACACAAGCACTACCTTTGACAATCAAAATGTTGTTCACGAAAATGTAATTACTTTTGACGATATCAGAGACACTCTCTTGCAGGAAAGACCAGTTATTCAGAAAACCATTACACATCCTGTTATCGAAATTAAAATTTGTTCATCGAAATTCTCAGCAGTAATTGATTCCGGCTCACCTATATCAGTAATAAATGAGGAGACTTTTAACGAGTGTAACAAAGAGAATACTTATCCGACATTACCTTTAGGCAAAACCAAAGTGAAGGGAGCAGTATCGAGTAAAGGTGTAGACGTTAAATTACAGACGCATTTATCATTTTGTATTGGAGGTCACACTTTCCGCTCAAATTTTTGGATTGTTCCTTTATTGACAACAGACGTAATTTTAGGTACTAATTTTCTCGTACAACACGATGCAGTGGTTGATTTTCAGAATTCTTATTTTATGTTAAAGGATGAAAATGTGCAATTGGCTTTAGAATTTCAGCACTCTTTATCTGCGGAAGAACAGACAATTAACCGCACAGAGGTCATTTCCGCAACACGTAACATAGACTGTAATCCCACATTGTTCACGGATACGTACGTGCACAACCATAATACTCCAGACGAAGCTGACTACGACGTAATGCAATTGATTTCTGATAAGGTTAAAGAGAGCAGTGCAACTACAGACGACGAACGAACGCAATTACACGAAATTCTCTTACAGCAAGCTCCAGTTTTTGACAATGTTCCTGGTACTATGTCCGGATTTATGTATGAATCTCAAGTCAAGCAGCACGATACATTTAAAGCTAAGCATTATCCTATTCCGTATATTCATAGAGAACAAGTTAAAAAAGAATTGCAGGATATGCTCGACCAAGGAATTATAGAACCAGCAGCTAGTCCGTACATAAACCCGCTACATATTGTTAAGAAAAAAGATGGCTCACTTCGCCTTGTACTTGATTCACGTCACATTAATGACATTATTATTAATGAAACAGATCGACCACAGACACTAGAGGAACTTTTACAGAAATTTCACGGTACTGCTATTTATTCTACACTAGATTTGAAATCGGGATTTTGGCAAATTCAACTTCATCCGAATTGCAGAAAATATACAGCTTTTCTCTGTTTCGGCGACTGTTATCAATTTTGCAAATTACCGTTCGGCTTAACTATTTCTTCTGCAGCTTTTATTCGCGGTTTGAACACAATACTTCCGACAGAACTTAAGCACAGAATTACGACGTACGTAGACGATATTCTTATTGCAGAAGCTAACTGGTCTGAACACAATCTGATTCTTGAACAACTGTTACAAACTTTCCATGCACAAGGACTTACAGTTAATCTTAGTAAATCGCACTTTGGCAAAACTTCCATAAAATTTCTTGGACACGTAATGTCAGCAGAAGGCATTGCACCTGATCCGGAAAAACTTCAAGCTCTACGTGACATTACTGTTCCTACGACAAAGAAGCAATTACGCAGTTTTTTGGGCTTAATTAATTTTTTTCGTAAATTTATTCATCATTCTGCTTTAGACACACCCAGATTATGTCAATTAACAGGTAAAAACAGTATTTGGTCTTGGGATAAGCAAGCACATTCTGAATTTGTGAACCTGAAACATGCTTAGTCGAATGCTCCACTTTTATCGCACCCAGACCTTACTAGAAATTTTTCCATTGCCACCGACAGTTCTAACACCGCTTTAGGCGTACATATTTTCCAGGAAATTGAAGAAGATGGTTCTACAGTAATCAAAAACATCGCATTTGCAAGCCGCATTTTGTCACCTGCTGAACGAAATTATTCCGTTACAGAACTGCAAACATTATGTGTTGTATGGGCTTTTACGAGATTTCGGCACTTTCATTATGGCAGACATACCACTGTTTACACAGACCACAGAGCGATACAATTTTTACTTTCGGCTAAATTTACTTACGACAGGTTAAGTAGATGGAAACCGTATTTACAGGAATTTAATTTTACAATAGTTCACATTCCCGGCACACAAAATGTTATAGCAGACGCACTATCGCGTTCCCTCGGCAACAATCAGCAAGACGTAGCAACCAACTTCTGCAAAGCAAATTTCAGTGTCATGTACATTCAGCAAGTTGCATTTGAAAACTTTATTTCATCATCATTACAGGACATAGCACAAGAACAAAATAAAGACAACGTGTGGAAAGAAATTAAACACCTTTGGCAAGATAAGAATAATGTTACGATTAGAAATCATTACACTGTACGCAATGACATTCTGTTTCGCCGATCTCATCCTGACAGCAACAATTGGTTATTATGCATTCCTGACGAACTGGTTAACAAATTAATCTGGTACACTCATTTAAGTTACGCACATTACGGAGCACGAAAATGTTTTCTTATACTGAGACAGAACTGTTATTTTACTAACATGGAGAAACGTATACGACGAGTTTTAGCGTCTTGTAAAATTTGCCAGAAAGCTAAATCAGACAGCACTTCACATATTCCTCCATTATATCCTATTATACCTGTTAAATGAAGACATATGGCCGCTGTAGATATTTTTGGTCCGATTCCGAGAACTAACAGAGGTTTTTGCTACATCTTTGTCACTGTTGAGCTCACTTCAAAATTTGTTACTTTCACTCCGTTACGTAAAGCTACTGCTAAAACTGTTTCGAGAGCATTTGTAAAACATTTTCTATTTCATGTAGGGCATGTGATGAAAGTAATTCCTGACAATGGATCTCAATTTCGTGGTAGCGTATGGACACGCATGTTACGAGCTAGAAACATTTCTCCGATTTATATATCCAAGTACCACGCTTCTTCGAACCCCTGTGAAAGATTAATGAAAGAAATTGGTAAACTGTGTAGAGTATACTGCCACAAAAGACATATTGATTGGGATACACATATACTCTCATTCCAAGATGTAATTAATTCCATTCCAAATGAATCCACTATGCTATCTCCGTCTATTATACTGAAAAACGTTGAACCACCAAACAAAATTAAAGAATTAGTAAACTTCCCTAAATGTCGTCGACTAAGACACCACGAAATAATTGACATTGCGCTGAACAACATCAAACGTGCCGCAGAGCGCCGGAGAAGACAGCAAAAACAGGTTTGTAGACGCCGAGACTTTCACGTTGGACAGAAGATATTAGTACGTACACACTATTTATCCAGTAAATTAAAAGGTAAGTGCAGTAAATTTGAACTTCTATACGCAGGTCCATATCGGATTCGCAGCATCCCTCACCCCAATGTTGTACACGTCGAAACTTTGACAACTAGAAAATCGAAAGGCAACCACCATATGTCAAACATTAAACCGTTTATTGAATGAAGAGACTTTATGATTCAACACACTATGATGTCATTTATTAATGCAATTATTTCACGTGACTAATTACTGATGATTATCGCATTTTTTCTTGGCAAGTGCCCGGCAAGGTAAGGTTAGCAGGTCGCTTTTCTTGTCGTTACACATCAGACCGTGCACATTTTCCACTTTTTTTGTGTATATGATTGTACTCCAGTTTTGTTTGTATGCACTGTGAAATAGTTAAGATATAACACACCTGTTGACTTTGACATTTTTTGCCTTATGACATCTCAACATCGTGACTGTTTTACATTTTTGCTGCTGCATTGTGTATTATCTGTACATTTTGCCTCTGAACACTGTCAATGTCTTTGACACATTACGTTTCCTGTCATGTTAGGCTGTATGGTTAAGTATGTTACCATAAACCAGTCATTATTTAGTGGGTATATGATTTAAATGCAAGACATTAATCTTTGTTCATGAATTTCAGAAAGAAATGATGCGTGTGAGATATAAATTCAACAGAAATGGGAATTTCACCTACGGAATAAACGAGAGAAGATGCAATAACTTTATGAGGAAGAGTAAATGGATCAGGATTAACAAGCATTAACAAGAATATACTGTACTCATCGTAGAATAGCAGTCTTAACTAATTTTTTCTTTCAGAATGCAAGGTGATTGATGCAGGCTGTCAGACAGAACTACACATCTTAGTTTTAGTGATGAAATATGCTAGTGATAAGGAATAGTTGTATAATGAGTAATGAAGTGATTTTTTGCAGATGATAATGAATACTGATGAATAATGATGAAGGATATGGTATTATGAATAATGAAGTTTTTACTTACAGGTGACGATAATAGTGAAGTTATGATAATATGGATAATGAAGTGATTGATAATGAAGTTTTTTCTTTACAGATGACGATAATGTTGAAGTTATATTTAGGCTATGTAGTTATTTAAGTATTTGTTGCAGTTTGTTTTGACAGCAGGTGCATAGTAGGATGACGGAAAGTTTTGGAAAGGACAGCTATGGAACACATTTTATACACGTTTCACTACTTGTTAATATGAAGTTCACTACTTTTCAGCATAGTGTGCGTTTCTTCTTTCAGGTCAATAATCCATTTTGTATTTTTTTCCAGGAGATGCTTGTCATGATACTTACTAAAACTGTTACTTATTATACCTGTTCTAGTACTTGCAATTTTTTTTTTACCCATTTGTGTTTACCATGTATAAATGTAATCACATATACGGCCTTGTTACATAACCTTGCTACAGCTGACTCATGACGAATGACGTTACCAATCCTCATTTGCAGCAATAGGTCAAAAGCAAAAAGTGTTATGCCTCAGCAATTAATTATCGATCCCAACGCAATGCATTGCTAACAAAAAAAAAAAAATGTATTACCAGTCCCAAATAGTGATACCAGTTTGAGAAAGTTCTGAGTAATGCTGATTAGCTCTGAATAGTATGTCACTTCAGTAATGACTTCTTAATGAGACAAAAAAAATATATATATAAAATAATGCTTTGTCACTAGCTAATAACTGCCACTGTTATTGTAATGAGACTACTTATAATCCCCATGATTATTAATGCTATGACTATAATTAACTGATTTTTAATAATGACTTCGTAATGATCTGAATAATAATGAATGAGGAACAATGCTTTATACTATTCGATACCTGATGGCCACTGAGTGCCAATAATTAGTGTCACTTAATGAATTGTTATTAATTATGCCATTAATTAGCTCTTGTTTTCAATGTTCATACTTTGTAATTGGAAATGTATGTGACTGTTTAATAATGCTTTGTAATTAGAAGAAGGCTAATGATTCTTACTAGATTGGAATGACACATAATTAATTAACTATGCTATTGTTTCATAATGCTTTGTAATTAGGAAAAAGCTAATGATTATTACTATTGGAAGACAAATGATTAATTAATTATGATATGCTTTATAACTGGGAAAGAATGTGATTGTTTAATAATGCTTTGTAATTAGGAAAAAGCTAATGATTCTTACTATATTGGAATGACAAATGATTAATTAACTATGCTATGCTTTGTAACTGGAAAAGAATGCGATTATTTAATAATGCTTTGTAACTAGGAAAAGAAGATTACTGATTCTATGTAAAACAATTAATGAACATTTTTCTGTAATACTACATACATGGTACAGAAATGTTCAATAACTGGGCTATGAATGCCACAAACTACTACTGTAATTGACAATATTATGTGACTTAATGTCCTTCACCTCATGAGCTAACTACCCTGAATTACTGCGATGTCCATTTGTCCTGTTTATCCTAGTGATCATGGAGCACTATCTTTGGTTCTGCACTAATTCTACGTTGGCGTGCCTTGTAAGAGTGTGGTGTTGACATGACATGCTGTCCACCACCGTGAGCGATGAAGACGTTATTATGGTCCCACTGTTTGGTGTACCTAATGTACTGCCAAAATAAGAACATGGAACATTACTACGACAGTTCAGTGTCTTGGCTACACTGATAAATTCTGATGGGAAAAGAACTTCAAGTTGTGTCACTTGGTGTTGTACTTCTGTGGAAAGATATGGACTTTCAGAACAGCTGTGTGCAATCTAAAGTGCTACAACCATGATGCAATCCTTCCCTTTCCTATCCTAACTCTTGTCACATAGTGAAAATCATTTTTGCTAACATTATTTATGTTCATGGCTATACATTTTTTCAATTCGCTAAACTCCAGTGCGAGTACACTTATGTCACTGGTCGACATGATGTTTTTTTGCTATTATGTTTATTTATTGCCAAAATGCTAAAGACATTTTTTTGATTTGTTCTGAAGTTCAGTATATGTGCACTTTTGTCTTTTATATTGTATATACATTTTTTATTTTCTGAACTACAGTGCATGTGCTCTTCTGTTAGGTGTTAATATGTTTTCTACTGAACTTCAGTGCCTGTACACTTTTCTCATTTTTCAATATGATTTCTACTATTCTGTATATTCAATACTTTAATGCGAATGCACTTATGTCATTTGTTACTAATTGTACATACATTTCATCAAATACTGATATGTTCCCAACTGCAGTGCATGTGCACTCATGTCACTTGTCAACATAATATTTTGCCAGTCTGTTTATTTGTTCTGAATATGCTAAAGAATTTTTTTCAGTGCCTGTGCACTTTGTTATCTGTCAGATAATTTGTATATACATTTTTCTGATTTGCTACTATGTTTTGTACTCACATTTTGTCTTTGTCTGATATATTTTGTACTTAGTGCGTGTGCACAACATTTAAATATTATGTAAGTTGTAGAATTTTGTTAATTAAAGAAAAATTTTGCCGCGCTTGGCAAGTCCAAATGACTCACCATCGCTGCCAAATTTTTGCCCCCCCCCCAGTGGAGGGTTATGAAACACGTATGTAACATAGCAGCGATGGCGAGGCATTGTAGCATCTGTGACCAAAGAGTATGCGCTTGACCGCGCGAGTGTTGCGAGCGCTTCTTAGTCTGTCAGTAGTCGTTGCGAGTCTGTAGCTCTGTCTAGTTGAGAGCAGTACTCTGTCAGTAGTCGTCGCGTGCAGTACGCTAGTAGTCGTCATGCAGAGCGGTCGGTCAGTGGTAGCAGTCCAGTGGGATTGCGTGATGTGGTCTGGCGACAACACTGGTCAAGATGCTGAATGAGGTATACTGTTAATTAAGATAATCATCGGATAATGTAAAGTTTAACTATTGTAACTAATTTTCAACAAGTGCCCTCAATAATAACTTTGATTTCAAAAGCAATTTTACATAAAATTTTCATTTAATTGAAGTAACTATTTCGTTCCACTTCCCTTAAACAAAAGTTTCAGTTTTCAATTAGATTACAAAAAAAAAAAAAGGGGAATATTATTATTTGCAATGCAGTTCCTCCAAGCGGTGCGCAACTACAAGAGCAGAAATTTGACTAGGTGTTGCAATGAGGTAAGAATTTAATTTTGATTTTTTGCACAGGGCCAAAGACCGATATTTCGGTTTAATTGAATAATCATTATCACTGAATGGACCTTAATTTTTTTATGAAGAACTTATACTTGAGTCAGATTGCGATTCTCACTTTTATTGTCATTAAATTTAATTGCAGGGAGGTTACGTTTGGCTCCCATTTCTATTAAGTATTGTCATTTACATTCATATAAAATTTTTGTGGGGAGGTTACACTTAGCGCAATGTCCATTTGGATTTCAAAATAATATTGTCATTACTTTTAAATTTTTGTGGGGAGGTTACAATATATATATATATATATATATATATATATATATATATATATTGGCCGTAGCTGATGGGATACCGAAAACCTTTGACCCTACCTTTCTGTTACAAATAGAACCCGGTGTAAGAGTCCTGAAAAAATTTAGTTTCTATGAGCAGTATTTTGGAACATATTATGCACCACACGTTGCTTAGTGGTACCGATTTATTTCGTATTTACAGTCTCTGTCTATACAGCTCAAACTGATGCAGAGAAACTTTCGGATTAAGATAAACTTAAATATGTAAGGTGTTAGTTAATTCTTTATTATTTTGGGGTTCACTGATTCTTATAGATAGCTCCATGTGAATGACAAACAAAACATGTGATTGGAGCAGTAAAATAACTATTACAGTTAGTTTCATGACATAAGATGTATCAAAGCAGGAGATATTGGTTTACTGATCGAGAGAAACGTTTGGATTACGAGATTAACTTAAATATGTAAGGTGTTAGTTATTCTTTATTATTTTGTGGTTCATTGTTTCTTATAGATAGCTCCATGTGAGTGACATACAAAACATGTGGTAAGAGCAGTAAAATAACTGTTACATTTTGTTTCATAAGATGTCATAAAGCAGGAGATATTCGTTTACGATGATGACTGCATGTTGTTGCAGGTGATGAGGAGTAGGACGGACCAAAAACAAGTTCTAGGGGTCTTTGTCATTTGTTTTGGTGATTGATTTCTTAGCCAGGATTTGGACAGAGGTTGATTTCTGGACAGCAGGCACGGTAAGTCCGTGCAGCACTTTCCTTGTCTCAAGATATCATCACAGAGCCCATCGTTATCAGATCACATGCAACAGTTATACAAAGGAATTGCTACTACGTGATTCAAGAAATATATGTTGTGCTGAAAACAAGAATCTGCTTATCACACATCTTTCATACAAGTCAAATGGCAGAGAACTAATTAAATATACTAAATGGATATGTATTTAGCTTTGGGGGTGGAGTGGGAAGGGCAACCATTTTTATATTTTATCTAAGAACCATCATTCAGCATCCGGTACAGGGAGATTTAAACCGTCAATGCTTGTGATGAATGAGTTCGTAAAGGTCGTTCTCGTAATTACACTCCACAAAATGCAGAGTATAAGGGTCTCTGTAGGGAATTTTTTCATTCTTTTGAATACACACCTCATATAAATAATGACGATGCCTACAGCAGTTCACGGCGACTGACTGGATAGGTGTGAGGCAAGTAGAATTGTTAGCCATGCAATGAGTATCTAGGTCATCACTCAACTGAGTTCCTTAGTGTGGGAGTATGCCTTAAATCGCCCCACATCAAATAAAGAAAACATCATCACTCTGCCCTACACCACCTACGGATAGCAGATAGCGGAGTTTGTGTGGACACCTCTATAACAGGATGTGACTGTACAACGAAATATTATCTGTTATATCTTTCTTTGCAGAATATGTGTTCCTCGCAGTTCATGAACAGAGAATTTAACTTTAATTTACTCCACATTTTATGCAAAAATACATAAATATATAAATAGATAACTTTGTTGCTTTATTGGCAGTGTCAGTTGTTAATAGTAGCTTTGAATGTTGAAAAATATGAAGATACAAAAGATTTACAAACCTGTCAATCTTAAGTACAATATCTATTCAGTAGACTTCGAGCCCTGTCCACGATAAAAGTCTGTAAATGTTTTTGAGCTAGCAAACACACAAAATGGGTTTAGTCCGTGGGTGTTCGAACTGGAGCTCCAGAGAGGGAATTCTTGCGTCACATCGGGCGGGGACGAAATCGTTTGTGGTGCTGCAGCAAAAGCAAAGGCATAACTGCCGACGAGCGTGTTTGAAGGCAATGCCGACGGGATAGGCGTCGATACCTCCCTATCCATGTACACGACACATAATCTCAAAATAAGGAATAATGATGGTTCTTATATCTGTTGCACGTAAACGGTCTGTCTTTAGACTGTCATGTGGTTATATGCTCTTGTGTGTGGTGTTTAATTTAATAGTAATAAAAAAGTAATCACAAGGTTCATATAGTCTGTGCTTCTTTGCGCACGAGTCCTGCTACGGATTGTCCACAACTGTGACCCAGTTTCAGTGAAGCAGGCCGTTCGTCCGGTACAGATTTATGGGACACCGAAGTGCTCATCCATCAATAGATGCACGACACGAACATCCGTTTTTCCAGCAATTACCGCACAATAGTGCGACGGCTGGTGCTCCGCCGAACAATGACCAGCCTATTGACTATAATCAGATGGAAATAAAACAATAAAATGATTTCACGACGCAGCGTACAGACAATGCCCTAATGGTGGTCGTGCCCAGGACCAATACGCGTATAAACAATTCTCGCCCAGCGAATGCCACTTCTTTGATATTGATGCTATGTTCTTCGGAGTATTACTGTGACTACATACTTTGATCCGTTTGACGGCCGGTAAGTACACGACTGGGTTCTCCCGGGCTGGTATCGTTCCAGACGAATCCTTTCGTGCGACAAAGCTCAACCGGCTGAGCCCTATGTCGCATACCCTCGGCAGACTGTACATTCACCACAAGGACATGATTAAATGGTCTACCTTAGAACCAGATCACCTGGAGACATGGGCGAATCCACTCTGCTGTGTGGTGCTGTCGTGAACGATACACCGAAATTTGTAGCCTTGATTAGCAACCTCTCCAGTCACACTAACATCATGTGACGTTCTTGAGGCAACCCAAACAACTACGAAAATTTGAGCAGAAAACATGACTGTCCTACAACGTCCGACAAAGACATCGTAACAACAGCATTCCACGCTTCACATCAGAAGGAAGGATCAGTAACAACACACCCTCACAACTTTGAAAACTACTTTAGAAACTACTACCGACACGTGTGTTACACAACGTGTTGTAGGCATCCATTGCTTCTTCAATTTGCGTTAATCGTGATGGAACATGGAATTCTGCAGCATGGCCTGATAGCTGCTGACGCCTAGCATAATGCACAGTGCTTGCTATGCGCGGACGTGAAGTTTCCAAAGTGGCTTTTCACGGACTCCACAGACTTAGCAGCCCTGAACGCTTCCGATGATAAACGATGAGCGTCCACTGAACACTGGCTCACATTTTCTCCACCCTCAGTTGACTCCAGCACATCGCATGCAGTGGTTATGGCGCCCTCGTGAATGTGCTGGTATCATGCATGCTTCGGTGAGAAGGCGCACAACAGCTCGCTCCCGTTTGACTACCAAGACTTTTGTGACAGCTCGCAATACATGCGACGTGCCACACTCAACCAAAAAGTCACTTACTAGGCCACATTAGCAGCCAAACAAGTGTAACATCACTTCGAGGAACGGATAAGAGACGATCCATTCTTGACCGTCACGTACGTGGTGCTTTCTTTATTGATTCAGACTGCACGATGAGCCACTTACCACGTACTTTAGGCCCTTCACTCCACTGCACGTAGGAGGTGCATTTACATGGAGAATATGAAATTCTTATTAAATATCAAGGAATTTCAGAAAAAGCCTTAGACAGCAGCCTTAGTCAGTGCAAATGGCATTGTTTTTCCAAGTGAGCCAATCGATGTTGAGAGCCGGTTACGTAAGTTTTTAGAAGATTGCACCTGCTTTGGCAGCGGAGTTACTACACCAGATGTGGAATGATGAGAGTTTATGACTGCTCTGCGTCGCCTCCAGTTCTGTTACCTCTTCTCCAGCGGAGGACTCTTGCAATGAGGATGTGGGACTTGGGCAAGCTTTAGCATAAGCTATCCATAGCATGATGAGGCTAGGAGGCAGCCACGTCTGAATATGTGTACAACGAATATAGAACTGAGAAAGAAACTTCTCGCGTTACGGAAGGACTTGGGCGAGGCTCGCAACCACATTGCCCTCTTACAACAACAGCGACAACCGCCTGAATGACAGCAGCAGTATGTGGAACAACAGCCAGAGCAGCAGTTGCAGCAACAGTCTGCTTAATGCCAACATTACAACACTGCTTACATGGGTATCTGATGCAAAGCAAGAGGCCAAGGTTAATCCAGTGCTCGATATTTTTAGTGTGTTTCCATCACCCTGAGATTGATGAAAGATATTACCATCAGACCATACAGACAACCTTACGCGGTGTGAATCACGACACATTGCACCGCAACATTATGACACCAGGGCCACCAATTCGTTATGCTCGATACATGGCGCCGGACAAACTGCATATAGCAAGCCATATCATGGATGGGGTACTCCACGATGAGCTTCTGAAACCCATGAAGAGTGCTTGGGTCTCCTGTCCTGAGGAAGGATGGTTTTCATAAAATTCTCGATCTGTACGAGACAGATAAATCGTTACGAATATTCTGGATCTTTCTCATGAATTAGCAGGAGCTTTTGTCATCGCTTTAACAGACTGCAAAAGGCGTATCTCCAGATACGCATAGCTCAGGTCGACGTGCTAAAGACAGCTCTTATCACATGATTTGGGTTATATGGGTTCTCTTTCATGCCATTTGGTCTAAAAAAGTATCCTGTTTAGAAAATTTTAAGACATTTTCCTATTTGTTATTCACACGACGATGGAATTTTCTCACGATCTCTGGCGAGTGAAACCTGGTTGGTAGATACTCAGAGAGCGCAAAGAATAAAGTGACGGTTGTGGATGGGGCTGTAAACGGTTACTCTGAGTTTCATAATCAAACATACAACTTTATTTTTTAAGAACCACTTATTTACACTTTCCTTTATGGATCACAATTAACAATACGGCTGAAGGTCTAGTTAAAGAAAACTTGAGATGCTTCTGGGCTGAAGGCCCTAAACCATACCCAAAACAAGAACGGTTGAAGGTCTGGCTTAGAAATCAAAAGCAATTAAAAATAGAAGATTAAAAATTTAAAAAATCATGCCATTGAAACAATTAGCGGCTGAAGGCCTACATTACACGTCTGAAGAACAACTATAATTATAACACATTAATAAACAATTTTACTAACCCAGAAATTTCCTTTTAAGCTTACAAGAGAATGGCCGAAAGCATAATTAAAGAAATATTAAGTT
The DNA here is from genome assembly GCF_021461395.2 of Schistocerca americana. NCBI lineage: Eukaryota > Metazoa > Arthropoda > Insecta > Orthoptera > Acrididae > Schistocerca > Schistocerca americana. The sequence continues at coordinate 683,452,394 of NC_060121.1, forward strand.
ATTGGACGTCTCAAGGCCACAAACAGATTTGAAACAATGGCTGAAGGCCTGAAAGAAAAGTCAGACCAACAATTTAAAACAAACCCCTTCCATCTCACAAAAAAATTTCCTTTTAAGAATACACATGGCTGAAGGCCTTATTAAAAGGGGATCACGTAAATCCTCGGCTGAAGCCCTCACATAACACATCAAACAACTGGATTACACACGATTTCAGATAAAACCAGTTTTAAGAAAAAAAGTTTTTATATAATAAAATCAATCTTAAAAATTTTAATTTAACACAGCTCAAAGCCTTTATGTAAAATTTAAAAGAACTGAATTAATATATGGCCAAAGGCCTCGCACAATACTTCAAATTAACATGAAAATCACAATCTAAAACAAACAGAACAAATGGTGCACAGAAGTTTTCCAAGGGTCAGCCTGAGAAGGTAGCTCAAACGTAAGGCAGGCAGCTAAGAGTTGAAGTCAAATAATCTGATGGCAACGCAATCTAGGGACGGCCCAAGGACCGACCATCGATGTAACCAATTCCCTTCCATCAGACCAACGGCACAATGTAGGAAAATATTGCCCAAGGACAAGGATACGAACAGCAGTACATCTTCTGAAGTTGTTGTTTAAAAGCAGCCAAGGTAACAATAACAACTCTAAGCAAATATGAACCATACAACTTAAATGACTGTCGAACTACACGCTGTGCCAGACAGTATTAAAACGACGAGGAAAGTCACACTGCTGGGAAACTACGCTAACGAACAGGGCAGGTAACTGGGGTGTCAACGGCCACTGGGCAGATAATGCCAGTGGTGCTCTTCACTGTTAAGTAACAGTCAATTTAAAAATTAATCACAATATAGGAAGACAGCTGCAAGATGTCGCCTATACATCATATGATGCTGCTAGCCCGAACAGCCCAGGGAGCAAGAACGCGCAAATAAACGAAGAGATGTCACAGTAACTGAGGTTTCATAACAGGCTAACTGATCACTCCAGTATCCACGTTCAGTGTGTAAGGAAATTTTTCATTCTCGCAGCTAGCACCTCACAATCCGACAGCGCGTGCACGCCGCCAGTGGTTCCAACCTGGCCTCGCGCCGCGGAGACTTGCTCGCTGCTCTGCCCCAACTGACTGACTACATGCAGCACCCAGACAGCATTAACATAGCTGCTCGGTCAAAACTACACAAGCTGCACTCTGTTCCACGAAAACAGTTCCACAAGCAAATCGAACTATACTAAAACCAGTGACTGTGGAACATCAAGGACAAATGACAATTCGGCACACACGGAGAAGCCAGAAGTGGTCGGCGACCAAATACACATCGTCCGGTGAGACGACCGACTGAACGACCAACCCAGGTCGTCCCCACTCAAGTCATGTGTGTCGGCAACGGGCGGGCGAAACATGGCTGTCCGGACCTCACTGCTGTTCCATCCCAACTGAACTCGCGACACGCAATGACCCAGAAATACTAGTGATCGCTCCAAAGATAGTAGACAGTGCTCTTATCGAGAAGCGCAGCTGCTGCCACTCATGTGTAGGCAAACAGCAACTTAGTGACGCCAGTAAATTGAGTAAGGAACGGGACGGTATTACCACAAGGACAAAATGTCAAGCAATGAATGGCACGATCACGAGCCGCGAGCGGCTCATCGAGCAGGAGGTACACCTTCGTTCTGTGTTCGACTCACTTCATTGTCATGACGTATTTAAAAATATGGTGAGGTATCAACTATGTCAGGAGGAAGCCACAGTTGTAGAACACATGGTTAAGGCCGCTGGGGTCCGAACTACCTACAATGTTTCACTCTCAGCCTCGACCACAGACCTATGAAGAATTATAACGATTTTTGGAACAATGAACATATCAGGGCAACACCTACAATAGGTTTCAGCAATTCTAGTTCCTCTCGGGGACGTACTGACAGGCAGAAGGAAACTTTGTTCCATATGCTGGAAATAATCTGGGCCTTTGATTACATGTAACTGTCCCTCCAGTAGGCTGTGACTCATGAACATGCTGTAAGTGACGTTCCTATATCTGTCACGACATAGATGAGCAATGTGGCTATTGATACAGTACTCCGACAGCTAGTCGATGGCATCCAATAAACATTACCATTCATTTCTCTTAAGCTTATTGAGTTCCAGCGCAAATGTTCTGCATTTGGGTAAGAAATGTTAGCAGCGTAAGAGACACCGTGTCTTTTCAGAAGTGAATTGAAGGGTAGGCCCTTCCCATTGTCACGGATCACAGACAACTAGCAGAGGCTATGCAGAATCCTGGGAAGTACTACCCCTCCACGACGTTTTCGCCATTGGGATAGTATAAGTCGAATTACAATCCACGTGCAAATCATTAAAGGCGCTGACAATGAAGTGGCAGACTTACTGCCTAGAATCACTGCCCCTTCAGTGTTCACTAGCTACGATGAACTTGCCTTGTAACAGGAGATGGATACACAAATAAAAGAACTTTACCAAAATAAATGAGCAGTCTTCACCTTGAGAGCAGTCGACTTCCCAGATTCGACAGGCAAGACTGTTGCGATGAGTCGAAACGGAAGTTCGAGCTTGGTCCCATCACTAATGAGGAGACTCGAGCTTCACAATCCCACAATCTGGCACATCCAATTACATGCCCTATGACCAAACTCATAAAGGACTGCTTCGTTTGTGCGGATGTTAAGCGTATCTGTAATATGTAGACTAGTGTCTGTAATGTGCGCCAACATCGTAAGAAAGGCAGCCATTTTAGGAGCTCAGCCACTATGACGTTCCAGTGGGCAGATTAGAGCACGAACACCTGGATATGTTCAGTCAGCTGGGTGAGTCTGGTGAATACAAGTCTATATGAACTTCTCAGTTTGCAGGCGTGGCTTGCGTCGGCCACTGCTGTTCACCAGTAGAATGCAAAACCAGTCCAAGTTGCAGTCCAACTTGGACTGGTTTCCGTTCTGCTGGAATTTAAGTATGTCTTGTCTCCCATAGATCGTGGTATCAATTGGCCCGATGTAGTCCCTATGACATGCGTCCCGGCTGAGACGATGGCTTAGGCGTATTTTTATATATAGAACTCGCAGTTTGGTTGTCTTCCCGTCATAACAACGGTCCAGGTCAGGCACTGCATTATTCAAATAACTGTGGAGTACAACGTTTTAACACTACTCCTAACCAACTGCAAGCAATGGCTTGGTCGTGTGGTGGCAACGTACATATAACGTGTCATTGATGCGCCATAGCGGGCAATGGTCAGATTCCTCTCTATGGGGACTTCCTGGGTGTGCAGTTGTTTCAAGGAACATTTTGAAGCTTCATTGGACGAGATCCTACATGCTGAAAGAATGAACTTCACAGCTTATTTCAGAGACTGTGTAGCGTTACCTGATGTAGGTGAACTGCTGGCAATGGTTCAACAAGTCCGACAACAAATTTTCAGCATCAGTTCACCTCCTCCACAGCGTCATGAGTTTCCCAAGGTTTCTGTGCACAAAGACTTGGGGACATGCGAGCATGTGATACCACATGATGTTTCAATATGGGCATCATTTCAGCCGTCTTACTTCAGTCCTTAAAGTCCTGTGGAGAGATGACCATAAATTCAGCATTCATCTCGACGACAAGTACACGACAGCTTAAGCTCATAGGCCGTTCACCAGGACTATGACACAGTCTGCAGCACCCCCGACCCACCATATGCCCTGCACTCTGGCCCGACACCACATTCTCTGACGTCTCAAGCAGCATCTACCCCATCATTTTCACTGGACTCATGCGTCTATAGACCCACAGTCACGCTTCGGCAGTCCTTTGCCCCCCCCCCCTTCCCTCCATCCTACCCACCACAAGGATTTAATCACATAGTTGGAGCAGCTGTTACACCTTCACCCGTGCTCCAAACTACGTGGGGGGGGGGGGGGGAGGGGGGCTGAGGTTTATGAGGTTCTGTGCGGACTTCCCTTTAACAATGGGTTAGATTTAAAGACGAGATATTATCGTTAGAGATGATATATAGCCTCAGAAAAAGAAAATTGGTGTTTCTTATATCCTTCGTCGTAAAGTGGCCTGGTTTTGGTGAGCCACAAGGTCACATGTTCATGTTCGTTTTGTTTCATTTCATTGAATTTAAAGAATATTCGCAAGCTATACCCTTTGTGCTTCATTTCGGATGAGTCATTCTATGGTTTAATCACATGTTCTCCTTAGAAAAGCGCAAAATTATTCGTAGTAGTTCCATTAGGGTTTAGTTTAAGTTAACCATTTCAGTGCATCGTAACACCTGTTAGTTTGTCTCTGTTTTAACCTTTCACCCTGCATTCAACAATGCATAAATTTTTTTACAACCAGGTTCCATCGGCTTGTAGCTTTTCTACATTCATGATTCACAAAAGCGAGCGTTAGTGCAAACCAATCGGATCACAATGCAGGTACAATATTTATAAGAAAATTGTGTACACTTTTCTGCAAGGAATTGCATCCATACACGAATAAGAAAAAAAGTTTACAATCAATTGAGTAGATTTCTTTTACAACGCTCACCTGATTTTGTAAAACCTAGGAAATTTGAATGCAAAACATTTATGTAGTCTTTACACATAATCCATTCATAAATTAACACAGACTTTTGTTGTGAGTATAAACACAAAGGCCAAACGCGAAATGTTGTCAAGGTACATACAAAGAATAAAAAAACATGTTCATATATGAGCAGAAAATGTTATTTAGAATTCAAGAGAAGCAAAAATGAATGTAATCAGTCGATGCGCACTCGTTCTGTTAATGTTCCTATTTATACGCCGTGATTACTATTGTTATTAACTCAACCTTTAATTCCTAACAAATGGCTACATGACATATGGATTTACAAATAATTTTTATTGGCGGTATGTCTCTTAAGTGCCAGCCTTCCATTTCATTTGATACAGAATTACTGGAAAAATAGTTACAAAAATGTTTCTTGCAGCTAATTACTCAGTATTTCAAAAAACATAATTCACGCACACTGAAATGTCTAGTTACGTGTATGCTCAAATGTCTCGCTTTTCCCTACAGTACACAAGTGTATTACTCTCCATTAGAAAAGTGTCATATCATTTGTATCAAACTATCAGAACTAGTGAAACTTCTTGCTTGTGTTATAAGTGTTTGTATGAACCATATGGAGCATCAGAACATTTTGTTTTTGTTTCTCATAGTGTCCTGTCCATACAGTATACATAATAGTACAGAAATATCTTTTGGTCTTGCGTTTCTAATAATTATTTATATACATACTTCTCCTCCTTTTTGAGTATCACAGGCAGTCACTGCCTAGTAATCAGTCTATTTGATGTATCCAACTACTGCGGGAAAGATTGTATAACGTTAATAACAATGGTCAAAATTTTTCCTGTATCAAATTTTACATGCCAACTATACTAACCACATGGTATTCCATTAGCCCATGTGGATACCATTCATACACATGGCTACAAAATTTTGATAAACATCAAGTAAATAGCTGAATCAAAACTTAATTGGCACTGCTGTGGTTTGGAATTCTAACGAAAGTGGTGTGTATGGTGTGTAGTACATTCCATCTAGTTTTTTTATATGTTTTGAAGATATTAGCAATTACGTTTAGGGTTTGATCGACTGCAAGTTATTACCGTCGATCGATTTTGATCGTATGTCAGATCTGCACAGTGACAGTAATGAAAGAATATTATTGATCAATTATTAGTTACATACCAGTTAGTGGCACTGAGTCATGGGTTTCTAATTTCTCATGAATGTTACATATTTTCTGCCAGAGAAGAGATTCTCACAGTTACTCCAAAAATGATCAAGAAGGTCTCTAATTGGAACCTACGTGTCTTCTTCGTTCCTGGCTGCTCTATTATTTTCGTCATCAACATGAGGACAGCGCAAGAGCAGCCTGAATCTTTTGAGGAACACATTAGACCAAAAAACACTTGGTTCCATTTCAGTTACATGCCCAAACGTCTTCCACATTCAGTCTGCTTCCTTGAATATTCCTGCTAAGTGCAGGAGATCTCTTCCATAACTTCATGCTTCGTTGTATGTTTTAGTACGTTTTCTTGTGGATAATTCTTTCTCTCTCTATGTGGTTTTCTGTAAACATAACTATTTGTTGAATAATATCAGAAAATATGAAGAGATCGAAACACTAATGGTGTTGCGCATTGTTTGGCATCACCCACGACGCCTGGGAGATAACTAACAATATTTCAAATCCTTGTTCTACCGTTACGGCCTGCAGTTTCTTTTTTCCGTTTACTCGTTTCATATTTTCCTAAATAATAACTGTCACAGACATCATATTCATCATTGTCATCTGACTCCTGCTGTGAGGTGATCGCCGACAATAACAGCATTCTCTTCATCTCCATCATTAGAGTCAATTGTCCCCTCATCAATGCTCGTACTTTGTTGCCTTCTCGCCCATAAAAATCCATATGTAACCGTATTTTCTAATAATTACATGATCAAATTTCGTATCTCATCCAAATTCGCACAAAGTTACAATGATTTTTTTTCTTCTTATGGAACAAGAGTGAAGTGCTGGGGATTTACAAAAAAACGGCATTCTGATACTTCATTCAATTGCATATCACGAAGTCCTGTTCTCAGCTAAGGTTATAAAAACTCACTTGCACCAATCTTCTAACATATTGTATCAATTATGTGGAAGCACAAAGCTGTGAGGCATGCCATCTAGCAAATAATTACAGAAATTAATTCTAAGGGGTGTACCTCACCACTACACACCACTGCTGGGCTAACATTTCATGTAACACAGAGAAGTATATTTCTGCAGTGCCTTGCTACTGCGGTGAAGGCGCTGCAATATCGTGACTTCAAAGTTTACGTGATTTTTCTCTCAATAATTTGCCTTATTTCTTTTGTGACTGCGGCTCTCTTGATCCTTGGGATGGAATACGCATTCTGAAAATATAATTCATGTGAATGAACTTCCGTGAATAATACCTAGTAATTTCTCAAAAGCATGTACATATCTTATACTTCAAACCCGAACCCTTGTAACTCTTTCTGATTCGAGGGTTCAAAAATGATTACAGACCTCGTAATCACATCTTTTATTTGATTTCCATTATTCTCAGCCAGACCTATGTGGGTATGTACTGCTGGTGTATGCTTCTTTCACTAGATATCATATTTAAGCCTTGGCAGAGGTTGAAAATACCGCTTCAGTTGTAAATTACTTTATTTTCACACGACTGGTTTCGGACTGTTATAAGCCAATCCTCAAGTGTCGTAGCTGTGCTGTGGCTCCCGAGCGCCGCGTGTATCAGCCGCGGTGTGCTGCCTATAAGCGCAGAACAGGGAGTACACGTTCAGCTCTGGGACCACAGCACAGCTACGACACCTGAGGATGGGCTTAAAACAGTCCGAAAAAGGAGGTGTGAAAATAAAGTAATTTACAACTGAAGCGGTATTTTCTACCTCTGCTATAATGCGTTGTTACGCATGATCCGCCAACAGGATTGTTTGTAAGTCTTGGCAGTTTTTATCACATTGAGTCTATCTTTTTAATAAGTAAAAATTATATATTTCCCGTGGATATTCACAATGAACTTTACCTGAAGAGATCACTAAATCCTTCTCACTTAGGAATTCATGGCTGAAAGTGCACTGTATAAGTAACCTGTTTACAATTAGGAATGGGCATACTATGGATCAGTTTCCTATTACGACTTCATCTTTCATCTCCATTTTGAAATTTGAGGACCTTGTAATGTACACGCCAATATATTGCGTCACCAGTGTATGGGGCATTGCTCGAGATTTATTAAGTGATAAATATTTTCCCAGAAACGACTTTTAAGGCTATATGTGAAAACTGAGAACAAAGTTATTATTATACTGTGACTTATTATTGTATTACGAAATGTAAATAATTTCCAACAACCATACATTTTATAATATTTATAACCAGTTTTCTGCAAAGAGTAATGATACAACAAAAGATGATACTACTATAACAATGTATTGACATTGTACTGTCTGTGAATTTCTTTTTCTTTCTTCTGTTGTTCTCAGTGATGTATGAAACGGCTTAGATCGCAGATAAGCTTAGGTCAGATCTTTGAAATATTGTAAAAATTGTCATAAGTGATCAAAAGAAAAATTTTGTGTACAATTTACAGAACGAAATTTTAGTGTGCCGACTTTCCTGTGTAACTAGACAACCAACTATAAATGTTTTGAGTTTGGTGTCCTCAGGAGTCCAGACTGTGCTTTGTCTGCCTCCATTACATGACCGTATGGAGCGGCACTTTCAAACTGCAAAAAGAATTAATTCTTTCGATAGATATTATTAAGTTTGAACTCTGAGGATAACAATCGACAGGAATTTATTATTTTTTCTAACTTACCAGTGAAAATGACATTCCATAGAACAATCTTAGGCTTCACGTAAATGAAATAATTTTTGTTGCTGGTGTGTAAGATTAATTTTTCTCAGAGTAATTTATCTGTGACTTTAAACAAAAATATTTACGACCCCAGTATATTTGTGGGAAGAGGTTGTGGTGTGATACATTAATTATTTCTTGCATACATTTTAATGTTAACTCAGCCTGGGGTCGGTTGCCTTGCAACAGCCACTGCTGGTCCCAAGCCTTGGTAAAGGAGGAGGGTTGGGAAATGGGCTAACAGCACAGTCCTGTAAAAAACACTTTGTTACGAAACACAAACTTGCCTCAGACGGGAATAGATACAATGGAATACGAAATCTGCAAAGGAAAAACGGTATACGATTTCGAATGTTCAGAGCCTGTTTAGACCAGGAACCACCCAGACAACGTTCTCAGAAACCAACCGATATAAAGTGGACCTGGTGGCGGCACGAGAGACAAGATGGCTAGGAGAACACGGAACACAAAAAGAAGATGGATACACACTATTCTACGGCGGATGTGTAGATAAACACGAATACGGCACTGGTTTTGCAATACACAATAAAGCAGCAAATTGGGGTGAAGGAATTCAAAGCTGTTAACAAGAGACTATACTACAGAATACTAGGAAACCAAGTGTCAGACATCACATTCATCATTGTTCTGCCCCAACTGAGTATATAACAGATAATGAAAGGGGAGGGTTCTATGACCAACTAGAACAAACAATTGAGAGCACACCAACTACAGATATCAGGATAGTGCTGGGAGATTTTAATGGAAAAGCAGGAAAAGAAAAATTCTATATACCAACTATAGGATGGCACAATTTGCATGATGAGAGCAATGATGGATGGAAGAAGCACCAACCAGATAGATCACATCATGGTGGACCAGCGCTATAGCCATAGACTCATGGACGTCAGGTCGTATAGAGGAGTTGACTGTGCATCACACCACTTCCTCATTGTGTGAAGGCTTAAACTCATGTTCACCTACATGCATAAAAAGAAAGGGACACTAGAAAGTGCTTTGGATGTTGACAAACTACGAGAAAGTGCCATTAAATAACAATTTGCTATAGAAATCAAAAACCGTTTTGAGGTCCTAGAGACCATAGAAGCAAGAGAGAACGGGGAGCAAAGGTGGAAAGAAATAAAGTCCACGGTACTAAGTGAAGCGGAGGATATTTTGGGAAGAAAGAAGATAATGAAGAGGAGGAAATGGTTCAGCGAGATATGCCAGACGGCTACAGAAAAGAGAAAACGAGGGAGAAGTGGCTAGCTGATAGGGATAGGGAGAATGAGCAGAAAAGGGGACATTTTATCAACATCAGAAGGGAGACAAAGCGAATCCTAAGAGAAGAGAAGAGAATATATCTAACCAGTTTGCTAGAACAAATTGAGGCAGAGAGCCAAAACAAGAACTCTAGGCAATTTCTCAAATACATAAAAAATCAGTGACGTGGATTTCAGAGCCCAGTTTTTTTTTTTTTTCAATACAGATAAGAACGGCAACTTGAAAAATGACAAGGATAGAATTGTAGAAAGATGAAAGAATACTTCTCCGAACTGTTGAATCGCCCTGACGCAGATGAGATATTACCTGCAAACACTATGGAGGAAAGAAAAGATGAAGAAGAATGGAAAGTTCGATAGAAGACGTGAAGATCGCAATCAAAGGACTCAGAAACACCAAATCCCCAGAGGTGGACAGATTAACATCGGAATTAATCAAGGAGGGAGTTGAGAGTTTACACTTAGAGGTATATAAACTGATCGAGTTGATATGGGAGGCGACACTGTCTGAAGAATGGAGATTGGCTATAATATGCTAAAGGGAATGCGGTAACTACAGAGGAATCAGCTTGTTGAATGTAGCGTATATCGTGATGTCCATAATTATCCTCAGAAAATTGAAACCATTCATGTTGTTGTTGTTGTTGTGGACTTAATCCTGACACTGGTTTGATGCAGCTCTCCATGCTACTCTATCCTGTGCAAGCTTCTTCATCTCCCAGTACCTACTGCAACCTACATCCTTCTGAATCTGTTAAGTGTATTCATATCTTGGTATCCCTCTACGATTTTTACCCTCCACGCTGCCCTCCAGCAATAAATTGGCGATCCCTCGATGTCTCAGAACATGTCCTACCAACCGATCCCTTCTTCTAGTCAAGTAGTGCCACAAGCTGCACTTCTCCCCAATTCTATTCAATGCATCCTAATCAATTATGTGCTCAACCCATCTAATCTTCATCATTCTTCTGTAGCACCACATTTTGAAAGCTTCTATTCTCTTCTTGTCTAAGCTATTTATCATCCACGTTTCACTTCCATACATGGCTACACTCCATACAAATACTTCGAGAAACGACTTCCTGACACTTAAATCAATAATCGATGTTAATAAATTTCTCTTCTTAAGAAACACATTCCTTGCCGTTGCCAGTCTACATTTTATATACTCTCTACTTCGACCATCATCAGTTATTTTGTTCCCCAAATGGCAAAACTCCTTTACTACTTTAAGTGTGTCATTTCCTAATCTAATTCCCTCAGCATCACCCGACTTATTTCGACTACATTCCATTATCCTCGTTTAGCTTTGCTGATGTTCATCATATACCCTCATTTCAACACACTGTCCATTGCGTTCAACTGCTCTTCCAAGTCCTTTGCTGTCTCTGACAAAATTACAATGTCATCGGCGAACCTCAAAGATTTTATTTCTTCTCCATGGATTTTAATACCTATTCCGAACTTTTCTTTTGTTTCCTTTATTGCTCGCTCAATATATAGATTGAATAACAGCGGAGATAGGCTACAACCCTGTCTCACTCCCTTCCCAACCACTGCTTCCCTTTCATACCCCTCGACTCTTGTAACTGCCATCTGCTTTCTGTACAAATTGTAAATAGTCTTTCGCTCGCTGTATTCTATCCCTGCCACCTTCAGAATTTGAAAGAGAGTATCCCTATCAACATTGTCAAAAGCTTTCTCTAAGTCTACAAATGCTAGAAACGTAGGTTTGCCTTTCCTTAATCTTTCCTCTAAGATAAGTCGTAGAGTCAGTATTGCCTCACGTGTTCCAACATTTCTACGGAATCCAAACTGATCCTCCCCGAGGTCGGCTTCTATCGGTTTTTCCATTCGTCTGTAAAGAATTCGTGTTAGTATTTTGCAGCTGTGACTTATTAAACCGACAGTTCGGTAATTTTCACATCTGTCAACACCTGCTTTCTTTGGGATTGGGATTATTATATTCTTCTTGAGGTCTGAGGGTATTTCGCCTGTCTCATACATCTTGCTCACCAGATGGTAGAGTCTTGTCAGGATTGGCTCTCCCAAGGTTGTCAGTAGTTGTAATTGAATGTTGTCTACTCCATGGGCCAGGGGACACACAATATCATATCTCCCATTTCATCTTCATCTACATCCTCTTACATTTACATAATATTGTCCTCAAGTACATCGCCCTTGTATAGGCCCTCTATATACTCGTTCCACCTTTCTGCTTTCCCTTCTTTGCTTAAAACTGGGTTTCCATCAAAGCTCTTGATATTTATGCAAGTGGTTCTCCTTTCTCCAATGATCTCTTTAATTTTCCTGTAGGCAGTATCCATCTTACCCCTAGTGAGATAAGCCTCTACATCCTTACATTTGTCCTCTAGCAATCCCTGCTTAGCCATTTTGCACTTCCTGTCGATATCATTTCTGAGACGTTTGTATTCCTTTATGCCTGCTTCATTTACTGAATTTTTATATTTTCTCCTTTCATCAATTAAATTCAATATTTCTTCTGTTGCCCAAGGGTTTCTACTAGTCCTCGTCTTTTTACCTATTTCATCCTCTGCTGCCTTCACTATTTCATCCCTCAAAGCTACCCATTCCTCTTCTACTGTATTTCTTTCCCCCAATCCTGTCAATTGTTCCCTTATGCTCTCCCTGAAACTCTGTACAATCTTTGGTTCTTTCATTTTATCCAGGTCCCATCTCCTTAAATTCCCACCTTTTTGCAGTTTCTTCAGTTTTAATCTACAGTTCATAACCAATAGATTGTCGTCAGAGTCCACATCTGCCCCTGGAAATGTATTACAATTTAAAACCTGGTTCATAAATCTCTGTCTTACCATTATATATCTATCTGATACCTTTTAGTATCTCCAGGGTTCTTCCACGTACACAACCTACTTTGATGATTCTTAAACCTAGTATTAGCTATGGTTAAGTTATGCTCTGTGCAAAATTCTACCAGGCGGCTTCCTCTTTTATTTCTTAGCCCCAATCCATATTCACCTACTATGTTTCCTTCTCTCCCTTTTCCTACTGACGAATTCCAGTCACCCATGACTATTAAATTTTCGTCTCGCTTCACTACCTGAATAATTTCTTTTATTTCATCATACATTTCTTCAATTTCTTCGTCATCTGCAGAGCTAGTTGGCTTATAAACTTGTACTACTGTAGTAGGCGTGGGCTTCGTGTCTATCTTGGCCACAATAATGCGTTCACTACGCTGTTTGTAGTAGCTTACCCATACACCTATTTACTTATTCATTACTAAACATACTCCTGTATTACCCCTATTTGATTTTGTATTTAAAACCCTGTATTCACCTGACCAGAAGTCTTCTTCCTCCTGCCACCGAACTTCACTAACTCCCACTATATCTAACTTTAACCTATCCATTTCCTTTTGTAAATTTTCTAACCTACCTGCCCGATTATGGAATCTGACATTCTACGCTCCGATCCGTAGAAAACCAGTTTTCTTTCTCGTGATAACAACGTTCTCTTGAGTAGTCCCCACCGGAGATCTGAATGGGGGACTATTTTGCCTCCGGAATATTTTACCCAAGAGGACGCCATCATCATTTAATCATACAGTAAAGCTGCATGCCCTCGGGAAAAATTACGGCTGTAGTTTCCCCTTGCTTTCAGCCGTTCGCAGTACCAGAACAGCAAGGCCATTTTGGTTAGTGTTACAAGGCCAGATCAGTCAATCATCCAGACTGTTGCCCCTGCAACTACTGAAAAGGCTGCTGCCCCTCTTCAGGAACCACACGTTTGTCTGGCCTCTCAACAGATACCCCTCCGTTGTGGTTGCACCTACTGTACGGCTATCTGTATCGTTGAGGCACGCAAGCCTCCCCACCAACGGCAAGGTCCGTGGTTCATGAGGGGGGCAACCATTCATAGAGAACAACATACAGGAGTACCAAGCTGGCTATTGACCAAACCGATTGACACTAGATGACGTTTTCACACTAAGACAATTGTTTGAAAACACTGGGAATATGATACATATATCTGCAGCCTGTTCGATGATTTTCAATGTACATGTGACAGCATCCACAAGAATAGCCTATACAACGCGATGAGCGGCTTCAGTAACCCTGACAAGCTAGTGAGAATGGTGAAAGCTTGCATGGAAAGGTCCAAGGCAGCGATACATTTCCAAGGGACCACATCAGAAACATTCGAGATTGGGACAGGCCTCAGACAAGGGGATACTCTGTCATGTCTTCTGTTCAGTGTCATCTTAGAGAGAGTAATAGAAGTGTGTAGGCAACAGGAGTGGGCTGGAGTAGAGATGAACAGTAACTTCAGTTATCTTGCATATGCGGATGACATAGGGCTACTAAGTGAATCAAAGCACCAGTTGAAAGGAATGTACCAGAAAAAGAACAATTATGCACAGAAGGTAGGGCTCAAAGTGAATCGAGACAAAATAGAGTTCATGCAATTAGCAAGAATATCTTGAGATAGATGGCAAGAGGTTTAAAAGAGTACACCAGTTCAAATTCTTGAGATCTTGGTTTACCATTTACAACAACATAAAAATGGATATCAAGGAAAAAATAGCAATGGGAATGAAATGCATGCATTCCCTCAGAGAGACGCTCGGCTGTAAATCGATTTCATTGAGCACTAAGATAAAAATCTACAACACAGTGACATGGCCAGCAGTAATGTACCGTTCAGAAACATGGGGCATAACTTAGCGAGAAAAGGAATAACTATTAATATTTGGAAGAAGGGTAATGAGGAAGATATGGCGACCAGTTTTAGATAATGAAGAATGGAGGAGGGGGAAAACGAGGAAATCTACCTTCTGATGCGGCAACCAACTACCCTACAGAAGATAAAGAGCAAAAGAATACAATGGGTGGGCCATATAGCCCGTATGCCACATGGAAGACAGGCGAAGATGGCACTAGAAGGGAAACCAAACACCAAACGCCCCATTGGACGATCAAGGCAGCTTGTAATGCTGTACAGGAATTGTACCATTGTGATCTCATGATTCTTACTTAAAATGGCTGACATAACATCCATCACAGGGTTTGTGTCCAGATCAACTGTGGTCGACTCTTTCCCTACAGTAGTCTGTGCTATAGCTTGAACTATGTCTTTGCTATGGTCAAAGAAATTCCAGTAGTCAGTAGTTAATTCATCCCTAATGTCTCTGTCATTGTTTATGGCATTAGACTTACTGAATTCATTATTGTTCCCCACGCCATTCCAAACCATCATCAGAGGGCATAATAAAGTCTAATTTAGATTTATGAACGTGGCACTGTGGGAAGGTCTCTTGCCTCAACTCATTAACTTTTACAGCAGCTTGTACCAGTTGTACAGTTTCATACAAGACCTTCCTGGATATCAGTGTTTTGCGTATTTGGTTGATTATGGTTTCCTGTAAGAGGATTCCACTAACTGTTATTGTTCTCATTCTGCCAACACCCTGTTCTGACATCATAGTAAGCAGACTCATATCTATTATCATTATTTCTCTTTCTATTAAAATCAGGTGGAACACCACCAACAACGTGAGCGTTATGTAGTGGACTCAATATCATATGTGACATAAAGTTTCCCCAACAGTCTCCTGTCTCTCTGTGATTGTAAGATTTTGTGTGAAGTGGAAAGGATTGAGTTGCCGCATTATCATTATTCTTATCACTAGGTATTATACCTTCAGATATCAGATCGTATTAATGTAATGTGGACATGAAGTGTTCAAGATTTGATTTTGGTACGTAGAGTAATTTGTCTCTTAATTCCATTGTCAATTTTCATTTTAATATTCGTAATTCATCATTACGTGATATGGCTTCATCATACTGAGTCTTATTCAAGTTATTCTCGAAATACTTGAGCAGAATTCAGTGCCTACATTTAAATGGTTTGGAACTGAATACCTACTAACAGAGCATGTTCAAATGGTTCAAATGGCTCTGAGCACTATGCGACCTAACTTCTGAGGTCATCAGTCGCCTACAACTTAGAACCGCAGCGGTCGCTCGGTTCCAGACTGTAGCGCCCAGAACCGCACGGCCACTCCAGCCGGCTTACAGAGCATGTCTTGCACGCTATGGGACTAGTATTTCGTTAGAAATGCCCTGTCAAATTGTTCTTATGTCTGTTATCAGTGGTGTCAGATGTCCAACGGGCAGCTTCCTCTTGAATATTGCGTGTTGTGAAGTATATGACTTGCTGCTCTGTTCATGATTTTCCCAACACGCCTTTTACCGTCTTTGTAAACAAAAGAGGATAGATATCTTTGGTTTTTTCAGGTGCAAAGACTGAGACTGACTATGTTTTGATAATCTCTCATCTAATAGGACAGATGTCAATGAAGGTGCTGTTCCTAAACCATTGGATATGTGAGTAGGTGACAGACCTACATGATCTCCACTATTTCTATAGCTTCCCTGATATGGCGTAGGACAAAAACTTTCATCACAAATCTTAGACATAGAGAGTGGTGCGTCTCGTACTGTAAGCTTAATCACGGCTAGCTCCTATTCTATGCTATTTAATAATATTGTGACATTCTCTCACGACCCTGATATGTGTTTGTTTAATGTAGTTTTAATTAAAATTCATTCTTCGTTAACTGTTTATTCGGAAGATAACATCTAAGTGATGGTCTGCAGCAATTAATTGAAAGTTAATTTTTAGTTTAGTCTTTTCTTCGACAACAAAGTTAACTAACTACTTTTACATAGAGCTTACAAACTTATTCTTTTATTCGTTGGTGTAATCCCAGCAGTTCAAGCATCATACTGAGCTGATAAGTTCCTCAATATAGATGCCATGTAATTTTGTTTTGTGGGCGTGGCATTTAGGTGCAAAGTTAGCTTTCACACATTGGCTGTCAAGTTCGTCACTGCTTATGACAGTTGTTCAAAATTTCTCTTTATCAGGGCTTCGAAACGACGATAGCAGCAATTGGGCATTGTATTGTACAGCCCACTGGATTTAATTACTTTGCTCTCAGCCTGTGATTAAATTTCTCGAACTGAAATTACAGCGTTTTCATAGTGCGACTTTGCTGTCAATAGCATTAGATGAGATCTTATCATGCTTTCCAGTTTCGAATTTTGAGTGACTTTCATGTTTTTACTGTAACATAAAGTGACTGAATTTGTATTTACAGAATTACATATTTTAAACTGCAAGTAATAATTAAATAATGAATCATATAGACTGATGACCATAGATGTTAAGTCCCATAGTGCTCAGCGCCAATGAATCATATAAGGTAATGAATAACTTTGTTTAACTAAGTCTGCTAAACAAAATGTCAAAGGAGGATGAACAATGTATACCTGATCTTTTGTGTTATTTCATAATGTAAATCGCTGTCAATATTTTTTTTAATTGTTTCCACTTCAAAACAGCTGGTCATTCATGTTACATCGCTTGCTTTTCGCACTTGCGTGATTCTTCCAATTTTTTTCATTGTTCATTTCTTTTGTTGGAGAAGAAATAGACACACACAAATCTATAACTAAGTACTGAAAAATTTTTGTATTCAAATGCAAATCAGGTAGGTACCATAACTGACTGACCATTGTAACTTTACATCCTGCCGAGGAGTATGGATTTTTTAAATGTTTTAAAGTGAGAAAGTAAAATGTTCATGAAGGGATGTAGCATCACATTGACGAGAATAATGTAAATTCATAAACTATTAGGTTATAGAATTAATGAACTGAAAAGAACGAAGATCCTCCTACAGCATGTATCCCTTTGAATTGATCGAATTCCTGTTGTCTAAGTGAAACTAAAGTGTCTGCCTGACAGGTTGCTGTTGGAATGTGGAGGAGCTAGGTGACACAAAATTGTCTTTTCTGTTACGCTCCATTGCAATGAAATGGTTTATATGCTAATAGTAATTTTCATTCCACTTTACTAGACGTATTAACTACAGGCTCGAATAGTGTAGGTTGTAATGTGGAAAAATTATAGCATGCTTATGGCGCGCAATGGTTGCATCACCAAAACAATAACTTCCAACTAATTTAATAGGCAGAAACAGACATACAAAAACTTCATTTGTAAGAAGATCCCTGGTTGGAATTAAGAAACAATTACTTATTATTTCAACCTATTTGTCAATAGCACATTAATTACATGCTCTGTTCTTCCAGCGACTCCAAATAGGAAGGTAAAGAAGATGACCACTCATGCGCCACATTTTTTTTTAAAACAACATTCCGTCGAAAACTGAAAAATGATATAAATTACTTAAATACATACGAACTTTGCATTAACCATAATAATTATATCACTGGCATAGTGAAATAAAAAGGTTTGTTTCAGTTAGCACAGGGATAAACGATGATATCCTTAGTTTACGTAAAATGGCATATATCAGATCCCCTGAAATATACGCACATTGGATAACTTAATTTCAATTATTTTATGAGATCCAGAAACTCCTTTTCATATTTATTGCTTATTTACTTTCTTCATCCTCATCAGGTTGTTTCATTGGAAACACAAAACACGAAAAAGAAAAGTACACATTGTAGTTACGCGATTCCAAAATTCATTTACACTGGAAGTCAACAAAATTACTTTTAGGTCGTGTTAGATGGTCTCCACTTGAAGTGGCTCCTTGCTTATAAAACGCTTACTCTTCCTGATTATGAGGTATCAAAAGCCCTCAAACAAAAATGGATTCCCTCCAAAGCCTATAAAATAAAGAATGGAGTGTAACTAATCTCGTAAGTAATTGAAATTGTTGTAATTAATAATTACCGCCACTTCAGATGAAACTGTTCTCATAGAATTTAGTTGAGTGAATGAAAATTAACTTTTGGCCAAAAAGTCATATTTGGCTGACAGTGCGCTAGGTGACAAATGACTGAGTAAGTATTTAACGTTCATATAAATGAAATTATTTTGTGTAGAGTTAATAAGACTTCAAATTATGATGCACAGTCGACTTACTAGTAATGAAATAACTGACGATGGAGCACTTGAGGCATTCGACTGATGCGTATGGGACCAAGGCACCTCCTACTTCATGTAAATGGCCTGAAATTAACTGCATCATTAATTTATAGCAGGAGACACTAGTAAGAAATTGTTGTTAGAAGGAGATAAGTTCATTTGTGAAGAGTTAACTGGACTTCATATTAAGAAGCAAGGACGACTTCTTTATAATAAAATAAGTAACTATGGAACGCTTGAGGCACTCGATCGTTGCATCACGGAAGAACTGTTTATTTAAAGCAGGATAACTGACAGGTGTTTGTTTCACAACATGAAAAGAATTTTGAAGTGTAGTATCCCTATTATTTATGACATAAAAATAGATCTATGTGCAAGCACCTTCGTCTTTTCAATGCCACAAAAAGAAGAAAAAGACAATGTAGTATCACATATGTCACATATTAAACAATCATCAGAAAACAAAGACAGGTACTGGTTGTGCCAAGACTTTGCTCTTACATAAATACAACCAAAAGAAATAAATTTATATTTAACAGAGTCGACATAGCTGAACAAACGTTTTAACTGATGTAACTGCAGTAACAGTTATGTGGCAGTCCACAAACCGGAATATCATTGTTACCTTCACGTCCCTTCAGCATTCAATTTTAGCTCATTCGTACCTGGATCGTGACAATGCAATGAATTATAGTAATGAATATTAAATGTCATACAAACTCTCATCGGTTGACCATGACTTTTATCATGTTAAAGGTCCGTTCATGTATTTTTAACGGTGTTTCCTCTCTCTGTGTTTACTACAATGGGACTTCGGAACAAGGCAGCATCCGAAGACGACTGTGTATCGAGATGGACGATTTGCTTCTTAGAAGTACGGAACTTCTTCCCATGTCAGGTCAGCCAACAATCTTACAATGACTAAAGATACAAAATAAGAGATACGTAGGTTAGTAGTAACTGCATATTCTGAAATAAAACACAATTAAATTATGACACATTGAGACATGAATTATACAACTATGAGTGCCGTTTGGTTGAAACTCGTGAATGTATTAATAAAATAGTGTATTATTAATGGCGGTGCGCCAAAACACGTCTGATCAGGACGAGACCTAGAAAAGAAAAGGTGCCTCTCATTCTGCCAATCGTCTGTCGATCAAATATCTTCAAATGTTTCCAGCGACTGCATACAATATTTATACAGCCGTGGACCATCTCTATGGCTCAAATTATATCTTTATTTCATAACGTATAATGACGTTTTATGCTAATAAAAGTTCTGCATGCAAATGTGCCATTAAAAGCATTATGTTATTAGGCACAATGTTCATCAATATGTCTTTATCGTAGGATGTGTCGTACATGAAAACAGAAAGCTGACCAATAACATATTTGTATATTATACTCAAGCTGAAACAGTTAATGAGTACCCAACTGCTAATGGGCTGCCTGATCATAATGCACAGTTACTGGAAACTTACTATATAGCACCTTACAGACCTGAATCAGTTTCATTTAGAGCAGGCAGGCTTTTAACAGAACACTATACTGAGTTTTATGAGTGAATCGAAGGAAATGGTATGGGATGAGATGTACTTCTGGAGACAGAGATGCTTCGGTCGGATTCAATTTACTGCACACTGAATTTTTATGATTATTTTGAAGTAGAGTTCCTAAAAAGATATCGAGAAAATCCATTACGGGACGGGAACCTAAGGATAACTAAGAGAATTAAAATTTTAGTTAAGTGGATGATGTTAATTTGTATTAAGTACAGAAGAAGTTAAGATAGTGAGTTACTTGTCCGCAGGTATCCACGTGCAGAGAAAAATAAATAATGCAGAGAATCAGATGAAAATTTATCTGATTCCCTGACATGGGAGACAGGACATTCAATCAGTGTATCAAATGCCTTAACAATTAATGAACGACGAAGTTGAGGCTGATAAATCATAGATTACTACTAACAACCACTTTCTATGCTTAGCAGCAAAAGTAGAATTATGTATCAGCAACATCCTTCTTAGATACTGACAGATCTCTAAATATTCTAAAAAACAAATGTTCGTATGGTGTTGAAGGAATTTCAGACTTGTTACATGAATACGATGTGAATATTAAGAGATGATACTCAGAGATAATTCATGAATCTACATGAAAAATGGTCATGTTGTCCCCATGGTCTTTCACTCAGATGTGATCGGGTCCGGTATCATTCTGCTCTGACCATAATTACGCTGAACTTTAGCGGTATGCACGTGCCGCGCCAGTCATAACAGGGTGCCATTGTACCACGGATAGGCTTATCCGAGACTGTCACGCTACATGTGATTATTGAGACGCCAATGTTCCGGCAGAGTAAAAGAACATTGGGATTATAACTACCGGTTAAAAGTGTGGAGATGAAAACAAGACCCTTACAGATTTGTTATCAGGATATACGATTCAATACGGAGAGGCAGAACAGGGAGAAAATTCATGAATAGGTTTTATTGAAAGTGACAAAATAATATTACATTTATTGAATGTTTTGGCATATGTGAAAGACCCGTTTCGAAGTCATCAAAAGATATTCGATGCTTCGTAATCAAGACATGCTAAAGTGTTTACATACGAGAACGTAGAGATCTATACTAAAAGTTGCAGAAATTGATAGACTACTGGTAGTCACACTGTAAAATTACGAAGGTGATGTACATGCTAAGGCTAAAAAAATGAGGTACTGTAACTAAGTAGAAGGGTTTTTAAATGAAACGAAAAATTGCAGAAGACATATGATATTAGAGATTCTAGAAAACGATCACGCTTCCACATTTAATGAATTGTTCCAGAAGAAAACCAGTACAAGTGACTGCAAAGATCATATTGGATGTTGTTAACTACAATGAAGGTGATGATCTTTCTACTTCAAAGAGTAATAATTCATTAACCTCAGACCATTATAAAACTTTCTTTAGAAGTATTTATCCTTCACCATATCTTGTTATGACACAAAATTTAAAGGTAGCGACTTTTATGACAAATGAATTCTGTCGTGTTGTAAATCTTTCCTCCAACTAAGTGACTCAGTTAATCCACTTGCCTGAAATGGAATCGAACAAGCTGACATTTGTCTTTCAAATGCAATTGGGCCACCTACATCTACATCTGTATCTACATCTACTGTAAAGTGTTTTAAAAAAATCTCACAGCTCACATAGTGTATTCAGCCATCAATACAAATCTCTCATTTCTCAATGTCCTCATGTGCTAATACGTACTCTTTGGGGGAAAGGAAAAGTGATGGAGGATAAAAGTCTAATTCATGTTTTGCTGGTAACGTTTTCTGATGCTGCGCGTGACAGAATGCATAATGTTAATAACAGTATCTTTTGATTCATAGGTGAATGAAAATTCTTTCCTATACTTTAATTTTGAGAGATGTTGTGCTTAAATTTTACAACTGTCTGTTTCATTTACCATTAATTAGAATTATGTTCTAATATTTAAAAATTATGATACGAGTAAATAACAACCCATCTTAGAGCTTCATAGTACCTACACTTTGGCTTGATAGTTTCTTATGATATCCCTCTGGGTACAGTAACTATCAGAAATGCGCCAGTGCTGAAACACGTTACTGAAGCCATGAGTAACTTCCCGCAATGTACAACTGCGGATCTTTTCCTAATGTTGTCCACGTCTGCAGCCATATGGTCGGCAGGAAAGCAAGCAGATACACCCAACGTGCCTTGGCACTGCCACAGCTGTGCAGGACCTTTGCGCAGACGTCACACGCAGGTCTCTGAGCTGTGAGCTCCAAGTGTGGCGCGACGAGGAATCCGTTTGATCGCCGCGGGCCTTTGCACAGCCTTCGCAGTTAATTTCGCCGGCTGAAGAAGTGGCAGCCACCGCTGTAAACTTGGACGGAGGCTCCAAAAGCTTCCTACACTGTAGGTGGCATGAAAGGCAGCTGCCCGCATGCAATCTCAGTGAATGGCAGTAGGTCGGCTGAATGTTCACGGCAGCTGGCGCCGCCCGCTATTGCACGTCGTCGCGGAAGAGCTTCGCAGAATTCTCCGTTTCAGTTTTGTAGGCAGTTAGTCTGCGAAGTGGCAGCCTGGTGACGATTACTCCAGATCTTCTGCCACCAGATTTCCTCTTTCATTAAAATCCTTTCTGCTGGAAGTGCTGACTTGGCGTAGACGATAGATAGAGGCTGATGCGGAAGGGATGGACGGTGTAAAATTTTGAAATACTGTTGAATCGCCGGCCGCGGTGGTCGTGCGGTTCTAGGCGCTCCAGCCCGGAGCCGCGCTGCTGCTACGATCGCAGGTTCGAATCCTGCCTCGGGCATGGATGTGTGTGATGTCCTTAGGTTAGTTAGGTTTAATTAGTTCTAAGTTCTAGGGGACTGATGACCACAGCAGTTTAGTCCCATAGTGCTCCGAGCCATTTGAACCATTTAAACTATTGAATCTGTGAACGTGGAAACTTTCGGTAACTACTTGCGATCGTTAGGTGGAGGTACCTGAGCAACAGATTTGTTTGCGTAGGAGCAGTTGCTTCTGTTTTTTCTCGCCAGTTCTCATACTGATGTTTTGCAGATGAGCCTAAACTGTATGACACCTGCTTCATAGCGCGTCACTTCGCTTTTTCAGTGCATTACAGCAGTAGTTAAGCATGACATAACTTTGGCTAGTCCTGCATAGTTTTAAGGACGAATGTGGCACCAGGTGTCTTAGGACAGTTCGTGCAATTACCATAAAGTACAGAATAGCACCCGGTGGTATCTCAGATGTGTGCCATCGGGTTCAGTTGATGCAAATTTGTTTGCGAAGACCTCAGCGTCAATTCACTATCATACTACTCGAACCTATGTGTTTAAGTGGTTTATTTGCAACTGGGTAGTTTTATTACTCCGATGCATATGAGAAGTAAAACCTGTAGTGAACAGTGGTTGAATATCAGTCAACAGCACGTACGATAACGGATGTGAAAGTTATTTGGGAAAACAATGTGCACAGAAAACTCTGGAGATCAGAAACACCTAAACGAACAGTTGGTGCTAATGAACGTCTCAACGAAAAACATCTCACACCCGCAAAGCAGGCTTGAAGACGATAGCTGGTCCACACCAGTTACTACTTCAGTGTCACTGGGAGAAAAAAGTTACGAATATACGATTCCTTTGAAAAGCATTATATTGTGTTCTGGCGGCGAATTTTCTGCAAGTTCAATCAGAAAAAAATTTTTAACTGAGAAAACTTCTACATTTATTACATCGTATAACTAATTATTGCAGCAATTATTTTCAGATTTTATTCGGCATACCATCAAGCGCCGGCTGTAGTGGCCGTGCTGTTCTAGGCGCTACAGTCTGGAGCCGAGCGACCGCTCCGGTCGCAGGTTCGAATCCTGCCTCGGGCATGGATGTGTGTGATGTCCTTAGGTTAGTTAGGTTCAATTACTTCTACGTTCTAGGCGACTGATGACCTCAGAAGCAAAGTCGCATAGTGCTCAGAGCAATACCATCATGCAATACAAAATACGAATGCAAATCAGTTGTGCCTAAACGTGCTAAATTGCAAGTATGTTCGTATGTTGAAACAGCAAGTATATGATCCGAATCTGACTTCTTTGAGACCTGACCGTTGGTACAGTATAATGTGTAGACAGTTTTTACTGTTGAATAAAATAAAGGCTGAAATCTCCAAATGCAGCCACGAATGAATGAATCTGAACATCAAAATGGTATGTAAAGTGGGAAAATGACTGGTAAAATAGTAAATCACTTATCACATATATAATGGTATGTACAAGCATAACACACCTGTACCAGCAGCTTAAGTTAGTGTTACTATATGTCACAACACAGAAAACATGTTCCAAAAGGAGCGGTTTAGAAAAAATTGAACAAGGTACATATAAGATAATGGACAAAATTGTTCCGATTTAGAAACTAGGTAGGTACAGAACAATAGTTTACGTTGGATCGCACACAGCATCGCAATAACAGTATGAAAAAAAGTTTGATGGTCTACTTCACTCAGTCAAGGTAAAAAGATTGACATACATCACACTAATTCAGTAATGAAGAACTGGACGTTATGTTGACACAATTAGCTACAAACGTGTAGTTCTGGGAAAATTGAAAAACCACGAAATGTTCCATTTTTAGCTTTTCGTGTCTTAAAAACCTACGGACATTCTACTTTCAGTTGATATAAAATTTATTCAGTTCAGAATACTACAACTATTTTGAAAATAATTTTGAAATATGTTCTGGATGGGTGTAACCCACTATGGCGCTGTTAAACTGCAGTCAAATGTACATATGAATCTACATGCTCATTATGTACATTTTAGTGATGTGAGAGAAAATAAGTATTACAAAATAGGTAATGTAAAAAAAATGGCTCTGAGCACTATGGGACTCAACTGCTGAGGTCATTAGTCCCCTAGATCTTAGAACTAGTTAAACCTAACTAACCTAAGGACATCACAAACATCCACGCCCGAGGCAGGATTCGAAGCTGCGACCGCAGCGGTCTTGCGGTTCCAGACTGCAGCGCCTTTAACCGCACGGCCACTTCGGCCGGCTAGGTAATGTAGCTAACCCAATAGTTCGACGTACATCGCTCGCTCGATTGTCATGTGCTTCACATTTATTTATTCTTTTGTAATACTACAAGTATTCATAGTGAATTCTCTTCATTGAAGACTCTCTTTTATTGTAGGATAATCATGAGTAAACATAAAGCGACTAGAAAATCTCTGAAGGGTTTTAAGAAAACGAGAATTGTTGGAATGCCAAAGGTAGGTGTTACTACCACAAACAATAATGACGAAAATCAAGTGTGTCAACCCAGCCTTGCTGGTGCAGCTTCCATTACAAAGAAAGTGAGGGAGAAATTACTTCACAGTGAAAGCTTGGTTCAGTTAATGAAAAGTATGACTGTATAAATCGGCTGGGAATGAAATATTTCATACGTCAGTTCTCAATGGAATTTTTGTCAACTGTGTAAGATGTATTCTGTGTAGTGAAGTCGGTCTGGAATTCTCTATAAAAAATCACACATGAATTGCAAGTGAAATGGAACTGAAGTGTGGTAAGTGTTCATACACGATCACCTTTTGGAACATTAATTGCTAATGAAGAAAATGGTAGCAAAATCTATGAACATTTTTCTTATGCCTTGCACCCAGTTGGAAAGGGTGGTACTACCTGTGCAGTTTCCTGTGGAATGATGAATCTTTCAAATCGTCCAACGAAGTTTAGAACCAATAATGGAATATAGGGTCTAAAGTAGAAGGTGTCTGTATAGATATTTCAATGGTATCTGGCGTAAACAGAGACACATATCTCTGCATGGTATAATATCTCTTACTAGTACATACACTGAAAAAGTTTTACATGTAGCAGTAATATCTAAATATTGTGTGTCGACAAAAAGTAAAGGTACACATGAAAATATTTGCACAGCTAACAACAGTGGCAGTAGTGGAGGAATGGAAGTGGCTGGTGTTGCTACAATATCTTAACGCTCTGTTGGGTGGGATAAGGTGCGATATGTGAATTACCTTGACGATGGTGATTCTAAAAGTTTCAAACATATTCGAGAACTGAAGCCCTATGGTGATGATGCTGTAACGCAGACATCTGACTGTACTGGACATGTACAGAAATGAATAGGCTCAAAACATCAGTGACTGAAAGTTTTCTACAGAAAAACAAAAACGCAGTGGTGGTAAAGGTTTGGATGGGAAGGGAAGGATAACTGACAAAATACAAATCTATTATGCCAAAACACACGTAGTGTCGATGAAATGAAGAGGGTTAATTGGGCTCTTTTTCTTCCATACTTCTTCAACCGATGAAAGGCCCCATCATCACTTGTGTCCCAAACGAGTAAACAGGTGGTATAAGTACAGAAAGGGATCACTAACTGGTGAAGCGTACACTCATAATAGTTTGCCTGATGCGGTAATGGAGGTGATAAAACCTTCTCTTAGAGAATTACCAACACCTGAAGTGTTTAAAAAGTGTGTTCATTGAAAAACTCAAAACCCCAAGACAGTGTGAATAGTGTTATATAGTCAGGAAGCCCTAAGTCTGTGTGTGTTGAAATAGAAACACTTCACTCTAGTGTATGTGATGCTGTTGCTACGTTCAATGGTGACAACATTGCAAGGCGCAAAGTACTTCGAAATGTGGGAATGGAGGTAGGTTTCAACATGGTATAAACAATGCTTGCTTTATGACAAGGAACGTCTTCAGGTTGTTGACAGGGCTGTAATAGCTCAGAAATACAAACCAGAGTAAATGTGAGGAGGACAAAGAGGAAGCTGGAGGAGTAGTTTGCAGACAACGAAGATAATCCATCCTTTGAACCTGGAGTTGATTAAAAAGATAACAAACTTTGTCGTTCGCTTCCCAAATGTTTAATTTTTTCAGAGAAATTACATGTTTTCTCAGGATCTACCAAACCAATCTGCTCCAAATTTTCAGCCGCTTTTGCGTAACGTAACACAACCCTTTCCCAACAACCTGTATATCCATGAATTTATAAACAAAAAAGAATTGAATTTACATCACAATAGAAAAAATTAATCTGTAACAACTGAATTCATTTGTTTTTTAAATCCCTATATTAATTTGTAGCCAATACTGCAATAAATAAGTTTTAAAAATTTCGAATTCCTTGCTCAAATACTCTCTGAGAAAACAATTTATTAGTACTACTTTAACATTGGTAATATAGGCCTTTCTGGAGCGCCTTAAATATCTATAACATATGTTTCTTTAATATATGAAAATACTTAGTGTTGATAAGTCTCCCTTCTCTCACTATTTTATCAATACTACAACACCGCACTTTGAAGTAAAAAGAAGAGCGAAGTGAGGAATAAAATATATTTTTTCAGTATTTAAAGCACTAAATAAACGTAAAAAATTCTTAATCAAAGACAAATGAAGATTAATTTGATAGTACAGTAAACTTATCACACTAAGATACTAGAAAGTTCCCAATTAAATTTAACAATTTTCTTTGTTTTGTAGATGAACTCTAGACAACAACTCACATAGATAAAGTATATATTTCTAAACATTGTTTGGCCACTGATATAGGAATTATGATTATCGATGAATATAACTTATCATCCAGATAATGCAGATCATGTATTTATATAGGAGGAGTTGTCTCTTATGTTAAGAGCGTACGCCCATAGAAAGAGAGTTGATATATTTTGTACTGATCAGCGTTCTGAAGCTGATGCCACAGAAGTTGATTTTTCTGGGAAGTTAATAATAGTAGTCACAACATACGGGTTACCATCAAGTAACTTTGGGTAATTTACTAAACAACTTGAAGAATTATTTTCTTAATTTTCAAGCTGTGTGAGGTAATATTACATGGACATTTAAATCCTAAATTTTGGAACATAACTTACCTGTCCCAGAGCTTTCCTTGTGTCTCTTGCCATTTCATATAACGTAACTCATCCTTGTACGGTTTGCAACAGAAGTAATGGAAACCAGAATCACAGACAGGTAACACTAGTTCTGAAGAACCAACATAAGCTCCTCGTCACAGCGAAAAGTCAATTCAATATCTCGAAACGCTTTAAGGAAGACACGTCGTCGTTGCAACGTGGATACGATGCGGGAGTATAGAAGAATTTCTACTTTCAGTTAAACGGCTTTGCACTTACTTCAAAACCGATTTTAGTTTTTCTCAGAATGCTCAGATTTATTTATTCCAGGGTGTAAGATACTACTACATCTTGGAGTCAATGAAATAAGATTTATGCGGAAATATTGGCAGACCTCATTATCGATAGCAGTTGATGACCCTAATTGAGCTGTTGTGATCTCAGTACTGCCTAGAAATCAGATACTTTCATCCGACATACCATGTGTAAAAATTATATTGTAGTTGTTTTCAGTCTAAAAACCAGTTTAATGCAGCTCTTCATAACGCCTGTCTGGTGGAAGTCTCTTCATCTTTGCATAACTACTGCAGCCGACATCCCTAAGAAATGGCTTACTGAATTGAATACCTCACCTCCGTCTACAATTTTCCTCATCCCAATCTCGCGATTACTTGCCGTCTGAGGGTGCATCATATAAACTGACTGCATAGCCAAATAAGTGTATGTACACATCTCATCACAAATGGCAATGTATGAGGCAGTTTATTACGATTTTCTATAGCAACAGTGAACTACAGAACAATTTCTTACAATTTTGTGTTACTATGGTGATCTTTGAGAGACAGATTATTGAATGTTTGTCGTAAAATGATAATGTATTGGGCAATGCGACAATTTCACTGTAACAGGGTGACTCATGGGGTACTTCTTTACAAACTAGCTGCAGCATTGCGACGTATAGGGCAGTTTGTTACAATTTTACAGAAACATTTTGACACATAGTGGCAGTTTGCTAGAGTTTAGTTTGCAACCACTGGCATGTCATATCGTCGACATTGTCTGTTTTTGGTGTTACAATACAGCTTTAAGGTACATTAGTTGACACACACTCAGGTTATAGCAGGCATACAGTCACCATGCATTCAGGGTAATGGTAGTAACCGTGGTTGCTGTAATAACAGTCAGAATGTAAACTCACCATCATTACCGCAAACTGACTACCATTTATTGCATGAGGGTGCGACATATCAACTGACCCAGTCGCCAACTAGACGTAGGTACATATCTTAACACAAATAGCTACATATCTGGCAAATTATTACAATCTTGTATAACAATGGGGATGAAAGTGCAATATCTTATAATTTTATGTAACTATAATGATGTATGGGGACAGCTTGTTAAAATACATGGAACAATGGCACTGCACCAGGCAATTTGGAACAGTTTTGCTGCAATATAATAATGTGTAGGATTACGAGTTTGCTGTAACAAGGCAATGTATGGAACAATTTCTAACTATTTTGCATTATCATACACTCTGGGTAAAGGTAGTCACAATGATAGGAACAATGCAACCACCACATCAATTGACCCTCATTTTTCCATCAACTGACGCTCCTTACCCCTGACAGTACTCCACTAGTAATCTCCATTTGTATATGGTAGTTATCATTATAGAGGTAATACAATGCACCATGTGATGTTAAGCACACAATTTATCGAAGGTCCTGTAGTCCCCACTGTGTAATAGCTTAAGCTTGCATTTTCAGTAGACGATGACAAACGTTATGTATTGCAAGATATAGTTCTTATCCCATCGTAGAGTTACCATAATGTTTGACTGACCTTGAAAAGTGGTTGAAATTTCATAGTGAAAAGAAAAGAGATCGTATACAAATATGGAGTTAGTGTAATGCTATTGTAAGTTTGGAAATTACCTGAAAGAGTGCACTTGAATGAATAGTAATGCTTGTTGCTTACCCATATGAATTTGATTTAGATTGAGATGTTAAAACTAATATTCAGAAGCATATTTCATTTCATTAAAGTGTCGTGTAGTTTGCACTATGTGACAGCATAGCTCAGAGCTCACTAAGGGTATCTTAACCTGTAAATTGGATAAGTAGTTCCATTTGTTGATTGAAATGTTACATAAATAATTTTTATGTACTTTTGCTAAATAAGATAGACAGTTTTTGATTTCCTTAAAGTGTGGTGTAAATAACGAACTATTCTCATCAACCAGTGTTTTGCAGCCTGTAAGTTAGATCAAGAGTGACATATATGTATTTTGTAATGTTACAGAAGTGTCAGTTATATATTTTGATAAAAACAAAACATAATGCTTGGTTCCCTTAAAGTGTGGGATGTTCATTGAACTATGTTTGGCGACAAGTTCAGTTTAACTTATAAGGTAGAGAGTAGTGCCAGTATAAACTGATAAGCCAAAACATTATGACCACTACCCACCCCAAAGCTGGACATCACCTTGCGGCACTGCGGGAACGTAACGCTTTAACAAAAGTATGTGAGCGGAGCACACGTGATGGGGGATCACCCTAACGACGACGTGGGCTACCAATGGGAAAATACGTTGAGATACGTGAC
Organism: Schistocerca americana; assembly: GCF_021461395.2. Taxonomy (NCBI): domain Eukaryota; kingdom Metazoa; phylum Arthropoda; class Insecta; order Orthoptera; family Acrididae; genus Schistocerca; species Schistocerca americana. Next base: position 683,483,107 of record NC_060121.1, read on the forward strand.
TTTGACTAGGAGTAGATTTTTACTTCGTGGAACGTTGAACGAGTAATTCGAAAACGGTGAATCTGGTCGAATGTTCAAGAGCTACTGTCGTGAGCATCTTTGGAAAGAGGCACAAAGACAGTGAAACTACCACTATGGAGTAAATGGCCGGACGTCGAAGACTCTTTACAGAGTGTGGAGTTTTGGGGCTTGTCTGTTCTGTAAATCACAACAGATGGCAAAATATGGCATCTCTGCCGAGAGAGCAGAATGCTGGTTCGTGAACAACTGTCTCGAAACACACTACTTATCGTAAACTGTTGGACATGGGGCTCCACAGCAGACAAACCCTACATGTTCACATGTTGCACCAACGACATCTTCAATTACGATTGCAGTGGCCAAGGGGCCATCCGGATTCAACCGTCGATCAATGGAAACGTGGCAACTCTTCGGACGAATCGAATTTTTGGTACACCAGGGGGATGGTCGCTCCACAAACGTCGTCATCGAGGAAATGGTGGCTCGAAACGTGCGACGCCCAAGGTGCAGGCTGGTGGTAGCATTATTGTGCTATGGGAGACATTCTCCTGCCCTTGTATGGGACCTGTGGTAGTAATCGAAGTCACACTGACAGCTGTGACCCATCTGCAGCCTTTCATGCTAGATATCTTCCCCGACAGCGCTGTAACCTTTCAGCACCATAATTATCCGTGTCTTGCAGCCTGAACCATATAACAGTGGTTTCAGGAGCATTACAGTGAACTCATGTTGCTGTCTCGGGGACCAAATTCGTCGGATGTAAGTCCTATGGCACCCGTCTGTTTCGCTCTCGGGCGCCATCACAGCATACACAGATCAGCAGCCCGTTATTTACGGGAATTATGTGACCTGTGCGTAGACACCTAACGCCAAATATCTCCACAATCTTATCAACAAACCGTCGGATCCTTGATACGCAGAATCAGTGTTGTATTTCGTCCCAAAGGCGGACTCACAAACTATTAAGCGGGTGTTCGTATTGTTTGGGCTCATCAGTGTATGTGTCATTTCTGTTTACCTTATTATATTGCAGAATAAAGAAGTTGCAACACTAGTGCCACGTACGTAGTGTACATGAAATCTGGATGCATTTTGACAAATAAAAGAGACAGTTTTACTGCAGTGCATCTGTGGGCAACTGTGGAATTTTCGTTCATGATCAGGTATCTGTGTCGAGCCTTACTCTTCAATGACTTTGGCTGGGCTGAATTTACAATCGTATTTTATGCACTTTAAAGAATATGCCGTTTAAGTGACGGGTGCATAAATATCTCGTCACATCACACTAATTTTAGTACATTTTGTTTTATTAAAGTGTGAGAAAATGTGACGTCAGTGGATAAACATGGTAATGGATCAGAAATAATATTAAGAACGATATTTGCCTGTTATTTACACTTCTCTTAATGTGTTAACTTCTTCCTCTCTAAAACAGTACTTTTGGTAGCATAGTCTCTTTTCCAAATACGGGCTTCAACTGAAAATGACAAAATCCAATACGGCGCTTCCCAAGTTCTGCACATAAGAGCGCACTTGTCTGTTATTGGTTCAACGTCTCGTAGCACGTTGCCGAAATACCACAGAACTTATTTCCCGTTCAGGAGGCGCTGCCGCACGTGAAATACAAGATAACTGGAAGTGATGTCGCAAAACTCGTACAACTCCATGTAAATGTCGGGTAACTCGTCCCATGTGAGGGCGGCTTAAGTTTGTGGCAACATGATCATTGGCTCGCTGACGCACTATGCACTTTGATTGAGGTGAGAGATACTTTAACCTCACGGAAAGTTTGGTCTGGAAAGCTTAGTGGTTTGTTATTCATTTCTGGACTGTGGATAATTTCGCACTGCCCGACATGCAGCGCCACAGAGTGCTATACAGTTGCTAGTATTGTATTCGAAGCTCATTTTTTTGTTCATTTCGTTAATCATGATTGGTTATAAGGTCCAGTAACGTTTATTCAGTCGATTTATTTTTAATTCTCCTAACTCGAATAATGAGGCATTACATTTACGTGACAATCTCAAACTATATTTCGACCATTCCACTCCCGAAGTGTCAACAATTACTGCATTCCCATTTACCATGTTATTATAGCAGTATTATTTTTCTACTAGTGTAGAACAATCCAAATAGCGATGTTGCATCGCGGCACTCTGAGAATAAGATACTGACACATGAATTAACTTGTTTGTGTGTGTGTGTGTGTGTGTGTGTGTGTGTGTGTGTGTGGTCACACATTTTACAGATACTTTACACTAAGATATACTGAAAGTTACAAACACAAATTCAACCGTTTTATGATTTTTTTGATAAATAATTCACATCATTCGAATACTTTTGAATACGGCTTCTGGGTTGTGATGTCAATAGCATGACGAAGCACCACTAAGCTTGTTCAATTACCATGCATGTTTTAATTTCCTTCCATTTTAAGCTTAGAACGTTCGGGTTAGTTCCACCACCTTGTATTTTCTAATTCCTGAGCACAGTCATCTTATTATGTCATCTTCGATACTAGGATCTGTACGTCAGTTTGGACTGTGCCAAAAGCCTTGAAGCTATACGAATGCAGAGGTCTTCCAGCATAGCCATGTTGATAGATCCCACATTATGTAAGTGTTTTTTTGTAAATACTTTTAGGAATGTAATATATGTAAACCCTATGCTGGGAATGCCCTATGATGGAAATGTCGTATAAAACTGTACTTTCCAACGCTAATAGAGACAGACCTTTTAGGCTCTTATTACGCTTTTACTGCCATTAAGATGAACTTATATTTAAAACAAATTATTTTAGTTCACTAGAATGGGACTATTGAGTTTTAACATAGTTCAATAACAAATTAATAGGAAAATTCCACATATTTCCCTATATCCTACATATACCTAACTCTTTGTTTGCTCTAATGATTACAAATATAACAATATAATGTAGTGTGAGGAGGGCTATGCGAGAGGCGTTCAGTGAATTCGAAAGTAAGGCTCTGTGTACTGACTTGGCGTAAAATTGTAATAAATTTTGGTCTTATGTCAAAGCGGTAGGTGGATCAAAACAAAATGTCCAGACACTGTGTGACCAAAATGGTACTGAAACAGAGAATGACAGACTACAGGCCGATATACTAAATGTCTATTTCCAAAGCTGTTTCACAGAGGAGGACTGCACTGCAGTTCCTTCTCTAGATTGTAACACAGATGACAAAATGGCAGATACCAAAATAGACGACAGAGGGATACAGAAACAATTAAAATCGCTCAAAAGGGGAAAGGTCGCAGGACCTGATGGGATACCAGTTCAACTTTACACAGAGCACGCGATGGAACTTGCCCCCCTTCTTGCAGCGCTGTACCGTAGGTCTCTAAAAGAGCGTAGCGTACCAAAGGATTGGAAAAGGGCACAGGTCATCCCCGTATTCGAGAACGGACGTCGAACATATGTGCAGAACTATACACCTATATCTCTAACGTTGATCAATTGTAGAATTTAGGAACGTATTATGTTCGAGTATAAAGACTTTTCTGGAGACTAGAAATCTACTTTGTAGGAATCAGCAAGTGTTTCGAAAAAGACGATCGTGTGAAACCCAGCTCGCGCTATTCTTCCACGAGACTCAGATGGCCATAGACACGGGTTCCCAGGTACAAGCAGTGTTTCTTGACTTCCGCAAGGCGTTCGATACAGTTCCCCACAGTCGTTTAATGAACAAAGTAAAAGCATATGGACTATCAGACCAATTGTGTGATTGGATTCCAGATTTCCTAGATAACAGAACGCAGCATGTCATTCTCAATGGAGAGAAGTCTTCCGAAGTAAGAGTGACTTTAAGTGTGCCGCATGGGAGTGTCGTAGGACCGTTGCTATTCACAATATACATAAATGATCTTGTGGATAACATCGGAAGTTCACTGAGGCTTTCTGCGGATCATGCTGTGGTATATCGAGAGGTGGTAACAATGGAAAATTGTACTGAAATGCAGGAGGATCTGCAACGAATTGACGCATGGTGCAGGGAATGGCAATTGAAATTCAATGTAGACAAGTGTAATGTGCAGCGAATACATAGAAAGAAAGTTCCTTTATCATTTAGCTACAATATAGCAGGTCAGCAACTGGAAACAGCTAATTCCATAAATTATCTGGGAGTAGGCATTAGGAGTGATTTAAAATGGAATGATCATATAAAGTTGATCGTCGGTAAAGCACAGCAGTGTGGTATCTGTACCAGAGAGGGTTGATAGGAGACATGGAGATGATCCAACGGAGAGCAGCGCGCTTCTTTACAGGATCATTTAGTAATCGCGAAAGCGTTACGGAGATGATATATAAACTCCAGTGGAAGACTCTGCAGGAGAGACGCTCAGTAGCTCGGTACGGGCTTTTGTTGAAGTTTCGAGAACATACTTTCACCGAGTCTATTGCTCCCTCCTACGCGTATCTCGCGAAGAGACCATGAGGATAAAATCAGAGAGATTAGAGCCCATACAGGGGCATACCGACAATCTTTCTTTCCACGAACAATACGAGACTGGAATAGAAGGGAGAATTGATAGAGGTACTCAAAGTATTCTCAGCCACATACCGTCAGGTGACTTGCGGAGTATGGATGTTGATGTAGATGTAGATGTAGATCTTTGCAGCACATTCCGCTTCTTGTGTTGTACTTTGAAAAATAATGAGAGAAATGTTTTATACTCATATTATGTGGAAATGTCTACATAATTGATTAATAACAGATTAACTCATCGAAAAGTAAATTTCAGTATCCTGGTCATTGTATAGAGTTCCTGTCCTTTTTTTGCATTACGTCTCTTTCTAAATCTGTAAGGGGCAGTCACATGAAAACAACACACATGAATGAAATAGAAGCGAACTCTTTATTATTTAAAAAGTACTCACCATATATGTTAATACGTTTATCCGCCTTTGAGGCCAGCAGATCAGTGCGTTCCAGGAAAAATGTTTGGGGCAGCCTGAGGAACCGTGATTGTACCCAGGCAAGAAACTCTGTGCCTGAAGCAAATCAACAGTGATGAATACCTTTCTGCGGATTCCTAAAATATGGAAATCAAATGAGAAGGAGGGGAGAGTTCAGAACAAATGTGAGAACAAATGTATGATTTTTAGAGGCATGCGAGTAAAATTTCTACAGCATACTGAAAAAAAAAAAATTGATAATATGTGGGTGTACCCAGATATTACCAAAGCTCTTTGGACCAGGCTCAAGAAGTTTATCTGGGAAACCTTCACATATCCACTATACAGTCCTGTTCCCTCCATATGTTTGGAGTCCCGTTGAAAGACACTCAGTGTTTACTCAGAGGAAGAGGTACAAATTTGGGTACAATTATGGTTCTGTAGTGAACCACAAACATTTACTCATAAGGTGTTAATCGGCTATTGTCATAATGGAGTAAATGATTTAAGAGTGATGTTGATTACTTTTTAAATAATGAACGTTTACTAACTTTATTCCATCTGTCTAGTCTACATTCTCGTGCCCTTATTCTTCCAACCGAGTTTACACTTTTATCTGTTTTCTTTTATTATCAATTGTGAATCAAATGGTGACAATGAAAACTTCCGCCGGACCGGGACTCGAACTCAGATTTCCCGCTTATCCGGGTTCCAGTCCAGGTCGGGCACAAATTTTCACTGTCGTCATTCCATTCTACAGCTGATGGTAGTCATTATTCGCAGCTGGCAATTCATCTGATATGTACTCATGTGAATGTTAGAATTATCCTCATAGGTTGAACTGACTGATAGTCAATCACTTCCCACTGCCATATAGTCATCAATAGAAGGTGTCAAGCAATGGATGACTAATAGAACAAGGGTGGTCCCAGAAAACGTGAGACGAGGTGTTGGTCCTCACAAAAAGTAACAAACCTTTCCGGGCTGCCAGCTGCTTTAGATGTTTAAAATTCAGGAATGTTTCTACCGTTGCCAAGTGGTAAATGACTGTCATGTCGCCGTGACCTCGCCGTTATACAGTCTTGCTGCTGGTGCTCTCATCTTTAAGTTTTTGTCTTGCATTCGTCGTGCCCGCTTCAATCAAGCGATGGTCGGATCCTTGGCTTTCCTCAGTTGCAGAGTACTCTTCTTATTGCCGGGCTTTTTAGAAGTCCCCGTTCGCTGGAAAACCAATGGACATGTCAGCGACAGTGGTCACAGGAAACCTATACACATACGATTCGCTATATACACTACGTGATCAAAAGTATCGGGACACCCATACAAACATACGTTTTTCATCTTAGTTGCATTGTGCTGCCACTTACTGCCAGGTACTCAATATCAGCAACCTCAGTAGTCGTTAGACATCCTGACAGAGCAGAATGGGGCACTCCAGAGAACTCACGAACTTCGAACGTGGTCAGGTGATTGGGTGACACTTGCGTCATACGTCTGTACGCGATATTTCCGCCCTCCTAAATATCCTATTGTTCACTGTTTCCGAAGTTATAGTGCAGTGAAAACGTGAAGGGACACGTGCAGCACAATATCGTACAGGCCTCCTCGTTGTTGACTGACAGAGACTGTGACAGTTGAAGAGGATCATAATGTGTAGACATCTATCCAGACCATCACACAGGTATTCCAAACTGCACCAGGATCCACTGCAAGTGGAGGTGAGAAAACTGGGATATCATGGTCGAGCGGCTGCTCATAGCTATTCATCACGCCGGCAAATGCCAAACGACGCCTCGCTTGGTGTAAGGAGCGTAAACATTGGATGACTGAGCAGTGGAAAAACATTGCCTGGAGCGACGAATCACGGTACACAATGTGGCGATCCGATGGCAGGGTGTGGGTGTGGAGTATGCACGGTGAACGTCATGTGCCAGCCTGTGTAGTGCCAAAAGTACAGTTCGCAGGCGGTGGTATTATGATGTGGTGGTGTTTTTCATGAAGGGAGCTTGCTCCCCTTGTTGTTTCGCGTGGTAATATCACAGCAAAGGCCTACATTGAAGTTATAAGCAGTTTCTTGCTTCCAACTATTGAAGAGCAATTCGTGAATGGCGATTGCATCTTTCAACACACTCGAACACCTTTTTGTAATCCATGGCCAGTGGCCGAGTGGTAACATGACAATAACGTACCTGTAATGGTCTATCCCGCGCAGAGTCCTGACTTCAAAACTGTGGAACACCTTTGGGACGTTTTGGAACTCCGACATCGTACCAGGTCTCACCGACCGACGTCGATACCTGTCCTCAGTGCAGCACTCCGTGAAGAATGGGCTGCCTTTCCCAAAGAAACCTTCCAGCACTTCATTGGCCGTATGCCTGCGAGAGTGGAAGCTGTCATCAGGGCTAAGGGTGGGCTAACACCTCATTGAATTCCATCCAGCATTACCGATGGAGGTAATTTGTAGCTACGTGTTCGGATACTTCTGATCTCATGGTGTACATGCTCACAGCATATGGCAAAGAAACGTTGCGTTCTGAACGATTCGTCCATCGAGCTAATATTGTCCCAGACGCTGAAAACCTGCTACCATAACTCCGTCCTTTCCGAAGATTCTTCCTACAACCACTGCCACATATTACAGGCCATTTATCGTCATATGCTCATGTTAGACTCCGCCGAAGAAGAGATCTATTTACTTTTGTTTTTGCCCTTCTGTTGCACGGTGTCAGGAACATTTAGCTGGCCCCTGAAGAATCGCAACATTTCAACAGTTCTCAACCGCCTGCCCCCCCCCCCCCCCCCACCCCCAATCCCTCAGCAAAAATACGACAGCTCAAGAGGCCTATGAAGGACGGTCAAGAGCTCACAACACCTGAAGTTTACAAAATAACACATCAATGTTAAAGATGTAAAAAATCCATGCTGACATGCCAGGAGTAAGTAAGTCTACATTAGCTGCGCCACGACATCTACATATACATCGACATGTATACTCAGGTTCAAAATGGTCCAAATGGCTCTGAGCACTATGGGACTTAACATCTGAGGTCATCAGTCCCCTAGAACTTAGAACTGCTTGAACCTAACTAACCTAAGGATATCACACACATCCATGCCCGAGGCAGGATTCGAACCTGCGACCGTAGCATTCATGAATACTCTGCAAATCATATTTAAATGCCTGGCACAGGGTTCATCGAACCGCCTTCATAATAATTTTCTATTATTCCAATCCCTTACCGTGCGTGGAAGGAATGAACAGCTATATCTTTCAGTGCGAGCTCGGATTTCCCTTATTTTATGATGATGATCGTTCCCCCCTAAGTAGGTCGGCGTCAACAAAATATTTTCGCATTCGGAGAAGAAAGTTGGGGATTGAAATATCGTCAGAAGATTCCGCCGCAACGAAAAACTCTGTTTTGTGGAAATTTAGACGATATGACTGAATTTTTTCCGTAGGCTGAAAGATATGGCAAACTAGTGTCACAGAGACGTTGGGACATTATAAAAGATCGTTATGTATGATTCACAGAATGTCACTTACTAGACCAACAAGTATTGTATCGTATTGTATTTTATGGAACTGGGGACCTAAAAACGCAGTCGAGGCTTCGTCCCCGCGGTTGCCTTCAGTGGTTCACAACCCCACAACAGACTACAGCAGTCCACTCACCCCACTCATGATTTTTGTGCAGTTCAGCCCCCAGCGGAACCCCCGGGAACTCCAATGTATGTGTGGTAGAGTAACCATGGTGTACGCGTACGTGGAGATAGCGTTTGCGCAGCAATCGCCGACATAGTGTAACTGAGGCTAAATAACGGGAACAAACCCTCATTTGCCGAGGCAGAAAACCGCCTTAACAACCATCCACAAACTGGGCGGCACACCGGACCTTGATACTAATCCTCCGGGCGGATTCGTACCGGGGACCGGCACGCCTTCCCGCCCGGAAAGCAGTGCGCTAGACCGCCAGAGCAACAGGTAAAACTTCACATAGAAAAGGTAATAGAATTTCACAGGTCGGTGCACAACCTGACAAGGCATAAGAGAAGAAAGAGTAAAGGCCTGTTAACTTAGTTGGTGAGATAAGTACACTAGCTAAATCTGACGCTATGTATTACAGGGAACACATAGCGGAAGCGGAGAAGTGTTCCAGAGATCTTTTAAGGTTAACTAAGGAACAAGTAGAAGTGATAAGAAACACGTTGTCTTGGGTCAGTAGAACAGTAAGTAAGATGAAAGAAAACAAAGACACGTTGAAATTTGAGATTGTAATGTTGGAAGATCGATTAAGTCGTATGTTAAGGAGATAGTGATGGGATTTAAAAGAGCTGCAATGTTTGTATCCACATGTTTTCAAGTAACGAGACACACAGATGTATTTGGTGATATAGAATCACAGTATGAGAAAAAATAAATGCAGTAGTTAACACAGAGAAAAGCATATTACAGCCTCACATAATAAGTCTGATACAAACTTTGAAGTTCATCAGTCTAACAAGAAATGAACTGAAACACGTAAAGTTCCCTGTACCTCTAGCCGAATCATCAGGGTACCTCTTGGCAAAGTTAATCGGTCTAGTCGTATTTATAGCACTAAACATATTAGGGTACGTGATATGTCTCCTTCGTAGATAATAACACGCTTATCTGATACAGATTGTTCCCTTTACTGTAACAAATCGCTTAGTCGAAAGGGAATTATATTTTCATTCAGTCATAAAAAGAGCTTTTACTCATGACGATGCAGTAGACGACAAGCCAAATTATTGACAGAAAAACTAGTTTGTAAGGAGTTAAGCAAAACAGAAAAATTTACTGACCAACATTTGCACTTTTGTCAACATTCGATCAGATAGTTTGTGAGACAAAATTGCTTAACTAACAAGTGTAATACCTAATGGTTGTGGAAAAAGAACTGCAGTTGTACAGCAAAGTATACATGCACGTTTAATAACAACGGATGGCTTTACATGGTTTCTAAAGCGAAAAGGTGTGACAGTATTATCTGAGAGCCAAGCCACAAAGGATTTAGTATTAGGAGGAGTTAAAGAAATGAGACTCTACAGTAGATATAAGAAACATGAATCACACGTTTTCGTGGAGACAGACTGAATAATACGCATCAAAAGTGGATGTACTACCACAAATGGGGTTGGAAATTGATTGTTGCATCGCATATAAGGAGAATACCAATATTTATTTGCTGAACTTAGGGTAACATTAAATCATCCAGTCACACAACTATATGAGCTAAAGGTCGCAGGAAAGCGTTTGAACAGTTTTGGGAAGAAGATCAAAGATGACGCACGCTAAATGTCTGGCATTTTATTCCATCACTACATATATGACCATAACATTAATTATACTATACTGTGCTGTCATTCCAGACAAAGTAGATGTCGTAGAAAATTAGATTTATGTGGAACTATTTCGACGACAATAACTGCTGTGCACGATATGTGTAGGAACTGGCGTTGTCAATCAAGGTGCTGAGAGCACGTTAGTACAAATACCCCTTAAAAGTACTCCTGAACAAGCAATACATGAAAAACGTCCAAAGTAACTGTAAATAATTTGGTCTGTTGTCACAAAATTATACAGAACTGCCGGCCGAATTGGCCGTGCGGTTAAAGGCGCTGCAGTCTGGAACCGCTAGACCGCTACGGTCGCAGGTTCGAATCCTGCCTCGGGCATGGATGTTTGTGATGTGCTTAGGTTAGTTAGGTTTAACTAGTTCTAAGTTCTAGGGGACTAATGACCTCAGCAGTTGAGTCCCATAGTGCTCAGAGCCATTTTTTATACAGAACTTGAGGATTGACAGCAGACCAAATAAATCTATGGCCATCAGATTTACAAGCTGCTGAGGTAGAATGTTTGCCTCAGGCAATAAACAGGACCTGTGGCAGCATGCATGTTCTCTTACTGGTCAGAGGCTCCAACTACTTTTGCAGCCACTTCCTCATGTTATCAAAACTATCTCTTGAGGCTTTCCAAAGCACATCTGAAGGCCTGAATGACCACAGCTATTATCATTTGGGTGCTAACCAAGGAAACATAGATTCCATTTTTGTCCACTGACCTCTCATCTTCTAAATGGCATTTCATTATGAAGGTGGTGAAACATCTTCACTTTCGAATTCACACTATAATTTGGGATTATTTTGGATGATCTTAATTAGATTGTTTTCCACATAGACCACAAAAATCTTCATAACTGGCACATAATTTTTGTTTGCCTTCATATACAAGATCCCTATTTCTCCAGATAGGGTTACGTGCAGGCTTCTTGTTTCAGTTTAGGCGGTCTCAACAACACATCTGCATTACAGTTTCCTGTGCCTTTATGGTACCTTATTTTTATATTTAACTTCTGGAGTTATATTGCATAGCAGGCCAACCTAGAAAACTTCATATGAAGATGGTATCTGTTCTTCCGGACATGTCCGCAACAACAGATACTATTTGTTATCTGGCAGCTCTCAAAGAATGAAATTACAATGAAATCACTATAACAGGAAAATTGCCTTTCTTAAAATAAAACCTAAACTTGAAGGAATTTAAATTCGTGTCCGTAAGATACAGTATCATCAACCTTTGATGTGAGTGTATGAGTGTCACACTAATACCACAATGCCTTAGTGAAAAGCGTCTTCCGAAAATGTAGGTGTTCTTTAAGCATTTTTGCCTTCTGAATTCTAAAGTTATACTCCGAACATCGTATTAACCACAGTTAAGGCAACCATCGTATATTTTGCCGATACTGGTATCACATAATGAAATAGTACATATATATAACACGAAAATTATGCTGAAGTAAAATACACGTTTATAACAATAATATTGAAATATGCATTCAGCCAAACCATGCATAAAGAGAATGTGGTACAAAACGTGCAATAACGTAAATATTCCCTGCTTTATTAGTTGTCTTTGAATGGTCCATTTTCACTTGCTCAAAGTGAAGAATCCAGCAGCAATCGCCCATCATCTGACCATCCCAAGTTCTTTGATGTCATCGTTCCCTTTCCTTGACATCCAGATGGAATCTCTCACCCTATTCCTCACTTACAGCACCCAGGTATTGAGAAAAAAAGTTCAGGTCCGAATTTAAAAAATAACTTCAAAATCATTCAGTACGTAAGGGTTTTGAATTTTGTCAGCAAGTGCACAATTATGTCGATGCACTCTCGGCCACGATTCTTTCCCATAAAATTTGAGCCACACACTTAAAGGCAGCCCAGGCTTCTCACTCCACAGCATTCACTGAATGAAAGAAATCTTCATCTAGCATTAGTTCACGCGTACTGGGACCAGTGAACATGCCCTCTTTCAACTTCGCATCTGACAGGTTGGGGAACTGGTAACTTAAATGTTTGAAACAGTTGCCAAAAATAGGTAATGAATCGACAGACTGCTGCATCATGCAAAGTTGGATGTGCTGAGATGCTCTGAATATTCTGTCTCTTTTCAGTAGAGTGTTACACTTGTAACCTCCCCCTCACTTATCAACCTTAACGACAGTGAAAAATTAAACCGCGTGCACCTAATGGAAATTTGGGAAAAGCAATCGTCACCGAAGTTAATTTGTCGGTAAAGAGGGAGGAAAGGGTTACATCTAAATGAAAGGAAAAATGCAAGTGAAATCGGTGGAAATTAATTTTGAAAAGGGATAAAGTTAATAAAGAAAGTAAATGTGCGGTAGTTACGTTAACAATTAATTGGCGTTAATTAGATATTTGAGATTTGGGGAAAATTACGGTCACCAGTCCTATGGACAACTACTATAATAACTGAAAAAGAAAGGTTATTGCACGTATAAGTAGCACTAAAAGAGTGGCAACTGAAGGTTGACACGTGGTGTGTGAAAACTGAAAGTTTGTCACAAGTAATAAATTTCGTTTCACTCTGACTTAATTTAGCAAAAGAATTATTAAAACCAGAAAATTGAAAGTTAATTTAATGACTGAAATTAATAGTGAGATTTGTTTCTGAAGCACTACGAAATTCAGTGAAATAAGGTTAGTCTTGGGCTACCTCAACAATCATTTCAAAAGCTACTTGAATCTACGCAATTTAGAAATAAGAGATTTAACTTTGAACTTGAATTAAATGGTTCTGGACAATTAACAATAGTAATATTTAGTACGTACCAAGCTGAGCTGCAGTCACAGGTAAGCTAAAATATGCTAACAAAACTCGCACTCTTAATTTGTGCTTGTGTAATCTAAATATTGTAGCCAGATATGAATACCGTAACTGAAGTTTGAAATTAAAGCAGTGAAATGGAATGATATTACTTTAATGCTGGCGTCTTAATTTCAACGACACTCGGGTTCATTTCGGAAAAGGAAGGGACCCTGCTTGGTAATGCCATTGGGACAATGAGCAACAAAGGTTCATGCAAAGTTGCTCTAACATTGTGATGCAGCAATTTTAAAATCTGAGGTCTGCCATACAGTTCTAAATCCTTACGTGCTTCCAGTCTTCCTTGTTGGTTCATTGAAGGTTTGAAGTCGTCAGTCGAGGAGGTGGCGACAGTCACTCATTGTCGGCCGTCGCTGTTGCAGAAGCTGGATGTTGGCACGCCTTCTTCTGGACACTGTCACCAGGCGAAACGGGCTCTTTATGTCCACCAGCTAATGCTTCCCGTCCGCGACACCGTGTCAGAAACTAGACTCGCGAAGTCTAAATGTACCAGTCACGAATCTTGCCGCAGTTCTGTGGACCTTCTCAATCTCTGGAATCAAACCCAACTGATAAGGGCTCCATACAGACGAACAATACTCTATGACTGGACGAACTTGAGTGTTGTAAGCAAATTTCCTTTGTTGAAGGACAGCATAGCTTCAGGATTCTACCAATAAACCGCAATCTAGAGTTCGCCTTACCCGTTACTTGTGTAATGTAATCGTTCCATTTGAGATCATTTCGAATAGTCACACCCAGATACTTGACTGATGTTACCGCTTCCAAAGACTGGGCATTTACTTTGTACTCGTGCACTGAAGGGGACTTTCGCTTTGTAATACGTAGTAGGTTACGCTTACTAATACTGAGAGGTAACTGCCAGTCATTACACTACTCAATTGTTTTCCGCTAATCCTCATTGATTTGTTCAGAACTTCCGTGTGATACTACTTTCCTGTAGAGCACAGCATCATTGGCAAACTGTCTAATGCCGCTGTCAATACCATCAATCAGATCGTTTATGTAGGTTGTAAAAAGCAACGGATCCATTACGCTGCCCTGGGGCACAACTGATGTTACGCTTGTTCCTGTAGAAGTCTCCCCATTCAGGATGACATTCTGCTCTCTGACTGTTAGAAAACTTTCTATCCGACCGCATATATCATCGGACAGACCGTAAGAGCGCACTTTTTGGAGCAATCGACAGTGCTGAACTGAGTCGAACGCCTTTAGAAAGTTAAGGAATATGGTGTCAGCCTGGGAGCCGGTATCTAGAGCCTGTTGTATACCATGTACGAAGAGGGCCAGCTGTGTCTCGCATGACCGCTGATTTCTGCAGATGAGCTTCTCAGCGTCTGGAAAGGTCACTATGACTTAACGTGAAATATGTTCCCTGATTCTACAACAAATCGCTGTCAGTGAAATTGGCCGGTAATTAAGTGCATCCGATTTTCTACCCTTTATATAGATTGCTATGACCTGGGCCTTTTTCCAGTTCCGTGGAACTTGAACTGTTACATTGATCTCAGACAGATGATGGATAAGAATTGTGCTATATTTGTAACATAGTCAACATAAAATCTTACGGGGATACCGTCTGGGCCAGATGCCTTGCTGGCGTCAAGGACCTTAACTGTTTTACAATCCCAGATACACTAAACACTATGTTAGCCATCCTTGCGTTTGTTCTATAATTGAAAGGAGGAATGGTGCTGCAGTCCTCTACCATTTACGACTTTTTGAAAGCTAGGTATAGAATTTCGGCCTTTTGTTTATCATCATCCGTACATTACCCGTACTGTCAGCAAGAGGAGGTATTGAATCATTTGTAGCGTTCATAATTTTACGTACGACCATAATTTTTTGGGGTTATTTTTAGAATCAGCAGATAAAATATTGCTTTCAAGTTCGTTAAAAGTATCTCTCATTGACCTTTCATTTCGAATAATTTCTGTTTGTCAGGGTGGCGTTTAAAACGGCTGTGCAAAATTCTCTGCTTTCTCAGCAACTTCCTAGTATGTTTGTTGAACTAAGGTGGCTCCTTTCCCTCGCCTATATTTTTGCTAGGCACATATATCTCTAGCACGTGGTGGACCATACCTTTAAATTCCGACCAAAGATGCTCAATATCTTTGTGTCCCGCGATGAATGCTTGGAGCTGACTATGAAGATATTCATTAATGACACATTTATTTGCTTTCTTAGACAAGAAAACTCCGCGCTGTTTCTTTGTTTTTCTTTTCCTTGCAACTTCCACAGAAGCCACAACGACATTGTTGTCGGTAATACCTTCTTCTAGGTTATCTTCCTCAAAAAGATCAGGTCTGTTTATCGCCAAGATATCTATTACGTTCCCATCTCGAGTTGGTTTTCTAACCTATTTCTCAAAGCTGTATGTTGAGAGAGCTCCTACAATAACTTCACACGAGTCTTTGCTTCTGCCTCCTGTGATAAACGTGTAATTTTCCCAGTCAATGGATGCAAGGGTAAAGTTTCCATCTATAACTAGTGGATAATTAGGATTTTTGTTTCCTATGTACTGAAGCCTCTCCCTGAAACGTTCTGCGACGTTTGTTGGGGATGCCGCTAGTCTATAAAAACGTCATAATACAATTGTCACTCCTTGTGTGATTGACAGCTTTATCCTGACAATTTCACAGTCCGACCCAGTATCTATTTCAACTGCGTTTAAACAGCTTTTAACTGCAATGAACACACCACCTGCCATAGCATCAGTCCTATCCTTCCTAAACATTGTCCAATCTGAATTCGAAATTTCACTGCAATTTATGCTACTAATATTTGGTTTCAACCAGCTTTTGATACCAGCACAATTCTGGCATTGCTACTGTTTATTTGGGAGAGTAACTTGAGGATCTTGCTACAGACACTTCGACAACTAACTAACATTAGATTTAGCTTAGTTAAATCCTTTGGAATTACCTGATCGGGCGAACTAACAATTTTTACAGTTGGCACACCCACATCAGTATCATGAACTGGTATTTTTTCAGGCCAGTGGTTTGTTTCCCGTGGGGAGGAACCTAATCTAAAAAAAAAAAATCATGTGCACGCCCCAAGTACTGTGCTACCCATGTAGCTGCTTCCTTTGTGTAGTGCAACCCTGGTCTATCGAGTGGCGTCTTACCTTTCACCATATGGCGTTGGTCGAGGAATCTACAACCATTTTCGTCACAGACTCAACGTAGCCTCTGGTTTAAATACTCCACTCGACTCCAAAGAAGAAGATCCCGGCCCACTCTGGGTAAGATGCTGCAAATCGTCAGCTTCGCTTCCACTCCTCGAGAGATGGAGGCCGCCTTCGCTAATTTAGCCATCCGTCGAAAGGACCCAAGGATTTCCTCGGAAGCCCGACGACTGGCCCGACATGTGCAACAATCTGCAGCTGGCTACACCCCACACGCTCAATAGCCGCCGTATGAGACTCTTCCCCATCCCGGACAAGGCCCCTCTGGCAAGCACACCGAGTGAACGTTGGACTTCTTTCCCGCCCCAGCCGCTTTGTTCCTGAGGGGCTCCATGACCAGCCTAACACTGGAGCTCCCAACAAACCCCTATTCTGGCAGAAGATTCATTCTGATCCGGCTCAGCCTGCCTTCCCCCCTCCCCACAGCATCAGATAGCACACTAAATCTATTAGCAAAGAGCACGGGATTTGGCACGATCCTGCGTCCCACATGCCTTCGTCTAGAGGCTCGAGACATCGACACAGTCCGCCACCCACACTGAGTTGAGAGTGGGCAGGCCAGCTCAGTCGCACCTGAGGTGGACTCAGAGAGCTGCAACGTCCCCCTGCACATCTAGTACAGCAGAGGCTGCCTCAGGCACCCCATCCCCACTGCACCTCAAGGTGGCACTCTGGTGCCTGTTGACTGTGGCCAATAAAGCTTCCAGTTGCGTTTGGACTGTGGCCAACTCCTCCTGCATCCGGACACAACAGACACAGTCCATATCCATGTAGCTAATATGTGATTTACTATAAGAAACTTATCTAAAGGTACTGCCACACAAGATTAACAGCTACACTCTAGTAGGCATATAGAACACTCAACAATGGAAAAAAAATAAAAATGTATGGTAGAAGCCGGGTCTCATGCTTATTTTCCTGCTAGGAGCTATCTAGTAAATACTAAAGAAGAAAACAGTGACCTACCGTAAACTGCTAGGGACTATCTAGTGAATATTATTAAAAAATTAAACAGTAACCTACGGTAAGCTACACCTACTGATCATCCCTTGTATTTATAATGTAAGCAAACGTTTACGTACACTCGAAAATGACCTAATAACACTATAAAAACTACTACATTCAATGCATCGAGTCTGAATGACACTAATTAATGTAAATACAGAGTGTTGTACAGTGACAGATGCAGGTACTAAAGAAAACGTCGAGCTAACAATAAGAGTTCAGAATGTAAAGCACAAAAACGAACTTTACTTTACAACAACCGATGGGCTTACAGTACACGGCCAGTAAAGCCCACAACGCTAAGGAATTTAAGCAGACGACAAGGTTAGTTTCAGGTTCCTGCTAACTACACTGTATGTAAGAAGGGCTCAGAAGTTGTATTACAACACTGATTTATTCTGATATTGTTGTGTGACACTCATTTACCACCTAATTTTACGTTTTCTTAGCTGTTAACACCAGCAGGTTGCGCTAGTCAAACTTATACAGGTATCACTTTTCCAAATAAAACTTATAAAAACTGCTACCTTCAATGTATTGAGTCTAAATGACACTAATAAAAGTGAATACTGAGTATTGTACACTAACTTAAACTGATTAACCCTCCAATATCTGCGGAGGCTGTGGTACAGGCATATCTGGGCCACGCGGAAAAGGACGAATCGCTGAGCGGAAGTTGTTCAGATACTTCTTAGTCTTCTTGTTGAAACCAGTAACCTTACAATAGTAGAGGTAGATGTTGTCGGTATGATTTTGTTGCCCTGCCAGACCATAGGAATGGCATATTGTAATAACTTCTTCTTACCTGCCGCTGTCCGTAGTAAATCTTCTACACATACAACACAGACGATCTGTGGTGCCCATGCTTTATTGATGTCGCCTATTTTCAACTCCGAAACAGACCCGGTAGACATTTCTAACAAAAGCAGTAATGTTTTTTCGCTCTCTTCTCATCACAAGTTCACCACAAATATTAAAAAAAACTGTTAGGAGAGTTCAAACAGCCTCAGGTAATCATTGAACACTAACCGTAACGCGTACTTTCTGACGCAAACCAAACACAGTAGGGACAAGCAGCACATTTGCAATATGACTTCGCGATGTGTCGCTAGGGGCACGACTGTTAAACAGCTGAAAGTGACGCACCGTTTCTGAGCTTCTTATCGAATTTTTGTGAATATTACCAGTAATGCAAACGTATACGACTTCTGCAAAAACTGTAGGCGATAACAGATTGTGAGTATCATTTTCTAATTCAGGAAGTCGAAATACATAAAGAACATCTAAATTGTCGAAAAACGTTTCCGTGACTGCACTGCACTCAGATATGTCAACTAATCTGGGCCACCCAGCTCGACCAAATCAGATTTCGTTGAAATTTTATGTGAACATTCGCACATGACCGCAACGAACAGTGGTAAAGTTTAACGTTAGTCGATGCAATACTAGCCGATATATAACGATTTGTTCGTTTCCAATCGTGACTTAGCACAAAGCGAGATTGAGTTTCTCCTGATTTTGAGCTGTAATACCTCGGGCAGTTCTTCGTTGAAAGAAATGATTTTTGACAGTCTTGTACAACATTATGCGATATCTTCACTAAAATAATGAAAAGTATTTTGTAAGCGACCTTCAGAGCAAAACCACCGGAAAAAAAGGCGCCCAAAAAAGGATCAAAGTTTGGCTAGTTATACTCAGGGTCTAAACGTATGACAAACATTAAACTTCGTATATAGTAACCTTACAATACAAGATTCTCAGAAATTAAGTTTCATTCATGTAACACATTCCAGTACAGAACAAACAAAGTCTAAATTTGAAAATATTGTAAAAAGGTAAAAAATGCCATATTTTTCGACCTGATTTTGCAAGTAATTGTGTAGTGTAAAACACTATAAACTGCGCTCTTTATAAAAACCATAGCTACAATCGTAAAACAAAGTTCATCTGATTGCCTAACACGAGCTAACAATGCTAGATTACTGGAATACACGCTGGGCGAGAAAGTCGCGGTACGAAGGAAAATGAAAACTTCGGAATCATAAATGCATGCAGAACATGAAACTTAATACGTAATAGCTCGTTACCTGGAGGATGTGGAATACTAAATTTAATTTACTTATTAGTTTTCAGTAATTAAATATTGGTGGAAAAAGTGATAATTTTTGTGAAACGGTGAAATACGATGTATTTGCCACTTCTTCTACCAATACCGTTTCTCTATTAAATCTCCAAATCCAATCACATTCGAAACAATATTTCTGGCCACATTATCTCATTTTGTGTAACATTGCTAGCCCAAGCTCAAAATTAAAACCCCTGGTCCGGCGAAGGGGAGGAGGGCGGGGCTTAGAACACGTTATTTCTAACTAGACTAGTTATGGAGCTTTAATACAAAACGGTATTTGTAAAAGAAGTGTCACGTATACCCTATTTTCACCGTTTGATATGCATCAACGTTTTTCGACGAATCTGAAGATTATTGAAATATAGTAGGAGACTGAAATTTTGTATTCCACATCCTTTTACTACGGAGCTACAGCACGTTAACTTCGGCTCCAACTATATAACATTGGTAGCCCGTGTATCGTAATCGAAAACAATTTCTGTAATGTTCAAAATATGATCTTTCCATTGAATCCAGTTTGGAGAGATTATGGAATACAGTTTTTTGTCAAAATCATATCGAAAATACAGCATTGTTACCTTTTAACAACATCTTCGATTTTACATTTAATTTATTCAGTTCTGAAAACAGGTACATAAATGGAACTTCATGTTTGAGAACCTTGTGTTGTTAGTGTTGTGGTTGGCCAGAGAGCCAACACCGTGTTACTAGAGGAGACAGAAATGCACGCGTTTTAGCTCACGCAGGCTGGCGTTAGGTCTGGAACAGGAAAAGGAAATCAGAATTTAGAAAAACGGACGTAGCTGGTGGAATACTTAACTTTAATCCATTAATGATGAACGTCGCTCTTGACGGTACATGATTCACAATATCAATAGTAACTGAATATGGCGCCTTCCTAGGTCGTAGCAAATGACGTAGCTGAAGGCTATGCTAAACTATCGTCTCGGTAAAGGAGAGCGTATTTTGTCAGTGAACCATCGCTAGCAAAGTCGGTTGTACAACTGGGTCGAGTGCTAGGAAGTCTCTCTAGACCTGCCGTGTGGCGGCGCTCGGTCTGCAATCAGTGATAGTGGCGACACGCTGGTCCGACGAATACTAACGGACCGCGGCCGATTTAAGGGCTACCACCTAGCAAGTGTGGTGTCTGGCGGTGACACCACAATCCTCCGCCGCAAATCGGCGTACGGTTGTGGCATAAGGCTTCCGCCCGCCGTGGGGAGGACCCCATGCTGACGTATGCGACGAGGTGGGGAGCCTAACAACAGGCGAGGCTGTGCCACCTGCACCCTGCCATTCGGACCGCGGGGAGCTAGGAAACGCCTGAAAACCTGCTCCAGGGTGCACGCCAACATGCGGTGTATGCGCTCGCAGAGAGACAGGAGGGGCCGAAGGGTCGACCTCCATCGGGCCGGGGCACCCGACAGGCGAAGACGACATATGGTCCGGAGCGGGCAAATGTCGGAGGACAACTGGTCACGGGAAGCGATCGGCGGCGCGTGACCCAGGGAGGCGCCCGGCAGTTGCAGCGACGCGTCCACTGTGGGCGTCGCCGGTGGGAGAACAGGCGGCGGAGGTGGTGGCGGCGGCGCGTCGCCATGGGGCAAAATGGAAGGCAGCGTCGGTAACACCTGGGGCTGAGGCGAGCCTGTGGATGGGTCCCCAGGGCGCTGACTGGACGGCACCGTCGCTGAAAGCAGACGGTGAGCGGCAGATCACGTGGTCTGACGACAGAGGGGCAGTTGGTTGAGATGCCGGCGCACCTCACCAGAGGCCCCCAAAACCAGATACATAGCGCGGACAAGGCAGCGAAGAATGCGCCCTTCAAGCCAACGCCGTGGACCTCGATAGTGGCGATAGTAGACAACGTAGCCTGAAGCAAAAGCAGATGTCTGGCGCCGCACAGGAACCGGATGCGGCGGATGTAGCAAAGACATCAAGGTTCGATGATGACGACCGTGGAGCAACTCCGCCGGCGAGGGACCATCTCGGGGCTGAGAGCGATACGAGGACAAAAAGAGCAATAACGCGTCCTCCCGAGAATGCGACTCTTTGAACTTCAGCATCTGCGACTTGAAAGTCCTGACCAATCGTTCAGCGGCACCGTTTGACTGTGGCGAAAACGGCGCGGACGTCTGATGTGGAATACCATTGGTCTTGCAGAATGACTGAAATTCTGCGGACATGACTTGTGGGCCATTGTCGGAAACAATAGTCTGTGGAAGACCTTCAATGCAAAAGATAGCAGATAACGCTTCGTTGGTGGCAGATGATGGCATGGAAGACATTCGGGCAACAAAAGGATAATTACTGAATGAATCCACCACAATCAACCATCGAGCATTCCAGAATGAACCAGCAAAATCGATGTGTAAGCGTTGCCAAGGGGAAGTGGCTTTTGGCCATGCAAAGAATTTCGCGGTGGTGCTGATTGTTGTTCGGCAAACACCATGCAAGAAGAGCACATATTCGTAATCGCGGCATCGATTCCCAACCAAGTACAGTGCTCACGAGCAATTTGTTTCGTTCTCACTATACCCCAATGTCCTTGGTGGAGAAGCTGTAAGACAGAGGACTGTAACGAACGCGGTACCACGACTCTGGACTAATCATTATCATAACGCAACCGCAAAACACCACGTCATACAAAAAGTCTCTCCTGGTGAGCAAAAGTCGGCGAACCAACGGATCCCCGATCCGTGACTTTGATAAGGGCCATTGCGTAGCAACAAAACGCAGAACGGTAGCAAGGACAGGGTCGGCAGCTGTGGCTGTATCTACACGACCAAAATCGATCGGAAACGATTCGACCACGTCATCGGTTTCAGAATCAATGAACATGCAAGCAAGTTCGGAGGAATCGAATGCTTTATCCTGAGCAACAGGCAAACGGGACAACGCATCGGCGTTTCCGTGCTTAGCAGTGGACCGTTACAAGATATCCTAGCGGTACTGCGAGAGGAAAATAGACCAGCGAATGAATATCTGCGCTGTACGTGGAGGTACAGGCTTGTACGGATGAAAAAGCGATGTCAAAGGTTTGTGGTCTGTGATGATGGTAAAGTGACGACCATACAAGAAATCATGAAACTTTGTAACACCAAATACGAGAGCCAGTGATTCTTTCTCGATCTGTGAATAAATTCTTTGCGCAGAAGAGAGCAATTTGGACGCAAAGGCAATAGGGCGATCGTGCGATCCATCGTTGTGCGCAAGCACAGTACCGATCCCGAAATCCGATGCATCCACCATCAACAAAAGAGGCTTCTGGGGATCGAATGGCGTAAGGCAATTATTGGAAAGCAACGCCGATTTCAACTGGCGAAAGGCACATTCGCATTCCGTCGTCCAGACGAACGGAACACCTTTACGGCGTAAGCGATGAAGCGGAGCTGAAATGGAAGAGGGGTGTGGAACATATCAGTGGTAATAGTAGATTTTTTCCAGCACACTCCGTAGCTGCTTAAAATTCTTCAGCGAAGGCGAGTCTTGTATGACACGGATGTGCTCGGTACTGGGACGTATGCCTTGGGCATTGAATACATGTCCCAGGTATGGTAAGTGACGAGCAAAAAACACACATTTGATCTCCCACAAGCGAAGACCATTTTGTCGCAAGACCTGAAATAATGTTCTGAGATTGGCTCAATGTTCTTCTTCCATCTTTCCGGAGATCACAATATCGTCCAGATAGTTTTTGCTGCAGTAGGGACCGACGCACAAACAGTTTGTATATATTGCTGAAACAATGCAGGGGCGGATGCACACCCGAATGGCAGTCGTTTGAACCGATACTAACCAAGATGCGTGTTAACCACCAAAACGCACTGGGATTCTTCGTCCACCGGTATTTGCAAGTACGCATCTGCTAGGTCCAACCTCGAAAAATATTTACCCAGGCACAGTTTGTCAAAAAGATCTTCCAGGCGGGGTAAAGGAAAAGTTGCAATCACAAGTTGTGGATTCACTGTTGCCTTGAAGTCCACACAAAGTCTCAATTTTCCGGAAGGTTGTGGCAAAATTACTAAGGGTGATGTCCAGAGAGAAGCCTGCACACGTTCAATTACACCTTGTGACTCCAAATCGTGTAATGTTTTTGCAACCTCATCACGCAATGCGTGGGGAACATCTTGCACTCTGAAAAATTTCGGTTGCGTGTTTACTTTCAGTTCCAAATGTGCTTTATAGTTCTTAGCGCAACCAAGGCCTGGTGCAAAAATGTCTGCAAATTCTTCACATAGACGAGAAACACTGTCTGAATGCACAGTCTGGTTCACTGATAGGACCTGATTTACTATAGACAAGTTAAACAACTGAAATAAATCGAAACCAAACTAGTTCACTGCAGAAGAAGAATGAAACAAGATTTGTGTGTCCTTTGTATGTTGCAAGAAGGCTGCACTGTCCTAACACAGGTATCTCTTGACCTGAATAGCTAGTTAACTTAACATTTGCAGCATGCAATGGAGGTGTGCCCAGCTGTTTGTACGTGTCTTGATTGATCAGTGAAACTGCAGCTCCGGTATCGAGCTGGAATGGCATCACATTGCCGTTAATGTCCAAGTCTACAAAAAGTTTATTGTCCTGCTGACGACAAGAGCGACTGTTTCGTGCAACGTGAACTGACACTGGTTCATAATCACTTGCGACTTGACGGGATTTCCGGCAATGTCGATGCACACTATTTGTGGGACGAACACAGTCACTTTTAGAGAGAGTGGCACTGAGCGGAGTGGAATGAACTACATGAATTTCCATGGGCGAAGTTTCACGAGCCTGAGTATCCTTGGTTCGAATCCAGCACAAAGCAAAGGGCCTGGAGTGGTTGTGAGTTTCCGATCTGAGCTTTTTCTGGCAAACACTCTGAACATGTCTTTTTTATTACAGAAAAAGCACATAGCTTGGCGTAACGGGCAATTCTCACGCGAATGTCTAGTAGGGCACTGAGGGCATGATTTTAGCACTGCATTTGCTTGCCGGTGCGGCACACGTGGCTGAGAGCTTGGTGGCAGCGGCGCGGCCGGGCGCGAGGGCTGTTTACTGCTCCGTGGAGCTCGCCCGGCAGGCTGGTTAACCTGACACATGGCTGGTGAAGTTTCAAATGATTCCTGTGCAAAGTCAAGTGTGTCCTGCCGATCCAATATGTCCATCACTTGTTGAAGCGAGGGATTGACTAGTTTCAAAATCT
The DNA here is from genome assembly GCF_021461395.2 of Schistocerca americana. Taxonomy (NCBI): domain Eukaryota; kingdom Metazoa; phylum Arthropoda; class Insecta; order Orthoptera; family Acrididae; genus Schistocerca; species Schistocerca americana. The sequence goes on from NC_060121.1 coordinate 683,507,766, forward strand.
GTTCCCTTAAACGAACATCAGAAACGTTCTGTGCAATTGCATCACGTACCATAGTATCGGAATAAGGGAGTCCACATTGACACTTGCACAATCCCTAGTAAGGCCTTGCAAGTTTGCAACCCACTCCCAATTAGTCTGACCTGCCATACGATTTGTACGTGTACGTACTTGCAAATACCGGTGGACGAATGAAGGTATACCGTTTCGCAACTACATTGACTCATTCTTTGAAATATGCATGTAATGCAGACATAATTTCTTCGTAGGACAGAGTTGCTACGTCGCGTCGGGGAAATAATTTGACTATCACATGCTACGTGTTCACCCCAAATGATGATAACAAAAAAGGCTGCCGCTCATTACCTTGAATTCTGTAGGGGGCGAGATGGAATCCAAATTGGCGTGACCACTCCGTCCAGCTTTCCAATGCAGCATGAAAAGGTCGAAAAGTTGGTGGAACAGCGTGTTGTGGCTGCATTAGCGGTGGAGCGGCTGCTGACACATCGTTTTGCATCGCACGGTGACCCTGGATGAGCTGTCCAAGGGCATTCAGCAAGGGCTGCGTCTGCTGATTCTGTAAGCGATGAAATTCGGACAGTACATCTGGAGATTGTAGCGAAGGCATTACACAAGTAAATCAGGGCAATATCGATAAGAACGCGGTTTTGCCTCGTCGCCAATGTTGTGTTTAGCCGGAGAGCCAACACCGTGTTACTAGAGGAGGCCGAAATGCATGCGTTTTAGCTCATGCAGGCTGGCGTGAGGTCTGGAACAGGATAAGGAAATTAGAATTTAGAAAAACGGATGTAGCTGGTGGAATAATTAACTTTAATCCATTAATGATGAACGTTGCTCTTGACGGTACATGATTCAAAATATCCATAGTAAGTGAATATGGCGCCTTGCTAGGTCGTAGCAAATGACGTAGCTGAAGGCTCTGCTAAACTATCGTCTCGGCAAAGGAGAGCATATTTTGTCAGCGAACCATCGCTAGCAAAGACGGTTGTACAACTGGGTCGAGTGCTAGGAAGTCTCTCTAGACCTGCCGTGTGGCGGCGCTTGGTCTGCAATCACTGATAGTGGCGACACGCGGGTCCGACGAATACTAACGGACCGCGGCCGATTTAAAGGCTACCACCTAGCAAGTGTGGTGTCTGGCGGTGACACCACAGTTAGTTTACTATACACCAAGTACCACGTTAGTCATAGCTTTAGTACCTTAGGTATAAGAAGCCAAAATTTATATGTTTTCGGGAAATGATATTTTTGCGCGATATTGTTTAAAATTTTCTGGATTAACATCACGCATAAAATTGTTTTATTTATTATTCTTAAGAGAACACATAAAGATGTACAAGATGGTCAAAGTTTAGCTCAAATCGCTAGAAATACACTATCTCTCTGCGCAAAGTCGCGCATGTAGTCAATGAAGTTAGGAGATTTGACGTGAAATGTCCCACCGTGTAGTTAGCTAGGGCAGGCTGTGTGCCAACAACAGTTCAATAATTAGTAGGATTGCAAGGTGCCTCAAACCTAGATATTTCAGCGTCCTGTTGATTCAGCACATCAGACTAATTCTGCAGTTTTCCTCAGTTTTGGTAACTAGATGGTTAACCACAAGTAACATTCGAAAACCACAATGCACATCTAACTCAAAATAGAGGCTCTGAATCTGCGGTACGTATTAACAAGGGATTTCTTATTCCAGTCGTTTTGGCATCTATAGTTTTTGCAAGAGCCTACGAAAGACGTCAATAGCTAGTGGATGCTTTCACTCGTGAATTGTTAATTATACATTCATCAATCACGCGTATCACAAACTTCAGCATGAATCCGGTAGTCACTATAGACGAAGCCTGTCTACGATTTAGACGTATATTGAACATAAGGAAATTACCACGAGCGATTTAAATTTAAAAAATGCATGAAACTGCGAAGTAGTGTAAGATGAAATGTACTACTACTACTGCACTGATACGCTTATCACAAAAGAAAGGTTTAAAAAAAACACTTGATCGATTCACCATCATAACAGGACAAAATTTTGGGACCTTAGACTTCGGAAACATATCCAGTCAACCGTTTGCGTGATCGAAGAAACAAACAGAAACTCTCACAAGTTTCAATCCAGGCGACATCATCACCTACCCATTATTGTGAAGCAACAACCTGACTGTTGAACACTGTCTTATTATTATTCTAGATATCGTCACAATCAATCAGAAATAGTACTTACCAGAGATAGAACCTCCACATACGGTCAACCGTGACTGCCTGCACAACACGTCCTTATTGTGTAAAATAAACTTTCCCTATTCAAAAATTGTCCTGGAGTCTTATAGGAGTGTATAAAAAGGGTTACTACTTCAAAGGAAATCTCTTTTCTTTACTTCATTTAATTTTATTTTGAGTCATCAGTCTTATGCCTGGTTTCTTGCGTCCCGCTACGAATTCCTCTCCAGAGCCTCACTTTTCATCTCAAGGTAGCACTTCCAACCTACGATCTCGAATATTTGCTCGATGTACTCCACTCTCTGTCTTCCTCTACAGCTGCTACCGTCTACGGCTCCCACTAGTATCACGGAAGTAATTCCCTGACAACAGATGTTCTATCATCCTGTCCGTGCTCCTCCTAAGTGTTTTCGTATATATTTTCCCTCGTCTCTTCTCTGAAGAACCTACTCTTTCTCTAACTTATCAGTCCACATAATTTTCAACATGCTTCTTTAGTATCAGAGATGCTTCGATTCTCTTTTCTCCCAATTTACCTATAGTCCTTATTTCACTATCACACAATGCTGTGCTCCAAGCGCACATTCTCAGAACTTTCTACCACAAATTAAGAGCTACGTTTGATGCTTGCAGATTTCTCTTGGCCAGGAATGTCCTTTTCGCCAGTGCTTGTCTGCTTTTAACGTTCTTCTTTCTCTATCCTTCATCATATTGCTGCACAGCTATCATATTTCCTTAAACATCTACTTCGTGATCACCAATTGTGGTATAAAGTCTCGTTGTTCTCATATTTGCTACCTATTAGATTCGTCTTTCTTGAGTTTACTGTCAATCCGTATTCTGTACTCATTCCATTCAACAGGTCCTCTAATTCTTCTTCATGTTCACTGAGGATAGGAATGGTATCAGCGAATCTAATCTTTGATATATTTTCAACTTAATCACGCTCTTAATATTTCTTTTATTTCCATCATTCTTTCTTCGAAGTATAGACTGAACAGCCGGAACAAATGACCATATCCCCACCTTAACCCTTTTGAACACGAGCACTTCGTTGTTCGTCTTCCTCTCCTACAGTTCCCTCTTCATACTGTTACACCAATATCTCCATGATCGACGAATGCTTCCTCCCCGTGAGTAACATTAGACACAACCAATTTAGAAATTAAAGAATGTATGCTAAAGTATCAGAGGAAACTACCTCAGCAGGTTCTCTCCTCCGTAGACTTCTTCAGTTTCATACTAAAGTAATCAGCTATATCTTCTAAGATTTATGAACTGCAGTCACTGTTTTCGTATTCCGTATCAACAAATCCATTTATTCCACAGCAGACCAGAATGCGGATTCACCTCCAAAACAGCTGCAATGCTTGATTTTCATATCACAGGAGGCCTATCTACACGAAAGTTGTTCTAAAACAGTGCTTCCCTACCTTTCTTAGACCATTACCCCAGAGTGTAGTTAGAAATTAACTGATACCTCCGCCCTCAACTCACCCTCCCCATATTATCACCAACTTTAGCACCTAACTAATTGCATAATGAAAAGACTTCTTGGTACACTTATTTTTAAAATGATGATGAAAGCTGAATGATATTTAGTGTGTGTGTGTGTGTGTGTGTGTGTGTGTGTGTGTGTGTGTGCGTGTGTGTGTTTTCATTACTCCTTCATCTCACGCACTGCAACCCCCTTTTAAAATTAAGAAAGCCGAGATGTGTACATTATACTTACTGTTTGTGAATCACTTCATTGCTCCACTCCTTACTTCTGAACTGGGAGAAACTGGTCTTCACGCTGTTAATGCTTTGTGTCTACTCAGTCAAATAATAAAAATAATGCTGCTGAGTCCAACACCATAGCAGTCCTTGCATAGTTACTGCTGTATTGTAGTGTCAATTAATTAATTTATCTGTTTCAAAGCGATTAATGAAGCAATTTCAAGACTACGGGAGGTGCTATCAACAACTTGGAGAAAGGTACTATCAACAACTTGGAGAAGACATTTTCTTCAGGTACTAGGCGTTTGTTAGGTATGCGTCTCACTTCATCATCAGCACAACATATATGTGTGTAATGTGTGGACTATGTGACGAACCTGTAATCTCCAGCGCAATAATGCTACTAACTGAGAAAAAGTACTTACTGATAACTTATATAAGTTAAACACCCGCTAAATCGCGCAGGGCTACCAGGTAATTAGGGTTGTGGAAGGGTCAAAGGAGTCGCGGTTGGATTCATTTTATAATTTTAATTTTTTATCATTTAGTTCAGAAATACTCTTTTGAAGGAGTTAAATTTGCTTCGCGGCTGTAGGCCTCCAAACAGATGCTTTAGAATAAGTTAAATTTTGAAAAGACATGACACAGTTAAATTTACGAATAAGATAAATCGTATACATATGAGATCAGAATGCGCAGCGGCTGAAGGCCGCCAGATTAAATGTTCAAAATTCCAAATATACTGTGATGAATACTGAAGGAAGAAGGCCACAGTGTTTGAAGATGCCTAAAGGGCTGATGTCCTGGAAGATGCACAGAAAGAGATAAACGCAATAAGAGGGCTCAAGGCCGCAAGGTTAAATTCTTTAAATTAAGGGAATGTATATTACAACAATCGGTAAAACAATATATTAAGTTTAACAGTTTCCTTTTTGCAACACGAAAGGGGTAAGGCCCACAATAACTTGTAAAATCTTTCAGAGGAAATTACAATAACCTTTCAAGAGCAGAAGGCGTTAATGTTTGGACTTGAAGGAAACCCTGAGAACATGTTCCCAAGGCTGAAGGCCCACAACTAACCTTGCCAAATTAAGAACATAAAACATAGTTAAATTATAACAAAATTAACACTGCCAAAAGGATAATTAAGTGAACGGCACTCAGGAGTCTCCAGTGGATCGGTCTGCCGACGTTCTCTTCGGCGAGACAGGTGGTGAGTCCAACAACACTATTCGTGCGAACCCAACCAAGGAACAGTCACGGACCGACCGACCGACCGACCGACCGAAAGACCGACCGCTTGCTTGCCACGGTAATTTAAGGCCCCCCAAAAAATTTACAAGTATCACTGTCCACAAACAAACGCGTATGTGAACTGAGCTGCCAAAACTACACACCATGTTGGGGAGTAACAATAGGTGACGAAAAGACACTGCCTAAAAACTATGTTAGCGGCCAGGGCAGGTAAACAGGAAACTAACAGCCACAAGGCAGAAAACTCCGCTGGTTCACTTGACTATGGATAAATTAATTTGATCAATTCCACCTGAGGGCGGCTATTTCTAACACGTCACTCGTTGTTGCTTACAAGAAAACCTCCGCAACAGCAACGCCGGAACCAAGAACGTAATGCTCAAACCACTCGACCTTCACGTCCTGGGTCGGCAAGCGACGATGCTCATACCGATCGGACAGCTCCAGACAGATTCCGACACTGCGCAGAGACAGCCAACGGCCCAGTCGACTATGCCGCACGGAGATGTCCCCGGACCAACCGACAGACCAACGATCCACCAAAAATCAGGCCCAGCTTAAGCGATGTGTGGCGGCAGCGGTCGGGCGGGAGAAATCCACGCAGGGCTCACTGCTGCTGCAAGCCGGCGACTGGCTGGCGTGGGCTGCGCTCCAGACGCGTTGCAACTGACTGCCATGGCGCAACTCACGACCGCCGTGAACTCTCTTCCTCGCACGTTCCGACTCCGCGCAGGATCCGGCAGTGGACCCAGCGACTGCACCGCGCGGAGATATCTTCCCTGGTCCGCAGAAACCGACCGACAGCCTGCTGGTCCATCCACGACTGCTGTTCCGTCGCGACTCCACAGCTGGTGCGTCTCCCACCCACTTTCAGACGCATGACGGTGGGAATACTGGCTAGGACCCAACCATGCAGAGGAAACACCCTCACTGGCTAAACAACACCCCTGCACCAGAGAAGGACCGACCCAAGTTGCCCAGGTTGGTAATTGAAGGAGACCACGAGCGCTCAGAGAACCATTTACACTTCGCCCGATGAGACGACCAACCTCTCACAGGCAGTATTCCGAAACATTTAAAATAACTTGTCAAAGGAGATAACGGTAACTACACACACCACCCGACAAACACTCACACGAAGAACTGAACGATACCCAACAGTCACTAAACACGCACGAAGACAATCCGGGAGTCGATGCACACACACACACACACACACACACACACACACAGCCGACTCATGAACAACCGGCGAGCCAAAACTCGTCGTCCGGTAGTAACGACCGACCGACGATCCACTAAGACCGTGACCCGTCTCACGTGATGCGTGGCGGCAATGGTCGGGCGAGCCGTGTCGATGCAGACCTCACTGCTGTCCCAACGCGACTGCCCTAGTGCTACATTGCAACGCCCGGACTGTCAGGTCCGGACTGCGCTGCAGATACGTTTCAACTGACTGTCAGACCCGAACTCGCGGCCCGAACTTCCTTAAGCTGTCGGCACATGGACCGTGCTGTCGAACTTTAACGTCGAGAGTGTCAAGTTCAACGTGAAGCTGAACGCTCAGGAAAGATGCGACTTGTGTATACGGTACGTGGGCCCCAACGTGGTATACGCGATCGCAAAGCGCTCCAGCGGCTGTTGAAGGATGTTCCTAGTTCGTAAATGACTCTGTTTACTCAACGGGCGCGCATAAAACTCTCACGTTATTCTATTAAAACGCACATTTCCTCCATCTTCCACTAAAGGAAAAGTACCATGACCAATCAATAAGGACACAGGCTTAAAAGAGTTCCATTACGAACAGTGTAGTACAAATTTGGAATACTTCTCCGCATAAGATAAACATTATTTCATCATTTCCACATTTTAGTAAAACCACAAGGTCAGTCTTACTTGATCACTGTTCCTACCCACTAGCAGAATCTTTCCAACATGTGACTTACGAAGCTTAAAACAAAAAAGGAGCAAAATATCTTTATACAAGTAGCGCAAGCTCTCCTGTAGATTAGGTCATCGAACAAAGTCACCCCTCAAAAAAGGTGAACTTATATTTACGTAACATAAAATATGAAAGTATATACTTATATTAAACTAATAACAAAGTACCAGAACCTAATAAAAAAGCAAATGTTAGGAAAAAAAATTTAGAAGGGTCAAGACGCGAACCACCGCCCCAACAAACAACTCCATACAAAACACAACGCCACTCATTACGCTAAATCAACAACATTCAATTAGTATCAAACCATTCTGTCTTGCCCTTCCTGATAACCTTTGTCGTACATATGTTACTAATTCAAATTTAATTATAACAAACTGTACCAAGAACAATGCGTTTTGAGTGGATCTTCCGTGTGTCGCTGCCTTCAAATAGCCTACTCTGATGTACGCAAGTTACAATAATTCTTTGGCCACGAATATGATGTTTCTCATTATTTTATTGGAACGAATCACACAATTAACAACGCGTATTCAAGTGATTCTTAATTTTCTGGTGCACAGAAACGGCATATGTCCATATAGGCTTGAAATGAATGCCAATATGGTACCTCACAACTCTGTACTGAGGGGAGACGGCGTGCGTGTGACGTAGGTGGCGTTGTGCCATCTCGTTGGTCAACGATCAGACGCACGCTCAGAATATCTGACAAGGTAGATATTGCTCTGCACGTTCGGAACGATTCCCGAACGTGCTATTCCACGCTATGACGTCAGAAACTCGGCACGCTCAACGCTCAACGTTCAACGTTCGGATGCACGGTCCGTGTGCCGACGGCTTTACGACAGACCACGGCCGGAAAATAATAGCAGTCAAGCAAAGATATTACGAGAGGGGATATATCGATAAGCGCTGCTAACGCCACTCACAGTCAGGCAAAGCAGCAATTCAGTGACAGTAGTAATTCAAATTAAGGTTGTGAGGTGGAAGTACGTTAAAAACAAGGTGTAACATACACGATGGTAGGAACACGAACCACGCACCACTCAATAAGTAATATTAGAGTCTCACAATAGCAATGATCTTTTGAAAACAATTTAGTTTCGTGACTGAAACAGAATCCAGTCGTTTAATTCTTATCCCTCAAAACATTTCAGTTTATCCCTCATGGGCAATTACCCCAGGTTGAGAACCGCTATTCTAGAACGATCTAGTTATTCTTTAGTTTACTACACAAATAACACACCCATCTTCCTTTCGGCGCCGGCCAGTGTGGCCGTGCGGTTAAAGGCGCTTCAGTCTGGAACCGCGTGACCGCTACGGTCGCAGGTTCGAATCCTGCCTCGGGCATTGATGTGTGTGATGTCCTTAGGTTAGTTAGATTTACGTAGTTCTAAGTTCTAGGGGACTGATGACCACAGAAGTTAAGTCCCATAGTGCTCAGAGCCATTTGAACCATAATACATTCCTTTTCTTCGAGTTGAATTCTCCCCAAACTCAATCAGTTCCTATTAACAACATCGTTCTTATTTGATAAATGTGGTATAAGTCCTTGGAAAATTGCTTCCGCTGGGTCCACCGTTATGAAAACGCTATATATGTGATGAGCAGTTACTTCGAAGAAAAACAGGTTCATGCAGTTCATTTCAAAGAAACCTGACAATGAATATTCAAATACTGGATAGCTACAGACGTTGCATCAAAGTACATCTCTTACTAAGATAAGGAGAAAGATTGACCAGACAGTCAACGAGCCAGAGAATAAGTCGTTCTTCTGCTCTTGTAGACATTTCTAAATCAAGTAAGAAATCTGTCAACAGATAACTTTCTCACATGCCATCAGCCTGCCAAGAAACTTTAGCAGAAGGAAATGTTGTTAGTGGTGATAATGAGTAGGATTCATCGAGAGACCTCTAGCCGCATTAAGAAGAACAGTTTCAACATACACCCACTATCACCTTAAAACTGAGCGAGTGGAGGCCTGAGAGGAGGGAAAAAGAGGGGAGAGGAAGTTGCAGCGGGAGAAGGGGGACTGGAAGGGGGGGGGGGGAATGGAATGAAAAAGGGGGTCATGGTATACCAGGGAGCTGGAGATGGGCAGGGTGGGAAATGGAGGGAAAGGTAAGTCAGGAGGGAGTGTAGAGACACGGAAGGGGTGTACAGCAAAGGGAGGGGGAAGGAGGGACGAAAACAACTCAGAGGAAGGCAAAGGACGGGAGAGGGAGCCCTGAGGAGCAGGAGGTGGAAGATAGGGTTAGAGTTGGTAGAAGGGGTAGAGATCAGAGCGAAGCTCATAATCCAGGAGGGGTAGGTGATGGAAGTTGTTTTGGGAAAGGAGGTGAAGCGTGTGGAGATGGAGAGAGGGTGGGACACAACTTTAAATGTGCGTCAATGGGCTGAGAGAATAGAAGACACCAGAGGGAGTGAGACAATCGAGTCTGCGGATGATGTACAGAGTGTGGATGTGTTTGAGGAAAAGGAGAAGATGTGGGAAGGGGATGAGGTTGTAGAGAATTCACATGGGAACACGAGGCAGGTATGGAAGGTGAGGTGGAGTGCATGGCATTCAAGAATTTGAAGGGCTTTATAGAATCTGGGAGTGATGGAAATCCTGGCAACACTGGCATAACGAAAGATGGGGGGGGGGGGAGGATCAAGGATTTGTTGATGTGAAGGATTATGTGAACAGATGCAGTCCCCATGTCTGGCCAGGCAGGGTTTTCAGGGCTTTGTGTTGGATTGTAAGGAGGTAAGCTATCCATGTGAGGTGACAGTCGAGGGCGAGGCCAAGGTATTTCTGGTTAGGAGGGAGTTGGATAGGACGACCATAAATTGGAAGGTAAAAATCGTGGAGGCAGAAGGAGTTAATTGTACAACCCATCATGATTGCCTGAGTCTTGTAACTGTTGATGCAAAATAGCGATGGTGAACTGGTCGAGGTGAGTTTGAGGGGTACGTTGGGACCTTTGATGGATAGTATAAAGGGCCAGGAAAGCGTTGTCATCAGAAAATTGGAAGAGGTGAACAGGCAGGGAAGGTTTGGCCATATCTACAGTATACAGGAGATAGAGGAGAGGGGGAAAGGACCGAGCATTGGGGCACGCCGGCGGTGGGATACAAACTATGGGTGTTGGTATTGTTGATACTGACATAGGAAGACTAATCCATCAGTGGGAGGCCCTGTTTATACCGGCCGCGAGGAGCACTCACGTTGCGAGATGGGCAGCACTACGATGACACTATAGCCCCTATTGGCAATCCAGTTCTGTTTTCTCCAACGGGCATTCAACTACCGCCGTGCCCGATACCAGGAAAGCTGCTTCAAAAAAATGCTGCTCATCCAGTGATTTCAATGTCCAGAAACAAACAAGTGAGAATAATAAAGAGACGTTAGGAACTTTAGGAATAGATCAAATTCCTGGGTAGACATGCAACGTTGTATATCCAAAACAATAATCAGTAGCTATTACTACTTCGGTAAACAATATTGTTTCAAATCTGTACATTACATACTCTTTCACACACTTACTTTGGAATAAAAAAATCCTACATCACAAAGGAATTATCCCAACAGTATAAGATCGTTAGATGTGATGTGCACCTACAGACAATTAAATGATCACAATTTCATTAAAAAACTGGATGATTGATTCAAGAGAAAGAGCTTCGCAAATTGAACAAGTCCATAACATGATGGTAAAACTTTGGTCCCTCTTCTTTTTTTTTTTTTTTTTATTTCCACCAATCTACAGACTGGCTTGATAAAGCCCACCACCAATTCCTCTCCAATGCGAACCTCTACATCTGAGAGTAGCACTTGTAATCAACAGTCTAAGTTATTTACTGGATGAATTCCTATCTCTTTCTTACTTCACAGTTTTTGCCGTCTAATATTCTCTTCAGTACCATGAAAGTCATTCCCTGATGTCGTAATAGGTGTCCTATCATGTAGTCCCTTCTCCTTGTCAGTGTTTTCCACATATTCCATTCTTCTCTGCTTCTGCGCAGAACCTCCTCATACCTTACCTTATCAGCCCACTTAATTTTCAACAATCGTCAGTAGCACCACATCGTAAATGCTCAAGTTCCCTCTGTTCCAGTTCCCCACAGTCCATGTCTCCCTACCATACTATGCTGTGCTTCGTCAAATTAAGGCCTATGTTTGAAAATAGTAGACCTCTCTTGGCCAGGAATGCCCTATTTGCCCCCCTGCTATTCTGATTGGTCCTTGATCCGCCCATCATTGGTTATGACGCTGCCAAGATAGTAGAATTCCGCAGCTTCATCTATTTTGTGACCATCAGTCCTGACGTTAGGGTTTCTCACTATTCTCATTTCTGCTACCTCCCATTACCTTCAGTTCTTCAGTGTATTTTAGTCCATCCTCTGTACTCATTAGACTGTTCATTCCATTCTGGAGATCGTGTAATTCTTCTTCAGTTTCACTCACGATAGCAATGTCATCAACGAATCGTACCACTGACAATTCTTCACCTTGAATTTTTATTCCACTCCTGAACCTTTTTTAAAGGTATATATTGAACATTGGGGGAGGACGACTACGTCGATGTCTTACAATCATTTAATACGAGCACAACTTCCTTGGTCGTGCAGTCTTATTTTTCCCTCTTAACTATCCTACATATTGTTCATTTCCTGTCTCTCTCTATACCTTACCACTATTTTTGTCAGAATTTCGAACATCTTGCACCACTTTACACTGCCGAATGCTTTTTCCAGGTCGAGAAATCCTATGAATCTATGCTCCGTCTTGCTTTTATTATCAACTGCAACGCCAGAATTGCCTCCCTGTTGCGTTTATCTCTCCTCAAGTAAAACTGATCTTCGTTTGACACCTCCTCAATTTTCTTTTCCATTCTTCTGTATATTATTCTTGCTGGCAACTGGGATTCATGAGCTGTTAAGCTGATTTCGCGATAATTCTCGCCCTTGTACGGTTGGTTGGATGGTTTGGGGGAAGAGACCAAACAGCGAGGTCATCGGTCTCATCGGCCTTGGGAAGGACGGAGAAGGATGTCGGCCGTGCCCTTTCAAAAGAACCATCCCGGCATTTGTCTGGAGTGATTTAGGGAAATCACGGAAAACCTAAATCAGGATGACCGGACGCGGGATTGAACCGTCGTCCTCCCGAATGCAAGTCCAGTGTGCTAGCCACTGCGCCACCTCGCTCGGTGCACTTTTCCAGACTTGCATTCTCCGGAATTGTGTGGATGATGTTTTTCCGATACTCTGATGTTATGTCGCTAGTCTGAAAAGGTCTACACATCAACCTGAATAGTCCTTTTGTTGCCACTTTCCCCAATGATTTTAGAAATTCTGATGAAATATTATCTATCCCATCTGGCTTATTTTCTCTTGAATCTTCCAAAGCTCTCTTAAATGCTGATTTTAATATGCAACCCCCATTCCTTCTAAATCGACACCTGTTCCTCCTTCTACAACATCAGACAAATCTTCCCCCTGATAGAAGCCTTTAATGTACTCTTTCCACCTACAAGCTCTCCCCTGCAATTGACAGTGGAAGTCCTCTTACACTCTTAATGTAATCAGTCTTACTTTTAGTTTTGACTTTCCTATGTTTTCAGTCAATGCTTTGAAAAATCACTTCTTTTTCGGTTTCTTCACATTTTTCAGGCAGCCATTTAGTCGTAGCTTCCCTGCCCTTAGTATTTATTTCATTCCCCAGTGTCTTGTATTTGTGTATTCTTGAATTTCCCTCGTGTGCTTCTTTCCTTCTTCTGTTACTCATGGTTTCTTCGCAGTTATCTTTTTTGTATCTATGTTTTCCTTTCCAACATCTGTGATAGTCCTTTTTAGAAACGCCCATTCCTCTTCAACTTAACTGTGTTCCGAGCTATTCCTTACTAGTGGATCTATAGCCTTAGAGAACTACAAGCATATAAGTGATTACTTAGTACTAACGTATTCCACTGCTTTGCTGATTGATTCTACCTGACTAATGTCATAAGCTTCCGCATACTCTTCATCACTACTACATTGCGATCTGGGTCTGTATATACTTCTGGGTTTGCTTCACAATCCAGTACACGATTTCGGGATCTCGGTCTGACCATGATGTAATCTAACTGAAATCTTCGCAAGTCACCCGGCCTTTTCGAAGTGCACCTTCTCCAATAGGATTCTTGAACGGAGTATTATCTATTACTTGCTGAAATCTATTACAGAACTCAATTAATTTTTTTCCTCTCGCACTCCTTGTCCCAAGCCCATATTCCCTGTAACCTTTTCTTCTACTCCTACCCCTACAACTACATTCCAGTCCCCCATGACTGTTATTTATCTCCGTTTACGTACTGTGCTACTCTTTTGATATCCTCATATACTTTACCTCTTCGTATTCAGCTCGTGACGACGGCATGTATATCTGAACTATCGATGTCTATGTTGGTTTGCTGTCGATTCTGGTAAGAACAGCCCCACCACTAAACTGTTCACAATAACACACTCTGTGTCCTACCTTCCTGTTCTTAAGGAATCTTACTCCGGTAACACCATTTTCTGCTGCTGTCGATATTATACTCTACTCATCTGACCAGATATCCTGGTCTCCTTTCCATTTCATTTCACTGAACCCCACTGTATCTAATTTGAGCGTTTCCATCTCCATCTTCAGATTGTCTAGCTTACCTCCAACGTTCAGGCTTCTGATATTCCACGGCCCTGTTCGTAGAACATTGTCCTTTAATTGGTTATTCAATCTTTTTGTCATAGTCATGTCCCCCTAGGAGTCTCCTCCCGCAGATCAGAATGGGAAACTATTCCGGAATCATTTGCCAATGGTGTCATCATGACACTTTTTCACTGCAGGCCACATGTGCTATGGGTACACGTTATGTGTTTTCATGCAGTGGTTTCCATTGCCTTCTGCATCCTATCCTGATGCCTTTGGTCATCGATGATTTTTCCACCTTTAGGGGCAGATCCCCGCCCCAAGGAGAAAAGAGTGTCTTGATCCTTTTTCCTCTCCTCTGCCCAGTGGCAGAATGATGGTGACTTCTTACACCAGAAGTCCTTGGTCGCCAATAACGGTTATTAATATTTCAAGGGATAACGGCTTTCGCACCTGGGAACGACTATATTTAGTTTACCAGTCAAAACGATACTCGACCATCGTTGCATACCCTTAAGCAATTTGTTATTCGTCTTGGCATTGATTGACGGAGTTGTTGGAAGTCCTCCTAAGAGATGTCGTGACAAGTTGTGACCAGCTGGTGCGTTATGTCGTCAGTATCCCGACCCGGCTGGAGGTCCCTACCAATGGTGCTTCAAACGTTTCCTATTGGGGTGATACGATGACCTTGCTCGTCAAGGTAAGCAGTACAAACTGTCGCCTTGTGCTGGCGGAATTGCCTTGCTGAAATATAACGGGGTGTAAAATGTCGTCGACGTACCACTGTGCTGAAAGGGTTCCGCGGAAGACAACCAGAGATATCCTACTTTTGAAAAGAAATGGTAATCACAAACTGTCACTCATGGTTGTTGGGCTGTGTGGTGGGCGACAGTAGGATTCGTTTCCCATTGTTGTCTGGAGGGTCTCCAAACTCGTCTTCACAGTTCATCGGGGCTGAAATCGATGCGGGATTCATCATAGGATCAATGAGAGTCCGGGCTGGAGACGTGTTTGGAGACAGTACAGATAGCGGTGGGATCCCAGCCTCTCTGCCATACGGCTCGAAAACCAGGACTGATGGTCTGGAGAGCCACATCTTTTCATTGCAGGTTACCGATGGTTGTCATCAGCGGTACCCTTACAAATCAGCGGTGCGTCGACGATATTATGCATCCCGTTCTCTTGCCTTTCATGGGAAGGCATCCTGGGTTTAGATTTCAGCGTGATAATGGCCACCTGCACAGGATGAGAATTTCCACTGTTTGTCTTCGTGCTTGCCAAACCGTACCTTGGCCAGAAAAGGCACCGGATCTATACCTAATTCAGAAGGCCGGGAGGGACCATTATGTGCACTGCCGGGATACTGATGATCTAAAGAGCCAATTGAACAGAACTGTACGATATGTTTCACGAGGATACTCAAAAACACTGTCACTCAATGCCAAACGAAATACCTTCTTGCATAAGGGCCAGCGGTGGACCAGTACGTTATTTACTTGCCCAATTCGTGAATAAATCATCCAGTTTTCTCAAGTGGTAATCATGTATTTGTGTGTACATGTTTACCGTCTCATTCGGATGATTTCTTCGTTGTATATCGCCCTTTTGTGGATTTTTAAGATGTATTTCATTAGAAGTTTGTTGTAGCACTAAACCGGCCACATTTGACGCGGACTGTACGAGCCTTCTTCTACTACAAATTATTACTATAGATGCCCTGACATGTCTCAGGTGTCAGCAACCGAGTGTGTCGGGGTATGCTAGGAAAACAGTTTTTAGTGCTAGTCATCCATCGACATGTGCTGATCATTTATTTGACGAATCGCACAAGAGCAGCATGGAAAATAATTCCCCTGGAATACATATAGGTCATCTTTCATTCTTCTTCACGGAATTCAGAGGCTCTTATTTCAGTAAGTTTGAATTTAACGCAGTCCTTTAGTCTCAGCATCGCACAATGCTTATAGTTCAGTGTTGCCTCGTTCTTGATCTATCGTATGAAGCCTACATTTATTACATTCAATGTAGGTAAGTACACCATAGCAGTTTCAATATACGTTAAGTGATGCCGGGTCAGATACAATATTTCGTCAAGAAATAAGAAAACGTGTTTCATTTTGTTTGCCATGATTTCTCTTGCACGTCAGTAGCAACACACAGCACGACAGGTTTTGGATGAAAGGGAAGCAAAACGCCTAGAAACCTCTACAGAAATGCTGGCTTCCCGGCACCATATTTTACGTATATTAACTGAGAATTCATTCGCTACGTACAATGAAACTTGAAAATGTATTAAAATGGATTAATTCTAGTTTCGGAACATTCCCATCTAAAATGATTAATAAATTATAAGTACAACTGCTCGCGTGCTCGTTTAGTTGAAAAATTATTAATGCTGCCTTATGTACAGCTTTGCCTAGGAACCGGAATTTCCATTTCTGTTATGTATAATGAATGTCTACCTGGAAAATAACATTTTTAGAAGCTTCTAGTAACGCTCTGTACAATTTCTTTATTTCTTTTCACCGGAAAGTACCCTCACTAGAGTGTGAGCATCTAAACGGTATTCACGCTTCTGCAACCCATTTTTGAAAGAGAAGGTCTCACTTAGATAATGAGTTATCTTAGAGTGTCCTTCATTTCGCGAAATAATGAGAAGAACCCACTACATGCTCCTGAATGGAAACAACCCGCAGATGCTTTGTGAGTAGTATCTTCAGTGCCGCGCGGCATAGCCAAGCGGTTTGAGATGCCGTTAAATAATTAATGGGTAAATGTTCATAATATTTTACAAAATGTTTGAATTTTCGTATGTGATAAATCAGGGGGAGCGATCTGTTTTACTTGGTAAAAAGTTTCCAAAGTCAAGCGCTCATAAATATTTCTTTATTTACAACAACCGGTTTCGACAGACTTTGATGTCATCTTCAGGTCTTCAAAACGTTTTGTTATAAAACGTGTTCCATTTCAGCTTCAAAATATTTTATTATAAAACGAGTTTATCAGTTTTAATCACAGTTAATCAGTCTTGGCTTCATTTGGAAACCAACCTGTCATTCGTCTCTAGGGGTCTACAGAATGCACGGAAACACAAATCAGATAGTTCAGTCGTTTGTACGTAGCAGGTCTTGGAGACGTTTGACTAAAGTGCAAAGCCTCGACCGGCAATTCAAATGTCATAGATCAATTAGCAATAAAATATAGAATTAAGAAACTCTATGAAACGTGGTATATGGAAGGGCCTCAAACAGCCTACAGACCAATTAAATATTCGGCATTCTGTGTGTTCCTCACTTTCCAACAATGTCAACAGGGCACAGCAAGGAATGATTTTCACTATACGTTTTGCTTATTACAGAACACCCGGGTTCCCAGGGTCGATTACCGGAGGGGTCGGCGATTTTCTCTGCCTCGTGATGACTGGGTGTTGTGTGATGTCCATATGTTAGTTAGGTTTAAGTAGTTCTAAGTTCTAGTGGACTGATGACCATAGATGTTAAGTCTCATAGTGCTCAGAGCCATATTACAGAACAACAGCCTAACATGATTTCAGATACATATTAGCTCGAAACTGATATAAGTATTCGGAACTGCAATATAAATGGATATAATAACTGACACCCGCATTAAAATTTTAAATGTGTCGTTGACAGAAAATAAAACTTAGCAGTGCAACAATAATAATCGTCATCATCACACTCGCATGGAAAGTATTTTTCATTCTAATCGCATATAGAGGGTTACCTCCTCCGTGGATTTAAAAAGCTATGAGAGTAGAATGTCGCTTTCAACAGCGTATCAGGTCATTGGCTTATTAGTTACCTCACAAAACGTTCGTAAAACTAGGACTTGTTCTTAACCCTGGATCAATAAAAAGGGGAATTTTCTTTTTTATAGTATTTTTAGTCATCGGTCTTCTGACTGGTCTGATACGGCCCGCCAACATCTCCTCTCCTGTGCCAACCTTTCCATGTGGGAGTAGCAACCTACATCCTTAATTACTTGCTAGATGGATTCCAATCTTTATTTCCTCTACAGTTTTCTCTCCTCTGCGGCTTCCTCTAGTACCATGGAAGTTATTCCATTGATGTCTTAACATATGTCCTATCACCTTGTTCCTTTTCCTTGTGTGTGTTCCACACAGTCTTTCACTCTACGTTCCTGTAGCGAACTTCCCCTTTCCTCAACTTATCAGTCCACGAACAATTTGTCTGTTGCTTCTGTTCTCTTCTGTTTCTGTTTTACTGCAGTCCACGTCTCACGCCACACAGCACTATGCTCCAAATGCACATTCTCAGAAATTTCTTCCTCTACTCAAGGTCTATTTTTATACTAGTAGACTTTTATCGTCAGGAATGCTCTAATCGCCTGTGCTAGTCTGTTTTTTACGAACTCCATTCATGCCTAGGTAGCTGAATCTCTTAACTTCGTTTACTCGATGATTCCCAGCTTCGATGTGAAGTTTTCGCTGTTCTCGTTTTTCCTGCTACTCTTTACATGTTACTTTGCTACTAAGCCATCGTAAAGTTCAACACACCACATTTAATTTAAAGGAGGTCATAATTTATAGCTTATTCAATAGTTAGTTACCACTGTTTCAAATAACAGATTAGGTTCAAACTCTACAGCAGTTTTAAATTTTACAAGGGTTTAATAATCGAAGGTAGATGTACTTGATGTCAGCGTTACACACTAACAGTCAGTTCCATCTTGTTCCTTGATTGCAGAGGTGATAACTTCCGACCCTTACCGACGGACGACCTATTCCACGTAGAAACGTTTACCACTGGCATATGTATCATGATAACTTATTTGAAGGGTCAAAGTAACACAGTCCTTAATGTGTCTGTTCTGTGTACGGGTCACTGGGCGAAAGTGTACACGTCAATATTCAACCAACTTTATTACGCAGAGGGATGTGTTACTTGTGAATTGTGCACCATGTATGCTCATGTTGAATGTCTCTCTCGTGCAGCCATGGCAACTTGTCTATTTCGTAGTCATCACTCACCTCGTCCGATATATTACAGTCACCAAATTTGGGCTATTTATTGTTTTCAACGAAACTTTCGTTTCAGCAAACCCTTATAGTCGAGAACTGTTGAATGACCATAACATTTGAGAATTAAAAAATACATGAAAATTAAAATATTTGTCTGTTTTGGATAGCTATTCTAACATTTGTACCGATACCACACCCTCCTTACCCTCCAGTGCTAAATCCTTCTAGATATTTTACATGAGTCTCGAAATCAACTAATGTATGATTCCGTATGAACGAAATTGACAAACTCGTATCATCATTAGTAACGCCCAATTCCGATGAGAGGCTCAGTTTGATGTTACAGTTGATTTTCTACTGTCACATCGATTACTTTAGATTTCACCCATTACTAAATAGTTCCTTAAAGCTTAGTTTCGTAGTACAGTGAAACTTCATTTATTTCATTAGAAACCACTTTAATTATTTTATTATTAGTCTTTCATGTATACATAGTGTTCATAATTTTATGCTATTGAAAGAAGCCGTTTACAAATTGTTGACGACCTTTTCCTTACTCCGTTCATAACTCTTTTAGTGTGTCTCCAGACAGCTGCCATCATGTACAGAACCAAAATACGGAATTAAGTAGAGTACATTCGCATCAGCCCTATAAAACGAAGTTCAGGACACGACACAGAAAGACATCTAAATTGCCTTTTTAGCGACTTTGTTGGTCTATGGCACTTACAGCCTTATGCATTGTCTGTTCCGTCTGCTAAAGTCTAGTGTATATGAGGTTGTCTACAGAACCTCAAAAAATATCTGCAACTGGAACCCTCTGCTCTAATAGTAATGCACGCTTTTTCTACAGATAAGAACTTCATCAGAAGTATAACATTAGAGAGAAACCCCAGTATATCTTTCTTGTGAAAAAAATTGACGGATAGCGTGGAAACCTATGGGAGGAACATAAATTGGTGTATTAGGAGAATGGTTTCATATAAACAGAAGCAAATGTTTCTATACATAATAGGCCTTTCTTTGCGAACATTGAAGCTAAATGTCGTCTAACTTCATTAACAATATTTAACTATTGTAATATCCTGTGAATGACATGTTTGCTCAAAATAGATGCCCGTAATTATTTAGTCAGACTAAGGAGGGAGTCACCATTTGTTATGAGTAATGGAAAAGGACAAAACCTACATATACACTCCTGGAAATTGAAATAAGAACACCGTGAATTCATTGTCCCAGGAAGGGGAAACTTTATTGACACATTCCTGGGGTCAGATACATCACATGTTCACACTGACAGAACCACAGGCACATAGACACAGGCAACAGAGCATGCACAATGTCGGCACTAGTACAGTGTATATCCACCTTTCGCAGCAATGCAGGCTGCTATTCTCCCATGGAGACGATCGTAGAGATGCTGGATGTAGTCCTGTGGAACGGCTTGCCATGCCATTTCCACCTGGCGCCTCAGTTGGACCAGCGTTCGTGCTGGACGTGCAGACCGCGTGAGACGACGCTTCATCCAGTCCCAAACATGCTCAATGGGGGACAGATCCGGAGATCTTGCTGGCCAGGGTAGTTGACTTACACCTTCTAGAGCACGTTGGGTGGCACGGGATACATGCGGACGTGCATTGTCCTGTTGGAACAGCAAGTTCCCTTGCCGGTCTAGGAATGGTAGAACGACGGGTTCGATGACGGTTTGGATGTACCGTGCACTATTCAGTGTCCCCTCGACGATCACCAGTGGTGTACGGCCAGTGTAGGAGATCGCTCCCCACACCATGATGCCGGGTGTTGGCCCTGTGTGCCTCGGTCGTATGCAGTCCTGATTGTGGCGCTCACCTGCACGGCGCCAAACACGCATACGACCATCATTGGCACCAAGGCAGAAGCGACTCTCATCGCTGAAGACGACACGTCTCCATTCGTCCCTCCATTCACGCCTGTCGCGACACCACTGGAGGCGGGCTGCACGATGTTGGGGCGTGAGCGGAAGACGGCCTAACGGTGAGCGGGACCGTAGCCCAGCTTCATGGAGACGGTTGCGAATGGTCCTCGCCGATACCCCAGGAGCGACAGTGTCCCTAATTTGCTGGGAAGTGGCGGTGCGGTCCCCTACGGCACTGCGTAGGATCCTACGGTCTTGGCGTGCATCCGTGCGTCGCTGCGGTCCGGTCCCAGGTCGACGGGCACGTGCACCTTCCGCCAACCACTGGCGACAACATCGATGTACTGTGGAGACCTCACGCCCCACGTGTTGAGCAATTCGGCGGTACGTCCACCCGGCCTCCCGCATGCCCACTATACGCCCTCGCTCAAAGTCCGTCAACTGCACATACGGTTCACGTCCACGCTGTCGCGGCATGCTACCAGTGTTAAAGACTGCGATGGAGCTCCGTATGCCACGGCAAACTGGCTGACACTGACGGCGGCGGTGCACAAATGCTGCGCAGCTAGCGCCATTCGACGGCCAACACCGCGGTTCCTGGTGTGTCCACTGTCCCGTGCGTGTGATCATTGCTTGTACAGCCCTCTCGCAGTGTCCGGAGCAAGTATGGTGGGTCTGACACACCGGTGTCAATGTGTTCTTTTTTCCATTTCCAGGAGTGTATATCTCCATTAAAATTACCTGATGGTTTGTGTTGTGTGTATATGTTTATATGGTTATGTGGGTTTGTGTGTGTGTGTGTGTGTGTGTGTGTGTGTGTGTGCGTGTGTGTGTGTAAGGATATATCGAGTATCACTATCAATTTGTTACCGCTATCCTCGACAATGGGCGCGAAAACCTTAGATCTCAGTGTTCTCTGGGATTTCTGTAATGTTACTGTCAGGATCATTTCGCTATTTTATAGCATAGGAGACAGTAAACTTCTCAAAAATGTTATGCACTATCCTGTTTACTTATGTAGTTTATCCTTTTTTATTTTGTGTCGAGGTTGTCTTTCTCAGTTCTCTTTTCACCACAGGGTGTTGCCACCAGTGTATTAAACACAAAAGGGAACATGCCTTAACAGTGCATTTCCGTATGCGGATTGGTGCCTCCTAATGTGAATGGGGCAATAAGTGTGCCCCGAAGGGTCATTTCAAGCTTAGTCATTGTGCGTATAGTCACTTGACGCCAAGAAGTGTTCTAAGTACAGTAAATCTCCAACTGGGATGGCACACACCTCACTGATATCCTTTGTTCATTCGACTAGTTGTGAGACATAGTTCAATGACGACCCCTCTTGTACTCGTCGTCTGTGATTAACAACTCCAGCTGATGAGTGTTACATATAGATTATGGATACATTCCATATCAAGGAGAATACACCAGAACTTTACACTACATTGTTGTAAAGTACTTAATAGACCTTTGTCAGATCAGATAGTGTGCAATAGAAGTCTTCAGCTGCGCGACCGACCTGCGTGGTGTGCAGAGGGGGTGAGAGAGGGGTTGAAAGAAATCATAGATTGTCGGAAGTTTGTGAAGATAATCGACACTTCTTCGCCCAATGATAGAGCTTCCGTAGCGGATAGAATATCCATGCGGAAGGCGTGAGGGTGCGCCCAGGCCGCGAATTTGCAGTGAGCGCATGATCAATGCTCTTCCTGCTCCCATCACACTGCACTGTGACATTTGTTACCTCCCTGTATCCGTAGCTGCGACGAGGAGCGACGCACCTGTTGAGTAACAATCGACAAATACTCACCCACCATAAAGCGAGTCAGAACGAACCATGGGAATAGCAAATGACGGCGAACGATTGTTACTTACTTGGCTTCACCAAGTGGACGCATAGCTATAATGTACAACTGTTTCCTCAAGATCAGTTTAGCTACTAGGGATTAATTGTGAGAAACAGCATAAATACAATGCTTCATCACACGTGAAGAAGGTAAAATAAAAAATACTAGTAACGGAATTGAATTCTGGGGATAATGCTCTTTTCATTACGCTGCATCATTATACCATCCTTTGTAAAATACTAGATGGTCTCAGTTGATCCACCGTGGTAGAGAGAGAGAGAAAAAGATAAAAAGAATGAGAGAAGATTTATCTGAAACTTCCAGGTCACCCTGTAGACACCAAACAAAGGAGGTTCCAAGCAAGTACGATATCTACCAACTATGTGCTGCGTAGCTGAACTTTCCGCCACTAGTGGGCACGAAAGTCGTGGTGCTTTAATCACAGGTGGTGGCAAAAAATTTAAAAATCCAACATGGCGCATGGTGGGAAATTTAAGAAATCAAAGGCGGCCTGTTGTGGGAAAATTAAAGATACTAAATTGCACTGGTGGGAAATTCGAACTGCAAGATGGCATGGAATTTAAGAATCCAAGTTTCCAGAACTAATCTCATTGTGGTTTGTTTCGCCTCCATCCCAACTTCTTCCCCACCCATCCTATCACAACGTGGGATTAAAATGAGGCATTATGTAATGTCTGTTCTTTCTGACATGTCCAGCAAAACGGACATAATTTTCATACTGCAGCCGTGATGAATCAAGACACAAAAGAATTAATGACATTAGCTGCCTGTGGGTGAGTAATGAGGAAAATGGTCAAGAGCCACTACATCCATAGTGTGTGGAGAAGTTGAGAATCTGACGGGACGTATACTCGGGTCTTCTGTGCAGTTTCGATGACCATATAACACTATTTGTTTATCGTTCATCTGAATTTTCATAATTTTTTGGTTTAAAATTTTTGCATGTTGGTACAATATTTTCTGCATATGTAAAGTGAAGTGTGCTACACTGGAGTCTGAAGTTCTTTGCATTTTATGTGTGTGATGTATGTAAAATACTATGTGAATTGTTTATTACGTTGAATAATTATCTTATGGCATTTTCAGTTTAAAAATGTTTGTGTATGTAAACTGTTCATGTTGATATAAATTAGACAATTGTAAGAAATGGTCACGCTTAGGAACAATGTAAAAAATAGGTGTTATGTAAAAGCTAGTGTGCTTTTGTTTGAAACGGAAGTGGCTATAGGGAGTGGAAAAGTTGGCAAGGGCGAACTGGCGCTCTACCTATAACAAGCGCGAGAAGTAAGTCATTCCGTCTGTAGGCAGCAGTGACTGAGGCAACATCCTTGTGGAGCAGGAGAAGCTTTGCCTGCAAATTTCCACAAAAATGCCTCTGATGAAGACCGCAAATGGGTTACGACATATGTGCGAGTTGTTCGGATACTGTATGTAAAATTGAACGACGCCAAAGAGAAACTGAGCCCATACAGCAAGCTACTTGCAGGCCGTATTGTGGGTAGTATAGTCGTCATAACTGTTCGCCACACCCAAGCCTACAACCACCTGATAAGATTTTTTTTTTTTTTGTATTTTACTCTTGTACAGCGTGAACCATTAATTTACACGGAGTCTTATTAGTAAATAACCATTCCTTAATTTTAAAGAAACTGGTCCCCGTGTCAATTCATCCTAATCATACACCTATTTAGTGTTCCTTCCTGGTGTTTAATTAATCCGAGTGTCCTGTTTTAAAGGACTATGAAGTGTCAAGTTAAACGATGTAAATTGTTTTTGTGTAAAACGTTGTCTTATTTGTTTAACTAAAGGGAGTAATGAGAATTTAAGTTAGAGTAAGAACACATCCATACTTTAGTACATCACAGAGAAATAAAGTAAAACTATTCTTATTTTATAAGTTTTCTTAACTATTGCAACGTGTTATAGAAAAACTTTGCTAACACAAAATTCAGTCAGAGCGAAGCCAAGTCATTAGAATCTGTTTAAAGACTATACAGAGTCAGTTAAGTGAGAAAGATGTTTCCTTGAAGTAAAATGTTCAGTATAAGAAGTGTGTGCTATAGTATCTAAGTATTCTAATATTTACGTTTTTTGGTCATGGAAAGTGCTTTCCTAAAGGTCCCCCTGGCCAAATTTTTCTAACTCCCTTGAAGTTATGTACTGGGCTTGTCCTCTTTTAAAAACGTAATGTACAAGGGTGTAGTATTAAAAAAATCCACTGTCTGCAGCAACATTGTTTACGTAGTGTAATATTTATTTCAAGAAGCAACTTGAAGTGTAGCAAGAAAGTAGGCAAAATTCTTTGTTCTGCTTCTCCAATACTTCTGTGTTTCTTTGCCTGGATAGGCTGGCGATCTTTCGTTCATATTTTAAACTACTAAATGAACTTGGAACTGAGTTTTCCTAGCTCCAGTATAATTCTGTTCATACTGCGTTTCTTTCAAATCGCTGGGTAAGATCTTAGGAAAACAATTGAATAGTCTGATTTACTTAGCCGCTTGACACAACAAAATGTCAAATCCTGTAAAAAGGATAACTCTATTGATTAGCTTTTCCTATTAACAGGACCGTCCTCCCATAGAGTACTTTATTTGGAAACTAAACTAAATTTTAGTAAGAGCGTTACATGTGGCAACGTGGAGACAGGGTTTCTGTTATTTAGGTAAAAGCACACTAAACTCCAATAGTTGTGGTAGGTTTATAACCACTGTGTCCAAATGGGGCAGTGGTCAGTGAATCTGCCCAGTAAGCTAGAGATCCAGGTTAAAATATCACTCCGGCACAAATTTTCAACTTCCTGTTTGATTTAAATCAATGCCCACAGGCAGGTAATGTCATAAATTCCCTTGTGTCTTAAAATGAGGCAGTGAATCAGGATGTACCTATGGAAAAAAGATAGACGCTAGCGGCAAGGTCACAGTCAAGCTCTATGAAATTAGGGTATCCATTGCTTGAAAGTAAAAGATGTGATTCTAAGTAGGGTAAATGTTTACCGCTGGATTGCGTACTTAATCATGGCTCTGAACTGTACCAGCATAATATTTGAAAACTGTAGTGGCTTACTTGAATTGTATGAAATGTGTCTGGTTCAAAAATATGTTGTATTTCCGAAATATTACGTAACCTTCACTTGAAAGTGAAGATATTTGCCTAAAATAACGTTATCTTCAAAGTTCCTAGTCTGTCAATTGTTTACATACTTACATACATAACTCTGTATTTCTTCAGGGCAATACTGAAATGAGACAGCCAACAAAATTATGTAAACTAGTGCTATGTTCAAAGAAATAAGCCGAAACATACCTGTATTTGTGAAGGGTTATGATTGTCAGTTTAGAGTGTGGAGAATGGTAGTCTGTGGAGAATGATAGTCAGTGGAGAATGATGGTTGGTGGAGAATAATACTCAGTCGGGATTCAGTGGAGAATGATCGGCGGTGGTGAATGACTGTCAGTTTACAGGGTGACTGAAATTTCCCCTGGGTGACTAACCACCTTTCTTCCTGGATGACAATTTATAATCTATTTGAACATCTGCAAACACAATTTACACAGGGCGACTCGTGTATGATGTGATACCGATATTACTTCGAGAAGGATTTAAGATATCGAAACGAGGTTTACGGAAAAAGATAGAACGTAAAACGGCACGTGGTTTTGTTGCATGGTTAATAACCTTAATTATCTTAAAGAACAATGTACGTTTAGTGGCATTTGTACGCTTTGAAAAAGACGAGTGCGGTTTGTTAATAATGCGAAGAAACGTTTAGGAAACAA
Organism: Schistocerca americana; assembly: GCF_021461395.2. Lineage (NCBI taxonomy): Eukaryota > Metazoa > Arthropoda > Insecta > Orthoptera > Acrididae > Schistocerca > Schistocerca americana. The sequence goes on from NC_060121.1 coordinate 683,534,099, forward strand.
ACCCGAGAAATGTAATTGAAAGACAAGAAGGTCGTAATCGGCAGTTGCGGCATAAAGACCACCAAGTGGGTCAGTTACCCTCCGCTACTGAGTCAAGCCTTTCGGCTGTTAGCTTGTTTTCACAACACCTCTTCTTTTGAACGTGAGAAATTACACAAATTTAAAATAATTGCGTGCCTACACCTCAGTTGTTCGACTGGCTTCGTGATTTCCTGTTGCAAAGATCAAGATTCGTTAACTGACGGAAAGCCAACGAGTAAAACAATAATGATATCTGACGTTCAAAGGCAAAGTGTTATGCGCCCTCTGGATTTCGGGAACAATTTGAGCAGCGACCGTTGAAAGTTTGCAGATGATGCTGTCATTCATCTCTGGAAGATTAAAACCAACTGAAAAATGATTTAGGCAGTATATCTGTATGGTACGAAGAGTGGCAGCTGACCCTGAATAATGAAAAGTGTAAGATCATTCACATGAGTGCTAAGAGGAATCGGTAAAATTTCGATTGGGTGATAAATCACTCAGATCTGAAGATTTTCGGTTCAACTAAACACCAAGAAATTACAATTACGAACAGCTCAAGTCGGAACGATCACATAGGCAACGTTGTTTGCAAAGCGAACCAAATAATGCGATAATTGGCAGAACACTTAGACTACGCAACAGGTCTACTAAAGAAATTGTGTAAGCTGCGCTTGTACGTCCTCTGCCAGAGTACTGCTTTGCAGTATGGGATCATTGTACTGACGTAGGTCACAGGAGGGCAGGTCGTTTTGTATTAACGAAAAAAGAGGAGAGAGAGTCACGGGTACAACACGCGAAATAGGGTGGTAATTATTAAAACACAGACTTTTTCGTTGCGGCGAGATCTTTTCACGACATTTTTGCTCCAGATGTTCTCCTCAGAATGCGCAAATATTTACTCGGATGGCATCTAAACAGGGAGGTATTATTACTGTAATAAAATAAGTGAAATCAGAGCTCGCGCGGAAAGATTAAGCGCTCGTTTCTCCACGCGATGTTGGAGAGTGGAACGATAGAGAATTTGTGTGAAAGTGAGTCGACGAATCCTCTGCCAGAAAAATAAGTGTGAATTACCGAGTAATCATATAGATTTAGGTTTAGATGCACACGTTGATGTACAAGGTAACTGCTATTACTCTCTGGATATTATTGAGTTCAGCAGTTACAGGAGTGATTCCCATTACTGCCCGGATAATAAAAAGTCAACAATGATGGTCATCATTTGACTTTTGCTCGCTTTCTATCTCTCTCTCCCTCTCTCTCTGCCGGCCGAAGTGGCCGTGCGGTTAAAGGCGCTGCAGTCTGGAACCGCAAGACCGCTACGGTCGCAGGTTCGAATCCTGCCTCGGGCATGGATGTTTGTGATGTCCTTAGGTTAGTTAGGTTTAACTAGTTCTAAGTTCTAGGGGACTGATGACCTCAGCAGTTGAGTCCCATAGTGCTCAGAGCCATTTGAGCCTCTCTCTCTCTCTCTTTCACGCACACACACCCACACACGCTCCCGCGCAGAGAAACATATGATGCTCGCCAGTGCAGTCCCTTACTGGGAGACAATGTGGTTTACAGACTGGGAAATATCTCCTGGCATATCAGATGTCTGATAGTACACAATCCAGAAAAACGACAATTGTCAATCTGCTGATGTCATTTCTCGCTCTATAAAAAACGATATATATATATATTAATAAAGTGGTTGAAAAAAACCAGCCAACGAGTTGCAACTGAGTTTTTGAACCGCTTCAGGTTTATGCAGTTGCTGAATCGCAGCCTTGTTTAGGATTTTGAAATATATTACCATGGGAATGGGAAGAAAAACCTTAGATATAAATTGTATTGTAAATTATCTTACATCGATCTCACAGTCAATGTTCTTACATAAGATGTAGCTTACTTACAATCAGTGTTTATTCATCCACGGTATTATACTGAATGTTTTTAAATTTCCTCATTGTCTGTTACAACATTTCAGTTATAGCAAGAAATATTCACAGTTTAATTTGAAATATGGGTTTCAGTTTCTGAGCATTTACGATGGATCACTAAATTTTCATCAAAAAGTATGCATCAGATTAACTTAAAATACTTAAAATATCTGTTACAACGGTAGTGGTAATCTAAGCTACAGTTTTCAGATACTTACATTATTTATATTTTTTACAATTAAATCAGTCATCATCATTTTTCAAGAGGTAATGGGCCTCAGCCAATGTATATTCATTACTCGGAAGAATATGACGTTTATCGCTCTGCGCAGACAAAACCTGTTTGCGTTGCTTAACATTAGGAACAACAATTTGCTTAGAACTAACTATAACCTATACAGTGGTTTATACTTTCAAATTACCTGTAATTATCGCTGGTGGGTAACCTATTGACACAAGATTGCTTATACACTTTCCTCGGCACATTACATGTCTAGTATCGGACTCAAGGGCATACAGTTTAGCTCACTTAACAACAAATTGTAGAACAGTTTTACTATTAAGTTTGTTTTTTACTAAACTATCCTCTTTCTCTTGCCACCCAGTATACATGGCATTTGATAACTGGAGGAAAACCCTATACAGCAAACATACTGGGCACATCAATCCAGATATGCTACAGGGTATTTGGAGTTTTAATGTTACATATGAGGTTATGTGTGTCTGTCGAGCACAGTTTTACATGATTTGTCCGAAAATTGTTTAATATTCATCCATAATGAAAGTAGTTAAGAAATGTTTTAGAAATATCCAAAATAGTCATCTATGATGCAATGGGTTTATGGAAGACTACATTAAATCAGTCTACATCAAACATCAGCCTGAACTAATTCTCAAAACCATTGATTTCATTCATTCAGTTTTTGGATTTAATCTCAGTGTAGGTTTTCATCAAGGGAAGGTGTTTAAAAAGTAAACAATGATCAATCTTTTTAAAACCAATTCATATTGTAAGGAAAATGTCGAATTTCTGTAATGAATAATACAGTTTCCCTTACTACATAAGATCAAACATTTCCTCTTTGTTTTCCATCACGTGGTGGCGAGCTCCCAACACAAGGGCATATCCAAATGAAAATCGGGTATTCAGGATCCCCACCCGATGGGTCATGGACCTTGTCGTAACACGCTGATTTGCGAGCAGTACCCTAGGTGTAGCTACCATCGAGGGGTGTCTGTTGAGTGGATACACAAACGTGTGATTCTGAAGAGGGGCAGCGACGTTTCCTGTAGTTCAGGGGCAACAATCTGGATGATGGACTAATTTTGAATTGTAAGATCAGTCAACATGGACTTGCTGTGCTGACACTGGAAAGCATTGAAAGCAAAAGCAGACAATCCGAGGAAATGCAGCTCTGTTGCGAGGATAAAGTATTTTAGACTTTAGACAGTCCCCCATTCGGAGCTTTAGGTGGAGATTATTCAGGAAGAGGTCGTCATTAGATAAACGAAACTGCCAGCCTATGGGTCGGAACGTGGACTGTTAGATGCCATTATCGTTCAGGCAGATCAGAAAATTTAGAAAGGGGGAATTGGTAGGTAGAAATTCGATATAGTGGGGATTAGTCAAGGTAAACATAAGGATTAACAGGACTTCTAGTCAGGAGAGTAAAGGGTTTTAAATACCGAATCAAATAGGGGAAACACAAGAGTCGGCCAATGAAGAATAATAACATAGGAATGCGGGGATACTTCTATGAACAAAATAGTGAACATTTTACCCTAGCAAGGATACACAAGAAGCCAACACCCTACACAGCAGTATTAGTTCATATTGCAACTAGTTCAAAATCTCATAAAGATACTGAAAAAATGTCTGATGAGAAAAATAAATTAATCAAATAGTTAAGGAATAGGAAAATTTAATTGTGATGAGGGACTGGCATTCGGCAGTACAGAAAGGAAGAGAAAGGAATGAAGTAAGGACTATAGGCTGTGGGAGAGGACTGAAACAGGAAGCCGCACCGCGGAATTTTTCACAAAGCATTATTTAGTCATCACTGATACGTGAATTAAGTGTCATGAACGGAGACTGTGTATGCAGAACAGTCCTGGACGCAATGGAAGATTATATAATGGTATGACAGAGATTTTCGCAACATGTTTTCAAATTTTAAGACATTTCGAGCAGCAGATAGTGACTCTGACCACAGTTTATTGGTTGTGAGCTGTTGATTAAAACTGAAATACAGGGCTATTACAAATGATTGAAGCGATTTCATAAATTCACTGTAGCTCCATTCATTGACATATGGTCACGACACACTACAGATACGCACTTCAGGTTTCTGCCACCAGAGCGCTCGAGAGCGCAGTGAGACAAAATGGCGACAGGAGCCGAGAAAGCGTATGTCGTGCTTGAAATGCACTCACATCAGTCAGTCATATAAGTGCAACGACACTTCAGGACGAAATTCAACAAAGATCCACCAACTGCTAACTCCATTCGGCAATGGTATGCGCAGTTTAAAGCTTCTGGATGCCTCTGTAAGGGGAAATCAACGGGTCGGCCTGCAGTGAGTGAAGAAATGGTTGAACGTGTGCGGGCAAGTTTCACGCATAGTGATGCGAAAGATTCAGTTTTTAAACCTCCTCTACCAAGAAACGTGCCAGAACTGCGAGTTCGCATCAACAATGCTTTCGAACTCATTGATGGGGACATGCTGCGCCGAGTGTGGGAGGAACTTGTTTATCGGCTTGATGTCTGCCGAATCACTAAAGGGGCACCTATCGAACATTTGTGAATGCCTAAAAAAACTTTTTGAGTTTTTGTATATGTGTGCAAAGCATTGTGAAAATATCTCAAATAATAAAGTTATTGTAGAGCTGTGAAATCACTTCAATCATTTGTAATAACCCTGTATTTGTAAGAAGGTGGAGAATTGTGGACCTGGATGAGTTGGAATAACTAGAGGTTACAGAAAATTTTAGAGTCACCGTTAGGCAACGATTGATGAAAATGGGGGAAAGGAATACAGCGGGAAGCAAGTGGGTTGCTTTGAGAAATGATATGGTGAGGACAGCAGAGGATCACAAAGGCGAAAAGACAAGGTCTAAATACCATGGGAATACTGAATTTAAATTATAAGAAGAGAAACCGCAAAAAATGCAGCGAAAAAGCAGACGAAAGGGAATAAAAGCAGAGACTGAGATTGTCTGGAGGAACAGGGGTTAAGTAAGAATGGCTACGGGTCAAACATAAGGATGTAGAAGTATATATCGCTAGTGGAACGACAGATACCGCGTATGGGAAAATCTAAGAGGCCTTTAGGAGGAAAGAGAAGCAGCCTTATGAATGTCGAGAGCTCAGGCGGAAAATCAGTACTAAGCAAACAAAGGAAACCTTAAATGTGGGACGAGTATATACAGGGCCTATACAGGGGAAATGAAATTGAAAGCAAGATTATAGAAAGAGAAGAGTACGTGGGTGAAGGTGGGATGGGAGCTGTGAAACCGAGAGTAGAATTTGTCGCAGCACTGAAAGATCTAAGTCGAAACACGTCCCGTGGGGCAGACGAAGTTCCGTAAGAGCTATTGATATCCTTGGGACATATAATCATGTGAAAAATATTACACCTTTTGTACAAGATGTTTGAGACGGACGAAACACACTCATGCTTCACGAAGAATACAATAATTCCAGTTCCAAAGAAAGCGGTCTGACAGGTGTGAATGTTGCTGAACTATCAGCTTAATAGGTCACGTTTGCAAAATACTAACATGAATTATTTCTAGAAGAATGGAGAAACTGGCATGTCTCGAAGAACAATAAATTTAACTGCTCCCAAAGCTTCTTTCAACAAACTGGAGTTGTTAGATTTTGGTAACAAACTGCAATTCCGCTTTACTAATTTTGAGCAGAACGTCATAAAACAAACCAGTTGAAGTGCTGTAATTTCCTGGATGAAATTCATATGTCTTAAGGAAAAAAATCGAAAGTTATCGAAGACATCAGTAAAGAGCGACACGTCAGTTTTCAAATACAAACCGAAACACACTCCACGTGTTTAACACTTCAATACATTTCAGACATTGGAAGCTCTTTGGTATCCAGCTTCTGTTAACGTTTCATTTGTCCATAAGCTCTTAAGCTTTCGGATTGAGGGTGAATGGTATTCCAGTAAAATCGAATTATTATATTCATAAGGAAAAACTCTATCATAACCGGTCCTAAGAGCCGTTGATAAAAGAGGAGCGGGAGGAGTAACACCTCGTTAAAAACCTTGGCTCACCTGGCCTGGGTGATAGTACGTAGTGAGGGCTGCTTGCCAGGGTAACGATAAAGACCTCCAAGGCAATGAAAGGGGAGATGAAGATCGATGGTTCGGGGGAACTGGCTGAAGAGGCAGTCTAACTCCATTTGCGTCTTTTCTGGAATAAAGTGGATTGTGGTCAGCGTCTGCTCACCTAGCTTCTGTGGCCGAGCGGTTCTAGGTGCTTTAGTCCGGAACCACGCTGCTGCTACAGTCGCGCGATTCCCGGCGGGGTCAGGGATTTTCACTGCCTCGTGATGACTGGGTGTTGTGTGATATCCTTAGGTTAGTTAGGTTTAAGTAGTTCTAAGCTCTAGGGGACTGATGACCATAGATGTTAAGTCCCATAGTGCTCAGAGACATTTTTTTGCTACGGTCGCAGGTTCCAATCCTGCGTTGGGAATGGATGTGTGTGATGTCCTCAGGTTAGTTAGGTTTAAGTAGTTCTAAGTCTAGCTGACTGATGGCCTCAGATGTTAAGTCTCATACAGCTTAGATCCATTTGAACCAGGTGCGGGTGATACATGCTCTTATTCATCTCAACAATCAAGTCATAAACATGTGACTTTCACAGAACGTTACCATCGAACACGTTTCAACTTGAATAGGTATGATGTAACAAAAGGATAGAATTCCACTGCCCCAGGTATCTGAAACCTGGTAGGCTCGGAGCACTATGGGACTTAACTGCTGAGTTCATCAGTCCCGTAGAACTTAGAACTACTTAAACCTAACTAACCTAAGGACATTACACACACACACACACACACACACATCAATGCCCGAGGCAGGATTCGAACCTACGACCGTAGCGGAAACCCGGTAGGATTCGGCTATAATAGTGGACGGGGCCGTAATCAGTTACTATTGGTTGCCTTATACAGTTAAACACAATTAATTTTAAACCAGTAATTCCAGACTCAGCAATAAATAAAAATACCACACGTTATTACTAAAGGAATAAGCAACTGTGTAAATAGTAGTGTTTTCACAGAGTTACAATTTAGTGAATCACCATTAAATTCAGATAAAGCAGATAATGTTTTAAAAGCTAGCCACTGTGATCTGGGCAGAAGGCCTTAGACGCCAGGAATGGCAATAAATTAAGAATTGTTTAAAACTCGCTGCACCTTACAAATTACAGGTATTGAAATATTAAATGCAAGTTGCCACAAACACAGCAGAAGGCATCAGACGCTAGGAATGGCAGTAAATAAGGTTTTAAAAACTTACTGCGTAAATACAAATATAAAATTAGAATTTTAAGGCAAGTGACCACAATCACGGCTGATGGCCTTACACGTCAAGAACGACAATAATATAAACAATTTAGAAACCTGCTGTAAAACATCAAATACGATAGCAAAGGTTAATCAAAAAACAAGCAACTGATCACCAAACGCGTGAAATAAGATGATGGTAAACTTTGTAACACAACCTTTAACATCCACTGAACACTACACTGCTAGATTTATTCCAGAACGAGGCCAGAACTATGAACTAGACATATATAACCTTTAGTGTAGGCGTTACAAGGTATTGTAATGAATAATAAATTAATAAAACACAAGGACGTAAACATAAGTTCCTTAAAGGATACTGAGGCAGATTATACCCACAGAAGGCGTGGGCTGAATGAGCGTTACACTGAACTACTGGCCATCAGACTTCCTTTTGGAACACACATGTCTTACAAGAACCAAGGGTCCACAGACGATGCTCCAGGAATCGACCTCTGAGAAGGTCCAGCAACAAACACTTTCGCGAACGATGAGATATGCAGTCAAGAGTTGCATTCACTTCACAATATGGTAACTCAGACTAGTGTCAGTCTAACGAATGACTAATGATAATCATGCTGAAGCTACCTGACGTCCGATAAACCAAATGCGACGATGGAACAATCCGCCAAAGCCGGAACCGGTGGTCTGCAGTACCTCTCCCGAATACTGCGTTTAGAGAGCCCGGAACCAGAAAGGAATCACTACCACCAGAGAAGAAGAATCACAAACCGGCCCCCAGGGCAGGTAACTGGGGTGCTAGTGGCCACCAGGCAAGAAATATTACCGCTGGTTTAACTTAACAAATTGTAACAAGTTGAACGCAGTAAATATTAATAAGAAGTCGATGAGAGCTAATTAGATCCGCCTTTCCCAAGCTCTCCACTCGCTGCTCTTCGCCTTGGCGACACTACGAGCAGCAACATGCAACGTGAACCCAAGTCACTGCAGAACCACGAGATATCACAATAGTTTAGGTTTCTCTGCAGGGATTTAAATCCACTCATCTTAAGGCTTGCTGGATCCGGTTTACGACGAGGTAGTGAACCTTCGTGACCAAAGCCATTCCATCTGTCAGTCCATGCGTGCCGCCAGCGGTCGCGTCGTATTCCTGCTCTACACGGACCTGGCTCCTCATGAGTCCTCAAACGAACTGGCACACTCACACGACCCGAAAGAACAACGACGTCGGCTCAAAGACGGGGCAACATGGTGTTTTATACTCTATATCGATTAGTTGTATAAAAAATCAAGATCATTCAAAAGTTATGCTAGTTATCCGATGTTCTCTTTCATTATCTCTAGTGCAAACGCTTTTACAAGTGAATGGTAGCAAATACTGGCGATGTGTCTGCGAATGAACATTCGGTCGCGTGAAAATCAGGCTTTAGGAGGCTGAACACTCAGAGGATATAGTTACAAAAAGCACTGATTATTGCTCTAAATTTACGACAGTTTTCGATAGCAAAGTAAACGACTCAACAGCAACTCTGTGGTGTGCGTACTGTAAGACCTTTGGTACACACACCATCAGATTATTTGACTTGTCGGTCTAACGAAGCAGGCGAGAGTCAGCAATATGTCTCGTGGTCTTATCGTTGCGTGTTTATCTTTTGCCGTTAGGTCAGACGATAGAAATGACACTTGCACGCTTAGAGTAGCAGATTGACGGTGACCAGCGTAAAACAGAACTTGATTAATTTTCACACACATTTATTAAAATAATAACAAGCATAAAATTACTAACGTGATTCTGGATGCTATTTACAACTGACAATCAGAAGTTCCTTTGGTCTTGGTACGTTAATCTTATTCTCAAAAAAATGGTTCAAATGGCTCTGAGCACTATGGGACTCAACTGCTGAGGTCATTAGTCCCCTAGAACTTAGAACTAGTTAAACCTAACTAACCTAAGGACATCACAAACATCCATGCCCGAGGCAGGATTCGAACCTGCGACCGTAGCGGTCTTGCGGTTCCAGACTGCAGCGCCTTTAACCGCACGGCCACTCCGGCCGGCTTATTCTCACATATCTCTGATACTTGACAAAGTGTCTCTACATTTATCTTCATGGCTATGTACAGGAATATGGTAATCTTATTAGGCGCAGACTGAAACTTGACGATAGACTGGTACAGACTAATGTAGACTGGTACAGACAGATGCAGATAAATGCAGACTCGTACAGACTAATGCAGACTGACTAATTGGAGGTCTGTACACTCGTTATAATACCTCGAGCGTTCAGGTATCACTGCGCGAGTGAGATCCGCGAGGAGAAAAGGTCCCACGTTAGCACAAATCTCATTGGCTGCGTTACGTATTAATACGCGGATCGGCGGAAGCAGAATTTGGTCCGTCTTTATGGCAGCGCCATCTCGTAGAGCGGAGACGGACGAGCACTGCGCCTGCACTGTTGTGCTTAGCGGGGCGCGCTCTAGTGGGAAAGTTGTCTACGCGCTGACTACGCGGAACTATGTACACAACAAACTCCACATGAGAACAGTTCATCAGTTGAAAGATCTCTTCCCAAATTATATTTTACGGAAATGGAAAAATTATTATTGCATGGGATTTCGCAGTACTGATTGGATCTTGAGAAGCAATACCGAGAGACTCTATTCTATTCCATAGGAGACTTGAAAATATAGGCTTAATTATAGAGCCAGTATTACATCTGCAAACATAATGTAGCGAGACAATTAGCTCGCCCAGCTGGCTGCTGTCTTATCCCATACGTGTCAGGCAAATGGTAACGAGTCTTGCAGCTCGTAAAATGTGTACGGATCATCATGCACACCTTAAAGACTGAAAAAAAAGTCACACCACAGAATTTTGGCACAGATGCACACTTTATTGAGTACCCATATCTTCTCCGTGTTTCAGATATTGATTTTCCTTGTTTATGTGAACATATCGGTGTTTGGATTCCTCAAAGATCAAGTTCCTTCTGAATAGCTGAAAATCTGAAATGTGATGCTGTGTAACAACAAGACAGAACTTGCTGAATTATGCCGAAAAATCACACTTTTGCCTAATAACACAGCATGTTGGCATGTTAAAAGAGCCACATGACTAACTACAGTAGCTTTTCATGGATGTCGCACCAGCCAGAGCCATCATCATCGTAGTTATTATCATTGTTTTATTTGCACAAAATAAGTCGAACAGGCATTATATGCTAATAATAGGGTTTATATATTAAGTCACTTGAAGTACATGAAAGCAGGGAACCCTCTTTTGTATGTTGTAGTACTTGAAACATCTGGATATGGGCGGAACTGCAGTATGCACTGAGACAGTATGTGTGACTTTATATGTCCCCTTTTCTGAGTGATAATACGTGGGATTTCGGCCATTCACTGAAGTAATAAAGTGAGGCACCTGCAGTCGTCGTTTTGTTGTTATTTTGTTATATTGCTACCAGTTGGTGAGCCAATACACTATCTTCAGGCCTGTATTCATAAACAGTGATGATGGCAGCATCAAATATTCAACCATGCAAATACAAAGACAGACTGAAAACAGAATACAAATAAGGTCAATACTACACAAGTGAATTTACATTAATCATTTTATAGAAACCCACAGGTACATCCGTTGTTGGAACGCCCAATAAACCGCCGGGCAGAACAGGTAATTAGGATTCTGGGAAGGTTCAAATAAGGTTGGGGTCAGTTTCACATTGTAATTGTAATTTATTGTAATATAATAACACATTTACAACCAAAGCGGCACATAGTCGAACCTTTACCAAATGCAACTCTTTCACAGCTGAAGGCCTTCAAACAAGAAATGTTGAAAATCAACAAGATAATAAAAGGGCAGTTAAAATAGCAAATAAAATAATTAAAAATACATATCACAGCTAGGTGGAAAGCCTCAAAGCAAAGTAGATAGAACAAACATATGCAAGGTGCAATACAATGGCTGAAGGCCACAATTAAAATTCAAAATTTTAAAATATAATATCATAATCTTTTAAAGGCAGAATGTCGCATTGTTGAAACTGGAAATATAATTTTAAGAATAAAATTGCAAGGCTGAAAGCCTACAATTAATTTTCTAAAATTTTTAGAAAGTATAACCATAAGCCATAAATTTTAAATAGCTGAAAACAGATAATTAAACAGCTGTGGCAAAGACAATAAAGATATCGGCACTCAGAAGCCTCCAGGGAGGTCGTATCCCCTCGTTCACGTAGGTGAGACAGGTGGTGAGCCCAACTACATTTGATCCATCGGAACCCAACCAGGGGACAGCCACTTACCGACCGACACAACGATTTGCTTGCCATGAATCAGTACATGAGAACTCAAGCACAAAAGTTCACGAACGTGATAATCCACAATGATGTATGTATTAGCTGTCAAAAATACACGCATATTGAACAGCGACAACAGGTGAGGAAAGGACGGTGCCTGAAATTACGTTTGTGGCCAAGTCAGGTAACCGGAACACTAACGGCCACAAGGGAGAAAATTCTGCTGGTGCACTTGAATCTGAAATACGGTAATATAGTTAACTTCAACCAAAATAAACACTGCCTGAATTTACGTCAGTGCCCAGGGCATGTAACCACAACGGCCACAAGTCAGAAAATTCCACTGCTGCACTCGAATTGCACCGCATGGCGGCTAAATTTCAGCAACAGAAACACTCAGTGTTGCTCACAGGAGACCCTCCCCAACAGCAAACTACTAGTGCAGTCGGCTTGGAGCAGCAGTGAGGTCTGCGTCGACATGGCTAGCCCGACCATTGCCGCCATGCATCACTTGAGCTGGGCCACGGTCTTGGTCGTTCCTCGGACGGTTGTCCTACCGGGCGACGCGGTTCGGCTCGCCGATCGTTCATGAGTCGGCTGTATGTGTGTGTGTGTGTGTGTGTGTGTGTGTGTGTGTGTGCATCGACTCCCGATTTTGTCTTCGTGTGGGCTTAGTTACCGTTGAGTATCGTTCAGGCCTTGGTGCAATTGTTTGTCATGTCAGGTTGTGTGTGTGTGTGTGTGTGTGTGTGTGTGTGTGTGTGTGTGTGCATCGACTCCCGATTTTGTCTTCGTGTGGGCTTAGTTACCGTTGAGTATCGTTCAGGCCTTGGTGCAATTGTTTGTCATGTCAGGTTGTGTGTGTGTGTGTGTGTGTGTGTGTGTGTGTGTGTGTAGTTGGCGTTACTTCCACTGACGATTATTTTAGATGTTGTTGGCACTCTGAAGGGAGACGGTCGGTTGCTGCGGACCAGGGAAGTTATCTCCGCGAGGTGCAGTCCGCTGGGTCCACTGGCGGTCCCTGCATAGTGTCGGCTCGTGTGTGGACTTTCAAAATATAACTAATGTTAATCAACTTTATCTCCACGCACATGAAAAATGATCCGTGAATAAAACAATTTGAATATTATTTAATGACAGCAAGAACTTTACACATATTTAATTACTGTCTTTTAATCAGCAAGAAAAATGTAAAAAATGATAAGATAATTTGACTGACACAGTTTCCCTTTTGTTGGAGATATCTAGCATATTAGTAAATGTTACTCATTATTATACACATGAATCATAGTAAGGAATTGACACTAAGGAATGGAATCTGAATAAATGAGCCTAATTTCAAATAACCTAATACAAATGTAAAACCTATATACACAAAAGCATTGACACTATGCATCTGTCAAAACTACAGTTACAGGCATAAAACATTTTACCAATTAACTATTGAAATTGGTACATTGGCACACAGCACACTGACTACTTAAACAAAAATCTGTACATACCTTTAAAGAAATATTTTCCATTTACAACCAGGTTACATTGAGTGAATCATTTTTAAACAAAAGACATTTTGTTGGCTTGAGCACTTTTCATACCATAAGGAAATATTGGGTACTCTGCTTTGGGGCCCTACCTGTAAGCTGAGCAGAACTTCACACGATTTCACTAGGGGGAGTGGCATCGTCACCGCCGAGGACTCACGAACACTGTATTTAACACAGCACTTGTTACTCTGCTTGTATCACTGTCCTATGTGTTGAGCTGGTCGTCCCACGCAGTTACGACGTTTGATGCAAGGGAAAAGTGACATCGACGCCGCCGGAGACAGGAAGGTCTAGGAGCTGTTGTTAGGCCCGCGAAGAATCGCCGCATTCCGCCTTACGGTTCGTCGGCGGCACGTTCCCGTTATGTTGACAAGTGCCGGATGCACTTCGTGACGTCAGGCACCTCCTCCTCCCACAAACCGTAGCCCACCGGGCGTCGGAGGTCATTGGCAGGCAGGCATGAAAACAATAAAATAACATTACGGCAGCGTGAGGTAACAAAAGACTAACGCGCTGCGCGCTTAGCTGTGCACTGCTGCGTGCTTCCTGAAAACCAAAACACACGCTACAATCCTCGCTCCGTTGTCCACTGCTGCGCCTGTCACAGGACATAAGAGAAAGTCACACGATATCAAACACAGAGAATAAAATGCACACACTGCAGCTACCGACTACAGTCTTCAACATCTCACAATAGCTACCGACTGTCGTCCACAGGTTTGTCCAACTCCTTTGAACTTTTGAAAAAGACATTCTAAACTTTCAGGTTGATCACGTTGCAGTAGAATAATGCGGTTCATTGCGCGAGCGTCAAGAACAATGCGTACTGCACCGTCCCTTTTTCCTACAGCGTGTATTGGATTCGAATATTTACTGTCTGATCTTTCAATTATCTGATTAGCCAACATCCGTTTGATTTCCTTGTTCACTGCTTCTCTCTTCTCTAAAGGTTGTTGTTGTTGTTGTTGTTGTTGTAGTCTTCAGTGCTGAGACTGGTTTGATGCAGCTTTCTATGCTACCCTATCCTGTGCAAGCTTCCTCATCTCACAGTACCTACTGCAACCTACATCTTTCTGTATCTGTTTAGTGTATTCATCTCTTGGTCTCCCTCCACGATTTCTACCCTCCACGGTGCCCTCCAATACTAAATTGGTGATCCCTTGATGCCTCAGCACATGTCCTACCAACCGATCCCTCCTAGTCAAGTTGTGCCACAAACTTCTCTTCTCCCCCAATCCTATTCAATACTTCCTCATTAGTTATATGATCTACCCATTTAATCTTCAGCATTCTTCTGTAGCACCACATTTCGAAAGCTTCTATTCTCTTCTTTTCCAAACTAGTTATCGTCCATGTTTCATTTCCATACGTGGCTACACTCCATAAAAATACTTTCAGAAACGACTTCCTGACACTTAACTCCATACTCGATATTAACAAATTTCTCTTCTTAAGAAACGCTTTCCTTGCCATTGCCAATCTACATTTTATATCCTCTCTACTTCGACCATCATCAGTTATTTTGCTCCCCAAATAGAAAAACTCCTTCACTACTTTAAGTGTCTCATTTCCTAATTTAATTCCCTCAGCATCACCCGATTTAATTCGACAACATTCCATTATCCTCGTTTTGCTTTCGTTGATGTTCATCTTATATCCTCCCTTCAAGACACTGTCCATTCCTATTGCATACGATTTGCTGCGAAATGGTTCATGTTCCTTGACTTTAATTTTGAAAACACATCCCTTACTTAATCCAGGTAATTTTGAAAACAGGCCAACTTCGCGTCCCGGCACTTCCATTAAATCCTCTCGTTTTGCTCCCGTCAAGTTGACTGACGTCTGAATCTTGAATCGAATACCAGTCAGAGCATCTTCATCATTATTCTTCTCTCGCAGAGCAGGATCTTTCTCAGAATCATTATAAGTCGCCAGTTCCTCTTCTCCTCGGAAACGCATTAGCCTCATCTTCACGCACGCAGCGCCCTCATTTTCTTCATTAATAAATCCATTAAACATTATCTTCTTCTCGACATTATTGATTCTCGTTCGCAAACAACCCTTTTCAAATTCAATACCGCACCTCACTCCAGTCAACCAATCGATTCCAAGAACTAATCCGACTTTAATAGATCCAACAATTAATACACTCTGCTCATACTCGTCTTCATTGATTCTAAACTTCAATCGAGCTTGACCTTTAATGGGTTTGCTTCTATTACCTACAGCACTGACAATACGTACGCCGTTCACGGGGACTGTTGGAAATGCCACCAAATTATTTGATTGTGAAAACAGATTTTCTGAAATTGCACTCGCTTCGCTCGCTGTGTCCAGTAGTGCGTCCACAATAATTCCGCATACCTCCACCTCTACAAAAGGCATTAAGATTTCTTGATCATTATTTTCATCCTTTCGATACAAATCGTCTTTAATATCGTCTGCTCGTTCACACTTGATGGCGTTAGTCGGTACATCTGAGCCACTTCTAGTAACTTGAGTTTCGGAGCGGGTCGTCTTCGAAACTTGACTTAGTTTACCGGTTCACGTTCGTGTGGATTACGCTCCTTTCTTGTTCCGGCGATCGTTGTTGTCTTCTATTTTCTTCATACTATGATCGATCTGAGTACTGATTGTAATTAAATCTGTTCGGTGCGTTATACTCATTTCTTCTTTGTTTTCTGTCCCCTCTTCTATCAAATCTGCTTGGTCTTCCGTTAGTCATAAATTCTTGTCGAGGAGGGCCATTACCACGCGAATGGCGATCGTCATTATTTCTCTCGCGCTGTTCGCATTCATGGTTAAGTATATCAAATCAATCGATCATTAGGCAGGTCTGCTCCATGTTCAATTTTGGAGTGAGTGCTAACTTTTCACGTACCGCGAAAGGTAGCTTCTGTATCAAAATTAACATCAATTCCTCTGCATATCATCAAGATATGCATTGTCGTTCCTAAATTTCTGCATATATTCGCGCATTGTTCCATAATGTCTCGCGTAGTTCGTCGGTGTAAGAATCTTTGATTTTACATCCCATTGTTTTTCTGGCGACCAAATTTTACTCAGGAATGCAGATTCAAATTCTTTGTACTGTGAATAATTTTCTGAAACACTGATGCCCAAGCTTTGTGCTTCGCCTTTCATGTGGCTAATACACTTATCAATTTTCACACGTTCCGTATAATGTCTTGGAAACGCGTGTTTAAATTGCTTAATAAAGGCAGCTGCATGGATACCTTGTTTCGGATCGTAATCTTGAAAGTTGCGCACGCTCAATCCATTATCTACAATAACTTCAGGTACGTTAAACATACTGTTATCAACTTCGCGTAACGCTGCATTGATTTCATGGCGTATAAGATCTTTATTGACATTGTTCAAACCTTTTGGCGAATTTCGCCTACTTCGGTACTCAGTTCAGTACATTGCGTCTGTTCACCTTGAACTAACTTAACAATTGTTTCTCTGTTGCCTTTACATGCACTCTTAATTTTAAAAATTCCATCGTCTTGAACTTTCTTAACTGACGTGCTCCATTGTTTACCTTGTTCTTTAACTTTTGTGTTAAGATCTAGCATTTTATTTTCAAGTTCCTCATGTTTGGTATCACATTCCTTTTGGAGCTCCTTATGTTTCTGATTAATTGAGTTAGTGAGCTAAGTTCGCAAGTTAACCATTGCATTTGATAAATTCTTAATCTCTTCATTGGCGTTCCTACTTTCCTCTTTGATTTCTCTCAACATCTGCCTATCAAATCGTCAGTGCTAACACTCGTTCCCGTTTGCTGACTACTCACTGGTGTTGAATTAGGCGTCGTTGAATCGAAACTAACTACACCACAATCTTCCATTATGTTAAGTGTGGTATTCTCAAGTCCAAACTCGCATTCTACAATGAGTAAAGCATTGACTTGTTCATCCTTATTAATAACTTCACAGTTGTTTAGCGTTGTGTCCGCCATGTTAACAATGTTCACAAAAAAAATAACTGTCCGTTAACAATTAATCCCAACACTTAATTTAAAAGATCATATAATAAGTATCACAGACTCTTACATAGTTCAGAGGTCCTTTCCTAATTTCTCCTGTGCAACGTGGAAAACAATTAGAATCGAAGCGCCGCGGTCGCAATTAGCTGTTTCACTCACCGTTTGTTGAG
The DNA here is from genome assembly GCF_021461395.2 of Schistocerca americana. Taxonomy (NCBI): domain Eukaryota; kingdom Metazoa; phylum Arthropoda; class Insecta; order Orthoptera; family Acrididae; genus Schistocerca; species Schistocerca americana. The sequence goes on from NC_060121.1 coordinate 683,551,605, forward strand.
CTGTCTTCTCCAACGATCCGAAGTTAGCAAGTTTGCGAAGGAATCGACGTCCGACACACGCGTCGCCAAATATAAACTCCCGTCTCCTTGGAGATTATATGGGTTAATTAATGATTATTATGTTACATTCCTCTTGTTTTAGTTGACGGTGTCTATCGAGACTTCGTTCATTGTTAAATGGAATGGTGTGGTACTAACTGATGGAGACGCATTAAGACCTGGTAAAATTTAATTTATTTCCTTTATCACACTGCACAAACATAAACACACTATTATTCAAACTGTGTGCCATCACTATTAAACATAGAGATAAATCCTTCGCTACGCAACCGCCTTTGGCTCACGCAGCCTACACCTTCACACAGCCTCTCAACAACTGCCTCTGCTTGGGACTCTCTGCGCCACTGGGCATTGTCGCCCTCCAAAGAACAACCAATTACAGATACTACACACCAGTACCCTCACAAGGTGCTCGTAAGGTTATTCTGTACGATGGGCTTTAATTCTGGAGACAATTTGTTGTTTTAGATATACTAAGTAATATCTAGTTTTGGATGTACTGATTATTATTTACTGAAGAATCACTGAGACAACCCAGTGGAAAGTGAGTTCATACATGTTATATTCAGATATTTCAGCTGACTATCAAGGAAGTGGACATGGTGCCCATGATACTGTCAACAAGAAGACGAGGGCCGGCAAGGCAGCTCAGACAGAACAAGACGAAGCCTTTTAAAATACCCAAGAGCAACTTTGTGGTGGGGTGCTGACTGAGCGGGAAGGTGGCCAGTAATTTGGTTGAGAAACTGCGGCCGTACATGAAAGCCCATCAATGAGCTACAGCCATCCTATAGCACCTGTAGGCTTATTTGCTTAGCTAGTCCAGAAATTACTAAATCAACTGAAGAATCCTTACCAATCAACCATCCTATAGCACCTATAGGTTTATTTGCTTAGATAGTCCTGAAATTACTAAATCAACTGAAGAATCCTTACCAGTCATCAAATTTTTTACACAGTAGTTATTCTGAGGAAAGCTAGACATAGTGGTCGAAGCCAGTTAATAGTAAATTGTTTTATTGCATATCAGGGAAATATTACTAATTTCATAGCGACACTGTGGCTAGAGAACTGTAAGTGCTTTGTTTTATCTGACGAAAGACGGTAAAATTCATATTACTTTCAGGATGTACGAATGATGGTTTACTTGATATCGTGATACCATATCCATTTGATTCAGTTAAACGAAGTTTGTATTTTTATTTTTACTATGGAAAACCAGATCCTTCGTGGCAAATGTATATATAACTATATGTGGTTGTGTTTACTCTGTTATTTGTAAATTAGATGCCTGCGAATGCCTGGAGTGTTAAATGGAGCCATTTAAATACTCAAATGATATTAAGATAGAATTCTTTAGATTTGGTTAGTGATTCCCTCCATCCTGACTGATCTTTTCTAGAAAGAACCATGTGTCAGATGTGATAATCGGTGGGCATTCAAATTAAAGTGTTTTAAGAATGAATTTTCCTACATCCGATGAACCCGCTCCCACTTGCATCATGTTTTGTAACCTACGACGATCTGCAGCACTCTTATTCATCATTTACTTCTTATCTCTGCAGCTTCCATTGTGTTCTTTTATTAAAACAAACCTTTCATCTGAATACCCTACTATCAGGTAGAGAATATTTATTTAAGATATCCTTTACATGAAGTTACTACATTGCTTCATCGCTGACTGTTAACAGTATTACCTACTAGTTCTCTTTGCTAGATGAAGTGTTGGTATAGAGGTCATAGCGGAGGGTAGATAGGGCCCAAACCTTATGGGCACGTCAAAATATTCAATATGAGGTTGAATGGAGAATTAAAAAGCGAATATTAGCATTGTCTCCAGTGCAGCTGCAAAACAACGGTGTGCACACATTTATTTTAATGTCATATATTCCGTCGTGTTTACATATTCATTAAGGTCAGTTGCATAATAATTTCCATTGTATTTATATATTCATCAGGGTCAGATGCGAATTTACCATGAAATTCTCATTGACATTGAACATCAGTCTTCCCTTCTTCAGTGTGTGCCACTAAGATTCTTGACCATCAGTGCCTGTAAATTTCATCCATGGAAGAGTCGATAACATGGGCACAGTCTATTTGAGAAATAGTGATAGGTAATTTTTTGTGCCTAATTGGAGAAACCTGTGTATATAAAACTGTCCAGTTACATCCACGAAGTACCCTACACTTCCTATATAATATATACTAACATTAGTTCTCTAAAATGAGACTGCGCTGCCTCTTTGTTAAATTCGCAATAGCGTTCTGTAGCCACATTTGAAGCCACTGATGATCTAAATGATTTTTCAGAATTGAGTGCGAATACATACCCTTGCTTAAGAGCGAGAGCTTGACGCATTCGAATCAGTACGCTGTTTATAAAGCGTTGGATACTTATGAATGTATTCGTTACACTGAACTGTTTCTGTATCCGTATAAGAAATTGAGAGTTTGTTATGTAATACTCACATATTATTCGTGTTGTTTACTATTTTATCCATCTTTAGCCAATTAATTCCTATTTATTTAAATAATCAGCAACCAGTTGTAAAAAGAAATTTTGTTTTCTTATCTGGTTTCAGGTTCCTTCTTCACAAGGTTATAGGTATCACATTTATTGTGGGTGTCCAAAACAGAAATGCATACGACACATTTCTGTAGTCATGTGGTTCGTAATGTCTGAGAAAAAATGGTATAACAAACTCAAATAATAAGTGCATCATGGCATGGTGCCGGCACTTTGCTTTTTGATACTAGCATTAAAGCGTTTGCTATAACCTACTGAAGAAGGAAACAACTTGCCTGAAGTAAGAAAATATAATTTCTTTTGCACAACTTATTGCTGATGATGTCAAGGAATATGGTGTATACAATGTTTCCACAAAATACAGTTCCGTGCCGTCTAGCTTTTTTAAGTCAGATACAACAGTCAGCAACTGGTTGAGTACTGGAAACGTATCGTATATCAACTCAAATTGCAGCGCTCGGCTGTTAGCACTAAATTGCATTGTAAGATGTCATGAAGATGAGTAAAATGTCTATTAATTTCGTATGCTTCCGTGAAATGGATACGTTGGTGAGAGTGCTTTAGCTTGGAGCTCTTTGGCACGTCGCGAAAGCGCAAGTGGGTAAAGGAAAGAAGGACTTGGGCAGTACAGACGGAGGAGTCTGCTAACAGCCAGCAGTGCATGAATGTGGCCCAGGACACAGGGGAGCACTTTTTCCTGTTCGGAGGTGGATGAATGATATGTAGCACACGCAAAATCATCGCTTCTTTCGGCCATTTTCATCGCTGTAGTAGAACATTCAATATGGTGCAGGCAGATTTAAATTCTGCCATGTATGTACTTCACTAAGATTTACCTAATACGAGACGACAGTTATCACTTACACGTAACGGAAGTTAACAGTGAACGCCCACCTTCCGGATTTCATCTTAGTCATCGCTGAACCACGTCGTTGAGCGCACGTAAGTCAAAACACACACATTCGCATCTTAATGGGGGAAGAAAATGAATGAACTCAAAGGTAAGATTCAATGTTGACAGTGCTAGGAGGAGTTCGGCTAGCTCAGCATTTAAGTATTTCTTCTTTAATATTTCGAAAATATAGTGGCAGTGGTAGCTTTTGTGCGCTTCGGGTGTCTCTGGTGCCTCTAATTATTCACTCTCTGGGCGAGACATTACATTAGGCTGTTTGTGCTTAATCCTTTTCCCTGGCTCTCTGATTATTTGATAAATTGATTTGATAAATCTTACTTTATATTGTATTCAATTATATAAGATGCCATTTTTTCAACGTTAACTATGTTACATATCTGCTTTAGAGCTCTAAAATCTACTTGTATTTGACCCATGAAAACTGGTGGGGATGACCTCTGAATTCTGAAGGTCAATACCGGCATTTGATCAAATTTTCAAGCCGAGCCTTGACGTCTTTCGTAGGTAAGCCCAGCGTGCTGTGGAAGTGTACTGCGCCTATAGCCTGGGGAGGCAGACTTTAGTATTGACTGACAAACACTAACTGCGAGAGTGTTGGAGGCAGCAGTTATTGAGAGACGAAAGGATTACTTGAAGAGAGCTCTGAATGACAGGCAACAACAAAACCAGTTGGAAGGTTAATGATTCTTTTAATTAATGTTAAGCATGGATACATGATCATCATTAGCTTATCGCACGGCATTTTCTATGTAGTGTGTAGTTTTTGATTCTTAAATGAAACTTGCTACTGCTGCACGTGAAACATTCCTTATCCACTCCAAGAAGTTCACAAAAGGTGACTGCGGAAAAGTCCCCATGTAGCATCTGCTTAAAAGATAAAACAGAAAAACAAATAGCCTACTTTTCAATAATTTTGGCTCTTAACAAATTTATGCTTTACTTTCTGTATATGTAACAAGCTTAAGACCCCATTTTCGTACACCTTGCTATTTATACCATGGACTGAAAGTGGGAGAAGGTATCGGAAAATAATAAAACACGGGAAATCCTTGGGATGATGTTAAACTACATTAGAATGGCAGAGGGTACAGTGTTTTTATATATCTCGGCATGGTATAGATAGCGAACTACTTAGGTTCAATGAAGTGGATCCCGTAAGTAAATGAAGTCAGAAATTACTTCAGTATTCTTAAATAATTATAATTTGAGATATTTAGTGGGATTTAGAGGCTTTTAGGGGCAACGTTGTGTTGCTAAAGGCACTGAATGTATCGTAAACTGGTGTACCTCTCCCGAATGGCACTTAAATGTTTATAGCGTGGCTCCTGCACCATGATGCCCAGAAATTTCAGTGGGAGAGGAACGGTGCGCAGTAATGTCTGTGTGGTGTGAACTTTAATAGGGTAGTTCACTCCGTTCGACGAGCAGTTAGCTAGTACTGACACCAATTACTGGTCTTCGTATCGCTGGCACTCGAAAGCAGAGACGCGGCTCATTGCGGCACCGTTCGCGAAGTCTGCCAATAAGGGCCCCTGTAACGCGAGAGAAATGGGTCAAGCACTGTATCACGCCCCCGTTCCGCGGATAATTGGAGAGCAACATGCTTTGTCCGAGTCCCTCCGCAGTCTGCCATTCGTGCCACCTAGAACTCAAGAGTGTTGTATTCCGCGACAAAGCTCTCAACAAGTTAGAAATGGCCGACAGGAAATTGTGCTGTAACGCCGTATGTATGTCGATCACTATGTGCAGAAGCGTGGTGGTACAGACGCGAGCCCGTTTCAGTAGTACCGTATCTGAATTAATCGCCGATAACATTTGCTCTGCTATGTTTTACGTCTTTATGAAATACACGAGTGAAAAGAAAAGGATATGTTATTGTAATCGATGAAAGCGTCGAAATCTCATCGTCTTCTCGTTGTGGTACTTTTGTCTCACTATATACCTTTTCCTTGCGTGTTTCTGCAGTCCCCAATTGCAGTATGTGTGATAAGCTTAAACCACTGCGGGGCCGTAACATTCGGGTAATTTCGAATTAATTTTAATGAAGAACAAATGTTATAGTGCTACAAAAATTCTGTCCAGGATATTGTTACGTTCCTGCATTCTGTTTATGTTCCTGTGGAAATAGTTGGAGCGTTTCAGTTCCTCAATGAAAACTTTGCACAGCGAGGAGATCGGACTTTTCATACCTGCTTTTCAGGTCATAGCCGTAACAGGTATCAGCTACCATTAAGGAAGCACCGCGTTACCCTATGTTAAAAGCAAATGAAATACCTCCCGTTTTCTTGGTGTAATCTTGTACATTCTTTTCGTTGTGAATAATGGTAGCTAATAAATGTATCTATTACTAGTACTTCACTGTACAACAAAATTAAGGGATTGCTTTTTCGAAACGACGTAATTTCCCCCACATTGACGCTTAAGTTTGAAATTTGCCTCCAGTGTACCTGCAACCTTCCTCTGTAATCATGCAAAAGCGTTTCGCCGTCGAGCCGACAATGTTTCGAACAGCAAGCTGTCATCACTTGCGAAAAAAAGCCAGAAGCTCACGTGACGTGTGAGGTGTGTTAATGATGTCAAAATGACACCAAATTTCACCACAATTCTGGGCAATGTGTGATGCGTCATGCGATTGGAAAGTTGTCACACCCCTCTTTGTCACATTCCCCTCCCCCCCAACGACCGCATCCTACTTCTTTTGACTCCTCTTCGACGGAGGTCTGAACTGCAACTCCCAGTGATGAACTTTTGTAAAAAGTGGCCGAGGAAAACATTCCGGACATACCGCCCATCAGAATCGACAGGAAAATGCCGCAGGGGTGGCATTTAGGGCGTCAATGCAATCACCTATTCCCGTGCGTGGGCACGTGGATTCCCACACTTCTCGACGTCGAAAACGACAGTTCGCAGTGCGATGAGAAACAGGAAAACTTTCTCTACTGCCTTTGACACTGTTGAGTCCCTCGGGCGTTTCAACTCTTCTCTAAGGGTATCGTTGAGTTGCACCTCCATCGAGCGTGATCACACCCGTTTTGACTGCAGCGCTACCTCAATTTTTGGTCTCGTGAACAGGTTGGAACCACTAACGAACGTTCAAAACTTTTCGGCGAAATCCGATGGAGCTATGTGTGCTTATTTTATTTCAGCGTAGCTTCTTCTGTTTCCTTCTGTGGTGTGATCAAGGGAGGGTGCAACACTGACATATACATGAATAAAACGGCAATACGTAAGACCCCTCAGTTCGGAAATTCCTAGGTGGCACCCGTTCATCTTTATTGAGAATTTTAAAAATGCAGCTGCGCAAAAAAACTCTGTAACGACATCCTAGGTGCTTGCAGACCGGTAATCCGTTTGACACTCTCCTATTCTATATGGCCTACTATCAAGAGCTAGAGCAGAATTGTAGCGGCGACAGAGAAGCAGTACAACCTGCAGTCGCGTGGAACTCCAATACTTATTTATTTATTTAGCTTATGGCATATAACACATCATATAGAAAAGACATAAAAATCATAAGACACAGAAATAAAGAGTAGTCACAGTATGTAACATATAGTTGTAGATATAAAAGTGTTTAAAAATAGTGTATATAACAAACAAAAGTTCACAAACAAACATCCAGATTTGTGACATAGTCTATTGCACTTTCAGTCGCGGTCAGAAACTCATTCGGGTCTCCTGCAAAACGTCTCAGAGGGCAATCTTCCACGATGTGACGAATCGTCTGCCGGTCCGCACCGCAGTCACATCTCGGGGTGGTGATTTTACCCCACCTGTGGAGGCTGTCTGCACATCTGCCGTTATTTGTCCGAATTCGATTCAGGGTCGTCCAAGTTTTCCTTGGCAAATTGAGTCCTGGTGGTTGGACATTGATGCATGGCATATTCTGCAGGTTTTGGGGCACAGATTCTCTCCACCGCATTTTCCAGAGGTTGCCATAATCCGGGTTGAGAGGATGCGTATTTTTTGCCTTTTTTAAAGAGGGGTGTCTTGAGCGCAATCTGTTCATCTCCAGGGCAGGAACATCCTTATGGATTGGCAGTTTCTCGTTGTTCAGCACTTTTCCATACTCGCGTAAGAGAGCGTTCACTCTGCGCAGGTCCGGTGGGGGAATGTTGCTCAGTATAGGTAGCCAGTGTTAAGGCGTTGGCTTTATTGTTCCTCATATCATCCTCATTGTGTAGTTTAGTTGAGCGTCGATCAAGCCTGTGTGTTTACTGCTTAGCCATACCGGTGCGGCATATTCTGCTGTTGTGTAGACAAGTCCCAGAGCCGAAGATCTCAGTACAGCCGCGGAAGAGCCCCACGTGGTCCCACATAGCTTCTGTAAGATATTATTTCGAGTGTTAAGTTTTGCGGTTGTATTACGTAGGTGTTCCTTGAATGTTAGGGTTCTGTCAAAGGTGACAACTAGATATCTGGGGTAATTATTATGGTTTAGCTGTCTGTTTTCGAAATGAACGTTGAGCTTTCTTTTTGCTTGGCCATTGTCGGGGTGAAAGCATTTCACCTCCGTTTTTGTCGCGTTTGGCCGTAATCTCCACCTTCGGAAGTAATCTCCCAGCTTTGTTAGATCCGCAGTTAATGTGTTTTCCGTTGCCTCCATTGATCTGCCTCTTGCAGCTATTGCCCAGTCGTCGGCATATCCGAATTTTTGAGAAGTGGTTTCAGGTAAGTCAGATATGTAGAGGTTAAACATCAATGGCGCCAGAACGGAGCCTTGTGGTAAACCATTGTTGAGCTTCATTTGGTCACTTTTTAAGTCACCCATTATGACTCTGAAACTTCTATCTGTGAGCATGTTATCTATGAGGTTGGCCAGCTTATTACATGGTATGACCCGCAGCAGCTTAAATATCAGGCCTTGTCGCCAAACGGTATCATAAGCGGCTGATAGGTCAATAAAGGCTACTGATGTTTTGAGTTCTTTCTGAAAGCTCGCCTCTATATGAGTTGCTAGGGAGAGGATCTGGTCGGTGCAACTGCGGTTGGGTCGAAAACCTGCCTGTTCAATCGGTACCACTTCAAGAATTTTTCAACTCCAATGCAGCAAATCGGTGACCATTTACAGAGTACCACTGATTTCTTAGGACAATGTAGGCGGAAACCCCTCTCATGGTCTATACGGTACTATTCAATAGTGCACACAGTGTGTCCAACATAAAACTATCCATACCCACACAGTATTCTATGTGTTCCTGGTGTTCTGAAGCCTACATCATTTTTCAGTGGTCTCGTGCTGCATTATGAAGACAGAATCTGTTCTATCCTTTACCGGAGCCAGTTAACGTCAACGATGATATCACATTGGCACTTAAGAGTGGACTTAACCTATCACCATGTCCTTGGGGGATCCTTGCCGCTGACATAATACGTGGTGTAGAACAAGCAATTTGAAAAGTTCCCAGGGAAACTGGAGCAGAATTACGGGGAGAAACGAGAGGCATTGTTTCAATCTCGAAGCTTCCAGCTCCGAACGTGGCAGGAGCTGAGCTCAATGGCTTCTGCGAGCTCTACAATGATCCTCTCATTTCAGTCCTGCCAGATTAACAAAGCAACGCAGCTGTCATAATGGGACACATGACGTGAAGATTTGGTTGATGGTGGAGAAGGGGACATATCATAACTTACCACTAGACCCAACATCCAGATATTGATGCTGACGTCAAACTTCTCAAGCGCTCTTCACAAGAATCGCTCCATAACTGTGTTAACATATCCTCGAAAATGCTACTACTTAGTCACAAAACCTGCTGCACACAATTCTCCTAGGAATAATGATGGTCATATTACAGGATTACAGCCGTCCTCACTGGGAGATCACCATTCCCCCCTGCGTCTATTGTTGTTCACAACGAAACCTAAGACACAGTTATTTACATAATTGTGGCGGTTTACTCAAAGCGGTCTTACAATATTTTTCGTGTGCTTACACTACTATGAGCAAAGGATACCTTGTTAAGGTCATTGCATCTGTATCTCCTTCTGAGTCACAACATGTATTTCTTCTTATTTCTCATTGGGGGAGATGGCTATTTAAAGTATAACATCGTCTGCAGCTTAGAACTGTCCACCCCTGGTCTAGCGAAGCAACTTTAGTTACTTAAGTCTCCCTGTCCATATGGGATATCAATCAGATTCGAAGTAGTCTTCGTAATTGTGGACTCTTGTCACATACATATATTTGCAATAAGATTTTGGAACATACACCGTGTTCGCAGATTATGAAACAGGTCGAAGAAAACAAATGACATATCGACAGGGCAGATTCTGAAGTAACATTCTCTTGAAACACAAATACCCCCTTATTCACACAGAATAAGGAGTGCTATCGACAGGGGCCCCTAGATTATTCCAGATTTCCCGAAGGTTTCTGACATCATTACTTATAAGCGGCCTGCAATCAAATCGGGTCTAAGGAGTATCGTCTTAACTGTGCGACTGGACTTGTGATATCCTGCCAGCAATGTGGAAGTTAGTGGCAGCTAAATGGAAGTCATCAAGTAAAATAGGAGAGGCAATGTCTGAGGCATCATCTGAAGTTCTTGTTCTAAATAAGTGTTTCAAAAGACGATGAGAGCAGCTATCTTTGATTGTTTTGCAGATGGTTCTTTCGTTTACCATCTACTAACTGGTTAGAGGATCAGTAAGAATTACATAACGATGTACACAAGATAAATGAAGGGACGAAAACTGGAAATTTACCCTAAACAATAAAATGAGTGAAGTCCTCCAAATGAGTGCTATAAATATATCACTAATTTTCGTAAAGTTTTTCGATTCACCGAAATAAAATAAGGATTACACAGAACTTAATTAGAACTGTCAAAGAGAATATACTGTGAGAAAGCGAACCAAAGATGCGTTATATTGGCAAAACGCTTAGAAAATGCAACAAATATACTAAAAAGACTGCCTACATTACGCTTGTCCTTTCTATTTTGGAATATTCTTTGCGATGTCGGGTGCTTCCCATATCTAAATGACGGACGACATTTAAAAACTTCAAAGAAGGGCAGCTCGTTTTGAATTAAAGCGATGTAAGGGACTGAGGGTCACGGATATGACAACTGAATTCGGATGGCAGTCATTAAAATAAAGTTGTTTATCGCTGCCGAGACATATTTTCATTAGCTTTCAGTTACTACCAATGTCGTCAGAGGGAAAAAAAAATTTTCTCTTCACTCCCACATGTTTCAGAGATTCAGCGGGAATATTATTTGTTCAGTGTTTGCACACGTTACTCCACATAAAGTCTGGAAGTGGTTATGTGAATCCTCTGCCAATCACATGGATGTGAACTGCACGGTACTGATACAGATGTAGATTATTAACACACTAGTGCAGTAACTTACTTACTGCAGATTCCGTAGGCTAGAGCTAGAATTTGTAATTTACATTTATATCGATCCTTTTGAGTAAAAATAAATTAATTTGTACATTATTGTTTCAAGGTTATTAATTAAAGCGCCTTAGACCATCAATAAACACCAAGTCCATTTCCACCTTTAACTTACATCTGCAGCAGTGATTGAGTATGTGGTGACGACAGCAATGACAACTTAAACAAAAACAGCAGATGCAAACAGGAACCATGATAATTATTCACAAACGCTCACAGCCAGAAGGAGAGACGCTTATAAGAAGTTGAGTATCCCGCCACCAGGAGCACAAAAATGATATCCAGCCGGAGGGAACATGTAGGATGCTTCAGCTGAAAAAAAAATCTTGTGGCAGAAAGATATGGAAGCATCTCTCAACCTCAGATGTGTGAGAGAGATGCTAGCCCTGAGTGCGCGGAAATATTATACAGAATTTTCATAAACTGTCTTAAAATCTTGTAATGGTATTCGCAGGGTATATTGTGCTGAGAAACAATTGTTAGGGGCTAAATTCGGAACGTTTCGGCAGTTTCCGAGTTAATTACAATTTAAGTAAGCCCCTCAGGCCGTTGTAAGCGCATACTCAAGAGGCCCACTATAAAAAATTTATCACAGTTGTTCCCACAGCGTAGACGATAGTGCACGTGACTGCTCGGTCTTTTGCTCAAGTTCGACCCATACAACCATAACAAGTCAAATTTTTGTATCGTTGTCTTGTTCGGTTTTAGGAAGCCATACAAAAAAAGTCTGGTGACACTTTCTGGCGGACCGCTCGAATTTGCGCACGCAACGGCCTCATTCTCCACCTTCAATGCTAGTAAACTCGGAAACGGGAAGAAGTACGTAATTTCTTTCTTGACAATTATTTCTCAGTACAACGTACCCTGAAACACCCTTGCAATATTCTGAAATTCTTTCTTACCACCCTGTATAACTGGGTACACTTGTAAACAAAGTAATGTGAATTTTCATGAGCATATCATGTGAAGATATGGCGAATCTTCAGGGAAAGAGTCCTGGAATTTCTTTTCCGGTACAAAACGTTAAGTTGCCAAGCGTGTTCGACAGGCAGATCCTGTTCTTGTGAACAGTTTCATCTTCTCGAATTCAAAGAAACGTAGTTCCGCCCTCTGCTTCATGCATTACACGGTTAGCATTACATATAGTTGAACAGAGCCATTAAACGTACCTTGCGGAACATGACAACTAATCAACACAAGCAGCACTGGTGAGATCAAATGGCAGGCCAGCCTGTTAGTAGATCACCATCCCAGTCACCGAGCAGGCCAACTTCATCCAAAGCAAAGCTCGCTGTTGCGTGTTCTTCCTCCCTAATCCCACCCCAAAATTCTTTCGGTCTTTTGTGAACTACAGTGCATAAATTGTTTTCCGTGCCTAACTACAAAATCTTTCCATGTAAGCTCTAAGTTCTCTGATTGTTTCTTCTTTTGAGGAGGGAGTTACCGTGATACTTACGAAAATCGGCAAGACACCCGAACGTTGTACAGAGGCCGAACAAAACATCAGGCACTATTTTGTTTCTCGGTAGGTTTCCCATCAGTGATCTTCATTTCCAGCTTGAGAATCTAACGTCCAGAGAGTAAACCCGACATCAATGGCTAACACCATGCGTCATCTCTGGCATTAAAGCATGTATGCTGTCCCATATTAGTGGCGTCCACCTGGACATAGAGCACATTGTACTTCCAAAACTACGGGGGAAAACTAGTCAGGCAAAAAGCCGTGACAGAATACCACTGAGAGCGTTTTAAATATAGAATACCTTGCTAATTGTGGAAGCTTCTGATCGGTCACTGGCATTAGTCAGTCAGTCAGACAGCAACCTCCCGCAAAGGCAGAGCAGCAACAGGAAAGTAACGGATTTTGTGACATCCTACGATTTCTTAACCGGGAGAGAGTTATTTAGTCTCAGCCGTGTGACACAGCTCTTGTATTTTCGGCAGTGTCGACAGCCGTTTGTTAGTCTGTTTTGAAAGCTAATTATCACTTGTTAGTAATCGTCAGTAGGTTGGGTAGCACCCGTCGGCTGAGAAACTGTTATATTTCCACAACGAAACTTTGTCTCCAAACCCGGTAGGTAATCCAAAGAAATTCTGGTTGTAGATAAAGTATGCTAGTGGCAAAACATAATCAATGCCTCCCGTGCGTGATAGCAATGGAAATACTGTTAAAGCAGAGTTACTTCTGAAACTCCTTCAGCAATGAATTATTTCAGAATTCGAATTAAGAACAACAGCCAACACGAGTAAGTTAGAAGTATAAATCCTCGGAATGGTGAAGCAATTTAAATCACTTAATAAAAGCAAGTCTTCCGGTCCACGTAGTACAGTAATTATGTTCCTTTCAGAACATGCTGAAGCAAAAACCCCATACTTAACAAACTTATACAACCGCTCGCTCTCCAAAAAACCCTTACCCAAAGACTGGAAAGATGCACAGGTCAAACCTAAATTCAGGAAAGGCAATAAGAGTAATCCCATAAATTATATGCAGATATCAACATCGATGTGCAGCAAGATTTTATAACATGTATTTTGTTCAAACATTACGAATTACCTCGAAGACAATGGTATATTAACATTTAATCATCAAAGATTTAGAAAACATGGTTCTTGTGAAACACAACTAGTTCTTTGGTCACACGAAGTGTTGAGTGCTAACGACAAGCGATTTCAAATTGAATCCATATTTCCTGAGATCCAGAAGGCTTTTCACACAATACCTCACAAGCGGCCTGTAATCAAACTGCCTAATTCTGGAATATCGTCTCAGTTATGCAACTGGATGCGTGATTTAATGTCAGAAAGGTCACAGATCGTAGTAATTGACGGGAAGTTGTCGAGTAAAATAGAAGTGGGGTCTGGCGCTAACCAAGGTAGTGTTACAGGAACACTGCAGTTCCTTATCTGTATAAAATGATTTAGCAGACGAGCTGAGCAGCCGTCTTAGGTTGTTTGTAGATGATGCTGTCGTTTATCGTGTAGTAAAGTCAGCACAAGATATAAAACGATTTAGAAAAGATATATGTACGGTGCGTAAATGGGCAATGAAGCCAAGATAATGTGTGCTAGAAGGAATCCGTTAAACGTCGGTTACACGATAAATCAATCAAACCTAAAGAACGTAAATTTAACTTACCACCTACGAATTACAATTACGAGCAATTTAAATTGGAAGGAACACAGAAAGCGTTGCGCGGAAGGCGAACGAAAGACTACTTTTCATTGGCAGAAAACTTACAAGATGCAACACATCTACGACGTCTGGGATCATCATCAGATAACATTAACGGAGTACATCGAGCAAGTTCAAAGAAGGGCAGCACGGATTCAACTATCTAGAAATAAGGGAGAGAGAGTCACGGACATTACACAGGATTTATGGAGGAAATCATAAAACAAAGGCGTTTATCATTACGGCGGGATTTCCTCACGAAATTTCTGTCAACAACTTTCCCGTCAGAATGCGAAAATATTTTGTTGGCGCCGACCTATGTAGGAAGAAACGATCATCGTAATAAAATTAGGGAAATCAGAACTCGCACGGAAAGATATAGCCGTTCATTTTCTTTGCGCGCTGGTCGAGAGTAGAATAGCAGAGAATTATTGTGATGGTGCCTCTGCCAGGCACTTAAGCGTGATTTGTAGTGTATCCATGTAGATGTAGGTAAACACTCAGATTCCGTCCCAGACCTCCGAAGTCGTCCTAATATCTTCACCCATGAGCTCTATCAGTAAATGGTTCAAATGGCTCTGAGCACTATGGGACTTAACTTCTAAGGTCATCAGTCCCCTAGAACTTAGAACTACTTAAACCTAACTAACCTAAGGACATCACACACATCCATGTCCGAGGCAGGATTCGAACCTGCGACCGTAGCGGCCACGCGGTTCCAGACTGTAGCGCCTTTAACAGCTTGGCCTCTATCTGTAGGCTGAAAGCTTTGGCCCACAGCATGATCGAAAGGAAACACAAAAGGACTTGGACACGTTATCTGCTTTCCAATAAACTACATACCAGATTTTATCAAATTGCCTGACAGGACGCATGTACAGGGTGCGACGCTTAAATCCGGACAAATGAATCTTTTTTTAAGGAAAGCAAATTTATTAAAACAAAATACAAATGAAAATGAAAATTCTTTTACATATAATTAGTGGTATCGCTCAAGAGCCACATTACTCGATGAACCCCCTTCAGCCGCAATAACAGGCTTCAGTCTAGTCCCGAAGCGATCGCACGCACTATTTAAAACTGCGCTGTCCATATTCGGGAATCTGCTTCGATAGCTGTGTCTCGATATTAGGGTGTCTCGTCTTGCTGGCAACTCCTCTGACTACGCTCCAAACACAGCAGTCGAGGGGGTTCAAATAAGGGCTATTTGCAGGCCAGAACTCCTTTGACCAGAACATGTCTCCGTTATCCGAGAGCCAGTTTTTGACAAAACAGCTCGTATGCGGTCTTCCTCTGCCATCCGACGCATTGTTGGCTTGTTGACACACAACACTGATGTCAATTTCCTCAGCGATTGCCCCGGGTCCTCCGAAATCAGCTCCTGAGACTTTTCGATAACTTCCGCAGTTCGTGAAAAGCGTTTCCTCGAATGAGGTTTCCTGCCAGATTAACGGAACCTTCCCCAGACTTCAATAGAGCGTTATACTTGGCCACAACAACTTATGCAGTCGATCTCGAGTACCCGAAGATTCGAACAATTTTAGTAGGCGAATGCCCAGCACGAAGCCTTTCGATAATCTCAGCTCTTCGATTGTACTCCCCACTTGTGTGTAACATTTCGGCCACTTTGAGGTTCTGACTATTTACTAGTTACCTAAGACTTTCAAAAACGCCAAGCCTGCCACAGAAAATGTAGTCAAGTGTGTTCTTCACGTGGTTTCCTAAAACAAAAGAAGAGAGAGGTAAACAATGGGACAGGGGACGATACTAAAGACTGAACCTGAACCAAAGGCAAAGCAGCCTCGTGTGCAATCATCCGCGCTATGCGAACAACTTCTAGTATACCTAATATACACAGACTTGATGAAAACTTGGATTCCCTGACACCGTGTAGTACAATACCTCAGTTTAAAATGATTGGTATTGTGGTGATTCGTGAATTTCATAAAAATGACACTAAATTGGAGACTAATTAGCAGACACTATTAAAAAATAAAACAAACGACAATGTATTTTAACAAACTGTGCCATTCATTGTAGTAATTGGAAAGACTTAAATTATTGAAAATGGTAGGAATAAAATATATGGTATTAATCACCAACTGTAATTATTCAAATAATTGGACTTCAAGTTATTCTGTTACTTCCAAATGAAGGCACATATTGTAAAACGTAAATTTAGGATGAAAGCTGTAAGGAACATTCGGTCTTAATGACTGTATTAATTAAACTTGTATTGTTGTAACCAGATATATGCCGAATTATAAAATGCTAGGCGTCTGTTACAAATTCTGTCAATCAAAACCTGTTTCGTTTTACCCTCTTAGCGTCAGTTATTGTTAGGAATGTGAGTCATTGTGTAATTAGCGTGTATTAATTTATTTTGTGAAGTTCATTCTTGTACTCATATTTAGATGGATTTTTTACATTTAAAAACATTTTTACATTATAAATTTCACATATTATTCAATTCTGTAAATTTAGACGTATTATTCTGCGTAATCAGAACATCTTGGCTTTGGAACTCTTAATTGGAAATACGATTAAAAATATGTTGTCACTATTAAGTAATAATGGTCCAAGTGACCATCCATTATTTAGAATATATAAATAGAGAATCAGCAAGGCTGCTGGGGCGGGCAGTTTGAGCTTATATCTCGAAGTGTAACCTGTGTTACATTTAAAGTTGTGAAAATGTATGTTTCTTGATTTGTGAACCAGTCAGTTGTTTTACGGAGACATACTGTACAACTCGGCCTCTTTGCAGTGTGTCATGATGGATTTGAGCAGCTGTTACGAACGGAAGAATAAATGTTTACGAACTGGAACTGATCACTTTCACTGTAAACCACACACTTCATGAAGATACAGGCATTCTACGAATATTTCATGCATGTGGAGAATAATTTCGTTTTAACCTTCTATTTATGATTCTAGATAACATCAGATGACATGCACTTCTTCGAAGTTTTGAAGGTTGCCTCACCGACGAGAAGATAATAATTAAGTAGAAATGTTAAAAACTGTCACTATTTGTATCAGCTTGGTCGCTTGAATCTGCGCTGCCAACGGCCTAATTGGCTACTTCAATGCAAATGTAACACTGAAATGGCGCAAGGTTTCAAATTGTTTTAACAACTACGTCCCAGCACAACCTATCCCGCAACATCCATACAAGCTTCTCTGGCTGTTTCAGGCATTCTGGTATATCACATCGAATTATCTTCCTTACACTTAAAATCATTGAAGTGCTACATAACTAACTATCTGAGACATAGCAGCTACTGAAATTCGAAGCCGCCACTAACAGAACAAAGTCCAGGTGGTAATAACAAGAGTGTAAATGTTAGTGTTTAACTATATAGTGTTTGCCGATTATTTTCGTCAGTCAGAAAAGTCCCACAATGTATCTTTCATGCACTATGCACGTTTTCTCTTCTGCTTCTTGCGTTATAAAGTCTCGTACAAGGAAATGGTGGCCAGCTGTCTGCTCACTCGCTCTGGTGTAAACTAGGCAGAAAGTTGCGGGGAATTTGCTTCACGCGCCATCGATTATTTTGCTTAAAGTTGACGGTAGCTGAATTGCAGTGGTGTTGTACAGCATACCGTTAGCAGAAACAGAGACTCGCAAGATGTGTGGGAACAGCCCATGAGGGATTTCATAGTACATGTTGGATTTTGTTTGAGGTGTCCTAATCGGTGCTATATAAAAGTAGAATATACAAACCAGTGCAGTTATACGTCTGCATATTGCCACACGTAAGAAAATGTGTCCAACCGAGGGACCTATCTCACCACAGGAGCCGGCGCACCGCTAGTAACCTAGTGCTGTGGTGTCTTCAGTTGCACAGTGTCTTGAATTATTACAAGTGACCTGTAGAGCAAAAATTAATTTTTACCACAAACCATTGTTACCACAAAATATAAGCCGCAAAGATTCAAGATCCGTTTATCTTTTCCCTGTTTGCAGAGAATATATCTCAAAATGGCTCTGAGCACTATGGGACTCAACTGCTGTGGTCATAAGTCCCCTAGAACTTAGAACTACTTAAACCTAACTAACCTAAGGACGTCACACACATCCATGCCCGAGGCAGGATTAGAACCTGCGACCGTAGCGGTCGTGCGGTTCCAGACTGTAGCGCCTTTAACCGCTCGGCCACTTCGGCCGGCTGAGAATGAATCTCTGAGTACCTCAGGACCCTGGCGATCCTTGCAAGTGCGGGAAACCCGGAATGTGAAGTTTACGTCAACAATACAGGAAACGTAATAATGACTCGTAATCACATTTCTGTTTGCTGAGTCAGTATGGGGGATTGCTATCAAACCCCGAACACTTGCTGCACCCACCATTTTTATCATTACAGTCACCAACACGTTACGTGAGTTTGTCACACTACAAAATCACAGTGCCTACCTGGGGTCCTAAAGAGGCGAAACAATATTGTTTAGCCAAGAGAAAGATTATTGCTAATCAATTAACTAATACATTCCCCAAGTCATGCCCATTATACAGGGTTACACCAAAGCATCCAACTTTAAAGATATTCTGAAGTTGAGTTTAAGCGAACTTCATACCATGGTACAATGTTTATTTATTCCCCAATGGTGATGATGTGATCCAAGGCTACACATTGCATCTCGACCAGCACTGTTTCTGCAAGCCCACACCTACCCTGGTCACCATAGTCATCAGATCTCAGTATTACTTAGGCCTTGTGGTCTAGTATGCAGAAAAGGGTGAGTGGTCGCTAGCGACCTCAAGCATCGTCGTCAGATCTTGCCACTGCTGTGCAGAAACAGTGGTATAAGATTCTCTTGAAAACCGTACAGTACCTGTATGTATACGTTCTGATACCACTAGAAGTTGTACAGAATGGCAATGGCTTTAGTGTATCGGATTAGGCACGGTAGTTTTATAGCCTTTTTGATTTTACATATGTTTTACTAAATAAAGGACTAATGAGTCAATGAGACGATTGGTATTGCTGATTTGTAACATAATTTTTTTATAGGTGGTGTAATCTCAGCCAATACACGTTGCTCCATGTCCATTCAGTTCCATTTTCTTCGTTTTCATTCCTCACATAATGCACTGAGACACATTTAAATCTTGATTGCACCGTTTCTTTTCGATGTGCTATGTTTGAGTAGTTTGTGTGCTGGTTGAATGACAAAACAATTCACAGATCATCCTGGGTGCTCTCTAAAGCCCTTCCGAGAAAAAATATCTGCGAGACATGCTTCAGCCACCCATTCCCCCATTAGAGAGAAATCAAGATAATGGTGACGATGTGTGGTTTGTGGAGCGCTCAACTGCACGGTTATCAACGCCCGTACAAATTCCCAACCTTTGTTCAGTTCAAACTCGCCACTTTCATGAATGATGATGAAATGATGAGGACAACATGTACATCCAGTCATCTCGAGGCAGGTGCAAATCGCTGACCTCGCCAGTAATCGAACCCTGGACCCCGTGTTGCGGAAGCGAGAACGCGACAGCGAGACCACGAGCTGGGGGCATAGACCAAGATAAAAATTGTGGACAGTACTAATACTCGTAAATCTTTCGATTGCTGGACTTCTTACTTCTAAATTGGCGGATGTTGGAAGACTTCAGGCAGCCAGTGCTTTGTGTCTGACCACTGTCAATAATCATAAAAATAATACTGTGTACGGCACTACAATAGTCACATAATTAATACACTGATGTGACAAAAGTCATGGGGATATCTTTTAATATCATGCCGGATCTCCTATTGCCAGGGGTAGTGCAGCAGCTTGATGTGGCATGGGCTCAACAAGTCACTGGAAGTCCCCAGTACAGCTACTGAACCATTCTGCCTCTACAGCGGTCCATTGCTATGGAAGAGTTGCCATTGTTGGATTTTGTGCACGAACTGACCTCTAAACTACGTCCTAAAAATATTTGATTGAATACATGTCGGGAGATATCGGTGGCCAAATAATTCGCTCGATTTGTCCACAATGTTCTTCACCCCAATAGCGAACAATTGCGGCCGCTGACATCATGACATCACGCACGGTCATCCATAATAATGATATCAATGTTTGGATACCTGAAGTCCATGAATGCCCGCATATGGTCTCCAGAGTAATGAACGTAACCATTTCCAATTAATGATCGGTTCAGTTCGACCGGAGGACCCAGTCCATTCCTTATAAACACTTTCCACACTATCATGGAGTCACCTCCAACTGGCTCAGTGCCTCTTTAACAACCTGGGTCCACGATTTGGTGGGGTCTGCATCACACTCGAACCCTACCATCAGCTTTTACCCAATCGGGACGCAACTGACCTGGCCACGCATTCTCTGTCGTTTACGTTCTACCGACATGGTCACATCACATGTCCAGAAAAGGCGCTTCAGCTGAAGTCCTGCTGTTAGGAAATGTACTCGTGTTGGTCGTCTGCCGCTATAGCCCGCTAACGTGAAATTGCGCCACACTGTCCTAACGGATACGTTGATCGTACGTTCCACATTGATTTCTGCGTTTATTTCACGCTGTGTTGCTTGTATATTAGCACTGTCAACTCTACGTCAAGGCCACCGCTCTCTGTACTTACGTGAAGGCCGTCGGCCGCTGCGTTGTCCCTGGTAAGATGTAATGCTTGAAATCTGGCATCCTCCGCCCACTCCAACTACCATTTCGCGGTCAAAATCTGTTAATGTACATCGTCATGCTATAATCAAGACGGAAACTTTGTCACATGAATAACATGAATGCAGATGACATCTCCACGAATGCAATGCCGTTTTACACTTTGTGTACACGCTACTACCGCTGTCTGTATATGTAGGTATCACTATCCCATGACTTTTGTCACCTCAGTGTACTTATACATTCTGATACCACTGGAAGCCGTTTTGAATGCTAACGGATATCCTGGCCGTATTAGGTACGGAACTGTTGTCACGTGTTGGTGTTATATGTGGTTGATTAAAAAAAGGAGAAATGAATCAGTGAGACGATTGATACTGCTTATTTGTAATAGTCAGTCTGCGTCATAAGTCATGCTCCAAGTTCAATTTCCATCGTTTCTCTTTTCATTCCAATCATGATCTAAAATATGTTGTCATATATTTAAATCTTGAATATAGCGTTTCTTTATGTGCTCTGATTGGATAGTTTGTGAGCTTGGATGAATGATAAAGCTATTTCCTGTGCATCAGGAGTGCTCTCCATAACTCTTTCACAGAAAAGAAATCTACGACGAATGTCTCAGATACCTGTACCCCCTTTTAGAAACAACCAAAGTAAAAATTTATTGTGAACTGTACTCAGTGTTTGCAAAACAGTCGTCACTCGATTGCTGCAGTCCGTACTTCCAAAATGGCAGAAATGGGAAGACCTTAGCCAGTCAATGCTTTATGTCTGACCACTGTCAACAATAAATATAATAATATTCTTTTCAGCACTTTAATAGCCATTATCTAGTTAAAATTGTGCTGTCCTCTCGAGTAGTTCTTTCATCTGTTTCAAACTGAGGGATGGAGCAATATGTAGTCCATTGCAGGAATTACCCACAACTAGGAGAAGACATTTTCGTTGCGGATTTAGCGTTTTTTAAGTGTTTGCCTCCCTCTAACTGTCATACAAAAACGGCACAATATTGTAATCACGATTGTAGTGGGTGTATTATATGAAAAAGGTCTTGAGATGTATTCGCTTCAGGCTGTAACTTCCACCTCAACGTGTCAAGCATTAAGGTTACTATTTAAAAATATTTAAAAATAATATTTATTGGTAGTTAATGTCATCGATAATAAAGTCTTACAAATTTAAGATGATAACAATATAAAAAGTTTTTTGAAATAATTGGTTTCGAGATTGATTCACAGTCTAAACCCTTTGGTTTCAAACCGTACGAAAATTTTATTTTACTCTGTTGGAATACTTACTCCCAAACCTGGAGACCTTGGAGACCACTTCGGCACCGTGTATTCTGAAAACATGTAAAGTGATCATGTTGGTAAAGCCATGTTCATTCTCACTGATACGGAGCCGATCGTCGCATCATTGGTGAATGGAACAGTGTAACGAGGAAATTACTTATAATGTTATCCCGAGCTCCTTTGCTACACACAGTTATGCTGCTTGTGCAGTACAGACATAGAACGGAAGACGAATTTCAGTGCTCAATGAGGTTGGACGTCAGCTACCTGTGAAGAAAATCAGGGTGCATTGTTACTGAAAAAGAGACAAAAGAAGACAAAACACTGCAGAGGCAGTGTACAGGGAAGTGGTACGCCGGCGAAACATCACATAAACGTACGATGCGTCTTCGCTCTGGAGCAACATCGCAACTCGACCAGGTAGCGAGAAGCTGGAACGGTACTCCTGGGTTCAGCACAAGTGCAGCCAGTGAAACGCGTAATACGCGGAGAGCTCGCTAGGAGACGGTCCTGGGGAATTTTAGCTCCACATCGCCGCATTCGTCCGAGAGGCGCCTCACGAATACTTGCTGCTATTGTTTCCAGCCAGCAGCTCCAGCCTCAACGAGCCGGAGTGGACTCGGAGAAGGATTGTGAGCGTAAAACTAAACGTCCCGTAATCTACGTGCAAAATAAAATCTAAATCGAAACGCAGTGTTCTTCAGGGTTCCAGGAGCACTGCTGACGATGAGTCGCAAAGAGGGACGGAAATTTATTTAGTTGGCTGTTTTGTACTTGTTCGTAAGCTACCACTGCCCGTGTCATTTTGAACAAGATAATTCTGCGTATTAGGCTTCATCGATACAAAACAATAAAGCAACTAAACTACAGGCCTTCGGAATGACTTGTTGCGGTCCTCTTCCGGGCGGTTAACTACTGGATCCTCGTCCTCGTCTTCTTTATGTTGTATACCGCCTATCTCGGTTATCTGATGGCTACCAACGTCATATGTATCACTGGACTATTAGTAGAGAAATTGTTAATGTCAATAAAATTCACCAAAAGTCGTGTATTTAAGATAGTAATTTTATTTTATTATGAAGGCTGCCAGTGACGTCTTCGAATGAAGCAATTGTAGAACCATTGAATTCACGATGTCTATTGATTTATGGAGTTATACGACAAGTTAGTTTATATAATTATAAGCCTATGGGACCTGAAGATGGCACAAGAAAATGTCGAAAATGGTAGCCGTTAGATTAAATAAAATAATATCTTAGAATACATGGCAGTCGGTGAATTTTATTGACATTGACTATTAGGTAACCAGCCGATGTCCCCTGCCCATATGGACTAACAGAGATATTAGGAGAGTGGTCGCAATGTACGGGGATGGCGGTACGGTAGGCTATTACCTGCGCTACTCTGGTGGCTGATCGGATGGCAACTATAGTACGGAACGAAGTTGCGCATCGGTAGGCTCCTGCCTGCGCTACTTTGGGAAGTGATTGGTACGCAACTCTAGTCGATAATTAGTAGCCAGTAGCAAATTAGTAGCTTGTATCCTGAGGTAGTACACCGGGTGATTAAAAAGTCAGTATAACTTTGAAAACCGAATAAATCACGGAATAATGTAGATAGAGAGGTACAAATTGACACACATGCTTGGAATGACATGGGGTTTTATTACAACCAAAAAAATACAAAAGTTAAAAAAATGTCCGTCAGATGGCGCTTCATCTGAACAGAATAGCAATAATAAGCCTAACAAAGTAAGACAAAGCAAAGATGATGTTCATTACAGGAAATGCTCAATATATCCACCATCATTCCTGAACAATAGCTGTAGTCGAGAAATAATGGTGTGAAAAGTACTGTAAAGCATGTCCGGAGTTATGGTGAGGCATTAGCGTCGGATGTTTTATATCAGCATCCCTAGAGATGTCGGTCGATCACGATACACTAGCGACTTCAGGTAACCCCAAAGCCAATAGTTGCACGGACTGAGGTCTGGGGACCTGGGAGGCCAAGCATGACGAAAGTGGCGGCTGATCACACGATCATCACCAAACGACGCTCATCTGTCGGACATTTTGGAAACTTTTTTTTTGTTCTAATAAAACCCCATGTCATTCCAAGCACGTGCGTCAATTATTACCTCTCTATCTACATTATTCCGTGGTTTATTAAGTTTTCAAATTTATACTGACTTTTTGATCACCCGGTATATTTATATGGTGTCTGTTGTTTCTGACGAGCCCGCAAAAACAGGCAAGTTATGTGACTCAGCGGTCGTACGAATACTAATCACAGCTTTCCCGTGACATGTGACATTAGTTGCATTTGGGCATAAAAATGTAACAATGGCGTCAGGGGAATTTTTTTTCCAGAGAGCGACTCGGTCCAGGATCCCCATTTTAATACGACGTGCAACGACCAAAGATCCTCTCTTAAAGTGCGGATTCACACCAAACCCCACCTCTTGTGGAAAACTGAAATAGCGATTGAGAGTTTCGGGGGGTACATGACTGCTCAAGTAGTGTGCAACAAGGTGGGAAGCGTCCTCGGTTGGCCAAAACGAGGTACAATGACGGCTCCAGTATCGAAAAAATGTTGCGATGTGCCCGATGCGTATGGTACTGGTGTATAATATTAAATACTACGGAGCAAATTTTTGTTTCTTTTGCAGTTATTGTAGACTTTTGTTACCTAGACTGCGGCTCTACCCCTTATGTTTTCAGTTATAGGTTCGCTTTTTGAAGGTCACATTGTTTGTAGCCTCTCCATATCGCCGATGAATACGGTAATGGTGCCACTGTGTCCACACCACGTGTGACTGACCGTGCCTACACCGCTCCCACGTGGTGTTGCCGTGATGGAGGAAACTCAGTTGGTCCTCCTCCTGTTTGTCGCCTATTTGTTACCCTTATATTCATTCTCCTCACTTACGGTGATGTGGCATCTGGTGGCCCAGAGTGAGGCGTACCACAAAACCATCGTCTGACCCGTGCCTGTGCATGAGGCCTGGCGATTCATCCAGCAAATGACGGCCTCTGAATCTGGGTGCCACCACATGCTGCTCAGACATGAATCTTTCTGTACCTCAAGGACACATATTTTCCCAGAGACAAACATCTTGTCGTTACGTAGGTAAAGCGATGATCGGCCAGCTACTTTTTCCTCCATGAGGGTGCAAAACCCCACCTCGACTTCTGGAAGTACTTACAAGCAGACCATTTAGTGCTCGAACACACGCCATATTATCGATCTTTATTTGCCAACTACTTTGAAGAGTCTTTCTTACCTACACCTCCACATAGCAGATGAGCACCTAAGTCTAACCCCTCTGGCGGTGTCAGAGTTTCAGCCACCTACGATCGATTCTACCACCGACCACCAAAGATGGCAAAGTGCCCAGTATATACACGGCTGTGTTTTCTAATTGCTTTCGTTTAGCTTCAACACTCTTCCATCGTCCGGTGCTAACTCCCCTACTGGCTCTTATTCACAGGATTCTCCCCCTTCACCTTCTTTCCTTGTTCACCAGTCACAACTTTGGCAGATGCAGCCACATTCATATGGTCTCATTGAGTACCTTGGTCATGTTCGGTTCTTTCTTCTTTTGTTTCACTCTATCTGCTAGTTTCTATTTACGAGGTGATGTATTATCCCCATAAGTTCATAATAATAGTAAAAAATAAGAAAAGAATAAATAATAAACAAAATAAAATGAAAACAAATAAAAAGCCTTATATTTTAGTTGATTCCCATGTCTCCGTCTTTAGTGTGCGACACTAGCTCACTGGCGCTGAGGGTCGTGCTGAGGCCAAGCCTTTGGATTACAACCCTGCCAAGTCCGCCCCATGAGCCCCCATCCCCCATCGGTGCATTACTTTAAAAAACGCGGACAGGGCATTACACTAGCAACTGGTGCTCTGTGTTCTATTGTTGGTCGCGGTGTTTCTTTCTTTCTTCCCTATGTATCCGATAATAATGTGGTAATAGGAATACATCTCTTTCCTTTTCTAAGGCAAAGCATCGGATTTTGTGATTAATATTTCAATAAAATATATACAAATTTATTTGCTGTTATTACATCACGATGCATAGTACAAAAATGCACCTAAAGTCTATAAATGAAAAGGAAAACAAGAAAGGTGCCGTCTTTCATTTGTAATTAAAACGTTCTAGGTCCCGGGTTCAAGCCTCTGTTGCTTAAAGTTTGAATAAAATTATCAGCAATGGTGTTCGAAGACTTTCGAAGTATATCTTTGTCAAAGAGGACGGAGAAGAGGATAGAGGTTCAGGACGCTCTCTTCTCTTTCAAGTCGGAAACTGCCGTTAAAGCGTTTAAGAATCAGAAATGGTGAAAGTGGCCTGAGAATGTGGAAGGCAGTGCAAACCACTGCAATAAAGACACGGAATAAGTATCCATAGGACATATTGCCTGTAACTGAAAATGTGTCATAACTGTCTTTCCATTGTCAAAGAATTCTGGACTAGAACTATTTTAGATCTCCGGGAGCGAACTGTCGATAAGGAGGAGATTATGAGAAAAAGACTGAGTAATCGAGTAAAGGATAACGTTCTACGTATCTGGGCACGTAATGTCAAAATCTTAAAAGTGATAGGGAAGCCATAAAATCTGGAAAGAGGAATTCAGAGTCTCAATCTAGATATAGTGGGAGTCAGTGAAGTAAAATGAAAAGAAGACAAAGATTTCTGGTCTGATGAATGTAGGGTAATATCAAGAGCAACAGAAATTGATACACCGGAAATAGGATTCAATTTAAATAGGGAGGCAGGACATTGTATGAGTTAATGTGAACAGTGATAAAGAAAAATCCGAAAACCGTAGTTCAGGTGTACATGCCAACGTCGAATGCAGAAGATAATAAGATAGAGAAAGTGTATGAGCATACTGAATGGGTAATTCAGTAAGTAAAGGGAAAGCTAATAGTCGTGGGAGATGGGAATCCGATTGTAGGGGGAGGTGAAGAAGAAAAGGTTAGCGAAGGAAATGGACGTGGCAATAGGTTTGAAAGAGGTAAAAGAGTTATTGAAATCTGCCATAAATTTCAGCTATTAACAGAGAATGCTCTGTTCAAGAATGAAAAGAGGAGAAAGTACATTGGGAAAAGACCGGGGCATATGGTACGATTCCTCTTACATAATATCGTGGTCAGGCAGAGATTCTGAAAACAGAAATTCTATTGTAAGGCGTACCCAGCAACAGATACATACTCATATCACAATTCAGTAATGATGAAGAGTAGTGGAATGCCCCAGCATACGAAATCATAAGAATTCTGTGTACCCGTGAAAGGGCGGGGCCCCAGTAAAATATTGTCCATACCTTCAACAACAATAGTTGTATTTATTTTCAGTTACTAGAATGTCAACAATCTGATACGACAACTTACTCACACATATCTGCAAGCTTGCTTTAAGGTAAAGAAGCAACCTTTAAACAATCAGTAGACATTATGAATAAAACTTGTAACAAGGCAATATCGTTGGACATGTAGAACTTCCAGTACAATAGGAGGATAGGTCTAGCAAATAGATTTAAGGAAAGTTATAGTTTAACAGTAGTTAAAGTGCTCAATGGGTTAACCAAACGCCGAGTAAAACGCCAAAAAAAATATCGTTAGCAATTAATAAGTCCCCAAAACAGATACAGAATAATTGTTCAAACCCATCTTGTTTAACGTCAATAGACGTGAGCCGTAGTTGTGTCCAGATCTTCGAAAAGCGTGCCTGGTGGAGTGCTTTCGCTTCACGTCTAGTGTTTGCGGTGGCGCTTTCGGTTTGGCGTGCTGTTTGGATCTCTACCGCCCTCTGGCGGCAGGTGGAGCGTGACTATCGAGGAGTACGGACTGGGCGGTGAACGAGAGAGGTGGTGGCGCGAGCGGGGCCCTGCTGTTGGGGGTCGTCGACAGCTCGCCACGTGCTTTGGCCGATCTCTTGGCTATCTGGGGCTAGGTCTGCCTTACCCACATGTACGTGGCTTACGAAGCTTAGAAACCGTGGTGCAGGAGATCAGCGCGTGGGACCGTATGTCTTCTTATCGGCCGTTGAAACCCCTGGCAGCGGTTGGCTCTGACATGCATTTGGCAGTGCGACGTGTTCCCGGCGCTTAGTTGGAGTGTGAGAAGTTGAGTATATATACGGATAAGAGAAGGTTTTCAAGTTCTAGTGAAATGTATGAGTTTCTTCACCAGTGGTTTTGTTAGGGTCGTCCCACCACCGTTTTCGTTTGTCTCTCCGCGGTAATGTGGTAATTGCATCTTGGTCGGGCCGTTTTCATTCACAACTCCATCGGGTGATTTAGGGTCGGTGTCGCAGGTCTCTGTGGTTCGGAATCTGTGCAGGCACCGCCCTTGCTACTTCTTCTGGTTTTGAGTAACTCGGGGAGTTGGCGGCTTGTAATATAAGTTTTGGGGCTGATTTGCTCTGGCCCTGTGGACCACAAGTGGGTCCCTCTACACGTGTCAGTCCCTCACCGAGCTAGGGCAATTTTTTTTTGGGAACTGCCTTTAATATTTAGGTTTGTGGGCTGGATTATTAACAGGTATCTTGTAACAAATATAAGTAATGTAACTGGCGAGAGACACCTATTTTTGCTTAGTAGAAGCTGGCTACCTAAAGTTTTTTTGGAATCATTCCCTTATTGATATAACAAGTAAAATCTTCTTATTGTTAACGTCAAACCTTGCAATATCCTTTACACAGAGCTATTTTTAAAAGACATGTCAAGTTAAAATCTCATTATTTCCAAGTTGTTAATGTCATACCTAGTAACCTCCTTTTCATAATGAAAATTGTCAAGTTATTTGAAATTGTTTCGAAATTATTTTTTAAAAGAAATGCCAGACTTAAATTTTTTTTACTGAGAAGCCCTTTTAAAATAAAAGATAGCCTCAGCAATGTGTGTTTTTTCACCAGCACCTCCTGGACCCTACTTCCACGATCACGTTTCTGGAATAACATGTGTACTTCAGTTGTTGTTTGTGAATCGCGCTAATTGACGGTTCATTACTGGTAGCAGAGCTTGGGTGTACGTTCGCCACCCGATCCCCTTGAGCTGCTGGAGGAAGCTGAGTTAGTAATTCGTAATATTTTTGTATTTGGTTTGTTTGCTCACATTTACTTTTAGAGTGTATATTTCAGGGTGTAATGTCGGTTTGTGAGTGCCCGGGCTTAGGATTGCTCCGGTGCGAGCAGCTTTTGTACTAAATTAAAATTCGTGGGATTGACAAGCAGGGCACGGTCCCAGAGCTGGCCGCATCTTTACGAGATTCCTTGCAGCGGCCTGTTGTTGTTACTAAGGAAGTCATTGTTGGCCTGCCAGCCGGCGTAGCCGCGGCCATTGAGGCGGTGGGTGAGTTTGAAAAAAATCTTTGTTGGTTTTCAGTAGATCAGCCTAACCGGAAACAACTTACTAGATTACGTGCACATTTGGTGCATATTTCTATCCGGGTTTCTGACTTAGAGCAAATGGTTTAGAGTGACGATGATTGTATGATCGTTTCGGAGTTGCAGCAGAAGGTGGCTGCGTTGCAGTTAAGCTTAGCTTGTTTAGAGTTTGGTTTTGAGGAATTTCGTGGGCAGGTCGAGCCGGATCGGGCGCAGGCGGAGATCTTGCCGAGTGTTCAAAACCAGAAGATGGAAGATAGTTTGGAACCTTTTCCTAAATTACCTAACCCGACTGGACTTCTTTTGAAGGATATAGGGGAGTTAACTGTTGATTCTTTGAGTAAGATCGAGGAGGTACTTCGGTTGCTGGTTCACTTTGAACAACACACCCACTCCTTTGGGGTAGCGCACTGCACCCTTTTAGCTTTACTCTACCCTTTAGCCAAAGCGGGACTTAGAGACCTTGTCTCCAGAACTCTCGCTGAACAGATGTCCTTGCTTCAGCTTAGGCAGAAGATTATTAGTGAGAGACTTACTGCGGGCTTTACGGAGTATTTAGACTGTCACTACAATTGAAGGGTACAGTGAGAGTGCGAGAGCCTACAGCATCATGTGGTGAGGGTGAAAATTTCTTCACAAGAGCTCTTGATCGATATATCTAAGAACCAGTTGCTTTCTGTGATTTTGGGAGGGATGGCTGTTGCAGATAAAATGCATTTTATCTTCAAATCCCTTCCAGTTACAAGGGAGGATTTGCGTCAAGCAATAGTCACAGCTAATTGCAATTTTCAAGTCAGCTACAGTTGGAATTACAAACAATGGGCATTTAATATCAAATACCTACGACATATATCTATTTCTTATAACTAGTTCCTATCGCCTGCAGCGTCACATGTGTGCCAGTAAGATATAAACCTACATTAATAGCCTTGCTCATCGAGCAAAGCCCGAAGAGCATGCCCGCGGCACTGGGCAGGCCAAGATGTTTAATCGCCGCAGTTCCATAACTTAATTTTCCTAAACTAAGTCCAACAAACTAACTTATCCTACGTCATATCCGGTGCATGTCCTTACCGGTAGTATTGACCCCCCCCCCCCCCACTCCCCCTATTCCTGCACGTGGCTGATTCCAACTATGATGCCGCGCCCGGGTTCCCGGGTTCGATTCCCGGAGGGGTCAGGGAATTTCTCTGCCTCGTGATGACTGGGTGTTGTGTGATGTCCTTAGGTTAGTTAGGTTTAAGTGGTTCTAAGTTCTACGGTACTGATAACCATAGATGTTAAGTCCCATAGTTCTCAGAGCCATTTGAGCCAGCCAACTATGATGGAAAGTCGGCCAGTCCACGCGCAGGCGGTATGGGAATAGGGCTCTGGACGCAATCGGTGTTGGTTGTCTCAGTTGTTATTTAGTTCATGTCCCTCAGGTATTCTGTTAAAACTTTTCATGATACCTCGTTAGCCAATGTGTTTAGCAGTTGGAAAGTGTCTTCACGTCCAATCAATTGGTATGTGTCATGGTTTGGATGTCTGTCTCGAAGTGTAGTCGCAACATCATTAAACAGGGGGCACTCGTAAACCAAGAGGTCGGGAGTACCCTCTGACACGCCCAGACCGACATAAGTATGTCGGGTAGGGTCCATGGCCAGTGAGAAAATGGGTCAGTCCTCGTGTTGGCTCAAAGTGTTTCATGTCCAAGCACTCCCTCACATCTGGTATGAATTGGAAAGTTCTACATCCAGTTTCTTCTTCCTTCCAAGGCCCCTACCAAAGTTCCTCCCCTCTTCTCCTTATTTCCCTTTTGTCCTCTACTCTCACGCCCATAATGTCTTCAGTTTTCTAAAAATTCCCCTTTTTGGCCCAATAGCAAGCCGCTTGTTCCCTTATCTTGATGTCCAGTGGGCAAAGACCTATTATGACTAATAAGGCCACTCCTGGAGATGTTCTGTAGGCCCCCACAGATCTCAGTATCATACTTCTCGGGGCTGTCAGGGTGGGCACAACGCTCGTGAGCCTGTGCACCCAGACTCCCGATCCGTAACCCACTACTGAGGTTAAGACGCTATTGTGGTAAAGTTTGATAAGGTGTGAGGGGAGAGGGAATCTTTTGTGTCCTATCCAGATGCGTTTGTTTAATATCTGCAGAGCTCTCTGGCTTACGGTATCAATGTGTTTCCCAAAGTTCCACCTTTCATCAATGATGATTCCTAGGTAGCGTGTCTCGCGTCGCCGGAGAACTGGTGAGCCGTCGA
Source organism: Schistocerca americana (assembly GCF_021461395.2). Taxonomy (NCBI): domain Eukaryota; kingdom Metazoa; phylum Arthropoda; class Insecta; order Orthoptera; family Acrididae; genus Schistocerca; species Schistocerca americana. Next base: position 683,583,252 of record NC_060121.1, read on the forward strand.
TTCTGACAGTGGGATTTCTAATTAGATGTCCTTTTAACAGCAGGTATGTGGATTTTCTGGGTGAAATTGTCATTTTAGTATTTTGGCACCATTGTTGGAGTTTCTCTATGGCTCTCTCAATTTTTGGTTCTATGTCTTCCCGGCTGCGGCCGCCGACCAACCGGAGGAGGTAATCAGCGTAGGCTATCACCTCTAGCACTTCTTCACTTTGTTGTAAGCTGTCTAGTAGCGGCTCCATGTGGACGTCCAAAAAGAGGGGTCCTTAAACGGATCCTTGGGGGCATCCTTTAGTGATTGCTTTTACAACTTTCTCGCTAGGGGATGATAGCCAGACCTCCCGATCCTTACAATAGCTCCTCAGGCAACCATATAGCGGCCCTGGACACTCTTTCTTCCGCAAGCAGGAGAAGCGCGAAGGCCATTACAGGTTGTCGAAGGCGCCACTGATATCCACCATGATGCTAACCACGTACTTGTCCAGGGTCGAGCCACAGACTTCTGCTGCCAGGGCGATTGCATCAGATGCCGACCGCCCCGGCCTGAAGCCGAACTGCCTGCTGTTTATCGCGCACAGCACTCGGTGTGCTGCCAATCTGTCAGCCAGCAATTTCTCCAGTATATTTCCTGACACATCTAACAAGCAAATCGGCTTGTATGACTTTATTTCTGCAGGGTCCTCATCAGATCCTTTCTTTATTACAATTACATTTGTTGTTTCCCACTTCCTCTGACACTTCCTATGCCTTAGGCACTCATTGTAGAGATAAGTGGCGCAATCAGCTGGGAGGGGGCAGGAATTGCACGAACTCCGCCACAATGCCGTCTGGCCCAGGTGCTTTCCCTCTTTTTAGTGATCTTATGTGGGCTGCCACCTCCTCTTCGGAGAAGGGGTAGACAGCCGTCTCGTTATTGTATGTGTTTTGATCACCACTTCCCAATTGCCGTTGCCCTTCAGTCTCCCCATCCGCACTGTCGTCAGGCAGCAGGGACCAGAAGAGGACCTCCGCAGTCTCCTGCCAAGACTCCGTCATCCTGTCCCCGTGCCTGACTGTCGATAACTCCACAGGAGAGTGGATTTTCTCCCTTACCAATTTATAGATGAGCCCCCATGGGTCCAAGATTAGCTGACTTAACATGTAATTTTCCCAACTTTGCGCCCTCGCCTCTCGCAGTTCCTTTTGGAACCTCTGCTTTGCCTCTCTATATTGAAACTGCCATCAGGGGCTAAGTCTGCCTTATACGCATATTCGTCTCTTATGAAGCTTAGAAACTGTGGCGCAGGAGATCAGCGCGTGGGACTGTATGTCTTCTTATCGGCCATTGAAACCACTGGCAGCAGTTGTCTCTGACGAGCATTTGTAAGTGCAACGTGTTACCTGTTCTGGGGGTGGAGTGTGAGAGATTGAGTACTGTTTTTTATGCAACAGAGTTAGTTATATACATATGAATAAGAGAAGGTTTTTAAGTTCTAGTGAAATGTATGAGTTTCTTCACCAGTGGTTTTGTTAGGGTCGTCCCACCACGGTTTCCGTTTGCCTGTCCGAGGTAATATGGTAACTGCTTCTTGGTCGGGCCGTTTTCATTCACATCTCCATTGGGTGATTTAGGGTCGGTGTCAAGGGTCTCTATGGTTTGGAGTCTATGCAGGCACCGCCCTTGCTACATATTCTGGTTTTGAGTAACTCGGGGAGGTGATGGTTTGTAATGGAAGTTTTTGGGCTGATTTGCTCTGGCCCTGTAGACCACCAGTAACTATTCCGCCCATTGAGATTTGGGCCCCTTTACACGTGTCACTCCCTCACCGAGCTAAGGATTTTTTTTTTCTTTGGGGAACTGCCTTTAATGTGATTGTTTGTGGGCTGGCTTATTCACACGTATCTTGTAACAATTATAAGTTATGTAATGGCGAGAGACAACTATTACGCTAAGTACAAGCTAGCTACTTAAAGTTTTTTGGAATTGTTCCCTTATTGATATAACAAGTAAAATCTTTTTATTGTTAACGTCAAACGTTGCAATATCCTTTACATAGAACTATTTTTTAAAAGACTTTCTTAACTGTTTTCTTATATATATAACCTTATCAATGTGTGTTTTTTCACCAGCACCTCCTGACCCCTACTTCCACGACAACGTTTTTGGAAAAAAATGTGTACTTCACTTGTTGTTTGTGTATCGCCCTAATTGACGGTTCAAGAGGCATTACTGACAATTACAAGAAACCAAGCGAATAATTAAATTTATCTTAAGACTGAAATAATTATTAAAGATGCACCATCAATTACAAGAAATTTAGAGTTTAAAATTGGTGACATTATCGAAACTATTACAATGTAAGTAAAATGAGAACCTTTTGAAAAGATAAGAATGACACATTCTCTCTTAATGCCCAAGCTTTCTCTGATAGCAGTTACAAAATTGCTCACAGAAGAGGAGGCAGTCCCCGCCCTCAAATTAGCTGAAATAGAATCGCACTCCAAAATGATTTAAGTGTCACCAATTTATGCTGGAACAAGGCAAGAAAGTAAAGTTACATATCTCTTCGGCTCTTCGGAATACTGGTGAAGACACAGGCAGGGAGGCTGGCATCAAACAGCCCCACTGGCGGCTGCAGCAGGCGCCGGAGCCATGCCGCAGCGAGTCAACACAAGCTGCACTTCACTTTCGCTCGCTCCCGACGCCCGCCTCGCCCAAGTTCACAATCGTCAGCTCTGCCCCAAGAGACAGGAAATTACAATGATTTCCGCCTCTAGAATAAATGTTGATTTCACAGGTAGGTAAGTGAAATGGCTTGACCCAAAAATGTCGACATTCAGTCACAGGAGGGTGAGACTCAAATAATCAGAAGCAAAGATTGTGATGATTTCTCTCCAATCCCCAGTAGCGTCTGATTACAAGAGCTTTTGAAGGGGAAAAACAAAGAATATAATAAATAGCCAAAATGATCTAATTAATTTTAGATAAAGATGTGTCCTAAGGTACTGAAAACGAATCAGTAAACTTAAATAGAGAATTCGAAGGACAGCGGCGTGGGCAGAAAGCCCACACCGTCGAAATTACCTTAAATATTACACGTGCAGCTGGTGCGCATCAGGAGATCTAAAATATAGTTCATAACATACTAGATTATAAACAGGCAATGACCAAAATAAATACAGGATTTGAAAAAGGTAAACTTTTATACTTTATCTAGAAAAACAGTTTAAACTAATGGAGTATTTAAATCAATACGTAAGATGAGCAAGACGATCCACAACATATCCTGAAAGCTAGGCTTCGCTCAAAACCCTTTTACGAATTTCAAGTACACGAGCAAAATTACGCAATAAGCCGCTAAGAAGGCAGGAAGCCAACTTAGAGTAGTGGAGGCCGGAGTGGCATGCGCGACCACAGAACCAAAAGCCGCAACATTTAGTAAGCGCAGCAACACACAGAAAGCAACACGGGCTGAACACCGGTCGCGCACCGCCACGTTCTGCCTCCGGCCGCAAGACTGCCCAACTCATTCATCTCTCTCTCTCTCTCTCTCTCCGTTACGACTACTTGCCAAGAGCCGAAGCGCCACCTCGCGGAGCTCAGGCGCGAAAGGCCAGCACGGCTCTAGTAGGCTAAAATATGGCAGACTAATCAGGAAGAATCAATGCAGAAAAAAGTGGAGTATAGTTGTACTAAAGGGATTTTATCTGCCTCGTGATGACTGGGTGATGTGTGATGTCCTTAGGTTGGTTAGGTTTAAGTAGTTCTAAGTTCTAGGGGACTGATGACCATAGATGTTAAGTCCCATAGTGCTCAGAGCCTGTACTAAGGAATAAAGAGACGAGCTTGAAGATCTTTGATGTTAGAGATACTGCTGTAAGAAGTAATCCAGTAGCCAGTTCAGTTGAAGAGAAGTGGTCATCCCGAAAACGGGCAATCACAGAGGTCGGGAAGAAAAACGTAGCTACAAACAGGGGAACTGCGAAGAAACCATCAGTAACAGAAAGAAGGGAATAAAACAAAGTTGTGAGAAATTCAGGAATGTAGAAATACAAGTCACATAGGAATGAAGTAAATAAGATGTTCAGGGAAGTGAAGGAGAAATGGTAGCATGAAAAATGTGAAGAAATCGTACAAGAATTGATTGTCGGACGGAGTGACTCAGCATATTGAAAAGTCAAAATAACCTGTCGTGAAATTAAAAGCAATGGCATTAATATTATTAGCGCAGTAGGAATTTCACTATTAAACGCGAAGGAGACAGCGGATAGGTAGAATGAGTATACTGAAGGTCTCTGGGAGGTGGAGGATTTGTCTGATGACGTGACTGAAGAAGGAACACTAGTCGACATGGGGGAGATAGGGGATCCAGTATTAGAAGCAGAATTTAAAAGAGCCTTCGATTACTTAAAATCAAAGAAGGCAGAAAAGATGGATAACATTCCATCGAAATTTCTAAAATCTTTGTTTGAAGTAGCGACAAAACGACTATTCCACGCTAGCCTGAAAAATTTACGATACTGACGATATACCACCCGACTTTCGGAAAAACGTCTTCCACACTATTCCGAAGATAACAGGAGCCGATAACTGCGAGAATTATAGCACAGTCAGCTGAAGTTTTATTATAGTATTATATAGAATTATATCACAGTCATCGAAGTTGCTGACAAGAACAGTGCACAGAAGGGTGGAAAAAACGAGGATGTGTTAGACAACGATCAGTTGGGCTTTTGGTAAGACAAAGGTATCATACACTGCAGTTAATAATGGAAGTAAAGATGGAGAAAAATGAAGACACGTTGATAGAACTTCTCGACCTGGGAAAAGCATCTGACAGTATAAAATAGCGCAAGATGTTCGAAATTCTGAGAAAAATAGTATTAAGTTAAAAGAGAAGACGTGTAATTAACAATATGTGTCAGAAAAAAGAACGAACAATAAGAGTGGAAGACCAAGAACGAAGTACGTGGATGAAAACTGTTGCAACACAGGGACGAAATCTTCCCCTACTACTGTTCAGTCTAAGCAGCGAAGAAGGAATGACGAAACTACAACAAACGCTCAAGAGTGGGATTAACATAAAAGGCGAAAGGGTAATAATGGTAAAATACGCTCACGACATTTCTGTCCTCCATGAAAGTGCAGCAACAAAATCTGTCAAATGGAATGATCTATAGAGTGCAGAAAATGACAGAGATTAAACCGAAGAAAGACGAAACTAATAATAAGCAACAGAAATGAGTACAGCAATAAAGTTAACATTAGAATTGGAGATAACGAAGTATACGAAGCGAAGGAATTCTGCTACCTATGCAGCAAATAATCCATAATAGATGGAGCTAGGAAGACATAGAAAGCGGGCTAGCAGTGGCAGAAACTGCATGTTCACTAATGTCAAACATAGCCCTCAATCTGGTGAAAACATTTCTAAGGACGTACTTGTGTAACATAGCATTTTAAGGTAGTCAAACACGGACCGCGGGAGAACAGGAACAGAAGAGAATAGAGCTATTTTAGATGTATGCTACAGAAAAATGTTAAAAGTTAGACGGCCTGGTAAGGTGAGGAATTAGGAGGTTCCCCTCAAACTAGACGAGGAAAGGAATATACAGAAAATATTGACAAGAAGAAGATACTGTATGATAAGATATGTGATAGGATATCAGGGAATGATTTATATGGTTCTAGAGGGTACAAAGTGTAGAAGGAGACAAAGATTCGATAAATCCAGCAAATAACGGTGGACATAGGTTGCTAGTGCTACTCTGAGATGAAAAGTTTGGCACAGAAGCGGAATTGGGACAGTATCCAACCAGTCAGAAGGTGATGACTGAAAGTAATAATAATAACAATGAGCAGAGTGGAACCAGGAGGGGCCATTCAACACCGAATTATAACGTTATAAGAAGCGGTAAAGTATGTTCACGCTTTCTGAGCCTTCCTGTGGTGCGACGGTGCGTCGTTGACACAAGCATGAATAAGACGTTAAAGGGATCTTCACTCTTCACGTTCCCCCCATTTCGGCAACACCACGGTGCCACCCGCTCAGCTTTCTTGATCATTCTGAACATGAGAGACAGCCTGACACTGATAAACAGGCCCCGAGGGGGCAGGCATACCTTTCGACATCCCTGAGGTGAGTCGGACTATGTAGGCACGCTACTGGCCGCATGCAAGTCTATGAGGTGTCGAAAGGGATGCCTGTTACTCCGACTTCTAGTAAACGGTGACTGGCTGTTTCTGTACATACACGTTTTTATACCGTTTATCAAAGCTGCGGGAACTGAGGATGTTGCTGGACTGAAGAGTCATACCCGCCTCCTCTCGCCCACCGTCACGCCACACGAGAGGCCAAAATAAGAGGACTGAATAAGCATTAACACCCTTCGCTACTTCGCCTGTATTCAAGAAAATTTCCTGTCACGCTACACGGCAAAGGTGTGCGATTACATTGAATGGCGTCACAGGCTCCCGATTTCTATAGAGAAGGGTTGGACCGGCCGGTGGTGTGGCGCGACAGAGAGGGAGAAGGTGGTCATCTGTGCCACAGGTTGTCAAGAATGTCGTCCTCTTGCTCGTTGCACTATGAAATGTCTCGTTATGCCGCTTAACCTTTTGGCAATTAACGTCCCTAGGGAAGCAGTGTTTCCATTCAGCCCATTTGTGACATCACATGAGGGTCTTCGTGTCTCTCAAACCTTTTGCTCGGCCACTCTCAAGAAAACCGCGCCATTTCAACGCTGGGAACCGCGATTCTGCTCACCATCACAGTGGTCTCGACTAAAATGTTAGTAAGACGTGAGTGACGACCTTGCCATCGTGTAACAGGTCCTCGGTGACATGGGGCAGACGTTTGGTGAAATTTGGTGGCAACGTGACATCATTAACTCACATTTTCTTGCATGTGTCAACAATTTAGTAATTGAAGTGCTGCAGAGCCCAAGGACGACATCGCAGAGTGTCACGATTTTTACCCTATACAGAGATGGTAGGCAACTGAAAGCCAATTTCAAAATTACTGTGCCGCAACGGCACACAGTTACGGAGTTTGGAAAAAGTCACCCTGTGATTGTATTGCCTCTTGTTTTTCGTTGACGCCGACCCACATAGGGAGAAATGATCGTAGTAATAAAACAATATAAATCAGAGCTCGCGCGGAAATTCTTTACTGTCCCTTTTCCCCAAGCTCTTTTCGAGAGTGGAACGGTAGGGAAATAGTCTGAAGGTCATTCGATGAACCCTCTACCAGAGACGTAAGTATAAATTGCAGAGTAATCATGTAGGTGTAGATGAAAGGACACTGAAATTTCCTGTACTATTAAGACGCAGTTTGATACTAAGTATTACCACTGCATAATATGCTGGGAGGAAATTCTCCTGGTCTCGCTCATAGGGTAAAGGCATGTTTTTTCTCATCTAATGCTGTGCGTCCTCTTCCATTAGTCGGGAAGGGAAATTGGAACTTATGAGAGGCTTCACGCCAGGGGTAGCGTATCGTTGACCTGGCCTTTAAAGAGGATGCAATTTCTACCCGTTTTACTGTCTGTCGGAACTTCACTTCGTACTACAGCAGCCCTAAAAAGTGTGCTGTATGCCTTGTGTAACAGTATGTCCACTGTCAACATAGAATTATCCCAAAGATATAATGAGTGCCGTATTACAGTAGAAATAAATAGGTATTTGGTAAGAACGCAACGTCATTAATTATACTGACTAAAAGAAGAAAAATGTTAAGTAGGTGAATTTCAGGCAACAACAAATTGTATGACATAAGGTGTGGCAGGCATCTTTATAAACAGTAGCGACATAAACAGGAATATTTGTTTAAATCCTCATCAAAGACAAAATATCACTATATTCACAAGCCTACGTGTATGAATCACCCTCGTCGTCTTTGAACAATAGACTAATAACAAAACTGAATATTTACAGCTCCCTTTGTCCCATGGCGTTCACCCTCTGAATATCAAAGTGTCCTTCCAACAAAGCTAGTAACCTTATATACCACTTCCCGCCTTGCAGGAAAAGGAACTGAACAGACAGCTTCACTGCCCGTAAGGCATTAGATAACTATTATTATTGACACAGTATATAAAATTATCCACCCTCTTACACAGATCATAATCGGTGAGTTGTACAAACAATATCCAGTACATCGTTTACATCAAAATCAAAATTGTATCCGTTCAAACAAGCCAAAAAACTAGTTTTGGGTATTAAGTTAGTTTCCATTTTCCATGCGTTGTATTTCAGTAAATAATTGGCAACCGACGCTGTACAATCGCAATAAAGTCATGAGATGTTCAATTGACTCTTTTATTAGAACATGTTACGCGTTTCGGTATTACACCCATCTTCAGACATCTGTTACAAAAAAGTACAAAGCACAAGTGAACAGCACATTCAACACGTCTCAACGTTACAGAAAATGAGATCGGGTCATATGAGTTACATACCACAAACTTCAACTCTTTCCTAACCAACCAGGCGTACAACCTTGACAACTCAAAGAAAGTGTCCAATAACATATAACTGCGACACAAGCAGTCTTGAAGCAAAGCTTATACCGACGTTAAACACGTCAATTAGCAGCGAAGCGCCCTCGGTAGGGGGCGCTGCATGGTCTTGTGCCCCATGCGTTCACATGTAATTTACTAATAATGTACTCAGCACATACCCTCTACCAGGGTGTAATTACGACTAGCAACCGGAATGGTACTTCCGTACACATTAACACTAAAGGAATTTGCAATTTTTAAAAAAACTCCAAAATGTCTACATGGCCGTACTATACCTATGGCCAGTAGTGGCTCTAAGCACAACTCAAACCATATGTCAATATAAAATAAATAATGGGGGGGGCGGGGGGGGGGGGGAGTTCCTTAATGAACAAATCTTTCAACCTCCAAGACCTCTAAAAGAACACCACCAAATTCAATATAACCAACATTACCCATCATAAACTAACACCCTGTGATCAGTGCCATCTGTTAAAGCTAACGGCAGCCACGCCGGCAGCAGCCAGCCGCCTATCGAATAACAGCCAAGATACTCATGGGCCATAATTGCCAGAATAGAAGCCTTCAAACAACAACTTACACCCCTCTACCACACGGAAAAATGTTTAATGGTGAGAGGAAGAACATTTTCATAAAATCCCAAAACACACACGTGGCTTACACCTCATACATTCCTTACATAAACAAGTGGCACGATAATTGCTCGAATCCTACCTATGCTATCCGGATATTGAATAGCTCTAGATTTTTAAAACTTTAAAACTTTAAAGTCTAAAATCAATCAAATAAACCATTGTATCACCAAGGACCACCCAAAGGGTACGGTGGTGAACAAATCCGTATATGCCAACCTATCTACCCATTTAACTTTCCCCACATGACGTTAAACTAGCCAACCAGTCAGCAAAAAACCTAGCCTATTATAATGGTACGTGCACAGAACACCGCCAGCTCCTATAAAATACACTATCATAACTTCTTATGAGGGGCTAACAGACATCAAAATCAAAATTGCATCCGTTCAAACAAGCCAAAAAACTAGTTTTTTCCCCCCATATTGTCTTTTACAGGTAAGCTCTTTAAATGCAGACAAAGTTACTCTTTCGGGACTCACCAAGTCATGTGAATCATCTAATGTAATCAAATTTTCGCAGCCACGCGTGGACTAATTATCACAATTACCAATCAAATCTACAAAAAAATAATGAAAACACTTAACTGAAATACTGACACAGTCCGCGATAATGACAAGCTCCGGTTACATCAAACCAAATACTTGCTCTGAAAAATAATTAACTTCGGATTTCGGAGTTAAAATTATAACTCAATGACAACTGTCGGACCAACAATGAATTTTAACGTAAATGAGCGGGTATCAATGGCCCCAACTCACTAATTGCTTAGGTCGCAGAAGATATTCGATGTATGCTAGATGGAACACTGGTATAATACATCTAGAAAAATATTCTGCACGGGAGACAAAACACTATACATATTTTCTGTTGGTACTCAATACAAGGTAAACTGGTCACACTATACTATTTGATGGCAAATAACTGTAGAAATATCATCGTCGTAAATTCATAAACAACTGAGTGGTAACGGTTTTCCGTTCTGTGGTTTACTGACGTATATTCTTTCAGTGGGTACTCTTAATCAACAACTCTGTTTATAATTGTGCCTACTCTGCGATATATAGAATAACACCTTTCATTCACAACCGTCAATGGTCAGTATATGTGAAAAATGCCAAATGGTTCGAATCAAATTTGTTGTCACCCCATACCCAGTTAGACAAGACAGTTGAAGGATCGGAAACGAGAAGGGCACTAAGTTTAGTAAGCCACTGACGTTTTAAACCTACCTTCGTGTTAATGAGTGGTTTAGTTTTCCACATTCTGCTACCAGTACGAATATTTCTCAGAGAGATGTTGTGAAGATTTTACAGACAGCAATATTAGTATCGGCATAATCACTGACGACAGTGATTCATCCAGCTAACACGTTAAAATGACTAACGTGAGGTACTGAAACGTTACATCCTTCTGAAGGGTATCAGTGTTAAAAAATTTATAACGTAACAACATGAAATGTTCAAGAAGGAAGACAGCATCAGATTAACGACACCTGAACGGTAATGAAAATATATGAACACACATGCTTTAGAATTAATTAGTTGAAAAAATAGAAGTTCTCCAATTGCATCGCTTTCAAGTAATTAAATACTTGATTTCTGTACGAAAGGCCTCAGACTCAGAAGTCGTTGTTGAAAAATCGGGGACCTTAGGGACACAAAACAAGTTTTTGCTTCATGTTTCAACATAAAGAAATGATTTGCGTGTTAATAGTAATGATAATCGGACTTAGTTAAAATTATAAACTGCGGGCTCGAAAGATGTACGTGGTATTACGGAGAAACGATAGTACACTTTGGAGTGCAATCGTTGCGCCTTTGGGCCGACCGCTTCCAACAAATTTAAGAGGCTGAAATATACCTGAAAGATTTTATCGTTTAAATTATCGCAGAGTTAAACGTAATATTTCCATATAAAAGTGAAATAAGTTATAATTCTATGGTCGCAGGTTCGAATCCTGCCTCGGGCATGGATCTGTGTGATGTCCTTCGGTTAGTTAGGTTTAATTAGTTCTAAGTTCTAGGCGACTGATGACCTCAGATGTTAACTCGCATAGTGCTCTGAGCCATCTTTTAAGTTATAGTTACTAATTACTTGGAAACAATTCTCAAGAACACACTAATTACATGCCATGATTGTCCAATGGCTTCAGACAGAAACGTAAAGGAGATGGTTATATGTACTTCACATATTATTTCACACATTATTTAAAACTCCCAATCAATAATTGGAAAACGATGTTAATTCCTTACACAGATACAAACTTCACCTTAAACGTAATAATTCTGTCGCTGACGTTGGCAAATATAGATGTTTGTTTCATCAGTAGTCCCTTTTGAACATGAGAAGTATATGTACTTTGTTAATCCACAACGAATTCCGTAATACCTTTCTACACAGACAGCAGCACCAAGCTAGAAACGGCAAAAAGGATACCGATAAGTACGAGTAACTAAAATCTTTAAGCATTAAAAAAAAGTATGAAATAGAACCTAATTCTCACTAAATGAAAAATTCCCAAATGTTTTTTGTATATTGCCTCACTAACCAGAAAGCTTGTCATGTCTTAAAACAGTAAAGCAGGTCAAATTAACAACTTGTATTAAAATGTTCCCAACTTTCATGAGAAACAGATGATTCGTTCATAAAATTATTCTTGAGATGTGTTTTACATAAGCGATTCTTACCCATGTAAATAGTATATCTGTTCCAGGTAATATCATCTCATGCCAATACATGTCAATAATCTACTATAAATAGTCCATATTTACACGATGAGACTGCAATCTGCAGAAACAATCGCATTCAGAAATCCTTTCCGATATAAAAGAAAGGAAACGGTCTTTTATATCCTAATCTTCCACTCCGGCGAATTTGACGTCGATGAAGCCGTAATTTTGCGGGTGAATTGGTTAATAGTGACAATAGACTAGAAGCAGCAATCCCTAAATGGATTGGCCGCAGCACATTAATTTCGTGCAGTGGCAAACACTGCCATTATTACCCCTTCAGAATCGCGGTAACCAACGAAGTGCCACACAAGTGACTATTTCTGACTTCCTTGATACCGGTTTGCAAATAACTTCCCCTCATAACCTCATCTCCTTCTCCATCCATTCGAATAGCAACAGTACGAACGAATACGTGCTGCTGGCAGCAGTTCACGCAAGCATTATTGCTGCCAAAAATAACTGTTTAGAAGAAATGCTACTCCTGATATTTTACAACCCTAGACATTTTTACGTGAAGAGCCCCAGTGACTACGAAGTACACACATTTTATGTAAATGATTTCAAAACATGAAAATATAATACAGTTGTTCAAAATGTTTTCAACAAAACGTAATATGAAAAGAAATTCGAGATTTTATTGTTTACTGATAACTGGGTGAATATCTGATGAAAAAGTATTTACAAACTCATTCGCAACGAAGGAATCTTCGTAACAGTAACTGCATTAGGTATTAAGATATTGGTGACACATGAAATTATTTACAGCTGTTAGCAATTTGTAAATAAAGTAGCATCTTATAGCAATGGTGGTTTCATTATTTATTTAAGCTACGATCGATTTTGAGACTCCCTGCCCCAAGTTCATCTACATCTTATATCATACGTTGCAATCGATTTTTTGCATTATTCTTCCAGATGACATACAGTTACGTCACCAAATAGCAAACTTATAAGTCTCATGTTCATAGCACAATATAAAATTGAGACATGACAAACGTTAGTTAAGACCACAGTTTCACATTATCACACACGTTCATTCTTAAAACAGAAAACTAATAACACAGTCTGTGTCTTGAGAAGGGTTTTCAAAGCATTAATACCAGGCCACGAAAGCACAAGATAGCAAGTCCGTAAGTGGTGGAGGAGGATATTAGTGTTTAACGTCCCGTCGACAACGAGGTCAACATCTCGTGGTCGTGCGGTAGCGTTCTCGCTTCCCACGCCCGGGTTCCCGGGTTCGATTCCCGGCGGGGTCAGGGATTTTCTCTGCATCGTGATGGCTGGGTGTTGTGTGCTGTCCTTAGGTTAGTTAGGTTTAAGTAGTTCTAAGTTCTAGGGGACTTATGACCACAGCAGTTGAGTCCCATAGTGCTCAGAGCCATTTTTTTGAACAACGAGGTCATTAGAGACGGAGCGCAAGCTCGTGTTAGGGAAGGATGGGGAAGGAAATCGGCCGTGCCCTTTCAAAGGAACCATCCCGGCATTTGCCTGAAGTGATTTAGGGAAATCACGGACAACCTAAATCAGGATGGCCGGAGACGGGATTGAACCGTCGTCCTCCCGAATGCGAGTCCAGTGTGCTAACCACTGCGCCACCTCGCTCGGTCCGTAAGTGGTGGTTGGGCAATAAGTCACGTAATAACTGGGCGAGCCAACGATTCTCTGCACACAATCTGTTATCTTATGCTTAGATAAAAGGTCCGACAGATCACAAAATATGAAACCATGTGGCACACTCGTCTTATCGCAACTGAAAGTTATAGGAGGTTTTCTAATTAAATGTATTCTGGCCTCTTATAAATACGCACTGTTCCCAGGCCACATTCAAATCCGTCCAGGTGTACTGCCACTGCCAGATCATACTCTGAGGAAAGCTGCTTCAACAGTCGCGACGGGAGTATTTTTTTCTTCAGTGTTTGAAGTACTACATAAGATGATGCAGCTAAATAACCAGAAGAATTTAAATCAGATTCTGATCTCGTTATGATCTAATATATACTCAATTACAATGTTGCGAACTGTACACGCTACACTACAAGTATCAATAACTTTCGGGCCCTCACGCTTGAGAAATAAGGATATAGATTTTGTCCAACTGGAAGACGCGTTAAGCACACTTCGTCACTTCTAACCGGTCAGAGGGTGATAAACCACGTCTCAGCAGCCTTCCATCATTCTCAGCCACTCTTCCCAACATAGCGGGTGATGGTAATGAAACTAATGGTACTGAATGCTGCAGTTGGGGCTGTACACATCGCAGAACGCTGAAACATTCATTAATAGATGCGCTCTCGAGTGCTGTAAGTAATATAAGTTCCACTTTGTGCCAACTCGTGAAAACATGTCACTGAGCAGTCATATTGTGGTGTCAGTGGAGGACGAGGGGAGAAATTATCAGACACATTATATTGATGGTTCTGGCACATTTGTTAGAATATGATCACACGTTAAAACATGTGTTCAAAATCGTCTCCTCATTCAATAACATTCTGCGTACGTAACACGACATGGTCGTTAGTTGCTTGCAGCATATCCGGCCTGAACGAGATGTTGTCGTATGCTTCAAATCAGGAAGAGCCAAGATACATCATTGATAGACACGATCATTCAGATATCCCTACGCATAAAGGTAACTTGGACTTAGATCGGAGGATCTAGAACGTCACACATTTTGAAATTGCCTATAGATGATGTAATCGTTACTAAAGTTTCTCGAAGCAAACATTTCACCTGACAAGCAACATGTGGTATCGCGCCATGACAATAGTGGTGTGCACAATTTTGCTCTCCTGCAAAGGTGAAATCAAATGTTCTCTAAGGAGGTCCTAATAATGCACAGATGTCAGAGTACACGTAACAGGCCTTCGACGTATCGCCTTCTCGAGAGAAAAACGGATTGATAGTGAAAGAACTTGGGAAACTACACCACACAGTTACATACGCTGAGCTCTCTAGACGTTCTTGCACATCACGTAGCGGATTAGAACCCCATAAGTGACAGTTCTCGGCATTCATACCAACGTGTAAGTTGGGTGCGTCTCCATGCACTATGGTACGGAGAGGTGGGATGCAGAGTGGTGCGGCAACTGTCGTCGTGGGAGAGCTGGGCGGGAGCAGAAATGATCAGCTAACAACACAACAAACAGAAGATTTACTCAACTTGTATTTCTCCAGGCGTACAAAGACTGATTATAAATAATGCAACAAAAAATGTGGTGCAGCTCTTAATGTCAACAACTATGAGGCTTTCTGTGTTATACCATAATCGATGGTGTCAGAGCCGTGACTACGCAACATCTGCGTAGTGTAACATAGAAAAGAGGTTGCAAATGCGAGTGGGCTGCGTGGCGGCCGCCGGTCATCCTATACTGCGGCAACAGATGGCGCTCGTATCCCGGAGCCACTGGAGGAGTGTCGTAGCTGGTGTGCTCCCTTGCGTCCACTGGATCCTCTTGACCGCCATCATCCAAAGGAATCCTGTAGCTCTGTTGCCAATTATGGGTTGGTATCGATACGTGACACCACAGTACAGAGTAAACTGTCACTCTTCCATCCAAAGAACATTCCCTGGTCTCAAATCATAAATTTAAATGCCAATTCTCGAACTTTATGTGGCGCACATTCTGAATCTCGTACAGATACCAGAATAAAATGCGCTTCAGAATCTTTTGAATCTGTTGCAAAGAGAGATACAGTTCCCCTTACAAAGTTCGAGCAAAAGGCTGCAGAATTTGAAGTACATGAAGCATGGTCAGCTATAGCTACAGCTATTTCACCAAGAACTGCCATCTAAACGAGCCGCCTTCCTTCTCCCTCTTACCTGTTTCTTCAAATTTCTTCAGCATATCCTTTAACCAATTTATTGAGGTGCGCCCTCTTTACAGCTGTTTCTTTCGGTGAAATCCCCGAAATGAAGCGCTGCTACTGCTGCTGGTCTGAAAATACAACTTTACCAGCAGTGCAGTGTCATTCTTCTGAATGTCCATCGCATTTATATAGGTAACTTAAACATTCTTAACTCTTAACACCAACAATCACTTTGCAAAAGCGACAAATAGCACACTGAAGTGAAAACAGGAAACATTTCACATAATGAGTGCTTACAGCGCCATTTTACCACTTGTTTGTAGGAAGTGGGGCTATTATTTTATCAGCATACTCCACGAGCGCGGCGATTCATGAACTTACGTACAATGTTTAAATGCCCTGCTACGTACACAGCCCGCACTGCAGCGCTCTGAACATTCTCACTTCTATTACAGTCATCCAGTAGGTTAATTATAGACCCTCTCAGCAACTACGTTACGACATGCAGACTGATAGGACAGTGCATAACATGCGATAGGGTATATGTCTCCTTGGCCGCGGTATCAGCAAACTTTTTCCCGTGCGTTGTGGTACCCAGCATAACAACTACAGCTAACCGCGTCTTTGCAGCTGCAGAAGTGGGTCTTGGTATTCATGTCTGTAATTACAAACATTGGTCATGTCTCATACGATCTACAGCCTTTTTGTCATTACCTATGCATAGTGTCGTTGAAATTGAATTCTAAGGCCCCATTCGAACATGCCACAAGTTATGTTCATCAATAAAATGTTGTGATATTAATGGCTGTAGTAGTTCAAACCAGTGATCCCAAAATTAACGTGTGCTGCCATGTTTCAATAACTGTGCACCACGTAAATACTGAAATATCAATCAAAATGTGTCCTCAGCGGAAAACATTCATGAACTTATCACTTCACGGCGAATCGCATCAAACCAATCAGAAAACTGAAGCTCACACTAACCAACGAAATCGAAAAGACGGACTGTTGCCCACCAAAATTTGGATGGCTATTCACAAAAACCCGAAAGTACTGAAGGTCTCCATGATTTGTCACAACGTCAAATCACTCTGCCGGGACGGTTGGATTCTCTCCAAAATCTATTTAAATACATCCCAGTCACTGTGGCTTTAAGGTGTCTAAGGTCGCAAAACGATATATAAACTTGTATTTCATAGCAGGATTAAGTTGCATGATGTCTAGGACTATTTTAACTTAAATTGGTATACTGGTGTGCTATCAGATACACAGTAGAGTTCTTGTTTCCATTTAGCGCACAGTGTTCCGAAGGTCGACGCAGCTGTCCTCTTCGGTTGCTACGAGTTTTACTGTTATGTGTACCTGCTGCCTTGACTCCAGTCTGAGAACTGCTGTTAGTCCTGCACTTCATTTTGCAACTGAGTTCGACTGCTGATGCACTCTGCCCCCTTTCATGGTGCTTTTCAGAGCTATACTGATGTAAAACATACATTCTCTTAGTGTTACCCTGTTCTGATGGATATGATGGTCGGCGAGATGTTAATAAGATAAGTACCAGACCTAAAGCATTGTTAAAATTCAAGCATTCGTCCCTGTTTATTAGATTTTTTTAGAGTTTTATTTCGATATAATCCTTAATACTTTGTCGCTTGTACTTGAAGTTTGCATCATGTCACTACTCTCTCTGTACTTCATTACATAATTATATTCGAAACAGTGCTCGCTGACAGCTGATTTGCTTTGTAATTTTAGTTTACAGTGTCGCTGTTGTTGCTCACATCTATCCGCGACTGTCCTAGTAGAGATTCCCATGTAAGGCATGTTGCAATCGCATGGTATGCGACACACACCTGACCTCTGTAGACGTAGATCGTCTTAGCATTACAAAGAAGATTTTTTATCTTTGTTACCGGAAGGAACTCATGGATGATGGTATGTTGCAGTAACACCGGACTTCCGTCTGCACTACCCCGTGCTTTTAGCATTCCATTGTCCCATAGGGCAGATAATGGACATGGCATCCTTTTCCCAGATATCTTTCTTCCTGAAACCCTCTCTAAAGTGGCAGATGTCTAGCAGTCAATTGACTTTTGAAACTGGCTTCAGGATCACTTCTTTGTCTCTTTCACTGTCAGTAGGGCTTCTGCTCTCAGTTGCTATAAGGCTTCAAGAATTTATACATATAAAAGAGCTTCAGTTTTCGCAGCTCTGTGCACTCATCTCTTTTTGCACAACGGCGCTGACTGTCACACTGAGGGAGGTGTTACCTGCTTCCGCTGGCAGAAGCTTTTGGTTCTGACGCATTTTTAACGTGACTCACACAATCTGGGGGGCTGTATCGATGCTCTGGTACAGGTAATTAACAGTACAGCGTTGAGTAAAGATGTGGGGAAGTGATTCACCAGTTCAAGGAGTCACTGTCTATCTGCTGGTTTCTGTTTTATGTGGTAAAGGGAACATATTATTACCAGAAATGAAAGACCGAACGTACGTATATGATGTAACTGACCATTCTGTGTCCCTGAGAAACTCCGAACGATGTGGTGGAAGAAGGCTCCCAAACAACTAACTACGTCCCATTTAGAAATTAGCTCTCAGGTAGTGACATATAGCACATGTAAGGAAAGGAGCTCCAAGTTCATCTTTCAGAAACGTACGAAACGCGCAGTGTGGTCCAGTGGTTACCACACTGGACTCGCATCCGGGAAGACGACGGCTCAATCCACGCCCAGAGATCCTGATTTGGGTTTCGCGTGATTTTCCTAAATGGCTTCAGACACATACCGTAATGGTTCCTTTGAAAGGGCAGGGCCTATTTCCTTTACCATCCAGTTTCCAAGAAACAAAAGGAAAATATATGGATAATGAAACATATAGCAGCAGAGAACAAAAAAAAACACTTTACGCAACATTTAAAAACCTTTATCTTTTCCGGGATATATGTGTTGGAAGTAGTCACATATATACTGAGGAAAGAAAACGACCACGCCCGGGTTCCCGGCTTCGAGTCCCGGCGGGGTCAGGGATTTTCTCTGCCTCGTGATGACTGGGTGTTGTGTGATGTTCTTAGGTTAGTTAGGTTTAAGTAGTTCTAAGTTCTAGGGGACTGATGACCATACATGTTAAGTCCCATAGTGCTCAGAGCCAAAGAAAACGATTTACTAAAAACAAAATATCCATATTTATTAGCGTACCACCTCAAACAGTGACATAAATTGTAGCCACTTCTTCACCATACTGTTCCAAATATGTGTATACCACACAGGAACCAAACTATACGACAGATTACTGAGACATATACACTGTCAAGACACATTAATTCGTCCACCTCTCAACAGCTTAATAACCACCTTTTGTATCGCGGGCCCCCACGAGACGTGCGGGAAGAGGATCAGTGCGGTTCTGGAAGGTACTGACAGGGATGTGGACCCATGTCAACTTCAGTGCCATGACCGGCTGTGATAGGTTTCTCTTCTGAGGATCCAAAGCGCGAACAGCCCGATCGAGCGGTGCCACGTTTTCTCGATTGGGCTATAATCCCAGGAGTTTGACGGTCAGGGCAGTATGCTGAACGCATCCTGGTGCCGTTCAGACCAAGCAAGTGCACTGTAAGCTGCGTGACACGTACATAGTCCTGCTGGTGGAAGCCATCGTGCCGATTAAGAACAGACTGCATCTAGGGATGAATATAGTCTGCAGAGATAAAGGAATTCTTCTGAAGCTTGTTTCTAAGAGATACCAAGACCACCTGGATAAATGTTTGAGTAAAACAGAAATATTCCTTCTAGCCACTACAGTTATCGTATGCTAACCATAGTTGATATACAGTTTGTCTGGTACTCAATGATATGTCTTTCAGAAAAGCTCTCGTGTTCGTCATTATTATTCTACAGTTATTACAAACCTAACTTTGGATTTGATACCTTATCTTTGATACTTCATCTTAATAATAATTTCTAAAATGTTCAAATTATATTTCATGAAAAAATTACACTCAGTACTAGTACGTTTTGTGACATTTTCTGAAAATATATTCGATGACACGATTAGCAAACAAAAATTTAAATCAATACTTATCTTTGTCTTGTTAAGAGCATCATTTATTATATATCAATTCTCTAGTCGATCTCCTAGAGCAGGATTTAGATCGGTTCATACTTCATTATTTTGTAATAGTTGTTAAGTGATACTACATTAATCAAAATTATACATAGAGAAACTCAATTTTCTCAGCATTACCGATACTTGATTCAAAACATCAGTCATCATAATGATTTTCTATATTTTCATTTTCTCCAATTTCATTAACCTAGTAAGTTGGCTGTTTAGGATTTTATGTTGGTAACGCTACGTAGCGCGTCTGTCTGCAAATCGCTGACTGCCTTGTATGCAGTCTGTGGCTGGTTGGACTCAATGTGTAACGTTGGGCAGTTGGATGTGAACAGAGCGTAGTTTTGGGCTGTTGGATGTGAGACGCCAGCAGTGGTGGATGTGGGGAGAGAGATGCCAGAGTTTTGCGCAAACGATCTGGACGTAAGGCAATCAGAAAAAGGAAATTTGTTTAATTAGATGTCACAAAATTACACACACACACACACACACACACACACACACATATATATATATATATATATATATATATATATATATATATATAAATATATACTCCTGGAAATGAAAAAAGAACACATTGACACCGGTGTGTCAGACCCACCATACTTGCTCCGGACACTGCGAGAGGGCTGTACAAGCAATGATCACACGCACGGCACAGCGGACACACCAGGAACCGCGGTGTTCGCAGTCGAATGGCGCTAGCTGCGCAGCATTTGTGCACCGCCGCCGTCAGTGTCAGCCAGTTTGCCGTGGCATACGGAGCTCCATCGCAGTCTTTAACACTGGTAGCACGCCGCGACAGCGTGGACGTGAACCGTATGTGCAGTTGACGGACTTTGAGCGAGGGCGTATAGTGGGCATGCGGGAGGCCGGGTGGACGTACCGCCGAATTGCTCAACACGTGGGGCGTGAGGTCTCCACAGTACATCGATGTTGTCGCCAGTGGTCGGTGGAAGGTGCACGTGCCCGTCGACCTGGGACCGGACCGCAGCGACGCACGGATGCACGCCAAGACCGTAGGATCCTACGCAGTGCCGTAGGGGACCGGACCGCCACTTCCCAGCAAATTAGGGACACTGTTGCTCCTGGGGTATCGGCGAGGACCATTCGCAACCGTCTCCATGAAGCTGGGCTACGGTCCCGCACACCGTTAGGCCGTCTTCCGCTCACGCCCCAACGTCGTGCAGCCCGCCTCCAGTGGTGTCGCGACAGGCGTGAATGGAGGGACGAATGGAGACGTGTCGTCTTCAGCGATGAGAGTCGCTTCTGCCTTGGTGCCAATGATGGTCGTATGCGTGTTTGGCGCCGTGCAGGTGAGCGCCACAATCAGGACTGCATACGACCGAGGCACACAGGGCCAACACCCAGCATCATGGTGTGGGGAGCGATCTCCTACACTGGCCGTACACCACTGGTGATCGTCGAGGGGACACTGAATAGTGCACGGTACATCCAAACCGTCATCGAACCCAACGTTCTACCATTCCTAGACCGGCAAGGGAACTTGCTGTTTCAACAGGACAATGCACGTCCGCATGTATCCCGTGCCACCCAACGTGCTCTAGAAGGTGTAAGTCAACTACCCTGGCCAGCAAGATCTCCGGATCTGTCCCCCATTGAGCATGTTTGGGACTGGATGAAGCGTCGTCTCACGCGGTCTGCACGTCCAGCACGAACGCTGGTCCAACTGAGGCGCCAGGTGGAAATGGCATGGCAAGCCGTTCCACAGGACTACATCCAGCATCTCTACGATCGTCTCCATGGGAGAATAGCAGCCTGCATTGCTGCGAAAGGTGGATATACACTGTACTAGTGCCGACATTGTGCATGCTCTGTTGCCTGTGTCTATGTGCCTGTGGTTCTGTCAGTGTGATCATGTGATGTATCTGACCCCAGGAATGTGTCAATAAAGTTTCCCCTTCCTGGGACATTGAATTCACGGTGTTCTTATTTCAATTTCCAGGAGTGTATATCCTCTCTACTTCGACCACTATTTTGCTCCTCAAATAGCAAAACTGCTTTACTACTTTAAGTGTCTCATTTCCTAATCTAATTCCCTTAGCATCGCCCGACTTGATTCGGCTACATTCCATTATTCTCGCTTTGCTTTTGTTGATGATCATCTTATATCCTCCTTTCAAGACACTGTCCATTCCGTTCAACAGCTCTTCCAAGTCTTTTGGTGTGTCTGACAGAAATGCAATGTCATCGGCAAACCTCAAAGTTTTTACTTCTTCTCTATGGATTTTAATAGCTACTCCGAATTTTTTTTTGTTTTCTTTGTTGTTTGCTCAATATACAGATTGAATAACATCACGGAGAGGCTGCATCCCTGTCTCACTTCCTTCCCAACCACTGCTTCGCTTTCATGTCGCTCGATTCTTATAACTGCAATCTCGTTTCTGTACAAACTGGAAATAGCCTTTGGCTCCCTGTATTTTACCCCTGCCACCTTTAGAATTTGAAAGAGAGTACTTCTGTCAACAATGTCAACAGGTCACATCTGTCAAAATTCCATGATGACAGAAATAATAACAGGTCACAACAAGGCTAATCTTACAACGCAAATCGTGATCAAAACAGACACCACCGTATGACAACCGTTGGCAGAGTAATATTAATTACAATGGAAGATCACCACTCTGTGGTAATGACTATGACAGCGACAGTCAGAGAAACAGAGAATAGTGGAACCAAAACAATTATCAAAGCAGCCAGATTAACTTGAAATGTAATGGTCCATCTCGCAGTTACGATTCAGGGAGTAGTAATTCTCCACCACTTAACCGACAAGAAAGAAACTACAGAAACTGTAGACATGACAACAGACGATATAATCACAATGACAGACCTGAATTTCATCAGAACTGGCGGGATTCAAACAGGGCAGGGGCCTCTAGGCAAGGTCAGTTTGTAGAAGTTAGATATCCAAACCCTCAGTAATGATGTGCAGTAGTGTCGTGCAATAGTAACGAGTTGGAAACGTGGAATATTGTCAAAGTTTCGTTGTCTATGCCGAGAGTCAGAGGCAGTCGGTTAGGCAAGATGTAAGAAGGATTGCACATGTATGGAATGTGTCGTCACGCAGAGGCAATGGTCTCGTTACACACAACAGGCGAGAGAGAATTGCTTAGCACGCGGGTTTCTGTTAGACGGAGACTTTCGTAGAGTGCAAGACAGAGGTATAGCGTCAGCTGTACTTCATTTCGCAACTTCGCGTAAGTCTGCCGCAACAATACGTAGCTCTGTCGCAAGAACACCTAAGGGGCGAGTACGACAGATGAATCAGCATTATAAGTGGAACGAATGCGGTCATAACAAACGAGCATGACGTCAGGACGTCGCTCGTGCTTCCTTTACATACGCCAGCTTTGATAGCAACAAGGCACTCGCACTCGCACTCGCAGTTAGACTTGCAGTTAGATGTGTACTGGGTCGCTGCGTAGCGCTCAGCTCGGTGATCGACATGTTAATCTTTATTACGGAGATGTTGCAGTAAGGGCGGCCCATCCAGCAGCAGACGTGAAGCGACAGTAGCAGCTCTGGTCCTCTCTGCTGCCGCTGTCAATCATCAACCCAGGATTAGCAGACATCGCGGCAGACTCGCTCGCCGTTGAGATCGTGCGGGGCCTAGGCCCTGTGCATCCGCCGTCACAGTCGGGAGAGCAGACGACGCTGGGGGACTGCAGTCCGTTCCGCCAGTCCACTGCGGACGAGCCACCAGGAGGCGCAGGGAAGAAGACGGGGTGGGATAGAGTACACTCCGCACTACGAGAACGCTTCTCGTGCCGACAGCGCCGGGGACTCCAACCCGGAGCCTCTACGCGCAGCAGCCTGCTGTCCGCCGCGAGTCGGCCGGACAGCCGGGCGCCGCCAGCCACGCGCGGCCGAAGTAAGGACATTCCTCCGCTACGTCACAGCACGTGGCGCTGCGCTAGCAAGACTGCGCGGCCCGGATCTCGTGTCATCGCTACGAGTCAGTGAGGACTCGGGGAAGGTCGTCGATATCACCAAGCCACATTGTAGTACTCGGCAGGAATAAAGATGTTATGAGTTAATAATGTTTCTTTGGCGTTTCTGACGCTTCTACAGCCACTTCCTACTATGCTGACAACTGGAGAGGTCACCGCTCGGCCATCCAGTCCACCGTAGGCGACCGGGACCACCAGGGAGCCTACAGATTTAGTATCAGAAGTGGTCGCGCCCACCGCCTACAGATTTGGTGTCAGAAGTGGTCGCGCCCACCGCCTTCAGATTGGTGTCAGAAGTCGTCGCGCCCGCCGCGTACAGATGTGGTGTAATGGTAAGCGCACGAGGCGATTTTTGTTAATAACTATGGATGCACGTTCTTTGTTTGGAGTGCACTTTGTGAGACCTGCGGAAACAGCAGTTTTATCTGAGTTTAAGAGAAACAGTTGGGAAACGTACTTGGTACCAGTCAGATGTTCTGTGTGTAATTTAACGGGGCATGGGGAGCCATGCACGTAGTTTGTACCAGTAGAATGTTCAATTTGTAGACGGTTTGATCACGCAGCGCACAATTGTAGATAGTGTCGCTGGGCAATAACAAGGCGGAACAATTAATTTTGTCTAGTTGTGCATTGTGAGTCTTATTTGTCTTCTTGTTTGTAGTGCTCAACTGTGACAGAGGAGGTGAGTAGCTAGTGTAGTTATTGTTTGGAGTAGTAAATTCAGTATAGAGTAAGTTGTTGGTAATTTGCACTAATCATGCCGGAAACTAGATCCGTTAGTACTGAATTGAGTATAGCTGCTCTGACGGAGCAAGTCTCAAAACTGTTAGAAGAGAATGCGCAGCATACGTTACGTCATGTAGAATTAATGACGCAAATGGTGACCTTGCGTTCGGCGCAAGTGTCGCAAACGGATTCAAGTGAGTGTAAGTCAGTAGCAATGTCCAAACTTGCAATATATCCTTCAGTAGCTAACCTGATCACTCCTTTCTCGGGTAAATCAACAGAGGATGTCACAGCGTTCGATAACGATGTTTTGGCAACAGCTGCAATGAGCAATTGGTAGGACGTAACTACGTTACGTATGGCAAATTTGCGACTTGCAGGGGATGCCAAGACGTTCGTAATGTACCATGAGACGCTTAGTAAGGCGAGCACATTTGAATAATTGGCAGATGGGTTACGATAAAGATATCGTAAGCAGGATAGAGCAAGATTTTTTAGGGAGAAGTTAGCTAATTTGACACAGAAGGTCAATGAGACAGTGGAGTCTTTTTCAGATTGGATACGGAAAATTAATTCACAGACCTATGAATTATCGGGTAATCCTGATGCGGATCGTGTAGGGTTAGGATGGAGAATCCTGGGGATTTAGCTGCAGCACTGCGTATTTCAACGCATCTGCAGGAGATAGACATTGCAACAAGGGTTCGCAATGATAAACGCATCTTTGCGTCGGAGAAGAATTGTTGCCGTTGTGGGAGGAAAGGTCACGTGAAGGCTCAATGCAGACAGCCGCAGTGCTATGCTTGTAAACACTACGGTCACAAGGCCAATGAGTATTGTAGTAAGCAGAATGGTAACGGGTATATACAGGAAAAAACGTTAAACGAGAACGGGAGTGTTTCGTCCGTCGGAAGACATTCCCGGTAAGCAGAAGTACGGTGCAAAGCAGTACAGAGACGGATTGTTGCTTGATGGGTGTTGTAAGGAATAACAGCCGTAAGTGTTTGAATGATACAGGGGCACAGATATCTGTTGCTAGTCTAGACCTTGTGGGTAGGAGAAGACTAGGTACTTCTAGGTATAGATTACGTGGAGTAGGGAATAATGAGTTGCAATCATTGGGTACAACACAGTTCGTTTTTAGGATTGGAACTGTAGAATTCGGAGAGCAAATGGAAGTGTTGCCAACTGTGGGACAAGGGTATTCTGTGATTCTCGGACTGGACTTCCTCACTAAACACCATGCCAAAATTAATCTTTCACGGCGTACAGTTGAACTTAGTGGAAACTTGTTTTCCTTGGTTACAACAGCTGTAAATGTTTCTACTTCGCGAGGTGCATCCGTTGCTAAGATGTCACCAATTGAACCGCGTACAAGGGCATTAAAGATGATTACGCATGTCAAAGTGCCTTCGCGTACAGAGAAGTTAGTTTGGTTGTCAGTAGGTACCGACGTACCACAGCAGAGATTATGTGTGGTGGAGCCACTGCAGAGCAATGAAGCATTGGTTGAAAGGCATTGTTTTATTAGGAGGAGCGTTGCGCGCGTAACGGATATAAATTAGGAACTGATGATTCCGGTCAGTGTAGATAATTTTGGGGCAGATGAAGTGGATCTCCCAAAGGGTTTAGTGGTAGCGAGTTTGGAAATACTCGACGATTGGGATATAGGTGAATCCCAAGGTGAATACAACGTCAAGGAAACCGTCAAGGCATCTGTACTACGTGATAAGATTCGTCATTTGGAGAATGGTGAACGTAAAGCTATGGAAGCTTTGCTATTAGAGTACTTAGATTTGTTTAATTCAGAAGGTCCATTACCAGCAATTCATATTACACAGCACCGTATACCGACTGGCGATAGTCCGCCGGTCTATAGAAAACCATACAGGATAGCGAAACACCTACAACCACTAGTGTAAGAATTTATGAATCAACAGCTAAGGGACGCTATTATAGAGAACAGTGAAAGCCCGTGGTCTGCCACCATAGTGGTAGTTCCTAAGAAGTCATTGGACGGTACTAAAAAGTATAGGTTTTGTTGTGACTGTCGTTTTTTGAACGCACGAACTGTAACACATGCGTATCCAATACCGAACATCACGGAAACATTGGACAACCTAGGTCGGTGTAAATACTTTTCGACAGTAGATCTAAAGAGTGGGTACCATCAGATAGAAGTAAGTCCCGAGGATAGACCGAACACGGCCTTTACAACAAGCCTTGGTCACTTTCAGTATCGCAGAATGCCATTTGGGTTGAAAAACGCTCCTGCTACATTCCAGCGTCTATTAGATGGTGCGCTTCGGGGACTGAAACCGAAGATTGCTATGGTATACCTCGATGATATTGTTACTTTTTCACGTAATATAGAAGAGCATGTGGAACGACTGAACGAAGTATTTAGTAGGCTAAGAGCGGTAAACCTTACGCTTAATGTCGAGAAATGTCAGTTTGCTCAGACGCAAGTGACTTATCTTGGGCATATTATCAGTCAGGATGGGGTAAGAACTGATCCTCGTCTAACGACGGCTGTGCGTGGTTTTCCAGTACGACAGACCACTAAACAAGTTCAGCAATGTGTCGGTGTATGTAATTACTACAGACGATATGTAAAGGGGTTCGCGGAAATTGCACATCCATTAACGAGATTGTTAAAGAAAGGTGTTAAGTTTGAATGGACACCACAGTGTCAGGAGGCATTCGAGAAGCTCAAACAGATACTAACATCAGACCCAGTGTTGATACTTAATGATTTCGAACAACAGTTCATACTATCTTGTGATGCTAGTAATATTGCTGTAGGTTGTATTCTTTCTCAGAGGTTAATGGACAGGAACATCCAGTGGCTTATGCTTCTAGGCAACTGAATAAGACAGAGAAGAATTATTCAACTACAGAGAAAGAAATGTTAGCAGTGATTTACGGTATCTCGTATTTTCGCTGTTATTTATGAGGGCGTAAGTTCAAGGTGATTACAGATCACGCAGCATTGAAGTGGTTGTTGGGGTTTAAAGATCCCTCGAATCGTTTAACGAGAAGGTCACTGAAACTAAGTTAATTTGACTACGAGGTAATTCACAAACCAGGGGTAATACATACGAATGCAGATGCGCTTAGTAGAAAAATAGCAGCTGTACAAGTTGTGGGCATAAGTGAGAAGGAGTGGATAAAGGCGCAAGCCACTGACAGAGAGTGTCAATTGTTCCGAACGCAACCGCAATTTGAAATGCAGGATGGGTTGCTTTGCAGGAAGACGAAGTGCGGGCTACGCGTCGTAGTACCGGAGTCGCTGAGGGAAGAAGTGTTGAAACAAGCGCACGACCATGTATTGTCGGGTCATGGTGGTAAAAGAACGACTGATAGACGGGTAGCTGAAAGGTTTTGGTGGAAGACACGTCGCAGTGATGTAGAGCAGTATGTGCAAAATTGTATACCGTGTGCGCAGAGAGCAGGTTTAAGTCATCAGAAAATTCAGTTACAGAGACTACCTGAAGCGGATCGTCCGTTCGCATTCATAGGATTAGACGTAATCGGAGCTTTCTACAAGACCCAAGCGGGTAATCGATACGTATTAAAAATATTAGATCATTTTTCCCGATACCTGGTAATGGTAGCTATTCCAGATCAGAAGGCAAGCACTGTTGCGCAAGCCTTAGTAAATAACGGGTTACTGAAGTGTGGTGTGCCTGATACTATAATTACAGATCAGGGTAGTAACTTTATGTCGGAGCTGATGAAGCAGTTATGCCGTTTATTGAAAGTTAAGAAATTGGGGACAAACCCAATTCATCCTCAGTCGAATGGACGAACAGAACGGGTTCATAGGACGTTAGTTAAGAAGATTAGTCATTACTTAAATTCAGAACACACGGATTGGGACGTGTATTTAAATCTGTTGACAGGCGCTTATAACGCGAAAGTTCATACACGAACGGGGCTCTATCCGTATGAGGTAATTTATGGTCGGAAAATGCCACCACCATTAGATGTGCTCAAACCTAAGGTAGGTTCACAGGATGAGTCAGTGAAGAATTTCACCAAGAAATTGAGAGAGATTTGGCAAAGGGTACGGCGTGCTAATACTAAAGCTTTGGAGAAACAAGGGAGTATTGGGCAAAGAACAGGTAAACTGCCGCAATACAGAATTGATCAATGGGTATTGTTGGCTAATTCTTATGTTCCGAAGGGTAAAACGAAGAAGTTTTTGACGAAATATTCTGGACCGTATCAGGTAAATGAAATAGTGTCTCCAGTGAACGTAAAGTTCCAGTTATCAACCAAGTCGTCAGTAGTTCTTGTGAGTAGGATTAAGCCGTTTAAGGGCGCAGTGGATGCGTTACCGCAGATTCCTCCAGCAGGGGTAACAAAGGGTGTGAGGGTACCGAAGCTAAAAGAACAGCAGAGGAACGTTCCTTACGCACGTAGGTTAGGGATGAGTAGATTAAGTGTCCTCCGGGAGGAACATGTCGTATTTATTGTTATTTGGTAATAGGGTATGTGTAGTTTTTGCTTGTCATTTGTGTGTTTTAGACGTGGTAAGGAAGGGAGCGATTGACATGGCTTCCTTTTCCTTCAAGTGCCGTGCCAGGATGTGGCCCGGGAAAGGTTTCGTCAGTCTGGTACTGCTACACTGTTGCAGAGGAGAGGTGGTGCGAGTGCAAACTCGGGAAGTGTTGTTAGTGTCAAGACGGAGGAGTGCTCATGTGGTAATGTATACGAAAGGTTTGACAGACTGTTTCAGGGGAAGTGTTTTTATTTGTCCAGCAAAGGTGGTGGCAACTCACAATCACTCGTGTGAGATGCAGTTGTTCTTGGGGAATATGGGAACCTTAGAATGCGAAAAGGAGATGTTACTTCCGAGACCAAAATTTCAGAAAGTTGGGGAACATTGGATTTACTCTGTGTTCGAACTAGAGACCGTAGTTGCCACTTGTTACAGAAATGGTAGATTGACAGATACATCAAAGCTTGAACTGCAGGGCAATGGGTTATTGATTAATGGCACTAGATGTGAAATAGTGGGGAAGCATTTTCACCTACCAGCTACTTTCGCGGGTACAACAATGATTAACGACACACAGCCTATCTTGTATTATCCAGAGGAACCACCAAAAATATTGCCTCGCCAGAACCTAACGTTTATTAACGAGTTCTTGGATCCCACATTGCTACAATCTTTAGATAGCCTGATTGTCTCAGAAAAAGCGCAGATCTCAGTTAATCAACTACTGCTGCATGTGCAGCAATTTCGGGAGAAACGTAAGCAAAACACAATTATGTTTGGTGTGCCAACGACTAGCATAATCTTAGTTCTAGTGATTATTTGTGCAACTTACTTTTGTATACGAAAAAAGATGTCTCGTTCTGAAATAACAACCGTACATCAGATACCTATGGGATGGATCGGGAATAGTGGAACGCAATATAAACAGATAACC
Source organism: Schistocerca americana (assembly GCF_021461395.2). Classification (NCBI taxonomy): domain Eukaryota; kingdom Metazoa; phylum Arthropoda; class Insecta; order Orthoptera; family Acrididae; genus Schistocerca; species Schistocerca americana. Next base: position 683,613,178 of record NC_060121.1, read on the forward strand.
ATTGATAAGTTTGGAATCAGCATTAAGTGTAAATAGATTATTAACGAGTAAGAAATGTTTGACAATGTTGAAGGAGTAGTTGTAAAATACCTGTAGAACATACCGAAGTATGGCGTGCACAACCAGTAAGTCCAGAATTGTAAAATTCGGGACGAATTTTCTTAAAGGAGGGGGATGTGTAGTGTCACGCAATAGTAAAGAGTTGGAAACGTGGAATATTGTCAAAGTCTCGTTGTCTATGCCGAGAGCCAGAAGCAGTAGGTTAAGCAAGAGGTAAGAAGGATTGCACATGTATGGAATGTGTCGTCACGCAGAGGCAATGGTCTCGTTACACACAACAGGCGAGAGAGAATTGCTTAGCATGCGGGTTTGTGTTAGACAGAGACTTTCGTAGAGTGCAAGACAAAGGTATAGCGTCAGCTGTACTGCATTTCGCAACTTCACGTAAGTCTGCCGCAACAACACGTAACTCTGGCGCAATAACACCTAAGGGGCGAGTACGACAGATGAATTAGCATTATAAGTGGAACGAATGCGGTCATAACAAACGAGCATGACGTCAGGACGTCGCTCGTGCTTCCTTAAATACGCCAGCTTTGATAGCAACAAGGGCCTCGCACTCGCACTCACAGTTAGACTTGCAGTTGGATGTGTACTGGGTCGCTGCGTAGCGCTCAGCTCGGTGATCGACATGTTAATCTTTATTAAGGAGATGTTGCAGTAAGGGCAGCCCATCCAGCAGCAGACGTGAAGGGACAGTAGCAGCTCTGGTCCTCTCTGCTGCCGCTGTCAATCATCAACCCAGGATTAGCAGACATCGTGGCAGACTCGCTCGCCGCCAATGCTGACCACATCAGTGAGCCGTCGTCGGGATCGTGCGGGTCCTAGGGCCTGTGTATCCGTCGTCACAACCGGGTGAGCCGACGACGCTGGGGGACTGCGGCCTGTTCCGCCCATTCACCGCGGACGAGCCACCAGGGGGAGCAGGGAAGAAGACGGGGTGGGATAGAGTACACTCCGCACTACGAGAACGCTTCTGGTGCCGACAGCTACGGGGACTCCAACCCGGAGCCTCTACGCGCAACATCCTGCTGTCCGCCGCGAGTCGGCCGGACAGCCCGTTGCCGCCAGCCACGCGCGGCCGAAGTAAGGGTCTTCCTCCGCTACGTCACAGCACGTGGCGCTTTGCTGGCAAGACTGCGCGGCCCGGATCTGGTGTCATCGCTACGAGTCCGCGAAGACTCGGGGAAGGTCGTTGATATCACCAAGCCACATTGTACTCGGCAGGAATAAAGATGTTATGAGTTAATAATGTTTCTTTGGCGTTTCTGACGCCTCTACAGCCATTTCCTACCATCCTGACAACTGGAGAGGTCACCGCTCGGCCATCCAGTCCACCGTAGGCGACCGGGACCATCGGGGCGCCTACAGTGCGACAACTAAGAGACAATAGAGAAAGACTCGCACTGCAGGCACCACATGTGCCGGCCGGCCCTGAGAAGAATAACATAGAAGCTAACCTTGAGAAAAATTGCAGTATTCCTTACCGACGTATACCACATGATAATTGCGTTGAATTTGAAATTCTGCGTACTAGAAAGAGTAAAGGATTCCATCACATTTCACATGTAAAACAATTTATTGAGAGATAATTTGCTTTCTGGATAGTCGTTGCTATAAGTCATTTACTTCATGTTTGTAGTAAGCTTTGTCACACTTAGAAACTGTTAACTTGCAACAATGTTTTGAAGTAAACTATCCAGGCAAGAACCAAGGGAACTGATTTAGACCGTAATTACGAATGCATTGTTATAGTGAACAGGACACAGTGTCATTGTGTGTACATTCTTGCTTGTTAGTTGCATGATTATGTAACTGCTATAAGTCTAAGATATACTGCTAATGAGATTTATATGCAATATTTCGGTTACTTGAAAAGACGTTCTTTATTTAAAGTGTTTTCTGTGAGATTACAGATGACTTAGTATTTGGTTTGTTTGACAGCTATACGATTATATCATCACACTACTAATGAGTGACACGGTTTACATTATTGTTTTAGTAATGTATCTGTTTTATATTTGCATAGTTTTTCTACATTCTTCTGGAAAGTAAAATACATTTTAGTAGTAACCTTTGTGTCATAGCTCCAATGAGAAAGCCTTTTTCGTAACACAACAATACGTTACAGTACAGTACATTCTTGATCATGGCAATAAGCATAATAACTATGATATCTATATGCATAACATTTCACTTTTGTTTATGACAAGGTAAGTACATTGACTTCTACAGAACTTTGCTTATGGTCGACGACAACTACGACACTTGGCACATTCATATCGTCAAATAACGAGGGAAATTAACTTACAACAAGACGCAAAGTACAAGTATTTGAGTGATTAATTTTTCTACCTGGATCATTTTTAGAAAGATTCTTGAATAACAAATATACAAAGAAGGATTTCGGTGAGACATTTCACTCCATTGCCGTTAATCCTCAGGGGGTACATGGCTACTTTGCGTACTAAGCGTGAGGCAAGCGCTAGGAGCCCTAGCTAATATGGTTTTGCTTATGCAGCTTTACACATCGGTACCATATTTCTCGAGCACAGAATTACACAGCTATTTGATGATTTAAGAGAGACAAACATTCTTTTTTACTATTTCCGTGACACATATTTATGTAATTACACAGTTAAATTAATTCACACTTATGAAGTCATTCTCAATGGAGAGAAGTCTTCCGAAGAAAGAGTGGTTTCAGGTGTGCCGCAGGGGAGTGTCGTAGGACCGTTGCTATTCACAATATACATTAATGACCTTGTGGATGACATCGGAAGTTCACTGAGGCTTTTTGCGGATGATGCTGTGGCATATCGAGAGGTTGTAACAATGGAAAATTGTACTGAAATGCAGGAGGATCTGCCGCGAACTGATGCATGGTGCAGGGAATGTCAATTGAATCTCCATGTAGACAAGTGTAATGTGCTGCGAATATATAGAAAGAAAGATCCCATATCATTTAGCTACAATATAGCAGGTCAGCAACTGGAAGCAGTTAATGCCATAAATTATCTGGGAGTACGCATTAGGAGTTCAAATGGTTCAAATGGCTCTGAACACAATGGGACTTAACTGCTGTGGTCATCAGTCCGCTAGAACTTAGAACTCCTTAAACCTAACTAACCTAAGGACATCACACACATCCATGCCCGAGCCTGGATTCGAACCTGCGACCGTAGCGGTCGCGCGGTTCCAGACTGAAGCGCCTGGAACCACTCGGCCACCAGCGGCCGGCACGCATTAGGAGTGATTTAAAATGGAATGATCATATAAAGTTGATCATCGGTAAAGCAGATGCCAGACTGAGATTCATTAGAAGAATCCTAAGGAAAGGCAATCCGAAAACAAAGGAAGTACGTTACAGTACGCTTGTTCGCCCACTGATTGAATGCTGCTCAGCAGTGTGGGATCCGTACCAGAAAGGATTGATAGAACAGACAGAGAAGATCCAACGGAGAGCAGCGCGCTTCGTTACAGGATCATTTAGTAATCGCGAAAGCGTTACGGAGATGATAGATAAACTCCAGTGGAAGACTCTGCAGGAGAGATACTCAGTAGCTCGGTAGAGGCTGTTGTTGAAATTTCGAGAACATACCTTCTCCGAGGAGTCAAGCAGTGTATTGCTCTCTCCTACGTATATCTCGTGAAGAGACCATGAGAATAAAATCAGAGAGATTAGAGCCCACACAGAGGCATACCGACAATCCTTCTTTCCACGAACAATAAGAGGCAGGAATTGAAGAGAAACAAACTCCATGTGTTGATCCAATGTGCCTTCCAGAATAACGAGATCACCCAGGAAATGCCACTTAAAGTTTCCCCAGACTATAATGTCGCAGTGTGTTTCCTCTAGACGTTTACGCCATACACACCAACGTTCTTCTGTCCAATGGGGCATTGAACTTGATTCACCTGAAAAGGCCATCTTTCATCACTCATTGGATGCCCGGTTCCGATATTTGCTGGCAAATCCCAGCCTTCATCGACGATGAACAGCATTTGGCGTGGATTCATAAACAAGGCGCGTGTTATGTAGGCCACTACTCAGCAACATACACCAAATTGTCATTGAGTAGACACTGTTGGTAGCCCATTTGTTCATCTGGGCGGTCAGTTGCTTCACAGTTGCACATCTAGTCACCTGTACATTCCGCCACAGCCGTTGTTCACCTGTAACCTATGGCCTGTGCTATATCACTATTGTCCCACTTCCGCCATTTTCTGTTGGACGTTATACTTCAACCACTGCGGTAAGCGAACAGTTTACAAACTTTGCCGTTTCGAGAATGCTTCCCCCACTCAGCCGTGAAGCCAATGAGCATGCCCTCTTTGGACACCAAATACATCGCTCGGTTTCCGCATCACGACACTGACTTTATATTCACTCCACGGCTAGTACTGATATCTGCCGTCTGTGAATGGTTACTGCACGTTGACGCCGAACATGGGTGGTGGTCAAATTAAACTGACTGCTTCGTATATAACCTCTTTCTAAACTACATATCTTTAAAAACTGTGATAACCTACCTGCTGCACAAATGACTGAAGCCGTTATATCACTTTCTTATGCAGGACAATAATTAATGCATGCTTTAAATTGTAGGAATAAATTTTAAGTTTACAGTATGTACTCAGGTCTGTATTATCCACCACGTGGCTCCAATATATTGTAAAAATTTAAATCATGTATATTTGCCAGCTGTAAAATCAAGAGGTTAAATGACTTTTGGCACGATTTTGGATACGACCTATGGAAAAACAAACAAATTAATTAAGTGCCTAAATTATCAGCAACTGCTTGCAGTGTGGCAATTAAAGTGATAGGTAGTGCATAAAATTTGTCAGTGGCGATCACTACCAGTAATCCCTTAGCCCTTTCGCCATTTAGGTAATCGTCTCTATGTAAGTGAGGGCCCCATAGCTCAGGCATACCGGAAGACTCAAAATGTGTTCCTTGGAGGCGTATACACGTACGTGAAGCATGTGGTAGCGGCTTCAGTGTTCACATAATTCTTAAAGCCACTTAAATTTCACTGTACTATTACTATGTCCATTATCTGTTGGTAAAATTTATCTTTTCTTTCTCTTTGCACCTTTCTAAGGAGTGTAAATCTGTAGGCGGTTTTAGATTGACTTGGTGTGTCCTTTCAAGTGGCCATAGCCAAAACTTCATCGTCAGGGGTGGCTGCTGATTTCATTTTTGTTGCTTTAGTTTCCATTCTATAGCACTTGGTCTGTTCTTTGCGGCAACCGTTCCTCCTTTGGTAGAAATATGGGATGGTCTGTAACTAAGTGAACCAACTTGTTACTAGTGAAATCTTTCTTTTGGTTAATCTGACAGCACGTTGTCAGTATTAGAAGCCTCCGTAAATGGTTCTCTGACATGTTTAGGCTTATTGTAGGCTTTAGTTTGGCGTGTGTAGCAACATGAGCAGGTACTGGTAACGTCATTTATAACCTGTGTCTCTGCAGACACTCTACATGAACTGTCAGCCATCTCATGAGTAGCTCATATGAGGCAACGAATGATGATGGGTGCATGGATTTAAGCAATTTCTTTGCTTCACAATGTGGCACACATTTTATTGTTTTGATTTCTTGTAGTTTCTTTCTTCGTTATACACTGGACATTCCCAACTTAAAAGCAGATGTTTCTTTTAAGCAGTTGAGCAGTTGGCGTAAATGTGCACCCTTGACCTGGCTGATGAGCTACATGGACCTAGTTCGCGCATGCATCGCCGCCATTACAAACGACTATCTTGTGGCAAAATATTTACCACTTGAAGCATCACTACGGATAGAGTTCATATTGAGCTCAGGAACACACTTACTCTGACTGGATAAGAATGGGACATTGAAAGTTAAAATGAATATTGTGATTCTTTCAAAGTTTCCGCTGACTCTCGCTCTGCGCATCCGTAGCGCCTTCGTCTGCTCATTGCTTCTGTAGACCTAAGAGGTCGTCCTTGATTAGTTCTTCATGAACACCAACTCATTGCTTGAATATAGACCTTTACGCAGTTCATCTATGATTCGATATCTGCCGTGTTTCTTAGATTTAAGCATTTTTGTACTTATTCAGAAGTGGCATTTTCGATGAATGATGTACCAAGGCTTTCTGGAAGATTAAAAGTGTATGCCAGATGGAGACTCGAACTTGGGACCTTTGCCTTTCACGGCCAACTGCTCCACCAAAATTTTTTTCTATTTTTCCTCTATTTCTCTTACTGAATTTTTTTAGGGATCGTGGACCAGTGGGGGGTCAGGGGGCAAAAGTGGCTAGGAGTCGAAACCCGAGACCTGGCCACAGTGTCCCCCTCACCGCCACCGATCCTATGGGGCACAGGAAAATGGGAGACACAGGAGTCAACAGAAGTGGAAGGCTTTGTTGTTGTTTATTTATTTTCATTTTGTTTTTGTAATTTTGACTAATGTATATGAAATTATGTGGGATGTACGTCAGCGAAGAGAAAAAATATGTAAATACTGAGGAAAGGGAAAAAAGAAGAAACAGAAAACAAAGAAATAACATCTGCGCAAATAATGTTCTTAATGTGGCGTGTTTTCGAGAGCAGCATTGACTGTCCGTAAATAGGTTCAGAAATAGAAATGGGATTTAATTCCCACATGGAAGAGGTAACCGACCGCCTACCCCTTGACTCAGGTAATGGGATGGTATTTGGCGGTGGGAAAATGTTTGCCAACTGGGTATAGAAACATTCGTGTTTCCATCATGCCTGGTGGCACACGAAGATAGCAGGCAGTGATTGTCTGCTCGAAGCGCCAGTCATCTTGTAAAGAGGCGCATGACAGATGGTGGTCATCAGTGTAGAGTTTCTGACAAAGGAGACAACGAGGGGATCCGACAAACCAGTGCTGTGCAGTCACTGTGTTGCGGCAAATTTCCTGTTGACTGTGTAATACCACAGAGTCCTGATATCCGTATGGAGGAAGGGCTGGTGCATGTTGCTCCACACTATGGGCCACTGGATGGAGGGATATTTCATCTCCATCATATTCCGGGGAACAGGGCGTAGTAGTCGGCTGTAAAATGCATCTGGGAGACTGGTAAGTATGCAACTGTATTCGACAGAATAGGTTGAAATGCGAAACAAATGAGGCACGATGTGGCTGACAGACAGCAGCGCTCAGATGGAAGCAGGCAGGAGGTGAGCCATGCTGCGGCTCGCGTTGGTGCTGTTTGTAGGTTTCTGCCCTCTGTTGGAGGCCAGACTGTATCCTTTAATTGGTATGGGTGCGGTTGTTTGTCTTCTTCTCGTCTTGACTGGCGCCACTCGTTTTGCAAGCGTTACCTGTTCGGCAGTGGTAGCAGAGGCGGTTATCGATATGTAGTAACTGTTGCCCTATCTTTGGGGCGACGTTGTTGTTTTTCCGCGTAATGTGAGTGTGGCAGTTCGGTTGGGGACTCAGAAGGAGCCAGGTTCGCGCACTGCGAGAAAACTCCGGGACTGGTGGCGGCGCACATGAAATGCTGGATGGAAGGGCTGTGGTTGCGAGGGTGCACGACCTCGTCGTAAACCAGATCCTGCAGGCTTTAATATGAGTGCATTTCAATTCAAGTAGAGATACCTCCATCATTGTGACATCTCTCGATTCTCCAGTGACTTGGGTTCGTGTTGCTGCTCGTAGTGTCGCCGAGGCGAAGAACGCCGAGTGGAGTGCTTGGCGAAAGAGGATCTGTTTAGCTTCCCTCGATTTCTTATTACTATTTATTGCGTTCAGCTTGTTACAATTTGTTAAGTTCAACCAGAGATATTTTTCCTGCCTGGTGGCCGCTAGAGACCCAGTTATCTGCCCTGGGGTTTAGTGTATGTAACGGCAGTGTACGTTTCCTCACCTTGCCACCGCTATCCAGTAATGCGTGTGGTTTTCACAGCTTTCTTGATTGTAGGCCGTTTGGGATTCTTCTACTGTGATGGTAGTGATTGCTTACTAGTTTCAGGCGCTCTAAGCTCTTTATTCTGGGGCATAGTGCAGTCCGCCGGTTCTGGCTTTGGTGTGTTGTTCCATTCTTGCATTTGGGTTATTGGATGTCAGGTAGCTTCAGCAAGATAATCATTAGTCATTCGTTAGACTGCCACTAGTCGCAGTTACCATCTTTTAAAGTTAAAGCAACTCTTGGCTGCCTATCTCATCGCTCGCGAAAATGTTTGTTGCCGGACCTTCTCAGAGGTCGATTCCTGGAGCACCGTCTGTGACTTGTCCTTGTGTTTTACTATTGCATTATTTATTACCATACCTTGTAATGCCTACATTAAAGGTTATGTATGTCTAGTTAATAATTGGTCGCCTTCTGGAATAAATGTAGCAGTGTAAGGGTTGTGTTACAAGGTTACCATCATGTTATTTCACCAGTTTGGTTGTCAGTTGCTTGTTTCTTATAATTAACGTTGGCTTCTATTTTAAGTTTTATAGCAGGTTTCTAATTTTTTTATATAATTGCCATTCCTGGCGTGTAAGGCTTTCTGCCATGATTGTCGTCATTTGCTTGAAAAATAATAATTCCCTAATTGTATTTTAGCAGTAAGCCTTAAAACCTTATTTACTGCCATTCCTGGCGTCTGATACCTTCTGCTGTGTTTGTGGCCACTTACTTTTTAATACGTTTCGAGTGTTATCGGAAGCAGGACTAATGTGAAAACTGAAAATGTGTGAATTATTTAAATCTGAATTGCAGTATCTTGGTCATGTCACAAATAGTGAAGGTGTACATCCTCTGCAGTCGCATTTGTTAGCCATAGGCGATTAGCTAGTTCCTCGCAGTGTCACAGAATTGCAGTCAGTTTTGGGGAAACTGAACTGTTACAATGAGTTCACACTGAATGCTACACAAATCGCAGCTCCATTGCACCGCTTGCGTCGCAAAAATGTACCATTCGTTTGGACAGACGAGTGCCAACTAGTTATTCAGCAAGTTAAAGATGCATTGCTCAGCGATCGATGCTTAGTTCACTTTCATCCTGACAAACCAGTTGTATTGCAAGTTAACGCTTCCTCTTACGGAATCGGTGCAGTGCTTTCACACAAATTTGGTGATAAAGACAGACCTATTGCTCTCGCATCAAACGTGTTGTCCAAATCTCAGAGTAAATATCCACAAATTGAAAAAGAGGCTTTGGCTGTTGTGTATGGTGTCACCAAATTTCACCACTATTTGTATAGCAGAAAATTCTACTTAGTAACTGATCGCAAGCCTTTGCAGTCCTTCTTTCATCATACGAAACCAGTTCATGTAAGAACTACTAAAAAATTGCAAAGATGGGCTTCGTCGTTATCTTAATACCAGTGCGAGATTGTGTATCGTCTGGCTGCTCACTGTGGTAATGCGGATACACTTTGACGTCTTCAGGTTGGCCCTGACACAGACTTTGACGCTTCTGCTTCATCTTGTCTTCATATAGATGCTCACGATATTGAACTGCTTCAATCTTTCCAGTTCAATTCTAAGAAAATTGCACAGGCCACGGAAGCTGATTCAGATTTGAATATTTTGCTTAATTATATTCGCACATATTGGTCTCGTTCCTTGAATAGCATAAAGAACTCAATAGTGCGCCGATAAGATGAGCGTCGGCATAATCTCGCTGTACAGTAGGGTGTGATTCTGGTTCAGAATGACAGTGGACAGTCACGTGTGTTGATCCCTAAAACTTTGCAAAAAGAGGTGTTGCAGTTAGTTCACAAAGGCCACAGGGCGATCAGTAGCGCGAAACAGTTAGCGCGTCGACACTGTACTTGCCAGAGTGTGGACGCAAAATAGAACAGATTACATCACAGTGTCACGCATGTGCGGAAAATCAGTCCGCTCCGCCACAAACATTCTCTGCTTGGCCTAAATCGCAATCGTCATGGCAACGTGTGGACGTAGTCTTTGCGGGACCTTTTTGGAACACTCGTTCGTTAATTGTGGTTGACTCATACAGCAGATTTCCTTTTGCTGTGCCAATGAACTCGAGAACGTCACATACCGCAACTCAGGTGTTGTCACTGATTTTTTTGCCTCGAAGGTTTACCTGAAGTAATAGTGTCAGACAACGCACCTCAGTACACGTCAAATGAATTTGAAACATTCTGTGAACGCAATGACATCAGCATTTAACTAGTGCACCGTTCAATTCACAGTCAAACGGCGAAGCGGAACGTTTTGTCAGAACATTCAAGCAGCTGATGGCGAAATTTCGCCTCGCACACTCCAGGAATCAGGCATTGATACCGTTTCTCGCCTCATATCGTTCGCACTAATGACATGGACCTGCTTCCCAACCGCCGCCATCGAACTGCTCCACCTGCTCCAGCATCCGGCGCCGAAGTAAGGTAGCAAGTATCGCTTGTCGCCGCATGATATCGTCGTTGAAGGGTACTTAGTGGCAGCAGACAGTGGGCGTAAGTCGAGATCGTCTGCCGACTTTGCGCTTGCATGTATCTTATTTCAGGTCCAGATGGTTTGCAGCGCCGCCATCAAATTCAACTTCACCTCTGTCACGTACAGATTCACGGGTTCAGCGGACAGTGAGGCCGCAGCAACTGCCAGAAGGTGTCCTCACGACACCGTGGGACGATCCCATGGAGACAGAGCCTTCTCCTCCTCTGCCTCCTCTTCTCCTGCAAATGTAGCTGGACCCGACGACACCCCAGCTATCGCCGTCTTCTTCACCTGGTACATGGCAGTAGGAGGTGGACACGTACCCTTCTGGTAGTTTACCGGGGGCCGTTTCCATCAGAGCGCAGGCCGGATGGTGGAGTACGGCCGGAAGCTTGACAGCCCATCGTGCGCCCACACTCCTGCATCCCCCGCCGTGGTCGCACTCCATACACGACGACTGTCCTCAGTTTGTGGAGCGGGGGGGTGGGGGGGGGGAGGGAGGAAATGTTCTGTTGTAGCCACAGGCGTCGGAACGAAGATGCAGAACGACAGAAGACCAGAGAAGGCAGTGACGAAAGACGGCCAATGGTACGCAGATTTGAACCACGCCAGGCCGAGAGCGACTCCTCGACACCTGGAATAAGTGAATATAAGCACCTCTCCTGCCAGCCTCGGCCACTCAGATTCCATCAGAATACTGACATTAGTGGAACATATTTGCGGCGCGTGCTACAAGAACTAGTTGTGATCCTTATCAGCTGCTTATCTGCACTATAGGAAAAACTATTACCGTTCGCATGTCACTTTCAAAACCGTTGTATTTCCAAAGTATTGTCAGTTGCTTTCTAGAGATAGAACTACTAATGTTGTTTGTTTGAATTGTTGCATTACATTCTTAGAACGCTGCATCCCGTAGACACCCTATTTGCTACGAGTGGGCAAGATCTCACATTTTCATCAAGCTACATCCTCAATTGCTTGTTGAGTGTATTTCAATGTCCGTGTTTTTCTTCAGCTTTTGCCCTCTTCAACTATGAGGAGAACATCCTCGTTCCTTACCTTATCAGAAAACATAATATTCAAAATTTGTCTGTAGCACCACCTCCCAAATTCACCGACTATGATCAGTTCTTCAACGACTGGCACACCTCGGAAGATGTTGCCCGCAGTTGCCAACGAAACGTCAGGAAGCTCTGGTGTGGGTTAAGGAAGGCAATGCCAAGGAAATTGGACAAAAATTGTCTGTATTTCGGATTTCGGACAACTGCACAATGGGGTTCATTAAGGAACTGCCTAAACTCAATGATACTTTTCTCGCCATCAGCAAACAAGTAGTAAGCTGCGTGTCCACAAATACACTTCACAGAGTTCTTCTTCGTTTGTAGGAAGTATCCCGTGTCCGGAAAGATGAACAGTTGAGCAGGTCACTGATGAGGTGTCGTACTGGTAATTAGGGACAACTTATGTCTCACCAACAACCAGATACCTCTTACCGTTCTGCACACCAGGCGGTGCTCGTCTGCATCCCAAACATCACAGGTGACACACAACGGCTTGTCTATGAGGTGAATCCTGTGAAGGTGTGACAGGCTTAGTTACTTCCCATTAACAGTAAGGTATCACGCATACTGGACGTCCGTGTCAAGATAAGGGCACTCATCAATCGCCAAACGGCATACCAATTAACGTGGGGATGGGTCCCTCAATCACATTCGGTGACGTGTGCTGCTGAAGGAAACCGTAGATCACCTTCATGGATGTGAAGTGCGCATGCAGCATCAAAGTACGGACGTAGCTCAATTCAAGTAAAAGGCGATGGAAGTTAAAGAAGTGTGGTGAGACTTCCGAAATCTGGATAGCTGCCGAGAGAGAGTGTGGTGCAAGGGCCTCGAGCAATAGGCTGGTAAGGAAGGTAGGACCACGGCGCCTCATGTGAGAGCCAGGGCTACCGCTCTGTCAGGCATATTATACAGACATAAACCGATCCTGCACCGCGGGAAGAGGATCTCGTACTGTACCTAATCTTTAACAGCATGCCGTGACAAACAAATAAACCCAGTGCCGCTGGAATGCGTCAGGGCATGGATGGCAGAATAGCAATAATCTGTGCCACTTGAGGAATACGTGACGCAAAATATACTTTTATGTATTGTGTCCGTTGAGAGAGATCAAGTGCACGTAAACGATGATCTAAGAGCCCAGCTTGTAGCGAGGCAGCTGAGAACAATTTTCCGCCGCAGATCACTTACCAAATCGTGTCCTAAGCATCGGATGAAATCAGCTACATGCAAAGGAGCGACACTGTCCGCTGAAAGACCAGCATCTACAGCCATGGCGCTCGATTTGCGGACGTTAAGGCGGCTACCAGAAGGTTTGCCGTAGGTGGTAACCCATAACAGTGACTCCCTGACCTCCGCACCGCTACGAAGAATGGTAACGAGACCGTCTGCATAAGCAGTGCAGCTGAACGCATGGTCACCAAGAGATATCCCAGAGAGACGTTGACGAAGGCTGCAGAGCAATGGTTCAGTGACGAAGGCATAAAACAGTGCAGAGAGCGGTTAGCCTTGACGCCCTGATCGACGGATCGAGTTGGTGGGAGAAGTAAGACGGCCAATATAGATTACAAGAGACGTAGTTTCAAGAAGGAGATGCATTACGGCGTCGACGGTAGTATCAGGGTAGTCCATACTGCGGAGAACCCGCTCCAGGTAGCCGTGATCGACCCCATCGAACGCCCTGCCTGAAGCAGAACAGGGAATCAGCGATCATAAAGCGGTTACTGCATCGGTGATTTCAGCCGTAAATAGAAATATTAAAAAAGGTAGGAAGTTTTTTCTGTTTAGCGAAAGTGACAAAAAGCAGATTACAGACTACCTGACGGCTCAACACAAAAGTCTTGTATCAAGTACAGATAGTGTTGAAGATCAGTGGACAAAGTTAGTTGGGTATGTGCCAAGAAAGATCGTAAGAGATGGAAAAGAGTCACCGTGGTACAACAACTGAGCTAGAAAACTGCTGCGGAAGCAAAGGGAACTTCACAGCCAACATAAACATAGCCAAAGCCTTGCAGTCAAACAAAAATTACGCGGAGCGAAATGTTGTGTGAGGAGGGCTATGCGAGAGGCGTTCAATGAATTCGAAAGTAAAGTTCTATGTACTGACTTGGCAGAAAATCCTAAGAAATTTCGGTCTTGTGTCAAAGCGGTAGGTGGATCAAAACAAAATGTCCAGACACTCTGTGACCAAAATGGTACTGAAACAGAGGATGACAGACTAAAGGCCGAAATACTAAATGTGCTTTTCCAAAGCTGTTTCACAGAGGAAGACTGCATTGAAGTTCCTTCTCTAGATTGTCGCACACATGACAAAATGGTAGATATCGAAATAGACGACAGAGGGATAGAAAAACAATTAAAATCGCTCAAAAGAGGAAAGGCCGCTGTACCTGATGGGATACCAGTTCGATTTTACATAGAGTATGCGAAGGATCTTGCCCCCCTTCTTGCAGTGGTGTACAGTGGGTCTCTAGAAGAGGATAGCGTTCCAAAGGATTGGGAAAGGGCACAGGCCATCCCCGTTTTCAAGAAGGGACGTCGAACAGATGTGCAGAACTATAGACGTATATCTCTAATGTCCATCAGTTGTAGAATTTTGGAACACGTATGTCCGAGTATAATGACTTTTCTGGAGACTAGAAATCTACTCTGTAGGAATCAGCATGGGTTCCTAAAAAGACGGTCGTGTGAAACCCAGCTCGCGCTATCCGTCCACGAGACTCAGAGGGCCATAGACACGGGTTCACAGGTAGATGCCGTGTTTCTTGACTTCCGCGAGGCGTTCAATACAGTTCCCCAGTCGTTTAATGAACAAAGTAAGAGCATATGGACTAACAGACCAATTGTGTGATTGGATTGAAGAGTTCCTAGATAACAGAACGCATCATGTCATTCTGAATGGAGAGAAGTCTTCCGAAGTAAGAGTGATTTCAGGTGTGCCGCAGGGGAGTGTCATAGGACCGTTGCTATTCACAATATACATAAATGACCTTGTGGATAACATAGGAAGTTCACTGAGGCTTTTTGCAGATGATACTGTGGTGTATCGAGAGGTTGCAGATGCCAGACTGAGATTCATTGGAAGAATCATAAGGAAACGCAATCCGAAAACAAAGGAAGTTGGTTACAGTACACTTGTTTGCCCACTGCTGGAATACTGCTCAGCAGTGTGGGATCCGTACCAGATTGGGTTCATAGAAGAGGTAGAGAAGATCCAACGGAGAGCAGTGCGCTTCGTTACAGGATCATTTAGTAATAGCGAAAGCGTTACGGATATGATGGATGAACTCCAGTGGAAAACTCTGCAGGAGAGACGCTCAGTAGCTCGGTAGAGGCTTTTGTTAAAGTTTCGAGAACATACCTTCACCGAAGAGTCAAGCAATATATTGCTCTCTCCTACGTATATCTCGCGAAGAGACCATGAGGATAAAATCAGAGAGATTGGAGCCCACACAGAAGCATAACGACAATCCTTCTCTCCACGAACAATACGAGACTGGAATGGAAGGGAGAACCGATAGAGGTACTCAGGGTACCCTCCGCCACACACCGTCAGGTGGCTTGTGGAGTGTGGATGTAGATGTAGATGTAGAAGTCAAGAGTTGTCAAAAGTCCAGGCATACGACGAGCTTGAGCAAGAGCGATCTTGTCTGGTGAAATGTGTAAACCTTGGATGATCCACATAAACATGCCCGAAGGATTCACTAGGCTGAAGCTGACGCTGCGCACGGAGATTGACTTGGTAGTAAGTCTTTGGGTACGTGGATGCAGTTGAAATCGCATTCCATGATCAATGCATCCTGCAGATCTATCAAGAGAGGCGTGACTGTCTTTAACAAAAGAATGTGGGACGTTCGCGGTGACAACCCGAATCAGATGGTGCATAGACATTGACGATCTTGACGCCACTAAACATGAGAGGCATCAGGGAGATAGTAATCTTCATCACATAAGAGGATTGCCACGTCACTACCAGTAGAGGGAGCATGAGAAACATGTGCTATAATATCTCGGGGAGCACAGGAAGATGCAATGTGCAACTCCTGAAGGACAACAATGTCAACTTTCGTGGAATACAGCATGTCATGGAGTAAAGCCAATTTGTGGCGTACGCGAATGACGTTGACATTGGCCGTGGCTATGCGAAAGACTTTATATCCAGGAGAACGGGATATTCACACATGGGGAAAGCACGGGGGACTCCCTGTTAGGCCCTGTGGAGGGCCACATCACTGTGATGCGGAGGGAGTCGACGCCAAAAAGTGGGGTCCATCGCTATCTATACTTCCAGAATGTCCATTCTCAGCATCAGCGTCGACCGCCCAGGAGACAGACGTGTCACCGGGCTGGTTCAGAGGAACACTATCAGAGGTCCGCACACAGGTAGCGTCAGATACAGACAGGGAGTCAACCGTATCAGACGCAGGTGGGGGAAGGTCGGTGTCTGGAGGTGGACGCTGTCTGAAGGTGGAGGTGGGGAAGGACGTCGTGTCGTCAGGTGTCAGGGCGTCAAGTGACTGCGCTCCGTCAATACCAGGGTCGTCATCGTGTGCAGAGCTCCGACGAAAGCAGTCAGAAAGTACACGACGTTGTCTCTTCCGGTTCCACGGCGACTGTTGCTTCCTAACATGCTGTTCCGTGTCGGATGGCGGGCAGCTGTAGTCCGACACGTGGCCAGATGGCAGAAAGGAGGAGGTAGGTACACCTCCATGTTCAACAATTATGAGGTCGGGACAGACAGCTTGTGACTACTGCCGGTCATCGTTCATTTGTAGGAGAGACAGGCGAAACGTCCGTCGCGTCGTCGAGAGGAGTCGACGCCGGGACCGACTGACTCAGAGGGGAACTAGCAGGCAGCGTCATCACAGGCGCGTAAGATGGAGGACACACAATGGGCAAGTAGAGAAAACTGAAAGTATTCTTCTGGTGCGGGTGGGGGATAATTTTGCAATTAAATTAAAGAACGGTTCCAACTTCCACACTTCCAACCTAACAAGAAACTGCTGCACTTCCTCACAGGTCGTGGACCGTACCCGACATATCTTTGCCAGTTCGAGAAAAGGGCTGCCCCCTCGTGTGACTGCGGAGCTGAAATGGGCACTCCAGATCACGTGATCTACGAGTATCCCATTTCCGATGATGTAGCGACTGACCTAAGACACCAGCTACCAAAGAGTGACACTTATCACCTAATTGGGAAACCGACCACATTGGAGGTCAGAAACTGTCTTGCCAGCGAGGTATCGGCAAAGGTCCTGCGGGAATATCGTAGGGAAAATATATGGATTACTGATCACTATATGACACACTGTGACCTAACCCATTCCGCCAGGGCGTGGATTGGCCAATCACCGTAACGGTAGGAATCGGCCACATTCCTGGAACAGGAGAAAGGTGAGCAGATATATTGGAGTTGACCACTGCACATTGATAATGACTGAGTAGATAGGCAGTTTTTAAATAGAAACTAGATTAGGATACCCTTAAACGGTAGCTGCAGCGATTTTCTGTAAAGGCCAGCCCGGTGCCAGGGGCACGCTCACTGGGATTAGCTCGGTGGGCACGGCCAAAAAGTAGGTTTGTACATACACTGGCACGCCTGTAATACTGAAGGCGGTAGTTTGAGACTAGTTCTTACCCGTTCAATAACCAACATCTCATATCCTGTAGCATGTAAGAAGGTTAAAATTAGAAATGGTAAAGGCTGCTAAATACTAATAAATGTATTGTAGATCTCAAGACACACTGATGTATGAGGTAGTAGGTTATCATGTATGACATTATTGGTTTGGACAAATAATTTTTTCTTTAAAAACACACACACACACACACACACACACACACACACACACAATGGTTCAAAAGGGTTCAAATGGCTCTGAGCATTATGGGACTTAACATCTGAGGTCATCAGTCCCCTAGAACGTACAACTACTTAAACCTAACTAACCTAGGGACATCACACACACCCATGCCCGAGGCAGGATTCGAACCTGCGACCGTAACGGTCGCGCGGTTCAAGACTGAGGCGCCTAGAACCACTCGACAACTCCGGCCGGCACACACAATGGCGCCGGAGAAAGAACGACGTCTCTGATCAGCAAAGGAACCTTTCCACGCGGGTGACATTCATGGCCTTCCTGGCCACAACCTGAACAGGTGCGCGGCTGGCCATCGTACATGACGACAGCCAAGTAGTAAGGCACGTAATTCCGTAGTTCAGTTTTTATCTGACGGACACCATTGAGGACACGGTAAGTTTCCAAAGTCTGCCACGTTTCAGCTACATAGCTGAAGACATTAACGTAAGGTTTAAAAGCGGCCACCACAACGTTCGACGTTACTCCAAACGGGAGTTCGGATACCCGCAACGTTCTGAAGCCAAAACCAGCGTAATCAACCGAGACAGTCCCTATATGTCTGTCAGAGTATCGGAACTTGAAAGAGTTAGCGTGAAGCCGCACAACGTCAGCGCACAGTTCGTCATTCGCCATCTTTATGTACACAGTGGGACTAAGGATCGAAATATGAAAAATGAATCCCGAGGACATCTTGTGGCGGAAGACGCATTTCATCCCGCACAAGACGCTTTACTTCATACGCCTTCTTCGTTCGTGATCTAATGGGAAAATTAATATAATTGTGGTTCGGAGGTAAGGAAACGCCATGATGGTCGATGATGCCGGACTCTGATGCAAGCGGACTCTGAGAGAAGTAAACAAACGCGCGCTCGCTCGCAAGCAGCACAACAGGTAAAACGCAAACTAGGCGTGCGCGACGCACCACAGCCAAAGGGTGACTGCCCCTAGACCACGGTGCCTTTTTTGTTACATAGCATATTTTTATGCTGTTGATGCGATTTAATAAGTGCTATCACAAGCAGGGACCCTTTAAAGCTAACACGTCAGTGTCTGTAGTCATGCCTGCCATGTAGCTGACAAAAGTTTTCAACCATTGGATGTGGGTATTCATTAAATTTAGTAGCTTATCCCATTTCTTTTGTTCACGATTACATACGTATCAAAAGAAATTTGTGCCTGGGTTGTGGATATCTGGGTACACAGGAGGCCGCATGCTATGTTGGATGAAGAGTCACTGACAGATTTACAAATAATTTTCGGCGTCTCAGGAAAGTCTGCTGCCATCTTTTGCGTTCATCATACGTTAATGACATAGCAGACGGTTTAATAATAACTTCAGACGTTTTCCAGATAATGTGATTACACAGCCTGAGACAGCCAAAACGGGCCACCAAAACATATTGGGTAAATAAGTATAGTGATGTGTGGTTTCCACTGAGCTATAGCAGACAAAGTGGCGAAGACTCGGTCGTATGCAACTACTCAGTTATGATTAGAGAATAGGCTACTTCTCTTCTACAAGAACTGTCAAGCGACAGTTGCGAACTGGTTATTAGCACTATGGGCCCGCACACCTTTAGCCTGGAAGGTGGAATGGCGCGCCGTGGTCTTCAACGATGAAAGCAGATATTGCCTCCACGAAAGAGATGGTCCTTTGCGCTTACGATGTACACCTGGTGAGTGCTGTTTCGTACAGTGCATTCGTCCAACACACACTGTTCCGTCAGGGGCGTTATGGTCTGGGTTGAGATGAGCTACAACTTTCATTCACCAGTGGAGTTGCTGGAGGGACGCTAACCAAAACTAGGCAAGCGCAGAAAGTTGTTAGAGCCGTTCTTTTGCAGATCTTGCGACAGGAAGGTGATGAGTAGTGAAAACAGAATAATGGTCGCTCACACACTGGCCGTGAAACTCAACGTGTTCTGCAAGACGTACAGCAACTTTCCGGGAAAACACGATCTCCGGACCTACCCCCACTCGAGTGTTTGTGGTATACACTCCTGGAAATTGAAATAAGAACACCGTGAATTCATTGTCCCAGGAAGGGGAAACTTTATTGACACATTCCTGGGGTCAGATACACCACATGATCACACTGACAGAACCACAGGCACATAGACACAGGCAACAGAGCATGCACAATGTCGGCACTAGTACAGTGTATATCCACCTTTCGCAGCAATGCAGGCTGCTATTCTCCCATGGAGACGATCGTAGAGATGCTGGATGTAGTCCTGTGGAACGGCTTGCCATGCCATTTCCACCTGGCGCCTCAGTTGGACCAGCGTTCGTGCTGGACGTGCAGACCGCGTGAGACGACGCTTCATCCAGTCCCAAACATGCTCAATGGGGGACAGATCCGGAGATCTTGCTGGCCAGGGCAGTTGACTTACACCTTCTAGAGCACGTTGGGTGGCACGGGATACACGCGGACGTGCATTGTCCTGTTGGAACAGCAAGTTCCCTTGCCGGTCTAGGAATGGTAGAACGATGGGTTCGATGACGGTTTGGATGTACCGTGCACTATTCAGTGTCCCCTCGACGATCACCAGTGGTGTACGGCCAGTGTAGGAGATCGCTCCCCACACCATGATGCCGGGTGTTGGCCCTGTGTGCCTCGGTCGTATGCAGTCCTGATTGTGGCGCTCACCTGCACGGCGCCAAACACGCATACGACCATCATTGGCACCAAGGCAGAAGCGACTCTCATCGCTGAAGACGACACGTCTCCATTCGTCCCTCCATTCACGCCTGTCGCGACACCACTGGAGGCGGGCTGCACGATGTTGGGGCGTGAGCGGAAGACGGCCTAACGGTGTGCGGGGCCGTAGCCCAGCTCCATGGAGATGGTTGAGAATGGTCCTCGCCGATACCCCAGGAGCAACAGTGTCCCTAATTTGCTGGGAAGTGGCGGTGCGCTCCCCTCCGGCACTGCGTAGGATCCTACGGTCTTGGCGTGCATCCGTGCGTTGCTGCCGTCCGGTCCCAGGTCGACGGGCACGTGCACCTTCCGCCGACCACTGGCGACAACATCGATGTACTGTGGAGACATCACTACCCACGTGTTGAGCAATTCGGCGGTACGTCCACCCGGCCTCCCGCATGCCCACAATACGCCCTCGCTCAAAGTCCGTCAACTGCACATACGGTTCACGTCCACGCTATTGCGGCATGCTACCAGTGTTAAAGATTGCGATGGAGCTCCGTATGCCACGGCAAACTGGCTGACACTGACGGCGGCGGTGCACAAATGCTGCGCAGCTAGCGCCATTTGACGGCCAACACCGCGGTTCCTGGTGTGTCCGCTGTGCCGTGCGTGTGATCATTGCTTGTACAGCCCTCTCGCAGTGTCCGGAGCAAGTATGGTGGGTCTGACACACCGGTGTCAATGTGTTCTTTTTTCCATTTCCAGGAGTGTATAAAGGGGCGAGATGTGACTCGTGCAATTCGTTCGCCAACAAATCTTACGGGATTACGTGGACAGGTAGAGTAGGCGTGGCATAACGTATCCCAGGACAGTATTTGGCGTGCGCGCCACCGACAGGATGCCAGCCAGCGTCTCCACTGCCGCTCGTGTAGGCTACGCCACGTAACAATACGGGTGATTCAGCATGGGTCGACACCAGATACCTCAGAATTGCTTGTGCTTTTGATCTGTAAATGTAACCATTTTATGTGCTCCATATGCACTATTGCAAAAATAAATCTTGAGTGAATTTGAAATCGGCAAATGGGTGTATGAATCTCTCGCGTCAGAGTTTTATTTCTCAACGCTCCTTTTTCGTCGATGCGACATATCATCTGTATTACTTAATGTTTGAAACAGCTCTCTCAAGATTTCATTCGTCACTAATGACAAAAAACATAAACAGTTTAAAAGTTACTGCTTTTGATAAAAACATTATTTTGAAAACATTTTTATAAAACAACTTATTAGGTGGCGTTTATTGACATTCTGTTTAGCTAACACGCATGACAGCTGTTCGTTTGTTTAGATTCATAATGCAAGCGTAATTTATCAACTGATTTCGATCATACACGTGCGTGTGAAGAATTTAGGAGGCGCCATCTATTGACAAACTGAATTTACTACTATACACAACAGCGGCTGGAATTGTTTCCTTTTTTAAGCTAACGTGGTGCACTGCGGGAGTAAACAGAAATACCAGATTCTATCACATTTTACGATATAAAACAAGGTTGCTTCAGATGCATCGACAGGCATTGCTACCACTCTCCTACCAGGAGAAGGCACAACACATTCAATTCTCAACCTACCAATAACCATCTCGCGATTCGCACTCGCACCAATGACATACAACTCCTCCGTGACTGTGATAGCACCATTCCAGACGAGATCTTAGTTGCTCCCGAAGAAGCGCTAAGCACTGTCGATAGTATTTAAAGGAACCTCGAAAATAATAATCTCTCTTATGGAGGCAAGATTTTTCTGTATTGTGGAGCTTTCTGTCAAATATAAAGCGTCATGAGACAAGTTAATAGAATAACTATTGAGCACGTAACACGTCAGCCTCAGTTGCAAATAGAAACCAAACTTTACCCAGGTTTGAGCCAAAATAATTTGGCCTTCTTCAGAAGCGAGTGACCCTAAACTACTGCAAGCAAGAGTTTGGCCGTGTCAAGTATAAAACTGTAGCACCGTAGTAACCAGTCATAAACCAAATTACTTGAGGTGAAGAAAAACAGCAGGTCCCACTGCGCGGACGAGGTCGGTAGGCCGCGAGAGCTGCGCCGGAACTAAACGCGACGAGCAGCTGTGTACCAAGCATTGTTGATACTCATGAGCATTTTGGTTGATATCTGGGTAAAGTTTTGTTTCTATTTGCAACTGACGCTGACTTGTTACATATTTAGTTATCACAGTTGCTACAGGGCTGCTCAATGTATAAATACCAGACGAGGTGTTCAACACAGCCGACAAATATCTAGAAAATATGCTTAAAATCGCAAAAACAAGCATGGCTATTTCTTACATCAATCAATGCAAACAATTAAATATCACCCCCAAACCTGTTAACAGATACATTGTTAAATTATGTAATACGTCCCCAACCCTGAAAAAGAAGCTCACCGCAGAGATTCTTAACAGTAGGATTGCGGAACTATACGCAAAAAAGCATAATTCAAATGAAAGAGCTTACATGCGTTACCTTGATATATCTAAGTTTAATGCGACTACTTTTACGTTCCAAGTAGACTCCTGTTGGCCACAGGCCAATGAATGACTCGAGAATTGTAAAGACGAAATTGGGAAGAGGCATCCTAAAAAACTAACAACTATGTCAAATCGGGCTGAATGCGAACCAATTACATTAGTTCAATAAACAAACCCATATTTTATGAGAAAATAGTTAAAAAACAGATATTAGTTTCACGTCTTCCAAAAAAAAACTGTTGTCTAAAGCTTTCAAATACAACGTAGAACCCACTTTTAGCGAAGCTGGCGTATGAGAAAATCTAATAGAGGATCTTAAATTAGTCCTCGACTGCTCTAAAACCGCCAAAAATTTTCAAACGCAAATAGCGCACGAGACTTGGAGAATTTTAGAAAAAGACTTCACCACCATGCAAACGGAGGTTAACGTACTTAATACTGTAAAACGCATTCATCTTAAACTGATAAATAATGAAGCCTTGGTTACTAAGGCCGACAAAGGCAACTCCTTGATTATTTCCAGTAAGAGAAGGTACGTAGAGAAGACAGAGAAGTTTTTTGAAGAAAATGGTATCGTACCTACCGAAATAGACCCAACCGCCACTTTGCAAAAAGAGATAAGAGAACGACTTCGCAACACTAAATAACTTGTAGCGGAATTTCGTAAAAAATGGCTCATAAATATGAATCCAAAACCGCCAATCTTAAGAGCCAGTTTAAGGTCCATAAGATTAGTCGCCAAAACCGTCCGATAATGGATAGGACCAACACTGCTTATCGTAAGTTAGCCAGATGTCTGCATTATAAAATAAAAGAAAACTTCGTGTTCGGAGAAAATTACTCTGTTAAAAACTCGGTTGACCTAACTAGCGTACTGAAAACTTTAATCTGTTCTGATGTTTCTAAACTCGTTTCTTTTCATATCACAAGTCTGTACATTGACGTACCAGTAAACCAAACTTTAGTCATTTTAGAAGCTAACTTGCGTTTCCACAAAAAAATTTCCGGCATTGAAATAGATGAATTGGCTGGCTCTGAGCACTATGGGACTTAACTGCTGAGGTCATCAGTCCCCTAGAACTTAGAACTACTTAAACCTAACTAACCTAAGGACATCACACACATCCATGCCCGAAGCAGGATTCGAACCTGCGACCGTAGCGGTCGCGCGGTTCCAGACTGTAGCGCCTAGAACCGCTCGGCCACACCGGCCGGCTAATAGATGAATTAATGACCCTCTTGCGCATTACCCTGAATTGTAACTATTTCTCTTTTAATGGAAGAATGTACTCTCAACCATTTGGTGTAGCAATGGGAAGCCCTCTACCAGGTATATAATCAGAAACTTTCGTAAATTCTATGGAACGCCTTTTCTTTCAAAACAATGCAGATTTAGCGAGTAAAATTATCTCTCATGCAAGATACTTACTCTTTAAAATTAACGGTTCTCAAGATGGTATAGATCAAATTTTCACAACTTTTAGTAAACTCTATGACAAAATAAGCTATACGTTGGAAAATGAATCTCCCAACAGATCTTTGAATTATTTAGTCCTAAATTTGGCAACAGAGTACAACCGTATAAGGTTTAACATTTTTCGTAAAAACACGTTTTTTGATAATATCATCCCAGCTGACTCCACACACTCTCAAGCCCACAACATGGCCTTCGACCATTCTTGCATACACCGAGCGCTCGCTATTCCTCTTTCCTTCTGTAAACTCAAGGCACGTGGGTTTGATGCTTCCACCTTCCGGACCGTTGAAGGAGATACACTTGGTGTACTGCATCCCGGGACACCTCGGCATTAAGACACTATGGTCTGCAGGTCTGAAGGGTTTGGGTGGAAACACATCGATGGCAGCTGCACGTGAAGTGTTAACAGTTGTCCACATTATTCACACCGCATCTAGCGTAGGACCAAAAAAATTTATCTGGTAAGAAAGATTTTGAACCAAAATGTTCAGCGTCCCTGTCTACCACAGCAGGATGGCTTGTGTGATCCCGGGGATGGACGTTGGCCGACGGCGCGTTTATTAATGTTCTTCCTACAGAAAGTTGTCCTCTCACGTTTCAGTGACCTAATCGTCTTGTGCAGCCCAGTTCAAGCCAGACTTGTTAGAAAATGAGTAACGTTCATTGCTTAGAGAAAGCTTTAGCGAAAACTAGCCGCTTTAAACGTCTCTATAGGTTACGTCAAATGTTTTCTGGTATCACATTAATTGAGCTATTGAAACACAGGTAGCTTTTCAGAGAGAAATTTTGGTATATTGGTACTTCTTTTATACAAAACACCGCCATTTCCGTTGTAGTGCGAAGTTAGAGTTTCGAAGTTCACACGCCAACGAAGTCACTCATTATAGTCAGCTTATGGTAATCAGCCGAAACTTATACCTAAAAGATTCTAAAACGGATTACGTATGACAGAAATCTTGCTCAAATATTCCACAGCTCGATCCCTTTGAACTTTCTTGGTCTCGACAATATGCCGACAGGATTTTAGTTTATTCAGATGACACAGAGCACACAGAAAATTCGGATTTTCATGAGTTCCTCTTTCCCGCTTTTTCCATCATCAAGTTATCTCATAATTGTTATTATCAATTGTAGCGTTGGATTCATTTTAATTTACAGTGGCACGTAAAGATGCGTCTGAGACCCCGAAAAAAGGTTGTGTAAAAATCTTGATTAATAAAAAAAATGGTTCATGGCTCTGAGCACTATGCGACTTAACTTCTGAGGTCATCAGTCGCCTAGAACTTAGAACTAATTAAACCTAACTAACCTAAGGACATCACACACATCCATGCCTGAGGCAGGATTCGAACCTGCGATCGTAGCGGTCGCTCAGTTCCAGACTGTAGCGCCTAGAACCGCACGGCCACTCTGGCCGGCGATTAATAAAAATCGTAGCGCTGTTTACAACCATGAACAATGTGCAGAACACTAAGTGGATGTCCAAAAGCAAAAGTTTATGTCAGTCGAAACTAGTTATCACGTTTTAATGTCTTATAACGTACGCAGTATAGATTATTATATAAAAAGACTAGAAAAATAACGTTTTTAAATTTTTGAGAAAATGCAGGGCTATTACAAATGATTGAAGCGATTTCATAAATTCACTGTAGCTCCATTCATTGACATATGGTCACGACACACTACAGATACGTAGAAAAACTCATAAAGTTTTGTTCGGCTGAATCCGCACTTCAGGTTTCTGCCGCCAGAGCGCTCGAGAGCGCAGTGAGACAAAATGGCGACAGGAGCCGAGAAAGCGTATGTCGTGCTTGAAATGCACTCACATCAGTCAGTCATAACAGTGCAACGACACTTCATGACGAAGTTCAACAAAGATCCACCAACTGCTAACTCCATTCAGCGATGGCATGCGCAGTTTAAAGCTTCTGGATGCCTCTGTAAGGGAAAATCAACGGGTCGGCCTGCAGTGAGCGAAGAAACGGTTGAACGCGTGCGGGCAAGTTTCACGCGTAGCCGCGGAAGTCGACGAATAAAGCAATCAGGGAGCTAAACGTACCACAGCTGACAGTTTGGAAAATCTTACGGAAAAGGCTAAAGCAGAAGCATTTCTTAAACAGGAGATTGGAAAACCGATGGATCGGTCGTGGTGGAGATCATGATCAACAATTCATGTCATGGCCTCCACGCTCTCCCGACTTAACCCCATGCGATTTCTTTCTGTGGGGTTATGTGAAAGATTCAGTGTTTGAACCTCCTCTACCAAGAAACACGCCAGAACTGCGAACTCGCATCAACGATGCTTTCGAACTCATTGAAGGGGACATGCTGCGCCGAGTGTGGGAGGAACTTGATTATCGGCTTGATGTCTGCCGAATCACTAAAGGGGCACATATCGAACATTTGTGAACGCCTAAAAAAACTTTTTGAGTTTTTGTATGTGTGTGCAAAGCATTGTGAAAATATCTCAACTAATAAAGTTATTGTAGAGCTGTGAAATCGCTTCAATCATTTGTAATAACCCTGTATTTGCAACAACAGAAGTATCTGGAGGAGCAAATGGCACAGCTTAATTTAATGTGGTGGTAGTTGTGACGATCGTGTCACAGATACTGTTCTTATTTGATGACACGAAAGAAGGGTCGGACCCTTGTACCGGCCACCTACAACAGGACTTCATAGTTTTCACTGGGCGTGAATCAGAGTTCCAACGAGAATTTCTCTTATCTATGGCAGAGACTGAGTTATTCTACTACACGAACTGTCCATTTCTGGATCCCATTTACATTGCCATTTGCAGATTTGTGGGACATATTAGATATATGTTATACGCAGAATATTCATGTCGCACCAGTTCTACTACAATGTCACAAGGGATACTTGTTGTACCGAAGTGAAACTTGCGCAACTTGGGTCGTGGACTTGCAGGGCCTCAGTTACATTTGCAGGGTTGTGTGTGAGATTCCACAATTTAGAAGGTAAGTTGTCGATTCTTCCATGCGGGAAGGCATATTCTCGTTTTCACAAAACGATCATGTTCGAACATTGAGCAGGGAATTCTTTGTATAACATAGAGTACTCACGTACCCCTATAAGAAAACAAGTTTTGATGCAGCTTTCCCTGGTTAGCTGCCTACGTATGGGAGTGTAGCCACCTTCGCTATAGATCACCATAGCTACGGTTCGAAACAACGCACGTAAACAGAATTGGAACATGCTAGTCAAAACTTCGCTTCATTTGCCCATAAATCTCACCACAGAATGGTAATTATTCCGTTTACAAACGGAAGCAGCTCCATCAATTATGAAAATATTCGGAATGTATCAGCGATTGCGATTTTAGGCGTTATCACAGCCCATACGAGAACCGGTGAGATACAGGAGAGTCCTCAGATTCTAACAATTTTACCTATAATGTCAGCTACAGACATTTTGACGCCGTTTGTTGATACTGCATCAGGTGGAAGTTGGGAATATCTTTGGACTAGAGGCCTTTAGAGCTTTCAGATTCATTACTGTAGATTGTGTTCATTTATTCTCAGAAGCTTTACAGTGTCAATAACTGGACCTGTTAAGTAAAGTATTTGTCAGTACATTCTCAGTGGCAACTGGATACATGACAAACCATGCCACTGACGTTACGCTGTGCCGGCCGAAGTGGCCGTGCGGTTAAAGGCGCTGCAATCTGGAACCGCGAGACCGCTACGGTCGCTGGTTCGAATCCTGCCTCGGGCATGGATGTTTGTGATGTCCTTAGGTTAGTTAGGTTTAACTAGTTCTAAGTTCTAGGGGACTAATGACCTCAGCAGTTGAGTCCCATAGTGCTCAGAGCCATTTGAACCATTTTGACGTTACGCTGTAACCGGCAGCAGCTTGTCAGTTCTCTCAGGCACGACTTTTCGGGCATCCAAATTAAATTATGAAATTAAATGATGTTGGTGGCCCTCAACTACGTACCCACTGACACAGTGGTGAAATATAAGTTTTGGCTGGTTTCGTTGTCTAGGGCTGGGGTACGTAGTTCCCACTTTACATGCCAAATACAGCTGATTCTACAGTATACGATAAGAATACACACACGAATCGAATGGCCGAAGGTTTCTATGTGTTGGCAATTGCGAATTATGAATGTAACATACACTACCGGCCATTAAAATTGCTACACCAAGAAGAAATGCAGATGATAAACAGGTATTAATTGGACAAATATCTTATACTAGACCTGACAAGTGATTACATTTTCACGCAATTTGGGTGAACAGCTCTTGAGAAAACAGTACGCAGAACAACCACCTGTGGCCGTAATAACGACCTTGATACGCCTGGGTATTGAGTCAAACACAGCTTGGATGGCGTGTAGAGGTACAGTTGCCCATGTAGCTTCAACACGATACCACAGTTTATCAAGAGTAGTGACGCGTATTTTGACGAGCCAGTTGCTCGGCCATCCATTGACCAGACGTTTCCAATTGGTGAGAGATCTGGAAAGTGTGCTGGACAGGCAGCAGTCGAACGTTTTCTGTATCCAGAAAGGCCCGTACAGGATCTGCAACATGCGGTCGTGCATTATCCTGCTGAAATGTAGGGTTTCTCAGGGATCGAATGAAGGGTAGAGCCATGGGTCGTAACACATCTGAAATGTAACGTCCACTGTTCAGAGTGCCGTCAATGCTAACAAGAGGTGCAACCATCATGGTGCTGTAAACAGAACCTGCATTCATCCGAAAAAATGACGTTTTTCCATTCGTGCACCCAGGATCGTCGTTGAGTGCACCATCGCAGGCGCTTGTGTCTGTGATGCAGCGTCAAGGGTAACTGCAGCTATGGTCTCGGAGCTGATAGTCCATGCTGCTGCAAACATCGTCTAACTGTTCGAGCAGATGGCTCAAATTGCTCTGAGCACTATGGGACTTTACATCTGAGGTCATCCGTCCTCTTGAACTTGGAGCTACTTAAACCTAACTAACCAAAGGACATCACACACATCCATGCCCGAGGCAGGATTCGAACCCACCAATTCCATATTCTGCTAACAGTCATTGGATCCCGACGAACGCGAGCAGCAATGTCGCGATACGATAAACCGAAATCACGATAGGCTACAATCCGACCTTTATCAAAGTCGGAAACGTGATGGTACGAATTTCTCCTCCTTACACGAGGCATCACAACAACGTTTCCCCAGGCAACGCCGGTCAACTGCTGTTTGTGTGTGAGAAATCGGTTGGAAACTTTCCTCATACCAGCAGGTTGTAGGTGTCACCACCGGCGCCAGCCTTGTCTGAACGCTCTGAAAAGCTAATCATTTGCCTATCTTATTCCTGTCGGTTAAATTTCGCGTCTGTAGCACGTCATCTTCGTGGTGTAGCAATTTTAATGGCCAGTAGTGGATAAATTTATAAATGAAAGACTGCAATTAAAAAAAATCTGCCGGTACTATCTCAAGAACTTCAAATCAGTACGATAGTAGAGGTACTTTTGAGAATGCAGTATATTTCTGCGAAACACTTATGGGCGTCGATGGTCCACCACGTAAATAAAATATAAGTTGAATAACAGGGAAACAATAGATTCCTACAGCTCGTAATTAGTTATGAACAACAAAACAGCTCGCGAGATACTCACTTCTATACGCACACTACGTCTTCACTGTAGAAGCTACGGCAATCTCACAAGTGCACAAGTCGGCACTTCAAAGTATTTCTATCTGCCGTGACCACGCGCAAACCACTTCACTCTCTCCAAGTCTCTCACGCGACCGTGCGTCCGCCGCGACTTCCAGCACTTCCCGTGTCCTGTCCAGTACCCGCACAGCCCGTGTCCTCTCCGGAAACCATGCTCTCTTCCCACTTCCATCCAGTCTCCCGATTAACGAGCGCTGTGATTGGCTAGAGCGCTCCTGCCAAATCTTCAAGCGAACGCACATTCACAAACATAATGAAACTCTTTCTAAATACTGGATTTACATTTTAAAAACTTGAAATTAAATAAATATTCCTACGGCTGGACCATAAACACGCTCTAACACACATTATTAGATACATAAACAAATCAAATAAACATATATCAAACGAACAGAACAAAAGGTAGGTCAGTAGCCTAATGTCTCTGTGCTTACTAAAACACAGTGAATATTTAACCAATTTCCTCATGAATAGCATATATGGGATATAAACAAAGACATAGATGAAATAATATATTTATAAGCATGCTGATACCGTTTTTTCGTGTAACTGTTGAGTACTTACGGCCTGACGCGATCGATAGTAATTGGTCCCTTTGACCGCCTATAACTCATGTACTATTCAAGTAACATCCCTGTAATTTATACCAATCTATGTTTACACTAATAGCTGTCCTTAGACACGTCGAGTGACGATATCGGATGAAGCGTTTACATTTAGGAATTTCGTTGCTAGGTGTTACTTGTCTAATTTACAGTCAAACTTCAAACTTTAAACTAATAAATATATTGAAAATCTGATTACACCATCAGAATCGTCGTGCAAATAATAGTAATGTACATGTTTCTTTTTGAGGTGTCATGATTTATCTGGCTACTATTAATTTCTATACGAACTGTGAAATGTCTGCCATTAAGGTTTCACTTAGTCCGCCATCTTCGGCACTCCCGCCATACACATCTCCTTCATTGACACAAAGCACCGTCCTCGTTGCAGCGGAATCCCCAGCCACGCGGCTCGATGGACCACCTGCTCCGGCTGTTGTGAGGCACCACGCCGTTGACAACGACCTCGGCCCTGCCGCGCGGCCCGAGCGGTGGCCACTAACTCTGAACATAGAATATTTCCAGGGCGCTGAAACTCGTCCGTTACCTCACAACTTACACGAATCACATTCGCAAGGAGTCCCTTGACCGCGAAGTCGCAAGTTGAACCTTTAGTAAGGCTCATTTCAAAGTGTTGTTTCCATTATGACATGAAATATATTAACTTCTAATGACTCAACATGCCCATCAGCAGAGCGACAAAAAATGAGTGTCCGATCAGTTAGGGGTCAGTTTTCTGTGGGATGTACATATCACACTTCACACAATGGACATCCTTGACATTCAAGAAATGTTCAAAACAAATCATAAACTTCCACCATGAATATCGAATAAAAAATTCCATTACAGTGATCACAATGGTTCGCAGCATCAAGACGGAGGCCGGACTCCTTGGGAATTACAAAACATGCAGGACGTTCAGTTAGGAATCCACTCTCAAAGAATGAATATCGAAGCGTATTGGTGTATAGGGGTAATGAGAACTGATGGAATGTAACGGCATGCAACTCTGTCGTGGAGCTTATGTTGAAGGTGGCCATCCTTTACGACGTAGTTGCAGTTAGTGCCATAACATGTTTTATAGGCACGGTAAAAACAAAACATGTAGAGGCCGAATCTATCCAGGGGCCCAAGTGATATGAACTGCAATGTTATACACGTTTCAGATGGGGTAACTTCCTCTCATGGAGTATGATTTTTGTGTGCGACCACGTACCAACCAAAGGCAAGTCATTCTGACTAGCTATTGCATAAAAGAAGTGCTCATACGGCACTTGTTGTTCACTTACGTCCATTTTAACACCCTTTGTTTGCTGTGACGTAGATAACGCACACGAGAAAGAATCGCCGGTCGTAGTGGCCGAGCGGTTCTAGGCGCTACAGTCTGGAACCGCGCGACCGCTGCGGTAGCAGGTTCGAATCCTGCCTCGGCCATGGATGTGTGTGATATCCCTAGGTTAGTTAGGTTTAAGTAGTTCTACGTCCTAGGGGACTGATGCCCTCAGAAGTTAAGTCACATACTGCTCAGAGCCATTTCAACCCACTTCGAGAAAGAATCGTATGTGTCAGGGCACTTCCAACGTATAAATAAGTTTCCAGCCAATTTACCGTCCAGATTAACAGTTAGCATAATGGTATATGAATGCCTTAAGGCATTGATGTTAGTTGATATTGATACAACTTTCTTGGTGCCTCTGATTTCCTGGCTTCCTTTCACACAAATTTCTTTTTCAAACCCCGATTAATCGGAGTCGAAAACAAAAGAAAATGGTTCAAATGGCTCTGAGCACCATGGGACTTAACTGCTGAGGTCTTTAGTCCCCTAGAACTTAGAACTACTTAAAACGAACTAACCTAAGGACATCACGCACATCCACGCCCGAGGCAGGATTCGAACCTGCGACCGTAGCGGTCGTGTGGTTCCAGACTGTAGCGCCTACAACCGCTCGGCCACTCCTTCCGGCGGAGTCGAAAACAAGTTCCTTACAGAACGATGGGATAATTTTGTTTACTTCGTACAAAGTTTCGGGCCGATTCCGCAGTTTGTGCCAGCCGCTGTGGCCGAACGTTTCTAGGCGCTACTGTCCGTAGCCACGCTGCTGCTACAGTCGCAGGTTAGAATCCTGCCTTGGGCATGGATGTGTGTGATGTCCTTAGGTTAGTTAGGTTTAAGTAGTTCTTAGCCGAGGGGACTGATGACCTCAGATGTTAAGTCCCATAGTGAGAGCCATCTGAACCATTTGAACCGCAGTTTGCTGTGCCTCCGAAAGTTGACGCTTTGTTTGAAATTTCATTATCTTACATCTTCCATTTCGGTAGTACCGTTTGAAGCTATGTAACCACTCACTGTTTCCCTTAAAATCACTTTATCTATGTCGGGCGGAATTTGATGAGTGTAAAATAATAGGTCATTACCATGCACATTCTGTAGACTGTGTCGATCGTTCTTGAAACATGTTTTTGTTGCAAGTGTGCCTCGTCCTCTCGTGAATATCTGTTTTTTTTCTTATGAATGACACTGTCAAATTGCAACGAAATTATTCGAAATCTATATTTAATTGCTTTTACCATGCTGAGGATGATCTTTGTGCATATTTATGCCGCGCGGGATCAGCCGACCGGTCTTGGGCGCTGCAGTCCTGGACTGTACGGCTGGTCCCGGCGGAGGTTAGAGTCCTCTTTCGGGCATGAGTGTGTGTGTTTGTCCTTAGGATCATTTAGGTTAACTAGTGTGTAAGCTTAGTGATTGATGACCTTAGCATTTAAGTCCCATAAGATTTCACACACATTTGAACATTTGAATATATTTGTGACTGGTTCCCGCTCCTTGGACCACAATTGTCCTTTACTACTTTTCACTGGAGACGGAATTTGTGCGTACCTATGCGACAAGGATGATGATTACATTGCTCGACGCCTGTGTCAGTATCACTTTTACTTGTTAAGCACGCATCGTCATCACTGAACTCCTCATGTGTACGGACTGCGCAGTCGAACATATTGTATACGACACCACACGTTCCACTGGTTCATCTTGCAAAACGTTTATATTTCATCTGCCAGTTCTTTCTGAGTCTACAAAATTGCTTGCGTTCTTCTTTGACGAAATGTCGACATCGGTAACTGTTGTAGATATAACGCAATGTTTGTTTTGTTTATCGTTGCCATTGTTGTACTTTCTATAAATAGCACTAACGCTCTAACCCTGTTACGCGTTGCACGTAGACTAAGCAGATCAACTACATCAACTACGCTCCATAGGCTCGTGATGCGCCCACCATTTGATACCTCCATCCTCGGACCCCTGTGGCCATCGGCAGCCAATATAGTTGTTGCATGGTAGAAGATTTGCGGGGCGTCGAATATCGTAAACATCATTGGCCTTTGGGGTCTCGCATTCATGGGGACCCTTGCCAGAGATCTGTTAACATCGAATTGGATCTACTGGGAAAACATGAGTTCTTGAATATGTGCCGCCTAGCCATTTATGATTATAAATAAATATCATTGAATCTATCATCAGTAACGGCAAGCTTCGTCCATTTGGTATTTTTAAAATGACAATTAATGCCTAACATTCGAATAACAAGTAGCCCAGTCGTAGCACAAAATGTGCCACCCAGACATGAGAGAGGCCACTGCTTTTCTCAACTTGATCTCAAAGAAACCTGCTTCAAAATTCTGCTCGATGAGGCGATCTCTGCAGCAGTATTTCTGCGTTACGTACTATGCCATCAGAGTTAATTACATAAGTAATATCGTTGTGAAAGTGCCATACAACTTGAATAACTAGTGAAATAACAATAGCGTAATTATTCTGCAGTTCTAATAAAAGCAAATTATTCCAAGCACAATCTAATGTAACTTATAAAAACTCATTTTCGTGTCTCTCCTAAATTTATTTCTCTGTGTTCTACTGATAGCCGCATATACCATTCGACGTTTATGCAGTTTTTTTCACTTAATTTCGAGTACATTCTGATAGCTTACAATATTTCTCATGTACCTGTAGTGACTAACTTCTTCAGATGTTTCGTTTCCTATGAAGATCTTACTCGTAAGCGGTGTTGCCCGTTTGTAGCCTGGGTCACAACCTCAGCACAAGTGGTGGGAGGTCCACCGAAGAAGATTAAGATGCAACAGATAAGCTGTCAATACCGAAGAACTTTAAATAATTTCATTGACTCATACGAAGGAAAAATTATTACAGACGAGATGTCCACAATGAAAATTCCAGTTTTTAAATGCTGTATGAAGAGAACAACTGCTCAGAATGACGTCAAATCTGAACAGCATGTTATTGACGCTGGGTGAAACATCATGGAACAAGAAAAAAAAATGCTGTGATAATTTTACCAATAAGAGGCGCTGTAAGCATCAGAGTATCCACACCAACAGACACGCAGCACACACCGGTTCCTCGGCTTCTGTCCAAGCTAATCAACTTCACTATCTCCATGGAGGATCGCGCGCTACTGATAAAGCTCTTTTATAAGAACGGTGACCGGGTGCCAGTAACCCTACAAATGTTTGCTCTCGTTCTGGAGAAAAGGATCACAAAATTCGAAGAGACGAGTTCGTTTGAAGTGTTATGTGGTAGAGGAAGGAACTCAGTTCATTCGGAGTCTATCGGAGATGTGTACCCAGCATGGCTGGAGAGCTCGAGCAGTGGTGAGCAAACACGCAGTCCGTGGGGGACTGCCCGAACACTGAACGTGCCTGAAAGCACAGGACATAAAATACTATATTTTTGCTTACAATCACGATTACAATTAATCAGGAATGGTGGGCGCAGTGGAGATCAAATAAAGATGCAAGTGAGTACCTCTCATATTACTTGCCCCTCTCCAACTATATACGTACCACAAGTATGAGCGTTTGACAGCCGTACTGGCTGCATCAGTGGGCTCTTCAGGCTCTCTAGTTTTAGCAGCCAGCAGGCTTGCCACCGACTTACACTTGGGGTAAGTAAATTTTCTCAAAATTTTAAACTTACGGTAACTGGTGTGAAGCAGGTGCCAGATTTGTGGGAGAGGGGGCTGTTTAAGCATAGTGTAAGTGGACTTGGGAGAAAACTGGGCTTTCGGTTTTTGAATTGAAATAACACAATCCTGTAACACGTGTAAGTTGGCCGTTTTGAACTTAGAGCAACAATTGTATACATGGTGATGTCAGAGGGAGATTGCTTACATTAGGACTTCTGCCCTGAAGAAGATGAACTCGGATGTTATAAATCTCCCCAGTATGTCGTGGTCGCCATGTTGAATCGTCATCTTGGATTTTTAATATCCCGCCAATTTGTAGTTCAGGCAAAACCCCATTTCCATGGTTATGTCATAGGTATGGAGGAAACCATATCCAAAATTTGAGCTTTCCTCCTTTTTTTCTTTTATTAATGTCCCTCTGCCAGAGGGGCGGAGGGGGAGGAGTCGGGAAACCTGGTGTCTCATCGATGATATCACCAGTGACATCATAGGTGACCTATCTTTCGTGGAACCCTTCTTGTTATACTACTGACGATATTTGGGGCCAATCGAGGGCAACCATGGAGTGAAGAGAGTGGCTCCAGTAAGGAACAGGAGGGGTAGTGTTGTCAGCAGTTTCGCGTTTCATAGCTCGACTTCATCATGTTAGCATATCTGTACAGCGACACATTTGCTATGGTAATGGTTGATCACAAATGTGTGGCTACCAAAGTCAACAATTTTATGACTTCTTTCAACTGTTATTGGAAAACTTGGGTGGATTGCACAGCATCTTTCAAAATGCTGGTTGTAGCTGTGTGGATCCTGCTGTATTTCACATGATATTCTGTTATTCTATCAACAAAAACTACCTGTGTTCTCAATGTAAACGAAAAAATGTTTTACAATATAAGGGTTAGAGCAATGAATAACACATGACATATGGAAAAGATTTACTTACGGTGAGAGATGGAGTTAACATTTTAGACACGTTTCACGTAATTGAAATGTCCCCTCGGGTTAAAGTAAGTTGAGAGTGTCAATATGCATTACATACGACTAAAGTGGTACTGCCAGAAGGACCTTAGGAGCTGAGAGTGACCCCTAGGAATGCAAAATCAAAGGAAACTGCTGCAGAAAAGCCTACACCTCTACATTCATTTCGTATATTTAATTAGTTGTTTAATGCATGTGAGACACGTGCTAATAAACTCTGTAAAACACATGTAGTTAAAATATCAGCGAATTTATAGAGAGAGAACTTTTTCTTCTTTCTTCAAATCTTACGCACCCTGCAGTTTTTCTCGTAAACAAGATTCCATCTCCTGCCTTGCCAGGCCTATTCTTGCGTGGCTCCATCCTTCATCGCACACTTCATTCCATCATTCCAGTGTAGCCAGTGTCTTTATCTTTTTCTATATCGTGGCGGTCTCCAATGACATATTTTAAAGGGCCATCTGTCCTCTGGGATTAATAGAAGATTTCTGTACCGTGTTAAGCTTTTGTTTCAGTTTTGTCTATAATATAGCTGATAACTCATATCTGGTCTCGTCGCATTTCAGTTCTTATTGTTTCACAGTTTTGTCTCGTAAACCCCATTTCCTTTGCCTTTAGTATCTTTTCGTTGACCGTGTAGACATAACTATAATAGCAAAGGAATTGATGCTTAACAGCGTAATTAGACAGGATTATTTCCTAATAGGTAATAAACCGAGTAATGAAGCAGGATAGATACTAGAGAAATTGCTTTGATTCTCTTGCATCGTAGCACTGAACAAATGTCTTCAATATAACTTTACCTTACGGATAAAATATTCCATTATGAAATAAAGTGAAAATATGTTTCACTTTGTAACGCATGAAAGGGAAAGAAGAAATAGTTAATTTGAACATTCATGTAACTACTGTGCAAATAGCGACGGAATACAAGCTATGATTGAGCAAGCATTGGTGTGGAGAGCTTAGAGTATAATCGGGACTTTATTCTGGAAAACATTGTGACAAAATGGTTTTTTCTTTCTTTCAAAGTGTATAGGAGCGGCGGAGCTTAATTAAAGAGGCAAGTAAATATAATCTCTCCTATTACTCCCCTCCCCCTTCCTCTACCCCAACAACATATGAAAATTATGAGTTAAAAATTACATCAACGGCTAATACAATTAAATTGTTTCAGCATAAAATAAAAGTCAAACTATGTTTCACGTCGTGATGGAAAAAATTGAAGGAAGAAATCATTAAGGTGAACATTCATTGAACTACGTTGTGATTACCGATCGAACACAAGCTAGGACAGATCAAGCGTACGGTAGGAAAATGATTACAGGGTTTTCTTCTGGAAATACACGTGAAAAACTGTCCTTTTTTCTCTTTCATGAGGAATAAGATACAGATACCCTGTGAACTACTCTGCTTTAGGTAAGGATCAGAGTGTTAGCTTGCCGTAAATAATGATCTCGATTCCTTTCTTTTCCAAAGCTTGAGCTTTATTTCTGCTGTGCGGTTGCAGATGAACTTGCCCCAGAACTGGCTAGGTGTTGTAACCTGGTGACCTTTGTACGCATCTGCAGCTCACGTGACAAGGTGGGTTATGGCAGACCTGGTCCTTTGTCTCCGTGCAGGTAATTACGTCTGTCCACAAACATCCTGTTAAAAACTTGAATTACTGCTGCACTGTCTTCTTTGACATTCCTGACACCATAAGAGATGAGGCCGTGAAGCCTTCTGTATAATTGGCTGTGAGAAATTAGCTGCGGCCTGAGGCACATCGTTTCGTAGTTGCCGTGGCCCCATAGTTTTAACGTTTGAACTTTACTGCTATCGTGGTGATTCTTTTCTCTTTCTTCTTTATTAGGGAATGATAAGGTAAGAAATGACGAGGTTCTCCAGAGAATCGCCGAAGAACGGAGTGTAAGTAAAACACTGACAAGAGGAAAGGAATGGATTGCAGGACCTCTTAAGACACCACGAAATAGCCTCCATGGTACTAGAAGGAGATGTAGAGAGTAAAAACTATAGAGGAAAACAGAGGTTGGAATGCACCCAGGAAATAACTGAGGACGTAGGTATCTGGTAACTTTCCATGTATGTTCTAGGGAGCTACGTCTTCGTAAATGGTATATGTCATCTGCTGCAAAATAGAGTTCTCTTTCTCATTCCTAAAACGTTATACAAAGTAGCTTTTTACACGCAGCATCGTATTCACTAACGTAAAGTGTAGTTTTCTTCGTTTGGAAAGTCGTTAAAAACATCATTGTCAGTAATATATCCGAAATAATTCTTCTTCTTTCAGCAGAAAGCAGCCCATATGCCTGCTCCGTCTTCTCAGAATCCAACCAGAATCCAAACAACTTTTCTTTCGACACCCTACGGGTCGTGGAGATAGAGCTCTGAAATTTAAGTCTTTTTGGTATTCTGGAATCTGGCATTCTTTGTAGATGTTCCAATCATCTTTGTCAATTAGACCTGATCTTCTCATTTATAGCACGTATCCCACGACCTCTTCTTATGTCTTAGTATCTTAGAGTATCCACTGCAGCCCTTCAGTCCTCTCATAAATTTCAATTCCGCCACTTGAATTCTGCTTTCTATTATTTTGGTAGTTGTCTTAATTTCGCTCTCCAATCTAATGTAACTTATAAAAACTCATTTACGTGTCTCTCCTAAATTTATTTCTCTGTGTTCTACTGATAGCCGCATATACCATTCGACGTTAATGCAGTTTTTTTTTATCTAATTTCGAGTACACTCTGATAGCTTACAATATTTCTCATGTACCTGTAGTGACTAACTTCTTCAGATGTTTCGTTTCCTATGAAGATCTTACTCGTAAGCGGTTTTGCCCGTTTGTAGACAGTCACTTTTGTTGGTAGAGTGGATACTTCAGTAATATATTTTTTTGAAATTTGGTTAAGTTTTTAGATTCAACTTTGCAGCGAAGTTTCACTATGTTGTATCACCGCAAGAACAGCTGTAAAAAACATTGTATTAAAGGCATGCCATGTGATAATCTCAATACTGGATCTACACTCCTGGAAATTGAATTAAGAACACCGTGAATTCATTGTCCCAGGAAGGGGAAACTTTATTGACACATTCCTGGGGTCAGATACATCACATGATCACACTGACAGAACCACAGGCACATAGACACAGGCAACAGAGCATGCACAATGTCGGCACTAGTACAGTGTACATCCACCTTTCGCAGCAATGCAGGCTGCTATTCTCCCATGGAGACGATCGTAGAGATGCTGGATGTAGTCCTGTGGAACGGCTTGCCATGCCGTTTCCACCTGGCGCCTCAGTTGGACCAGCGCTCGTGCTGGACGTGCAGACCGCGTGAGACGACGCTTCATCCAGTCCCAAACATGATCAATGGGGACAGATCCGGAGATCTTGCTGGCCAGGGTAGTTGACTTACACCTTCTAGAGCACGTTCGGTGGCACGGGATACATGCGGACGTGCATTGTCCTGTTGGAACAGCAAGTTCCCTTGCCGGTCTAGGAATGGTAGAACGATGGGTTCGATGACGGTTTGGATGTACCGTGCACTATTCAGTGTCCGCTCGACGATCACCAGTGGTGTACGGCCAGTGTAGGAGATCGCTCCCCACACCATGATGCCGGGTGTTGGCCCTGTGTGCCTCGGTCGTATGCAGTCCTGATTGTGGCGCTCACCTGCACGGCGCCAAACACGCATACGACCATCATTGGCACCAAGGCAGAAGCGACTCTCATCGCTGAAGACGACACGTCTCCATTCGTCCCTCCATTCATGCCTGTCGCGACACCACTGGAGGCGGGCTGCACGATGTTGGGGCGTGAGCGGAAGACGGCCTAACGGTGTGCGGGGCCGTAGCCCAGCTTCATGGAGACGGTTGCGAATGGTCCTCGCCGATACCCCAGGAGCAACAGTGTCCCTAATTTGCTGGGAAGTGGCGGTGCGGTCCCCTACGGCACTGCGTAGGATCCTACGG
Organism: Schistocerca americana; assembly: GCF_021461395.2. NCBI lineage: Eukaryota > Metazoa > Arthropoda > Insecta > Orthoptera > Acrididae > Schistocerca > Schistocerca americana. The sequence continues at coordinate 683,653,429 of NC_060121.1, forward strand.
TCTTGGCGTGCATCCATGCGTCGCTGCGGTCCGGTCCCAGGTCGACGGGCACGTGCACCTTCCGCCGACCACTGGCGACAACATCGATGTACTGTGGAGACCTCACGCCCCACGTGTTGAGCAATTCGGCGGTACGTCCACCCGGCCTCCCGCATGCCCATTATACACCCTCGCTCAAAGTCCGTCAACTGCACATACGGTTCACGTCCACGCTGTCACGGCATGCTACCAGTGTTAAAGACTGCGATGGAGATCCGTATGCCACGGCAAACTGGCTGACACTGACGGCGGCGGTGCACAAATGCTGCGCAGCTAGCGCCATTCGACGGCCAACACCGCGGTTCCTGGTGTGTCCGCTGTGCCGTGCGTGTGATCATTGCTTGCACAGCCCTCTCGCAGTGTCCGGAGCAAGTATGGTGGGCCTGACACACCGGTGTCAATGTGTTCTTTTTTCCATTTCCAGGAGTGTATTTGTTTTTCCGTGTCTCAGTTCTGTCGGACGCCTTGGTTTGTTGGTATGTCTTCTAATACAGCATAGTTATTCTTTATTCCATTGTTAGTGCTTGTATATAGGCTTTCTGTCATCTGTCACGGCATGCTACCAGTGTTAAAGACTGCGATGGAGATCCGTATGCCACGGCAAACTGGCTGACACTGACGGCGGCGGTGCACAAATGCTGCGCAGCTAGCGCCATTCGACGGCCAACACCGCGGTTTCTGGTGTGTCCGCTGTGCCGTGCGTGTGATCATTGCTTGCACAGCCCTCTCGCAGTGTCCGGAGCAAGTATGGTGGGCCTGACACACCGGTGTCAATGTGTTCTTTTTTCCATTTCCAGGAGTGTATTTGTTTTTCCGTGTCTCAGTTCTGTCGGACGCCTTGGTTTGTTGGTATGTCTTCTAATACAGCATAGTTATTCTTTATTCCATTGTTAGTGCTTGTATATAGGCTTTCTGTCATCTTTATTATTTGTTAAGGACATACTCTCTTGTGTAGTATTATTCATGAGATTTTCCTACCAATTGCCTCTTCTGCGTAAAGATTGCTCAGTAGAGGCGAACGACTGCATCCCTTGTCACACAGCTTGAGGCTGTTGCCAATGGGCATCACTGTGGGGGTCCGGATGGGGGTTTGTCGGGGACGGCCAGCTCGTCCCACGCATCCCCTGATCGGACTACGACTGTGGTTGCCCGGGATACTGCCCGCATTGAGGCTGATCCCTCACCTGTGGTAGAGTGGGAGGTCGTTTCAAGGTGTGGCAGGGGGCGAAAGACATTCCGGAGGGCTGAACGGAAAGCCTCTCCAGTTTGTCTGACGAACCGGTTTTAGGCTCTGTCTCAGGCTGATACTGATCTTCGGCCTGACATGGCTGCTTGTCCTGTTCCAGAGGTTGCCCCTCAGTCTGCAAGATCCGGGCAGTTGCAGAGGGTGGGCTTACTGGTAGTTGGGAGCTCCAACGTGAGGCGCGTAATGGGGCCCCTTAGGGAAATGGCAGCAATAGAGGGGAAGAAAACCAATGTGCACTCCGTGTGCATACCGGGGGGAGTCATTCCAGATGTGGGAAGGGTCCTTCCGGATGCCATGAAGGGTACAGGGTGCACCCATCTGCAGGTGGTCGCTCATGTCGGCACCAATGATGTGTGTCGCTATGGATCGGAGGAAATCCTCTCTGGCTTCCGGCGGCTATCTGATTTGGTGAAGACTGCCAGTCTCGCTAGCGGGATGAAAGCAGAGCTCACCATCTGCAGCATCGTCGACAGGACTGACTGCGGACCTTTGGTACAGAGCCGAGTGGAGGGTCTGAATCAGAGGCTGAGACGGTTCTGCGACCGTGTGGGCTGCAGATTCCTCGACTTGCGCCATAGGGTGGTGGGGTTTCGGGTTCCGCTGGACAGGTCAGGAGTCCACTACACGCAACATGCGGCTACACGGGTAGCAGGGGTTGTGTGGCGTGGGCTGGGCGGTTTTTTAGGTTAGATGGCCTTGGGCAAGTACAGAAAGGGCAACAACCTCAACGGGTGCGGGGCAAAGTCAGGACATGCGGGGACCAAGAAGCAATCGGTATTGTAATTGTCAACTGTCGAAGCTGCGTTGGTAAAGTACCGGAACTTCAAGCGCTGATAGAAAGCACCGAAGCTGAAATCGTTATAGGTACAGAAAGCTGGCTTAAGCCAGAGATAAATTCTGCCGAAATTTTTACATCGGTACAGACGGTGTTTAGAAAGGATAGACTGCATGCAACCGGTGGTGGAGTGTTCGTCGCTGTTAGTAGTAGTTTATCCTGTAGTGAAATAGAAGTGGATAGTTCCTGTGAATTATTATGGGTGGAGGTTACACTAAACAACCGAAGTAGGTTAATAATTGGCTCCTTTTACCGACCTCCCGACTCAGCAGCATTAGTGGCAGAACAACTGAGAGAAAATTTGGAATACATTTCACATAAATTTTCTCAGCATGTTATAGTCTTAGGTGGAGATTTCAATTTACCAGATTTAGACTGGGACAGTCTGATGTTTAGGACGGGTGGTAGGGACAGAGCATCGAGTGACATTATACTGAGTGCACTATCCGAAAATTACCTCGAGCAATTAAACAGAGAACCGACTCGTGGAGATAACATCTTGGACCTACTGATAACAAACAGACCCGAACTTTTCGACTCTGTATGTACAGAACAGGGAATCAGTGATCATAAGGCCGTTGCAGCATCCCTGAATATGGAAGTTAATAGGAATATAAAAAAAGGGAGGAAGGTTTATCTGTTTAGCAAGAGTAATAGAAGGCAGATTTCAGACTACCTAACAGATCAAAACGAAAATTTCTGTTCCGACACTGACAATGTTGAGTGTTTATGGAAAAAGTTCAAGGCAATCGTAAAATGCGTTTTAGACAGGTACGTGCCGAGTAACACTGTGAGGGACGGGAAAAACCCACCGTGGTACAACAACAAAGTTAGGAAACTACTGCGAAAGCAAAGAGAGCTCCACTCCAAGTTTAAACGCAGCCAAAACCTCTCAGACAAACAGAAGCTAAACGATGTCAAAGTTAGCGTAAGGAGGGCTATGCGTGAAGCGTTCATTGAATTCGAAAGTGAAATTCTATGTACCGACTTGATAGAAAATCCTAGGAAGTTCTGGTCTTACGTTAAATCAGTTAGTGACTCGAAACAGCATATCCAGACACTACGGGATGATGATGGCATTGAAACAGAGGATGACATGCGTAAAGCTGAAATACTAAACACCTTTTTCCAAAGCTGTTTCACAGAGGAAGACCGCACTGCAGTTCCTTCTCTAAATCCTCGTACAAACTAAAAAATGGCTGACATCGAAATAAGTGTCCAAGGAATAGAAAAGCAACTGGAATCACTCAATAGAGGAAAGTCCACTGGACCTGACGGGATACCAATTCGATTCTACACAGAGTACGCGAAAGAACTTGCCCCCCTTCTAACAGCCGTGTACCGCAAGTCTCTAGAGGAACGGAGGGTTCCAAATGATTGGAAAAGAGCACAGATAGTCCCAGTCTTCAAGAAGAGTCGTCGAGCAGATGCGCAAAACTATAGACCTAAATCTCTTACGTCGATCTGTTGTGGAATTTTAGAACATGTTTTTTGCTCGCGTATCATGTCATTTCTGGAAACCCAGAATCTACTATGTAGGAATCAACATGGATTCCGGAAACAGCGATCGTGTGAGACCCAGCTCGCCTTATTTGTTCATGAGACCCAGAAAATATTAGATACAGGCTCCCAGGTAGATGCTATCTTTCTTGACTTCCGGAAGGCGTTCGATACAGTTCCGCACTGTCGCCTGATAAACAAAGTAAGAGCCTACGGAATATCAGACCAGCTGTGTGGCTGGATTGAAGAGTTTTTAGCAAACAGAACACAGCATGTTGTTATCAATGGAGAGACGTCTACAGACGTTAAAGTAACCTCTGGCGTGCCACAGGGGAGTGTTATGGGACCATTGCTTTTCACAATATATATAAATGACTTAGTAGATAGTGTCGGAAGTTCCATGCGGCTTTTCGCGGATGATGCTGTAGTATACAGAGAAGTTGCAGCATTAGAAAATTGTAGCGAAATGCAGGAAGATCTGCAGCGGATAGGCACTTGGTGCAGGGAGTGGCAACTGACCCTTAACATAGACAAATGTAATGTATTGCGAATACATAGAAAGAAGGATCCTTTATTGTATGATTATAGGATAGCGGAACAAACACTGGTAGCAGTTACTGCTGTAAAATATCTGGGAGTATGCGTGCGGAACGATTTGAAGTGGAATGATCATATAAAATTAATTGTTGGTAAGGCGGGTACCAGATTGAGATTCATTGGGAGAGTCCTTAGAAAATGTAGTCCATCAACAAAGGAGGTGGCTTACAAAGCACTCGTTCGGCCTATACTTGAGTATTGCTCATCAGTGTGGGATCCGTACCAGATCGGGTTGACGGAGGAGATAGAAAAGATCCAAAGAAGAGCGGCGCGTTTCGTCACAGGGTTATTTGGTAACCGTGATAGCGTTACGGAGATGTTTAACAAACTCAAGTGGCAGACTCTGCAAGAGAGGCGCTCTGCATCGCGGTGTAGCTTGCTCGCCAGGTTTCGAGAGGGTGCGTTTCTGGATGAGGTATCGAATATATTGCTTCCCCCTACTTATACCTCCCGAGGAGATCACGAATGTAAAATTAGAGAGATTAGAGCGCGCACGGAGGCTTTCAGACAGTCGTTCTTCCCGCGAACCATACGCGACTGGAACAGGAAAGGGAGGTAATGACAGTGGCACGTAAAGTGCCCTCCGCCACATACCGTTGGGTGGCTTGCGGAGTATCAATGTAAATGTAGATGTATTTTGCATGCTGTTTAATCGGAGAACCTCGTTCTGTCTTCCATTCTTATTGTTCCCTATCTTGTACATATTGTATAATATTCTATGTTCATGATAGCTTACTCCTGTTTTCCCCGTCGTGCACCATTTTACATTGTCTCTAGGTTTTTCCAGGGCGACAGAGCTTTTGGACTCACCTTGATTTTCCTTCGCTCTTGCTTCCATTGTCGGTTAGAGCGTCAGGACTGCCACTCTGTGCCTTTACATTCCCTTGAGCCAAACAGCTGTCTAACACACCGTGAGTTCATTTTTCCGTTTTTCTGTATATTCTTCTTCTTAGAAATTTGGATGCATATACTGTTAAGATGACTGTGAGATAGATCTCTCACTTGTGTCGTGTATGAACTTTTCAGGACATCTGGTATGTCATCAGCCTCATCGAGTTACACATCAACATGAGTAGTTTACTGGTTACCTCTTACCCTCCATGCTTTTATAAATTGCGAATGAGAGTTAATTATTCATGCCTGCTTATTTCACATAATTCTACGACAGCTATTCTAAACGTTGACTCTATTACTTGAACCCCCATTCCTCCCATACTGACCCCATTTTCTCCTTCTATTACATCAGACCAGTCCTTCCGCTCATTGAGGACTTCGATGTACTCTTTCAAGCTATCGTCCTTCCAACTGCACTCCTAATGGTGCAGCCGTAGCAGCTTTTTTTTGCAGGCATTTGAGCTTCACCTCCTATTTGTTGCATTCCTGAGTAGTTCATGGCGCTGGTGAGCCGTGAGCGCAGGCTTTACGGTCAGAATGGTGTCCCCGGAGCTATCGATGGTCGTTCGTCGTTTAGTCCTCTGATCAGAGACGCTGGTCTGAGGATCTGTGACTGGAAAACAAATTGGACACTCGTGTCGTGGCGATTGCTCTCAAGTGTTTCAAGTGCGGTGCCGCGGTGGTGCGAGGCTACTACACCAGCCAGCGGATCACGCGGCTGCTGGTAGAGTGAGAGGGCGAGAGGGCGGTGCAGTGAAGGGTGCGTTGTCCGCTGTGATCGTGCGGAGCCGGTGTGGTCGTCGAGTACGAGTCGGACAAAATTACTGTACTCGAGGCCAAGGGGCCAATTTACACTGATGTTCACAAAGAGTGGTGACAGTTTGTTAGATTTCTTGGTTTGGTGGCTAAATGCTGTTTAAAGCATTAGAGCGTCAACAGCCTGGTTAGAGTAGCAGTAAGAGTACAGTTACGCTATTGTACATCATTCTGTGACCTGACTGCTCCGCTGAGCGTATGTTCTGCTAAACAGATGTTTGGCCTAATTGCTTTAAAATTAGTAGTTTGCCCACGCTAAACTGTTCCAATTTCTTTCTCAGATTAAGAAATGTCTCAACTTCAGTTGGCTGTAATTTAGCACGGTGGGCATTTTTAAAGAACTACCATGTGTTCTTCTTCTTGTTTTTCAATACTTTATAAGGGTGTTACAAAAAGGTACGGCCAAACTTTCAGGAAAAATTCCTCACACACAAATAAAGAAAATATGTTATGTGGACATGTGTCCGGAAACGCTTACTTTCCATGTTAGAGCTCATTTTATTACTTCTCTTCAAATCACATTAATCATGGAATGGAAACACACAGCAACAGAACGTACCAGCGTGACTTCTGACACTTTGTTACAGGAAATGTTCAAAATGTCCTCCGTTAGCGAGGATACATGCATCCACCCTCCGTCGTATAGAATTCCTGATGCGCTGATGCAGCCCTGGAGAATGGCGCATTGTATCACAGCCGTCCACAATACGAGCACGAAGAGTCTCTACATTTGGTACCGGGGTTGCGTAGACAAGAGCTTTCTAATACCCCCATAAATGAAAGTCAAGAGGGTTGAGGTCAGGAGAGCGTGGAGGCCATGGAATTGGTCCGCCTCTACCAATCCATCCGTCACCGAATCTGTTGTTGAGAAGCGTACGAACACTTCGACTGAAATGTGCAGGAGCTCCATCGTGCATGAACCACATGTTGTGTCGTACTTGTAAGGGTACATGTTCTAGCAGCACAGGTAGAGTATTCCGTATGAAATCATGATAACGTGCGCCATTGAGCGTAGGTGGAAGAACATGGGGCCCAATCAAGACATCACCAACAGTGCCTGCCCAAACGCTCACAGAAAATCTGTGTTCATGACGTGATTGTACATTTGCGTGCGGATTTTCGTCAGCCCACACATGTTAATTGTGAAAATTTACAATTTGATCACTTTGAAATGAAGCCTCATCCGTAAAGAGAACATTTGCACTGAAATGAGGATTGACATATTGTTGGATGAACCATTCGCAGAAGTGTACCCGTGGAGGCCAATCAGCTGCTGATAGTGCCTGCACACGCTGTACATAGTACGGAAACAAGTGGTACTCCCGTAGCACTCTCCATACAGTGACGTAGTCAACGTTACCTTGTACAGCAGCAACTTCTCTGACGCTGACATTAGGGTTATCGTCAACTGCACGAAGAATTGCCTCTTCCATTGCAGGTGTCCTCGTCGTTCTAGGTCTTCCCCATTCGCGAGTCACAAGCTGGAATGTTCCGTGCTCCCTAAGACGCCGATCAATTGCTTCGAACGTCTTCCTGTCGGGACACCTTCGTTCTGGAAATCTGTCTCGATACAAACGTACCGTGCCACGGCTATTGCCCCGTGCTAATCCATACATAAAATGGGCATCTGCCAGCTCCGCATTTGTAAACATTGCGCTAACTGCAAAACCACGTTCGTGATGAACACTAACTTGTTGACGCTACGTACTGATGTGCTTGATGCTAGTACTGTAGAGCAATGAGTCGCTTGTCAACACAAGCTCCGAAGTCAACATTACCTTCCTTCAACTGGACAACTGACGGTGAATCGAGGAAGTACAGTACATACTGACGAAACTAAAATGAGCTCTAACATGGAAATTAAGCGTTTCCTGACACATGTCCACATAACATCTTTTCTTTATTTGTGTGTGTGGAATGTTTCCTGAAAGTTTGGCCGTACCTTTTTGTAACACCAGGTATATTTTGTGCTTTAAAGAGAATTCCTTTTTCTCAATCATCATGTAAGAAATAGCTCGGTGGATGGTTACTGGACTGTTTATAAGTCTAGTAGGCTTATCTGGACTGAAACTGTAGCTTCTCGTACATCAATGAGGCGCTCGTGAATTAGCTGCCGACTTGCTGAGTGCGTGTGGATGAGAGTTGCTGGCTTGCACTTTCTGCACTGTTGTTAATCCGGAATTGTTGCATAAAGTGAAGTGCTCTTGTCTGCATTGGTGAAATAGTTACTTCTTACCTGAAGTATCCGGAAGCCATTCAAACAGTTCGTTCCTTAAGATGGTATTAGAGGGTACAGTCGTCTATTCCCTTAATTCGCAGACGACTAAATTAAAAGGCTAAAATTAAATGATTATGTGGCGTTTAACGCCAGGGGATAATTCTAATACTTGTAGTTGCTTCTCATTTCAAATATTGTGTGTGTATATGTGCTTGGGGGGGGGGGGGGGGGGAGGGGGAGGTACATGTGTTTCTCACGGTTAATAAAGATCTTAATTAAGCGTTGTGACTTCTTGTCTATGCCTGGTTCTGAAAGGTTCATGTTGCAGGTATCTTAAGTTATTCTAACCAGAAGGGCCAAGAGATGGACTATTGTAAAGTGAAAGGCCAACAAGAGCGCTGAAGGACCTACAATTTGTAAAACTAAAACCCACCTCAAGTTAAGTGCTGATATTTACCTTTGGTTGTCAAAGGATTCGCAAGGACTGTATCTGTTGCATAATTGATTGTCTTGAGTGGTTTACTGAATCATCCGTTGGTGAAATAATGGGCTTCGTTGTATTTGTTTTAAGGAGAAAGGTCACTTGAAGAATCTTGGCATTCTTTGTACATACTTTATTGTCAATATTATTTCACTGTAATCAACCAGAGTTGTAAAGTTAACAATTTTCCTTAACGCTGGTTGTGATTTTGTTTATAGTCTTTCGGACTGACTATCTGTGTGAAAGTGTTTAAACTTCTGGAGAGAATAAGAATATGGTTCAAATGGCTCTGATCACTATGGGACTTATCTTCTGATGTCATCAGTCCCCTAGAACGTTGAACTACTTAAACCTAACTAATCTAAGGACATCACAGACATCCATGCCAGAGGCCGCAGGATTCGAACCTGCGACCGTAAGGGTCGCGCGGTTCCAAGCAGTAGCGCCTAGAACCGCTCGGCGACCCCAGCCGGCAGAATAAGAATATGTTTAAGGTATGTTTGTAAAGTGCATTTGTCCCTTACCAGTCCACTCCCGCTCCTACCATTTCATTAGTAGCAGAGCGTGACTCTAGGAGTTTGGTGGGGCTCTTATCCTGTGTCACGGTTGGATTAAGCTGTGACTGATAATTGCTCCCGCTAACTTTGGTGTATGTTTCAGGGGTTATCCGGGTGGGGTATGGAGGCCAGGAATGTGCTAGGAATGTATTTGACCAAACAGCACCTTAATACGAAATTGCAATCAAAGCTGAAAAATGTGACGGTAGCGCACCTGAATTAGCACAACGCTTTCGTGGAGTACTGGAGTGCGGCCATGTGATCAACTGTGGTCAACAGTGACACTGTCGGCCAGGTGCGTGACGCGTTAAATTGTTGCGGTTGGATTCTTGACGGTGTGCAGGCTAGTTTACAGCTGCTGCAGAGTAGCGTTCCTAGCCGGGCGCAAGTATTTAAAATACCTGCTCAGGTCAACCATTTGGTAAATCGCATTCAGAATGTAAATGTATTGATTATTGATGTTAACCAGAAGGACAGCATTAACGAACTACACCATAAGGTAATGATGTTACAATAGGAAAGTAGTCTATTGAAATGACAGGTTAGCGAATGCAGGGAAGTTAATAATGTGTCTCAGCAGAGTAGGGAAGCATCAGATAATTACCAGGACGTAGTTTATTTTTCAAGGGGCGGGAGGAATTCCTGGTTTAGCGATAGATTCTAATGACCAAGTACAGCAGCTGTTGTGGTTGAGTGTACGATTACAAAACTTTAATGAGGTACTGAGAGTGTCAGATATCGAAGTATTACAGATTTTGTATCCACTTCCTGAAGGCAAACAGGAGAAGAATCATTGAAGGCCATAGTGAGAAATTGTCATTGAGTGGATTTAGGAGGACAATTTTAGAGCCAGCTCTCAGCACGGTGCACTTATAAACATACAAATTCTCGCGTGTTTCGCGTGCAGAGTATCTTGAGCAGTTCATCGAAGAGGTTGGTACAGCCATATCGGCTTTATGTTTAGAGATTTCTGAAGGAGATGTACTGAAGAATATATTGTAAACTATTCGCGTGGAAGATTGGTCACGCACTATATTTTTCCCTAAACCTCAAATGCTTGCGGAGTTGGATGATTTTGCTTCTGATATTGAACAATTTAGGATTAGTGATGAGAAACGTGATGTAAGGGAGGAATTTGCTAATTACAGTCGATTGGAAAAGTTAGTGAGTAAGCAGCCTGATCATAAAACCGGTCTTCCAACTATTCCGGTCTGTTTCCGATACGATATAGGAGTACCATGCGTGATTGTGACAAAATGCCGCACAAGAAAGAAAATCTGTCTGAAAACCCTTACAAATGTCTTAAACGTAATCAAGAAGGCCATTTAGTGCGCGAATGCAGAAAGTGACATAATGTAGCTACTAGAAGTTGACGCCAGAGGAAAGGAAGGTGGTGTGATAACATTAACGCCTTAATTAAAAAAACGTGTAAAGTAGGACCAGGTTCGTGCACCACACTCCTTTTAGTCCTGCCAGACTTCATGGGGAGCTCGTTCGTGCAGTGTTAGACTCTAGCAGTACGCCTCTTATTTACGAAAATTGGTATCAGTATCTTGTGTGTGTGTACAAGGCTCCATATGTTCAGAGGTCAGATTTACCTTGTCGAAGTGTGAATGGGTAGCTTATCCCGGTGATAGGAAGGGTTGCTCTTTGTGTTAAGATTCAGAAACTGTATTGGCCTATCGAGTGTGCTATTGTAACGAGGCTTTCTCGGCGGCGATTTTGCTGACGCTGCTATCTGGTTTCACATTCGTCCAGGGGTTAAGTTTTTACGGTGTCAACATCGGTGTCGACGGAGAATGTGTAACTTTCAGTCTAGCAATCCCAAGTTTGAAACATCACATTTAGATCCAGAGCAAGGTAAAACCTTATTGAGAGTATTAGAAAGTTTTCCTAAAGTACCTAGGGACAACTTGGGGGTAACGAACCGTACTGAATATACCATTCAGCTGGCTTGTAAGTTCTTGTACGTCAGTCTCCATATCGGCTGTCCTCCTAAGATCCGAGAATTAAAGAAGCTGATGGATGAGGTGCTTTGTGAACGCTAATTAGACTGTCTATATCTCATTATGCTTCACATATATTTTTAGGAAAGAAACCACAGAGTTAAGGCTGTCGGCCAGTAGAGGACAACATGGCACTCAATCAAAAGGTTGCGCTCCAATCGGTTCCGCTGGCTGATCTGTATAATTGTTTTGCATGGTTTTTTGGTGCTAACTATTTTTATGTGCTTGATCTGAATCAGACGTATCATCAGATGGCCTTGGCTGAAGAACCCAAAGCCGGGACTGCCTTCACCACGGACTGAAACTTATTCTAATACAATCGGGTGCCTTTTGGGCTGGCTTCGGGAGATGTTGATTCTTTAATTGGATGCTGTGTTGGGCGATCTGAAGTACACATGTGTGTGTGTGCAACTATATTGACGACGTGGTTATTCATAGTGGCCATTTTTAGGATCGTTTGCGGCATATTGCTCAGGTACTTAAGCGGTTGCGCGAAGTAGGACTTACTGTCACTCGTTCCCACGTTAATTTGGCGCGTAAGGAAATTTCTTTCTCGGGTTATATAACTTCATCTGACGGAGTCCGTATTGACCAGCAACGAACTGTAACTGTACAGATGTTTCCTGGGCCCAAGAATAAGAAAGAGATCGCAAGGTTCTTAGGAATGGTGAATTTGTTTCGAAAATTCGTTCCGAGATTAGCGCATCTCGTCGCTCCACGTAATCATTTTGCGTTAAAAGTTTTGATAATCAATGGAAATGGAAATGAGCGTTTGGCGTCCCCGTGCGGGGCAGGTCCGGCAGCCTTGGTGCAGGTCTTGTTACATTCGACGCCACACTGGGCGACCTGTGCGCTGGATGGGTATGAAATGATGAAGAAGTCAGCAAAACACCCTGTCCCTGAGCGGAGAGAATCCCCGACCCAGCCGGAAATCGAATCCGGGCTCGTAGGACGGCTGAACACTCAGCTACCGGGGAGGACTGATAAGAAATTTATATAGGAAACGTATGCATCGAGCGCCGCGATTGCTGCTGTTTTCTACTAAAGGAAGGAGAGAAAACCCATAGCTTACGCTAGCCTGCCTCGATCTGAGGCTGAAAGAAAATATTCTGTGTACGAGTTTTACCGTTTTACGAGTTTATCCATATTGTTTTGTTTTGAAAGATTTAGTTATTTGTTTAGAACGTAGACCGCTTTTACTAGAAACGGGTAACCAACCTTTATCCTGTGTTTTAGCGACTCTGCGAAAGACAGGGAGGCCTACAACAAGGGTAGGCGTTGCATCACTCTGCACGTTGGTAATCCAGTATATTGGAAAACATTTTCGATGCAGAGTAAAGGCATAGATAAGGTGACATCGAAGACGATGCCACGTTTTTTGGGGCCATGTAAGGTCATCTGGGTGGTGTTTCTAGTGACATTCAGGAATTAGCTGGCGCTAAGATAGTGAGGGAACATATTAGCCAGTTGACAGCTCAGTAACTAGATTGGGAAATCACTTGAGTAAAGGTTTACTTACGCCGCCAAGCCCGGTGTTTCATCTAGTAGGGGGGAAGTCTGAGCCGCACGCTCGTCTCGTGGCCAGAGTAGTGCCTGCCTGGCTATCGATGGTCGTCCGTGGTTATTCTTCCGATCAGAACTGAAGGCCTTTGACTCGAAGGTTATTTAAGAGCACGCGGTCGCGGTCTGTCGGTAAGTCTCGAATCTGCGGTGGTGGGACAATACTACGTGAGGTGGCGGGTCACGCGGCTTCTGGTAGAGTGAGAGAACGAACGGGCGAAGCAGTGTCGGGCTTGTTGTCAGCTGTGATTGTGCGGACCCATTGTGGTCGTCGAGTAAGATTCTGACGAGATTACTGTACACGAGCCTAAGAGACCAATTTACACTGGTGTTGACAAACAGCGTTGACAGCTTGTTAGTTTGGTAGGTTTGGTGGCTGAACGGCTTTTTAAAGAACTGGTGTGCCCCACAGCTGGTTCCAGAAGCAATACGAGTACATTTATCCCATTAAATACCACTCTGTGACCTGACTGCACTACTGAGTGTAGTGAATAAAACACTACTGTCACCTATCAGAATTGTAAAGATAATAATGTTCTTTAATGCTGGTTATCAGAGTTTGTTTAAAGTTTTATGAACTGACAATATGTATTCAGGTGTTCAATGTTTTGAAGAGACTAATAATAGATTAACTTTAAACACATGTTTGTAAGGTATCTTGGCACCTTACCACTTCCCTCCTGCTCCTACCGCTTCATTGGCCGTCCATGAAATTATTTGTACTTCTTTCTTTCGTCGAACGACGGAAGTATCACAGTCGTTCCCCATTTTTTTCTCCCCATTTAAGTTCCTGGTACCGATGACTGTGTTTCCAGTTTCTGTGACTGCCCTTTGTAAAGATGTCCGCTCCTCTACAACCGTACTGCCTATTGTGTTATTCCTTATCATCCTCACAGGACTTCAGTGGCGTCTCATCATTCATCAGTACTTTACTGAATCTTCCGAACAATTCTCTTAAATTTAAGTCAACCCTTTATCACTACTAAATAACTGATCACGGATCTCATTCTATATCACTGATCTCATTCTATATCTACTCCCGTGTAAGCTTCATAATCCAATATCTGATTCCCGATTCTCTGTTTGACCATGATGTAATACAGGTAGGAGTTTACCGTTTCTCCAGGCCTCTCCTCTTTTGACGGTGTATTTGCTATTACAACTGAAATTTATTGCATCACCTTAATTAGCCTCTGTCCTCTCTCATTCGTATTACTGATCCCGTATTGTGTCGTAAGTCTTTCTTCTAACCATCCCCTCCAATATTATTACACTTTCATCTCCCTTCACCTACTAAATTACCACTTAAGTATCCTCATAATATACTATCACTACTATTTTTCTCCTAATGGCTTCGTCGGCATGCAAACCTGAATTATTGTTGTCGGCGTCGGTTCGACATAGAATGTGATGTGGACAGCCCCATCACTGAACAGTTCACACTAACTCACTTTCAGCCCTACACTTTTATTCTTAACGCATCCTACTCCCGTTATACTATTTGTATCTGATGTTGATATTACCTTGTGTTCATCTGGCCAGAAATTCGTGCCTTCCTTCCATTTCACTTCACTGTGCGCCCCCGGTGGCTGAGTGGTCAGCGCGACGTCACGTCATATCTGTCGAACCGGTTCTATTCCCGGGTGGGTCAGAGATTTTCTCCGCTCAGGGACTGGGTGTGGTGTTGTCCTTATCATTATCATTTCATCCCCACCGACGCAAGTCGCCGAAGTGGCGTCAACTCGAAAGACTTGCACCAGGCGAACGGTCTACCCGACGGGAGGCCCTAGCCACACGGCATTTCCATTTCCACTTCACTGCCTCCCACTGTAAATGGACAGGAACTTTGCGTTTCGCTACTTCGGTCACAGTTCTTAAATTCCATGCTCGGATCGTAGATTGTTATTCCTTCGTTGATTACTCAATTTTTTGTGTTGTTCATCTTCCTGTTGGCAGTCCGTTCCTGGAGGATCGAACGGAGTACTAATTCGGAATCTTTTAAGGATGGAGAGACCATCACAACTCTTTTTTTTTTCTACTACAGGCCTCATGTCGTGCGGATTTACCTTACGTGTCTTTAATATGGTTTTTTCCATTGCGCTCTACAACTTCATGCCGTTGATCATTGTTGAGCCTTCCGCCTTTTAGGAGCAGTTTTCCAACCAAGGGGCAAGACAGTGGCATGTACTTCTGTCAGCTCCTCCGTCCTTTCACAAACACGCTTGTAGAACAAGCGACGTTTCTCATGTCGAAGGTCTTCGACAGCCGTTGCTGATTATTTTCATTCAAATTTAAAGCAGTAGCTAGTTTTGAAGCCGGGACCCATGTTGTTTTGTATACTAGAAAAAGATGCTACCCTTAGTCCACGGGTCATATATGTAAGTGTATCTTTGGATATGTTTACTACCTGCTAATATAACAAACCCACAGATACCCCCATTTTATTTCCTACACAACTGTAAATCGTTACTTATGCATCTAAATCTACAGTTCCTCTCTGGTTCCCCTTTGTTTCCGTAACTGCTGCACTATTAATTTTTCTCTGTTTCATCTCCTTAGAAAATTCACTTCAGTATAGGCTTCTCACATTCCAAGTAGTAATGTCGAGATTTTCCTTTATTATAAATCGTTCATCCTATTATTGTTCGGGTCACCTTCTGTTACATCCATCTGGCTGTGTTTTTTTAAGAGTGAGTAAATTAAAGTCCACATGACGGGACGTTGCCCCACCATCAGGCAAGACACGTGACAGAGCTGCCAGATTTTGGCCACAAGATTTCTCCACATTACCTCCTCAAGCTTTGGTAAGCCAGTCACCTAAGCTAGCAGCTGTTTAATTTTTCTTCTTGGTTATTTTTTCTAGGAAAGTTGATTTCACTATGTCTAAGATCCTTCTGGCCTCATGTCTGAGTTCTTCTGAAGGACGTCTTTTATGAAGTTTTCTGTCGGGTCCCAAACCTTCAACCTGTCTGCCAGGAGGTTATTCTCCCGCCAGCATAGCTTTCACTATGAAATAAATACATGAGACGACAGTAAAACGTCCTGGACGAAATTTAAATTATTGCTGGTCGACTAGAACAGCTGGTGTGAACATTATGGGCAACTAACACAGCGAGATTAAGATGTACGCGACTCTGTATTCGGAAATCTAATTCCCTATGTTCGTTAACGTATTCAGCACAGCTAATAAGAGCGACTTGTTCAGGGAAGTGCCGACAGAAATAACTGGAGAGGAGGGAATGATAACGATATACTAATCTGAGAGACATAGGATGTTTTTTTTGTTTGCTTGTTCTTCTTCAATGCCTACGTACTAGGTGTCATTTCAATTTTTATAGTAGAATATGACAGGTTCTAAAGCAGTGGCTTCTGTAAACACAGAAGGTGCACGTGCGACCATTAAGGCTCTGTGGGCCAGTCTATATTAGAAAAAAAGAAACCAAATAAAGCCAAGTTGGTAATTCAGACTATAGATTCAGATTGCCTACAAAATTTGGAGGCTATCGAAGATAATCTCAATTAATGCAATTAGATTAATTTTCCACTGCTAACGAGAACCATCGTTGAATTGTCTATATGGAAGATCATCGAAATGGAGGGCAAAGAAATTTCAAATTTTCCATTTGTTCGGAGTAGGAAATGCTGAAGATGTCGAATTTTCCTTAGAAGTTCTAGGTCATTATATTTGAACTTAAGGTGAAGCAGTGAAACGGCAGAAGCGTGCCAGTTCCATACCTCGTTCTGAGAGCTCGCTCGCAAACAGGAATACGAACTTCAACGTCAAAGGAAGATGCAGCCTCACCAGGCCTGATTCAGCTTCCAGTCTCCGTTATGTTTGATACGAAGAACTAACCATCAATGTATCAGAATTAGTCCATAAATTTACAGAGGATTTTTAAGTTTTTGTAATTTCATTTCCGTACCAGTTTACTGTTGTTAACTTCGACGTCATACATAACTGGAAAACCCTGCATGTATTCCAGAAGGATACTAGATTTTTCTCGGACAACGAGGTGACAAAAGTCATGGGATACCTCCTAGTATCATGTAGGATCTCCTTTTGCCCAGCATAGTGCAAAAGCTCAGCGTGGTATGGACACAAGGAAACTCTGGAAGTCTCCTGCATAAAAACTGAGCCATACTGCCTGTACAGCAGTCTGTAACTGCGAAAGTGTTGCCTTTGTAGGGTTCTGTGCACGAACTGATCTATCAATTATGTTCCGTCTATGTTCAGTGGGATTCATGTTGGCCAATCTAACTCGGCAAATCATTCGCTGGAACGGTCTAGAATGTTCTTCGAACCAATCGCGAACAACTGTAGCCCAGTGACAAGGGCGCATTTCCATCTACTAAAATATCATCGTTTTTTGGATTCCATCAATGCCTGCAGATGGTCTCCAAGTAGCCTAACAGAACCATTTCCAGTCAATTATCGCTTCAGTTCGACCAAAGGACCTAGTTCATTCCATGTGAACATAACCTACAAAGTTTTGAAGCCATCACAATCTCGCACAGTGCGTTGTTGAGAAATGGAGTTTATGGCCTCGCAAGGTCTGCGCCACACTAGAACACTACGATTAGTTCTCACCCATTGAAACAGGGAATAATATGACCACCTTACGGTTTTACAGTCATCTGGAATCCAACCGATATGGTCATGAGCAGAGGAGAGGCGCTGCAGGCGCTGCCGTGCTGTTAGCAATGGCACTCGCGTCGGGCGCCTGCTGCCGTAGTCCATTAATGCCAGATTTCCCCGCACTATCCTAACAGATGTGTCGGTCGTACATCCCAAATTGATTTCTGCTATTATTACTGTCAGTTTTGCTTGTTGTCAACAATGAAAGCTCAAAGCAAACGCTGCCTCTCTCAGTCGTTTAGTGGAAGCCGTTGGCAACCACGTTGTTCGTGGTGAGAGGTAATGTCTGAAATTTGGTATTCTCGTCACACCCATGACATTGTGGATCTCGGAATATGCAATTACCTAACGATTTCCGAAATTAAATGCCCCATGGATGTATATCCACATGCCATTCTGCGTCGTGTGGCCATAATCACATCGGAAACTTTTTCACGTGAATCATCTGAGTCCAAATGACATCTTCGCCAATGAATTGCCATTATATATGTGATGTACGAGTTAAAACAACCATCTGTGTATGCGCATATCACTTTCCCATGACTTTTGTCACCTCATTGTATACACTGCTACTATTTTCACCCGCAGGGTTTGAGCTTTGCAGTTAAAAGCTGTCAAAAACGTTGCCAGCTGTCAAGGATTTCCTTAAGTTGACTCGAATGTAGGAATGTCTTAGAAGTAAAGAACTAATGTGTTACAATTTCGTGCATTACACAGTAGTTTTTCATGCATGTCAGTGTTTGATATCATACCTCTTGAACTATCTGTGGTACACTGATATGTTTGTGCAGGTGCACTTAGTGCCAATGTGGATACTGTCTGCTAAATGTGTTGCGAGTAGTTAGTAGTAAAGTAAGTCACAGATTTTGACACCATCCAAAATGCCGCTGGCTTTCACGCATCTCTCGGTTAATGACGTCATACGTCCTGAACTATGTGTGGTACCATGATGCAATATTGTAGGTGCAGACAGTGACATATGAGTATACCGTATACGAAATTTATTTCATACAGAGTTATTGGCATGGAAGTAATAAATATAAATGTCGTGACTAACGGAGCTGTTTCTCGCGCATCTCATTGTTTATGACGTCATAGCTTTTTAACTATGACAGGTAGGTGGATCTTACCCTCACAGAAATTGTTGCCTGACGGTAAGAGATATATGTATCAAGTATGGCTTAAATCTGTCCATGGTATAGGGGGAGTTATGGATAGTATGCATGGACA